>NC_139779.1:4762277-7371857 GCF_965231275.1 Zosterops lateralis | reverse complement strand
AGTTTTGGTAACAAAGCAACTCCAATGCCGTGTTCATGGGCTGTGTCCAAAGGCTGCCCTCTTGGGAACAGAGCCAGAGACTTCCATCAACATCCTGATTTACTGCTACAGAAATATAAAAGAAATTTTAAAAAGGAAAAAAAAAAAATTAAAAGGAAAAAAAAAGTCTCTATGCTGCTCCCTTCTGAACAGGGTCCGGGGGGGTCTCCATTCTCCTCTTCCCTATGGGGGTCCACGTGGTCTCCATTCTCATCTGCCCTATGGAGGACCAGGGAACCTTTATCCACTCGCCCCTTTTGAGCACCTCGGGGGTCTCCAATCTCCTCCCCTTTTAGGACAGGGACAGAGTAGGTCTGTGTTTATCCTAACTTTGACCAAAGCATTGTGGGAGCCATGGACAGGGAACTGGCACCTCCAGGACACCCGCTGCTGAGCCTCTGGGACCATCTTGGAGGAAGCTGGGCTCCCTTTTTACTTCTGGCATTTCCTGGCCATCTGCATCCTCAGGGATGAGCAGCTTCTGCAGACAGCGGTGGCTCTAAGGGAGCAGGCAGTCCTGCCCTAAGGGCTTCTTCCATCTCCAGTCCAGCAGCTTTCACGCAGGCGCTGGGAGTGATGCAGGCACTTGCCCTGAGTAACCCAACTGTGGAGATTTTCCTCTTCCTGCTCCTCCACTGCCTAATCCACATAGTTAGCTGGACATGACAAGATCTGCTTTGCTGCTGGAAGATCTTGTCCAGCACCACACCAAGGGTCTTCTCCTATGCCACAGCTGCATTTTCCTCAGCTCCATGGACTGGAAAGTGGCAGCACCAGGATATTCTCTCCTGGGACACACCCTTCTCCCATTGCTGTACATCTGTGGGCTGGGCCCACATCTTTGATTTCAGGCTTTGCTTGGCCATCTGCATCCTCAGGGATGAGCAGGTCCTGCTGACACCCATGGCTCTGAGGGAGCAGGCAGTCCTGCACTGAGGGCTCCCTCTGTCTGCACTCTGGCAGACAGATCTACCGATCAGGAGGAAAGGCCTCAAAAGCGTGACAGAGGCTGAAGGGAACACTGTGATTTGCACTTTTCCAACGGGTTTCTTTAGCTGAAGTTGCTAACAAGGACCAGACTTGACAGCCCAGAATGGGTTGGTAGATGTTTTATTTTTGGGACCCTCAGTCCTGTGTGGGACTCGGTAAGTGGGCTGTAGGAGCATCCGTGGCTTACAGGGACAAGGAACTCTGCTGACCTGTGATATTCTAGAATATGTGGTTTTATTGCAAGGGTCATGGGTAGAAAGGGCCTTGCCTTCAGCCACCAGGCTCGGCTGAAGGGAAGTCCCAAAGAGAGAGAGAGAAAGAACAAGAGGGGATGGGCTAAGAAGAGGGGAGCGAAGGAGCAAGGTGGCAGGGGTCAGAGTGCAGGGGGAAGAGAGCAGAGGTAAGAGAGCAGGGAAAAGAGTGAGAGCGAGATCTTTGTTACAATACATTGTATCTCCTTTTGTGATGCATATTCTAATTTACAGTGACCAATCAATACAAGACACAAAATGCCATAGAATCTACATACAGCCTAGAAAAACTACTACATTACCATACGTTATATTTTAAACTCTAAAAACTACTCTTTAGATTTTCCTATTTTGCTACATTGACCTTTGGATCCCTTAGCCAGCAGAAAGGTATTGCTGAATCAAAAGGGATTCTCCTTCAGCTGGCCAGGCTATTGTCTTCAGGTTATATACTAACTAAGACTTGGTATCCTACAACTCAAAGTAAGCTCCCATTTCTATTTCAATTCCAGGTTTCATATTTTCAGAATCTTCTCCTAAGCAATCATATTTATAAGGTTTCCCTGTTTCATCTTCCCCAACAGTGGGTGCTGCAGAGGCTCCGCCAAGGCATCAAAGCCTCCCGCCACACACCCAAGGGTGGCACAGGATCTCCTCCAGCTCTGGCCGGTCCACGTAGTGCTTGGACAAGCACCAGTGGATCAGATGTTGGCACTCTGGGGAGAGAAGGCAGAAAGCGCCGGTCACTTGCAGAAGGCTCCTGCCCAGCTGCTGCCGGCGCCTGCAGAACCCGGGCCACGCTGCGTGTGCTCAGGGCTGCCCTTGGCGGGACAGCGGCACGGCAGGACAAGCGCCACCTCCTTCAGCCAGCGGGCCACAGCCAGCCCGTCACGGGCCGCCTCCTGCAGCCGGCCCTGGAGGGCACACTGACCTCCCGCCCAGCTGCCTGAGGGCCGTGCTGGGCCGCTGGGCCGCTGAGCCATCTGCCAAAGCCTGCCTTCTTGAGGCCGGACACCCACCTGGAGAGACCTGCCGCCTGAAGGAGAGCTGCCCCGACACGATGTCATGGTCCTCCCGGAAGGGGAGGCTGCCACAGACCATGACATAGAGCAGCAGACCCAGGGACCAGATGGTGGCTGAATGGCCGTGGTAGAAGCCAAGGCTGATCCACTCGGGTGGGCTGAAGATGTGTGTTCCTAGGGGACAGAGGCAGCGCTGTCCAGGTGCAGGCTGCTGGCTTAGAGAGCCTGGTGCCGGCCTCCTGGCAGAGGCAGGCCCTGCACCACAGGCCACAACTTCCCCCCAGGCCACCCTGCACCCCCCAGATCACAGGGCAAAGCCAAGAACCCATCGTGCAAGGCAGAGCAGGCCAGCAGAGCAGCCCAAGCCCTGGCGGGCCTGCCAAGCCCCGGGGCCGCGGCCTGGCTTTTGCAGCCGCCCTCTGTGGGCAGGGCCGGCAGCCGCTCCTGGGGCACAGCATCTGCCCCGGGCCACAGGGCAGCCGGCAGCCGGCTGAATGCCGCAGCCACAGCCCAGGAGGGAACGGGGCCCTGCAGTGCCTGGCACTGGGAGCAGGGCCCGGCCTGGGGCTCACCCGCAAATGTCCTGAAGACCTGCTCCTGGAGGAAGGTGCCGCAACCGAAGTCGATCAGCTTCAGCTCGCCGGTCTCCGGGTCCACGAGGAGGTTGTTTGGCTTGATGTCCCGGTGCAGGACGCCGCAGGCGGTGCAGTGCCGCACGGCCTCCAGCACCTGGCAGAAAAGCCAGCGCGCCGCCTCCTCGGACAGGAACTCTTGCTCCAGCAGGATGGCCAAGAGATCCTGGGACCGCTCCGGACGCTCCATGACGAGCAGGAAGCTGTCTGGCTGCTCAAACCAGTCGAGGAGCTGGATGATGTTGTGGCAGCCAGAGCCCACCTTCTCCAGCAGGACAATCTCCAGGGGAACACGGGTGCCGTCGGGCTGTCAGGACAAGACAATGCCTCCAGCAGGCCTGATGCTGCCCTGTGGCCGCGCTGCCCCCTGCCTGCCATGCCCCAGTGACTGCCCCTTTGGGCAGCCTCCCTGGTGCCTGGGATTCCTCCCGAAGCAGGGAGTGCTTGGGAGGTGCCCCCCTGCCTGGAGCCAGCACCGGTGTTTGGCATCCCCGGGCCCGCCACGCTCGGCCTCGCACGCTGAGCTCATGCCCGCTGCCCCCGCCAGCCCCGCCCTCGGGCCCGGGCTCATCCCTGCCCGCCACGGCCCGCTCTGGCCCGCTGGGCCCGCTCACTCACCAGCTCGTCCCACTGCAGGACGTCCTCGCGGGCCACGCGCTTGATGGCCACCTGCAAGCCATCGAGACAGGGGGGCTGAGCTCCAGCCCTGCCCCGTCCCGCCCCTGACCCTTGGCCCGTGCCCGGCCCTCCCGGCCACTTACCGGGCTCCCATCACACAGGCGGGTTCCCGAGAAAACGGTGCCGAAGCCACCGCTCCCCAGCTGCGGGCCCAGCTCGTACAGCTCCTGCAGCTGCTTCTTCTTTTGCCCTGCGGCCAAGAGCGAGCCATCAGCCCTGCGCCCGCCAGCCCCCCAAGTGCCCGCCAGCGAAGCGGGCCACCTTGCTCTGACCTGCTTCCTGCTGCGCGCCGGGCAGCGGCCCCCGCCCTGCAGCCCTGGGGCTGGCGAGCGGCACAGCTGGGCCGGGGCAGCGCGCACAGGCGGCTGCAGGAGCCGCGGGGCAGCGGGGCAGGGCGGCACCGTCGCTCTCCCCGGCGTCCTGAGCAGCACTCCCGTGCTCTGGACAGCCGGGGCTACAGCCCGACACTTCGCACGGGGGGGTCCCAGGAGCAGCTGCAAACCAGAGAGGGGTTTTCTCAAGCCCTGGCATCAGAGGCACTGAAAGTAGCCAGGGACTGGGCTGCTCTCAGAGGCCCTGGCCTGGCCTGGGATTGCCCCTCAAGAACCCCAGGGGAGCCTCAGATAGCTCCTCAGATCTCACCTTCTACTAGAGAGTAGTTACTGCTCGGTGGTGGCTGTCTCACAGCAGCTTCCTGGAGATGGAGGAAGCTCCTTGGTGTCTCGAGGATCACCTCCATCTCCAGGCATGGGCTGTTGCCAGCTGGCACAGCCGGCACAATGTCCTGGGAGCTCTGGGCTGCCAACTCCTGGCTCCAGGACACTTGCTGCTCCACCACCGGCTCCTGGGATGGCTCCCCTGGCTCGGGCTGGGCTCCCACCTGGACCTGCGGGCCTTCCCCGGCCATGTCAATGCTCGGGGTTGTGCCCGTGTTGCTGGAGTCCAGCAGTCCATGGGAGCTGGGAGACCTGTCCACGGGCTGTGCACCTTCTGCAGGCTGACAGGTCTCACTGAGCCTCTCTGAGGGATGGAGGCTGTCAGAGATGCTGGAGGCTCCAGGCAGGATGGACGTTCTCTGACAGCCTGAGGTCCCTGCATGGATGGCGGGTCTCTGCTGGAGTGCCATCCTTGCAGGGCTAGAGGCTCTCCCAGAGATGGAGAATCTTGTTGGGAGCAGCCTCTTTCTGGGATGGAGGCTTCTGGAGGAGCTGGATGAGCCACAGCAGGGCAGGTGGCCTCGCTTCCCCAGCTCCTCCAGCTCTTTCCACAACGCCTGCCACATCCCAGCGTAGAGCGGCACAGATGTCCCAGTGCCAGCCCAGTGCAAGATCATCAGCTCCTGCAGCTCTTGGGCCACAGCCACACAGGGGCTGCAGCTGCAGGAGCTGTCCACGGGGCTGGCGGGAGCACCTGGCCGCTTGTGAGGGGTCGCCCGAGGCCTGGAGGACCTGGGAGCCGCAGGGGCTCCCCGCTTCCTCCATGAGCCTCTGGGCCGGACCCCGGGGCGCTTGCGCCTCTTTGCTGGTCCTGTCTGCCGCCTCCGTGGTGTCCAGTGGCCAAGGGCCCAGCAGACA
Organism: Zosterops lateralis; assembly: GCF_965231275.1. Lineage (NCBI taxonomy): Eukaryota > Metazoa > Chordata > Aves > Passeriformes > Zosteropidae > Zosterops > Zosterops lateralis. Next base: position 7,366,671 of record NC_139779.1, on the reverse strand, counting down.
GCCACAGCGGCCAGCAGCAGGACAAGCACAGTCGCCAGGACAGCTCCGTCACACATGGCTACGGCACGTCCCATGGCGACTGCACTGGCAGCTGTTGATGCTGGCCCGGCTTCTCTGGGCCTGGCGCGGTGATGTCACAGTGCTGTGGCCAGGACAGCCGTGTGACATCACAGCCCTGCCTCACACCAGCGCTCGGCCCCTTTGTGCCATCACGGCCCCGCCTCACCCAGCGCTCTCCTGTGCCACAGGAGGGAGAAAGGGGCTCCCTGTGGGCACTTGAGGGCCCTCTGGAGCAGAGAGGATGGAAGATCTTTTGTCTAAGTAGGGCAGAGGGATGAGGAGGGGAATGGTGATGGTGTCACCTCCTTGCTGGCAGAGCATGGGACATGGATTGTCCAGCAGGACACTGCAAAGGCCTTGAATCGGGCAAGCCCTGCTTGGCAACATCCAAACCATCCGTGCGCTATCCACTACACTCCCATCCTGAATCCACACCCTGTGCTGGGCCACTTACTGGGAAGAAAATGGATCCTATCCCATTGAAAACCAGTACATCAGCCCGTTCTTCACCCGGCACACCCTGTCCCTGCTCATCTCACACCCGGACTCCCGCTCCAGAAGGATTCTCTCAGGGACAGGATCAAAACTCTTCTTAATATCCTGAAATAGAACCTGCATTGCCTTCCCATCACCCATGAGCCAGGTGACCATATGGCAGTGGGATAATCAATCAGGTAGACAGGAGTTTCCCTCTCTTATCTCCATGCTGCCCATGGCTGACACTGGCGGGTCCTTCCATCACTTCCCAGCAGGGCCAAGTGTGACCTTCTCCACCATTTTTCCTGCTATCAAGATTAGATGAACAGGCATGGACGTTCCTGGAAAGTTCTAAGCCCTTCCTATCAAGTCAGATACAGCTGGAGAACATTGAGCCAGCATGGACCTCCTGGGGCTTTCAGGACTTTGGGGAGATGATGTAGGGCATTCATGCTGTGGAGAAGACAGCTGAGGAATGGGTAGAGGATAAGGGACACAATAGCTCTTAGACTAATATTGTAACTAGAAGCTAGGACAAGGCCAGCATGAGGATGAGGGAGAGAAACCGAGATCATGAGAAAAGAAGAACTGAACATTACAAGGCCATACAACTGTTGCAATCTGCTGCTATAGCGTGAAGTAAGCTATTGTGTAGTCACTACCAATCAGGAGCTTGGCTTTTGCAATATGTATGAACTAATTATTTAGAATATAAATGTAAGCGAGAAAACAAATAAAATCGAGCCTGATTGATCAACATCGGTTGAGTCAGTCTCCCTCTTTCCAACAAAGGAGCATTTATTTGGGGTTTTTATGGAGAAATATGAGGGAAGTCTGCTAAAGAATCATGGAGGTCAGAGTGACAGAGTGATTTTCACTGCACAGGCCAGGCATGTATGGATGAAAAAATTCAATTGTATATCCTGGCCAGAATAAAAGGATGCCTGCTTCTCTGACACTGAAAAGATGTTGTTGGAGAGTTTCATTTTTTTTCTGCAGTTTTGGTAACAAAGCAACTCCAATGCCGTGTTCATGGGCTGTGTCCAAAGGCTGCCCTCTTGGGAACAGAGCCAGAGACTTCCATCAACATCCTGATTTACTGCTACAGAAATATAAAAGAAATTTTAAAAAGGAAAAAAAAAAAATTAAAAGGAAAAAAAAAGTCTCTATGCTGCTCCCTTCTGAACAGGGTCCGGGGGGTCTCCATTCTCCTCTTCCCTATGGGGGTCCACGTGGTCTCCATTCTCATCTGCCCTATGGAGGACCAGGGAACCTTTATCCACTCGCCCCTTTTGAGCACCTCGGGGGTCTCCAATCTCCTCCCCTTTTAGGACAGGGACAGAGTAGGTCTGTGTTTATCCTAACTTTGACCAAAGCATTGTGGGAGCCATGGACAGGGAACTGGCACCTCCAGGACACCCGCTGCTGAGCCTCTGGGACCATCTTGGAGGAAGCTGGGCTCCCTTTTTACTTCTGGCATTTCCTGGCCATCTGCATCCTCAGGGATGAGCAGCTTCTGCAGACAGCGGTGGCTCTAAGGGAGCAGGCAGTCCTGCCCTAAGGGCTTCTTCCATCTCCAGTCCAGCAGCTTTCACGCAGGTGCTGGGAGTGATGCAGGCACTTGCCCTGAGTAACCCAACTGTGGAGATTTTCCTCTTCCTGCTCCTCCACTGCCTAATCCACATAGTTAGCTGGACATGACAAGATCTGCTTTGCTGCTGGAAGATCTTGTCCAGCACCACACCAAGGGTCTTCTCCTATGCCACAGCTGCATTTTCCTCAGCTCCATGGACTGGAAAGTGGCAGCACCAGGATATTCTCTCCTGGGACACACCCTTCTCCCATTGCTGTACATCTGTGGGCTGGGCCCACATCTTTGATTTCAGGCTTTGCTTGGCCATCTGCATCCTCAGGGATGAGCAGGTCCTGCTGACACCCATGGCTCTGAGGGAGCAGGCAGTCCTGCACTGAGGGCTCCCTCTGTCTGCACTCTGGCAGACAGATCTACCGATCAGGAGGAAAGGCCTCAAAAGCGTGACAGAGGCTGAAGGGAACACTGTGATTTGCACTTTTCCAACGGGTTTCTTTAGCTGAAGTTGCTAACAAGGACCAGACTTGACAGCCCAGAATGGGTTGGTAGATGTTTTATTTTTGGGACCCTCAGTCCTGTGTGGGACTCGGTAAGTGGGCTGTAGGAGCATCCGTGGCTTACAGGGACAAGGAACTCTGCTGACCTGTGATATTCTAGAATATGTGGTTTTATTGCAAGGGTCATGGGTAGAAAGGGCCTTGCCTTCAGCCACCAGCCTCGGCTGAAGGGAAGTCCCAAAGAGAGAGAGAGAAAGAACAAGAGGGGATGGGCTAAGAAGAGGGGAGCGAAGGAGCAAGGTGGCAGGGGTCAGAGTGCAGGGGGAAGAGAGCAGAGGTAAGAGAGCAGGGAAAAGAGTGAGAGCGAGATCTTTGTTACAATACATTGTATCTCCTTTTGTGATGAATATTCTAATTTACAGTGACCAATCAATACAAGACACAAAATCCCATAGAATCTACATACAGCCTAGAAAAACTACTACATTACCATACGTTATATTTTAAACTCTAAAAACTACTCTTTAGATTTTCCTATTTTGCTACATTGACCTTTGGATCCCTTAGCCAGCAGAAAGGTATTGTTGAATCAAAAGGGATTCTCCTTCAGCTGGCCAGGCTATTGTCTTCAGGTTATATACTAACTAAGACTTGGTATCCTACAACTCAAAGTAAGCTCCCATTTCTATTTCAATTCCAGGTTTCATATTTTCAGAATCTTCTCCTAAGCAATCATATTTATAAGGTTTCCTTGTTTCATCTTCCCCAACAGTGGGTGCTGCAGAGGCTCCGCCAAGGCATCAAAGCCTCCCGCCACACACCCAAGGGTGGCACAGGATCTCCTCCAGCTCTGGCCGGTCCACGTAGTGCTTGGACAAGCACCAGTGGATCAGATGTTGGCACTCTGGGGAGAGAAGGCAGAAAGCGCCGGTCACTTGCAGAAGGCTCCTGCCCAGCTGCTGCCGGCGCCTGCAGAACCCGGGCCACGCTGCGTGTGCTCAGGGCTGCCCTTGGCGGGACAGCGGCACGGCAGGACAAGCGCCACCTCCTTCAGCCAGCGGGCCACAGCCAGCCCGTCACGGGCCGCCTCCTGCAGCCGGCCCTGGAGGGCACACTGACCTCCCGCCCAGCTGCCTGAGGGCCGTGCTGGGCCGCTGGGCCGCTGAGCCATCTGCCAAAGCCTGCCTTCTTGAGGCCGGACACCCACCTGGAGAGACCTGCCGCCTGAAGGAGAGCTGCCCCGACACGATGTCATGGTCCTCCCGGAAGGGGAGGCTGCCACAGACCATGACATAGAGCAGCAGACCCAGGGACCAGATGGTGGCTGAATGGCCGTGGTAGAAGCCAAGGCTGATCCACTCGGGTGGGCTGAAGATGTGTGTTCCTAGGGGACAGAGGCAGCGCTGTCCAGGTGCAGGCTGCTGGCTTAGAGAGCCTGGTGCCGGCCTCCTGGCAGAGGCAGGCCCTGCACCACAGGCCACAACTTCCCCCCAGGCCACCCTGCACCCCCCAGATCACAGGGCAAAGCCAAGAACCCATCGTGCAAGGCAGAGCAGGCCAGCAGAGCAGCCCAAGCCCTGGCGGGCCTGCCAAGCCCCGGGGCCGCGGCCTGGCTTTTGCAGCCGCCCTCTGTGGGCAGGGCCGGCAGCCGCTCCTGGGGCACAGCATCTGCCCCGGGCCACAGGGCAGCCGGCAGCCGGCTGAATGCCGCAGCCACAGCCCAGGAGGGAACGGGGCCCTGCAGTGCCTGGCACTGGGAGCAGGGCCCGGCCTGGGGCTCACCCGCAAATGTCCTGAAGACCTGCTCCTGGAGGAAGGTGCCGCAACCGAAGTCGATCAGCTTCAGCTCGCCGGTCTCCGGGTCCACGAGGAGGTTGTTTGGCTTGATGTCCCGGTGCAGGACGCCGCAGGCGGTGCAGTGCCGCACGGCCTCCAGCACCTGGCAGAAAAGCCAGCGCGCCGCCTCCTCGGACAGGAACTCTTGCTCCAGCAGGATGGCCAAGAGATCCTGGGACCGCTCCGGACGCTCCATGACGAGCAGGAAGCTGTCTGGCTGCTCAAACCAGTCGAGGAGCTGGATGATGTTGTGGCAGCCAGAGCCCACCTTCTCCAGCAGGACAATCTCCAGGGGAACACGGGTGCCGTCGGGCTGTCAGGACAAGACAATGCCTCCAGCAGGCCTGATGCTGCCCTGTGGCCGCGCTGCCCCCTGCCTGCCATGCCCCAGTGACTGCCCCTTTGGGCAGCCTCCCTGGTGCCTGGGATTCCTCCCGAAGCAGGGAGTGCTTGGGAGGTGCCCCCCTGCCTGGAGCCAGCACCGGTGTTTGGCATCCCCGGGCCCGCCACGCTCGGCCTCGCACGCTGAGCTCACGCCCGCTGCCCCCGCCAGCCCCGCCCTCGGGCCCGGGCTCATCCCTGCCCGCCACGGCCCGCTCTGGCCCGCTGGGCCCGCTCACTCACCAGCTCGTCCCACTGCAGGACGTCCTCGCGGGCCACGCGCTTGATGGCCACCTGCAAGCCATCGAGACAGGGGGGCTGAGCTCCAGCCCTGCCCCGTCCCGCCCCTGACCCTTGGCCCGTGCCCGGCCCTCCCGGCCACTTACCGGGCTCCCATCACACAGGCGGGTTCCCGAGAAAACGGTGCCGAAGCCACCGCTCCCCAGCTGCGGGCCCAGCTCGTACAGCTCCTGCAGCTGCTTCTTCTTTTGCCCTGCGGCCAAGAGCGAGCCATCAGCCCTGCGCCCGCCAGCCCCCCAAGTGCCCGCCAGCGAAGCGGGCCACCTTGCTCTGACCTGCTTCCTGCTGCGCGCCGGGCAGCGGCCCCCGCCCTGCAGCCCTGGGGCTGGCGAGCGGCACAGCTGGGCCGGGGCAGCGCGCACAGGCGGCTGCAGGAGCCGCGGGGCAGCGGGGCAGGGCGGCACCGTCGCTCTCCCCGGCGTCCTGAGCAGCACTCCCGTGCTCTGGACAGCCGGGGCTACAGCCCGACACTTCGCACGGGGGGGTCCCAGGAGCAGCTGCAAACCAGAGAGGGGTTTTCTCAAGCCCTGGCATCAGAGGCACTGAAAGTAGCCAGGGACTGGGCTGCTCTCAGAGGCCCTGGCCTGGCCTGGGATTGCCCCTCAAGAACCCCAGGGGAGCCTCAGATAGCTCCTCAGATCTCACCTTCTACTAGAGAGTAGTTACTGCTCGGTGGTGGCTGTCTCACAGCAGCTTCCTGGAGATGGAGGAAGCTCCTTGGTGTCTCGAGGATCACCTCCATCTCCAGGCATGGGCTGTTGCCAGCTGGCACAGCCGGCACAATGTCCTGGGAGCTCTGGGCTGCCAACTCCTGGCTCCAGGACACTTGCTGCTCCCCCACCGGCTCCTGGGATGGCTCCCCTGGCTCGGGCTGGGCTCCCACCTGGACCTGCGGGCCTTCCCCGGCCATGTCAATGCTCGGGGTTGTGCCCGTGTTGCTGGAGTCCAGCAGTCCATGGGAGCTGGGAGACCTGTCCACGGGCTGTGCACCTTCTGCAGGCTGACAGGTCTCACTGAGCCTCTCTGAGGGATGGAGGCTGTCAGAGATGGTGGAGGCTCCAGGCAGGATGGACGTTCTCTGACAGCCTGAGGTCCCTGCATGGATGGCGGGTCTCTGCTGGAGTGCCATCCTTGCAGGGCTAGAGGCTCTCCCAGAGATGGAGAATCTTGTTGGGAGCAGCCTCTTTCTGGGATGGAGGCTTCTGGAGGAGCTGGATGAGCCACAGCAGGGCAGGTGGCCTCGCTTCCCCAGCTCCTCCAGCTCTTTCCACAACGCCTGCCACATCCCAGCGTAGAGCGGCACAGATGTCCCAGTGCCAGCCCAGTGCAAGATCATCAGCTCCTGCAGCTCTTGGGCCACAGCCACACAGGGGCTGCAGCTGCAGGAGCTGTCCACGGGGCTGGCGGGAGCACCTGGCCGCTTGTGAGGGGTCGCCCGAGGCCTGGAGGACCTGGGAGCCGCAGGGGCTCCCCGCTTCCTCCATGAGCCTCTGGGCCGGACCCCGGGGCGCTTGCGCCTCTTTGCTGGTCCTGTCTGCCGCCTCCGTGGTGTCCAGTGGCCAAGGGCCCAGCAGACAGCCACAGCGGCCAGCAGCAGGACAAGCACAGTCGCCAGGACAGCTCCGTCACACATGGCTACGGCACGTCCCATGGCGACTGCACTGGCAGCTGTTGATGCTGGCCCGGCTTCTCTGGGCCTGGCGCGGTGATGTCACAGTGCTGTGGCCAGGACAGCCGTGTGACATCACAGCCCTGCCTCACACCAGCGCTCGGCCCCTTTGTGCCATCACGGCCCCGCCTCACCCAGCGCTCTCCTGTGCCACAGGAGGGAGAAAGGGGCTCCCTGTGGGCACTTGAGGGCCCTCTGGAGCAGAGAGGATGGAAGATCTTTTGTCTAAGTAGGGCAGAGGGATGAGGAGGGGAATGGTGATGGTGTCACCTCCTTGCTGGCAGAGCATGGGACATGGATTGTCCAGCAGGACACTGCAAAGGCCTTGAATCGGGCAAGCCCTGCTTGGCAACATCCAAACCATCCGTGCGCTATCCACTACACTCCCATCCTGAATCCACACCCTGTGCTGGGCCACTTACTGGGAAGAAAATGGATCCTATCCCATTGAAAACCAGTACATCAGCCCGTTCTTCACCCGGCACACCCTGTCCCTGCTCATCTCACACCCGGACTCCCGCTCCAGAAGGATTCTCTCAGGGACAGGATCAAAACTCCTCTTAATATCCTGAAATAGAACCTGCATTGCCTTCCCATCACCCATGAGCCAGGTGACCATATGGCAGTGGGATAATCAATCAGGTAGACAGGAGTTTCCCTCTCTTATCTCCATGCTGCCCATGGCTGACACTGGAGGGTCCTTCCATCACTTCCCAGCAGGGCCAAGTGTGACCTTCTCCACCATTTTTCCTGCTATCAAGATTAGATGAACAGGCATGGACGTTCCTGGAAAGTTCTAAGCCCTTCCTATCAAGTCAGATACAGCTGGAGAACATTGAGCCAGCATGGACCTCCTGGGGCTTTCAGGACTTTGGGGAGATGATGTAGGGCATTCATGCTGTGGAGAAGACAGCTGAGGAATGGGTAGAGGATAAGGGACACAATAGCTCTTAGACTAATATTGTAACTAGAAGCTAGGACAAGGCCAGCATGAGGATGAGGGAGAGAAACCGAGATCATGAGAAAAGAAGAACTGAACATTACAAGGCGATACAACTGTTGCAATCTGCTGCTATAGCGTGAAGTAAGCTATTGTGTAGTCACTACCAATCAGGAGCTTGGCTTTTGCAATATGTATGAACTAATTATTTAGAATATAAATGTAAGCGAGAAAACAAATAAAATCGAGCCTGATTGATCAACATCGGTTGAGTCAGTCTCCCTCTTTCCAACAAAGGAGCATTTATTTGGGGTTTTTATGGAGAAATATGAGGGAAGTCTGCTAAAGAATCATGGAGGTCAGAGTGACAGAGTGATTTTCACTGCACAGGCCAGGCATGTATGGATGAAATAATTCAATTGCATATCCTGGCCAGAATAAAAGGATGCCTGCTTCTCTGACACTGAAAAGATGTTGTTGGAGAGTTTCATTTTTTTTCTGCAGTTTTGGTAACAAAGCAACTCCAATGCCGTGTTCATGGGCTGTGTCCAAAGGCTGCCCTCTTGGGAACAGAGCCAGAGACTTCCATCAACATCCTGATTTACTGCTACAGAAATATAAAAGAAATTTGAAAAAGGAAAAAAAAAAAATTAAAAGGAAAAAAAAAGTCTCTATGCTGCTCCCTTCTGAACAGGGTCCGGGGGGTCTCCATTCTCCTCTTCCCTATGGGGGTCCACGTGGTCTCCATTCTCATCTGCCCTATGGAGGACCAGGGAACCTTTATCCACTCGCCCCTTTTGAGCACCTCGGGGGTCTCCAATCTCCTCCCCTTTTAGGACAGGGACAGAGTAGGTCTGTGTTTATCCTAACTTTGACCAAAGCATTGTGGGAGCCATGGACAGGGAACTGGCACCTCCAGGACACCCGCTGCTGAGCCTCTGGGACCATCTTGGAGGAAGCTGGGCTCCCTTTTTACTTCTGGCATTTCCTGGCCATCTGCATCCTCAGGGATGAGCAGCTTCTGCAGACAGCGGTGGCTCTAAGGGAGCAGGCAGTCCTGCCCTAAGGGCTTCTTCCATCTCCAGTCCAGCAGCTTTCACGCAGGTGCTGGGAGTGATGCAGGCACTTGCCCTGAGTAACCCAACTGTGGAGATTTTCCTCTTCCTGCTCCTCCACTGCCTAATCCACATAGTTAGCTGGACATGACAAGATCTGCTTTGCTGCTGGAAGATCTTGTCCAGCACCACACCAAGGGTCTTCTCCTATGCCACAGCTGCATTTTCCTCAGCTCCATGGACTGGAAAGTGGCAGCACCAGGATATTCTCTCCTGGGACACACCCTTCTCCCATTGCTGTACATCTGTGGGCTGGGCCCACATCTTTGATTTCAGGCTTTGCTTGGCCATCTGCATCCTCAGGGATGAGCAGGTCCTGCTGACACCCATGGCTCTGAGGGAGCAGGCAGTCCTGCACTGAGGGCTCCCTCTGTCTGCACTCTGGCAGACAGATCTACCGATCAGGAGGAAAGGCCTCAAAAGCGTGACAGAGGCTGAAGGGAACACTGTGATTTGCACTTTTCCAACGGGTTTCTTTAGCTGAAGTTGCTAACAAGGACCAGACTTGACAGCACAGAATGGGTTGGTAGATGTTTTATTTTTGGGACCCTCAGTCCTGTGTGGGACTCGGTAAGTGGGCTGTAGGAGCATCCGTGGCTTACAGGGACAAGGAACTCTGCTGACCTGTGATATTCTAGAATATGTGGTTTTATTGCAAGGGTCATGGGTAGAAAGGGCCTTGCCTTCAGCCACCAGCCTCGGCTGAAGGGAAGTCCCAAAGAGAGAGAGAGAAAGAACAAGAGGGGATGGGCTAAGAAGAGGGGAGCGAAGGAGCAAGGTGGCAGGGGTCAGAGTGCAGGGGGAAGAGAGCAGAGGTAAGAGAGCAGGGAAAAGAGTGAGAGCGAGATCTTTGTTACAATACATTGTATCTCCTTTTGTGATGAATATTCTAATTTACAGTGACCAATCAATACAAGACACAAAATCCCATAGAATCTACATACAGCCTAGAAAAACTACTACATTACCATACGTTATATTTTAAACTCTAAAAACTACTCTTTAGATTTTCCTATTTTGCTACATTGACCTTTGGATCCCTTAGCCAGCAGAAAGGTATTGTTGAATCAAAAGGGATTCTCCTTCAGCTGGCCAGGCTATTGTCTTCAGGTTATATACTAACTAAGACTTGGTATCCTACAACTCAAAGTAAGCTCCCATTTCTATTTCAATTCCAGGTTTCATATTTTCAGAATCTTCTCCTAAGCAATCATATTTATAAGGTTTCCTTGTTTCATCTTCCCCAACAGTGGGTGCTGCAGAGGCTCCGCCAAGGCATCAAAGCCTCCCGCCACACACCCAAGGGTGGCACAGGATCTCCTCCAGCTCTGGCCGGTCCACGTAGTGCTTGGACAAGCACCAGTGGATCAGATGTTGGCACTCTGGGGAGAGAAGGCAGAAAGCGCCGGTCACTTGCAGAAGGCTCCTGCCCAGCTGCTGCCGGCGCCTGCAGAACCCGGGCCACGCTGCGTGTGCTCAGGGCTGCCCTTGGCGGGACAGCGGCACGGCAGGACAAGCGCCACCTCCTTCAGCCAGCGGGCCACAGCCAGCCCGTCACGGGCCGCCTCCTGCAGCCGGCCCTGGAGGGCACACTGACCTCCCGCCCAGCTGCCTGAGGGCCGTGCTGGGCCGCTGGGCCGCTGAGCCATCTGCCAAAGCCTGCCTTCTTGAGGCCGGACACCCACCTGGAGAGACCTGCCGCCTGAAGGAGAGCTGCCCCGACACGATGTCATGGTCCTCCCGGAAGGGGAGGCTGCCACAGACCATGACATAGAGCAGCAGACCCAGGGACCAGATGGTGGCTGAATGGCCGTGGTAGAAGCCAAGGCTGATCCACTCGGGTGGGCTGAAGATGTGTGTTCCTAGGGGACAGAGGCAGCGCTGTCCAGGTGCAGGCTGCTGGCTTAGAGAGCCTGGTGCCGGCCTCCTGGCAGAGGCAGGCCCTGCACCACAGGCCACAACTTCCCCCCAGGCCACCCTGCACCCCCCAGATCACAGGGCAAAGCCAAGAACCCATCGTGCAAGGCAGAGCAGGCCAGCAGAGCAGCCCAAGCCCTGGCGGGCCTGCCAAGCCCCGGGGCCGCGGCCTGGCTTTTGCAGCCGCCCTCTGTGGGCAGGGCCGGCAGCCGCTCCTGGGGCACAGCATCTGCCCCGGGCCACAGGGCAGCCGGCAGCCGGCTGAATGCCGCAGCCACAGCCCAGGAGGGAACGGGGCCCTGCAGTGCCTGGCACTGGGAGCAGGGCCCGGCCTGGGGCTCACCCGCAAATGTCCTGAAGACCTGCTCCTGGAGGAAGGTGCCGCAACCGAAGTCGATCAGCTTCAGCTCGCCGGTCTCCGGGTCCACGAGGAGGTTGTTTGGCTTGATGTCCCGGTGCAGGACGCCGCAGGCGGTGCAGTGCCGCACGGCCTCCAGCACCTGGCAGAAAAGCCAGCGCGCCGCCTCCTCGGACAGGAACTCTTGCTCCAGCAGGATGGCCAAGAGATCCTGGGACCGCTCCGGACGCTCCATGACGAGCAGGAAGCTGTCTGGCTGCTCAAACCAGTCGAGGAGCTGGATGATGTTGTGGCAGCCAGAGCCCACCTTCTCCAGCAGGACAATCTCCAGGGGAACACGGGTGCCGTCGGGCTGTCAGGACAAGACAATGCCTCCAGCAGGCCTGATGCTGCCCTGTGGCCGCGCTGCCCCCTGCCTGCCATGCCCCAGTGACTGCCCCTTTGGGCAGCCTCCCTGGTGCCTGGGATTCCTCCCGAAGCAGGGAGTGCTTGGGAGGTGCCCCCCTGCCTGGAGCCAGCACCGGTGTTTGGCATCCCCGGGCCCGCCACGCTCGGCCTCGCACGCTGAGCTCACGCCCGCTGCCCCCGCCAGCCCCGCCCTCGGGCCCGGGCTCATCCCTGCCCGCCACGGCCCGCTCTGGCCCGCTGGGCCCGCTCACTCACCAGCTCGTCCCACTGCAGGACGTCCTCGCGGGCCACGCGCTTGATGGCCACCTGCAAGCCATCGAGACAGGGGGGCTGAGCTCCAGCCCTGCCCCGTCCCGCCCCTGACCCTTGGCCCGTGCCCGGCCCTCCCGGCCACTTACCGGGCTCCCATCACACAGGCGGGTTCCCGAGAAAACGGTGCCGAAGCCACCGCTCCCCAGCTGCGGGCCCAGCTCGTACAGCTCCTGCAGCTGCTTCTTCTTTTGCCCTGCGGCCAAGAGCGAGCCATCAGCCCTGCGCCCGCCAGCCCCCCAAGTGCCCGCCAGCGAAGCGGGCCACCTTGCTCTGACCTGCTTCCTGCTGCGCGCCGGGCAGCGGCCCCCGCCCTGCAGCCCTGGGGCCGGCGAGCGGCACAGCTGGGCCGGGGCAGCGCGCACAGGCGGCTGCAGGAGCCGCGGGGCAGCGGGGCAGGGCGGCACCGTCGCTCTCCCCGGCGTCCTGAGCAGCACTCCCGTGCTCTGGACAGCCGGGGCTACAGCCCGACACTTCGCACGGGGGGGTCCCAGGAGCAGCTGCAAACCAGAGAGGGGTTTTCTCAAGCCCTGGCATCAGAGGCACTGAAAGTAGCCAGGGACTGGGCTGCTCTCAGAGGCCCTGGCCTGGCCTGGGATTGCCCCTCAAGAACCCCAGGGGAGCCTCAGATAGCTCCTCAGATCTCACCTTCTACTAGAGAGTAGTTACTGCTCGGTGGTGGCTGTCTCACAGCAGCTTCCTGGAGATGGAGGAAGCTCCTTGGTGTCTCGAGGATCACCTCCATCTCCAGGCATGGGCTGTTGCCAGCTGGCACAGCCGGCACAATGTCCTGGGAGCTCTGGGCTGCCAACTCCTGGCTCCAGGACACTTGCTGCTCCACCACCGGCTCCTGGGATGGCTCCCCTGGCTCGGGCTGGGCTCCCACCTGGACCTGCGGGCCTTCCCCGGCCATGTCAATGCTCGGGGTTGTGCCCGTGTTGCTGGAGTCCAGCAGTCCATGGGAGCTGGGAGACCTGTCCACGGGCTGTGCACCTTCTGCAGGCTGACAGGTCTCACTGAGCCTCTCTGAGGGATGGAGGCTGTCAGAGATGCTGGAGGCTCCAGGCAGGATGGACGTTCTCTGACAGCCTGAGGTCCCTGCATGGATGGCGGGTCTCTGCTGGAGTGCCATCCTTGCAGGGCTAGAGGCTCTCCCAGAGATGGAGAATCTTGTTGGGAGCAGCCTCTTTCTGGGATGGAGGCTTCTGGAGGAGCTGGATGAGCCACAGCAGGGCAGGTGGCCTCGCTTCCCCAGCTCCTCCAGCTCTTTCCACAACGCCTGCCACATCCCAGCGTAGAGCGGCACAGATGTCCCAGTGCCAGCCCAGTGCAAGATCATCAGCTCCTGCAGCTCTTGGGCCACAGCCACACAGGGGCTGCAGCTGCAGGAGCTGTCCACGGGGCTGGCGGGAGCACCTGGCCGCTTGTGAGGGGTCGCCCGAGGCCTGGAGGACCTGGGAGCCGCAGGGGCTCCCCGCTTCCTCCATGAGCCTCTGGGCCGGACCCCGGGGCGCTTGCGCCTCTTTGCTGGTCCTGTCTGCCGCCTCCGTGGTGTCCAGTGGCCAAGGGCCCAGCAGACAGCCACAGCGGCCAGCAGCAGGACAAGCACAGTCGCCAGGACAGCTCCGTCACACATGGCTACGGCACGTCCCATGGCGACTGCACTGGCAGCTGTTGATGCTGGCCCGGCTTCTCTGGGCCTGGCGCGGTGATGTCACAGTGCTGTGGCCAGGACAGCCGTGTGACATCACAGCCCTGCCTCACACCAGCGCTCGGCCCCTTTGTGCCATCACGGCCCCGCCTCACCCAGCGCTCTCCTGTGCCACAGGAGGGAGAAAGGGGCTCCCTGTGGGCACTTGAGGGCCCTCTGGAGCAGAGAGGATGGAAGATCTTTTGTCTAAGTAGGGCAGAGGGATGAGGAGGGGAATGGTGATGGTGTCACCTCCTTGCTGGCAGAGCATGGGACATGGATTGTCCAGCAGGACACTGCAAAGGCCTTGAATCGGGCAAGCCCTGCTTGGCAACATCCAAACCATCCGTGCGCTATCCACTACACTCCCATCCTGAATCCACACCCTGTGCTGGGCCACTTACTGGGAAGAAAATGGATCCTATCCCATTGAAAACCAGTACATCAGCCCGTTCTTCACCCGGCACACCCTGTCCCTGCTCATCTCACACCCGGACTCCCGCTCCAGAAGGATTCTCTCAGGGACAGGATCAAAACTCCTCTTAATATCCTGAAATAGAACCTGCATTGCCTTCCCATCACCCATGAGCCAGGTGACCATATGGCAGTGGGATAATCAATCAGGTAGACAGGAGTTTCCCTCTCTTATCTCCATGCTGCCCATTGCTGACACTGGCGGGTCCTTCCATCACTTCCCAGTAGGGCCAAGTGTGACCTTCTCCACCATTTTTCCTGCTATCAAGATTAGATGAACAGGCATGGACGTTCCTGGAAAGTTCTAAGCCCTTCCTATCAAGTCAGATACAGCTGGAGAACATTGAGCCAGCATGGACCTCCTGGGGCTTTCAGGACTTTGGGGAGATGATGTAGGGCATTCATGCTGTGGAGAAGACAGCTGAGGAATGGGTAGAGGATAAGGGACACAATAGCTCTTAGACTAATATTGTAACTAGAAGCTAGGACAAGGCCAGCATGAGGATGAGGGAGAGAAACTGAGATCATGAGAAAAGAAGAACTGAACATTACAAGGCCATACAACTGTTGCAATCTGCTGCTATAGCGTGAAGTAAGCTATTGTGTAGTCACTACCAATCAGGAGCTTGGCTTTTGCAATATGTATGAACTAATTATTTAGAATATAAATGTAAGCGAGAAAACAAATAAAATCGAGCCTGATTGATCAACATCGGTTGAGTCAGTCTCCCTCTTTCCAACAAAGGAGCATTTATTTGGGGTTTTTATGGAGAAATATGAGGGAAGTCTGCTAAAGAATCATGGAGGTCAGAGTGACAGAGTGATTTTCACTGCACAGGCCAGGCATGTATGGATGAAATAATTCAATTGCATATCCTGGCCAGAATAAAAGGATGCCTGCTTCTCTGACACTGAAAAGATGTTGTTGGAGAGTTTCATTTTTTTTCTGCAGTTTTGGTAACAAAGCAACTCCAATGCCGTGTTCATGGGCTGCGTCCAAAGGCTGCCCTCTTGGGAACAGAGCCAGAGACTTCCATCAACATCCTGATTTACTGCTACAGAAATATAAAAGAAATTTTAAAAAGGAAAAAAAAAATTAAAAGGAAAAAAAAGTCTCTATGCTGCTCCCTTCTGAACAGGGTCAGGGGGGTCTCCATTCTCCTCTTCCCTATGGGGGTCCACGTGGTCTCCATTCTCATCTGCCCTATGGAGGACCAGGGAACCTTTATCCACTCGCCCCTTTTGAGCACCTCGGGGGTCTCCAATCTCCTCCCCTTTTAGGACAGGGACAGAGTAGGTCTGTGTTTATCCTAACTTTGACCAAAGCATTGTGGGAGCCATGGACAGGGAACTGGCACCTCCAGGACACCCGCTGCTGAGCCTCTGGGACCATCTTGGAGGAAGCTGGGCTCCCTTTTTACTTCTGGCATTTCCTGGCCATCTGCATCCTCAGGGATGAGCAGCTTCTGCAGACAGCGGTGGCTCTAAGGGAGCAGGCAGTCCTGCCCTAAAGGCTTCTTCCATCTCCAGTCCAGCAGCTTTCACGCAGGCGCTGGGAGTGATGCAGGCACTTGCCCTGAGTAACCCAACTGTGGAGATTTTCCTCTTCCTGCTCCTCCACTGCCTAATCCACATAGTTAGCTGGACATGACAAGATCTGCTTTGCTGCTGGAAGATCTTGTCCAGCACCACACCAAGGGTCTTCTCCTATGCCACAGCTGCATTTTCCTCAGCTCCATGGACTGGAAAGTGGCAGCACCAGGATATTCTCTCCTGGGACACACCCTTCTCCCATTGCTGTACATCTGTGGGCTGGGCCCACATCTTTGATTTCAGGCTTTGCTTGGCCATCTGCATCCTCAGGGATGAGCAGGTCCTGCTGACACCCATGGCTCTGAGGGAGCAGGCAGTCCTGCACTAAGGGCTCCCTCTGTCTGCACTCTGGCAGACAGATCTACCGATCAGGAGGAAAGGCCTCAAAAGCGTGACAGAGGCTGAAGGGGACACTGTGATTTGCACTTTTCCAATGGGTTTCTTTAGCTGAAGTTGCTAACAAGGACCAGACTTGACAGCCCAGAATGGGTTGGTAGATGTTTTATTTTTGGGACCCTCAGTCCTGTGTGGGACTCGGTAAGTGGGCTGTAGGAGCATCCGTGGCTTACAGGGACAAGGAACTCTGCTGACCTGTGATATTCTAGAATATGTGGTTTTATTGCAAGGGTCATGGGTAGAAAGGGCCTTGCCTTCAGCCACCAGCCTCGGCTGAAGGGAAGTCCCAAAGAGAGAGAGAGAAAGAACAAGAGGGGATGGGCTAAGAAGAGGGGAGCGAAGGAGCAAGGTGGCAGGGGTCAGAGTGCAGGGGGAAGAGAGCAGAGGTAAGAGAGCAGGGAAAAGAGTGAGAGCGAGATCTTTGTTACAATACATTGTATCTCCTTTTGTGATGCATATTCTAATTTACAGTGACCAATCAATACAAGACACAAAATGCCATAGAATCTACATACAGCCTAGAAAAACTACTACATTACCATACGTTATATTTTAAACTCTAAAAACTACTCTTTAGATTTTCCTATTTTGCTACATTGACCTTTGGATCCCTTAGCCAGCAGAAAGGTATTGTTGAATCAAAAGGGATTCTCCTTCAGCTGGCCAGGCTATTGTCTTCAGGTTATATACGAACTAAGACTTGGTATCCTACAACTCAAAGTAAGCTCCCATTTCTATTTCGATTCCAGGTTTCATATTTTCAGAATCTTCTCCTAAGCAATCATATTTATAAGGTTTCCTTGTTTCATCTTCCCCAACAGTGGGTGCTGCAGAGGCTCCGCCAAGGCATCAAAGCCTCCCGCCACACACCCAAGGGTGGCACAGGATCTCCTCCAGCTCTGGCCGGTCCACGTAGTGCTTGGACAAGCACCAGTGGATCAGATGTTGGCACTCTGGGGAGAGAAGGCAGAAAGCGCCGGTCACTTGCAGAAGGCTCCTGCCCAGCTGCTGCCGGCGCCTGCAGAACCCGGGCCACGCTGCGTGTGCTCAGGGCTGCCCTTGGCAGGACGGCGGCACGGCAGGACAAGCGCCACCTCCTTCAGCCAGCGGGCCACAGCCAGCCCGTCACGGGCCACCTCCTGCAGCCGGCCCTGGAGGGCGCATTGACCTCCCGCCCAGCTGCCTGAGGGCCGTGCTGGGCCGCTGGGCCGCTGAGCCATCTGCCAAAGCCTGCCTTCTTGAGGCCGGACACCCACCTGGAGAGACCTGCCGCCTGAAGGAGAGCTGCCCCGACACGATGTCATGGTCCTCCCGGAAGGGGAGGCTGCCACAGACCATGACATAGAGCAGCACACCCAGGGACCAGATGGTGGCTGAATGGCCGTGGTAGAAGCCAAGGCTGATCCACTCGGGTGGGCTGAAGATGTGTGTTCCTAGGGGACAGAGGCAGCGCTGTCCAGGTGCAGGCTGCTGGCTTCCAGAGCCTGGTGCCGGCCTCCCGGCAGAGGCAGGCCCTGCACCACAGGCCACAACTTCCCCCCAGGCCGCCCTGCACCCCCCAGATCACAGGGCAAAGCCAAGAACCCATCGTGCAAGGCAGAGCAGGCCAGCAGAGCAGCCCAAGCCCTGGCGGGCCTGCCAAGCCCAGGGGCCGCGGCCTGGCTTTTGCAGCCGCCCTCTGTGGGCAGGGCCGGCAGCCGCTCCTGGGGCACAGCATCTGCCCCGGGCCACAGGGCAGCCGGCAGCCGGCTGAATGCCGCAGCCACAGCCCAGGAGGGAACGGGGCCCTGCAGTGCCTGGCACTGGGAGCAGGGCCCGGCCTGGGGCTCACCCGCAAATGTCCTGAAGACCTGCTCCTGGAGGAAGGTGCCGCAACCGAAGTCGATCAGCTTCAGCTCGCCGGTCTCCGGGTCCACGAGGAGGTTGTTTGGCTTGATGTCCCGGTGCAGGACGCCGCAGGCGGTGCAGTGCCGCACGGCCTCCAGCACCTGGCAGAAAAGCCAGCGCGCCGCCTCCTCGGACAGGAACTCTTGCTCCAGCAGGATGGCCAAGAGATCCTGGGACCGCTCCGGACGCTCCATGACGAGCAGGAAGCTGTCTGGCTGCTCAAACCAGTCGAGGAGCTGGATGATGTTGTGGCAGCCAGAGCCCACCTTCTCCAGCAGGACAATCTCCAGGGGAACACGGGTGCCGTCGGGCTGTCAGGACAAGACAATGCCTCCAGCAGGCCTGATGCTGCCCTGTGGCCGCGCTGCCCCCTGCCTGCCATGCCCCAGTGACTGCCCCTTTGGGCAGCCTCCCTGGTGCCTGGGATTCCTCCCGAAGCAGGGAGTGCTTGGGAGGTGCCCCCCTGCCTGGAGCCAGCACCGGTGTTTGGCATCCCCGGGCCCGCCACGCTCGGCCTCGCACGCTGAGCTCACGCCCGCTGCCCCCGCCAGCCCCGCCCTCGGGCCCAGGCTCATCCCTGCCCGCCACGGCCCGCTCTGGCCCGCTGGGCCCGCTCACTCACCAGCTCGTCCCACTGCAGGACGTTCTCGCGGGCCATGCGCTTGATGGCCACCTGCAAGCCATCGAGACAGGGGGGCTGAGCTCCAGCCCTGCCCCGTCCCGCCCCTGACCCTTGGCCCGTGCCCGGCCCTCCCGGCCACTTACCGGGCTCCCATCACACAGGCGGGTTCCCGAGAAAACGGTGCCGAAGCCACCGCTCCCCAGCTGCGGGCCCAGCTCGTACAGCTCCTGCAGCTGCTTCTTCTTTTGCCCTGCGGCCAAGAGCGAGCCATCAGCCCTGCGCCCGCCAGCCCCCCAAGTGCCCGCCAGCGAAGCGGGCCACCTTGCTCTGACCTGCTTCCTGCTGCACGCCGGGCAGCGGCCCCCGCCCTGCAGCCCTGGGGCTGGCGAGCGGCACAGCTGGGCCGGGGCATCGCGCACAGGCGGCTGCAGGAGCTGCGGGGCAGCGGGGCAGGGCGGCACCGTCGCTCTCCCCGGCGTCCTGAGCAGCACTCCCGTGCTCTGGACAGCCGGGGCTACAGCCCGACACTTCGCACAGGGGGGTCCCAGGAGCAGCTGCAAACCAGAGAGGGGTTTTCTCAAGCCCTGGCATCAGAGGCACTGAAAGTAGCCAGGGACTGGGCTGCTCTCAGAGGCCCTGGCCTGGCCTGGGATTGCCCCTCAAGAACCCCAGGGGAGCCTCAGATAGCTCCTCAGATCTCACCTTCCACTAGAGAGTAGTTACTGCTCGGTGGTGGCTGTCTCGCAGCAGCTTCCTGGAGATGGAGGAAGCTCCTTGGTGTCTCGAGGATCACCTCCATCTCCAGGCATGGGCTGTTGCCAGCTGGCACAGCCGGCACAATGTCCTGGGAGCTCTGGGCTGCCAACTCCTGGCTCCAGGACACTTGCTGCTCCACCACCGGCTCCTGGGATGGCTCCCCTGGCTCGGGCTGGGCTCCCACCTGGACCTGCGGGCCTTCCCCGGCCATGTCAATGCTCGGGGTTGTGCTGGAGTCCAGCAGTCCATGGGAGCTGGGAGA
Organism: Zosterops lateralis; assembly: GCF_965231275.1. Classification (NCBI taxonomy): domain Eukaryota; kingdom Metazoa; phylum Chordata; class Aves; order Passeriformes; family Zosteropidae; genus Zosterops; species Zosterops lateralis. The sequence continues at coordinate 7,347,133 of NC_139779.1, read as the reverse complement.
CCTGTCCACGGGCTGTGCACCTTCTGCAGGCTGACAGGTCTCACTGAGCCTCTCTGAGGGATGGAGGCTGTCAGAGATGCTAGAGGCTCCAGGCAGGATGGACGTTCTCTGACAGCCTGAGGTCCCTGCATGGATGGCGGGTCTCTGCTGGAGTGCCATCCTTGCAGGGCTAGAGGCTCTCCCAGAGATGGAGAATCTTGTTGGGAGCAGCCTCTTTCTGGGATGGAGGCTTCTGGAGGAGCTGGACGAGCCACAGCAGGGCAGGTGGCCTCGCTTCCCCAGCTCCTCCAGCTCTTTCCACAACGCCTGCCACATCCCAGCGTAGAGCGGCACAGATGTCCCAGTGCCAGCCCAGTGCAAGATCATCAGCTCCTGCAGCTCTTGGGCCACTGCCACACAGGGGTCGCAGCTGCAGGAGCTGTCCACGGGGCTGGCGGGAGCACCTGGCCGCTTGCGAGGGGTCACCCAATGCCTGGAGGACCTGGGAGCCGCAGGGGCTCCCCGCTTCCTCCATGAGCCTCTGGGCCGGACCCCGGGGCGCTTGCGCCTCTTTGCTGGTCCTGTCTGCCGCCTCCGTGGTGTCCAGTGGCCAAGGGCCCAGCAGACAGCCACAGCGGCCAGCAGCAGGACAAGCACAGTCGCCAGGACAGCTCCGTCACACATGGCTACGGCACGTCCCATGGCGACTGCACTGGCAGCTGTTGATGCTGGCCCGGCTTCTCTGGGCCTGGCGCGGTGATGTCACAGTGCTGTGGCCAGGACAGCTGTGTGACATCACAGCCCTGCCTCACACCAGCGCTCGGCCCCTTTGTGCCATCACGGCCCCGCCTCACCCAGTGCTCTCCTGTGCCACAGGAGGGAGAAAGGGGCTCCCTGTGGGCACTTGAGGGCCCTCTGGAGCAGAGAGGATGGAAGATCTTTTGTCTAAGTAGGGCAGAGGGATGAGGAGGGGAATGGTGATGGTGTCACCTCCTTGCTGGCAGAGCATGGGACATGGATTGTCCAGTAGGACACTGCAAAGGCCTTGAATCGGGCAAGCCCTGCTTGGCAACATCCAAACCATCCGTGCGCTATCCACTACACTCCCATCCTGAATCCACACCCTGTGCTGGGCCACTTACTGGGAAGAAAATGGATCCTATCCCATTGAAAACCAGTACATCAGCCCGTTCTTCATCCGGCACACCCTGTCCCTGCTCATCTCACACCCGGACTCCTGCTCCAGAAGGATTCTCTCAGGGACAGGATCAAAACTCCTCTTAATATCCTGAAATAGAACCTGCATTGTCTTCCCATCACCCATGAGCCAGGTGACCATATGGCAGTGGGATAATCAATCAGGTAGACAGGAGTTTCCCTCTCTTATCTCATGCTGCCCATGGCTGACTCTGGCGGGTCCTTCCATCACTTCCCAGCAGGGCCAAGTGTGACCTTCTCCACCATTTTTCCTGCTGTCAAGATTAGATGAACAGGCATGGACGTTCCTGGAAAGTTCTAAGCCCTTCCTATCAAGTCAGATACAGCTGGAGAACATTGAGCCAACATGGACCTCCTGGGGCTTTCAGGACTTTGGGGAGATGATGTAGGGCATTTATGCTGGGACATACTGGGATGAATGCCATCCAACACCACATCTCATGGATATTGTTCTGCTCCAAGTTGTCCCTAGCAATCCCAAATGGAAGATCACTGTCCCTCGCACCACTGAGCCTCCACCTGGGACACCCTTTGACACCCAGAGTAGCCAGTGGGACTTGGCAGAGGCAGGGTCTGTGTTACAAGGACACTGGGGACAGCTAAAGCAGAGAGGATGCCCAGAGAGCCAAATTCCCACTGGATTGTGCCACCCTGAGTGGGTCAGCTAGTCCTGAGAGGATGTTTGGGCACAGCTTTGGGCATTGGGCTCCTGCTGGCCCTGGTGGGCTGCACAACCACAGAGGGCTGAGCTGAGTGTCAGACACCCACGGAGAGCTGGGAGAAAGACTGTGGGCAGGACACGGGATCCCAGTGACCTCCTGCCCCATGTGTCAACGTGGTGCCCAGGGCTCTCCTTCCAGTGGCCCCACAACAACTGGTCTCCCAGTTGCTTCATTGCCTGGAGGGATCCCTCAAGCCTGCCAAACCCCAGTCTCCATCTGGCCATGAAGCTGTCTGGAGATTATGGCCACCGAGGGTCCACCCAAAAGTGGCTGCCCCAGGAGGTCAAAGAGGAGGCAGTGAGGAGAGCTCAGCAAGGCAGGGAGAGGAGGAGATGAAGGGGAAGGGGAGGGAAGGAGAGGGAAGGCACTCACTCCTGGAGGACCAGGCATGCAGGCTTGGCACTGCTGGCTCTCAGGGTGCCCTGGATGGGCAAGGTGGTGCCAGGTGCCAGCCACCATGTGCCCCGACTGTTCTCTTATCCCCACAGCCATGACCTTGGTACACGTGGCTCTGCCCACCCTTGCCCTCCTCTTCTGCCAACACAGTCCATGTAAAATACTTTCACTACTCCACCTCAGTCAGGGTCCCAGGTGGCTCTATGCTGCTCTGGGTGCTGGAGGTGGTGGCAGAGGAGAACACTGGAACCTGAGGGCTCTGAGAGCCTCCATGGAGTAAGAAAGTGCCATTCCAGCAGGTCCCTGGGTATCTCTGGGTGTCCCTGGGAGTGTCAGACTGAGCCACAAAGTAGGAGGTATCCCTTCTATCCTACCTGCATCTTCCAGGGCAGGGAAACCAAGGAGGAATTGTTCCTGTGGTCCCACCCTGGGATAACTAGAGGGAGAACCCAGTACAAGACACCGAGAGCCCCAAGACACAGGTGACAAGGATCCAGCAGATGACCCTGCGCCAGGTTGTCTTGTGGGGTCATGGGGGATGATTTGGGTTGTAAAGCACAGGGATCAAGGGGACCCCCAGGAGCCAGGGGACAGAGTAGGAAGCACAGAGCAGAGCTGACTGAAACAGTGATGGGGAGGGGATCAGGGCCATCTGCAGGGCACAAGGACACTGGCAGCAACAGTGACCACAGAGCCACCGCTTGATGGAAATGGATTGTCAGAGGTGTCTGGGGCTCCCATTGTACCAGGGACACACCACACTGGAGCCCTTGATAACAGGCAGGGTGAATCCAGACAGAGAGGAACTCTGATCCCCGGGACACATGGGGGGGCTCTCCATCCACTCAGAATTTTATGCCTAAAGGGGAGAAAACTGTCAAGAAGCTCTTTGATTATTCAGGGCCAAAGCAGGATAGAGGAGTGTGTGCATTTGATTTTTCAACCACTATTGGTAAATGTGGGAGATAGGTTTGAAATGCATGAGTTTCTGTTTGTTTTGCATTGTGATTGTTCTTTACTGGGAAGGGATTTGCTGGCTACACTGGAAACGTAAATTAATATTGTGAAAGGGGATATGGAAGCCACCATCATTGTAACTTTGTGTCAAATGTCAGAGAAGGCCTCTGCTGAAGTAAACCCAGAAGTGTGGGCAGACCCCCACTACCTGTTTCCCTGGTCCCAAGGGAGGAGACCTGAATGAAACTCAAGGCTGGATTGAGATAATAGTTCTCCAGATGCAGCAGAGATATTCAATTACCCCCTTGGAATTAACGTTTGGGATTTTTCTTTTTCTGGAACAGTAAATAAGGATGTTGGTAGAGGGTTGTGTTCTGCTCCAAACAGGGCAGCCATTTGGCACAGCCCATGAACACGGCAGTCAGAATCCATGTGGGTGAAGGACAGATCATTTTGTTGCCCTTCTTTCCCTCTCCCACTCCCCACTGCCCCCAGCTCCCCCTGGGCAATGAGGGGGTTCCCGGCTGAGCAAGGGCAGCGCCAACGTGCAGCAGCTCAAGGATCCACTCCCTGAGCCCTTCCCGGGATAGAGCTGCCCTGGGCCTTGGCGTGGACACAGGGTCCCCCTTCTCTGCTTGCTCTGACCCTGCTGCCCCAGCCTGGCTCAGCTCCACTCAGCTTCCTCCCATCAGGGACACCCTCCACACAGATCCTGGATACGATTCCTTGGTTCCACAGAACTGTTTTTCTTGAACTTTACCCAGGGCTTCCCCTGTGTAAGGGGCTGGGGTATGCAGGGGAGAGTGTGCTGAGCTTTCCCCAGGCACCGTTAGCAGTTTCAGGCCCCCCAGAGCTCTGGGGTCTCCCTTTTCCCCACCAATCTCCCTCTGGCCCCTCCTTGGCCACATTTCCCCTCAGCAGCGCCGAGCCTTTTCCCGCCCTTTTTCCCCTCAGTGCTGGCCCCGCCCCCCCGCTCAGACCACGCCCCCTCAGCTCGGGGCGGCGCCCCGCCCTCCCCTCCCCAATTAACGCCCTTCCTGCTTCCCTGCTCAATTGCCTCACTAATTAACTCCCTGGCAACCAAGAGCAGAGCTTTGGAGGAGCTCTGAGGGACACTCTGGCTGCGTGGGGCAGGGCACAGATGCCCAGTGCAGCCCCTCCACTCAGGCCAGGGATACAGGGCACCCTCACCTCCTGGGAATGATGCTCCATCCCAGCCCACAGCTACACGAGAGGGAGAGGAGGAAAGCAGGGTGCCACAGACACAGAACCCCTCAAGAGCTCTCAGCGGTGTGTTCCACCACCCCACCCTGCCCCTTCCAGCTCCATGCCACGTTTACAGCAGCTGAGAAAGAGGAAAAAATCAGAAACAAGCTCCACAGCAAATTCCTGGAAGAAAAGAATCCATCAATGGCCAGGAGGCTCCTGTGGCTCCTTCATGAAAATCAGGGCTGTGGGGAATGCAGGACACAAAGCTGGACACTGATCCCTCCTGGATCTCCTTTTAAGCGGTCCCAGTCAAGGATGGTCCTGGATATCCTCCTGGATCTGTCCTGGGAAGGTCCCTGCTCCCTGGTGTGGGACAGGAGGGGTAGGGGTGGCCCTCTCACACTCATCCCACTCATTCCCCCTTGTGCTGGCTTTGCCCAGGGGTGTTGACCACAAATAAATGGAGTTTCAAACCTCTGACAAGAGGGAAAAGTGTCAGCAAAACCTCAGCTCGGGGCATGAGGAGAGCAGACTTCTGACTGTTCAGGGAAATGGTAAACACAGTCCTCAGGGAAAATGTTTTTTGCAGGTGCTGGGGCCCATCAGTGCTGGTCACTTTTGAAACATCACCTCCTAAGGGCACAGGAGGTGTTCCCAAATGTTGGAATCCAAGCAAGCAGGCAAGGCAGAAGGCTGGCTTGCCTGAAGAGGCTTCTTTTCTGGGAAAGCTGAGTGCCCAATAGAATCAAGGTCAGGAGAAGAATACAGAGATGTTTCTTGCCACTGTAGGGAAAAATCTAGGGCAGTGAGATCTCAACTGGAGATGAAGATGGCCAGAAATGTGGGACACAATAAAAAGTATTTTTAAATACCTTAAAGGAAAAAAACAATGTAGAAATAGCATTGTCCTTGTCCAGGATGTGGATGATCACCTCACTAAGAGGAACAGAGAGACAGTACAGGTGTTTCATGCATTTTTTGCCTCTGTATTCAACACTCATCCCTCCCTTCTTAGTGGAAAACATTAATTGTACCAAGAGACACAAGAAATTCCTTGGAGAGGGCAAGCCCTGCTGAGCAGAAAGCAAAGCCCTCTTGTTTGATCCACACAATTCCCATCTTGAATCCAAACCCAGCATGTGCCAGCTATTGGGAAGAAAGGAGCCCTCTCACAGTCAAAGCTAGAGCAGAGGGAGCGCCATAAGCGCTCTCTGGAGAATCCTGATTTATTTAGAACAGAGGCTCTGCAGAAGGTAGTGAGCTGCTAAGAAAAAACTCTTCCAGCTCTTGACAGCCATTTCAGGACAGCTGCCCAGACACAGAGGAACTTCACCTCTCTTTGTCTCTGGAGGATCTTCTCAGGCACAGAGTAGTCATTGTTTGAAGATGGTGTGGCTGCAGCGCCCTGGGAGCCGTGGGTGTCACAGTGGTGGCATCAGCACAGTTCCTGATGTGGCACCACTTGCTCAAGGGAACGATTCATTGCAAGAGGATGAGCTCCAGTTCTGACTTCCAAGCATTTTCCGGCCATGTCCATCTTCAGAGATATACCGTTCCTGCTGATCCCTGAGGCGGGCGGGGCCGTGATGGAACAAAGGGGCCGAGCGCTGGTGTGAGGCAGGGCTGTGATGTCAGAGGCTGAGCAGCGAGTGTGTTGGAGGTGCCAGTTCCCTGTCCATGGCTCCCACAATGCTTTGGTCAAAGTTAGGATAAACACAGACCTACTCTGTCCCTGTCCTAAAAGGGGAGGAGATTGGAGACCCCCAAGGTGCTCAAAAGGGGCGAGTGGATAAAGGTTCCCTGGTCCTCCATAGGGCAGATGAGAATGGAGACCCCCCCTGACCCTGTTCAGAAGGGAGCAGCATAGAGACTTTTTTTTTCCTTTTAATTTTTTTTTTCCTTTTTAAAATTTCTTTTATATTTCTGTAGCAGTAAATCAGGATGTTGATGGAAGTCTCTGGCTCTGTTCCCAAGAGGGCAGCCTTTGGACGCAGCCCATGAACACGGCATTGGAGTTGCTTTGTTACCAAAACTGCAGAAAAAAAATGAAACTCTCCAACAACATCTTTTCAGTGTCAGAGAAGCAGGCGTCCTTTTATTCTGGCCAGGATATGCAATTGAATTATTTCATCCGTACATGCCTGGCCTGTGCAGTGAAAATCACTCTGTCACTCTGACCTCCATGATTCTTTAGCAGACTTCCCTCATATTTCTCCATAAAAACCCCAAATAAATGCTCCTTTGTTGGAAAGAGGGAGACTGACTCAACCGATGTTGATCAATCAGGCTCGATTTTATTTGTTTTCTCGCTTACATTTATATTCTAAATAATTAGTTCATACATATTGCAAAAGCCAAGCTCCTGATTGGTAGTGACTACACAATAGCTGACTTCACGCTATAGCAGCAGATTGCAGCAGTTGTATCGCCTTGTAATGTTCAGTTCTTCTTTTCTCATGATCTCAGTTTCTCTCCCTCATCCTCATGCTGGCCTTGTCCTAGCTTCTAGTTACAATATTAGTCTAAGAGCCATTGTGTCCCTTATCCTCTACCCATTCCTCAGCTGTCTTCTCCACAGCATGAATGCCCTACATCATCTCCCCAAAGTCCTGAAAGCCCCAGGAGGTCCATGCTGGCTCAATGTTCTCCAGCTGTATCTGACTTGATAGGAAGGGCTTAGAACTTTCCAGGAACGTCCATGCCTGTTCATCTAATCTTGATAGCAGGAAAAATGGTGGAGAAGGTCACACTTGGCCCTACTGGGAAGTGATGGAAGGACCCGCCAGAGTCAGCCATGGGCAGCATGAGATAAGAGAGGGAAACTCCTATCTACCTGATTGATTATCCCACTGCCATATGGTCACCTGGCTCATGGGTGATGGGAAGGCAATGCAGGTTCTGTTTCAGGATATTAAGAGGAGTTTTGATCCTGTCCCTGAGAGAATCCTTCTGGAGCAGGAGTCCAGGTGTGAGATGAGCAGGGACAGGGTGTGCCGGGTGAAGAACGGGCTGATGTACTGGTTTTCAATGGGATAGGATCCATTTTCTTCTCAGTAAGTGGCCCAGCACAGGGTGTGGATTCAGGATGGGAGTGTAGTGGATAGCGCACGGATGGTTTGGATGTTGCCAAGCAGGGCTTGCCCGATTCAAGGCCTTTGCAGTGTCCTACTGGACAATCCATGTCCCATGCTCTGCCAGCAAGGAGGTGACACCATCACCATTCCCCTCCTCATCCCTCTGCCCTACTTAGACAAAAGATCTTCCATCCTCTCTGCTCCGGAGGGCCCTCTAGTGCCCACAGGGAGCCCCTTTCTCCCTCCTGTGGCACAGGAGAGCGCTGGGTGAGGCGGGGCCGTGATGGCACAAAGGGGCCGAGCGCTGGTGTGAGGCAGGGCTGTGATGTCACACGGCTGTCCTGGCCACAGCACTGTGACATCACCGCGCCAGGCCCAGAGAAGCCGGGCCAGCATCAACAGCTGCCAGTGCAGTCGCCATGGGACGTGCCGTAGCCATGTGTGACGGAGCTGTCCTGGCGACTGTGCTTGTCCTGCTGCTGGCCGCTGTGGCTGTCTGCTGGGCCCTTGGCCACTGGACACCACGGAGGCGGCAGACAGGACCGGCAAAGAGGCGCAAGCGCCCCGGGGTCCGGCCCAGAGGCTCATGGAGGAAGCGGGGAGCCCCTGCGGCTCCCAGGTCCTCCAGGCCTCGGGTGACCCCTCACAAGCGGCCAGGTGCTCCCGCCAGCCCCGTGGACAGCTCCTGCAGCTGCGACCCCTGTGTGGCAGTGGCCCAAGAGCTGCAGGAGCTGATGATCTTGCTCTGGGCTGGCACTGGGACATCTGTGCCGCTCTACGCTGGGATGTGGCAGGCGTTGTGGAAAGAGCTGGAGGAGCTGGGGAAGCGAGGCCACCTGCCCTGCTGTGGCTCGTCCAGCTCCTCCAGAAGCCTCCATCCCAGAAAGAGGCTGCTCCCAACAGGATTCTCCATCTCTGGGAGAGCCTCTAGCCCTGCAAGGATGGCACTCCAGCAGAGACCCGCCATCCATGCAGGGACCTCAGGCTGTCAGAGAACGTCCATCCTGCCTGGAGCCTCCAGCATCTCTGACAGCCTCCATCCCTCAGAGAGGCTCAGTGAGACCTGTCAGCCTGCAGAAGGTGCACAGCCCGTGGACAGGTCTCCCAGCTCCCATGGACTGCTGGACTCCAGCAACACGGGCACAACCCCGAGCATTGACATGGCCGGGGAAGGCCCGCAGGTCCAGGTGGGAGCCCAGCCCGAGCCAGGGGAGCCATCCCAGGAGCCGGTGGTGGAGCAGCAAGTGTCCTGGAGCCAGGAGTTGGCAGCCCAGAGCTCCCAGGACATTGTGCCGGCTGTGCCAGCTGGCAACAGCCCATGCCTGGAGATGGAGGTGATCCTCGAGACACCAAGGAGCTTCCTCCATCTCCAGGAAGCTGCTGCGAGACAGCCACCACCGAGCAGTAACTACTCTCTAGTGGAAGGTGAGATCTGAGGAGCTATCTGAGGCTCCCCTGGGGTTCTTGAGGGGCAATCCCAGGCCAGGCCAGGGCCTCTGAGAGCAGCCCAGTCCCTGGCTACTTTCAGTGCCTCTGATGCCAGGGCTTGAGAAAACCCCTCTCTGGTTTGCAGCTGCTCCTGGGACCCCCCTGTGCGAAGTGTCGGGCTGTAGCCCCGGCTGTCCAGAGCACGGGAGTGCTGCTCAGGACGCCGGGGAGAGCGACGGTGCCGCCCTGCCCCGCTGCCCCGCGGCTCCTGCAGCCGCCTGTGCGCGCTGCCCCGGCCCAGCTGTGCCGCTCGCCGGCCCCAGGGCTGCAGGGCGGGGGCCGCTGCCCGGCGCGCAGCAGGAAGCAGGTCAGAGCAAGGTGGCCCGCGGGGGCTCGGCCCGCTTCGCTGGCGGGCACTTGGGGGGCTGGTGGGCGCAGGGCTGATGGCTCGCTCTTGGCCGCAGGGCAAAAGAAGAAGCAGCTGCAGGAGCTGTACGAGCTGGGCCCGCAGCTGGGGAGCGGTGGCTTCGGCACCGTTTTCTCGGGAACCCGCCTGTGTGATGGGAGCCCGGTAAGTGGCCGGGAGGGCCGGGCACGGGCCAAGGGTCAGGGGCGGGACGGGGCAGGGCTGGAGCTCAGCCCCCCTGTCTCGATGGCTTGCAGGTGGCCATCAAGCGCGTGGCCCGCGAGGACGTCCTGCAGTGGGACGAGCTGGTGAGTGAGCGGGCCCAGCGGGCCAGAGCGGGCCGTGGCGGGCAGGGATGAGCCCGGGCCCGAGGGCGGGGCTGGCGGGGGCAGCGGGCGTGAGCTCAGCGTGCGAGGCCGAGCGTGGCGGGCCCGGGGATGCCAAACACCGGTGCTGGCTCCAGGCAGGGGGGCACCTCCCAAGCACTCCCTGCTTCGGGAGGAATCCCAGGCACCAGGGAGGCTGCCCAAAGGGGCAGTCACTGGGGCATGGCAGGCAGGGGGCAGCGCGGCCACAGGGCAGCATCAGGCCTGCTGGAGGCATTGTCTTGTCCTGACAGCCCGACGGCACCCGTGTTCCCCTGGAGATTGTCCTGCTGGAGAAGGTGGGCTCTGGCTGCCACAACATCATCCAGCTCCTCGACTGGTTTGAGCAGCCAGACAGCTTCCTGCTCGTCATGGAGCGTCCGGAGCGGTCCCAGGATCTCTTGGCCATCCTGCTGGAGCAAGAGTTCCTGTCCGAGGAGGCGGCGCGCTGGCTTTTCTGCCAGGTGCTGGAGGCCGTGCGGCACTGCACCGCCTGCGGCGTCCTGCACCGGGACATCAAGCCAAACAACCTCCTCGTGGACCCGGAGACCGGCGAGCTGAAGCTGATCGACTTCGGTTGCGGCACCTTCCTCCAGGAGCAGGTCTTCAGGACATTTGCGGGTGAGCCCCAGGCCGGGCCCTGCTCCCAGTGCCAGGCACTGCCGGGCCCCGTTCCCTCCTGGGCTGTGGCTGCGGCATTCAGCCGGCTGCCGGCTGCCCTGTGGCCCGGGGCAGATGCTGTGCCCCAGGAGCGGCTGCCGGCCCTGCCCACAGAGGGCGGCTGCAAAAGCCAGGCCGCGGCCCCTGGGCTTGGCAGGCCCGCCAGGGCTTGGGCTGCTCTGCTGGCCTGCTCTGCCTTGCACGATGGGTTCTTGGCTTTGCCCTGGGATCTGGGGGGTGCAGAGTGGCCTGGGGGGAAGTTGTGGCCTGTGGTGCAGGGCCTGCCTCTGCCAGGAGGCCGGCACCAGGCTCTGGAAGCCAGCAGCCTGCACCTGGACAGCGCTGCCTCTGTCCCCTAGGAACACACATCTTCAGCCCACCCGAGTGGATCAGCCTTGGCTTCTACCACGGCCATTCAGCCACCATCTGGTCCCTGGGTGTGCTGCTCTATGTCATGGTCTGTGGCAGCCTCCCCTTCCGGGAGGACCATGACATCGTGTCGAGGCAGCTCTCCTTCAGGCGGCAGGTCTCTCCAGGTGGGTGTCCGGCCTCAAGAAGGCAGGCTTTGGCAGATGGCCCAGCGGCCCAGCGGCCCAGCACGGCCCTCAGGCAGCTGGGCGGGAGGTCAATGTGCCCTCCAGGGCCGGCTGCAGGAGGTGGCCCGTGACGGGCTGGCTGTGGCCCGCTGGCTGAAGGAGGTGGCGCTTGTCCTGCCGTGCCGCTGTCCCGCCAAGGGCAGCCCTGAGCACACGCAGCGTGGCCCGGGTTCTGCAGGCGCCGGCAGCAGCTGGGCAGGAGCCTTCTGCAAGTGACCGGCGCTTTCTGCCTTCTCTCCCCAGAGTGCCAACATCTGATCCACTGGTGCTTGTCCAAGCACTACGTGGACCGGCCAGAGCTGGAGGAGATCCTGTGCCACCCTTGGGTGTGTGGCGGGAGGCTTTGATGCCTTGGCGGAGCCTCTGCAGCACCCACTGTTTATAGGGAAACCTTATAAATATGATTGCTTAGGAGAAGATTCTGAAAATATGAAACCTGGAATCGAAATACAAATGGGAGCTTACTTTGAGTTGTAGGATACCAAGTCTTAGTTAGTATATAACCTGAAGACAATAGCCTGGCCAGCTGAAGGAGAATCCCTTTTGATTCAGCAATACCTTTCTGCTGGCTAAGGGATCCAAAGGTCAATGTAGCAAAATAGGAAAATCTAAAGAGTAGTTTTTAGAGTTTAAAATATAACGTATGGTAATGTAGTAGTTTTTCTAGGCTGTATGTAGATTCTGTGGGATTTTGTGTCTTGTATGGATTGGTCACTGTAAATTAGAATATTCATCACAAAAGGAGATACAATGTATTGTAACAAAGATCTCGCTCTCACTCTTTTCCCTGCTCTCTTACCTCTGCTCTCTTCCCCCTGCACTCTGACCCCTGCCACCTTGCTCCTTCGCTCCCCTCTTCTTAGCCCATCCCCTCTTGTTCTTTCTCTCTCTCTCTTTGGGACTTCCCTTCAGCCGAGGCTGGTGGCTGAAGGCAAGGCCCTTTCTACCCATGACCCTTGCAATAAAACCACATATTCTAGAATATCTCAGGTCAGCAGAGTTCCTTGTCCCTGTAAGCCACGGATGCTCCTACAGCCCACTTACCGAGTCCCACACAGGACTGAGGGTCCCAAAAATAAAACATCTACCAACCCATTCTGGGCTGTCAAGTCTGGTCCTTGTTAGCAACTTCCGCTAAAGAAACCCGTTGGAAAAGTGCAAATCACAGTGTTCCCTTCAGCCTCTGTCACGCTTTTGAGGCCTTTCCTCCTGATCGGTAGATCTGTCTGCCAGAGTGCAGACAGAGGGAGCCCTTAGTGCAGGACTGCCTGCTCCCTCAGAGCCATGGGTGTCAGCAGGACCTGCTCATCCCTGAGGATGCAGATGGCCAAGCAAAGCCTGAAATCAAAGATGTGGGCCCAGCCCACAGATGTACAGCAATGGGAGAAGGGTGTGTCCCAGGAGAGAATATCCTGGTGCTGCCACTTTCCAGTCCATGGAGCTGAGGAAAATGCAGCTGTGGCATAGGAGAAGACCCTTGGTGTGGTGCTGGACAAGATCTTCCAGCAGCAAAGCAGATCTTGTCATGTCCAGCTAACTATGTGGATTAGGCAGTGGAGGAGCAGGAAGAGGAAGACCTCCACAGTTGGGTTACTCGGGGCAAGTGCCTGCATCACTCCCAGCGCCTGCGTGAAAGCTGCTGGACTGGAGATGGAAGAAGCCCTTAGGGCAGGACTGCCTGCTCCCTTAGAGCCACCGCTGTCTGCAGAAGCTGCTCATCCCTGAGGATGCAGATGGCCAGGAAATGCCAGAAGTAAAAAGGGAGCCCAGCTTCCTCCAAGATGGTCCCAGAGGCTCAGCAGCGGGTGTCCTGGAGGTGCCAGTTCCCTGTCCATGGCTCCCACAATGCTTTGGTCAAAGTTAGGATAAACACAGACCTACTCTGTCCCTGTCCTAAAAGGGGAGGAGATTGGAGACCCCCGAGGTGCTCAAAAGGGGCGAGTGGATAAAGGTTCCCTGGTCCTCCATAGGGCAGATGAGAATGGAGACCACGTGGACCCCCATAGGGAAGAGGAGAATGGAGACCCTCCTGACCCTGTTCAGAAGGGAGCAGCATAGAGACTTTTTTTTCCTTTTATTTTTTTTTTTCCTTTTTCAAATTTGTTTTATATTTCTGTAGCAGTAAATCAGGATGTTGATGGAAGTCTCTGGCTCTGTTCCCAAGAGGGCAGCCTTTGGACGCAGCCCATGAACACGGCATTGGAGTTGCTTTGTTACCAAAACTGCAGAAAAAAAATGAAACTCTCCAACAACATCTTTTCAGTGTCAGAGAAGCAGGCATCCTTTTATTCTGGCCAGGATATGCAATTGAATTATTTCATCCATACATGCCTGGCCTGTGCAGTGAAAATCACTCTGTCACTCTGACCTCCATGATTCTTTAGCAGACTTCCCTCATATTTCTCCATAAAAACCCCAAATAAATGCTCCTTCATTGCTCTGTATTATACAATGCTGTTGTGGTTTGAAAGCAAAATGAATGAGAGGCTCCAAGTGAGAGATATAATTTAATAAGAAGAAAGGTAAAAAGGTAAGAGTAAAATAAAATAAATACAATAACACAAATGATCACTGACAGAGTCAGAATACAACCTGAGCAGGATGGTGGAAGCAGTCCAGGTGAGGGGCTCTTCCTGAAGCAGTGATCCTGTAGAAAGGTCTGGGAGCTCTGCTCCCCTGGGAATCCAGTGGATAAGTGCTACTTGCACTGTCCCAAATCCCAGCTTATATCCAGGTGAGAATGCTTGGCTCCTACCCCTGGGCAGAGCATCTCACAATAGCATGAGAAGTGTGAAATGGGTCCTTGATGGCCCATTAACAGAGATAACCCCTGGAGGGAGTTACCTGTGACTCATGGGTCATTAGCAGAAGACACCCCAAAAGTCATTAGCAGAAAACACCCCAAAGGCATTAATGGGCCATTAGCAGAAAAGGCAGGGGGCTTGGGAAAACACTAGCCCACCTGGTTTCAACAGTTCATGAAGATGGTGATAGAATAAATACTTTGTGTACATCCTACACTGCAACCCAGGACAAATGCTTAGGACCCGATCTCTTCCTTGTGAGAGTGGGGAGGCCTTGGCACCGATGTCCCAGAGAAGCTGTGGCTGCCCCATTCCTGTCAGCAAACAAGGCCAGGTTGGATGGGACTTGGAGCATCCTGGGATTGTGGAAGGTGTCTCTGCCCATGGCAGGGAGTGGGATTGGATGAGTTTAAAATCCCTCCCAACCCAAACCATTCTGGGACTCTGTGTTCTGCTGAAACACACAACGGGCCCCATAGCTGCCTATGCCAAACCTACCCTTTAATGGATGGATAAATAAATTCCTGGCAACCACTACCATAGAAGGAAGGAAAACAGCTCCATAAGAAGGATGGCAGAGGCTGAGGTTAGAAACGGTGACATCAAGGGTTCCTAACTGCACAAACACTCTTCCTGGATTAATGCTGTTACCCACTCCAGATGGATTCATACCCCAGCATTTTGTCAAGGAGTAAAAATACTGAGGGCAGATAATTGCTGGTTCCCTGGGAATGCAGTGTCCTGGTGAGGTCATGTCACTGCCACCATGGGACATTCAGCCCCAGTATGGTCAGTGACATGTCCCAGGCCAGTAAATGCCCCTGGAGCTCATGGTCATTTAGGATCTTTTTGGAGACTCAGTTTGGGATTGGATCCATCCAGGTAAATGTTCCCCCTAATTTTCTTGTAAGCAAGCTATGCATCAAAGTGTATTTCTAGAGCAGTAAATTATAAATTAGTTCCTATTATAATATTCATTAAGAGCTGCTGTCTGCTGTAGTGTTACACCAAATACTAATTATTAGAAATTAAGGTGACAGGAGGGATTAATATTCTGACTTGTGTAAGTGGGAGTAATAAAGAGTCTAGGAGGGATAAGCAGACAAAGCAGCAGGAGAAATTCTTTTCCACAGAGAAATCAGCATTAATGGAATCCCCAGTAGCACAGCACTGGGAGGCATGGCTGCCCAGGAAGGGGGTGTGGGCAGGGGACAAAATTAATCAGAGCTACCAAGACACCAAGCAGAGGGGTCACAGCTGTGGGACCACTGGATTCAAAGTGTTCAGTTTTGGAGCATCACCTGGCAGGGTCCCTCCAGTGGATTGACCTCCAAAGGCTCCATCTTGCCTCAATGTTATTTTTCTAGTTTGTTTGCTTGGTTTGTTTTATTTTTATTCCTCTTCAAGCTGAAATTAAATTCCTACAATGATTTTGTCTCAACCTAGTCTAGTAAAAGGTGTCTCTGCTCATGGCAGGGAATAGATGATCTTTTAGGTCCCTTCCAACCCAAATCCAACTGCAGCAGGGGTGAGATGGATGCAGGGCAGGATGAACAGCCAGGGAAACAGCCAAAGCCATGCAGAGTCTTTCCAGTCCCCAGCAAAGGAGAATCACAAACTTCACTCTTTTTTGTTGTCCGTGCTGCTCCACAACAAGCACAGCTGTCTCCAAGGCCTCCCTCCAGCAGAACCTTTTTAATCACATTCCCTCTCTCCTATGGTTTAATTAGGGGGAAAAATTAATCTCATATGTGAAAGTGATTCCTTTGTTGCCAGACATTTACAGGTTTTCCATTTGCTCCTCCTTGAGTAGGAAAAAGTCATTTACCATGTTCTTTTCTAAAGCAATTTCTAGGGACGTCCAGCAAACATGGCCAGGAGCCATCAGCAGCCAAGCCCTGACTAAGTTTCTTTGCTTGAGTAAATCAATGTTTTGCCACTAATGGGAGCTGAATGCCCATTTTCTGTGCCCCATTTATTTTATTGCCAGGGCTGGGGTGCAGGGGAGGCAGCCCTGGGGCAGCTCTCCGGAAATCCCAGTGAGGACTTGGAATGTTCACTCTCATCCCATTTTATGGAGTGTGATGTGCAAACACATTAGGGAAGAGCTGCTGCACTCACCAGCTGGAATAACTCACAGTGCCTGGCTCTCTCCCTGTCCATGTCTATTTTTTTTTTTAATTTGGAGTTTCCACAGGCTTGTTTTAATGTAGGATGCTCTTGCTCAGTTTGTGCCAGAAAAATCCTTGTGGAAGAAATTTTTTTGCCACAACAGGGCTTTTTCATTATTAGAATGAAAAAGTATCTTTTTTCCCTGCCCCATTGGTCCCTTCAGCCTTGCTGTGGGATGTGGACAGGGATGGGAGCTGAGCCACCATGGGACAGCAAAAACAGGAGCTGACCCACCACCAGCTTGAGGTGAAGTGATTAAAGCTTGTGGCTGCCACCAGCATTTCCTGCCTGTAATTAATGCTTTCAATGAGGAGAGATATGGTAACCCCCTCCTCCCCCCCGGCATTTTGCCAGGTGTAGGTTTATTAACAGCTGCTAATTACACCATTAGTCAGTGTCTAAGTCAAGGAGGGCTGAATTGTGTGCTCTGACTGCCTGTGAATGCTGCCAAAAATTTCCTACTTTAAATTTTCTATTTTTTCCTTATACAGGGGACTGAACTCCTGGGGGTTTGCAGGGCAAACCAGCATCCCTGGGATACAGAGCCACCACCCTCCCTGCTTTACCTGACCCCTCTCCATTTACAGGGCCTGCAAATCCAGCTGCATGTCCTCCTCTCACAGCCAGATCATGCTTTTATTCCCAGGGGTGCATTTTGCTGGGAGCCTGATAGTCCCAGGAACTGTGTAGAGGCTTGAAGCCATTCTCTGTCTGATGGGGTATCCAGCTGCCAGGACATCCTCAGCCCCATGGATCCTCAGGGCTCCTGGGTGTCCCAGGTCAGGAGGGCATTATCCTGGTAGGAAAACTGGTGGCTTTGTTCCGTTCAGACCTCAGCTCTGCTGCTGGGGTGTTCATTGCACCAAGTGCTTGACATCAAGATTCTTTCTCCTGAAAGAGGCTCTTGGAAATGTTTTACCAACAGCTGGTTACAGTTTTTATGTTGGGTATTATGAAGTATCTCACTCCCAGCCTGAGGCTCTGAATATTTCAGCTCCATGCAAGTATTGGGAGAAAATGAGCATTAAAATCATCCATCTGGAAGTTCTCCCCTTTTCCAAGCCAGTCCCAGGTCCTGCTCCTGCAGCAGCCTGGTGCTACCCTGTCCATGCCTGCCTTGTGACCACTGGGACCTGTGCCATGGCCATGGACACTCTGGATCTGCCTCTGAGAGCAATGGGAGCCTGGGGAGAGGGGGACAGGGACAGATGGAGAGGCCACTGGGGATGGAGTCGGGGTATGTCAAACTGCTCATGAGGGTCTAGAGAACCCACAAACACATGGACATGATTTGGAGTTGGGAATGCCTCACCAGTACGTTGGATCCAGCTGCTGTGGATGTGGCACTGAGGACATGGTGGGTGCTGGTCATGGCAGCACTGGGGAAACTGCTGGACTTGAAGCTCAGAGGGCTTTTCCAGCCCAAAGAATTCTGATTCCATGAGCTGCCACAGCTCCCTGCCTGAGGACACTGCTCCTGCACTGCTCTCTGCAGCATCAGGATATAATTTGTTGTAAAATATTTAATTATGGTGACTGCAGTGCTGGGAGTGTATGTGGGAGGATGGCATTTCTGGGAGCAGGAAGGGAGAAGGGGCGATCACAGGAGGGGCTGAGAACGTCATGGGTTAAATCCACACCAGGAGGGTGGGATGATCAACCCCAGATTTAGTCGGGGACATATTTCCCTGATTGGTGACACAGCAGGACATCAAAATGCCAGGGGTCAGGGAGTGGGTCAGGCACAGCCCAGTACAACCATTGTGCTCACCATTCCCCTCACCCACCACTCCAGCTGGGAAGGATGTGCTGTGGAGAACCCTGGCCTGGCAGTGAAATTATCTCTCTCCAGCTGGGAGAAACATGTGAAAATGGGAATAATTCCTTTTTGAAGGAAAATACAACGTTGGGGTGTATAAACTCAGTGGGGTCCAGCTTTCTGCCCATCCGTGTGTGGTTACTCCAGGCACAGAACACCCAGGGAAAGTGTCTCCTATTTACTGAGGATGAAACAACTGATTCACCTGAGGAAACACGATAATTCTTGGTGTCCAGGAAAGTTACACGGAGTGGGAAAAACAGACCAACCTCCTGTGGAGCCGAGCCCTGGGCCGGGCTGCTGGTGCCCCCTGCTGCCAAGTGACACTTTCCACATCTTACTCTTAATTCAGGGAAGAAAGAATTCCAGACTGTGTTTTATGTTTTCAATACACATTTTTATTGCATTCACCTCTAAATTATTCACAGGGTTAATGACTTTTAAACCTCTATGCTAGTGAAGTAGAAATTAATATCGATATTTAATGATAGGACTAAACAGGAGATTAAAAAACTGCCATGGAAAGATGCACAGACTGTCAGGGATTTTTAATTAAGTACAGAGAGAATAAGCTTAATTAAGAACTTATCAGTATTCATAACATTTTCACAGGAAAATCTGATTAAACATTAATAAAAGGAACTTTGTTCCTTAGTAGAAAAGGGACACTGGGCAACAAAATTTCCCCAAACAAATATATATAAAGCAACATATGGTGAACCAGGAAAAAGTGATGGAATTACTCATTTTCTCCAGTGGCTTCTGCTCGGTGGAGCAGCAGCTCTGTGCTGAGAGAAACACAAGCACAGTTGGGAGTGGTGAGGAACCCTGAGATTCCAGAAACTGGGCTGAAATTTGGTTTGATGCCAACAGATCTCATCGGAAACTTGTCAAGAGCATTCTTCTCCCTGCACTTCCTCCTTGTTGGCTTTCTAAACACAGTGAAAGGCACTGTAGCCATGGCCAGGCAGCTCTTTGGGAACTGGTAAAGTCCCCAAGTCGTCACTGAGCCCTGCACTGGCCTCAGGCTGGAAATCACCTACACATTCGACAAGTCTTAAGGAGGCTTTGT
This sequence comes from Zosterops lateralis, assembly GCF_965231275.1. NCBI lineage: Eukaryota > Metazoa > Chordata > Aves > Passeriformes > Zosteropidae > Zosterops > Zosterops lateralis. The sequence goes on along the minus strand of NC_139779.1, from coordinate 7,328,256 downwards.
TTTTATAACCCTTAAAATGGGCAAGTGCTACACTGTGTTCAAAGGTAACATTCAGTGTTTTCAAACCCCCAAACTTATGCAACTTATGCAACCCAAAACTTATGAAGTTAACAATCTGAGTTACATTTTACAGGCTTCTCTCCCCTTCCTGTCTTAGGGAGGTGCAAACTGGCCCAGTTCAACAGTTTAGACCAAATCCTGGCAGGATGAGTGGAGTAAGGGAAAAATAAGCCCCTGTAATTTTAAGCAAGCTCTCTGTATGACATCTGTTGCCTTTTCAGAATTTCCATTACATTAACTGATCACCCTGCTTCATTTTTTTGCTCTTCTCCTCAACATCTTTCAGCACATCCTGCAATTTCTTAGAGTTCTGTGTCAGGAGGGCAAAGCTTTCCCTGAAGTTGCCGGCCCCGTGCTCCCTGCAGATGCTCTCGACCCCATCGAAGCACCGCAGAATCTTCTCCAGCTCGGCCTTGACAACCTTCTGCTCCTCCAGCTCTGCTCGCAGCGCCTGCTCCAGGGCTGCCTCTGCCCGGCACTGCTGCTGCAGCTGCCGCAGCTCCTCCTGCAGCGCCTGGAACTCCTCCTCGCTGTAGGGATACTGCTCCTGCACCCTGTCCTCGGGCAGCAGCACGTTCTTAGGGATGTTCAGCACCAGCTGCAGCAGCATTTCTTCCATTTTAGCGAAGAGTTTATCGAAGTGCTCCTTCATGAAGAGCAGGAATTTCTCGGTGCATTTCCGGATCTGGGAAGGGCTGACTTTGCAGCCGGGAATAGCGTCCAGCTTCTTCAGCATCACTCCCTCCACCACCAGCATCATTTCGAAGAGGTAGTCCTGGAAGGCGATGTAGACGCGCAGCATGCACGTCTGGGGCGTGAACCCGAAGAACTGCGTCTCGTAGACCATGGGATCCACCGACATGGCGGCGGGGGGCCGGGGCGGCCGGGCCGCGAGGAGAAGGGAAGGCGGGTCTCACAGGGCTCCCCGACGTTACCCGAGGCCGCGGGGCCGCTCCTCCCGCTCGCGTTGGCGGGCTGAGCCCGGGGCCGGTGCCCGGGGACAGTTCCCAGACCCGCCGCTGCGGCCGCCGCTTTCCCGCCTCGCCCGAGCGCCGCCTCAGGGCACGCCCGCCTGCAGCCAATCAGCGCCCGCCAGTGCGCGCTCACCTCCCAATCACGGAGCGCTCCGTCCCTCGGCGGGCGGGCCAAGCGCGGGGAGAACGCGGACGCGCGCTGGCCACTCGGCCAATGACAGCGCGGGGTGGTGGGCGGACGCTGTAGCGTCACCAATGGAAGCGCGGAGCGGCGGCCGCGTGCCGGGCAGTCGGCCAATGAGAGCGCAGAGCAGCGACAGGGCGCCGCGGCTCGGCCAATGGGAGCGCGGAGCGTCGTGCGGGCGCGGCGGCGGGCGGTCCGGGGCGGGCCGGGGCTGCCAAGATGGCGTACCAGACGTTCCGGCAGGAGTACCTGCAGGTGCCGCCCGTCACCCGGGCCTACACCACCGCCTGCGTCCTCACCACCGCCGCCGTGGTCAGTACGCGGCCGCGGGAGGGAGGTCGTGACGGGAATGGGAGCGGAGTGGGCGCGGGGTAGCCGTGGAAGGGGAGCCCTCAGGCACCGCCCCCGCTCGGAGCCGGGTGGAGCCCCGAGGGCCCCCCTTAGCGAGGGGATTCCCGGAACGGGCTCTGTGCAAAGCACGAATAAATGACAACAGCGCCAGAGGGGTGTTGTACTGGGGCTCTCGCTTGCCAGAAAACTCATACGGTGCTGTTTGAGAACTTGCTGGGCTCTTTTTGACACATATGAACGGGTTGCTGTTTAGGGTGTGTATTTCTTCTTTTTTTGTTGTTTTTGTTTCTTGTATTGATCCTTTCAAAATGTTCTCTTCTTTTTTCAGCAATTAGAACTTATCACGCCCTTCCAGCTGTATTTCAACCCTGAGTTAATATTTAAGCACTTTCAAGTAAGTGTGTTCTGAAGCACGGGAGGTTTTAAACTGCTGTAGAGTTTTTTAAGTGCTTGTCTTCTCTAAACAGTGTACTTTTTGTATTAAAATACCCTTTTTAAAAAGCTACTGTAGCCAGAGTGCAGACCACTGTACCTTAAAATAGGTCTTAGTTTCATTTTCTGTAAAAGAGATTTTGGTTTCATTGTTACTTGCTTATCTGTTTAGACAATAAAAATAAGCTGTCATGTTTAAAGTCCTTGTATTTGTCTTATTTCCAGATATGGAGGTTAATCACAAACTACTTGTTCTTTGGACCAGTTGGCTTTAATTTTTTATTTAACATGATCTTTTTGTATCCTTCACTGAGTTGTGTTGGTTCCCGTGGCAAGCAAAGCTCCAGAGTGCAGGAATGTTGCTGTACCTGCACACAGGAAAGGTCGAGTTCCTGGGAATTCAGCAATGCCAACTTCACTGGTGTCATGGATGGGCTTCAAGGGGGTTTCCTGCTTAAGTGGTCAAGAATTTTGCCAGTTACTTTTTTGGTGATAAGAATTTGTACAAGCCTGATCCTTCAGGTTGGTGCAGGAGAAAATTCCAGGGAACTTTTTTATCTCCTGGGTCACCCTCTCTGCTGAGGTATCCAGAAATAGCCAAGTGATGCAGTAAATTGCTAAAACACTTTTAAGCTGATGTAGAATGATTGAGAGTTGAATAATTTTCTGCCTGGATGTGTCTCTGAACTCCTTTGCAATGGAATTTTCCTGACCTGTGGCCTCAGATACCGGTACTGCCGCATGCTCGAGGAAGGCTCTTTCCGGGGTCGGACAGCAGATTTTGTATTTATGTTCCTTTTTGGAGGACTTCTAATGACTGTATCCTTTCTGTTTTAATTCCAAGCTGCGCTGATAAAGTTGTGTGCATAAGAACTCAAACCATGTTGTTACTGTTACCTTCATATAGTTTGTTGCACAAGGAGTACCAATATTTGTTAGGGTGGTTTGGAGTACTTTGGGATTGTTGCTGGTTTTTCTGGTTTTCTTCTGCTTGATCATGCAAACGAGGTTATCAGGGGTGTGGGATCATGCTCAGGTTGTTTGTGAAGAATTAAGTTATGTTTTAATGAGATTATTCATGCTGCAGGTACCCCAAATCCTGCTGCAGCTGTTGGATTTGATGGACAGCAGTTCGATGTACCTGCATGTGGGAGAGTGGAGTTACCAGCTGTGTGGAAAACATGGGATTACAAATTAAGCTGTGAAATCCCTGACCTCACAAGTGTTTCCTTAACAACCCCTGGCAGCTTTTTGGTCTGTTTGTGAACTTGGTGTTCCTGGGGCAGGCGTTCACCATCATGCTGGTGTATGTGTGGAGCCGCAGGAACCCCTACGTCCGCATGAACTTCTTCGGCCTTCTCATCTTCCAGGCCCCGTTCCTGCCCTGGGTACTGATGGGCTTTTCACTCCTTCTGGGGAACTCCATCATTGTGGATCTCCTGGGTGAGCAATGGCAACAGTCACAAGGATCTGTTCCTCCTCGTGTTTTACGTGAAACAGAAAATGGGGACAAATCCAAATAACACCTAATGCTTGGTGTTAGTTCTTCCAATATATTTATACCATGCTTTTCTGATTTCTAAACATTGTAGCATGTTTTGTGCTGTGATAAGGATGAAAAGAGCTGCTGTTTTTGCTTTTTATTACTTGGAATCAGCCCTGATGCATCAGCCCATAGCATCAGTCTACTGAAATAAAATAGTTTATATTACTATTTAATCAACTTTAATAGAACCAAAGCATCAGTATTTTTAATAATGATAAGACATCTTCCCAATATTAATCACTTGTAGTGTAAGTTTTTTATCTGCTGTTAGCTTCCTTCCTTAGGTTTTTCTGTATCATCATATTTTTTGTGAAAGAGCCAATGTGCGTTTTTTTTCTGAAAACTCTAGTGTAAAGCATTTGAGTGTTGTAAGGGAGAACTATTGAAAAATCACCTTTTGACTTTTGTTTCTGTACCAGGCATTGCTGTTGGGCATATATACTTTTTCCTAGAGGATGTCTTTCCCAATCAGCCTGGTGGTGGGAGGCTCCTGAGAACACCATCTGTCCTGTGAGTATTGGTATCTGTTTTGGAAGGGACATGGAAAAAGTGCTTGTTTGGAAAACTGTTTGCAACTCAGTCACATCAGCTTCTGGTAAATTGGGCAGAGACAGAATTGGGGGGGGTCTATTCCTGCTTTTTATTGAAGTCGTGTTGTCAAACAAGGAGCTGGCATTTGTTTAAGTGGCAACCAACTTGACTGGGAGAAGAGCTAAAGGATTTTACCTTTGATTTCTCTGATGACACTTGTCAGGCTTTGCTGACAGCTTTTTTTGGTGGCAGGAAAGCTGTGTCGCCTGCAACAGTAGCTGAAGGATTACATATAAGATATGTAATGGGTTTTTTCCTGTAAGTCATCCTCCCACCAGAGTTTTGGGAAAAAAAAATCCTTCAGTGTTTGTAGTATTGAGTAGTGGTGCTCCCATTCAATTCCCTCTTGTGTGGATGCTCTAATGCCATGTGGTGCTCTCCCAGAGCACCTCTGATGGTTGTTTTTCACAGAATCACAGAATATCCTGAAGATGCCTGGTATAGAATATTTATATCACAAACAGCAGAAGATGAACCTCATTAGTCTTGATTTGGGAATCTCCTTCCTGATGACTCCAAATTTGAGGGCATAAATCCCACTGCCTGGCTGGGCAAGCTGTTCTTGAGGGAGGACACTGTTCCATGTGCAGCACGTGAGCTGTCCTGATCTTACTGTGTTTTAAGGGATGCCCACCCTTTGTGTTTTGCAGGAAGGCAATATTTGACACACCAGAGGACGACCCCAATTACAACCCCCTGCCAGAGGAGCGGCCGGGGGGCTTTGCCTGGGGAGAGGGGCAGCGCCTCGGGGGATAACCAGGGCCTGTGCCAACACCCAGGAAACCCCTGGAGAGACTGGCCTGGGTCCAGCCCCACGTGGGGACTCTCCTTCCCCAGCACAGAGAGGACTCTCTGACAGCTCTATGGTTTGGAACACAAGCACTTTATGAAATGGCAGCCTCACCCGAGGCACTCCCGGCGCCTTTCCCAATCAGGGAATTCCTTGTGCTGGACGTAATATAAATCCAGTGGAGCCAAAAATTTAAAACTGGAAACTGTTTCCTGGTAACTGCAGTTAACGAGGCCACGCAAGTACTTGTTTAAAGTGATTTCTAAAGCATTTTTTTCAAGTTATTTGATACATGAAGCTCTATGGGAAACTTTACAGGGGACAAACCCAACTTTTTGGGTTTTAACTCGTTTTTTTTTATTCTTGGATAAAACAACTACAAGATGATTGAAAGGCTAAGTCACTATTTCAATGGCAGAAGGTTCTTTAATCTGAGGTGCTGCTGTCTCCAGTCATCTTTGAATTGCAGGGAACACAACATGCAGCATAATGCAGCTTTTCACTCTGCCTGTTGGATTTTTGGATTTTCTGCTGGCTGAGGCTACATTTTAGTGGATTTTTCCCCTGAGGACTGTGTGTTCAGGTGCCCAGTTTTCAGACTGATGGCTAAATAGGTGTGCCTGCAAAATCCACCCCCATGTTCCCTCTGCTGTTCCTGAATCACCTGCAGCACCAGAGAAGGAAACTTGTCTGGACTCAGGACTCAAACGATGATGAGTTGAATAAAATGTCTTGTGGGTTCTTTTTGGTTAATCCTCTGTATAATCCTGTAGTCTTGAGGCAGCAGGTGGAAAAGCAGGGGCTGGAAGAAGCAAGTCCTTGAAGAGACAGAGATAATTGAAGCTTTTCCCACAAGTGTCTCAGAACTGCAGGACACAGCATTGTCTGCTCAGGATGTGGAATCTGTTGTGTCCAACACAGGCCAGTGAGACTGAGTGGGATTTAGCTAAAGCTACATGATTATAAAAATCTCTGAGGAGCCACAGAGGAATCTGGAACTCAGTTCAGCTCATCATGGTCAGTTGTTCTTAGATTCCCATAGAAAGTATTTGGTATGGTTTTATTGATTATGTCATAGTAGATAAAAGGAGTTAAAGCTGCATCTTCATTCTGCATTTTAGAGGATGGCCTTACCCATTATGTGATTATCTCATTTAGTCTCAGATTTTGTTTTTTTAAATTGGCTACAGGTTTTAATTTTTTAAATTTGTAGTCCAGGAGAAAAATCTGTGGGGATCTCAGGGGAAATGCTTTGTCCACAAGCAGTGTGTTAGATTCTGATAAAATGTGTGAGTTCATTTGTATCTACATTTTTATCTGTTAAAGGTTATAAAAACTTAGGGGAGTTTTGAAGAGTTATACAGTTTTTTTTTGTCTGTTTTTTGGGAGGTAGTTCTGATTTATTTCTAGAACAGACTTTTAGTGCTCCTAGAGAGCAAGAACGAAATTTTTTTGGACAGTGTTGCTTCACCATAGGTTATGAGGCAGGAATTCGAACAAAACCTTTTTGTTTTCGTGGGGGTTTTTTAGGTCAATGTTTGAGAACCCCTCTGTAGCTTCTTACTGGGACAAGTCTTGAATGGGAACATGTCCCGACCCTGCCTGCAGCGGGCTCTCTGCCCTCTTTGGCAGCATTCGGCTGCCGTTTGGGGGCCGTGACTTTTCCGAGGGTCCCCGGCCCCGAGGGGCGGCCGGAGCCGCTAGCGCTGCAAATGGCAGCGGCATCCGGACTACAACTCCCGGGATGCTCCGCGCAGCGTCGCGCCATGGCGTCATCACAGCGCCAGGGAGCCTGAAGAGCGCGGCCCCAGCCCCGGGAGAGCCCCGACGGGACGGGACGGCGAGGAGCGATGGCTCGGGACGGCGAGGGCCCTCCGGCCAAGCGGTTCAAGGCGGCGCCACTCGGCACGCAGCCCCAGAGCGCCGCGCCGCCCGCACACGTGCAGCGCCGCTCGCTGCCCATCTCCGGAGCCCGCGGGCCGCTGCTGGCCCGGCTCCGCCGCCTCGACACCGCCATCCTCATGGGTGAGTGCCGGGCCGTGTCCCAGGAGTGGCCTGGACTGGGAAAAGCTGCCCAGAAACTGCTTGGGTGGAAATCTGAAGTGTGGTGAACAAGGAATATAATGATTTCTGTGCTTTGGCAGCCGGTGTTAAGGCAGCCGGGGACTTCGTTTTTTTATGGAGAAGGCAAAAGTATTTTCCTTTCGCTGTCTCCTCTTCTGAAGACTCCGCTCACTTACATTTTCAGGGGTTTTCACTGATTTCTGTTATGTTTTCTGTGAGTGCAAACTCAAAAGCTTTTTGTCAGACTTTCAGCAACTGACGGATATACACCTTCCCATCTGGTAGTCTAAAGACTCAGCATTTATTGTAATTAAACGAAAAATGCTTTGCATGTCACTCCTATTAGTGTCACGCCACAGACACTTCACCTCCAGACAGGCTGGAGTGTGTTTCTAATCCCGGAGTGTGGCTGGAGAGCACCTGAGTGGAGGGAGCCCTACAGAGGAGGGGCCCAGCAGCAAGAGGAGGGCGTTGGGTGGCATTTCTGACCTACCTCTGCTTTGTGTTTGGACTTCTCTCCCTGTCTTCAGCTTCCCCATCCTCAAACAGAGCTAAAACTTAACATAAAAACCTGACTTCGATAATGCTATAAAAACACAGGGGGGAAACCCTTATTCCCTTGATATTCCTTAGGAGAGACGGGCTCGGGAAAGACCACCCAGCTGCCTCAGTACCTGTACGAAGTGGGGATTGGGCACCCTGGTGTCATCGCAGTGACCCAGCCCCGCAGGGTGGCAGCTGTCACTCTGGCTGCCAGAGTCGCCGAGGAGAAGAGGACAGAGCTGGGGAAGTTGGTAGGTTGATCCACAGATTAACTTTGGTTCAGTGCTGCAGTGGGGATGGGGCCCTGTCAGGCTGCAGTGGGTAGGAGAATAACCAGCCACAGGCGTGATAGTCTGAATTTCATGGGTAGTTTTGGGGGCCACAATGTAACAAGGATGTAAAAGCTGTAAGAGGGTGTTGCAGTTAGGGACGTGAAAAGGATTTTACTTACTTGTTAGGTAGAAGCAGGAAAAAAGAAAGTAGTTTAATATGATTTAGGGTTTATATAGTATTTGGGATTTGGTTAAGGATTGGTTAATGAGAGGAACACTTTTTTGACCCCAGTGGTCAATTCAGAAGTTTATTACTGAGAGGAATGAAAACAATTTACATTGTTTTGAGAGACTCCAAAGGAAAATATATAAACAATCATCAGAAGGTTAAAGATTAGAAAAACAAGAGGGTGCTCAAAGGCATGACATGAAAATGGTGAAGGGTCAGGAGAGATCACATAGTAGGAATGGCTGAGATCACTTGGTCTGTTCAGCTGGAGAAGTGGAGAATTTGTCAAATTTCACCAAGGTCTGCAGCTTCCTCCTGAGGGGCAGCTCCCATCTCTGCTCCCTGTGACCAGAGACAGGACCTGAGGGAACAGCTGGAGCTGTTTCAGGGGAGGTTTAGGTTGGATCTCAGGGAAAGGTTCTTCGCCCAAAGGGTGCTGGGCACTGCCCAGGCTCCCCAGGGAATGGGCACAGCCCAGAGCTCCAGGAGAGTTTGGACACTGCTCTTAGGGATGCTCAGGCTGGGATTGTTGGGGTGTCTGTGCAGGGGCTGGACTGGATGATCCCTGTGGGTTCCTTCCAGCTCAGGATATTCTATGATTCTATAATTAAATGAATGGAGAAAAATGGCTCTTTACCTGCCCCATGACAGGGTGGGCATGGTCTGTCTCTGTGGTATTGTACTTCTTGATTATTATCTGGGTTGTTCCATTTGAAAAAAGTCTGATTCATGAATAAAACAAAAATCATTGTGCTCTCTTCCATTGCTACCTGTATCAGAACTCACTGTCAAGGAGAGCAGAGTGCTGAATTTGTGCAGGTCAGGGGGAGATTTCTCCTCCAATTTTCTAAACTGGGGGAGAAAGAATTCCCCTGCATAAAATCCTTGGAGAGCATGGAATCATTTCTAGCAGGGAGAGGGAGGGAGGGAAGGAGGGAGGGAGGGAAACTTGGGGGCATTTCTGATGAATTTCTAGTTAGGAAGAAGCCAAGTAAAGATGTTGGGAGTATTAGTGTCACACTATCAGAGACACAAAGGATGAGGCAGACAGCAGAAGGTCAGGCAGGAAAGTTTTATTTTAATTTTTCTGACTCTATTTATATACATTTTTTACAGAAGGCAAAAGATTGGTTACACAGGTTGCCACTTCTCTGACTTCATAGGTGAACATCACCATCAATCATATTTCTCCTCCCAGAGGAGAAATATGTAAACAAAATAGATGATTCTAAATACGTACATAGTTTACATGAAGCTGCGTGAGAATCTTCACTACAAAACTGCAAACACTCACAAGGCAAGAAAACTTAGGGTGACATATCAGCTAGAGAGTTGGGTGGCTTCCTAGATTTGGAAGAAGCCAACTAGAGATGTTGGGAGTATCATTTGGGTGGCTTCCTAGATTTGGAAGAAGCCAACTAGAGATGTTGGGAGTATCATTTGGGTGGCTTCCTAGATTTGGAAGAAGCCAACTAGAGATGTTGGGAGTATCATTTGGGTGGCTTCCTAGATTTGGAAGAAGCCAACTAGAGATGTTGGGAGTATCATTTGGGTGGCTTCCTAGATTGGAAGACAAACTGCTCACAGACAGAAAATAAACTGCTCCGCGTTCCAGAGCTTCCATGCACTTCTGGTTGGCTCTGTCCAATGCAGTGACCAGGGGCTTTGCAGTCCTTCCCTGTGGCACGATGGCAGTGAGAAATGCCAGTCTCTGTGCTTGTTCTCCCAGTAATTCCTCTGTGCTCCCTTCCCCAGGTGGGCTACACCGTGCGCTTTGATGACTGCTCGTGTGCCGAGACCAGGATCCGGTTCCTGACGGACGGGATGCTGCTGCGGGAGGCCATGGGGGACCCTCTGCTGCACAAGTACAGCGTGGTCATCCTGGACGAGGCCCACGAGAGGACCATCCACACTGATGTGCTCTTCGGAGTGGTCAAAGCTGCACAAAAGAAGCGGAAGGAGCGGGGCCTGCGGCCACTCAAAGTGTGTTCTAGGATCTAGGGGCTGACTTGAGAAAAATGGAAGTGTGGGACTAAACAGAAAATCTGGGAAACGTTTGCTCAGGGTGGACAGTTGGGCACTGAGGGATGGTAGTGAAGGGTGGCGTGGGGCTGGGCTCTGAGTTCTCTGAGCATCTCGTAGGGCCTTCCAAAGTGTTTGGAATTTCAGCCTTGACCATTTTTCTGTTCCTAAAAAATAACTTTTTTTTTTTTTTAAAAAAAATCTGGATAGTTAAGGGTGTCTCACTTATGATGTGTAGGCCTGATACAGCACCTCTGGACAAGGTATCTGGTTACCACCATGGTACCTTTTTTCCACAAAAGCTCCTTGGGTGTGAGCTCTAGACTAGACAGTGTTGGAGAGGTTTTGGCACTGCTGCTGGAGCAGGGGCTCTGGCTGATGGGACTGCTGTGGGATGTGCTCCTTCCCAGGTAGGGCAGTGCAGATGGGATGGGTGGACATGTCAGGAATTTGTGTGAAAGCACATTGGCTTTGCTGGAGGGGCCCTACATGGTCTTGTTCCTCCCACCAGCTCATTCTATCACACCAGCTCATTCTATCCTACCAGCATTTTCTGCTTGTGTTAAAAAGCTGATGGCTTTAACGAGGGGAAATCGCCTTTCTGTCCCAAATCCTGTGAGCTGTTCTGAGCATGGTTCTCAGGATCCAGAAACTGACTTTTGGCTGGCCCTGACTCGTTGGTGTCCAGCTGGATGGAAGCTACAGTGCTGACCCATCCTGTGCTCCTCCTGAAGGTGATTGTCATGTCAGCCACCATGGACGTTGACCTGTTCTCCCAGTACTTCAGTGGAGCTCCTGTCATCTACCTGGAGGGCCGGCAGCATCCCATTGACATCTTTTACACCAAGGAGCAGCAGAGTGACTACCTGCAGGCAGCACTGGTGTCCATCTTCCAAATCCACCAGGTATGAGGGTCTCACTAGTTTTGTGTCCCTCTGGGGTCAAGGGTTGGTGTTTTGTGCCAGGATGTTTCACTGCCAAGCATCTGGATTGTTGTGTCATTTCATTAAACTGTATTTAATGCTTTGAAGTTGCTGCTGCTGTTGGGATTTGGGACCTGTATGTCCAGACTGGAGCTGAAGGGAGACTGCTAAGCAAAGCTCTGTAATGTCAACTCCTGCCTAAAACCTGAATGTTCCCCTCACCTGAGTTCTCTGTACCTGGGTGCTTGCTGGCTCTCTCTGCCTGACTTGGACAGTTATTTCAGGACGCAGCAATTCCTCCATCCTTTTAACACTCTATCCCTCAAAATGTGATTTTTGCTTTGCCTCTGGTGAATTCATTGGGAATTCTGGCTATTGCATGCCTTGCACCACATTCTTTTCTTTCTTCTTAGCCTGCTTCAGTGACTTACTGCCAGAGCCACATCTCAATACCATCTCAGTTCTCCTTTTCTATCCAAACCCTCCTAACTTGCTTTTTCCTCTGTCTCCAGGAAGCCCCTGCATGCCAGGACATCCTGGTGTTCCTGACAGGTCAGGAGGAAATTGAAGCAATGACCAAAACCTGTCGAGACATTGCCCAGCATCTCCCCGAGGGCTGCCCACGGATGACAGTGCTGCCCCTTTATGCTTCTCTGCCACACTCCCAACAACTTCGTGCCTTTAAACCTACCCCTGAGGTGAGGGAACAACACCTGTTACTTGTTTGCTTCCATGAGTCTTTGGAAGAAACAGGTGGACTTGAAGGGACTGAAGCAGTCTGTGCTGATATTGAGCAATAGTCTCCATTGGCTTCAGGCTGAGTGTTTCCCGTGTGATGGTTTTAACAGATGCATCCACTAAGTCATGTGGATCATAAAAAGAAGGAAGGGTTAGAGGGAGTGAAATGGGCACAGGAATTTAAATTTCCCCCATTTCATAGGAATTTTTCTGTCCATATCACAGAAAAGCTACAGCTGCTAAGGGGGGAAATACTGAGAAAGCTGAAAACCTGAGAATATTTGTGAGGGCCATAAGAAAAGGAATTTGTGCTGCCTCAGGTTCTTTTGTACCTACTCAGCAGATAAATAAGAACACAAATGTTGTGCCAGAAATGAAACCAAAATTGTTGAAAGATGTATTGAGCACAGCTGTTCTGGTGGTGTATATTGTTGCAAATGCTGGCACTTGTTTTAGAAGCTGATTAGAAACTGGAAGATTTCCTTAGTTTCTGAGAGCTGGCACAACAATTGCTCAGTTTGTGCTCACAGTGTGGGGCAAGGCTTGGCCCACAGTGGCCAAAAGCAGCAGAATTTCTGTGTTGCAGCTGCTCTAAGGTGTCCTTGGCCTGGGTTTGATTTCCTCAGGGCTGTCGCAAGGTGATCCTCTCCACCAACATTGCAGAAACCTCCATCACCATTGCGGGGATAAAATTCGTTGTGGACACAGGCATGGTCAAAGCCAAGAAGTACAGCCCTGGTGAGGAATTCTGAGGAGAAACAGGGCCAAGATTGGGTTTGGGTTTGTAGAAGTTACTGGAAGCCATAAGCCCCACTAAAAGAGGATTTCAAACACCCTCCGTGCTGTTTAAATGAACATCCTGGGTTTGGGGTGTGGGGTTTGGTGGTGTTTTTGTGGGTTTTTTTGAGTACCAGCCATGAGGGGGTAAAAATCTGTCAAATGTGAATCTTCTCTTCATCAGCATGGGATAGCTCAAGTGAGCTCTGAGCTGTATTTGAATGGCAAACCCTGGGAGTTCTTACTGTGAATCCTCTGTGTTTTCCTAGGCCGTGCCTTGCACAGGCACTGGCTGAGGTGATGCTTTTCCATGCCCAGAAACTGGTCTGGAAGTGCTGGCAGTGCAGCAGGTGTCCAAGGCCCAGGCTTGGCAGCGCACAGGGAGAGCAGGGAGGCAGGACAGCGGCATCTGCTACCGGCTCTACACCGAGGAGGACTTTGAGAAGTTTGATGAAATGACAACACCTGAGATACAGAGGTGAGGACAGACCCATCACACTCCTTGCCACACCTCTTTTACAGCTGGAGCTGTGGGAAGAACTGGGCAGCAAAACTAGGGGCTGATGGGGTGACTTCAGAAAAACAAAAGTGTGGGGACTAAACAGAAAAACTGGGAGATGTTTGCTCAGAGTGGACAGTTGGGCACTGAGTCTCCAAACACATAAGGCAATAGTTCTCCTGACTGTCCTCCAGATCTTGGACTTGCCTCTTCCTGCTTTAGGGATTTAGGCTTCACCAGCAGCATCAGATGAGTCTCTGTCAAGCTGTAGCACAGGCCTGAGAGTCTTATCTCAGCCTCTATGAAAAAAAAAAAAAAAAAAAAGAACTATCTCAGTTGTTTTTTCTGCCTATGCAGGTGTAACTTGGCCAGTGTGGTGCTTCAGCTCCTGGCCCTGAAAATTCCCAATGTGCTCACCTTTGACTTCATGTCCAAACCATCTCCTGGTAAGTGGCTACAGAGGCAGCCTTGGGGAGAAAGAGCAGGGAGCAGTCTTGGCTCATAAGGTGTCATAACAATACGACATGAAGGTGTGCCCTGACTGCCAAGGGAAGCCAGAAGAAATGGGGAAAGGTGCTTGTTCTTCAGGATAGAGGAGGATAAACCACATTTTGGGACCCTGATTTCTCTAAATCTTAAGTACTTGTCTGTCTGGCCAGGCGAGGGAGGCAGTGATGGAACCAGCTGATCCTTCACATCACTCAGTGGGAGGCAGGAGGCCTCGTAGCCCAGTGTCCTTGTTTTGGCAGATGCTATTCAAGCAGCAATTGATCAGCTGGACCTGCTGGGAGCTGTGACCCAAAAGGAAGGTCAGCCTGTCCTGACCGCCCTGGGAAAAAAAATGGCAGCCTTTCCACTGGATCCAAAGTTCTCCAAGGTAAAAACTGCAGAAAAATTAACTTTTTCAATCTCACATACTCATATCTCTATCACTGATATTTCTTTTTCAAACTCCTTAAACCAGATGTGAAATTTGGGGTGTTTGCAGCTGTGCTGGTATATTTGCTGTACATTAACATAAATAATTTACGGCCCTTTTGCTGGATTGTCATTTGTTGTTAAATTCAGGGAAGTTTTTTAAAAGAGAATTTCTTTCCTCTGGCAACTCTGAGGGTGAACAAGACAAATTTGCTTGCAATTTTTGGGATTGTTTAGCAGGTCCATGAAATGTGTGTTGCTGTAGTTGGTTTCATTCACTGTGTTTATACTGGTCAGTCTCAGGAAGGAGCCTGGCAGTTGCTGTTTAAGGTGCTTGGTGAGCCCATCAGAGGATTTACAGCTGTTCCTAAGCCCAGATGTTTATGAGATTGCCCTAAGCAATGTTTGGTTGAGTTCCTGGGCTGACAGGGAGCAGAAAGATCTGCCCAGCGCAGTGTATTTGGCTGACCAAAGATGAGTTTTGTTGTGTCTGTGCAGGCCATCCTCCTGTCCCCCAAGTTCCACTGTGCAGAGGAGATCCTGACCATCGTGTCGCTGTTATCAGTGGACAGTGTCCTCCACAACCCCCCTGCCCAGAGGGAGGAGGTGCAGGCTGTCAGGAAGAAATTCATCTCCAGTGAGGGGGATCATCTGACCCTGCTCAACATGTACAGGGCCTACAAGAACGTCAATGGACACCAGGTGGGGTGACCTGAGGCTGCCAGGGCTGTCTGAGCTCATGGGATAAGGGGTTTTTAGCAGAGTGACACCTGCATCTTCCGTGGCTGCCGCAGGCATCCTCCAAAGCAGAGAGCAAAGAGGGCTCATCCTTTACAGCTGGAGAAAGTTCATTACAAAGAGCTTTCTGTTTTCCTACAGAAAGCTCTGGTAAAGTTTTGTGGGACCAGTTTTGTAATCACAGCCTGGGCTCCTCCTTCCCTGGTTCCAGCTGCAAACAGAAGGGAGTGGGAAAGTGTTGAGACTTGATGATAAATATCTGGACATGCTCTGTGACAGGATTCATTGGAAAAACACTGAGTATATTTAAAAGCAGATTTATCCTACTCAATCAACTCCTTGTATTGGTTTGTGGATCTGTGGACTCATGCACCCCATTCTTGCAGTACCTGTCATTCTTACCTGATTTGTTTTCACCACTTGTGGGATAGCAGGTGCTGTTCTGCAGCTCTTGGTGGACTTGCAGAGCAGCTCTGAGTGGGGAAAGAACCACCACGTGCTCTTTCTGAGCACTGTGGGAGGGAATCCAGACACAGGAGAGTAAAGGGGGATAGAAATGTGACCAGGAAAGGGGTCAGCACCTTTTCTCTGAGGCAGATTGTAGGAGGATTCTGCTTTTCATGGTATCCAAAGGCTGTCATGCTCCTGAAGTGAAGAAATATTCCCTTCTAACTCCTGATGTCTCTGGTGCAGGGATGGTGCAGAGAGAACTTTATCAATGGCAGGAACATGAAGCTGATGGCAGAAGTCAGAGCTCAGCTCAGGGACATTTGTGTAAAGGTAACTTCTTTCCATATTCTATTTCTCTGTTTCACCTGTTGGTATTTTCCTGTTTGTCCCCAAACTGATGTTGCTGTGCACCAAGTCCCAGGAGTGAGAAAATGTGGGGTTGTTTTCAGTCTCCTGTAAATAGCTGGCTAAAATTCCTGCCTGTAGGTGCATCCCAAAATCTTAAAGCTGCAGGGTTTAGTGGGTCAAGGAGAAATGAGAAGCTCTGAAGAAGACTTCTCAGGGAAAGAACAGGTTTTCCTAAAGGATTTTCCTGCTGTAAAGCAGGTGAGACTGTGCTGTGTGTGCCACGGAGCGCTGGCAGCCTCCTTCATGGAGTCAGGCATTCAGTGTGGCAGCAGCTTCCCTTCAGTGCTGTTCCTGCTGGGCCACTGAACCCCTGGCAGTCTGTAGTGACATGGGAGCCATCCTCTGGGCTATCATTTGTGAATGCTGGTTGGCACTTCCAGAAGGAGAGTGATGATCCATTTCACTGGCTCAGCATCCACTCGAGCTGAATTCCCAGTCCTGACGCAGGCAAATCCCCCAGGATCTCTGGAGAGAGCCCAGTGAGACGTGGGGCTGTGTCCCCAGCAGGGTGCAGGCCGTTCTCACTCACTGTTGTATCTCCCAGCTGTCGCTGCCTCTCGAGTCCTGCCGCGGGGACACGTCCAGCGTCCGGCGCTGCCTCGCCCACAGCCTGTTCATGAACGCAGCCGAGCTGCGGCCGGACGGCACCTACGGCACGGTGGACTCTCACCAGGTGGTGGCCATCCACCCCTCCTCGGTGCTGTTCCAGGGAAAGCCGGCCTGCCTGGTGTACAACGGGCTGCTGCGCACCAACAAGTGCTACATGCGTGACCTGTGCGTGGTGGATGCTGAGTGGCTGCATGAGGCAGCCCCCGAGTATTTCCGCAGGAAGATCAGGACAGCCAAGGACTGACCCTAGATGTGGGACCAGCTGGCTCAGCTTCGCCTTGAAAGACTTGTTTTTAAAAAAAAAAATTAATGAATATATGTATAGCCACCTTTTTTATAGGCAGGATAATTGGACTGTGCTTAAGAAAGGGGATGGGTATTTATTTAGATTGGATTTTGTATGTTTTTATCCAGAATAAAGAAGCGATGGTGAAAATACGAATCCTGCATGTTGTTTTGTGAGGTACAAAACAAACGATCATGGGACAGTCTAGGATCGGTCCTGGTGTTTATGGTTCTCAGGGGAGTGTATTCATTGGCAGCAGTCTGGGCTTAAAGATGTGAAGGCAGCACAGTGAATCTGTGCTTCTTGTGCAGAATGGACTCTGCCATTTACAGATGGCTGCAGGCTTTGGGAGTTAAAATTCTGGTCCTTTGATGGGGTGGTATCAATTTGATGGGGTGGTACAGATGCTCTCCTGCTCCTGCCTTGCAGTGAGCAGCAAATGGGCCTTCTGTGCTTCTCAATAATGGATGCTTAATGCCAGCTTTTGGACAAAAGGAAGGCTTGGTGCAGGGAAACGCTGCCTTTGTCAGTTTTTCCTCTAAAATACACATTGCTCAAGGAGAAAAAAAAAACCAACCCAAACACTATTTTTTTTTCTGGGAAGACCGCCACGTTCTGACCTGAACACTGGCAGTCCTAATTAAGAGTGGGCTGATGTCTGGGATAAAACCTGTAGCATGTCCCTCACCTTCCTAAAGCTCTCTTCGTCCCTTCAACCCGAGAAGGGAACCTGTACGGGTGCTCTGTCCGTACCATCCCTGCCCATTCCATTGTTAGCGGTCCCAGGAATCAGGCACCCCGTTGGGACACTGTCCTGCCGGGGCCGAGGCTCGAACCGAGAATCTCGGCAATGCCGGGACTCGAACCCGGGGTGTCAACAGTGCCGGGACTCGAACCCGCGGTCTCAGCGATGCTGGGACTCGAACCCGCGGTCTCCCCGGACCGGGACTCGAACCCTGGTTGCTGGGGCCGCGCGGGGCCCGCCGGGGCCGGAAGCGGAGCGCGGTTCCGGGGCGGGCAGTCCTGGCCCGCCGCTCCGTCCCGCACGATGCTCCTCGCCCGCTCCCTGCGCGCCGCCGCCGCCGCGCTTCGCCCGCCGCTCCCCGCGCCGCGCCGCCCGCTCGGCTCCGCGTCCCCCCGCGCCCTGCTGCCCCCGCCCGCCGCCGCGCCGGCCTTGGCGCGCTCGCTGTGGCAGCTGGGCGGCGGCGCGGGGCGGACGGCGCTGCTGCGGCCCCGCCGGGGCTCGGCCGGCCGCGTGTCCTGCGGGTGCGGCGGTCTGCACACCGAGGGTGAGCGGGCTCCGAGCGGGCACCGAGCGGGGCCGCCCTTGAAGGGCGCGGGGAGGACACGTGCGCTGAGCCCGCCCTCCATCCTGGGGAGCACGTGGGGCGAGGGGCGCTTTCCTTAATCCTCCCTCATTCCCTAAGGGATCTCCACCTTTCCCTAATCCCCGTTTTCCCTAAACCACCTATTTCTCTAAATCCTGTCATTGCCTGAGCCCCCTTTTCCTCTACACCCCCTGCTCTACCTCCTCTTTCCCTACTCCCTCTTCCCTAACCTCCTTTTTCACAACTGCCTTTTCCGTCGATTTCCCTTACCCTTTTTTTTTAAACCCGCATTTTCCCAAACCCCTTTGTCCTACCCGTCCTTCCCTTAACCCCACCCCTCTTTTTCTTAACCCTCCCTTTTTTTGCCCCCTTTTTCTTAGTCCCCTCTTTTCTTACCCCCTTTTCCCTAATGCTCCTTTTTCCTACCCCCCCACCTTTCCCTAACTATCCTTTCCCTAACCCCCTGTTTTCCAACACCCCTTTCCCTCCCCTTTCCCTTTCCTTACCTCCCCCTTTCCTTAATTCCCCCCTCTCCATAACTCTCCCATTCCCTTACCCCATTTTTCTTCCCCACCAGGAGACAAAGCCTTTGCACAGTTCCTGACGGATGAGATCAAGGAGGAGAAGAAGATCCAGAAGCACAAGTCCCTGCCCAAGATCTCGGGGGGGTGGGAGCTGGAGGTCCATGGCACTGAGGCCAAGCTGGTGCGGAAAATCGCGGGGGAAAAGTAAGTGGGGTCTGGGAAGGGTCCCCAGCACCTGAGGGCAGGTGGGTCACAGTGACCAGGCTCCTGCAAACTGCACAGTGCAAAGGCTCTTTATTTATTTTACCACTTTGGGCCAAAGGTGCTTTTTTTTCCACACCAGTTCGTTACTGTGGTTTGTGTTACAAAGTTTCACATGGTCATCCTGTTCTAAAAATTACAGTTCACTAAAACTTTAAAAAGTGAGAGCACTTGGAGGGAGCAGCTTCCCTCAGGTGTGTCTTTTAACTGGTTTTGTTCACACTGTGTGAATTCTGAAGGAGGGCTTACAAGACCTGTTCTGATGGGCATTTTTTGGGTGTGTTCAAAAGGATTGTTTCTGTTTCTTTTCCAGGATAACGGTTACATTCAACATCAATAACAGCATTCCACCCTCGGCTGAAGAAGACACACAGGAACAGCAGAAACCTGATGAGCAGGAGGTGACTTAGCCTTGATGTGCATTTAATGTTGGAGACACATTAAAGTTGTAATCTTGCCTTAGGGGAAGTTGCAGCCTTGCCCCCAAGTGCTGAGGCTTTTTCTCCCCATTATTTGATATTTGGGAGCATTAAGTCACAAAATGCAGATTTTCCAGGGCTGCCTGTCCCCTGGATGTGACATTCCTCTCCACTGCAGAAAGGCAGAGCAGGGTGGAAGGGCTCTCTGAGGAGAAATTAGAGAAATTTTGAGACTTTCTAACACCTTCCAGTACCAAAAGGGTCTACAGGAGAGTGGGAGAGGGAAATTTTGTACAAGGGAATGGAGCGACAGGTTAAGGGGAGGAGGTTGGCTTTTAACTGACAGGGAGTGGGGCTAAATCGAGTGTTGGGAGAGACTGATCCCTGTGAGGGTGGGGAGGCCCTGGCACAGGGAAGCTGTGGGTGCCCCATCCCTGGAAGTGTCCAAGATTAGGTTGGATGGGGCTTGGACCAACCTGGGATAGTGGAAGGTGTCAGGGAATACCCAGTGCTGGCTGGGCTGTGTTGCTGGGCTGTGCTGTGGTCGCTTTGGCTCCTGTTCAGATTCCAGTGCTGATGCAACTGTTCTCTTATTTAGCCTGAACTTACATCAACTCCAAACTTTGTTGTGGAAGTAATAAAAGATGATACAAAACAGAGCCTTGTGCTTGACTGCCATTTCCCTGAAGATGAGGTGAGTATCACTGTGCCCCTGTTGGATTAACTGCTCTTTGTAATCTCTTGCTTTTCTGAATCAGCATAATATTCAGTCTCCTTTTATTTCTTTATTTTTATTAATCACAAAAAAAGGCTTTATATCTGCAATAACAGTGGGGAAAAATGTTCATGTCATTCCTCACATCCTACCTTGGCCTTTCAGCTTATTGCGCTGTTCATTGAATTACAGTAGAGAAGTAGGGATTAAAAAAAGGAGGGGAGAAAATAAACTTGAGAGCTTTTGCTCATACTGGTATTTGTGGTTTATTTTGTAAATGTTAGGAGATGTTTAACAGCTGATAAAAGTGAGATGGACATGGAAAGACATATTTAGAACCACACAGAATAAGTTTTTTTATATTTGTAAAATTCAAGCTTTACATCAGGTCCCTTCTGGCAGCACAAGCTTAGAGGATTTCCTGTGTTCTGTGCATGTCTGTGCTTGTCCTCAAAGGCACACATTGAGGGGAGAGGCACAACCTGTCTGGCCTTGGGGCTTTTCCTGAGGTATTCCCAGCCTGGGGATGAGCTGGCTGAGTGTGCTCACTAATTGGAGCTAATTGCATGTCTGGCATTTGTTTTCCTGCCTCAGATTGGACATGAAGGAGAGGAAGAAAGTGACATTTTCACAATTCGGGAGGTGAGCTTCCAGCCCCCTGGAGAAGCCGACTGGAAGGACACCAACTACACCCTCAACACGGATTCCCTTGACTGGGTAGGTGCTGCCAAAGGCCACAGAGGGCACTCAGCTCACCTCACCTGCCTGTCCCTCTGCTCCTGGGCTGGGAATTAAACCTGTCTGGATGTCTGAGACAGGGACTGCCCCTGCTCTGCCCCTGAGCTGGTGGTTCTGCTGCACACCCAGGGTGTTTTCTGCTCCCAGGCTCTGCTGGTGGCATTACCAGGGATCAGGACAGACAGGTGGAACTTCTTCCTTTCCAGATTTTATAGGTGGATTTCCCAGCCAGGAATCATGCTCTGGAAATGCTTTGACACTTGTTAAACATATTTTGATCTATGTGTTTAACAATGTGGCTTATCAGACACCAGGTGTAGATAAAGGCATCTGTGTGTGGTATCTGATAAAATACATTGTGTCCTGGTTTTCCAGGTCTGTTGTTACAGTTGTAACACTAAAAATGTGCACAAGAATCTGTGTTTTTCTCTTACGTTCTCAATGCCAGGATTTCAAAAGCTACAATCTTTAGTTTGAGGCTGTCATATGTTTAAAACTAGTAGAAGTCCTAGAGTGTATCCCCTTGAGAAGCATTCATGTTAAAATTGCTCAGTGTGCTGTAGACCATCCCTGATAGTTCTTTTTCCCCTGTCTTAAGACATTAATCAAAAATGTGTATGAAAAGAAAAAAGCAAAGTTCACGATTGTAACATTTAAGCCTTTCAAAAAAACATGTACATTAGATACCTTTCAGAGTGTTAGTTCACCCCTGGCTAGAGGGGACAGGCAGAGCTTGGCCTCTGTCATCCTTGACAGACAGATCCTGATGACTCCCACAGTCTGGGGATCATCTCTAGGGTGCAGCTTTGGGTTTTTATTACATGTTCCACCCAAGGTCAGGCTTGCTCTTCCTGGGAGGAAGTGCCAGGGGACATTTTCATGCACCCCCTATCCAGGTGTGTTCCACTAAGGAAGTTTTCTGTTCCTTGCTCCAGGCTCTCTACGATCACCTGATGGATTTCCTGGCTGACAGAGGAGTGGACAACACCTTTGCTGACGAGTTAGTAGAGCTCAGCACTGCCCTGGAGCACCAGGAGTACATTAAATTCCTTGAAGACCTCAAAAGCTTTGTCAAATGTCAGTAGGTCAGGCTAGGAAACTTATCCTTGAGTGTGGGTATTCCACAGTGCTGCTTCATCCAGCAATACCCAAATATATCTTCACAGTGGAGACAGAGAGTAAGTAACTTGGAAGGTGGAGAATGGGAGAACGAGGATTCTCACTTGGCTTTGGGGATGTGTAGTGATGGTGCAGCCCCAATCAAGTTCTCCAATACTCTGGGCCAGAATTGCCTTGCCCTGCATGGGTTTTTTTTTTTTGTACAATTAAGAGTGAATGTGAAGAATAAAAACTGTTTAACATATCACTGAAAAGGGTGGTTTCTCTTCTTCCTGCTGTACCAGAGCTGCCATGAAAGGGATGGCAGAGTTTGTCTGTGCCAGAGCTGCTCACAGAGGAGTTGTGGCAGTGATGGTCACTGATGGTAGAGCACTTCTATTTAAACTGGTGCCTCCAATTGTTGTTTGAAGGTTTTAAGTTTATTTAAGTTAGTTTATTTATTTAAAGGTTCATTTAAACCCAAAGAGAAAGCTGAAGTCCAACATGAGCTGTGGGATCACTGATGTACTATTAAAGACAACACCAAGGCCAAAATAAACTAAATATATTTATTTCAAAACATGTTCTGTGTGATTAAAAGTGCAGGTCAAGGCAGTACTACTGCCTTTTGAAATGTTTTTGACACAGCAAGTAGAAGTATGTACAGAAGAGTCTTAGCAGCTCTGGGTGAAGTTTAGTATTGAAGTTTTCCAGAAGTTAAGCAGCAGCTGAATCACTTTAGAGAAGAATCATCCAGGAGTCACAGACCTTCAGAAAAAAAGTTGAATAGAGAAGCTGTGTTAATATATATAAAGTTCAAAACTATTGGAACAGGAAAAACTATTGATAGGGGAAAAAAATCCACAAAAGAGTTGTTGAGCACTGGCAGAGGCTGCCCAGGGCAGTGGTGGAGGCACCATCCCTGGAGAGATTTAAAATATGTGCAGATGCGGAACTTGGGGACATGGGTTAGTTTGGCCTTGGCATTGCTGGGGGAAAGGCTGGACTTGATCTTAGGGGCCTTTTCCAACTTAAACAATTCCATGGGTCTATTTGCAATGCTCTGCCCCCTAACACTGTCCTCACACTGGTTTTACATAGCAAAGCGAGCACCAGCTCTAGCTGGAGCCAAAGGGCTGCTGGGTGTTCCCTGAGACACCTGGATGAAGTTTTGATGAGGCTTGAAAAAGTTATTTTAAAAACTTTTCTTCATGAACCTCTTATCTGAACAGATGGTGCACACAAGACTTAGAAGTTGTTGGCTAAAGTTAGGGCACTAAATTTGACAGGTTCTTGAAAGATTCCCTAAGCCAGCAGCTAAAGGTGTGTACTTTGGAACTTTTATGGTCACTGGTGATCAAAGGTAAAGCCATTTCCAAGGAAATCTGTGAAAAATGCCACACAAACCCCGGGAATGAATGGACTTGTGGTTTCTGCCCATGTAACAGACATGGATCCAAGCAGAGATCCTTCCCAGGAAGCTGACATTGGCACTCACTGGGCAGCTCATGAGCAGACTGGTTTCCTCCTCCATGCCACTGGTGACTGTGAACTCAGGGCTGTGCAAACACCTCTGGCTGTGCTCTGTCAAGGAGCTTTCCAGGAGGGACCGAAGCTTCCCTTCTGTCATATCCTGAGAATAATTGGATTAAAAGTCACCTGAGGTTCCTGCCTGTAGCTTAAAGCTGCCTCTGCAGCAGCAGAGATGCCACACACAGCATGTCACAGTGCAGCTTACCTGTGTGCTGATGTACAGTCCACACTGGCAACAAACTAAGTGAGCCTTCACAGTCAGGTTATTCCTGCAAAGAGCAAACAATGAGCATCATGACAACCAGAACAAGGGAAGATTTTAGCAAAAAAAAAAACCCTCAAAAATCCTCCAAAACAACAACCAACCCAAACCCTCCTCCCTCCTTTAGATTTCGATCATTGCTCGGGTGTTTTTATTTTGTTAAAATGAACAACAGTCTCTCTGCATGTTTCTAAGCCCAGACTGCTGCAGGAGAGTGGGGAATCTGATTCCAATGCCAAGGGCTTTCTTACTTCCTACATACTGGGCAGATGACCCTGTCAGTGGCCTCCAGGCTGTCGAGCATGGCGTTGAGACATTCCTCGTCGAAGCGCAGGCTCCGCTCATACTCCTCAATAACCGACTGCTCTGCAACAGCACAGCACAACACCCTCAGGGCCTGCCTGAGCACAGCCACAGCTGCTGGGCACACACAGGCTGGGCTGGATATGAGCTTCTAACAACTTTTATTCCTTTGGGTCAGGTTTCTACACTCAGGGAAAACATTGCTGCTAATCTGTTTTTCTCTATGGCTCAGATGGTCTCGTATTTCTACTCTCTGATCAGTGCTTTAGAAACATTCTGAATTGATTTATAAAGGTTCCCAGAGCTAACAGACATCTCAATCCTGTGTCTCTGGCCTCTCTCACAGACCTTGAAATGCCACTTGAACTCTTAAAACTGTGAGAAGAGGTCTCAATAGCTCAAAGCCTCAACACCAACATTTCTAAGGAGGCTCTTCCCCTTTATCACGTGGTTTACAAGAACCAAGGAGTGCAGCCTCAGCTGTTCTGCATTACTACGAAGTCAAGGGTGTTACACATCAAATAGGAGTCAGAAGATGTGCCAAGATCTTACCTTGCAAGATCAATTCTTGCTGGATCTCTTCCAGCACTGCCAGCTCATCGGGGTCCTCCAGCATCTGAAAGGTGAATCAGTCAGTGATCCTCCCATTCCAGCCACTTTCTCACTTCCAGCACCTGACTGAGCAACATAAATTCACTCTTTTTCTCCTGTCTAGTAACTCCTTGTGTTTGCAAACACATGCACTGTGGGAAGCAACCCGTCCTATAAACACACATGCAGAGCCAGCCAGAATGGATCAAAGTGCAGCCTGTCCAAGAACTTGCTTTTAAAGACATTCAGGTTTCATTCTCAGAAGACGGAAGTGACAGCTATAAAAAGCACAGATGAGGAAACCAAGCCTCTGCTGTGATCCACAGGTTGTTTGTGAAGGAAATAAGGAATTTCCCCACTCATGCTCAAACACATTTTCAGAGTTCAACATCGTGCCTGAGCTGTAGAGCTGGGAAACCCTGAAGCTCCTGAGTTTTGCCAGCTTCAGTGAGAAGCTGAAGTCGACCCACAGGGAGCTATGTTTGATATTCCTGTATCACACACAAGGGGTGTTGATTTTGGGGACCAACACTGACCTGCTCCATGGGCTGCTCTCCGTGCAGGCCGGGCAGCCTGTCCCGCAGCTCCTGCCATTCCTGCTCCATCACCTCCTGCACCAGCAGCGCGCCCGGGGCCGCCCCACACGGCCCGTCCCCGGCCTGGCGGTACCGGTCCAGCAGCTTGGCCCGGCTGCTCTTCAGCCTCTCCATGCAGCGCTGGGGACAGGGGACAGCGCCCGGGGCCGTCAGCACCGGCTCGGGGGGGACACGGAGGGACACCGGGGTGAGACACGGCGGGAGGTGTGCCCCAAAGGGCCGGGACACCGGGAATCCCTCAGGGGGGACACGGGGGAGGGGTGTGTGCCCCAAAGGGCCGGGACACCGGGAATCCCTCAGGGGGGACACGGGGAGGGCACGGGCCTGGAGAGCGGGACAAGGGGAGGCACCGGGGATAAGACACGGGAGGGGGAGACGGCGGGTAGAACGGGGCCGGCCGTGTCCCGGAGGGGCTGCAGGGACGCTGGATGACAGATTCCAGCGAGGGCAACACAGAGGGAGCTCGGGACGGGGTGAGGGGGCAGTTTCGGAGGGGACGCGGTTCACCCGCCCCAGCGGGACCAGTGCGACCAGCCCCAGGAGCGGGCCGAACTAGGTCCAAAGAAGCAGAGAGACCGCATCTCCCCCTTCCAGCGCCCTCCCCGCTCACCCTGCGGTACGTCTCCCTCCACGGGGGCCCGCCCGGGCTCTTGTACCGCGCGCGGCGCCGCTGCACCGGCGCCTCCATCGCGCCGACCCCGCGGCGCGCCGGGGAGCTCGCGGGGCACGGCGGGAAATGTAGTCCCGGGGCGGCGGCGCCGATTGGCCGCGCGGGCGCTGACGTCAGGGCGGCGGCGGCGGCGGCGCGCGGGGGGCGATGGCGGCCGAGGGCGGCCCGGCGGAGCAGTGGCGCGCGGCGCTGCCGCAGCACGCGCTCTTCGGCCGCCTCCGCGAGCGCGCGCCCGCCGCCCCTCGCCCGCCGCGGCTCCGCGACCTCCTGTGCGGGCTGGGCGCCGACCTGCTGCTCTGGGACGGGCCCGCCGCCGCCCTGCTCGCCATCGGCCTGCGCCGCCTCGGCGGCACCGACCCCGCCGCGCTCGGCCGGTACCAGGTGCGGCCCCGCGCCGAGCAGGGGCGGGAGAGAGGGGGGCGAGAGGATCGTGCGAGGGGAGCCGGTTGTGTGAGGGGATGGAGGGCTGAACGGGGCGGAATTGGGGCTGGGGGAATGGGGAGGCTGTGAGGGGATAAGGAGGAGGGGGCCAGAGTTGGGGGAGTTTGGGGTGTGAAGGGTCGTGTAGGGATAGGCTGGGTGTGAGGGGCCGTGAGGAGAGGAGGGGCTGTGAGGGGCTGGGCGGACCGTGAGGGGAGAGGGGTGTGCTGTGGGCGTGAGGGGATGAGCGGCCGTGAGGGGATGTGAGGCTGTGTGGAGAGGGCGGGGGAGATTTGAGGGGTGAGGGAAGAGGGCTATGGTGGGCTGAGGGGGTCTGTTCCTTGAAGGCCCTGGGTGGTTCATCATCCCTCAGCCCGTCCTGGGGTGTCTTACCCCAAGGAACCCACTGCTTTGTGCCGTGCAGCGGGGTTGTGCCTCATTCCGTGCTGTGTAAATCACCATCCAGAATAAAGATGAGCTGTACTTCCGCGAGTGCTTTGAGCGGCTTGCGCTTCACTGTAACATTTCTGTTTTCAGACCCTTCTGTGCATAAACCCGCCCCTTTTCGAGGTGCACCAGACGCTGCTGAGCCCCGCCCAGCACCATGTGGCGCTCATTGGTACCAAAGGGCTCATGGTGCTGGAGCTGCCCAAGCGCTGGGGCAAGAATTCTGAGTTTGAAGGTGGGAAATCCACCGTGAACTGTAGGTAGGTGAGACCTCAGGGGATTAATGACACTCTTGTCCTGCTGCTTTTCCTCCAAGCCTCCCTTTCCTCCTTTGCTCTGAGCCTGGCCCAGCCTGGTTTTGGACTCTCCCAGAGATGAGGCAGCTTCTCTGGGCTCTTTCAGCTGTGGCAGCTAAAAGCAGATGTTTGGGGGGAAATAACAGATGGCTTCAAGTTAAAGCCACCTCTCCCAACTTTCAGAGTAGTACGGATAAAAACTTTAAAAGCTTTTCATTGTGTCTTTGGGTCTTCTTGCCCCTACTTCCACAAGAAGTAGCTGGTGTGTTTCTGGTCACAGCACAAGTGTCTGCTCTGTATTCCAGCACCATTCCTATTGCGGAACGGTTCTTCACCAGCTCAACATCCCTGACCTTAAAGCACGCAGCCTGGTACCCCTGTGACACCTTGGAGCCCCACATTGTGCTCCTGACATCAGACAACACCATCAGGTAAACCCCATTTGTGGCTGATTATCTGGAACGGGGTGTTTTTGTCACGTTCAGTCTTAATTTGTCACTTGGTATTTGCATCCTGCCATTTTTACCAGTAGAAAAAAATAGGATGGGAGGAATTTCAGACTGAGGGCAGCTGATGTTCCTGTGCAGCACTGCCAGCAGAATGAACACAGCTGCTGTTTCTTTCCCCCAGGTTTTACAGCCTGAAGGTGCCTCAGACACCCATTAAAGTGATTGCGCTGTCGGACACCGAGGAGGAGACTCTTACAATCAAAACAGGGTTGGTGTGGCTTCTTGTGTTTTGAAATGCTTTTGTAGAATAAGCATTTTTAATGTGTTTTTTAATGAATAAGTGATAAACGTGCCTGAAAAATCTGATATTAATTCTGTAGTGGTATAGAATGTGCTATATAGTGCTACTCTTCATAGCAGAGTACTTAAGCCCTTCTTTTCCCTTCTTTTCCCTTCTTTTCCCTTCTTTTCCCTTCTTTTCCCTTCTTTTCCCTTCTTTTCCCTTCTTTTCTTTTCCCTTCTTTTTTTTCCTTTTTTCATTTCTTTTCCTTCTTTTCCCTTGTTTTCCTTTCCTGTAATTTCTTTTCCCTTTTTTCATTTCTTTTCCACTTTTTAATTTCTTTTCCCTTTTTAAAATTTCCTTTCCCTTTTTTACATTTCCCTTCCTTTCCCTTCATTTCTCTCTTTTCCTTTCTCCTCTCCTCTCCCCATCCTTCTAAGCCAAAGTGGTGACAAACTGTACAGTCAAGTGTTTGTCAGGGTAGCAGTTTGCAAAACACATGTTGACTTTAAGATGGGGTTCAGAAGGGGGTTTTGAGTGAGGGATGTAGAAAATCAATTATCTTTCTTTTCCTCTTGGCCTGGCTGGAAACAGAAACCTTTGCACAGAGTGTTGTGCCTCACAGGCAGTGCCAGAACACCTCTGGTGTCCTCTGAAGCTCTGGAGGCACGGCAGAACTGCTGTGCCATGGAGAGGGTGTCACTTACAGCCTCTGGTTGCTGGCAGTGTTGGGGCAGGGCACTGCTGGGTGGGGCTTTGGCAGGAGTTGGGCAGCACATCCCTGAGGAGCAGGTTAACCCTTGTGCTGCCAGCCCTGCTGAGCCCAGCCCGTGGTGCCTGTCCCAGGAGAGCGTACACGGCGTCCCTGGGGGAGACGGCCGTGGCCTTCGACTTCGGGCCGCAGGTGCCGGTGCCGCGGCACGTCCTGGGCCAGCGCGGCAGCGATGAGGTGCTGGGATACCCCCTGTACATCCTCTATGAGAATGGAGAGACCTTCCTCACCTACGTCAGCCTGCTCCAGAGGTGGGTCTGGCCCCAGGGGCTCACGGGGTGCTTGGGTGTCTGTACAGTGCTGTGGTGTGACAGTCACCTCTCGGCTCGCCTGGACTCTGTGGCTGAGGTGTGTTGTATTGCAGCCTGTTCTGTCTCTAGATTGGAATCCAAAAACAACATGCCATCCTTTCTCATCCAGACATTATGGGTGCAGCTTCCACTGCTCAGGATGCACTGTGCATTATTTGCCATCAGCAATCTGATATGAAGACACAGAGCTGTAACAAGATCAGTGGGTCTAAGGCTGTTGAGTGTATTTTGTGGCCTTCAGTTCACAGCACAGACATCCTTAGCTTTGGATGAGGCTCATTGAGCCAGGGGCATCCTAGGAAGAGAAATATTTGAAGAGCATAGGGGGTTCACAGGCATGTTCTGCAGTGGAAAGTCAGGATGATTAATCAAGGGTATAAACATAATACAAGAAGGAATTACTTTAGAAAATTGGAAAGATGGTGCAAGACTTAAAAGTTAGATCTTGTGTAGCTGAGTATTAAAGAATGTAGTACTTGGGTTAGAAACAGCACTGTGTGTGCCTCTGTACTGAGCAGATCTGTCTGCAGGCAATGAGATGGCCTTAGTCCATCTAAAGTTCTGCCCAGAGAAATGCCACAACACAAAGTGCTGCCTGTGAAGTGCAAGAAACCAGCTGAGTTATTACTAACTTGAGCTTCCCATGAGTACTTTGTGTTCTCATATGAAAACGTTTCCTCATGAGTTTTTGCAGTGTAGCTTTGAATGCTTTCAAAGCATAAAATACAACAAAATGAGCTCTGATTTCCCTTCTGAGATCTCCACCAAGGAGCTGCAGGTCAGACTTGTTATCTGGTGGGACTTAGAACTCCAAGCCATTGTTGGCCAGCCATGGGAAGTCCCCTTGCAGAGCTGGTGCTGAGAACAACCCCGTGTTCCTTGCAGCAGTGGCAGCCTGGGGAAGCTGCTGGGGCCCCTGCCCATGCACCCGGCGGCCGAGGACAACTACGGGTACGATGCCTGTGCCGTGCTGTGCCTGCCCTGTGTCCCCAACATCCTGGTCATTGCCACCGAGTCAGGAATGCTCTACCACTGCGTGGTGCTGGATGGAGAGGAGGACGATGAGCAGGTGCCTGGTCTTGGTTGGGTTTGTTGCTGTAGGCATTTTGGTTTCTTTAAGCCAGGTGGGAGGATGTCTGGAAGTGTTTGTGCCAAGTGCCAAAGCTGCATTCTTTTGGAATGAGGTAGTGAGTCTTTCTCCTGTTTCAGCCAGTCCCTGTGGTTCCCTGACACTTATTTTAAATCTCAGTCCTGTGTATCCTGACAGTAGATCAGTTTTTGATCAAATTTACCATGATGTGATTTAAGGGGGATTTTTTAAGAAATCCTGGGTTTAATTTTTTTCAAGTAAACTTGAACTACATTCCTTGACAATTAAAACTTGTGATTCTTTCTTGATGCTGTTTCTGTTGGAATTCCTATTTAAATGATGTCTCACAGAAGAATTCAATGCTCTTTACAGTCAGAAAAGTCCTGGGACCCAAGATCTGATCTTATTCCTTCCCTGTACGTGTTTGAATGTGTTGAGCTGGAACTTGCACTGAAACTGGCGACAGGAGACGAAGAAGATCCTTTGGAGTCTGACTTCTCTTGCCCAATCAAGCTACACCGAGGTGGGCCTGTTGTTCAGCTCGTGGCTCTTTATTCCATGCATTTAGGATCCAGTTATTTGCATGTTCCCATCCATGTCAGACAAACAGGGGGATTAGAGTAAGGATTTGCGTGATGTCCTCAAAGCTGTGGAAGGAGCAAGTCTGGGAGGGGCTCCAGTTTTGGCTCATGGTCAGTACTAAATCCTGTCATCTGAGTGTTATAAAATAGAAGTTTCTACATCTGTGCTGACCTGTGAGTGTGAGGGAGTGCTGGGGGGAGGGTGGTCCTGAGGGAAGGACCTGCTTATCCCATGGAATTGGGGGCAGAATGAAGTGTTTGGGTCTTTGGGAACAAGCAGCTGGTCAGAATGCTGGTCTGTTAATTTTAATAATCTGCCATTGAGAACCTGTCTGATCCATGCAGATGTGGTGTGGGAAGGGTTCAAAACAACTCATCAGTGTTTTAGGCTCTAACACACGTAGCTCTGTTTGTGGTGTTTGCACTAAGATGTTAAAGCTGACTGGACACTTAAGTTGATGAGCAGGATCAGCAGTGCAGGTGTGAAAGGTGAGTTTTTCTCAGTTCAGTGCCATCTTTTACATTTTCCACTTCAATTTCAGATCCCAAATGTCCCTCTAGATACCACTGCACACACGAAGCTGGTGTCCACAGTGTGGGCTTGACATGGCTCAATAAACTGCACAAATTCCTTGGCTCAGGTGAGTGAGGGAAGTGAGGAACAGATGAACATCTGCCAGTAACAGGCTGGTGAGTGCAGGTATTACTGCATCCCTCACCCTGCAAAGTGGATCTGATGCATCCTGACATGTCTCCTTGTAGATGAGGAAGACAAGGACAGCTTACAAGAACTGGGAGCAGAACAGAAGTGCTTTGTTGAACATATTCTTTGTACAAAACCACTGCCATGCAGGTAAAAATCCAAACCCTTTCTGAATTGCTTTCAAGCTAGGGACTTGCTATGGAAAATATTTATGATTTGTCATCTTTTGCTACATTCTTGCCATTAAAGTAATAAAGTAAGCTCAAAAGATTTCAAACAGTACAACTGAGCAATTTGTGTATCAAGATTCTTACTGCACAGTTAGGGTAGTAGCTTAAATTCTTTTGTTACTGTCTGAAAATCACCTGTCAGACCAGCAGAAATTTTCACTTCCATTTATCTGACCTTGGAGCATTTCCAAAAGAGTGAATGTGCACAACTTCAGGAACAAAGAACTTTCCTGACTGGGTAATTTTTGTGTTCTTCCCTTCAGGCAGCCTGCTCCAATTAGAGGATTTTGGATTGTTGCTGATGTCCTGGGGCCCACAATGATTTGCATCACCAACACCTACGAGTGCATTACAAGGCCTCTCTTGTACGTGGTTCTTAGATAAAGTCCATGACTGCATGGAAAGGAGGATATTCCTATTTTTACTTACTCTTTGATTGTTTCACCTCAGGCTTCTGCACCTCTTAGGACACACAATGAAGTTTTGCTTTCTGAACACTCCCTGGCTGAGCACTGAAGTGTTACTGTAGTAGTTACCCACTGCTGATAAGGTGTTTGTAGGGGATGTAATTAATCAGATCACTTTTAGTGAATATTAGGACAAAAAAATGTTCTTGATAGTGTTGTTGAGATTCTGCTGTGGTGTGGATATTGTTAATGGGCTACTGAGGTTATGTGTGCACAAAAGGGGAAAAAGAAGTAGGATTTTCATTTTTGCTTCCAGTTACTTTCTTTGGAGGTGGTGGCAAAAGTACAGAGTGGTGTAAATGTGCATTTGCACAATGAAATGAACACCTTGAGGGGATGACACTATTTAAGGTAGGACAGGTACCATCAGCACTGCCAGTATTAACATCAGGTTCTCCTACAGAGCTTTTATTTATTTCAGTTTCCACACAGCTGGGTAGTGACTGGGCAGGGTGCTTGTGAAGGTCATGCTGCTGTTCCAGTGCCTCCTGCATGTTCTGGAACTTTCTTCTCCTTAAGCTAAAGGATATTTACATTTCTTGATAGTTTGAGCCACGACCAAACAGGTGTGGGGATGTGAGCTTTACCTGCCCTGCTGGGGCTGGATTTTCCACAGCTGCCTTTAGAACCCCCTGCAGTAACACTGAACTCCACAGTGGAGTTCCTCACTCCCAGTAGTTTAGCTCTGACTGGTTTCAGTTCGTGTCCTGACTGTTGTCCTGTGCTGTTGTGTGGCAGGAGCACTGTCCATCCTGCCTCCCCTCCCCTGCTGTGCACCAGGGAGGACAAGGACTTGGCCGTGTCCCCACTGCGCATTGTGGCCGAGTCGGAGCATTCCTTTGAGAAGCACATCCAGGGCATCCTGCAGCGCAGCTCTGCCAACCCCCTGCACCTCAAGTGAGCGGAGTGGGCTTTCCTGGGAATCCTGGAATGGGAACATTTGGGAACAGTGGGTGTTGGCCAGCTCCTGATGGAACAGCACATTGCCTTGGGCATGGCAGTGCTGGGGCACAGCTCCTGCCACTGGCTGGTGCCCGTGTCCCTGTGGGGATGGCAGCCAGTCCAGGGATGGTGCAGGCTGGGAGGGATCTCCCGGCTCCAGCCTCCTGCTCAAAGCAGGGCTGCCTTCAGCTGGTGATGTTCTCATTGCTTGGCACATTGGGTTTGGAGCATCTTAAGCTACTTTGGAATTTCCTCATGTAAGAAAAATGATTTCTAGCAAAGGGATTTCATTGTAATCCCTCACTTTCATAACAGACCCCCCCTAGAGCCTTTACCATAAACACTGGAAGTGGTTTAGCCTTTCAAAGGAATGTGTTAGCAAGACTGCAAAAATCTCAATCTTAAGATCTGCAGATAAAGATGCTGCTCCTCCCCCTGAAGAATGCCTTCAGCTCCTCAGCAGAGCCACCCAGGTGTTCAGAGAGGAATATATACTGAAACAGGACCTGGCAAAAGAGGAAATTCAGCAAAGGTAATGCAAAACTCTCACATAAATGTCCTGGCCAGTGTCTCTGTGACACAGCAGCACTAACTACTGAGCACTCAGCCTCTTCTTTGAGTCTAATCCTGGTGAATGAGTAAATGCACTAAATGTAAAACTAATAATGAATACTAGAACTTAAAATTGAGTTTTCAGGAAACGCAGGGGTGAGTTTAATAGTTGACCTCTGGTGGCTCATAGGGGAAGAAAAAAGTAAAAACACACAAGAAATACTTTCCTCATGGTGTTGTCTGCCTGCCTGGGCCTGTGGGTGACAGGAAATCTGACCTCAGCACTAATCCTGACAAAGGAAAATTGCCTAAGTCTCTGCTGCTTCAAATCATAGTCAGTTATTCACACTATACAATTAGGACAAAATGGGAGTTTTCTCTCACCACTGCCCCTTTTTCAGTGTCTTTAGTTCTTCCCACTCCCAGCATTTTCTGTGTGGTGTAAATCCTGATTCACCTGGTTGCAAGTGGTTTGATTTTTAATTTTTTTTTGTATGTGTTTACTTCAGAGTGAAGCTGCTGTGGGGACAGAAAAAGAAACAACTGGAGGATCTGAATTACTGTCGAGAGGAGAGGTGAGTGGAGCCTGTCTCCTTTATCAAGCCAAACCTCAGGAATGATGCACCCGTGGTGGTGGTTTGGACACAGCCCTGTGTGAGACAGGAGACAGCTGAAGGCATTCCCAGCCACAGTGAAGCCTGTAGGTTTGCTCCCTGCTCCAGCTGCTCCTTCAGCTTCCCTGTCCTGTTCCACACCCTGGCCTGTCCCATGTGTGGGTCTGAGGTCAGGAGCTGCTTCTCCCTTGCCTTAAGGAAAAGCCTGCGGGAAATGGCCGAGCGCTTGGCTGACAAGTACGAGGAAGCCAAAGAGAAGCAGGAAGACATCATGAACAGGTGAGCGCACACGGGGCTCTGTGTCACCTCACAACACCTGATGGTGAAGTTTGCACGTGTGGTAGAACAGAGAGGGCTGCACTGGTTTGTTACCAGACTGGGCTTCTGAAATTCCCTGTGCTGGGGCTTGGTGGGATTTGTCTGCAGGCCCAGCCTGAGCCAGCCCAGTGCTCAGAAATGTCACCTGAGACCAGCTGGAAGGGGAAGGTGAAGCCCCTGAGACTTGGGAAGCGTGGCCAAAGCAGATGTTTGAGCAGAGCTGGGTAACTGCAAAGTTAACTCAGACATTTCTTGTTTTCAAAGGATGAAGAAAGTCCTTCGGAGTTTCCACTCTCAGCTTCCTGTGCTGTCTGACACTGAAAAAGATATGAAGAAGGAACTGCAGACAATCCATGACCAGCTGCAGCACCTGAGCAATGCCATCAGACAGGTGAGAGAAGGAATGAGTGGGCTGGGAGGTTATTGACAGCTCCTCCCTCAGTGCTGACAGACGAGTCCTGCCAATGAAGTGACACTTCACTTGTAACACTGTACTTGTGTTAATTAGCAATGATGTACTGAGGGCCTTTGGGCCCTTGTTGGTAATACAGACAGAGCCTTTGCACACACTGTAAGCCCACAGAGAGCTCCCCCCTCCTCACCCTGGCAGGGACATTTCTTCTCTTTGTGGGAAGTGCAAAAGCAGGCAGATATGAACCCAAAAAGAACCAGTTAATTGCAGTACACCACAGCAGTCTGTAATTGACAAGCAGGACCAGCACTGACTGGGACCTTCTCTTTTCTCCTCAACTCCCAGGTGAAAATGAAGAAGGAATACCAACAGAAACAGATGGAGAAGGGGCGCAGCCCCCGCAAACCCAGCATCAGCCTCAGTGCCTACCAGAGCAAGTGCATCCAGGCTGTCCTGAGAGAGGAGTAAGTGCACTCACTTCAGTTCAGGTGTCATTTAAGCTGTGCTGCAGGAGGGGCTGGGGGAGAGAGGCCGAGGCACAGGGTGTGCAGCTCCTGAGAGCAGCACTAAGCAGAGGTATGGAAGTGCTTTTTGCCCCAGGACCCCAGGGCAGTCTGTAATCCAGCCTGGGATAACAGGCACTGCTCCCATTCCCTGCTTCTACCATCTGAAGTGTTTCCCTTCCTGCTTAGTTCTGTGCAGGTGGGACCTGCAGCCTTTTGACTTGTGTTGTTTTATCTTGAAGGGGAGAACACATCCGGGAGATGGTGAAACAGATCAACGACATCAGGAGCCATGTGAACTTCTGACATGGCCCTGGAAAGGACCTGCACCCAGAGGCTGGCTGAGCTTTACCTGTCCCTGGCATTCCCCCTTGTATATTTACCGTTTGTATGTTGAACAATACAGCTTTTGCTTATTATTTTGTAAAGAATTGTGAAATAAAATACTTTTGATATGACTCCTCACTTGCTGTGGCCTTTGTTTTTCTCAGAGGAAGGAGATGTGCTGCAGGTGTTTTATATTCAGGGTGTTAGAGGGTAATACTTGCAGCTACCTCAGGAGTGGGGAATTGCTGCAATTCTGGGATAGTCTCCCACCCTTGTTCCATCAGGAGCTCCCTGTGGGGTGTCTGTGGTAGGAGACAGAGGAGAAAGAGCAGAGCCGTGCACACACACACTTCAGCAGCTTTTTTTAATTTGGAACACTTTCTCCATAAAGGACACACCTTCAGTACAGTTAACAAATGGTTACACTGGAATCCTGGAGACAGCAGAATTCTACACCCACGATTGCACAGGACACCAATGGCTTGGCTCACTGGAATGCAGTATTGACTTCCAAACACTGTTTGCCTTTTGCAAAGGATGGCTCTGGAGTCCTTCTCGCCGTTACAAGGCCAATTCAGTCTCTGCTGTAGACAGACTCTAGTGGACAGTAAGTAATTGTTGTCCCTCCCCCTACCCTTGTTAAAGGTGCTGTGGTGAAGCTCAGGGGGGACAGGAGTTCCTGCTCTGCTAAAAGGGGGCACAGCAGGGCGGGCACTGCTGGGGAGGGACCGGGGACCAGACATGCTGCAAGAACACTTTGTACAGGTTAAGACTATACAGGTACAGGAATGCAGACAGAACTCCATCTGGGCCCTGCGACAGCCTCCAGCAACGGCTCGCCCTGTGTCACAGCTGGGCAGGTGACACTGCCTGAGACAGGACAACCTGCCCTGGGCCCAGCCACGCTCCACAACAGCCAGAACTGGAAGGAAGAGCATTTGTTTTCTCATGTTCATGAGCAGTAACACCAGAATCCATCATCCAGTGAGTATCTACACCAAGAGCTTTTCCTACATTTACAGTCTTTTAAATTTGCTCTGCAAATTTGGCACACACTTGTCTTGTTTTGCTTTTAAAGGCCCCTTTGAGTTTGAGTTCAGCAGAAGCTCAGTTGCTGCTGCTGAAGCTTTGCTGTCCTTCCCCAGGAGGGACAGCAGTTGCAGGGAGCACATCTCCCATCACTTCTGTGAACAGCCAGGGTTCAAATTTCAAACTGAATTGTTTAAAAGTCTGACATTACAGCAGTTGGTGACAAAAGGTGACTCGTGCTCCAACACCAGAATGGTCCCAGCTGGTACTGAGACAGGAGCACAGGTGTTTGGGTGTGTGATGGAACAGGGTGGTGAAAAGGAAAACAACCATGCCAGAACTGCCTCTCTGGCCTCTCCACACCAAAGGAAGTTCCTTCAGGGACTTGTGCAGTGCCCGGTTCACAAACAAGGAAAAGCACACAGTGCACACCCCCAGGCCTGCAGATCTGCCTTTGCAAACAGCTCCACTGGCCCTGGGGCTACCAAGGAGCTCCAAGCACTTGCCCCACTTGCCTCCTTCCTGTCAGGCTGCAGCCATGACCTCACCCTGACACCAGCACACCTGGGGAAAGCTGTGCCCAGGAGCCAGAAAAACACACCAAGGAAAAGGCATCCAGCCCTGGAGCAGCTGAAAGGCTCTGAGCCAGCACAGCCAGGGGTGTTCAGAGCAGACAAGGGCACCAATAAGGCCAGGAACAGCCCTTTCCCCTGCTCTCTCACACTGGGGCTATCCAGAAACACAACCAAAAAATATTTCATTGTGAAAGACTTCAAGGTGCAGCTCCTCAAGTGCTCAGCTTGCTGAAGAAGGTACAGGATGGGGTGTAGTTTTGCCATACAAGAGGCTTCCCTACAGCTCCTGCACAGGTGAAATAGTCACCAGTTACAGTAACTAATCCCATAACCAGTTACACATTAGTTTTTGGCAAGGGAGGGTGGGAACAGAGAAAAAAGCTTTCCTTTCTGTTCTGCAGCTCCTACTAAAGGCCTGTAGTTTTGTCTCCAAAGTCTACCCAGCCACTGGAAAATTGAATGAAAACATCTGGTCCTGAATTTATGCATCAGGACCTGGCTGCTGTCACCCACAGTTCAGCAAATAGTGAGAAAGGGTAAAAAATCCTTAATCTGGTAACAGCCAAATAAGACTTAAGCGACACTTCAACGTCACTTTTATGTAAAAGTGTCATCTCTAGACATGACAGCTCTGCCATCTGTTAGTCATTAGTAAGGTGGGAAAAATTACTTTTGGGTGTCAGGATTATGAAGGGAATTAATTGCTAGGGTGAATAAAATGCTTTAATTCTTGTAATGAGTGGCAAGGAATTGAGCTTGTATGATGCTTTTTTGGCTGTTTTTAAGGCATTCCTCTTCAAAACCACTGGTTCTGACTTTATGTCAGTAGCAGGATATACACTGCTAAAAATAGGATCTAAGCACTTAAAATATATAGTCATGTGCATTACAGTTTGGAGCATTTTCTGTCACTTTTGAAGGTGATGAAGAAAAGCAGATCTCTGGCCAAGTATGTGAACAAAAACCAGCAAGGAATGGAGGAAAAATGAAGAAGTTTTGGACAGTGGGATCTGCTCCTTCAGCCCCCTTTTAACTGAGTTGTAAAGTTCAAGAACTTGGTTTGTACCATCAAGATCATCAACACCTGCAACAGTTCAGGAATCCATCCAGCTGCATGCATGGAACTCCAGCAGTGCAGGAGGAGGAGGAGGAATGCTCATGTTACCTCTGGACATTTATAGAACAAGAAACCCAAACCTGGCAACTGAGTGATCACAAGAATTTCCTGCCTCTGCTGCCACATTACTCAGTGTAATTTAACTGTCTGGGAGCAGAACCAGGGGACAGCCCAGGAGCCACCTCTGAGCAGTGCCAGGACACCAAAGAGCTGCACTGCCCCCTCCAAGCTGCAGCAGCACAATCCTGAAGCTCCTGCAGGTCTGTGCCCTGACCAGGAGTGTCTGGGAGGGGTTCCCTGTGTGCTGACACCAGGCTGACCCAGCAGAGGGGTCAGGAACAGCTTCATTCAGCACCTGCCCTGGACACCTTCTCCAGAGAACTCCTGCTTTCACACCTGGTGCTACCCCCAGAGCAGAGCACACCTGCACCACCTCAGGCCAATGCTCAGACATGCACACGACTTTTACCAGAATTTTTCTGTTTGGGTTCTTTGTTTGTTTGCTTGGTTTTTTTTTTTGGTTTTTTTTCCACAGAGAAGGGATTCCAGGCACTGCTCAGCTTTAGAAGATGAGAAACAACCGGTTGTAACTCCATATTCTAAATTACATCTGTGAAAAGAGATTACAAAACAGTGCATTTCTTGTGCTTTTCTTTCCGTATCTGAATTCAACAGAAAAATGGCAAGGAGTTAAATTCTCAGTACAGTGTTCTTTTTTTTTGGATTAGCATTTATCTGTTCAGAAGATACACAGCTCACTCATATCCACGTTTCAGCAGCATTCAGATTCTTCACAGAGCCAATGGTTTAAAAAAAAAAAAAAAGTACTGAGTTATGAAATAAGATCAATATCCAGTGTCCTGCTAATAAAGTCATATTTTAATATAAAATATTCATACAGCATACTCTACACCTCATTCTCTCTGCTAGCTGAATACTGTTACTGACTATTCAAACAGAAAAACTTCAACCACTTTGCTCTTCAACGTTTTGGAGGGACAATACAGTTTCCAGCAGCTACTTTGATCACAGTAGTGGGGGAAAGGACAGAGGGAAAGACAGGGGCATATGTTCCAAAACTCTATATTAGGTTACGAAGTCGGCTGAAAGAGGGAAGTTTTTCAGAATGTAAGGACTGATCCCACTCAGTGGAACACGAAACACTGCACTCATTAGTGTTTCCATTAGAAAGTTCTCCTTCCTACACTACAAGTCACCCTTGTGCTCTCTTCCTGCCCAGTACGAAACCTTTTTCCCCCTCTAGAAACAAAACTTAAGTCATCGCTCCCCTCTGTTGTCTTCTGCTCTCTCGGTTAGAGTTAAATAATAATTAATGTTGCTATAAAGATGAGTTAAAAACCCCAGACGCAGCCTCGGAGCCCATCAGGGTGTCATGTTTCAGGGAGTTGATTAATGTCCGTCAGTTTTGTGTCGTTGAGGATTGCACGGATTCTCTCCAGGGAATCTGCCTGCCGGATCCGCTCCAGCTGCACCTGCGGGGAACCAACACAGGCAGCGCTGTCAGCGAGGGGGAAAGGGAGCCCTGAGGGATCCAACACCACCAGGGGATGAACAAATGCTCATTTGGGCCCAAGGATGGGAGGAAGGAGGACAGTTGTGAGGCAGTTGTGATTTTACAATAAACCCCCTTTACAATAAACCCCCTTTGTGGGGAGCTCCAGCCATCACCAGCTCCCCCTGTTTTGTCTTGTCTCCAGTCACTGACACTGCACTGGGAAACTGGGGATGTGCAAAGTAAACCTTCCCAGCAAGAACGTAAAGGAGGAGCCCAACACGTGCCTTGGAGCCTCTCAGGATCACAGCCAAAATGCTCTTGGAGGAAACATCCCATTTCCAAGCTCACTCCTTGCTTTGCTGATATCCAGTTTAAGCTATTTCTTGTCTGCTGAAAAAGGGCCCAGCAGAACTGTGGTGAAATCAGTGCAAAGAGAGCACAACTGATTTCTTTCTCACAAACTTTCACATTCTTTGCAATAGGATCTGGGCTTTCAGTTATAAATCCCTAACTAGCATTTAATTGTTTTTTAGCCCTTCTTCTGAATTGCTGATAACTAATTTGGCCAGTGGACCCCTCACACAAGGGGTACCTGCCCAGGCTCTCACTGACAAGGGCAGGGAAGGGAATAACCACAATCCTCCTCTGATGGTCATCTCACAGTGTGTACAGTGCACATGCCATAAACCACTGCTTAAACTGGGGCACAAACTGATGTGCAGTAACTGCTCAGGGCAGAAAGAAAACACAAAACAGAGCTACAGTTCTTACTGAGCTCACACTGCAGGTTTATTAAACTACCTGCAAGCTGTGGAAGAGTCCACCACACACCTTCAAAGTGGTGGCTGTTTGCTCTATGAACAGCATAAACCAGTGCCTGCAGGACTTTAAAAAACAAAGAGTGAGGATGAGGACAAACAAGAAGCAACTTCCCTAAGCAGGATAACTCAATAGTCTCCTTTGTCCTACCAACTCCTCCAGACACAGAGGACACAGATCTCTATTGTCCATCCAGCTAAACTGCATCTAGTAAACAAAGCTCTCACATTCTGCTGTTAATTTTCCAAGTAAACCTGAATGCCTGATTCAGAAAATGAGTAGCTTGAATTCTGTTGGATGTCACTGAGGGCCTGGCCAAGGACTCCAAAGAGATGGGGCTGGAATTCAGCACCTCCTCTGTGAGCAAAGTTGGAACATAAAAGGGGCACAAACTCTGCAAACACAGACCCTGAAGGTGAGCCCAGTCCAGCC
Organism: Zosterops lateralis; assembly: GCF_965231275.1. Lineage (NCBI taxonomy): Eukaryota > Metazoa > Chordata > Aves > Passeriformes > Zosteropidae > Zosterops > Zosterops lateralis. The sequence continues at coordinate 7,287,612 of NC_139779.1, read as the reverse complement.
TGGCTTCCCCAGGACAATTCCAGTCCTTCTGCACACACAAACTGCAGCTTCCTCCATGCTCTCCACAGCAGCAGAGAACAGCCTGACAAAGAAGGATCAGACCCAGTGACACCCCTGACAAAACTCCTCCCCTCAGCCACCTCTTGGCATCTCACATCAACCACAGGTTCCATTTGGTGGAGGAAATACAAGGATAAAAACAGAGACAAGAGCAAGGAGAAGACTTTTAGAGTGTCTAGACAGAAAGCAGTAACTGTAACACAAAGAACCATTGCATATATTCAGATCAAGCAGTACCAGTTGCTTACTTTGTCCTTAAATATTTGCATCTGAATGATTTGCTATGAAAATACCACACTGGAAGCATCAGGAGATGGATAAGAAAAAACACAGGTCTGGAAGAGCCATCAGCTTTGGCTCTGTACAGTTTTTTCTAGTACAAAAACTGAAAATTGGCTGGAACCAAGTAATCAGAATAGAATCCCAATAGCTTTAATAATAATATCACAGTAGGAATACCTGATCAGTTTATGACACTAACAAATTCTGAAATAAATACCAACATAAGAAAATTTATAACTGCTATTTCTTTTTTTTACACAGGTCTGGAGAAATAATGAAACTAAAGTAGCCCTTACACATTGATTGGACTCTCTTACCTGAAGTGTCTGAGAAAGCTTCACAAAGTCTCTCTGCACTTGCTCACTGACATCTAATTCAGTCTGCAACCGCTGAGCTTTGTTCTTCTCTTCAAACACCAGCTGCTCAAGGTTGGCCTGAGGAGGAAAAGGTTCTTTATGCTTGAACTGAATAAAAATTAGCAACTTGTATAAACTGATTAAAATAATGATACCAGAGAAAAGCAGCACAGTATTCACAGGGCCTTGGCAACAAACTAAACCAGTCTTTTTACACTTCAGTTTTCCAAAGTGCAAAATCAGGGGCTAATACCCATTAACAGGTGCCAATAGACTGGTTTAAGTATGAAAAAGCCCAAAGTCCTTTAACAGCACCAGGGGCAGGGATCTCAAATACAAAGGCAGAGTTTTAGTGAAGTAAGTTCATGGTAAGGGCAGTAATTTGCTGCTGGCAGTGTAATTGTCTTGCTGTCCTGAGCTTTAGTCAGAGAAGTGTTGGGAAAAGGACACAAAAACCCAAAACCACAAGAAGAGAGGGCAGGGAGTGAGAGTTCAGATCACAATTAATTCACCTGAGTGCTGAAGTGGAGCCCCTTCCTACAGCAACCACAAAAAAGCCTTTCTTCAAAAGCACCAAAGCATTCAAGCCAAGGTTTGGCTCTCAGGACTCTCCGCAGGCAGGAATGTTGCTGAGCCTTCACTTGGGAGGGAACCCAAGGGATGTTCAGGTCAGCAGCAATTCAGACTTTACACAGTCCCAGTGAAAACAGGGTGAGGACTGAAACCACATCCAAAGGACATTACTGCCCTGCCAGTTTCTTGCCAACATTCAAAAGCTGCTTTTTTTCATTCTTAGGTAGTGCCACATTCTCTGACACAGCTGCTCATCACAAAATCACAAAAGATGCAGATACACTTCACATCCAGACATCATAGCTACCTTTGCTGCAGTCTCCTTCTTCAGCTGTTCTTCTAGAGCATTCTTTGCCTCCTGCAGACTCTCCAGCTGCTGCAGGTTTTCCTGTGAAGAACTTTCCAACTGTAGAATAATAATATATATTAAAAAAAATTAAACTTCCTAGCATTTCCATCTCCCACAGTCCCTCCATAAGGAAGTCTAAGTATCTTTCAGATACTGAAGGGACTCAGGGACTCAGAAACACATTTAAATAATCTCTTCTAGGGGCAGAGAAAACATCTGAATAACATCACTTTCTCTCCATTTATTTACTTTTGGAGCTGGAGAGAAATGTCCAAACCTGACATTTAGATCAGTGTTAGGTAGTCTAGTATTACGAATTAGTTAATCCAATATTTAGGTTACAGATTAATAAAACAAATCAAACACCTTTTAAGGAACAGAACTATGAATGTGTCTACTCCTACACTGGCACCAATACAAGAGAAACAAAAAGCTTTATTAAAAAACCCACATCACCAAACCTAAAAATCCCACAGTGAAAGGGCTTCTTACCTGTTCCTTTTCCACTTTTATTCTTTCCAGTTCAGCTTTTAAACTGGAAATGGAAGCTGAAAAACACGAATATTAAACTTAAATGCAAGAAGCACAGGAAATTGTTCATACCCTGTTTACTTCTGTTAATACTTAAAGGAGAATTAAGCTTGTGTTACATCAAAGGTACCTCAAAAGCAAACAAATAATTGTGCTTTTGTTTTCAGCTGCACAGCCTTGGTGTCTCTGCTTTCAAAAGTGTATTTAGAATTCAGACAAATCTGCTACAAAATCAAGTCTCTGTGCACCTTATAAATTTCTCATATTCCTATTTTGAGACCATTTCACCCCTACTCACCTATTTCCTCTTTGCAATTCTCTATTTCCAGCTGCAGAGTTTCTTCTATATTTTCTTTCAAATATTGTTCAGCTTGGATCTGTTCTTTCAAGAAGAGGATCTCTGCCTTCAGCTTCTCCTCGAGGTGATCAGCTGCTGTCCTCACACTGATGATGTCTTCCCTGTACTTGAGGATCAGCTCCCGGAGCTCCTGGATCAGGGATTAGCAGAGATATGCATTTTGCTGTGCCACGCCCCAGCACTGGGGAAAGGGCACAAGGGCAAAGCTGTGCTGCCTGTGGCAGTTTGGGAACTCAAATCACTCCCTGTCCTGACATCCCAGAGCCTGCTTTCAGCAAGGAATTGCTGTCACAGTCTGCTTGGCCACAGGAAATGAGAACATGGCAAGATTCACATCCCCAGGGGTTTATGATGCTCCCTCTGCCCTTCAGCCACACCAAATCCTTTAGTTTAAAAGAAGGGAGTGGCCATGAAAGGGGTGATAAGGCTTATCATTATTCAAGGCTTTGGATTATAACTGGTCTTGACAGAAGTGACTGACTTCACTTGAATTGCTGAATCAATACACTTGGGGCCCTGCTGACATTTGTGTGCCCAGTTGGAAAATGCAGCTTGAACTGGTTGAATTGGGCCAAACCCGCACTCCACTGACCACACAGCAGCTGCCAGGCCACAGTTAAGTGGTGTTACAACCCATCCATGCCCTGAAGCAGCCATGGGCACAGGGGGATCACACTGCTGGCTTTGTCCATCACAGGGTTAAAATCCCAATAACTGTCCTTTGTGCTATTTGAGACAGCTTTTTGATAAAGAATAATGTTCCAGTGAGATCAAGTCACAAGCACTGTTAGTGTTAATGATTTTAAAATGTTTTACCTCTGCTGCTTCTGGTAGAATGAAATCTTCAGCCTGCTGTAAGGACACATGCAAGCTGTGTTTTCCTTGAAGACTTTCATTATCTTTTTGCAGTCTCACCAACTCTTCTGAAACCTGCTCCCTTGACTGTGTCAGGACAGCCTACAATGCAAAGGAAAGTATAAATTCACACTTAGGGTCATGCTCAGATCTCTTCTGCCCCATTTACTACCACTGCTTTCAAAAGTCTGGTGAATTGATATTCTTTGTGAAGAAGGGAAACGAAATGATGCTGTGGATCAACAGGCCTCTTGCCTGGCCTATGCACCAGAAATAAAAGCAAAGTCAACTTTAAGTGTCCAGGCAGAGAGAAGGAAGCAAGTGATAAATACATCTTTGTTCAGTCTCCCACTTTTCTCCTGTGTTTATCCATTGCTGGCTGTGTTCATGGAGGGGAAGGAGAACAGGGAATCACAGCTGCTTTCAGGAACTGCAGAGATGTTCAACATCACCTCAGCACTCAGCTGTAAGAGCACATTATCCAAAAACCTGAAACATTCACCATTAAACTTTCCATGGTGTGTGTCTACCTCCCACTGTCCTCCCAGGAGAGCATCAGAACAGCTGGAAAGAAAAAGGATGAAGAAGACATGGCTTTGCCTGCATTACAAAAGAAAAAAAAAATCCAGTGGAGTTTTCCAAGAGGAATGGAAATGGGGAAGCACGGACCTGAGCATTGTCAGGAGCTGTGTTACAGGGGGCAGCAGGAGAAGCAGACTCAGACCAACACATTTTCTGAATCTCCTGCACATGCACCAGACGTGTTCTCATGCAGAGCATCTCTGCCAGCAATGTCCTGATGTGCTACACACAATCCCAGGCCCCAAAATGCAATACTGAGGTTCATGAGGATGAATTCTCTTGGTCCCCCAAAAATGCTGAGCCAGGGAGGAAAAAAAGAAGAAACTTGATTCTGATATGGAAAGGAATGAATTACTCTAAGGAAGTCCAACTTAGTTTTAGAACATGAGGTCCTCTTCCTATTCTCTGGTTTAATTCCAACAAGATGCTCAAAAATAATTTTAAAAAATGAAGTTCCCATACATAATCTCTCTCTGGGTGTTAGGGCTGCTATTTTAAGTCTGACTTGCAACAACGCTGAGCATTCATCTCCAAAACCTGAGAAAATATTCACTAATGATGGTGCTTGTGATGAATCCTAAAAAAGAGTCTTGAGAAAATCTACTGTCTTCAGATTAGAGGTGAAGTTAAGATACCAAAGAGACAAGGAATTAGATCATGAATAAGGAAAAGAGAAGCAGGCCAGTGATCTCCATGCTCCTGCATGAACACAGACAGCAGCACACAGTGACACAAACTGCTCCAGCTCCAGCACTCACCATCAGGGCTCACTGGACCAGGCCCTTTGCAAGTGAAGATGCTCAGCCCTCTGCAGCCACCCCTGGCTGGGCAGACAGAGCCTTTTACAGACACACTGAGCTCCCAGGTCACTCAAACAGGGCTGGCCATGGATCTCTGGAATTAGACTGTCTTACCATTTGCTCCTGGACACTTCTCTTGGCTTGCAGAAACGCCTGCTGCAGCTCACTGAGGAAATTCTCTGACTTCTGACACTTGGCCATGAGCAAGGAGATCTTAAAAAAGAAAACACAGACAGACATGTAAGAAATAAAGCATGGAGCAGATTCTGAAAAAGAAATAAGTTCTTTTGTCTGTTATCATTACTAACAGGTACTTAGAAATTTCAAACTAAACCACTGAAATTTATGTTAATTCTTCACTCAGTGAAGCAAGAAAGCAGCTCCAGGCAGTAAGAACAGATGCTGTGTTTCTGCACCAACAATATTTTTCTATTTTATTTACCAAACTCTGAATCAACAGTTAATTCTAATAAAATTTACATGTAAGCCATTTCAGAGACACTGAAGAGAAACTGAAGATTTTTTATCTAAGATTTCAGCATTTTTTAAATTTTTATACCTTTCTCTAGAAGCACTCACCTTCAAAAACTTTACAAGTCATTCCACAACAACACATGTAAGATTAATCATTACTTAATTAACAGCACCCTGGTACAGCCAGAAGAACATATAAACATATTCCTGTTGTCTAAGCTGGACTTTGTCTAATGACTGTTTCTTCAGTAAGAAAAAATACTGTGTGGGATGGAAGAAAGTTCCAGCCCAAGTGAAGTAAATTCAGTGTCTTGTACACAGCATGTACCTACTATTGTAAGCTTTAATAGGCCAAAGATTATGACTTTTTTCTTTCTTTTTAATTTAACTATAACTACCACCCATTATATTTGGCTTCACTGTTCCAGAAGAATTAGGTACACATCTGAGACTGGGCTATTATTTTAAAGGAGTTCAGTGCCTATTTTGGCCTGCTCTGCTCCTCATTACTGCATTCCTCACCACAAGTCCATTAACTGGGTGTCAAGTGTTGAGAAGAGCAGGTGGTGGAACAGAACCACTCCTCAAGCATCAAGGCCCAGAGCACAGGGTTTGCATGTTTGGGTCATTTCAGACACAGGTCACTCCAAAACCTAAACATTACTTAAACTTCTACTGCCACTCTGTAATGGATTTCAGTATTAGAGATGATATTTTAAGCCAAAATTGGGTAACACAATTTTTGAGACACAACAGATTTATCTAGAAACTGTGTCAGACTCAGGTGGAGCATAACTAACCCTAGAAATTCTCATTTGTGTTGCCTCTACAGCCAGTAGCTCAACATTTTTAATAAAACACAAGTTCTTGTTATATACTTTTGCAGAACATTTCATCATTCCTGGATCTCAATTACCAAATCCTTGTACCTGATTAGAGGAGTCTTCAGCACTTTGTTTCATGTAATCCTCCAATTCCTGTTTATCTTTCATTGTCTTTTCCAGCTGGTCATTAGCCTGCCTCAGCATCACCTGCAGCTTCTTCACCTGCGTTGTCACAAAAAAAAAAAAAAAAAAAAAAAAAAAAAAAAAAAAAAAAAAAAAAAAAAAAAAAAAAAAAAAAAAAAAAATCACTTTCCATTCTCTTGGGGAGCATTTATTTCCTGAATCTTTTCACTACTCAAACCACAATGTAAAATCCCTCAAAAATCCTGTGCAACCCAGAAGTTCCTTTGCTGCTGAAACAGCCTCCAGCAGAGATTATCCCTCTAAGGAAACATGGGACATCAAACTGCACTGGACCATGGCCATGTAATGACTTCAATCACTTATTTCAAAGCAGAATGTGACTCATGCCTTCCACACCCATCTGAAAATTGTTCTTTGGTATACGGCAGGAAACAAATATCCTCCAAGAATTGAAAGTCATTTTATGCTGCTAGGATGAGGTCCTTTTCTGTTAACAGTTCTTACAGTATCAAAGATAATAGAATTTAATGCCTGACAAGCATTTTAAAATATAAATTATTAAAGATACTGACTTCAGCATGGGCATAATACTTTTTATAGAACAATGCCCTTACTGCATGGTCTTACAGCAACAAATAAATGGGTTCTCAAGGTGAATCCCTAAGAAATAGATACATGTTGGTGCTCACGACCACACATGAATAACAAATCAAGTTATATCAATAACATGTCAAGTATTCCAGTATGTACTGTTCAATTAAAATCAATGAATAAAACAGCAGATGGTTCTTTGCTGCACCCTCAACAGCTCAAAAAGCTGCAAAAGCATGGCTGAAGCAATGAGAGAAGAAATCCCACCTGGTCTCTGGTCTCAGCCTCCTGGATCTGGATACCTTGCAACTGCTTCTCATAATTGGAGCACATGTCACAGCGCCTGCCCAGCTTGTTCCCTGCATTCTGCACCTGCACAACACAGAGGCAGCACCTGCCATCAGCCCAGGGGAGTCTCCAGGGAATGCAGGAATGCTACACACACTCAGGTGTGTGGTGTGCCCACAAAACATTGCAGACAAAAGACAGTGGCAGAATCATGTAATGGCAGGATTGAGCTGCTCCAAAAGTGAAGGATAACTCGGGTCAGCTGTGGGATATCTGCTTTTCCTGCCATGGGCCCCACCATTAGCACAAAAAGCCATGACACAAAGGGTTCATCGAGCCACTGTTGTGTCCTTTTGACAAACAGAAACCAAACAGGAGAGAAGAAAATAACAGTGTTGGAGTGGGCAGCAGGGAAACCAAGAGTAAACCTGCTGTCATTCTGGAGCTGCAATGGTTTTGGCCAAGGGGACAAATCAAAGTTTTATCAAAATTCCAGCTGCAGGTCAAGTTTGAGCTGAATCTGTGTTTGTATTTGCTGCTCCATGTCCAACCCACAGCAAGAGGCATTCACACCCCAGTGTGTGCTCCTGCCTCCAGAACACGTGGGCAGCTCCATTTCTGTTCTGGATACTGAGACATGGCTGAAATGTCATCAAAACGTCAACAGGGCAAGGAAACACTCAAGAGTAGGGATTTAGCTCAGTTCTGAGCTCAGGATGCTGTAATTTCTCCAGGTATAGCAAATCAGTAGGAAAACAACAACAACAACAACACAACTTTACAACAGGTTTGGAGAAACCTCCTAAGCAATGATTTGCACTAAGTTAAATTTCAACAAATTGAGAAAAAAAAAATCAGTAGTTCTTTAGTTCATCTTTCATCGAGCCTTTTCTCCTTCACTACAGTCTTATATATATATATATATATATATGTATTTTTTTACTCCCATCTTGTCTCCCTTTTCACCCAGTATGGATTATTATCTCCCCTCATCTTTTCTTCCCTCTAAAGTGTTGCTCCTTGGCCTCTCTTCCTCTGACAGAGAAACCACAGGAAACCCCAAATACTCCCCTTTTTAGCAAGAAACCAAATGCAAGCTTTGAACTGGCATCATATAAAGCTGCTGAAAAACTGACAGGCAGAACACTCAGAAGCAACAATTTCCTTGGTCATCCACAGTGCAACTGACTGGCCCAGGCCTTTATCTGATCTGCTGCTTGTTGCTCTCAGAAATGGGTTTCTGATGAAGCAAGGCCTCAACAATTTCCTGGAGCCTCACTGTGCCACTTTGTGTGCTGGGCATAGTTTGGCTGCTCATTTCCAAAGTGTTTCCTGTGCACAGCCCTCAGCAAAGGCCCCTGGCACAAAGAGCAGCATCCCCAGCTCTGCTGCTTCCTGCCCTCTCCTACTCATCCCCAGCTTCACTAATGTCCTTTCCTCAGCTTCCCATTTTGTCCTATTAAGTTCGCCCACCTTTTTTCACCCTCTCAGGAAACACTGAGTTCAACAGCCACCTCTGCCAGACCCTCCTCAAAATCCAAAGCATCTTGTGTTTAGTGAAGCTGTTCCATGAGCAGGGCCAGCTCATACACCTGACACTGGATGTGTTTTACCTACAGAAGCATTCCAAGAGGGGAAAGTGAAGAGCTGTGCTGGATGTGACCTCTTCCCTTCACACCTGGCTCTGGGCAAAGGAGGCAGAGCTGTGGACTCACCTCCTTCTGCAGCAGGTTCCACTCGGTCTCGCTGACCAGGCGGTACCCGCTGGGGGACACATAAGCACTCTCCATGCCCTGGGTGACACTGGAGAGCAGGGAAGCAGTCTCTTCTTGCTCTGGTGTCATTGCTTTGATTGCTTTTTCCTGATCTTTGGTCAACATGAACCCGCTAGGCATTTGCAGGGATCCGAGGGAAGCCGTATCAAAGTTCTCAGACACTGAGTCTGCTCCAACAAGTGGTCCAAAATCTGACTCATCCAGGTTCCCAGCAGATTTTGCTTTGTTGTTGTATCCTAAAGCTTTGGACTGTAAAGATCCAGACGTGCCCAGACTGTCTGTTGACTGTGCTCTCCGTAGTCCATCTTTAAACATATCAGTGTCTGGTTTGTTGAAGGATTCGCCAGAGGAGAGAAGCAAGTCTGCATCCAGGGAATGGACTGAGCCATGGGTGCTATTCACATGCACCTGGAATTGAAAATCAAGGAATAAAAAAAAAATAATTTACTCCATTTTAGTGGTACAGGAGGAATTCTGGTCACTAATTATCAGGCATGGCAAACTCAAGCTTTAATTTCTTTGGCAGGAAGATCTGCTCTCTAAGTTTAGGATCACAGAGGAAGGGACAGAACTGAAATGAACCAGCTAGAATTTAAAAACAAATAAAACAAGTAAAAAAGTCTTCTGTTAACAGAGTGCTTCTGTAAGACTACCTTCCTGCCAGACAAGCAAGGACACGGTCACCTTCCAGCTTCCAGTATTTGAGGCAAGATGCTTCAAGAGATGCACTTGCAAATCCCCTCTACAACCATAATCTACCCAACAGAAGGCAGATACTCCACTTGCAAAAAGAAATTCAGAAGTCTTTCATAAAACAAAACACTTTGTATTAACACAAAAATAGAGAAAAATACACTCGAAATCTATTCTCTACTGACAAGTATATGTTCTTCTATTTTTCTTTTCTGCTTTTGAGTGTCTGAAAAAAATACCAAAATATTTTCTTCACAAGATTATTTGTATATAAAATAAAAAGAAAAGGGAAAAGGCTCAGCTTAGACACAAAGGTATCCTGGGGAATGCCAGCAACCAAAAGCCACACAAATTGTCCTGTGATGTGTATCAGGCACATGGAGCCTCTCGATCTATTTTTGTTTTCTGTAGCACTGAAAAGAGAGCAGTAATGCTTTATTTAAAAAGCACATGACTGCTTTCAAAATACCTTCCAAAATATTATGCACTTCTGCTTTGCCATTAGACACATAAGGAAGTAAGACTGGCACCAGCCTCTTGAGAAAAATCATCATTTCTGAAATAGGTCCAGAGACCAGCAGGCTGCTAGCACTTCATATAAGTGCTTATAACCTATAATAGATGTGTATATATATCATGTACTACTGTTTTATGACTGTTGTAAATGCCTTGTTTTAATCATTTTTAGGTGTAATATTTATATTTGCATGTATATATAGAAGTTCATAATAAAAAAGTCAAGAGAATACAGACTTACATAAAACTGGGTTTTCAAGCTACAGCTGTTCTGTGATAACCAAAACAATATTAACAAATCATCTGTTTGTACTGCAAACTGCCTAAGAGAGATTATCTTAGAAGTTATAACAAATTATATCAAGTTGTAAGAACTGATGAATAATATGACTGACTACAACATATAAAACATATTCTGAACAGCTAAAAAGGTCATAAATAACAAAACCAAACACATATACAAACCCAAACCACTCTGAAAATTATGCTCCTTCTAAAAACGCAAATTTTCCATTATGTATAAATCTTAGAATCAAATAAATGTTGTGAATGATGGAGTGAAGAATATGCTAGGAACTGAGATTAAAGAAAACATCAGAAGATAAATTTTTGTTCCTCACCAATGAGCCTCATTTGCATATCTGGTCATGGAAGATACAAGGCTAAAGAGTAGAACCAGATCTCAGTTACATTTAGATCTCCTGATTCTGAACACTTCTGCATCCTGAATTGTTATAAATCCTTGATAAAACTAAATTAATTGCTTCAGAATACATATATTGAAATATATACTTTTTTCCCCTTCAAAAATCATAAAAAAAACCAGCAAAACACCGTCGCACTCTGAAAATTCTCAAGTCTCTTGAAGGTTAAATAAGCTCCTGTAGCACAAAAACTTCGTGGGTTTTTATTAATTTTTCCTTCATTTGACTCACAAAACCAAAATGGACCCTGAGAAATGATAAGTACAGAATTCAATAATTTGCTTAGCAAAGTAGCTACAACACTTACTGAATGTTCAGATATAACTGGCTTAATCCTGTACATTTAGGGGTGTTAAAAAGTGCTTAGAAATCCCAAGAGAATCTATCAGCAGTTAACCTCCAGAATACAAAATGTAAATTACCATTTTTAATGGCACCTCTCAGGATGGTGCAGTATTGTTCTTCTAATCTTAATTAGGATTTATAGATTTAACTGCAACTCTGAGGATTTTTTATTGCTTAATAGGATGAGAAGCTACAGAGAACAGAGGGCTGTAATTTTGCATTTGTATTTGCAATGAACACCCTGAGGAATGCCCCAAGTGCAAGTGAAAGATTCTATTGGTTTACCTCTTCATTAGAGAGCTGGGTAAGGGTTTCTTCAGGGGCCAGAGAACATGAAGCCTTTGTTTCATCATCTGAATCTTTCTGCTTCTCCTCCTTTCTCTTGCTAAGCCTTTGCTGTTCATCTTCTTCCTAAAAATCAGTGGTTAATAGAGAATACACAGAAAAAAGGATTCGGTTTTGCCATAGTGGTCATGACATCAGCTTTCATGACAAACGCAGCTACACAGAAGACACTGAAAAGCATTATTTTGGTTAAATTACCGAAGTATTCTTTTAGTTAATAAATACAGTGTTCATTTCACCTAAACCGACTTAAGTGAGAACTTACTGTGCAAGTTTAGTGGCCGATTCATGTTCTAGAATGATTTTATTCAAAAAGCATATTACCTAGTTTAAAATTCTAATTATAAAATATTAGCAAGTAACAAAACTAGCTGGTACATTGGCTATTGTATAGAATATAAATATATAACATAGTACACCTTTTTTAAAATTTTCATGCCATTACACAAGCATCGACATTAAAAAAAATTGAAACAGGAAGTGCCTTGACCACTAAATGTTGGAATATAAGGAATCAAGAAAAAAATATATTAGATCACTAAGTCATAAGTATATACAATCACTTGCATAAGATAATTTAAAAGGAAAGTCTTAATTTATGCCTAAGATCTGTACTGGAAGACTGAAAAAACCTAGAAAGAAGTGAAACTTGCTGACATCCTTAACTCAGACAATAGAAGACTATTTCTTCCTCCAAGATTGATTTCTGGATATTCTTACTTTTTAATTTAACTATTGGCAACATTAGAGTTCCTACATACACCAATATTAAAATACTTGTCCAAATGGGGTCTGTTATAACTGCCAGCTGTCATTCAAAGGGGAGATTTCAGCTAAAACTGTCAGTTCTCATTTTTTGAGTTATTACCACACTTGCCTCCTCCAACATGTCATTTCCACACCTGTTACACCACAGTAAACATACAGTATTACAAAAAAAAAAAAAAAAAAAAAAAAGAGGAAAGCAGCAGGTAACCTGATCCTTTTTTTTCAGCTCTTCCACCTGCCGGAGCTGCTCTGAGGTGAGAACAATCTCCATCCTCTGCATGTCCCTCATCAGCAGCCTCTGGGACTCCAGGAACTGGTCATTGGCTTTCTGCCACGTGTGTTTCAGCTGGTTGTGCTGCTGCCTCTCTTGCTCTAGGAGATGGCAAACTACGCAAACAGAGAAAAAATTCCTCTGAACCACAAGTGTTTAAATATCTTTTCCAAAGAGAAGCATTTTCAGCAATAAACGAACTGCTGGTCTAATCTAGAACAGTCAGGCATTGTTCAACAGCTATTTAGGTTAATAATGTCTTATTTCAAATACCATTTTCTTAATTTCCAAACTTGGCTCATGATTAGGGATGTATTACTGTCAATTCAAGATTTCCTAGTGAGGAAGACTAATACCTCAACTTCATTCATGAATTCTAACAGTTTCGGGGTTCTTTTAATGTTAGGTTCAGACGACTGTCCTCTATATCCCTATTTAATCCAGCAGCAGGTTCTGGTTTTCACTCCTCAGCAGTGACCCTGGGCTGCAGTGCCCTGCAGGGATATTTCCACACTCACCCCAGCACTCAGCACTGCCACACTTCAGGGAGCCAGGTCTATACATTGTGGAAATAATGCTCAGAATTATGCACAAATACAATACACACCTAAAACCACTTCACCAAGAATGAAGCTTGCAATGCTTTAACAATAAGCCTTGAGGGAATGAATGGCTCTGTTTTTTTTCTGTCATACTGGAACTCCACATTCAATTCTTCTGCAAACATTTTATGGCCTTTCACATTTAAAAATGCTGCTTCCTTCTCTCAATTTCTTTTAATGAAGTTTAAGTAAGAAATGATAAAAGAATTCACAGCTCCACTGGGTTTTGCATCCTCAGTGGAAGAGAGTCAAAGGACTATTGGTAGGTAGGTACCTTCATGCAGCTCCTTCCTCAACTTCTCTGCATCTTCTTGCAGGACTGATTTTTGTGTGTTGAGAACAGCCACATACATCTCCAAGTCTGTCCTACACGACTTCTCAGCTTCTAAATAATGGTTCAGTTCTTTAACCTGAATAAAAAGAGGGAAATAATCAGCTCAGTGGGGTAACACTCTCAGACATTTCCTTTTTGTTAGAAGTTATAGTGCTACCTGTTCAGGTAATGTACAGGTGCTGAAGGACCAGATTATTTGCAGAAATCACAAATATTCAACTACCAGTGTGTAAGTAGTGCTTGTATTTATTTCTGAATAAGTTACTCATTAAAATTCTGCTAAGTCAAACCTATCAGTGTATCAGTTACAACAGCTGGATCACAGCAGCAGCAGCACTGAGCACAGAGATGGTAAAAAGGGAAATATCTCAGGAAAGCAGTGATGTGAGATCAGTTCACTGTGAAGTAATCAGTGCTAATAACCAGGATCTAAACAGTTGATAAGTGCTGATAAGCCAAGAACTCCTTAGTTCAAAATAGAGTAATCATAGTAGTCAGAAAAAACCTCCATGAGGCAAGCTTGAAGTAAGCCTAAGAGAGAGAACTTGGGGACAGACAAGAAAATAAACTTTCCAACTCATGAGAGACTGTTGCAAAAAGGAATGAAAATCTATCAACAAAGAGCAATTGAAGAAGTACATGAATAAATATATGATTTTTTTTTAATAGCAAAGCTAACAAAGAACTGAAATGAGTGTCCTGCAAAATCTCCAGTGAGAACCTTTTAAGACAGGGTTACGTAAAAATCTGTCAGACATGATGCTCAGAGAAATGGATTCCATCTTGGAACAAGAAACAAATTGAAAGATTTCTTTATGGCACTATTCGGTTTTATGGTTTGCTGAGTCAGAAATCACAGGAGGTTTTATCTTAGAGAAAGCCAAAGTCTTCAGGCAATTCCTGACTGGCTGCACAGAGCTGCTGTTCATCTCCCTCAGCACAGCACGGGACACGCCGACGCCAAGGAGGGCTCAGGACAGCCTTGGGCTGTGACTGCCACTGACGGTGGGGACAGCTTTCCTGCCCCAGGACACCAAACCTTCCATCTGCTACCCTCTGAGCCTCTCAAATGGGAAAGTCCGACTTTGTGGCTCCAAGTGTGACAATAAACCAGAGGCCAGGTGGTTGGGAGAGGTGCAAAACAGATATTCTTCCAGAGCTTTTTCTGTTACTAGTAAACCTGGAGCTGTGTGATTTATTCTAAACCCACACACACACTGCAACTCTCAAAACAGAAAGATGCAAAAATGTATTTAGGCCAAACATGACATTTGAGCCACAGGAGACAAGAAGGGCATGAAGAGTTTCCCAATACATCTTTTTCTCTCTCACAAAATTTGACTTGTCTGCATCAAACTAGCATGCTGCAAGACGTAAATCAGGATCCAGTTAGAGCTCCAACTCACCTCTGATGCTGCTTTTATTTTTTCTTCAGCTTCTGCCAGTTTCTCCTTTAGGGCTGCAATCTCCTTCTCCATGGGCATCACAACCGAGCGCAGCTTCTCGGCATCTTCCTGAGCCTGAAGTTAAGACAGTAAATTGTAATTCATCACCAGAATTTTCACAACAGTTCCCATTACTGGAGACATTTGGAGAAAATCTCTACATCAACAAAAGAAGCTGACTAAACTTCCAGTTTTCATGCTCATCTTACTGCTATTTATTTAGTCCAGCAGCCATCTCTGTGGCAATGGGTTGATACTACTCCATTTACAGAAAGCAACTAAATATAAAATCTCTGTATGGGTTAAGCCACAAATATCCGTTTTAAAAGACAATGTTAGCAAATCTATCACTCTTGATGCCTGGGAGAAAATGTATGGATCAAGCATTTAAAAATTTTGCACTTTTCCATTATTAAAGGCCTAACTGTCCCACAACCTGCTGCCATGTAGCACATATGAAAAAACCCAAAAGAAGTGCATGATGAGGTACTGACCATGCAGTTACTTACTCAAAAAGCTAAAAGCAAATGGAGCTGCACAGTAATGCCTAGTGTAGCTCAGTTCTCTTTTACAGGATGATTTTTCAACTTTACATTACTACTGATGCAGCATCAGGTTTTGGTGTTACTGTACTGAATATTTCAAACTATATATAGACAATTTATCCCATGATTTCTTTCAAAAAGTAGTTCTGAGAAGATCAAAGAGCAGCAGAATTAGAGGACTGTTTCAAGGAAAGGAAAAAAAAAAAGGGCAAGACAGGTAAAAATAGCAAGAATTAAAATGAGAAATGGCACTTAGGGTTCAAAACCAGAACTGCATGTTAACATGCAGCCCTGACATCCCCATTTCTTAAACGCTCTGCCTTTCCTTCAGGGATGCACAAGAGACTTTCCAAGTGAAAGGAGCAGCTCCCACAGACTCCCCAAGAGCCAGCAGAACACTCAAACACTCGCTGCAGTAAAACTCTTCAAGGCACAGAGAACTTCAGCATTCTAATTTGGGTTGGCTTTGTGCATGAGGCTCAGACAGCTCAGTTGTTCTCTGTCTTCTGCTGGAAGAACTCAGAGGGGAGGGAGGGAGGGCAGGGAACTGGGCCTCAAAGCTGGAGTTTCAAAAGATGACACCTTTCATACCTCAGAAAAGACAGTAAATGATAACACTCATGTCTGGTTTTAAAACTAGACTACAATGCAGGTTTTAGAGGTTACTTGTTGGCCTTTCAGTTTTTGGTGAGTTTATTGACAACCGTATTCTGAGCAAGACTTTCAGGAAGAGAAATAGAAAATGTTTTTAACCACTGAAGTTTTCTAACTTAAAATTACTAGACAAAATAAAATGTTATTGCAACACCTGTCAATTATATAAACCCTACAATTTTAAAGCTTTACAGAAAATTCTGAACACAACACAAAATTAAATTTCTTTACATCTCATTTATTTCCGCTACATTTTGTCACTGCTGGAGTACCAATAAAAACTGTGAGGAAAGCAAGGGATGTCACCTGGCAGTGAATTCAACACCAGGGACATGTGACTGTCACACACACCCAGATCCTGGCACTTGCAGCCACCAGCTCAACAGTCACATTCTTCAAACAGATGGGAGCACGAGTTCCACTTTCAACATCGCTTTATATTTCATTTATCATATCAGTTCTTTTCCTTTAATGTTATCTACAGCTGGTTTATATGGACTAAATACAGCCCCACATTCTTTTCTAATTATTCAGGATAACTGCAGCAATATTTCACTGCCAGCCTGGTTTCACATGGCTCACCACAGAGTACAGAGCAACAAATGTGCCTGTGTTAGAACCAAGCAGTTCAGAGAAACAGTCAGAAAGTTCTCTGAAAGCAAAACCAGTGAATGGCAACCAACTGGAAAGACAAAACTGTATCACATTCCACATACAGAAAAATTACTCCAGCTTTTACTGCTTGGTAAACAGAGCTGAAGTTTGACACTGTGGTTGCAACATATTGTAAGGATCCCTATTAAAGGTCAGTGTGATCTTGAGCTAAACACTCAGAACAGCCTCTCTCTGCTAACAAAAGGAGTGCTGGGCCCTGGGTCCGCTCTTGGACATAAAGCAGAACTACTGAGACTCCAAAATCAAGGTTAAAGCTCCACTCAATCTTTTAATGAAATGAGAATATCTGTTGTGTTGAAAAATGCTACTTACAGATACTGTCACATGTGGCAAGAGCTGCCACAGCACCAAATTTCCTGTGCGAAGAAGTGCTATTCAGACTCTTACAGAGGTGTGATCCTTAAAATGTTTATTTGCTTCTAACTTCGTATTAAACCTAACTTGGCTGTTAACGGCCACAATTCTACACATGATCAGCACATCTTTACTCATTCCTTGACCAAAAACCAAGCACCCAAACCACTTCTGCCCCAGCCAAACCTGCTTCCCCCAGCACAGGGGCTGCAGACCACACTGAGGGACCTGCAGACCACAGCAGGAAAATGACTCCATGGAGAGAAAATGCTAAAAATGAATCCAAGTCATTTTCAGAGGAACAAACACCTGACTGGAAAAATCCCAAGTAACATTATACCTTGAGATTGTTCCCTAAAAATTAAACAAGCAAAAAACACACAGACACAATGTGAAGATTTCTCTTTAAAGTAGAACTAAACCATTTAAAAATCCTCTAAATTTATCCCACTGTTCTTCACCATTACCAACAAAAATAGCTTACTGTATATCATATTTTATGACCAACTCCGTCACAGAAATCTGATTACTCTCCCCTTCCAACTTCCCCTCTCCTGACTAATAAGCACAATTCCTATCAGGAGCCTTGTACTTCCCTGTTCTCTCTGTACACAAAATACCTGCTCTGCAGACTTCTGCTACTCAGAGTTTGACACAACTGTGCTAAGAAGAGTATGTATATTCATCACAGCTCCAAAAGCAAAAGAGATCCTTTCCTGAACAGAAAATGAGGTCTGATTTAAAAAAAAAAAAATAATAAGCCAAGTCAAATTTTGCCAGTGGCCAAATTTTGGGCACAACTCATCCCCAGGCAGTTGTTGTCCAGAGCCAGCCCAGTCATTCCCCAGCAGAGACTGTGCAGGGAAGTTCATCCTGCTGTGAAAACAAAAAAACCCCAGACCTATCTGGTACTACAACCCAACAGGAAAACAGATTTTTATAAATCACTGGCAAGTTTTCTGAAAGATTAATCTATAGGTGAGCATGTTAATCATTATGTCAAGATATCCACCTTTTTTTGAGTTGGGAAGGGAGATTAAGAAGACAAAGTTACAAGGTTTCCTTAGAAAATGATTTCTTGGAAATCATTGCCTTATGATACAAAATCACAGAACAGATAAATTCTCTACATAAATTAGCAATTTGCAACCTGAAATACATTTACATGGAAAAGCAAAACAGCTGTTTCCAGACTAGAGCATGTGTTCCATCAGATATGCTCTTTCTGACTAAAGAACATATAAAGATGGAGTTTAAGCATTGGTGGCTGCAAATGCCATTTTGCATGAGGAATTGATCACAAGTCTCCAAATAACACATCCCAAGTGATCAAGAAAGTTCCTCTTTTCACACTGACTGCTGACACATGAATATTCATTATTTTGCTACCCAAACAAACCTTTCTATGGGCTTGGGATTTGCTTGTTTGTTTTTAGGTAAAATTGAATGTCCTTTTCCTAATTTTGATCTAATTCTCAGTCTCCTTGAGGAAAAAAAACCTCACAGGTTTAATAATAACAAAGAAGATTAAAACCTCATGCAAAGCAGTTTAAGCAATTATTTCAAGCTGCACTCTGAAAACCAGATTTCCCCCTCCCCCTCCTATTACATAAGGTACATGTTCCTCTGCTTTACAGGCCTAGAAAGCTTTCCAAACTCCTATTACCTGAGATTAATAAACCGATCACCTTTTCCTCTAGGATCATCTCAAGGGATATTTAAATTCCTTTTAAAGGACTACAGGTGAAAATGTTATTTATCTGCTATGCTAAACTTCTCTACTGAAGCCACTGAGTTTAGGTGAGCTGTGCTGCCATGTCAGCAGCTTGCAATTTCAACTTACACAATCAGTAAATTCAGATTAAAAACCTGAATCATTTGAGAGAGATTGCTCTCTGGAAGTGCTTATTGGCAATTAGATGGGAGTGCAATGCCAGGACTTTTACACTATGGACTCTGCATCTTCTGGGTTGTTTCTACAAGACTCACCACATTGAGTCAGTTTTGAACCTCCATTCAGCTTCAACCAAAGAATTTTTGTCCTTAATAAGACTAAAACTTTTTCTTAAAAACAGTAAATGTCTTATAATTGCAGTGGGATTAGAACAGGCTTTACCCTGACTTTTACCTTTGAAATCAGGGCTCCATGAAGAGCAGTCCCACAGCAATAATGCAACTACAACTAGCAATAGTCAGGATCCTATCTCTTCCCTTTTACTTAAGAAAAATTTTTCATTTTGCAACAGAAAAAAAATTCCATTTTGCAACACTAACATGGATTGCTTGCTACAACACAGTAAATATAGCTAAAATGTTTCTCATGTGGAGTGTTTGTGACATTCTATAGTGCATTTTTTCTGCTAACAGCAAGAAGGAACAGGGACATGCAGTGATGTGGCAGAGTATCAGATGTCAGCCTTCTTCTTTATTGAATATGGGTTCAGCCACTACTTTAAATTGTGTTAGAACACCTTGAAAACTAAGGTAAGCCTGCTGAGATGAGAAATTCATGAAAATGCAAGTTATCATAACAAGATAAACAAAGAGTTTTATAAAGCATTGATCTATCATGACAGGTTCAATTTCACTCCTGTCTGAAAGGAAACACATCAAATCTTCAACCTCAACAACAACAAAAAAAAGAAAATCCAAACTCAAGACAAGGCACCTCAATCTACTTCTATGAACTTTTCTTAGTCACAGATCTTTGAACAACTACACCCATATCTGTCCATACTCCAGAGCAATTATTTTTCATCATCTAGAGCCTGTTGTTTTGTGACAGCAAGGTTCTGTACTTCCTAGGGAGACAGCAGCACTGTGATGCACAAACAAGGCATACTTTAGAGAAAGGAAAGACATCTTAGATATTCTGAGGTTTTTAATGAGCATTTTAAGTTAATAAGACCTGGAAAAAGAAGTAAAAGGGGGAAAAAAAAAAAGTGTAAAGAAAACTTCATAAAACTGCAGTCAATCCAAAAAAATCTAAAGGTGGTTTTACTTGAGCTTATTTGACATCATGACAAGTGACTTTACAAGGCTGCCTGTTTTTACAAGCTGAAGGCAAAACTTTACCACCTTCTCAGGTACAATTCTCCCACTGAATGTACACAGTTAGGAACACACAGCCTTTGAGGCTTCAAATGGATTAGGTCATGATGACTCCCATGAACAAAGGCTGGCAGGACCAGGCTGTGTGAATTGCTGAGGAATTACAGCAGGAATTACACAATGAACCCATGTGTGACCCTACATGTGCTTGTCCTCAAACACAAAATGAGGAACTCCATTCCAATGTACCTTTTTCATCTCATTTTCTAGGTTTTCCTCTTCCTGGCCTTCAGACAGTCTCCTCCTCAACTCTGCAATTTCGCGCTCCATGTTTTCCCGGTACTGGCTCCACTGAGCTCGCTCCTGCTCCATCCTGTGGTGATACTGGAGCTCATAGTCACGAACAGTCTCTAGAAAACAGCATTTTCAAAACTTGCTTTCAATGTAAGTTAAAGAACAGAGCTTTAAGAACTCCATCTCCAACCACTGAAATTATTTACTATAATTAATCAAAACTAGGACAACAGTGAGCTCTCCCTTCCCGTGGTCTCCTACCCCAAAATCCAGATACATAAGTTGAAAAATCCAAAGAAACTAAATTCAATTAGTACCATAAACAGAACAGAGAGAAACAATCCCTCAGAACAGAGCAACTCCTAATTTCAAGGTAACATACCAACTAATATCCTACTTAGCAGCACATTGTGTACCTCAAAGTACATCATCCAAACAAATGACCAAAACCTTAAAAAGGTACTCCAAAATGCAAAGAAATTCAACCTTTTCACATGGCTTCCATTTCCCCAGGATTCAAACTACCCCTCTCAGGTCAGGAGCTGAATGTTTACACAGGGACAGCAGCTGGCACAACTGAGCCTTAATCTAGGTTCATGTATCTCTGTAGATCAAAAATAAACAGACATTTGTGTACTCAATATACATGAAGGTTTGTCTGTTCTGGGTGAAAAGCACAATGAGGTGATGGAAAAACTGCCCACAGCCCACAGGCTCTAGGCTCAGGATAGTGTGATCCTGTCTGTGAACCTTTAAGAAAACAGACATTTGTGGCAATAGTCTGTTCCCAGTTCATATCCTTTTGTTCATTCACTTTGTCTCAGAAATGTCAACAGCTGTGCAACGTGCAAATATAACAAGGAACAGATCAGAACTAACAAGAAAAAAACCACCCAGGACTGAGAGAGCAGCATGTGCAGTCAGTGCCCTGGGGGAAGGCCCATGTGAGTACTGGAGGGAGACCTGATTCTGTGAGAGCAAAACTGTGTTCACACAGAAGGAAAAAAAAAAAAAAGTCATGCTGGCAGCTTAAAGCTGTTTTCAGCCTTGTCAAATCACAGACATCATACTTATCTTCGTGGAAGGATGAAGTATCACATTCATAGTCCCTCAAAAATACTTTGCATATACATGAGGTTCCCATGGCCATGAATTCTAAACTCTGTCCTCAAGTTGACAATAAAAATACCCATCAAGCTCCTTTTCACAGCCTTGAGAACTACACTTCATCCAGCCCTTCTCGCAGCTTTCCCAAGCCACAACAATCATCTGTATTCCGTGGAACAGCAAGCACAAATCCGTAAAGACATCAAGGTGGCTGATCTCAGCAGCTTGGCTGATTGTTACCTTTCATGATGGCCTGGAGGGAAGCCACTTCTTCTTGCCACTGCCTCTTGACCTCATCGATGGCCTCCTGCTTGGTGGTCTCTGACACTGTGGCTATGGCCTTGATGTTCTCCATTTCAGCGTGGGCTTCCATCAGCTGGGTCCGCAGCTGGCCCAGGTCATCCTGGGCTGCCTGCAGCACTGCATTCTGCCTCTTCAGGTCCTCTGAAAGGAGGATTGTATACATTTAGCTTGATTAAGGAGTTCAGTCTGAAGGGTAGCCCTAGTTGCTATGGCAAAGAACAGGAGGGAATGAAGAAAGCACTGGTATTAAAACATCTACCTGTAATGGCTGAACAAATGTTAGCAGGTATCTTCAGGGAATGCTGTTTCTTGACTTTGCTTGTCCTTGGCTTTTATTAAAGGAGTGTCTTATAGATGCAGACACAAAGCAGACACTAGATATAACTAGGATCAATATACCTGATGAAAGTGAGCTGTGCTTTTCATCAGTTCTTATTATTAAACTCATTCTGGTAATGAATCTCGAAAAGGCACGAACAGACTGGAAAACAGTTTTCCCCCATGTCTGGGACCAATGTGGTTCTCAATTTGATGGAACACTTCATATTTCTTGAAGAAAAACACTCTGTGACCACTTTGGAGTGCTCACATAAGAAAAATATGCAGCCTAATTCACCCTTTACCAAAGACTTTGGTAAAACTGAGCTTCTGCTAAGGAAAGGGATACATTCAATGGAACACCCACTACTTCTCTAATTGTTGCAACTATAAACAGAAATTAAACTAATTTCATATTATCCTCCTGAGTTCTCAGCTAATCTGAAACAAACAGCTCTGGAAGACATATATAATTAATTCCAAAAGCACTAACACAAAGTATGTGTTTTATGCCCACACAGTCTGCTTCAATGGCAATCACTTTCAGAGAAACATCTGGCCAGTACACAACCAACACCAGCCTATCTCCATGTATCTCCCTCAGGGCCAAAAAGCCAAATCAATCCTGGTGCTCTCACCCCTGATAGAGAATATAGAACCCAAAGCTAATCAACTACTTAAAAGAACATTAATCCTTGTGTAAAAACAACATTACACATTAATCCTTGTGTAAAAAAAACTTTGTAGCATTAATATTCTTAGTTTTCAAGTTAAGAATTAAAGATGGGTCCAAACAGCCCCAATGTACATTTAGGAAAGGGTCTTGGAGACAGAGAAGGGAAAAAACTATTTGAGGGGTAAAAACAAAAAGTAAAGCAATTGCTCGTACATTCTCCTCTGGTGTCCTTTCATTTCAGTATCCACGAAAGTTAGGGAGTTTTTTCTTCCTCTATCACAATTTATTTTATATTTTTTGACTGTACCAAAATGGAAGAATTATTGCTGATCTCATCAGTAGTGTCTTGTATCTTAAATTTCCTTTCATCCAGCCTTAGAAACACAAGTAAATAGGTTTGCTGTATGGTCTGATCTTCATTATGCCTGTTGGATTTCTGCTCTCATAAGCTTATACAGCAGCTGCAGTCTTAATGCATTATGTTTTGGCTCTGCTTTCATATGTTAAAGACAGGAAAATCATCAGAATTAGAAAAATCAATCTGGCTCTCAGAACAGCTATCTCTACTCTCTGGTCCTTCATCAGATATTTGAGCTCATATGATTTAGATTTTCCTATAAATTGTGTTATTGAAATAGATGCCCTTGGCTGGTATTAAAACTTTTATAACATTTGTCTGCTTACAGCCTGCCTCAGATAGAAATTTAAGATGAATAAATGCTACATTAAAAAAAGGTCACAGAGTACAAACAGCACAGCATCCAGGCTATGTCTTTCATTTACCAGATCAGCTCCTGCTCAGAGAGCACACCCTGAATTCAGGAAATTAGGATTAAAACTCACTATTAGTGTTTCTGCACGGACATCAAGTTGCTCTGGCTCCTAACCATGAGGCAAATCTTTAAATTTAATTCTAAAGTTCATTCTAGGATGCTCAATAGTCACCTATTGAATATCTTACATTCTTATTATAACTGTTTAAAAGACTATGCTTCATACAAGGATTATTTGAAGATGAAGTTCAATAAACTTCAGCATAATTCAGAGAACTGAGGACTTACCTTCCTTAGCCAGGTATAACTCCTTAAATTTTGCTCTCTTTTGATTAAATTCTTGCTCAAGTTGCTGCTTTGTGCGCAGAAATTCTGCATTGACCTTTTCCAATTCTGCTACCCGTTGTAGAAGAGCATCTAAAAATAAAGCAGAAGATAAGGTACGTCACCAACAGTGATCCAGACATCCCATTCTGCAAGGCTCAGGTTTGGGGCTTACTCTTTTTAAAGTATCTTTACGCATTAGCTCTGCTGTTGCCTCATGATAATGAGGAAGACTAGCCAGCCCTTTAAGGAACAAAAGGAAGGTGGGTTTTCTTAAGACTGTGACACCAAATTCTAGTTAAACATCTCTAGGGAACTAGAAGGAATGTGGCAGGGAGCTCTGCATAAAACAATCTTCCAAAGAAAACCACAATTTAGTATATACAACAAAGGAAGAAACAGAAATAATTCTGGTGATGTTTTTTTTCCCTGGGAAGTGGGTGAGGGCTGAGCAATAAAGCACCAAGTGCTCAAAGGCTGAGGTCAAAGAAAACAAAGTGACAACAGCTCAGCCAACAGCTATGAAAGGGGAAAGCACAGGGAAGGAAACCCTGTAAGCTAAAAATTAGGTGCCATCATCAATCCAGTCTTCAGTTCTGCATGTTAACCAAAAGATGAACCAGATTACATCTGAAGAAGTTTGCCAGAGGATGACCACAATCTACAGAGAATTAACTGATTGTAAGATCAAACTCTCCCTCACTTCCAGCAGGTAAAAATCCTCAAAGGATTTTATATACATCATACATCACTCTGTTTTCCAGAATTTACCATATCAGCCCTTCATCTGGTGGTACAACAAGAGAAGGAAGAGTAGAAAGTCTACAAAGATCTGTTATAACATGCTTAATATTGAAAAACACCCATATAATACCATTGTATGATGCTATAAAGACCCCATACAACCACCAACCTATCTGCATGTGCAATGTCCACTTCTTTGCACCTCAAGTTCTGCTGTAGGTGGCAGTTTCAACTTGCACACCTCAGAATTCAAATATGAAATAGAAAGAAAAGACTGATGAGCCAGAACAAAATGCATCTCCCTGCTGCAATGAACTGGGGGGAAAAAAATGTTCCTCTACATGAGTCTCTGTGTGTTCTGCAAAAGCGTTCTGTGGGCATGTTCCAACTCTGCTGTGCAAAGTGAATCACTTCATTTATAGCCTCTGTATGGCACAGACTAGATACACTAAATATTGATCCATCAGAGGTGTTTGTGTATTCCATCCAACACTTCCCACCACAGTCAAGTAGTGAAAACACAATCCAAAGGCTACACAACTTCAGCATCAAACATTCAGCTCACAAACAGCTGGAATCAGCTCTGCAGGTTGAGTGGTGGCAACACCATTGAGATGGGCCCAGTTATTTTTGGTACCAGATGATGCAGAGTAAGAGCAGACATCAACAAAAGGACCTTTTAAGAGCCCAGGTATGTTTTACTGATTGCTGGTTATAAGAGCTTATGGTTATAAAATATAGCATTTAATCTGTTCAGCTCTGTACTGAATAAAAGATATATGCAGATATAGGACTGACAAAATCTAAGTGTTGCTTTTTTACAAAATATCCTAATTTGGGGTTTTTTTAAATCACCTTAAATACAAACACATAGGTTTTTCTGACCAGCAACCCCCCTACATGGATAGTTCAAAGCCAACTGCACAGGAGTGTTCTCCAGAAAATTAAAGGAACTTGCAGCACAGACACACTGAGAGCAAAGCTTCAAGTGAGTTCAGAAAGTGTCTGGATCAAAACCAGGGATGAAACAGCACATGTGGAACCAGGTCTGGGTAGGAAAAACACTTCCCAAGGTTAAAGGGTTGCCTTTGATCTCTTGCTGAAGTTTTGCAAAGGGAAAGGGTTTGCTTGTGTTTCCACTCCCCCAGTCCTGTGTGATGCAGCCCCTGCAGCCACCACGGCTCTGCTCCACACCCCATCAACAGCTGTGATGGTCCTAAGGAGCCGGGTTTGGGCTCAGCTTCAGCTCCTGAAGGGAAACTCCTGGAGGCACTAGAGCCTAAGGGAGCTGCATGCCAGGGCCAGGGGCAGCCAGGCAGCTCTGCATCCACAGGGTCAGCCCAGAGCCTCAAGCATACATTCCAAGTGAACAAGGAGAAATGTGGACATCATTCACCTTGCACACACTCTTTTGAGGACTACAAAAATAAACTGTTTCATTCTACAGTTAGTAATCCTGAAAGTTAAATCAACTGCAGACTCAACTCTCCTGCCCTCAAAGATGACTCGAGCATTTCTTGTTTACTTAATTCCCTTTCCATCTTCCTTCAGCAGAGAGACAGCAGCAGCTGTGCTGCTGCTCCCATCAGAAAGTGCAAAGCAACTAAACTGTATTTCTTCTGAAGGTGTGAGTTGCTTCTGCTGAGGATAAAAGGGCAAGAGGACACCCCAAGAGGAGAATGTTCAAGTGCTTTAAGCTGGGTAAACAACAGACTCATCCTTTTTAAATCCTCCCGCCCAAACAGAAAGAGGGAGGGCAGTCACCAAGAAGGAAATGAAATTTAAATATTTACATTTTTACAGTATTCTCCCCTCTCTGCAGCCTGGCAGTTATGTCTAAAAAGTAACAAATAATTAAATAATCAACCCTCCCCACAACTAAGCTTTGGCAGCTGTCAGGGCCAGCTGCAGGCATTCAAAAAAACAAGCAGTTTAAGATCTCAACTGCAGGTCATCCATCACTGCAACTGTGCACTAACATTGTTCTTTTGATTGTATACAAAGTTAAAAGTTGTTTTACCACCTGTGCTACATATACAGTTCAGGACAGACCTCAGCACATCCCCACTGCAGTGAGACAAGCCACAAAGTTGAGGACAATAGGCTCTATAGGTTAACATCAACCACCCCAAATGCACCTGCATAAGAAGTAAAAGCGAGAGAAAGTTTATTTTCTGAGACATCCAAACAACTATCACCTTTCCGCTAAGTGATTAAGTTTAAGAAGAAATTATTTTCTTCTTCAGAGGTACAATTTGTACAAAAGCCATACAGACACTTCCCAAAATGCAAGTGTGATCCCAAGCCCAGATTGCCAGGCACAGGTACCCTCGGGCTGCATGGCACAGATTAAAGTCCACCTGGAAATGCACTGGAGTCAATGGCAGGAAATTAACTCATTCATAGATTTCCAATTAGGCCTTTGTCATATATCACTTAATTGTCACTCTGAATTCCGGTCCAAACTCACTCCAGGCCTGTAACAGAGCTGAAAAAGAAAACTTAGTTGCTATCACAGGCTAGCAGCTTGAAGGCAGCCCCAAAAGCAAGAGGTCCATTTTGCAGAGTCAGTATCCCCATAGCTGCCAGGAGCCGTTCCCATGCTCCCAGTCCCGGCTATCAATGTTTAACGAGGATGAGGGGCAGAGTAAACAAAGCCGGGAGATGGGCAGTGCTGGGGTAGCTGTGCCCGGCTGAAACGGGATCCGGCGTCACACACGGCATCGGCACGGAACACTCTGTATTTCCTCACAGCAGTAGTGTGAGGACCTAATTAATTCCCTATTTAGCGCCCTAAGTCATCCAGAAACAAACAAAACCCTGAAGATCCAATTTCTTAACACTGACAAAACTTAAAATTTATACATCAAACTAAAAAAAATCCAAACAAAAAATCCTTTTGGCCAACAATTTAAAATAGCGGTTTTTCACATAGACTACAGATGACAGAGTTAGAGATGCCAATTAAATCACTAGCTTTATTTCTAGCTAGCAACACAGACTTTGCAGACTGTCCAGGTCAGACACAGGGATCCCCACCTCCTGTGGAGCACTGACATTACAGCAAAGCACAGTCAATGTCATCATGTGCCTTAACCATGGAGAAGAACTCAAAAGAAGGGCAGCAAAATCCATTTCAGAGCAGACTCATCTATTTACAGGAGAACCATGAAACTGCTGCAAGACAAGAAGAGAAACTCTAGTGAAAAAAGATACAGCTTTCTCTTAGCCCACTGCATAGCAAAATTCCAATTCTAGGAAAACACTGGAACAAACATGCATTTCTTATTGACTAGTTATCTATATGCTGTTCCACAGATCAGCCCCAAAAAGGATTAAATTTTATGTATGACAGGTTCCAGTTACACAAACATGTAGCGATCATTCCAGAACTAAGACAGACAAAGCTGATTATCAATAAGTCTATTTTTGAGTACCAGGTCTATTTATAAAATTAATGCCATAGAGCTTTCTGCTTGATATTTAAAGAGTCAAACGTGACATCAAGAGTTCAGTCCAACATAGCTGAAATATGAAAACAGAGCAGAAAAAAATCCTACGTGTACAATCAACTTTTTGCAGACAAAAAAAGACATAGTTTCTGCTATTTTCTACCTTTTTTTTTTTTGCTGTCATGATTCCTTGAGACTGAAGTATGGAAAAATACTTATTTCTATGAGTATGAGTTTCTACTATGACTTTCTAATATTTTCTATGAGCACTAATTTTTGTCTATCATGACATCGTACTGGAGCCAATACTACTACATAAACTTTTAATCTAAGTCTGCCACCAGACTGTTCATATAGACTGCAAAAAACTTTTCTTTATTTTACTCCAACACAATTTGATGAAAAAAGAACAACCAACTCCCCCACTCTTACAATACACCCCAATCCAGCTGTTTGCATAAGGCACTCAGAAGCAAAGGAACAGATTAGGGTTCTTTGAACAAGCATGTTACACAGAAGCAATTCCTGACTTATGAAATGGGGTTGGTTTATTTTCAAGAAACAGCATTTGCCCTTACACACAGATATCCAGCAGCAGCAGACCAAACTAGAAGAAAAAAAAACCCAAACAAACAAACAAAAACAAAACAAAAACAACAACAAAAAACCCAAAAAAACCCAAAAAAACACCACCCCCCAAAAAAAACCCAAACCAAAAAAAAAAACCAAACCAAACCAAACCAAACAAAAAAAACCACCACAAACCAAAAAAAACAGGAATAAAAGAATAACTTGCTTTTCTCAAACTTGCATTTCCAAGCATCAAGCATTTTATTTACTGGGCCAAATGGCCCACTGGTCACACATTTTCCTTGTTTTATTTGAGGACACAGAACGACCCCTGACTCCTCACTTGCCACTTTCTTTTTCCGACTGTCACAGCTCCCCTTGCAGAGCGTTTCACTGTGTGTGGTGAGGAGAACTCAACTCCACAAAGGGGCAAAGCAGGGGGTTCTGCCCCACAGCTGTGCCCTGGCACAGGATCTGCTCCCCAGCACCACCAGCACTGAGCTGTTGTGCAGAAGGACCTCAGGCAGTTCCCCATTTTGGGCAGTGCAGCTTTGAGACACTGCTGCATTCATCCAGCCATTTCTGGCTGATTGTGCAGCTGAAGGTTATTTGACATCCACAATTTGTTCTCTATTGACTAAACATTCGCAGGCAAACAATCCAGTACCAATTTAAGGCCAAATCCATAAAAACTTGGTGTTACTGACAAATGCAGATATCACCATGCAGATCTGAGCCTTGCTACATCATATCTGTTACAGAATATTTATTTATTACACTAAATCAGCAAGGGCAGGATCAAAAATATTCAGCCAAGCATTGCATGATACCAACATCTAACCACATAATAAATACTCTATTAACATCAAGTGAAAGTTTGCAATATATTATTAAAGTTTGAAAGTAATGTTATTTTTAATTGAAGCTGAATGACAATACAGCCTGTAATCTCAGTACTGCCTATTCCTACTCTCTATTTTTCTTTTCTATGCTAAACACTGTGTGACATCCTACATTAAGGATCTTAGAGAGAAAATGAAAAGCCATGACTAAATTAAAGTAATTAAAATCTGAAGAAAATCAGATGTTTGAATAAATGGGAAGACTCTTTTCTATAATACAATCAAGAATCACAGAATGGTTTGGGCTGGAAGAGACCTTAAAGATCATCTCATTACAACCCCCTGGCTTGTGCAGGGACACCTTCCATTAGATGAGGTTGCTCCAAGCCCTGTCCAACCTGGCCTTGGACACTTCCAGGGATGAGGCCGCCACAAGAAGAGAACAAGCAAAAGGGGAAGAGAAAACAAAAGTCCTTTAAACGGCCTAATTAAATAAACTAAGATAAACTGCCATATGCAGTAACAACCAAGTAATTTTCCCCAACAGCACAGCAAACATCTTCATGCACAACATCTTCATTGCAAGGAAAAGAAGGCCAACACACAGTTTCTCCTTCCCCCTTTTTTTTTTTTTCCACTTCCACTTCCCACTTTTTCTCCCTTTTCACAGCACAAACAACATGTTAACTACTTCCTTGCTTTGTCATTGCCTCCTTCATCTTCTTTCCTGGACACAAAAGCAGATAGCTGCTTCCTGAGGTCCAGATCTCCATCTCTCTCTCCATTTCACTCAGTAAAGGAGAATCATACCAGACTTTCAGTTTGGTAAGCCCACTTCATGTGACAAGGAATGCTCTTCTATACACTTAGTCATTCTGACCCCAGGTTAACTTAAGTCTAGTTTTAAATTTATGCTTAGTTAACCATTATTTACATTGGACTGCAATGGAACAGTGCTCACTCCCATCAAGTATCACGGGAATGCACTTAAACATGGATGTCCACGCTGACAAAAGTGAGCTTGAATTTTTTTCCAACAGTTTATTTTCATTGGCCAAAAGCATCATTTCTTCCCAAGGACAGTCCCCTACCTCCATCATTGTAGCCTGGCTTTTTGTACATCCCTGCTCACCATAGTAGCTGGTTCTCTCCTTTTAACTAGGTTGCCATCAGAACTCCCAGTTCTGTGCAGTTCTTCTTCTTCACAGAAGTCTCAGCTTAATGCACAACAAGTTTTACCATCATTAGTTTTCACTCTATTTCATCTCTGCCAATGATGTTTTGTTGGAGAACAATTCGTCAAGAAATTTCAGGAAAACACTATTGGTTAGCATTTTTTTTCCCCAAGAAAATCAACCACACCCTGTGCTTTATCAATTCTTTGAATAATTTAAATAGGGCAGCAGTGGATGAATCACAGAGTTGGAAAAGTCAACCAGACAACACCAATAATGGAATCCTTTGGAAAGGATTTTGGCTGTATCCTGCTGCTACCACCAGTGAATCTCCTCAGAAACGTGGTGTTGCTAAGCTTGAATGCATATCAGAGTATTTCAAAAGTCAACAGCAAGCTACAGTCTGGTGAACTTTGAATTCATCTACAGTGACACAAAATGGAGAGAACAGAGTTACCAATCTCATCACAATCACCAGCATTTTCCCTGCTCCCCAAGCGCTTGCATCTCGTTCCCCTTGCTTTAACAATTTTTCGTTTTTATATCTGCTCTTTTCAGGAGGATCAATTTGAAAACAAAACCAAAAACCAAACAAACACCAAAAAGACAAAAAAAACCCCAACCCTCTAAAAACCAAACTCACACAAAACAAAAAAAAAACAAACCCAAAAATCCCAAAAACGAACCAATCAAAACAACAACAACAAAAAAAAACCAAACCAAGACTGCTCAGTATCTCCTTGGATTTATGAAGCAGGTTATTTACTCTACAGGCTGTGGGCATTTACTCAGACCAGTCACTGCTTGAGCAAACAAGAGCAGGGTGATGGCAGCACAGAACTGGGGAAGGCAAAGTCCCCAAGAACTGGGCACGTTTCTCCCAGAGGGTTCACAGCTGGATTGCACCACTGCCAGCTCTAGATCAGCCTAGGTAGATAGGCACAGCCTGCAGGCACAACCTGAAGTGATCAAAAAGCTCGGCAAAGCTTTTGGAGCATTTCACACACCTGCACTCAAACAATGCAGCTGTCACACATGTCACTGCCCCTTTCATTTCACCAGCCTGTCTCACCTCATTACCTGCAGGGTAAACACCAACAGAAGGTGTTTTAAGCAGACACAGAGGCTCCTCCAGCCTGGAACCAGACCTCCAGCACAGCCACCTATTCCCTCCCACAGCGTTTGAAAACAAGTCCCCAAAAATGTCAAGTCATATAAATCTTCCTGACCAGAGCAAGACTGAAAATATGAATGAGCCTTCGTATTTACACAGGAATATTTCTGCCAAGTTTTTCCACACTAGCACGTCTCATCATCTATATGATATAACCAGAAAATCCAGAACTGGATTACACGTGGCAGTTCCACTTGACAGTGAGGTTTTCAGTGTGTCTTCCCAGTAAAAGAAAATTTAGGTTGAGGATATTGTCTTAGTTTTAGTAAATCACCAGGAATCTGCTGTTCTGATCAAATAAAAATATTTCAGATTGAGAGTCATTTAGAGAGAGATGCTGATATGCATTTCATTTTATAGAAGACCCCCTACACAATTTGCACTCTGAGCACCACTAATGTAACTGTTCTCTTAAAATGTAAACACTTGCTAAACCCAGACAACAGACTGATTTTCTTTCAAGATAATTTAATTGCTGACTCATTTGCAGTGGGAGGGGGAAAAAGGCCCTGTGACTCCTTATTATATGTTTACCACTTCGCCTACAGATTTATTAAAGGCTGTCCTCTTCAGGCAGAAAAATGGGAATAAAGTATGACTCAACTCTCAGGGAAAGAACAACCAACAAAACAACACAAAACAACCCTACTGCATTGTTCTCTTTGATGAAGTAAGTTAATATATAAAAGAAAACCATCACATTAATTCCAAAATTCCCCTAGACACCACTAGCCTGAGATCTCATGTTGTCTTGCTGTTTGTCGTGGGGCCAAGAATTGAGGTGCAGCTTTGAGAGCATTCAGACCACTCCAGGTACTCTGGCTCCCAATTTCTGAGCAGAAAGAACAAATTAACGATAACCTAACAGACTTCAAAATTCAAAGGAAAGTAGTAAAAGTAAAATACAACTCGACCAAGAAAGTGATGTGGAAGAAACCAGAAAGAAGCCAACGTTTGTGAAATTTATATAGGCAATGGCTTCTGTAATTTACCATTACTACAGGTATGAGGACACTGCCATTTAAAGCAAACTGGCATCTTTGTAGACATTTTCAAAACCTGAAAGAATCACAAGAACATGGAAACTCACTTCCACATGCACAGCTACCAGAAATTACTACAGTAATTTCAGAGGTACCAGAAAAACTTCAGAAATGGCAGCAACTCATACACAACTCAAGAGTTATGGATGTGAACAAGTAGCACAAAAGGGAGTTAACATCCGAATTCTTTCCCAGTGTGATTCCCTTTCCATTGCTTCATAATCTGGCCACTCAAATTTGTATACAGAGAATAAACTGGGAAAGAAAACAGGTAAAAAGTTACTTTCAAGGGATACTAATTTTAAAATTTTAGTTGTCAGAACAGCAGGTTGTAAGCATGAAAAAACGGCGCTGTAGAGTAGCCACTTAAAGGATATAAATCTTAATAAATGGCCTGGAAAATACTGTTGCCAGATATATTTATGGAGACCTTGTGATGATAAATATAGTATAACAAATAATAAAAGACAATTAACATCTTTATTTGATAAGGAACAGGATACAGATCCTATTACTTGGAGTAAGGTTTCTACAGCAATTTAATAGGTTCCCTGAGAACAACAGACTAGTACTCTCCCAAGCCTCTAGAATCTATTTCTTGACAGAAAATACTGCTGTGGTTCTATATATTCATATTTTTTTGCTACCACTTGTCAACTACATGAATTCCTGAACAGATAAAAAAAAAAAAAACCTCCTCCAGCATAAAATTTCTACAACTTTTAAAATATTCCAGGGGTCTAAGCAATACAGAATGGGGAGGCTTGGCTAAGCCTGCAGTTACAATAATTTTAAATCAATGTCTGTGCTCGTGGTCATCTGACAGGGTAACTCAGCATTCCCACCTCACTGTGAGCACACAGTGCCTTTTACCCCACCAAGCTGTGAGAGCTTTAGACAGCAGTGACAGCATCAGAAATGATACAGGAAAAAGCTGGAGGGTGGGAGGGGAGTGAGTCTCAAACCAGGTCCAAAGCAGACCACACCCAGCACTTGGCTGAGCACAGAGTAGACCTGACACACACGTGGCAATGAACACCAAGATAGGAGTAAACTGTGAAAAAAAAAAAAGTCAGAACTATACCCTTGGACTCTCATATTACTACTGTGTGGTCTACACCCTTCCTTTATGCCACCTCTAATGCTTGTCTGGTCTTTCACTAAATTAATTAAACTAATTAATTCAGCAGTGAGTAATTCTCAGCTGGGCGAGCTGAAGTGGCTCAGTGATGGGCCCAATGTGCAGAACTGGCACAAGGGAAATGAGGGAAACACGACTGTGGGAGCAGGAAGAAGAGAGCAGGAACACTTCTTTCAGCAGCAGCAACCTTCTAGACTGGCTTAGCTGCAACATGAAACCACAGCCTATGGGTACAGCCTGATTATCAGTTTAACCTAAGTGCTCACTGCTTGCCAAAAGAAATAGTCTGGCCTTCATTCTGCCCCCCACTCTCCCTTGTGGCAACTGAGATTGGTGTAGTCATGCAGCAGAACTTACTTTTTTAAGACTTGATGACTGACATTTCTAAGTGATAAATGACCTTTTTCAAATCCTGATTTCCATTCAGACTCTCCAGAGGAAGCCGACAAACTTAATTGGTATTAGAAAGCAAATTCCAAAGCTCAGGTTTCCCACCAGTGTTTGTACACACTCGGGTTTTGAACAAATGCAACTGAAAAAGTTACATTGCACTGCAGCTTCCAGTACAGAAGAGCTTAGACTGGTACAAAACCTAGAGCTGTAGATAAAAATATATCAGAAAACATTCCTATCCCACAATAAGGTTAGGCTCACATTTACTCTTACTTGAAAGCAAATATGTAGTTAGATTAGACTTTGTAACAGGCCATTACAACTTTTCCTGATGGATCATCAGCTAAATGTAACCCTCAGTGCCTCCAACAAATTTAACTGTGTAACATCAGGAGTTAATGCACCACTTTGAGACTTCACATCTTTATCTCCAGTTTCATCTAAGACTCCAACAGAAGCTGTGAAGACCAGACAGACAGCTCTAATATCCTCACAGCTAGAAGCGTCACTCAAGCGCAGAATCCAGAGTTTGCCTAATTGCTTTCCCATTAATTTCACATGGGAGAAGATATAAACAGACATTGCAAGCTGGCAATTAAGAAAACCTTACTTGAAACCAATCTTTAGAAGAAAATTTAAAAGATGCAGTATATGACATAAAGATGCCAGTCTGTCAGATGATTTGAATTAACAGAGCCAAATTTATGCTTTGTACTTCAG
Organism: Zosterops lateralis; assembly: GCF_965231275.1. Classification (NCBI taxonomy): domain Eukaryota; kingdom Metazoa; phylum Chordata; class Aves; order Passeriformes; family Zosteropidae; genus Zosterops; species Zosterops lateralis. The sequence continues at coordinate 7,252,419 of NC_139779.1, read as the reverse complement.
CAAAATAAACCAAGTAACACCACAGATAAAATGTATCAGAGGGATTTTGGCACAGGTTATTGTTAATGTAAGACGAATGTTCCAGTTCTTGTGTCTGAAGTCAATGGGTGTCTAATACAAACTCCAGAAAGCCTTAGGAAAGACAATTTTCTTAAAGGATACTGGACATGAAAATTCATTGTAAATGGTTAAAGTATTTATTGCTTAAGCAGTATCCTCTAGCACTTCTCTGTGTTTCTTCCTGTGTAGATTAAGGCAATGACACTGAACACACAGATGTAAGGATTGTATTATACTCTGTGGTTTTATCAACGTTACTGGTTGCAAGTTACTGCTTTGTTTTTTTTTAAGCAGCCAACCATAGGGCTCCCTCCTCATTTTGCATAGCACTGATGCAGCATAGATTAAAAGAAACCATTTCTCTTGGGTAGTATTTTAATGGTGACCAGCCATGCAAATACAAAGTTACCCTACCAAGGCAGGGTGTGGGGGATAAACAGTTACACACAGAAACACTTGACAAAAACAGTGAAAAAACTGTTTCTCCTTTTGTTGTGCATATTCCTCTCCTTTGCTGCCATTTAAACAGCTTAGGAAATATTGTTGCAATTATTTGTAAGCTACAAACAGGTATTGGCAGAAGATGCAATACAAACCACACAGACTATTCAGGTCACTGGCTTAAAGGCATGGGAACATCATTATAATCGACAATGCTGGTTTGGTTTGATCCCCAGGTAATCCTTCCCTCTCACCTCCAGGCTATTCCCTCTGGAATACACACAGTTAATGCCACCATTGCCTTCCAGTTATTGATTCCAATTCACTTCGCCATGTGTAATTTCTGTTCTTGCATTTTTGCTCCACAGTTTTACCAAAAAAAAACCACTTTCAGAAACCACAAAATATAACAAGATAAATATTAATAAAATCCCACCCAAATTTAAATTTCTTCTCAGTGTGACTCACCATAGTGTAAGGCTTATTAAGTGCTTTTGGCTTACTAAGTAACTAACAATCAGACTGCCTTTTTTTTTTTTTTTTTTTAACTCCAGGACTCTGGTTATTTTTCAGTCCCTAACACAGCCAGACAGACAAGACAGGCCCTTAACTACACTCTGAACCAAATGAGCATATCACAGCTCTGCTGTTTCCTGTCCTGCTCTCAACTGACACCAAATTTCAGAACTGCTCTGATAGCCAAAAGATGGAACATTTCTATTTTCTATTTCTACTTCCAAGAGGCATAGGTTAACTTCCAGCAATTACTTTTTTTGGCAATCTGTGAGGCACTCAACTACTTCAGCTTATAAAGATACCAAGGTATTAAAGAATTAGATGTCAGCCAACCTCATGATTAGGTAACTGACATTCACTGCCTCAAAATTCTATAATCTGTTCCGAAAAAACACTCAGAACCTGAAGATGCATAAGGCAGGGCTGGGAAGCAGATGAGCAGTTCTCTATACCAAGAGTGAAGCACCATGAGATCTTCCTTCCTGAGTAACAGAACCTCAAGAGCTCTTAAATAAAGAAAAATATATTTTCAAAAGAGCACATAAGCTAAGATCCAGCATAGCCAGGGAGCCATATTGCTTGGAAAAGACAATTTTTTACTGAGGAAGTTTGTACAGTCATACTTGGTCTAGAAGAGGAAGAATAGAGGGATGGGTGTGATCCCACAGAGCAGAGCAAGGCCTGGAGCAGCCAAAACAAGCAAAAGGTCCAGGGGACAACCACAGACAAGAGGCTGCAAAAGACAAGGAGATCAATAATAAAGAAGCTGAGGTGGTGGCTGGGAAGGAGGGCTGAGGAAACCAGAGGACTTGCTGAAGAGCAGCAGTTGCCCAAGACATGATCAAATGACTGGGTGTTTGACCAGGGAGGGAGGAAAAACCTGAGACCAAAGAGCAAGCAAGGCCACATTTCTGCTGCTTCGCCGTGTGGAGCAAGAATTGCCAGAGGAGATGGAAATGGACATAAAAGGTGATTCAGAAGCTTTACTTTCCCCCTTCATGGTACTGAAGGAGCCAGGCCTGGGAAGAGAAGCACAGGATAGAGACAGGAAGGAGGGAAGCACCATCACAAGTCAGCTGAATGCCGAGGGGAGTTGTGGCTGATAGAAGGAGACATGAATGGGGAAAAAAAATACACACAATTCCTCATTATAGCAGCTGTCGAGCTGCACTTCTGCATTCTTAGGGTACTACAGGCACTGCTTACAGAGCAATAGGACAACTCAGAAGTTTTCTTGAGCACCAGGTACTTTCCAGCTTAAAAAAACCCCTCTCCCTTCTGAAAAGCACAGAAACATTAACCAAGGGTACACTGGTTATCCTTCCTATGCCAATTTACACAAAAATATCAAATGATTTAAATTTTTCCAGAGATAATTCATCATCATGCTTAACTGACTATGACTAAAATGACACAATGCTTACCCTATTTTTAGAATTACTTGTGGAGGATAGTACCATTAATTCAGCCACTACTAAATCAGACACTAAAACCAACTCTGCAAGTAAAGGCTGAACCACTGAGAAATACCAGACCTTTGGTGTGAAAGATGTTCCTCTGAAATACACACACACAACGGCTTCACAGCAGCCTGGTTAGTAAGTGCTGTTATCAATGTTACCAGTTCTCACCTTGAAAGACTTCAGTCAGAGTAAAGCCATAATTTCAACCTCAGACTTTTTTTTTTAAAAAAACTATGTATTTGGTATTTTTTAAGAAGAAAAGAGTGTAGTAAAAATACCTAAACTTAGGATAGAAAACTTCACATGTGAGAAGTACTTTTTAATAAAATGCCTGGAGTGAAGGCCCAGCAAGTCTGCCAGTCAACCATCACCCGTAAGGACGCCTATGGGATTTAGTCCACTCCCACACTGACAGAAATTGTTTGGTTTAGCTTCTTGGAAGTTTTAAAACAAAATTCCTTCTTCAATCACTTTCAAGGGAGTGAATATAAACTAGTTTCACAGTGGGAATCCAGTCCACCCACCAAGGGCTATGGGAAAGCAGTTAAGCAACCTCAGGCACCAGGCCAGGGAAGAGAAGAAAACACATTACTAAGTCCATCTTCTCCATGACAAAGGTGAGGTGGCCAAGAAGCAACACAAATTGGCAAAGAATTTACATCTTCCAGTGTTCAGAATGCAAGAGAGAGTCAGTCCACAGGTTAAAGCATAATCATTATGCCTTCTGGCAGATCAACAGGTAATGATAAAGAACATGGTCAGGGTAATTTGCAAAACTGGGAGATTTGCAATTTGACTTCAACACGAAAAACAGACACCTCGAATGTGAATATTCCCATTTCAGAGTAAACTGACCTGCTGAGTGGATCAAAACTTCCTTAGAAACTCTAAGAGATGAAAACACGTACATTCAAGGTGCCTGTTTTGGTTTTGAAACCAAATTCTGGATTTGTCCACTGAAAATACAGAAGAGCACATAGCCAAAAAAAATAACGTGCATGTTCGTATTTTAATTAAAGTGCATTTTTTGTATATAAGTAATAATATACTAAAATATAGTAATAGTAATAATACTAGTAATTATTGAATAATAATAAAACAAGGACCGAGCAAAATGAAAGCGAGGGAAGAAATTTTTTGCCTCTTGGAAAGTACCAACAATTTTGAAGTTACTCCCCAAGAGATAAGAGTTTGACATTTGGCAGTTGCATCAACAACACGGAGGTGAACATCAGCACTCATGGCCAGTCCCCTATGAACCACACCTAGCTTGGAGATGAATAATTGCACTTTCAGATACTTCAATTTTGTTTAAAAGTGATATATTTATAAGGAAAATAACTAGAAATATAAAAGCACCTGAGGTTTTGTTGGTTAATTTTCTATATGACATCCCTGACTTCTCCACCAGCATCACTTGGCCCCTGGGGCGTGTGACAGCGACAGCAAATCCCAGCTCTTGTCGGGATCCTGGATTATTGACACAGGGACACAATGTGGATCATGGCACTGCTGCTGGCACCAAAATCAATATGGCAACATCCTCCAATCTTCCATCTACAGCTGAGCAGCTCCCTCCACTGAGAGCTGGCACAGCCTCCCACCACTGACAGACAAACACTTTCTGCTGGCCTAAGTCACTCCAATACTGGATCAATTTTTTCTGCCAGAAAATTCTTATTAAAATATCTGATAGACCGTGCCATTAGCAGTTTATCACTGAACAATATCAATGTATATGCTAATTATCAGTCTGACTGTATTAATGGTTTAAGTTTAGAGCAGTAAGAACAGTTTAATAATTGGCCTATCATTCTAATTAACTTTAGTATTGATGAAATAGTGTTTTATGTTATTGCAATTCCTTCACTGAAATGTTTTCCAGAAATGAGAAGGAGAATTACACTAAATCCTGAGCATTCTGATAGGGAAAAGCTATGCCAACACATTTTGTTTGGCAACCTTACATTCAGAGATGGCAAGCACCCAGATCCAAACTAAACCCAGAGAGACTGAGAGGTTTGAATTTTGAATATTATATTCAAAGTAAAAATATTTTGAAAAATAAGACATTACAGCTGTGGAAATGTAATCTAAACAACATGCATAAATTAAAACCTCCAAAAAAACCACCCCTTGCCCAGGGTCATCAGGCAGCACACACCTGCCTGCAGCACAGATCAAGATCATGAGCTCACAGGTCCCAGCACAGAGCACAAAGCTCTGGCAGGAGCCAAGGGCTGCCCTCGGCCTCCCTGCAATTGTTATCGTGTAGAAACTCTGTTACTCCACACACAGGATTAAAGGGTTATTAACATCTCCACTAATCCAAAGTACAAACCAGGGTAGGACACAACGCCCATTCTTTTCCTATTTCTCTGCACTATTCCTTCTCCTATCCTATTTTCATTTCAGTGCAGGCTTTAGAATAGAAGACAATTTCTACCTTAATTCCTCTCATGTTGTTCCATATGTTATTTCTACCACAGCAGAAGAAGTAGTTCTTTCATACTTGCTTTCCACAAAACAAATCATAGCTGATGTGTCTTGCATGAGTAAAGAATGCATAAGTTATTTATAATCAATACAAGTAATTATAAAAAGCCATTATTTTTCCTTAGGGGAACATACTAATCCAGTTCTATTTTGTCACATGTAATCTTAAATCAGAGGTTATGCTACTCCTTTAAACAATAAATTCAGTGCAGACAACAAAAATATTAAATTATTCATTTCTTGGAATTTTCTCCACATTAAAATAGAACAGTTTCAAGGCACCCTTTTGGTAAGTTGCTTACAAACAAAACCAACACAGATGACAACAACAGTATAGTAATCAGTGGATAAAAAACCTAAACTGGGCCTATGGCTGCCAAAGGAGGATGGGGAGAGGAGCCATTTTAGAGCTCCAATTCTTTAGTGTAGGACACAGCAACCACTTTCAAATCCATCCAACTTTCCAGCCAGTCCCCTTCCCTACAGCATCCTCATCTCCCCACACCTAGGGAGCAGGAAAAAGACAGCAATCCATACCTCCTGTAGGACAGACTTCACCAACCTCTCAAACCACTAAATTTACTTGCACCTTTTTGCGTTCCTTTTACATAACAACACAAATACATCCAATGTGGATATTCTATAATACATTACCAACCTACAACTACCTTTCCTGGTCAAGAGGCAGCAAATATTTGTACACTGCACAGCTCCCCTGCAGTGAGACAGCCTGCAAGAGCCAAGAGGAAAATTTGTTGGAAGTTGTTCTGCAGCCCTCAGAAGAACAATAAACAATGGTTATTCACCACAAAGTACAGGAGAACAATCCCTACCTACGCTGACCTTAGAAGCATGACAGCAGGGAAACTCACCTTCCCTTCAGTGCTCTCGAAGGACAAGCCAGCAATGACTGACCTTAATGGAGGGAAAACCCCACAATCTAAGCACCTTCATCATTAAAACCCTCAAAAGGCACGCTGAAATCCCTGAGGATAAGCACTTTCTCGTGTAACTCCACAAAAAGAAAAAAAAACAAAAACAAAAACAAAAACAAAAAAAGGCCCACGCAATTCCCTAGACATGCATAATTAAGAATACATCATTGCCCTTTTCTAACAGAGTGCTTTCCCAAGGAAACTCAAATGTTCTCTAAAAGAGGAGAACCCTGGCCTAGTCCAATGTTTGGGTAAGCACCAATCCTGCAGGATTCTACACATCCCTCCAGTTCTTCTATATCTAAATTATGACCAGCCTCAACTTAAATTCCTGGCTTTCTCACCCCTTCCCATACAGTAAACACTGTCCCTTCGACCTCCTCTTCCAAGCCAAGCATTACCTGCAGCTTTTTTATATGCACACAGTTCTGTAACCTCTTCCAAGATAAAAAACCTTCACAATTCCTCTCAAACCAGAAAGGAATAACCTTTCCATAGCGGGAAACTTCTGGGAAAGCCTAGCTTCCTTCTGCACAGGTCCATACCACCTTGAAAGAAGATCTGTTATTTCCTTTGTCTTTTCCAGCAAAGAAACGCACTATTCGCATCGCACATCCCGACCTGAACCTCCCGAGGTGCCTTTTCCAACACAGGCAAACATCCCCCGCCGCGGCCGAATCAATGACGGCGTCTCTTCCCCGGAGGATCAATGTCTATACCCGGACACGCCGCCACCCTTCTCCTCCTCCTCCTGCCCTGCCAGGGCGGGGAGGCCTCGTCCCATCAGGGCTGAACTCCCGTTCCCCGGCAGCAGCGCGTCCTCCCGCCAGCGTTATCCCCGCTCCGTGCGCGCCGGGAGCCGCCCTTGCTCCACATTTACAGCCTAAAAAAACCACTCGCGCTGCCTCCCGCCCCCTCCCGAGGCCTTCCCGGCGCGGCTCCCCGGGCCGCTCCCCGCTCCCTTCCCAGCGTGTTCCCGCTCCGTGCGGGCCCCCCGGACCGTGCCCGGCCGATGGCGCCCAGGCCGCCGCCCTCGCCCCGCGGCCGGCACGGCTCCCCAGGCGAGCCCGGGGCTGCGCAGGCCTCGCCGCCGCCCCCGCGGTACCTTCGGTCTGGGCGCTGGGGCCCGGCTGGGCCATGGCTCGGCGGGCGCCGCCGCCGCGGCCTCCTCCGGGCGGGGACCGCTACGCCACGGGCACAGAGACGGGAGCGGCCGGGCCGGGCCGCCGCCTCCTCCGCCTCATCCTGACAGCGGCCGGCGGCGGCGGGAGGGGAGGACGGGCAGGAGGAGGAGAAGCAGCGGCAGGAGGAGGAGGAGGAGCCCCGCGCAGGCGCCCACGGTGAGACACGGCACCGGCTGCGGCCGCCGGCGGGGAGGGACCGGCACCGGGAACGGGGACAGAGACTGCGGACAGGGACTCGGGGCAGAGACAGGGAGCAGGAACCGGAACCAGGGACAGGGACTGGGCCGAACACCGGGTCAGAGACTGGGCACAGGGACAAGGAACAGGGACCGGAATGGGGAAAAGAGACCAAATATTGGGACCAGAGACAGGGAGCAGGAACTGGAACCAGGGACAGGGACTGGGACGAACACGGAGACCAGAGACAGGGCACAGGGACCGGAATGGGTTAAAGGGACCAAATATTGGGACCAGAGACAGGGACTAGTGACAGGGACCGGGGACAAGAACTTGGAGCAGGGACTGCAGACAGGGTGAGGGCGGCTCCTGCCCGGCCTGGCCCCTCAGGGCCTACAGCTCGAAGGCATAATTAATTCTTCTTATTATTAAGGAAGTCGCTTTGAGCAACACCAACAAATTCTGCCCTTTAATCACGTAATTATTGAGGCTGGAAAAGACATCCGAAGTCATCGCGTCCAACCTGAGAGTGATGCCCACGTTGTCACCCCGACCATGGCACTGAGTGTCAAATTTCTGATGTGGGGACTCACCCTGAAGGGGATGGGGGCACCCAAGATTCATAAATCCTCCTGGACAAAAGGACCCCCAAGTGTCAGAGGGTCTAACAAAACAATCAGAAAGTTTTATTAGTAAAGTGCACAACTAGGCATGGAAATTGGTGTGTTGGTCCCTGGCCTGTTTTTGGTTGTCACACTTGTTGTCACACCAAAAATGCAGCTGTGACCTGGGTGGGCAGTGGAAGGAGCCTGTCCTGCCGAGGGGGCCCTTCCCCAGCACCCGTGGTTGGGCTGTGCTGATGGAGGTTTACTCCTTTGCTGGGTTTTAGTCCTTCCAACTAACATGTCTGAACTCCAGGTTGTAGCAATAAAATAGTAGATCTACATCATTTGAGATGTAAAATCACAGAAGGCGGAGTTGGAGTAAAAATTACAACACCAGGTCCTTTTCAAAGGTAGGATTTGTAACAACTCACTTTTCTTATGGCTTCCATACCCTAAAATGAGTCACTTTTAAACTGAATCTCACTTGTTGCCACAGTCTTTCGAGCCTTGCTGTCAAAATACATGGCATGGAAGGCACAGGATTCTGCATGTCCCATTAAATTTTTGCTCATTTAAACCAAATGAAAACCTGAAATAGGGAGTCTTTGAAAATTATTCCATTTTGCCTTTTTTGATCAGTTGAGGTCAATCTTCTCAGTCTTTGCCATTGTAAGAAGCAGGCTTAAACTAAAGATTTAACTTTTCAATGTTCCCAAATTGAGACATCTAGGGCTTTCTTCACGGAAATTTGGAGAACCCAGAAGTTACAGCTACTCACAGAATTGCTGACTTAGTGGCAAGTGATCAAAGAGTGAAGTTTCTATCACTTGAGGTACATTTACAAATTTCTTAGCTCCTGCTTAGGCTTTTTTCATAAGTTGCTGGATGTTACAACATTCAGTGCATGAATCTCCCTGAAAATCTAGTCCTGGGTGTAGGAACTGAGCTCTTGAAGCTCCACCCTGGTGTGTGTTCATATGGGTACCTCAGAGAATCCATATTAGCAGTTAATTTCATCTTGTTCATGTTGAGGCAAAAGTCTGACACATTTTGGTTGATCAAGGATCAAACTCAGTGCAGCATCACTCCTGCTGCAAGAAGCAAGTAAGATAATAACAAGCTTGATATCTGTTGTACCTACAAGTGCTTATTAAGGGAAGAATATAATTTTACTTTCATCACTTCCATAGATGGGATGATGGGATCTTGACTTTTGGAATTGCAACATTTCCAAGTCTCTATCTGAACTCCTGAGCTTACATGCTGAATGAGTTTTATGTGTAGTTTGAAAACCATAAGAACTCTCAAGGGGCTTGTACTTTTATTTTTCTTTCTTGTTCTTCAATTTAGAGCTGTACTAGCTTTATAGGTGTGGTTCTTACTTAATCTTTCTTTTCTGGAGAGTAATTTGACTTGACAGAGGTGAAGGTTCATGTAGTATCTAACAGAATGTCTTCTAACCTGGAACAATTGAGTAACTTCCTCTGTGCCTCCCAAAATGTCCCATTTAATTCTACTCACTTGTAGTTCTTATAGCCTTGATCTCAAAGGATTTCCCAACATGACTCAGCTAAATCTTAAAAGAAGTAAAGGAGGTTTAGCAGCAGTTTTCAATCAGAGGAAAAGGTCTTGCAGCACAGAAGCAGCAGAGACCAGAAATCCTGAATTCCAGTCCCAGTGGTGTGAATGTTAGACAAGTGCACTGTTAAGGAATCAGTGACGCAGGTGAGCAGAGACTATTTCTGGAATAAGCTTCTCCAGAAATAATGCTCCTAAAAATCCCATGATTTTTTATCAAATTTATTTGGCCTAAAAGCCTGACATGGGCATTTTCAGCATCAGCACCACAAGCAGCAGACAAATGTGAACGGGTGATGCATCTTTCTGGAGAGTGTGTGCTGTGTTAGTACAGGTGGAGGAGTAGCTGTCACCTTGCACTCTGCCTGAAATTTAATCCTGCAGGCTCATTGAAAAGGAGAAGTTTGCAGGTTTTGTTTGAACAGTAACATCCAGGGGCAAGCAGTGAGTGTGAACACACAGTGGTTGCTGGACACCAGGAGGAAGCTGAGGGTGACTGGGATTGTTTGGTTGCACAGCAACCAAAGAGCACAGTGAAGTAATTCATGGAACATATCTAGGAGAGAAGAGGTATTTTTATTTTCTTTGCAAAAATAAATAAGTCAAAGTGACAAAAATAAATAAATAAATAAATAAATAAAGAGAAAGAGCCTATTAAATCTGTTTTCCTAAAAGGTCTTATTGATTGACTTCCGTGCTTATGGGTGCTCAAGTTCCAAATGAGACTTTCCCTGCCTTTTTTTTTTTTTTTTTTTTTTTTTTTTTTTTTTCCCTCTTTACTTGGGGCACTTTAGGCTCAGCTGAGGCTTTGAAGAATGTAATTATCACTGTCCTTATCTGTGACACTAGTCCCAGATCCTGAGGCTGGTTGAGTTACCCTGGCTGTGTCCCAGATCCATGTCAGGACAAGACCCAGTTGTACTTGCCACAAAGTGCACAGCTTTGGGGAAGTCCCTGCAACTCCAGAAAAGTCCCTCATTGTGGATGATTAAAGGGGCAGGGCTGTGATCAGACTGAGGAAGAGTATGATCCCAAAAGCTTTGTATTCACAGGAAGTTTGGCTAATAAATACAGAGCTAATTCCTTTTGTTTTGAGTGATACAAGATACTATTGTTTTAAATGACAGCTAAGCCAATTCTACAAAACCCAGAGTCTTTAAAAAGATAAACTAAATTTCTGGACTTGCAAGGCCAAGTCTGCCTCTGGTGTGAATCCAGTGGAAACAGGCTGATGGTGGGAACTGAGAAGCTGACCTGTAGAATCAAAATGGACATCCAAAAATCCCTCTGAAGAGCTGTTCCCCATGTCTGCTGCTTTACTGGCCACAAAGAAGTTGGATTCCATTGTGGCCTGAATGGTGGGAGTTTGCAGTGAATTCCAGACCCTGCTCCCAGTGGAGTTCACCTTTTAAACCAGCCTTAATTCAACTAATCCAAGAAAGCTCAGTAAGGAGGTGGATTTGGGAAGTGGCTTTGTGGGTTGTTAAGGCTAAACTCCAGTGCAGGAATTGCAGGACTGGGGCTCTCTGCCTCAGCAAGCAGATTTCATCTCCCCCACCTACTCTACCTGGAGGTGCTACACAGTGGAGGGTTGGGTAACAGTCTCCGTTGGCCAAACCATGCCGTGACATCACCTTTGGAGGAATGCAACAAGAATGTTTCAGATGATAAGAGTAAACATGTTACCAGAAAAGAAAAAAAAAAAAAAAAAAAAAAAAAAAAAAAAAAAAAAAAAAAAAAAAAAAAGTGTGTTTTAAATTCCAGGTGAAGCCCAGGGAAGCAGAAATCACACACATCTTTAAAGAGGGACAGGACAGCGAGCCTTGGCTGCTTCCCAAAGGCAAGTAACAGCCTTGTCCTTGCTCTCAAAAGAGAAGAGGAAAACCAGAATTTATTGCTTGCACTTTATATATTTCTAGGTTCGCCAGATTTTATCTACTGTTTTTCTCACCTTTTTTTTTATTGTTTAAAATAAAGTGTTCAGTTTCCTAATTTTTAAATGCTTATTTTCCTTCTGTTGAGATTGATGGGTCATTAGCATTAAGTATTGGTTCTGCAGCTAGGAGTGTTTCTGGGCTTTGGTCCTTTCTTTTAAAAAAAAACAAACAAAAACTTTGGAGAAAATTTACATTCATCCAAGTATTACCATAAAGAGGCTAGTTAAAAATCCCAAATCAGTCATGCTCTTTGCTTCAAAAGTTCTTCTGGAATGTAAGGAATTTAGTCTGGAACAATTACATTATTTGCAATGGTAACTTCTTAGCAAACCCTGGAATAGTTTATGTGGTTAAAAACCTTTTCAAGAGCAATTGAAAAATTATGTTATCCCATCTATTGTTTAAAGGATTCCATGTGGAGCAGTTCTTTGAATATATGGGAAGAAAATAGAGCCAAAAATGAAAATTTGGCAGGCAAAAAATCGAAGTGCTTGCATTGGCCCTAAATCCATATATATATATATATATATATATATATATACACATTAATGATCTCATTTGAAAGATGTCTATATTAAGATCTGAGAGCTCTTGGTGTTCCCAAGGGACAAGCTCATTCAATGTTGTGATATGCCATCAAACTAAACCATATTTCTTACTGAAAAATCACCAAGAAATCACAAATTCAGTCTGTGTGAGTAACAAGGGCACATAAAGAACACAGTCTTTTGGGTAACCTTGCTCAGCAGTACATCAGAATTGCCATTGCAGGGAGGCACAGCTCTGCTTTGTGCTTACACACTCCTTCCTGGGAAGGTCTAAAAATATGCCATTCCCCATTCAGTCCCACTAAACCTGAATTACAAAGTTACCTGCACACTCTGCCACTACTGCAACACCAGCAATCTCTACTTGAATCATTGCTGAAGGCAGACTTGGGCAAAAGCTCCCTCCTGGCAGCTCTGGTATTGCAGCAGGATGTCACAACAGAGGAGAGAGCCACCAGCAAGGCCCGTGTCAGTCACCACACATTTATCAGACCTACAGAGCAAACCCAACGTGGGGACAATGAGGGCAGTGGGAGCCCAGAGACAACTCTCTTGTTTCCCACTCTGTTCACGAGATTATACTTTTCTTTTAAAAACCTAAAATAACAACAGGGTTTCTGCTTCTTGAAGCCATTTTACACAGAAGTGTTGCCTGTGGTAGCATTTCTCCAAGCAGAAGCCCCTGTGAGCAGTAGCATCTCCTGCACTCAACTTCCTAATCTTGGGACGGCCGGTTCGTTAACCTCGATGAGATGAGTCATATCAGATCTGCAGGACTGGGCCATTTATCCTATTTTCTTCCTCTGAGGCACAAGCAGCTCAGTTATCCCATAAATTCTAATGATTTGCAATGCCCACTTGCCAAGAGAAGGAAGGAGTGTTGCGAGTACTGTAAAATTCATTGTCCCATGTGTGTCATATTAAATGGTGTAGCCAAAAGATTTCCATGTTAAGGCTTCAACAGCAGTGCTCATTTTGGAGTGTTTTATTCATCCAAGTACTGTTAACCCTCAGTTTGTCCCTGCCAGAACAGTCTTTGGAGACATTTAGAATGAGGATACCCAAGAAGATGGAGCACTCTTTGTGTAAACAGTGGACCAGGCAGCTGAAGAGTGGCCATAGGCCTTCAGGGGATCACCAGATCTGTGCAAGTCCTTCAGATGACCAAGCCCACCATCTCAACTGTTTAATCCAGGTAGGATTGCTGGAAAGTGTAATTCAAGGCCTTCCTCCAGGTGGGGTTTTTCAGTGATTCCTGAGCCTTTTCTGGGGCTGTGCTGATATCTGTATAGCCAGAGGTGCTCCAATCCAAATAATAACCAATACAAGTTTAAATCCCACATCTCAGGGCAGGGGGTACATGCAGCTAGTCCAGATGTTTCTCATCAATGCCACCCAATCCTTATGAGTCCTTTTGTTCCCTTTTCCCCTGATTTCTCCTAAATGCTACAGTGATGTCTCTATTTGCTTCTTTATTTTGCTAGAGTGCCTTTTCCAGATCTCTGTTCCTTAGATGCAGACACACAAAATATTTTGTACTTCTACGGCACTTTTCATTGAAGAAAGAGCCTTTTAGAAGACTGGAAGAGAAGGAATTATCTCCAATTTACAGGGCTGAGCAAACTCAGAGAGATAGCCTGATTTGCCTGGGGATGCACAAAAATCAGCAGAAGAAATAAAAAAAACCCTGAACGCTTATCTCCTATCTCCCTATAGCTTTTTTCTTTTTTCCCCCTTAAGTATATTTCCTTTCCTTATTCACAACACCTTTAAAAATACCAAAAATCTTCCGACCTTCTTATGAAAAAATAACTGAAGACAAACATCTGGTGTAAAATCGATATTTCTTAGTAGGCAAAAAGATCAAACAAACTCATTTTCCATAGAATCTGTCTGATTCTCTCAAAAAGATTTGCTGCTGAGATAGCTGCCCTGCCTCACGCAGGCAGCATTAAGAAGCTCCTTTCTCCTCTGAGATCACAGGAGGTTTCACATTATGTTGTTACCCTCCCTCAGATCATTCCCTCCATGCACAATCCCAGTCACATTTACATGCAGACATAATGTCACTCAGCCCACTTTATGCCACTTACATCTCCCTTGTTGCTATGGGGAACATTGATAAGGAACCAATTAGCAAATAAAATATTTGAGGCTGAATGTGAAAGCCACTCCTCGATGGATTTGTGTGTCACAGGCAGTGACATTTAATTTGGCATTTGTCCTTACCTAGCTGAGCTTCTTCCACTGCAGCCTCAGCTACATTCTATGTAGTCAAAACATGTTCTTCTTGGGATTTAGAGGCTTAGACGTGCAACTGTATCTGACCCCGGGGAATTTTTACAGCTCTCGGGAGAAGTGGAAGAGCTTGGAAAGCGCTTTTGCAGCATGAAAGTGCCAAGAGCACCATCCAGTGCCTGAGCTGAGTAAACACACGAGAACTCGGCGGCAGCTCTGCACATCCCATGGTCCAGCTGCACCTGATGGGATGCACGAGGAGTTCATGGAAAGAGGCTACAGTCGGTTACAGAAGGAACTGATAAGGGAAGGCTGGCAGAGCTGTCAGCCTTCGGGAGGACAGGAGACAACCGAGAAGGTCACATCTTTTAAAGAAGAGCTGTACTCTGAGTTGGAGTTATTGAGGGAGCAAGAGATACAGGGAAGAAGGAAGTGGAGGTGGCAATAGATGGGGCTGGTTAAGAAAAGTAGGTGAATTAAATCCATGATGGAGAGGAGCTACTGCAGAGAGAGAAAACTGGGCCAGATACTTATCCTGTTATCCTTCCCCTTTGCAGAGTTGAATCAGCAGAAAGACAGTAGGAGGGTGCACTGGCAGCTGAGAAAATAAGGGAGAAGTGACCTCAGCTGTCACTGCACAGTCTCAACAGCCTGATATTATTTGACAAATGTAGGTAGTCCTGAATTTCAAGAATTAAAATAATTTGGAAAAATGTTTTGCACAGATGTGTGCAATAAGCAGTAAATTTTAGTACATATGGCTACAGGCTGTTAATGGGCTAGAGAGAAGGAACTAATAGGAGAACAAGGAGTCTGTGGGGCTAAAAATGGGCACAGGCAAAAATTAATGTTATCTGTAAAGTGATACCCAAAGAGATGTCCAGGAAAAAGGACACAGCTCTTCAGTGGACTAGCAACTGTGCAACAATCTGTGGAAACTCTAGGTAAGCAAGGAAATATGATTTTGTTATATTATGAACTGGCTATTTATTAATCAGAGATACAGAGTCCTCCAGTTTAGCACAGTATTTGTGGTAACATATCACTACTATATGCTCCCTAAAACAAGGCTTTGGGTGTAATTTAGAAATGCTGTAATCTAAGACAGCTCCTCTGTTGTGTTCAATGTTCCAGGAACAGCTTAGCATGTGTTTGCTCTTACTCATTTTATATTGAACTTGCAGAGCAAAACTCACTTCTTTGATTAATATTAAGCAGTGTTTTGTGCATGCCCTGTGGCAGAAGTGCCCAAATGGAGAGGGTTGGGTACTGAAAACAGAGAAGCATTTAATATTCTGTGGAGGTCTGTTCAAGCTGTCTGAATACAACATCTGGTATCAAATATTTGGATAAATCAGTTTCTGCAAGTATTTGGACCTGCTCTGGGTCTGTGCTTTGTTCCAGCTTTGCATTCCCTCTCTTCCTTCTTGTTGCTAGAGCCAATAGATGATGGTTTATTGCCTGGTGCAACCTATTAAAGTCCCTTTGCTGGGGCTTGGCAATTAGCTGAGCAGAAAGAGTGTAAAAATCACTTTGACATCTGTGGGGTTGAAATGGCAACACCGGCTTAAGATTTCCCTGAAAGGTTTTTTATCTGTCCACAAGGTGATGGAGAAAGAAGAAAGAAAGGTTATCCAGAGGCTTTGGGAAGATATTGTCTGCAGAGTGGGAGCCTGTTTGAGAGCTTTTGTCTGTATAAAACGTGCCTTCCCACCACAGGGTCCTAGTGGGGATATATATCCAACATCCTTCACCTGCCAGGGAAGGGGAGTGCTGCCCCTCTGCTCAGCACTTCCAAATGCCACTGCCAGCCCAGCCTCACGTGCAAGAAAAACTCCTGCAGAGCTGAGGGATGTGAAGGGAATCCAGGAGCTGGTTTGTGTCATAGGGCTGATGCCACTCCCCAGATGGAGGTGCCCATATTTCAGTCACACAACATTCCACAGCCCCGGCCTTCCCAAGCTCATCCATCCCACTGCTGGGCACAGTGAGGAGGGACTCACATCACCCACTGTGACTGCAGAGGTGAGTCAAGGGCTGGTGCATATGGACCACCCAATTTAGAAGTGTTTGAGATGAATCCTTTCACTTTAGGAAGTGTTTTCTCTAAGGAAGGATGAGTAGACAGTGCTACTGTTACCTTGGTTGAGACTTTGGATATTTTACTCATGGACAGATTTCCCTGTGAGTGGTGTTTTTCCCTGTAAATTTTACCAAATTTACCTGCTCATAGGCTCTGACTCCTGGAGCTATGGCCAGAGTTATGAAAGAGCACCAAATGGGAATTCCTAAATTGCACTCAGAGTATTGTAAAGTAACTGTTTCGTGTATAGTAACCAAGAAAAATGTCTCACAATGTAACATTTTCTGCTCCTAAGAAAATAAGGTATTTCGAGTTATATTCCTTTAAGATGTCTTGCTATGTCTTGCTATGTTTAAAGGGCTAGATTTCTTCTCTTTTGTCTTGTTTTCAGGCTTGATACATCAAGAAAACTTCAGAGGAGTTATTATTGCCTCACACCAATGGCAAGGAGAAAGAGAAACAAGTTATTCATGTTTAATGTTGTTTTGTGCCAGATGTTTTGCTGGTAGAAATCCATAGCTCCACAGGCATCAATTTCTTCAGGATCTGGAATGTCTGACACAATTTTCTTTCTCCTTTCTGGATGGTCTGTAAAGGAAGCTGCTTGATTTTGCAATATTGAATATTCATGCTGAGAAGTTATAAGCAAAAACAAAATAATGAGAGACAGGGTCTCTAATAAACTTCCTGTCACATGAGGCTCTGGTTCTGATGAAGCAGATGTGGTTGCTGGCTTGTTTCCAAAATGTTTGTTGAGTGGTGATTAGATTCTGTCATGCTGATGTTATATCTCTGTGATCTCATTCAATACAAGTAGTTCTGCGAACAGTGAAATATTTTTTCCTATGGATTTATATCTTGGATTGTGTTTAGGCATGGATTCTCTGATGTTTAATGGGGATTGAGTTCATTTTAGCCTGTTTCTTCAATGAGAAATGAATAATCTGTCTTAACTTGGCTGTCAATTTTTACAGAACTTGCTAGAATCAAATATTGTAAGTTCTAAAAATCTGAGTGGGAATTGTGAACCAGTTCCAACATTATTTGGGGCCAATTCATATAAACAAACATAAACATGAGTCTTACAAAAGCAAAAGATAAGAATCAATCTTTATTACTCTGTATTTCCACATAAGCTGCTTGATTCTCTTCTGGTTTATTTGTGACCAACCATAGAAGATATGCTTTATATATAAAGCTGTACGAAATATGGGACTTTTTGCCACATTGAATGCATATTAAGACATCATGAATTTATGCTTGTTATGGGCCACACAAGAGGTCACATTCTCTTTTTATTGTCCTTGCTGGAGCATGGGAAAGAGGTGACATGTATTTTAACGTACATGTTTGCACTGACAAGTGCAGAGAAAACTAATTCTAAAGGAAAAATTATCTATTCTATCACCAGTTCTGGTGAAGGAAATGTAGAATTAAAATTATCTTTTGGATTGCTGAGTCCAGTCTTCTGCTTCTGCAGTGAGCCAAGTTTCCAATCTTTCTCACAAACAGCTTGGTGCTATTCAAAAATATGCTCTTTCCTCCTTGTTGTCTCTCCTATTCTCCCAGTTTCCCCACTTAATTTGATGTTTGTTCCAGAATTTCCTGCTTTTGATGGGAAAAAACCTTTTCATTTCCATAGTCATTTTAGGCATGTTTTTCTTGTTCTGTGAAATGCCAAAAAAATCCATTACTGCAGGTAGCCATGTCTGTACAGGGAATAAGAGAGGAAAACCCTTATAAGAGAACAGAAAATCTACACTTGGGTAAATCCTTAAGACTCAATTCTGTTGGAAACTAGGCTTTAACAGCACTTAGCATAAAGTATTTGTGTATCTGATACTACCAGGTTTTTCTGGGACTGGCAAATGAATTATTTAGTAATGGAAACTGCATGTGCATGTGTTTGGCTTCTGTAGGTTCATGTGATAGAAAACTGTAAGAGTGTCTATAAGGATCACACTTGCCCCACTTTGTATCACAGACCCTGTGTCTTAACAGGCTCAGAAATTCCCATTTAGCTGGGTAGAAGAGAGAGAACAGAGTGGCAAGTCTCAGCCTTTATTGCTAATGCTTTTGTAAAATAACATTTATGGTCTGTAGATTTGGTTATGTGCAGGTCTGTGTGACTTAAAATTCATTACACCACTTCATATTTGTGCATATCTCTCCAGTTCCTGGATGTGAAAGAAATGAAAGGTCCAAAAGGTTACCTTTATATTAATAGACACAGATATACCGAATATTTAACTTCCCTGGACAAAGGAATTGCATCAAGGGCTGGCTTGTCCTGTTAACTTGTGACAGTGTCAGCCCTGTGTGCTGCAAAGCTTCATGGAGCCTTAGAGAATAAAAAAGAAAAAAGCCAAGCGTACACTCAATGGAAAACAGATGGAGTTTTCATTAGATATTACTTTTAATGATCTGCTTTAAAAGTAAAGATACACCATTCTGAGCAGAAGGGCCTCATAATAGCTGTGTTTGGGTCCCAGGCTCATTAACGTAGCTACAGATAAGCAGAACTGCGAGGTCTTTGTATCATTAGAGGTTCCAGTCAAGCTTGCCTACCATTATTAGAATTCCAAACACAGCAGAACTATTTTGGAGCCTTAACAATAATTTATCCTGAAGATGTATCTTTATTTAATGATTCAGAGTTGTTATTATGGGCCTGGCAGTCAGTTGCTCAGTTTCTGGAGTATTACCATTTAACCTAGGTCAGGATAAAAATCCTGGAATATTCATTGCAGGGCAGACCCAAGGGCCTGTTTTCTACAGTCCATCCAGCTGTGACTCTCCCAAATGGTGTCAATGCTGTGAGAAGTAACCCCAGCAGTCTAGAAAACCTGAAGATACCTCCTAAAATGAGGGACCCTGCAATCTGTGCCTGTGGGCACTAAATCAACTTTTGACATGTAAAGAACAATGCAATCCCAGGGTTTTAGGAGTAGATGTTTGCTGCCAAACCACAGTAAATGCTTTTGTCTGGAACTCATGGAGCAGTAACATAGCAGTGGAGGGTGTACCCTTGTCTGTTATTCCCTCTGAGCAATTTCTCAGAGACTCGTTACTAGGATTCAGATAGATTTCATGGAACTAGGAGAGAAATAGGCTTTAATTTCCTTACAAATGGAGGGAGAGACAATAGAACAAAACATGTGGCATCTTTTTCTTTCTGTCTGAGAGTTATGCAAGCAAAACCCAGTGCCCATCTTCAGACAGTACTCTCCAAAGTGAGACTCATGTGAGAAAATGTGTGTTATCTTTCTTCTGGTAAGAGTTGATAAAACTGATTTATTTCCTCTGCATATTTGTAAATACAACCTATGTCTTCAGCTGATCTCCAGCTGGAGAGTACAAATCAGAATGCAAGTTTCTCAAAGTTCAAGGAAATTTGGAGCTGATGTTCACTGCCACCTCTGCAGAAAAATACCTGCCTCTTGTGTTCATAAGAGACAGACTAGGAGTCCAGTGACAATCTATCACAAACTGCTTATTAAACACTGTTATGGAACCAGGTTTTTCCCACTATTAGAAACCTTCTTCAACTTCCAGACTAGAGTTATTGGTTGACTAGTTTGTTCACATTTAATATTGTGCCAAAGCTGCCTTTTAGTTTAGATTAAACACAAACAGAATGTATTAGATTTCCTCTGTTTTTTGTGCCTTTCAGAAAAAAGAACCAACAAAACTTGTGTTCAAAGTCAAATTATTTCCACATACAATTTAAGGGCAGGGGGAGAATAAGCAAAAGGAGCAGATGGTAAGTGAGGCCTTTATAGTTAGGTTTGTGTACCTTAGTTAAAATGGTTCAACCGTTTCTCAGCATTTCTGCTCTTCTGATTGCTCCTGTTACCTTATGTCCAAGTAATAGCAGTTGATTTTCTTTCTTTATGATTTATTGCAGACATCAAGGATATCCCCTTGCTATGTTGCTAGAGTGAAAAACCCCAACATTCTTATACAATTGCTTTTTTTTTTTTCTTTAGCCATTCAATGGTCTTTTCCTGAATCAGTGTACCTTTCTGAGCATGGTGGCCAAACCTGAACTCCACTTGAACAAGCCAGTTCCATCATACTGGTGATTCCAGCATGATGTGAGAGGTTCCCACTGTGGTTTGTGAAGAATTTTCACAAGGATGAATTCTCAGCAAATTCTAAGCAAGTGCCTTTCCAAGGTGTCTAGTTATGCAAAGCCCACTCACCCAAGGGGTAGCTTGTCCTAAGTAAATAACCTGTATGGATCAATGCAAAAAATGATTTGAAGTGACAAAAGGCTTGTTTTGTACATGGGAATTAACCCCAGGACTGCTGGGAGTAGCAGCACATGGTGTCTGGTGCTGTTTGGTGCCATGGTGTCTGACTAAAGCTGTGGAAATTACTGCTGCAGTGTTTCCAGTCTCTTGGGGAAGGCAACTTCTCAACAAGGTAAATTGGTATTTTGGCAGATCTTTGCTGTACCAAGTATTCCACCAGTGGAGAATTCTGGAGAAGTGATAGAAGGAAATACAAGTGACCTCCAGAGCAAGGTATTGCTGTTAAAAATTTAAGTTGTTTAAGATGTGATTTTAAGAGGTCCTGGATACCTTCTAGAAGTTGCTTCCTAGAGCATCTGCATGTCAGCACCCTACATATTTTAAACTGAGCATGTAAAACCCCAGCATGGATGGGCACTCTTCAATGTGGGGCTCTACGTGACTCCCTTTAGTCACTTGGCAACACAATAATAGAAATAGGAACGTGGGATTTCTTATGTCTATTGTGTCCATTAGAACAATACTGCTGAGAGCAACTGAGACCAAAGGCCTGGCCTTCAAAATATATGACTTCAAAAGAAAGCTGCATTTTTTTGGTAAGGTCCAAATGTATTTCATTCAGCTTTGCTGCTTCTCCCAAAGTTTAGTTGTAAACAAGTCACACATCTGGGTAGCGCTGCCTGTGACTGTCTTTATCCTCACCAGGAATTACTGGCTTCACAATGTTCTGTGTGAGCAGAAACAGCTTATAAGAGGTAACCTGAGCAAACTCTCATAACTGAAGAGCTTAAATATCTTCAATGACCAGCCTGCAAAGTAGCCACAGTCTTTAACTTCATGGATATAAGCCTAAAGTCTTGAAATTCTGCATTTTAGCCCTGCAGAGCAGGGCTCTGATTCTGACTGCTCCCTATCAAATTTCCATGGTGACTCTTTGTCCAGACAGGTCAGCTGTCCAGAGCAATGATGTACTAACTGCTTTCATGGGAGGTGAGTGTCAACTTGAGTTGAACTCAAGTACAGCTATAAAGGGTTTTGTAGCTACACCACAATAAAGCTTTGAAAACCATTTCTGTACATCATAAATAAAACGAAGCAAGCTGTCAGGATTATCATTACTCAGTGACAAAATAATGTTGCACCTGAATAACTTCTGTTGAAGTGACAGATTGTTTTCTCACTGCACAGTTGGCATATCCTGGAGACTTTGGATTCTTCACTGTGGAGGATGAATTTATTTGAATTAATATCTAAAATGTTCTATGCTCTGGATTTCAGCCTCAGTTCCCAAAACCATGACAGAAAGAATACCCACTGAATTCCAGTATGGACAGGGATCCACAGAAAGGGATAGGGAACTTGGAGACTTTCAATTTGTGCACAGCTGATACAAAGCCAGGGTTTGGAGTTCATTTCTGCTGACAGGATGAGAAAGGAACATGACCTGTTCACTCTAAGAGACTGAGGACACCTGGAGAAGGACACCTGGAGAAGGCTACATTTTGGAGGAGTTGACAGACTTCACTGGTTGTCTGCCTTCCTGTTCTTGGAATGGCCATTCCAAAAAGCCTTTACAAACTCTTCAGCATGGTGGTGAGGTCCTCAGCGTGGAAGAATGAAATGAGTGCTCTTGCTGCAAAGCCACTGTCCTCCTCTGCTCCTAGACTGTTCCTACTCCCAGTCAAACTCACAGCTTGCCAGCTGATTCGTGGCTGATTGCCACGTGCTCCCAGTTTCCTTTACACTTGCCTGGCACTTCCTTGGCCTCCCCAGCAGAAATAGGACAGAGCAGGGAACAGCCCCCTATGAACCTCCTGGCCTCAGGCAAAGACACAACTGCCCCCCAGTCTGAGTAACACCAGGATGTGGCATCTCCTGGGGCTCTGCAGGCTCTGAGAGCTCAGGAAGGCAGAGAGAGAGAGAGATCCAATGTGCATTCCTTGGATTTCCCACACCTCTCTCCTAGCTGGGTGTCCTCCTTCATAAATCATTAGTCAAAGATACTTCTGAATATATTTCTCTGTTATCCTCTCCACTATTAAGGATTAATTTTGCATGAGTCTATGTCTTTACTGTTCTTCAGCAGCGACAGCAGTTCATTTCTTGGCCAGATTTTATGAATGATGTTCCATATTTATTGTGTATTATGAACTTTTTGGATGATACAAAGTCAAGTCTAGGCATCTGTCTTTAGTTCTAACACTATTTTTCTTCTCTGATGAACAGTGTATTGCAGTCTATAGATACCTGTAATTTACAACCTCTTTTTGAGTTTAAAGTAAGATCATGATTAACATTTTATATGAAGCAAGGTGGTGAACAGGAGAGTTCATTGGCTTTTCAACCCTGGAATCACCCAAACAGTTTTCCCTTCCAAATAAAATATTTGGTAGCTTTCACACCAGTGTTTTACCAGTGAATATCACAATGTTGCTGTTGGGAAAAACTGAGTTTATTAAGGCAGTATATTTTAAAAATTGGCTCCAGCACCACACAGCTGGCAATGAGGAAAAAGTAATCTAAGGCAGCATGTAAAAAACTGTTCTCTAGTTAGACTGTGTATTTTTAATAACTGCCTCCAACAGACCACCCTGTGACACTGATTGCAAGCACAAAAAGCCTGATTGTTCAAAAATCATGTAAATAAAACATAGATGTTGAAATGCCAACTTCCCACTATTCACCTTCAACCTATTCTTTTCATTTTTCTGCTTATTTTACTTGTTTCTTTCCTGGTGTCCTTCCTCTCACTGACGTTTTCCTTCAGTACCACCCTCTTTGCCTCCCAGAACCAACTGTAGCATTTAACTGTTCACAGAGCTTTTACTCTTTCACCTCACATGCCACTTGCAACAAGGACAGGCTACTCACTACTCAGACAACTATGAAAATAGGAAAAATAGTAGATTAATTAAGCTGGATCAATGAAAAACCCAAGAGTTTCTTACTCTTGTTGCCTTGCACTAAAATACATGAAGTACTCCCTGGCTTATAACATACTTTCTCTAAAGGATGTTTACTAAAAGGCAGTGTCAGTGTGGTGTCATTTCTTTGGCTACATCTCTTCTTGTAGGCTGAAATGTATTACAACTTTATCACTATTTTCCTTACTAAAAATGAAACAAGAGTTCCACAAACCCATAATTAATTTCCCCTTTGAGAACAAAGAGGATGCATTTTTAAAATGTTTTTATTGCCTTAGTAATGCATGTTACAAAAAGTCTTCTGCAGCAAAACACGCGAAGAACAGGAATGAGTGCAAACCAAACAAATCAGAAAGTAAATTATCTATGAAACCACTTATTTCAATGCAACAGGGAACAGTAAAGTTTTGAAACAGCTTTTGCTCCTCTGAAGAATGCAGAACTTATTGGAGCTCCTGACATAAGTCAAAATATTGCACTAAACCAGGATTTCAATTCCTTCCTCCCAGAGAGACCTAAACATTGTCCTCACAACATGTTTATTTTGTTGGAATAGAAGAAAAACTTAGTCCCGAGAAAGACTGCAACCTGCTCTGTCCTGCCAAGGCAATGGCTGTGCAATGTGCTCTCTTCAAGGGAAAGACAACTTGGAACATAAAGAAGTGGATTTTACACCATGATTTCTTCTCAGATCTCTACTCCAATCAGTTTGTACTGACTTCTAAAGACAAGACTTCTCCAGCGAACATGAGCACTTTGCCCAGATGCTTTAGCAGAACTCCAGTGTCTTATGTTCTGCCAGGCTTTCTTCTCCAAGCACCCCTGCACAAAGGAATTCTGAAGACATGACCCAAACCTTTTTACTTTGGGCCACACTAACCTCATAACACCTTCCTGTGCCTCTGATGCCAAAGTGCAGCTACAAAGTTACTCCAATTCCTGGATATGCAGCCATCTCCTTGGCACCACAGTTCACTTGATGTTAGCACTTTTTCACAGATTGAAGTATTTGTAGGCTGGCGAATTCTCTATTGGGAGGGTCTGTTTACAGGCTAGTATAGCTTACAAAGGGAAAATCATACTTTTTCTTCCTTGTTCAGTTTTTTTTTTTAATATTATGAGATAATTGACATTTCTTCCCTCTCTCTGCTCTCATTTATTATGTTGATGATGCTTCTGAAGTACTTGATAAATTCCATCCGAACATCTTCGGGATCTTCCTCTAAGTTGGAATGTATCAATTTCAGCTTGTTCAGTGGATAAGCTTTGAAAGGAAATAACAATAATTAGGTATATTCCTCTTATAAAAGAAATAGTCACCATCAAGGTCATGAGGCAGCTCATGCTGAAGTCAGCTGCAATTCAGTGGTACCCAACATTTTACACCTCAGATAATACAGAGCAGGGCAAGGAGAAATGCAGCAGTTTGTCAGTGTTGCAAACAAATGCAGCTCATTGCCAGATTAAATTCTTCAAACTTTGTTATTATTGAAGGGTAAAGTCTGGTTTTGGTCTCACATTCTGTTAAGCAGAATTAAACAAATTGAGCCTGAACTGCAATTTGATTGCTGAACTGATGTGATACTCCTCAAAATTATGGAATGATATTGTTGTCTTAAATATGTATTAATATATTAATGCTTATAACAAACATGTGCTTGTTTGAACACTGGAACAGGTTGCCCAGAAGGGAATGTGTGTTTTCACAGCCATGAACAACCACAAATAATTTTGCAGTATCTAAGGTACCTATTGCCAATTTTAAGATGCAGCTCATTAGCCTTTTATTTCAAAGGGCTCCTGTTCTTTTGACTGGCAAAATACAGACTGAAATGCCCTCAAAAGTGTGTTACTAAAAAAAAATCCAATGTAAGAACCAAACTACTATGGATGAGGAAATATGGCAGAAGTTCTAATTTCTGGGTCAGCTGCTTGGAGAAGACCTTCCCTTCCCATTCCATTTTTGTGAAATAGGAATATTGCTCCTTCCAAATGACCTTTGAAATCCATTATTTCTGTTTTTACAAAGCACTTTAGTGTTCTTTAATCAACAGATTTAAATGAAAAATGCAACCCATAAGGTATTAACAATTTTAAAGACATGAAGATCGAAGAAAAACTCTGAGCTACAAATGGAGTTTTCCATCTCCTTACCCAAGGACAGGTTTTCTGTGTCCCCTGCACTGCCTGGCTTGTGATGTGCCACCAGGAGACACTGACTGTCCAGCAGTGGCTGCTGCTGCACGAAGCACGAGTACCACATCTCGATTTCTTTCAGGTGGCTGGGCAGCTCAGGGTTGAAAATTATTATTACACCGTGGGAGTCCTTCATCAGAGCTGGCCAGCATGTTTCAAACCTTGAAAAACACAGGAAGTAGAAAGACTTTTAGCTGTAGAGCAGAAACATGCACTCAAACTTCCTCAAGGTTTTTTCCCTTTCTCAAGAACAGCTACTTTTAAAACTATAACATCAGTAACCTTGCCAATTATATATCATATTCCAAGTATTTTAACTTATCTGTTGTGATAGTTGATCCCATGATTTTCTGATTTGATGATTTGCTGACAATGTAGAATTTGGTTAAATGCTCATATAAACATAATTCAACATTGCTCTAAGAATGGATCATTCTCAATTCCATTTTTTAGAAATTAAGGCCTCAATCATATGCATACATTGTTTGAAGAACACTCACATAATTTAAAAGAGATGAAGGCAATTGGCAATTACAGAGTGGGCCTCTCTCTCCTGTATCTGTAACTTCATTCCAGGAGTTGTGGACTTTCGTATTTTAGTCAGTCTTTATCCAAAACAGAGTTCAGCTGAAATCATGGCAGAGAGTACCTAGTGTTGGATGTTTTACAGCATCAACTATTAACATATATTGGGGTAAAGAGTCAGAAATACTCCTCATGTCAAACAGATACTTAAGGCTTGAGCCTTAACTATGAATATCTTGTAAACAGAACTATCAGGAGTTCAGTAACCTGGAGGATGTAACAATGTCGGCTTACTTTGGATCACCACTGCAATCCCACAGCTCGAATCGACACCCAGCTCCCTTGTTGTTCCCATTGAGGTTTGGCTTCTCATACTCCAGGATCCTGCGGAAATGATGGATACACGGTGGGATGTGATCCCACACAGCGGCACAGCAGAGCGCGGGGCTCTGGGGGCTCTCGCTCACCTCACCCCCTGCGTGGGGCTGTAGCTGCAGATCCCTTCCGTGCTCTCGGACACGAAGTTTGCCAACACCGACTTTCCAGACTGGCAGAACGCGGGGGTGAAAGACACACGCAGGAATTTAATGTCACAACGTCGGTGCTCACCCAAGGCCCCCGCGCCATCCCTGCCGCGCAGCCCCGATGCGTACAAGCCTAGTCCCGCTTCCTCCTTCCCTCCCTCCCTCGGTCCGCCCCGCCGCAGCGAGCCCGCGGGGCCCGGCCCGCACTCACCTCCCGCGGCCCCACCAGCAGCACCTTGGCCCTCAGCATGGCGGGTGGGCACAGCGCCCCCCCGCGGCCGCTGCCCGGCAACGCGCGGGGCGGCGGGAGCGCGCTGCCATTGGCTGTGCCGCCCTCACGTGACGCGAGGGGCGGGGCGCGGCGTGAGGGGCTGTGGGCTGTTCCCGCTCCGTGCCGTTCGTGTTCCCGGGCCAGATCTCGCTGTAGCTTTGCTATGTCCTTTCTGTTTCCCGAGTCCGTCACAGCTGCGTCTGCTTGTGTCCCCCGCTCTGTTATCGCTCTGTCCGCACTCTCTTTACCGCTCTGTCCCCTTCATGTCGCCTCTCCGTCCTCTCAGTGTCCCCGGGCCAGATCCCGCTGTGGCCCTGCCGTGTCTCCTCTATGTCTCCGCTCCCTCACAGCTGTGTCCACTTCGTGTCCCCGCTCTGTTTCCACGCTTTCTTTACTGCTCTGTCCCCTTCATGTCGCCTCTCCGTCCTCTCAGTGTCCTCACTCCGTCCTGCTCTCCATCCACCGTGTCCTCACTCTGTCCCCTCAGCGTCCCTGCTGTGTCCCCTTCGTGTCCCCACACTGTGTCCGCAGCGTCCCTGCTGTTGCCTCACTGTGTCCCTGCTCTGTCCCCGCAGTGTCCTGGCTTGACAGGACGAGAGGACACACTCTTAGCTGCACCAAGGGAAATTTAGGTTGGATGTTAGGAAAAAGTTTTTTACAGAAAGAGGGATAAAGTACTGCAATTGTCTGCCCGGGGAGGTGGTGGAGTCGCCATCCCGGAATGTGTTTAAGAAGTAGTTGCATGTGGCACTCAGTGCCATGGTTGAGGTTTTAGGGCATGGGTTGGCCTCGATTATCTTAAAGGTCTGTTCCAACCTAGTGATTGTGTGTGTGAATTCTGTGGCTTTGTCCCTGCTGTCCCCTCACTCTTCCCTGCTGTGTCCCTGCTCTGCCCGGCCTGCTGGAGCAAGGATGGTGTCACAGCAAAAGAGTGATGGATCCTTCACAATGTATGTGCTGGTGTGGCCCAGGGCAGCTTTGGTGAGGGGAAAGTCCTCCTGGCACTTCCTGTCTGCTGCTTTCAGCAGGGGACAAGATTTCCAGCCCCTGAGCTGTGTAACCCCTGAGCACTGACCAGAGGAGGAACAGCTGATGACTTTTGAGGGCAGAAGTGGGAGAAAGTGGAAAGCCTCTCTCAGAACATTTTTCCACCCATAGATACAAATCTTTGAACCATGAGAAGAGAAAACCCACAACTCCTGTGCAACCTTTCAGGGTCCAAAAGTCAATGAAAGATGGAATAGAGAGCACCAAGTCCACTGCTGCACCCCAGTGCTGGTCACATCCATGCAATGCTGCTCTGCATTGGCCCCAATGCCCTGGAGGGATGAAACGGGTAGAGGTCAGTGCCCTCTTCCAGAGCCCTCTGTCAATGTGGTCTTCATTCTGCACTGCCCTGGTGTCCCTCACTAGCTCGAACAGCTCTCTCCTTCCTTGTTCCACTGCGATTTTAACTGCAGATTCTCCTTGGAAGAATGATGAAGCCAAGCTCTTGAAGATTCTTATTAAGGCTAGTTAGGGGAGGCAAGAGGCTTTTTGCAATGGCAGCTTCTAGGAAAATAAAACATCTGGCCGACAGATGTGCTGCTTCAGAGCTGTTTAGTGCCCAGGTACAATAGCACTTCTAGACAAGCTTTCAAATAGGGCCTCTAGGCGCTACCACAATGTAAATGTTTATTACCAGTACTGCTAATAAATGTGAACCAGAAATGCTCTGCTCTCACTGAGGGGGTACAGTCTTCTCTATCACAGTGGAGACTCATTTGTTTTTTCACTCTAGTTTACAGTGGTTCAGTGTGGCAGTGGCATCTCGATGTTCACACAGTATTTTAAACTTCAGAAAAACTTTTCTTTTCGGGTTCATGGGACTAAGACAATGAAAAAGCAGTAGTTGCAATTACCTCTGAATTTGGTTCTGGATGTGTACTTTCTGTTTGTGAAGATTCATGTGTGATTCAGGACAAATTCCCAATGAGCTGGGACAGCTCATAGTTATTTTTTCCCGCAGCTTTGTTGTTTTCCACATTTCAGACCCGTGACTTTCAAGGGAAAGACAGAAAGGGTGGCCCAGAGAGAAGAACCAGGACAGCCTTAGCTGGCATATGGTATTAGCTGACACCAGCCCATGGAGAGAAATGTGTTATAAAGGGTCCTATTGTGGACACCAGCACAGAAGAAGGGGAAATAAAGCATAAGAGGTAACTGAAACTGGGTAAAACTGGCTGTTTGTGCAGCTGCCCAGAAAGCAATTAGGATTAATTTTTAGATGGAGTGTCAGATAGGGTCTTTGTGTGTTTATATTAGCCACTGAAGAGTAAGGAGAGCACAGCTGACTAAGGGTGCAATTTTTGGATTTATCCATGTGATTTAGGGTTTGAAGTTACTTTAGAAAGTAGGAATTAAGCTTTCAAGCCACTTAGGATGACTGTTTTCAAAGGCATCTAAGTCAAGTACATTTGATGTTATCAGGATCTGCCTTAGGCATATGGGAAAAGCTATGTTAGTTCCTGGTATTTTGTTGGCTGAGAGCACATGTGTGTGAATCATTTTCCTTCACTGATTTAAAACTCTTTGTCAGACTGCAGCAGAGAGAAAACCCCAGCAGTAGGTGAACTACTTCCAGACAATGCTGGTAATGGTCTTTATGTCTTGCATTTATTAGATGGTAGCTTTTCCACCATAATGTTTTGGTAGCAAGCAAAAATTATCATCTTTAGGTGATTTTCCTTGTAAAAATCCTCCTTCTTCCTTCAAAAGCCAAAAGCCACTGCAAGGTATCAATAATATTTCAATAAAGCTGTTCTTCACTCTAGAAATGCCAGTGACAACTTGAGTGAGAGACACAGTGATTGCTGTGTGAGGGCAAGTGATGCTTTTTGGCTGAATTGCAGGTCAGAGGACATTTGCCTCCAAGGTAGAGACCCACTGGTTTTACTGGAAGCAGCAGTAAAATGTAATGCCAGTCAGCTTTCAGATAATACTTGAGCACTTGCAAACCATTCAGTCTTTCAGTATTTTAAGTTTGCATTCTATTTCATTTAATGTGGCACATAAAAATTTTCCTATGAAAACAATTCAAAAAATTTTTTTCATAAGCTTTTGTGGCTCAGTATTGGTGCTTTGTTTAATGTACTGTAGCAATGTTTCCAAACTATGGGAAACACGCCCTGGAGCACTCCAGTTGTGTGTGAAAATGCTGCCTGGGTTAGAAGTACAACCACATGGCACAGCTCACCATGAAGGGAAGGCTCTGCCTGGTTGCTGTGCTTTGCATGACATTTATTGTGTGTGTGCAGAAACAGCTCTTCAGTGGGCGCAGACAGGGACCTGCACTACATCGTCCATTTATTTATACTGGTTCACCTGGGGGCAAGGCCTGGAATACAGCAATTGAGAGGAAGGAACACCTATTTTTGAGCATTGTAACCCATTATTAAAAATTAAGGAGAAAAATCAATATTGTAATCTCAAAGCTTGTTGGTTAAGGAGCTCAGGGCAGGGATGTGTCTCTGGGGCTCCAAGCGTATTTGATTAAGTAAATGATGGTTTGGATGAAGTGTGGCTGCTCTCTGGAAAAATCTTTGGGTGGAGCTATGGCAAGAGAGCAAAGGGAAACAGGACATTAAGGTGCATTGACAGAGGTGCAGTGCAGTCCTGCTCTTTGTCACGAGTCTCCAGGGTAACACTCAGTTCAGTCTCTCTCAGAAAACCTATTCTGGAATCAACATGAAAAGCTCATGCAAAACCTTATTGCTTTGTTCATGCCAACAGATTGTCAAGAACTTCAACTCTTATTGATCTGTGGCCTCAAAGTCCTTCCCAGGGGAGATGAGGGTCTTTATTTCCATTTCACAGATGGAGAAACAAAGCAGAGATGTAAAAACAAACCCGTGGAACATCAATCTGCCTCTATGGCCTCCCCATGGCCTCCCCAAGAAAAGCCACCAAAGTGTTCTGATTTTTGAGTCACATACGTGAATCCAGGAGTTAGTTTCTGTGGTTTAAATCTTCAGGTACAGCTGCAGATGATGCCTCAGAAATTTTCCCTAACTAAAGTTCATGGAGCAACAGTAACACCTAGTGGCTGAATGTGCCAGTCTGTTGCTCCTTTCTTTCCTTCCTTTCAAGAAGTAGAGTCGGAGGGCACTCGGTGTGATTGACAGCTTTGGCTTGCAAGGCCAACACTTAGGACCTCCAGGGATTTGCCATTTTCCTTTCAACCTCCCACCACATTCTGTTTTCTATTAAAAGTGGTAGATGAAATATGAAACTCTTCCTCCCACCTCCCAACCCCCTTCACTTTTCTGGCTTGTGGTGGAGGTTGTTCCAGTCCATCTTGATCTTTAGGTGGGTGGGCTGTGAGTGACCAAGCCTACTGCTTCCAGCTTGGAGCACTCAGATTTCTGTAAGGAATCCAAGCTTTTGCATTTTTGCATTTTCTTTTTCTTTCTTTCTTTCTTTCTTTTTTTTTTCTTTTTTTTTTTCTTTTTTTAATTTATTTTTTTTATTTTTTAGCCTGAGAAGGATCAAGCAGATCATCTGGTGGAGGTTGGTGACCTCAGTCCATTTGATAATGTGGTGTTAACTTGCCTGCATTAAGGCAGACCAAACCAATCAGTTCCAAGAAGTACCATTTCCTAAAATGTGGTGTGTGGGATTGTTTGCCTCAATCTATTGGGACTGCTAATTCATCAGAGAGGGACCCCTAGAAAAACAGCATTAGGGAGGAAAGAACCCACAGATGTTTATTGTGTTAGCAGGAGAGCCCTTCAGAGGGTCTTCACTGCCCCTCAAAGGGGAAGGTTTCAATTTTTCCATGGAAAAAAAATTAGGCAAAAGTATTTCTGCTTAAGCCCAGATCATTTGCATTTGTAAATAGAACATAAACTTTTGGTGGGAATTACAGTGCTGAGACACTATGGGTTTGTGATAGTCATGCTGTTTCATTTTAGGCTTCTGGTTTAGGTGTTCTGAATTACAATTGGAAGCATCTGTTTAGGAGAGTCTTCACTGCCTTTTGACAGAGCCTGAACTCTAATTTACACTGTGGATATATGCTCTTTTGCACGTGATGTTAACTTGTATCACCACTCAAAGAATAAATCGTATTTGCCTCCCTTCACATCTCCAGTTCTTCATCCAGCTTCCTCCCAATTACCTGTTTAGATGGAACAGATTAAATTGAAAGCTAGCCTGATGCCTCTGGGATGAAAAAATAAAATAAAACAAAATAAAATAAAATAAAATAAAATAAAATAAAATAAAATAAAATAAAATAAAATAATCAGCTCCATGATCCCATTTACTGCAAAATTGCACAAAAGCCTGGTGATAACAGAAGGAGGTCCTGAGGACCAGTGGGGACATGGCCAAGTAAGACAAGGATGGAGCCTTTTGGCTGCTGTGGAGATGTACATGGAATTAAAGCATGGATATATACATACCATTAGTCAAACCTCCTAAATCTGGTGTTCCCAATACCTGTTTGTGAGAGAAGGCAAAGAGAATCACAGCATGATGGTGAGAAATGAGGAATATTGTGCTGGGATGTGCTGGGCAACCTTTACTCTTAGAAGGAATGTGGCAGCCTTGTTGTGCTGAGCGAAAAATCTTCCTTAATGTTTGGTAAAAAATGCTGTCAGAGGTGGCAGACCTGAAAGTACTGAAAGATGACAATCACAGGGTAATTGTTATTTGTGATTCACAAGGGCTCTTGGATCCTTTTCTATTAGAGCCGTATGCTTTTTGTTTTGAATACAGAATTTCAAAGTCAGCTTTGTTTCTCAGTGGCAGCTGTGGTGTTTGCCACCCGTGTTGGGCTGGGAAGAGATGGCATTTATTAACATTGTCTGATCTGGTTATTCACCCAAGGCCAGACCCTCAATGACTTCATAGAAAGAAAGCAAAGCAGTGCATAATGTCTTTAGAGGGACTGCCATGTACCCTGTAGGAGAGGAGAGCCTACTGACAGGAAGATTTTGTTTTCTCTCAGCTTCATACTCTGGTTTGACTTATGTGTTACTTTGCAGTTTATGGCCAAACACGGGAGTTCCTTAACCCCACGATCCTTCCAGGCATTATGTTTCTGCTAACATCCTGGGTCAAATCAGATGTCTTTTCACATGTCTCACATTCATTTTTATTTAAGGCTCAATTACCTCTTGGCAATATGCCACTAGTGACAACAGATTTATACCAGTAATTAGTATGTTTTGAGAAGTCTGGAATAAAATCCTTGCTCCTTTGCTTAGGTACCTGGATGCAGTGATGAATTCTTAACTCTACACCCTAAACTTTAAAAGATTTATTCCTGATAATTTTACCTCAATTCCCTTTAAAACCTAGTAAAAGTAGTGCATTAGTTTCCAATGCTTGGCTCACTTGCAAATTCCTCATTTGAAATCCCCTCCTTCATATCTCTGGGCTACAGAAACCTGTGTGTGAGACTGGCCCTCTGAAAGGGAGCTGCCACTGCAGACCTGCTGTGACTGAACCTCCTTCCACTGCTGCAGGTGCGGTTTGAAGAACTGTGTTGTTCTTTGTATTTTAAACACCGCGAGGAATGTCTTGGAAATAGAAAAAGCAAAGTAGACTGGGCATTATAAAAGAATTCATATTTAATACAGATTGTTGATCATTTAGTATTAAGTGGTTCATTATTTTATTGTTCTTCAATAATTTGAGAACTTAAATCTTCTACTTTTGGCTTGGCTAGTGATGCTGTCTTGAGCTGGGTTATAAAAATACTGTGCTTCACCTAAGCACAGATTGTTATAGTTTTCATCTTAATTAGCAAGCTGCAGATTTAGATGGATTAATACAATCACTCTTTCTTTCTTTTGCCATAGAAGTTCAGAAGTATAATCTGTCACTTGTGAGAACATAAAGAATTGGACTGGAAGCATTCCAAACTCTTTACTGTAAGTGTTCAAAGATTTAATGGAGTCCTCAGTCATAAAATCTTTAATTTGAACTAGACCTTTATATTCTCCATTCTTAAATTCACTATTTTTATGTCCAGGGGATTTCCTGTTATCCAAGTATGTACAGAGGCCCTTTATTTCCCTCTGTGTGTGTTTTTTAATTCAAATCAAATGTGTATGTCAGTGGTTGATTGCACTTAACCTCCTTAGGTTCATATTTCTTATTTAATTACATTACATTTTAAGGTTTAAGGCTATATATTTACTGCAGTTAATAGCACACCATATTTTAATGAAGCTGTTATCTTCTGCAAATATATACAGAACAATGGAGATTGATTGTATAGGACCTTTTGAAGAAATTGTATCTCAGAGCCATTTAAAATGAATAAACACAGTGGAGGGTTTTTGCTAATGTAGTTCTTCACCTAACTCAGCTTCAAAACCAAGGAAATGAGTGGTTGGGTTATCAGGGCTGTTGTTCTCCTGATCCCCAGCCAGAGACTGCACCTCTGTAGGTCAAAGCCACAGCTGGAGTGTCCCAGTCCCAACAAATTGTGGCTGTTCCTAGAAATGTTCCAGAATTGCAGCACCAAAGCCCACTCACCTCCCACATACCCTGCCCAGCCTACAGCTCAGCTCTGTCAATCCACTGTCAGTCCATTCAGAGAAGGCTCAGCACATGAACAATAATTATCTGATTTTACTGGAACATCTGAAAACAAGGGCAAGTATTACCTAGAGATCATGTCCAGAAAATCTGGGACAAATCTCCTGTGCTCCACTAGAATGCAGCCAGCTGAACACCTGTTTTCAATGCAGAACAGGGCATCACCCTGCACTGGGGCACTGCACTGGGTTTCTCACAACAATCTGGGAGTTAAGTACTCTGAATTGAGCCAAGAAATGCTGGGAGATACTTCTTTCCAGGCACACAGCAAGGCTGATAGTCTTGTCCTACCATTCCATCACATACCAAAAATCTCCTTAGTCTGGTCAAAAGATTTTATTTCTTTTTTTGGGCAACAATCAGTTTTAAACATTTCATAGTATCTTGCAGACTTTATAATTTCCTTTCTGCCAAAGAACAATTTATATCTCTCTTTAGATTACATCTCATCTTGCTTCTTTTATTTTTATTTCTCTTCTTACATTGCTGTTACTATTTATACCATGTCATTTTTATTCCATTCCTATTATCCTTACAATAGCCATGATACATAACAGAGCACTGAACCCTGTGGTACAAAGGGAGGCACTGAGAGAGATTTCCTGATGGCTCTGGTAGGTCAGGGAGTTCAACCAGATTCTTTCTGGGAGTAGACTGACAGCCCATGTATCCTTCCTGCCTGAGACCCTGGGGCATGAGGGGCTGTGAGCCAGTGTAATCCCAGAGGATTATTTGGAGATTGGTTTTGCATTTGTAGAGAGATTGATCTCCCTTAGGCAGAAGAGAAAACAGAGAGATGAAGAGCATTTCTTATGGTAAAAGAGATTTGTGTTCTGTGTGTAGGGCTGGATATCTGTAAAGTACAATTTTAGTAGCTCCAGATTGGGTCATTTAAAAATGGAAGCGAGGCCCTGGAAGAGGGATGGATTTTGGAAACCAAGCCCATTAGGTGTGGAATCCATTGCTGACAATGGAGTATACTGTGAACACCTAAGCTAGCATTAGTGTACATGTGCTTAGCCAAGAAATACTTGGAACTCATTGCTTTGCAGTGACTTTATCCTTTAATGCCTGCAATCTTTTGTATTTAGCACCTTAGCTTTATTTTTATTGCTTCCATGGAGGAATCTGTCAGGTTCAAGAGAGGAGATTGGGTGAAGAGCCAGCTAAAGAGCAAGACAGTGCCACTGAACAGTGCTGGCATTTGCTTGGATGATTGCTCTCCTTGGAACGAGGAGATCAAAATGTTCTTAAAGGTAAATTGATAAATCTGGAAAATATTCTCTTTAAATAATCCCCAGAGGTCCCAGCCTAACACGCACCTGTAGAAAAAAAAAAAAAATTAGCCCCCAACAACTGAACAGGATGTTGGGCTGCATTACAGTAAGAACAGAATATATATCAAAAAGGTGTTATTGTTATTACCTAAACCACTGGTGAGTTCTTGTTGAGAGTGCTCTTTTCAGTACTGCTCACTCTACCTAAAGAGGATATGATTAAAGGATAAAACAAGGAAAATGACAGTAATACTGTGCCTTTCAGCTCTGAGTAATAAAGCAAGACTGAAGAGCTTTGGTATTATCTTGTTTAAAAAGAGATCTTGCAGTGATTTGAAATGATTTTAAAATAATGAAGGAGATTAATGACGTTGAAACAGACAAAGTCTATGAAAACAAGAAGAGTTAAATTGGAAAACAGGATCTGGGGAAAAGAATGAAGACAGAGAAGGGAGAGGTTCATGTGAATGCTCCAATAAATATGTAATGTCAGTTATCAGAGGAGTCCTGTGAATCTGGATGTGCAGGGTAAGGTGAAGAATGGAACTGTAAGGAAAATAGGAGAGTGACAGTGGCATTGTGTCTGTTGGCCAGCAACACACAGGCAGTGGAAGCCACGCTGGAGCAAGGAGGAAAAGGAAGGTCCTGCAGCCTGTGAGGTAGGTCCAACATGGGCAAGGATGGTGCAAGGATGGTGCAGAGAGGCACTGACTGACAAATGTTTGCAGTGTGAAGACAGAGGCTGACAGGTAAGCAGCTTGTGGAACAAGGCAGGGGAGAGAAAAGGGAGAAAGCACAGGGCTGCTGTTAATCCACCTGAACTGCTGACACCTAAGGGGAAAATACTGGAGGCAATTTCAGCTCTTAGCTGGGCAGGATCCTGCTGTGGTGGTCCATATGCAATGGGACCAAGTGCAACAATTTTCAGCTTGTAGCCTGCAAATTTTTGAAGGGCCAAAGCCAACTTCTAGGGGCCCTGTGAAAGCCAGCTAAGAAAAGCAGACTGTTGTAGTTAGTCCTTGTTGTCATGGCTCACAGAGAAAGTTCCTAAGAGACTTTAAAAAAAAAAAAATCAATAAAAGCTGAAAAATATGGCTAGAACATTCAGATTTGCTGGGTGGATGAAAGGGAACACCAGTCTCCCCACTTCCATCCCCACCACATGTTCTCCTTGGTTCCACAGGGCAGGTGGCAGTACCTAGGGTGTGCAGGAGCTGGGATGAGGGTGTTTATTTCCATAACTCCTTAGGTATGTGTTTTGTGTGCTTTTACTTGCATATTTTGTGAGGAAGGGAGTGAGCCCACTCTCTCTTATGTGACTTGCACAGTACAGAAGGGGAATTCAGTCTCTCACTCATACTGGGTTCCTTGAGACAAGCAACCTGTGTCCATGGGGAAATTAGGAGAAGTAGGAGGATTTAAGGGCCAGAGTACAAAACTGAGACATTCTTTGGTCATGAAAGTCCTTCCTTCTCTGAGATTCAGAGAATCCATGACTCGGGACAGGTTTTTAAATTAGCTAAGCATTGGGAAACCACCAAATCAGTCAGTGACTCCATTAAAAATTGCAGCCTAGTCTCTGGTAGCTGCTCCCACTGCATGTTGCGGAGTGCTTTGTTTTGTTGTAGAAGTTCAAGATTCTCCATGGTCTGGAGAATTTATAATACCATGTCTTGTACAGCATCAAGCAAGCAGGCAGCCCTCAGTGATGGAATGATGTTTAATGAACAGTTAATGAACAGGATCATGCTTTGGGGATACAGACATGGAGACAGACCTCCCAATGTTTTCTTTAGTGACCTCAGTGATGGAAGAGAGAGCATACTTATTAAATCTGTAGATGAGGAAAAGCTGGAACTGAATGCAAGAGTACTGGAAGGCAGGATTAAAATTTCAAGTGATCTTGATAAATTGGTGATATAATCTGAATAAAATTAAATGAAACTCATTAAGGACAACTGCAGGGCACTATGCTTTGGCAGGAATAATTTTAACTAGCATGTACAGGATGAGGGAATGTGAGGCTAGCAGCCCTGTGGAAAAGGTGGAGATCCCATGGATCAACAATGATGTACAGATGTCAAAAAGGCAAATCCTCAGCAGAGCAGTGGTATTCCACAGAAATATAAGTCATGGATACCATCAAATATATGTAGGCCAGTTGGAAAATGCAGAGGAAAATACCCAGAAGAAGCTGAACTATCTAACATGACCTGAAGAAACTGGCGTTCTTTTGCTTCTAGAAGAAAAGGAATGTTATTAAAACATTTAATAAAGTAAGTTGAGGAATTAAAAGTCTCTTCAATGAGAGGAGGAATAGTTTTCTACATCCATAATGAAAAAAGTAAGCCATTAAGAGCTTAAATTACAGTAAACCAGAATGAGGTTGAGTGCTAAGAAAAACTACCAGAACAGAGCACAAACATTGAAATTTGTTTCCAGATGACCATGGAGACTTTCTATCTTGAGGTCTTTCAGAACAAGGCAGAAAAAATTGTGCCAACAATAATCTGTGTATAACAGATCTTGCCTTCTTACTGGGAGAAGGAAGAAGGATTAGGTAACTCTTACAATCCTTCCTGGCTACTTCTGGATGTGTTTCTACCCTGGCAAGTCAGAGTGCAATAGCCTTGGTGCTGTTTCTGCCTTATGACACCTGTGTGCACCCCTGCCCTGCTGCATTCTTGATGATTTTGACGGATTAAGGGTGTGTCCACAAGCTCCCTGTGCCTGTGCAGATCAGTGCCTGACATCAAAGGTGACATAAATCATTTTTCCCAGGACACAATAATGCTCAGGGAATATATAATTCCACCGGACATAGGCATTGTCTTGCTGATCAGTTGAGTCATCACAATTTCCATCTGCTGAATTATGCTTCAATCTGAGTTATTCTATCCCTTGTATTACTTTATAATACCCACACAAGTGCTTCACTGAGGCAAAGTTCTCATCTATGGTCAGTGAATTTTGCCATTCATGACTTCTGACTCATTTCTCATGCTTCACACAATAACGCTGAAACATTGTCTATAACATGAAATGCTGTATATCATATTTGGTGTATGCTAAACTGCTTGTGTAAGTCAGAGTTTTTTCAATTCTATTTCATTTTGAATTGTGATTGATTTATTTCCAGTCAAATGTAAGAAATGTCCACAGAATAGCCCTCTACTAGCCTAAAAGAAAAACCTCCACAGTCCCATAAAATTTTCAGTCTGGCTCAGGTTTGGTTTGAGTCCCCAGTAATAGACGTGTTACAATAACCTTAGTAATCTTATAATTCAATTTATAATAGAGGTCTTGAACTCTTACTGTTACTAACCTCTTATCCATCTCTTTCAATTTTCCAAGGTTTCTTGAATGTTTTGTATATCACAATGATCTAGGCGCTTTGGGAAGCTAGAAGGCGTTTATCTAAATTATTTTTGGGTTTAGATGATCTTATCAATGACTTCATTCTAGCTTCAAAAGGACACTTCATAATTCTAAAGCTCCTCAAGGTTTTATCAACCAGAACAAAGCTGCTTTTCCTTTGGTCTCTTCTTAGTATGCACATGAAAAGTGCACTTGAAAAATCCTAGGGATTGGCCTTTCAAAATCTGTTTGCCATGATTCTAACAACATTGTGACTTTTCTTTTTCAGCTAATTACTGACTTTTGTAATACTCTTAAGTGGTGCTGAAGTGTTGAGATGGCATTTCAGTTGTGGAGCTGCAATCTGCTTACAGATACGACAATACTTTTCTATCTTTTTGTGCCACAGATCCCTCATTCCAGTTTTTCCCTTTCAACTGAACAAAAATCAGACTAAACTTCGATTATTCCTTTTATTGTCTGTATTTTCCACCACTTCATTTATTGGTTGGCTTGCATGCAGGGTTTGTATGGGCAAAAAAATTATAGATATTTTCTCAGAACAGTTTCTGATGTCTTAAGTCTCAGGTTTGCCCAAAGGACTGGGAAGCTGAAACACATTCCATGTGCCCATATGATTTATGTCCAATGGATTATCCTTATGACATGATAGTGTAAGGCTGGCATTTGCATAGAGGTGAGCAATGTGCAGGAGGACAGCCCTCCAAGGATTTCTTATGACAGCAGAGTTCACAGGGTTGGTAAATGAAAACCTGCCCCTTATCTCTTTATTTATTTCCCCCAGTGCTGCTCTGCATCGTGGCTTTCCAGTGTGCATCTGCCCCTTCCATCTTGAACTGAATTAGTGAAATATATCCGAGTAACTTATTTAGCTCTGCTTGCCTGGGCAAATCTTTAATTAACAGGCATACAGAGTGTAGCTTTCTATTTTAAATATATTACGTCTGGTTCATAAGAATAGGACTGTTCAGATTTCAAGGGTTTTCTTCTCAAAGCCAGTCCCTCTGATAAATTGAAGGGATTATGTTTTTGTTGGCTGTCTTTGTTACCTCCATCACTGTGTTTCCAATTTATCAACATAGTTTTGAGAAATTGTTAGAATATGTTGCACTCGTAAGCACCGTGGGGAGAAAAAATATTCATTTATTACTGCTATTGTGTTTGATTATATTACGCATATCCAAAGGACTAAAATGAAATGTCATCTTTAATTCTCCCCTTACAGTAGACAATATCACCCTTTCTTCTCTCTTTCCAGAAACAGCTTGGAAGTCAATTCTTCATTTTCATTTTAAATCAGCCATACAGAATAGAAGCAAGTGTTCATTAGGGACACAGCAGAAGTAATGGCAGTCTGGAGATCTGAGCTCTGTTTCTGGCTCTGCCTTTAGTTATTTGCAGTCTTGAACAAAGTCATTTGACCTCTGGTCTCCATTCTCTCAGTTCATGAAATAGGAAGACCATTTGCTTCCTACAGATGTCTCTAATAATTTGCCAGAATCATGTCTTCTCTAATCACCTGTGTTTAATATCTCCTAGGGTCTTGCAAAATCAGTGGAGGCTGAAGCAGCAAATTTTCCATGTAGCTGAAAATAAAATGCTTTTGGAAAGTTAAGACTTGAAGACTATGAAGAGCTTCTGGAGGGTCTTACCCAGGCCAGGAGAATGGGTCAGAAAGCCACTGGTGCTGTTCAGTGTTGTTAAATATTCAGAAATGATCTCTCTGAGCCTGTCAGGAGAGGGAGGTGGGGTTGGGACAGAAGGCTGAACCCTGCCCTCAACACTCTGTCTGGTGCTGCAGTGAACTGCTGGAGGTCCAGCTGCACCCACTTTGTGCACATGGAGCTGTGGATGAGCACCCAGAATCAGGGGGGTCTTAGGGAACTGCTCAGTGTTTTGCTGCTCCTGACTCCTTTCCAAGGTGAAGGCTGAATTTGGAATGGTTTGTAGTCCAGTTTAGAGGGAGCAGCAGAGAGCAAATCTCTTCTTTTGTTGCCCTGTCAGGCTGAGCAGAGGTTTCCTGAGGACTGACTCTGAGCAGCATGTCTCAAAGGATGAACATTCTAGGGTGAATTTCTGGGAGCTGTGTGCTTTCTTGGGTGTGAGAGAAGGGAAAGGAAAATGTTCCCCTTGCTGGAGGTGAGGGAAGTATAAAGGGAAGAGTGCTCAGTCTGCCCTGAGCCAGGGCTGAGGGCAGAGGGGTCTGTTATGTCCCAGCTTCAGGCACTGAGGGCATTTTGTAAATAAATAGTGTCTGTTTCTGAGTGGGCTTGGCAGTCCAATGTTGCTGGAAGAGAACTTTTAGGTCCCTTTGGGCTCAGAGAGTGCTGGTCCACAGCCCGCCCCAGCTCTGGGGCAGCCCGGGGAGGCTGTGCTGAGCTGCAGTGCAAACTGCATCTCTGCCTCCTTGTGTGATTTGCTTCAGTGATTAATGACAGCGGCTGTTTAAAAACCTGGTGCCTCATTTGCAGTCTAAACTTGTCTGGTTACAGGCTCCAGCCAGGGGCTATTTATCTCTGTGTGCAGGCTCTGGAGGTGGGCACCGTGGGGGAAGGGGTAGCTGCTCACCTGTGGCTGGGGGCAAATGCCAGATACAAGATACTGGATTTTCCCAGTGTCTGGTAGGGAACATTTTTCAGCTGCAGCATCTTGCAGGGAAGAGGGTCTCTCTGCCTTTGCAGAGCCCCACGGGGAGGCCCTGAGCCCCTAGAATACCCCAGCAAGAGACCTGCTTTCAGTGGTACATCAGGTACATCAGTCACATAATGTGACTGCACAAACAGTGAAGGTGCAGAGGGGGTGTTGAGAGCTTGCAGGATCTGAGGGTAAAAAAGTTAGAAAGACAGTTGTGTCATCTTAAAAATTAAATCCCTCCTTGAGGTGTTTGGTGCAGAGAACTTGCTTGCCCAGTCGGTGAGCTGCCAACAGCCCAGGTTCCTCTGGAGCTGGGGACACTGAGCCAGCAAATGGGGTTGTGACACTATTGCCAAATGGGGGATGTATAAAGATTTTAAACACAGATTCAGCTGCTATACAGAGAAGGAGCCGTGCTGCTGCCTCCCTTCTTGGGGTGTTACCATTGTGAAACACCCACATCCTTCTACAACTGCAAAAATGTTCCTCCTGCCTGGGGCCAACTGTGCAATTCTTCAAGCTCAGGGCCATCCTGGGTGATAAACCAAAGGGGTCTTGGGGAGGTGGTGGCAAAAGGAGTGCTTGTGTTTGAATCATAGAATCATGAAGGTTGGAAAAGATCTCCAAGATCATTGAGTCTAACAGTCAACCTCACACTGTTACGTTCACCACTAATCCATGTCCCCATCTGAGTGATGCCAGAATGAGCAGGATGCACATGGTGAAAGCAGAGATCACTTTCTCACTGCTTACCTTGTGAATGAAATGTCTTAAAAATATTTATTTCCTATTTTATCCGTGTAACTTCTACAGCAGAAGTTATCTGTGAACATGGCAGCAGCCACCAGCTTTGGGTATTTGGGCTGCGTTCCCTTCGACCTGGCCCTCGGTTGACTGGGGAGACACATTTACTTGTGCTGTGTGCCGGTGATGCCTCGGTTTGGGTGGGGACTGAGGGTCCCCGGGCGCTCCCTGCCCGTGGGGTTCTGCCGGCAGTGCCCGGGCCGAGGCTCAGCCCCGCGCGTTCTGTGCTCTGCGGGACCGCGGCTCCTCTGCCCCGGGCCGGGCACAGCCCCGACGGAACCCTCGGCAGCGGGGTCTGCCGCCAGGCCTGCCAAGGGTTAACGCCGAAGCCCCACGCCCCCTTTGACGGAGTCGGGCCAACCTCGCCAAATTTGAAAAGGCATCCGGGGCTGAGTGTGCGCCCTGGGAGCGTCGAGCCGCGCTGGCCCCGGACCCCCTGCGCGGGCAGCAGCCGCCGCCGCCGGGGCTCGGCTTGCCGAGGGTCGAGGCTTCCCTTTGGCAGCCGGAGAAGCCACCCCCGTGTGCCCGGCTCCCCGCGCTCCCCGCCCCCGGGGCTCCTCCGTGCCGTGGGATCCCGCCGTGACCCGGCCGGGGGAGCGCGGTGTGGCCCCGCGCCTGCCGGGCGCTCTAAGAGGGAAAGGAAAAAAACCCCGTCCTTGCAAAAATGCAGCTCGCTCTTTTCTTGTCCTGGTGCTGCTGCCTGCATGGATGCGCGCTGGGCACCGGCTTCCTCTATCAATTCCCAGCATCAACCCTGCAGCACAACTACCCAGAGCAGAGCTCCGGCTCGCCGGGCAGCGGCTTCGCCAGTCGCCGGTGAGTAAGACCGCGTCCAGCTCCGGGCGAGGAGGCTGCGCCCCGCCGGTGGCTCCGGAGGGACAAACGGGCACGGCAAAGCCGCGGGCAGCGCTCCCTCGGAGGGCGCAGGGGAGCGCCGGGCTGCTGCCCCTCGGCCAGCCGGGCTGGGCTGTGCCCGCATCCTCAGTGGGCTGCGGGACTCTCCCTACCTGCCCGCGGCAGTGTCCGCCCCCTGGGGCCGGGAGCGGCTGGGGAATCCAGGAGCTGAGCTTGGGTAAATGACACCCGCAAAGTCTCCCCCTGCCTCGCCCAGCCCGTCGGGGAGGGGAAGGGGCTTTGCCGGGGCTGCGCGTCCCGGAAAACCTCCCGAGCCGGGACACCGGGGATGCCGGCAGAGGGAACTGTTATAGCCCTCGGCTGCGGGGGGAAACTTGTTCAGCTCAACAAAGGAAAGCCCTTAATTACAGATCTCTCTTCAAGAGCTGCAACTTCCAAGTAGCTGTTTGAAACCGAACCTCCCACTCTTCTTCTCTCCCCCCATCCCAACACAATTTCTTATAAACTTAATATAAATCAGGTTTGATTTACTGTATCTTACTGCTTCAGTAGAGCAAACAATTTAGGCTTCTCCCCCTCCCCT
The DNA here is from genome assembly GCF_965231275.1 of Zosterops lateralis. Classification (NCBI taxonomy): domain Eukaryota; kingdom Metazoa; phylum Chordata; class Aves; order Passeriformes; family Zosteropidae; genus Zosterops; species Zosterops lateralis. Next base: position 7,208,338 of record NC_139779.1, on the reverse strand, counting down.
CTGTTTTCTCTGGGTATTTCTCTAGAGGTGAAACAGCTGTTCAGATGAATGAGCTGCACTGTATAAAGCAAGAGAGTGGCTTAACCTGATTCCAGTTGTTCTTGAATTTCACTTTTTTAAATTTTTTTTTTCCTGTCAGTCCCTTAAATGGGGACTTGAGACTTAATATTCATGGCTCGTCCATCCTGTCCCTCTCTACCTCTTTTCCTCCTCCCTTGCTAATACCTAGTCTGCGTGAGTTGTGCTGCTGTGGAAGGAGGCTTCTGTTAGCACCACTTATTTGTGCTGGGGACTGGGGAAAGGCACGGAGCTCGTGGGTTTCAGTGTCGGAGGCGCAGGGCCGGGCACCAGCCCTGTGCCTTGCATGGGGCTCGCATATGGTGCGGATTTCCCCCCGGGGGGAGGTGCCTTTGTCCGCTGCGCTGTCAGACAGGCCTGGGGCTGCAGGGGGTGTGATGTTAAACTACAGCAACTGTCAAAGGGTTTTCTGCCTTTGTCAAAGGCAGAAAATTATAGGAGAGTAATGGGATAAACCTATCCCAGCTGGATCTCTTCCAAGGTACCCCCTTCCCAAAGCATGAGCTGCAATGAGAACCACATGTCATTTGTCTTACATATCTATTAGACTGCAGATCTTTGTTCAGAGCTACCACGCTTACATGAGTGGGGACTCTGCTCACCAAAGACCTTCCCCAGTTCTCACTCCTGCACAGTTTTCCCATGCCTCAGTGGTTTGGACAGCTGATGCTTTGTCAGGAGAACGTCTCTCTCCAAGTCTATAAAGTGTTGTGTAAAACCACACAAACCTGATTTAAACAATGATGTTGGGGAAAGCTGGTAAATTTTTTAAATTTATTTTTTATGTCCATTGGAACTTTGCCCTTTGAGACTCTCCCGTTCTAGTTCAATGCAGAGGGGGAAGTAAAAAAATTGAAGGGAGGGAAAAAATCACCAGTGGATGTTGTTTAAGAAAAATTCAAGTGCTCAGTCAAATATCACACGTTGAAGCAATCTTTTTATGTTTTAATTTCCCCTTGAGTGGTGAAGTTTTGTTGTTGGCAAATGTCTAACAGCTTCACTTTCTGATGGGAAAATCTGTGTGGGAAAACTTTCCCCAGCCACAGTGTTGGCCTTTTGAGGGAAGTCTCCTGCTGGGTGCAGCTTCAGGTTGGGATAGCTGGACTTTTCTGGATTTATTATGGTCCATGATAAGAGTGAGGGTTTTTGCTCTGAGTCTGACATTGATCTATAGAGTTGCAAAGCCTTTTTTCAAGGGCTGATCAGACTGGTATAGATGGTTTTATGTTCTTCAGTGTCCCTATTGCCATTGAAACAGGAGATCTTGGTAGCACCTGAATTATGTGAAGCAACAGCAGCTCCATCACAGCAAAGCTTTCTGGCCTCTGCCCTGGAGAAGCTGTGGAGGTGACAAGATGGTAGGAAGGTGATTGCTATGAATGGCGCTACATGGCCATTCTCATTTTCTCTTCAGACTTCTCAGTGTGTGCTTTGTCCAGTGACTTCTGGCACTTTCCTGAGTAAAAAATAAGCAGGGACAGAGCCTTGAAAGTTTGTGCTGCAGCTGCAGGTGTTGTTACATTGCAGCACATACTGATGTGATGCTGTACAGTTGACAGGTTTCCTTGATACAGGACACACAGAGCATGTTTGTGCAGTTGTCTTTTCCTGTCCTTGATCAACAAGTGATTGAGCTGTTTGGGAATCTGCTTGAGATTCCCAAACTCTGATTGAATTTGGGAATCTGCTATTCAATTTTCTAAAAACTAACTTATCATAAGAGTTGTATTTCTCCAAGGGGAGAAGATTCTGGTGTCCTTTGTGCTGATACAGCCCTTGGTATCTAGGATGCAGGCTAGCTCAGGGATGGGCTCCTCACCATGTTTCCTGCCAGAAAAATAAGACCCTGAGCACTGTAAAAAGCTTGGAGTGGTGAAGGGAAATTTGGAGGAAAAAATATAGTTATTCACATTCTTCAAAGAAGCCATGGAATACTTATTCTGGAGAAATGATGTATTCTTTATTTCCTTTATTTATTTATTTATTTATTTTTAATGAATATTCTAGCTTCTGGTTGGCTTCAGTTGACAGGTCTTGGTTATTAGACCCAAAGACACTTGCAGTCTATCTTTGCATGTGCTTGAATTGAACTTCTCATGTGCAAGTGCTAGTGTCTGAAATCCAGGCAGCAGTGTCTGTTGGCATTGTATAGACTGCAAGAGCCTCACAATTTAGCTTGGAATTCCCATTCAGTGCATGCATTTTGAACTTGCTGCTGTGTTAAGGCGATGAATGGGAAGTGGGCCTTACTGGAAGCATAAGAATGGAGGGGCTGCCTGCCAAGGAGAAATCGTCCTCCAAGCTTTGAGAAGCTTTGCTAACTGAGTTAAGGGAAGCTTGTTCCCATGCTGGAAGTAGCTCAGCTGTCAAGGAATGCCTGACTCTGTGTTAGTTGTCTTCGGGGTTGGTGTTCTCCTGACTCCTCATTCTATTTTCCTGTACTTTCTAATTAGTCATGCACTGAATCCTTGGAACTCAAATTGTGGGAGTCAGAGACTTCTGAGAATAGATGCAGGGCTTAGACTGGGAACCTCTTTGGGTGAGAAGTGGAGGTGGCTGAAAGAAAATCCCAAAGCAATGTAGGATGATAAATTTTACTGGGATCATTACAGTACCATCACAAAAACCCTCTGGGGTGGATGCAAGTCCAGCCGTGGCAGTTAGGTTTTCAAAACACTCTTCAGCCTAAAACCTTCTTCCTGTAATGAACATTAGAACCATGATGTTACAAAATAACAGGAATGTACAAATAGGTATTCTTATCCACATTCTGCTGGTAATTGCACATTTGGTCACAGTAATTCCCAGTGCTTCCTACAGCAGTGGTGTTTCTTGAGGATGGATATGGTGAGGAAAGCAATATCTGATAGCTGTAAGAGCAATATTTGGTTGCCAGAGGCAGAGGCTTTGCATGGAAGGCCAGGTGGCCTTTAGCCATTTCATGTTGTGACTCAGAGCATAGCACAGGAGAGTGAGACCAGGGTTCCAGTTGCTCCTACACCAGTGCTTTACTCCATCAGGGGGGAAATCACTTTGCCATGGATTACATGGGATAGTTAAACATGCCCTATGAGATCCTATGACGTGGGAATGATATTTAAACAGACATCAGCTTTCCAGTACTGCAGCTTGTCTTGCTTCCCTGAGAAACCCAAAGTGTTGGTGCTTGAAATATGTTGTCAATTATTCCTTGAGGCTTCCAGTTTCCTCACAGGTCACTTGAATGTCTGGCTCCCAAGATCAAGATGTCTGTGTGGACCTCTTGTAGGTAGATGTGTTCTGTCTACAATAACTGCCCGTGTTGTGCCTGGCCCTACAGCTCCATCTGGGCTGGGCTGGAAATGGCCCTCCCCAGCACAGCTGAGCTGTAATGTAGCAACCTCCAGCCTCTTAGGTGAGGTTTTAATTCTTTTAAGCAACTGTGGGTCTCTTTATGTCATAAAAGCCTGTTCTTAATATTAAAAGGTCATCTATGAATAAGTGTCCCCATTTATGCAGTCTGTCAGAATGCTTTTAGAATGTGTATCTGGAGTTTTCCTGATGGATTTTTATTAATTCTCTCCTCACTAGAAAAAGATGACTTGAACCTTATTTCAGCCTCAAATTCTGAACCTCTCGTGACTCTTAAGTGGGTGTGGAATATAAAACTATACATATTGGCCAAATGTGGTTCTCTCTCCTTTTAGTGACAGGATCTTGCTCTCTGAGTCATTTTCTCCATCACCTAATTGTCTGCTCATTGCCTGAGGTCCCTGGTTTGCTGTGGACTGTGAGGATATCAAGCAGACAAACTGGGATTTGTGTCATGCTGTGTCCTCTGCTCTAATTCCTCTTTGAAGTGCCCGACCCAGGTAACCAAGAGGTCAGAAGGTCTTGAGCTCACCACCAGACCCTGGAACTATCTGGTGTTTGTTCCCTGGACTCTGCAGCCATATGATCTTCATCTGACTCGTGGGGTTCAGGGCTGTAACTTTGCAATGCAATTAGCAGTGGAGCCAATGGAAGTCTAAGGGTCTGGTGACACTGGAATGGCTTTGACATACCAGATGTGATTGTAGCTACTGCAGTAAATGTATTCCTGTAGGAAATCTACTGTACTGCCTTTCCAGCTGCTTGTGTGAATAATTTCCTCTTAGGTAGGTTTCATTTACCAGCTCGAGGGGAAAAAACAAAGGGAGCAGAAAGGCAAAACAATGGGTGCCACTGAACTTGTGCTCCCCTTGGAGAAATTAACATGTTTCTTTCAATAATCCTTATTTTTTAGTTTTCTCAAAGTTGAGCTTGCTAGGGTGCTAAAGTGCTGGTAGAAACAGGTCAGGTTAGAAATGTCACAGCTTTGCTTGGGGAGTGGTTCTTAGACACTGGGGTCAGAATATTTACTCACATCTTTGTTTTGTTGGGCTGTGTCTTAATAAAGGGGGAAAAGTAAGAATGACTTTCAGATAAGGATTAAGAACTGAAAGCAGAGAGTGCTTTAGGTCTTCTGGGTCAGGGTAAAGGACTCTTTCCTGCATCAGACCTCCAGCATGTCTCTAAATGTTACTGATTTATAAAGCATAGATGCCTTTCCTGCAGGATAATACAAAAATTCATCCAACTGTGTTTCTGAAATATGCACAAAGCTCTCGACTCAATTTTAATTAGACAGATCTAGACAGTGCTTAAATTTACTTCCACTGAGGCATAATGTTTATTTTGAATCTTTGAGCATACAGCCAGCCTGTGCCAACTTAGATATCACAAAGATTCTGTTAGGATAATAGCTGCCAACTGGAAAAAAGGCCAGTGCTACTAATGTGGTCACTGTCCTACATTTTTCAGCTTTTTATATAGCTGAATAATACTCAATCTCTTGCTTAGTGTAAATATGCACAGTGAACTAGAGTCCATAATGGTGCAGGAACCAGCAAGAGTAGGAACTGTGATATTGTTCCTTGTTGGTTTTGTTCCTTGCCTCTTTTATTTTTGAGAAATGGTTGTTTGTTGACGTGTAATTTATTACATGATTTAGGTGCTTTGGCTGGTTTTGACAAGTAGTCTTTTCCTGCTCTTGGAATTGAACAGATGTGTGAAGAGTATGCTTGGGTGGAAGTATTGCCTGTAATGTTTAGGCCTTGCTGTTTGAAAATAGCTGAATCTTTTGGGGAGGACCAACAAATATGAAGCTATTTCAGGTTTCAAACTCCTTTTCCACTTCTAAAGCTGGGCAATCATATTTCTGGCAAGGAAAGAAGCCTCCTCTATCTGTCTAGAAATGGCTTTCACTCAGAGGCCCACACAGTGGATGCCTCTGAGACAAAAGCTGAAGGCAGCTTCACAATGTTTCATGTTTGGAACAGGTCAGTCTCCTCTTCCATATCAATGCAGTTTATCTGGAAATGAGAATCTGCCACTCAAAATCATAATAGTTAATTTTGAAACCGAGACGAGATGGTAACTGTGAGCTTCTCTTATTTAGGTCTCTTGCCTTTACCTCTGTGGTTTGCTTTGTGTCTCCTGTCTATCCTCCCAGAGCTGAGTAAGGCTGTTCTTATCCAGCCACCTGCCTTTATGCTGAGCAAACAAACCATCTGTCAAAACATTAAAGCTAAAAGTGAGGTACCACTGCATAGAAAGGACCAATTCATGTCCAATATTGACATCAGGTTATGTAGTCAGATGTCTTTTTAATCAATTCCACTTTTTCTGCCCCTAGGAACTGGGTGGAAGTGATATTCTTTGCAGCATTTGTGCTGGATACAGGCATGTGTTTGCTCAGAGCATCTCAGAAATGCCAGTGCAGTGAAATCATGAGGCAGGGGAGTATTCCCCGGACGTGGTTGTGTAACCAAGTTATACTGAGTCTGTAGAGTTAAGAACAGGTTCAGTTCTGTTTCTTCTGGATGTCCCTCTGCCTCTTCTGTGTGTGTATGTGCACTCTGGAGAGGAGGTATGTTTGTCTCTGCAAATGGACAAGACTCTGGATTCCTGATTTCCACTTTTTAAATGGAATAAAAAGACCAAGGACATGAGAAAAGTGTGCCTTATAAAGGTAGTATAGGACAAGGCGTTTCATGAAAGGTCCTTGTTTCATGCAAGGACAGTTTTGGGGGTGGTCTGTGAGGAAGGGAGCACAGCAAATTTGGTTGCAGGACCTCAGTGTTAAGGTTCTTGGTCTTCTGAGTGAGAAAGGGAACAGGATGCCCCTCGCCCTGTGCATGTTGGGTGTTAGAGCTGTTTCGGACTAAGAAAAGGCAGCTGCATAGGTGCTAAATGAGCTAAATACTCCTCTTGCCCTGTTGGGATGACCTTGTGAGATGGAGCTGCTCAGTTGAGGCACGACACAAAAACTTCCCTTCTTGCACTTGGCTCGTTTTATGCCTGGGGTCAATCCCCATCTGCTTTTTCCCTACAGGACTTTGCTCAGTTGTTCAGGACCGTGGTGCTGGGAGCTCTCAGCTTGGTTTGAGCTGCTGCTCCTGGGGAAGGGCTGGGGTAGAAGGGCTGGAGGATGGATGACATAATGTCTCTATGCTGGGCTCCCGTTGGCCCGGGGTGGTGGTGCTTGCTGGGGTGTGGTAGCCCTGAACGGAAGGGCAGACATTTCTTTTTTGCTGTGTGCTGCTTAGCCCTTATTAAACTCAGATGTTTCTAACCCCTTCCTCCGGGCTCTCATTATTGCTGTAAACACAGCAGAGCACAGGGAGCTTTTTCAAATCCTCATTTGAGGCAGCAATGGGTGACAGCTCTCCCCACATGAATTTAACACTTCAACCTGAGGGAGATTCTGCCTGTGTTTTCCCTAAAAGAAAAAGACTTTTTCATCTGATGTCATTTCTCTTGTTCCTGCCTTGGGTTGCTTGGCTTCCTGGCTTTCTTCTTGCCTGATTCTGTCTTGTGCTTCCCCAGAACCTGTCTGGTTTCTGGAACCCTGCTCAATGTGGGCTGTCTGGCTGCTTGTCTCATCACTGTATCTTGTTCAAATGTTGAGTTGTTTGCATTTTCAGTGGCAGTGAAAGCAGTACCAGCTAAAATAAGGTTTCTGTTGCTGTGCTAGGATCAGTCAAAAAGGCTCTCGTAGAAGAAACACCTAGATCAGCTGCTCTGTGTCTCAGCTGTACCTGTTCCAGATTTACTGTGTGCCTCTGACAAAAAATTATATTTCAGCTTTCTGTGGAGGGAGAAAGAGAGGAGAGATTGCCACAGTAACAGGATCTTAGATGCTTCCTACCTATGAACCACAACTTCACCCAGCATGAGCTACTGTACCCCTGCAGGGGGACTTAGGAATCCTTGGTATCTCTGAATATAACCCACTAACTTTGAGGTAAATCCAGGCTATTTATAACCTCCTTGTACGCAGTTCTCCAAGGACTATATCCATTGCAAATCTACTTAGGAGTCTCAAATATCTGTCCATTTAATATAATTCTTCTTTGAGCTGAGAAATTCTTGGCCCATTTGAGGTATCAGAGCTGCTTTGTGCATAGCATTGGCTTAGTAAAAGCTGTGTTCCTGCAAGATCTCTGCTGGTCTCTGTCAGATCATCTGTGTGACTTGTTCTTGTGACATTTGTGTCTTGCCCTAGTCTTGTGTTGTCCCTTGTTGTAAATTGAGCTAAAGAGCTCTTGACAGAGAGCTAGACAGAACCAGGCTATGGGAGATGTTGGGAAGGTCATTGCCATTCTGATGCTGTATTTTTAGTCTCTGGGTACCTTTTGGAAATTTAGGCTATCCTAAAACACTGAAAGATGAGCTACCTTGTTGCAAGGTTCTCAGAATCTGGTCCCTTAAGTCTCTGGCTTGGTTTAAATTGCCCTTCTAAAGTTTCTGGCATGTGGAGAGGTACAGAGAGCTTTTCTCAATTGTGATTCTACATCTCCAAGAAAACACTGATTTCATTACTGATCGCCGTAGATTTGAGGTGAAAATTTTAATGCAGCTTTTAATAAACTTAGAGCTAAAATGGCAGAGCCCCTGAGAACTGAGCTGTCAGCTTGTGTCTGTCACCGGCACCAGCAGTACAGGACAGAGAAAATCTGATATGCTTAAGCTTCAGTATTTCAACATGGCAAACCCTGCTAACCTAAACACTGAGGGGGGAGCTGCATTCTTTGCTATGCCTAATCTCTGTATTTTGTTAAACATGCATTCCTGCCAGAACTTTATTGGACAGAACAATAGTGACCAGCTGGGCAAGTGACCCTGGCTTTTCTGGTCGGCAGAGGAATTCAGCATCTGAGAAGTTCAGATTCTCATGTGCAGCTTAAAGTGATCTGGATTTAGTTGCTTTTAATTATTAGCTGGCTGATTCATAAGGCTTTGTTTTCCACCCTCTTTCCCAAGACAAAGGCTGTTTCCTTAAATGCTCAATATATATTCTATAGAGCAGCACAGCGTCTGGGAACTGAGACTTGCAAGTTCTCTCTCTCTTTTCTTTCCCCTAAATAAAGCGGGAATAGTAATACTTCCCTTCATGTAAATGAAGACTCGGGAGTATTTCACGAGGGTGTGGTTATATCTTAGAGGGAAAGCTACAAAATCCCAAGTATTGTATATGAATTTATGCCGACGTTTATAATAAATCTGTGAATGATAATACTTGGCTCTTGTATAAACTTCCACTCTTACAGAATAGAGGTCATTGTGCTCCCTGTTTACTGCACCTCTCTGAGTCTGAATGACTGAAATTGGTCTTTGGGAGTTAGCCTTTGCCTGAGCTCTGCAAAAAAAGATTAGTTTGAAGGGGATGCTGAGGGGTGGGAGAGGGAGGTGCTGAGCAGGGCAGACTGGACTGACCAGTAGCAGAGGACTGGGTGATGGCACAGGCTGAGGGGCTTTCCTGTCCCCAGGGTGGTTTTTGGGAGCCTGGATGTGGACATACCTTTAGAAGCAGCACTGGCTGCTGCTTTGTGCTCAGTGCCTGTGGCAATGGGTGTGACCCAAGAGCACCAGCCTTGGAGCAAAGGCACCTCTGGGCTGTGATGCTACAAACTTCCCCTGCTCCTATCTGAAGTACAGCAGAGAGCAAAAAGGCAAATTGGCTCTGTAGGATGTTACAGTGCTTGGCTTAATGCTGCTGTAAATCAGCATAACCTGCAGCAAAAGCTACAGCCTCCCTGCAGTGTATTTCAGGATACAGCAGCGAGCCAAAGGGTTTAAACTATCACACAGTAAAATGCTGTCTCTGGGGCAGCTGTTACTGGAAGTCACTAATGTATATCACAAATGATACAAAAATTTTGGATTACAGAGTGGTAGGAATTCGTAAGCTGTCGGCCTGTGGATAAGCTTTGAATGAGTGTGCACTGCGAGCAGAAATAATAGGATCTCATATTGCCAAGCACTAGAAAAATACTTGAGGCCTGATACTGTAATTAAAAGTCTGCTAAAACCCTTGCAAGACCTCTGCAACCAAATCCATTGTAAATTTATTTCAAGAGCCTCAGCAACATACTAATTTTCTTGGGTAATGTCCTTTGAAACAATCAAACTCTCTAATTATGTCTGTCAGGCCTTGCCAAGTGGTTCTTGGCGTCTGAACTAGAAAGTTTTCAAAGTAGCTTCTGCAAATGACTGTGGAATTTTGCTGAAGGTAAACTTTCAGCTCCCAGGTACCATTTGGAGAAGTTGCTGCATAACTTTTAGGAAGGTTAGGGTGAAAGCTGTGTATCTCTACAGTAGGTTGGGAAGAAGGAGGAGAAAAGTGGGAATATGGAAATTATAGGAATCATCCCAGCTTGTCTCTTGAATTGAATGCAGCTAGAAACTGGGTTGATTTGTGTTGGACATTTCAGCTGGTGTCCTGGCTGAGCATGGGAGTCATCTTGTGCTGCCTCTCTCTGGGTGATGGGTTGGACCTCAGCATCCCTGTGGAAGCAGGGCTGGCTTTGCAGGGCACCTCCATGAGCTCTGATGTGTGGGGGTGGTTTGGGGTTTTTTTTGGTTGTTTTTTGGTTGGATTTTTTTAACCAACCAGCCAAAAAACACCACCACAAAGACCAACACCAAACCCCACACGAGTATTTGACTGGAATCACACACTTCCCATGGACTTGTGGCTCAAATGTTGCAGCAACAGCTGGATGGGTGAACAGGCTGTTCACATGGACGTACCTCCAGCAAGGGGAACCAGTTCCAGAGTTGTTCTGTCACTCTGTGCTCTGAGGTTCTACCAATCTTCTTGATTCGTGAATGAGAGTGGTTTCAAGTGAAACTCAAACCATTTTTTTTTCTGCTGTGATGTGAGTCTGTCACAGCCATTTCATGTGCTTTTCAGCCCTGCAGTGTTCATATATCCCTCTATATCTCCTTAGAAATGGCTCAAGTGAGGGCTGTAGCAATGGCAGCTGCTGGCTTTGCTTCCAGGGTTGCTCAATATGGCACAATCCTTTGCTCAGATAAAGCATGAAAAAAATTCTCCAAACTGCAGTGAAAGGTGTACAGGAAAACTCTCATGTATGTTTATGTGAGGGAGGAAAAAACACAGACAAGATTGAGCTGTTGTATGTGAAGGCTGTTTGTGTACATACTCAGTGCAATAATAAACACAGATTATTGCTGTGTGTCACTCACAGGTTTGCTGATTTGCCCTCAGCCAGTAAAGCAACAGCAAAATGTTCTTTCCAAACTAGGAAAAAGGTACCAGAAATACTGAATTGATAAAATTCAGGTTATAACTGCTTGTTTTAATTCAATTTTTATCTTGCATGTTATTTGTGTCACTCTTCATTCTCTGATGGAAGAAATGTGTGTAAATAGAAGAAAAGGGAAAAAAGCTAATCTCTCTTTAACAGTTTCGCCTTGAATTTGCGTCAAGCTTTTGTCAGTATTGTGTGTTCAATGTATTCAGTGTCAGCCACTCCTTTGCAGACACAGACCAAGACTCACCAGTAACTCCAGACATTCCCGTTCCCAGCAGAAAGATGAGGGATGCCTGTGAAGCATTTGCTTTAGGAATTTGGTTCACTTGTGGGCATCAGTTTGCACTCCCATTAATTTGTGATTAAAACATTTTACATTGTGGAGTTTTACACTTTTCCATGGTGGAGCACTTAGGTTGCTCTGTCCTTTTGCATTGTCAGGCTTCTTTTAACTTAAACCACCACCGAAGAAACCCTGCAAACCCCCATCTAGTGGAATTTGCTGCACAATTCTGCACAGAGCAGGACAGGAATTTTTCTGAGCAAATGCCTGTATCTCCCCTCCAGACCTCCTGCTGTCCCCTCTCTTGCTCAGTGCTGCTCTCTCCCCATCCGCTTTCCCACGTGTGTACTCGGGAATGTTTCAAGGCAGTGTTATCATTCCTAAGGAATCTACTGTGCATGCACAGCCTATGGAGGGGTTTGTCTTCAGCTGTTATTACTTGGCCAAATCAAACCCTTTTTCCACCTGGATACCGAAATGTAGATCTCCTCCCTTCCAAACAGAGGCTTCCAAAGCACTGAGACACTAAAGCAGTTTTGTAGATTGCTCAAGAATTTTTTAATAACAGAGAAAGGTGTTAGTGTTCCCATTCATGAGAGGAAGGCTTTCTTTTTTTAAGCTCTTTTTATTCCTAATGAACAAACTGGGCTGCAGCAGGGTTTAAAAGGAGAATGCAAATAATTGTTCTTGGCTAGAAATGAGAAAGCAACTGCTTCCAGAACCAGTGGAAGTTTAGGAAGTTGTGTTAAAAGCCGAACAAACCTTTTACATTGAAAATAGTTAGGTAGAGCACTTAGTTTCTTGCTAACTGTCTGTAGACCGAATCAAAGTGCAGTGAGTTCTGTGTGATTAAAATACACCATCTGCTGAAGAGTGAGTTTAAAACTTGGTGAGACAACACTGGGTGCTCACTAGCAGGGGCTTGGGACTACTGTGTGCAAAGAGCTGAGCTACAGCAAATGCTGGGAAGTTATTTTTTATGGCATTGGACGGGTACAGTCAGCACAGTGTAAGAGTGGGAGTCTGGAGGAAGGGGAAAAGGAGGCTGCTGGTACAGCAGGTTGTTGTGCCTGGAGCTGCCTCATCCAAGCCATGCTCTAGTTGCAGGGAGGTTTCAATGAGGCCTCTACTTAGTGCAGAGGAGGCTCTTTGGCAACCAGGAGGTGTTTTAGAGCAATTCACTGCATTTACATGGGCACTGGGAAGGACTGAGAGGCTTGAGAGGGAGGCAAGGAAGAGAAAGATGTGATAAACTAATCACCCATGGATGTGGATATGTGTTTGTAAAGACCATTGCTAGTTTGCCACACTAATGGTGGTTTTTAAGAGTTTTAGCCCTGTGCAAGTTGTCAAAGCTATTGATACATCCTCCTGCCTTAGCTCAGCTTCTGATCTTGCTCTCAATATGCCCTTGGATCAAAACCGGCTGTTGTAAAGGGCAAACTCAGCTCTCTGATGACAGAACAGATCTCAGTTCTGATGTTCCTACTTCCCTACACATGAAACTCCCATGGGTGTGACTGGAACAATAGGATTATTTTCCAAATTATTTTTTATTGTAGTAACGCCCAGGACAGCCTTGTGCCAGACATGGCAGACATGGAATAAAAAGTTTTCAATTTAAAGAGCAAATTAACACACAGGCTTTGAGGTTTGTTTTTCAGGCTGATTAACACTTTGAATACCCAGGAAGAGAGGTTTTCCAGGGCTTTGTTTTCACTGAACTGAGTCTTGTGTGGCTCATCCTGGGGATCTCTGAGCTGGGCTGGGGGTAACAGCCTGATTTATCTACTGCACACAGCACAGCCTGGTGTTCAGATGACCTGGCACATTGGTAGAGCAGTTACAGGGGAAAAGTGCTTTGCTCTTGAGGTGCTGACATGTTAGTGGGGTACAGCTGTCCCCAAAAGAGTCTTCCTGGAGCACCAGCAGGAGTCTTGTCTAAGGCCTGTTGCAAATGCTGGCTCACTGGTACCTGAGCTTCAGCTGCCTCACTGAACACAAGTGGCTGATCTGAGAAATCTAAAAGGAAGAAGAGAAACTGTTGATCTCAAAGCAGAATAAGAAGATGAATTTGTCTAGGCTGGCCTATTGTTTCTAATCACCTCCTCCAGCATAGGAAACGTTAGAAAACAGTAGGGTTTTCTTGCACTTGAGGAAAGGCTGATCCCTTGGTGGTTTTAGTGGGATTGTTGTCACGTTTGGCTCTTTGGCCTGAACCAGGAGTGATGTGCAGTACAGCTGAGCCTGCACACCTGCTGCAGCTTCACTCTGGAAGAGTGATTTCATGCCTTTGGCTCATGAAATCCTGTTCCCAATGGTGATGGGCACCCACATGGTAGGTCACTTCTTGGAAATGTCTCCTGTGTAGTCCCTTGGACACCAGAGCCCACAAATTCCTTTACAAGTTGCTGACCAAATTGAAGACCTAGACTGAAAAAATTGTAATGTGCCACAGGAAAGGAGAAGTGGGCAGGTGGAAGAAGTGTTGCTAGAAGAGTTGTGGGTTTCTGCACAGCTGTTTGTGCAGGTATTTCCAGTTGCATCCTAAGACCTGTGAATCTGAAGCTGAAACGTTAATCTGGTTTTTGACACCTTTTGAGGCTCACTGCACTGACAGTTGAAAAACATAAACACAACTGTATTGATCTAAAGAGAAATCAATGTGCTGTCTGTGGGATCTCTTTCAATACATATTTTTTTCTTTCTAGCTGTCAAAAGGATGTACCTGTCTCCAGTGGCAGTGATATCCCAACTGTTCAGCTCCAGGAAAACCCCAAAACATGCATGTTACATGATTAACATCATGCAATAGTAGGAAGCTTGATTGTGCCATCCTAATTTTTTTTTTATACACTCAACACTGTCCTTTTGACATTGCCTTTTGTTCTTGCTCTAGTTTGTGGTTTTTGGTGCCAGTATAATGTTAATGAAAAACACTGCTTCATTTAGGCCAAGTGCCTGTGTTCCTGTCATGCATGTGGCATTCATTGCTGCTGGTGAGTGCTGGGAGTTTGGCACCAGAAGGCTGAATGGGAGGCACAAAGATGCTCTGTTGTCTGTACAGAGCTCCATAAGCAAAGAACCAAAACAAAATTGGGAGCAAGCCCTGTCCAATCCTTACAGATTGGCTGGTGATGCAGATAGAAGCTCTGTAGGGCAAAGGGTGGGATTTAAGGAGATGCTGAAACCAGCAGGAACCTGATTTGTCCCTTTTGGAGGACTGAATTGTGCAAAGTGTTTTGTTACAAGGGGAATTAAAGACACCCATGGGCACTGCCTTTGTGGATGGTGGAGGAGCAGCTGTAGCCACAACAGGAGCAGTAGTAAAGCACAGGATGCCTTGACAGGGTCAGTGACTCCTTGTACTGCTTTTCTTAATGTTTTCCTTTCTGCAAAGGTTTTGAGGACCAGCAGGTGTGTGTATCAGTGCCCTGTTCTTCTACTTAAAATTTGCACTCTACCTCATGCTAAATCAAATTTAGAGTTTTAATTCTGAATGAATTTTTGTAAACTCAGATGTACTGACTTTGATCAAAGTCTGGTGCTGTTAGTGAGGATCAGGGTCACTGTCCTCAGCTTGACCAGTTCTAGATCAGACCCTCAGAGGAGGACACAGGGAAGTACCAAATGTAGACTTTGACCACAGGGATTTGTTTCAGACTAATAGTTGGTGGGCCAGTTCCCAGCTCTCTACTTTCAGTCAAGGTCTTAAGGATTTTTTTCCTGCTATCTCACCCCTCTTTTCAAGGTCAGGCTTTTTAGGAATGAACAAACCAGTTCTATGGATGTATTCACACTATGGAGGTGTTGGACCTATCTACAAGCATGTTATCCAGCTGTGAAAAAATGTTTAGACTCAAGTTCTTCTTTCGAAAGACTCTAATTCAAGCAGCTTTTAATGTTGCAAAAATGACATACTTGGTTGTAGTTGTGCAAGATTTCCACGCTGCATGGATATCAAATGCCAAATTCCATCAAGTCAGTCTAATTTAACAAAGACAGATTCCATGGATATTTCTGTGCATTTCCTCTTTCCTCCCTCTGTGAACACTGTAAACTACTGTCTTCTCATTGATTGTGATAAACTCATGGGAGGGAGCAGCAAAACATTTCAGTGTGTAAAAGAATGTCTGTAAAAGCAAAGAACTTCAAAGGGGTGAAGCCTTCTTTTATTTCTGAGCGCTCAGTCATGGACTAACTTCTTTCATTTCCACGCTGAAGGTAATTATGGTTCAGGACAACCATATTTATGGTTTGATTCAGTTGGAACATGTCACTGGCAAACTGAGAGGAGATGGGTACTGGGTATAAATTAGAAGGAATTTATGCTGGAGGAATATTCCTTCTGTCTTCCCAGCCCTCTGCCCTTATGCACGCACAAACAGGTGTGCAGGCACAGAGAGGCTTGTTTTGAATATGATCAATTTGTTTCTGATACTACCTGCCTGATCAAGGCTTAAATCTTCATCTGCCTCTGCTCTGTCCTTTATTAATATCAGTGCTGATGTTTCACAAAGTGGATCAAGGGTGTGTAAAAGGTGAGTGTTCTTATCTTCAGAGCCACTCCTGCAGTAGCTGCAGCAGCTGGCAGGTGCCTAGTGAATGAGTTTGAAAGCTAGGAGAGAAGAGGAATGTTCTCATGGCTGAAGGAGCTGAATGTGGCTCTGGATCCCCTCCTTGTTTCTGAAGAAGAGTTGAACACGTTCCATAGAATTTAGCTATGCTGCTTCTAGGTGTTTAATAATTCTGACAGGGAGAGGTTTTCCCTTAGCCCCTGTAACTTCAGTGGCTGCAGGGGGATAAGGTAAAATCTTGTTCAGATTCCTATGGATTGAAGAAAGCTCAGCCCTTCAGGCAGTGCTTTTTAGAGGGTTATCCCTGCATAAAACAAAGCAAGGAAAGCACAGTTAAATGTGCTTAGCTGCAGAACTTGTTGAAGACTGAAGCTGTTGTGCAGACTGAACTGTATTTTCCTCCTAAGGTAAAGATTCCTCTAGGACTAAACTCCCTCCAGCAGGCTCTGATAATCCACTTTGTATGGGAAAACCTAAGGCTGTTGTTGGCAAGTGAATATTTGAAGTGCACTAAGCACAGAACGTATTGTCCCCTTGGGGAAGGGTTATGCTATTGGGAGGTTCCTAGATAAATTGTCCCATATTACTCTGCTGGCCAGAACTTATTTTTATGGCCACTTTGTTCAGACTCTTATTGTGGGGGTGGAGTGGTGGTGTGTGCAGAGAGATTGGAGTTCCTTCCAGTCTTTGTCTGACCAACACAGTGGAGTGGGGGACCTGGAACTTGTCTTATTCTTGTCCGTGTCTCTGGCTCTCTGCTGCTTCAAATGGCTGCTGCTGTCTGGCTTCAGAAACACCAGCAGCCTTCCAGTTTTATTCCTTTCCCAAAACGAATGGGCTGTTACAGAGATTTTTCTCCCTGTTTTTGCAGGAGTCAGGGTAACCTCTATTAGTGACTATGAAGTGCTCAATGGGAGGAAGGCATGCGTAAAGCATCAATATTGACAACAAGATTACTGTGCCTTGTCATGGCTCCTGACTTGCAGGCCTCTTAAAACTTTGTAATGGAGGAGCAGAATCTGCTTTGAACTGAACCCTGCCATCATAAGCTTGTGTACAACCAGCCCCTCTCCCCTGCCAGGTGGTCTTCCCTGGATTCCTTACCAATCTATCTACAGGCAATCCTGGATCAATCCATCAACACTGAACATTCCAATATTGTGGAGACTGCTGGTTGCAATTGAATTTTGTAGCTGGCTCTTTGCTGGACAATGAGCTGGATGACAGCCTTGATCCTAAAACCTAGTTACCTGGGGAGAGCATGAATACAGCCAAGAACAGGGGAAACTTAAGCCCAACTTGGCTTTTATCTGAGCTTTCCAGTAACATGTGATGGGATTGTTTCCTCTTTAGCCAGGTCACAGCAGTAAAGAGTAATCTGGTCACAGCCAACTGAATTAGCTGGTAAACTTGATCCTGATGAGAGTCAAAACACATTCAGGGACGTGTGTATTTGTGAATAAGAAAGGAATAATGTAGTTTTATAGAGCTGGATGGTTGAGGAAGAGATACCCCAGAGAGCCTGGCAACCTTTGAATCTGGATTTCTTGGCATGTAGGGGGCAACTTCTGCTCCTGACCTCAAGGGAATATATAAATAACTAACTCCTCCTAGTGCTGGGCTCCAGCACACAGTGTATGGATTGCTGTTCTGGCAGAGCAAATGGGATGCTGTACTATTTACACAGAGAAAAGGGCACAGTTTGCTTTCATTGAGTCAGAACAGCAACTTTTTCCCAGTGAAAGTCAGTGACCTTCTGATTTTATTGAAATTCCTCTCTAGGATTGCAGGGAAATTGATAGCTCCAGTGAAAAATGTTATGAGGAAACTTGGGGAAATCTACCTAGCTATCAAAACACTCCTACTGTTTTCTGTGCTCTAAATGTTGATCTCTGCTAAGTATAACATACAGTGTGTTATCCTTATGGAAACAAAAAGATAATTCAGTGCAGTTGTTTACACAGGACAAAGCTTTAGGGCAAATCACAAGCATCAGAAATGCCAACCTTACTGAGAGACTTCTGTGATATTTATTGAGAGTGAGGAGGGTCAGTTTGTGCCCAAACACATGGAACAGGTGCTGATGAAACTATCCTGCATATTAAGTGTTGTCCTACTCCCAGAGAGAATTCTCTTCCTTCTGGCTTGTCCAGTTAACTCTCTACCAAACCCACACCAAATCTCCATTTTACTCAGCTCTACAGCAACACAAATGGCTTTGTGCAGAGCCCAGCTGGGAGGATTGTTTCTGCTGGAAGCAGTTTTGAGCTGGTGAGAGTGTGGTGTACTCAGAGGCCATGGATTTTGGGAGCTGGAGCCGTGTCCTTCAGTCCAGTGAGAGCATCAGCCCGCAGGTCTGTGTGGGAGCTGGTGCCTTCTGTAGGTCTGTCCCTGGCAGGGCACTGGATCTGTGTGTGGTGCTGAACTGTCACCCTCTGAAAGAGGTGATTAGGCAGGAATGCAGCCACTTTCATTTGTGAGCTGCACAATCCTGATTCACCGAGACCTGATCAGTTCAGCCCGGTGGTTCTGACACTGCTCACTTTGTGATCCCTTCTCCAGTGAAAAGGAGCCAGCTAACAGTGGCTTTTCTCTTGTGAACCACCTGGAACCTCCTGCAGGGACCCCCAGGATGCAGAGGAGCTTGGAAGAAGAAAAGTGAGCAGTTTGGACTGGGAAAGAAGCAAACACTGCTTTTGGGGATGGCTCTGTGTGTTGTGGTGTGAGTGTTCCTCAGTGTTCATGGGGGATGGATGGATGGATGGATGGATGGATATCCCTTATGCATCCCCATGGGCTTAGGGAACAGTACTGTGCAAATCCCAGTGGTGAGAAGGGAGGGAAGATGAAGTTCCCTGTCAGTGTCTTCCCATCCATGAAATGATTGCTCTAACTATGCCATCCAGGAATTAAGCTTTGATATGTGAGTGTGTGGCTCTTCTGGAACCTACAGTATTTTAGCTTGGTTGTGTATTACCTTACACATCTCTATCCTCTGCAGTCCCTTTTCTCTCTCACTGTTGGGTGTAAAAACATCCAGAATCTCCAGGGGTGAGTCCAAATAAGCTTCTGCTGAGGGGTGCAGGAGGTTCAGAAAGTCAGTGAGGTGCAGGTGTGGCTTTGTCTCTGGTGTCTGCCTACAGAAGCAAACTGTACCTCCAGCTCTTTGTGTAAGCCTGGATGCCCTGTGGGATCCTCTCAGGCTGTTCCCCATGTGCTCTGGAAGGTGAGGATTTCTTGTCCCTCAGCGTCCTGAAGCCATCACTGCTTTTGCTGAGTCGGCAGAGAGCAGGCACCTCTCAGCATCTGCTGAAGGAGGAGGTCTCTTTAAGCTCCAAGCAGGAGTTTGCAGAGTATCTCCAAATGGAAGCAAACTATTGATTTTGTTGTTCCATTTAGCCTGAAGGGTCCACAGTAACATTCCTGAACCTACACTGTGAGTATGATTAGATATCTGCTGGCATCAACAGCCCTATTCCCTCTGGAAAAACACGTTGTCAGCTGCGATCAAGACGTGAGATCTCAGTCTGTAGCCCTAGAAGGAATCTGTCTAAATCAGCTTGCTGGCCATGATCTACAGATCCTCTGTTGTCTGTGAAGGTCTTCCAAGAATTAAATAGGGTGTGAGAGGAGGGGATGTTTCTTTGGAAACAGCTGGAGGAAATGGACCAAGTGAAACTTCTCTCTCTGAGCAAGGACCAGTTCCATGGGATGCTGCAGAACATCATGCTAAATATGCTGGTGATGAGCATTCGTGAGATGCTGAAGGAGCTGCTGGTTGGATAATTTTGTTTGCTTGGTTGGAATATTCTTTTTGAATAAGCAGCAGTATATTCCCTGCCATCCTGGATGCATGCCAGTAAAAGTCCTAAACCTTCCTTCCTACCATCTGTATATAATATAAAGGGTCATTTATAATCTCTGTAAGCCACGATGGGGCCTTTCGTCACATTGTCTGAAGCCTGCTTGCATTCTGGAGGCTGTTCTTGCTGACTTTTGGCTTGCAAAGAGAAGTCTTGGAATGGTTTTGTTTGTCTGTCTTCTTGCTGTTGTAATCACTGTGCTATTTTATCTGCAGTGAGTTCCAAGCTGTATGTCCTAATGCATCCTTGACCAGCTGTGTTCCTGTTTTTGTCTCACCTGCCTGTGTGCCACAGTAAAAAACCCTGAAAGTTGTATTTGGAGGAAAATGATGCTATTTTCGGGAAGCCAAGAGTGTGATGTACCTTTCACTCCTGGCTGTGGGTACCTTTATAATCAAACTCTCTCTTCTGTTGGTAAAGAGAGAAGTTGGAGAAATCTGTGTTCACATTTGATTAGCTGAGTATCTTTGGGATTTGCCTTTTTTTTTAAATGCCCCCACTGGTGTTTCTGCTTTAGAGATGAGGTGATAAGCATGGTAATTTATCACTGTCAGTGCTCTCTGTGTGCTCCTGCTCAGGAAGGTGAAAGGTTGCCCCTGGATTTGAGTGAAGGATCTGTTAACCCTGCCATGAGCTGTCAGTCTTGTTCAGCCTGGCAATGCATGGAGAGCCTCAGGGAAGCTTCTCACTTCCCCTAGTGATTTTATAACAGGTCCCTGAGCAGGTCATGGGAAGAAATGAACCTGGGAAGGTGTTGGGTTTGTCCCCACCCCAATGTGCTGTAGAATGGGAACAGCCTTTATCTTCAGCTCTGCCCAAGCCACTGTCTTGAAGTGGTAACAAGTTCTGTTCAGCATCTCTCTCTTCCATGAAAGGCTGTTCCCAGGCAGAAATTACAACCTGATTGCCAAATTCCTTGGACTTGCAAGGAATTGTGTCTACCTGCTCTACTTGGTCCTTAGAATAAGCTTTTAAAGTGTGAGACCTCTGAGATAACAGCAATTTGGGGCTTGTTTGGAAAGAAAATCTATGCATTGCAGCAGCACCCACTGAATAGAAGCCCTGGCAGATTCAGCCTTGTGTGTAGCTTAGAATACTCAACCTTTCTTGCAGTTTTTGGGGTAGGCAGCCTGCACAGTGCCACCTCCAGAGACACACATGAAGTGTCAGACTCCCAAACGGGTTGAAAATAGTCCTTGAAGGAGCAAGATGACATTACATTTGTGTCTATGCAAGGGGAGTCTGAAGAGGGTAATGATTAGTTTCCACCTCTGCTTAGGAGTTGCAATTTTGAGCTGCCATTGTCCATTAACAAGAGCAGATTGGCTGCCAGATTCCCTCTGGCAGTTCCAGAGTTTGCCTCTATCACCTGCCTTTCTCTTCTGGGGTGTATGGTGGTGTTTTTCTTCACTCACCTCATTTCTCTTCAAGAACATGAAGCTGTCTAATTTCAGCATCAGATATGAATGTTTTTTTTCAGAGTGCAGTTGATTTTTTTTTCCCATCTGACACACAAGTACCTTGTGTGTTCCCAGGAAAGTGGGATGAGCTGTCTCCTAAGCCCAGCAAAATCAATATAAGTGTGAAATGATCAGTGTAGGATAACCCATGTACCCTGTAAGCAGCATTTCTTCCCAGCTGACTCTGGGAGAAGGCCAGAAGGACACACATAACAGTTAAAGCATAACAGGTATAATTAAATATTTATTGGAATTTCGTTGACAAGCCAGAGAAAATTATGTTAATGTGAAGGGAGGCACTCAATTCCTTGATAATTATACTCTGATTTAAAATGTCCAGTAACTGTTCTGAATTTGTTTCCAGTATTTATGCCCCTTCATGCTCTGTTACATGTTGCTAGTGTAGATATACTGCTGCTTCCTTCCTCTCTTGCTCTGGGAGCAGTTCCTTCACTCCACATCTTAATGAGAAGTTTTGATTATCATGATTCAGGACACTTTATTCTGCTGTTGTGCCAGCAGGTTCTGTGCATGTGCAGGTTGTTTTACCTGACATGAAATGCTTTTGCTCTGAGGCTCATGCACAACTGCTGCCCTTCCTATGGCTGGAAGCACTGGGCTGAAAACATGTTCAGGGTAAATAATGCAGGGCTGTGATTTTCCCAACCCCTCTCATTCTCACCCTTGCTCCTGGCTGCTTTTCCTTCTGTGCTCAACTGGCTGTTCCCATGGCATGAGGAGATATTACCCCTGTCTGAACAAACCTCATGGCTAAAGCTTGGAGAGACCAAAGGGCTGATTGCACCAAGTGTGCGGGTGAAATGTAAAAGAAAGCTTCACTTTGAATCATCACATTTTCAGCCTTTAGCTCCTGTTGTTTCTCCTGGTTCTGCTCCCTAAACTTTGTGTGGAAGTTCTGTTGAGCCCATTAAAGGATGTGATCTGAAGCTTCAATATCTTTTCCCCCCTTGTTTTGATGCTGCAGATGTCAGTAGAGACATTTGGGCACTCGAGTGCCCCATCCCTATTTTTACACCACAGATTCCTGATAAATCTGAGATCAGTGGCTCTGTAAGACCTTCCTGCCCACCTGGGCTCCCCTTGGGTGTGCCCAGAGCCCACACTCCCTGATGAGGAGTCACAGGGGGTTTCTGGTGAGCAGGAGCAGCCTCTCAGGGAAAGCTGCATGGCTGAGCCCTGTCACTGCTGCTGGGCTGGTGGCACTGGGCACAGGGCCAGCCCTCCCTGGGTGTCCCAGCCTTCCCGGCCGGCTGTAGCCCAAGGGTCAGTGAGCAGCCCGCTGGCCCCATGTGGTCCTGGCATGTGTGCCTCCTATTCATGGAAATGGGAGCTATCCAGAGAGCAGGGATTCCTGTGGAGATGGGAGGGGAGTGCAAAAACAGGGAAAGAGCAACAAATGCTGTAAATGGCATGTTCTGGGGAAAACAAACTGATGTAGAGGAGGTGGTTTAGGGAAGGAGAAGGGAATGTGCAGGTGGATTTCTAATTTGATTTTTGCTGTGCAAGGTTGGGGAGTTGTTGTGCTTGAAGGAATCAGCTCTATTGAGGGCTCTTGCCTTAAGATAGATGATGAACCAGGACTCTGGCTCTGGTTCAGCAGGGAGTGCTTACACAGGCACTGGCTGTGTATTGGAGCGTAGGCTGGTGCCTCCATGCCCCACAGTGACCCCAGTTCTGATCCCCAGTCAGTAGGAAAGTGATTTTCAAACCTGTTAACTACACTGATGTACAAAAGCATCACAAAACATTCCACACCGAAATATTCACAAAAATGTGAACCAGTATTTGGTAAAGATGAGCAATGCTTGCAGGGGAGAAATGAAAGTATCCTTTTTTGTACCCCCTCAAGCATGTCACTGGAACCTAATTTTTTTTCTTTTTTTTCCCAGAGAAGGTCCCTGAAGAGTCTGTAGGTCTGAAATCCCTGTGCTGACACTGCAGTTCCTTCTGTCTCATACACCTTGCAGTGAGGGGTCTGTCTCTCTTGAGACAGTGTGAGACACTCATCGCTCCCTCCCCTGCATTTTCCCTTGCCCATTTTTAGGCAGTACCCTCAGCTGGACAACAACAGGACTTGTTCAGCACCCAGCTTGTTTGAGCTCTGCTGACAGAGAACTCCACCACACCAAAAAGCAGAATTTTCCAACTCTGCTGTTGTTCAGAGTGGTGGGAGGCTGGAGAATGATACTATAACAAGCAGGATGGAATTAAGACCAGTACAATGGGAGCTGACTATCAGGAAATTTGGAACACTTCTTTCTTTTTTTCTCAAGTCCTATTGTCTCTGATAAGTCACAGAACTAAATTATGCACTGTAAAACTCTGGCCTCTGACAACTAGAGAAAGAGACATTACTGGATCTGTGGTTCAGGTTGGCAGGAGCTGGGAATCTTTCTGCAGCTGTTGGAAGGAGAGGGTGGGGTGAGAAGTGAAGACTGCAAGTCAGCCTGGCTATGGGTGGCAGAAACAATTCCCCCACCCCCAGATTCTTGGTCTGTTTTTCCTGCAGCCTGGTGTGTGTTGGTTCACTGGTTGTCTCACTGGGGCTCACTAACCTGTGTCCCTTCTCTCTGCAGGCACTGGTGTCACTACACGGTCACAAGGACAGTCTCCTGCCAGGTGCAGAATGGCTCAGAAACGGTGATCCAGAGAGTTTATCAGAGCTGCCGGTGGCCAGGACCTTGTGCCAACTTAGTGAGGTAAAAATCTTCATGTCTCACATTGCTCAAATCTTCCCTTTGGCTCTTTTCCCCTTCCCCTTTGGCTGGCTGGCTGGTGGGTGCTGCAGAGAGGACTGAGCTCAGAGGGTCAGGTGGGATGTCCTGCCTTGGGCTGCAGTGACTGAGGGATGCCACTGCTGATAACTGCAGGGTACTCCCAGGTGAAGGTAAGTGTAGCATTGTTTCCAATTTTAGGAGCTCTCTAAACACAGACAGGGTCTGATTTAGAAAGGAGACATTGTTTATTCTGTGCAAGGTGGAGGTTCCCACAAATCAAGCACACTGAGGGGTAAAATATTGCACCTTTTATCCAGGAAAGTTTACATGAACCCACCTGTCTAATACATTCTCCACCTACCTAATGCCTCTTTATTTGGGTGATATAATCTTACACAAGATGCTTGAAACATAAAGTTTTGCGGTTTTTTTCATTAAGCAACTTCTGTTATAGAAGTTATGTGACAACATCAGCTACATTTACAAAATGGAAGAAAATCCAGCCTGGGGACAGATAATTCAATTTAAAGACATCGGTATTAGGTCAAGGTCTGTGAAACAGTTTAGCTAAGGCTGTAGTGCCAATTTGTACTTCTCCACACAGGAGGCTGCTGCTGGTCAGGCATGAAAGCAGATAAATGTTCAGTGTGACTGGACAGGGTGAGCAGGGATGCTGCAGCAATGGTTCTGTGTGACTTGTTGGTATCAAGTCCCCATACTCAGGACTATAGTGGTGATATTGATCACATACACTGGAAAGACGTGATCAAATCCCTTATAGGCAATGAGGGACAAAGGTAATGTGCTCTGTGTCTTTCAGAGTGGAATTTCTTTAGACTTCCTGGATTTCAGTACCCTTTAAAGTCATGTCAAAACAGAATGTCCTCTCCTCAGACAAGAAACAAGCTTAAGAAAAGCTACAGTGTCAAAAACTTGCCCTGAGCCTGCCTTGCCTTTGGATCATTTATAGTCTTGGAACCTACATGTAAGAAGGAAAAAAAAAAGTGTGAAATAGCTGTCCCCAGCTACCACCTTTCAGTAAAATGGCTTTGCATTGTTGTGCTTTGCCTTCTCTGAAAGGCATTCTCAGAGCAGAATAGTGTTACACACCCATCTGGGAATTGGGGCAAAAAGCCATTGTGCTCTAAATTTGCACCTAGCTTCTAAAACAATTTCCCAAGTAGACAAGCCATAACTTAGCTCATAGAGCTCAGTCATTTTATTGTTATTGTTACCAATTCACCCCCAGGGCACTGGTTGAGGTCCTCCTGTAGTTGATAACCTGGCCAGAAGGTGACTGCAGGCTGAGACCCACCTCCCCGTTCTTGTGACACTTCATCTAGAATTCACTTCTTGCATGGGGCTGTTCCCATTGTCAGTTCTCCAGTTTCCACTTGGCCAGTGGTCAGTCTGTTTTTTCACTTGTAATATATCTGCTTTGGTGTCTCTTTGGTCTTTATACAAGGCTGTAGTTGAAACACTTCATATTTTACACTGTCATGGCCAGACTTCTGTTGAAGCTTTTTAATTTCCCAGGCTTTTTAGGCACAAAATTCTCATTAGAAACTTGTGAGCTTTCACCTTGTCTCCTAAACTTGCAAAAAATCTTATTTTTTGTTGTTAACACAACTGGAATTTCATAAGAACCAAGCATTTGATCATGTTATTAGTAAAAATTCTTTTTGCAGGCCCCTGCAGTTGATTGATGCCATTGATTCTTACATTAACCCAGAGACTTTAGGGGTAGTATGTGCTGTTGTGACACTGTTCATGGAACATTTTCAGTTTCAAATGTAGTTTGGTTTGTTTGTCTGATGAGTCCAATTGTTTGGAGACAATGCAGAACAGCAGCAGACATCTCAATTTTTCTTTCTGTGTGAAAATATCACGGAAAGAAGCTGGAGTTATTAAATATTCAAGATCTCAGCTGGTGAAAGCTCAGCTAACAGGAGCTGCATTTTTAGAAAATGATCACTATGGAGAAACCTTCCAGAAGAGATGGGAGGACATCAATGCTCTGTTCCCTTTGGGTTGGGAGGAAATGCAGGACAAGAGGATGGAACCCTTCCAGGGAAATGCCTGTAATGTCTGTCCTCTAGCCACACATTGCATGACATTCTTACATAAAGTAAAGGAAGACCCTGCACCTCTTTCCCAAAGACCACTCAGAAAGCTGCTGACAAAAAGCTGGAACTCATCCACTTATCATCAGAGGTAAAACAGGTCCTTGATAATTTCCCCTACTGCCACTGGCTGAAAGGGAGAGCCCCAAGAAAGGGTAACAACAATGGTGGATCCTCTGAGATCCTGAGACTTGAATGGGCTGTTGGATAAGTTATCCCCAGCCAAAACATTTTTTTAAGTGGTTGTTTGTTTTCAGCAATGCACCTGACTTTGATAAGAGAATGAAGAAAAGCTGCTGAAAATGAAGGATCTTGTGATGTGTGACTGCTCTGGACAATGTTTGGTACCCCAGGCCAGGCTGAGGTGTTGTTTTCTGAGCACACAGCAGCCCAGTAATATTCTGTTGCCAGCCCTTAGGGATGCTTGAAGTGGCTTTCTTTATACTTGGAGTATAAACTTCAAGCTGAAGTTCTCACCAAAATGAGTATTGCCTTTTTAGAAAACACCATTCTCTCTCCTAACTCAGGTAAAGCCCATCTATTGTTTTCAGATGAAAACTCCTTGTGGATAAAGGATAGAAATAAGAAAAACAGTTCCCAAAGTCACAAGGCAGTGTGATGCCTTTCCTGTTAAGAAACTGGCTTTGAAGGGGCTTGTAACTGTTCATCAGCCACGAAGCTCAACAACTGCCTTTGACAGATCTCTGAAAATCCCTGCAGAAGATGAACAGAGCACAAAACTCAGCTTGTATCTGTTTCCTCCTTACCTGGTCTGTACCAGCCTCTGTTTGGAATTTCTGCAAGTCTAACTGCAAGGTCAGGCTTGTTCCAGGTCTGGTCATGGCTAAAAATGTTCTTGCTCTCTATCTCCCTGTGATTGTTGAGGTAATATAAATATGTCTGCTTTTCTTTTGCTAAAAAAGTAAATTTAAATTGTCTTTTTTGCCTTCTCCTATTCGCCTCTAGGGAGATTTGTGGTGCCTGAGCTTGAATTGAAGGGCACAGTGTGTTCTGTGTGACTGTAAGCAATGCAAAATGTCAGTAAGCCATTGGCACTGTTTTGGCTTTTTAGTGTTTGTCCCAGCTGTGATTTGAAACAAACTGTTTTCATCTCCTTGTTTACAGGGAGTCAGCCATATCTGGGAGAGCTTTTCATTCTGCCAGCACCCGTTATCAGGCTGCTCACTAGCAAGAGGGACGTCAGCCAAGGAAAAAGGCATCTCTCAGAGTGGTGGTGACAGCTGAGAGGGGCTCTCTGCTGCAGAGACTCCGCTCACGAGCAGACAGCGGCGGGGCCAGATGAGGATTTAATCCCTTTCCTGTCTCCCATTCATTCGTGTTGGGTTTCTTTCCCTCACTGCACAAACTACAGCTCGGGGTCAAGCCTTTGGCAGAGGAGGATCTGTGAGATCCCAGCCTTGCAGCCCTGGCTGTGAGATGTCCTCACTGTCCATTCACTTGCTCCTGGGAAGCTGCAGCAGAGCTGCTTTAGCAGGAGTGTTGTCATCATGGCTGGGATGAGCTGCTCTGTTCTTGCCCTCCACCCCAGGCTCTTGATTTAGCTTGGGTGCTGAATTGCTGTGGAGCAGCCTTGGCTGGAGGATTTCCCTCAGCAGATCTGTTGTTGAACTCTCTCCATTTGTGCAGTGAAGGCTTTGTCTCCTGTGTGCCACAGGCTGTGCCTCTGCTGTGTCACTCTGGGGTGCACGGGCAGCCTGGCTGAAACTCCTGGGTAGCTTCAAACTCATGTGCCATTTGTCTGTCTGAATAAATCCCTATCTTGGGGTTTCAATGGCAACATAATCTCTGGTTCTCTACTGCCTGGATGGTTGTCTCCAGCTCCCAGTAAACCCAGGCATGCAAATTGTAACCCTTCTCCTCAGCAATTCTTTTGCTACAGCAGCTGCAGGGTGATGCCCAGTCCTGCCCTGCTTGGGACACTGCACTCCTCAAGGCTCACTGAGAAGGGTGATCTTGAAGTCCAGGCAAGGATTTGAGACGTCCATTCAGTTGCTGGAGCTTTTGTGAGCTCCTGTGCCTTCAGACCAGCAATGATGCCTCACCTATAAGATGAGAACAGTGCTGCTTTGGTCTTACTATGTTTTATGACACAATAGGGCATCTTGTTGCTATACTCTAGTTGGCCAAAATCGGCCTACTTTTGATTAGAATATTTGTGTATGATGGTTGTGGTCAGTAAAGTGGTGTCGTGGATGGGGTGAATGGCCTTGGCAGATCATGTGCTGTTACAGCCTTCAGAAGACAAACACTTTCTGCTTCAAACAGTTGTTGCTGTCAAAATCCCCATCTCATCTCTGGAAAATCCCCCTTTTCACCCCTGGAAATGTTCTTCCTTTGTGGTGGGATATTCCAGCTCTTCTACTTCTTCCATCCTTGAAAATGAATGTTCCTAGCAAGACTGTGTGAGTTTTTATCCTGCTATGCTTTGCTGTACTCCATGGTCACAGAGCTATCTCACTTTAGCTTTTGAGTCTCCTGTCTCTGCAGCATTTTCTGTCTTCAGGGATTTTGAAGATTTTCCAGGAAATCCACAGGGATGGGTTTACCTGCTCTCTTACTTTGAGAAGAGTCACCGAAACTCCAAACATTAAATTATTCATTTTTTGTCTTTAAACCTCCCTTTAAACATGGGAGAAATGGAAGAAAGAGCATTCTTGCAACACAGCAAATCTGGGCTGTTATGCCCTTTCCAGCTACCTGTTGCTGCTTGTTTTTTTTACTTCAGTATTGTAGCTGGTTTGGCTTATCACAAATGCTCTGTGCATTTAATGTAAGCAGGCTACACATCTTGCATGGATCATTTTTGTTTGGTGTTTTTGAATGCTGGGTTTTCTTCTGTCTCTCTCTCTTTTTTTTTTTTTTGTTCTTTTCATTTAAATTGAACACATTACTGCTCCCGGAGGGATTTTACAAGCTAGTTTGTAGAATAACAAAGAAGGAATTCTGCAGGCTCATCCAATTTGGTCTTCTGTGCTTTTGAAAACTCTGTTGCTACAGGGTCAGTAGGAGAAGTTAGGGATCTGTCACCCAGGAGATTGGCCTGTAGATGATGTTTCCCCTCAGTTTCAGAACTAGTAATGCCACAGGGAAATCCTCTCTTTCTTGCTTTCCAGTCAATTGAATAATAAATCCCAGAGCTTATTCCAGTGCATTAGGATTGCTATTTGAAGTCCTGTTACACATAAACTCTTTTATGTGTTTAATTCCCTTACAACTCCACATCTTGGAGAGAAATGTGCTTGGAAAAAGGCATCTGCTCTCCGAAGCACACATGAGGTATAAATGCAGGATGAGGAGTGCTCCTACAAACAGGACAGGCAGAGGCTCTGAGGGTGTAGGATTAGAGCTGCAGCGCAAAGGGGCATTCTCAGCTTTGAACAATGGCTGTGTGCTGCTGCCTGGGCACAGGTGGAGGCTCACCTGTTCCAGGGGTTGTGCTCAGGCTGCTGATTGAGGCCTTTTGATCTTGCCCAGGCATTCTCTGAGCACTCCTCCTTCCTGCTGCAGTGCTGCTCTGCAAAAGCACTGACATCTGATTGTTAATAAAGACAGGAGCTGATGATTACCCTGTGGCGGCATAGAAACATCTGTCTCTGTGTCCTTGGCCTTTTTTCTTGGGGCTGAGAGACTATCAGATATTGCTGTGGACAGCAGGGCATGGCAGGTAGAGAACTTTGTCTCCTGGGTTTAGTCTTTTGCTAAGTTGTTTGAACCAGACTTGTTCAGAGCTAATCAGATTCTTCTTCCTCCCCATTGGCAAAGGCAGAAGACACAATGAGCCCCAACACTCCTGCAGCTGCAGGTTGGTTGTGGTGGGTTTTTTTTGGGTTTTTTTTTTTTTTAAATCTGGTGTATGCAGGAGCACATTTGAAACTCCTCTGGTTACATTGTTCCCTGGGGAACTCCTGTGTTTGTGGTAGGGAAGCTGGAAGAGCTGCAGGAAACAAGAGCACAGCTATGGTTCACAGTGATGGTCTCTGCCATGCCATGAGTGCAAATGTGATGGCAAAGCTGCTTCCTGTCCCTGCATCAGCTGTGGCACTGGTTTGAGGTGAACTTGTCTTGTTTGTGTCACACAGAGGAGCTGCCTGGTGTCATCAGTGTCTGGCAGGCTTTGAGAGGATGGTTATGATGGTCTGTGTGGGTGTGGTGCTGTTGGGAACCAAATATATATTTGGTAGTTTCTCTGAGCTCTTAAACTCCCTTCTTTCCAAGTGCTTTGAGATGTGGTTACTTAACCTGATGGATTTGAAATCTGATTTCAGTACTCTGATTTTCTGTGGGGAGCTGTAGGGTTCTGGCATGTCTGTAAATCAGGGCATTGGTACCAAGAGTTGGGAGAACTGCCACAAGCTTTGTTCTGAATGCCTTTTGATGCACTTGTTGTAATGAAGACAAGGGTCCCTGGAAGACCCTCAGTGGCAGTTCTGTGTATGAGGGTTGAGACCTGACTTCAGTGCCATGAGAGAAGTAGGCAAAACACACCTTGGATTCCTTGGTTTCTGGACTCTTTGCCAGTCAAAAAAGCAGGTTCATTCATCCTGTGATCCTGAAACCCATCAGTAAGTGATGGTGAAACTTTCAACCTGAGGCTTGAATAAAAATGAACAGAAGCCTCTGAGGTTCACTGGGGTCTCCTTGGGCACAAACTGCAATGGCTGAATGAATCAGAGTAACAAAACCTTCTCTTGTGATGTGGAAATGAGTTTCACGCCTTCCCTCTCATGTGGTCTTTGAGCACAAACAGCTTTGTTTGTGAGTGTCAGAGGGCAGGGGAAATCCAGAGAGGGTGAAGGTATTTCCTGTGTGTGACAGCCTGTCCTGCTTGGGTCAAGGCAGAGATCACCCTGTTTCTTTTGACCTGATTTTTGAGGCTTTGATCCGGGAATGTGACACTTTTCCCTTTTCTTGTGTCATATCTGCCTGTTGTGTTCAGTGACACTTCCTTGAAAACAAGGGGGACACATCCTTGCGTGCTGAGGAGTGAGACTTGTTGGCTGCCACCCCTTGGTGTGTCCTGACCTCTCCAGTACTTATAACTTTGTAGCCCTGATGCCTTGGGAAGGCTTGGCCAAAACAGAGACTGGACAGAGCTAGAGAATAAAGTAGATATTTATTGAAAGGCCTTTAAGGTACACCTTGGGCATGACAGGGCCTGACCAGGGCTACACCCAAGGTGGACCCAAAATGGTCACAAAATGGACGACCAGTCACGAGGTCTCACACTTTTATAAGTTTTATTCCATTTGCAGATTGAGATTTGGTTGTCCAATTACAGCTTCAGGCTCTGAGGTCTCATCTTTCTTGTTTCTCCCTTCAGCCACCCTTGTTTGTGCTTTTGGGCCTGAAAGTTGTCCTTGGTCATCAGCAGGAAAAGGATTTGTTTTGCCTCCCTGCTCTGTGAAGAGACCTGACTAACAGTTCATATGAGGCTCAGAACTACACCCCAGCAGCACAAAATCTGAAAACTGAATCAGTTCATCAGTCAGCTCATGCTCCTTCCCCAAAGGAGCTACTACTTCTTTGGCAGTCACTTAGAGCTACAAGCAAGAGATGCTATTTCCCAAGTGATAATTGTATGTGGACAAGCTCGTGTAGCTCATCCTACAGGGATCAGGCAGCTCCAAGGAGCTTCATGTGTTGGCTCTGATTTAGGAGCAACAGTGGCTGTTGAGCTTTCTGGGCTCTTCCCTGGGAGTTGCCCCATTCCCTGGGATATTGTTGTGAAGCCTCAGCAAAATCCCTGGAAATGACTCCTGACTCTTGCAGTAGAGTGGCAGATACTGGTAGTTTGCTTCTCCATGAAGTGCTTGGAGTCCTGCTGGAGGGAGTTGTGTGTGCTGAGCATATCCTTTGGCTCCCTGAGGAACAGAGCAGTGCAAGGTTGTGGCTCCTTCAAACCTCTTCCCCTCTGCTTTGGCAGATTTCTGTGCCAGTGTTTGTGGCTTGAGTGACATTCAATAAAAAGCTTCCCTATTTTGCTACCATTTTTTCTGCCTCTTGTGTTTTCCACACATTTTCATTCAGGGCCTTCTGATCTTTAACAGCTATCTTCTTTCCCTCTCCTTTTTCATATATTTTTTTCATTTCCTTCAGTTGCAACACTACAAGTGTCAGATGGTGGTGATACTTTACTAAAGGTGCTTTCTTTGCTCTCCTCCTGGAAAAACAGTCAGAAATCTGCATGATGTGATGCCACAGGTCACAGCAGAACTTGGTGCCATGTCACAAAATTGAGGAAAAATGATGCTATGAAGAATGGAGCAACTTCAGAACAAATTGGACTTGCAAGCTGGGCCCACTTCAGATTCCTGAGTACAAGGATGCTGAACAGAGCTGCACACTTCTGTCAGGACTCTTCCAGGGAATTCAGGGTGGGTGGTAGACTGTGACAGCTGAGCTCCACGCTTGTCATGCCCTGAAAGGTCCTCCCTCATTTGAGGATTAAACTAGAGCTACTTCCCCAACACAGAACTGCTGCCAAGATTCCAGTCTGGCTCAAGCCACTCTCCACACTTCATAATGAAGTTTGAAAGAGTTTTAACATCTTGGTGTTGGCAGAAACATGGTTTTAAAATCACGGTGTGGTTGGAGACACGCTGGCTCTGGACACTGGTAACAAGGCTGGAGACTTTCATCTGAAGGTCAAATCCAGCTGTGGTGTTAGTGACAAAGTCATGAACTTCTGACTGATGGTTTGGGGCTTACGTGTGGAAACGTGTCCAGAGTCCAAAGCCAGGACTGGGAGTTGGGAGACCTGGGTTCAATTCCTGGCCTTTGCCAGAGCTATTCTGAGAGACCCTCAGCAAGACACTTGAAGTCTTTGTGCCTTAGGTCTCTCTGTGAAAAGGCACTGAGGGTCTACTTAATCACTCCAAGTCCTCAAACTCACACATGACTGGACTCCTGAACACCACTGGATGCAGAAGAGCAAAGAAATAGGTGGGATGAGCTGGCTCTATCCAGCCCATTCCAGAACAGAGCCTGGATCACAGCTGTGGGCATTAGCAATGACTGGTGTGCTTTTTGGCAGCTCCAAATGTGAGGACATCATGTTCTCAGGAGACAGAGCTGCTCTCCTGTCTCTGGGTGAAGCTATTCCCAGGGCAGGCAGCCCCGTGCTCAGGAGGAAGCTTGTGCAGCCCCCCCAATCCAGTGGCTATAGGAGAAGTTAGATTCTGTGTTTGGCAGCTGGCACAAATCATCAGCAAACAGCTTCCTGAGGAATTACCTTCCCAAAGACTCTGCTCACCACGACTGAGCTGCTCCCTTCTTTCCAAGACACACCTGGGTAGCCTCTCCTGGCAAGCCTTTGTTACTGCCCTTAGGGGTGGCTACCAGTCACTGCAGTGCTGTCCTGGGTGTACACCTGCCTCCCCTTGGAGCAGTTTTGGATGACATTCATGCAACCTCCAGCTCTCTTTTCCCCTGTGCCCGGCTGAGCCTAGGGCAGTGCTCTGTCTCCTGCTGGCTCTCAGCAGGAGGAGCCTCTTCCCCAGGGACAGGGTGCTCAGGTTTGTGTCTGCCTGGCTTGGAAAGACAAGCATAAGCTCCAGCCTGCAACACTGTAATCCCAAAGCTTCAGACTCTCCCTGTGTGTGCCAAATTCTTTTGGCTGTTAAATAAGGGTAGGAATTTCGAGGGGAGCTTGTGGAGTACAACTTCTGTGTTTGCTTTTAGCTTCATGAATAGCAGCAGTGACTTGTTTGGCTGTATACTGGGAAAACTCTGAGTTGTCAGCTTTGACGAGCTGCTGTTTTAAAGGAAATGTTGTCACTTATGCAACTGTCTGTTTTGTGTTGACTTCAGAATCACTGGTGCCTTGCACAGCCCTGCTGTGTCTGCAGGCCACCCTGCAGTTCCCAGAGGGGCACAGCAGTGCTTGTGTTGTAATTGTGACCCTGGGGATGCTGTGCTGCTCACAGAGCTCACAAACCTGTCCTGCAGAACCTTGGCTGTGGTCCAGAAGAGTGTGACTCCCCATTTCAGATGGGGAAGAATTGAGGTCAGGTCAGATAGCTGGGAAAAAAGGCTCCATGAAGGTCACTGATGTAATTGTCATGTTGATGTGCTGGTACATCCTGGGTCTGAGTGGTGGGGAAAGGGAAGGTACCCGGGAGATGGGAAACTAATACTGCTGAGTGAGGAAAGGCTATTTCCAGCCTCTGCTCAATGTCACAGAAGTCCACATGAAGGGAGAGTGTGGGAAACAAGTCATCATCTCTGCTTCTTACCTGACTTTGTAGGGGTGAGATCTCCACAAAGCTGCTGGTGGTACCTGCAGGAGGAGAGGTGTAGGGAAGAGCCAGTAGAGCTTGAGGGCTTAAGGAGGAAAAGCAAAGCTGTTGAACCAAATCCACTCTCTAATAAATCCTTGCTGATATTTTGTGTGACTCTTTTTTTCTGTAGCTGGGGTCGGCTGGGTGCTCTGGGATATATCCAGGGGGGAAGATGTGCTATGGATTAGTAGCAACACTGTCCTCGAGCAGGTCCCTGCATTCTGCTGACTCCTTGTTTGTGTTAGTTACAGGACTCTCATCAGGCCCACGTACAAAATGTCCTACAGAACTGTGACCACGCTGGAGTGGAGGTGCTGTCCTGGCTTCACAGGGAGCAACTGTGAGGAGGGTGAGTTCTCTAGCAATGCCTCTGTCCTTATGGAGCAGCTGCCTTGAGCTGGGGTTTGTTCCTTACTATGCCCTACACCCCTTAAACACAGCAACAAATCACCTGTTCCCTTCACTCCCCATTGTTATCTGAGTGTCACACACAAGCTCTGAAAGGTGGCCTTGGAAAACAGATCATTCTGAATGCCTGCAAACAGGCCTGAACAGGAAGGGGGAAAGAAATAAAGAAAAGGGAACCAGGGATGACCTGTTTAGAGATGTGCTCATGCTTGGCATCCCTGTTGTGTTCAGAAAATGTGCTTTCTCCTTTTTGTGTGTTATCTTATCCCTGTCCCTGTTATCACCATCAGTCACTGTGTCCAATAAAAGCTGGTGCCTGGATGGCTCCTTCTGAACGTTTTATGCCTGTAAGATCTGGACATAAATGATGTGTGCCCCCAGAGAGCTTGGAATCAATACCTCTGGTTCCCCTTTCTTCCTGCTCCTTGACTTATTGGTGCAACATTCATATTGCACAGTTCATATGAAAATACAGTTCTCTCCACACAGAGGAAAACACAGGGCTCTTTCCAGAGAAGGAAAAAAATATTTTCCTTTTTCTATCACAATAGGCCATATTTTACATTTTTCTTCCTAACATTTTCTACTTCAACTGTCACTTCTGGGAGTTTGAAACAAGTCCTACTTCTCCACCAAGTTCAGGTTTAGGCATTAAGGCATCTGCTGAACCTGACTTGAGAGTTCACAGCTTATGAATGTGACAGACTAAGCCTGGAGTTTTCTGTTCATTTGCATCAGGTCAACACAGCCTGTCTCTGGCTGCTGAAGGGTCATTAGGGGTGTCCAACATCTCTGAGCCTACTGTTTGTGCTCCTTTTCTTTGTGCTGTGATATCTTAATACCAATCACACAATTCAGGCAAATTCTGACTTAGGAAGTTGTCTCGTTACAGTCCCAAAGAGTGATGGCTGCAGACAGCAGCTGGCTCCAGGCTGCTGAGGGAACAATAGCTGCCCAGAAGCTCCAGAAGAGTCTTACAGAGTGGCAAAGCTACCCAAAGCTGCAATCTGCAGGAGAGAGTTTTACATTTTAATATAAAGCTAAAAGAAGTGAGCCTGAGAGAGAAGCTGCTGTGTGCAGCTTGAGTTTTTACCTGTCCCTGCAAAGAAAGGGGAGCTGGGGATGGTGGCAGAGCTGTCACTTCCAGGAGAGCTGAGGATGGTGGCAGAGCTGTCACTTCCAAGGGAGCTGGGGGTGGTGGCAGAGCTGTCACTTCCAGGGGAGCTGGGGATGGTGGCAGAGCTGTCACTTCCAGGGGAGCTGAGGATATGCCAGGTGACCTGAGAAGCCCCTGTTTGCAGCCTGTAGGTTTGGACAGGTGTGAGTTATTGCAGCTTAGTCGTGCTGCTGGTGCAAAGGAGAGATTCCAGCTCCCTTCTGCAGTGCCAGATCTGTCTCAGCAGAGTCCAGTGGAAATAAAAAGCCAACATGAGCTGGTGTGAGGCAGCCGGCAGCGATCGCGCAGGAGCAGGTCTGTGGAACGAGGTGACAATTTTATACAGTTACTTTTCAAGGTGGAACTGTTCTTTTGGGCTTGGATATGGTCTATGGGGTGTGAGAAGAAAGCCAGTAGTAAGCCCTTACTTTCATGTGTGAG
Organism: Zosterops lateralis; assembly: GCF_965231275.1. NCBI lineage: Eukaryota > Metazoa > Chordata > Aves > Passeriformes > Zosteropidae > Zosterops > Zosterops lateralis. Next base: position 7,172,289 of record NC_139779.1, on the reverse strand, counting down.
ATTCTTTTTACCTTTTTTTTTCCCCCTCTCCTTAAAATCTGGTGCTACTGACAGTCCCATATCCTTGAATGAAAGGGGAAAATAAAAAAAAGATCCCTTTCTAGTTCAGCAGGGTTCTGCCACTTAGTTTTTAGTGTAAATACTAGTGCTAGCAGTCTGCATGGCTCTTCAAGCTGTCAATTTTAAAATGGAAATATTTACTTACTCCTTATGTTAATTCTTAATGTTAGTGTCACTTGGAAATGAAAGTAAAAAAGGCTAAAAAGAGGCTGTTTTAGGGTTTTTGGCAATCCAATATAAGGCCTTTTGTCCTTTTTCCTTTCTGTGCTCTCCCCTACTGCAAGTCTGGTTCCTCTGAGAGGGTGGGTGCTTATCTGTGTGAGTTCTTCCTGGAAACAGCAGACAAAAGGAAACAGAAAACTAAAATGAAGCAAAACAAAAACAGTGCAGTGATGAAGCCACAGTGAATTAGCAGGGCAGAACATCAAAACGCTTCCATCTTTCTTTGGTAGTTAGATTTCTCCTCAATATTTAATTTCCCTTGTATGTGCAGCTGGTGCTTTAGAAGCTGATGTGAGGTGGGCATGGCTGGAGGCAGCCTGGACCTGCACTATTTTTAACTTGTTTTCTTGCTGTGCTGCAAATCCTCCTGTTTTTTGACAAAAAAAACCCTGTAGCCAAAGGAATGGCAGCTGCAGTGGCTCTGAGCTTCCACTGCAACATCTCCTGCTTCCAGAGACTGGAGGGAAACATTTCCTTCCCCAATGGGTCTTGGAGCAGTAAGGTTGTGTTTTCCCTCAGCAGGATGGATTAAGCCAGCAGATAATGGATTGATTAAGCACACAGAGGAGTTCTGGGAGCTGTGTGTGCGTGGGCATGGCTGATGGTGGTCTTTGCATCCTGATGATATAAATCTGTCTGTAAGATCTATTGATTCCTTCTTTAACCCCCAGGGAGCAGAGTTAATATTTGCTCCTTTTCTGTGCTGTTCTGCAACAGTGTCTTTGGGGGAACCCCTGTAGCATATCTGGAGGATAGATTGTTTTTTATTAGCTGTCCTTATATCAAGCCTTCCTTGCCCTTTTAAAATTTATTTCTTTTAGCATTTTATGAGGGAAGACAGAACAGGGAGAGGGTGAACCAAGGAAAGAAGTCAAAGAATTTGAAGCCATTCAGAGGCTGCAGCTATTTCTGATGTCATAACTTGTTGTGATCTCCCAAATGGCAGGTCAGGCTTTCTTTTGCAAAAGCAGCAATTCAGTGTGGGTATCTAGCCCCAAAATATGACAGACTCCTGATGAGACTGGTTTGCTGTAACACACCTTCAGTGGGAAAACTCCCCTCTGCTAGAGCAAGCTGTTAAATGCAATTCCATCACTGAAATGTCTCCATCCTCAGCTGATAAGTTCAGCTTGAGACAAAAACCACTTACCTGTCACCAGCTGACAGGCACCCACATTAACACTGAAAGCTGCACATTTTTAGATTTAAATTATCCTGGGACTCCAACTCTTGCTTGAAGCTGATAAAGAGCAGCATTGTCTGGAGAAAGCCCACCTCGAGAGGTGGATGGAGATTTTGCTCTCAGTGGGCCACTAATTTACTGAGACAAATTAACCTGTTTCCAACCTGTTTCCTTTTTCAAGCTGACACTGCCTGGGGCTTTCTCCCTTTCCTTTCCTTGCTTTCTGCTCAGTCCAAGATATAGCAGCATTTGAAAGATCTCCAGTTCCTTTACTGGTTTTGTAGAACTGTGACCTGCTTATTGAGCTGATAGTCAAAAATCACCAGTTGTACCAGGCCTTCGCAAAGGGTTTCTTGCAACTTCTTTGGATGGAGAAAAAGACTCGATGCAAACAAGTCTGGTGAATATAACTGTCACTAGATACTAACTTTTATTTTCCAGTTTCAGGGGTTTTTTTTGTTTTGTTTAAAGTGGAGCCCAAGCCTAGGACAGGAAATGAATGCACTGAGCCACCCAGTCTGCTGACTGCTGATATAAAGAACATATGGATGAGGGCAGTGCAGGGGTGAAGTGGTTTAGCTGCTGCAATCATGCATCAAGCTGATTGATTTGAATCCAGGATGATGCTGACATTTCAACTCAGCCTTTTTTTTTTTTTCTGTATGGCTGAAAGTTCAAAGGCAAATGCAACCTCTTGGGAGGGGAAAAGTGTCCCCAGCAAGTTCAGGGGCTCAGCACTGCCCTGGAGCTCTCCAGCCAGGCGGGGTCTTATTTTACTTTACAAATATAGCATAGTTTTCTTCCTTGTTTGTTTGTACTGCCTGAGTTTGGGACAGTAGCCAGGATCCTCTTTACCCCAGAAGCAGATTGATGGTGGACAGCTTAGCTGTTTGGGCAAGAAACAGCTCCCAGAGTAACCTCAGCACCTCTAAAGTGATGCTATTGTGACTCCAAGCTTACTTTTTTTTTTTTTTTTTCCTTTCTTTCCTAAGAGTGTAAGTAAGATAGGAAATTTGGGCAGCCTTTTTCAACTAAGGGCTTAATTGGAGAACTTCCTTTTTTTTTTACATCTCCCCCTCTTCATTTCAGTACTTTGAATATAATGAATATTACTTCTAATAAGTATTGTTTGCATCTTTCTTGTCATCCTGATATTTTTCAAACATCTTCAGATTCCCATGTGTTTGCAGTTTTCAAAGCAGCATAAGAAAATGAGAACTTTCCTCATGGTATGATAGAATGCAAAAAGCCTTTTCATTTTTACTGCTGGTTTACAAAATTTCTTGGTCCCAGGAGGAGAGATGAAGGACAACACTGCCAGGAAAATCTTCAATGAGCAAATGCAATTACGAGACAAAATTTGATGAGGCTGTGAGAAAGGACATGAAAACAAGAGACTTGAAGGTTTGAAAGCCCATTGAAGTGCTCTGAAGGGAAGGGAATTCAAAGTGGTGTAATGGGACCTCACTTCTCCAAGCCTTGCCCTTCTTCCCCATGAACCATTAAAACACAGAACTGTCCATGATGCGAAAATGCAACACAGAGATTTGTTGATAACATTTCCTGCAGTATCACAGCAGTTCTCTCCAGGAGTTGAGCTTGTGTTTTCTCCTTTTCTCAAGTCCCTCAGTTCCTTCCTTAGCAGAGCTTTTTGTTGCCACTGAGCTTTTTCATCTTCCCTTAGAAACTGAGAACGTGTAAGAGAAAACAGTGGGAGTCAGAGCCATTGCAGTGCCTGTTCCTGCTGAACCCTGGTTCAGTAATGTTTGCCCACTGAGTCCAATTCCTGTCACAAAACAAAAGCTTCCATGTGAGCAGTGAAATTCTCCCCAGGGTGGTTTTTTCAGTGCCCTCTGACTGGCTGGGCAGTTCTGTGCTGCAAACAAGGCAGACTGAGGTTCCTTCACTTCAAGTTTGGGTCTAACAGGGATGTGGTTCTCTACTAGAGACTGGTTCAGTGATTCCTTTAGGGAAATGTGGCTTAGCTCTCATTTGAGACCTTTGAAACCAAGTACAACATTTGATTCCACACAGCAAATTTTTTTCTGAAAATATCTTCTCCTACCAAAGTTTGTTTGTTAGATACAGTAAGTGAATCATGTGAATACATGTTATAGACTATTAAGTGCAATGTGAATTTACTAATAGTTTCCCAGTTAGTAAGTAGGCAGTAAAATGTGGTAATTATCTACCTTCAAAAATATTTTATGAAAAAATATTAAAGCCATGTGAATCACCCATGATGGAATTGCTGATACGTGGAAGTGGCTTCCTGAGTCCTGATGTTTGCGATGCAGGTCACAGGTGTTGGACAGTCAGCCCTACACCTCCTGCTGCTCCAATGTTCCACCTCCTGCTGGTGCTTCTGGTGGCCTCTTCAATATCAGATCCACCAGAAGTTGCCCAAAGCACCTCCAATGTGTCACCCACTTGCTGTCTGCTCCCATCACCCTGCTGACCACTCAGCAGCCTCTGGCTTCAGGCATAACTTGTGTCACCCCTGATCAAATTGATCAAATTTTCTGAGGAGTTCCTGGAGTGTGTGGTCACTGTTGGAAGTATCCACAGCTTGCTGAGAGCACTTTCTGGCATTAGCCCTCTGTGACTACTTGAACAATTTCTAAATGTTCATCTTCCTTTTTAATACATAGTTAAAAAAAAGAAATCCCAGTTACATTTCCAAATATTTTGACACTGCATTCCAGCATCTGAGTAGTTTCATTTTTTTGGACATTTCTAATCTGAACAGGGAGAATTTTATTTGAGCACCTAATATCAAAATATCTGAAATGCTAAATATCTGCAGATGTTATCTTAGCATAAATGGGAAAGCTGTATTCTGTACCATTACACTGTCCCAAATAATTTAGCTCCCATCAAATTACTGTGGTATGTAGAGACTCTTCTATATTTTCATAAGCTATTGGCTTTCCCAAACACATTGGATGCTTTCTGCTGTGTGTGTGTTAATTTACAAGTGAAGGACTCACCTGTTTGTAGTGAATGACTTTCCTATGAATTTGCTTTATTTCTAATCAGGACTGAGCATAATCTTCCCTTGGGTAGGGCTGGACAGGGCTTGGAGCAACCTGGGCTGGTGGAGGGTGTCCCTGCCCATGGCAGGGGTGGAATGAGATGAACTTTAAGGTCCCTTCTTACCCAAACCATTCTGTGCTTGTTTTAGACTTGCAAAAGCTCAGAGACATCTCTAGTGATCAATTATTTACATATTGAAAGTTCTGCACCCAAGGGAGTTCCTGAATTGCTTTAGAATGGAGCTTGGGAGGTGTGGGCTCTGAACAGCCCATCCAACCTCTTGGCATTTTCTTTCATAATCCTTCCTGCCTCCTTCAGTCCTGAGCTTTTAACATGCTACTTTCTCATGTAGCTGTTCCTTCAGAGCTCCTGTTTTGCCCCAAATTATAATTTGTTTCCCATTCATCCTCACAATGATGAAATGTTATTTGCTTGAGGCTGTTAGAAGGGAGTGGGTTTTTTTTTTCCCTCTATGTGAGTCTTGCACTTTTAGAGCCTTTGGGAGTTGCTGGCAGTGTAGTGTCCTCTGGAAAAAGGGACATGTGGCATGTTATCCTGTGAGTCCTGCAAATGTAGTTAGTGCCAAAGTCAGGAAAAACATTCTCCCAAAAAACTCCACCCTATCTCTCTTTTCCACAGTAAAGAAAAGAGGTGGTGGGGAAAGGGTGGAGCTATGTTTATACCAGAAATTAGTACTTTTTGGAGTGTACACTCCCATTTGCATAGGAAAGAGCTAAATGAGAAGAGTAGTTTCTAATTGGCGTCCAGTGATCAGTTTGATGCTTTTCAAGTGAATTACAGACAATAATAGAAGAAGAATTAAACCACTTGCTGATGCTGTTTCTGAGTTTCCTTGCTGCTGCACTGATTTGTTTTTTTAATCGGGAATAGGAAATTAGGCTTAGGCCTTTGATGTGAAAATGCCCACAGTTGGAAGGGGTGGCAATGAGGAGTCTCCTTCTTTCACTCACTTTGCAAGGCTATTACCCACTTAACCAGCTGGTTTGTGTTTAATTTTTGAGCACTTACGAAATTACAGCTCCCTCCCCATTGCTTTTCAAGGGCTTAGTTATGAAATATGTGGATTTAATGTTGCTGTCAAACAGTGCTGAATGGGATGGATCCTTGAGGAAGAACTTACTGAATTTCTTGCAGGAAAATAATTTAGTGGCTTGATTTGCAGAGTGCCATTTCTTTTTAGTGCAGTAATTTATTTACTTTTAGTTATCTTTGATGTCTGACTCTAGAAGCAGTGGAGACTTGTGTAGATGTGAATGTTGGTGAGGATAAGGGAAAGATGAGTGACAAAGTTCCAGGTTTTCAGGACTTTCACCCCTAGGTGTGTCTTTGTGTTCAGAATCCTCCTGCCATCTCTTATTTCCCTCTTGTCAAATACTGGGGAAGAGACAAGAACATACTTTCCACCACACAAGTTCCAAGAGACCTGTGCAGAACTGATCTAATAATGAGTTGTCACTTTGTGTGAGTGATGGAGAAATATCTTGTACTCCTGACATTTAAAGACAGGAGAGTAAAGGAAGATCCTGAAGATGGGAGACTTCATCACCAGCTTTTCGTAGAGAGCAGATGGACAGGCCAAGGTATTCTTGCAAAGAGCTTCTTGATAAGCTTAAGCCAAGCTGTTGACAGTGCAAGGCTTTTCCATGTGTGAGTGGCAAGATGTGTCTGACGGGGTGTGAGACAAAGGGGAGAGGTTGGAGGAGGCCACAGAGTACATGGGGTGGTGCAGTTGGTAGCAAGCTGAACTGGAGCCAAGATTTGGGGTGAAGCAGATGGACACATGCCTATTTATACCTTAGAGACTCTTGCCTTTTCCTCCTCTTTTTTTTTATGTAGATTTCTCATTAAACAAGTGAATGTGATTGGTACAGTGACACTTGTGTTTTCTGTGGTAACTAATTCCACTTGTGGGCTGCTCAAAAACATCAACACAAGGAGGGTTTATGCAAAGGCAGGATGTGAGCAGGGTAAGCCTCAGCCACACAAGCTTTCTTCAGGAAAAAGAGATTTACTGGGTACCTAAATCCCCATTACAACTACCCTGGGATGCTTTGCCATGTGGAAATGGGATTGCAAGGAATTGGGATCCAGGTAGAATTGGGATTGCAAGCTCAGGAGTAGGAACAAAGGGTGGATTTTCTGGAGAAGTTTGAGGTTGATTTCATGTTTTGTAGACTTCCAGGTGAAAGCAAGAAGTAAGCATTGAATTCCCATGTTGCTGAATCCTAGACTTTATTCTCACTTCATTCCTTGTTATTAAATAGAGAACCAAAAGTATTCCTCCAAATAATAATTTCTGGTAGAGTTTAATTTCAATTTGACATGAAGTGCAAGGCAAAAGCCTGTTCTGTGCATTTCAGTGTTGTCTTCTCTGTGTGAGCCTGTTAGAAGGATAAAGGCAGCAGAGTTAGTACAAATCCATTTGAGGAGCTACAGAGATGTGCCACTGCAAAACACACAATTCACCCAAAAATAAACTTTGTGCTGTAGTTACTGAGGGTTCAGAGTGTGCCTGTTTGGGCAGAGGTGGCAAATGGAGTTGTACCAGGGGCTGGGTTCAGCCTGGCATGGCTTGTTATTCCATTTCCATAGTGTAAGGAATGGAGAGCCCTCCCTAATGGGATCTGTGTGTATTGAAGGCTGAGCTGGAGGGAATATGTGGTAGAGTAGGATTAAAATGCTGTTAAATCTTGATTGAATGGTAGAGTTGGGCAAGAATCCATGAAGTGAAATTCAGTTAAGGACAGCCACAGAGGCAGGAATAATTAAATACACAGATTTACATAAGAGATTCTGAAGGTAGTGGGATCTCAGGGGTGAGAAGGGAGTTGGTGGAAGATGTCAGAATGAGGTGTTGCTCTAAAGTCAGGAGAAGAAATGCCATATTGGAGTTTGATACTACAGATACTCTGACCAGGTGTAACATTTGCTACTAAATAATCCATGGCACTGCCTGACACACAATAAGTAAAAATTTCAAGGGCTCTGGTACCTGCATGTGTTTGTGTTGGTGGTTCTCAGAGAGGTCAAGTTTCAGCACTTATTGGAACTTCAAACTTTTAACTGCTAAACTCATGTGAAGGCCAGTCTTAATTGTGCTGCACATCTGAGCCCCAAGACCTTAAATTCTGCAAAGGGATGTATTGCATCTGTGAAGGAAAGTGTTTGGCTCAGAAAGGAATGTGCCTTTCGTGGTAGATGGTGTGTGAATATGTTGTACAGTTAATTAGGCTGCTTAACTTTGGAGGAGTCAGTAGGTGTGTGTTACACACAGCTGAAAATAAAATCAGCACAGACAAGCTGTTCTAAATATCCCATGACTGATGGTCATTTAGGCTAATTCATGGTTTTCAGAAACTGGACAAGAAGAAGGTTAGAATAGATTCATTCTAATGATGACATGCACATGATTACAGAAATTCTAGGAATTGATTAAATGTTTCCTACGAGTGTAGCATTGCAAGATACCCTGATTGTCACTGCAGTGTCAAGAAACCTTGTTGGATGGTTCTTTAGCAACTTTACCATTCCTAAGTAAATGAAGGCTGGGAAAGACTTCCTGGAGAAATGAGCTTTGCTTTTATGTGCCACCAGATTTCGAACAACAATTAATAAAAGACTTCATCAAAATGTGTAAGTGAGTGAAACATCACCATTTAAGCAAGTTATACTGGGTCCCTCAACCACCAGAGCAAGAAAGACACTGAGGAATGGCTCTGTGAAAATCCCTTATCATGAAGTTCATTAAGGACTGATAAACTTTATTCTGGACTCATAACATATGCTTCTTGCTCAGGCTCCTGATTTGTCTCTACTTGGATAGCGCATCCAAATCCACAAGTAACATGCAAGTTTGCATTTCATTTTGAGCCCAGCAGGCACACAGCAGTGAGGTTACAAGACCTTTCCAAGTGAGCCTGGAGGGACTTGTTGGCTAGAGTTTGGATCTCTGGCAAGCAGCTCCCTCCAGCTCTCTTCTGTAATAAACTCAGGGTTCAGTCCCCGGCCTCGCGCAGATACCGAGCTCTGTTGCGTGTCTCTGGGTAATCAGTCACTGGGAAGGCACAGATGTTTCAAGATGCACAGCAATGGGTGCAGCATAAAAGAGAGGCAACAGCAGGGTCATGCTACAGATGCAACCACATCTCACATGTGTTCGTTCTTGACAGGAGAATTCTTGCAGCATTTGCGGTTTTCTGGTTGCTAATCCCATCAAACGAGGATTCAAAGGCTAATAATGTTCGGGACTTTTATTGCTGCTCCTTTAGCCACACAGTGCCAGGTGTGGCTGATGCCTCCGCTGCAGGCAGATCCAAGAGAAGGGCATTAAAGTAACAGAGAGGGGTGCAGGATTGCCCCAGGCAGTGGCTGAAATTAAGCTGGGCAACAATTCTAATAAAGTCAGAAGCATTAAAGAAATCTGAGGCTAGAAGATGTCCTAGCCTTTACCTGGTTGTGGAGATGAGATGAAAAAACTGCATTTTTTTTCTTCTTTTTCTGTAAATGAAATACACTCAAGCCTAAAAGAGAAGAAGCAGACCAAGTCAGGATCCAGTTTGAAGTTTCATTTGTGTGTACATAATGACTTTTGTAGCAGTAACGCTAAAGAAGTTTGGCCTGTATCCACTGTGGGAAGTGCGGGGTCTGTGTTCATTGCTAGGTGGTCCTTCATTCTAAAAACCTTGAGGGACACCCATGGCAGATGGGCTTTAATTAGACTATGTCCTGCTGCCAGTGACTGTCAAATGTGTCTCCCCAGATCAAGCACTAGAGCTTTCTGTTGAAGGTGTCAGGTCTTGCTCTCATGGAAAGAGAGTTTCCTGCAGCCTGAGCTGTAGAAAGCGTTTAGGTACCCCTGAGACACCGACAGAAACTGTGAAGTATCTTGGTTAATTAGTTCTTCAGTGGCCAATTTGGATGGAGATACAAACCTGTTGCTGTTGTCAGCCAGTGTTTTAGCCTCAATGGCAGAGGCCTGTGCTAAGTAACAAAAGTTCTGGTTTTCTCTTTACTGGTGTGGAGACTTGTTAAACCCATATGGCTCAGAGTACTTGTGTAGGGATGGCTCTGCTGTGTTGCTGCAGGGCTCTGCACTGTAAAAAGTTACAGCCCATTCAAGGAGGGGAACAAGCTACTCCTAAACTTGGCTTGTTTGATCTTTTCTAACTTAGCCTCAAGTGATTAAGCAAACAGTGTGTTTTCAAGCATTCTCCAGTTGTGTGATCTGCCAAACACATCTCGCAGTGTGATCTGCCAGAGATGCCTTGAACACTGTCCTTGTGCTGAGCACTCTCTGGTCCTTGTGGGAACATAAATAAGCAGTTATTTCTATTGCATCTGGACTGTCTGGGTGGGATGCAGAGGATGGGTATTGGTTTTTGTTTAACCTAAACTTGAAGATTCTTGCTTTTGTCTTAATATTAGCACTCACAGCAAGGCAGCAGCTCTTTATTAGCTACCCAGGAACACAGTCCATGAACTCCCTCATCTGCAGTGTGAGGTGTCTGTACCAAGGGGTCATTCTTGCCCTGCCCTTGTTTTAGGGAAGTAGAATGTCTACCAGCAGTGCTAGTTGGGACACCAACCATAAAACTGTAAGTTCCTTACAGACCAGTATAACCAGATCCCTCACACCCTTCATGGGGAACATGAATGAGCACTTACATGGCTCCATTAATGCCTAGTGGCACTTTTTTTTTTTCCCCCCCTGCAGTCCTTTGACACTTAGCAGTGGTCTCCTAACAAATGTGAATGTTGTACACGCTGGAATATAAATCTTCACCTTGGAATCTGTGTTCTGCTACAGGTTCAGCTGTTAAGCTTTGGTCTTTGCTGATTGATGCAGAAAAGACAGCAAATGCAAATTTGATGCCTCAAACACATTTGGAGTGGTCAGGAGTAAGAGAGGATGGTTTTCCTGAAGTACATCAAAAGCTGATTATTTATCAGTCCTTTCTCCTTGAAACTGTGATCATCCCAGAGTAGATGTGTATCCTTTTTCCTATCCACATTGGTTTGTACCTTATTTATATTTTAAATCAGCAGAAACTCTGATCTTCACCTGGATTTTTATGGCAGCTTGTAGAACTGTGAACGTGAATATGCTGTGACAGCAAACCCTAAATCAACCCTTGGTCACTGCAAGCTGGAACAATTTGAAAACCTGTGTAACCTTTTGACCAAACCTGGGCTGATGTTCAACATCGTTAATAAGAACTGAAGCAGAACAGCCCTGATGACTTCAGACTTTCATTATGAGCCAGCTGTAGGCCCTAATGTACACTCAGGTTGGGACAGAGGATGTGGTGGGTCAGCTGCACCATTTGGGCAGGAATGTGCTTCCTCCCAGGGGATCCATTGAGAAATGGTGTTCTCAGGGCTGCTTTTTGCTTTGGCACTGAAAAGCAGTGGGCACTTCTCATTTTCACCACTGCTGCTGGGCACCAGCCACGTTAGGACAATCCTTGCCAGCATCTGTCATGGTTTTCCTTTGCTCTCCAGCTCTCCCATGGCCCTGAACAGTGTCACACTGAGCAGCACCCTGGGAATCATCCTGTAGCTGTGCACAAACCCTGCACCACAAACAGTGTGCCTGGTTTGCTGGTCCAGGTGTGCAGCTGATTTGAAATGTGCGTTAAATCCCTTGTTCTGGCTCAGATCCCTGTGCAGCTTGATGTCCCATCCATGTGGATTGGAGCAGGCAGGGTTGAGCTAGCTCTGGATCTGCATTAACCAGCTGAATAGAGGCTAACTTCAGTTTGGGTGCAATAATCAGCCTCTGCTGGTGCAGTAATGTGGGGTCTCTCCCATTTGCTGTTAGCTGAAATGGTTCCCAGTTTCTGAGAGCGTGTTGGAAGAGCTAAGAAGTAATCATCAAGATTTTTCTACTACAGATGACCGAGGAGAGTTGGACCACTGACGTTTATATAACAAAACTCTGTGGAACCTGTATAGAAAGGGAAGGTGATTTTATTTCAAAACACATCAATCTGTTGATTCTACCCACTCACATCCTCCAGCTGTGAGCAGTTGTGGGGTCTGGATTGGATCGTTTGTGGGACATGGACAAAAAGGGATAGTGGTTGTCACATCCTCTGTTTTTTGAGTCTTTCCAGGTTGTTGCAGAAAGCTGGATTTTCGAGAATCTTTCATGCCTTCTAGAAGCCAGCAATAGTTATGATGTTACCTTTTGCCTTGGGAGTTTTCTTACTTCAATGTCAGTAACTGCTTCTTTGGGCCTCTGCCTGTTGTCTCTGACCTTATTTTGGCTGCTGTTTGTCTGCCCATTGAGATAACAGCAAGGAGCACAGTGTGTGTAACCTTCATATGTATTTTCTTCTCAGCAACTTTAATGTTCCTGTAAAAAAAAACAGTTGGCACTTGGACTAGGTGACTGTTGTAGGTGCCTTCCAATAGGGACTATTCTAGAAAACAATTTCCCTGTGTGTGACATACCTGTGCATGTTGTGGGCTGAGTTCCATCTGATGCACCTGTAAATTCAGGTTTCTCTTTGGGATCTTGGAGTTGCTTTGGATCTGACAGCATGGAGGCTTTGAGATGGTTTCCTGCCATAAAATACAGTTTTGATGTGTCCTGAGGCATCTTCCTGAGTGCTCTGCTCCCAGCTCCTGCTCCTGGGGTATCCAGCCTATCTGTGCAAACAGACCAACCCCAACCCTCCCAAACATATTTAGTGTTCAGATTGCACAGCCCTCTCCCTCACTCCAATGACTAAATTCCACTTCATTGATGCAATAGGATGCTTCAGGCCTGATGCTTCAGGCCATGTTCTCCAGGGCAGTTATTGCAACTCCTCATGTGATTAAAGTCACTTGGCCAGCAGCCCTTATCACAGCAGGGTTCATTCCTCCAGTAAGAGTGGCTGATGCACGTTAACTACACTGGGGTTCCAGATTTCATAGCCTTGGGATTTCTGCCTCCATAGCGAGAATATGCTGGGATTTGTGGTGATCCACCTGAGCCCCACAGGATATTTGGATAATGGGCATACAGCAGGATCTGGGTGCTTGTAGCCATCAATCTCCAGAGGCACAGTGGATGTTTTTATTGCCCTTGCTTATCTGGCTGTCCCTCACTCTTTTAATATGAACCATACCAAATAAAGCTGACTGAGGATGGAAGATTATCTGTGGTATTCGTCACTTGTAGGAAGGGGAGTTGGTTCCGTGTTGGCTTTTAGCATTTGCTAGGCCTTGTCTCCTTGACAGAAAACAACAGACTAAAGCCATTACCCAGAACAGCTGCTTAGAAGGGGCTTTGAATATTTTTTCCGCCTTTGCTGACCTGAACCACAGCAATTATAAGTTCTGGTTATTGTAAACTTACCACAGAACACGAGGCATACCTTAAAATGATGTCATGTCTAGACACACAATTCAGGTATAAATTATGGAGAGAAAGTAGCTTGTTCAGTGGTTAAACTGTAAAAGTTTAACAAGATATTTCTGTGTCTCTAGCCTTCACTCTTGCATACGTATTTCTTTACCTCTTACCAGGAGAATTCTGTGACTGCCTCTTATTTTTTTTTGTGTTAGGAGATGGAATTTCCTCCCTGTTCTCCATTTCATTTCCTATTTCTGCCTCACTGGGTCTCAAGGGGAGCAGTGTAGCCATCTACTCAGAGTCCAGAGCTGGAGAAGAAGACTCTTGGGTCCAGTCATGACTCAGGCAAGGTCACACAAGGGGTGATGTACAGCAGCCTTTCCAAAATTTGGCTTGCTATTTTGGGTAGCTTTGTTTTATGGGGTGGTAGGGGAAAGAGAACTCTGCTGTAGTGCCCAGGTGCCTGATTTTCCAAATACTCAGAATTTGGAGTCTCGGCAGCATCCCAGTGAGGCTGCGTGGGCCTTATATTTCAGGGGAAGTTGGACCCCATTTACAGCAGGCTCATCTCTGCAGTGTGAGCTGGATTTCTGTCTGGAGTCCCGGCTGCAGCCCTCAGGGGAATGGTGGGCACAGCTGACAGGCAGTGCCACACCTAGGGGCTCGAGCTCTGCAGGCTCAGAGGAGGGGTGGCTGTCACAGGTGCTGGGGAACAGCAAATGTGCAAATCAGTGAACAACATGTGCAAATCAATGATCAGTGTGTGCAAATCAGTGATCAGTGTGTGCAAATCAGCCAGCAACATATGCAAATTAGTGTCCTGCCCACCACCAGGGACTCAGGCAGAACTCCAGTGCTGCACAGGGAGGGCTCCCCTGCTGACAGGGCCTGGCTACTCTGACTTGTGTCAAAATGCAGCTCCCCACGCTTGGCCTGGGCTGGATTTCACTGTGAGATGGAAATGGTTGGATTACCACCTGGTCTAATTTATGCCTCCAGGTAGCTGCAATGAAATGCGGGCTTTGGAGGTGGAGGAGGCCTGTTGGGTTAGCAAGCCAGGGCAGGGCTGCTCTCCATAGTGTGTTCTGTCGTGCTTTTCCTGGCCTAATTACACAGTCCTCAAGTGGAGAAATTTGGCAAGAGCATTCTTCCGATTTTGCTGGTGTTTGATCTCAAGTTCTCTTAGTAAGCTTTTTCTCAGTCATCTCCATTAGAGCAAACTGCCATCTAGAATTTCTCTGTGTAGAAGCCTATTGTGGATTTGGCTGCCAGGTCCAAATATGATACCTCTTCTTACCTGAGAAGCACCTTGCTGTCCTCAGACACCTGGTCTGCTATCTGTGTGTCCTCTTGAGAGCAAGGATCTAACTCTTGTCCTACCTGGGCATCTCATGGTCTTTTTTAACCCATAATAATCACATCAGTTTGTTTCCTGGAAGCTGTCTATGCTGCAGGTCTCTGGAGACAACTATTAATACTCGGCAAGCAGAGATGGCAATTGATTCTAGAGAAGTTGTTCTACTCTTGTTGCCATGGGGACAGTTTTGGAACACACTGAAGAACAGTTTCACTCTATTTTCAGCATATGCAGCAATGTTCTCAATTCCAAAGGGGCACGTGTTTCTGCAGCCTCATGAACTTGAAGTGTCCACACTGGCCACTGGTGTGGAAGGCTTTTCTTTGGCACCCATGAACTTAGGGAGAGAAGCCCTGAGCCTTGGTTCACTCCCCACACCCCTTTTTTTTTTGGTAGAACAGCAATCAAGTGAACTGTCCCTGTGCCATCTAGATGTCAGATCTGTTCTGGAACTGTGGCTTTCCTGTCCTGACCACGTGTTTGTACAAAGGCCCCCAGGTCCTTTTTGCTGTCCTCCTTTTCAGGATCACAGCAAGACCTGTTTTCATTTCGATGCATTTGGATCCATTGTCTCTCCTGGCCTCTTTGTGCACTGTCAGCCAGGAATGACCTTTCTGCAGCATTGTTTCTCTGTGTTTGCCCCCTGCTTTGCTGCTGCCTGCAGGGCAGTGTGTGGAAGGTGTGCATCCTGCCAGGTGCCCAGTGTCTTCTGAGGGATTAATGCTCTGTGCAGGGGGCACAAACCTTGAGGTATTTATGAAGGCACCACAAATTGCTATAACATCTTCAGAGATCCACAAATAAAGTGATTGTTGAAGCAAGGCCACGGAGTAGATGCTGCCACTGGAATACTTTGTTGTTTTAAGAGCACTGAAGAAATTAAAACTCCCACTGCACCCTTGCAGTGTCTTGCACAAGCTGAGGTGGCCTTAGGGCCCCTTTTCAGCTTTTGATTGAGTGATTGTTTTTGTACATGGATGTCTTTTTTTTTTTCTTTAATGGCTATTAAACATAGGAGGAGAGTGTTATTACAGTTCTATGTGCTGTCAGCCAAAGTTTGTCCTCACTTCTGCTTCTAGGATATCCACTTGCAGTTGTCCCAGTTTTCCCTATTCAAGGCTTTTAAGAGGTTCTATTTCTTTCAGGAGACTCTTGATCAGCTCAAGTACAAACAGATGGAAAGCAGCAGAGCTCCAGCTCCATAGCAGCACCCAGGCCAGGATCTTAACTCATCTGAAGTGTTTGGTGCTCAGGGACAGGGCTACAGCCAGAAACTGCATAACCTGGGGCAGGATGCTGTAGGTTCCTCCTTGTGTTGTTCTTCCCTATTGTTCCATCTCTACCTCTCCCTCACCTTCCCTTTCATGTTGTCTTTCCAAGGCTCTTGTTTGTCCAGGTGTAGCTGGATTCCTTTCCTGGAGTCCCTCTCCAAGTCCAAGGACATGAAGCTACAGGCTCAGATGGCACCTGTCCCCTTCCTGGGTCCAGGGGGACAGAGAGTGGTGGCTGATGGTCTGTGGGAGCTGAAATTTATGGAGAAACAATTAGTGTTTCATGGAACCCTGTTCTGCTTTATGGTGTTTAGGAAGTGCTCTGCAATGGAGGAACAGTTTCTCTGGATAAAGGATTCTGGTCCTGCTGCTGAGTGTGTGGTGTGAATGCCAACTTCTGCTGTTCCTGGAGCCTTTACTTCAAATGCCCACAAAACAGAAGCTCTAGTTAGCACAGAATTGTCACTAATGGGCCATCTTGCCTCAGGGTGTGTGTGTGTGTCTGGTTTTGAGCCCCTGGTCACTGCATTACCTCAGTTGTAGGGAGGTTTGGCCATGTCCTGACTTTGTGCCAACAAAGGGAATTTTCCAGTGGACCACTGTGTGTGTTTCTCCTGTGGAATGCTCACCATGTAACTTTGCCAGGGTCAATGTGAACCATCTTTCAAACAAATGTCATGTGGAAGTTTGCAAATCCTATTGTCCCAGGAAAAATTAACTTTCTCCAAAGTGTTGAAGTGTTGCAGGAAGCAAAACTTCAGACTGTACTGGAATACTGAACTATGTGGAAGTTGGATAATTTTCCCACTTCTACTCCATGTGGAGTAACTTAGCTTTTTCAGCACCTTAAGGGCATTGACATACATCCAGAGAAGGGAAAGGAGCAGAAATGCAAGAAATGAAAATGTGAACCGGAGCTGCTCAGGCAGAGACCATGGCCTGGATATGAGATTCCCTTTTGCTTCAGATTTTACAGGATTTTTATGGGGAAGGGAAGAGATATGATCTCTGGGAAGAACACACCTATTCTGCAGCTTTCTACTCAGGGATGGCCTTTAGCAAATGTGTGTGCATAGATAAGCTCTTAATATGAAGCAGAGCTTCTTAAAGTTCTTAACAACATCTCTTTAAGTATCACCACTAGGAACTCTGCAGGGGGAAGTTTTGTTTAATTTTAATAGAAATTTTTTATTTTAATAGGAATTTTAACTCGTAGGAAGTTCAAGTTTGGTTAACAGTGGGATTAGCTTTTCATACATTGTAGTTGGGTTGGAAGTGAGGCAGTGGATGGAATGTAGTGTGTGAAACCTGCTGTGATGCTAATTCTGAATAGATGTTGTGTTGTTTAACACAAAATAAAAAATTCCCTTTATATAACTCCTAAATATACATAGAAAAAATATGTATGTGGCATCTGTGGATGTGCTGAAAAGAAGCATCTTTGCTCACAGGTTTACATGTTTTTCCTCTGGCTGACAACCCACTCTGGCATTTTGTGTCATATAATTGCAGGACTCTCAATCTCTATTGTCCATTTTCTAAGTAGTGCTTTTGGCCACACCAGCAAGCCAGGCTGTGAACATTGTCAGGACAGACTCCATCACATTTTTCTATAATCTCAGCAAGTTCCTGAAGTGGAGCTTTGAGTGACTGGTGACAGATCTGCTCTAAGTTTGGAAACAAATGCAAATTATTTCAGAGAAAATCTTTTTCACAGAGCAAGCCTCTGCTGGCTGGGGAGGAAGGATCAGATATATTCACCTAGGCTCTCATCTAGCCAGCTTCACATTCCTTTCCCTCCTCCTCCCAGGCTTCTGTTTCTTTTGTTTCCCCCCAAGACCCATTGTTCTTGTTCTCTTCCAGTGGTTAAGGCACAGCTGGAGTCATGAAGAGGCAGAGAGCAGTTTTGGGGTGCTGGGCTGAGGTGGGCCCCAGCTGCTCTTCTGTGCCCAGTCCTTGGTGGCTCACAGCAGCTCCCCCTATCCATGTGCCATCATCCACAGCTTCTGCTGGCTCAGGTATTCCAGACTCCTCTGCTCATACTCTATAAGTACAAGGCCTCTTCTTCTGCACTGTTAATGGGGAATAGTCACATCAGTGCCTAGTAGAGCTTTGGATATGGGAAAAGGAACAGGAGGTAATTATTTCCTCATCTCCCTGGCATAAGACACCAAACCTGGGATGTTGTGGACAGAAACTTGTTCTGTGTGTGCCACAGGAAAGCAGCAATCCCTGGGGAAGCCTCTCTGCAACTGGTACTAAACTGAATTTCACTTTTGTGCCAAAAGGATTGGTAAAGGATTGTTTCCACCTTGCTGTGGGTTTTCAGAGTGGCAAAGGCTACTGCTCTCCTGTGCTTGGCTCCTCAGGCTGAGGAAGGTGAGTGAACTGTCAAAGCTCCCAAACTAGGACTGCACAGGGGTGTGGAGGCCCTGCCTGTAACTCCTCTGCAGCTGCTCCTCGTGGACAGGAACTAGAGGGTGAATCCAGCAGGACCTTCTCTCCTATTCCTCAGCTACCTGCTGAGGTATCTCCTGTGCCTGCTCTCTGCAGCTGCCTTCCCTGGAGGGCTTGATGTAAATGGAGGAGGGCTGTTGGCTTGTGAGAAGGAAAAGTGATACTTTGGAAATTGCCAGGCTCCAGGATTTAACTCTTTAGCCTCTGCACAGACTGCTTCAACATGCTGGTTTAGCCCCTGCTTCCCAAATGTCCTGCAACTGGGCTGAGCCTTCTGGGATGTGCAAGGCAGCCCATTTTCTTCCCTGCATCCACAGGATCCCAGCTGTGCAGGCATGAAATCATCAGGGAACAACCCGGCAAGAAAAAGAGGTGAGAGCAAGTGCCTGAACTCTGAAAAGCAAAACTCTGGGAGTGGCTCACCTCCCTCCCCACCTTTCCTAAAGCTCAGCAGCACTCATGGAGCTGGAATAGGGGCTACATTTATCAAATTCCTGTCTGCAACAGCTATGCAGTTGTTTTAGATTAGTGTACAAATAGACATTAGTGTAATACATCTGTTGTTAATCCACATCTTGGTAGAAAAGAGATGCCAACACATCATTTATTAGCCACATCGATCCTATAATGTCGTTTCTTTTGTCTTTTGAGTATGTAATGGGTTCCAGGATGTCTTTTATTTCATTGTATACCACATTTCCTCTTGTCTAACATAGCAGGACATAATGTGTTCCAGGATATAACTTATGCCATTTTGGAACTGGACACCACACAATGTATCCTGCACTTTTCTGAAAACCTTCAGTGTGTTGTGCTCAGCTCACAGGTCTGCACAGTTGATGGGTAGAAAGAGCTGGAAAACTAGTAGGAAGGAAAGCAATTTATTCTTAGTCCAAGGAGGCCTGAAGGACCATGAGGAACTCTGGATACTGTTGGCATGGCTGGCTGTAACTCTTAGACCCTTGATTTGTTTAGAAAGTTGGAAAGGGAAGTGGTAGTCCAGTTTAAGAGCCTATCCATGACTGCTTCTGTAAGACTCCGATAATTTCAGTGGGATTCCACCTTGAAAAGGAACCAGTTCAGAGGCAGCTGTTAATCTTGGGGGGTTTTTTGCTGAAAATTGAGAGCTGCTGCTTATCTGACTATATCAAAACTCTGTGCCAACCATAGGTGAAAAAATGAAAACCACCTCATTGTCTTTTTCCCTGTTTGGTGATTTTAATGGGGCTTGAGAAGCAGATGACACTCACAGGTGATGAGGGAAGCAGGAACACAAGACCTGCTGAAAGTTGGGGAGTTTGGTGGTAATTTGCTGGTGGAATGATCACCTTGGGAGGAATTGGCAGTGGCCACTTGACTGATAGCTTCTGCAGGAGTCTGTTCCTTTTGCTTGTTTTTGTCATGAATTAAAATCCCACCCAGAACGGTGGAATCCCAGTCCTGCATCCCCTCCCCACTGCAATACCCCAGTGTCAGCTTTGGCCTGTGCCAGATGTTCACTTTGTGGTGGAGTTGGACACTGGAGCAAGAGGCTGCTCCAAAGGGACAGCACAGGATTTCAAATCAGCTTCTGCACAGAGGCAGGATCATCATGAGCAGAACCTTTGAGTTTTAGGAGGTCAGACCAACAGTTGTTAACTTGTGGAAAGGTTTTTAAAGATAAAATATTTTGGCATAATAAAATAGATTTATTTTTGTTGTTGTTTATTTGTTTTGTTTGTTGGTTTGTTTTGTTGTTTTCTTTCATCAAAGGATCTCACAGGAGACACTTTGTCTCGCACTGTCCCAGTTTCCCAGTTTCTCTCTGTGTGTGTTTGCCTTCTGATGCTTCAGTCCTGAGGCTGGAGGACTGGAAGGTAATAATGGTCCTGTTAACTGCAGCCCTGAGTTCTTCCTGTATCAGACTTTTTTCTTTCTTTGTGCTGCTTTTAAGCACGGGGATAGTCCAGGGAGTTTAGGGAAGGGTTGCTGGGGTAACCGAGACGTAAGACTAGAGGGAATAATGTTAATAAAATAAATTGCTGACTCGGAGCAGCCTGATAACTCAGACGGGTGAGTTCTCAGGCTTGACATCATGTTTTTCTCCTTTCCTCCCTCTCTGCCCTGCATCAGCTGCCTCTCACTTGCAGGCACTGTCATTCACAGGCCTGTAGTTCAGCTAAATCCAATACAGTGTCATGCCATTAGCACACAGGTCTCCTGTGCCAGGATCTCATTTCCAGGTCCCCAGAGAACCAAATGTTCAAGCTTTTTAAAAGGCAAACTGTTGTAGAAATAGGAAACTCTTATTCCTCTCCACACAGCTCAGCAGCATTCCTGTGCAAAGGGAGGCAGGAGAGAATATGAAATAACAAACAGCACAGACACCAGTCAACTGATTAATTCTCCTGCCAAGGCATAAGAATACCAGAGGATGGGAAGGAGTGGAGAAAGTGGAGTTATTTATGTTATTTATGTTGTGAATAACATATGTGTTTCACATATATTAACATATGTGTTTCATACGTGAATTCACATATGTGAATTCATATGTGTTTGCATATGAATGGTCTCCAGATCTCAGTGTCACAGGACATGAACACAGCTGAAATTTCTATGTGGTTCAGAACTTTTTACTGCTATTGAGATCTCTTCTGGTTACATCAGAGCAGATAAACCTCCCAGAGCACAGCCCAGCCAGAAGATTGTGGTGCTTGAGAAGAACATTAAGGAAGACTAAGTTTCTCTGTTAACTATCTGATACATGGTCCTTTATGCTTTCCTTTTTCAAAAACTTCTTCTTCCTGACACTTCCTATTGGCATTTACCTTGTTGGTACCTGAGGCAGGTTGCTGTTGAGGGCCTGGCTGGCACTCTGTTCTACCACCATGAATTTAAGAGCTCCTTAGGAGCAATGGTGTGTGCCTGTACACAGAGGAGGAATTAGCAGCACATTTGGGTGCTGTGCAGGTTGGGACACTGAAGGAGACCTCCAGTGACTTTCCTGTGGTTGACAAAGTGCTCTGTGGAAGATGTTGGTGCTTCTCAGCTCTGCCACTCAATCCAGTTTGCATTTTCTCTCCCTGGAACAGAAATGACAAATATTTGAGTGATAGAAGCTGCCTTGATCATGTAAAATTCTCTCCCTGTCCTTTTTCTCCTAGACCAATCCCACTTTGTGTAGCCCTGCTGAGAGTTTGGTGAAACCCCCCTGCCCTGCCCTGCACCTGCCTGGCCCCTAGCATGGCCTGTTGGAGTATGTGGTACCCCAAACACTTGACCTCTGAGCAAATTTGCTTTCCTAGGATCCAGGTGAAATTGGCTTGTGGTCCTCATGCACTCCTTGGTCCATCAGCTGCTCTAAAATCATCTTTAGAGACACTCTGGTTTAGTGGCTTATCATGGCCAAGGGAGCCACTCCCAGGCTGAGTGTGCTCCTGTCTGGGCCCTGCAGCCAGAAGGTTGCAATTATTTCCTTGCTCTTTCAGACTTCTTTATGTTGCTCCAAATGCCTTCATATGGTAAAGGACACTACAGTTCTAACAAGCTTGGCTGGAATAATCATTCCTTCTTGGCAAATGCTTCCCCTGACTTGAAGCTGTGCAGTGAGACCAAGGAATCATCTTTATCTTTTGCAGTGGGGTGGTGATGCTGCTCACTCAGCCCTGTCTCTGCTGAGGCAGGTGTCCATTTCTGTGAGAGAGGGAAGGAAATACTTCAGTTGTGGCTGTTGAGGGAGAGTCTCCAGTTCACCAAGCACTAGGAATGTGCTGTTGCCAGGGTGATCCGGGCTGGTCAGTGCCATGTGCTGGTGCCATGACTTCTCAGACCACTGGGGGAATGGGTGAAGAATCCTGTGCCAAATTAAGCACAGCAAGCTTAATTCTACAATCTACAGAGCTGTACAGGCAAGTACAGTGTGCAGTGAGGGAGTGTGATGGCTCTGTGGGAGCTGTGGGCAAAGCAACACTGAAGATGCTTAAAATACCTTAGAGCTGGTTGATTTTCCTCATGCACTTTCTCAGATGAAGCTGGTGAACTTTCAGGTACTCTTTTACTTGCACAACACATGGTCCAGCAGGTTAAAATTGGATTCTTTCCTGCCCCTGAAGGGCCTGGAACTGCTCTGAATTTACCCCAGCAGGGCTGGGGTTGGGATTAAAGCAGATGGGAAACTTGGCCAGCTGTACAGGCAGGATGGCCTTTGCAGGGGCCAGGCAGGAGTGCACATCTGTGTGCTTCTGCCATTCTGTGAATCCACTGAGAGAGGGGAGCTTAAAGGGGGTTAGCAAAAAAAAAAAAAAAAAAAAAAAAGAGAAATCATGGTGTGATGCAGTGTTTTGGCACGACTGAGTTATTTTGCTTAATAGTTTGGAGATGATTTAATCTTGGAGATAATTAAATTGAAGGTGTCATTTCAAAAGATAACAATGTCTGTATGAGCTCTGTTAGGTTTGGCATAAGCTCCAGCTTGTTTTGTGGGGATTGGGGGATTTTCTTGAGTGGAACCTGGGGGAGGAAAGTGGAACATGGGAGAGAAGAGGCAAGGCTAGTTTGATGGTATTTATTTCCACCCTTTCTTGCTATAAAATAATCTGACATAATGCAGAGCAAGAAAGCAGCCCCTGTGACTTCAGGGGGGTGAGAGAAAAATACTCCCCTGGACTCCAGTGTAGCATCTGACAAAGAAACATCCTAGCTCAAGTCCCAACTTCATGTCTCTGCTCCCATGAGCTGCTCGGAGAGAAACTGCTCTGTGAAATAGCTCTGGGTCAGGAAGCACCGTGAGCTCTGCAGGGACCATTCTTAGGAGTGTGAGACCTCAGGGTCCTTCTGGGCTCCCAAAATGTCACTCTCTTCTCCACTGTCACTTATTTCAGCTGGAAGGTCCCTGTATGTGTAGCTGATGTGGTTTGTGTCTTGCTCTGTGCCTTTTCTGCAGCACAGCTTTGCCTGAGAGCCTTCAACCCCAACAGGGGAACCTCCCTGCCCTGTGCTGGGCATGGCTCAGTTTGTGGTCCCTGTGAGGACCTGCTAATCCTTATACTTTGGGTACAGGTCTCCTCCAGAGCTGTGTGTGATGTGGGGGACTTACCCAGCCAAAATTCAGTATTTAGCCCTCTGGAATGTGACCTACAGGTGACTGGAACACGTGTTCCAGAGCTAAGGTGCCAGCCTGCTCCTATAGACCCTCTTGCATGGTCAGATGGAGCCAGCCTGCAGTTTTCCCAGCCAGAATCCCTGTGAGTTGGCAGGGAGCCCTCAGTCCCACGTGTCAGGGCTCTGCTCCATCCCTGTGACAGGGGGTGACCAGGGGAGTTGGGCTGGTGGGGAGTGGTGTCCCTGCTCAGGACATCTGCCTTCCTGAGCTCTCCCCTGACTGTCCTTAGAGATGCTCCCTCAGCCCAGCCCTGCTCAGCAATGGGTTTGTGCAGCAAGAGATTAGTAGCAGTTTTCTTTCTCTTTGAAAATTGCATTTTTAGTGATATTTTGCCTTGTTCCTAAATGCTGCATTTATTTCTCTGGGTCTCAGAGCTCTGCTGCCACCACTTTAACACCAGCTGTGTGACCCTCAGAGAAGAAAGGCTCTATGGAATAATGTGTGTGTGTTTGCATTTATTTTTCACTTTAGCTCTGATGTGAAAAGCCCTGTCTGGGCATTTAAGTGGCGTGGCTTGTGATATACACCAATTTATGCAGAGGTTGGCAGGGAGGTTTTTCCTTGCCAGCAGGAGAAGGAAAGGGGACCTGGGACCTCCTTCTGCTGAATTACTTAGAAAAACAGCCAACATTTAAAATTACAGGTTTGGAATTGAACTATAAATTCCAGTGAAGTAAAAGATCCATGAATAATATGTCATTAGGCTGAAATATAATTTGTTTGTATGTTTTAAGCAGTAGAAAGGAAACAGGATATAATTCCTATTAGCAACGTATATATTTTCCCCAAGCAAGAACCAGCTGCCTGCTGGAAGGTTTATGTTTGCTCCACAAATGTTTTTAACTGTTTGGTTGTATTGGGTTCTTTTTCCAGTAGTACACAGAGCTTTAAACTCTCCTGGTTCAGCTGGGTTGATGTGCTGCTCTCAGTGTGGGATTGTGTGCCCTCTGTTCAGTATGAGCATATCATGGGTTGCCACAGATTTAACACAAGATGCAGAATCAAGAGTAAGTTTGTCTGTCTGCTCTGATGGGCATCTTGAGAATGACAAGCCAGGCTCCTGGAAGATCTTCTCACATCTTTGCTCAGATCTGACCAACCCTTCTGTGATCTGGAAAATTCTGGTGAAACAGGAGGAGGTATTTTTACAAGGGACTTTTTGCATTTCTCACATAGTGTTGGACCCAGTGTAATCAGAGAGAACTTTCAGGGTTCTTTATTTTGGGTTTTTATTTGGGGACCACAGGATTTTATTTATGCCATTAGATGTCTGGGTGAACTCGATCAAAGCTGTGGGATTTGCTTCTATTTGAGACATAAATTGCCATAGATTCTTCCATAAGAAGGTTTAAGGCACTTGTGGTGCCCTTCAGTGTTTGCCCTTTCAGTGAGCAGAGGTGATGCCTCTGAAGAACCTGAAGTTGATCTCATTTTCCTTTATCATTCTCTGTCTGCTCACTGGGCTGATGGTGACATTGTGGCTGTACCTGCCTATCTCACAGCAGGTAGCTGTGGAAGACAAAAGCTTACAGAAAACTAATTTTCTTTTTTTACAATGATTGCAGTTTAACATTTTTCGGTCCTATCTTGTGTTTATAAAGTCACTTTGGATTTAGGTTGGGAGGCTGGAGTATGGGTCTTGGTTTGGGAAGTTGTGCTGGCTTCAAAGTGGTGCATCCCAGGTGTGGATTTGGGCTCACAAAGAGCTTTAGTGGGTTCTGAAATGGATCTGAGCTTCCTGCAAGTCTTAATGACCTTGATAAGGGCTTGCTGTGAATTCAGCTTCAGAGAGATTGAGAAATGAAAAGAGGACAAATTGTTCAAACATGGTCTGCGTTGACACCTGGCATGCAGGAGCCTGAAGGAGCACTATCTGTCCAGCAACACTTGGGTACAGTAAATGTGTAACTCTGGAGGTCCTGGGCCATTTTCGCTGCTCAGAGTTGGAAGCAACTCAGCCAAAGGCAGTGGAAGAACATTTTGATGAAGATGGCACAAACAGAAACATGGTGGAGACCTGTGGCACCCCTGTGAATCCTGGGCTGAGCCAGAAAGGGTTAAAGAGCTCCTGTCCAGGGAGTAATGGCAGGAGCTGCCATTTGGTGCTGACAGACAGGGAGTCACTTGCTGCCTGCAGCTTCTATCAATTTCCACTCCGTTGTCAGCAGGTTGTAAATAAAACCTCTGCTGGGCTGCTCTTTGTGCTGGCTCTGGGAGCGCGGCTGCCTCCGGGCGAACTCTGATGGATATCGAGGTCTGATGGACACCCGGGGGCCCAGAGGGGCCTCCAGCCATCACTCAGGGCAAGGGACACGTCTCAGCATCCCCACATCCTTCTGGCATGGCCTCAGAGTCTTCCAGAGGCAGGAGGAGGCCCAGGGCACCGTGTGTTTCTGTGGGGTTGCTGGTCCACCCCAAGGAAATAAACTGCTGTCTGATGGGAACCGGGCTCGGCTTTTTTGGCAGCTCTGAGAGAGAGAGAAATAGGATTAAAACTAAATGGAGGAATTCCTCTTTTCAAGAAGAAAAATGGAAGAGGAGGGAAAGGGTCCAGCCTGAAATCGAGCTGGATGTTGCTGCTCACTCTTGGAGCTGCTCTGAAGGCACACAAAAATTGACTTGTGTGGTTTTGGAAGTGCCCTGGCCCAGCATGACAAGCTATGAAACGGAGGCCCTGAGCTGTGCCTTGTGGCTCCACAACCAACTCCTGCCTGTGATGGGGACCAAAATACTCAGGCCAGCTTTTCAGAGGCAATCTAATTTTGGGGCTGTCTGGTTTGGGAGTTTCCAAATCCAAGCAGCTTCCACTGGCTTCTGTTGGTGGTTCAGGGTAGGCTGAGCCTTTGCCTCTGCAAAAAAACACCACCCCCTGCTGCTGCTGCTGCTCAGACATCCCAGCTTAAGACACCCAAAGTCTCCAGTTCCAAAGTCCTCTTTCCACACCAGAAAATGTTGACTTTCATCTTTGTCTGTTTCTTCATCAATAAAATAACAAGTTTACAACCAATTGCTTATACCTGATAGTTGATGTAAGAATGAAAAAAAAAAAAACTTCCTCAAAGGAAACAGTTGTGAAGCAAACAAATGTGGTGCCAAGGCTTTCATGATGGCCCTGTCTCTATGGGAGGCTCAGATGCAGTGTAAGTCTCTGTTTTGAACTAATTTAGAGCATTTCTTTTCAGGCTCCTGCGAGTCTTGTCCTCTCTGAATATGGGTGTTCCCATTCTCCAGTTTGTTTTTCACATCTGTGCACTCATCTGGAACAGCCCAGTTCCCAGGGCAGGCTGGATGGAGAGCACTAGATTTTTGAGCAGGATGGTGTTCATCCCCAGAAAATGGTGACTCGAGATCACTCCAAAGCAACAACCCCAGGAGGACACTGGCAAAGCTGCAGCTTTGGGAGTTTGAATGGTGGCCGTGGTCTCTGAAATGAGGCTGAAAGCTTTTAGATTCTATTAAACAGGCATTTTTATTTGTATTTGCTGCTGTGCTAAAGGCAGGGGCTGTTCATGTCTCCTCCTGCCTGAGGGCAGCAGAGTGTTTGGTGCTGTAATTTTAGCTGCTCAGCATCTGCTGTGTTCCACCCCTGCTCGAGAAGGGGACTCAGCACTAAACTTTCCAGGTCTGTCTGCAGTTGATCTGCTTCAGCCCTACTGGCATTTTTGATGGGAATTTTACAACTTCTTTCTTGCTAGTTTGGTACACATTTTGTTTTCTTTGGAGCCAGTATTGGCTCCTCGTGCCTTTCTTTTGGAAGCTCCAGTGATCAATGCCTTTGGTTGTGGGAACTCTTGCAGAGAAGAGTTCTGTCATCATTTATGGGGGTACAGGAAAAACAGATGAAGAAGTGTAATATATGCCAAATATTATCCTCAGAACTGCTCTTATCTGATATCTACAGCTGTACTTGTTTAATGGCAATATTATTTTGCTTAGCTGGACCTTTCTGTAGAGAAGTTTTTTGTTTAAAAAGTGGAATTCTCTGAAATCAGGCATCTTTGCTCAGCAACTAGAATTATCTCTGTTGGTATCTGTGTGTATGATTCACTTTTACTGCACTGAGATTGGTTTTTAATACTCTGTGTTTTCTAAAGTCACATTCTGGTGGAAGCCATCAGCAGGAAAGGAGCTGTTGTGGTTTCAGAAGTTGGATGCTCTCCACTGGTCAGCTGGATAAGATACAACACCTTATTTTTAATCCTGCACTGCTCTGCCATCCAGATTGGCACCTTGGGTAGGTTCTTGAAAGAAAACCAGTAATTCTTGGGTAGCACAAGGCAGCAGGACAGATTTTCCATTTGTGCTGTGTTGGTGCTGCCTTATGCTTGGCCACCATCTGCTCCTGAGCCTGTTAAGTCATCTGAGCAATTAGTCCAGGGCTCATTCATTATCCATGGACTATTTATGCCGATTTTTGGATGTCCTTCATCACAGTGCCTGGACCTAATGAAGGGAGTGTGGTGCAGATGCCAAGGCAGGTAAATGAAATAAATAAAACTAAAAGTTCTCGTTTCCCCCTGTAACTTTTGTAACCAAACAAGCTGATTTTGGAGACAGAGCCCTTGGCCTTTTAAGGGAAGTCTGTTGTTCAGTCTGGTAATTCAGACTAACATTTAATCTTTAACTCCTGCATCACTGTTATCACCCAAGGCAAGGCATCCATTCCTTCTGCAAAAGAATTGTAATCCAAGCACTGACCATTCAGGATAGTGATAATAAAATGAGCTATTAAAGCACTCACTGCCTGAAGCCAACAGTTACAACGACATTTTTAATAGGTGTAAAAGTGCCTAAAAATATTACCTGCCTACACAAATAAGTTTAAATCCGAGTAAGGAGTAGAATCTCTTAAACACATCAGCCTTAGATTCAAAAAACTTTTTTTTATTTAAAGTGAAAAGCTTAAATAATTTCCCCAGAAAGCCAGTTTGTAACTTAAGCCTTCCCAGGGAATGATCCAACGTCCAGTCTAATCGTTTTATGTGACTATTTAATCTACTGTTTAACAAACAAAAATACTTGCAGTACCATAGCAACTACTGCAGATTGGTGCCCTTGGGACAGAGATCAGCTTCCTGATCCAAAGCAAACCTGCCTACTCTATACTCTAAGATATACTCTAGGGCAACCTTGTGGAATCATAAGGAAGACTTTCAAATGCAGGCTAAAATGGACCCATTTTTTTTTTTTTTTGATGTGGATGTTTCTTTCACTGGCCAAAAGATGCATAAATATGCTCCTTGCTTTGGGATAAATACACAGCCATATTCTGCAAGGCTTCAAGGCCATGAGGGTTTCCAGCCTTTTCCTGGTATGTAGGTGTATTATAGCTAGAAATCACTTTACTATTTGTGCATAAACCCTGTTGTGTGTTGAGTTTCAGAGGAATGCCCAGCTAATGGTTTTATATTTAAGGTAATAAAGAACCTTTCCTACTCTGACAGTGGCTGGAAAGCTTTAGGAAACTTTGCAGAAGGACTGGTTTTGATAAAAGGCTCTGTTGTGGATCTACACCCCAAAACTCTTTATTCCCTTCCTCTCCCCTGGATATTTTTTCCACAACTTCACACCTTGATTGAGGGGATGGGGCTGTTCATGTCACTTAGAGATTTTAGAGGAAATATTATTAGAAATCTGATGATTGATACAGGTAACTTGGCCAGTTTGTTGCTTGAGCAAATCAGCTTATGGTCATTAAAAGCTTTGTTGTAGCAGGGAGAAGGAGCTGCTTGTTCCCTCCTAAATTTAGATGATATCCACATGCAGATATTTAACTCAAAATTGCTTTGATAGTCTGGTACTCTAACTAATGCAAATCCCACATAGAAATTCTTATTTTGGGTTGAGTAGGGATGGGTGTGTGCTCAGCTCACTGCTGCTTGATGAGTGTCAGGACATCAGTTTAGGCTGCTGCTGTTCTGTGCCCTCTCTGCATATTGTGACACAAAGGACAATCTGTTGGCTAAAACAACCTGAGTGTGCTAGGAAATGGTTCACCTGGCTTAGGTTAATCATTGAATCCCCCACAATAGTTTGGGTTGGAAAGGACCTTAAAGCTCATCTCATTCCACACCCTGCCATGGGCAGGGACAACTTCCACTAGCCCAGGTTGCCTCAGGTACCTCTAAATACTCTCTTTCCTCATTTCCCATCCAGACCCTCAGTCAGTTCTTGGCCTAAATTCCAACAGGGGCATGCCCAGAGTCTGCATCCTCACAGTCTGCACACCTGCTTTGAATTTTGGCAAGTACCAGCATTTTTAGAGATAATCCCAGCACTGACATAGCTGGAAAGGTGCCTGTGGGATTTGGCAGTGACATCTGGAAGAAAAGCTGAGTCTTGTGCCCTTGCAGCACCATGAAGAAAAAGCTCTGCAGGGCTGGTGTTGCAGTGATGCAGTTTGGTGCTTTCCAAGTGAATCAGTTGTGGAAACACCGAAGGCCCATCTCGTTTTTAAAATGGTTTGCTGGCATAGGCCCTTGACACTGGGATTTATTCCTACACCTTGATATGGAGTAGCTTTATTTTAATTGTTCTTGGCGTGGTGCAGGACAGATCCAGCATTTCAGGCTTTGGGTGGGAGGGGTGAGAGCCTTTGGGAAGCACAGGAGTGTTTTTCTGTTGTCTGGCTGCTTGATTAAATTGCTGGGAGTTCAGCTGCTCGAGCAGCTGAGTTTTGGTGCATGATTTGTGTGATAGCTGCTCATGCTATCAGGCATCTCCATTAAATTTATTATCCTGCAAAAGATCTAAGCTTTTGCATAGTTACACCCTGGCTGTGTTCCTTTGTGAATTATTTACGGTAGTATTTTTGGTCTTCAGTCATCCAGTTTTGGCTAAAACTCTTCTTCCTCCAGTTTCCTGCCATTTATCCTTCATGCTTGAAGCCAAACTTTTAGATTATACAATTACTGTGTTTCAGGTGTTGTTGTTCACCTCTGCCTTAAAAGGAAAAGCGTTTTCCAGCAGACATTACTGAAGCTGTAGGTAGCAAATGAAATTTTTTTTCCATTCTCAAAAGGGATGGTGTCAGAAGCTTTGTATTGAAAACAAGGAATTAGAAGTCTCTGCTTTTAATAAGCCACGGTTATTTTGTAACATAGGGAGGGGTCTTGGTTTTTAACAATTGTGTTTTGGCCATTGATTTTGTTTGCTGCCATTTGAGTCTCTCAGCTGGACAATGAAAAATATTTCTATTTTAGCCAGATCTTACTGTAAGCACTGCTTTTCACTTCCATCAAGAGAAGTTACGTGTGGGAAGGCTGCAAGGGATCAGCTACTTTCTTTATTTATGTTGTTTTCTTTTCACTTGTCATGCTCCAGGACAGTCCTGTGATCTTAGCTTTGTCAAGCAAATATTGCTGATTTTTTAAAACCCAGCAGAATATGTCACCAGGAGTTATAACTTTGGAACCTCAGAACAACAGTCAAAACTCACCTGTGGAAAGTTTATGATAAACCCTACTATCTTCTCTCTAATTACAACAGTGACTGCAAAGGTGCTGGAGACATAAAAGATTAATGCATTGCCTGTAGTGGCTTTATAGCCTTTGTAACTGCAGAAAATAACCTGGATTCTTACTGAAGGTGAAGAGGGAAGAGAATTCACTCTTCTGATACCTGAGAGAGGCTTTGTGAGTGTGAAAGCTGGTCCTTGCTCATGGAGATTTTCTCAGTATTTTTGACTCTAAATGCAGATGTTATGTAGGCAGGATATGAGTAAGTGGGTGATAATGTTTCAGTAAGAAAAAGGAATTACTCTGAAGGGTCTGTGGCAGAAGGGCGGTAGCAGAAGATACCTATGTGTATGTGTGCGCCTGTGTCTCCCTTCACTCTTGCCCAGTCCTATACGAATTAAACCTATTTAATCTTCCTTTCTCCATTTTACAAGCTGTGCACGGGTTCACATATTAACTCTAGTTTGTCTTAGCTATAACAGCACTACTGATGATGGATGGACTGTCATGTATGTCCTTGTTCATTTAACAGAGATGGGAACATTCTTCCTGCAGGCAGGTTCTCGTTTCTCTTCCTGCTTTCCCCATTGCTGTCTGGTTGACAAGGAGATCTTTGTTCTGTAGGAGTTTATCTGCTCCTGCTGTTTGTTCTGCACCTGGAGTCAAGATATTGATTTGTGGCTCTGTGTAATCCCATCCACAGCAACCCACTGGGACAGCCTGAGCAGTGTGGGGATGCTCCAGGTGGGAAGGACACAGAAGGGGGAGGATCTCTGAAAAGTGGAGAGTCCTCTCCTGCAAATACCCTGCAAAACAGAAATGTCAGGACAGCCCCGTGGCATCAGTCCTTTGGGTGTGAGCCCTGAGATTTTGTTCAGCACTGCCTGTAGTAATAGCAAAGGGTCTGTTTTGGGAAAATTTGACAATCTCTAAATGCCCAATATGGTTTAGAGTTTCTCTTTGAAGCATGGCTTTGCCTTGAACTACCTTTTTGGGGATAGCTCTTCTCCCCTTCCTCACCTGTTTATCTCCTTATCTCTTTCATGTTAAACTGTAGGCCTTGGTTAAAATAACAGTGGAGTTTTTAGGGGAGCCAGTACAACAACAACAATAACAAAATCTTTTCAGTGAAGTGGCTGCAGGTCCTTGATTGTTTCCATCCCATTTTGTCTTGGGGCTGTTATTTTTTACTTTCTTGAGTTAGATGCTTTTATGGATATTAGCATCCCCTTTCATCTTGGAGACTTGAATATTTTGGTACCAAATAGTGCTAAACTTGCCTTCAGATGAGAAGAAATTTTTGCTCAGCCAACAACCAAGGAAATCTGGCTTGGTTGCCTTTTGTAATATTTGCTGATTAACTTCCAGTTGGTTTTATCTTCCTCAGTTTTATTGCTGTAGGTGTCAGCAGCAAACTTGTTCATGGTTGAGTTTATACCAGTGATACACTCAAAAAAGGAAGGGGCTTTTTCAATCCTGACCTGCAATAATCCAGCTAAACCAAATGTGTGGAGAGAAGCTCAACCCTTAAAATGAGACACTTGAAACCTTCAAGGTCAGAGGAACAAAAACTATCGTGGATTTTTTGCTGCTTTTGCAGAAACAGCTCTGTGGACCTCTAGTGGTCTAATGATCAGACTTTTAGCCACAGCTTTTATGTGGAATGTAGCTTTAACACATTTCAGAAGTTGTTCTAAGTCTGTAAACCTGGTCTCTATACATTGAACTGCTTTACTGAAGAAATTCTGGGTTCTTTGGCCCTTTAATGGCAAAAGCTGAGCAATGTTTGAATCTAAGGGGAAAAGGGGGGAAAATAGTCCACCCAGTCAAAAGAAAATGCAGACATAAAGGAAGAACCTAAGGTCAGATTTCACCCCAAGTTTAGGGCCTGTGTTCTCAAAAAAACATCACGCAACATTTCTCCCAGACTTGGACTTCATAGAGCATTTTTTTTTCTCTGAAAAATGTTCTACCAAGAGAAATGTTTTTCCTCCACCAAGATGTGTGTGTGCGTAATGCAGAATGTGGTATCCTTTACACCCCCAGCACTCCCATGTTTTCCCAGGACATCAAAAACCAGTTCAGTGACAGGCTGGGAGGTGTCACCCAGAACACATGAGGGGAGTGGGTTCTGAAACCACAGAGTGTGGAAATTCTCAAATTCTCCATTTCAGTAATGTGAGTGGATCCAAATAATGGCTTGAAGTGTTGATTTCAGTTGTCAAACTGATTTTCTCTCTGCTTGGAGGCAGTTTTTGAGCCCAGCCCTGGTGTGCAGGATGCAGAGGCTGTACATCCCACCTAGCCCTCTGCTCTAATACGGATCTGATGCTGTGGCGACACCAGGGAAGAGGGGAACCAATCCCAGTTTATGGTGCACTGTCCCAAACAGTTCATAAAACAGTGCTCTTTTCTTTAAATTGCAAATTAGTCCTCACAAAAGAGCATTGTATGACCACTCAGTTGTATGTGTTCTTCCTTTCATTTGGTTGTCTGCTTCTCTAAAACCAGATTTTATTGCAGCAGTGACTACAGAATACTCAGAGCATCAGAAGTTAAATACCTGAAAGGACAGTTCTGGGTTTTTTAAATGAGATTAGGCTGTGACAATCCCCACAACAAACTGGAAGAGGGAAAATTCAGGTCATCCTGTGCTTATCCAGCTGCAGCAGATAGAGAAAACGTAGTAAAAAGACAGACTGGCTGCCCCATCTCTAATGTGCAATCATGGCAGAGGAGAGGACTGTGAAACTGGCCCAAGATAATAATTTCATTTGGGGATGTGTTCATAGTAGTTACTGTAATTTTTCATGGATCTGATCACAAATTTTCCAGCAGTTCTCTAAAATGAAGAAGCTGCTGTTGGAAATAAAGATGCAAGTTGTTCAGTGTCTAGTCATGCTTCAGAGGATTTGGAAGCAGCACTTGTATTCAGGTTGCCAGTGTTGTTTTTTACAGGTACCAGGTCACTTCACAGGAAATCTTATTTAAATGGAAATGGGCTAGCCAGGCTGAAGGCACAGCATCAGGATTCCTTGCACCTTTATTGACATTGTAGAAGTGTTTGTGGATGGATTTTTTTTTTCCTTTCTAATCTCAAATTTTCTGGTGGAATGGATAGGTTACTTTTTTTTTTAATCCCTTGGAGCTGATGGGATGTATTTGGAACAAAGATGATGGACCAGCCTCCCTGGTGTCTGTGGCATGACTGGGTGTGCAGTTCTCACCTTGCAGAGTTTGGGCGCAGCTCCTGGCATGAGGGGAATGAAGCAAAGTGATGCTGCCTGAGGAGCATTTCATGCAATCTGTGTGCACAGAGCCCCACATTTCAGATTTCTTTGATGTTTATTGTCATTTTTTCTTGCCCTTAAATTTTGCATTGCCATTAGAAGAGTCCACCCTCACCTTTAGAGGCACTGGCTTGGTTCTTTTCATCCTGAAGTGGCTGAGTTCCCTGTGTAGCTGTGGCCACTGCTTTTGGAGATGGAGTTTGGATCTTGGCCCATTTCTGCTGACTAATTCAGTGTCTGTGATGTGAGGAGGCCACAATTAGTAGGTGAGAGACTGATGTTGGAAGGCAGAAGATGAGAGAAGGCAGTGGAAGGAGAGGATGCCACTTAGCAATGTCTGAAATGCAAGACAAAGATCTGGTGTGCAGGTTGGGGTCCCTTCCAGCAGGAAAGTGGGCCCTTGTCTTGTGGGACAATGTTAGGGCACAGAGCCATCCTACATGCTCAGAGTGGGGAGCTGAACAAATGAGCTCATTCCTACTGAAATTCTAGCACTCTGAGCATATTACTACTATGGATTAATGCAATTTATTTCTGTCACTGACTGATTCATAGGGTGTTCTCCTGCAATTTGCAAAAGCAGCTCGTGAATCATTTAAGTAGGAATTATAAAATTAAATGCTTCTTTCCTCTTCTGATGCTAGTCCTCGGAGCCAGGCTATCTGGAGGAGGTGTGAGGGAAGGGTGTGTGACTGTGCACAGAGTCGTGTCAGCAGTTTCTCCTCTGCTTCTCTCAGATCAGACCTTGGAGGACATTAAGATGTCCAGGAACCCTCTTGCGCTGCTTCACATGCTCATGTTGGAGAGAGGGTTGCCTCTCACTCCCCAGCTTTGCACGGGTTGAGTGGGTCAAGTGCTACATCCATTTTATGTGACCACTTCTGTTTTGTGTTTAAACAGACCCACTTACACTGCTCTCCTGGCAGATTTTGGGCTGCCTGCAGCCAAATTTCCCAGACAGGCACCAGCTTGGTAGAGTAGGTGTGGGTTTAGCAGATAACCCTGAGCACGGCCACCTCCTTTGGCACACCATGGACACAGGCTGTGGCCACCTCAGCCTGCCCAGAGCACCCAACCTGTGGATGGACAGGTGTTACCTGCTCCTCCTGTGTCCTCCCAGCCTCCCTGGGAATGCCATCACACTGTGGTGCTAAGATCAGGTAACTCCTCCAGGAGCTTTTCTGCTTCCTTCACTTCTGGAGTCAGAATTTTAGGAATTACTGGCTCATTCTTCCTTCCTGCCCCTCCATCCTTCCTCCTCCTGTGGGCCAGTGGTTGATTCTGTCTGTGCCCCTTCAGTCACTTGATATTTTTCCCTTTGTTACCACCCTGAGACTTTGGGGTGGGGTTCTGGGGCTGGGTTTGGTGACGTGCTGAGTATCTCCCACTCCTGCTGGGATCATCTCAACCCTAAAGGGCACCTCTACAGTCTCTGTATTTAAAGAGCAAAATATCATTCAATTAATGATATTTAATTGGATAAACTGAGACCTAAAAGGGTGGCACCTTCTAGCAGGTGGGCCAGTGAACACTGGAAACTATGGGAGAGCCAGTAGAATATGATGTCAAAAATAGTGTCTGAAATAATTTGATTCATTAGCCAGAGACACTGAACCTGTTCTACCTTTTCCAAAGAGGCTTAGCAAGTGAAAACATCAGGTGTTGTTTCATTAGAGTATTCCTCAATTTGCAGAGTTTTCTCTTTTGTTTTTCTTTAAATGACTATGCTGTAGCTTTAAACCCCCAGAATATTGTAAACATATTGCAAGCATATGCTTTCCATGCAGAAAACCACAAAACAATAAACCTAATGTTGAAAACCACATTAAAACAAGGGAAAATCATTTCACTAATGTTTTGTTTCATACAATTTTTTAAGACTTGGAATGGAGTTGAGTCCATTCTCTTGGCTGCTAATCAAAGAGTCAGCATGCTTCACATAGGAAAAATGTAAACTTTGGAGGGCCAAGGATTTTACTTTCAATGCCCCTTTCAGACAGTGGTTTTTATGGGTTAACAAATGTTAGCCAATACTTCTCTGACAGAGACAATCAGTATTTGGGTATCTGAGAGTAGCTGAGCTCCCTTTGGGGGACCTGGAATCACTTAGTTCTTGTTAGCCCAGTGATTAGAGTTGTTGAGTTTTCAGTGTGTCACCATTTTTGTAACCTGTTAAGGAAATAAACAATATTTACAAAGGGAAATAAATTAATGTGGATTCCTCAGTTAATTGCATTCATGTCTTCCTAAATCAAGATGCTTTATTTGGATTTGCTGGAGGGCTACAATTCTTGTCAAAGGCTGATTGATTTGGACTTTTCTGAGCCTTCATCTGGATCTGATTCCCTCTCATAAAGTCAACTAACAACAGAAACATCTGATAAATGGGCTTTTCACTTGGAGCCCTTTACAACTGTAATTGCAAATTATCAGCCTGAATTAAGATAGGGGAAAATTATTAGTAAAAAGGTACTTGGCTCAATAAGTCTCATACATCGTAATTTTAGCTAAGAGTCTTCTGGCTGCTTTCACATTACATCCCCTGGTTATTCAGAAGCATGCCTGTTGTGGTCTCAAACTCAATCAGATGATCTCCATTGTCCATGAGATCACCTCTGGGTTTAGCATTTCTAAAACTTTTTGGAGGTTTGGCAGGCCTCACCTTGCTGAGGCCAGGGTGCCATGGCAGCCACAAGGGCCATGCACTGCTCTGTGCCCCCTGCACTGGGGAGGACTCAGGTGGTTGCACAGGGACTGGGAAAGGTCACAGAGGAGCTTTGCATTCCTCAGTGCAGTACAGGGACATCACAAATGGGAGCAAACCAGTGCTCCTTTGGCATTTCTCAGTCCCTGAGGGACAAGCACGGAAATGAGGGAGTGTGAAGTGGGGGTTCAGGGAATTGAGTGCAGTCACTGACCATGAGGCCACTTCCCTCTTGCCTGGGAGTAGAATAACAAAACCAAAGCAAAAGAACACTCCTGCCACTGAAACTGCTACTGAAGGGTGCTCTGGTGCCATGGATGGGTGCAGTGTGGGAGTAGAGGCTGCTTTAGCTCTTCAGTGTCTTCCTTTAACAGTTTCCGTGGGGGTAAGGCACCTGATTCTCCCTGCACTGCTGGATTTCTGTATCAAACATCCTTCCTTGAAGGTGTCAAGTGATTTGCTCTGTTTGGGGTGTGATCCAGAGCCTGTGAGAACCTTGAAGTCAGCAGTCAGTAGATGTCAGTAGAAACTGAGCCATTTCTCACCCTGTGGGGCTGGGCTTTCTCCTCAATTCACCAGAGCTGGAAGTGTCTTGGTTGTGTTTCAGTTCTTGGTGATTCTTCTCCTGGTCAGTGCTCTCTGTGCACACTCCCAAGCAAACCATGTAAACACAGACTCTTCATTTCCTTGGGTTTATTTCCCAGGCACCAAACTTCTGCCTGGCCCTGCAGCTGATCTCTGCCTCTGTTGTTGACTGGCCTCCCTTGTGGAAATGTTAATGTTGGAAAAGACCTCTGAGATCAGGAATTCCAACCAAACAGACCCTGAGAGGCTCTGCTGCTGCAGAGTGTTCAGTGCTCAGGGCTGTAGCTTTTGATCTTGGCTATCACCTCCCTACCCTCAGAACTCCCATTTGCTCCTGTGATCAGTCTGGCTGTAGATACCTTCAGTAAGGTGGGTATGTGTGATCTGCATAAACATTTTCTTTAGCCTGGTGGGGTTCTGCCTTCATTTTGACTCCTAAACCTGCCTGGCTTTCAGTTTTAGTTGCTCTAGCGGTTCCTGAAGTATTTCCCACTTTTTTTGGTGATTAATTTCCAAGTCGTGCTATAGAGTCCTCACTGATGTTCTCCAGGGCATTTTCGATCTCCTGCTCAAAGGGAGAAAAAAATCTGTACATTCCTTTCTCGAGTCCTTATGGTCTCCTCAAGAGCTCCTCAGATCTGCTGATAAGATCAGAATGCTCCTAAACATCTGATGGATGTAATTATGGCCAGCAGGATTCTGAATTGTGAAGATTAGGAGCACCACAGTGCTCCATAGTGTTGGCTGCTCAGCAAATCACACTGGGGAGTTCCTCCTCTCCTGACACATGTTCACCCCTGCCTTGCTGTGCCTCAGTGTCATCTCAACCAGTGTCTGAGTCATTGGAATTTTGGAGTGATCAGACTCCTGGCTTCTGCCTCAGGGTTTGGTTTTTTTCCTTTTCTTAAAGATGTGTAGCAACATCCCTAATCCAGAGCCCAAATTTAGTATCCTGAATCTCTGCCCAAAAAATCGTCAGATGAAAAGTTTTTAAGCTGTTTCCTCTCTGGGTTCTGTTTTCCCATCTGTCTCTCCAGCAAGAGCCATTCTCTCTCCCTCCTCCTCCAGAGAGTCTCTGCAATGTTAAGGTGGGACTGAGGAGGGAAAGCTGCATTTTTGCCACCTCTTCAGAGGATGGGGCTGGGCACCTGGCAGGTTGGTGCTTCTCATCTGCCATCTCAGGCCGCAAACATTAATTTTTCATTAAAAAATTCCACAAGACATTTAGTTGCTTTGATTGAAAGTGCTGTCAAGGAGTGAATGAAGTGTAACCAGTGCAGAAAAATGCTCTTGTCTCTGCAGGGAACTGGGAGCAGGTGCTTGGGTGGGAGGACAGGCTGCTCTGTGCTGCTGAGCACAGTCCAGGGAAGCTGCTGAACCACAAACCACTGGAGTCTGGGAGGGTTTCCAGGTCAAGGATTGCTTTGTGCTTGTCCTGTACACTTCCATGCACAGCAGCTGTTGGCTGCTGTGGAAGTTGGGATCCCAGGGAACCTGTGACATGGCTGTGACTGAATTCTTAAAGTGCTTTTATGTGTTAAGTTCTTTGTGTGGAGGAGAGAAGAGATTCTGTTATTTACTGTGACTGGCACCTTGTGTAGCAGGTGACAACCTGAGCTGTTTTTTCTCCCCTCCCATCCCCTCAGTCCATCTGAGCAGCCTTAGGACAGTTCCTGGGCTTTATCTGAAGGTTTTATCTCCTTCTTCCTCCATGAGGTAAACCAGACCAAACTGAAGGGGTTGCTGGCCCTCAGTGCCTTTGTGAGTACAGATTTTAAAAACTTTTCAGGCAGGACTTCTTTGTGTGTGATACTTTTGACAGTGTTTGCTTCCTCTATCCCATTTTAACTCTTTCTCTTCCCTGTGAAACAGTTTCTTTAGCCTGTTATAAGAAGATTGTCATATTCTTATGCAGAAGGAAATTTGTGTAAACTTAAGGTAAAACAAAGTCCTAAATTTTGGGCTTACCAACTGTTACTTATGTATTTTTGAGCAAAACAGTCTGGCTTAGGTGTTGTATGACAAAAGAGAGCAACTGTGTGCTGGAGGAGCCATTGACATTGAGTGGCAGCTGCTTGATGGAAATGTCACAATTCCTGAGTGTCCTCATTGTGATTTGAGGCAGACCCAGATCAAGTACTATGAATCACAAGGATATTCAAAACCTAATCCAGGAGATGTAGTTCAGGTTTATGTTGTGCACCAGGCATAAAGCAGGGTGGGTTTTTTCCAGGCCATAATTTTCCCCTCCTATCACACTAGATTGGATTGATGGCCTTTTTCTTTAGCATCTTTGTTTTCAAACTGTCCTTGCCCTGTGTCTGAATGTACATCCCACATACCTAAAGCAAATACAGCCCATGTGGAAGCTGGTCAGGAGGGCTGTTCTGCCAGTTCCCTCTGCTTGCCCAAGGACCAGGAAATTCTCTTTTCAAGTCTGTAGAAATAGGGTAAAAAGCTGGCCTGTCATCTCTTCTAAATGCAGCCAACAAGTAATCTCTAAGTTCCCATATGAAGCTGTTTTGAGAATGAGAAATTCCTTTAACACAACAATCTATTCTGAGGGTGAAAAATAAGTTCATCTGTAATAACAAGGGATTTGTCCCATGAGAATCAGTAAAGAAAATATGCAAACAATCTGAGAATAGAAGATTTGATAGACAAGTAAAATGTCTTTTACTAACCAATAGAATAATTAACAAAAAAGCCATTAACCAATTAGAAGTTGACCTCGAGGTTTGTGAAAACTGTATAAAATACAGCATGTGGCCATAATAAAGGAGCCTTATGAGCTTTTCTGGTGTCACTCTGTGTGTTGTGACTGTCCCAACACAAGCCTGGCCCTTCCATCGCTCCTTCCTCTTATTCCACTTTGACTCAGCAGGTTTCAGAGGCAGCTCAGATTTTCATCTGGCACGGAAGGGAAAACAGTTACCTTCTCATCCCAGCTCTTTGTGGAAAGGCTCTAAATGACCATCCCAGCTGTGTGTAATGTCTGCAGGAGAACAGGATCCCTCCTGCTCCGTGCCAGCTCCCGCCGGCTGCCCCCATTCCCGCACAGATGGATGGGGAGCCAGCTGGGAAGTGACAGCCTGGTGCTCCCCGCCACAGGAGCAGCTGGAAGTGCAGCACACCGTGGAACTGCCTTGCATGGAAGAGCAGCCATCACTTATTCCCTCCTGGATCGTCTGCCTGGGTCACTCTTGGATGTGCAGTTCCTCTTTCATCTGAGACTTGGCAGGCGGTGCTTTCCTGCTTCATTGAGCTCTTTCTCAGAGAGAGACAAAGATTTTACTTCTTTTTTTTTTTTTTTTTTTTTTTTTTTTTTTTATTTTTTTTTTATTTTTTTTTTATTTTTTTTTTCTTTAAGGGGGTGTGGAGGAGAAGTCATTTGCAATCCATAATTTGGTCCCAAATTGAGAGCAGCAAAACTTTCCAGGAAAGGATGAGTCCCTCTTTGGCATGAAATTCAGTGGTTTTCGTTGTTTCTGGTTCATTGCCTGACTTTTCCGAGATTGCTGAGCTTATGCAGCTCTGCCCAAATTCACTGGGATGCAGAGACTGAGGACTCCTGGAAGTCACACCTTCCTTGTTTAACTTAAACTCATCTTACTGGCTCAGTGGAGGAACTAAACTTTAATAAGTGGCAGATTTATGTCATCCTTTAAATGACTTGCACCTCATACTGCATTTTCTTTTGATTAATATCAGGCAATGATTTAATCAACACTTTTAGTTACAAGCACATTTCATTCCTGGCTGGAAGTTATAAATCAGCAAACTCTATGAAAAGATGTAAATAGAAACTTACAGAATTAATTTGTCAGCCAAGAGGTTCTAGTTTGTCACAACTGTTACTCCAACCATGAGAACGTGTTTTTACAATTAGAAAGAAATGTTCACTTCAAATGGTATATTACATTAAATAGAAAAAAATATGCTGTCAGGTTGGAACTTGAGCTGGGGTTATGGTGGAAGCAACTGAATAAACCAATGAGGACAAACTGAAACAGGATTTTTCTCTGTAAACCCATTCAGTGAGTTACCCAAAATATATTGTGTGTGTAATTGAATATGAGCCAAATACAAGGTAACCAAATGAAAGCAAAACAAACCCATAATCAAGGCAGTAAGGAATAACATTGAATTGCCAATTATATTGAGAATTTGGGGGAAATAACCCCAGCTGGTGAAAAGTCCTTTTTGTGGGGTGTTTAGGACTTCTGATATGGTGTGTCTGGAAGGGCTTCCCATAATTCCATTTGCTGTGTTTGTTTTAATTACATGCTCTGTATGTTTGGACCAAATACATGAAAACAACAAACATTATAAGTTTCAAAGGAGATTGATTAAATTTAATTAGACTTTGACAGAAAGAAAGAGTTTGAGAGAAACAGAGGATAATAATAAATAATTAGGAGAAGAATGACTAAACCCATATACTAGTGTAGCTCTCTTTAAAGAACTGAGCTTGAGCAGCTCCAGCCTGAGGTTGGACAGTCCAGAATCCAGGGAAGTCTCCCCGAGGCTGTCTGGAGATGGGGACAGGGAGGTGCTGATCCACAGGGATCAAAAGAAAACTGCAAGAAGTAAAGGAAGTAATTACCTAGTCAATGATGTGATTGATAACTGGAAATCCTGGAAAACCAACTGGTGAACCATGCAGATAAAGGAATTACATGTTTAAGGAACTGGTTCAATGGATGTATGAATCCCAGTGCAAAGCAAGCAGATGGAATATTTGCAAGATCCCAGCTCAGACTGCAGACTGTAATTTATGTTCCCAGTGTGGTAAAAATGCGAACATTTCTGAGGAATGAGATAAAGCCTTTGAGGAAGGTTGGTACCCCTCAAAATGTGATGGTCCCTGGTGCCGCAGCCTCCTCAGCAGAGGGGAAATTGCTGTATAATTGTGGCTTTGGATGCTTCAACCTCTGAATGGTTTCTAATCACTAACTAAAGGTGCTTTCAATAACTCTGGGTATCTGCCTGCTCTGCAAATTTCTCAGGGTGCTTGGGCTTGGTGTGTTGGTTTGCAGGAGTGGGTGCAAGTGCTTGTGCATTCCAGAGACATGCTGGGAATGCTGCTGGGACAGCAGCGTAGGCACTCCTGGCCATGTGCTCTCCAGTCTTTCAACATCAGCATGCGTGTTTCAAACATTTTTTTTGGACCTAAGTGAGCAAAATTAAATGTAGCATTCAATTTGAGATGAGCTGCTGATTTATATAAAACACACACAAGATCGCCTGAAGTGGTTGTGGAGCCTCCAGTGTTGGAAACCTTTAAGAACCACTTAGGCAAACATGTCAGGAATGATAAGAGCTGAGCTGATCCTGCTTTGGGATGAGAGGCTGGGCAGATGGCCTCCCGAGGTCCTGGCCCCACGGCTGGAGGTCAGAGAGGCATTTCAGAACGAAATAAAACACAAAAATCAGACCTCTGCAGATCAGCTCTGGCCAAGAAACACGCCCATTGTTAGCAAGTACAAAAGGAGAATTTGAGCCACTTGCACTTCATGAGCCTTAAAAAAAACCCTCCTGAAATAGCATCCAGTTGTTTAAGTGACTCAGATTTTTTTGCTTTGACAGCGTGCTTGGTAAGCTACATTGTTTTGAATGATTTGCTGCTCAGCTCTGTGACATTTATTGCTTTTTGGATGAAAAGGAGAAAACTCCCCTAGGTCTGTTTAGAATTTGTTCATCTGTAATTTCCACGTATGTTTCCTTATTTAGTGGTTGGAGTTGGAAGTGTGTGTTGGCATTCCCTCCCTTCAAATTTATTGAGTTACACTCAGAAGAGCCTCTATTCCTCTCTGTTGGGCAATGTGTACAGAACAGCTTATTCAGCAGTTGCTAAATAGGTGATAGGTATGCGTGGTTTCTTTCCTTTTACTCCTCTGCCTTGTTCCCAGCCTTGCCTACAGTCGAATTTTGGGTTGGGAGTGGGGAGCTTGCTCTGAGAGCTGCCCCAGCAGGACATGCCTGGTGCCCAGGTGCAGCCCACTTGTGGTGTCCCAGCCACACTTGTCCCAAAGGTGTCCCAAAGGCTGTGGCAGTGCCTGGTGGGGCCATGGGACTGGCAGTGGGGTGTGCTGGGAGGGAGCTGCTGGCCAGCCCCAGCCCCAGCTCCAGCTGCAGGGAACGGGGCCAGCAGGGGCTGGGGAAGAAGTTGATGTCATTGGGTTGACCTGGGAGCCACCCACACACGTGCCCAGCCCCAGTGTGGACATGAGGGAGATGACTGTCATCTCCCACTGTGCACCCTGCAGCACCTCCTCCCTTCTGCTCTCACAGGGCTTGTGGCTGCTGACCTGCTGCTTCCAGTCATGGGAAGGGGTTGGGATGGGGCCTGTAGCTTCAGGAAGGTCACTGTCTTCTGGTGAAATGATCCCAGACCTATTACTCCTTTTCCTTTTTGTCTAGACAATCCCTCTTCTCTCTAACACATGTGTCTCATGGGTGTCCCATGGCACCTGGACTGCAGGTAGGACAAGCAGCACATCTGGTGTGGATGCTGGGGGTGTTGGGAGTGACCTCCTTCACTGCGGAGCTTTGCTGCAGGTATTTTCAGTC
The DNA here is from genome assembly GCF_965231275.1 of Zosterops lateralis. Lineage (NCBI taxonomy): Eukaryota > Metazoa > Chordata > Aves > Passeriformes > Zosteropidae > Zosterops > Zosterops lateralis. The sequence goes on along the minus strand of NC_139779.1, from coordinate 7,128,589 downwards.
CATCCTGAGTTATAGCTCTGGCTATGGATGCCCCACATCATTGCAAAAGGGAAGCTACGTGTGGCTCCTCAGACATGGAGGTTGAATATTCTTTTCAATAAGAAATATTTTTTTCTTCATACTTAGAGATCCTTGAAGAGTTCAGAAGTCAGATCAACATTAACACGGGAGGGAAGTTGGTTAGATCTTAGTTCAGCTACTAGTGTTCATGAAGTGCCTGTCCTACTGATAAGGAGCGAGAGCAGCGGGAGCTGTACAAATCCCTCTAACAAGACTTGCCCTTGCAGAGAGAGAAAATTAGGCAAATATTTCACCAGTAAGGTAGAGTCACTTCAGATTTAAGAGTGTGGGTGGATGTGCTCACCTTCCAGCTGGCTTGCTGACTGAGGAAATGTCAGGCGACAGAAGCAATAAGCTCCAGATAGAGCCCATGGGCTCCAAAAACCTCTACCAGAATCGTGAGCAGAAGTAGGAAAGTGCCAACATTCAAGTAATTCTTTCCAAAATGCTGCCAGAAATGATTTAATAATGTTCCGCTCCTAGCAGTCCTTCCCCGTTACCTTTCATTTCTGGAGGAAGTCCTAGTGGCATTTTCTGGACTAGACGTGCCCCGATTGGGATCAGGCTTGAATTTCATCTCTTCCCCCGTGTTGTTCCAGTCTGTTGTGAATCCTCATTCCCCATCCTCTGCAGGCTCAGGAAAATTTCCGTTCTGGCCACAGTGGTGTGAGCAACCTGGGGGTTGATTACTCATTTAAGCTCTTTTAATTTCCTCTGACCACTGTCTGGCAGAGCTGAAGGCTGCAGTGCAGACTGTGGCCCTTTTTCCATGCAATTTGTAGTGTTTTTTCTCCTAGGTGAGGCCACTGAATGGGTCAGCCAGAAGAATCCAGCATTGCTGGAGGTTGTGTGAGATTTTAAGCTGCTTTTTATGCCAGGGAGCTTGTAGTGTTTGTTTGTAGGTCATCACTTCTGACTCTGCAGAGGTTACTTGAACAAATCCACTGTATGGTTCGACCTTTTGGGTTAAGCTGGTAGATGGTGACTCAGAAGAACCAGAGGTTGGTCTCAGGCTGTGCCTTGTGCCTCCTAAAAGATCCTCTGCAACATTTGCTGGTCTGTGGTGATGAAGATGGGAGAGGTCCCTCATCTCACATAGTTGAGGAATATCGCTGCTCTGTTTAGACACACAGTTCCCAATTGTGTGTCTGACTTTATTTATCCACTTTCCCATGGCAAGGTTGGAACCAGCTGTTGAGTAAGTGACAGACACAATAATTTAACAGAAAAATAAGTAAATGAAAAAATGCAGTTGATTTATGGGAGTTCAGATTCTCTGCTGTGGTTTGAAGACACTAATCCCATATCCTTGAGATCCTCCACAGATCATGATAGGCTACCTGCAAAACTTTGAAAGAGAAGTTGATTCTAGTGTGTTTGTTTGGGGACAATCCCATTGTTTACATGTAGGTTTAGGTTCCTCCCTTTCCTTTTAATGTAGTTGATAAAATGAGAGAAAGAGTGGTTTTAGTTTACAGGAATTCACACCCTAAAAACCTACTGCAAACAAGAAAGGAATGCTTCAAATTCCCAATGTGGAGTGTGCAGGGTGTTGTAGGAGATCCAGGAATGATCCTTGTCTGTGGGTTAACATCAGGGATCTGTGTTTTCAGGAGACTGTTGCCCTTGTGGAAGGATCAAGGAGCTCAGATCTGAGCAGTCTCTTGTGCTGAACCCTAGGAAAGATGGATGTTGGTGCTGAGTGGGCACTGCCATTGCCGCTGCTGGTGGCAGTCATTGCCACCTTCGAGCTCCCCTTGCTGCCCCTCTGGGCTGCTCAGAGTGGAGAGTGAGCTCACAGCTCCAACACTTGTGTGCCAGGGCTGCCCTGCTGGAAGCTGTGGGGTGCTGCCCCAGCCTTTCAGCCTCTGCAGGGCACTCCTGGCCCCTCTCTCCCCAGGATTCCTGAGAGCCCAGCCTTGTCTCACAAGGCTCCCCCTCTAATCAGAGCCGGAGGAAAGGAGACCTCAAGGGTCTGCTCAGAACAGGAGCTGATAAAGATCCAGAAGGTGATTTCACTCCTCTGTCCATTGATCACAGGCAACCCAGGGAGACCAGACCAAACATAGACATGTCGGCTGTGTCCCAAGGTTATGTGATACAAATGCTCTTGCCTAAGAGGTGGGGCTTTTTAAACTCCTCTTGATTATGTGGTCAGTGTGTTTAATTTCTTTCTCTGCTACATTATGAAGTGGGATAAAATCTCAGTCTCTCTTGCTTTCAAGAGTATTTCCTGCATCTCCCTTCCTCCCAAATGCCCATTTCTTCTTGCCTAATGGCTGGAATCTGTTGGAATGGGACTGGGGCAGTGTGTGAAACCACTAATACACAGCAGCCTTTAGGAGGATCAGGGATCCGTGGTCCAGAATGCAAATACATGCTTTAAAAGCGTTCCACTGAGCAGGAAAGGAGAGAGGATTAAAGTTTCACTTCCTTTTCATTTTTATGGGCTGAAGTTATTTGTCAGTTGGAAACATGATAAATTAGACAAACATTATCCTTTTCCTCCTCCAGGTTCGATGTTCTGCTTTGCATTTCACAGTGCAATGAATAACTAAGCTGCATTATCACCAGGCTGTCAGCACTGAAAAGCTATTGCAGAGCTCTTTGCCTTTAACTGAGCCGAGTGTGCCGTGCACCTCATTCATGGCTTCGTGCATTTGTCATTCAGAGTGGGAATGGCAACAAAAGATGACTTTGGTTGCAGCCTTGCTGCTGCCTGGTGTTCACAGGTCACTTTTCAAAGCCCCACCAGCATCAGGTATTTGCATTGTGCAGTCACCATAATGGCATCATGAAATAAGTACAGCAGGGACCATTTCATCATTTCAATTATGTGATTGAAAGATGTGGGGAGCTGCAAAGCCACTGAGGTTAAGAATGCCATGATGTATAAATAACCTTGGATAAGTGTAAGCATCAAATTGGATGCAGATGGGTTTGTGGACTTTGCAAGTGGCTTGCTTAAGAATGTCTGCGCCACACACCCAACCATGCATCCATCATGGTAAAAGTGCAGTCTTTGTCAGCAGGTCTGAATTATGCTAAAAATATCTAATTTGTGCCTAATATTTTGTGTGAAGCGCTTTACTGCAACGGGTGGCCTTGTTCTTCCTGTCCTGCATTTACAAACATGGTGGCACAGAAAGCCCTGGTGGAGAGCAGGTCAGATGGGGGCTAAGGACAAAACCTGATTTTGGGGCAGCCCTGTTCTGTGCCTGGGCAGGAAGGAATGTGCTCAGGAGAAATATGGTGTGGAACTTTCCTTATGGAGCTTCTTCCTACAGCATCCAGCACTAGGAAATGAGCTTTGAACGGAGGCAGTGAAATCTGCTCAAGGACCTTCCTCTTCTTGGGAATTGGTGAAGGGTCCTTTCCCACTGCCTCCCTCTCTGCAGTGGCAGTCCTGCACTGGATTCTCTGGGATTTGGGTCTGCCAGTGAGGGATCTGGGTCTGAAGGCAGAGCAGAGCATTCCCAGCCTCACAACAGGGAAATGTTCCTGTCAGCCACATCAGAGGAAAATGGGCTGGGGTGGAGGCAACTTCTCCTCATGAGCCTGGATCACTGACTGGTGCCGTGCAGAGGTTTCATTTCTCACCTCAAGATTAAATCTGAGATTTAATTTTTATTTTTGCTGTGATTTAGTCTTCCCAGTGCTTTTGGCAAAATGGTCAGCTTTGATGTTAGTCTTAGCCTGACGCTCTCATGACATGAAGTGCTGCCCATCCCAAACTTCCCCCACAGTTCCATTTAGCAATGGAATTTTTGAGAAGGGTCTTTGAGTTGGCACTTTCAAGTGCTGAGTGTTGTCCTGAATTTATAAAGCTTTCAAGTCACCACTAGTCACAAGTTCTTTTAGTGTGTGACCTCCTGTTCCCAGCCTGGAGGAACAAAACGAGGCAGGATGGAGCCAGAATTTGAAATCTCTATAAAAGGGCCATGGTCACCTCCAGCTTAGATTTGGAAGAGGGTCAGAGCTGTAGAGGGGTAGGTTTGAGTTAGACTTTACTGGGAGATGGCACTTTGAGACTAAAGCCTGCAAAGATGTTTTCTTTCTGCAGTCTTGTTTTCAAAGATGTTGTGGCAATGCAGCAAGAGGAAGGTCTTTTCACAAGGCTTCAACCATCTGACCAGCATTAACATTGCTCTTGTTGGGGTTTTAATTTGGCTTGTGAAGAAAGGGATGTGCTCCAGCAGCTGGTGTTGAATATAGAAGCAGCTGAATTTCACAGTTGCAACTCTGAAGTAATAGTTTTGATGCTTCTCAAAAATGTGCTATTTTGAAGTGTCAGTGCAGAGAAATGATCTGTACAAAAGGAACTTGGTGATCTGGAGGCAGTACAGGCAGCACAGCCAGGACATGTTATGTGAAAGGAGAGGGGGGAGAAAATAAATTTAAAGAAGGGAATTATAGGAAACCAGTATAGGAGCACTTGGTGAGCAGTTCTTTAATAATTTAAGGGAGGTTATACCTGGTCTAACTCAGCATTGAAATAAAAACCATGGGGTAAGATTTGAGCTGTAACAGTCCCCTGTGGTTAGTAGCAAAGTTTATTCCAACAAGCTAATGTTTTTTTTTAGAGAGATCTTTGGTCTCCTAAAGTCAAACTCGTGGCTAATTCAAAGTTTTATGGCTGTCTGAGGTACCAATTTTCATTTTCTGTATGTTTCCATACTGTGCAGTTTTTATGGCTGCACTAGAATTACTGATGTTTGTGCATACTTACCCAGTTATTTAAATATCCTGGTGACTCTTAGCCCAAAACACACACTCAGGCTCTCCAGAGAAGTGCCTGCTACTCCACACAGTTGACTCATGTGGTGTACATTGCTGAACAGATTTGAAGTACAAGCTGAGAACAGAGGCCCTATGCTGAGTGACTAAGATAAATTACAAAAATTGTGTTATTTTCAGCCTACATGCAGGAAACTCTGAAGTTAATGAACCTTAGGAAAGGTCAACAAATTCAAGATGCTCTTTGTAAATTTTTTTTGTATTGTTCTCAGTGTTTTGTTTATTTATTTCTTATAGTTTTGGGAATTTTTTGCTTTGTGGACTCACTCTGTCCTCACCCCAGGCCACTGCTGAGGTACCTTGGTGAGAGGCAGTGGGAGAAGAGAAAAGCTTGGGACGCTTCTTTTCCTTCATCTCTGTCTCACTGTTGGGATGCAGGAGAGTTCCCCCTAAACCCAGGGATGAGCCACCTCTGATGGAGGAGAGAGAGTGAAACTGTCAGCTCAGGCATGGACATCACAGTAGGAGGCCCAGGGAGAAGCTTTTCCACTTGGGAATGAGCTGCAGGTGTGGGAGGTGGGTGTCCCACAGAGCCAGCTCTCAACTGGAGAACTGGGATAGGGCTGTGGGTGCAGGGATGGGGCTGTGGATGCAGGGATGGGGCTGTGGATGCAGGAATGGGGCTGTGGATGCAGGGATGGGGCTGTGGATAGAGGAATGGGGATGTGGATCCAGGGATGGAGCTGTGGGTGCAGGAATGGGGCTGTGGGTGCAGGGATGGGGCTGTGGATCCTGGAACGGGGCTGTGGATGCACGAATGGGGCTGTGGGAAGAGGAATGGGGATGTGGATCCAGGGATGGGGCTGTGGATCCAGGGATGGGGCTGTGGGTGCAGGGATGGGGCTGTGGATGCAGGGATGGGGCTGTGGATAGAGGAATGGGGATGTGGATCCAGGGATGGAGCTGTGGGTGCAGGAATGGGGCTGTGGGTGCAGGGATGGGGCTGTGGGTGTAGGAATGGGGCTGTGGGTGCAGGGATGGGGCTGTGGATCCTGGAACGGGGCTGTGGATGCAGGGATGGGGCTGTGGATGCAGGAATGGGGCTGTGGGTGCAGGAATGGGGCTGTGGATCCTCTGCAATGAGAGCTCTCCTGAGATGGTTGCTGAGCTCCAGGTCTGGAGTATTAATGGGTATTTGAGTGTTTCTGTCAAATAGATCATAACAGTGAGTGTGGCATGGGGAATCCTTGTTCAGTTGATTGTCATGTTAAAACCCCCCTAAGCTGGAAATTAGTCTGTCTTGCAATGATAATTCAAAACCAGGATAAATTTGCATGCTGGCTTTCATGAAAAAAATAAACCGTGTCTCCTGTATAAACTTCTTAATCTGGAGCTTTCCAAAAAAACACAGCTATTAATATCTCAAAGAAATGAGCTGATGTCTAACTAATGATCTTTCAATGCTGCTGGGAACATGGTTTATATTTTTAATTTTATATGATGTCAGCAACCACTTCTGGGGGCTGGCACGTACTTTGGGCGAGTCCAGAATATTTCAGAGACCAGCTAGGATTTTCAAAGCAGCTGTAAGAGTTTTGACTCCTGGGCACTAAGGAAAAAATGCTCTTTATGAGCTAAGCCCATCCACAGTGCTTGTTTCCCAGGCTGCCTCGTTTATTCAATAGTTTGAGACAGTGTTGGATTAAATTTCATCTTCCAAGCCCCGTCTGCTGAAGCTCCTCACCAGCTCTGTCATTTATCAAGGACACTACATGGGAGCCTTGATTTGATTGCTGCTTCTCTGGAAACCACTAACAGAGGGTGAGAGCATAAAGAAACAGGGAGGGGAAAAAGAAAGGAAGGAAAAAAAAAAATCTGCATTTCTTGGAGGCAAAGAGTCCCTGGCTAATCTGCTGAGCCCTGCAGCCTCCAGGAGCCAACTCCTAAACCAGAGTCCTGTCAAAAATTACTCCTTCCCTAATGTAATACTGAAGGAAGAATAAATTTACAGCTTGCTCAGGGAGGACAAGAAGCCTTTCAGAGACGTCTGTGCTGGACCCACCCAATCTGGTTCTGATTTTTTTGTTTTGAATGCATCTCCAAACAATCACTGAAGATAAACAAAACGAGCAGGGAAGCCTGGCCAAATGGCTGAAATTACTGAACCCTTGAAGACTAAACACATGCAGGATCAATCTTCCCTGTAGCCTTTCCTACTGAAACTGGATCATTTCTTGCTGCTACAGGAAAAATTGTCTGGAAATCCCACAAGGCCTCCCAGAAAGGCTGGTAATCCCTTACCTGCAGCAAACTCTAATGTGTTTTCCCTCAAACAGACTTTCAAGCCTTCCTTGCTGGGCTGCATTTCTTTTTCTTACCAGTTTAGGAAAGAGTATGGATTAGCCTAATTACTCATGGGGTCATCCAGAAGTTGTTAAAGCTACTGATGTCTTTGAAAGCCTTGTTCTCTGTAGCTGCCAGAGCTTGTGCTTGGCTTGAAGTTGGCTCCACTGTAACTACCCATAACTTTAGTAATTGAACAAGGAACCTTCCTGTAGCCACCTTCATCTGCATTTGCCCAGATAATTTTCAAATTCATGAAGAGACTGTTTTTAGCCAGGTCACAGAGCTGTTTGCCAGTGTCTGTGTGCTGATTTGGGCAGTGCTGCTGCTGCACAGTGTAGTTACAGTGCTGGCATGGGGAGAGCTGAGTGTTTGTTTCCAGTGCTGGCTTTGTGCACGGGAATTGCTGCCCTGCTCTGCAGTGTCTCCTGAGGTGCCTTTCAGTGAAGCTCATCAATCAATGTGTCACTAATGACTGCAACCCAGCTGAGCTGGATGCTGCTACTGCCTGCTGAGAGCAGAGCTGGAGCAGGGAAAACAGACCTGGGAGGTGGGAGCAGTGAGTGTGACCAACCTGCGTCAGATCCTTCTGCTTCACTTCCCCTCGTGGCTTGTTCTGAGTGGAGGGTGCCACTAGTTCCAAAATAATTGTGATTGCAGCTGCAGTCAGCAAAGTCCTCGGCTGTGTCTCATTGGCAGTGCTGAGATGCCACTGTTCCTGCTTCAGTTTCCTTTCCTGAGGCAATCTGGGAAGCAGCAAGGCTCCACAACAGTGCTGTGGTGCAGCCCAGAAACTACCAGAGGTTTGTTAGTGGTGCCTTCCTTTAAGTGCCAGATGTATTTAAACTCATATCAAACCCCATATTTATATATTGGGTGAACCAACTTGTCTTGGCTCATCCCAGTTCTAGAGCTGGTGATGTACCCCTGCTGTATTAGGAGTTTTTGCAGCAAATGTGTATTTATTTGTGGGCACTTTTGGCCATCCATAAACTGTTTCATTCAGCTGAGCTGCAGTTTCCTTACACAGCTTTCCTTACGCTATTCAGCATGACAGTGCCTGAGCCTGACTCAGTGCAGCAGCTAAAAGATTCCAGCAGCAGTGTCTGACCTGCACTGCCCAGCCAGGGCTTGGTCTGACCCTTCTCCCTGCAGCTGTCCTCCCTTTGCTCAGGACAAACTGTCCTTGCTCACTGAGTGCAGCTTCTGCCTCTCCAGGCACTGTTCTTCCTTCAGGAACTCATGTCAGCAGTGATTCCACATTTCCTTTCTGAGCAGGTTCATTCCTCAGTCTTAAAGCAAGTTTGGGTTGGTTTTTTTTTTTTTTTTTTTGGATTCTAAACCCTGGGTGTCTCCCCCTCAGCTGAATCCCTGCAGGATGTGTGTATAAATTCTGGGATTGGGTCACTTTGTGCACAGGCAGAGAGAGGTCTGTTCCAGCATCATCTGCTGTCTAGAAAGCACTGTCTAAACACATCAAAGGGAACACTGTGATGTTAAGGCTTGGCCACGGTCCCAATCCCTTATGGTCCTCAAGCCCATCCTCCTGGAGCAGCTGCTTGTGGAGCTTCCACCAGGTGCCTACAATGAGGATTTGACATGGTGCCACTTGGCACTCAGCCCCCAGCATTATGGGCTAGAAAAAGCAGCAGAGGCTTAGTCCTGCTAGAGCAGACACTTTCCAGGTACTCTTGCCTAAATCCCTCTGTCTGTCTTCTTTATCCCAAAGAGCAGGAAAATCATGATAGAATTAAAGTGGGATTTGCTTGCTGCAAAATCCTGAGCAGCTGTCTCCTCAAAAGCTGCATATTTTAGCAGCTCTTCTGTGATGGTCCAAGAGGTTGGTGGTGAGATGCAACTGTTGCTTTTTCATGAGATAAGGACAGATCATATCCCTCTCTCTTCGTGCTGTCATCTTCCAGGCTCTGATTTCCACAAGAGACAAACCTAGTGGGCTAAACAAGAACCATGTCAAAGATTTCTGTTCTTCAAAAGTTTGAGATAAAGAAGAGAAATTCCTTACCAAATACCCTTCTTTTTGAAGCTAAGGAAAGCAGATAGAGAATGAAGGCACAGAGATTACATTGGTCATGTTGGATCAGATCAAATATCCATCTATCCCTCGGTCTTGTCTCTGACAATGGCCAGGAGCTGATGGCTGTGGAAAAATGTGAGTAAAAAGGCAAGTTTGTGGCTACTCTGCAGGTCTGAATCCACCAAGCTATGGCTCAGGCATGTCCTTAGCTGTGAGCTGATTTTATTCCTCTTTTTAGCCCTCAGTGGATTTTTCTGTAGCTTGCTCCAATCCTTTTGTGAGCCTGTGAAAAATTTGGTCGAGGGCAATGTCCTTGGGATGATGTTAGAGTGCAATGTTTGTGGCAGACAGTCACAGCTTCACTGCCTGCAGTGTGGAAGAGCAGTGTTCTGCCAAAAACTCTGTGATCTTGGTCAAGGCATTTGTTTCCCTCCATATAAAATGGGGATTATGTCTTCCTGTTTCACAGGGAATTTGGAGGATAATATTTAGAGGTCGTTCAGATACTAGGGCTGAGAGATTTATAGAAACATATATATTAAATTAAGCAATATGGGCTTAATCTGATTCCTTTCTGACTTCCAACAGCCCGAGCCATAAAACCAGGCTTTCTTTCTTTTAATTATTTTTAATTTTGTTTGTCTCCCTCTTAAAGAAAAAAGCACAGGTGTATCTCTGCAGTCTTTATTATGCCTAATATTTGTGCTGGACACGCCCTTAATGTGGGTTTTCCAGTGTTAAACTCTGAGATACAGGATGCTATTATACCTTGATTTGGATATCATTAAAAAGCACTGCAGAGTTAAAGAGTTCCCAGGTTCAGCAGAAATTTACAGTCCATGTCACATTCAAACTCGAGATTCCTCCATAGCAGAGTTAAGAGGAATCTGGTGTTTCCCTGATTAAGGAGTCTGAACATCTCACCATGGCTGGCTTGGGCTGAAATGCTTATCTCCAGAAAGGAGGGAAGAAAGAGGAGAGGAATAAAAGTCTCCTTGGTGTCAGGTCTGTCCTGGTAGATGGAATGTCCTTCAGGGTGGGTAACACCTGTGGAATGGCTGAATTGAGTGTGTTTCATGCTATGAAACATGAAACTGTTGCCTCGTCTGCTCTGTTCATACAGAGCAGAAACTCTGAAAAGGATGATTTATCCATGTCTTCTGTTCTCTAAGAACGAGAAATCATTCCTGCACCTTTTCATTTGTGGTTTCATAGAACTCCACACGTGTGGCAGAAATTAGATCATCTAATTGATTTATAGTCAATCAGTGACTGTAAAGCCCTTGCATTCCTCATGAACAATTTATAGAGGTCTGAAAGTTCATCCCTTGAGCTGCAGTGAAGGCTTTAGCCTGGCTGCAACTTGGGTTTAAAACTGTTAAAAATCCCTGGACTTGCGATCCTCTGGAGTTTGAGATAATTTTAGAATTGGCTCTGTGGTTTGAAAGGGGAGTGATGAGAGGACAGAGGTGAGTGCCTGCAGCCTGTGAGCTCCAGCCTGGAGAGCTCTGACCCTGCAGGAGATGGAGCAGCTCTGGCCAGGGCTGGGAGCTGCAGCCCTGGGAGGCATCACTCTGCAGGGGACAGGACAGCTTCATTGCAGCTCTGTGTTCATTTAGCCCAAACTACTGCTCCAACAGCACGGAGAGATTCACCCTGGCTCTTGCTCCTGTTTGAGATGAGGATTTGGGAATATGGAAATAAAAGTGATATGGATTGTTTGCGTTTTTCTTTATTTCTGTAGTGCATATCACTATGTTGTTGAAAACTCTTGCTAATTCTTCAGTTTTGATCACTTAAACAATTAACAATTCATGTAGAACTAGGAGTAGTCTCTGCTTCTTCCCAGATCTGCTGTTGGAAAATACTGGAAGAAGCAATTATAACCCCAGCCCCCAAACAACCTCAAAATCATCTTTCTGGAAAAAGAAACAGGGAAAAGGAATATATATGCACTGGTGTAGCCGCAAGCATCAGTTTTGGCTCCAGCCACACAGATGGGTTTGGTTGCTTGGTGTTCATCCCCCGTTGCCAGTTATATCTTGTGAATTTCCAGTTATCATCATCCACACAGAAAACCCCACAACCCTTAGTTATTAATTCCCCCTTCCCACTGACCTGGCTCTCCATAAATCTTAGGCCTGGAATCTTTCTTCCTTTCTTCTCCTCCTGCTCCCACCTCTTTCTCTCTTTTTTTTCTTTTAAATTAAACACATTCCAGAGAGAGGCTGGGAGCTGTTAGGAAGCTCTGCACTGATGGGCTTTCCTTTGGGATGTGCAGGCTGGTGAGATTCCTGCCCCTGCTTCTCCAGCCTGCAGCAAGGAGCAAGGGGAGACATCAGCTTGTGGCATCCAGCACTCCCTGTTCTGCTCCAGAACCACTCCTGCATTCTGAGTTCACCAGGAGAAAGGCACTAAAAATTAAGAATAAACCCGTACCAAAATCAAGATATGTACAAACTACTGTTGTGACTCTTTCCTCAAGGGGCCTGATATTTAATCACAGAAGGAAATTAGATTAGTTTGACATGATTTGTTCTGGACAGATGAATGTTGACTGTAAAGTGATGGTTATCTTCCAGGTGCTTATAAATAGTCTGTTTATTTACTGCTTCATTTTTTTCTGGGTATTTATGTAAAAACTGGTGTTTGGCTGGTTTCTGTTCTTCATTTTTAAAGATAAGCATCATGCTGCCCTTCTGCCCAGAGAATCACAGGATGGCCTCCAGACGTTCTTGGACATGTTCACCAGTCACTCACCAGACCACTCTCTAAGTGCTCTCAAGAAACTGTGGCTCACATAATCAGAAACTTCAGAATTGCCTTGATAAGTCAATAATTCAATAATTAGCAAGATTTTTTTTCCTTTAGATGATATGATTGTGAGAGACACATTGTAAAACTTTTCATTTCTAAACTTTGTGCGCTACCTTGGTCATGCCCAGAAACTCAACCTCCCAACTGGCTGAGTCTGAATCCACACCCAGAGAAAAAGGTTATAAAAGAAGCTGGGAAACTGGAAAAAGGATCTTAAGGACTGATTGAAGTCAACCCAAGTAAGGCAAGAGAAAGCCCTGGGGTTTTATGTAGTGCAGACCCAACTGAGAAATAAGGCAGGGGAGCAGCGGATATCTCACCTATTAATTTTGCACTTTGTGTTTGGGTTTACCAGATTCTTTTAGCTGGAGTGCTTTAACACAATAAGTGGTGTAAAATGTTTTAACTTTCCCAAAGAAGCCCAAATACTTTTAGCAGATGACTTGATCTCTCGTGCCAATGAGTGTGTGCTTCAGTCTCTGTGCAATTTCCCTTTGACAGAGTGCCCAGTCCTGCAGAAGAACAGCTGAAGGCACAAAGTAATTTGATCGAAATTTTAAGACATCTTGAGCTTTGTCCTGTCGAGAAGAACAGCTCTTCACCTTTCCCTCACTTCTGCCTCTTAAAAACCCATAAGGAAGAAGAAAAAAAAAAAATTCCTCAACCCTTAATTTATATTTAGAAGCTGACTGTTTTCCTTGAATCCCTTTCTGGCTCAGCCAAACTGAGAGCCCAGGCTGACAGCTGTAGGTTTGTACCATCAATTTCCATGTACATGTTCCTCAGATAATTACCTGAGGGAGCAGGTTTCCAACCACAGCCTGTGGCCCACGGCCAAGGTGATAGAGATCTGGCATTGTGTGGGAAGAAGGGTCAGTGCAAATCAAATATGACCCCCATTCCCACATGAAAAGGAAATAAAACCTCCACGTGCAGGCATGTGGAGAAGCTTCTCCTTAGTCCCTCGGCTTAAATATAACCAAGCAGGAAAAATAATGCTGGCAAGGAAATGCGACTGTGTTTATTGGCCATTTGGTGCCCAGCAGGTCTCAAACTCTTCAGTGCTGGGTTTTCATTAATGCTGCCCTGGAAACCCCGGCTGCCTGCTTGTTTTAGGAGCTGAAAATCTTCTATATGCTGGAAGCAAGAATAAAAGTTTGCAGCAAAGAACATAAAAAGGAAAAGTTGACGTGGCTGTGAGCAACTTGGGTGGAAAGCTGAAAGCTCCCCACACTGACATTGCAGAAACAGGTTCCCCCAGACTGGATAAACTGTCTTGGAGGTTGGTCACCGAGGGATGTGAGTCACCCACCCTTTGAGCATGAAGAGAGGCCAGGGTGACCACCTTGGGATTCAATGTCTCACTTTGAGGTCCCTAAATTAGGGCAGGTAAATCCCACACGTGAAACGTAGGCAGGGACTGTCTTGCAGTTTACCAGATTCTTTTAGCTGGAGGTGCTTCAGTGGGAATATGTCAGTCTAAGGGAATAGGGTGACAGGATATGTCACCATGTCCTGCCATGCTGGTGAAACTCCAGCTGTTAGGGATGGCTCCAAAGGCCCCATGTTCTGTTTGTCCAGGACATCGACCCCATTGTCTGATTCCTTTTCTACAAACAAGAGCAGCCCAGTTTCCACAACCAAATTGTTTCAGTTGCTTGTTCAACAAGCAGCCCTCATGGGCTCAGCTGTAATCATCCCTGTTGGAAGTCTGGAAACTTAGATTTTGGGGTTTTAGTATATAGTAATGTGTGTGAAGCAATATGGAGGATTTGAGGTGTTGTCTAAGTCCTTCTTCTTCACCTTCTTCTTCTTTCTTTTTCTTGGGTTTGGGTGGTTTTCTGTAATTGGGTGAAAAAGGTCCACATTGTGGGCCTTGGGTGGTCATTATTGGGTCAGAAATATAAATTATATAGGTGTCACCTCGTTATTGGGTAATTAGTACTTAAATAACCTTGGAAAGAGTTAGAGGCTCTCCATTTTACCTCATTTCTCTGACTTGCCAGTTAGAGCTCATGGCTCGTGAGTCTGTAAATAGATAAAAATTAATAAACATCTGAGTCAAAACTTGAAACTAATGTTTCCTGTGTGTTAATCCTGACCTTGGCAGAGAAAAAGAAGCCAGAACCATCACAATCCCCAGTATCACTCTGCCAGAAATTGCTGGATTTTGGATTTTGATATGTGTGGAATGGCTCTGTGCTAACAAGGGACCTGCAGCTGTGTCATCATGGTGTCCTTGTGTCCCATGGGCTGCAGGACAAAAGAGCTGAAGCAGCTGCTGAGTTCAGTCCCCACTCAGTGTCACTTGTTCCACCCTGGAAAGCCACCAGCCTTGGTGAGGTGTCCTGTGAGTCAGCTGTGGATGCTCTTTGGGAAGTCAGGAATTCTTCCCATACAAAAATTCCAGGCAGTGTAATGTACATGGCTATATTTAGGCATCTGAACCACAACTCACTGAGTGCCCCCAGTGTAACAGAGCAAAAGGAGTGTGAGGAAGTAGCAAAGTATTTGTCCCACATAAAGACTAAATATCCATTATCAGCAATCTCCTTGGCCTGCTTCCTCTGTTGTTTCTTTCCCTCTGGAGATTTGGCAATTGGATTGATTTGCTGCCTGACTCACTGTCTTAGATTGAGATACTGAGAATTGCTGACAGTATTAATAAAATTAGCATTAGGGAGGATGTTTGAACATTTGCCTTTGACGTTTTTAGGGGAGAGAGCTGACATTTAGTCTATGTTAAAAAGTTACTTAATTGCCTTTGTTTTTTCCCCTGACCAAAGTCTTTGTAGTTTTCATGTGAAAACTCAGTCCAAAACTCAGAATTTCAGATTGCAAGTTTTGGTCTTTTTGCTGGGAACCCCTGATTAGTTAAGAAAGCACCGGATATTTAACAGTGTTCTTAGGAGAAATATTTTCATAAAACCATAAAACACATGTACAAGTATCTCCAGCAGAATTGTTTTATGATAGTGAGGATTATTTTGCTCTATCTTAGGTGACATAAAGGTCAAACTGAAATAATAGTCTTAATGTCAAAATCTAAGGACAGGCAAATAATTTTCAAGAATGGTTTGCATCATTACTTTTAAATGCAGTTGCCTGGTCTTTAGGATTTGTGGTTAACTTTTGCTCCCTGTGGGAAATGACTGAATTGAGGAGACATTTGTTTCGTGTCATGACTGCTCTTTATCTGCACACCCTGCACTGTTTTCACATGGTACAATTAAATCCCCAGGGAACAGCAGCAGGCTGAGCTTGGGTTTGCTCTGGTCGGCAAGACTTTCCAACAGTCATTAGAGACAATTTCCAGTAGCCCTTAAAGGTTTTAATTCGGGTGTTTGCTATTTTGTGCTCTTTGCCTGACAAGTAGCACTGCCTGAATGTCACTGAGAGTCTTCCTGAATATTCCCTTTCCATAACCATTGGGGCAAAGTGTCAGAACTGCTGCCACAGGTTGGTGTCCATGTAAAGTGTGGAACTGTGTGAAAGATCTTCCACATGTTAACACTAATTCATAGTTTGTATCCTTTTAAATAGGGCACTGCTGGTCACCTCCCTGCCCTGTCTTTTTTCCTGCCGGCCTCATCCCTTGGCTGGTGGGAATCCAAGTTTTTGGGGCTGGAAGTGGCATCACTTTGTGCCTGTGTCGTTTTGAGGCCATACATGCCAGCGGTGTGCTGCTATCAGCAGAACCAATTCCTCTTCAGGGGAGTTTTCTGTGGGGGGAATCCAGCAGAAAGCCTGTGCCAGTCTCAGCTGTACATGTGTGAGGTCGAATTCCTACTGCCTTTAATGAAGAGTGAGTGCCAGAATCTAAAACAACTTTTCCTGCTCTCCTACAGACAGCATTGCTTGTTCCATCCCACAAAAAAGTTGCTCTTCTCTTATCCGTTTTTCCCTTTCTCTGACTGCAAAAAGTATAAATTATTTTAGTGCAAAAATTTTGGAAGGTTTTCTCCCTCTTCCCCATTTCCTGAAAAGCTTGCATACAGAGTGAGACACTCATAAGCTTTTCCGAGATAAGAATTTAATTTATTTATGCTTCATTGTTCCAGGCATGGCTACAGGCTACAGACTGGTTTGGAAATTTGCTGTTCCAACTTTAACAGGTCACTGCATGGAAAGGAGCAGCTGGATTTTCCTCCAGAGCAGCCGTCAGCTGTTGGAAATCTCTTGATACTTCCCTGGCTTCTCCAGATTCAGCATTAACTTCTTCTTCCTGTAACAGGAATTATGCTACGTGCTGTAGACTCTTTAGCTAGAGAAAGGAGGAAAGCACAGGAGGGAAAAACAGCAGATGCTGGTGGGGCTGGAAGAGGCCACACCATTGCTCTGACTCCTTTTCACCTTCATAAGGTCAAAGTGTAGGAGAAAAACCCTCTCCAGATCCAGCACGTCACAATCTGCCTGAAGTGATTCCTGCAGCTCAAGCAATGAGTCCAAACTCCAGAAATGTGAACTGCTCCATGTTTTACACTGCTTTTCCCTCTCACCTCTTCCCCTCTTAGGAAGTGCCTCCTCCGTGGTGCATTCCAGTGTTCCAGGAGAGCTGAGGGATGGAGGCAGCAGCCCCATTTCTCATCTCACATGGCAGCAGAGTTCTGCTGACTCTGCTGAAGTTCGTCCTGATTTGAGCAGATAGAATGACCCATATGTGAGATCTGTGTGATGACATCTGTAGGAGATGTAATGCAGCCAAGTAACTTTGCCATAAGAACAGTTTCAGTCTTGCTTGACTTTCTTTAAAATACAATGATGAAAACATCATATTGCATTAAGTAGTACTTAATTAATGTAAGCCATGAGAGAGAAATTCAAGCAACTTGCTCCTTGGAGCTGGATGTTTTACTGAGAGCTGAGCCAGTGACATAACTGGTGACTTTTTTCAGAAGTTGAGCTGTTGGTTGCCTCTCGTCTCAACTTTACTGAGACTTCTCCTTCAGCACTGAGCTAAAAAAATTTGAAAGCAGGTTTTCTGCTTGATCTTTCACATTCTTTGTGTCAGAGCACTCCTTGCTCTGAACTTTGTGCTGTAATTTGTCAGTCCTGAATGTCTTGAAAGGTTGTGGGCAAAGCTGTGGGACAGAAACTGCTCATGCAAGAGTGTCCCAAGGCAAACAGAGCTGCAGGCACTGGCAGCTTACAGGACTTAACCTCTGCAGGGAGTTGATTGATAGATATTTTGCATACAATCATAATCAATAGAACTTTTTCATGCAACTAAAACTGATTATGGGAAGAGAATAAAGCGAGGAGGGGAAGAACAGGGGAAAATCCCACACAGTTACCACTGCTGGTGATCAGAACTTGCAATTTACATCCTCTGAAAAACATGGGGAAATAACTGAAAGTCAGAAGGGAAGAGTTACTGGCCATGTCATCATTAACTCAGTTAATATAAAATATTGTATGCTCACAATGGGAGACTTGTTTGTTGAGCTGCTGGTGAAAGGGGTGGATTCTGCCTGGTATGAAATGACATGGTTCCACTTCAACATGTCAAAAATATTCACTGGCTTTTAGTGTGGTTTTGTCCAGACCAGGAGATCCTCAGTTCTCTGAGATTAGTGTAACCTTTTGACCTTAGCCTTTCTGGTTAAGATACAAGAGAGAGGACATAAATTTGGTTGTAGGATGCAAGGAGCCTGAAGACCCTCAAGATGAATTTTCCAGATCCTTTTGATGCACCGTTGACCATTTTCAGGCACTTTTTCTCTTCCCCATGTTCTGAACTCTGAGCTATTCATTAAAAGGGAAGAAAGAAAAAGCAGTTCCCTCTAGCTGAGGCACTTAATCATGTTTGGAAGATGCACAGATGCAGCCCCTGGATGGCTGGTGGAGTCTGGGGCTGGGCTCTCCCGGGGGATATTAGCGGCTCATCGTTCGCACATCAAGCTTCCGTAATGACGAGTGGGATTATAAGGGAAAATCCCCCTGTGCACGGTGGATCTGAACTCGTGGCTTTCCTTGCCTGTGCAGTCAGACTCCAATTCACAAAATGAAACAGCTGGATTAGCACAGGCAAGGCCAAGTTATTTGAGGGAAGGGTATAAGTCATATATGGGTTTTACCCACACCTTTGAGGGTCCAGCCTGGCAGAGATGTGGCAAAAATCAATTTGTGAAATGGAGAAGTGTGTCTTGAAAAATCAAAAAGGTTTTAATAAAGAAAGAAAATAATACAAAAATAAAGGCAAAGCCGAGCACAGTATAGAGACAAGTCTCCTACTTGCTACAACATCTTGAAAAGCGTGGAGTTTCTTTGTTCTCTCTCTTTAGTAATTAAAAGCCTAGGTGGGCTTTTGGCCCTTGGCCCAATGAGATGAACAACAGACTTTGAGTTACATCCTTGGAACCCAATCCATGCTTCTGTGCTGGCTCCCAGCCAATTGCAATGAGAAACCCACAGAACTTTCTAGCTAAACTTCCTAAAATGTCTAAAGGTAAACTGAAACTCTTTCCCTGTTTGGATGCACCTGCTGGAGGTATGGGGTGCATTACCACAGTCAC
Source organism: Zosterops lateralis (assembly GCF_965231275.1). NCBI lineage: Eukaryota > Metazoa > Chordata > Aves > Passeriformes > Zosteropidae > Zosterops > Zosterops lateralis. The sequence goes on along the minus strand of NC_139779.1, from coordinate 7,110,082 downwards.
GTCCTGTGAGCAGAGCAGGCACAGCCTGAGCAGTTCCATGGTTTGTCTGACTCTGAGCTTGTCTTGGTGTGTGTGTGGGGGAAGGTCTCCACAAAACCCACCTGAATAATGGCTGGTTTTAGAGTTCCTGTCAACGGCCTCGTATGACGTGTGACTTTATGGTAGAACTCTCCTCCTGAAATTCACTGTGCTCACAACCACCCATGTCTTGGCCAGTGCTAATCATAATCACTCGTTAATTGAAAAACGGTGGGGGAAATTGGTAGCCTGCTATAGAGTGAAATAATCCATGGACATCTGGAGCTGGATGTGTATATCCAGTGGGTGTGAAATAAGAAAGCAATTGTCTGTGTCCTCAGGGAGCTGTAACCCTGTCAGTAATATTTTTTTTGGTCCAAGGAATGTAGCAGGAAGGATTCCTTCTCCTTGGTACTGAGGTAAAGGATCCTCCTACCTACCCCAAGAGGGGGTGAGAGCCAAGGACACGTGTCTTACTCAAGGCTGATGTGAGTGGAGCCCATCAAACATGGGCAGGAGATGGCTGGGCAGGTATTTCACCACCTGAAATATCAACCAAGCTTCAGAATTTAAAAACATGTCATCTTCCCTGCACAACGAGAATTCCAGATGCATTCCCATCCCATGATTTTCAGTTAATCTTCCACTGGCTTGTGATTTCTGAGGAGCTATAGATTGAATCCAGGCGTGCTAGCTAAGCTGAATTTCTGAGTGGTTGGGGTTTTTTGTGTTTGTTTATTTGTTTTAAAATATTTTTTTCCTTTAAAATTCCTTCAGTTCCAAAGGGTAAATGGATTCTTGGGCACTAATTTAAGATATTGCTACTAATAATAACCTAATGCTTGCTGTTTGTCAAAAGCTGAGAATCAGCAAAGATGAAAGATGAAACTGCCCCAGGTTTCTTGGCAAAAGTGATGGAGGCAAATATTTCAGAGGTCATTTCAATTTTGAAATTTGCTTCCTCAGAGATTGTGCTGTGGTAACATTTGCCTTCTAGATGTTATCAGGGAAGCACTGGAATTTCATAGTAACTGAAATGCAAGAATTTTAGGATGTTGGAGATATCCCTGTCCTGCTGTTCTCATTAACCTTGCTGATCTTCCAGGCAGTCACTGCGCAGTCCAGGTCCTGCCTTTCTCAGTCAACATCTTACATCTCAAGCTCAAAATGATTTGGTTGTCCCCATTCATTGATAACATGCTTGACTCTTGTCCTATTTGTTATCTGTTGACTTTTCAGTAAGCTTACGTGTTTTTTTCTCTTTTTTTTTTTATTTATATATTTTAAAAGTAAACATAACCCCACACTTGCTTATGCATTAATTGACATTGCAAGTTAAATAGTGATCTCTCATTTAACAGCACTGCTGCAGGAGCACCAAGAGACCACTCAGAGCAGAGCCCTCTGTGGGCATGGAACAAACTCCCAGCTACAGCAGGACCTGCCAGGTGGCAGCTTCTGCAGCCCTAAACATTCTTTTTTTTTTTTTTTTTTTTTTTTTTTTTTTTTTTTTTTTTCATTGGAATAATGGAGACTCTGAAGAAATGCTGCATTGATAGATGCTGCAGCTCAAGGGCAGCAATGTAGGAAAACAAATACCTTTTAGGTTTTCTTCTGTGCACCTTTTGATACTATCCTGATTTTGATATTGTGTAATTCTTGCACCGTATAAAACTCCTGTTGCTTTTGGTTCTTAGATGAGTTCAGCTATTCTAAATTTTTCACCTGTTCCTAGTCTGGAATTCTGACCTGTATCTTACTGGGTGGGGCAGGAAGGCTGTCCACAAGCACTGATAGGAAATTTATTTGTTCCTTTTTTTAGCTAAGCTGAATCTGGCAGCATCTTGGGAATAGCTTTTGATGTGTTGTGCTCCTGCATTTGGTGCCTCTCCTTAGGGTATCTTGGATCTCAGGGAGAAGGAATCAAAATATCTTTTCATTGGGAAAACAGGACTTGTGTGGAGCTTGAACTGGGAGAATGTCCTTTTCTAGAGGCTGTGAAAGCAGGTAGCCTGTTCTCCTAGAAGTCATCAAGTGGCTGCTCTGATCTCAGATCAGAAATGAAGTGCCTGTTTCTGCGAGCAAGTGAAAATACTCCAGGATTTATTTCTAAGAAGTTTCAACACCTACTCTGTTTTTTTCCTTATCTCCCTCCAGCAATCATAAGTCATGTGGAACACTTTTTTTCATGGAACTGAACTGCAGGTTGAGAACCCCTCTGCAGTAGATTGTGAGCAGGTTCCTGCTTTGACTTTTCAATTTATATCACTGAAGACAAATTTTATTAGTAAAATCTTGGGCAACTCAGCAGTGGATTTTTAGGCTCTGACTGGGTGTCTGGAGCTGCATTTCTTTGAGCTGTCTTCTAGAGGAACTGCAGCTGTATAAATGGATGAAGACTGTGGAAAGAAACTATAAATATGGCTTTATTAAGGTGGGTTTTTAAATCAAAGTGACTTTTTGAAATATTTTAATGAACCCTAAAAACTATTTTGCAGTTCTTTCCAACAGTTATGTTACTTTTCAGAAATTGAAGAGGAGGGGGACTGTTAGTGAGGGAACTGTGGCCATTGCATCTGTGGCCATTGCCTTTTCCATGCACTTGGCTGGGCAGAAAAAATGTCCAGGGGCTAGAATGCCTCTTCTGCTACTAATTTTCATGGTGTAAAGTGTAGCCAGGTTTTGCAGTGATGGAGAAATACCACTGGGATGGTGTTGAGGAGTGAGGAATTTGGGGGCATTAAAGACATTTCCTGTGGCCCTGCAGCTTTTTCAGTTGGGTTGTGCTTTACCAGGAATGTGACAAACCTACTCAATCTATGTTTTCCTTGCTGGAAGTAAATTGAAAACAACGATTTAGCACATAAGAAAATGTGCAAGCATTGCTTGGAGATGGTTTAGTGCCTTCTGTTCCCCTCGTGTTCTTGTCCCAGAGAGTTTGGGATCTGTGCTTAAGTGCACATGACAGGTATGAGAATTCCACAAGCCAGCTGGTCCTTGGTGTGGGCTATCCTGGGAGGTAATGATGGGCTCAGGAAGCACCACTGAAGTCAGTGCTTCCTCAGCAGCCGGGAGCTGGGAAAATACATGTTGGGGCTTTACATCAGAAAAGACACATCCATTCCAGCTTAAACACACATCTCCACATCCCAGTGACTCCAAACCTGCCTTCAGTGAGCTCCAAGGGGACTTAGGCTGAAACAGGCAGAGAGTGGAGCAAGGGATGGGTGGAGGGTGGTCATTGGAAAGTCAGGGCTGAACCTCTGGCAGTTCTGTCTTGCTTGTTCTCCACCATTACACCGTGTCTTTGAGGAGAACACTGGGCAAGGTTCCTCACTGAAGGCCAAGGCCATAGCATGAAGGAAATAATTCAGAAAGCTGCTCAGAGTGTAGAAATCACTGTGATGGAAGCGGGTTTCCTCGGGGTGGGTGTGTGCACATTCTGTGTAAATGAATGTGTAAAGGAAGGCACTGGAGTGCATCATCCAGAGGTGGTCTGAGCTGGGATTTCCACACAGCAGAGCGTGAGTGGGGAGGCTTTGCAGCAACTCCAGTGCTCTGTTTGGGGAGGCAGAGGTGTTCCAGATACATGGTGCCATCATGGTAAAAATGTTTTTGGCACAGAGGTAACCACCTCTCTTTTAATTCAAGTGTCACATTTTACCCGCTTGCAGTTTCCTGCTTGTGTGTTTTGGCTTTTGCCCAGCACCTCGGGCTATGTGTGCTCATCTGGTTTTGATAAAACGTTGAACTTAGACAATACATCTTCTTGGACATTTCTTCCTGTTAGATTCAAGTGTGATACGAAGCAACCAGCGCTTGATCAGTAGCAGACACTGTTTTTATCAAGCATTGTTGGATGTTCATTAGCCATGAAAGGACTGTAGAGAAAACTTGCACAGGTTTGTGCTCCTCCTTCCTCAGCCACCTCAGTGGCTGCCTGTTGGGTGCTCTTCTCAAGCCCATGTTCACATACCAGGCTACAATATCCAAGTTGTTTGGCTGGTGTTTATCTTGCCTCTTTTATAGTCTTGTTAGTCTGCTAAGAGAGATAAAAATGCCCATGAGGTTTTGAACAGTGGCAGATGAATGGGAGTAGTAACCTCATTAAAAATCATCTCCTCATCCTGACATTTAGGTAACATTTGAGAAGGCAGTGCAGTAAAATGTTGGGTGAAAAGAGGAATAAAACCACACACTTCTCAGGGTGTGCCCAAGCAGCACGTGTGACCTCTGATATGAATGTGAGTCACTCAACCTCTGTAACACACTTCATTATCCCTGATATATGCAAAGGAAAGGATGTACCACATCCATATTAGTTAGACAGTGATCTAAAATGTGAAGAAAGGCATTTATCTCACTGGAGTTCATCTGTCTGCCTGTCTCATTTCACCAGTCTCCTGGGCTTCCCTTGGAGGAGGGAGAAGGAGGGATGTCTCCAGAGGCTGAGCCTGATTTGCATGCCTGGCAAGTACACCAGAGGTTGCTGTGTCACCACATGGTGTTAGTGGTGCTCAGTGAGCTTGGCATGGCTGCTGTTTCCCTGTGTTAGCACCATTCCTTGTGGAGAAAATGCCCAAATTCCAGTCTCAGGGGAGTTCTGCCTTCCAGCAGGACACTCCCCATGGCCTGTCCTGCTGGGCTGGGCATGGGAGCTGCTGCTGGGGGTCCCTGGTGTTGTGCCAGGACAGCAGCTCCCATCCCACAGCCCTTCCTGTGGTGCTGATTGTCACTGCTGGCACCCAGTGTCCAGCTCTCAGCTCTTCCAGCAGGAGGGAAATGGGTGACACTCCATGAAAACCTTCTGCAGAGGTTGGTCCTGGTGCTGTTGGGAAGCCTGAGTTGCACAGGGAGATAAAAGACACTCAGACTTGCAGAGCACTGTTGTCAAAGGCTTTAAGCTGACCTCAGGCTCTGACAGACGTGTTTATCCAGCATGAGGGAGGCTGGAGGCACTGCACAGACCTCTTTGTTCTCAGCTTTTTTATCTCGCCATGTCTCATCTCCCTTCCTTCCCCCTGGTGGACCGAGATGAAAGTTGTGTGCACCCCTCTGCAAGCTTCCTCAGAGATCCAATTTAAATACCTCATCCTTGGAGCATATGGGAGGGTTGAGCCATTGAACCTATTCCATCAGAGGGTTACAGTCCCAGAGCTTTTTTTATCTTGTTTCTGGGATTATGGATATTCAAAACTGAGATTGAACACTTAAACTATTATGGGAAAGGCTGGTAGAACTTAATGTGCTCTTTGGTTTTCAGCAGATTTTTGCTCAACGTGGAACTGAGTTTTGCCATCTTGCTGCAATACTAGACTCCAATAAATAAATGCAGTAGAATCCCATTTAATTTGTATGAGTTGCAGCCCCTAAAATCCTCTAGGCTATTTGAACCGATTACAAACCAAACCCCAGAGTTTTACCCTAATTTTCCAGCTGTGCAAATCCATCCTTGGATATTAAAAAGACTAAGGCTTATTATATATTTTCTGTCTCCTGTATTGTGACCAATTTGCTAGAAAAATCAAAGATCTGGTTCTTGGAATGTTGTAACCAACAAGTGTTTTTTTAATCATATCTTAATCCTCAAAGGCAGGAGATAACTCTCAAAGTAAGAGCTGCCTGCAGGTTTCTCAGTGACACTGAAATATCTGATAGACCCTCACTAAATCTGTCTCCAGGTCCAGGGATTAGAAGGCAGCTGACAATTTTCATTAATGATATGTAGGGTGAGGGGGAAATCCAACTTACACTCCCTGTATTGGTTGTTATGATGACTGAAAGGTGGTTTTATTTTTGCCTTTATCACATGTACATGGAAAAGAAGAAACACATAGCAGAGGTTCCATTATTTTTGAAGCATCACTCATCTGAGCCATCTCCGGTGTAAAAAATGAAGTTGCTTTTACAGAAACCATGCAAAACCATTGTCAGGGCTTATATGAAATACTGTTGCGTCCTAATAATAACTTTGAGCTGAAAAATCTTGGCATCCTGCAGCTTAGGAAAGGGTTTTAAAATTCACCTTCAGTTTTTTGGGCAACAGGCAAAACATGTGGCTCTGTTTAGGAGCTATTTTCGTTAAAGCTTGACAATACAGGATGATAAAATACAGCTGCATTGTTTAAACTTTCAATTTAATTTCTGGTTGGGGTCCAAGCTGTTTCATCAATATGGCGCCATTCATTTCAAAACAAAGCCCTTGGAAGGGTCTCCATTACCCCACCATTGATCAAGAGGGTGTTAAAATGTAGAGCCTAATTATGTGCCTGGCCTGTTTGGAATTCCAAAATTGGATTTTTATAACTGTCAAATTTGCAATCAGGGTAGCTTTCCATGACAATTAGTCAGAATTATTAGTGCTTCTCTTGCCAGGGAGTTATAACTAATGGTGGTGGCTCACTTTTCAAGGCTCAGTAAGTGTCAAAGGCAACATATATCTTACAGAAGAGCCATTTGACTGCAAAATTTTCTGCACTGAACTGCACCCGAGCCTCTACTACTGTTACAGTCATTTTTATCAGTCCTCTAGGGCTGAGTTGTGGCTACAGCCTCTACTGCAAGCTCTGCACATAGAATCAATCACTGGCTTCTGCCTTCTTGCAAGATGGGGCTCAAGAAATTGTGACATAAGGAAATTCATCCTTGAGTATTTCACTCAGTCTTACCATGGTGAGGGCTGGTGCTCAAAAGGCTGCTGATTTTCGTCAATTATTGCTTTGAATCTTTAAAATGAGCCGAGCTGAAACATCTGTACAACCTGTCTGAGGAAGGCTAAATCCTCTCAGCCTGATATCTGACTCGCAGCTAAAGCTCCTGTCTGTGTGTAAAGCTGAGTTTGTGCTCAACTAGAGATGTTTGCCCAGGTGGGAATTCCTTCTTGGTGCAGCTCTACAAATGTTATACAAAATATTCAAGGGGAAGAATAAAGAAGAAAACAGTAACAACAACAAGCAAAGCCAAACCCAAAGACATGAAAGCTGAGGTATCCACCCCATGCTGTCCTGTGCAATGTGGTTCTTCGGCCCAACTGCTGCTGCAAGGGGCATTTGCTCACAGGAGAGCAAACACTGGCAGAAAAGAGCAAACACTGACCCCTGCCTCCTGTGCAGCATCAGTTTTGGAAGCATCTGTTCAAGATGCACAATATCTTCTGTTTAAGGAATTAATCTTGTTGAAAAATAATCAATTACTATTTCCAGATTGGGTTAATTTTCATCTTTCTCCCTCTTATCTGGCAGTGTCCCTCTGTGAGGTGCAGACCCTCATTCTAAAAGCAAAGGTGGCAACTCAAACCAGCTCAACTTAAGCACAAGTGCTGGTGTCAGACTATAAACTCTGGTTTCCCTCAGGCAGCCAGAGCCTGCCTTTTTCTCTTAGGACCTCTCTTCTTCTCTTAGGACATCTTCTTTTTCTCTTAGAACTTTTTTTTTTTCTTACAACACCTCTTTTTCTGTTAGAACACCTGGAACATCTCTGTGTCCACTGACATATATTTACCTGGACAGTTATGTGATTGTTTTTGACAAAAAGATCTGGAATTTAGCTTTATTGATACAAGTTCTAAATTGCTCATACCCCTAATCCTGCAGAACGTTTGCCCTGGAAGAAAGAGGGATTGTACTCAATTTTGCTTAATTAAATCAACCTAAACTAATTGTCAGCTAATAAAATAGTGTTGGTCAGCTCATAAAACAGAAATGAAGATTAAAAGAGCAGTTGCCATGAACAGGTGGTAACTCTGTTTCCAAGTTAGACCACATTACTCTCTGGCACAGAATCTCTGAGAATACCTCATATTCCAGTTTTTTTTTTTCAAAAAAATGTTTATGAAACTTATAAAATATAGAGCTCATTTTATAACCAGTTTTCTATCTCACCTGCCAAGAGCAGTGGGGGTTGAGCCAGCACAAGGCGGATGCAGAGTTTTAGGCAGATGTCCAGAAATGGATTCTCTGCACAGGGCTGTGGAATACATTTCTACCTTTGACTGGCCTTTCTGCTGCAATTCTTGAGATTTAGTTTTTTCTTTCTTGTTGCTATTGCAGAAAAGACCTAGTAAACTTTTTTTTTTTTTTTTTTTAATGTCATTGATCTTGACCTAACACTGTTGTGCAAAGGGAGAAACTTTCTGTTCTCACAGTGGATGCTATTTAACTCTCGATGGGTCTTGAGCTAGTTAACAGGATCCCTCTGGATTTGGCCTTTAGTGTTTTTGTTGACTCTGCAGATCTTGCAGAAGGCATTAAACATTTATCTAATTTAATCGGGAAAGGACTAAACTGGAATCTTTCTCTGCTTCTCAAAGTGGAAGCAGAACTCGGTGGTTTGAAGTTGCTGGTAATGGTTGAATGATGAAAGAAAATTTATTGCACAGTGATTATTCTGTTATTTGGATAAGAGTGCAAACCATGTGGTTTTGAGCATTTTGTTATGGCTTGCAGGTAATGTGGATGCTCTGTAGTAGTGCAGGGCTTGCAGCACCAGAGATTTGCCATTTTCTGTGACCACCCATTCCCAAAAATCTCCTGCAGGATGTGCTTGGTTGATCTTAACATGTTAATTCCTCAAACGTGAAAGACAAGATTAATTTTCTTCCCCTTCAATCAGGATCAACGAGCTGCCTTGATGCAGCTCCTCAGGCTGCACTGACAGAGCAAAGGGGAGGATTGTGCCAGACTTGGGGTAAAAGTATGAAGCTTGATTCCAGTTTCTCTGCACTCCTCTTGCAGCTGATGTGTCCTTCCCTGGCATGGAGGTGTGAGAAATCAGGGCAGCAGCTGGGGCCAAGAGTAACCAGATTTTAGGCTCTTTGAGACTTGGCTGTGCTGGTACCTGACCCGCATAAGAGAGGAGAGGACAAGGATATGAGGAGAAGGACACGAGTCTGCCCTGCTGACTGTTCTGGGAGCTGCAGAAGGTGCTGGAGCTGCATCCCAGTCCTCAGCTGCAATCCTGTGGCTGCTGCAGCCAAGGCAGGGAGCAGGGTGGGTGGGACTGGTTTTCTGGGAAGAAGGGAGTTTCTGTGGCTTGCTGCAATCTTAAGGCAGACCTATAAAAAGAGGAAAGAGATTTAGACACCCATCAGATCTGACAGGATGGGGAGCTGGAGTGTCTGGAGGGAGGTTTCTGTGGGAAGCTGGGACTCCCCTGAGTAGTTCCTGCTGTAAAAGTGGCCTGGCCATGCCACAGGAGGGGTTCACTCAATAACTCCCATGTTTTCTGTGTTTGCACTTCAGCAGCCCTGTGATCCAGCCAGGCTGCCCTGCCTTAGATGTGTCCCAGACCCCTCCTACCCCCTCTCTCCTGTGCAGCCAGAGATGGGATTGCAGCTGGAGCTGGCACGGCTTGGAGCCCCCTGGCACTGGGGATGCAGGAAAAACTGCAGCATGGCCATCTCCTTGTCCCTGCAGGGTTTCCTAGAGGCAAATGCTGCTCCCTGGCTCCCACTGCTCAGTCTGGTGGGAGGAGAAGTGCTGTGAGCAGAGCAGCACAGCCTGTGGTTGCTCATCTGAGAAAAACCATGGTAGGAATTTATGGCAACATCCCCTCAGGGATCTGATTCACTGTGTCCTTGCTGAATGAACATCACTGAATCCCAAATCTTGGATTAAACTAGCTGAAAAGATTCCCCATACAGGCAGTCCTGTGAGGGTCTTTGGGTCAGGTCCTGCTGAGACAGGATTTCTTTAAGGGAAAGGGAATAAGATAGTGCTGGAGTTCATTCTGGGTTTTCCGTTCATCCACGTGTCCCAGATTTGCCCAACATTATGAAAACATCTGCTGGGACTCACACCAGCAGTCAAGTCTATTTATTTTCCTCAAAGAATAGGTTTAGGGGGAATGTAACACTGACTGTGGCACTTGGCCCATTATCACTGCTTGTGTGCTTTAAAGCTTGAGTGACAAAGCAAAGCTGGAGGAAGTTAAAGCATCATCCTCCAAATAAATGTGTGTGGGCTTTAGTGACTCTGTGAGGGTCCTAAGGGACTCCAGACATTATCCAGATTTGCACTGGTGTAAATGCATCACCATCTCCTGTTCCTCCCAGGGAGGATGAGGAGGACTGTGAGCAAGTTGGCTGCTCAGCTTCCCAGGCCTTTGCAGAAAACCATCCAGGACCCCAAACTAACAAAAACCACATTCAAAGCAACGATCTGATTGTTTGGTTGGGTTTAATGCGATGTTTCACGACACTGGGACAACAAACACACTCTTGTAAACTCTTGTAACAGTTGTTTGCAGTTAGTATCTCCAGGATGGTTTTATGTGTGCTGATCATGACTAATATCCATCACTTCAGTGGGACCGTCACCCTCAGCTGCTGGGGGAAGCTTTTCCTACTAAGACAATTATTTTCACAGCTTGTTTAGCATTTTTCTTTTTCCTTTTCTTACCCTTTTATTCATAAAACACAGATACTGATTTGCTCACATATTTCCAGAGGAAAGTGCTTTTGTGGTTCACAGACTTAAATAATTAGGTTTTCACAGACCTCAGACTGGTTGTAAAGGCAGTTGGAGTCATCATCTCTGGCTTTACACTTGGAAACAGAAAAAGTCTGTAGAGGGAAGGTGACCAAACCAGCCGAAGCTGTCTTTGGCAGAGCTGGGGACAGACACCCCCTCTGAAGTGTTCTCTGTTTTTCTAAGCTTTAGGAGATGTTGCTGTGCCCATACTGCTAAAGGCCTTCCCCCCACCTTGATTCCATCTCTTCTTGTCACAAACATCATTTTTAGCCACATGCACCAGCTGCTGGAAAGGTGCTGGATTCTTCTCCCCATGGCTCAGCCAAACCAACAGCAGCTGCTCTCCCTCCTTGCACCCGGGACCATTTTTTCCCCATTGTGTGTGATGGAAGCAGCGACTGTTGTTATCCCAAAAACCCACCCCAGATCCACCCCCTGTCCCTTTTACACTGAGCCAGAGTGGGGATGCTGCAGCCTGCTCTCTTCAGGAGGTTAAGTGTGGGTCTGATATTTCTGGGTCTCAGAGATTTTAGCCTGCTGGCAGCTGCTAACTTTTTCCCAAGGAAAACTTCCTCAAGAAAGTTTCTTCTCAAAACTATCTTGGTAAACGACTCTCCTTTCTCAAAACAGTCTTTCTCCAGGTGGTGTTTTCCTGTTTTCCTCTTTCTCTAGTTTAATCAATGGGATCAGAGAGGTGTCGCTCCTATTCACCAATCATGTTAAATCTGTATCAAAAGACCTTATAAAAGGCAATAAAAGCCTTTTTTCTATGCTCTTTGCCTTCTGAAATATTCGGAGTCTTTAATCTTTCTTTCATGTCCTGCAGCAACAGGTTAGTGTGAGGTTGTATTTCTGGGGAGCCCCATCTCCAGAGGAGGCAGGGGCTGTTTTGGGGCTGTTTCAGCCCTCGGGGGTGGGTGGGGGGTTGCTGCTGGCACAGGGGCAATGGTGGCATCTCCATTCCTCCCCAAGCTCCTCCAGCTGAGTGAACATTTCTTCTGCTGAGGCAGCGCTTTGCAGGGCCGGGTTTGGCACAGAGATAACTCCTTGTCTCCCCCCGCAGGTTCCTCTGGCCGCCAGCACGGCTCCTTCCCCGGCCAGGACCGTAAGTGGGCACCAGGGGCACCCCCAGCGCAGAGCCCCAGGGCTGCACTCCTGGGGGAGGGGGGCTGTGCCAGCCGGGGATGCCCTTTCCTTCTGGGGAGAAGCTTGTGGGAGGTGGGTGGGGCGGTCTGTGAGTCTCTGCCTGCTCTTTGCCTCAGTTTCCCTCAAGGATCTGGAAAAGGGAGCTAGCAATGGCCTGCTCCCCTCTGGGAACTGCCCAGGGGGTACCTGATGAGCACCTGGGAAGGGCCATCCTGCTCTCACTGTCCTCCTTTTTGCTTGGGTCACTGTCTGAGAGAGGACACCAGGCTCCTGGGGCTGTCCCAGGGTACGTGTGCTGCTGTCCTTGCCATTAAAACTCTGTTAAACATGCTTCTGTTTTCCCCAACCTGTTCATGCTTCTCATCAATCTTTTGGGGTGAGGTGCTGAGAAAAGCCCAAAATGGGGTTACTTAATGAGGTGAGTACTCAGAGGGAGGGTGGCTGTGGCCTTATTTGCTGTTCCAGGCTCTCCTGTGAGGAGAGAGGTTCCTCAGCCATTGGCATCCAGCAGCCTGGTGTCTCCTCATGTCTGAGTGTGTTGGAACAGCCTCCCCTGAGAAAACCAAACTGGTTTTGAAGGTTGAAAGTGAATGAAAGCTGATTTGTTGCTTGCTGTCTCCAAACTGATGTTAAAAACTCACTTGAAAGTTCTCTGGTGCAGATGCAAAAGCCCAGCCAAGATTTTAAATGCTACAAGGTATCTCCAGTGATGGTTAATCAGTGAGAAGCAGGGATTTACATGGGAGTCTTTGTGCCTGATGGCCACATGCAGGTTTGTGGAAGGTGAGAACTGTGGCAGCTCTAAAGCAGCACACTCTGAGTTATCCCGAGTGCTGGGTGCTGAAGGCTGTGATGTGACAGGGCATGAGGAGCTCTGACTGCTCTGCTTCTCTGCTCTCCTTGCTGAACACAGAAAAATCCATCTCCCACAGCCCAGAAGCTCCTATGAAGCCTCAGGCTGGGACAAGCCCCAGTGTTGTGCCCCACCCTCTATGGAGTTGTGCTGTAGCTGCAGTTCATCTCTGTGTGCTCTGCCCAGGGGTGTCACAGAGCCTGCTGCTGATTCCTCATGGAATGGCTGTTCAGGAGCTGAACCCCATTAGCTGTGAGTCCCAGGCACAGCTGGAGGAGTGAGAAGCAGCCAAGCAGAGCATTTAGGGCAGCCTGGGAAGGACCTGTGTCAAATCTGCAGTGACGGGACCCCGAAGATGCCCACCACTATTCCCAGTGCTCACTAAGGAGACCAGAGGACATCTGGAGTGTGGAACAGCTTCCTTGAGATTGTTAGTTCTTACTGTATCAGGAAAAGAATCAATGTCTGACTAGAGAAGCCATCCCCAATCCTTCTGGGAGGGAAGGATCCTTCAGTTCTTGTTTCTCTCCTCATTCCCTTTCCTACTCTCTGCCGTGGTTTGGGATGCTGGTGCTGACTCCCCTCTGTTAACTTGGGCACGTCCTGGCACACAAATGCACTTCTTACCACGGTGACCCTCGTGCTGGAACTGCCATGTGGAGGAACTGATGACATGTCCAAGGACACATGGGAAAGTACTGTGTCAGCAGAAATTATATCTATGTTTTCTGCAGTCCTTATTATTGGTCCTGGCACAGACCATTCTTAGTTCTGGATTGTCTTTTTAAAGTGGTGATTTGTTTGCTTGGCCTGAAACTTTGTGCTTCAGTTTCTCCCTTGGTGGTTGTGCCCTTTTCAACATCTGTCCTGTTGGGTATTCAGAGAGAGCATGAAGAGTCCTGCCCTTGCACACCACAGAGGGGGCAAGGTATTAAATAATTTTTAAATGAGGTTTACTCCACTGTGCACTATCAGGGCGTTTTGAGGTTTGATCCAGGCAAAATCTAGTGATGCTGTTATTGTGCTAATGTGACAGCAGGTTAGAGAGTATGGGCTGGGTGTTCATGATGGTTGTGATGGGTGTTGAGGATGCTCTGAACACCTCTCCCACAAACACAGGCTGAGAGAGCTGGAGTTGTTCAGCCTGGAGAAGAGAAGGCTCCAAGGAGGCTTTAGAGCCCCTTCCTGTACTTAAACAGGGCTTATAAAGAGGAAGGAGAGAGACTTTCATACAGTCAGATAGTGACAGAACAAGGGGGAATGGTTTTATACTCAGAGAGGAGCTTTAGATTAGATATTAGGAAGGAATTGTTCCCTGTGAGGGTGGGGAGGCCCTGGCACAGGGTGCCCAGAGAAGCTGTGGCTGCCCCTGGATCCCTGGAAGTGCCCAAGGCCAGGCTGGATGGGGCTTGGAGCAACCTGGGACAGTGGAAGGTGTCCCTGCCCATGGCAGGGGAGTGGACCTGGATAATCTTTAAGCTCCCTTCCAACACAAACCATTCTATCCTTCTATGATTAATAGGTTGGTTGGGTTTTTAGGGGTTTTTTTGCCTGTGGAAGGAATCCTCCTCCTCGGAAATCTGGCCTGGCATTCCTCTTGTTGCCTGATATTTGAAGGTTTCCTTCCATGATTTGATTTTAGTCATTCAGCTTCCAAATGATACTTTGATTTTAGGATATGGGCAAAACCCTTTGGAAGTGTGGGGCCAGGCAGAGACAGTGTTGCTTGGATGTGGTTATGGGCTTTTTTTACACCCTGGTGATCTGCATCCCAATACTTTGGGATTGTCACTTCAGGCAAGGTGGGCAGGCAATAACAGTGTTATGTTCACCACTGGGAGGCTTTCAGGAGCGTGAGCTGCTGCTGGATTTCACAAAGGTACAGGAAGGTCTGTGTGTTTTCTTTCACACTGCAACGTTCCTTGTGGGCTCCTAAGCACTGCAGTACAGAGAGATCTGCAGATGCTTCTGGCTGCACTCTGGCACTCCCAGCCCTTCCCAAGGTGGGTGTCTCTGCCTGGCCTTTGCTATTGGCTCTTCCTGAGGCTTCAGCCCATTGGAAACTTCAGTTTCAGGGAGTGAAGTGGAATTTAAACTATCTGAATATAGTCCTTTGTGTCAAATCAAATGATTTGTTAAAGTGAGGCCAGATTTGTGGGGAGAATAAATCTTTTTTATTAGATCAACTGATGTGGAAAAAGCAGACAAACTTTCAGGCGTATTAACCCTTCTGCTTGCCTGTGTTTGTATTGCAAGAATGAAGAGACCTGTGTGCCAGGGGAGGCTGTGTTTAGGCTGTGCATTCACTCTGACTGTTCCTCAGCAGCCTTGGTCTGAGCACAGGCATGGGTGGTATTTTTGGGTGTGTTTGCACACTTTTTTGGGGAAGAAAGACTCTTCTCCCTCTGTTTTTGGACACTAGATGTTACTACAGAACAAATAATGGGCTCTGCTCTGCAGCTGACTCATTGTGCAAGTCTGGGGCTAATTACTGAATCCCTCTGTGCCTCGATTTCCATCTGTAAAATGTCACAGATGCCCACTATTCATAAATCGCTTTCAGATTTCCAGATGAGGTGCTGTGTAAGTGTAGAACAGCATTAGTTTATGCATATTGTGCTAGAGGATAATACAAACCACATGCAGCAGAGGAGCCTCACAGATGTGTCTCTTTGCACTGCAAAAGGCAAGGCCCGGGCTGATGATTTAGCACAGCACTAATTGGGATAAAATAGGAGATTGCTTTTGTACTGGTGCAATTGTCACCATTAAAGTCCTCATTTACCAATGGCTCTTGGAGGTAGCCCAGTGCTTCCCTGTTGAGGAGAGCTGCAGTGCCTGGCCTCTGGAAGCACAGCAATTTACAGCTCTGCTGTGCCATCATTCCACACCTCTGGAAAGGGACTCCATGGTCTGGTGGGAATGTGCATCTTGCTAGGCCTCCAGCTGCACTTAGCACGTTTTTTGCTGGCATTTCCTGATCTCCAGGCAGAGGCATTCCCAGTATCACTCCTGGGTGTTGCACACACAGGAATCCCCATTTATTGATAAGAAAAGCTGTTCCCATGGCTGTGGGTGAGTGAGAGTCTGGCAGCTGTTCAGCATTAAGTCAATTCTCAAAGTTTAAAGGATTTGTGGGCTGTGATGGTTTGGGTTCAGGCAATTAACTGTGGTGAAGTGCCTGAGAGTGTCTTGCAGACACATTTCATGGGGAAAGATGAACTTAAACAGTTAAGAGCTTTGATTTGATTAAGTGCCCTCAAGTTTCTGTGTTGTGCTGTTGGGGCTAAACTCTCAGTGGGTACAAAACCAAGGAGCTCTCTGACTGCAGGAGAATTATGGTTGTTGCTTCCCATTCCAATCTGGCCCTGGGCTTGTTTTAAAGTGCCAAAATCACCCCTATTGCCAGCAGCATCACATGGCAGCAGGCACCAGTGACTGTGCATTGGCCTCTAAAGCTCAAGTTGTGTCATTTTAAAGCCCTATTTGGAGCTTATTTCCCAGTGTATTGTTGCCTGGTGCTCAGAGGTGACTATTGATGGTGTGGGGTTGGAGAGATGGAGGTGTCTCTGGAGGTATCCAGTTCCTTCTTGGTGCATTGCAGGCAAATTGCACCAGTCTGGGTTTGTCCATTTTGAGCTCACTGGCTCTTCTCCCCGCTCCTCATCAGTGCTCAGAGGGAGGGTCAAAATTCATTGTCAAATCCTCCACAGCTGTAAGAGTAACTTAATATTGAGGCAGAGTGTGTGGGGTGACAGGCGTGGGAGAGAAGATTGGCTGACACCCAGCCCTACCCAGTGCTTGCCATGTTCCAGGGGAAATCTCCCCACATGCTGGGCCTTCATTCATGGGTCTAAACTTGCCATTTCAGGCATTTTAGAGGAGAGTTTCAAGGTGGAATCATCTAGAACCTCAAAATGAAGCTCCTCAAACTGCCACCAGCACGAGGTCTCTTAGGGGACACTCTGTGCTGCTCATTGTTGGGTCTATGTCACAGGTCAGAGAAAGAGCACATAGGCAAATGGGACTAAAGGTTTGGTCTCATCAGAAAGTGAATAGATTCCCGCGTTTGGGAAGTGTTTAGTGAGTTTTGGATTAAAACAACAGAATGCAGAAATCCTGGGAAATATTTTGGTTATGAATAACCTTTGATTTTTCAATCTGAATTAAGTTGGAGGTGTACGTAGCTTCTTTAGGAGAGTTAAAAATCTGAAGCAGAAACTGAAATGTGCCTGGCTAAGCCTAAGCAGATATTTCCTTTACTAATTTTTCTTCACCCAGAAGTTAACAAGGCAACAACAGAAAACAAACCCAAACAAAAAGTCCTTTGCACAGCTCTTTGCTCACCACTAATGGGATGCAAGCGTTACCTTGTTCTTCACATTATGAAGACCAGAGGATGTGAGGGATTTGCTGGCTCCCAGTGTCCCTGGGTGTCCTGGAGAACAGAATCACAGCTGCAGAGAAATGTGGAAAGGATTCCTCTTCCTGCTGCTGAGATGTGTGAGGAGCACTGCAGAGCTCAGGGGGGTTTAGATAAAGGCCAGTGAGGGGTAATGAGCAGAACTAGGCAAAGTGAGGGTCCCTGAGGGATGTCCTGGACCTGTGAACCATTTCAGCCCAGCTCCCAAGGGCTCAGAGGTGGTCACTGGCCTTGTGCAGGGCAGGGGTGTTGGATGAGGGCTCTGGGGGCTCTTCAAGGCCCCAGAGAGGGAGGGAGTCAGGGAGAATGGACAAACCCTGGTGAAACCTGAGGCTGAAATGCTGACACAGGAAACAGAACCTTTCCAAATGTGCCCCTGGCAATAGTAATAATAACAATCATCATAATCATTATGCATTTGCTGGAGAAAGAATGTGCAAACATAGTATTTTGATGTTCAGGGAGTCAAATTCTTCTGAGTTCTGACCATCCTTTTCACTGGCTTAAAGAGTTGTTTTCCTTATTAGTATTTCAGCTGATTTTTTTTTGTGGTGGCTGAAGGAAGCCAGTGCTAAATGTTCTGGATGAGGAACAACTAGAGCTTGACTGAGCATCCTGAATGTCCTGAATCCCTGGGTTACAGGGACCTTGTGCAGAGAGGAGGTGTCCAAGCCTAGAGCTGCCCTGCAGCTTTGCAGGCCCAAGTAATAACACTCAAAGCAGGGGTAGAATTTGAGGTCAGAAATCCCAACTGGAAACAAGATGCGCATTTCCTGTCCAATGGTTAACTTTGGATGCAGTTCACTAAAGGAAACCTTGGTTGTCTGGCTCTGGACTGTCCTTATGAAACACAAACCCCAGCTCAGCACACGTTGCTTGGCTCGAGACTGTGAGAGATTCCCTGACCTGTGTTACACAGGTGCAGAACCAATATTGTGAGAGTCCCTGCAGACTGCACAGTGAGCCTGATTCAAATGTTTCCTTTTGTCCTGTCTGCTTCCTTATTTCATGTTACACTGCACTGTATTTTGACTGCATTTTCCCCCTGATTGCTTCTCCCAGCAGGGAAAAGCAGTCTGGTTTGTCAGGGATGTGGAGCCATCTCAATGTGAGATGAAGTTTTGAGTGTAGTGGAGTTTCCCTGTGTTCTTCACTGGGGTCAGGGCCTGTGAAGTTTCTCTCCATGTCACAGAGCAGGGACTGAGGGAGAAATGAGGTTAGTTCAACCATGGTGGGATCAGACATGGGATTTTGGCACAGTGAGGACTGGTCCAGCTGGAGGAGGAGTGTTTTCTCTGGGTAGGAGCCCCAGGCCCTCTGGACATTGTGCCCTCAGCTTCCTTGGCTGGAAAGTGAGGAATCTCTCTTTTAATTTGGGGACTTTTAATCTAGTTTAGATTGGCCCTGTCTTGCTGTGAGAGGTTTGTAGATACATACCATTCATCCCACCTCTGTGTCTTTATTTTCTGTCCTTTTATTTGCTTTGTCTGCTTTGCTGCCATGCCCTGCTACAGCTGTGAGCCAGGGGAGGGTTTGTTTGGTGCACTATCAAAATTATTGAGTAGCCCCAGTGCCACCAGCATCACTTGGGGCTCCAGGATCAGCAGCTCCACCCAGCAAGGCTTTAACAGACTCACTCTGGACAGGTAAAATCTGTGTTTTCAGGGTAACTTCAGTCAGGCTGCATTAGTGAAATGCCCTTGGTGCTTGTAAAAATAAAGATGATGCATTTCTATCCACACATCAAAACCCGGCTAAACCTTCCTCTGGTAGACAGAGATGGATTGAACACGGATCTCACAGCTGATGGTTGCCTGTGAATAAATTATCCCGATCAAATTCCAAATGCTGATGGACCACCAGCTTCACCAGCAGGATGGGGAAGAGCACAAACCCCCAGGCTGAGAGGAATTAGGGATAAAATTAGTTACTGAGGTGGGAGGGTGCATGTGTGAAATCTTAAACAAGGTGAGTGATGTGAGCTGTTTAAGAATAGAACCGGGTGAATAATGGAGGGGTTTTGGCTTGATTTGCCAAATGAAAAAAATTGGAAAGCAAAATGACTTGGGAGAATCTGAAATGGAAAATTTTAAGGTTTTGACGCAGTGTAATAACTAAGATATGAATTGTTTCTTTAGACCCAAACTAAACCATTTACTTTCACTTAAGACTATGTAATTTGTTCATTTATTTTTAATTTAAGTAAGATTTTTAAAAAATGCTATTCAAAACTTAAAGCTGAAACATTTAATTCAGAAGGTATGAAACATCACTTAAGAAAAAACCCTCCAGAGATAATATTGCAAAACTTTAAAAAATTGCACCAATTTTTTTTTCACTTGAAACACTCTACCAAATTTTGTGTAGCTTCTTGAATAGTAGTTGTTACTCCAACAACTTGGAGTAACTTGCATTTTGTGGTAAACTTTCTTTTCACTCAGTTTTGCTGAGGTTTTTTCTTACAGACGTTTTGAAATCACTGAATATCATGATAATAAAAAAGCATTTATTGCTTGTTTATGAAAAAAAAAATAAAAGCCTTTTCCTCTTTAAGAAGGAAAAGAAGAAAGTAGACACAGAAATGAAGTATGAACACTTTACAAGCGGAAAAGGATCAGATAGCAGTTCTCATAAGAAAGGAAATCTGAGCTGCTTTTTAAAGATAGCCAGTAAAGTTAAGGGTAAGGGTTGTTATAATAGAGATATGAGAGACATTACAAATGGGGGAATTTTGGCAGTAATTGGGGTCTCGTAGCAGAGATGGTGAATTATCTGGAATGAAGGTAAAAAGGCAAAAAATATTCTGGAGGTGTTCTGTTTCATATTGATAGGCAACCTAATAACTCACAATTTCCAGGTGAAGATAAAACGTTCCAGCCTGCAAAATCCTGATGTGACAACTGTGGGAAAGAACAAATCCTCTTTGGTCAAAGAGACCATCTTGGAGTTTCCCTGAGCTCCAGGCTCCTGATGTGTGGGATGTTTTAATTGTGCTGATGACTAGGCTGAGCGAGATGTGGTGGGGCTCTGCCAGTCCCAGTCTGGAAGGTGGATCACAGAATGGTCTGGGCTGGAAGGGACCCTGGGGGATCACTGAGTGCCACTCCTGAGTGACCAGGAGGGTACGTGGTGTTAAAGGCAGAGTAAGAGGTGAGGTTGTGGCCAGGTTGGAGCAGCAATGTTTGCAGGTCAGCCAGAACACAGATTTCATGCAGCTGGATGTGTGGAATGTTGGGAAGAGGAGGCACTGAGTGCGCAGCTCTTCTCTGGGCTGGGTGACTTGGCCTTCCTGTCCCAGCATCAGGGCCCTGACAGCCCCTGCCCACTGGGGCCCTTCCCTTGCCACTGTCTTTGCCCAAAGGGGAAGAGGAGGGGCAGGCACTAATCTCTTCTCTCTGGTGATCCCTGACAGGATCTGGGGGAATGGCCTGGAGCTGTGTCAGGGATATCAGGGAAAGGTTCTTCCCCCAGAGGGTGCTGAGCACTGCTCAGGCTCCCCAGGGAATGGGCACAGCCCAGAGCTCCAGGAGAGTTTGGACAACGCACAGGCTGGGATTGCTGGGGTGTCTGTGCAGGGCCAGGGGTTGAACTTGGATGATCTTTGAGTCCCTTCCAGCTCAGGATATTCTGTGATTCTGTGGTTTACAATGCACACAACAAGTAAATACCAGGGCAGTAAACAGAGCAGTGGAGTCTCAATGATCCTACACTAAACAAAACTCAGCTTCCCCTTGCACAAAGAGCTCCTGCTCTGGCTTTACTGGGGCTGGAGCTGTGGCCAGGGTCAGAGCCCTTCCCTCCAGCAGCTCTCCAGACCTTTGATTCCTGAGCCTTTGCTCCTCAGGCCAGAGGCTACTGGGTGACAGAGGTGTCCAGTCCATTCCATTCCATCCCCTCCCTGCCTGCTGTCAGCTCAAACCCCTCTGTAGAGCTGCATACACAGCCCCTTCTAAACAAGCACAATTAATAAAGCCTATCTAGCCAACATCTGACTCTCATTAGAGGAAATGTGTTGAAAAAACAGATCCCAGGTTGGCTGTGATTTATGGCTCGGGTCTGCTATCCTTCACAAGCGCTGGCGAAAGCTTTTGCAAAGGGCCAGAACATAAACTACTTAAGGAAACTCAGTAACCATGTAAAAAGGCTGGAAGGGTCAAATCAGACAAATTAAAGAGAGGTGGAAGATGCAAGCCCAGGCTGGCTGTCCCCCAGCTGAGGGCCACCTAGGTAGGCACAGAAGATCTGTGTTCGTATTTCTGCTGTGGAATTTGACTTGAAATTCCTCCTGTGCCAGTGTCAGAAAGTGTCACTGTCCTTTTTCTGGCTGAAGTGTGCATATGTGTGTGGCAGTAAGGGGATGGAGGGGTCAATGGTCTGGTCAGACTCTCTCAAGAGTGTCAAATAAAACATCAGTGCATGAGATCCTGGGTGCTCGCTGAGTTGATGGTGCTTCCTATTTCCCTTGGGAATTTTGAGTTCATCCTTTTCTCTTTGCAAAGAAACGTGGTTGACTGGGTGAATTTAGCTGAGTTCTTCCAGATTTGCTCAGAGACTGCTCTGAACTTGTCCTGGGGGAAGGTGTCTGCTGAGAAAAGCTGGTCTCCTCCTTACTTTGACAGACAAAATGTTCTTCCAAGTGGACCCTCTTGAGCTGTGTGTCACTGAGTGGTCAGGGCAGCCTGAGCTGTGACTGTGGTGGTGCAGGAGCTGCTCCAAGCAGTGCTGATGCTGCAGTTGCTGCATAGTCAGAGCTGTTGTCTTGAGTTTCCTGGAGCTGCTGTTGCCTTCCCAGGGCTCCAGCATGGGCTGTTGGCAGCTCTGGTTTGCTCCCCTGCCCTGGGGATAACCCAGCCTGTCCTCCTTGTGCCTGGCCATGCAATGGGAGAGGTGGACTAGGTTGGATGGAGAGGGAGGAGCTGCCAGGCAAGTTGAGTCACAAAAATCAAGGTATTTCATTTGTTTCTCTGTGTATATGTTACATTTGGTCCTTTTTCATCCTTTGACCTTGGGTCCTTTACAGGTCCTTTACATTAAGCTGACAATGGATGAAAGGAAAGTGAGCCTGGGAGGAGGGAAGTGTGTTGTTTGGAGTCTGAGCAGGTTGAAGCATGAGCTGCAGATGTGATTCCCATGTCCCCGAGCCCCATTGCATTGCAAAGTTGAAGTTTCTTGTAATAGCAAAATATGGTCTTAAAAAAAAAAAAAAAAAAAAAAAGGCTGCAAAGACTTTATTTGTTTAAACAAAGGCTTTGTGATTCCAGAGTTCTCTCCCCTTTCATATGCTATAAACCACCTCCTCTGCCTCCCCTCTGAAACACAAATTTTGCAGCAATCCATCAAGAAAAAGAGAGACAGAGCCTTGATCCCTTGACTTCAGTTGAGCTGTGCAATTTATATCTACTGAGCATCTGGCTGTAGGGAAACCAAAAGCTCTTTTAATATTCTGCAGAGACTCTGGGTGTACAAATGAGTGTGGGCTGTCAGAGCTGAGAAATGGGGCAGAGGTGCCTTTTCACACAAAACTGACCCGTGGCAAAAGTTGGGCTGGTTCTTCTTTTACTGCCCTCAGTGCCAGTGTGATAATTGTGCTGAAATCATTAGAGCCCTGTTGGTCTTGGGCTGTTATCACACTGTCCTTTTTAGGATTTGAGTGAGGAGTTTGAAAACTTGTGGGGTTTTCAGGCTTGAGAGACTGAAGTGTGCAACTATTTAATAATGAAATTATGCAAAGCAGGAGTGTCAGGTTAACAAAGCAGGAGTGTCAGGTTAACAAGGTAGCTGGAGTCACCATTCCCTGCTTTAGGTCACTCCCAGGGGTGTATCCAGACTGGAAGCTCAGGCACAGATCTGATGGCAAAGCTGAAGCACTGGAGGCTTATCTTTAATCAGAGATGGTTGAACCTTTGTGTGGTGGTTAAGGGAGTCACAGCTGGTACAGAGTACCTGGGTTGTTATTTTCCAGCATGTTTAGTCTTCCATGTCTGCTCTGCATTAGAATTTTCCATCCCTCCAGTTGCATTCCAGCTGAAAGGGGGAATGGGAAGGGAGAGATGTGCTGGGACAGTAACTGTGAGAGGTTGTGGAGACAGACTGGCTGTCATGGGATATGCTGGTACTGTCTCATGTTCATTATCTCAATTATTTATCCTCCCTGCTGGAAGATTTCTAAAACAAATCCTACCATGTGTTTTGAGGTTGGAATTCATGGAGTGAAATCACAACTCCTTTCTCAGAGTTTAGCTGGAAAAATACGAATCTGCCAACTAGGAATAGAAGGGAAATAAACTGTGGTTCCGTGTAGCAACAAGTGATGGATTTCTGCAGATATGGAAAGCGTCTGCTCTGCAGTCCCAGGTCAGAGAGTGTGTGCATTTGCCCCAGTGTTATATTTGTTCCATGAGAAATAATGATGTGAGATTCTCAAGCTCTTTTTAATAACACAGATTGTTTTCACCTTGATCAGAAAATTCAGCTTGACAGTCCCAGGCCTTGGAACCACCAGCCATCAAGATTAGACACTAAATACACTTCAGTGAATCGTGGTTAGGGAAGATATTTATTAGGTTGATTTGCCACCACCATTCTCAGGCTTTCTGCAAGGACAGATGTGGACCCCAGACCCTGAACATTCTGGTCCCTGGTGTGTTGTGAGGGTGCTTTGAATGGAGTGTGTGACACTGCAGCCCTGAGCTCTCATCTCTGCCTTTGAGAGCCTTGTCTGCCTGAGGGTCACATAAATAAATGTCACATGGATTTCTTGGCAGGACTCTTGCGTTAGGAAGATCTTTTGCATTAGGATATCCACTTTCTGGATTATTTAAATGTCTTTAGGGCCCAGTCTAAGTACCTTGGGCGTGGATCTGGGTTTCCAGTCATTTCACAACAAGAAAGGATCAGAGATCAAATCCAGCTTGGACTTAAGTAGTTCTCTTTCTGACCCAGGCTGTGTTTTCTGCCTGTTCCAACATCACTGACATGAAGATCATGTTAGTACAAATATCACATGCAGTGACACTGCTGGTTTCTCTCCTCTTCTGTCACTTTGTCCATTCAAACCAAAACTTTTCTGTTGCAAATGCACCTGAAAGGCTCTTTGAGACACTCTTCAGGATCAGAGAGAGCTGCTGGACTGGTGCTGTCCCTGAAGCCTGTCCTTCCCCTGGGGAGCTGGTGGATTCACCCCTGTGCACAGGGGTGGTACAAATCCCTTTTTTATCAGCTGAGCTCTCCAGAGGGACCTTTCGTGGTCAGTCCATCTCAGAGATGGTTTTCAGACCGTTTAGATCAGTCTCTAAACCTGTGGGAGTTACTGATATGTGCAAGCCAGCAGAAGGGAGAATAGGACTCTGTATTTTTTCTGCTTTGTAACACATCTGGTGCTTCTTTTGGCTCCTGGGAGCTCTGGATTTATTCAGTCTTATCTTTCTGTGGGGATGAGCAAGATCAAAAGCATGAAGCCAGTTACATAGAGAAACCAATTCCCTGTTTCACACACCACAAGCAGATCCAGACCAAACAAACCTCACCCATTTCCTTTCCCACAGGACAGTACACTTATGGCACTTGCATGTCCATGGGTCAGTTCAAGCCAAAAAATATTGTCCAAGATCTATAGCAGAAAATAAAAATAAACAAATGTTATTTGCTGTTGGGTAAAGGAAAGCCCATGACAGTATTGACCTGTGAGGAAATCGCTCCATCTGAGTGTTCCTGAAGCATCAGATGCTTTGTCTGCAAAATGTTGTGTGTTATGAGGTGGAAGATCTATGTCTGGCTCCTTTGGGAAGCTACACAGCTCCTCGTAGAGCACCAGTGTGAGAATTCCTTTGGAAAGTGCATGCAGTGGGTTGCTGTTAGCACTCAAACAATCTTCTTAGCCTGTAAATCACCAGGGTGGAACAGCCCAGCTTCCTGTTCTTCCAAGCCATACACTCAAATCTTTGCATGGCTGAGAGCCACCAGGGCATGCAATGTTCTCTGTAAAGGCAGCAGTGCCTGGGGCTGGACACTGGAGAGGGGGGTCCTTTGGGGGTCCCTTGGGGGTCCCTGTGCAGCAGGGGACAAAACTTTTGAGGGGGGACAGCTGAACCCAAGTGTTGGGGTGTTCACCCAGGCCAAAATCCATGTCAACCCATTCCTCACTATAGGGAAACTTTGGGTTTCCCCAACATCCTCTGCATCACTGCAGCCTCAGCTGCACCTGAGTGGCCTCTTAAGGGCTCAGGAACTGCAGGTCAACATTCCCAGCCCTATGGAAACACCAGAGTTAAATACTTCCATGGGCAGTCAATGGAAAGAGGCTCTGGTTCTTAAGGAGCACAAAACACACACACATCTTCTATGGGACGTGAGCTGTGGTTCATCACCTGAATATGGATGGTTTATCCTTTGAAATGCTTCATGCTGCAAATCATTTTCCCTTTTTGAGAACTGCTGGGCTTCAGAAGTCATGAAAGGTCCAGTGTAGAAAGCTTCTCTAAGAGCTGGGAGTGGGCAGTTCCACTCTGCTGCAAAGCACCTTGTTGATTAAATCTCTGTTCAGGGCTTTATCTTGCTTCACTCACTTTAAAATTGCTGAGATGAAACCAGAGGCAAAGCAGCAGGCCTTCTGTTTAGATAAGGAATGTCCTTTGGAGGGAGCAATGACTTTAACCTGCACTCAGAGCTCATTCTGGCAATGTTTGTTCTCATTGAGGCCTCCTGTCAGGACTCCTTTGGTGGCTGCTGACTGTCTGCTGCTCCTCTGCAGCAAAGTGAGATGGAAACCACTTCATGCTGCAGCTCTGGGCTGTATCAGCCCTCAGATCTGCCTTGGATTTCCTGGCTGTCACTGAGATGGATGCTTTGTCTCATTTGTTTGGGAGTGGTAACACAGCCTGGGAGCCCAGGGATGGAGCAGGACTGCACAGAGATGGGCATTTGGTGTATTCATTGCTTTCCTTGGTATTTTATCAGGAAAATAGTAGAGGAGAGAGTATTAAATGGAGAGAAGGTTGTGCAGCCTGGTGTCCTGTGAGGTGGGAGCAGGTGCCACGCCAGCCTGCACCAGTGGCAGGACAACTGTCTCTGCCTATGACAGCAGGTCGTGCTGGTTGGCAGCAAGAAAAGTCTTAAAACTGATTTTTATTTCATCTCCCTTCTGCTTACTGGGAACTTAATGTCACACCCTGCCCCACCAAACATCCCCAAACAAGGTTCATGTAACATGGCCATGGCTGGTGACCTGTGTGGTGGATTTGAATATTTATTTTCTCCCATAACTGATCTTGACTCACTTTTCCATGTGCCTTGGACCAAAGGGATCAGCCTGAAGCGGTGGGTGAGCATGCCCAGCCCCTGGCAGTGTGACAGTTCTGTGTTTTGTTCTCTCTAGAATGCATGAACTGCACCAGGCTCGCCGACATGACCGAGAGGCTGAACACGCTGGAGGCCAAGGTAAGGAGCTGCCTTTATTCTCCTGTTGGACCAAAATTTCCAAGAGTTTCTGGTGAAACACATGTTGAGTTGGCAGGTCTGGAGAGATCAGCTGCCTCTTCCTCTCTCCATGGCAGTGGCTCTGCCCCAAAAAATGAGACCCTATTTGCCTGTAGCCCTGCTCCTCCTTTGCCCTTCCCATGTGGCTGCAGCCCTGTCTCAGCCCAGCTCCTCCAGAATAATGCTCAGACCTCAGAAACACCATGCCATGTGTTGTCATTGTGTTTATTTGTCACTGTTTGCCTGTCACACCTGCCCTCCCTCTGCTCTGCTGTGTTTCTTCAAGAGCAATCCAGTACTGCTTTTTTATCCCTTTTCTGGAGGATGGGAGGCTCTCGTGCATAGTTTAGTGGAGACAAATATTAGGGGGAGACCTTCACAATGTGGAGGTTTGGTTTTTCCTTTCATACAAATAGTTTTAATTTCTACCTACTGGGATTCAGATAAATTGTTCCAGTCTAGCAACAAAGCAGCTGAGTCAGCATTCCCCTTTGATCTGTGGTCCCTTCTTTGACAGCCCACTCCTGGCTGTTACTTATCGTGCTTTGGTCCCTTTAAGGCATTTACTGCTGTTAATATTCATTAACTGATGCTTATCAATGACATAAAAGAATTTAGGGAGAAACCTTTGTGGAGGGAGGTGGTGGTTGTGTGGTGTTTTTGAGGCCAGTCCATGATATTATGGTAATTTGGGAATTGTTTGTGCTGAAATGAAGTCTGGAGCCTCCTCAAAGCCTTCACAGTTATATTTCACTAGAGGAAGATGAAGGGGTGATGAGGGGAATGAAGTTCTGGGGAACGGGACTGTTGGAGTGGAAACAAGTGGTGTAGTGCAAAGGACAAAAGGGAGCTGGGTTGTTTGAGCAGCAGGGGCTCAAACAGGCAGGTGGGGGGCTCCGGCAGGGCAGGGGAGAGGGGCTGGTGAGTGAGCCCTGCATGTGCAGACCTGAATCCAGTGAGACATGGGCCTGGCCTCAGAGATGTGAATCAGCCCTTCCCTCCCAGGCTGTGGCCAGCTGGACCTTTCTTCACTTTCCAGGATTTTCTCTGTCTGGCAAAGGACAACCAGACACTGTCCTGACATCACTCCCCTCTCTGCTGGCTTGTGCTGCTCAGCACTTGTGTGGGTGAAACAACGTGTAAAGACTGATGGCCACCTCAGCTGGGGCCTGGCAGGGCTTTGGGGAGGGGGAAGGAGGCTCTACCTGCCCAGATCCCTTTGGGAAGTCAGGCAGAGTGTGTCATGTCTCTGATTTAGTGCTGCACTCAGGCATTTTGTGTTGTTGCTGTGATGGTTTTCCTTCTGACTTTGCTCTGCTCCCACACAGACCCGAGCTGGGAGCAAGGCTCATCAAAGGGAAGTTTTCAGAGGAAAATGAGTTATTGCCTTCGTTTTTGAAGTACTAAAGACCATGTCTCTGCAAGGAGACCTTCTGCAGCACAGCCCAGCAAGGTCCTTATCAATCTTTTGGCTTCCACTTTGTTTGAAAAGCTGTGGATGCTTTGCAAAAAATGAAACAGAGAGTGTAGCAACAGTACAGGACTGCTGGTGCTGTACACAAGAGAAATATGCTGATTCCCCCTTTTTTAAGGTTAATTTAAGTTCAGTTTGATCTCTGTAGCAATCTAATGAACTCAGTTGTTATTATTCAACAATAGCCAGCATCATTTAAAAGGTGCTTACGTTTGTTTGGCGTTATCTGCATTCCTGCTTTGGATTTTGGAGGAAGGTCCCTGTTTTGCTGGATGATCTGGATGTGAAGCTGGCTCTCAGCTGTTCCACACCATCTTCTTGTAATGTCTCATTTCACCACAACAACCTGAAGCTGTTTTGAGGAGCACAGGAGGGATGGGCACACACATCTGTGCCAGTGCAGGAGGCTGTTTCCCACTGGATTTTTGCAGGTTTGTTCTGCAAAGGCAGATGGGGAATTTCATCTTCCCCACTAGCAGAGCCAGATTTTCCTGCCACAGTCCTGCTCCCTCTGGAGGGAGCTGAAGTTGGGGCACTTTGCTGCTTTTGCTTTTTTGAATTTCAGCCCAGAATCACCAAGGTGAGCTCAGTGGATGGCAACAGGAGAACCAACCTGAGGTTTCTTCTTTCCCCAATCCTCTTCAGCTTTTATAGCAGCCTCCCTCCTAAAAATGGGGATATAACCAGCAATGGTCTCATCTTTCTTATTACAAGGGTGAGCTGGTTCATCCAAATTTTAAGATCAGTGCCCAAATGAGGTAATAAAAGTAACCCTCTGATTTAATAATATGAGAGTTAGATCAGAAGGTGAAAAGCAAAAATAAACACAGAGCAAATGGAATGAAAAATGACTCATTAGGGAGCAGTGCTTTCATTGCCCTTGGGGAGGAGAGAGGCTGAGCCTTGGCTCAACTGCAGCAGAACCAACTCTTCACGTGCCTCACACCTTCCTCAGGGCTGCTCTAGGATGTCCTTGTGCCTGTAGGAAGTATTTCTGCAGGGAGGAAGGTGAAGGCAGGTGGAATCAGGTTCCATCCCCATCTCCTGTTTCCAGCTACCACATTGTCTCCCCAGGATGGAGTTCATGTGCTGGACACCAGGCTCACTGAGAGCCAGAGTTCTGACAGCTTGATTGATGGTGCTGAGCTCGAAATCTACAGAGCACAGCACCTAAATCAGGGAGGATGGTGACCATCCTGGGGTCCAGGACAAGAAATGGCGTGGACTGGAAGAAAACTACTCCTTCTCTGAGCCCCAACATGCCAACCATTTTTTCTCTTCTGTGACATCTTAGTTTACACCCCCACAACGCCCCTTGCCCCCCATGGGACCCTCATTGGTGGGACAGCAGAGCAAACCTGCTTGTATTTCACAGCAAAGGTTTCCCTTAAGCCAGCACAGCCTCTTAGTGGGAAATGTCTTCAGCCCTTTCTAAATTTCCTGAGCCTGGTACTGCCCTCCTGTGTCACAGGACTGAGCCCAGACAAACCTCGGGAGTGACAGCACTACCCACAGCAGAAAGGACTGGCAGGGCTGCAGGCAGGCTGGAAAGGGAGCAGGAATGCAGGCAGGGCTGGAAAGGGAGCAGGAAGGCAGGTAGGGATGCAGGCAGGACTGGCAGGTTTGCAGGCAGGGCTACAGGCAGCTGTACACAAATTTCTGCTCATTTTGCTCACCCAGTTTCTCTAAGTAAGAACCACCACAGAGCTCTGGGCAGCACAATATTAATCCCAGATTTGGGTTGGAGTTGGAGTCCAGCTTGATCTGAGCTGATCTAACCCAGCCTGATCTCCTGACACCACTCTTGCAAAGCTTGTGGCATTGCACTTACTGCTTTAATGCCTGGAGATAGCGTTACATACCCAGTGTCTGATTGATTCATTGTGTGATTGATAAATGACATGTATAGTTTCTGCATGAAAACATTCCCTGTAATGTGATTCCCCACACAGAAGATTCTGAAAGGTTTTAAAGAAAGTCTTTGTACAGTGCACAGAATTTGATAGATTCTTTGCAATTTTTCTGAAATCAGCCCATTTATTTAGGACAGATTACCAACAGCACCTCCACAACCCATGTCTTTGGATTGTAAAGCATCATTACTTAGAGTTTTAATGTGATCATTGTATGAAATGTTCCTGTATTTCCCTCTTCTCCCAGGCAGTTGCATGAAATACTGGCAGCTGTCTGGGATGTTTTATGGGGTTTGTCTTTCCTTTCTCTGATAGACAATAAAACAATTCCCTGCTGTAGGGGAGAAATATTTGGAAGATAGCAAATGTTTCATGGTGCTGTGCCATGGCTGAGAGATTGGGAGGGGAACCAGAATTGCTTGGCTGAGAGGCTGCTGCTGGCTCTGCAGGGTGGACATCAGCAGTTGCTTGATACTTCAAGGACTTCCATGGATTTTCCATGTTTTGTATGTGATAGCCACAAGCAGGTATTTCCTTTCCTTTCTGAACAGGAAAGGGTCTTACTTATTAATCCCTAAGGTTTCCTAATGGCTCTGTGCAAAATCTGTTGCTCCAGCAGTACCTTGAATTTAAGGAGAATTTGTGCTGTTTCACAGGTTGCTATATAATAACTGGCTGGTTTCTGGTAGCAGTGACAACCTGGAATCAATCTCTGTAAAATTTCTAATTTAACGCTGAGTTTCTGTAGGTCAGTTAATGACTCAAATGTCCCTAAGAATAAAATGCAACTTTCTAACTGGTTCTTACAAGGAGGAACCATGAATCAAAATTGGGTGGGCAAACTGAATTTTGTGTAACTTTGCATCCATCTCGTCTTGTTTTTTTTTGCTGCTCTGCAATAATCCTGATGATGAGGCAATTTGGCTACTGACCCTCCTCTTGTTTGGGCATCCTGCTGTCTTTCAGAATGATGGTTAAAATCCTTTCCTTCTCAAGTCTAGTAATTTTTGGACCTTATTTCTTATCACTGTTGGATTGAAGGAGCAGTCTGTCCCCTAAGACTGTTCCATGTGTTTGGCCAATGCTGTAAATCGTTTGCCAGAACAACAAAAAGGCTGCAAAGTCCTCCTTGTCCACCGTTCCCTCCCACAAAGTCTTTTAGTTAGAAGTTTGGCATTTTTAGTCAAATGGATTTGATATTTTCATAAAATAACTTTGTAAAATTTTCTTTTCCTGACACGCAACCTAAGTTTGCCAAACAAATCCTTTGTCTGCATTAAGAGATACTTTTGGTATGTTTAATACCTGGGAACACTGTTTACAAGCTCTGATTTTTTAAAGACAAATACTTTTGTGGACAAACAGCAGGTTTTGTCAAAGGAGGTGAGGAGCCCAAGGGATGTGCTCAGATCCTCTTGGAATTTGGTGTCCAAACATCTGAATTTCCACTTGATTCTAATCAGAAATTCTATGGGAGCTTCATAAGTAAAGTACCACTGTAAGATAAAAACAACTTTGGGTCCTTTTTTTTTCAACTTGCACTGAGGTGAGCCAGGAAAGGCCCAATCTCATCTTTTCCCTCGTGCTGCTCTGTCCCAGCAGCTTTTGGAGCTCTGTGGAGGAGAAGAGCACACGAGGCATCTGATGCTTGAGGTGAATCTCTGAGCTGAGGGCTCCTCACCTGGGGGGAAGCAGAGCTGATCCCAAAGGCATTGTTGGGCACAGGGGCACTTGGTCGAGACTAAATTCACCTCAGGTTGGTCTGGGTTCACATCCCTGGCACTCCTACACCCCCAGCAGGTCTCAGCAGGACCTGGGGCAGAGGAATGATGTGATTTTGAGGGTGGAAGGTGATAGCTCCCATGTATTTTTATCGGGTGTTTTAAAGGCACAACGGCGAATCCAATATTTCACTCTGAGCTCCCTTGTGTGCTTTGTGTCCATTGAAGGATTGCTGGATCTTTTTCCACATCTGGCTCCTCAGGGTGCCAGCTGTGGGGTGTCAGCAGCAGAGTAAATCCCACTGGGCAGCAGAGAAACTCTCTGGGTGTCTCACAGGACCATGGCCAATCCTTCCCTTCCAGCTGTTCTCTCAAGCAAAGCCTCGAGGGTGTGAGGAGCTGCTGAACAGTGTCTGTGTTTCATCTGAACTGGGAGAGCAGCCTGGCCTTTTGTCTCTTCTCTGCCCTGATTTCCCTCCAGAAGGTGCCTGCTGAGGAAAGAGTTGCGTTTTCCATCCTTTTTTTTTTTTGAATCTTGTAGCACTCTTTGTAGAAAGAACAAGAACTGTGCTACCTGATAGAAGCCTTTGGTCCATGTTTCTGTCTTCCATCTGATGACATAAACCTCACCTTTTGCTCTGCACTGAGTCACTACAGTGACATCAGCTACTGCTCCCCCCGTAATTGATCAGTGCAACAAGAATTTCTCCATGCACTAATTATCTCGTCCCTTTGGCCAAAGCCTCTGAGATGCTGTAAGTTTGGAGTCACCCAGGTTCTCTCTGGGCATCCAGCTCCTCAGATGTTGGTGGACACTTGCTGGATGTCTTTTGGCTTTTGGAACCAAGCACTTGTGTCTGTGGTGGAGCCTTGTGTTCATTGCTATGAGAGAGAGACCATTCCCCATCACATTTTGTAAAACTCTCTGTTTAGGTCTGTCTTGATGGATGATTAAAAAACCCTTATATTGCCAAATAATTTGCTATGAAGAAAGATATGTCCAACAAGTTATGCTGATGAGCTGGATTCATGCAGTTTCTTTTCCTCCTCTTTAGAGAGGGATGGAAGGGAGTTCATTCCACCGGTGCTTCAAGAGACCAAATATCCCCTGTTTATTAATTAATAATATCCATCTGGATTTTTACCCAAAGAAAAATCATTCTGAGCCCTATCATATCAACTTTTAAATCTTTGGAAGCCTGGCTGCTCTCCCTTTGTTTCTAACACCTACCTAGTTACAGGACATCAGGAATGTGAGCAGAGGACAGATGATGGGAGGAGGCTGACTTTGTGAAATCTTTTTTTGATGAGTGGGAACAACAAAAATAGGGTTCTGGAAAGCCACTACAAGCCAAAAAAAGTCCTCAGACACTGAACATCTCAAGAAGATGACAACCATCCTCCCATTTCCGTTGTCCCTGGCCTGAGCTTTTGATCTGACGCAAGAAATGTGGTATTTGTCTGAAGTGGAGAAAGTTTATGCTGGCAAATGGGAAAGAAGGAGGTGGGTTGAGTAAGCTGGGACTGAGCTCCAGGCACACAATGCTTGTGTCCCCATGGAGGGCTGGGAGCAGAGCAGGATCCACGGCCAGGCTTCGAGCCCCAGGAGTGGAGCAGGAGCCAGAGCCTGCCCTGGGAGCCTGGCGGATGTGGGAGCCCCGGGGTGACGCTGCAGCCTCTGCCCAGCCTCTGGCCAGAGCTTTTGTCTCTTCTCTGCCCTGGTTTCCCTCCAGGAGGTGCCTGCTGAGGAAGGAGTTGCATTTTCCATCCTTTTCCATCCTCGGAGCGTTCTCGTGGCTCCTGCGCTGGCCCTGCTCCCGCGCACTGTTGGCAGCAGAGGTGGCCTCGTTTTCCAGCTCCTGACCCAGCTCAGCTGTGTCTGAGCTGTGGGTCTGGAGCCAGAGGCAAACCCTTGTGCTGCTGAAACCTCTCTTGTCAGATGCTCTGGTTCAGCACGGCCATTTAGGCTGATTTGAATTTTTCCTTCCATGCAGAAAGACGTAAGTTTGAGTGTTTTGCTGAGTTGAGGCCGTCCTTCAACTCAGACTGCACATTGCAAGGTGGAGAGGAAAGGGGGTTTTGTGTCCTGCAGGGATCTGCTGCCCTGGCACCACAGGCCGCAACCATTGTCCTCCTCTCTGCCTTCCCTGGTTGACTGGTGAGTGACCTCCCCCATGGCTGCATGACATATTTCATTTATCTGGTGGCATGAGGATGTTTTTTGCCTCCCTTCTTCATGGAGGCAGAACTTTTGTGTTGAAGGTTGTAGCAGCAACACAGGTGGGCACTGCTTGCAATGAGGATTCCCTGTGAAAACCACTCATTCTTCCCTTGATGTTATCCCTCTCTACCTCAACCCTATTGACTAGAAAATACCAAGACTGAGACTTTAATACACTGCACATTTTGCTAATTTTCTTTCTGGCTGTGAGCCTCTGGGGTATCATTTTCCAGCAGTTTACTCAGAGGGCTCAAAACTTTCTTTTTTTTTTTGTTTTTCTTTGTTTAATGAAAGTGGGAATTCTCCTTGAGTCCCCTGACTACAGCAATGGCAGCTTTAAGAAAAACAGAACGTGACAGAAAATGGATGAATGGCTCCAGTGCTATTGCAATAATGTGTAAGGAGCCCGTTTGTGCTCTGAGCTGTGTGAGCTGTGAGAGGACACTCCTTGTTGAAAGAGCCATGTGTAGTTTGAGATTTTCGAATGTGACTAAATCCCTTGTGCTTCTCCTTCTTTAGTTTGGCTCTGTGGATCTCACGGACGTGAGAGAGCTCTCTTCTTTCTGCTTTATTTCTTTTGGGCATTTCTTCAGCCCTAATCATAAAAACTAGAATTTCTCAGCAATTTCAAGTCTGGAGACTTCCTGACCTCTATCATTTCGTGCCCAGGGAAAATAAACTTGTAACTATGATTTGAGCCTTAATGACTGCAAAGTATATATAGTCAATTTATAACAGCGCATGCTGGATTATCCTGTGCATGGCTTTACAGCTTTTACAGCATTTATCAGCCGAGTGCTCATTTAAAACATGTTGTTTTAATGAAAAGGATACCGTTGCCACTGTTTTGTGTTGATTATGTGGTAACACATTTTTATTATCACCCATAAAAATGATTTGGAGCCGTTCCACTCCAGATGCGACCTTCGGCAGAGCCGTGCTTATGGGGGCCACAGGCCCCTGTGGTTTGCTGGGCCCTGATCACGGCTGCAGTGATTTAATATCCCTGTTCCCACAGCTCTGCAGAGCACTGTCCAAGACAGCCCCTGTGTGCCCCTTCCTCGCAGCAGGAGCATCTCACCCCTGCCCTGGCTGCAGCCCCTCCAATTTGCCACCTCCAAGGTTACTCTGCCTCTCTGCCTGAGCACATTTTGGCAACATCCAGCTGTTTGCTGGGGAAGTAAAAGGATGATATAATAAATAATATAAAGTGATTCAGGAGAGGTCTTCAGCTCACACTTGAGTCCCATGGCAATGGGAGTTAAGCACAGTTGTGGTAAGGCACATGCTTAAGTGTTTGTTGAACTGATAACACGTTTGCTGGAAAGTCTGATGAATAAATCATTGGGTAGGAGCACAGAGTGCAAAAGGCAGATGGAACTGATTCCTTCCTGCCTGGCATCAGTCAAACCTAGTGAAGAAAAGCATTGTGACCTTACTCCTTTTTGCTGTGCTCAGAAAGCAGGAGTCTGGATCTGTAAATAGAGATCCTTGCAATAAAGGAAGAATTTTGCTTGTTTTCAAGAGTGAGGTTGAGTTCCCTTGCACTTAACCCAGCTCCCAGTTTAATTAGTTTCTGATTCACCCCTATCAGGCCAGTACATTCTGCAGGAAGTTCATCATTTCTGGCAGTGCTGCAGTACTGGCTCTCACCAGGCCTTGCAATAAAGAAGTGATAAACCTTGTAATAATTGCAAGTTAAAAACAAACAAGCGGAGCCAAGTCACTCTCATTTATAATTGCAGTGTGACTTCATTATGTAAAGACAACACAGTGTGTAAAGGCTGAAACTTCTAGGGATTTAGTGGAAAGTTTGAGCCATATTCCTTTTTATTTCCCTTATCCTTAAATTAGTACTGCTTAGGTGGTTTTCAAGCAGGAAAAGATGATGCTGTAAGAAACCTCAGTGTTTCCTGCCTAAAAAAATGTTCCCATGTTAGAGACCAACTCCCAGTTTCCTAGAGGCTACCAGTGGGCAGGGAGCAGAGCCTGATGGACAGCCTGGATCATATGGGGAATGTGGGGTCACTTGGCCAAGGAGAGAAGGTTGTAAATGGCCCAAACACCTCAGGGATGCCTGTTGGGATGTGGGTTTGTTTGAAGGTTGTGTGTTTGCAAGGCCTAGAAACACCTGTGAGTTTTAATAATATCCTATTGCTTCTAGGCAGAGCTCCCTGAGTAAACAGCCTGCATTTTTGTTGTTTGTTTATTTTTAAATTTGCTTCAAAGTTGAAGCACTTCAGCTCTTTAAAAGCTTAATTTTCTCCATCATCTTTAATTTGGTCGGTATTTGTGCTTTTACAACCAGTACTTGTCCTGAGTTTGCTGCCCTGGGCCTGCAGGTACAGCCCTTTATCTCATCCCAGCTCTCAATAATTTCTGACTCTGGGTTTGAATACCAGGGAAATGCTGTGTCCCAACAGCAGCTTCAGCCCCTGGTCTCATGTTTCTCAGCAGGGACACATTCCCACATGAGGCTGAGTCCCTCTGGAGGCAGTGAAGTCCTCCCCAAGGAGGGTGGGTGTGTGTGGGACACGCTCACAATTAGCACAGCAGCTTCCCAGCTAATTGATGCTGATTTCCTAAACCAATAAAACTTTTCTGCCAAAATCCCTTGGTCTGTGAGAAGAGTTATCCCCAGCCCTGTCTGGCAAGAGGAGGAGTTTCAGGAGCTCCTCAGGAATTGAGGCTGAAACTATCCAGATCACAAACCATGGGATACTGTGATGGACCATCCAGTCCAACTCTGAAGTGAAGGGCCCTTCTGGGGAGACTGAACCCACAACTGTGCCCTTGTGAGCACCTTGCTGTGAGGCCCAGCTGACCCTGTGTGCGTTCCCCACGTTTCCCTGTGCAGATCCTGCTGCTGGAGGCTGCAGAGAGGAGCCCAGGGCTGGAGAACAACCTGCCCATCACAGGCACCGCGGCCACCTGGTACGAGGAGCTGCTGCCTGACGCCTTCCCCCTGCTGAACCCTGGAACTGTCCTGAGGAAAAGCGTGGGATCTGCTGGTAAGCCTGGCCTGCTCTTCACCAAATCACCCGTCCTACATACACTGGTGCCTGGGGAAGGCTGAGGTGGGACAGAGACTGGACAGAGATAGAGAGTAAAGTAGATATTTATTGAAAGGGCTTTAGGGTACACCTTGGGTAGGACAAGAGCCTGGCCAGGGCTACACCCAAGGTGGACCCAAAATGGTCACAAAAATGGTCACAAGGTCTCACACTTTTATAAGTTTTGGTCCATTTGCATATTGGGGTTTAATTCTTCAGGCTCTGAGGTCTCATCCTTCTTGTTCTTCCCTTCAGCCCACCCTTGTTTGTGCTTTCGGGCCTGAAAGTTGTCCTTAGTGTGCAGCAGGAAAAGGATTTGTTTTGTGTCCCTGCTCTGTGCAGAGCTGAGTGACACTGACTGTGAGCTCAGAACTGCACCCCTGGGCTGCACAGAATCTGGAAAACATGAAAGATAAAATGTAAGGCATCAACCCAATACCTTTGGGGTAGCTGAAAAGGAGTCTGGGTCTGTTCTATCCTTGGAAGCTGCAGAGGAGAGGGGTTGGGAGGTCTCTGCCCTTCCTTGTGTTCAGCCAGAGCAGAGCAGGGATGTCCTTGGAAGAAATCCATTGAAGCTGCATTTTGCCAGCCATGGTGGCCTGTGGGAGCCACGATTTCTGTTGGCACAAACATGTGCTGGGAGCTGAATTTGGGTCAGTTCGAGTTCTGTTAACCTCAGCAGGGCTACTGTCCCTGTCTCTGTGTTTCAGTGGGCTTGTTTGAAGTCCCAAGGTTGTGGATTTTGAGGCCTGGACACACCTAAACATTCCTGAGGGACAGTTCCTGCTCACCTACTGATCACCAAATGCAGCATTTCCCAGCGTGGGAGCAGGGCTGGGGGGTAGAGGAATGGCCTGAATGGGTCATTCTTGGTTTTATTAGGACAAAAAACTTTCCCATGGATAGCAGCATCAGTTGCAGTCTGCTTTATATTTTCTAAATTTGCCATAAACACAATGGGCTGTTCTATGATCCCTCTTGTGGCATGAAAAAAAAATACACTTATAAGAAAGTTTCCCTCTGAGACCTCTTGGCCAGACAGATCCCCATGCATTGAATTTTCTTGACCTTGGCATCTTTTTTCAAGATCCCTGCTCTCTGTTTCCAAAGCCCTGTCTCTCTGTTGCTTTGCTTGCTCCCAGAGCAGTTCTTTATTCTTTAGGACTACTTTGGTTTTTTCTTCTTCCTTTTTTTTCTTTTCATTTTTTTCATCCTGAGCAATTTATTATGGCAGCCCTTCCTGACTGCAGCAGACTTGGAGCGACCCAAACAGTCCAGATGTGGTCCCTGTTTATGATTTGACATGATGCCACAACGTGGAGGGAGGTTCACTGACAATATGTTCTGCAAAGTATTCTCAGAACCACAGCCATGGCTGCCAGGAGCTGAATTAGAGCAGTTTCCCCCAGTGTCCATTATTATGCTCATTCTGCCTTTTCCATGTCATTTATTTTTTGCTGTGGCAGTGTCTCTGCACCTGCACTTTGCTGCACCAAAGTCAGCCAAGCAAAATGCCAAGTCCTTTCCTCCTGGAGGCTCCTTACATGTGCTCATGTCCTGCTGGGCACAGAGCAGTGGCTGCCTCTCCCCCAGGCTTCTGGCAGTGCTGCCAAGCACTTCCCTTTGATCAGGCTCAGCCCATGGTCCAGGGTCAGCACCTTCCACCCCTGCAGCAAAGCCAGGTGGTCACTGGTGGTCACCTCCTGAAGCAGGTGGTGATGTCTGAGCTGTGTGTGAGCCTCTTGTGTCAGCCAGATCCCAGGCTGTGTGTGTGCTGCCTGGTGTAGTCCTTGCTCACTGTTACTCTTTGTTTTTCTGGCCTTGATTTATTTAACCTGGTGTGGAATAATAGCTGTGGTGTAATAAAGGAATCAGGAATGCACTGGAGCGTGTTGAGCCAGGACAGTGTCTTTCAGCAAAGAGAAATAATCAGTTCAGTTGCTCCTGGACACATGGCTGCCTGCTGGAGCCCCTACCCAGTCTCTGTGGGCTTCAAATCCTTGCTTTGCTCAAGAGCTGTGGGGATATCTCATGGACCTGGGTCTGTATTTGGCCTCCTTCCCTCCCCACACCAGTCTGTGTCCACAATTCAAAGCCAGCCAAACAAACTCAGTGTGGATTTTGGTGGAGTGAAGGGAACCCCACACGATTTAGGATGGAGGGGAGCTGCCCATTTTGCATGATTTCAGCACCATGCCATGACTTGTTACTGGAAGCTGCCCCCAGGTTCTCTTACAGAGATCTCAGGAGATCTTTCATCATGTGGGATATTGGAGTAGGTGGAAGTCAAGCCTGAGTGTCCTGAGTGATTTGGGGCTGTGAAAAGCAAAGCCTCTGTCCCTCCCACCCCTTCCCCTGAGCCTTTTGTGAAACATTCTCTGCTTTTCCCTGCCTCTGGGTGTTCAGCCAAAATAAATCTCAGCCCTACCCTTTGCATGCCACCAAGCTGGATGGTCCAATGTCCAAGGGCAGGGTGCTGGGCCTGACACAAAGGTGGGTGATATGGACAGGGTGCTGTGAGTTCTGGAAGGGTTTCTGGATGACCCCGTGGCTCTGGGCTGGCTGATGCCTCTCCAGGCTGAGGTCCAGGAAAACTTGCT
This sequence comes from Zosterops lateralis, assembly GCF_965231275.1. Classification (NCBI taxonomy): domain Eukaryota; kingdom Metazoa; phylum Chordata; class Aves; order Passeriformes; family Zosteropidae; genus Zosterops; species Zosterops lateralis. Next base: position 7,070,717 of record NC_139779.1, on the reverse strand, counting down.
ACTGTTTATGAGGGTGGTTATTCCTTCTTTGAGTGGCAGGGCTGAGAATAGATAATCATTTAAAAGCAATCAGTGCTGTTGAGACAGCTGCACCACTGGCCTTTCTGATCAGCTTGTTAATCAACAGAATACATTTTTCTGAGTATTAAGATAATATATGTACTCTGGCTGAGCCACTTGGCAGCAAGAGACCTAATTTTTCATATCTCTCTATTTTTCTCCTATTCTTTGTTTTTTTCTTTTTTTCTTTTTTTTTTTTTTTTTCCTGTCCTTCTTAAACAGAGTCTAAAGGACACAGAGGTGCAGAGGAGCAGCTGATACCACAGGGTAAGTTCATACTTTCTGCTATTTCTCCTTCAAAGCACAAACTATTGTTATGCCCAGTCCTGTACTTATGTCCCAAGAAGCAGAAGGGTTCTGTGGCCAGGAACTCTTTGGAGCCTCACAGATGGAGAGGGTGAGTTTGTTCCTTGGATTTTATCTGATCATGGGCAATCTGATCATTGTTTGGAGAGGCCAAACACCAGTTTTATGTCCTCTGAGACATTAATTCCCCAGCACACAAGGGATGGACAGCACTGTCTGATGGAGAGGCAGATCATGGAAGCACATGTGGCCAGAGCCAGCAGGGCATGTCCTGAGTGATGGGAGAAAACTCTTCTCTAACTGGTTTTACCTGGTTTTACCTGCCAGGGGCACCAGGAGCCTCTGGGGATGCTCAGGGCATCACTTTCCTAAGCTCCAAGTAAACAGAGCAGCTCCTGAGCAGGGAAAACCCTGGGGGAGGAGGGGAGCAGATGGTGTGTTGCAGGTTAATGACAGAGCCAGGGAGAAAATCCAGGTCTCTGCACATCTGATTTGGTTTCTAGCAGTAGATTACTCACCTTCTGCCTTTTTAAAAATGTTTTTCCTGTGGTCTTTTGGTTCATTTTGTTTGGAGGATAAACACTCACCACGGTGTGAAGGGAAGCAATGCCACTGCAGCAGAGCTGATTTATGCCAGCTGAAGATTTGGCCTCTCCCCTTTTCCCCGAATCCTTCCCTCTTTCTTCCCCCTGCTGCACTTGTCTCTTCTAAGCTGGTTAAGGCCATTTGTCACCAATGTGAGCCTGACACATCCCCCAGCCTTTCCTCCAGGGCTCCCCCCTCCAGGGAAGAAAGTGACAGTTCCTCTAAAGCTCTGCTGCAGCAGTGGGATTGAGGATGCTGCAGGAAATGATGGCTCCTGCTCTGCAGTACTTCATGGGATTGAGTTATCAGGTTGGACTGAAGGACTGAGGGTGATTTACACAAGTGAGGGAATGTTCTGAACCGCACTCAGCAGCACAGCGTGTCGTGCTTGCAAAACAGTTTCTGCTGTTCTTCCCTCTGTGCTGGGATTTGCTGCAGTGAAGTTTCAGATGTGCTGGGGTTTTTTTAGGGATAGAAGCTGTTTCCAGTGCTGTAAAAAAATGCTCTTGTTTTTCTAAAACGGCTCCTGATCACCTGCCTGAGCTTCCCAGGACAGCATCCCCTGCCAGGGGAGATCCATAGAAAAGGCTGCAGTTTGTGTCCTGTGGATAAACAAATTGATCCTAATTAAAACCTGGCCTTAATTCCTTGTTCAATACTCAAATCAGCTCTTTATTGATGACTGAATGCAACAAAAGTACAGGCTCACACTCCCAGTCAAAGCCATTGAGAAGTGCCATTTCCTCAGTCTGCCCAGTTTCATTGCAGATTGAAGGGGGAGAGATTTCATTTTTATAAGAAAAGCCAGTTTGGATATCTCTCCAGAATGGAAAAAAGAAGAGAGGAAGGGGAATCTTTCCAGGGGGTTTAATATTGGGGGATTATTGCTTTATTCTGAGAAATGAGGAGTTTGGATGTCTGAGGTGACAAGGTTTTGCATCCCAGGTGAGCTATCCCACATCTAGAGTGGGAACTGGATCCAAATGTGGGAGCTGAAAATCCTTGATGTGGTAGTGTAGCCCTGTTCCCTGGTACCAGCTGGGAAGGTGCTGTCCAGCTTCTCTCCTTTTCTCCTTCTCTCCCTTCATTCCCATCCGTGCTCTCCACCCCCACATGCAGCATATTCTGCTGGCACTGGTTTTTGGGGGTCCAATACCTCTCCTAATACCTGGGAAGGAGAAGGACCCTCCTTAAGAGTTGATCAAACCTTAAATTACTCTGCTGTGTTGTGGTCATATGTAACACATGGATTAAAATCTGAAATCTGAGTGCACTGAACTTTGGACTCATCCTGATCTCCCTCTGGCTTTGGAGCTGCATCTGCCACTGCTTTCAAATACTCTGAGCCCTTTGGTAGCCCAGAAACCAGGAACCTCTGACTCTCTTGGCTCTGACAGTTAATGCCTTTATTGTAACCATTAACCACTTAATCTGAGCAGACAGACCTAGTCGCCCTCATCTCCAGGGCATTAAAGCTTCAGTGCTGTTTGCACAGTGTTTAAATGGCTCTCCATGTGAGCCCAAGATGAGCAGTGTTCTTCTGGACAGCACAATAAAATTGCCAGGTGTTGGTATTATTTTGATAGTCTGGGGAAAACAATGTTAAGATTTTATTTGGTGTCACCAGAGACAGTGACTTCGAGATCAGCAATGCTGCCTCTGCACCTTTTGTGGATTTACTAGGGGTCTAATTGGGCTTGCCAAGAAACATCCCACTGGGCTGCAATCACTGCTCCTGGTGTCTCCAGTCACCCTGGTGTGGTCCCCTCACTCAGAGGGGTCACAGGTTGTGACATGGGTGCAGACCCACACAGAGGACAGCAGGCAGCAGCAGGTGAGACATGGAAAGCTTCTTTATTTTTCTGACTCCGTTAACTTATATACACTTTTTACAGAAGGCCAGGATTGGCCAGAGAAGGTTACAACCTCATGACTCCATTGGTCACTCTGACCACCAGTCAAGTTCTCCTCTCAGAGAACAACTATGCAAAACACAAGATAATTTCTAAAAATACATATAGTTTTCATGAAACAGTGTGAGAATCAAGCTGCAAAGATTCAAACACTTGAAAGCAAGAAAATGCAGGGCAACACCCTGGAGCCCTGCTCAGCACCCTGCTCAGTGATGGACATTACTGACATCCAGTTCCTGCAGAAGTGGGGGGGCATTAATGTCACTTTGGGAGGAAAGCACTTGTGCACAGCACGGAGCTTTGGTGAGATGAATGAACACAGGAGAAATCAGGGCAACATCATTGATACAGAACCTCTGGGTGATGTGTGTAGAGCAAGTGGGAGACAGGGTTTGATTTTCTGTGGCAAATCTATTTTGTGTGTTTTGGTACACTGGGATGGCCCTGCAGTTTATGTGGGTCTGGATGAATCCAGCAAAGGACATCCTGCTGAGACCCTGCCCCAGGCCTGGGGACAGTGTGAGCTCTGCCCAGCATATCCCAGCTGGAGGTGCATGTCCTGCTGATTTTTTGGGGAGGGTCTTGTGCCTGGGGATGTGCTTTTTCCTTATAGGATTGAAGAATGAAGAGGAGAAGCAAACTCCAGTCTGGCTTGTGAGGCCCAGACAGCTTCTGCCACCACTGCTACCCTCTCTGTGCACTGCTGCATTTCCTCTTTGCACACTGAGTCCCTCTCCTCTAGTCTGGAGGTTGCTGAAGCCTTTCTGCCCCCAGCACTGTCCTAACTTCCAGCTAATTTCCTTTCTGAACATTTTCAGGGATTCCAGGACAGGTCGGTCCCCCAGGCCCAGTTGGACCCACTGGGCTGCCAGGACCCCCAGGGCCAAAAGGAGAGAAGGGACAACCCGGTGAGAGGGGCCCTGCAGGGCCACCAGGTGAGTCCTGGAGCAGGGGCAGTGCTGCTGTGACAGGAGATGTTTCACTTCACACAAATTGGCTGTGACAGCAGCTCGGAGAAGGCCAGACACACAAGATTTGAGCTTCTTCAACTGGTATCAAATCCATCCCAGCAATTCCCCTGGGAGCTGGAATCAGCCAGGAGCTCCCAGGGCAGGCAACCACCTGCACGAGCCATGACAGACCCTGGGATTTCCTGTGGAGCTGGAGAGAGCCTGTCCCAGAAAGCTGCAGAGCAGGATCATGTTTCCCCATCCTGCTCAGGAGCTGTAAGAAAGAGCCTGTGACCTATCAGCCTTTGGAGCAGAGCATTCCCTGTTTAACCCTCTCACTGGGTGCCTGCTTTAACTCCCTTTTTTCCTCCACCATTTGTGTCAAGCTGTCAGATGCCAGGATGCCAAACTAATGATGCTTTTGTGTGTTAAGGGAAAAGGTTATGAGGCCATTCTTTCAGAGAACACTCCATTCCTGAGCCTGGAGTCTTTCTTCATTCCCCAAATGCTCCTAAATGTTTTGATGAAGGCGATACTGCACAAGAGGTGCCAGACCTCAGGCTCTGTGCTCTCTGTGTCTAAAAGGCTGTGCCTTGTGAGCCTGAGCTCGGGTAAGATTTAAAACTCTGAGCGTGCCTTAAATGTGAGAGCAGCCCTGAACACTTTTGGCACTTTCTGGCAAGCTGTCAGTGGCCAAAGTCTGGCCAAGGATGTGTCTGCCTTTTTTGGTTTCTCAGTCTGCAACAAGAGCCTTCCAGCCCCTCAGGACATGACTGTCTGCTCCTGGACTGGACTGACTCTACTTCCCCTGTGCTTCCTGAGCTTTCCTGGCAGGGAGGTGACACAGGTGTACCTGGAGGGAAGGAGGATTTGGTTTCACACTTTGCTGGCTGTAGTTTCTCACTCAGCCTCAGGGAGAGGGGAGATTTCACTCTTTCAGCAACTGGGCTGCTCAAAGGCAGCACCTCTGAGCCAAGTCAAGCTCTCTCCTTTGCAGAGGAAGATGCTACACAAAAAAAAAAAAAAAAAAAAAAAAAATTGAGAAGCTCAGACTTAAATCCTTTGTCCTCTTGCTGCCTTTTTACATGATAGCATCATTAGCACGTCGCCAAAGGCATTAACACATCCTCTCCTGCCTCTGCACAGGGATGCTGGGACCTCAAGGACCAAGAGGACTTCCAGGAGAAACTGGGATCCCAGGTCCCCCAGGTCCTCCAGGGCCGCCAGCCACCCCAAGCCTCCCTCTTACCTTCCAGCAAGGGGTTCTCTACTCACTCCAGCCCACAGCTGAAAAGGAAAGTAAGTTCTCTCCTCAATTCCCTTGTTCTCCTGTGGCATCAGCAGAGTGGGCAGGCACAGAACAGCTCAGCTCTGTTCCCACCTCCTTGCCAGGCTCTGCCAGGCCCTGGGAGCAAGCTGGACAATCTGCCTGCATTGTGTGGGTCTCTTGGAAGTTCCTGTTCAAGATGAATCATCTTGGAAGCTACAGGGGGTTCACCTCTCCAAAAAGAGCAAAGTTCCTGCTCTCCTAAACTGTCAGTGAGAGGAGGGTTTGGAGGATTTTGTTCTCTGTGCCTGTTTTTTTGTTGGTTCATCACAGTTTTGGGGAGGCAACTTGGTGTCCTGTAAGGTTCCATCAAGAGTGTCTGCTGGGAAGGATGAGGGTCTCTGGTGAAATGACAGAGCTCAGGAAACTTCACCTGAGACACAAGGGCCACAGGAATTCCGGAGTGGCAGATTAGCTGCTGGTGCACCAAAGCTGTGAGGTTGGAGCCCTCTTGGTGCCATTGTTGGGGTGTTGGAGTGTCGGTTGCTCGGGAATCTGGTCAGGAAAGGACCAGAGATTTGCAGCTCTGGAGTTATAACAAGGACATCTTTTAAATGTGTCTCTTTCCCTGTCCCTGCAGATGCGTCTTCCACCTGTGTTTCTGGTGCATCCACATTGTCCCACATCCACACAAAACACAGAATTATGGACTGGAAAGTCCAGACTGACACCAAGATTTATCCCTTCCCCGTAACGGGAAGGCCAGGGTTTCTTTGTGCTTATGCTGATTTGAAAAATATATTTATTTGACTTGTGCTGTGCAGGGCAAGCAAAGGCTTTCTAGGAAAGGCACATCCTGCACCTGGTTGGAATGTTCTCAGATCTGGGCTTGATTCTCCTGGCCCAGCCCTGTGTAGCTGGCAGGTAATAATGAGGCAGCAGAGCTGTGTCTGCCCTTGGTCTGTAAATTCCTGGAGCCCCAGCTCTGTCAGGTCTCCCATCTCCACTCCCCCAAACTTCAGCTGTGCCTCTTCCCCAGCCTTGCTGCTCCTGTCCAGCTCCAAAGCTCAGTTGTCTTAGTTACAGCCAAGGATTACCGAGTCTCCCCATGTCTGACAGTTATCTCCAGCTCTCCCTTCCCTTCCCTTCCACCCACTCTGCTCTCCACACTCCTTTTCCCAAAAGTCAACAGATGTATTTTTAATTTAGGGAGAATTTTAACAGCTCCATTTTGTATTCAGTTACTTAGGGTGTATGGGCAGGATGAATAACTGAGGTTCAATACAGAGATGTTCACAAAGTACTCATCAACATGCTGCATTTGTCAGCCTGAGAACAAGGAAGTTTTGCATTACAGTCACCTCACTCCTCTCAGGGTCACACCAAATTCTGCCTTTTATTCCCAGTGATCCCCAGGGATGGTTTGGGTGCTGCTGCTGCCCCCTCCCTCCAACCACCCTTTGAATTAAACTCTTTCTTGTGAAGTAGTGGATAAATTAAAAAGTGAATAAAGGCTTTGATTGCATGGCCTTCCCAGCTGATGTGTGAGAAGGGTGAGCTCGGTATTGTGCCCAAATGGGAAGAGGATAAATGGTGGATAATTATTTCTGTTATCTCTGCCAGCCCTGGGCAGCCACATGGACTTGAGGACAGTGAGGAGATGGTGACTGTTCCATTGACATGCCTGACCATCCCCAGGCATTCCTCTCTCCATGCCTGTGGATATCTTGGTTTACAGAAGGAATAGCCCAAAACTTTATGACACTTTTTCTTAATACAAATTCAGCTGCAAGTGTAAGTTATCTATGTGACCATGACGATATTCTGGCAATATCAAGTCTATTTTCTTACCATTTTGCCTCTGTGTTGGCTGATTCTGCCTCCCACAGGCTGGTGAAAAGCTCTTCCTCTGCCACCAGTAAAACACAGCCTTGTAAATTCTGTTTAGATTTTTTTAAAAAGTATTTACTTGTTTTGAAAGGAGCACATCTGAAAACTATAAACACAAAATTCCAGCTGCTGACAGCAGAGGGAAGCATATTCCTGGTAATGGGAATGAGATGTGAGAGCTGTATCAGGTTCTTGTTATTATACAGAGTTTGGTTCTGCCTGAACATGGTTAATGCCTGTGCCTTTATTAATTACAAGTTCCTGTTGGCAATATTTATCCTCAGGCAGAAGCCAGGAATGGGGAGACAAATATTTTCTCACAGTTTCCCTGCGCTGTGGTAAAAGAAATGGTCCCATTTTTCTCCCTCTAGATCAGGTAGCAGAAAAAAATGAAGACAGGATTACTTCATTTCCATCCTGTCTCAACAAATCAAGGCTGTAATGGGGGAATTTATCCCTTAGTCAGAAACCTCAGCCCTCAGCCAGGAGCTGAGCTGAGCTGAGCTCCCCACTGCTGGGGCTGCTGCTACTGGGATCTCACTTTCGCTGCCACTTAAAAATGAGTGATCAGGTAGAGGGTCTAGAGCCAGCCCAGACCTATTCCTTGTGCTAATATTGATGGTTTCTAGGGAATAGTTAGAGAAAATAATGCAGCTCTCACTTCTGAGGGCTGTTTTCTTATGTCTCGAAGATCTGCAAAGGACACGTGAAATAAAATGAACCTGTTTTCATAGAATCATCACTGCTGGAAAAAATCTCCAAGATCAAGTCCAGCCATCAACCCAGCACCACTAAACCATGTCCTCAAGTGCCACAGCCACACATTTTTTAGCACTTCCTGGGATGGTGATTCCAACACTCCCCTGGGCAGACAGAGGGGAGAGCAAGGGGAAACTGAGGCACAGCAGCTGACTGTGTGCCCAGCATGTCAGTGGTGATAAGGGATTTGTGCAGCAGCATCCCAGTGCCTGCTGCCAGCAAGGCCCTTCCTGAGGAAGGAGAACAGGGCAGAGGAAGTGAAGGGGAAGGAGAGGAAGAAAGGAATTGAGGAAACTGAGTCCTTTCAAAGTGTGCCCTGAGCTGCCTTTGCTGCTGTGGCTGGGCAGCTTTCCCTGTGTCCTTCAGGGCATTTCTGTGCTGGTTCAGGGTGTCTCTGTCCTGTTCTGAGAATACAGGTGTTCCTACCTGACCAGGTCACACTGGTTTCACTCTCCATCTTGGCTTGGATAGGGGTTGGAAAGTTCCTGGAGAAAATTCAGTATCAAAGTCTTCTCAAATGAAGCATTGTCCAGAATCCAGCTCCTGAGCCCAGCAGAGCCTGGGTCAGTGCAGGAGGTGGCCGAGAAGGGAAGATTCCTGCTACCATTTGATGCTATTTTGTGGCTGCTCTAACAGTCTCCAGCTGCAGAGACCCCTGAATGTCCCCTTGTTTAAAAGGGAGTTTATAAGAAGATACAAGGTCTTCCTGATGCTTTATGAGAATATGGAGGCAATCCCTGAAAAAAATATGAGGGCTGTGTTTTAACAGACTTCAGTCCCATTTCATTCACACTGTGTTTCATTCAGAGCTGATCCTGGAAGGAAACCTGGATTTGGGTGAGTCCTGCCTGGCCAGGGAAGGAATATTCCTCAGTCCTGTGCTTCCCAGGCCAACCACGAGCTGCTGATCCCAAGGGTTGTTGATCAGAGCTCTCTTCTGTGTCACAATCATGGACTCACCTTTCATAAATAACCTTGAGTCAAATGTCAGCATGGGTGGATTTGTGGGAGTAACTCTGTCATTGTAATACTGTGCCATTTGGCTGGAGTGTTTTGTAACCCGAATCTTCATCCCTGCCTTACCTCCAGCAGAAATTAAACCCTGGTTGTTTGCAGTCCATCCTCTGCCCCTCTCAGGGGATGTGCAGTTGATTTTTGTGGATCACTTTAAAAACAAAAGGCTCTGCAACTGTTAATGCCTTCAGTGCTGTTTGATGCTCATTTCCCAATTTCATCTTACTCTCAAACCGTGATGGATTTTGACATGGTCAAATAAAACTCAAATTAATTGGATTACACACTTCACTGGGGTACCTTTCCTCCTGAACATGAAGAGTCTCAGTTGTTTTGTTTCAGGGCTCTGAGGAGGGGGAGGATGAATGGGTTTAGAAACAGTAGTCAAATAAATAAATACCTGTTTGCATTCAGGCACAAAATGTGATTCTTAGAGGGCTCTGGGTTGGATCTTGTGCTGTCCTGCTGCCAGGAAGGCATTGCAGGGGTATCCTGTCATCCTTGGCAGTCAAAGCCATTGCACAGTTTTCCCTGGGAGCTGCTTTCAAACAACTGCCTTTGAAGTTCTCTCTACCATTGCCAAGGCTCCAGAAGCTGGGAAGGCTTTGCAGTGTGTCTGCTAAAATTTCTGGAGAGTTCACCTCCTGACCTTTGGGCTGGACTCTGCAGAGTAAGCAAACACCCTTCTGACCATCCTGGTGTCACTTGACATTTGCAGTGAGACATTCCCAGCCTTTTCCTGCACAGGGTTCCCCTGAATTTTACTGTGATGAGTTACAGAAATGGGTGGAAGGAAACATGAGTAAGCTTGAGGTCATGGGCAGGAGGAGGTGGACATTATTGCTGCATGGCAGCCTCCAGCTGTGGAAAATGTGGGATTTTCAGAGGGTTTGCCATCCTGGTGACCAGGAGCCAACATCTTCATCCAGGTTAAACAGGAAATTTATTGTTGGTCTTACTGTAAAGGGTCAGGACAGTGAGCTTTGGTGGCACCAGGATTTGGGTTTTCCTTGCTTGTTTGGTGGCCTTGTCTTGGTTGTCTTGCAGCCTTGGGAGAAGCTCAGACTGATATGAAAATAAAGGTGCACAGACATTAAGCAAAGGAATCATAAACTTATGCTCTTATAGTTGCAAGTAAGAATATGCTTTAAATAAGTAAGAAACTATTAGGTAAGATGGTGAAGGGTTTTAAAGTGTAGTAATGTAATTTTATAGAGTAAGCTGAGAGTTTAAATGTTATAATAGAAGCATACATGGGGTAGAAGGCTATTGGGTGAAGGACAGACACAGTGTGGCAGAATTAAGCAAAGGTGATAGGTTAGAAAAACAAAATAAACTCTGTGGCAACTTTCCATTGGATCAGAATGTTACATATTTCCTTGTAACAAAGAAACTTGTGACTTCTTTTGAGCCATGGCCGACTTATTGCTCCTCTAAAATCCCACGGCCTCTGAGGCTGATGTTTATCAGAGTAATAAATAGTTATTATCAGTGGTCCCATCCCTTCATTAAGGCATGGATAATACTTGGGGGCAGTTATTCCAAGGCAGGAATGGATAATATTTGGGGTCAGTTATTCCAAGGCAGGAATGGATAATATTTGGGGTCAGTTAGTTATTCCAAGGCAAGAATGGATAATATTTGGGGTCAGTTATTCCAAGGCAGGAATGGATAATATTTGGGGTCAGTTAGTTATTCCAAGGCAAGAATGGATAATATTTGGGGTCAGTTATTCCAAGGCAGGAATGGATAATATTGGGGGTCAGTTAGTTATTCCAAGGCAGGAATGGATAATATTTGGGGTCAGTTATTCCAAGGCAGGAATGGATATTTGGGGGCAGTTATTCCAAGGCAGGATTACACAGGTGTATAACACACGGAGGTTTCCAGAGAAAGGACAACTTGTCTAGGATTCTCATGGGTGAGATGGGCAGCTCACAGCCCTTAGAGAGCAGAAGGACAAGTGCTCCGGGAGCCCAGACTGAGCATCCTGCAGCACTGCCGGCCCTCGGCCAGCAACGGGCGCCAGAGGATTTTGGAGAGAGATCCCAGGCTGACACTGACTGTGCTCTGTGCCGCAGATGGAGAACCCCAGCTGGCCTCCACCGTCATCGACACCATCATGGCAGGACTGCCCGGACCGCGGGGAGCCCCGGGGCCCGTGGGGCCACCAGGTGACAGTCGGGGCTGGCTGCAGGGCTGGCACCCTGGGCAGGGTGGGCACTCCTCAGTGATGGAGAGGGGATGGTGCCTGCAGGGTAGGGAGCTGATCCCTACTGCAAGGGCACTAGTGGCAAGAAGTAACTGTGTTTTTTATCTTTTTATCTGATTGTTTTACCTTGGGCGGGACTCATCTTGAGAAATTAGATTAATTTCTGATTAAAAGCTGCCTTAAAGAGTGGGTTTGTCCAGTGATTCCTTCCTGAGAGCAGAGTTGTTCTGTCCCTGCTGCAAACCTGTCCTGCCACTGCAGAGCTCCACAAAGCAGGGCCTGGCCAGATGTGTGTGATGTCTGTGAAAACTTTGGAGGCAGTTTGAGCTGTTCCAGATTTTCACCAGTGTAACTGAAATCAGAATCTGAGATGAAAATTCAGTGACAAGCCTTCGTTCTCTCTGTGCTGATGGGTGGCTTAAATGATAATATTCCTGCAAACGTCAGCACTTCCCTGTATGATGCATATTTAGGAGTGAACTCCCATTAGTTGCAGAAAAAGGCTTCTCCTTTCATTATGAGGGCCTTTCATTTATCCTTCAATTCCTTTATTCTTTGACTTAAGCATTTGTGTGGTGCATTAATGATTGAGGCTGATTCAGCTGTACTTTATGTATAATGTCCACATTGTTTCATCTCAAGGGTTGTGACAACTAAAGCAGAGAGGAGTATTGCTAAGTTCAGGCTAAGCAAATATCCTGTCTCCCATCTGCAGGTATAATTTAACAGCTACTGTTGGGATATAATTATTTTTTCAAAAGGAATGAATCTGTTAAGTGACTCTGTGAGACAAGTTGACCTGTTTAGATGGTGCTTAACTCATCCTGGAAGAAGCTCTCCTGTGGTTCAGATTTTAAATTAATTTATTGCCACTGCAGTGACTGAAGACCAAGGGAAAGCTTTGCTTTGCCTCACTCAGCTTCTCCCTCTGGCTCTGGCCAAAGCCCATCTCCTTCATGTTTATCACCAGTTTTCTGACACCCCAGAGAGACCAAGTGCAGCAGCCCTGGGGCTTCTCTTGCCACCTGAGGTTGTTTCAGGACCAGCATCTGCAGCATTTTGCTCTCCTGTAGCTGTTCCATGGATCTAATTTAGGTTTTCTCAAAAGTTGCATTTTAAGTTGCACTTTAAGGAATGGAAATGTGGATGTTACTGGCATCCTTCCTGCCTATTTTCACCATTTGTTTCCTCCCAGAGCTCTAACATCTCCCCTAGAGTGTGGGGATGTATTCTGTCAGGATGGGGGTGTCCAGTAACCCCAGTGTTTGATGAAGGGTTCTCACTGAGAGACTCAGCAGAACAGGAAAGGAAGTGCATGTCTTTGGAATTCAGGCTTCTTCCTCCTAAATCTCCTTTAAATTGTCTCCAATTCTGATTCCCACCAGGGCCACCAGGTGCTTCAGGACCCAAAGGGCCCCCAGGACCCATTGGAGCCCCTGGATCACAAGTAAGGTTTGGTGCTTTGGGGTGAAGGACAGAGAGGGGGTCACAGGTGAAACATCATCTCATTGCACAAGTAGAGAGTAATCTTAGACCTGCTGTTTTGTTCCCCATGAAATTCTGTGATTTAATTCCTTTTTCTCATTCTGGATTAAGAGGTTGAAATGGTTGTGCTTTCCAGAGCTTCCCTTAATCATAACAACACATTGTGCTGCTGCTGTGTCAAAACATTTCACTGTGGCCTCAGTTGATGCAAAGGATCTGATATGAGCTTTACTAACACAGTGATAAAAAAATACTGCACTTCCTGTGGAACACACAAAAAGAAGAACAAAAATGCATCTGTGAGAATTTACCAGTTCACCAGAGTGAATGTGTTAAGCCTACTTTTCCAGGCATAGCACTCTCTATTCAAGAAAAGTGTCACAAATTCCCATCAGTTTGATTATTTATTGATGCAAACATTATTTGCATGGAGGGGGGATATAATAATGGAGTGGGGAAAACTCACTCCAAAGAATTTATGGTAGAAGAAGGGCACAGCACTCACATGGATGGAAAAAGCTGACTAAATGGGAAAAAGTGAAGTCATGAATAGGAAACTGCCAAACTACTCCAAATTGTGGTTGGCTGATACAGAGGGACTCAGTTTTGGGAAGAATATTGCTTAATGTGGAGGTAAAGCAGCAGCATCAAATTTTTCAAAGGAATCCTACATGACTGGAGAGCACAGAGAAAGGTCAAGTAACTTTGTAGAGGGATGTAACTCAGATCTGATAAGAGGAGGTTTGGAATTGAAAATAGAGAGAGGAGATTTTTCCTCTGTGTTTATTAACCACTTTGAAGAAGCAATGGACAACAGGTTAGGGAAAGTTTGCCAGTGTAGCAGAATCCTTTCAATTAGGGAATGCTCTGGAGAACAATGAGAAACCCCAGATAGATAAAAACACAGAGGTTTGGCAGCCAAATGACAGATGCAGTTTAACATCATTAAATATAAGGTAATTCACAATTCATAAGGAGATTCTGCAGCAGAGTCTGGCTTTTTGACACGCAGCACACACTGTAAATCTTTCACTTTTGCAATGTGGAATTCAGTGTTCCTGAGCATCCCTGTCTCAGCACACACTGTTGAGAGATGTCAGGAGCAAAGGATGCTTAGGGACACTTTTGCTTTGTTCAGGCTGCATGTTTGACTTAGGGCCAAGCCTAGTCTGTGCCCCACCTCATTTGGCAGTCCCAGGGAACCTCCTAAACCAGGTCTGGGGCTCTGAATCCTTGGTGGGGAGCTCAGCTGAACTGGTAGGGCTGGCTGCAGGCAAGGAACTGCTGGTGAGCACTGCTGGCTCCCAACTGAAACTGGCAGAGGGCTCCTCATTTGTACCCTTAAATCACACATGTTCAACTTCCTTGGGCCGCTTCACAGGCACTGAGCTCCTCACAGCAATGCTCATTTCTCTGGGCCTAGAGAAAACCCATTTCTGTTCCTAACTAGGCTGGGTTAAATCCCCATTGGCCTGGAGGGGAGCTCCAGACTCACTTCTGCAGCCTCCAAGACAACGTGCAAGCCACTTGAGGTGGAAAAAAAAGCTCCTTGTATGTGGTTGTGGGGAGAAGGAGAGCTGACAGGCTGAATATAAACAAACAATATTGTTCTCTCTTGGTCTGGTTAATAACTGTGGCTTCTCTGGGTGGATAAGTTAAGGATTTGGATTGATTTCTGCATAGCAGTTCAATTAGTAGAAATCTGGAGACTGTGCCCTTCTTAGCCATTGGTGACTGCTTTATAGATTTGTTCAACCCAGGGAGTAAAATTATTAGCAGAGATTGGGCTTAATTTGAAAATTGTTTATTAGGGTGAGTGAATAGCTTCAAAATAATTTCCACTGCACAATCCAATTAATTTTCAGGTATGTGTGCTTGCTCCTGCCACCCACTGAGGCAATTAAGAAGTGGGGGGAAGCAGTGGGGATTTTTTAAGCTAAACATTCTACCTGTGTATTAATTTCTTCTTGGTAACTGAGAACAAGAACTGTCCTGTCATACTGGCCCCGAAAAAATGTTACATCAGTGGTCTGCAGTGCTTTAAAAGACCCAAATAGAGGGATCTGCAGAAAGTACAGGGCTCAGGATATCTGCAAACAGAGCTCCTGTTGTGTTTGCTTGAGGGGAAAAGAGAATCCAGCCCAATTGCTTAATGGGTGTGTGAGGTTTTCAGGAGCTGAGGATCACTGGGAAATGTATTCACTGCACCTACACAAAGGTTGCACAGTAGAAATTAATTCCTTCTCATTCTGCGTCTCTTCTAGGGCTTGCCAGGATCTCCAGGACAGCCTGGACCAAAAGGATCCAAAGGAGACCGAGGAGAGAGAGTAAGGTTTTACATGCACAGAGAGATTCCCACAGCATTTGGGGGCTGAGGCACAGGAATTATACACAGCACAAGCCTGACAGATGCCCTGGGACTACAGCCACCACCAGCTTTAAATGTAGAATTTCTAGGGTTTCTGCAAGAACCAAGATGAGGGTTTCCTGTACAGAGAAAGGTTGAATTCCTTGTAAAGTCAGGCATTCCCCAAAGAAATTCAGGTAGCAAAGACATGGAGTATAAAGGCCTGTGGGGACCAACTTCCACCAGCCAAAGCTGTTTAGTGTGGAGTGTTTTGAGAGGTTTAACTGAACTCTTCCCTCTGTGGCACTAAGAGTTTAAAAACTCACCAGACTTGTCCTGAACCAAAGTCATTCCCCAAAGTCATTTTCCATCTTAACATATTTGGAATACTGAAGTCACATTCTTAATGTTTATGTGCCTCAGTCCTTCGTGGGCTGTCCAGTGCTGGTAACTAAACATGGAACAAAAAGGCTGTTTTAATGTTATTTCCTGACTGGTGAAGTTGAGGAACTACCAGAGAAATATCTAACAAGGGTATAAATGTGTCAGGTTCCCAATCCAGCATCCAAGCATTGGGAAGGGTTTGAAAGTGGCATTTGGGCCATTGGCTGCTTCTGTTCAGCTTAATTGCCAAAAGCTCTTTGAAATCTCTAGGTGAGTCTGGGAGCACAAAATCACTTGGGAGTGGAGTAGGTGGAAGAGGATCATTCATCCCTCAGTTCTGTGAAATGGGCTGTGGGGAATCATTGAGACCCCAGCCTGGAGAGAGTCAGAGGAGGGGAGAAGGACAAGGAGGAAAACATTGGTTGGTACCTCTAAAATGATGTCAGTGGTGGCTGCACTGACACAGCTTTCTGCCACTGCTGTGGGAAGCAAATTCCCTTTCCTTCCAAGTGCCATTTTGCTGTCCCACAGGTGGAGGTGAGTGGGGGCTGTAGGTGATGAGATTTCCTCTCAACAGAACCTCCTCTGCCCTCCTGCTCCCTTCCAATCCAGCAGATAAAGGGATGCCTGAAAGAGCCAAGACAGGAAATGCAGATCAGTGAACTCCAGTGTGCTGAGTTCTCAAATTCGTGGGAATAACCAGCCACAGACCAACTGCTCCTCTGTCCAGGCTCTGTGCAAGGGGTGCCCAGGTGCTCGTTTCACCCCTCCTGAGGAGCAGCAGATATCTGAGGGGGGGGCACATCTGCCTTCTGAAATCTCTGTTACATTTTAGTTTTGGGTGCTTGCTCCTGTTCTTACATAAGAAATGACTTGCACTTCCCTGAAGGGCAGAGTGACTGTTGGCCATTTTTTGTAACATTTTCCTTGTGCAGCTCAGCCAAATTGGGCATGGCTTGGCTTTACAAATAGATTGCAGAGTGATGGAATTCTGGGGCTAGAATTCACGATTTTGATAGAGAGCAAAACCTTAACTAGTGAGATGGATGCACAGATTACCAACTTACCAACTACATCTCATTGCCATTCAATCTTTATTTTCCAAAAAAGAAATAAAAGCTAAAAAAAAAAAAATAATAATAATAATAATAATAATAATAAAAATAGAAGGGTGTGTTGTGTGGCAAAGTGTCACATTTCCATCCAGGAAACTGATAAAACTCTTTCTCAATAATTCATTTGACATTTTGCTGTAGTTTGTGGTTGACCATATTACTAATATTAATACTAATAAACCATATTCCTGATACACTTATTTTGAAACAAAATCTGGTTGAATTGTGTCCATTCACTCCAGACTGATCCCTTAGAATTTGATTTTGTTCCCTCCTTGCTAAGGATTTAGATTTGTAACTCTCCTTTTAGGTTTGGGACAAATGAGATTTTCAAATATCAAAAGTGTTGATAAATATAAAAAAAACCCCATATTTCCTGTCCATCCTCTGTTCGTGTGGAAAGGGAAGCTGACAGCTTTTTTCTGTCAGAATTTCTGTAGGATGCTCTGTGTGCGTTGTTGTCTTTTGTTGAGTGTGGCTTTGAATGCTGGTTTTGACAACTACACGCTGCAATTTTGGGTTTGGTGGATACAAATGAGGGCTGGAGCACTGGAGCCATGCAGCTGCAAAGAAAAAGCAGAGTGGGGGGTGGTTCACAACATCTCCTGAGATCTGAGAAAACGTTATTATACTTTCTTCCTGCTTAATCTGGGAGGGAGCAGATGTGGGAGAGACCTGGAGCAGTGAGAGCTCAGCCCTGGATGGCTCAGCTCTGTGTGCTGCTCACGCTCAGCCTCTGCTCAGCCCAGGCACTGCCAGGGAGGGAGGCTCCACAGCATCTCCAGGCACTCTGCAGAGGCACAGCCAGGGAGGCCTGGGATAAAAGATATTGCCAACATCCAGCCTAAATATCCTTTGATCCCTTTTAAGCTGATAACATCCTTTCTGTTCCTCCTGGACATGGAGCACAGCCTGTTTATGTATTTTCAGTGTGTTGTTGTGCTCCTCTCTGTGATTTTTCCTCTTGACTGTGCTTTTTTTCATGAGCTTTGCTTCCTCCAGTGCATAATCCAAGTATTTCTCTTTGAAGATACTGGGAGCACCTGACAGAATGAGCCTTTCTCCCAGTTTTCCCTGTCCATAGGGGCCTTTTCCTGGGGCTGACAATGCATTCCATAGGAATTCAGCCCTCCATGGGAATGTTCTGTAGGTGCCTGTTGGTTTTATATGAATTTGGTGGACACAAACCCAGCAGCTCTCCCTTTCTACTGCAGGAATCTGCCACCATATATGTAGGAAAAAAAGGATGGGTTTGTTGCTGTGTGTGTCTACAGGAGAAGAGCCAGGAGAAAAGATGTGGCTGTTTCATTAATGGATTTCTAGAAATGCTTTTACACTTTGCCTCTTCTTCCCAAGCTCCTGTTTTCTCACTGAATAACCTATAACTGCTCTCCTGGTCAGGGATTCTGCCCTGCCCCAGCTGCTTCAGAGTGGGAAACCAGCACTGTGGAGGAAAATGGGGAAAAAAAAGATGTTCCGTTCAACAGCATTTTCTCCTGCCCCAAACCAACACTTGTTCAAACTGTTTCTGTTAAAAAAAAAACCACAAACCAAAAAAAACCAAAAAACACCTCACTGAGAACAATGTGAAAATTAGCACAGCAGGAGAAAGAAACAAACCAACCAAAATATTGTACCTGTGTTTTGATCAGTAGCTGTGGGGTGTGTGTGGAGCAGGAGCAGATTAAATCAGTGCTCGGTGGGAGTCTTGGGCTCTGCTCTGGCTGGGGCAGCAGCAGCCCATCACTTCTACCCGAGAGAAGAATGCAGTGTCTTTGTAAGGAACAAATCTCCAGCCAAATTCCTTCCTGCTATAATGTAACTGACTGCTGGAAAGTTCAAAAAACCTGCTAATCGTCTTACAGAGAGGGCACTGAGCTCAGGAGCTCCACATCCAAGCCAGCTCCTCCAGAGTCTGATGGGATTTGGAACTGATACTTGACAGAAAACCATAACCCCTTTTTGCTGTCTCTAAGTGATAATGTCAAGGGAGAGGAATTTTTTTTCCCCACATTATCCTAAGTGTAAGTTTTTTTTTTCCTTAAGCCATCTTAATTCCACTAGTTAAAATTACACTGTGTTCTTGTCAAGTGGCAAAGTATCTCCTAATGACACTGCCTTTATTTCCAACAGGGGCAAACAGGTCTGCCTGGAGAGAGGGGCATTAAGGGATTTCCTGTAAGTGCTGCACTCTGGGTGGGTGCCAGGCTCAGGTGGGGTTGGTGCCTGGCCCTGTAGGTGCCACTGGCTGCCCTGGAGCTACTTCAGTGCTGAGCTCTACTGGCTCCAGCTCAGATTTGTTCCACAGACACCCTCACCTTAAGGAATCCCTCTGCAAATCCCCTGGTGTAAAGCACAGTGACCAGGAGGGCATCACCCCAGCAGAGGAGCTGTGCTCTGTCTGCCTGCAGATCCCTCTGGCCAGAGCTGGGCACACTCAGCTCTCCCTGGGCACTCCCAGAGGCCAAAGGTGGGCACAGTTAAACTGCTCAAGGCCTATCAGCTGCTCTCAGCTCCCTCCTGCACCTCTGTCAGCCAAGCTGAGCTGGAAACCCTGCAATGGGATTAAGAGATACCTCCAAATGATTATTTTCCAGATGCCCAGAGGAGACGTCTGCACTGGCACATACAGCCAGTGGAAACAAGCCAGTGGTGATGAAGGTTGGCTGACAGAGATCTAGTGGAGAAAATTGGGTTGGTTTTTTTTTGGCTGGCAGCTTCCAGAAAAGTCCCAGAACCTCTAGAAGGGTTCTCATCTCTCTTCCTTGGTTCCACCTCATCATTTCATACAGTTCACACAGCCTTTCTTTGGTCCTTTCTCCCATGCTCACCACTGCTTTGCAAATATCTCAGGGATGTCCAACATCTCAGGGGTGTCCAACAAGTTCGAGGAGCCCAAAGCTTTTCCAATCTATTTTAGATTGTTAGTTTTGTTTTTTGTTTAGCTTAGAGTGGTTTAATCTCTCCCTCTCATCTGCCCTTTGGAAAGTGCATGAACTTCCTGGCTGGAGGAGAAACATGAGACCAATGTACACAGCACAGAGAGATCTTTGTTCAGGAAAAGCTTAATGAGCATCTTCAGAGGCAGAAAGTGATGTGACTAATTAATGAAAGAAGAATGGAGGATTTTTCTGTTCTAGATCAAGATGAAAACATGCATGTTCGGGGGAAAGGAGCAATTTATCTGTGGTTTAGCATAAAATGTTGTTCACTGGGAACCCAGTGAGATGTCTGTGGCCTTGCTGGGGCCCAGGCCATGGCAGGTGGCTCCTCCTGCAGCTTGGCCACTCCTGGACAAGTTCATTTGTGTTAGAAGTGGTGGTGACCTTCTGGGAGGCTGGCAGGAGCCAGGGCAAAGCTCAGGAGAACACTTTGGCCTTTGGCATGACGTGCCGGCCCATGTGTTTTCTGCTGGTGAAAAGCTTCTTTAATTTGCTCCTTTGGTGAGGAGAGATCCAAGAGATCCTGGAAGGGTCCTCAGCCACATGTAACCAAGTTTCCCTTCCTTTGTTTTAGGGTGAACCAGGCAAGAAGGGCGAGGAAGGTGACAAAGGCACTGATGTAAGGATGTGTTTCTACTGTTTTACTTTCCTTTTTGTCACTTTGCTGTCCTTCAACCACATTCCCTTTGACAGGTGGGTTTGGGGAGAGCAGAGGGTGAGTTCACAGTTAAATGTGCAGAGCAAATAGGGATGTGAGCCTGGGGTTTGAATTTAATGTGTGCCAGAATCCCTGGTCTGTGAGGTTTCCTTGGCCATGTTGTCATCATGTTCTTGAACACCTCAGTCCCCAGAGGTTGTTCTGTCACATGGAGCTGGTTGGGAATTGCTTCCCTATTGTCCCTCCCACCTGCTGAGGGACAGACTCCCAGAAGAGCTCAAACTGCGTGTGCAGAGTGTTGGAGTTCTCACATCTCTGCTCTCAATCCCTGGAAAACTTCCCAACATCTCTTTGGCCCTTCAAGTTCACACCTAAGGTGACAAGGACAACAAACTACAGCCTGAGTGTACACAAGGAGCTCTTTGAACAGGGATTTCTCCTGCATTCCTGCTTAGTTTATCTCCTTTTTTGGATCTTTTAATTTTTAAACATCCACACTGCAGAGTTTGGTGCTGTGAAAGCAATATGATGGACAAGAAGCCTGTTCTGCAACACATTCCAATGTTAGTTTTATTTCTTGCAGGGGGAAGGTGTCCAACAGCTTCGAGAGGCTCTGAAGATTTTAGCTGAGAGGGTATTAATCCTTGAGCACATGATAGGAATTCATGGTAAGCATTGCTGAGGTTTTCTTCTCTAGGGAACCAGGAGATCTGTTTGGGCTTGATGGTTACACATCCTCCCACTCTCCTGAGCTTTCTGGTGTCTGCTCAAACCACATTTTCAAAACTAGGTTCCATGACTATGGGATGCTTAGAACTGCTGAGTTCCACCAGCTGCACTGCTTCCTCTGGCTCTCCAGTAGCAGGTGAAATGACCCTTACAGTGATTTTTGTTACAGTTCAGGCAGCCAAGTCACGAGCAGCAGCTCGAGCCATGTGGCAGAGATCATCCACCAGCTTCCCACAGAGCTGCTTGTTCCAGTCTTTAGGCCAGAGCATTTAATCCTGTTAACAGCATCTTCCAAGTGACTTGAACACCACTGAGGGCCTTGCCTTGTGCAGCACCATGTTTTGCAGAGAAAGCCCAGACAGTGCTGCCATGTCACCCTGAAAATCAGTGACCCCTGAACATTTTGTGATCATAACTTGCAAGAAACCTATTTTCACAGTCAGATTTAAAGAAAGTCCCACATGTTCTACATTCAGACAGATTTTTGTGATCCCTTGAGGCTGTTGGCTCCTCCATCACTGGCACAGTGTGTAAATCATCCCTTAAAGAATGTTATCTTCCCTTAACCACAGTGTGGTGTTGGTCATTGTCACAGGAGCTGGTTATTGTCAAGACTGCTCCTTTTGGGGCAGCCAAGGATCAATTCTCTCACAGCTGCCAAAACATGCTGTGCCAGTTTCTCTCCTTTCAGAAACACTGAGGCAAAATGTTTGTCTCTGCTATCCCAGCCTGTGAGCAGCAAATCTGTTCCTTGGCACTGACCAAATCCCAGAGCACTTTTCTGCCCTTGACACCTGGAACCTCATTCCTGGCCTTGCTTGTGAGCTTACCTCACACCTCCCCTCAGATCAGAATCTACTTTTATTGGGATATGCCCTCTGGGTATTGATTGAAGCAATGAAAATGCTGAATAGCTTCAATGCCCAGCAGTCCTGCCAGTGCCTCACTACACAGTCATAATGCACTTCAGGCAGCCCCTGGGGATCCCAGCCCTGTCTGGAGCCAGCAGTCGAATTGCTCCTGGACCTTTCCAGGGCCAGGGCATGGCTGGGCTCGCCTGGAGCCTGCTCTGCTCAGTGGCCTCGTGCTCTTGGAGGCCCCAAGTGCTACTTCCAAAAGCAATAGGCAGCAACAGTGTAAGATTTTTGGGAAACCCTGAATCACAACCCCATGATTCAACCACACTCACCCTGACCTTGCCTCAGCACTGATGCTGTTTTATTTCACATTTTCATTCCAAGGGTAGAATATATATATTTTTATGCTGCTTTGCCTTGAGCTGGTGGAGGCACCAGGGAGATGCCCACTCCATTTCCTAGGCAGCAATCCATGCCAGGTGGGATCATCTCCAGGGAAGTGGGAAAGGGCTTTTCCCAGGATGAGTCCAGAAGAACAGGGTATTGACAGGACCCAGGGCCTGGGCCTCCTTTGGCTTTTACTTTGTACCTTCATTTATAGTGGTATAAAGCAAAATCACCTCTTTAGGAATCTTCTGTAGACCCTGGGACTTCACACAGCTTTGTCCCAGCAGAACTGCCTGATTTATCTATTTTTCACGTTCTGTTTGGAAATACAGAAGCAACAAGGCATGTGCTGCTGTCATTTTGACATAGTCATTTCAGCAAACCATTTGTATTGATCTGTTACTGCTTGGGATGGAGATGAGTTACTTACACCCATGTGCACTTCTATACCAGTGTCACTGCATCAGCAAAAATGGATGGTTTTTAATTGTGCAGTGTGGTTAGGTCATATTTAAACACCTATATTGTTTTACTTTAGGGTTTGTTTTTTGGGTTTTTTTGTCCCGTAAGTATTAATAATTGTATTCCTACTCTGTGCTTTTGAAATAGTTCCATTCTTTCACTTCACACATATTTTAGGCCCTACAAAAATACTGTTTAGAAAGGGAACTTGGAAAGTAAGGCATGTTTTCCTTGTGCAATTATGTTCATCATTGTGTATAGGGTTAAAAAAGCCCCAACAAACACAGGCAAAAAGACATTAAAAAAAAAAAGAATTCCTTGAGCACAGACCTCCCTGGA
Organism: Zosterops lateralis; assembly: GCF_965231275.1. Classification (NCBI taxonomy): domain Eukaryota; kingdom Metazoa; phylum Chordata; class Aves; order Passeriformes; family Zosteropidae; genus Zosterops; species Zosterops lateralis. Next base: position 7,048,056 of record NC_139779.1, on the reverse strand, counting down.
CTGAAAGGCACCACAGAGGTTTAAATCACCCAGCACCAACTGTCTGGTCATGTTCCCAGTGTAGGTGTTAAGGATTTGACCACAGGTCCTGGGTTAGCCCAGCTTTAAAACCCCACTCAGAAATGCCAATCCCATGCTCTCATTTTCCCAAGGAACTTCCCACTGAGCTTGGTTTCCAAACCCACAGCCACCCAAGCAACAAGGCAAAACATCCCAGCAAACAAACCTCTCCTCAGCATTGGGAGGGCAGCTGGAGCTGACCTGGCCTGGAAGCTGCAGAGAGCAGCCCAGCAGGACACAGTAAAACCCAAATTGTTTGGCAGGGTTTGGTGCCAGCAGACAGAGCCCAAATCCTCTGGCAGCCAAAAGCTCACTGGAAACTGAAATTCTGCCTCGTGGGATCCAACCAAAGCTGGCACGTTGGGCTGCTGGCAGGGAAACACAAACATCCAGCTCTGGAGGCAGAAGGAAGAAGAAATTGGGGCATTGGAAATAATGAGGCAGATCAAGCCACCAGCATCTGTTGCTGAAGAGTGGCCCAGAGCAGAGTGTATTAAATTTGTTTAGCTGAGGGAAGAGCAAGAGGTTGTTACCCGGGGGAGCAGGGACAGCCACCATCCATTCCCAGCATTATTGCTGATTTGGCTGCAGCTCAGGGTGGGTCAGTCCTTCCCCTCAATCCTTTCAGTGCCTCTAAATGTCCTTTACTAGGAGTGAAATGGTACTTAAACTCTCAGAGCATCACCACCCATGACCACCAGCTCATCCTCCAACACCTGGAGCCTGTGGGCAGTGCTGAGTAGTTGCTGCAGCCCAAGTAAAATTATGATTAATAAAAGAACAGCAGTTTAGAGATGAAACTACAAAGGAGAAGAGGCCCTGCAGTAGGACCACTTACCCCAGAGAGTTCAGGCAGAGCAGAGGGGACACGTCTAATGCAGGAGCAGTGTGTGATGGCAGCAAAGCTGTAGCTCCAGAGCTGCTTCTTGCACGGAGAGCAAAGAGGAGGGAGCACACTGCTCCCACTGGAGGAACCACTCTGAAGGGCCCATGAGTGATTTCCTCAGCCTCCCCTTTTAAATAGTGCTCTCCCGTGACTTTCTCTCCTTACAGACTCTTTGTCTTCCATTGAGCCAGGCTCTGGACAGGATGTGATCCCGGGCTCCCCCCTGAGAACCAGCATCAAGATCAAGAGAGGAGGCCCCCGGCAGCCCCAGGCCCACCAGATCCTCTCCTCCCTGCTGGATGATGGGGAAGCCAGAAGGAGAAGCCACCGGATGAAGTAGGAGCATCTCCGTGTCCTCCCTGCCTGTCCTCCAGTTCAAGATACACCACCCAGTGCTCACTTGCACCCTGCAGATGGATGGAGTGAGGGGGAGGCTGCAGTGTTGGTGGCTGGGTTTCCTTCCCTGGCCAATGCTGAGCCCTGATTGCAGGGAATGGCTTTATCCATAGCTCAGAGAGGGGTTTGAGAACATTCTCCTTGATTTTGTTGTTTTGCCTTTGGAGTAGGAGCTGTCAGGTGTCTCAGAAGCTGCCCACAGATGTGACACCTCCTGGCTGTGCCTCGAGGGTTTAACCCTGCCCTTGTTCCCTCACTGCCCTCAGTAAAGCTCTGCTTAACTGGCCAAGCCCACCCTTCCCACGCAGACCCAAAGCCAAGCCTCAGCCTTGTCCATTGCTGCTTTTATTTCCTGTGCTGGTGTCACACTGACTTCCAGGTGTCCAGGTGTGACTTCCACAGGCCATGAAAGCATGACCTGCAAGGATTTCTTTTAAGCAAAGAACAAATTAGAATACAAAGTGCATTTAAAAGCATTACTCTGGAAATTCAGGTGGCTCTCTGGACTTCAGCAACAAAATCCTGGCTTTTCATGTTGCTAATTGCATGTGAGTGACATTATTTCAATTTGTGGTTGGCTAAAGAAGGACTTTTGATGCAAATGTTCATGGCAACATTGGCTTTCTGTCTGTCTCAGAGAGTTTAGACTGTTTCTGTGAAAACATAGAGCAGCTTGCATGAGATCTGATGGAATTGTGCAAGAATTTTCCCATACTGTGTTCAGCATGTGCATACATCCAGAGATAATTAATTTAAGTGGTGGCAGTAACTATTCACAGAAAAGGATATTTTGCAATAGTTGCTTAATCCTACAGCAATCAGGAAAAATGTTTTCACAGTGTTTTGTTTTAATCTCATGAGTAAATCCTCACCATTTGGATCTGGAGACAATGTAGTAGCAAACCACAGCCTAGGGAATTAGAGTCTTGTCAAGAGCTTATCTTGCACTGGGAGTTAAATACAGAGTCATTTTACTTTTTGCAATAACTTGTTATTTTAGGGGAAGTACCAGCTTCCAGGTTTAAGAAGCTGAACCTGCCCTTCAGTGACAAATGAATGACTCCACCTGCTGTGCTAACCAAGCTGATGTCATTCATGTAGACAGTGACTTTTGTTAGAAGGGGGAGATTATCCAACCAAACTGACTGGACTGTTTGTTTTTTTTTTTTTAATTCCTACATTCTGACAGTTTTCAAATTCATCCCAGGACCAAAGTGAGTAAATTGAGTTGTTATTGCCCCTCTGTCTCTGGTTCCTGTGCAGGGCACAGCTGTGGGAGCAAGCTGGGCTGCACTGCTGCAGGGTTTCTGTCAGAGGATTTCCAAAGAAAATATTCTACACTCCCTGTGTTCAGCACCCCAAAAGCAAAGCCCACTGGAAATAAGGCTAAAAATGGAGGAGCTCTGCCAGCCCAGCATTAACCACACATTAAATTGTCCACATACACTGTAAACATGGCAGTGCTGCCAATAGAGACTCCAATCCCAATTCTTCCTCTGAAGAACCTGGAATTTTCACAAATGAGCAGGTTACAGGCTCCTTCAGGATGGCTGGATCCACCATGCCTTCACTTGGCCCTGCTCTTGAGGAATCCAGCCATCCCCAGCCAGGTGAAATGGCATAAGCTGATCCTGAGCAAGCAGCAGAACCTTGCCTTTACTGCTGTGCAGCTGAGTAACAACCATCAGAAATGCAAATCCCTGTCCTGCTTTTGCATCTTCACCCTGCTTCGCCAATGCCAGTGGTGGGGTTTGTTCAGCACCAGCCCACCTGGTTCAGGCTGTGCTTCTGAATTACTTGAGTTTTCCATGGGACGTTTCCAAGAAATGAGCCCAAAGCTTTGCAGGAGTCTGGGGAGTTGCCTCGCTGCACTCTGAGTTATAGCTGGAGTGTGGTGGAGAGAGACAAGAAAATGAGTGCAGCTCAAGTCCTGAGCTCAAGGAGCCATCCTGTGTTTGCAATCCCTTTGGGAGAAGGAAATAAAGCCTCCCTGAATGCAGCTTAGGTTCACACCCAGCACTAACTCTAAACCCAGTGCTAAGTCTAAGGATGTCCATGGTTCTGTAGGAGCCCATGTCCCTCCTTCCACAGGGCAAGAGCTCTGTTTGTGGCCAGCCAAGCAAGGTGCACCCATGGAAACAGTCTTGGAATAATCATTCATTTAAGAATTAAATGTCAAAAAAAAAAAAAGGATGTTTCCTCATTTGCAGGCTGATTCCCGTGCAGGAATTGAGTTCTTGGTTACCTCTGTGGTGAGTTGGGACCATCTTGGTCTGGATGACATGGACACTCCAAGGCTTCACTGGTGGCTTCCAGGAGATAAATCAGGCAGTTGGTGCTGGAAAATCAGGCCTGAAGAGTGAGGGGCAATCTCAGTTCAGTCTAAACTCGTGCCTTGGGCAGGCTGGTGCCAGCTGTAGTCGAGGCCACAGGAACAATCTGTCCTCATGGCAGCTTAAGGAACCAAACCCAACCAATGCAAGCTTTAAAAAGGGAAATGGGAAATTCGGTTTCACTGGTCCTGTAGCTACAGGGCTGAATTTGGGGAAGAGAGAATACAGTGAGATCATTATTACTTCCCTTGTACTTCAGAGGATTCCCACTGAACTGGAAGAGAAATTTTTCTTTCTCCAAGTTTGTCTTCTGAATTCAGAGCTATTGCATGAGCTTGATGAGTGCTAATGCTTTAGTCACTCACATTGCTGAGGCATTCATACTCACAAAGATTTGGAATTTTATATTTTTTTAAAACAAATTATTGACAAGATGGAAGGAAAATTTAATGGAAGTTGTTTGCAATTACTCCTGCCAAGTCAATTGTCAAAAGGCTGTTTAGGTTTGGGTTGAGACCCCTTGAATTATTGATGACATGAGCTATGTAATTTTTTCTCCTTGCTTTGTTTAGCTCTATCTCTCTGATGAGGTGCTGTATCTTTAAATGGGGGACAGCAGGATTATACCTGATGGACTTTCTCTCTCTGCTGAGGTTTCACTCCTCTCCACTCCCACGAGGGCTGGACCACACTGTTGTGCCACCCCAGTTTAATTACGTTTAAAGGTGAGCACAGCCTCACACACTGACATTAATGATGTTGATGACCAAACAAACCACTCCAACCACATTCTCCATCATAGGCAGGATCCTGAGGTTCATTTCAGCCAGGGCATGTAATGCTTCTTGCTATGTCTATGTAACTTAGGGGGATTTATTTTGAATGCGTGCTCATTTAGAAATATATTTTAATTGAAATGTTTAGTGCTTTATCTTACATACATACTGTGCAATACCATAGTGTGGTTTTTTGGGGGGTTATTTTGGTTTTTTTTTTTTTTTGTTTGTTTTGTTGTTTTTTTTTTTAATTTCTTAAGACTTTTTTAAAAATTCTTGATGTTTGTTTGAGCTCCAGTGTGTTTTTGACTTGGATCAGCTCTGGTAGTAGTAGTAGTAATGTTTTCCTTGCCCTGAGCTAACCAGAAGCAGCACATTGCACAACCAAAACCCTTTGCAAGTCATGCATCCTCATGTTCACCAGCAACCTGGAACTCCTGGGAGGCAGGGAATGCTCCTCTCCAGAGGGTCTAATTTGCACTTACTCTAAGGAATTGATGGCAATCCAGGGAAATAGGAATAAACTAGGGAGAAGAGCCCTCACCTGCTCCCGCCAAACTCCACGGACATTTTGTCATCAGCTTTCAAAGGAACAGGCCTTAAGAATCAGATTTTGCCCTGGAGCAGCACATGCTGGTGCTGTGTGGGTTCTGCTCCAGTGTCTGCCATGAGCTGTTGTCATGTGGGACCCTGAGCACTGTGACAAAGGCTTCTAAAGACAATCAGCTCCTGATAGAATGGTTGGAAACCCATCCTCCTCCTCCTCCACGTTTACAGCTTCTCTCTAACTCAAGATGACATTCCACTGAGGGTGTAGGGGTTAAACTACTCAGAGTCTCTGTGATTTCTTGGTTTCCTGTGGAACCAAGGGACTGAAAGGTGCTATAATTGCTCACAAGGCACATTCCCAGCCACAGAAGGAAATGGTAACTTCTTCACCAGTTATTTTACACAGTAACTTTTTTATTTATATCAGCGTGTTTCGTACGTGTGCCAATGGTCCTGGCTTCTCTCTTGAGGATCAGCTTTACAGCCATTTGGTCTTTTATAGGGCAGTCACAGGCAGGATCTTGCAATCATGTGTAATTTCTTAACTTAGAGCAAGAATAAATCTCGTCTGACAGGATGAACTCATTTATGGCAGCCTTTACTGTTTGTTGTAAACACGACCTGTTTGTTCCACCTCTTGCATGGTTACTTATCTGTTTTCATATTGCTATGTTATTGTTCAAAATATCTATTTCTCTTTATTTGCTATGGGGTTTGTTACTGTATATGGAATGTTTTGTATTCGGCATTTTCTTACGGAGCAGAGTGGGAACAGTATTCAAGGACCCACAAATACCAAAGACCTTTCATGTAATGCACTGAGAAATAAACTTACTGTAAATGAATATCATGTCAGGTGTCCTCTATTTACAAAGGTCAGGGCAAGTTCAAGCAGAGTACAGCCTGAAATCAGGGCAATTGCTTTTCCTTCCGGACACCTCAGATTTCTCTTTGGGAAAGCTTCTTTGCAGAGCTCTTAAATTAAAACAAGAATGTGCATGGAGCACCTGGGCACCTGCTGTGGGCTGGAGGGGAAAAAAAGGGCTTTTCTTGCCTAAAACCAGAGCTGGGCTTCCGTGTGCTTGGTGAGACTGACTCCTTTGCAGGTGTTGGATAGAGAAATCTGGATGGATACAGAGTCACCTCAGCATTCCCAGCCACAGCCCCAAACACAGGGGCATATCCCAGACACAGGCGCTCATCCCAAACACAGATACATATCCCAGACACAGGATCTCATCCCAAACACAGATACATATCCCAAGCACAGGAGAACATCCTGCCCTCCTGGGGAGGCGTTTTAGCTCCTCAGGCAGCCTCTCAGGTCACCTTTGAGCACCTTGCTGTGCACAGCCGAGTGAGGCTCTCCCCAGAGCTGGCAGATTCCTCCTGCAGAGCAGCCCCCTCCAGTTCCTGCAGGAATTATTTTTCATGTTTTCCAGATTCTGTGCTGCCCAGGGGTGCAGCTCTGAGCTCACAGTCAGTGTCACTCAGCTCTGCACAGAGCAGGGACACAAAACAAATCCTTTTCCTGCTGCACACCAAGGACAACTTTCAGGCCCAAAAGCACAAACAAGGGTGGGCTGAAGGGAGGAACAAGAAGGATGGGACCTCACAACCTGAAGAGTTAAACCCCAATATGCAAATGGACCAAAACTTATAAAAGTGTGAGACCTTGTGACCAGACTGCCATTTTATGACCATTTTGGGTCCACCTTGGGTGTAGCCCTGGCCAGGCTCTTGTCTTGCCCAAGGTGTACCCCAAAGGTCTTTCAATAAATATCTAATTTATTCTCTAGCTCTGTCCAGTCTCTGTTTCAGCTCAGCCTTCCCAAGGCATCAGTAAAGGAGCACCTGGGCTGTTTCTGTCACAGCTCTGGGCTCTGACCTTGTTTTTCATATCCCAGTGAAAACAAGAGATATGGAAATCCCAGCCAGTTTTTCCTCCTCCTGATGAGATTGCACTGCAGAGATGCAGATACCAGAAGTGCAGCAGAGGCTGAGCCTTGTAAACACAGAAATGTCCACAGAGTTGAAGCCTCTGCTTCACAGGGCTTTTTGCATCACTGATGAGGACATGCTCAAGGTTACTTCATGCCAGACATTCCCATGCAGCACCTCTTGGGTCTCTCAGGGTGTATTTATCTCAGTTTTTGAGTCCTAACACCTCCAACTCCGATGTATTTATCCTTGCACAAAATCCTCTGAGGGAAGGCAGTTGTGTTAATCACCACTGTACAGATTGGGAGTTGCTGGATAAAAAGGCTAAATTAATTTCTTGGGACATTTGTGGCTGTGCTGGTCTGCCAGGCACCAAATTAGCATCAGGCCCATGTTGGTCTCTGGGCCATTATGGCCACTGATTGTAATCACAGCAAGGGGAACTGACTTCTCCTGAGCTTCACACAGCCCAGGAAAATCAATGGCAGAGGGGAACACATTGAACTTGTAGCAGGAGCTGATTAAAAGAAAACTATTTATTCACAAACAAAACACAGCTACACTTGGAGTTCACTGCCTTAACTCTTCATTAACCTCGTGCTCAGCACCAAGTGGCTCTTTAGCCAGCCAGGCACTGGCAAGAATGGCTCTGGCCATGAATGGAATAGGAATTGTCTGCACATTCCAGCCCAGGGATGGGGGAAGCAGTGAACCTGAAACAGGAACAAACTCACCCAGAATTTCCCAAGCAACACTACAGAAAACAACTACTACACTGTATACAGGAAAAATAACCAGGGAGACTTATATTACCTTATTTACCCTCTAAGGACTATTCACCAAAATCAGTGACAAGCTGCTTCGAAGATGGATTGGAAAAAATGTGACTATTCCAGACTGAAGGATGTTGTTTACTTGGCATCAAGGAGAGTCAGGGAGCTGATCAGGCCTGACTTTGTTATCTCTGAGCCCTTTTTGGGAGAGGCAGAGAGAAACAGGACAGGTCTTTCCCCTGCCACATCCCACTTTTAGGACAGGATCAAGCACTCTTGGACAAAGCTGGTCCCATTTCTGGACTCATCCCAAACACAGGGGGATGTGTGGGAAAATTTCCTGTAGGAAATTAGACAGCACACACTGTCTCTAGCAGGGAAAGGTGTGTCAGTCATGGGCTGGCAGATGAAACTTGTGTCAGTGATGAGAATTAATTGTTGGAACACTTTGCCAAAGGATGTGGTAGAGTTTGCACTCCAATAGGGTTTTCAAATTAGGAGAGGTCTTTTTCCTCCTAAATATACATATAAATATACTACATATATCTCAGAGAGAGGGGTGTGTGTGATGTACCCAACTCAAGGCACTTCCATCCAGGAGAGCCATGCCAGATGCTCAGACTGGTGGAATTGGTGACCACAGAACCCCAGATGCCCATCCCTGACACAGCCCAGCTCTGGAAGGATTTGCTGCTGTAAAGCCTCTCTACAAATCCCCAGGGCATGGGAAGAGGGTCCTTGCAGCATTCCAGAGCTCCAAGAACTGATAAACCTGCCTGTGGGAAGGTGGAGAACTTCTGGCATCCAAATTTTGGCCTGAGACTGGACACACACCAAGGCAAGCCAGAGGTGCCCCACTGGCCATGGGCAACCACGGGAGCAGGGAAAGGCTGAGTCAGAGAGCCCAGAAGGGGCCTGTGGCAGCCCTGTGGGACTGTGCCAAGGAAAATCTGATTTATGTGTAACAGGCTGGAGTTAATGTTCACCCAGTAGCATTTTGTGACAGCTAAACTTTAGACTTAGCTCAAAAACCACTGGCTGAGTGCAAGATAAGATCCTGGCAGCCTCCTTCTCTCCGCTCCCCAACCACAAAGACATCTTCAGAAATGGATGGAGCCTGGGTCTACCTAGTGACAGGAGGATGTGGGTTTGTGGGGGAGAGGATTGTAGAGCTCCTGTCTCGACAAGACTACATAAAAGAAGTCAGAGTTTTTGATTCAGTAGCAAGAGAAGAAATAGAAAAACTCAGCACAGGTAAGAAAAGGGCATCAGCATCTATTTAGTGGCCATAAGCCTTCCTTCCCTGGCAGCTGGGATAACACTGGAGATGCCACAGTTACAGGTGTGGGGCAGGAACTGGGATTAAACAGACTGGGTGAGGAACAACTCCCAGCTCACAGGTTTTACAGCACAGGAGTAAATCTAAGAAAAAAGACCCCTGGGGATGGATCACCCAAGAGATGTGTCCCAGTCACCAGGCAGGGATCAGTTGTTCTTGGATTGAGTTTCTAAGAACCCCCTAATTAGGGATCTTTTCCTTACTAACTCCTGTACCAGAGTTTAAAAGATGAGTGGAACTTGCAGCTTCAGTCTTTAAAGATGTTTATTCGATTCTTTATCTCAAGGTCTGCACGCCACCTAACACCAGGCTTAAAGTGCTGGAAAACACCTCTGCCAAACCCCCCAGGCTTAGTGCTCAAGGTCTTCTAAAAGTTTCTAATCCAATTAACTCTTAATTGGAGTTTATATGTTTACAGTTTTGTGCCAATAATCACTATTGATTCCAAACATGCAATTTTTACATCAAATACATTTTACTGATGTTTTTGTGCCACTGTCACAGCAGAAGATGGAGTCAAAGGAGGAGAAGAAGGACTTAAGGCCCTACCCAAAATTCTTTATCTTGCTCTCATCTACTTTCATTCTAAAAACTCAAATTTACAAATTTTTACTCTGTGACAAACTAAACTATTATTTGTTTTAAATCTTTGTTGTTTTCAGTTCGTCCATAAGTGTTGGCAGTTTTTCCATGGACTGAGGTCAAAGGCAATGCTTTCCTGGGGTCCCAACCAGGGTCTTGGACCTCCCCGGGCAATTCCAGGGGTTTTCCTCCTACCCTGGACTCCAACAAGTTGTGAGGGGGGACACAGGGGCTGTGAGGTGGGACCTTGTCTGCCCAGCTGCTTCTGCTCAGCCTCTCTGACACAAAGGGGCTCAAATCACATCCTCCTGAGCTGCTCCTGAGGAAAATAACTAAAAATCCTGACAGCAACAGGATCACTACTGCAGGCATTATGAAATAAATTATGGAAATAATTGAGAGAAATCTATAGCAGCCTTTAAAGAAAAAGGAGATAAGTCTCAGTAAACACTCAGAGATACTGAATTAATCCATTTGATCATATTCTGAGAGCTGCCTTCACGCAGGGTTGAGCAGAGTGAGATTTGTCGGGGAAAAAACAATCTGTTTTACTGGATTCAGGAATAGCCTATGCAAAACAAGGCAAGGCAGCTCAGGGTGCTCTGCTCAGCTAATGCTGGGCTGGGTCCCCTGTCCCTGGCTGCCCAAACCTTCAGCCTGCTCTGAGAGAGGCAAAAAATGCTGAGGGAGATCCTGTTGGGAGATAGGGACAGAAAGGGGATGCACCCACAGCAAGTCGAGACTCCCAGGGAAATATCACAATCACAAAGCCTCCCTGGCAGATGAACTCAGCAGACTGGTTCCCCCGGGTTTCAGGGAGCCAATTACCTTAAAAGCACCCCTAATTGAAGAAAAAGCTGTTTAAACCTTAGGGAGGTGCTAAAATCCATGCTCCAGGAGAGCTCTGTTGCCTGACACCCCAGCAAACCACAGAGAAGGAGGCAGAGGCAGCCTGGGGGCTCATCCCAACCCCATCCCTGTGCTCCAGGCAGAGTCAGCTCTGCCACAGCTTCCCCCACAGGTGTTTGTTCTGTCCTCAGGCCACCCCTGGCAGCCCGTTTATTTCTGCCCCAGCAGGCAGCGGGTACAGTCTGGCTCCTTGATTTCCCATCTAAACTCACAGGTAGAAGAGGTATTACAGGATTACTGGGATTTTTTTATTTTTTTTTTTTTTTAACAACAATCTTCACCATCTGCAAACCACATCCTTCCACTCCATGCTGGTTTCTGCTTGAGGCTAAAGCGGCTCTCACACACTCCTTCCTCCTCCTGTGCTCCATCCAGCACTGCAGGCCACTGGGATTGCTCCTGTCTGCACGGGGGGCACGGAATTGAGGCTGTGGCCTTCCTATTGCTGCAAAAATCTGATGGATTTGCCTCTCCCATCCTGTAATTTATCCTCCTGTTTTACCTGTCACTGCAATTGTGCCTTTTTTCAGCTGACAACAAGCAACAGCTCCTGAGCTGCCCCAGCCTGATTTAATTCCTTCATGAGATCAGCTGCCTCTTCCCTGCTAAACCCAAAAAACTTCTCTTTGTTCCTATCAAATTTCACTCCCCCCACCCCCCACACTCTGTTAGTTCTGTTCAGCTCATACTCCAATCCTCCAGCACGGTCCCTCCCAGCCTGATGTTATCTGCTGATTTAATGAACAAATCTGCCAGATTTTTGATGAAAACAATCAAAAGGACTCAAATACAGCAATAAGCCCTGGAGAGCCCCAGGGCAGCCACCTACCACGGCTGGCAATTCCCTGGGAACTGTAATTCCAGCAGCTTTGTGCTCTCCTTAATGGGGCTTATTTAGCCCATGTTTTACTGACTCCTTGTGAGAATGAGGCAGAGTTTCCAAAGCCCTTCCAAAATCAAGATAGATGACATCGACCTGTTCCACAATATCCCTCCAGCCTGTTACCTTGTCATAAGGACAAAGGAGGTTGATCTGGCTTGATTTGTTCTTGACAAATCCATGTCAGCTGCTCCCGTTCTCCCCATTATCCCACAGGCGCTCACACACACACTCGTGCTTTGAGTGAGTGCTCCTGAATTTCCTGGGGTTGAAACCAAAATGTTCTGTAATTTCCTGCCTCCTCTTTATCTCCCTTCCCAGCACAAGTGTCTCATTTGCTCTGCTGAACCCTCCCAGTGCCTTCAGGAGTTCTCCAAAGTAGCTGATAAGGCACTAAAGCTGCACTTGCACCCCTCGCCTCTTTAGGAGCCCTGGCAAGAGCTCATCAAGCCCCTGTCAATTTGAAAATTCCTCATGGTTGTTTTACAGCAGCTGCCTTAACACAGGTGGTGTGAAAAAGACTAATTAACACTTCAGCCTGATGGGTTCCAGGCTTTCCTAAACCATAGAATAGCAGAAAAATTTCCCCCCAAGTCTGCTGGCATCCTGCTCCACCTCTCAGCAGGAGCGTCCTCCTCTGCACTCTGGTGCTCCAGGCAAGGGTTTTATCTCTGCTACATGGACAGCTCCTTCCTTCTCACCCTCTATTCTCACTGGGTGGACTCTGAGCTTTACTACTAAATTAATATTAATACCCAATGTTAATTAATTTAATATTAAAACTCCTCAGAGTGAGTCCGCTGGTGGTTGGCTATGCTCCTTAAGAAAGCAGCCTGACCCTTTGGTAAAATTTCTGTCTCTTCCTCCATCCCAGCCTGCCCAGAGATTCACCTGCTGGTTTGGATTCTGTCCCTCCATTTGGACCATGAGGAATAATCATTTTCCCACCTTGCCCTGTTGTCTCTTCTCTGAGGGTTTCAAATCATCACAGCTGGATGAGCCACAGAGCCTTCCCTGAGCTGCTCATTTGTGTGATCCTCTAGAATTTCCTGCCCTGACCCCGGGATATGTGGGGCTTTCCAGGCAGCCCAGGGCAGAGGAGACATCTCCTTCCCAAAGCAGCCCCTGCCTGGCTTACTTCCAATCCCTGAGGAGCACAGGCTCCTCACCCCAGCTTCTCCCTGGATTATTCCCAACTATGGGAAAAGAAAAAGGAAAAAAATCCTATTTAAATGTTACAACAGTGTCTCAAAGCAAGAAAATGAATAGGAGATGCCAAGAGTGGCCATGGACGGAGCAGCTGCTCTGAGGAAGAAGAAGGAGGTAAAAGGGAGTAGGAGGAGAATTCCAAGTGGCTCTAAGGGAGGAATTTCCTATGAACTTTTAAAACCTGTTCCATTATTTTCCTTCTTAATTTACAGTATTTGCAATTTAAACAAAGCTTTGTGTGATGCCTCTTGAAATCACCAGGTGTTATTCCCAGCAAGCCCTAAAATATTCTGTCTGCAGGAAAGAGTCCAGTACAGCTTCCCTGACCCACAGAGGCTGCAGCCCTGGGCCAGGGGTGTCCTGCTGCCAGGGCCACCCTTGGGTGCAGGCTGGGCATTTGCAGTGACAGACTCAGGGATTCTGGTTGAATTAAAACTAGATGCAAACCTGGATTCTTGGAGTTCAATTAAAAAAAAAAAAAAAAAAAAAAAAAAAAAAAAAAAAAAAAAAGAAAAAAGGATTTTTGCCATGTGTTGGATTTGCTGGATTCAAACAGCACAGTAACTATCAGAGAGTGCTTGGCCTTGTCCTGCAGAGGGGACACTCCAGGCTTTGCAGGGTATCACAGCTCCAGGGCTGCCCACCAGCAGCTTTTGCCCTGTGGTGATATGATGGAGTTTTTGGCAGTTCTGGAATTCCTGGCTGGAGAGTGATTGGAGGCGTGAAAGAAAGAGAATGGACTCTTGCTTGGGTTTACCAGGCTTTATTCTTGTCCTGGCCAAACTTTGTGCAACACAGGGGCTCTCAGCCTCGGGCTGCCCCTTTTTACCTGGATGGGCATTCCCCCAAAGAGGGGAATCCAGAACCAATAGCCAGCAAGGGAGGGTGTAACCCCGGACAGGGGAACTTAACAGAACTAAAGAAAAAGGTGTTGCCCTGTCCCCAAATGGAATCCCATGGCTTTCTGCTCCGAATACTCCAGATCTAACAGAGTGATTGACAGAGCATCACTCAGGGAGAAGACCATAGAGGGGTAAGGGGAAGAGGTGTCCGGAACAAACCATTTTTAAACCAATATAAAACATAACAAAAACCATACAGAACTTCAGAAAATTCAATCGCATACAACCACAGCAGGGAGGTGAGGATGATGATTTATACTCTTTTTTTTTTTTTTTTTTTCCTCTTTGCACCTCTGTATCATTTTTCTGCAGCTGCCACTCATGTGACAGTGACAAGGGGAGACATCCGTGACCTCAGCGCCCTCCTGGCTGCCCTGCAGGGAGTGCACGTAGTGCTGCACACGGCTGCCCTGGTGGACTACAGGGACACGGTGCCCTTTGGGGACATGAGAGCTGTCAACGTCGGGGGTGAGCCTCACACAGTGCCCTCAGCACTGCCCTGCCCTCACACTCACACCTTGGAGGCTCCAGCAGGCACATCCAGCTGTGCCTGGTGCTCCCTCTCCCTGGATCCTGCACACCCCGAGGTGTGAATCCCACACACCTCAGGCCTTTCCAGCAGGGAAGTTTCTCCCTTTGCCGCTCTGTCCTTGCTCAGGGCTGGCCATGCTGCTGCTCCTCTCCACTCCTCATCAAATCTGGACTCAGCTGTTCTGGTCCAGGGCAGAACTTCCCCTGATGCCACTGAGGGGGTTCAGGACACACCGACAGTGGTAAGAGACTCTTTGGTGTGTGACAAGGATAGTAATTAAAATTAACCCTGTTTAGATATCTCACAGTGAATTATTAAAAAAATATGGATATTGATCTAATACCAATATCCAGCTATGACAGACAAGGGATCTCTCTAACAGTTTACAGTCAGACAGTGTATGTTTATTACAACGCTGGGCAGCGTGCGGGATCGCTCCCAAATACACACACACAATTCACAGATGATCACAGGGAGTATTGAATACCCAAAACACAAATGGATATTCATAACTCTGGTACATCCCATTCCCTGCTTCCTATGGTAATTAGCCAAAAAACTATTAAGCATGTGTGGTTTGTTCTTTGAAATAGGTCAGTAGTCTTTTTTATGGGGTGGGGTCCCAAAATGATGAAGTAAGATGAGTCTTCCTCAGCTCTGACTTTTTAACCTTTAGTGTTATGTGACAACTGAATCCTGTTTTTCCAGGACTGTTTGATTTATGATTGTATTGTATTCATGGAATCTACTGATAGTTTGACAGGTTTCATGATTTAACAGTTCCTTCAGTCTGGCTTCTGTTAACAAAAGGGAAGTTTAGCTACCTTACCTCAGCAATATCTATTTTAACTTTTTAAAGTTCTTAATTCTTCTAAATCAATGCTTCAACAGCTTTCCCAGGGATTTTGCCCTGTACCCGTTGAACTGCACCCACCAGAAGGGAGTGATGCTGTGTTAATTAGCAGAGTGATGTTTAATTAGCCGGAGTTCCCAGCTATCATGTATCAACAGGCCATGTGTAACTGAGAGCTCCACAACCCTGTCCTCCCACCACCACCAAGAGCCAATTTCATGTTTGGTGCAAGATCTGCTCAGAGAAAATCTGTTCATAAATCTAGGAAATAAGCACAGGCTATAAAAATAATGAAATCCCTATTACAGCAGCAATTCCAGTGGTACCTCAGGCTGTTAGCTACTAAAATAGTCGTTAACCAAAAGGAAGGAGTTTTATTTTTTTTTTTAATATATATATACATCTCCAACTCAATTACTGCTTAGGACTTTGACTATTTGCTGATACATTCAAGGGTAGCATTTAAATTCCAGCCTTCTTTTCATTGCTATAGTTGTTTTCAAAACTCGGTGCTTTTAAGAGCCTGTATTGTGCTCTCTGTGTTCTGAGAATATTCAGAGCCCGAGGGTTCCTGCTGCTTTTTAGTGGCTTTGTGAGCTCTTCCCCTTCACTGTTGCTGTGAGCTCAGGGAGGGTTTACAGAGAGCACTGAACACTGGGCAAGTCTCCTCCTCAGCAAACCAAAGCTCTTGCAGATGTTGGTGACTTTCCCAGAAAACCACACACATAAGGATTTTTCCAGTGTCACCGAGTGACTCTTGGAGGAGCAAGGTCTGGGATGGCTGAACAGGAGCCTGTCCTGCATTTCTGCCTCCCCTTGGATGGTTCCACATGGAACGCCCCAAGATGGGGCTCCTCAAAATCTTGAATTGAGAGATTAGTCTGAAGTTCTCTATTAAAACCCTGGCAGATAAAGGAATAAAAATGGTATTTGATACCTGCTGTAAGCTTCCAGGAAAAAAAGTAGGGTCAGGAGAGGTCAAGTATATAATCCTCTAGCTGGCTCCTCTGTGCAAGTCAGGCCACAGAAATTCATCCAATTACTGCCCTAAGCCAAACGATTTGTGGTGAAATTGGACCATTCCTTTTCAAAAGACTCGTTGCCTCGAATTAAGAGTGCAAGTTAATGGGCTATCTATCATGGCTTTCAGCAAGCCATGACAATGCTGAGGAGTGGTGGTGTGGCTATGGTTAATTATCATTTCTGGCCAAAATTTACATCTGCTTTGATTCCCTCATCTGTTTCAACCACTGAATCCTGTTATAGCCTTGTTGACTGAATTGAAGAGCTCCCTGCTACAAGAATTATTTTTTCCATCTAGTCACTTAAAGACTTTTTAATCTGCTTTTTGTTGAGCTGAATGGATTTCAACTCAGCTGTTTCCAGTGCTGTTTCTCACCAGGGGTTCTCAGTTAACTTTACATATTGTGATAGGCTCCTAGAGAAGCACATTAATTCTTTTTCACTGGGATTTCAGTGGTCTGAAATTATCCTAAACTCAGGATTTCCTTGGTAATTTCAGATTATGCCCTTAATAGCAAAGAGAAGAGAAATCACAAGCTCTCCCACACAAAATCTGCAGACAGGGCTCGGGGCAGAGCCTGCTTAGTCAGGTACAAAGAGGAGGTTTCTGGAAGCCACCCCAGGAGCTGCTGCCTTTCACATCTGCCTTATCAGCTCTGAAGGCCCCCAGTCCTTGTCACTGAGGTTCTCACAGGTCCAACTTGGATAAAAACCACAGTGAATGCGAAAACCACCACCGCAAGAGTCACAGATCATTTGAACCCACCAAAATACTCAAAAATAACCACTCTAAATCACACACTGACCAATTAGTTCAGCCAGAACAACCTTCTTTAAAGCAAACCATGTTTTGGATTTGTCTGGATTTCACGTGGACTCGTAAGCTGCCCTCATTATTTTATTTAAAGTTCTGCAACTCTCCGGAGTCTGATGGAGTGGTTTCACCCTGTTGCACCTTGCAGAGCTTCTAAAGGGCAACAGATGCAACTAAAACATTGATCCTTTGCCAGAAGGCTGCAGTTCACCAACAGTCTGCCCACGAGTGAAAAAAGATGGAGTTTTGCTCTGCCAAGCCCTCAGCTTCCCTTTGTCAGCAGCTCCAAAGTGCAAGTTAAGTCAGTTGCCAATGGCCATGGAGGTTCAGCCACATCAGAGCTGTGGCTGTGACTGCTACTCATGTTCTAAACCATCCCAATGAAGCACTGATTTAGAAGAATTAAAGACTGTAGTCAAAATAGATAGTGCTGAGTTAATGTAGCCAGGACTTCCCTTTTGCTAACAGAAGCCGGACTGAAGGAACTGATAATTCTTGGAAGGAAGTGATAAATCAGAGAAGCTGTCAAACTAGGCTTTTGCATCCTGAATAATCAATAGACCCCATGAATACAGTACAATCATAAATCAAACAGTCCTGGAAAAAACAGGATTTAGCTGTCATGAACACTAAAGGTTAAAAAGTCAAGGGAGGAAGACCCATCTTACTTCAACATTTTGGGACCCCACCCTGTAGAAAAGACCACCGACCCATTTTAAAGAACAAACTACGCATGCTTGATGGCTTTTTGGGCTAATTACCGTAGGAAGCGGGGAATGGGATGTACCAGAGCTATGAATATGCATTTGTAGTTTGTGTATTCAATATTCCTGTACATTAAAACCCCTGTGATCATCTGTAAATTGTGTGTGTGTATTTGGGAGCAATCCCGCACGCTGCCCGGCATTGTAATAAACATACACTTTCTAACTTTAAACTGTTAGAGAGTCTTTGTCCGTCATAGTTGGATATTGGTATTAGATCGATATCCATAGTTTTTTAATAAATCACCCTCCTGAGGAAATGCAGCCCTGACCTGGGACTTTACGTATTTTCAGCCATAAAAAAGTTGGGTTAGTTCCAAGTTGGAAAAAGCTTGGGAAGTCTGTTTGGATTTGCTCAGCAGGAATCAAGGCAAAGTGGTTGATGTTTTGTCCTTCCCATCCTGCCCCACAGGCACTGAAAATGTGTTGAGGGCCTGCTGTGCCCTGAGCATCCCATCCCTGCTCTACACCAGCTCCGTTGCTGCTGTGGGACCCAACACATCCTGTGAGCCCCTGCTCAGGTGAGGCTCAGCAAACCCTCTCCACTGCCCTTTGTCCACTCAAACAGCAATGGGACTGCAGCCAGAGGGAGATTTCAGCTGTGGCTGCCAAGGAGAAGATTTGTGTTCCCTTTCCTGTCTGTTCCTCTTCTCTTTCCTGAAAACCCTTCCTTGCTGCTCTGCCCGTTCAGGAACCTCAGCTCTTCCCATCCTAAGCCTGGCCAGTGATACCTCAAGGTGAGAGCTGTGTGTCCCAGCTGCACTGCCAGGCTGTCCCTGGATCTACAGCCTTGCTGCTCCTCTGAGCCCTAAAATCATTTACAGATAAGGTTTCAGGTGCTCAAAGTTTGGGATATTGCCTGAATTATATCCTGTTGTTGGGTCAGTTTTTGCTCTCCCTCCCAATGAGTCAACTCAAAGGGCAGGTGATGCCCTACTGCTTCCCCCACACTGCCCCTCCTCCTCCTCCCAGCTCCACAGAGAACTTCTGGCAAGCCTGTGCCCAGCTCCTCTTATCGAATTTGGGCAAATCTCTTGTAGCATTATCCCAGAAAAAAGCGATTTGCCATGAAATCTTAGGGGACAGATGCACTGGTGTGAACCTGCCCTGCAGGATTCAGGTGTAGTCACATCCTTGGTTATCTGCTCCTGACCTGTCAGTTGTACCTTTCCATCCCTCAAAGTCCTTCTTCCTGGAACATGCTCATGGGGGCTGTCTCCTGGGCTGCTGCATGTCCCCACTTCAGGGCATTATGCTCATCCCTCTTCCTCTGTTTGTGGCTCCCATGAGACTGAGCTGAGCCACAGACCCAGAAGCAGCAGCAGAGCTGTAGAAAACCCTTTGTGGCAAAGGTGGCATTTGGATCAATGCAAAGACAATGGTCAAAATAACAATTTTAAGGTTGTTTTTTTTTTTTTTTTTTTTTTTTTTTTGTTTTTTTTTTTTTTTTTTTTTTTTTTTTTTTTTTTTTTTGCTTTGATCTCCAGAAGTGACTTTGACAATCAGCTGACAGCCCTGCTCAGGGCTCAGCATCAGGACACCTTTTGTATTCCTGGGGAAACAGCACCTGCAGAGCAGGTGAGAGAGAGAGCAGGGCTGATATTTCTGCAAACCAGGGGCTGAAGTTTTAGGTTAACTTTGAGGTCAGTCTGATGTGTGCTATTGGAAGGCCCCTCACTGATTTCAAGCCTGGTTGTAACCACACAGACTACTCAGCCCCTGGAAATCTGTGTGCCAGGGGAGCTGGCTCCAAGTCCAGTGGTGTCTCCACAGGCAGCCAGGCTGGACACAGCTGCCTCCAGTCACTTGGCTCTAGAAATTTGAGCCCAGCTAGAAAAGACATAACTTAAAATTACCTACAAGCCTAAATTTCATGCTAATAAGTAAGTCAAGGCATAAGCCTGTTGTTTTGAAAAGTGTCTAAGCACTCAAATCTGTAGAATAAATGTCTGGGTTATGAAAAAAAATCCATGAGAGCAACTAAATCCACCTGGGACCACGAGCACTGGAGACTGTGTCACTGCAAAGCTATGGAATTTGGGCACTAGCAAATGCAAACAATTCCTAAGAATTCACGTAGATACAGGCACAGCCTCGTCAGGACTTCAGTCCTGTGACTTAAGGGAGAGATGTGAACAGATGTCTTGAAAAAAACAGCCCCAGATCGTGCCTGAGCACAGTCCTTTGTCTGGTAATGGTGGCACCAACAAGGGCAAGTAAAACCCACCCAGGCTGATGCTCATGGAACTACAAACAGCCCTCCCCAAAAACAAACAAAACCACACCTGGAGCCTTTCACACATTTTGCAGAACATACTCGGATTCTCCCATTATCCTGAGAGGAAGCCTTAGAGAGGGGTCTTCAGTCTCCAATTATTTTGATTTTAAACAAAGCGAGTTAGGTAATGGGAGAAGTATCAGCCCCCAGCCCAAGCTTACCCCACCTGTCTCAACAGGGAGCCCAGGGGTGACTGGGAGCAGCAAAACAGGGCTCTGTTTTTCCAGACTGACAGCACAGGTGATGCCTTTCTCCTTCCTCCCCTTCTCCCCTCCTCATCCCCACCCCATCTGTTCTGCCCTCACCCCCACAGTCCATGATCCTGCCTTTTCCTTTTCCTTTTCCTTTTCCTTTTCCTTTTCCTTTTCCTTTTCCTTTTCCTTTTCCTTTTCCTTTTCCTTTTCCTTTTCCTTTTCCTTTTCCTCTGTCCCCCTTCTCCACCATTCCTGGTAGAATTTATTTAACTCCCTTTCAGGTGCCGGGGAATTGGCAGAGACAAAGCAGGAGGAGCCTCTGGCCGGGGTGATGGGCACAGGGATAATGCTCACACCTCAGCATCCCACAACAATAGAAAATGCCTCTGTCAGTCTCAATCCCTGGGAGACAGGCACTGCTGAGATACCTTCTGACAATGCTGCTCCAGTCTGATTAGCGTTCCCTTATCTGGGATCGTTTTGAAAAGCAAGAGCATTATGCTGAGCTCTTTGTTACTACCAAGCTTCAGAGGGGTGGGGGGAGGCACACGCAGCAGAGCCCAGGAACAGCAGGCAGGTTTGTCCCTTTGTGGAGCTGCTGCTTTTTAAAAAGCTTTGCAAGGGAAAGAAAGAGAAAAATTGATTAAAATAAAGAGAGAAAGCAATTAAATCTAGAACTTCTAGATAACCCCCCACTAATTGTCTTGGGCCTCTCCTGGGCTGGCAACAAACCTTGCACAATCAATCTTTTGTCTTGCTTGTTTTTCGGTTTGTCTCTTGTTCATGCCCTGTAAACACGGGGAGGGGAGGAGGGTTTTGTGATTGAAGCCCAGGGTGTGTGAGGAGTCTGCATTTCTGATGCTCCTAATTTATTTCTGTTGCTGTAGCACAAGGAGAGCCTGATCTCAGCTGGGATATCTGACACACAACATGCCAGACTGCTGAACAGGCAACAGCATCAGCCACGTTTTACATAGGCAGATCTGAGCACAGAAAAGAGAAAACAACTTGTCCAAGGTCAAAGAGGGAGCCTGAGTCAGAGCTGGCTCTCCCAAGGCCCAGTGTTTGATAAAAACACCTCTGCTGCAGGTTTGCTGGGTGAAGTGCTCACAGGGCACTGGGCCCTTCCAGGAGATGGATCCAAGCCCATTTGCCACAGGAGGGAGAGGATTCCTCTTTGCCCTGTGTGGGCTGCCCCATGCTTGGCAGATCATGGTTTGCCAGGGTGGATTTCTCTTGGATGGCAAAATATGGAGTAAATGAATTTAAAAATGGGAAGAAAGTCTCCAGCAGCACATGGAGGGGAAAAGAGCTGATCTCTGCTATCCAGGGGAGCACAGGAGCAACTGGATGCTCCTTCCCAATGCTGCAAGGCAGGTTTCTTCACTCCAGAGCCCGCTGGAGATGTTTAATCAAATCCCATGATGGCCTCAGGCTGATCTAAAACCACTGGGACAAAACGCTGACACCCTGTGGGGAACAGAGCTGCTTCTGCTTTCTCCTTGGAATTATTCCAAGCCCTGTGGGGCCAGCTCCATGTGAGATCCCACAGGCTTTCAGCCTGAGGAGCAGGTTGTCATCCACTGTCACAACCCAGTGCTCCCTGCTTGTCCTTGGCTCTGGGTCCTCTGCTTCTCCTTCCCCTCAAGGGTAATTTGTGGGGGGAGATGAAGGAGCAATCCCAGCAGAGCCCTGCTGATTGCAAGGCTTCCAGGAGAGCTCCAGCAGCCCCACCACATCCCCAGCAAATGCCTCCCAACTTTAATCAACTCTGTGAGAAAATTAAGTAGCAGTTTCTCCTTTTAGTTTATGGCTCATGAGAGGCTTTTCTCTGCCTTTAATGAAAAAAATGAACAAGAATTGCTCTCATTTTCCTGCCCTCCATCTTCTTGTGCTCTTTCCACCTTGCTCAGCTCCTTAAAAAGCTGCTTAAAAACGTAACTCTGCTGCCTTCTAATTTGCCTGATGGAATGTTATTTCAATCATGCCATTAGCCAAAACTAAATCCAGCTCTGAGAAACCACTGCAAACCCGCCTGTGAACACCCCAGAGCACCTGGTGCTCCTTGAGGGTTTATTCCTGATCTCAGATTCCCATAACTCCCAGGCAGCAGGAATCCCTGGGGAGGGAGCAGGGAATGCAGATATCCCTGAGCCCTGTGCTGTGCTCCATGGTCACTCTGTGTCCCAAAATCTGTCCCAGAGGGAATGAGGACACCCAGTACAGCGGGGAGGTGGAGCTGCCCTACGGGAAAACAAAAGCCACGGCGGAAAAAATCGTGCTGGAAGCCAACGGGAAAAAGGTACAAAATCCAGTGGTGGCACCCCTGGAATTACAGCACAGGAAAGGGGGAGATGGTAGGAAAGACCCCACAGCTCCTGTTTAAATGTGCATCCAACCTCTGCAATAACCACATTGTCCTAAGCCTCCCAAAGTCTGATATCCCCACATCAGCAGGAAGCTGCCAGACTCTCCCAGGATCAAAGGGTGCTTCCCTTTTAGGCTGTGCTTCAGCTCCAGCAGGAGTGTCACTTTGGAAAGGGCTGTGCTAAATTATGTCTGAAGGAATTGGGTTCAACTAGTCCAAACTGAAAAAAAGTGTAATTTCCAGGCTTTCCAGAGTGGCTTAAGAATTAAAAATATTGGTGTACCCAGGGCCAGCCCCCTACCCAAGGTGGCTGTTCAGTGTTCTAGACTGGCAGTGCAGTCAGCAGATATAGTTCTTCTATGTTCTTCTAGACAATGCAAGAGAATGAGACTTGTGCTCTAAACAACTGCCAGGAGCATTCTCTCCCCCAGTCCCAGTCTGAGGCCAGCCAGTTGGGCTGCCTTGATCAATACAAATATTGGTTTGTATTGATCCAAATGGTACCTGGTTTTGGTTGTTGCAAATCCTCTTTTATACACCACAGCTGCAGAAGGGTTCGTGCCACCAGCACTCCCCACCCAGCACCTCTCAAGGAGCACCATGTGAGTGCTATGGGAAAAAAAAAAAAAATTAAAATTAAACTGGGCGCCTCCTTGTGTTTTTAGGGACCCAAAGTAGGTGCCAAACATGCAGAGCACCTCTGAAATGTTGACTCCTCCAGGCCAGTATAGCCAGGGTTTGGGTTTATCTGGGAAACCCAGTGTCACTGTGGAAGATTCCATCTCTGGATCCTTCTGAACTGGACCTAACCACTGATGTCCCTCCCTGATGTTACAGCTGAGCAACGGTGGCACCCTCAGAACCTGCATCATCCGTGCCAACACCATCTATGGGGAGAAGGCAGCCTTCCTGCAGGAGCTCTATTTGCTTGCTAGAGCCAGGAATGGAGTTCTGAACTACCTGGAGCCTGAAGACACCGAGCGTAATCTCACCTACGTGGGTGAGTGAAGACTGAGCTCTTTGCATGGGGTGCTCCCAGCTTTAGTCACAGGGGATTTTACATGTCAGCTTAGCCATAATCCCCCAGACAGAGAGATGGGTATGGTGAATGAGCACAAATGGGTTTGGAACCACGAAACTTAGACTGGCTAAAGGATTTTAAAAGCAAGTTTAAAAAAAAATGATCATGTTTTTATTGTATTTTTATAATATTTTATTGTAATTTTATATATTTATTATATTTTATTAAATTTTTATTATTTTTAATATTTATTTTATTCAGAATGAAATTTTTTAAAGCAGGGGTTTTTTATTTATTTTATTATTTATTTTATTGTTTTATTACTGTTTGCCTGGGAAGGGTTTTAATTTTTCCCTTTGAGAAGCATTTCAGGGATTTATGCTGGGGGCAGAGACAGAAATTCCAGCTGTGTTTTTAAAAAAGTTTTTGCAAGGATAAGACACTTCTTCATTAGAAAAAAAAAATTAAACTATCACTGCTTGTCAAGTTCTTTACAGAAAAGGCTGCACTACATAACCAGTTTTAGTAAGCACAAGAAATTACTCACAAAACTTACAGGAAGAGTTTGTTCTGGAGCCTTTCAGGGGGGTGTAATTCACCATCAGCTCATGCAGCATTCAGTGATTCCTGTGCAGCACATCTACATGTCTCTTTCCAAAAGTGCAGATTTTGAAAACGCTGTTAGAGAAGAATCAGGCCCAGATAAATCAAGTGACTCCTTCAAAGGCTCACAGCAGAGGCAGGGATCAAACCCTGGAGCACTGCCTCCTATTCATCCTGCTCTCCCTACAAACCACTGCCCTTGTGCTTCACATGAACCAGGATCACAAGGCCCATTAATTGTCCAGCTCAAAGGGGAGACCAGAGGTTTACAGGCTCTTGGAGGCCTGGATTAACCACTCAGTCTCTCAGCTGAGCACACCATGAGGGCCTCCCTGAAGATGGCAGGTCCAATGCTCTCATTCTCCACTAAACAGGGGAACTGAGCTCCTCCTTGATGCTGTTTTACACCACAACAACACAGACTCTGAGATTCAGAAGGCTGAAAATGACTCCTCTATTTTTGGGATGTGTCTCCCTTTTATACTATTTCACACAGACCAATTGGATTGGTGACACAAAGGCAAAACCTCCTCACTCACATTGGTAAGAGCAGAGGGACATCAAGAAGTCCCTCCTGGGGAAATGAATGAATAACAAAGTTCCAGTTACAAAAACACTTCTCCTGTTTACAGAAAATTCCCTGGGGAAAGAATTTCAGAAAACCAAAACACCCCAGGCGTGGAACCACCTCCTGAATGGCTGTTTCTGTTCTTTCTCCAGGGAATGTGGCATGGATGCACGTCCTTGCAGCAAGGCACCTGCAGCTGCAGCCAGACCTGCTGGCAGGACAGATTTACTATTGCTATGATGACACCCCCAGCAAGAAGAGTTTCCTGGTCAGGCACCAGCTGCTGTCCAGTGCAGACCCCTCGGTGAGGCTGGGCTCACACATCCCCTACTGGAAGATGTGGTTGATGATACAGCTGCACAGGCTCATCAGGGCCATCCTGCCTCCTTTCTGGAGGCCACAGCCTTTCCTCAGCGTGGCCCTGCTCAACACCATAGTCACCAGCTTCTCCTTCCAGACAGACAAAGCCTCCAGGCACTTTGGGTACAAACCCCTCTTCACGTGGCAGGAGAGCAGGCTCAGGACTGCACAGTGGCTGAGAGCAGCTGCAGGGAGCCTGGGACCCCCCCAGCTGCATGAAAAGAAGAACTGAGCAGCAGTTTTGGGGTGAGGAACTTGCTTATCACAGCAGCAGGTTTTTCATCCGAGCTCCACAACCTGCACGGACCTTTGCAAGCAAATAAATCCTGGGACGGAAACAGAGAAGGAGGAAAAACTCTCAGGCTGCAAGTGATACCCTCATCATGCCAAAATCTCAGCTATTTTGTGTCCCTTAGGGGCATTTGGAACCTTCCCTGCACACACACACAGGCCTTGCTGGCCTCCCTCATGTCCTTGGTGCCACCACTGCATGGTGACCTGTGGTGACAAGAGAGAACAAGCTCAGGTGGGAGATGGTGCCCAGCAAATTTTACCTTTGTGGTAAAATCAGAGAAGCAGTTTTGTTCCTGGGAAGCCACGGTCTGGGACATTTGGTGGGGTGGCTGTACCTGGCTCAGCCACTGAAGGGCTCTTCAGTGATAGTTGGGGAGGACAAGTAAAACCCAGCAGGTTCTTGCTCTGATTTAGGGTTTAATAAAAAGAAAAAAAAAAAAGTATTCCCTTCCCCAAAACTGCCTCTTGTAAGGTGCTTCCTGATATTCTTTACATGTGGAATACTGAATATCTATTCTGAAATATTATCCCTATAAAAGAAAAACCTCCAATCTTTTGTCCTAACAAGACACAGGCTGATTTACCTTTTAATTGTATGGATGGAGAACTGATGTCTACAAGCTCAAAGGTGGGATTCACATGGTTTGCAACTCCAAATCTCTCACCACAGAGCACTCCAGTGGCAAAGCAAAGCAGATTCCAGCCCATGTTCAGCTGCTGTGCTGGCAGAAAGCAAGTGAAGGCCTTAGGGGCTGCATTTATGCTAAATAACATTTAAACTCTGGGAGGAAAAGGTCATTTCCACTCCTTCCATGGCACTGGGGCTGCACAGATGATATTTTCCTCACACAGACTGGGTGGGCACTTCCAGGAGGTTCACAGCAAAACTGTGGTTTCTATCAGTTTATCAGCTTCTCTGTTTTTAAGACTCGCAGAGAGGCTGGTAAATCTGCATTATGCACAACTGAGATTTCAGTTTTCACTTGAGCTTGGAGGAATGGGATATTTTTACAACACTGACTCGAACTGAAAATTAACTCTGTTAACATCACACTTCTGTGCTCTGTGAATCTGTACCCATCTCTTAAGTGTTCCTGAATAAAAGTGTGCACATGCACAAATAGAAGCTTATTTTAATTACAAGTGCCCTGATACTCCTTGAAAAAGCAAGTTTCAGCATGGCATCCTTGATAGAGATGATGAAAATTTGCTTCCTGTTAGTCCTGGTAATTACCCAGGAAGGAAAGTGGAGCAATACAGTGAGAGCTGCCAAGTGAAATTTGCCGAAATTCACACTCACAAGAGAATTCTTCAAAATGAGCTTACGAGTCAGAAATCAGTTGCTCAGGTAATTCATCACTAAGCTCATATAACAAATAAATTTGGCCCAAACTGTTGCAATCTGCTCACAGAGAGTTTGAAAAGGTGAAGTGTGTAAATGACCAGTTCCCTGCTATTTTTCCCCTTCCACTTGTGCTGAGGGGCTGTTAAGAAAGAGGATAATAAGATTTCTGATTTTTCTATATTCACTAAAAGCCTCTTTGCAGTTTTTTTTTTCCCTTTATCCAAATGGTAGCTGAGAAGTCTAAGAAGGTCACAAACAAATCCACCCTCGATTCCTCTCCAGAGCATCCCCACAGTGCGTCAGCCTTTGCCTCAACAGGTTTCGATGCCTCTGAAATGATGGATTTTTTTTTTCCTGCCAAAAAAGAGCCACTGGGTGGAGCTGCGAGGCTGGGAACGGGATTGATTCTGCAAGGACCGAAATCCCTGCCCAGGCTGGAGGGTCTGTCCTCACTGTGGCACTGGGAATTCTCCCCTCCTCTGGCTGGAAGCAGTCCCCATTTTATCTGCATGTAGCCCTGTAATCAAAGACACCGAGGAATTTTATTTCTTTTTTTTCCACTCGGAGCTCATTAGAAAAGAATAAGAGTTTGGTTTTTGTTTTTAAAAATAGAAGGGATTTTGGCTCTCTGACCTCTGAGAAGCCTTGCACAAGCACAACAGGCTGATGCCTTCAGTCCCAGTCCCTCGGTAATTCCTCTGTGGGATTTGGAGCTGCTGCAGATATCAGATGGGAGAGTTGTCAAGCCCCAGTACTATCCCAGAGATTAATGCCTTACAAGCTTACCTGCTTTCATAAACCTTGCTGGGAACCTCATCATGCTTTTGTTCCTGTCCTGCTCATCATCACCTATGATTCTGATGCTTATCAGGGTGCAGATGACATGCAGGATAAGCAGAAGGGATTTTCAAAGGAGGTTAAGTGCTGGCTTTTTCAAAAGTATCTGAATTAGCTGGCTGCTCAGCTTTTTTTAATACCTACTCACCTCCCAGGCTTTGACAAAAGCAACCAGAGGATTCCCTTTCCCTGGTCATGGTGGAAATAGGGGGAAAAGTTAGACAGCAAAGCCTCTGTGCTATTTTCCAAAAAGATGAGTAAGCTTCCTTTGGCTGCTCTGCCTTTTGGCTCCTCCAAGCTAATGCTGCTGCAGACTTCCTGTTAGATCCTTGATTTTATCAGATTATAACTTGTTTTCCCCTGGCAATGCTTTAATTCTTTCTACTGCATTGGGTTGTCATTGGCTTTTCTTTTCAGGGTCTCAGCCTTATTATGTAACAGCAGCAGCAAAAAAAAAAAAAAAGAAGAAAAGAAAAAAAATATATATTTCAGGTCTGTTTCTACTTCTGGAGAGGAGCCTTTGTGCACAATTACTCATCCAAGAGATTCAGCAGGTATAACTGCTTCCCCCAGGGGCTCCATTATATAATTGGATTTCAGCCATACAAATTAAATCCTATCTTACCCCTTAGTTAAGCCAGGCAGTAAGTATTTAATGCTAATATCCCTGACAACTATTGCAGGGAGAAGCAGAGCTGAAGCACGGAGGAGACAGATGCAGGCAATCTCTGCTGCAGGATCAGGGAGGATGAGCAAGGACTGACACTTGCTTGTATTTTCAACACGGTTAAACTTCCCCAGGACTGGCCATGGCTCGGCTGGAGTTGTTGTGTGAGCCTGAGCAGGGTTTTCCTTTGGTTTTCCATGCTCCAGGAGTGTTCCCGTGTGCACTTCAAAGAGCCACATGCCTAACCCTGTTTGAGTTTCTCTGGAAGTCTCTGTTCTTGTGCAACATCTGAAGGAAGCAAATTTAGCAATATTAAAACTCAAGCCAAACACAAAACCGAGCAAAGAATCCCCGAATTAAAAAAAGAAACTCCGGGCTGAGTTACTCATTCATCTGCATTTTCCGCCACACTCGCTCTTCTCCCGGCGTGTTCCTGTGAGACAAAGCCCTCTGGGCAGAGCCCATCTCTTTTGGTGTCTGGTACATCAGTCACACAGTCAGGGCATGGTAATAAAGCAAAATAGATTCGTGGTAGGAGTTAAACCAGTTGGTCTGGTCCTGTAATTGGAACATAATCTCATATTGACAGTGTTTGACTCAGGATGCGCAGGGAGCAGACGGCACCGGGCCAGGCCCCCATCGACCCCAAGGATGGCAAAGATGGTTTCCATGTCCAGCTCCTCATCTGAGGTATTGGAAGATTTGCTTCCCCAAAAGGGCCTTGAGCCCCTCACTGATCCTGGTTAAAGCCCCACACTCTGCTCTGCCCAGAGCCCACAGCTTGGCTGGCAGGAACTGCCTTGGGGACACGGGGACAGGGTGGGAACGGCACCTAAAGGACAAAAGACTTCCAAGTCTATTGGAATTCTCACTGGGCCAGGAGTTTTTAGCTCCACGAGGGTCCAACACACTCTGAGGGTTTAATAAAAAGAAAGAAAATATGATTTCACAGATACAGCTTAAAATAACTTGTGAGATGGCAGGATTGAGTGTGTCTTGAAAAAGCAAAAAGGTTTTAATTTAAAAAGAAAATAAAACAAAACAAAAGAACAAAAGCCACTCACAGTGTAGGGACAGATCTCACACACCTGCTACAACACCCCAAAATGTGCTGAGAAGCCTCGTGCTCTTCCTAAAATATTGAACGATTTAGGTGGGTTTTTGGCAAACAGCCCAACAGAGAACAGCTACATTTCTGAGAAACACCTAAGAGACCTATCAGTGCTTTTGTCTTGGCATTGAGCTAATTATTGCCAGGGGAACATAGAGACTTCTAGTGTCTTTCTCTTAAAATGTCCTGGGGTGAAACTGAGACCCCTTTCCTTGCACAGAAAACACTCACTGGTGCAGTGCAGCACATCTGCTGGGGCACAGAGTCCCAAAGCTCTGCATCCCCCAGGAGCCAGCAGGGACCTGCCTGGGACACGAGGCAGCAGCCCAGGGGTGCTCTCAGTGCCAGGGACACCCACCCCTGTCACCTTTCTGCTCCTTTTCTCACCTCTAAAAGCTCCAGTGGCAGAATTAACTCCACAGAGCACACAAGCAACAGTGACTAATTCCTTCCCCCCAGCCCAAAATGCTGAGCTAAAGCAGGTGAGAGGAGAGGAAACACATTTATTCCAAGACTCATCCTATGGCAGAGTCCAAGTGCAAACACTTGATGTGAGAGAAGAATACCAAGCTTCTTATAGCTGCTGCAGGAAGTTTAAATTGATTTTTCTCCATTTCAGCAATTAATTCCCATTAATCAACTTACTGTACAATGCTGCACAATAATTCACGAGTTTTATGTATTATATGAATAAAATTGCACATATATTTTTATGTGATTTTCATTTAATTGAATTCCAAGGAGATTTATCTGCTGGGTTATTAATAAATCTTAATACGGCCTATAACACTCAATTGATATTTAATTAACCTGCAATAACTGCCTTGTAAAATGTAAATTAAATGCTTTATTTTTTCCAGGCATATAACGTTAAATCAAGTCCTTCATTCTACCAGCAAAGCAAAAAAAAAAGTGGGGAAAAAACCAACATTTCAGGCAACCAAACCTTAAACCTGAAAATATTTGATGTTTAAAGAGGTTCAGACTGGAAATTAGATCCATTCTTTCTAATCAGTTCTTCTCTTGAGGAGATACTTTTTCCACTCTTCCCACTTTTAAAGATCACAGAATTTGAGTGGATTTAGATGAAACAACAAAATCTCAGGAGGCTTGAAGAGAAGCGAGAGGGGCCCATTACTAATAATAAGGCTGCAAATTCCCAAAGGTATTTGGCATTTTTCTGAAAGTCTTGGCTCCTGGAGTCTCACTATTAAATGAGAATGTCAATTTTCATTTAAAAAATTTAAAAAAATTTAAAAAAAAGGAAAGGAAAAGGAAAGATGTTAAAGCCCTTTGATAGGGGAAGTTTGCAAACCTGAATGTCAAAGGCATGAGAACTAAGAGACAAAAATACATAAAATTTGATCCTTATCTTTTAAAGTATCAGAACTTTTTGAGACTGAGATGTTTGAAATCTGGGAGGTGGTAACGAATGATCAAAACAGCCTTTACAAGAAAAGAAGAGAACAATCCAAATTATATTTTAAGATCAAACTCTTCTCCTCCCTCTCCCCCAGCAATTTACATAGATCTACATTAAATACTGCAAACTGCAAAAACAACTGGTTCTGATTTCCAAAGCAGGAGAGCTGGCTGCCTTTTGCAAGGTGATTTGAAAACTTCAGGAGAACATGACTGTCCAAAATTGATTAAGTCTATAAAGTTTTGCTGCCACAGCATCTAAACGTAGTATATCTTTCTTTTTTAAATGCATGGAGGGGCCAGTCTGTGTCTCAATATTTTATTAAACAGGGTATTTCCACCAAAGGACAGTAACCCTCACTGTCTGTAATCTGTCTGCATTAGATCACTTTAAAAGGTATTAAATGGAAATAAAAAGTTAAATGTACCACGGATTTTAAGGGTGTCACAGCATGGAAGAATGAAAATGAAGAGAATGGATTCTGACTTGCAGTAAATGAACAGAAATAAATCCAGAGCTGTTGGAATGGGAAGCCTGTCCCCACTCAGTGTTCATCCTCTTCAGTCACTCCTCCTCTTGCTGCACCACCCCAGCCCAGGGCAGGGATTCCATGGGCACCTCCAAGGGCTGAGGGAGCTCTGAGGTGCTCCCAGCAGCAGAAGGGGATGAGATCCTGCAGCCCCACAGAGCTGCCAGGACCTTCCCTGCTCACCAGGCACTGCTTCTGTCCCCCAGAGCTGCCAGGATCTGCCTGCCCTGCTCACCAGGCACTGCTTCTGTCCCCCAGAGCTGCCAGGACCTGCCTGCCCTGCTCACCAGGCACTGCTTCTGTCCTCCAGAGCTGCCAGGACCTGCCCTGCTCACCAGGCACTGCTTCTGTCCCCCAGAGCTGCCAGGACCTGCCTGCCTTGCTCACCAGGCACTGCTTCTGTCCCCCAGAGCTGCCAGGACCTGCCTGCCTTGCTCACCAGGCACTGCTTCTGTCCTCCAGAGCTGCCAGGACCTTCCCTGCTCACCAGGCACTGCTTCTGTCCCCCAGAGCTGCCAGGACCTTCCCTGCTCACCAGGCACTGCTTCTGTCCCCCAGAGCTGCCAGGACCTGCCCTGCTCACCAGGCACTGCTTCTGTCCCCCAGAGCTGCCAGGACCTGCACTACCAGGACCAGGCACTGATTCCAGCCCCAGCCTGGCCACTTCCCACAGGAGCACCTGGAGCACGGGGTCAGCACATGTAGGTGGCCTCATGTCACAAGAGCTGACTGGGGTTTTGCAGAGTTTTTGGGTTTAATCCCCAGCTCCAGCACAGACTTCCTGGATTTTTGTTCTGTTTTTCACATTTACAACTAGTTTCTTCCTCTCTTCCCCTTCTCTGCATTTTATGATTTTGGTAATTGATCAGGAATAGCCCTTTCTCCTTCTTTTGCCTTTCATCTTTCTAAAGGAGGAGAATGTATCCCACCAATGTGGGATCTGCTGTTTGTGCACCACAGCCCCTCCCCAGGACACTTGTGTTTTCCTCCACTGCATAGACAGGACTTGGGAGGGGTTTTTTTCCCCTTAGAGTGGGTTTCTAACTGAGCTGCATCCAGCCCTCGTTAAGGCCTGACCATGACTGACAGTTCACATTATCCTGGGCAGCACTTTTGATCGGGCAGAGTCACCTGGGAGCAGCCACAGGAGTCCCATCCACTCACAGGCTGCTGGGAATTAAATCACATCCTGAGGAGCAAATGGAACTGGTTACAACGTGTTTAACCTCCTTGAGACCCGAGAACCTCCTCACAGAGGTTTTACCACAAGGTTTTCACAAGCCCAGAGCAGGACTGCTGGGCCCCCTGTGAACACCCTGCTTTTTGGGGATGTAGGATATCTCCATCACCTGAATTATTGCTCTGCCCCATAGTCACACCCATCCCTAGTCCTAGTCCTAAACCCCTTTCTGACCACACCACCCTCATTTTAAATCCCAGCTCCAACATCTTTCCCTTTGAGAAGCACAGCAGGTTAAGTATTCCTGACATTTCCACGGTGCTCAGTGTCACCTTTGGTACAGGACTCTCACAGCAATGACCTCTCTGGTGACAGAGGGAATGGTGATAGCAAACCTCTTACCCAGCTGGTGACCAAAAAGCAAAACATCCACAGTCCTGCTGCCGAGGGGTTTATTGGGAGCAATCCCAGTTACTTACATGGAGATAGGAACTGACTGTGGGGGGATCAGCACTTGTGAGCTCTTCCTCTCTCAAAATTCACATCTGGAAATGAGCAGAAATATCTAAACCAGCCCATCTTAGCACTGGGGACGTGCCCTTAACTCACACATCTGAATGCTTTGTGGTTGCACACAAACCTCTCACACTCTGGATGGTGCTGCTGCATCCTGTCCCTAAATCCATCCCCACACCCTGCCCTGGGGCAGGAATGGGGGCTTTGACACCAAAGAGAACGATTTTGTGTTCCATTTCAAAGGGATTTAGAAACTCTGCTCCCTCTCAGAAACCTGCCCAGCCTCCCTCAGAGGCTGTGCACAGGCTTGACATGACACCAGATAATGTTTGTGGGCTCTGGCATAACTGGGGATTACTGCTCTGAAAAGGAGGACTTGCTGAAGTGGCTGTGGTTTAAAGAAGGATTTGAAAGGGGAGAGAAGTACAGAGGGAAGCTGTTCTAGACACTAAGTCACATAAGAGAAGGCTTAAAAACCGAAAGCAGGAGGAAATGAAGGGATCTGAAAAGGAAGGGATTTGGGATAAATGAGTGGAGGAGGAGGAGAAACGTCAGCTAGCAGTGAGATTACACGGGGCAACGTGTGAGCTCCTTCAGCCCTTCCTCTTGGGGTGACAAGAGTGGTGGGAAAGGAGAGATGCACCAGTGAGCTCTGGGCTGGCTGCAGGAGGAAAATGGGCAACCCCACTCTCCTGGTGGGAATTGAGGGAGTTTGGTGGGATGGCAGCACAGATTGCTCAGATCACAGAGTAACTGATGGTGGGAACCTCTTACAGGCAGCTCCAGCTGAAGCAGGGTCCAAAGTACAGCCAGGTGTTTCCAAGAAGTCAGGAGGGGTGTGGGGAGGAGCAGGAAGCTGAGAGATGCTGGTGGAGGGTAATGGCGTAATGTTCACTCACCAGGCTGAATTAAACAGGGCTGGCTCTGTTCATGGATTTTCCTGCACTAGTTTGCACTGGTTATCACAGATAAGCCCCATTAATGCAACTCTCTAATGATGTTGGGAAACCTCAATAATGGAAATTACCTGCTCTGAATGGACAGATGAATGGAAGTTACACAACCTCTGCCCTACTTCCGAGAAGCACAGCAGTGTTGAGTGGGTGCAGCCAAATTTAATAGCTCTTATCAAAACCAAGGAAAAGACTTCCATTCAAGAAGTAACCAGGAGAAAAGCGAGGACTTGGGAGTGTTGCACAACCCCAGCAGCTCTGGACTCACACCAACAGCAGCACCTCCAGAGCTGGAACAATGCACCAGCTCCAGTGCTTTGACAGGTGGCCAAGGGCCTTACAAAACACCCCAAAGAGTTAATGCAAATCCATATGACCAGGCCTATTAATGGCCTGTCATTGCCTGTCTGCAGATCACTGTTTGGTGCCAATAAGCTCTAGATTTCCTCAGTTTATCCTTAGCTGGCACTCCTGGCACTGGGGGGATTCCATAACGTCCTGAAATCTGAAGGACCAACCTCTTCTCTACCCATCGAATCAGCATTCTGGCCTCAGTTTCTTCTGCCGTTTAATGGGGACAACATCTTGTACCTTCCCTGTAGCCACGGGACATTCATGTCCAGCTGTTTTCAGAGCTCAATAACTCAAGCAGACGTTATTTTGAATTTCTTATTGTCCCAATTTAGGTTTTAAACCAATTCTTACAATCTTTCACACACATGACAAAATTATCAAAAGCCATTTGCAGCTGGTTTTAAATCTGCACCAGACTTCCCTGAAACCTGGTGTTTCTGCCCCATTTGCAGAGGACTTGGCAGGGAGGACAGGAGAAAAAACTGCATTTCCCCTGTCTTTGCTCCCTTGTCTGTTAACGTGAAACCTAAAATACTCCCCTCCATTTTGGATCAATGTCACATAACCTCATTTCCTCAGCTTAAAAAAAAGCCTTAGATTTTATATGTTGCACTAAAATATGTCAGCACTGCTCAGTTAATAAACAGTGCTAAATCAAAAGCAGGCCCCAGTTCGTAGATCATGGGAGCAGCGTCAAACATGGGGAGTGATACCACAGCAGAGATGTAATGGACAGGCTCCTTAGCCTGCGTTTATGGCTGTGAAAGAGAAAAACCTGGTGTTCAGTCACTTCTCATTCACCAGAGGCTGTCACACAATCTCTCACAGCTTTTTGGGTTGTGTTTATTTTTCCTGGGGTTCCCAAGGGCTCTACCTTCTGATCCCCCTGCAAAACCTCCTCTGTGACTACCCAAAGGACTAACCCCTGACTTACAGCCAGAACTTGAAGCTTTTACTGCACGTTAGAGCAGATCCTTACCTGATAAATCAGAATATCCCCCATCCATTTACACCCGCAGAGGAAACAATTTTCACAATTCAGAGGAACAAGAGCTTTATTTTCTCCTCCATGTTGACTTTTCCTGTGTGGTGACCGTTGAAGCAAAGAAACTTCTCTCCCTCTCACTTGTCAGCAGGACACCCCAGCGGCTTTCAGGGCTGGAATTCAGCACCTATGGCCACCCTGGCCTGGCAGCACCACGCCCTGCCACAGCCAGACCACACTGCAGTTCCTGTGGGCTCCTGGGGAAATAAAAGGAATGAATCCCATCAAACTGTCCTAGTTAGTGCCACCTCCAAACCAGCATCCTGAATTTGGGGCGAAACAATGAGGATCATGTCCCTGAGGCTGTCACACATGGCCATTCATTATTCCCATGTTTTTGGAGACCACCATGAGCAGACCCACAGAGACCCCATTTACTGCTCCTCACACCTGAAACACGACCAATTACTGTGTACCTTTGGAGATTAATAGTGAAAAAGCTCCTCTCACTCAGTGCTGGAAAGAAAATGTTTTTGGAAAGCTGTTCCTGTCATTTGATATTGTCCAGTTTTTCCACTGAGAAAAGCCAAATGCGAAACCTACGGAGCTGGTTCAGTTTTTCCCTTGGCAATGCCCAGCTAAAGGCTGCTCAGTGTATCCACACAGCCCCTCCTGCTGCTCCTGGAAACTGCCAGGGATGAACACAGAGGTGCCAGGCACTGCCCAAGGCCACCTGGGTGTCATCCCCAGGGGGATACCTGAGGGACAAATCTCACACTAGTGTTGACCCAGCTATAAACACTTGCAGTGTTGCAGCAGGGAATGTCCCAACCCTGGGAGAGAGGAAGGACTGCAGCAATGCAAGGACTCATGCCTGCCACTCTCAGCTGAAAAATCAGCCGCCTAAAAGTTAGTTTGAGTTTGAACTTCCTGCTGTGGTGAATGGAGAAGGGAAGCTGGCACCTCTGGAGAGTCATTAATCCCTTCCCAAGATATCTGTCTGAGCCAGGGAGGGTGGATTGATGCTGAAGGTGCCAGTGTCTTTTGACAGGGACTCTAAAAGGAGCCTTGATGATTATCTTGGACTTTTAGGCAGAGTCAGTTAAGGTGAATCTTTGCTGGAGTGAAATCAGTGGTGGTTTCGCCTTTGACTTCAGTGGGGCTGGGTTTTCACCACGGCAATCTGAACAGATTAGGAAAGAAAAATAGAAATAGGGAAACGCATCTATAAGGGAATGAAATATTTATTCCCCCAATTCACAGAGAGCAATTAAGATATGAAGAGATTAGGGGAACTCTTCACAGGCACTGAGTGGGCTTATATTGAACAAGAAAGGAGGCTTTTGGAAGCCTGCAAGCACAACTTGAGCTCTCAGCCACCCTTGCTTTTCCTCCCAGGAAAAGCATCATGCAAATGTGAGGAGGAAGGAATCGCGGCAGACATGCCATCTGGGAGGATGATGGACACCAAGCTGACTAGGAATAAATAGCAAAATATAATAAATTCCAAGCCATGCCAACAGCAACTGTTGTGCTATGAATTAACAGTGCTATTAAATGTTTACGCACACACTTCTGTCAGCACCTGTCAGCATTTATGCAATACATACGTTGGCAAATCTGTATTACGTTATTTCTTGCAACTGATCTGCATTAATACTGCCCGTGCACATGTTCAAGCAAATTGCTACACTTCTTTTTTTGACCTATCCATGTGCAAAAGGTGCAGCAGTTCACAGGATTTTATGCCTATGCAGCAAATTCGAGGTTTATGTGCCAGGCAGCAGAGCAAGGCTGGGGGATAGAGGGCAGCAAAGGAAAGAGAAAGAGGAGCAGGGAGGAACAAGGGACCTGGAAAGCCCCGGCCGGGGCTGGAGGATGCCTGAGGAGATGGTGGTGGGCTTACGGCAAAACTGGGTTCACCCCAAACCAGGCCACAGAAGGGGAGGCACACTACAAGCCTCCTTGAGCAGGGAAGAAAAGGACAGAGGTGGGGGAAGCCCCAAAA
Source organism: Zosterops lateralis (assembly GCF_965231275.1). Lineage (NCBI taxonomy): Eukaryota > Metazoa > Chordata > Aves > Passeriformes > Zosteropidae > Zosterops > Zosterops lateralis. The sequence goes on along the minus strand of NC_139779.1, from coordinate 7,010,941 downwards.
TCCAGCCCAAAGTTGCAGCCCCAGTAGAAAACACGCTTGGCTCAGGGCTTTGCTAAACTCGTGCTGCAGGGAACAGTTATGCTGCAGCCAGCAGGATGGACCACAGTGCTCCTCATTTAACTTTCCCCCTCTCATTCCTTCTTTTTGCTCTCCCCTTCCTTCCCCAGCCCCGGGTGCAGTAGCTGGGGTGGAGGAGAGAAAAATGTGTAATTAAGGGAGTTGCCACTTGCTAAAGCTGGAGCAAAAGAGAGGGTTTGTGGTGACAGAGCTAAATCTGGGACCCACCAGTGGCTGCTAATGATGAGAGCTGTGGTTGCTGAGCCACCCAGGCAGGAGCAGAGGCAGGAAAACTGGTGGTTGCAAAAGGGGCTGTTGTGCCCCACCTCAGCTCCATGAGAGCAGATTTTGGAGGCTCAGGGATGCACACAGGGGCTTGGGACAGCCCAGCAGACACAGGCAGGGCAGTGAGAATGGGGACAAGGTCACAAGTGATGCTCGATCTGGACATCTCAGCTCCCTGGGCAGGCTTAACCTGAGCACTGGGCTTAGGCCAGGGATTGCTGCCTCTGGTTCTGGAACTGATGCAGCAGAGCAGGACAATCATGCAGTGCCTTACAAAGCTGCTGCAGGGCCTGGGAACTGCTCCTGTTCTCCCTCTCCTGTTTTTGCAGACACCACAAACTTTTTTTTTTTACCCTCGATTGATGTGAAGTACCAAAAGCAGGGATTTAAACGAGCAAACTTTTCAAGTTGCTCCTACTGGTCTCATCAGGGGAGATTTTTGTTGGACCTGAAGCCACAGAGGAATCCCAGCCCTGCTGTGAGCTGTGGCAGGATGCAGGACAGGCAGAGTTGGCTGACACCAGCAGAGTGCCCCACAACTCCCCATCAAGCTCAGCTCCAACTCTTGATTTGCAAAGTCCATTTGTGCTCAGCACAACCCACTGAAATGCATGTGCATGGGCACTTTGCAGTGTGAATTAAACAGGATTCAAAGAGAGCAGGGAGTGAAGAGATCTACCCTGGCCATATTTACCCTCAGTCAACCACATTAATTCATCAACTATATTCCTGTGTCTTTAAACACATGATTTTGACTCAAACTAAAGAAGGGCTTTTATACTTTACATTGGAATTAACATGACAAGCGATTAGCAGATCATCAAGAATAAGGCTCCTCTTAATAGTGCTAATAAAAAGGGAGATATTTTTAATGCAGTTCCTAGGATTAATAATTGCCATTCTGATAGAGTCAGAATTTCCAGCATGAGCCATTCCCTCCATAGCCATAGGTGCAGATGGATGGAGCAGCTCAGAGGAGCTGAAGTTGATCACACTTTCCATGTAAAAGGGCACAGTAATTACAACTGATGAGGGTGCTGGAGCCAGAACACTGGGTCTTGGTGGGGAAAAAACCCTAGATTTGTAATCAACAGGGGTAACCACAGGAGAAGTTTTAAAATCCTAATTTAAAAGCACTTAGCAGTAGCATGCTATGCTCCTCCAGGTACTGAGTATGAGGACATTAAAGGAGAGGTAGGAAGTGTCCCTGGAAAGTGCTGCTATACAGGGGACCCTTCAGTGGCATTCACTGGGGTTTTCAGTGCTCACACACCTGAAACTCATGGGGTTTTTTCTTCTGTTTAAGGAAGGCACAGAATATTTTATTGCATCTCCAAGATTAAGTGGAGAAGGGAAGAGGTTGTTGTTTAAGATTCAGTTTTGAGGGCTGAAGTCAGCCCGAAGGGATAACAGCTCTACATCCCCATCCTGAAGCTGGAATATCCTTGCAAAACAGAAACATTAAGTTTAATAATATAAGTGTGGATTTGTGTCTTTAAATAGCACTTGCTTTGCTGAAAGAGATGCAGAGATCTTGTCTTGATGATTAGTAAATCGATGGCACCTAAAAGCTGAATTTCCAAAGGAGTTCAGCCCCCCAGTTTGCAGAGCAGCTTTGTAGCATGGAGTGATTTCTAAATGAGAGTTAAGATCCTTGGAAGTCTGTACTCCTGGTTGTGGGTTCTGCATATTTTAAAACACACCCCTGCTCTCTTCTAACCCACTGAACCCCGAGGAGAAATACCAGCAGGGTTAGAAACCACCACCAGATACATTTCGAGCTTGATTGCCTGTATTATCTTAACACCCTGTTGCTCCAAACCCTCTGAAAAGGACATATCTCATCTTTCTATTGTTATTACACCCAAAGGATATGTCTGCACCACAGTGCTGAGGGAGCTGCCCATGCCAGAGCTCTCTTCCCTCAGCAGGACGATTCAGGCTGCTCCTGCCCTGCCGAAGGTGGCTGTGAAAAAGCAACGGGAGCTTTGGCTTTGACTCTTTCTGGCACCACACAAATGCAGCAGGGCAACCACTCCTGATTAGCTCGCTCCTCAACACCATCTGTTTTCCAACTCTACATGGACTTCCTGGCACAGAGATCCCTGTTTGAGGATAGGAGCTTGTGTACAACAGTTTACCATAACCAGCAAAGCCGAGCTGACACTCCCTCCCTCAGAGACAGCAACAGTTTTGCTCGGGTGGTTTGTTTTTTTTTTTTTTTTTTGGGGGGGGTGGGTTTGGTAACCCTTTGCCTATTTTACATGGCTGGTATCACACTGCAAGGGGGCAGCTGCAGAGATTGCTGTGCTCAGGGAAGGTTTGCTGGCACGGAGTGGAGCATCTCGTGGGTAGGAGATGTCAAGGCCAAGCTGACATAGGAAGGAAAAGCTGATCCCCCCCAAACTGAACAGGTTTCAGGTTTTCTCTGCAGCAGCTCTGGGGTGCCAGCCAGGGCTGGAGCCTCCCCAGGCTGCAGGATGAGGGGGGTGAGAAGCTGCAGATCCCCCAGTGGTGCCCAGGAAGGCTCAGCCCAAGGCAGGAGCCTGCACAGCCCCTCTCCTCACACTCCTCCCTCGGTCTGGCAGTGCTGGAGCAGCTTTAACACAATGCAGAACCCAGGCCAAAACCCAAAGCCACTCTGTCTGTCTAACCCTGTCTGGCAGTGGTGCAGTACATTATTACCTTCTGTAATTCCCCCAAGTTATTTAGGGCTGTCTCCTTATTATCTCGATATCTTGGCTCCCATAATAATTACAGACCCAGTTTTACAAGGGCAATTTTTTTTTTTTTTTCTTCTTGATTAGTTTCCAGGATTCTGTTGTTGCATCAAAGCTGGGCTCGTTTTTGTGTATTCCTGACAGATGTCTACTGGGGGAATTACAGCATGGGCACGCAGAGAGGAAGCCATCCACGGTGAGATTAAGGAAACAAAGAGCAGTTCTGTGAATTTAAGGGAAAAAAAAAAAAAAAGAGGCATTTCTCACGCATGTGATGCACACCCGGCTGGCCAGATGAGCAAACACACACACACACACACACACACACACACACACACTTTGGCACTTGATCTCCTGTGATTTCTCCCAGCTTTTGCCCACCCACAGCAAAACACGCTACAGAAGTGCTGGAAGAACATCCTCTGGTCTGTGCGAGGGCAAGGAACAATTAAACTGAATTTGCCATGTCTAATTTCTTACCCTTTCTGCTCTAGCCAAACCTCTAACAGACCTCCACAAAAGAGATGGTCCTTAATTAGACTTTTCATAGCAAGGAAACTTTGGTGAGAAGTAATGAAGTGGACAGTTACAAGCAACTTGAGAAGCAGCTGAGCTGGGATTAAAACAAGAGGTCTGCAGAGCCCTTCCATCTTCACCACAAGCTCACGTGTCTGCTCTTCTCTAAACTCAGCCTGTCCACAGTCCTCTGTGATCTGCTGCCTTCACCAGGCCTTGGCCAAGAATAAATAACAACAACAAAACACCCTGGTTATTTGTACTACAGTGGTGCCTAAAAAAATACTAATTATCCACAGCAGTGCAGTGCCTGCAGGCCTGAGGTGAGACTGGCACCCCATTGTGTGTTAGGTGTTACACAAAACAGGTTATAAAAAGATGGTCCCTGCCCTGGAGAGCTTATAGACTAATTATACAAGAGAAGGAGTGGGTGGAAACAAGTTCAGAGAGAGAGAGAGAGTGAGTGATTCAGTATCTCCCACAGCAGAGCTTGCCAAGTTCCCTGGCCTCTGAACTGGTGCTCACCCACACCTCACACAGGAGGGTCCTGGTGCTGCCTCTTGACCCCCAAAAAACTCACAAAGGCAACAACTCCTGGCTCTCGAGCAGCCTTGGAATGTGCCTCTGGTCTCTGTCACCCAAGAGGTGACTGTGGGAAGAGCCACAGAGCAACTAGGAGCCATCCCTGCCACCACCACTTCCAGCAGCTGAGCCCTTTGCCATGCAAGAGCATTTTCAGCCACTGCTAAAAGCAGGGGATGGGACCTGTTGGACAAAGAGCTCAATCTGGGACGGCAAACCCTGCGTTTAAAGGCTGGTGATGAGTAGATCAAACCGTGTGTCAAATAAATCACCCACTTAGTCCAGAGCCATACATGAAAATACAATTAGAGATTAGCCCACGGAGTGCACAACTGGCAATGCATCAGCTACAAATAATTTTAAAAGCATGTAGCTGATCTGGCCTCCTTAATTCCTTGAGTTGTTGATTCCAATTATCAGCAGCCAAGTAGCAAAAGGGTTTTTTTTATCCCAGAAGATTTCTTACTTTTGGATACAATAAAAGTCAATTTATTCGATGATTACTAGGACATGGGCAGTTAATAGGTTGCGTCTGTTCTTTCTCCCCTCAGATACTTCAGAGTGGATCCATTAACACATTTACAGAGTAGACTTAAACAATAATAGTGCTGCTCCTTCTCTGGGGGTCCCCAAACCAACCCACTTTTTGTATGGGGCTCTGGGATGTTTTTTACTATTACAGCTCCAGAGGAATTTACATAATTGGTTATGAATAATTTGTAACTTGTCTAAGAGTCTCCATGTAGCTATCTGATTTACTACAGCTTCCCACTCCAGAACCAGCAGAAGATTTTAATACAGTTTTTAATTGCAAGATCATAATTTAAGCACATCAGTGGTGCCTAATGCAGATGTGGGACGTGGGACCAGCTCCTCTCCACAGCCTCCCCCTGTACCTGGCATCCAGCTCCAGGAGGGCCCTGGGAGTGCAAACAGCCCTGCCCTAAGTGCAGACCTCTCTTTCCTCCTGTATGTGTCTGACTCCAAACCATCTGCTTTTTACAGGGAGGAAGGAAGAAAAACCCTCGTGGTTTAGGTGTTAATCTCCTGCTGGGGGTGTCTGTGATCCCTCTGTGCACCTTTGGTCACTCCTGTATTCTGACCACCAGAGCAATAATGCATCCTCCCCTTGGCTGAGGCTGCTGGGATGCAGGTAGGGAACACTCCAGGGATGGATGGATACTCTAGGACCAGGTTTATGGGGAATATAAATTACCTTCATCAGGGCTGGGGTGCTGGAGGAATTGACAATGCAGCACCAAAGACTTGGATTTTGGATAGAAATCTGCTCCTAAACACTCTTTTTCAGGAATCTGCCCCTGTCATGCAGGCAGGGATGGATAAAATAATCTGATTTTGCATAGGTACAGAAATCAGAGATCAAGGCCAGCAGCTGAGACAGCCTGAAACCAGAGAAATGAACAGGGAGAGCCCCTGCACAAAGGCTGTGTGCCATGGCCTGAGTGCTCCTCCCCACCAGGGCTTCACCCTGGGCCAGGTGTCCTCTGCTCTCTGCCCCAGGAACGCCCTGGTGTCCCAGTGCTGAGATTGCCATGGCAGACCTTGACCTGGATCTGGGAATTCTCCTTTCCCCAGCCACCTCATCCCACAGGAGCCAGCTTTCTGCCAAAACCTCCCTCCAGTTTGGAAGAAATCAGCCATCAGATCCAGTGTCACTGAGCACCACAGGCTGCCTGCACTGGCTCTGTTTCCTAGGAAAATGGCACCAGAAAAAAGATTCCACATTTTCACTCAGTTTGGAAGGAAGTCTAAAGCACAAGACTGCAACAAACTCTCATTTTTTCCCTATATATATTTTTTTTGCTTCAGCAAATGGAATTTAGGACTGGGTCACTGAATCAAATCTCTTGCTCCCACAGGGAGCCTCTTCATGTAGCCCCTTTAATTATTAATATTTCTGCCCCCCAGTTCAACAAAATCACAGGAACACTCCTAAATTTGTTTAACTTGCTAATCTTCAGCTGCCTCCAAGTGGCATTGCTGGTGTGCCTTACAAAACACTGGTTTAATAAAAGATGTTATAGCTCTTTCTCCAAAATTCACTATGCAAAGGGTAAATAATTGCTTAAACTCAGTGTTTAGTCAAGAGAGCATAAGCTTCATTGAGGCAAGTCCCCAGTGAGACTCAAGGATATGCCTAAATGCTTCCTCTGATTTGGGGACTGAACAACTAATTGGCCTTTGCTATGATAGGGCCTTTACTGGATTTTTCTCCTTCAGCTACACTTTCTTTTAAAAAAATTAATCCCATCAAACTACTGAAAGAATCACCTCACTTCCTTCAAGTTTCTTCCCAACATGTATAAAAAAGATGGTTTATTGTCCTGACACCAAACCCATTCCAGCCTGTCAAAACCTTTCTGTAAGGCAGCAGCGAGCTGAATAATACATTTCACATTAAATTACACAACTGTGTCATCGGGCTAACATTAAAGGTAAGTCATTAATAAAAAGAGAAAATAAAGTGGTCCTTAATTATACAAGACATTAAAAGGCTGAGTGTTTTGCTCCTGCAGCACCCTCACTTTGTGAGAATAAACGTTTTAAGAGCGGTGTGAACTTTTTCTCAGTGGAAATTGCGGCTCCGGGGTAATCCCGGCTAATGCAGCTCCTGCTGCAGCCTTGTCCTCCTCCCTTGCCAGCTCCTGGGGGCCAGAGCCAGTTCCCAAACCCCTCCACACACACTCACTCACTCACTCACTCACTCACTCACTCACTCACTCACTCACTCACTCACTCACACAGGGGCTCCTGCTTTTGTTTTGTTATTGATGGAGGACAGTTCCAAAAGAACTCGGGTGAAAGCACTTAATAGGTGAAGCCCATTGATTTTCTGTAAAAATAGCACATCTCGGTGCTTCTGACAAACACCCGAGTACACTTTGGGAACTGGAGCCTAACAGGATGAAGCCGAAGGAGCACAGAGGGAATCCAGGCAGGTGTTAGGGCCAAGTAAGGAGGAGGGTGGCAGGGAGAGAGGGGCACCTGCAGGGTCAGAGGATGAGGGGACACACTGTCCCTCCTGCTGCCCCAGGTAAATCCCCACCTGGGAACCCCCACAGCCTTTCTTCAGTCACCAAACCCACATAGGGACAGGGTGCTTTCTGCACATCTCTGTGCACAATGATTTCTGTGCCCTACAAGTGACAGCAGAGACTCCTCGGGGCCAGAACTCCTCCAGGAAAACCACAGATGTAAAGCTTTTGGGGACTGCCATAATTATTTGGGGTTTTGCCTGCAGAACACCTTTTCCCAGCAGAAGAACAATCCTCTCTGCATTCCTTCCTGGCTCCTCCTTTCCCCTGTGGCTTCCAGAAATGCAAAATCTCCCGTGTTGAGACCCTGTCACCCCTCAGGGACTGAGCCAGCCTTGCCCTAGGGCCCAGGGCTGAGAGAAACACCACTCTGGGATGTTCCCCGGGAATCCCTGGGGTTCTGCTCCAAGGCTGAGCTAAGGACAGAACTCCCAACAACTCCTGCAAGCTCCCCTGGGATGCCCAGAGTCACCACCTGGCAGCTGTGCAGGGATAACCCAGAGGGTGCCACAGCAAAGGCTTGGGAAAAGAAGGGTTAAGGACACCCAGGAATATCTGTGACTTGTGCTAAGGATAACCCTGCTCAGCCCACAGAGCTCAGCTAGGTGGAGGAACTTTGCATTAACCTGCTTTTGAGGACTCCAGTCAGGTAGGCTGCGGATCCTTCCCCGGGGGCGGGTGGAGCCCGACTTCTCCAACAAAAACAAATTGGAAGGAAAATTTCCAAGGAAACATGAAAGGTTGTGAAAAGTGTTGGTTTGTGTGTGGAAAATTTTTGTCCTATTTTTCCTGAAAAACCAAATGCCTAAAAACAAAAGTATTTTTGGCCAAACTCCTGAGTTTTTCAGTATTTGAATTTCTGAACCATAAAAGAAGAACTTTTCTTGGGAATGGCAGATCAAAAAAATCCCCCTAAAATTAATTTCCTTTTAGTTTGCATTTAAATTGTCTGCTTTATTATGGCACTAATTCTAGCTTCTTTCTTTTTTTTTTTTTTTTTTTTTTTTTTTTTTAAGAAACAAACTCTTCAGCATTGCAGTTATACTGAGATTCAGAAGCTCTCTGTGTTGTGGATACAGCCTTTCATCAAGGAGACTAAAATTTTCCACAAAGTTTCAATGCTGGGGAGCCATTTAAGGCTTTGGCTCACGTAGCCAAATTGGCCAGGAATTAGTTTGTAAAGAAAACATCAGGGATTTAACCATATGCACATCCCAAATCACGCCTCTACAATCTAATCAAGTGGGTTTCTTTCTGTAAATGCCAATAGAATATTTGGTACATGTTAAAGGATGCTAATAAAATTTACAAGATGAAATGAGATTCCTGCCACGGACACAGTGTGTGCCCCTCCTTTGCACCTTCCAGGTTTCAGCAGCACAGCACAACAAGGTTCATGGGCTGTATTGAAATGAGTTTGAAAACGGGAGGGGTATCTGGGCGATTTCCTTGTTTGGTGGCACCTTCCCTCTGGTGCCTGCTAAATCATCCTTGCCAAACATTATTTACCCCTGGAGCTAAAGAAAATGCTTTGAAGAGCAAGTCTCAGCATACCAAGTGTTAAATATTTCACATGTGCAGGGGTAGCCTTCACATTAAAAGATGTCTCCTTTACCTTGAGTAATTAACTCATTTGAACTATCCTGAGGTTAAAGGGAAAAAAAAAAAAAAAAAGGATAAAACTGAAACAAAAGAGAAAAAAAGCCTCAACACCAGGTAAAGACCAGACACCTGAAGTTCACCAAACTGTACATCCAGCAGTGCTAATCCCAGGAGATTATGGGATGGGTTTGCTGGGTGCCCCTCTCAGGGAGAACCCAAAGTCTGTCTGGGCTTCCCTTTATTACAGACAAGCTCTGCTGAACTCAGAAATGGTCACTCTGCGGTAAAGAAAACAAACAAACAAATAAATAAATAAATAATTTGGAAAAAAAGAACCTTAAAAGGGGTGGTCTGCATCCCCTACATAAAACCAGCAAGAGACACCCTGAGAGGGCAGACAGGGGAGGTGGGACTGGCTACCACAGGATACCACAGAGCAACATCTCCATCAGTTCTTTTCCAGCGACACACCACGAAAAACAGCTCATGCCAAACCATCTCCCATGCTCAGTCGTGCCTGGCTGTGCCAGCAGCACACTGCCTGCTCCTCAGGAGCCTTCAGCCCTGAGAAAAGAACACATTTTTTAGAGAGTCCCCAGCTAAAACACCAACAGTGTGTTCTGGCTCCCTTTCAGATCAACTTCCTCTCCACCTCTCACCCCCAGCCTTGGAAACAGTAAGTTGTGATTCATGGGCAGGCACTGCTGTATTTCCATTATTAATAAACACATTCCTGCCTGTCCGTGCGGTGGTACAGGAATTACTTCAGGTACAGACCCCCAAAACATCCACACAGTTCTGTGAGAGCCTTTCCTAGTACTGGATGGGACAGCAGAGGGCTGGGCATGGTGGGAATGACCCAGAATAACAGACAGAGCCTTGGGCTTTGGTGTGGAACAATTTTGCACCAGTGCAGCGTTTTCCATCGTGATCAAGATGGAAATCAGGAAACCAAACAAATCGTGGAAGGCTTGTCCATACAGCCTTGGGACAGGACTCCCACCAGGCTGATGAGGATTTCCTGGAGTTTCCTGAGCTGCTCTGGAGCCCGCAGTAGTGGGAAGAGCACTTGTGGAGCCTTGGGATGAGCAGCTGATCCGTGGAGCAGCACCACTCACTGCCTGTGCTGCTGCCAGCCCCTTCCCGGAGCCGCGCCCGGCAGGATTCCTGGAAGCTGCTCCATGGAGTGGTGCTGGCACTGCTGTTCTGCCCTTTCATCAGCCAAGTGGCACTGAGTCTGTGTCCCTGACAGCTCACCAGTGAGGAGGAATACAATAACCACAATGTGGTGGTTTACAGGACTTGGGCCTTTAATCCAAGGACTTCAAATTCCTTTTCAGATGTTCATTATGCCACAAATTCCAAACACGTGGAGATGGTCACAAATGTCCAGATCAGCACAGCACTGTCAACTCATGTCTCTTCTCATTGTATAGACAGGATCTAAGATGTCAGGTTAAACATCCTGCTTTGATTCCCAGGGATAATAAGGGCAGGCTGAAAGTAGATCCTCAATATGGAAAGGCTGAACCAGGATGTGTTCTCCAAAAAGCTTTCCAGAAAACCTGGCTGGAAATACCACAATGAAAGCTACAGTGTGCTGAAAATAAAAACACACCTGATGCCAGGCCTGAAGGTCACCCTTTTTAAATCCTGAAAAGCCAATGACAGAGCCCAGTACAAAACCAGGAATGTGGAGTGCCTTGGTGAAAGCCAGCACCACCAAACCTCACCAGGGCCACAGTCTCAGCTTCTTTCAGTTCCCTTGCCACAAAAGTATCCTGTAAGTTCAAAAGTGGAATGAAATTCAGGTGCCTAAACTCCCCCTGCTCTCTCGTCTATCCCTGCACTCAAATCCCCCACATGGATTCGGGGTCAGCCTCAGCACACGGAGATGGAGCTTCGCCCTCTGAATCTTTCATGGTGCTTTTTCCTCCAAGTCTGTCAGAGAGCTCAGATAAGGAATTATTTCCCTGAGCTCTCAATTCAGCATCACCATGCCTGAGCAAGCTGCTCAACTCAACAATTCTTGTTTCAGAGTTATAGAGGCCAAGCCTAGCTAATCTTTCCTTATAATTCATTCCCCAAATCCCTGAATAACTTTGGCTGCCCCGCGCTGCCCCTTCCACGCGCTCCGACGTGCGCCGCGCTCCCCGTAATGAGGGAACTAAACCCTCACACAATGGCCTACGTGTTTTATTTCATGTTCCCCACTGATTAATGCTCAATGCTTCCATACAGAATGTCTTTACTCTTTACACTTAACGCTTCAATATCTATATATATATATGTATACATATATATACTGCAATAGCCCTGCTGCTTTACTTAGCAGCTGCCAATTTGTGCAGATGGCCATAGAGTATTAGTCACCCCAACATTCCCCTCCTCCTTCTTCTTCTCCTCCTCCTCCTCCTCCTCCCAACAGCCTTGTTCTCAGTCAGCATTTCACATGGCATTTCCTTTCAAGGTATCTATGGCTATTTTTGGCCCGAGGGTTCCTGGTATATTAAACGCAATGAGACACATCCCCGGCTGGTGTAAATCTGCACAGCCCTAATTCAGTCAGTGGAGCTGGGCCAATTCACAGGAGTGGAAACAGTCCCATAAATCTGTTATCAGACCAATACATTAAGGGAGCTTATTTAAACTACTTCTGCTCTGGTTGTGTTTATTTACAGATAACCCACAGCAGGTAAGGCTGATGGTCCTGTACCACAGCAGGGACTGACTGGGGATGAGGACTGACACACAGACAGGTCAGTCAAGCACTGCTCTGGTATTACTGAAAAACCTCCTCTCTTTGGTCTCCTTTTGCCTCAACAGCAATTTGTTTCAAGCCCCAAAATGGGTGAAGGCCATTTTAATGTAAAAGGGAAACAAAAGTGTAGCTAAAAGTAAACCTTGCCACACCTCCCCATCCTGAACTGTTTCCTGGTTGCGACATCCTCTATTTTCTGTGCAAAAGCCAAATTTTTATCAGTCCCTAGGCTGGCCTTTCAGAGCAGCCTGTTTCATACAGAGTCTTCCCAAACTCTTGGTAATCCAGCTCAGCAGCAGCTCCATGTACCTTGCTTACAGCCTGGAGACACTGGAGAGGAGCAGGGCACAAGGGAAAAAACCCAACCCCTTAGACTCTTGCCTGAGTTCCTTAATGCTTTGAGGTGAATGATTTAGGCTGCAAGAAAAAGCCTCCTGACAACAAGATCTATTAGTGTATGGAATAATCTTCCAAGGGAAGTGATGGAAACATTGCTGTTTGGCACACAGCTAGTGTTTGTCCAGACTAGTTTTTAAATATACAATCTTGAATTGGCAGAGGAAAAGTCTAGTCGAGGTAGTTGCTGTTATCTATCTCCATATTCCAGGATAAATCAGGTCATCTCCTTTGTTCTAGTGTAAAAATTGAGGAATGCACTTAAAACAATTCATGCAGCTTTAATCAGCTATGATCTCCCTTTTATGATCCACATGGGTTGTATCTTATTAAATTAGATATATCTAGCTGTTTCTTTTTAATAATCAAGTTTTTCTAATGTAAGGCAGCAGCACAGTCTAGCACAGCTGGCACAACCAGGGCTGTGAACACCTTCGGGTCTCTCTCTGGCTATGCCCCAGGCTCTCAGGCAAGTAAATAAACTTCTACTTAAAAATAAAATCAAATCACTCCCTAATTTGTTTTTTTGTCACTCAAGAGAGCCTGGGACTGACTTTGAGAGGTCATGAGTATTGATGGCTCTGGATAAAGTCACCAGCTGAGGGGAACTGGGGTAAATTCCTGAAAGAGAAGGACTCAAAGGCATGGAGATAACACAGCATGTTTGTGGTATAAAAACATGGGAAAAAGATCCATACTGCAGACTGAATAAAGACTGAGAAGCACTGCATCCTGAGAGTGGGGACTTCAGCCACAGGGCTATTTTGAAAGGTTAAATAATAGTCATAATGCTCAAAACTGGGAAGAAAGGTGAGCTCTGCGGAGAGTTTTGCTTTGAGAAAGATTGGTAGCTGCCCCTCCTGGGGAAAAAAAAAAAAAAAAAAAAAAAAAAAAAAAAAAAAAAAAAAAAGAAGGAAGATGTGGCATTAGCACATTCCTATCTACTGGAATGTGAGGTCTTCCTCCCAATGCTCCCAGTGCAGCCCCCCTCCCTCCCCCAGCAAAGGGGTCACACACAGGATGTCAGTGATGGCCAGAGCCCCTTCAGTGCTGCTCCTGCATCATCCAGCTGGGCAGGACACAGGGGCAGTGCTGGAAAATGACAAATTCCTGCCCTTTGCCTTCCTGAGGGCTTTGCCTGTGATCCCAAGTGTGACACAAGAGCACACAAGCCCCTGAATTCCAAAGGGCTGGTGGATGTGACTCCCTTTGTTTTGTACAGGCCCCTCAAGGGATGGATTTCTAGCCATCACCCTCCAGTGCAAAGAAATCTCAATATCACAGACCACCAACCTAAAGCATCTGCCCTCAACAGATAAAGCCTCAGGTTCTATGAGATTCTTCCCATTTCTTGTGATATTTAAACCATTCTTTGAATTCACTGGAAAGAACTTTTTTAGTGGCACAAAATTGCTTGAGAAACAAGAAATATACATTAGGATAAATGTAAAAAATTATAAATAAGATACAGAGCAGCCATTCCAGCACTCATAAATTTAGCCATATTTTCTTTCCAAGGTCTCTATATCAGATCTTATCTCCTGTAGGAGACTGGTTTTCTTTCTCTCAACTCCCAAACACTTATCTTTTGTTTTGAAAATGAGAAGCCTGAGAGCAGAACAGGACATCTTTAGAAGAACATGTCTGATACGAGAAAGTCACAGTAACTCTGGTATTGCTTAAGATTCCAACCACTGTTACTTAGTTCAGAGCCTGCACCATTACTCAGTGTCAAATTTGGTCAAATTGTGATTAAAGAGTGTGCAGAGGGTCAGAATACAGGCAAGAGGCAATGGATTTAATAGAGGGCATGGTCATATTTGGGGGCACTGTACAGTTTCTTGAGCAGGAGTGCAGAATTGAAAATAATGCACATTCCCTTGAATAATATTTTGTAATTTTGGTTGGAGTTTGTGAGCTTATTCTAAATACAATGGCAAGGGGAATTCATGAAACATATCAAAGCAGATGAAAGTATTTTGGTTATTATCAGCTGTACCCTGTAGCTGCTTTTTGTGCAAAATAACTTAATTCCTGACTTGATATTCAGAGGAACAAATGCACTACTTCCCACAGCGAGGAGGTGCTCACTCACTGGTGTCTGCAAGCACAGTCTGCTCTTATTTTTATTTTTGTGTCTGGAGCACTACTGCATTCAGTGAAGGAGTTCTAGCCCTAAAGGTGCACATATGGATCTTTGAGTTCTCTGGAAAGCCAAAGCTATTGGGGGCTTCCTGAAGTCCCTGTTATCGCTTTGCAGCATCTGGCTCGTGGTCAGCTGTTTCATGTTACTGACTTCTACATTTGTTTCTGAAGAAATTAGCACAGCTTCCTTCAAATGCTACATTCTGCAGCGGTTTTGGTTTTGATTGGAACATCTCGTTGTTCATCTTGAAATCAAAGTCATTTATGGAAGCTGCAGAATTTTAATGTTCCTCAGACTCAAAAGCATTTGTTTAACCACCACCAGACAAGGAGATGAATAAGAGAGACTGTCTGCTCTTGATTTAGCAGGACCAGATTTTTAGAGGAGCTCAGCAACCCGTGTCTGTCTTCAACACACTTAAAACTCCTTTGGACAGCCTGGGTATTTATTAGTGCTTAAATGAGAATGACTCTCATGAACACCATGACCTTAGTGAACTGAACAGTTAATACACACTATATATTTCTATATTTCCATCTGAAGGAGGGGATTTATTCGTAACTTCAACCTGCAATTTAAAAGTAGCTTTTGAGTCTCGTTATTTTTGCCCTGGTTTTATTGTTCATCTGCACCACTGCCGAGCTGTGAGCTGTGTTCAGGAATTGCTGCCTCCTACAAAATGATATGCAGGACAAAAACAAAGAGACAGGATCTTCTTAGGTAACTTTTGTTTAAGCCCTACACAGAGAACAGAATAGATTAAAGCAGTGGGAAAAGAAGAGATCAAGCCTTGTGATGTGGCACAGGGTGCTCCTTCCAGCCAACCGCACTTCATTTCTCCCCACTGCTGCTTCCAAGTGGTTTTCCAGGATACCCCAGAGCAGAACTCATTGTAATAACTGGAGGAAATAAATTAATGGAGAATTACCGCAAGGTTCATCTAAGAGGAGTTTTGATAAACAACACTTCCAGGCTGAGATATTTAGCACAGCCTGAGGAACGTGGACTTTCCCACTCCTGTCAAACCCAGTGGGTTGTCGGGGCCTCTGAGTCAAGCTGGGAAGTGGCTGCCACAGCCACCAAAAGCAATCCTGCATTTCAGGTGCAGTCAGACATCAAGAAGTGGCCTCAGACTGAAAATTTCTGACAAGGCAAGAGGTGAAAGAAAAAGCATCTGAGCCACCCAGATGGCAGCGGCACCAGGCTCAGCCTCAGCAAGCAAACTCTGAGGGGAGTTGCAGCCTCTGCATTCCCAGTCTCTGTCAAGAAAATTGTGCAATCTTCAGATGGAGGAGGGAGAAAAAGGGACAACAGGGGAATCACAGCCCAAATGCTACTCTTGATACAGAGAGATGGCCCACACCTGTGCAAACCAGAAGAAAAGCTTATAAAAATCTGGGCGAATTAAATATTATCATATTGCTTCTGTCTGGATTTTCCCTAGGCAGAGTCTCCTCTTGGCAAAGGGATAGCTCATCCCTGAGCATTACATTATTTAAGTCTTTTCCAGACCAAGATTTAGGCAGACCTTAATTGATGCTGGTCTTTAGGCTTAGCTGGTTGTATGGACAAAACGTTTCCCATTTGAAATTATTTCGAAACCACCACTGACACCTCTGCAGCCACAGGTACACCCAGTACTTCTGTATTTTAAAAACGCAACACACACCCCCACTGGCACTCTGAACCCAGGCTTTACCTCATTTGTACCCATAGGATGCTGGTGAAGTCATCGTGATTGCATGGGATAAACGAAGGTTGATGTTGGCCTGTTTAAATTAGGATTTTTTTTAAACCTGTATATTCTTCCTATTGCTAAATCTTTTACAGAGGCTACTAAGGCAGAAAGCTGCTGAGCTAATCCTCTTTGACTCCCTGCCATCCTGGCAGGTACAGCAAAGCCTAAGGTAAAGTGGAGCATCAAAAGGAAAATTAATGTCTTCTAACAGCAATTAGAGGAAATTATTTAGATATAAATCTTGTTTTATATCTTCTCATACTTGTTTTTCAATCTTTCCCCTTTGATTTTTTTTTCCTTTCAGGCTTTTCAGAAAGAAACATTTAAAATCCATCCTGTAAACCAGTGGCATAATTAGCTGCATGTTACACCTGGTATTTTACTCTTCTACAGAGTAATTCCTTTGAGCTTTCTTTTTTACTGAGCCCCGAGGTCTCCTGAAACTGAATCTACTTGTTCTCTCATCTGCTGGCTGACAGGAACCAAAACCCGGGCAGGGACTGCAGGGTGCCCTCCTGCCACCCCTTCTGCAAGCCCCAGCCATGGCAGAGGGTGACCAGAGGTGCCAGGTGTGCCCAGCCCTCCCAGGGCAGGTAAATTCACCTCCTGGTTGCCAGCACTTGGCCTGTGCCATGGAGCAAAGCATGTAACCTAATTGTGCTCTGATAACATCAAACAAAAGTCTCTCTGATCCAGCTCCTGGCACGCAGCCACCCTATCTGGGGTCTGATCTGACAAGGCTGCCGATTGATCAAATCATTATCTGCTGGTGTAGGTGTATCATCTAACACCAGCCAAATTCCTCCAGTTGCTGCTTCTTCTCTCTTTTCCAGGGAGGATTCAGGGCTGGGGCTCAGCTCCTGCTCACCCAGAGCTTTCTGCTTCCCCAATAGGGTTGCTGTGCCCACAGTGTTATCACAGAAAACCTGCAAAGAGAAAAGAGAAAAACAGTTATCTCTTCTCAGCACTGAAATCTCCATTTCCAGAGACCAGCCCAGCACAGCTAAACCTGCTGACCTTTCCAGCTTTGCCACATCCTCCAAGCCTGGCTCTTGTTGTGCAGAAAGTGGCACTGGACATTTTGGGCTCTGTTTCCACTTCCCTGTTCCTACTCACAGCATGACTCGTTGGTAAAAGTCTCACCTATTTGCACCTCTGCAAACCTGATCTCCATATGAGCCTCTCTCTGGAAATGCCTTGCCCTGGAATTGCATCCCTGTTACTGCCCACAAAGGACAAGGCCTCGTTTTTATGATCCTCTCATAAAGCACCAGGCTCCTTAAATTCTGCAAACAATCTGAGGACAAAATTTCCCTCTGAGCAGGAATTATTCCTGCTTTGAGAAGGTTGAATTGGCCATTTGTCTGGAGCTGCACCTAACAGGACCCAGCCTGGAGTGCTGAGGGCACCCACAGCAGACAAGAGCAAAGCACACACAGACTGCAGATCCCATCAGGCAACTCTTCATTTTGTGCAGCCCTGCTTTTGCTCCCATCCAAAGAGGGTGAGGAGGGCAAGGTGGGGTTTAAAGCCTCAGGTGACCCTTTCTCAGAGAAGAAAAAGGAGGCAGTCACAGAATTATAGAATGCCCTGAGTTGGAATGGACCCACAAGGACCACCAAAGTCCAATTCAGTCAACCACAGTGCAAACCTCTGCAGATCCCTCCTGGCACTGAGCTCCTGGTGAAGCCATTCCATTTGTGACATATCCCATCTCATCAGTCCCCAAGCAATGAAGACGACACAGGTGGATGTTTTCCCCAAGAACAAACGTTCTCCTCCTTTTGTAACCTTCAATCTCACAGTTACAGAAAGGGCTTGGCAGGGCCAGGAGATGCTGGACCCATTTTAGCACCAGTGATTCAGGTCAGGATTTCATCTGGCCACCTCGTGGCACTTCCCGGAGTCCTATTTCAAAGTAAGTTATCCAAGGTAATTTATGTGGTTTATATGCTTTATTTTATCCACATAAATCATGAAACAAATCTATAGGGAACAGGCACTCTATACTTATCATAATATGTAACTTAGTTCCCCAGAGACTGAGTATGTACAGAACAGCTAATAAATGGTTCAAAAAAACCCTAAGTCATTAAATCTTGTTTTATATCTTCTTGTTTCCATCAAAGTATGCAGGAGTGGAAATTCTCTTTCTAAGACAGGCTCCTATTTTTCAGCCAACTGGGAATAGAGCCAGCTGAAAAGAGAGAACCCCACATACAGCACTGACAGCTGTGCACAAAATTCATGAGCTCAAGAGACAGACTGCTGCAGAGACAGGTGTCCGAGATCTAAGTTTAGCTTGGAAGATTAAAACAGTATCTACTAAGAATGCATTTATTCTAATCCTCTCTGTGCTAGAAACTACACATGCATCACTGCTGTACACATCCTGGAAACATCCGAGATATGCCTTTTTTCGTGTAGGATTTTATCCCATTGTGTTCAGGGATAAAACAGGATAGTGCTGTGAGCACAGAAACACACGAGCCCAGCAGAGAGATGTTCCTGCTGTCTGAGGAAGGGCTGGGAGCAGTGGGGATCCACGGGCACAGAGAGGTGGGGTCCAGGCTCTGCCCACCCTGGCAGAGAGCAGCCCCACCCCAGATATTCCCAACACAGCGAGGATGTCTTATGTAAATAAGAGCTGGGAGGCAGATCAGGTGTGGCTCTTGCAAGACAAATGTGCTTGGGAATTATGTATGATTCCATGTTTAGCTAGCCTGGTACAAATCCAGAGTAATTCTTTTGATCTTAAGGCAGCACTGCTCTAAATACCCATTAAATGGAAGAATGTACCCACTGTCCTCACAAGATCCAAAGGTACAGGAGGACTTGGCTGTGGTGGAGTTACAGGTTGGAGGGAGGCTGTTCTTCCCCTCCCTCGCCTGACTGGGTGAAGAATCCACTTCCTTGTGACAACCACAGATAGAGCAGAGTAGATTTTGATGCCTTAAGCTTGTAGTCCCCTAAATTAAGAGACAGCCTGGGAAGGCAGGAGATCCAGCTTTTAGATTCACAAGAAACAAAGGATGAATCACGTATTTAGCACTGTGCGATACAGTGCAGTTGCATTTATAATTCTCTATCAATACAGGTAGAAATTATCATGTGTTAATACAAAGAACTTGATATCAAAGTCATAAAGTCAACAACAAGGCAGGCTTAATGAACTTCACCTCCTTCACTCAGTAAAACATGGGGAATGAAATTCCTGGGTTCATAACAAAAGATTTACAGATTCTTTCCCCTCAGAACATATTGAACCATAATGCTGGATTTTTTAGAACTATTATCTCTACCAGAGAAACAAAAGTAACAGAGGGCAGGGTATTTTAAAAGGGCAGACTCTTTAACCACAGGATTTCTCCACATCTGTCATTTGCACAGATTCAAGAAAGTTCCCCAGTTTTGTCCAGGGCGGGGGGGAATGGAATATCACATTCATGAAAATTTGCAAATACTTGTTTAATTCAGCACTTTCACAGGGAGACAACATATCATCCTTAAGATCTCATGGCAAAGCTGCTCCTTAGGCTATCACAGAGATTAGTGTGTTGGCGCCGAGCGGCACAATATTATAATACATGGCTGGAGCTGCCATGCAATCCCTGCAAGCAGGAGTCATCCATCCCTGCCCTTGCATCATCAGCCCTGGCCAGCAGCAGCTTATGTGATGGGCTGCTCCAGACGTGGGGGAGGACAGGAGCAGGGAGGATGTTTTTAATTTATGTATTTAACATATCTGTAATGGGCACCTGAGAAATGAAGCCGTGGAGTAACTTTTCTGCAGCCTCTGGGAAAACCTCTGTGGGGAATTGGTTGGGCAGAGGGAGGATGAGGAGGTGAGGAGCAGGGCACAGCTTCAGCAGGAGCTAAACCAGGCCAGGGGTGGCCACGGCCACACAGAGCAGAGTTTGTGACTCTGAACACCCCCAGAGCAGGCAGAGAAACCTCTGCTCACTGGGGAAGAATTCCCTTTACTCACCCCATCACCCAAGGCTGGGTCAGGTTCTCCCACCACTCCAGCATCACAAACACCGAGGAAATAATAATAATAATAATAATAATAATAATAATAATAATAATAATAAGAAGAAGAAGAAGAAGAAGAAGAAGAAGAAGGAGAAGAAGAAGAAGAAGAAGAAGAAGAAAAAGAAGAAGAAGAAGAAAAAGAAGAAGAAGAAGAAAAAGAAGAAGAAGAAGAAGAAGAATTCCTACAAACCCCCCGTGTGGTGGGGAAGCACTGGCTGTCCCTGCAGTGCAGAGGGATGTGAGGACATGGATTGAGCATTTTCCCTCAGAATTACCCATAAAATGTGGCAGACTTCCAACATGTGGTGCTTTCACAGCAGGATCAGCTTTCCATGGTGAAGCCTGGTTAGGAGGGGGAGCAGTGGGAACTTCATGGGCTATCCTCAAAGCCTCCCCCTTGGTCTTTCCCACAAGCACATGGCAAAGGGACTCCCAGTTAACGACTCATCACAAAATGAAAAGCATCTTCCCCTCCCCTCTGCTTTCAGGGCAGCTCATGTGTGAGCTCTTTAACTTTGCCTGCTGGCTCCTCAGGGCTGGGCCTTTGGGGTTTTCTTTGTGGATTCCTGCCCTAATGCAATAGTAGACACCGAGGAAAAAGAATAAAAAAATCATCATTCCAGCACTGATATTCATGAACATCCCCTGGGTTTCTGACAACCCAAGTGTTTTGGGCTAATTGAGATTCTGTGGTAATTCACAGCTGTTCCTTCCCTTTCCCTGGATCACCCCTGGGACCCCAAACCCACCACAGCCTCAGGACACCACAGGAGGGGTCCTACACCTCACAGCAGTCAGACCCTTCAAGGAAGGGTTTCCTCAGGCCTGTGAGGTTAAAGCTTAAGGGAAAGAAGCACTAATATGCATTTGAAATGGAGAAAACAGCCTGGGCAGTGAACCAAACAACTCTGTCCCAGAGTTAAACCCCAAGGTTCTTCTTTCCAGGGCTTGGGGACACCATCCTGCTCCACCAGGTCAACAGAGGAAACAAGAGCCCAGTGAGCCACCAGGCTCATTCTTTTCTCCTCCTAACATATTACAAGGCCACTAAATGAGAAAGAATGCTCTTTAATTCTTCAGCTTTCAACCCTTCCCAAGCACCACTTCTTTATGGATTTCAAACCAGTTTGACAATACACAGCTCTTCTGGTGTACGTGTGAGTTTTGGAGCAATATTTAACAACTAAATTAGATGTGTGAGTAAAACACACACAAGGCTGCCTAGATAATAGGTGGGGTCTCATTATATAAATGTAATAACAAAGACCTTTATATTGCAGCAGGCAGGAGCAGCCCAGGTTTGTGCCCAGGCTCACTGCTGGGAAGTGAACTAATAGCAGGGGTGTTTGAGGCACCATTATTCATGGCTTTTGCATTAAGCCATTCACATTCCTTTAAAATTCCCTTTTAGGCTGCCCCTATTATTTTTAATCCCTGCCATTTCCGAGGCCCCTGTGGCAGAGCTCTGCAGGGCTGGGGTGGTGCAGCCTCAGTACAGCATCAGCTCAGTGCCCTGTGCTCCCTGCAAGGGAGAAGGAGCTCCCTGGCCACAGGCCAGTGCCCTTCAAACCAATCTGCACATGGCCTAATCAGAGCTGTGGTCGGCTCTGTATCCTCAATTTGTTGAGTCACATCAATTTGCTGAGTTTCCTCTCCCTTTAGAAAAACACGCAAGTGCCGTTTTCCAAACATATTAACTCTCTTCGGGCTATTTTGTTGTGTAAACACAAAGACAAGTGACTGGGCATTGCAGGCGAGAAGCTGATGCTCACTGTAGCCTGAATCCTTTGCAATTTCACCGGTTTTGTTACACCACTTTAATGTATCTTTTGTTCCATGGTGCCATTTTGAGAATTATGCTGCGCCCTTTTTCTTAGACAACTCCAGTTTAATTACAGCTGGAAAAGAGCCCATTCCACTGCCAGGGAAGGATGCTCTCCAGTTAGACAGAAAGTGTTGCACATCTTCATCCATGCTCAGGGACCCTTCCCGGTGCCCAGACTGCCAATGGGATTAACCCTGAGGTTGCCAAAGCTGCAGTCTGCCACCAAGATCTCAGAACCTTCGCTCAGGTCAGAGATCTCCCCTCTGCTGCCAGTCCTGGTGTTCTCCTGAGCCACGTCTGGAGCCAGCGGAGGCATGAGGCACAGCAGCCAACCCACAACAATCCCACCCTTCCCGCTCCTCTGCACTCCTCCCCAGCCCTGCTGCTCCCTCCTGCCCACGAGAAAAGCAGCCTGGCCTCAAAACCAGTCCCAGGAGGGCCCAACTTGCAAATGAGGAGGGCAACACAACTGGTTTTGCTGCAGGCTGTGAGAAACAACAGACAGACTGCTGAAGGTGACTTCAAGGTCAACATCAAGTTGCTGTTGACATTCCCTTTCTCTCGGGTTTTTTGCTGGTATCTTCCATCAGCCTCTCCCCATCACTTCTGGGAAGTGCAATCTTTTTTGTGGCTGTTGTCCACCCCAGCACAGCTTTTGGATAGGGCTCTGTGTGCTGTCAGTGAAGCACACCATAAAACAGGATTATTCCTCGGCTGCCTCTTTGCAGGATGTTTTCCATGCCACCATGCGCAGCTCGTACCAAGGCAAAGATTTTCAGCTTTCTTCCCTTTTGCAGAGCAAAAACTAAAGCCCAGGATTTGTTCCTTTTTGTGTTACAAGATCACAACCAAGCTGCCAATCATCTGGCCAAGGGGGTTATGCAAGAGTCAGGTTTACTGTAAAGTTGTACAAATTTTATAGGACCACAAACACTTTAACTACCATGATGCTTAAAACTCAAGAGCATTTGGAGAACAAGGAGAGTTATTCAGGCCCCACATCATTTTGGCTGCATGTTTTCCAGGTGTATGATTTCACCACATGGAAAAACACAGCCATTGCCAAAGTGAACTCATAAAAACCTTTGATGAGTAAAGTTTGGATAAGCACAAATCATTTGAACCGACAGTTGGTCCAATTCTCAAAGGGGTTTGGCAGACATAATATAATTCGTGGTTTCACACACAGACCATTTTTCCCTTCCCTCCTCCCCCCCCCAGTCTTCACAAATTCGGAAGATGTTGTTCTAGAAGGTGCACTGGGTTGGGTTTGTTCTGTTTTTCTTTTCCCCCAAAGGGTTAGGCACCACATTCTTGCAACTCAAAGCCATTTGGGGCTGTGAGTAAGCCAGCAAACAGGTTTTCCAGAACTGTGTTTAGATAGTTGCATGATCTGCCTAATAGACATTAAAAAAAAAAAAAAAAGAGAGAGAAAAGAAAAAGAAAAATTAAACTCTGGGTCTCTCACCACCCATTTGCTAGCAGGCACGTAATATAAGGCAAAGGCTTTAACAATCTCTTCCTCTGACACATTGGAACATGTTATTTCAAGATGTGTGGCGTCATTTAAGGCTGTGCCATGAGATAACAGAGTATTTACATCTCAGGGCTGGGAGCAGGGTTGCTACAGCTTTTAGACATTATTGACATAATATTTTCTTTGATAAACAATCTATCAGGAAATTGTCATATTCATAACTGAGGTAATGCCAGGGACTGAGCAATCCTACACAGTGCAGGAGGCAGCTAGAAATAACATAAGAGAGCACAAACACAAAGGAGATGAAAATCCTGCTCCTAAAGGATTTTGCTCAACCCTGCTAGGGAGAGAAGAGTTCATTTATCACTCCCAATGTCCTTCTCTATCCACATAGGTAGATCCAACAGGCAGAAGGGCTTCTGCCTCTGTAAACCAAGCAAAACCTGGTTGTTCCTGGAGTGAACTGGAGTGAAACACTCATCCCATGAATAGAAAATTTGAAATTGACCATTATTACAAAGTGTGGGATATTTGAGCTGTAAAATCCTGTGTTTTGCACTTTGTGATGCAAATGAAAAATGGGGAGAGATCAAATGTTTTATTTCTATAGCATGAGTTATAATTCTCAGTAGATTTAATATACCTCATCTTCAACAAGTCAGCACGTTGTCTTCCCCTTGGGTCAACAGACTTCCAGCAAATCAGTTGGGCTTTTTTCCTCACTTTCCATTTGAGGAATTTTTCCACAGTTCAGGGAGAAATTGCAAATTGATGTTTGCTGTTTGTAACTTCCCAATGTCCAAACAAAATCTGAAATATTCAAATTGCCAAAGTAGAAACTTGGGGTGGTCCCGCGATGTCTCTCTGTCCCTTGCTCAGGTGTGTAAAAGAGAATCAGCAACACACAGAGCTCCTTGAAATTAATTCAATATCCATGCAAGCTTTGCCATATTTCCTTATAAGCCTTTCCAACAAATACTCCTGAAAATTCATGCCTACAAATTCACTGGATGGAATAATCAGGGTAAGGACATGCAAAGTGAGAAGCAAACTCAATCACCTTTTTGTTTGCTTTTTTGAAATTTTTAGTATTTGCACGGTTTGTCCCAATCCTCCCTCTTCACCCTCATGAATAAATCATGTTTCCTCCTACAGGAATTCCAGGATGGGACAAAAGTTGCCCTCACACAAGCCAGAGGCAAACCCAAACCAGAGGTGTGGACAACAATCTCAAATCACTGTCTTCCACAGCAAGGTCCAGCTTTTCTAAGAACCACAGATTGTCTAAGAACACGAACTGTCACTGCTGTGACAATTGTCCTTCAAAACACCCCTGTGCTTTTTGGGGGGTCTCAGGTGTGCCCTGGGGAGGTTGGGAATGAGCTGGAAATGAAATATCCCCGCCCAAATTCTCAGGTTGGTTCCCTCACCCGAGATTCAGGTTGTTTAAAGTCCTTGGCCCTCTAAAAGCCCCAAGTTGCGTTGGTACAAAGAAACGGAGTCCTCAAGGCCTTGTTTTCTGGTTTCTCATGTTGTTTATTATTTGATATCTCAGAATTTTCTCCGCTCCCAACCGAGGTCTGGACAGGGGCTGAGACATGAGGGGACTGACCATTGATGGGACATCACCTCACATTTATACAGATAGTTACGTGTAGTTTATTTACTATTTTGTACCAATGCCCAGTGCCCACACTAAAAGGGTCACTTCTGCTTTGACCCAACCCACTCTCACTGCCCTGTGCCATCACCACCCCAGGGGATGGAGGGCGGGGGAGAAGGAGAGGGACACGAGGTACCACCCAAATTCCACCATCTTGTCCCCCATTTACCTCTATTCTAAAAATCCTAAAACTACTGAATTTTGCATGTTCTACTGTGCTAAACTACTATTTTCACTTCCTGGTGATTTGCAATTCCTCTCCTTGTGTCTGAAGTTTCTCCCATGGGCTGAGATCAAACCCAGTGTCTTCCTGGGCTGTGCCAAGGTCTCCAACTCCCCTGGACCGGATCCACACCCCCTGTCCAGGGCTCAAATTCCCTTTCCTGGGTCCCAGCTCATCCAAAGGGATGACCTGGACTCCAACACAAATGAGCTGGGCCTTCCCTCTGTAGGATTTAATCCCAACAAACTCCCCTGGACTTCAGTCGAGGCCCTAAGTCGTGACTTGCTGCTGTGTTCAGCTTCCTGGGCTGCTCCTGAGAGCTCAAGCTCACACAAGCCTAACGATTCCCCTCACTTTTACAAGCATATTCATGTTTGCTGTCAAACGCATGAGTTACTTTTCTCCAGGCTATTGCAAGAGAGCAACCAGTAATTACTGCAACTGCACAAAACGCCTTTTTTTTTTTTTATTTAGAAATGGATTTCAAAATGGGTTTTGGTGATTATACCATCTCTCTCCCAAAACTAGGCAGTCACTGGCAAACTAGTCTTCTGCTCTGGATTTGTAGAAGGTCGGTGCATTTTGATGTCCTACAGAATTATGTTTCCTCTGCCCTTCCCTTTCCATCCTGTATGAACCGATTTTTTACCTTCTTTTTTTATTCTGTGCCTTTAGGGGCTCGGTGGAAGATTTCCAGACAGGAGGAAGTGTCTTAAAAGTGCAGCAGAAATGCACATTCAGTCATTATTGAAGCTTTTACAACACAATTTCTTTGTGGAGAGAGGCTCCAAACCACGGTGTGCACTGAGCCCTTGGGAAAGGCACTTCCCAGCACAGACTCAGGATGGCACCAGAGCTGGAGATCAGGAACTGGGTTTGCAGCTGGACACCTCGCAACAGCAGCTTCCAGAAAAGTCTCAGAATTATTAAACACTGAACACGACATGCGCTCATGATAATCAAACTTTTATTTGATTTATCCACGTTTGAGTTCTGAACGCCTTCCAGAAAAATGTTCTGCCTCTCTCAGAAGAGACCCCAAAGCCTCCAGATTTCTAGCAGAGAAAAAGGAGTTTTCAGGAACAGGAATTCAAGTTTCAGCTCATTAGTTTCATTTATGAAATCAAATTAATAAATAGGTAATATATATTTATGGACTTGTTTATATAGCAACTTACAGATATTATAAATTAATACACCATACTTGTTATATAAAATTTTAATATGTATTAGAGAAAAATTCTACAGGCCCCCAGTGAGTTATCCCTTCCAGAGGGCCATGTTTACACTGACTCCAGCTGTTTCTCTGGACATCCGTGGGGACTGTCAATAGGACTTTTCCCACATATGGTATATAATTACAAGCTCAATCCTTGAGTGACACCAGATTTCACAGATTTGGAAACTACATAAAATCATACTTCTCTAATTAGCTTTTAATCAAGCACCATCAAGTAAACATTTAAACAGCTGAGCCCAGAGCCCCCTTTTTAGAAAATTGCTTCCACTGACAATTAGTGTTGTAAACTTTTCCTATTGTCCTTTTGCAGGAAAATATTGTTCTTATTGACAACAGCTAAAGAATAGTTCACCTTTTTATCCCTGGTTCTACAAAAGCAAGAAAAGGACCCTTTATTTTAGAAAAAAAAAAAAATAGGTTGGGCACTGTTTCTGGGGTTGAAGCTCATTAATAAGCAACTGGGACCTGGTTCCCATCAGTGATTAGAAGGTGAGGGATGAAGATGGCCTGGAAATGATGGTTTGGAGTAGGCAGGTCTCCTACTCCTCTGCTGCCCCACACTTTTCTAAATATAAATTATTACTTATGCAAATCTCCAGCTCAGGTAACTTACAGAACTCACCAATGTTACACTTCAGGATTCAGGACCATCCCAGAAATTGTAACAAAACCTTGCACAGGGACACAAAACTTCATTCAACATATCTGCACTGCCCATTTTTTTCCAATTTTTCTTTCTTTGTGTGAAATCCTCAGCCCTCTCAGAGCACCTACTGCTTCCCTGGGCTTTGATTCCCCTTATTTATCCCTTCATTCATGAATGAAAGCATCCTTAGGCAGAAGGTGGTGTCCAGATCAGAAGAAGGCAGAGTTTCTCAGCTCAAACTTTTATCCCAGCCCAAAGAAAACAGGCATATTTGGGTCAATAAAAGCATTGCAAATTTATGTTGGATTTGTCACTTCAGCTGAAAAAATAAAAGTCATCAGCCTGCAAGTGCTTACACATTTCCAAACCAAAATTAATAAATTAATTTCAATTAACAAGAAAATATTGCAGGCTCTTTAATGAAAGGAAGCATTATGCATTGAGTCAAACAGCGTTTGATTCAACCTGAGCCAATTCCCCTTTTTGGTCCCTTCACTACTATCACCATCCCTTCAGAATCCAAGGAGCTTTTTAAGAAACATTTTCCTTGCAGCTTTTTGGAGCAGACTGCTCTGCCTGTTTATTCCCTGCAGCATTTCAACTCTTTGCTGCCTCTTCCAGGAAAATTTGTGCCTACCAGTACCAAGACCACTGTAATTAAGAAACTGGAGCAATTCTTGCTGGAGACAAAACTGTCCCGTTTGCTGGTACATTCAGGAACAATTTGATAGATTTTTTTTTTTGTATTCTGGGAAATCAAAAGCTGCTGCGGAAGGCAGATTTTGCCTATGCCCAGCCTGCTGGAACAGGAGCTTGTGAACATGTACCCTCCTTAGCCAAAAACTTTTTGACTCATTCCATCCAAGAAAATGGTCCTTAAAAATTTTTTTTTAAAAAATCAGATCCCCCTCAGCCACTGTCACCCAGGGGTCAGAAACTACTTAAAATACATAGATGGATCTGAAGGAGTTTAATGGTCTGTAACAACAGATACAGAGCCCATCCAGCTGGATGTCACAAAAATTAGAGTCACTTTATGAGGAGATGTGGCAAGAGGGATCTCTTCATTGATTCTTCCACCAGAGATCCAGCTAATTACCTGCCAGATGGGCACATACATGCTCAGAGGGGTTGGCTGCAGTGAGAGGGGCTGTTTAACATCCCCTGGACTGCTCTGCTGCTGTCCCCTGCCAGTCCTTCACCTCTGATTTCACATGAATGCTCAGGCTGAAATGCCCAGCTCTGCTAGGACATGGATATGGATCCATTGGCCACTTTGGCAGTGCTCACAGACATTTCTGCTCACTGGTTTGCTCTCTTAGCAGCTGGGGACTGTCCAGTCTGCTCAGCTGGGCTCTCAACAGCAGCCCTTGGATCCTGAACCTTCCCTTACTGGTCACAGCCATAAAATTCAGCATGCCCTGGTGGGAATAGGCTCCAGATTTGGACACACAACAGAGTGGGACAGGTAAAGGAGGTTTGACCCACAATGAGTGGAGAAGGGGGAGGATTCATTGCTACTGTCCATTCACAAGCCTTTTTGGCTTGAAATCATGGGAAAAACCTGAGCTGTTGCTTGCACCCAATGCTTCTCCATCCCTTTTCCACCTGGATGCTTCCTCTCCAGCAGAACAGGTTGGGATTGCTTCCTTGGAAAGAGCTGGGAGATGCTTTTCTCCTTTCTGCAGAACCACCTCTGAAAGAAAAGGAGCCCCATTTCTGAAACATCCAATACAGGGAGAGCTGTTCCAAACCCCACTGATGGTTTCTTTAAGGTTTGCAACACCATGGCAGAATTCCCCCAGAATGGGACTGTGCACTGCTGTGGGTGTGATCTGTCCAGCCATGGTGTAACTGCTCTGGCAGGAGCCTCACACAGCACAAGGAACACCTGCACATCCAGCACAGTCAGGGACAAGATTATTTGTGTAGTCCTAGTCAAGAAAACCTCTTCATCAGGGAGAAAAAACAAGGCAGAACCATCTCTGGGGCTCATTCCCACTGTAGCAATGTGTTTGAACAGCTCAGGCCACACTGTGCTCCAGCCACCATCTTCAGTCATTCTTATCAGAACCCTCTGGAATTCATCAAGGTTTCTAAGACATAAGTTGTTCTAAAATAAGAAAGCAGAGGCTGAGAAACAGAATACCAAGACTTCAAGAACTAGATAAAGGAGGGCCATGAAGCACTAGACTGTAACCAATATTTCCTGAAAGGCGCCTGCTGAATGTGTGGACAAGATAGAAGCACCAATCAAGTAAAGTGTGAATTTTACAATGTATAATGAAAAATTATATGAATGAAAAAAAGAAATGGCTTCTGCTTAATCATATTAGTTAGTTGTCCAGAAACCCTGAGCTCCCTCATTCCCACCACTTCCTCCTGACAAACCAGCCCATTCCCTCCCAGCCTGTGCTGCCGTGCAAAGCTGCATCACACCCCGGCTTGTGGGATTACCAGAGATTGGTGTGTGAGAGGGAAAAACCCTCCTGGCTGCAACAGGCACATCACCCTCTCACCAAGGCACCTCGGTCCTGTTAAACTGAGCAGCACCACAAATTACAGCGTGCACAGGTTAATGGGGACCACACCCTGGAGGAGGGCAGGGAATTGATGTGCAGCAGCGTGACAGGGCCGGACAGAGGCAACAAGACAACAATTTCCATCACACGAAAGCTGCTAATTGGAGTTTAACTTGTCTAACCAGCCCCTCTGCAGCACATCAAGGACAAATTTGCTACCACCCTGGAATTTGTACTCTCAGGTCTGCATTCCTGGTTTGCCAACATTTAATGTGTGTTTCAGGTGGAGCCAGGAAGGGCTCTCGTAAAACTGATCTTTAATTGTGGGCGCAGACCTAAGGTGGGAATTCAGCTGGATAATTTATAAATGGGAGGTTTGAGGGTTGGTGTGGTGGAATGAAATTTGCTTCATCAGAATCCACAGCTGATCAAATTCAGATCCCTGTGCACAGACTTCACAGACCCAAAGAAGTCAATGGAATCACGGAGTCTTTGGGACGGAATTTGATTAAGGACACTAAATATTATTTTTGGAATCAGTGAGCTTTCCTGGAACCCTACACAAAACCTAACCTTGCAAACTGGTGTTGTGAGATGCAGAAGACACACAGGAAAAACAGCATGGAAAAACCAGCACATGTCATCTCTCTTAGATGGCAAGACAGGAATGGGGGATGACCCTGCCACAGGACAAAATAAACTCCTCCAGCCCCACCTCAGCACCCACACCACTGACTCTCCTTTAGCCAGGCACTGCTGACTGAACACAGAACTTCAAACAGCAGCAACCCAGAGAGGGACCCAGTCTGGCTCCTGAGGTGCTGTTGACCCAGAGCTAAACTAATTAGCCCGTTTCCTCTTCAAGTGTTCTCAAATGCCACTTGGCCGCGTCACCACGCACCGGAGAACTCCAGAGCAGACTAATTACACTGGCAAATGTTTGATTGAAAATTGCACTCAAATGGCGTGGGCTGCAAGAGGTTACCTCCCTCTCTGTACAAGAGGCCTGATTCAAGGCTCTGGGGCAGCTCCCCTTTAAAGTCAGTGTAATTTCTCTAAGTCCAGGAAGGATGGAATAGAGAAAAAATAAACTTATTTTTGGCACGCAGGGAAGATTCATTTCACCAGCAGTGCCCCTCTGATGCTGATGCCGCCCAAACGTGGCTGGTGAGCCCATTGCAGCCTTGACTGGCTCAGATATGGGCAGGAGGAGGGAAACATCACCTTATTCTCCATTGACAACAGCCCAGAGGCACAGCTCAGCCAGAGTTTTAAGCGGCTAAAACGCTAAGCATCGAAGTAAGACTGTCCCAAAACTTCCTGTGGGTTACATTTGCACCTCAGTTTCTCTACCTGTAAAATAATAATTACCCAACACACCAGTTCTTGTAGGACTTAATTAGCACTTGTCAACCTCTTAGAGCTCCTCAAGGGAAGAGGAGCTGTGCACCATAAAGTACTAATTAATGGACGGAGCCTTTGGAACAAAGTATACGATTCTGTTGTTGTCAGATCTAATAGAGTCATAAAAAAACAGGGCTGGAAGGGATATCAAGAAGTAACCTGGGCTGTCCCCCTGCCCTGAGGCATGATCAAGTATATCTAAATCACTCTTGATAGATGAATACCCCTAAATCTTGGGATGCTGGAGCTGGGGATTAAAAGAGATAAAGATGGGCTCGTGTTACACGTGGCTGTGCTGAGCACAGGCGAACACTCCCTCACATGGGGCCTCTCCAGGGCTCTCTGCACTGGCCTGGAAGAGGCTTTGCTGCACCCTCAGTGGAGCTACTGAGCTTTCTGACTCCTCCTCACTCCAGCTTAGCAAAGGAAAAGCCCCACTGCAGTGTGCAAACCCCAAATCTCAAAACTGGAATTGATGAGACCCTCAGAAAGGGAAAAACTGGGAACAAGGCAGAGAGGTGTTAAAGGATCTGCTCATGGTTGTGAGGAGCTTCAGCCCAGAACCAGAAAATGAGTGCAGGTCACCCAAGCCTCACACATGGCTGGATTGCAAGTCTTCCACTCCATAACACCATCCCATCATTTCTGTTGTGTTTCCCCCACTTTTCTCCCCACTCTGCAGTCCCAAGAGTCCATCTAAAACATCATAAGGTATCATTCAGATGTGGCTTCTGAAGCACTGCACAGCCTTAAGTGGAAAATTCTCTTTTTTAAGCTACACAAAGATTTTTAGAGGGTTTTGTTAAATGCTTTAATTGTAAAAATATGCCAATTACAGCCATCTTTCCAAGACATACATGCAAAATACAGTAGGAGATACCTTTCATTTGATTAACTTCACACAGGAAAGCTTTTGAAACTTATACTTTCTCCATCAGCCTGGTGGATAAAAAGCTAAGCCAGGCAACTGATACAGCACTGCAGAAGTTTATTAAATTAACCAATTAAACTGAGGCAATATACAATTTACAGAGGCCAAGGCAAACAATAGAAGGTGGAACACACTCCCGGGGCTGAGGCGATCGAGTCGTGTCAGCGTTTCCAGTATGAAGCTACTTCAGAGTTATTGTGGGAGGTGTGTAATAAAAAAATAAGTAAAAAAAAAAAAAAAAAAAAAAAAAAAAAAAAAGAAAATGGTTTAAACCACTGAATTCAGTCATTCTTAGGGATTCCCAGACATGCCCAGGCGGATGGAAGAGCAAGATGCAAACCAGTTTTTCCCTAATTTTGTCACTCAAATTAGAAAGGAGGTGTGGCCTGGGGAAACAGGTTGGCAGTTCCAGGGGAAACAAAGGGAGGCTGGTTCTGCACAGTGCCCTGCTGCTGGCTGGGTGAGAATATGACCATAATGAAGGTGATTAATCAAGTGCAGCACGTTTGTGTGGGCTGAGAGAGACAGAGCCTGCCCAGTAACAGAGCCCTTGATGGGGATGCAGCAGCATCCTGCCCTCATCCCAGCCACCCCACACCGAGAAAAACCACAGACACAGCAAAGCTGTTTGTGTCCCCAGGGCTGAACCATACAGGTGGACCTGACTCATGGATTTGTCACCTCTCCAGAGCTGAGCAACAACCAAAGGAAATACTTTTGATACAGGGAGAATCAAGTATGAGCTGAACTCCCTGAACATTTGAGTGGTTGGCACCAGGTTCAAACCCCAGTTTTAAAGGCTGCTCCTTCCCTGTATAAACAGTGCAGGTTCTTTGGGTAACAAAGATCAGGTTCTTTGGGTAACAAAGATCCAGTGGTTTAATATTGCATTTCACAGCACATGAAAACCTTTTCATGAGGTGCAAACCTTTTCACACAGGGAAAAAAGAAAGGGGAAAAAAGAAAAAGAAAAAGAAAAAGAAAAAGAAAAAGAAAAAGAAAAAGACAAGACCAATATGGAAACACTGACACCACATTTACTGTAACAGCCTGATCAGCAGCAACTAAAATTCTCCTTCAAAAGGTTACACCCACAATGCTTTCTTTGGCCTGTGTACCTTGTATATTGCCTTGGTCTAACTGGTTAATTTAATAAGTTTCAGAAGTATTTAGTGGCCTGGCTTTAGCAGTTGGACACAATTTAAACTCAGGTAGCCTGGCATATGACCACAAGTTGTTCTTGGGATGGCATCCCCACGGTTCAGTGCAGCATCCCAGCTCTGCTCTCTCTCCTCTCTGGAAGCCAAACAAGACCAGCTCAGTTCCCAGCAGCACAGAGCAGCCACAGGGCTCTGGGGAGGGGAGCAGATTGACAAACAAGGGGTAAATTGAATTAGCTGAACCCCCTCAGTGTCGCAGCTCTGCAGGAGAGTTTAAAGGAGCACTGGGAGGGCACAGGGATGGCTGGGAAGAGGCAGGATGCCATGGCAGATAAAGACCAGCCTGAAACCCAGGAGACCCCACTGCTGTTCCTGCCTTTGCCACTGGCCCACCCCATGACCCTGAAGACGCAACTCCTTGTGGCTTTTTCCTTTCCCCTGTTGCTCTTTTGCTGCTTTGATTATGATGTTTTCCATGTGATTTCACCATCCTGTTAGTACAAAAATATGTATTTGCATAACATCTCACACAACAAGGCCCTGATCACAGCTGAGGCTTCTAGACATAAAAGTTGTGAAGAGACATATTAGCAAATTCAGTGTGTGAGTTAGCAAATGCCCATTGTGAGTCTTTTGTAACTAACACTGGAGATTCTACTGTGTTGTTTTGCCAAATGACATAGGACAGAGGAAGGTCCTGCATGGAGAATGTTGGCTGATCCTACTCTTTGCAGGCAGGACCTGAGGGGCATCTTGGAGATAGAAGAGGAATTAATTGTTTTTTAGGCTAACAGCAAAATCCTAGAACAGCTCCATACCTTCAACAACCCAATAAAGATATTTTTCTACCCCAGCCTCCAATTTCACCAGATCTTCTCACAGGTTGTTGGTGCTTTCAAACCCAAATTCATTGATTTGGCCTCACACAGACACACTATTCAGTCCTAACATGGATCATTCCCAAAATAAACATTATTTCTGCACAGTGTGTCTCCCTTTATGCTCATCTCCAAAATGGTGAATGGTGAATGAAGAGGAGAAAAGAAATTGAGACAAGTAGTGCCCAATCTCCCATCCCCCAGGTTTGCAGTGAACAGCTCTGTGACCAGAGAGCTGCAAAAAAAGCCATCAGCAGCACCAGCAGGGGCTGAGCTGGAGCCTCAAGTCCTGGCAGTAGCAGTGGCAGTGCCCCAAGAACAATACTTAGAATGAGTAAGGCAGTGGCAGCAGCCCCTGGGGCTGTCCAAGACCTAGAAATCCCATCCTTCTCCCTGGGGAAGGTGCAAGATTCCTGCTAGCACCCAGGAGTCTGGTCTTACAGCCTACAGGAGGGAGAAAAAACAGCTGTGACAATGATTTATTAAAAAAATATGGATATTGATCTAATACCAATATCCAACTATGACGGACAAAGACTCTCTAACAGTTTAAAGTCAGACAGCGTATGTTTATTACGACACTGGGCACCATGTGGGGTCACTCCCAAATACACCCACACAATTTACAGATGATCACAGGGTCTTTTATGTACAGGAGTACTGAATACCCAATACACAAATGCATGTTCATAACTCTGGTATATCCCATTCCCCACTTTGTACGGTAATTAGCCAAAAAGCCATTAAGCACGTGTGGTTTGTTCTTTGAAATGGGTCGGTGGTCTTTTTTATGGGGTGGGGTCCCAAAATTATGAAGAAAGATTGTCTTCCTGGCTCTGACTTTTTAACCTTTAGTGTTATGTGACAACTGAATCCTGTTTTTCCAGGACTGTTTGATTTATGATTGTATTGTATTCATGGAGTCTATTGATAGTTTGACAGGTTCCATGATTTATCATTTCCTTCAATCCGGCTTCTGTTAACAAAAGGGAAGCTTAGCTACCTTACCTCAGCAATATCTATTTTAACTAAAATCCTTAATTCTTCTAAATCAATGCTTCATTACCTTTATTGCTGATCTTTCACACTTTATCCCCTTTCAAAGCCCCACAGATCTCCCCAAAATCTCCAAAAGAGAGGCAGAGCAATGGCACCAGCAGCAAATGCTGTTCAACAGGAGGAAAGAAGCAGCATTTCCAGAGCTTGAATTTTTGACATTTGTCCTGTGAACTTAAATGCAGATTGGATTTGGATAAGGCAATTCCACACAGGCCAGGAAAATAATGGATATGGAAGTTATTATCATCTACCTGGCAATTCCTGAGGGTCTTGAAAGGTCCTGCAAAGAACCCACTTGCACAGTGCCAGGAATCCTAACAAAGTGCCACAATTACTCCAAAGACAATCAGATGGGCAAGTGCAAAAGCAACTTGTTCAAGAGTTTATTGAGTCAGGGACGGAATTTTGGGCACTTCATCCTCACCTGGTGTCCTGGATCCCCATCCCTGGTTCCCCAGTGCATCCCACAGTGCCAAAGAGCACGATCCAACTGAGCCTGTGCTCACCTGCTCCTGCTGAGCTCGGTGGAAATTCACCACAATTTCTGCAAAATTTGCAGTTCAGGTTCTTGCCAGGCAAAGCTGTGCATTCCCTGCACGGCTACAGCATAAACAACACTCACAGTTTGGGAGCTGGGATTGCAACACTCATGTCAGAGTCCAGGGCATCCTTTTGGATGCTTTGGAGGGTCAGAGACCTTGGCAGAGATGTCTGGGACCTGAGCAAGAGGGTTTGAATCCTGGACAGGGGGTCTGGAATCTGTACAGGGGGATTGTAATAGACCCTGGCACAGAGCCCAGGAAGACACTGGCTTTCATTTCAGTCCATGGGAAAGACTCCCAACATTGAGAGAAGAATTGTAAGTCACAAGGTTGTGACGGACAGTAGTGTAGTTTATCACCGGGTGGAAAATTGTGCAGTTTTGGGTTTTTTTAGAATTGAAGTGAATGGGGGACAAGATGGAGGATTTAAGACAGTCCCCTGGGCTCTTCTTCTCCCTTGGCATCCATTTTCTGATGTGACAATGGAACAAAGTAGTTTAAGGGGATTGGGTCAAAGTAGAAATGACCCTTTTAGTATAGGTGATAGGTATTTGCATGTAAATGTAAATAAGAGACACATAATTATCTGTATAAGAGGACAGCAATGCCCCATCTGTGGGGAGTCACCTCGTGTTCCAGCTGCTCTTCAGATCTCGGCTGGGCATGGAGAAAATTGTGAGATATAAATTAATAAACAACATGAGAAACCTTGAAAAACAAGACCTTGAAGACTCCGCTTCTTTCTTGCCACCCGGCTCGGGGCTTTCAGAGGGCAAAATACTCTGAACCACCTGAATCTCGGGTGAAGAACCAAACCTGGGACACTCAGTGCTGTGCAGCACATGGTGCTGCAGCCATGCAGAATAAACCCTCTCACACTGAGCATTCCTTCCCTGCCTGCTCCAGCTGAAGCTGGATGTTCTCTTCCTGATCTCAGTACCTAGGTGGGGGGAGAGGGTGGTTGTTTTTCTTTTCCTATTTTAAAACTCTTTAAATTAAAATTGCCCTTTCACAGGGGAAGACAGGCTGGATCGAGTCAAATCCTCGTTCCATTTGGTGATTTGCTGCACAGGCAGCTGGGACAAAGCTGGCTGAGATGGCAGATTCCTGGTGCTTTAACACAACAGGGCCATTTCCCCCCAAGTATTTCTCTGAGAACTCAAAGATTTCCTTCTCCAGAAAACACCTGAGCAGAAATGACTCACTCACCGTGTCGGTGACTGGCACAGACCCCTCAGCCCTGGTGCCAAAGCTACACTTATATTGTTGAAATACTGAAAGGGGGAATTTTCCTTCTGTGGCTTCCAAAAAGGCTTGTCCAGATCTATTTCATAGAAATATTGAATGTCCTGAGCTGGAAGGGACCCACAGGGACCATCCAGTCCAGCCCCTGGCCCTGCACAGACACCCCAACAATCCCACCCTGTGCACCCCTGGGAGCATTTTCCAAACTCTCCTGACTCTGGAAGCTTTGGGGTCGTGCCCATTCCATGAGGAGCCTGTTCAGTGCCCCATCACCCACAGGGAGAGAGCCTTTTTCTCTAATATTTTGCATAAATTGTAGCCTTATGCCTGTTTTTGTTAAGAAGGGTAAGAAATAGGTTTAGGTAAAGCGCATTGGTAAGACCAGCCATACAGAAAAGTAATTTTTTTTTCAAACTCATGAAACATTATAACGCATCTATCCCTAATCAAATAACTTTTTTTATTTTTTCTGCCTGGCTTCCTTGAAAAATACTGCATATATATGATCATGGTGTGCATGAGCATGCATCTCTAATGACTTTTGAATGAGTTGGTTGCTTTCAGCCCAATTTGAGAGCGAGACAGGAGTTTCAGAGCTGTCACATTGCCACAAGTTTCATGAAAACAGGCAACTGGATGGAAAAGAAAGATCCAGAGGCTGGAAACATGCAGAGTGAGCTCAGCCAGTGTCAGACACCACAAAAATGACATTGTGAAGGCAGTGACACTTGGAAGAGCCTCCATGGAAAGTTACAAGCAGCCAAGAGATAGAAAGTCACAATGCACCAAGTCCCACCTGAATATTTATTCTGAAGGTCATCATAACAAAAGTCAAAAGAACGACTGGCCTTCAAGATACAGCACTCAAAGGAGCAGACAGGACAGCTAAATACTTCAAAGGAAGCCTACAAGCAGAAGTCTTATTAATTTTAACTAAATCTCGGGCTGGACACTCCTCTTACACCCATGTAATCATTAATTTCAGAGAAGTGACTTCAGATATACCCCATGGTAAGCCCCAGATCATACAAATCCACTCTTTATTGCCTGAGCAGTGCCGTTGAAAATCAATAGGATTACTCATAATGGTAAAGTTAAGCACCTGTGAAAGTGTCTGCAGGACTGAGGCCTAAGGCCTGGTCTAGGCACAGCTTTTGTACTTGAAAACCTGGTTCACTTAAAGGTTTGTTTTGTTTTTGGTTTTATTTTTAAAGAAAACAACGGAATAATTAAAGCCATACAACCACTTTAAAATGGACATGTTTTTATTGCTATAATGGGAACTTCCAACAGCACAGCCATTCCCAGGTCAGTCGTGCTGCTCCAACTGCACTCCTGGTGCGGGGAATGGTGCCAACCCTGTTAAGAGCAGCCACAACTTCTGCACCTTGAGCAGCTTGAGGAGCAGTGCCAGCCCACTCTGTCTACTCAGAGCTCTCCAGGTAATTCATGAAAAGTGCCAGAAGGAACAAGACCCATGTTTGAAGAAGATTTGGTCTGGAGCCTGTCAAAAAATAGGATTTTTTAATTTTTTCTCTCCATAATTTTCTTGCTCTCCTCTGCGTGCACACCCATAGGAAAAAAAAAAAAAAGAAAAAAGGCAACACTGAACACACCTAAGAAACTTTTGAGTCAGACTTTCATGTGTGCAGAATTAAGGAAGGTGAAAAAGATCAAGATTGCCCCACAAGAAGAAAACAAAAAGGGAGCTTGCATTCTGTGGAAAGCACCACAAACTTTAGGAGATGCCAGGAGGAAGAGGGGGTGGAACAATGAACTAACATGTCTGGATTGCTAAGAGGTTAAAAAAAAATGTCACACTTTCAAAGAAGAAAAAGACAAAAGACATTAAGAGTAAACAGGAAATTTGGGAAATCTATTTCACTCAAAGTAGCAAACATCTGGAATAAATTGTCAAGAACTTAAGACCATCAAAGCAAAGTATTAATGAGGTTAAGAGGCAGCAAGGCTGGAGGAGGAGACTGAGGAATACAGGGACAAAGGAAAGAGGTGGAGCTGAGCGAAACCTGGAGGCAAGAGCCTCTTTAGCCAAAGGGCTTTGTTTCTCCCTCTGCTCAATACTTCCTTATCTCCTTATTGCTCCAGGGGTAAAATATGGGGGTTTTCTCCTGTTGTTTGCTTTATGGAAAGGAAGAAATTGGCTTTTTTTTTTTTTTTTTTTTTCCTAAGAATTGCATGCTGGGATCCATGACATGCTATGTCATGATTGAGCCTCCCAATGCTTAACTCAGAAAAGCACGAGAAAACCAAACACACACTGCCCCTTCCACCAAAGCAGGGCTTCCTGAAATCTGAAGTCCTCATCCCTCCCTTTCACACTTCAGATTAGGAATAATTCTTACTTTTGTTACCAAACGTCAGTTGAAGATGAAAAACACCATCTCTTTAATCAAAGGATTTAGCAAACATCTCCATGGGTTCAAGAGCTGTCTTTCAAAACTTTTTGGTTTAGAGTAATTCAAACCAGGCTAAACAACACCTTTAAAGATGACAAAAACCAGTAGGCATAAATGAATAAGGAGTCTAAGAAGGAAATACTTAGCATGATTTATCCTTTAATATCCAGATCCCTCTCTAGTAGGGATAATCAGAAAGCTATGTTGGCTTTCAAAAGAAGGGAATGGTCTCCCATCTCTGCCTGGACTGTTATTAACTATATTGGTTACATTCATGGTCATTAACATCCCTTAAAAGATGGTCTTGGGATTTCATTTTCCACCTCCCGTTATTGAGCAATGGAATATTCATAAAACAGTAGAGGGGAAACAACTCAGAAGAAAAAGAAAAGAAAAGCCTCCAAGTTCCCAACCCTGCCAGTTAAATTACACCAAAGCAAGGATTCAACAACAAATTGATTCGGGAGCAGCAGGATATATGCACACACATGAAAAAGCACACTGGGGGGGGATGGAGAACAATAAAACATGCACTTGCCTGTCCTCTGCTCTAATAACCACATGCAAACTCCAGCCAAGCCTGACAGAGTGGGAGAGGTTTCAAAGATATGAAGTTCCTGTGGGTTTCACAGTGCAGGCAGCTGGGTAAAGGACAAAGATGCACTTGAGGGCTCCACCAAACTCAAGTGTTTATGAGACACAAGAGAATCCACCCCAGCCTTCGTTGTGGTCTAATAGCACAGGGCCCTCCTGCTGTTTGTTATCAGCCAGGCACCCACATCTGAGGAGTCAATGTTTTATTGGGAACATCTGCTCTTGTCTTGGTGAGAGCAGCTGAAGCTGTGCCTCAGCTGCTTCTCCATCAGCTGTTCCCAAGTCCATTCCTGCCCCTTTCTGCCCACAGCAGGGCAGGGGGGAGGTCCCAGGGAAGGCTGAGGGGCACCTCCTCAGAGCCCCCCATGCTCCCACACACTGCTGGGGTTTTATTTTTAACCCATAACTCAAGAAATATGCCTTGGTACTAGCAAGGAGCACTGAGTAAGACCACAGGACTTGTGAATGACTGGACACATTTGATGTACCTGAGTTATCTGGTGAATTTATCCAAATTTATCCACCAGTACAGTGGTCGTGAGAGGAGGGGTCACCTCTGCAAGGAGGTAGCTCCGACCCAGCACATCACTTCAAAGTGATGTGGCCTCACTATGAGGCATTGATTTAGAAGAATTAAAGACTTTAGTCAAAATAGATAGTGCTGAGATAATGTAGCCAGGACTTCCCTTTTGCTAACAGAAGCCAGACTGAAGAAACTGATAAATCTTGGAAGGAAGTGATAAATCAGGGAACCTGTCAAACTAGGCTTTTGCATCCTGAATAATCAATAGACCCCATGAACACAATACAATCATAAATCAAACAGTCCTGGAAAAAACAGGATTTAGCTGTCACAAACACTAAAGGTTAAAAAGTCAGAGGAGGAAGACCCATCTTACTTCATCATTTTAAGACCCCACCCTATAAAAAAGACCACCAACCCATTTTAAAGAACAAACCACACATGGTTAATGGCTTTTTGACTAATTACCATACAAAGCGGGGAATGGGATGTACCAGAGTTATGAATATCCATTTGTGTTTTGGGTATTCAATACTCCTGTACATAAAAGACCCTGTGATCATCTGTAAATTGTGTGTGTGTATTTGGGAGTGACCCCACACGCTGCCCAGTGTTGTAATAAACAGACGCTGTCTGACTGTAAACTGTTAGAGGGTCTTTGTCCGTCATAGTTGGATATTGGTATTAGATCAATATCCATAGTTTTTTAATAAATCAACTACACTGAATGTAACAAAAGCACCAAAAATCCTCTTCCTCACATCAGCCCTTCCACAAAACACCACCAATGCCCACAGCAGTTAAACTGGCCCAGGTCTCTTACTTTCCTCCCAGTCCTAACATGGCAAACCAATGACAGCAGGACTTTGAGGAACTCAGCTCCAGGTTTTGCACTGTTTTTACCTGGAGATTTAAACACAACTAGGGGTGTCCATCTAGAATAAAAATAAGGATTTGTTTTCCTCCTTCAGCCAGGAAAGGTCCTGCCATAAGGACAAGCACCCCAGGGCTTCACCCATTGCAGCAGGCACAGAACACAGGAGATCTTTAGCAGTGAAGGCAGGTGGTTGTTTTTCCAGGGACTTTAATGAGTGTTGTAGTGGCTGGAAAAGGTGATAAGCTTTCTATGTTATATGAAAAGCCAGGGGGTTACTTTATATAATCAGCCACAGCTGACTAAACAGGGCACTGAAAGTCACTCACAGCCGAGGGAAGACAAAACAACAAAACCCCCACAACCTTCCCCGTCCCTCCTCCCCAAAGAACCCGTCCCCAGGCACAATCCCAGGGTTGTTCCAAGGCCTCCAACCCTCTAATTAAAATTCTCCTTGGAAAAAAACAGCGGCTTTACCTCGACCTGCCAAGGGCTCAGCTCCACTGGGCTGTGAGGAGTGGGGACAGCAGAGTCAGGGCTGAACCCTCCTCATCCTCTCCCGTAGCTTCCCTGGGGCAGGGGAGCCCCTTGGGATTAACAGCCCCCCATTAATTAACCTGTGGGGCTGGAGAAGCAGCAGGTGTGGGACAGCTCCTGCTGCCAGCCCTGCTCCAGGATTTTTTCTCCAGAGGTACAGAAGCATTGGAGCTAAGAAAGACCATCAAACACTTGCCAGTTGTCTTCAGCAGCAGCTCCAAGTGATTTATTAAAAAAAATATGGATATTGATCTAATACCAATATCCAGCTATGACAGACAAGGGATCTCTCTAACAGTTTAAAGTCAGAAAGTGTATGTTTATTACGATGTGCAGGATCGCTCCCAAATACACACACACAATTCACAGATGATCACAGGGAGTATTGAATACCCAAAACACAAATGGATGTTCGTAACTCTGGTACATCCCATTACTCGCTTCATATGGTAATTAGCCCAAAAAACCATTAACCATGTGTGGTTTGTTCTTTAAAATGGGTCAGTGATCTTTTTTATAGGGTGGGGTCCCAAAATGATGAAGTAAGATGGGTCTTCCTCCCTTGACTTTTTAACCTTTAGTGTTATGTGACAACTGAATCCTGTTTTTTCCAGGACTGTTTGATTTATGATTGTATTGTATTCATGGGGTCTATTGATTAGTCAGGATGCAAAAGCCTAGTTTGACAGCTTCCCTGATTTATCACTTCCTTCCAAGAATTATCAGTTCCTTCAGTCTGGCTTCTGTTAGCAAAAGGGAAGTCCTAGCTACATTATCTCAGCACTATCTATTTTGACTACAGTCTTTAATTCTTCTAAATCAATGCCTCAATCCCATTCCCTGCTTTGTACGGTAATTAGCCAAAAAACTATTAACCATGTGTGGTTTGTTCTTTGAAATGAGTCAGTGGTCTTTTTTATGGAGAGGGGTCCCAAAATGATGAAGAAAGATTGTCTTCCTCAGCTCTGACTTTTTAACCTTTAGTGTTACATGACAACTGAATCCTGTTTTTCCAGGACTGTTTGATTTATATTGTATTGTATTCATGGAGTCTATTGATAGCTTGACAGGTTCCATGATTTATCAGTTCCTTCAGTCTGGCTTCTGTTAACAAAAGGGAAGTTTAGCTGAATTATTAAGAAAATATGGATATTGATCTAATACCAATATCCAGCTATGACAGACAAGGGATCTCTCTAACAGTTTAAAGTCAGAAAGTGTATGTTTATTTCAACGCCGGGCAGCGTGCGGGATCGCTCCCAAATACACACACACAATTCACAGATGATCACAGGGAGTATTGAATACCCAAAACACAAATGGATATTCATAACTCTGGTATATCCCATTCCCCGCTTCATACAGTAATTAGCCAAAAAACCATCAAGCATGCTTGGTTTGTTCTTTAAAATGGGTCAGTGGTCCTTTTTATGGAGAGGGGTCCCAAAATGAGGAAGTAAGATGAGTCTTCCTCCCTTGACTTTTTA
This sequence comes from Zosterops lateralis, assembly GCF_965231275.1. NCBI lineage: Eukaryota > Metazoa > Chordata > Aves > Passeriformes > Zosteropidae > Zosterops > Zosterops lateralis. The sequence continues at coordinate 6,967,797 of NC_139779.1, read as the reverse complement.
ACCTTTAGTGTTATGTGACAACTGAATCCTGTTTTTTCCAGGACTGTTTGATTTATGATTGTATTGTATTCATGGGGTCTATTGATTATTCAGGATGCAAAAGCCTAGTTTGACAGCTTCCATGATTTATCAGTTCCTTCCATGAGTTATCAGTTCCTTCAGTCTGGCTTCTGTTAGCAAAAGGGAAGTTTAGCTACTTTACCTCAGCAATATTTATTTTAACTAAAGTCCTTAATTCTTCTAAATCAATGCTTCACAAGGCACGGCGGAACTTAACAAATCGGGAGTTGAGTTTAGCAAACCTGAAAATACTTCACATGGACTCATGAGGCTGCAGTTTATTGTTAAAATGAATGCAGTTTAAAAATTAGTGCAGTTTAAATTAATGTTAATTTTAAAAATGCAGCTGAAAAAGCTCACGTTCACCACAGGGAGAGGAGCCCTGGGCAGAGCCCTTGGCTGTGGCTGTAGCTCAGGGTGGGAAGGTAAAACCTGGTGGCATTTGGTGTCACAGCAGAGAGGACACTGAGGGGGTCACTGCCAGCCTCTGCCACAGCCTCTGCCCACACTGCCACATCTGTGCTCCACCTTGGAACAACACTGGCCTTTCCCACCTTTTCCAGGGCACTCACACACAGTATTTCAGCATTACCTGCTTGTGCAAACCTGGGGGAACTGTTACACCAATTTAGAAAGAAATCACTGGAATTTCTATAAGGCTTTTCACAATTCCAGACAAAATAAGGATACTTGTACTCCTTCAGCACTTGGTTCACACCAGTATTATTTTTCCAAGCATTAAGTTCTGTCACAGCCTTTGTGCTCTCAGCCTGGTTGAGGAGGGGCACAATCCTTGCTGAAACTGGCTAATGCCTGTTCTGCAATGAAAATAAAACAAAACCTTTCTGGCTGCTGTTTAATCTGCATCCTTTTTACATTGATATCTTAAAGGCACTGGCTCACCAGGAAATTCATGGAGATTTATCTCTTTCTGGCCTGTTAGAGGAAGCTCCTCCCCATCCCACCCTACACTCTAGTCATGAACTTTCTACTCATCACAGCTGTGGTGGTACCTGCAGCTTCCAAATCTTAAAGGGACGAGGCTGTTTGGATCTCCCCTCACTTTTACATAAGTCCTCTTACCCTAGAAACGGGCAGCTGCTGTCTTTTAATCATTATAAAAAAAAAAATTCCTGCCTGACCTGGCATCTGAGCTCTGTATCCCTGCTAAAGCAGCTGACCAAACACGAGCTTGCTCGTATATTTTGCAAAAAAAATTTATGTTTCTCAGGTCAACAGGCACATCAAGCAATCATTTAAACTGAAAGGGACAGTAACAAATGGCAACAGTTCACCAGATAAGGATTCAAGGAGGTATTGCCATGCTTGACCTTAAATACCTGAGTTAGCATTCCTGGGTTCCTGCTTTACAACCAGGGGGATTGGATGGATGTTTGCAGGGGCTGAATCAGAGGAGAGAGGAGCTTCAGTGCCACAAAATGCCTGTTCAAGGAGCTCCTCCCTCCAGCCTCTGAAGAGAAGTCCTGCAGAGAGGAGCTTCCTTGAATATCCCCCACATCCAAGTGGCCAAAGTGAAGTCAATACACGTGAGAATCCCCCCAAGTTCCACGATTCTGATAAAACTTCCCAGATTTGTATGTCAGGAAACATATGTTGTTTCAAATCCTGTGCCCACATGTGCTGGAAGGATCCAGACTCTGGCCCCTTTCTATGAATTCCCAAAGCCTTGAGTTTGGAAAAGGGCTCCACAGCAGGGAAGGGACCTCAGATGCTGCAGCTGGACAGACAGCTCTGCACAGCTCCAACATCCCAGGGGTGTTCCTTCCTGAGCTGGGAATTCACGCCCTGGGTTCAGCCATGGCCATGGGATTTGGAGACTTTTCTGGTGCAAGCCATGGGCTCCCCTTTAGGAATCTGAAGGGATTTACTCTTGCACATAACCCAGCTGGATTGAAATTGTTTTTTGCCCATTCACAGTGGAAATCCCCTCTCCTTGGGCATGAGCATTGTCATCAGCGAGATGTGGCTCATGGACATCCTGCTGGTGACCACCTGAATTCAAACAGACTGAGGAGGAAATGAAGTGAGGCCCAAAGGTGCAGGACTTTCTCTGTATCTGCAGGCAGGTTAAAGACCAGTGTCCCTGAGTACAGTTAAAAACAAGTCCAATGTGAATTATCACTGATAAAATCAGGAGACATTTCAAGGATGACAAGGGAGAAGGAAAAGGAGGAGGATGAGACTGTCCCAGGGTCAGATACTGTTCAATATTAACATTTTAGAGGGCAAAACAGGGAACACACAAAATTTTTGGATGTTGAGCTATAAACTATAAGCTTATGTGGAGTTTGGAGGACTGGGATAGAATTCAGAACAGCTTTAAATTGAAGGGGAGAGAGAAAGCCAAGGAAAATGAATTAAAGATCAGTGCAGGTTGTTACATGTTAGAAGAAGTAAAATCCAAGGAATAACTGGTCAGGCTGCAGCTGCTCAGGAGAGGATCTGAGGTTCAAAGTGCAGCACAGATTGATCAGGTGTCACCCCAGTGCAAGGACAGTGTCCCCTGGGCTGGGCTAACAGCGCTGGCACCTCTAACATCAGCATCTCAGGGGTTTGCAGTGGGAAGCCACCACAGGGCATTGTCCAGACCAAACCACCTGCTCAGAGCAGCATCAGCTACAGCAGGATTCCCAGGGCCGAATCCAGCTGGGTTTGGGATATCTCCAGCAATATCTAGGAGCTCCACAGCCCATCTGGCCAAGCTGTTCTGATATTTGATCACCTTCACAGTCCAAAGGAATAAAGGGGCTTTCCTGTATTCCACCATGTCCATTGCCTCTCATCCTGTGCGTGGACACCTCTGGGAAGAGCACGGATTTGTTGTACTCAGCCCCATCACCCAGGTCATTGATGAAAATGTTAAACACTTTTGGCATTGCTTTCAAACAGAAAAAGCCGGCTCCAGACGATCCACACCTCGTTAACATTCGTGAAAACTCAAGGTGTGTCCTCAGATAACCCCTGCTGGCACATTACCAAGGTAACAGAGGCAGAGGGAATCAGATCTGAGGAACTTGCTGGGATAGACAGGAGAAGCTACAGGGGGATCAGAAACAAGCAGTTATTAAGGAAGAGAGGTCCGGAATAAACTTCTACCCACATTGCCTAGAAACATTCATAACCTTCAGTGCTGCTGAATCGCAGAGGGGGGGGATTGGTTTGTTTGGCTTTTTACAGACAACCTCTGAAATAATTATTCCAATCTTGCTGGTGCTGGAATTTTGTGTCCAAGTTGGCATACGATGTTTAAAAAGAAAATATGCACAAATTTAAGGTAATCCTAAAGAGAGCAAGAAAAATTAGGAGTGGAGAAGATTACTGGGAGGAAAAGTTGGAAAAAGAATATTGAAAAAAGAAAACTAAACAGGCTTCCACTGTGCTGACGTCATTACAGAGAGGATGCAAAGGATGAAATTGGCTTAATTTGCAGACAGAAAGATTTAGGTTAGGGGGAAAAAATGCATAAATCTAAGGCTAGTTTTGGACTTGAGGCTACCTACAAAGTTTAGACAGGTCAGACAAATGTTTGTAACAACAATCCTGCCTCTAAGCAGAACAACAAACTGAGGGAACTCATGAGAACCTTTCTCTGCAGTCTCTTTCAAAGGCTGCTCTACCCTTTTGCAAAGTTTCAGGAAGGTTTATGGGATTAAACTTTCAAGAGTTAATAAAATACATTATCAATTCTACCCTGCTTCTTTGTTTTTTCCCATCCAAATAGTAATTGTCTGTGAAAGGGCTGACACTGAAGACCAACTGCCAGGGTTCATGCAAGTTCAGTTCCCATCTGATCATTTTAATGATGCTTGGTGAAAGTCTGTTTTGTGGAATTAATCTGAATTCTTTGTTCCCTTTGGTTATTTGAATCTGCATCCAAACCCCATGAGCACAGCCCTATGTCCCCCTATGAAAATGGAGATTGAAATGAAATTGGAGTTGATACAGGCTTGTTTTGAATCTTGAATATTTTCATGATGTTTATCTGAACATTTGTCCTTCCCCTTTACAGAAAGGGAACATGACAACCCCAGATATTTTTGCATGATGGTCCAAGGGTCCAAGGTGGCATGGCCCAATCCAAAGATCTCCTCAAGCAATCTGCAAGAGGCTCCTCAGCTGCACTGCCCTTGAAGTGCCATAATTCTGGGGTAACAGACAGAAAAAGAAAAAAAAACAAGAAATGGATTTTGAACCAAGATAAAAGTGCAGCAACAAGGAAGGAGCAGAAGAGCAAAAAGCCTGAAGGCACACAGGGTCAGATGGAACTTGGGGCTTTGCACAGCCACAAACCACTTCAGAGGGTCTCCAGAGCTCTGGTGGTTGGGAGCACCCTGGTGGTGCTGCACTGTTTGGTGCTGCAGGGCATCACAGCTGCACCCTGGTTTGGTCCCACCAGGAACCAAAGGGAATTTGGACTGAATTCCAAGCACAGCCTCTGGTTTAGCTTCCTCCAAAAAAAGTTACCCAGGTTGCTCAAGGTAAGTGAGGGCAATCAAGAGATTTGCTTCAAAATTGCAATGCTCCAAACTGAACTACTCCTGAGGATAAACCTGGCTCAACCTAATCCAGGCTCAGGTAGTCCTGATTTCCATCCTCCCCACAGCTCTGTGCTCTTGCCCCATCTCCGGGTGTGAGTCTGCAGCAGGGCAAGGCAAAGTGACCTCAGCAATATCCAAACATGGCAGAACTCAGGAAGGATGTCAGCTCCCAGAGTCCAGAAAGGGAGTTTAGGGACAAGGAGGTTTCTTCTCAGTCAGCACCTGCTGTGTGTGTTTGAACCCTAATACTGACTGGAGGGAGGGAGAGGGTGCAGCCAGGGGAAGGGGAGAATGTGGAACTGCTCAGATCAGACTCCCATCACCCTGAGAAGTCACAGAGCTGCATTGGAAAAAGTCATGCAACAGTTACAGATGAAAAAAGACTCATCAAAATCTGTGCTTTGATGGAAAAGTGTGACCTCATCTTTCAAGAGCATTATCCGCCAAGTTTTTGCCTACCAGCTTGCATGAGGAAAAGTAAATCTCTCTAGATTGAAGGCCAAAGGTAAGCCTGTGTGCTGTTTCATCTCGTCTTCAGCCTCTGTCTGAAATCTTTACACAGTGTAAAAACCATAAGCACTGTCTGACATCTGATGCCTGAGTCACTTCAGCTCAGTACTCCTTTGGTGGGGAATGTGATTTTGTGGGGCTTATACATGGCAACATTACACTTTGTACATGTGTTTGTGCCACACAAGAGCATTTTACAGACCCCCTCTCAAGAAATTTCCAAATTAGGTCTGCAAATGAAACATCCATTTTGCAGCCCTCCCTTATGAGCAGCTCAGTTCTTTGCTTAGACGAGCTGTCACTTGCTTGGGTCTGCAGAAGAGCCTAAAGAAGAAGCTCACATATAAATCATCTTTTTGACTGTGCCAACAGAAAATCCTCAGCCTCTGTGACCTCCCACTGCCAATCTACAACCCCATCCCATGGGCAGTAGTCATGGACCTGTGAGGAAAAACATTCTGGGGAGAAAAAACCCATTGTGGGAAACAGGGATAAAAGCTGAGCTTGTCCAGGAAAGCTCAGCTGGTGAATGAGCCAGGAGGTGCAAGGACAGGTTGTGTGAGCTCCTGCATTGCAAGAAGATTTCTGAGTCACCAAAGCCCAGTGAGGCTGCTCGTTGTGTCAGAAGGGACAGCTCTGGGTGTTGCTCCAATTGTTAAAGGAAGCAAGAAGTGCTAAAGCCTCATCCACATCTTCATCAAGATTTGTGCAGGAAAGGAGTGAATTTTGCCCCAGTTGTGTCCACTGATATTTTTTAAAAGAGATAATTCCTACTAGATACAATTGGGAATCAACTTGTTATATTGGAAAAACTGTGGTGGTGCAGGAGCACTCACACAGCTTCTGCACGCAGGGGCAAGGGGGAGGTTTATTTTATGAATTTTCTGTGTGCTAAGAGCCTTCTCACTCCAGTTGTTCTCTATTATTGAAGTGCACAGAGTGCAGGACTTTGCTGGAACAACAGAAAATGCAGGTGGGGGTGAATGTCACGTCCCTGAGTCATGCAGATGTTAGAGCTTTCTCATGGAATTTCTGCCCATCTTCAGGAGGGCAGAATTCCACACGTTGCCCTTAAGTTCTTTTCCTACAAAGCCTACGGAGATGGAAACAGAAAATAAATGGCTTGTTGCTTCCTCTCAGTGTCTGTGGGACTGTGGCTCCAGCAGCACTGATGCACAAGGAAAGCATTTTCATGAGCTGTTAAAACAGCAGAAGCTTGTTTTCCTTTGGCTGCAGCATCCTTCTGCCTCCCACGCAGGAAGTGTTCATGCAATATTCCACATAGGCAGAATATGTCCCGTTCCTAGAAGTCTAAATACAAGAAACTGTAGCCCATTTAAAACCCAGGCAGCCCTTGGATTAGAAAAGTGAGAGGTAATCTGCTTTCATGGGCTGCAGTTCCCAAATTGTCCTGTTTGTTTCTAGAGTTGATGATCTTTGGCCAAACACCTCCTTGCTGTGCCTGTCTCACCTGTAACCTGAGAATGATGGCCAAGGGTGACAGACCAAGTGTTACTTGTTGTGTCATGGACAACCTCCTCCACATAATAAAGACGTCTCTGAGGGAGGAAATGAATTATTCCTGGATTCTAAGTGCACCTAGGTAAATTTTACTATGAGAGAAACAGCCAATATTCCACTGTTTCTGCTCCTTTGCACCAAAGCAAACGAGTCAAGTAGTTTCAGGAACTGGCCCCACCACTGAGATGGAGAGGGCATATTGCATATTCACAAGAGCTTAGGATTGTTTTATTTACACTTCCATTGCTAGGGGCTGTGGAATGGAACATAATTCTATTTGCCAGACACTCTTCCTGGTGCAATAAGTTAGAGGAATTCTCAATTAATACGTGGAGCTTATTTATAAAAGACAAGAGGTTAAGTAAGACTGCAGTGCCCAATGAACCATCTGGTGAACATGAAGTTTGTCAATAAATCACAAAAGCACCAGCTCATCAAGAAAATTCCATTTCAAACCACTGACAGGAAAAAAAAAAAAAAAAAAAAAAAAAAAAAAAAAAAAAAAAGATGGGGGAAAAAACCCTCACAAGACTGGTATATTGATATTTTATAAAAACAGGAGCATTAAATAACTTTAATCTATTTTCAATTATTTTATTGGTTCATTTCTGATGACCACATGGCTTCACATCCTGGATGCTCAGCCCTTTGCCTTGTACACAAGAGCATCATGAAATAACTCAGTGCATCAGCACAGGAGAAGCTCCTCTCTCTGCTCTCAGTCTTTCTCCTCACCATGGGTGATAACATAGCAGAGGTTCTTGTAGTCGAGGTTCCCAGAGACATCTGGAGGGAAAGCAGCAAACATCTGGTTGATCTGCCAAGCAAACAGAGGTAAGTGTCACAGACTGCGGGACAGCAGCAGGGACAGATTTTCATTTTCAACCCAGCTCAGCTCCCTGGTGCCCTGGTCCTTTACCCACCATGGAAAAGTTTTCCTTGGGCTCCATAAAATGAAACCAGAGTTGGAACATGAGTGGTTAATAAAGTCCTGCTGGAATCCCACAAGTTCCCTGCTGAAAAGAGCTCTCTCAGAAACCAAGGGAAGCCCTGGTTGATAAATGTACAGTCCAGTCTCTGTTCTGACTGGAACAGGCTGTCCAGTCTGCTCTGTCCACAGACAACTCCACTCCGTCTCCTCTTATGAAAACAAAGTCCCCCTAAATTCCTCCCAACCAGCAGAATCCACGCTCAGTCTCACACAAACCACCAAGTCCATACCTCATTTCAGATTTCAAACTAAATAATTCACACAAATGGAAACCAGAACACAGGCCCCACCCAAATCCACTTGGATTCCAGTAAATCCATTGCCCAGCTGCCCATGGGGAAGAACAGCACGAGATAGGCCACACTTGCACTTGGATGGGAGTCCAAAGAATCTCTTTGACTTTGATTTAGCCATGGAGCTCTTCAGAGGAGATGCTTTGAATTGTTTCTAATTGCCAGAGCTGGCATCAACCTCCTCCCAGCCTGCATTTCAGCTCAATTCATGCATTTAAAGAGGAGCAAGGACTTAGTGCTGAACAGGAGCTGGAGCTGGATTCCTGTTGTGAATAAAGTTCCTTACCTCTTCTTGACTGAACCGGTCTGCCTGTGTCATAAGCATTTCTTTGATGCTGTTCAAATAAAACGAAATAACCTGATTAAAGGGTGATAATGGCACATGACAATTCAGATGGCAAGATCCCTCCTGAAGTTGCGTGAAAGAAAATCTGTGTGACCGCATAAATTAGAGCTGTTAATCCTTACATGATATTGTAAGAGATTTTCTGTGGGCACCCATCAGTGTCAATGCCTTGCTCTGCCAACTTATTTCTCTTTTGTGACATTTTATAGAGGTTTAAAATTGTTTAAGGTTATTACTGTGACTGAAATACAGCAATTTCGTATGCTTATCTTAACCTAAAATGGTAGGTTTCCTCACTCGCTGCTTAAAGTTTGGATCACTTAACAAAGCCAAAAGAGAGAATATTTTCTGTAAAATCTGGGGATGAAAGGAACAGAGCATGAAATGAGAAGGAGGACTTGAAAGAGAGCTCCAGCCTGTGTTCAGAGTCCTCACCCGAGGATCCTTTATTTGCATGCAGCCATTCCCAGAGGAGGCGGTGGGGCTGCCTGAGCCCTCCTGCATTTCACGGTGCACTGTCTTGATCTGCAGCCACAGCCCTGGAACACGGGGCTTATCCCACACACAATCTGCAGCCCGTGCAATTACATCAAAGAGAATATTTTGGGGGCAGGCTCTCAGCTGATTTACCCTCTCTTTTAAACCCATTGTGGGAAAGCAGTCGAGCATATAATATTTTTTTTTTTTTTTTTTTTTTTTTTTTTTTTTTTTTTTTTTTAGCCTAAGTTTAGAGGTGAATAGAAAAGCCAGGAGGAATTATTTCTGTTTCTAGTCTAACCCCTGTAGATAAAATGTCTTTATACCTCCCCCAGTTACTGAGGGCAGCACATGCACCACGTGCTGGGACATCCACCATTATAAACTCACTTAAATTCACATAAACATCCCTTCAATAACACCAATAATTTCCCCTTCCTGTAGAAGAATTCCTATATTAATCTCACAGTTTTCATTCACGCCGAAGAGGCAGAGCTGCCTCGTTTTGTCACTACCAAATGTATTTGTACATTATCAGACACAGCTCTGGAGCAGTAAAACAAACTGTAAGGCTGTGATAACAGGTGAGCAGTCTGTTCTACAAAACCAGGAGCTGAGGCAAATACAGAAATCTGGTTTGGTTTGTAGATTTGAAAAAAGGCTGCTTTTTTTTTTTTTGAGGAATTTGTTATGGGGAAGTGAGAGTGGCAGCTCTTCTTTCTGCTTTTTAAAGGGAATATTTAAAACTATTTATAATAGGAATCATGCCTGAACAGGAACACTTCCAGGGGAACAAAATTCACCTCCTGTGGGTGCAGATGTTCAGGCAAAACAGTAAATCTTCCTTTTCTGCTCCTATATACTGCACATGAGAAAAGTCCTCCACACGGAGGTCCAGTTTGAGTGGCAAAGCTACAATGGCATGCTGACAAATGTGATTTTTTTTATCTCAGGAAAAGGCTACACATCCCAGTTTGTAGCAGGGGAGACACTTGTAGCTACACTTCTGCAGCTCTTGTTGATATCAAGTGCACATTTGGAAGCCCAGAAAGGGAAAATTGAAAACAGAGGTTTCTGGACAATGAATAAGGATCTTTCCCAAAAGGACAAGCGTGAAAATATCTGTGCAAGCTTTGGGAAATACTTTGAAGTCCCAGACAAAGCTTAAGCTGTTTGATATATTTTCCCTGCATTACTTCACTATTCTCTGTAGTTAGCTAAGTTTCTTCATCTTTTTGTCTCAAGTTTCTAGTTCTGATCTGTTCCTCTGGTCATTTGGGTTGTGACTGCATTTTTGAAGGCAAATTCTCAAATGATCAGTGGGTGCAAGAGTAGAGACACCATTCCCCTCAGAATAAATTGATTATTGGATATATATGTCCTGGACAACCATTAGCAAATGTAAAGAGGAAGTGTGATCCAGGAAGGAGCTTGGTGAATAGAAGGAAACACTTACAGCAATTTTGTCAGAAGTCACAAATAAACTTCATGGCAAACAAGCCTGAATTAAAAAGAGATCTGGGCACTGTGTGTCTTCTATTCACATGCTTAAAGTATTTAGGGGAAAAGAAAAGATCAAATATCTAATTATAATCTTCTGATGCACAGCCCAGTAGGCTCTGGCACACTCATAAGGAAGAAGGACTGACTAAAGGATCTATGCACATTTTCCATTATTTATTTTATAGGGAAACAAACACTCACAATTTCCAAAGCCAGAAATTATGCACTATTTTCTTTTTGTATCATGTTTTCTTTAGAAAGCTTATTTTCTTCTCAAAAAATACCCCCAAAATCAAACCAAACCCCAAGTCTTCTAGGCCAAAAAACCCCAAAACAAAACAAACAAGCAAACCAACAAACAAAAGCCCTAAAAAACCCCATTTGCCTTGACTTAGGAGTCTAAATGTTATCCCTTGTCCTGGCTCACATCAATTCCTTCTACAGTTACAAACACCTTGTTGCATTCTGATATTTTAAAAGCCTTTTTAAAAATGATCTGTGAAATCTCTGGGACGTTTTTGGTTTTCCTTTGGGTTTGCCCTTTCTACAGTGCTCTCTTGGAGGAAAACAGGTGAGTGGGAAGGAGCAGAGCTCTGCAGCTCTGGAGAGAATCATCTCTAGCTCAGCCAAACTCCTCCAAAGTTCAGCATCCCTGGGACTTTTTCCATCCCCCTGGGTCCATTTTCATCTGGCCCAAATCTGAGAAGTTTCATTGGCCTCAGCATCAGGCACAGTTGGTGTTGGCCTGACTCACCCTGCCCCACGAGTGGCGTTTGGGGCTGAATCATCCAACCTTTCCAAACGCTGCCCCAGTTCACACCAGCTGAGAGTGGGACCAAGAGCATTTTCTCTTTCTTGACATTGTGCTGTGGGAAGGGTTTTCTGTGTGGTATAACCATGCAGACAAACAAAGTCTGTCACTGGATTTGGAAGGAAGCTGTAAACTCCTGGAGCTTCTGGAAAGGTTAGAAGGCTCCATCCCAGCTACCATCACATGGACTAAGTGAGTCATTTCCAGACTAAAGGTGAAAACACGCAGAGGGAAGAGACATAAAAATCCCCAGAAGGATGTTAACTCCATGAACATAAAAAAGAATTTCTGATTAAAAGGTCAATGTGGCTGGTTTTGGAGAGAAACATTCCAGGACTTTTTAATACGGAGAAATAATATTTATTAGCATTAACTGTCGCATTGAAATGGCTGCATGAGCCAACAGAAAAATTATTTCAAAACTTCAAATGTCTACATTTTGGAAGCATATGAATAGAAGTTAAACCTCAAAGACATCCACGGAATTGATTTAATGGTTTGTTCTGTAATGATCAACATTACCCTCGGGTCTAATAAGTAAACATTATGCTCTGTTGTGGTGATGAACTAAAACAATTGTCTAATGTTAGCAGTGCAGTGGGAGTGGGGACAAGTTTGACCTTTTCCATCAAGGAAAAATAAAATATTTCTCTCTCATCTTCATTTTGGAGTGTGATACTGCATTCCTAATTTGCCCCAAACTCCAACTGGCTTCCAGCATCCAAGGAATGTAGAGCTGGACACAGGGTGGCAAGCTGCAGATTTTGTATGCAGGATATTGTTACGGATAGTGGTGGGAAATATAACATTTCATGGGCTCTGGAGTATCAGAAGTTCATATTTCATGGCTGTGATTTCGCTAATGTGTGATCTGCCCTATTTGGCAACAGGCTACATTCTGTTGTTTGAGTCACTTCTGATATGATCCCCTGACTCTCCTTCCCAAGTTGTTTGGGTGATGTTAAATTCAAAACCATCAGGACAACTCTTAACCCTCTGTTCCTTCTGATTGATTGCTACATCCACTTGTGTTTTAATTAATTTGGAAGTTCTTACTCAAAGGACTGTCTCTCTTATTTTGCATATTGTTAAAGTTCTCAGATCCACTGGGGTACTGCCATAGAAAACCACTTTGGTAAAGGAAAAAAATATTTCACATGAATTTTACAATTTCAACTAACTTTCATCAATAATTGCAGATAATGTCATGGAAATCTCCACAGGGTTCTGGTCAGATGCTATCACAACATAAGCAGAAATAATTGATGCAAATACAATTTTCTAACTCATGGCTCCCAGATAGATTTCCTATACATATCATGCTTTATAAAATCTACCTGAAAGGGCTGCTGCAGTAGAAGTACAGACCCCAAATTCACCATGAAACTTCAGCATGTGAACAAATTTAAGCATGTGCACAAATCTAGGTACATAAAACACTTCTCTGGGCAATAGGTCCAACCTCCTCATCCCCTGCCGTGGTTTGATGTCATTTACCTCACTCACCTGAAAGTCCTGCTTGCACCATTCTGGCAGTGCAAGGAGGGTTTGCATTTGTGCAAATGCCTCTTAAAGTCCTTTTACATTGCTTTGTTGGTGCAACAGGATATGAATACAAATTAGGCTCTGCCTCCTTATTTAAAAATAGCCATATTGACAATAATTGCCAGATTATTAATAGTATTATTTGGTTTGGCTCTCACCGTATCTAGTGGAATTTTACAGCAAATTATTTCTAGAAGCAGAAGGCTCGAATGATAAACACATAAAAAGGAAAATGTCCTGCACTAAAACCATGTCTCAGAGTTAATTAAATTGATCACTTTTTTGAAGAGGGGGGTAGCTTTCCCATTTTAGTCAAGCACTGAGAGCTAGGCACCAGACATTCATTTTAATTTTACATATGGAGTTAATTTACAAAGAGTCATGTGTCGATTTATATCCAGACCTTCAAAAAGAGGCTATCTAATGGCCTACATGTGATTATATTTCCGTTGGCTCTTGCAATGTCTGGAGACAATAACATCTCTTTTTGGTATACAAATACATTCATACAACAGTCCAGACTTTTAACTCTGGCTTACAAAGCTAAATGTTTCTCTGCCTCTTAAAATACTGTGAAAAAATACAGCTTTTAAGCAGTCCTTTAAAACTGTGCAATTATTATTATTGTTGTTATTCTTCTAAAGGATTTGAAATAAACTTACTAGTCTGCCTTTATGCGGCCTTTTCCTTCTGGGTCGAAAATCTTAAAAGCATTCAGAATGGTTTCTTCTGGGTCCGTGCCTAAAATTAATGAAATATAATTTAGAAGCCTGGATGTATTTCTCTGGCTGCAGAATACTTGCTAAGTAATTACATTCGCTTGAAAACAGTGCAAAATGGAGAATTCTGCAGTTGTGGGTTTGGAGACAAAGGTTCCCTAAGTTGGCAGCATTTGTCATGTCAGATAAACAATAGAGGTGAATAGTTCAATGCTCAGAAGCTTAAAAATAATAACTCATATCTATTCTATGTCTGCAGGAGAGAAAACTTCCAGGAACTGGTCTCCAATATCAGTACCCAGAGGATTAGTGGCTTTCAGAAATGAAAATATAACAAACTGTTTCCCTCACTGGCTTCCTTTAATCTTGCACTGTACGTTCCTTGTAAAAACACTTTTTGATGTTACTTGTTCTTGGCCATATAGAGAAGAGGTTATTTCCCTCACTAAAGGAAATGGAGCTCATCATGAAATCCAAATGCCATTGGAATGCAATGGAAACAGGATGATCAATGTGAGATGGGGATCTGCACTTACATCCCATTGTGCCCTTCCCCTTAAGTGTCTCTTCATTAAATGTTACTTACAGAAACAGGATGGTTTAAAGAACTAGACTTTGGCTACAAGATTTTGCTTCTGCTCTTAGCTGGGCCACAGATTTTTGGTATGACTTTAATATCCCTGTCCCTCTGTTCCCAGCAGTAAAATGATTGTAATGGTCTTCCTTTTCTTCCTTCCATTATCTATCCCATCCCTTTAGACTGGAAAACATTTGTGTCAGGGACTCATTTTCACAGTGCCTTAATCTTGGCCGAGGCTTCTGACTATTCTGTAATTCTGCAGATTCTCAGTACACTCATTTTCAACCCACACCAAAGGATACACTGTGTACTCTGTTTCTGACTGTTCCCCAATATTTCAAAATATTACCCTAGTATCCACAATACAAATCTCTGTAACTGTAGGAAACCAAATTTACAAGCAGATGAACCGATTCCACGGGCAAAATGAAGCTGTTTGGTATGCTGAAAGAGTGATTAAAAAAGGATACGACACAAAGGGTCCCAGATTCAAAGTTTGTTTCAAAGTTTGGCAGAGGTAGAACCAGAACAGAACCCAGCCAAGGCTCCCTGCTCTACAGGCTCTCCTGATGCCTTCACAGTTTGCTTTGTTTGAAAGATTTCAGAAGGATTAGCAGGATCCTACAGGATATAACAGTGAACAAACCTTGGGCTGCATGGCCTCCTCCTTGGCACACAATGGCCATGTACATTATTTTTGCCAGGCTGTAGGCAGTGTATTCAAACTGCAATGAATCTGTGATCAATACAAAGAGCATTGGTGTTTAATGAGTATTTTGATTGTCCCATGAAGAGAAACATCCCCAGCTCCAGGGAGAGGGCTGCATTTTAAGTAGTCACCGCTGTGGGGGGGATTTTTTTTTTTCCTTACTGTGTTTTACATTTTCTACTCTGTCATATCCTTGGACTTTGGCTTTGAAGAGAAGCAATGCAGCAGGCATTCTTTATTGATTAGCTGGTAAATAAAGTGGTTTCTTTGATGTGCGGCATCTCTGTTTTCTGTACAAATTGTATTATTCCGACTCCCTGTAGAAGCAGCTCCATGTGGTTGGCATTAACATAAACCGAGTTTTGTTAGCTGTTCATCTGGCATCATAATCTCAACATACAAAGCTAAAGCTCATCCTGAAAATCCCAGCTTCCCCTTTATGACAGAAATCAATTATAGCACAACAAATTTTACTTAGAAAGCACCTTTCACCAAATTCTCTGAGTGGTACTTAGCTAATAAAGAGTGTTGCAAAATTGCCATATCCACTTCCTCTAGCCCTTTCTCCCTTTCTAATTGCACTACAAAGGCTCTTCATCCCAATTAGTTTTGATTGGGAATGTGCAGTCTTTTGGCTCTGCTTCCTTTGCATGACAAACCCAACCAGAAGGGCATGACAAACACAGCTGTGATTTTCCCTTCACCAAATGGAAATTAAAAAAAAAACCTCCTCCTTTGCTAGTAGCCAACAGGAAACCTGCAGACAAGAGGGCTCTGCTTTGCCATTCACCTTCCTGTGCTGGCTCTGCTTTTAGGCCGCAGGATTGGCAGGGCCAGAGGCTTTGCCAGCTCCAGCAACTGCACGGGGCAAGGGGGAAGAGGGGAGAGGAGGAAGAGGGGAGAGGAGGAAGAGGGAGAGGAGGAAGAGCTCAATTCCATGCTCACAAATGGAATGGGCAGCAGGGCACCCCACAACAAACATTCACATATCCCAGAAGGAAGAATATGGAGCAGGGCACTCCCTACTCTGCCAGAAAACAACTGGAATGTCATGGTGGAGGTACCACAGACAGGTGGATGTCTTGAGGAATAAAATCCCCTCCTCAGCCAGCCTTCTCCATCGCCTCTTGTGCTTCCCAGACTTCCTGCCCTCTTTAGCAAGAGTGTCTTTCTTCCAGAACCAGCTACATGAATTCTTTTTTTCAGACCTCTCTGTTTTCTATTCCAAGCACAGAAAAGTCTCCACTGGAATTGTGTTCAGCAATATAAAGCCAGAGTCCGGCAACAAAACAATAAATGTTTTTGAGAAGACAGGATCAGATTTTTCCATTTTTCTATTCATTAGTTATTTTAGCAAGCTTCTGGAATGTGCTTGGCTAAGGCCAGCCCTGCCTTGAAGGCTTTCACCTTTCTCTCATGCCTGTAGGAAGATGACTGGAGTTCTATCTTGGTTTCACACCCCTCTCTTGCAGTTTCCAGCCATTAACTGGAGAAGAGACATGACTAAATTACCAGCTCACGCAGCAAATTTACTACCCACATTTCCTGAACTTCCCACAGTGTTCCCTATATGTTCTGTGGCAATGGGTAAAACCCCTCTCCCTTATAATTGTAAATCCACTGAAATTTAATTATTTCAATTTATCCACTCCATTAAGGGTTATTCAGTGAAATCTTCACCTAATGGCAAAATCACTATTGGCCTCAAGTGACACTGAGGCTGGGCCACTGAGTTACAATGAATACAGAAAATGAGGGAAGCCCATGTTTGCTTAATGTGACAAAGGAGTGCAAAAAGGGTGGGTTTTATAGAAATACATAAAACCAGCTAACACTGGGAGTGCTGTGACTGGAGCATAAGTTCAGCCCAGGAGCCTTCTGATGGTGAATAACTCCCCTGCACCACGCTCCAGGCTGCTGAGGTTTCATCACTTTCTGGATCCCAACTCACCACTTTCATCTTAGTTTGTGTAAGCTAAATCACACCTTTGAATTGTCCTCTGCATCGTCCCTTAGCCTTTCATTCTCCCCCTCTGTCTGCAAACCTGGAGATCCCTCCTTGCCTCTAAGCACTGTTCTGTGGAGACATTATTATAATTTGCAAGGTGCTGAGATGTTTCAGTGCCGAGGATCTTTGACAGATACCTCTCCAATCCCCCAGAGGTGCTTACCTTTCAGCTTTTCCCCAAACATAGTGAGGAAGACAGTGAAGTTAATGGGACCTGGCGCCTCCTTCACCATGTCTTCAAGCTCTTCATTCTTGACATTCAGACGACCTGCAGCAGAGATCATTTTTCATAATAAATCACAAATTGTGTTTCAAAAAACGATTCCCATTCATCTCCTCCCACTGGGGAGCTCAGGGCTCTGTGCAACTTTGCTAATAACATGGTAGAACACAACTCCTGAATACCCCAGTGAAAAAGAAATTGGCAGAGCTGGCTCTGAGATCAAAGGGTGACGGAAGGAGCAAGAAGGATAAATAACACAGACATGGCCAGCAGTGGACAAGAGAAAGGGCACTTCCAAATAAACTGCTTTTTGGGGTTGGGGCTTTTTTATTTTTTTACCTCAGGTGAAATATGGGCCCCACTGATATTAATATAACAGAGATCAAAGTGGCTGAAGTGAATCCAAGGTCTCAGTCTTTGCCCTCCTGTATATTGAGCCACCTCTCTGAGTAGAGGGCAGATGGATGAGCTGAGTAGTGGTATCGGTATCCCCATCCTTGTGCAGCCCTATTGATGAGAATTTAGACCCTGGGAACCCTCCTCAAATTGAGTGGCAATTTGCTGTGAATGTACTTTATAGGCATTGAAAGGCTTCACTGAACAGGAAAGATAGCAGAACTTGGCCTTAAGAAATAAATATTTCAGGGTAACAGTAGCTACAGGCCAAAGTTTGCAAACCTCACTGTCACAATAAAGAGTTCAGGAGCTTCTGCTCCTTGCACTGACTCTGCTGGTGTCCGATTCCACCCCAGGGAGCACTAAAGATTCTTATCAAGCTCTTTTTAATAAGCTCCAGATGGCAAAAGCCCAAATGCCTACATCACTGCTCAAGCCTCAAATACTGCAACAAGGATACAACTCCAGGTTTGGGTTTAGGAGCGCTCGAATTTTCTCCTTCCTTGGGAAGATTTGTTCTGATCTGCCTGATGTTATCAAGGTTGCGATAGCCACGGAATGGACAATTCCTAATCTCATGACATGCACATTTCACCCCACACAAACTCACAGCAGCACAGAACTTCACAGGAAGCCCTCCCAGGTTTGTGTGGGCAGAGGGGCAGCTAGTCCATGACTGCAGTGCTAATCAGTGGATATTCCATGGCTCCCAGATGAAAAAGGTGCAGCCTGGGAAGCCTGGATTGAGAGACAAATCAGAAATGCCTGGCATGGAGCCCTGCTTGGGCAGGCTTCTTCTGAAAGAGATGCAGGGGAGGGATCAGACCTTCATTCCACTCCCTGATCAGGAGACTTTCCAGCTGGAGCTCTTTAGTGGGATCCCAACCACCACAGGGAGGAAGGTCAAACTGAACAGGTTTCCCTTTTCCCCCTCTGTATCTCATTTCTTCCCTCACTGTCATTCTAACACCAACCTTTCTTCTGTGCTTGAAACTGAGACAGCATATCTCCTAAGCATTGAATTATTAGTTTACCTAGTGCAGCAAATGTGTCTCTCAAGTCTGCTTTGTCAATAAAGCCATCTCTGTTCTGATCCATGATGGTAAAAGCCTGTGGGAAGGAAAAGGAACAGGTATTGCCATTTCCACTGCACAGGACAGTGCTCCAGTCACACACATCAGTCCATGGGAGGATGATATTCATGCTGTAAAAAGGAATATTCAACTTCCTTTGATTCCTCCACATCATTGCACTTCCCTCACTTTCAACACATTACTGTATCTTGGCAAGGGGCTTAATTAAACCCAGCCAAACTTCTTCTTACTAAATTAATGCTCAGTGCAGCATGCATTGGGCTGAAGCCAAGGCTGGCAGCTCCAGCCATTCAGGCCTTAACCCGTAAAAGTTTGAATTAGGGAGGTTTTAGTCAGGGCAGATTTAGCCAGAGGTTGCTCTGTGTTCATACCTTCCCTATACCCCGTTCTTTGAATGAGGCTGAAACGTTTCTGTAAAACATTTCATTTCTGTGGATACCTCTGTGCTGTCAACCTGAGGTTCATTCCTGCTGGGCCTTAGAATGATCCATCACACAGAGATGGCTGAGCTTTCAATGAGAAAGAGAAATGTAGGTTCCATAAGATTATTTATTCAAAGTTTTTTCCCCTTTCCAATACACAGCACCTTTGAGACTGAGCTTTGTGCTCTGACTGACACTGATGTCCTGACCTTAAATAGTCTTGTCAGGCAAAATTTAACTTTAAATAGAAAAAAACAGTTGTTTTTTTAAATTTTATTTTCAGCCAACATAGACTTCATGTGCTCTAACCATTGTTTACCAAGCCAGCTAACTGCTCATCTATCTGTTTACCCATTTGTGTGTCCATCTCTGGGCTGCCATCACACTTATAATGTTCCAGTGATTTGGGAAGATTTCAATGGCCTGAAATTCCCCTGGTCATTGCTATGGGGAATATTAGTTGATCCTGGCATGACTCTGAAGCTGGTTATCTGTCTGACAGGCACATCAAGATGGGAGAGTATCTTTGCAATGGCCGGGAATTATTCTTTCTTCAGTGTTCCCCTGAGATTGCAGTAACTTGCAGAGTTTTAAAGTCCTACAGGGTGCACTTCTTCCCATGAACAAGTTATCTCCACACATCTTCAGGTATTTTCTCCTCCAGTTTCTTGCAAAGCCCCAGTGCTCACAGCCCAATTTGCCCATGAGGCTCCTTTCAGTATTATGTTCATAATCTTACGTTTACCTTCCAAACCATCCCCTTACAAAAAAATTAAGCCCAACTCTTTAGAGACGCTTTGCCCGTGCTTTAAATGGTGATTCCTCACAATTTGAAAGCCAAAGAGGAAGAAAATATGAAGAGCAAGGCTGAACCTAGGCAGCTCACAGGAGACAGGAAGAGCATCAGGCACTGTAATGGATGAATTTTAAGTAACAGCAATGCTGAAACATTTGCTGATGAGCTGGTCAAAATCTCTAGATAAAAATGTTCTAATCCAAACCAGCTTTTCAGAAATATGTGTCCCAAATATGCAGTTCTTAGACACAACATGGTTTTGGGTTTCACTTGACCACTCCACCACCTCACGCTTTTGCCATTTTTCTGCCACCATCCCCCTAGAAATGCTTGTGGTATTATCATATTTAGAGAACATCAAATAATGGCATTCTGTCCAGTTCTTTTTGTTGGTCCATCTTCAAACAGTAATTCTTGGAGAAAATAAAATGGAGGTTCCTAGGATATAGGATATGGAGAGTAAGTGGGAGAAGAGAGTCAAACATCTTCCCATTGACTGTGGGGAAATGATTAGTGGTTCCAATTAATTTAGCTGGGTCATATTCCCAGACTCTGCCTTGGGGTTTACTCTAGTCCATCACTGAGCTTTCCTAGTGGGAATCCTCAAGAAAAGTAAACTTGAAAGCCACGTGAAAGCATAAATAGAATCAGCAGATATTTATCAAACTGGAAATTGCTTTGGAGATATGAGTTAGAAAAAATGGGGGGGAAAAAAATCAGTAATTTAAAATGACAAACCAGTGCAGAGTGTGATGGTTTCAAGGACCTCTAGATTGTCCACACAGAAAAAGAGCACAAACTCATCAAACAGATTATCTGCCTTTTATATGTTCCAGCTTTTAGGCCACCCCATCAGTTTTACCTCTTCACAGGTAACTGGTGAAAGAACCTACAGCACATGGAACAGCAAATCCCTTGGGAGCTGGAAGATGCTCAGTTCATCTCATGTTGTCTTGTTTTATTGGCACTTGTGGAGGAAGTCGGCTGAGGGCTTCTTGGCATTTGCATTGCTAGTTTGTGGGCAGCCTTAGAAGGGCACAAATGAATGTTTTCTGTTGCTCTTGTGGAACAGAGCAGGAATGAAAGCCCTGGCTCAGCCTGGCATCTCAATTCAGGACAATACTTGAGCACGTAAAACTATTCTTATTTAAAATACCACTTAACTTTAAACATGTGCTCAAGTGTTTTCCTGAATCAGGGCTGAAGTGGATGAGAGGATGCTTTTCCTTTATTTTGGGGTGGGAGCTTTGGTGCATTTCAAATCAATCTAGAGCTTGAAACAGGGGAGTGAGTGAGGGAAGTAAGGAAAGAAAGAATGAAAGAAAGAACAAACAAACACACAAGGAAAATGATCCACCAGCCAAAACCACAGGGATGAATCAGAAAACAACTGTGTGTTCTATTAAAGCAGATGGAGAATTGAATAAGGATTACAAACAAAACCTATGTTATTCATTAGCAATAACAGGAGACTATAGAGAACAGCAGAGTAGTGACCAACCTCTTTGAACTCCTGGATCTGGGTTTGTTCAAACATAGAGAAAACATTGGAACCGCCTTCTATCTTCTTCTTTGCCTTTTTAGGAGCCTGTAATACAAATAAGAAGATCAGATACAAATTCCTTTGTCTGTTAAGTACCCATGAAAACAAATTACATCTTCAACAGAAGGTAAAAACTACACAGCCAAGTAATGCAAGAGGATTGTGCTTTGTTATTACAAGGTTTTAAAATTCAATCTTATAGACAGATAGATTTAGATATATGTGTGGGATTGAATATATATCTATATTTATACAAGGGATAAAAATTGGTGCCTTATTAACAGATTGAGGCCTTTTGCCACTCCCTGCTGTGTCCTGGGACCTGACAGCTCAGAAAAACCAGGACAGTTTGTCATTGTGCTGCCTTCCAAAGGGTGAGGGACCCAAAGTGTGACTCAGCATCCTGCCTGGTGCACTGCTGGCTCCCCCCGGGAGCTGCCTGCTCCTTGGGCAGGGCCATCTCCCCCTCAAAGGATCCCAGACCATTTCACACAGGGACCATTCCCCTTCCACACTGGCTCTGCAGAGCTCAGGGGTGATGTCCCTTGGTGTGGAGTGATGCTGCTTTGGAGATATGAGCTAGAATTCCCTGCCTGCTGTTCTCAAGGAATTCCAGAATTCAGGTAAGTGCCTACAAGGGCTCCTCCTTCCCATTCCCATGCTGGGACTAGCAGCCAGACTCCAAACCAGGCCCTGCATGAAGACTCAGCTCAGGAACTATAAAGGGAAGTTATATCATTTCCTACTCACACAGAAATGTTTAAAAATCTTCTCAGTCTGGACCAGCACTGACAGGACAGGTTAACCCTTCCCAAGCAGGAGCACCTTCTACTCTTGGAGTCTCTATTCCTGCAGCAACCTCTGGCACTGCAGTGCAATACCTTACCAGACCATGTTATTTTAATATTCAACATAGTCATCTTCAATGAAAGGGCAAGACTGCTTTTATCACCGTTCTTGAGTCTGGAGGCTGAGACAGAGCAAGACAGGGGAAAGAGCTGCAATGATATCTAAAAATCTAATGCTCACTAAAAATCAGTTAGAACTAGGCTTCATTAAATATTTTTGAATAAGGGCCCAACCAGCTTGCCTGAGACAATACAGTTCTTGTTCTGAAGTAAAGAATAAAATCTGTGATTCCAGAGGATTACAGAAGTGTTTTAACCACAGTGTTATCCTTACTTGGGGCAGGATAATGAGCTGCATCTCCTTTTGAGTTCCCTTCCAGACAGATTACTTTTTTCTTTATCATTTTTACTTTTAAACCTCATTATCATAGTCCCACCTGGTTCTCGTGTCACAGAAAATTAGTCTTACTTAGTTTGGGCTATTCTGCATGAAGCAGAAGGCAACTTCTACTGTCTCCTTTCATCAAAATAAAAAAAGCCTGTGAAAGTTCAAATTCAATACTGATTTCAAATATCCTGAGGAGCAGAGCAGCTCAAGGAAATATTCCCACTTGACTCTGTTTGAAGCATACATTGTCTGATCAATTTAATTTGCCAGGCAGATTTCTGCACTCAGCCACCCCGGTTTAGATCCCGGGATATGGAAGAGGGGAGACTGGGGCAATGTTAGACGCTCTCCTGCATACCCACACTCCAGACCTGTCAGGCTCCTATCAGCTAATTCAAAGAACTAGAATCTGGAAATAGGAATGGAAATTAAGTGAAAAAATATACTTGTAGTGAGGATAAAAACAAGGCTAGAATGCCACCAAAGGCATGGAAAAAATAAGTTAATAAGTGGAATGTTTAATGAATGTAGAAATATTGATTTTGGAATAAACAGATTCCCTCCTCCTCCTACACATGAAATAAGTGTTATTTTGAGCAGTAATGGGCAATCTTCCACATAACGTGAGGTGCCTGGAGGAGGCTTTCAACACTTGCAGATCGAATGGAAATATTCAGAACAATCCCATTTATTTACATGTATTTGTTCCCCGAGGTGAAGGGGAAGCAGATGTTACCCAGGGGAGAGCCCTGCCAGCTGTGCGGGACTGACCACAGGCCTGGGGGCTCGGATGGGGCACTGGGGCTGGTCCTGCTGGCCTCCTGCAGCTGCTCCTTCTGGACACAAAACAGGCTTTGCCCTCCTCATGGTCTGTTCTGCTGTGGCCAAACACAGCAGCCATGCTCAGCCTGATAAATATTCCCCATGTTAGCAAACCATCTGCATTTTTTCACCTATCACCACGGACAGTGGGGTCCAGATCTTCTAAATGCCAAACACTGGCAGTTTCTCCATTATTCCTCAGTTTATTGGGTTCTCTGGGTTGTAAAGCCTCAAGCAAGGGCTAGAGCTGTAAGGAAGGGTCAGATAAATGCAAAAAGCTGCAGCTCAAGTTCTGTTAGAAACAGACCAGTAAGTCAAATACCACCCAAAAAGCTTCTGTACATTGGAGAAGTCCTTTTCAAGGCAAAGAAGATCATAAATTGATTATACAGGGAACTATTATTGTAGTATCATACAATCACAGAGTGTTTTGGGATGGGAAGGACCTTAAAAATATTTTTTTTCTAGAAGTGAGTTGGCCTAGAAGAAGTACTATAAAAAAAAAATCTTCCTATCATATTTGTTCATTGTTACTCTCTGGTTTGTTGTCTCCAAGGATGATCAAAGGAGATCAGTGCCCATGATGCTCAATCAATTTTTAGTTTTTCTGCTGGAGGTCTGGATATGGATCCTATTTATGACCTGCTCATAAATAGGAGGGGGCTGAGACCACCAATCCATTTCACGGGGGCCCATGAACATCTGCCAGCCGGGGTTGGTTTCCATCACCAGGTTCAAGCTAAGTCTTGTAGCATCCAACAAAGAGAATCTTGGATTACCAGCTCCCAGTACTGGGAATGCAGCTTACCTGCCCTAAAAAGCCAAGAAATTCATAATCACAGAAAGAACTGCACCCCAGTTTTGCACAAGCTGTGGGCAGGGAGGTGCAATGAGGAGGAAGGCTGAGAGAGAAGTAGGTGGAACAGGAACAGAACAGAGTTCATTGTCTTTCTGGTGTGTAACTTGAATTAAAAGACAGCTCTAAGGGAACAGAAATAGGTCTGTGTTACAGAAAAAAATAACTCTGAGAATAGAATAGTTCTGTGCTGCTGTCTGACAATTCCAAACACTCCAGAATTTTTTAATGAACACAACCAGGATTCTGACTCCAGAGTCTCTCTCTGAAAGAATGGCATATTAAAAGGCACATCACAGAACTGAGCAAACATGTGGCTTCTAAGACGTCAAGGATTTAGTAGGTGACCCACAGAGGAGAAAGTGGGTGACTGACACATCATTTTCTGCCTGCCTTGATTTCCCCACTCTTGAAACCAAAGTGTGCCAGGCTGCACTTTGCAAAGATAAAGCAGCTCTCCTTGTGACATGTGCTGTGAGACTGACACACAAAACGTGCCAGATGAGAAACTGAAGAGCTGAGGGTCCCCTGGGCTCAGATTCCGAGGCCTCAATAGCACAGCAGTGGGAAGAATGTTGCAACAACTGAACAAGCCTATTAATATTCCTGCCTGAGCGTATTAATCATCCCATTGTGAAGAAAACAACACTTCACTTTAGAGGAGAAACCACAGGCTTGTCGCGTATCACTCATTTGTCTTACCAGTGTTAGCACTCTTTCAATTAGCCTGGATTTTAAAGGGTCTCTTTTGTTGTTGTTGTTTTGTTTGGTTGGTTTTGGTTTGTTTTAGAGGCTTTAAATGAAGAAATGAAGCCATACCAAAATCTGGTCTCAAGAAAACTCTGTTGTACCAGACATTTTCTTTGAGCTGAGTTTCCCTTGCTGAGGTTCTTTATTTTTCTCTTTTCTGGCAGTGTCAGGGAGCCCAAAAGAACAGGGGTGTTCAGGGACACAGGCAGGCAGAGGCAATGAGTATGTGTAGCCTTTGCCCCTCTGGGTGTAAGAATAAGGATCCATTTTTTATACGCTGCAAAGGTGTGTGGCGGGGGGAATGTTCAAGGGAATCAGAGGGAAATTTGATTTCAGGGTGACCTGGAAGAAAAGGGGGTGAGGAATCAGTTTCTGTCTCTACATACAAAGGAGAAAAGAGATGAAAACACCTTGTTCTTACTTCAGAACATGAGGCATTGTTTGGCCTGATAAATTCATAAAGAGCTGATGCTAGAGCAGATCCATGACACTGGATTATTGCAGAGCTTTATCATCTCCACCCCTCAGTGCCTTTTGCAGACAACCCACAAAAATATGGAAAACCAGGCAAGTTGCTGCAGGGTGAACAAGGTCCTTCAGTGGCTGCTCAGAGGCCACTTGTACCCTTTAGGAAACAGGAGGTCACCAACCTCCAGCTGACATTTCCTGCAGTGGAGGAACTTCTCCACAGGCAGACAGGAGAGATGGGCAGCACTCTGCCACAAGCCACAGCTTTGGTTTGGTTTGGTTTGGTCTGGTCTGGTTTGGTTTGATCTGGTTTGGTTTGGTTTGGTTTGGTCTGGTTTGGTTTGGGTTGGGTTGGGTTGGGTTGGTTTGGGTTGGGTTGGGTTGGGTTGGTTTGGGTTGGGTTGGTTTGGTTTGATCGGGTCTGGTCTGGTCTGGTCTGGCCTGGTCTGGTCTGCTCGGTTTGGTTCTGTTCTGGTCTGGTCTGGTCCGGTTTGGTTGGGGTTGGTTTGGTTTGATCGGGTCTGGTCTGGTCTGGTCTGGTCTGGTTTGGTTGGGGTTAGGTTGGTCTGGTTTGGTGTGAGGCGGTCACTTCCTTGTTTAGTCCAGCATCCCCTAAGCCCCTCAGAAAATACTCTTAATAATTAACGATGGCACAGTGTGGTGTCCCTGACAGCAGAGTCAAAAACATAAGCAGAAACGCTTCCCTACTCAGTCACTTTTTGTGTTTTCTTATAATTTTTCTACCAGAGACAACCTCAGTGGATAAGCAGGGAGAGAGCCCTGCAAGGACGATCAGTAGTGGACGCTGCTAAGAGCCTGATTTTGTTGCCTTGTACCTTTAACTGTTTATTCAGTCCAGGACAAAGCAGACATAAGACACCACCAGGTTTTTACTGTTTCATATTTTGTACTTCCTTCCTCTGCAACTACATCTACAACTACAGAAAAGACAGAATCATCCATCATTTTGCTCAGGCTCTGTCCCCTGCTGTGATCCACCGTATGATGTTAACTCTCAGTTACCATTACTTTTTCATCCATCACACTCTCTCCTTGTTTTTCATCCACTCTGGGATCTCGGTGCTGATGTTTCCTGTCTTCGAATTTTTGTTATCATCAAATGCAGCTTCTGAATCAGAAGTTACATCTCAGGCCTTGGGATTGGTGCAGCACGGGACAGGATATTTGCTGATTTTTGTCTCAAAAGTTTGCTCTGCTGAAATAATTTACACTGCATCTGCACCAAACATCCCAGCTATGGACAAGTCACCTTTTTCTTAGAGTGGTTTAGGTCCTTTCCATGGCAGGTGAGCAGCACAAGGCCAACCCAAGTGCATGCCTTTGAGGGAACAGTCTAGAGGAACAAGCAACACAAACTGCTCTAAGGGCACAATTTGCATTTCAAACAGGCAGCAGCCTCAGATCATTCAAATAAACCACGTTATCAGAACTGAGAAACAGAAGATCTTTTTATTACCTGCTCTGCAGTCGCAAACAGACCCCTCCCTTCTCATCCTCACTCCATTTTGTGTGTAGTCCCAGCCTGCACACACCTACACACACACACCTTTGATCCCTGCCAGATACAAAAATCTGTCGGGCTGCAGCCTCCCTGCTTCACACTCCCGGACACTGAAGTGTTCTCCTCCTCCCCACAGAAACCCTTCCCAGGCACAGCCTCCTCCTCCTCAGGCGTGCAGAGGGAAGGTGTTATCTCCCCAGACTCATCCCAGAGCTGATAACCTCCCTGGCCTCTCCAGCCGCAGACTCCTCCACCTCCAGGACCCCAAATCCAACGGAGGAGCCAAAATCCAACAGCTGCTTTTCCCAACCCAGCAAATCTCCTTCGTGTGAAGAGATGAGCAGTCCCTGTCTGCCTGCACGGGGATGTCACACACATGGATGGACACACGGACACATGGGGCTGTCACATACATGGACACACAGACACACAGTCACACACACATGGGTACATGGACACACATACATGGACACATGGACACATGGACACATGGACACATGGAGCTGTCACACACATGGACACACAGACACACGGTCACACACACATGGAAACACACATGGACACACAGACACACACACATGGACACACAGACACACACATGGACACATGGAGCTGTCACACATGGACACACACAGGATACACATATGGACACATAGACATGGACACACACATGGACACACAGACATGGACACACAGACATGGACACACACATGGATACACATGGACACACAGACACACACAGGGCTGTCACACAACATGGACACACACACGTGGACACACACGTGGACACACGCATGGACACACGGATACATACACGCTGACATGCACAGGGACACATGGACACACTCACACTGACATGCACAGGGCTGTCACACACACAGACATACACATGAACACACACATGGACACACTGACACACACACACAGACACACACATGGACACACGGACACACACACACATGGACATACAGACACACATGGACACACACACCCCGACATGCACGGGGACACACAGACACACACACATGGACACACGGACACACACACACATGGACACACTGACACACACACACACATGGACACACTGACACACACACACAGACACACACAGAGCTGTCACACACACATGGACACCCAGACACACACAGACACACAGACACACAGACACACACAGGGGCACACTGACGCACACACACACTGACACACACATGTCTGTCACACACACACACACACACAAAAACAGGTCAGCAGTGCCACAGGCAGCCCGGTTTCAGCTGGTGGGGTCAGTCAGTGTGGCTGTGCTGTGGTCAGTGCCTGTCTCAGTCCAGGTGGCACATTCCAGCCTGCAGAGCACATCTGATCAGAACACAGGCTATTTTGGGGCACGCAGTTCCCCTCAGCACACAGAAATGTGCTGTGAGGGGTCGCTCGAACTGAACAAACACGGGAATGTTTGGGGAATAGGAAAAAGGCTTCTTTCTCCTTCCTTGTGCCTCTGCCCTTCCTTCTCCCATCAGCACAGAGCATGCAGGGAGACATCACAGATCCAACTTGTCTGAAATTCCCTGGAATAAACGGAGAGCCATAGACGGTTCTCAGAACTCCATTCCACAGCACTTGTGTGGTCTGCTCTTGTTAGAAAAATTATCTCCCTGAACCCTGCCTCTCTCACTGTCATCAGCCCTGGATGTCAGAGCCTAGTAGCACTGGCTGACTTGTAATTATTTTTTACTATGCTGCTTTGTCTGCACTAATCCTTTGAAAGTAGCTTTACTGCACATCTGAAATATTATGATGCTATAAAACCTCTGTAATATTTATAAATCCCTTAAGACATCATAAAGAGAGAAAAAAACCTCCCCACAGAGTTCATCTAACATAATTACATATACATTTCCCTCTGATTAATAAAAAATGATCACTTCCTTATGTAAAGATATTCTTCAGCTTTCTTTCATTAAGGCTATTTTTTTCTTTCTATTTTAAAGCTGTTTCATGTGTCCCTGTATAGTAAGGTACCTCAGAAGAGATTTTCCCAAAACAAAAGGCACAATGAAAAGAACCACCACAGAGCATCATCAGTTGAGCTGGGAGCGAGGAGACAGACAAGTCTCTCACTATATTTTCACATCTCCTAACTTCAGCATTTCATCACAGAATGTCCTGGAATATCTTCAAACATCAATGAGTGTTGGTGTGTCATTGAACTAAGTAGGCAGGGGAAAAGCTGATAAGTGAAATCTTGGGGGAGAAAAAAGGGGGAAAGAGAAAAGACTAAGACTCAACACTTGTCCCCCACCTCACTAAAGGGCTGGCTTAGACTTTACTGAGGCTGATTGAAGGGAAACCTGTGAATCCACACCCAAAGAAGCAAAATCAGCACAAGGCACTAGACCCTTTTGAAACGCTGGTGAGGGACATGATAAGTGTGAAACCACTGACACTGGGCTGGCACTGGCAGAAACTGGAACCTGCTTTGTGCATGGATTTTAGAAATGCCATTGAATGTGGTTTTGCCCTGCTCAGAACAGCACATGGATCACATTCATCACCTTCTTAAATAGGATCAAATTTGAACTAAGCTTTGAGAAAGCTTTTCACATACAACTCCCTCTCTGGTGTTCTCCACAATCAAATATTCCATAGCGCCAGGGAGCCACTGGGCAGCATTGCTTTTAGACAGCCTGAAAAGGTCCTGCAAAAAGGAGCAAAATAAACAAAGACAAAATCACCAGCTCATTTTTTTCCCCCTAAAATTTTGTAGTCATTCCTCTGAATTTGCAGGAGACAAAGATCTGTCCAATCTGCCCATGGTTTCTTAGGCAGGAGTTCTTTGCTCCTTGGAATCACATCAAGTCAGGTGACTGGCGGAGTCCCAGAGTTAAAAGCCAACAGTGAGCAAGGCAGAGGCAAGACACAGAAATTCCTGCAGTGCTTCCTGCTTCTCCCCAAAGCCACAAGAGCAATACAGCCATGGTTCCAGAGCAATCCGTTTCCCTCAGTGCCCATCACACCACAGCAGACCTTAATTCTATCTCACACCAGCCCTGCCAGGAGTGTGAATGTGGGACAGAGCTGCACAAGCTCTTCCTTTCTGCACATTTATCTACTTTCCCTGCCTTCCTTGTTTGTTAAATACATGCAAAGGAGTCCTTGGGAGTTCCCAGCTCACTCTGTGGGGTCTATCTGCATTTTGAATGTGATATTGAGGTGAGATTTCATGGGATGCTGTGTGATCGTTCCTGCTCTGTTTGACTCATTAGAGTCAGAAAGAAATACAGAGGTAAACAGACATGGGGAAGATAAAACCTACCATGGTGCTGCTGCTCCTTCCACCCCTTCTCTGCCAACCAGTCAGCCAGCAAACACGATGCCAATTGTCTCTTTATATAGTGTCACCAAGGAATAAAAATATGCCTGCTCCAAGTTTAGACAATAGATGTAAGGTTGGAAAAGTGCAGTAATTGGATCCCAATACCATTCCAAGCATCTGTTCCGTGCATAGCTTTTGCTTTCACAGAAATAATGCAGCAGATAAGTAGAGGAGGCAGTTGGGATACAATTGTACAGCACTCACAGCAAGCTCGAGCTGAAGGGGTTTTCTCATGTACTGCTAAATAATGAACACAGGGCACGCACTAGAAGATTTTAAGTGGACATGGCATCCTGAAAAAGCAGGAAGGGAAACACACTCCTTGAGAAAACGCTGGGGAAACCAGCAATAATAAATCCTGGCCACTTCAGTAGCCCCAGAGCCTGGTGTAGGCACTCAGAGCTCCAGCAAAACATGTGAGGCTCTGCAGGGCTGCATCTGTACCTGGAGGGTGGAAAAGCACCTTGCTGCAGATGGCAAGTGACTCAGATCACGTCTCTTTTCCTTGAGTCTATAAACATGCCTGAAGTCTGGGGCCATATCCCAAGGTACTGCAAAGTGGTGGAGAGTCATGGACTTCAAAGCATGAAAAAGGAGATGTATGGAAATGAATATGGCAGTGGGAGAGGGAGGAAACAGGAGGCAGCGTAGGAGCCACAGGGGCTGTGTTTCCCAGGGAATGCTCACAGAAATTAATACACATTCCATCCCACTGGAATTACTGCAATGGGCCAAAGCTTTAACCAGTATGAAATTGCACAATTCCACTGACATGAAATCATGGTTCTTGAAGGGCTGATCTGTGTCTCTCAGAGTATCTGTACAGGAACATCAGAACATTATTCAGCACAAACAGTAAGTTTTTCAGGAAGCTGCATCTGAAATTCTTCTCTCCATCAGTCACCCCAACCTTGACTTACAGCAATGCTTGACCAATTAACTGCACTTTGAGACAGATGTGCATTTAAGTTTCTGGTTGAACAAGGACCTTGTTCTTTCTCCAGGTCCAGCCCCTTGCAATGCTGTCATCTCTAATCTTAGATCCGACTGCGTGCTCTTCAGGGCAAGGGCTGCTTTAGCTGTTGTGGGGCACCTCAAACACCTACAGGGGTAATTAAGTAATAAATAGGCATAATACAGCTCATCTGGCTTTAGTGAAATTGCCGTGGATGCATGTTGGAAGTTAGCCTGGTGTTCATCACTCTGACTTAGTGACATTAGACCAATCCCCAGTGTAACAGAGCATGAAAATAAATCCCTCAGTCCCTCGGCCTGCAAGTGCCTGCTGGAGAGCAGCCCCAGGTTTGTGTCCTAGGCTGGCTCTGGAAACCTGAAAAACTCACAGTGAGGTTTCTCAGGGAAATCCTACACAATTTCCAAGGTTCATTGTGATAAAGGTGTGTTATGTTCACAGGGCTAGATCCTGATTCATCAAAGCTGTTAAGCATCCACCTAACTTTTAGGGAGGAATAGTCTCACAGAAATCCACAGAACAGCTCACAAACCTTCATGTGAGAATGTGGTTACTCGTTCTGCAGGATCAGTGTCCTAATCCCAACAACAGAGAGAGATGAACAGCAACTTTGTCACCAAGTCCACTGGCCTGGGATTCCACCCTGTGAATTCTGTCCTTTCTTGGAAGGATCCTTATCCTTTCACCCAGCCATTTCATGGTTTTGTCCTAGCAGCTCTGTTAACAGAGTGTTGTATTGTTTTATTGGGAGTTTTGTTTTCTCTTATCCAGTATACCATCAATCATCATTGTTATTATCAATTTGCTCCTTAGTCTTGTAGCCTGATCCGCAGGCGTTTTCCAATAGTGCCTGTATTTTCTGCATTGATCTTTATCTTTTCACAGAATTTCTATATTAAATGAATCCTTCTGAGCTGTTTTTAAATGACATGACATGTTGGGCTAAAACCCACACAATGCTGTGTGTTTGCAATGCACGTGTCCTGAGAGACCAGAACCCTCTCTGCTTAGTCTGTGAAACAAATCCACAGAGGAATTAAGGGAGACATACATCTTGGCTTTAAAGGTCTGCTCGCTTCTGCAACTGCCTCCAAATTGTAGGAAGGCTCCAGACTGGAGAGGGGAGGGAGAGAAGGGGGGAATAGCATAAGGACTGAAAAAGAAAGGCTTGAATTTAATTGCCCTAAAAATTTCAATCATTCAATCTGGTAATTAGAGAGCTGGCTGATTCAGAAAGCAATTTCATTTGGAAAAAAAATAAATAAAAAAAGAGCCCAACAAGATAATTGATGCTAAGTGAATATTTTACCTGAAATATTAAATACCAAACTTAAGTCTGCCTCCAGGGCCCTTTCTGCTACCCCTTTTTGATCTGTCTTTCTACTTCTTTGTATTTTCCTCTCACGTGACTCAACGGAACAGGACACTCCTTCAGAGAATCAGATTGTCACAGGGACAGGTTTATTTGAACTCTCTGTGCTGTGAAGGAGACAACATAATGATTTATTAGTAAAGAAAATAATAATAGGAAGTCTCCTGAGATGCAGCCTGGCTGCAAATCTCAGTGAGATTTTCCAGTGCTGAGTCTCTGTGTCTGACCACGAGCACAGTCTGATGTCCTACCAAGGGGAGCAGTTTTCTTTAGGAGCTGATCAAGTACAGGGTAACAGCTTTCTTTGTCAACTTAACAAGGATTAGCAGAACGTTTCATGTTTAATTCTGGACTCTCTAATGCCAGGAAATGACACTTCAAGGTAGAGCTATGCAGCCCTGCAGAGCACTGTGGGTGTCAGTGTCACAGGGGTCTGATTGCACAGGTCTCTTGGCAGGATGGAAAGAGGAGCTGGTTTATTGCACACAGCTCAGGAGAGGTAACTGCTCATTCTCTGATATTTAATGGCCTAATGAACAAGGGCAGAATCCCATGCACACCTTAAAGCAACATTGTGTACCTGAAAATGAGGTAGATAATAATTTATGCTGCATTTATAGATGGAGAAAAGATAAAGAAAATGCACATGACATGATGGATTCTGGCTTCCTGCGCTGCTCTAAGTGCTCACCTGTGCAGCATTTTCACACAAAATGTTACACTTTATTCCTGTTAGTAATGTTAAATTTTAATCTTAAAAGACTTTTTAAAGTGAGATTCCACATCTATCACTGCTCAGGAAGCCCACATCAAACGTATTCAGGCGCCTTTGCAATTTCCATCTTTGAGACTGATCATGAGAGTGTTTCTGATCTGTACAACACTCACTATCTAAAATGGCAGATGACAGGTCTTGGGGACAATCCTTGTGGGGAGATGGGATGCCAGATCCAGTGCCAAATGGAATGTGGCCCTTTTTTTTTTTGCAGCCAGAAAAAAAAAAAAAAATCCACTGATGCTGAATATGCCATGTAGGAAATGTATGGCAAGTACTTCTGTAAGCACTGGGACTACTGCAGGTTATTGCAAGTTTTGAGACCAACTTCATACCACAACATGACCCTGCTCCTGCCCACAGAGAGTCTCCTGGCCTGCCTTTGAGTGGATGCCTTCAAAAGAACACCCGTGGCAGTGGAACAGGCTTGGGAACATCCTGCCAATAGGTGGGAACAGCCCCCTGACCTTCAGGAGAGCTGCATTCCATCCTTCACACCAAAGGACTCCAGTATTTGTGCAAGTCAGGAGTATAAACCAAGGCACTAAAGGGAGAACATCAGCAGTTCCAGCAAAGCCACCAGGCAGAACCACCAAGCTAAGGAGGATTTCAATCCCTCCAGAGAAAATGAGCAACTTGCCTTGAGCTACCCACTTTTCCTTAATCACCTTAAATTTATCAGGAGCTCCCATTCTTTTGAGAGCCATGATGATGCCCTTTTCTTTTCTCTGTACAGTTATTCTCTCAGTAGCTGATTAAATTCTTCATACAGAGGACAGGTTACCTCGTGCTGCTCAGGAAGTGTGGTCTCAATACTGTATTTTGGAGCCTGGCAACAAAGCAAATCTCAGGCAAGTGAGTCTTGTGTTCGCTATGTACAGAGCTCCTGCAGTACAGGTACAGAAAAGAAGCTATTAAAGACACCTCTGCAGAATTTTAAATGAACTAAACAGTGCAAATCCCACTGTGAATCTCCTCTCTCTGTCGAGCAGAGACACAAACACCATTTTGGAAACAGCCAGGTCTGCTGTAACTGTTAATTAAGTTCTGTGCGTTTGTTGTTCAGGACACTGAATGCAAACCCCCTTCTTTGAGCTGCCCCTCCCTCTCTGAGAATTCATAGCCACTATCTAATCTGCCAAAAACTGTGTACTCTTTTATACTTGGAGGTCACTTTATGTTACTTACAGTGTGTGCATTATGTCAAAAGGCATAACACAATATAATGAAAAGCAGACTAATATAACTCAAGCTGACATCAATGACATAATATGATGTGGCTACTGAGAAATGCACTGTTGTCATTGTTTTGTGTTTTCATCTGATACCTACTTGCCATTCCAGCATGGGGCATTTGTTGCAGAATTTGGAGTAGAAAGACTGAGCACATCTGATTCTGCTGCTGCTCCCAAAATTTTTGCACTGAAATCACTTGGTTGGATTTGCTGGGGTGGGGGGGTTCCTCCTCATTTACACTGGCAAGAGTCAGGCTCTAAAAAATCATCACATAAAGAGCAATTACATTAGGAAAGCCATCAAGTGGGAAACTGCAGCTCCTGGGAGTAAGGGAATGACAACACTGCTACAGTCCCTGTAACCTCAGCTCTGCCCTCCTGGGCAGTGCAGGAGCCTGAACTGTTTTTCCTGCAGGATGTCATTTCATTTTGTAGGACTGTGTAGCAAAGCAGCTGTTCAATATTTCTCTTCACTTCTTCACATAGTCTGTGGTCCCATATCTCATTTGGTGCACATCAAACAAATCCTTTTGTGGCTTAGATACTTTTCTTCTTCCTGTTTTTATTTGCTATTGTATTGTTCTAATTACCACAGTAGATGTGTATTTCAAAACCAAGGCTGAATCTATCTTCCCAATGCACCCACAAGGTTGAACATACACTGTTATTCCTTCCTTGTTCCACAGACAGGGAGCAGATACACAAAATTGCATCTACAGGCCCAATGGAAAGCCTGTCCTAGACAAGGCTACAAAATCCTAGCCTTTTGCATTAATTCTTTATTTTTATTCCCTGCCTGCTTTATTCTGCCCAGATCCTCAGTGGAAAAAGCAGGCCTGAGCCTCATTGTGAAAGCCTTGGGCAACAATAGGTGAAAATGGATTGTTCTGGTGATGAATCCATCCAGCAGAACCAAAACAGGAGATCCAGCAGTAACCAAAATAATTGAGCTGATGGATTATAAGGAAACTCACCATACTTTCCACTAGAGTTTTACAGACAAATTCATCAAAAAACTCATCTCTAGCCTCTTCTCCTCTCTAACTCAGGCCATAGAGTTTTATGTATCAGTTTCAAGCCCGTGTCTTCTGGTTGAGCTAGAGCCTATTTTTAAGCATTGCTGTTGTGGTTGTTATTAATATTATCTTATGCTGATGGTGGTTGGCCAAGCCAGCTGAAGCCATGGCTGCCTCAGTGACAGAATTCAGCCCCCAGGGACTCTGAGGTGGTCAGTGGAGTCACCCTTGTGTTCCTCACTCCAGCACGTCCTGCACTCCCACCTCGTGCTGCTGGTCATTCCAGGGCATGGACTGTTTGGGAAGCCTTGGAAGCAGTGGGACAGGTCACAACATTATTGCTGCAAGATAGGATTTGATGGGAAAGTAATTAGTTTCTGCTGACAAAGCCTGTTCTTCCTGGCCAGAAATCCTGCTGAGAAGTTTGGGTTTAGCAAAGCAGAAGTCAGGAGTGCAGGGAGGTTGAAGGAAAGTTAAAGAGCTCTGGGAAATCTGGTGAGGTTTAGACATCTGCCAACATTCTGGCCAGGTATCCCCACAGAAAGGAATTACACTCACTTAAAACTTTGAAAGAATGAAGGATCAAGACTTGACAAATGGTTCTCCCTGTCAGAAATTTTACCTGAATATTTCTGTCTTTTATTTAGCTTTTGATGCGGTCAACGATCCCATTTTCTGTTAGGATGAGATCTTATTTTCTAAATTAATCTGCTGCATTTGCAATTTCTGTCTGTGCCAACACACATGCATAATTTTTGCAAATATTTACAATATGGCATGGAGCTTCCTACAATTTCGGGGTGGGAAATCGGAACTCTTCTCCTGAAATCTTACAATGTAAGGTTCTATCTCCTCTGAAAAAATTCAGCATAGCAAAATCCAATTTCATTTACAGAAAACAATATCTAAATATTGACCCAGTGGCTGAATTTATGCCAGGTGTTTGTGGTTTAATTGCAGATGAATCTCAGAGTTGGTTGGGTCACATCACACTGAGATTTGGAGCCAGTGATGCTCCATTGCAGACACACACACAGAGGGGAATAGGGCACTGGCAGCAGTACCACCTCAGAGTACAGCAAAAATTTTAGGCTACACCATCCATAAAAGCACTAGAAAAAGGACTGCCAAACGAGGGACAATTCAAGAATTTAAATGCAGTGGAAAATGCCAGCTGAAATAGTCACTTTGGAAATTATGGATATTGTAGCTTGGCATTGCTTTGCAGATGTTGAGTGTAGAACATGGTAATATCCCTCCAGCACAGGAGCTGTAAATCCAGGAGCCACAAAGGCATTTAACAACTTTTTGTAAATGTCACAAGTTCCTAATTCAATCCTTTGGCACTTTTCTAAAAAATCGTTATGGGGGAATCATCACATGGCACAGTAACAAACTCCCCTGTTTGTGCTAATGGAACAACCCACACACCTAAATCTGGCTTAAAACTATGGAAAGGAGCACAGCACATGAGAAAGGTGCCATATTCTGACCTCACAAACAACAGCATAAACCACTTGTCACCTCTGAGAAAAAGTGGGATTATTTTGGATTGACCATCATGAGACTGAGGACAGAATCTGGACCCTTTGCAGCATTCACAGAGTCATGGAGTGGTTTGGAGGGAAGGGAGCTTTGGAGATCAGCCTGTCCATAGTGCTGGAAGCTGTGGTTCTCTGCAGTACAGGAGTGCAGGTGAAATATGCAGGAGGGAGGATTGTCCTGGCAGTGGAGGCTCAGTTGTCACAGTGGGTGACAGCACATCCTGCCAGTAAAGGACCTTCAGGTGGGACCCTGACAGTGCCCAGCTCTGAGACAAGCTGAGCGCCTCCTGTAAAACTCTTCAGAAACCAGACAGACACATTCACAATGATGCTTCAGCACCTTCAGCCCTCACACTGACTCCCTGGGGAGTACTGCCTGAATACTTTGGTGTCTGTGGGTAGAACCTGCAGAGCCCACAGCCTGAGCCATGCCTGAGTGTCTCCGCTCCTGCCTTTGCCAGTCTGTGCTAATCCTTACTCTGAGCTGGGAATAATCAGGTTCTTTTAACTTAGGACCCCCCAAGCTATCCTCGTTCTGTTGGATGGATTACTCTATTGTGACATGTCTCGACCTGCTGTTTGATTCAGTTCTCTTGCTAACCCATTTTATATTCCTGGCACTTCAAAACACAGACATTAGTTATGTATGCATGTGAGCCAACCCCAATGTACTCAGAAATGCAACACAAAATCCCCTGGTAGTTTGAAAATACACACTACAGTCACTCAAACAGGAGGAAATGCAAATGCCACACTCAGACACATTGGCATATTCCCATTTAGTCCATACAAGTATCCCAAATGCAGGACTCCACACCCCAAAAGTCATGTTTTAGAGGACACGAGGTTTGAAAAATAACGATAAATTGTAATAATTGCCTCTCAGGTGAGCTGAATGACTCCTTGAGGAACTAGTCTTCCTCCCTTGTCTGTGAAGGAATTACCTTTAAAACTTGAGTTTTTTGGTTTAAAAGCAATCTGAGCCATGATTCCAACATCCTGGCCATACAGAGACTCCCTAAATCTCAAAGCCTAAAGCCCAGAACATAAGAACAGACAAAACTGAAATGAGCTGGGTGCACAGAGGGTTGAACTTTTGTAAGAAACAAACTTTACCCACACTGTGCCTTTCAGTAGAAGTCAAGACCAAGGCTTCTAGAAGCCAAAATATCTCCTGAAAGGAGGAGCAGCAAACAGGTCAAGATACATCCTTCACTAGTGGGTTGCAGGTTGTGGTGACTGCTCCACAAACCATCTGTTGTCCCCTCAGCAGGGCTGGAAGCTGCTCCTTGCTGAGGAAAACAAGGGCAGGAGAGAAGAGCTGTTGGCTCCTCTTTCCCACCAGAGCCCAGGGTCAGCTGGAGCCAGGTCCCTGCAAAGGGGGGACACTGAGCACACACTCTGTCCTCACAATAATTTGGGAAAGGCACTTCCATGGTACTGCTCAGCACAGCTGTGGGTGGACATCGTGCACCTCCTCACTGAAAAAGTACAGAGCAATGCACTGAGGAAAATCTCAATCTCCTTTGGGAAAGGAAAAATATTTGGAATCCAAACTGGGAGATGAATAACTGTGGCTCCCAGGCTAACTTCCACCAACAAGTGGAATGCAGGTAATAGCAATGACTGCAGAGGCAGGGCCACCACAACTTCCCACAGGCAGCCAAGAACTTAACAAGCTCCTCAGAAGAGAGAATTAGCAAATAGCCACCTTTTTCAAGTTTGTACTTTTCTTATGGTCAGTGAATAATTCTCCCTCATCAATAACAGGCACTGAACTCATTCTGTATTGAAAGGAAAAATGCAAACTAACCAAGGAAATTCTCTGTGATCACTTTGAGACAGAAGGATGCCATTCAGAACTCACTGATCACAGGTATGTATCAGTTATTGCAAGCACAGAAGCAAACAAAGTCCCCCAGGCAAGTCTGCTGTGAACTCCTAACCTAAAGTTCTTAAATATGCCAGGCAGAAGGAAATCCAATTTTCATTAACCTTGTTAAGCTAGACACTCTTTTCCCTGCTGAGTGCCCACTTCAGTGAGGCAGGTAAATGTACAGTCTGTTTAAACCCCATATTTATCTTTTGTTTCAAGTGTTTCCATATGACCAACCCCTCTTCTCTCACTCAGCCACTGGAGCTGTGCAGAAACCCAGGTGGATAAATGTGGGTTAGTGATGAGAGAGAGGTCATTTGCATTTTGGTGTTTGTCACTGTGACATGCAAAGAGTTTCTGTGCGAGGAGGCATCAGTTACACATCATCCTGCTTTTGGTGTTTATTAACTTTTTTTTTTTTTTTAATATAAGGAAACAGACAAATATTCAAGGCTAATAGAGGTGCAAAGAAGTACCTTTAGCAACTCCAGTCATCACTCCACACTTGTCCTGGGCAGCTTGCCTGCTTCTCACCAGCAAGCTGACAGATCATGGAAGAAAGGACAGACTCTGGGTACACTACTCCCACATTACCTTACTCCAGTCCTTAGGTCAAGGAATGTGTTATATATCCTGAGATTTCAGCAGGAGCTCTTGGATACTCAGAGATTTTTTAATCAACTCACTTATCTACTTGACAGAATGTACAATTTTAGTTCCTCGTGTATAAGACAGGATGTTGAGGTGTCCTGCAACGTTAAGTGGTTAAAAAAAAATACACCCCAGAGCTCTTCAAGTAGCTCTTCCTCGTTGTAAACCATGCTTGACTTCCTGATTTGTTTGAGGAAAAAGCCACTGAGTGTGCAGACATCTTTTATCCCTCTTAGCCACAATTCCTTTGAGAAATCCAACTGCGAAGGTGGATACAATTATTGTAAATAATGTTGGATAGAACCCAGAGCAGATGAAGGTGGGAGGATACAGCTCAACAAGAACAGAAGTGGTTTCTAATGAGAGAGCGAATATTTCACTCTCAGCATGGCTGTTATTATGTCCTACACATTAATTCAGCCGAGAAACCTTGAAGTAGCAGAATGAGTTTGTATTCACTGAAGTGGCAGGCACTGGCATGGCTGCTTTCCTTTCTACTCTTACAATTAATACTTTCCTGATTTCTCAGAGAAGAAAAGATGAGAGTTGAACCCTGTAAGGCATGAGGCACCTCACAAGGTCTCAAAACTTACAATATTGCAGCCTAGTCCATTCACAGCAGTACCTAATTCACCTTCAGTTTTATTTTGATTGTTTTCTCTATTTTTCCTAGAACTGTTGGACATGATTCACCTTCTTGAAAAATAAGCCTTAATAATTCTGTCAGAGATGTGAATTTTTCTGCCCAGAAATACCCATGGTTGGATTGTTTCCTAAACCTTCCCCTACAGTTCTTGTGGAATTATCCACTTTGCCCTGAACTGTCCTTTCTACAAGTGAGCAACCAGCACGTGAGCTGGTGTAATGGCTTGCCTCAAAATCCAGAGGTTTTTCTCCATCTTTGTTTAAATCCCTGTACCCTCAGTGTGCTTTAATTTTCTAGACACTCCTGACTTCTGCACAGGTGGAGGTCACCAGTCCTTCCAGCCAAAATGTGAATAAATTCCTCTCCTCCTTTCCCCACCAATGTCCTGCAGGATTATTGTGCTGTTTATGAGGATCTCTTTTCACGCTGCTTCCCAGAGCTAGAGCTGACAGAAAAGAGAAGGACAGGCAGTGTGAGGGGATTATTTCCAGGCTGACAGAGGTACCCACCCACATCTAACATCTTTGGTGGTGCCATTCTAAACCCTTCATCTCCATATAAGAACTTTGCATTCCCAAACCTGCTAAAATCCTGAAAGTTTGAAGTGGAATCCTGCTACAGTTAATTTAAGTCAAATACAGCTTGAGTGTTTGGTTCCCTAAAGGAACTAACTATAAATCATATATCCTTGTGACATCTCCCATATCACAGAAGAAGAAAAATGCCCCACTTCCTTTCTCTGTGTATTTTTCTTGTCACTTGCCTTGCACTCACATCTG
This sequence comes from Zosterops lateralis, assembly GCF_965231275.1. Taxonomy (NCBI): domain Eukaryota; kingdom Metazoa; phylum Chordata; class Aves; order Passeriformes; family Zosteropidae; genus Zosterops; species Zosterops lateralis. Next base: position 6,926,797 of record NC_139779.1, on the reverse strand, counting down.
CCTCTCCCTGTGCCAGGAGCTTGTTCCTTATTCCACAGTTGTGCAACACTCAGTACAACAGACCCCAAGCCCACAACCCCATTTCTGGGGTGCTATTGCAAGGCTGATAGAATAAATAACTGCAGTGAAAGCTGCTTTTGGGCAGCACAGCCCTGGCAAGGAACAAAAATCCAGGCAAGGGCTGTGTGCCTGCAGCTCCCACTGACTCCAGTCCAAGCTGTGGTAGCTCAGAGCTCTCAGCATCTCGCAGGATTTATTCTGCAGAGTGTTTGCTTTGTGAGGAAGGCAGTGTGTGACTGCAAACCACAGCTCCCAGCCACTTCTCCCTGGGTGTTGAGTGAGATCCTGAGCGCTTGCAGGCCGGCCCTCACCTTTCCCAGGCGGGAATAAAAACAAAACATGGAGCTGAATTTATCTCCAGCCAGCGGAAATTTCATATTGAGGGTTACAGGCGTCCTGTGCCTCTTAAAAGCAAGTAATAAAATGCTGCTCTCAATTACAAATTGTATTTACATTTTAAACCCCCATATGGTTTGGGGGGGTGGAGGGAGGTTTTGAGTGCATTAGCAGCAGTGCTGTGCCGTGATTAGTTACAATTTTTGCTCTTTGTAATGAACAATTAATGCCTCCACCTTTTTTTTCTCTCTCTCTCTCTTGAAAACTGAGCCTGTGGCTGTGCCAGATATAGTCAGTAAAGAAGACACAACTCCTGCCTCATGTTAGGAACCAAAACAAGCAAATGCATGGAGATGACCATCTCTAGAAGGCCTCCTGGAACGGGATTCACCTGCTGAGTATAAATTTGATAACAATTGATTTTTTTTAATGTACCTTCCAGGGTTAAACTTTTTGAAGTGTAGGGACATTTAACAGGGAAATGCAAAACGCATGCAAATGTGCACAGCTCCATCCTCCTGAGCTAGGAAAGCCAAATCCCTTCTCCCTGCCCTCAAGCACTGCTGAAGACAAAGCACTCCTTGTGTTACATGGTCACAACAGGACCTGCTAAAGAGTTTTACCCCAATATTCTTTTAAGTTCCCTCTAAGTATCAAAAGGGGACACTTAAAGTATCAAAAGGTCTCCTTGGAGCCTCCTCCAGCTTGAAAAACCCCAGCTCCCTCAGCCTTTCCTCATAGGTGAAGTTTTTCAGCCCTCAGAGCATTTTTGTGGCTGGCCTCCTCCAGCAGGTCCTTCCCTGTGCTGGGAGCCCAGAGCTGGATGCTCCAGCTGGGAATCCCAGCAGAGCCCAGGAGAGGGGCAGAATCCCCCCTCGCCTGCTGCCCACACTGAGGGATGAGCCAGCACTCAGGGTTGTTCCTGATCCCTTCATTCCCAGCTTGGATTGATCCCGGGGGCTGCCCTGCAAAACTGGGAGCAGAGCTGGGAGCAGAGCTGGGAACAGAGCTGGGAACAGAGCTGGGAACAGAGATGGGAATAGAGATGGGAACAGAGCTGGGAACAGAGTTAGGAAGAGAGTTGGGAAAATAACTGGGAACAGAGCTGGGAATAGAGCTGGGAGCAGAGATAGGAACAGAGCTGGGAACAGAGATGGGAACAGAGATGGGAACAGAGTTAGGAACAGAGCTGGGAACAGAACTGGGAACAGAACTGGGAACAGAGCTGGGAAAAGAACTGGGAGCAGAACTGGACACAGAACTAGGCACAACTGGGAGCAGAACTGGACACAGAACTAGACACAACTGGGAGCAGAACTGGACACAGAACTAGGCACAACTGGGAGCAGAACTGGGAGCAGAGCTCTTCCAGTTTACCACAGCGAACCTGTTTTGGTTTTATTTACAAATAATACACTTATGACACAAAGGCTATAAATGCTATTTCATTACTTTTACTACTTATTTAGATATATCCCTAGAGGGCTAATGCAGCATTACTGTTGTGTTGCTATTTCAGCTTCTGTTTTTACAGAAGTTTAGTTTGCAGTTAAACCATTTGGCCTAACTGGGGCTAAGCTGAGCTCAAAGCTCGGCCTTGGAAAAGGAGCACATTGGGTGTAATTAGATTTGTGGGTTTAGGTGTTTGGGGTTTATTTTTTTACTGTATAACTCTGTAATAAAAAAGAAATGGCTGTAATTTATAGCCCAGCATTTGGCAAGTGGCTTGTCTGGTCCTGGATTATTTTTTTTTTATGACTGAAATTTTAAATTTAGGTGAGAATTTCAAAGAAGCTTAGTACCCACAATTAAGGCAGATGTTAAGTACTGCCAAACTCAAGCATTCAAAATCATGAATCAGGCATGAAAATACCAGTATAAACTCAAAATAGGAAGACATGGACATAAACTGACACCCACACATGCACATGGATATACAAGTACCTCTGAAAAAGGCTAATATTTAATTTTGTATCAAATTCACTCCTAATGAAAATTTATGTTTTCATATAGGATGGAATATTTGTGACATTGAAAAAAAATCTTACCAAAAAACCCCATTTTGATGTTGGATTAAGTATATTAAGGCAATAAAATTAAAAATATTTTTATTTTGCTTTATAAGCAGCAGTTTTCAGTGAGAACCTGGGACTAAATTAGTCTCTATCCCACAATATTGCATCAATTTGGCTCATGGCTTGGGGTTCCTTTTTTTAGCATTCCAATATTTGTTTTCCATATGAATTTTTTTTCCCCAAGCTTTTCTCTATGATAATGAAAGCTCAAAAATTCCTGGTCTGAGTTTCACGTGAGCTAAAATTCTCTAATCATCCAGCTTTGGGAACTCCACACCTAACAAGAACACTAAGCATGAGAAGAATCTCAAAAATATCAGGAAAAACGTGAACAAGGTGTGTTGCTTTTCTTTATCAAGAAAGCTGAAACTTTGCTTTCTTTGCAAAAATTCAATCCCCAGCATAAAAAAAAAAAAATACTTGCCCATAAAGAGAACTTCTAAGACTTTCTGGAAGGTATAATTGCCCTTTTAGGTGCCTTTGTAGAGCAAAGACTCATCAGATGGCACAGACAAATGCCAACAGAAAGAGAAAAACATGCAGTCAAAACATGTTCTGTGAGTGCATCCACATTGCAGTGCACTCATACAGAACATCTACTGCACTCTGGGAATGGGATTGCAAATGTTTGAGGCATTGGGAAAGAGGGAAATGCAGCACTGACCCAGCTTCTTCCAGAGGTATCCCAGAGCAATGGGAGTGTGCTGCTGACTTCCACTGAGCTGGGATCCAGTCCTCAGAGTGAAAAGGTGAAAAAGGCTCTGCAGGGCTCTGAGAGCAGGTCCTGCATCCAGGACTCTGAGAGTGTGTCTTTTTCCCTGACTTTTTCAGCCTTCTTATGTTTTGCATTTCTGGACTTGGGTTCTCATGCATGTAACATAAATAAAGAGTGATGTTTTTAAAAACTATGCATTTTTTTTCCTGAGGGAAGGACAAATTGATGGACTTCTAACCTGACCAGTGGGGTCAGAAAGGTGTCAACCTCATGGCCCAATTGCTGATCAAGTTCCAAACACTATTTAAACCCTAATCCCAAAAATAATCTTCCTTCTTTCTGCTCGCACAACTAGACAGTGTGAGTGTGGTCCTTTCATGTCCTCTGGTGACAGTGTCCTGCATCCAGGACTCTGAGAGCAGGTCCTGCATCCAGGACTCTGAGAGCAGGTTCTGCTCCAGGACTTTGAGAGTGTGTTCTGCATCCAAAACTCTGAGAGCATGTTCTGCTCCAGGACTTTGAGAGCAGGTTCTTTATCCAGGACTTTGAGAGTGTGTACTGCTCCAGGACTTTGAGAGCAGGTCCTGCATCCAGGACTCTAAGATCAGGTACTGCATGCAGGCACAATGGGAGAGGTGCTGCTGATTGTCTCCTACTCCCCCAGTGCACAACAGGGCTGCAGGGACTGACCCTGTTTTCCTAAAGCAGAAGCCCACTTGCCCATGTTATTGTATGCACAGAAGTGATGCCTTGGTGCTGAAATCCCGAGAAGCAATGGCACATTAACACCACGCTGCTGGAACACATCAGGGCAATTGTGCTCTCGTGCTGTGTTACTGACTGCAGGCCATCGCAGGAACAACACTCCAGTAACCCAGTCCCCCTGCCGAGGTGAAAGAAACATCTTAATGGGAGACCCTGACATTTCTGCAGGCCCATCTACATTCCTGCAAATCAACACAGCGATTGCCCTCGCATGAGGTCACAGCGAGCCCTGTAAAAACATTCAATCACAAAAAAAAGTGCAAACCCCAAGTCAAAACATAACTCACAGGAGTAGTGAAACCATAGTGGGCTCCCAGCTAACTGCACTGGCTGGGGAAACAATCAGGGTGGTGAAAGAAGGGCATTTCAGAGCTCCTCAAGAAAAGCTGTAACAGTGTTCTATATCAGGAGTCAAAAACTCAAAAGCCTACAGTGGTCACAGAGCAATTCACTTGGAAGAATTCATGCAAAATATCATTTGTTCAGGCTACTGGATCTGAAGCTAGCAGGGTGAAGAACTGTTTATTCAGGTTTTAAAGCAGCCCTGATCCTCCAGCCAGGCCTGGGAACATTTCAGCAGACCCTGCAACAGAAAGAATTACCTATACAAAAGAGCTGCACAAGATAAACTGAAATAGTTTTTTAAAAAGCATAAGCCTGTCATAGAGATTCTCTTTCCAGCTCCAGTGACAGCCTGCTGTTCATATTGATTTTGGGTAAGTACAGCATCAGCTGGAGATTAAATCTTGTCCCACCATGGCTCTGACACTACGAGTCCTTCTTTTGTCTCAGCCAAAGCTCAGTCAGTGTGAGGGGGCTACAATGGAAAGTTTGTGCAAAGTGAACCAGAACATGAGTGCACAGCAGTCACTGTGTAGAAACCAAACTGAGAACTAAACACACAAAGGCCTTGTCCCCTTCCCAAGCTGGGACAGTGGGGATCAACATAGACTCACCAGTCCAGCTGGAACTCACATTCAAACAGCCCCTGAAAGCACCAGAGAAGATGTTCAGTGATCTGGCCTTTAAAGCTCAAAAGCATTTCCATGGGCAAGGTCCTGCTTTCCTCTGCAACAGAAGAAATTTTATTCAGAAGCTCCCTTGGAGGTTTTGGGGTTATTTTGATTTTAAATTCCTTTCATCCTGAAATCTTGGGGCTTGATTCTTACATCTTGAGAAGTCCTTCATGTCTGTGCAGAGTGGAAGCGAGAAGCTTCCTACTGAGAGTGTCAGTCAGGCAATCCACACTCAGCTTTCCATGGGCACAATGTGCATTTCCCAGTGCCTGCCTGTTCCTGCCCAGTGTCCCAGGGCAGATCCAGCTCCAGCAGCACCACGGGGACACTGGTGGCCTGTGTGCTGGCACCTGTCCTGTCCTGATAGCCCTGCCACAGTGACCTCTTGCAGACAGGTAGGACAGACCACACAGAATGTTCATTTCTTGCCCAACCTCATTAAGGGCTATCAGTTCATCTGGAGAATGAAGCAACATGATTCAAGCAGGGTCTCAGCAAGCCAGTGGCAAACACTGACAGTGGACCCTTTCTCTTCTACATCCCAGAGACCATGTTTTTGCTGCTCATTAATACTTTACATCATTTTTATTCATTAGTATTTTTGTTAAGGTGCTCTGCCAGGGGTAGACATCCACTTCTTGCAAACTCAAGGCAATCTCTTTCAAGCAAACCTGTGATGCTCACAACAATCCTTGTGTATTTAACTGAGATTTCATGGAAAATTTGGGATTTCACTAAAAAAGCTGCAGACTATTTACAATGTTTGTTGTGCATTTGGTTTGCTGATGGTGGTTTTGGTAAAAAAAATATTTGAGTGAAATCTGATTAATCAAAACAATCCTGTTTCTGAAAGAAGACTTTGGATGTTTTCAGATTTCCAGACTAACTCAGAAGCAGACCAAATTTTGTGTCAAAACATGTAAAAATATGGCTGTTCAGATTTAAATGTCAAAAATAAATATTGTGTCAGTTTGTGAAGAACTGAGCACAAAGCAGCAGCAAAAATGTGAAAATCTTATAATGAAACACATAAATATTACTTCATACCCAGCTACACAGATGCTACTACACAGCACCAGATCCCATGAATGTGCATGGGAGAATCTCATCAGCAGGAGGTTCGATCTTTAAATATTAGAAATACCTAAAATGCCAGAGTGACAGCACAAAGGGCAAACAGATTTCATAAATCATGCTGATTCCAGCTCTCCCTGAAAAGGTTTTAACGTCACCTGCAAAGTATCCAGAGGAGTAATTATTTCTCTTTTAAGTGAACACACAAAACTTGGAGCAGCCCATTGCTGTTTGTTTCTGTTGGGAGCTGGTTTGTGCTGTGTCTGAAGGGCGATTCCCATCCCGTGCCCAGCACACAGCAATGAGGTTAAATTTGTTTGGATGATATCAGCTATATGTAATTAAACCAGCAGCCCATGGCTGGGCCTTTCTGTGCCCATGTTAGGTGTTAAATTAAGGTCTGATTAAGAGTGTGCTGCTGCAGTGAAGGTCAAGGACTAAAGATCACAAGCTTTTTTTCATCTAATAACAATAAAGACTGTCTGGCTGCCAAATACCACAACAGCCCTTGTTCTGCTATCAGACTGCTGTCCAGCTAGAGGGATCTGATTTCACTGGTATCCCTTTTTAAACCCCACTTCTAAGAGGGTTTGTAGCTATTTCATCTGTATTAAGCAGCACTGTGTTACCCGAGGCTATACAGAGCATTCTATATGATCAAAGCAGAAATGCAGCGGCTTCTGACGAAGAGTTATCGTGGCTGAGGGGAACAAAATATCAAGGAAGGAGAGAAAAAAAGGTACAGAGCTACAAAATACCAGGTCGTGCCACCGAAGTAAACACCCACAGGTAAGTTCAGAACAGGATACCACACAATGGTGGAAACTGTGCACATGTGTTTGCTTGGAACAAATCACAGGCTTGTCCCAGCAGCAGCCAGCAGGAGAGATGTGTCACACAGGATAGACAGGAGATAAAAGCAGAGTGGGGAAGAGAAAAGCCAGCAACTTATTTGTAGGATGAAGACAAGAGTTGGTGCATAAGGGCTGCACAAGTGTTTTCCACAAAGACAGGTCAGGAGGCATTAGCAGAGCAGTTGTCTGTTGGGAAAGAACAAAATTCCTAACAGCCCAACAAAGTCTGCTCCCAGAAGATGCCCATGTCCTTCTCCAATGAGTACAGGGCGCTGGGACATGTTAGTTTCCTGAAAAGGAGGGTGGAGCAGAGTAAAAAACCATATGGCCCCAAAATAATCTCTCACAGGCACATCCTATTCCATACTTGGGGTGCAATTTCAGAGCAGATACTGATTCATTTTTCAAGAGTCATCTGAAGTGTCTTTCATTTGCTCTTAGTACTTCATAGACTATTAATAGAGCAATGTCATACCTGGGAGGACAATTTTGCTGCTCTGTGAGGCTGCACACAGAAAAGTCCCTACAGGGACACACAAACACACTAACGCCAGAGTTTGGTCAGTTCTTTGTGTATTGCTTGATACATTTGATAAAAAAAAGTTCCTTGAGGAGTCTTGGTGCTTTACATTTCAGGATTGGTGTTTGTTTCCTGATAAGCTCTGTGTGAATCCCAAAAGATTCAGTGGTTCAGCTCAGCATGGATTAGCTTCCAACTCCTCACTGTTGCTGCTGAGCTACAGATCCTGCAGAGCAGACTTTGCTTTGGGAGCTCCCAGACTTCCTGGAGTATGAGTTGTATCAGAAATACAGTGAACACCACAAAACAGCCAAGTGTGAAAAATGGCTTCTCCTGAACAAAGAAAATATGTTCACCACTGGCAGCCAATGCCTGAACTGGAAAGCAGCACTTTACTCAATTGGGAAATCCCTGTACACCTCATTTCTCACCTATTGGTGAAAATACAATTAATCAGGTGCTAGTCCCACTTGAGCCCAATTTTCTAATGATAAAAAGAAACTTTTTGTCACCACTTAAATTTCAGAACACCAAACCTAAAAACATTCCACTCAAAGTCAAAGGTTTGGTTTGGTTGGGTTTGAGTCACATCCTGATCATTCTTATTCTTGAATTTTGCAAGCCAAGATTGTATGCTGATAATCACAGTTTTATTGCCATGTTAGAGATGGTGGTGAAAACTTCTAAACACAAAAGTTTAACACTGAACATATATATCCATATCTCATCTGAATGACAGGGCTGAGAAGTCCTGATTAACTGCTGGAAGTCAAAGAAAGCTACTTTTGGAAGTGACCATTCATTCTGACGATTGAACCACTGCTGCTAAGGTACATTTCAGAGATGTAAATTTAAGCACCTCAGCCTGGATCCAAACAACATCAAAGTTCAGGACAGGAAGCAACTCAGACCACCACAGCTGGAGTAGCACGACAGCATCATGTCCATACTTCTGTGACTTCCCAGGGTGAATTCCAGGGACTCTGTCACCAGCAAGTGGCTCAGGGACGGCTCTCACCACAACCAGGGAGTGAACTCAGGCTCCTGCTCCTGCCTCTAGAGCTGTTGAGAGAAGGATTGCTTTTGAAAACTTTCCAGTCTTATCCCGGGAAGCTGCATTACGTTATCTCAGTATCTGCACCAGTCCCTGAGCTACACTTAAGCTCCTATAAGAGGGATTGTTGTTACATATCATGGTAATGTCATTTATTTATTTTACGCAACTGGAAAATTTAAGGGCAGCCACTTCTCTTCTGTGCTGTGTAGATTAGAGTTCACAGTAACACCTGCTTGCTGAACAGACAGCAAAAAAAAAAAGCCCTTATATTCCTTCTTTATTGCAATTTATTATTATAGCTTGAATGGTTCCTAGTGACTTCCTAAGATTAATGTTAATATTCTAATCGGAGTCTCCTCTCTGGAGTTTTATTGTGGATTTTGAACATTCATTTCATTTAACATACACACGGGACAAAGTCTGGTGGTTCCAAAAATATTTGCAGTTGGAAATCACAGTGATTTTGTGTTAGGCTCGGTGCCAAAGAAATCACAAATCAGAAGTCTGTTATAGAGTAGCTCCAATTCCTTGGCATCAAAACTCCTCTTTATGTATGTGCATAGTGTGATGTTTTCCTGGGCCGTGTGGCACTAACAATTAACTGAGAAAGGCACTGCTTATCTATTTTTCAGGGTTTCTGGTGGAACTGGAGAGCTTGTCTCGCCGGCTGGGGATTCACAGGGGTTTTATGGACTTCTTGTGTGAGCCAGAGCCTGCCCATAGGATATGCATCACTCTCTATCACAGCTGGCGTTTTGAACCAAAAGTGTGGAGTAGAAATTTCATCCCTGATTTTTTTTGGCTGGATTGATTGTTTAGTCTAGGAACTCTCAAGGAGGCTTTCTAGGTGCTGGAATTTCTCTTATTCTTCAGTCAGCAGCTGATGCTGTATGGTGCACATCAGAGTCTAGATTCACATCTTAGTGAGCAAAGATTTATGTTCCTCCTAACGCTCCTTGACGTTAATGAGTATTGCAGACATGTATCCCCATGGATTAAGCTGAGAACATACCCCAGAGTGTGTGTGGAGTTTGTCATTAGGGTATCAGACTATTAAAACCAACAGAGAAATTCCAAGGGTAAGAAAGCAATTGGATCTCTTCCCTCCTCTCTGCTGGAGCACATGTAAGAGATACACTTTAAATCTTCTCCTGTTTCCAGCCCTCTCACGCAGACTCCTGCACTCATTTTGGGTTGTTAATAACTTCAAAGAGGAATTGATTGCCACTTTTAAGGCACTTCCCATAACAACATTATGGGGAGTATGTTGCTGGAAGAGAATATTTCTGTAGCTTTATAGTGGTCTCTAATGAAGGAATTTCCATGTGGCTGGGGGAGACAAGGGAGGATTTTTCCTCAAGTGGCTGTTTCAGGGATGGGAAACAATGGGATGACCCTGTACACTCCCTTTTCTGGGGATTGTGACTCCTCAGTGAAGGGCTACGGATCCTGGGATGTGCCACCTGAGAGCAGAGCATCAGCCACCCAAGGGACAGGCTCTGCTGCAGGCTGTGTCCTGCAGATCCATGTGCAGCTCCTTGCTCTGCTCTGTGCTCCAGGTTTTGAGGATATTTTTTGGAGGCACACAGTCTGCTCTATCATCTGGACATCCTGGGGACAATTCAACTGCAACCCAGATAAACCAGACACAAAAAATAGACTCCAGATGTAAATTCAGTCTTCCCCAAAGCCACATGTAAAACTGACCTGTGGGAGAGAGTCAGTGGAGAATTACCACATCCCTCAACCTCATGATCTACCTACAACAGACAACTCTGGAGCCAGGATTCTTGGATTTTCTTCCCAATATCCCAGCCATGGGGCAGACACAATTCCTGTGTGTCTTGTTGATAGGAGTTTTCTGGGCTGACTCTTGTCACACATGAGGTTTATTAGCCCTGTCTAATCCTGCCTGTACCAGCACACTGCAAGATGGAAATAAAAACTTTATGTTTTCCCTCAGAGCCACTTGAGACCTTTTGAAGAAAATTTTGGTAGGAGAATTCTAATTTAGCTAATTTGAAAGCACTGGATCCTGGATCAGTGGCTCCCTGGAAACACACCCATTTCTCCCTCAGTAAAAGGAAGAAAACAATACTAACAGAGATTTCTGAAATACTTTAAGATCTATGAATATAAAGGGCTGTCTGTAAAGTGTTTAGAAAACTTTAAAAAAAAAGGTGCTACATAAATGCATATTTATTGCAGTGCTGACATTCTTGTGGCAGCTCTGAATGCAGAATCAAAAGCAGAGGGGGCAGAATGTAAGTCAGAATAAGAAACTGTCAGCCTCTAGCCTCTATCACAAACTACTTTGAAATGCTGCAGATATTCAGAGAATCTAGTTTGCCAATATTGTATGTCCTACAGTAATTACACCAATCTGGAATATAAATTTTCCTTCCCCCTTCTGAGAGAAGGCAAAGCTCTTAAGAGATACACACAAATGGAGCTCTAACCCCACAAACTTTAATGCCTGCACCTAATGTCAGGCAGCAGAGTTGTCCCACTGATTTCAGTGGCCCTGCTCAGATGCATGTGTGGAAATGTTTATGTGATTAGAAGTTAATCATAATAAATGCCAGTTCATAAGAGATCCCTGTGTAAACAATCTATTTCTGCATGCAAGTGATGATTTTATAGCTGTTCTGTAATTCTGTGTAGAGGCTCTGTGAAGAAGTCTTATATTTTTTCTAAAGCACTAGAATGGTTCTGATAGTGTTTTTCATTGCCAGATCTTTGGGGGCTAATTAAAAGAAATATCTGTTGAATTTATTCATTGCTTGGTTCCTTGAAAGCAAGAGGCACCTGGTGTAAACATTAAAAAGAAAAGCAGGCAGCAGCCAGACCTCACTGTATATCAGACGCATTAGGACACTTTATTTATAAATATGAAATTGGTTTTAATGACTTCAAAAGGAGGAAATGCCAGGAAGAGCATAATACGAGCAAGCTCAGTAAAACTGTCAGGAAGATGCCTAAACCCACAAAAAATCTAGGAATCGTACTTGCTCCCCCCTTCTCCTCTCAAATAGGAAGTGGCAATTCCAGCTGCAACTGGCAAAAATGTCCATGAGGAACTGCAGCACTAAACAAGAGAAGCAGCAGATGAGATGGAGCACCCAAGTGTCTGTCTGCAGGGGAAGTGCCATCAGTGGGAGATCAGAAATAGCTCATTTCTCCTGAGCTGACTGATTCAGTGAAACAAACTGATTTTTGACCCCTCCTATGATTTAATGCAAAATCTTTAAGGATGAGAAATCCATGCTTCTGTTGGGACAACATTTAAGAGGCACTTATATTGAGCATCTGCTTTACATTCATTTGACTTTAGTTTCAAACAGGCTTAGCGCTGTTTTGTTCTGTTCCCACTACAGGCTTCAATAAATCAGTAATGAACAGTGACTCAGTACCTTATAATCCAGCATGCATTCAGCACTGTCCCACAGAAAGATGCAATAAATTAATGATCAATAGACTGTGCAAGTGAGGAGTATCAGCAAAATAGTCCTGAAAAAGTTTTCCTTCATGAAGAAAAAAGTCTACCCTAAAGGTAGATTTCACCTTAGGGCATTTTATTGCAACAACATGCTGATTTGAGAAAGGTATTTCACAGAAGTAAAATAAATGTGATGTTAGTGAGATCAATGTCCAGCTTTAGTGGGAGGAACCACAGCATCTTTTCTCACTTAAAGAGCTGAAGTTTTGATCCAGGTGTAATACATAGGAAAGAGTCCAAAGAGGTAGAAAGATTTATGTCCCAGGAACTCTCATCCACTACTGCTTAGGCACTTTGAGAAAGTGCTAAGCCAAAAGCAAGTTTGACCTAAAATGATGAAAGAGCAAACTGATTGTGATGATACAAGAATGAGGATTTCATTCCAAGTTAACCTGTTATGTGAAAATCTAAGACAAGCCACAGATTGTACCAGGTTTCCAATGGACCTGATTGCTCCTACACCTCCCCTAAGTGACACTGGAAACAATTGGCCATGCACAGGAAGTAATTGCTTTAATCCTGGTTGGGATGAAAAACTTTTCAGTAGTTATTCTCCTCCTTTCACATAGTGGGGAACAGTTCCTAGATAAGCAGTGTGGGGAAGGCAGGTAGAATCTTTCCCATCCATTTTGCAGTTTTAGCACTGCACAGACTGATCCTGTGGGCAGGGAATGTGCCATGAGTGGAGGAGAGAAATTAGGAGACCTGTTGCAAAAAGCATCTGTACCCTAAGGATGTTTTCTGGCCTCCTGGGATCCCATAGGTGTGATCTTTCCAAAGGGTGATTTCTCAGTTTTAAAGAAGCAGAGTTTTGTTGACTTCTTTAATCATACCAGAAGTGCCTTGTTCGTAAGGCAGGAACTTTTCCTCATGCTCTTGCAAAGAAAACAAGCAGACAGTGGTCTTCCATCCTGCCCTGACCTTTGGAAGTTGTCACCTCTGCCAGTTCTGTACTTTCTGGCCCTGGAGAGAGCAGTTCAATCCTGAGTGAGGGAACTGAGCCATCCCCTGAATCCCCATCACACTTCCAACAGGTTAACACCTGTGATTTCCTTGGTGGTCACTCCATCCAAGAACTAACCAGGTCTGACTCTCTTTAACTTAAGAGATGCAAGCAGCAGGATTGTCCAGACCTGCAGAATCAAATCTGAAACCCCAAAGAGGCTCAGAGGAGCCCTCAGAGGAGGAGCTGCAGGCAGGGAGCACAGACCCAGCACAGACCTGCTGCCACAGGACACCACAAATCCTCCAGCCAAGGTTTCAAGGGACTTCAGGGACAGGCCCTGACTGGGTTCAGGATGAGAACAGGTCCAGACGAGGGGGAGCTGCAGAGGAACTGCAAGTTATAAAATGACTCATTCCTCCAAGCCCTGTATGTGAGGATTCTGCTCCCACGAGCCAGGTGACGTTTAGCCACAAAAATATTGAACGTGCTTTTTACAAGGATGTGCACCACTGGCTGTGATAAAATACAATGGTGGGGGAGAGTCAGGATGCAGCTTTTTCATTGCAACTCTACATGAAGGAAAAATGGCAATAAAAAGGAAGTCTTGGCATAAGGAAAACATCTCAATGAAATCCTGCCTTTTAATCTTGGCCACAATCTCTTCTCATCATCTTTCCTGCTTTTTAATGCTCTGCTGCACTTTTTATATTGTTCACTTTATCAACTTCACCTGTCTCAAAAGTCAATAAAAGCAGAGGCCACAGTTTTAAAATCCAGGCAAATGAACTGAGGCAGCAAACTTCTCAACTTCTCCAGAGGTGCTGACTGCTCACAGCTGTCAGGAACAGCAACACAACCTGTGGGTGATCAGTGCCTTTAAAAATCACTTAAGTGCTTGAAGAGGAACACAACTGGAAAACACAGAGGATAATACTTTCAAAAGCTTCTGACTCAAGAGTCACTATTTTACTTTCAGAAGAGATTTAAGCACTTGGGAGTTCAAGAACTACTTAAAAATCAAGTGTATTCTGAAATGCATAATACTTTTCTGTGAATGGTACACAGATACCTCTTCTGGTAATGTACTTACCCAGAAGTTTTAGGCTTCTCAAAGAGATGATTCAATGTATTGAAATCCCAGCCCAGGATTGGCCACACTCTCACCTATGTTCCAATGGTAAAGCTCCACCAGTATTCCAATAGGAAAGTAATTTCCCATGCTTGTTGCCTGAGGAAATCTCAGTAGAAGAATGACCTAAACAACATTGTACTGATTGCTGTGAGCAACGTGAGGAAAGACTCTCCTGCACTTTTCTAGTGCCTCTGATGGAAAATGCTTTTTTCAAGCTTTCTCCTGTTACCATTTTTTCCCTGACATCTGTTATCACTAAGGCAGCAGTAAGAGTCAGTGTCCCACCATGATGGATGTGAGCTTCCAAAACACTCTGAGCAGGAGGAAGAGATTGCCAAGTGTACAGAGACAGCAAAGGCAGTCATGTCATGGCTTAAGCCAGCTTGTTGATAGAGGAGGTTTCCAGCTGTCATTAGTGAAATGGAGAAGAGGCTGCTGACACCAGCTCACGCCACTGACAGCTACAGATCAGGAAAAAAAAATCTCAGCACATGGCAGCATTTCACTGCTGAGCTGTTGGCCTGAAATTCTGTTAATATTTATCCAATGTGCTGATCTTTAACATTTGGATTGCTGCTGGTAGCAGAGAACCAGCCTGAGGCCCTCACAAGGTGAGTGTGTTGTGTGGCCAGAGGCAGATTAAAACTTGGCAAGTCCTACCAACAGTCCAGAGGCATCTGCACCCAAAGGTGCAGCTTATGCCTCCTTGGGCTGAGCTACCTGGATCTTCAGCAGTTCCTGAAGGCAGTGGGAAGTCTGGGTGTGGTTCTCAGGTGTGGTTTGCACATATCCCATCTTTACATCAGGAATGTGGTCAGTGTCTTTAGGCAGACAGAACAGCTTGGTCTGGCCTCTCAAACAGAAGCTTCCAGGTCACTGTTTTTGAGCGTTCTGACATCACCATTGCTGCCCATCACTGCAAGAGTTAACTAGAGCACACTGGGGTGAATATCTTTGAAATGTTCGGGTTTCAAGCCTTTTCTCCTTGGAAAGACACGTTTTTAATAGAAAGGCACATGCTATTTTCTCTTTCAGCATCTCTAAAGAGGAGGAAGGTTCTCTGTAACCGTTTTAGAATCTTCTTTCTATGGTTGAGTTCAAGCTCTTTCTTTGGAACAGCACTTTAGTGGTTCTTCCTTAATTTAGACAAGTTTTAAGTCACATATTTTCATGCATTCAATTTTCTTTGGTTTTCTTTCCTACAGAGAACTTGTTGGCATTCTGTTCTTTAACACCATACACCACTCCTAATTCAATCCCAGCCACCTACCTGGTTACATCCAAGAAAGTTTCCTCTCAGTTTGCCTCCTGGCCTGATGTGCTGCTTAGATCTCTCTCACTGCAAGAAGCCTTCCCGTCTTCTGCTATTCATCACAGCAATTTCTCATGCTCTCTTCAGCTGTTCTCTCCACGGGCTGGTGAAGCTGGTACAGTTATTATCCTCTTTATCCCGTACAAAGTTTAAAAAAAGAAGAAAAGATTATTTATGGATAACACTGGGGACCACCCATACAGCAAGAAAAATTGAGAAAAAACTGTTGTTTTCATGCTTTGGGCAGTTACACGCCTGCATGGCTTTGATCAGACAGTCCTTCCCATTTGACTTCTGTTCTCAGTAAATATTTGTAGCTTTGCTCATAAAGCAGTGCTGGATTTCTCAGCTGGGCTTCCATATGGACCATAAGCTGTGGCACTGGACTACAGAACCTCATTCAATAAAAAGCCTTCTTGAATAGTTATTTGTTTCATTCTCTAATTTGGTCATGAAAAATCTGTTTAGAAATCAAATGGCAGAACAAAATCTCCAAATACAGCTGCTTTGGCTGTATTATTGATGGCTGTGAGGCCCATTGCAATAGTAACAAGGGCTCCAAGGCATGATTTTTTTTTTTTTATTGTGACCTAAATGCAGTAATTTGTGTATAGGAAATGGCAAAACTGTGGAGGACTTTTTATACATTATATTATTTCCATTTAAAGCACCTTATCTTTGTTTTAGTCTGGTTTTACTGATGAGCAAAGCACATTTCTTTTTTGTGCCCTACCCTGGCTGTGCACAGAGAAGCTTCTGAGGATGGGCAGTGTCTCCTGGGTAGTGAGTGCTCTGACCATGGAACAAGCACAAGCTGCAATAACCTGAAGGAGTGAGCAGAGTGAGGACGTGCCCAGGGCTGGGGATCTGGAGTACAGAGAGAGGAGATGTACCCCAGGCCAGCCCCTGTGCCAGGAGAAACCCTGTGACAGCCACAGGACAGTTTTGGCACAGGGCTGGTGAGGGATCTGAATGTCTGACTCTGAGCTCAGCATCCCTGGCTTGCCCCTGACTCAGCTTTCCAGTAAGACACTCCAAAACTGTCACCCTCTGTCCCCTGGAAATGACTTTTGATCCACCTGCACACAACTCAGGCACAGGAAGGTTTCACTCTTGACTCCAAAGTCAAAGCTGTTGGCCACTTCTAAGTTCACTAGTTTGCAATCAGTAGTTTCTTCCCAAAAGATAAAATATTGCTAAGAGAAAAAAAGACAGAAAAATAAAGATTACTTCAGACCTCAGTTTTACAGCCTTTTGCCTTTTGGAACTAACAACTCCAACACTTCCCTTTGGCCCATGGATCTCAAAGTGCTTTACAAAGGCAACAAAAATCACTGACAGTACTTTACAGTGAGGGAAGCAGGAGCACAAAGGGGAAGGTTATTTATCTGAGAGCCCTTCAAGAGACCAACAGCAGAGGTAGGAATACAACCAGTAATCTGCTGGCTATGAAAGCCGGCTACTACAGTGGTCACATTTCTAATGCCAATAAAATCTGTGTTCCCGACGTCTCTGACCCCCTTATCAGTTCTCCCCTTCCTTCCCAGCATAGACATTCCCAGTTAGTCACCCTGTGACAGTGAAAGTCCCTCTGGGATGGACTTACTGCTTCTATTGCTAAAGCTTCTTTTTCCAGGCCTCTTTCTTAGGTCCTGGTTCTGGTGTTTATGAGATAAATTTTGTGTTTTGTGCAAAGCAGGGAGATTAGGCATGGGGGAGGTTCTGTGTGTTCAATAGGTAGTTGAGACAACATCTTCTATATAAAGATTATTTCAAAACTACCCTCGGTGCAAGCTGCAGCTGAATTTAAATGCAGGCTTGCCTTTTTTGCAATTTCCTGTCAGAAGAGCAGCTCTCAAACTGTTTTGAAATAAAAAGACACAAATGCTGGAAGGAGGCAAGTGGGCAATTGACCTCATCAGAGCTCAGTGCTGGTGTTGGTCAGGCATTTTCCAACTAGAGGGGTTTGGGGTTTTCCATTCTTTTGGGAGTCGGGAGGAAAGAAAATCCTGATTTCTCAGAACTGAAACGCTTTGCAGGAAACACATCATTTGCACAAAATGCTTTCTGGGAAGAATCTCCCTGCTCAGCTTGAGGCTGATAGACAAAAAGTGATTGGGAAAGGATCCCAGCACAACCAGGAGCCCAGTGGTCAGCACATTCCCTGCTGATGTGGATTTACACCATGTGGTACAGGAAAGGTTGAGTTGGCTCCAAATAAAGCAGAGCAAGGATTTGACACAGTCTTCCCATAGCCACTGAAAATACCCCAACCTTGGGATAATCCTCTCTCCTCTGCCCTAAGAAATGGGATTTTTATGAAGTCAGGACCCATCCAAGAGGAGCAATTGTGCTCAGCACATTGATCCCACTCAAGGAGGTGTTTCAGACCATAAACATGAATCCTGGTCTCTCACATCCTATAGAAATATCCTCAGCTCCAGGCTTTGGCATGCTGTGAGCTGAACCTGTTTGCTCACTTGCTCTTTCTTCAACAAGCAGCTTTATTTTCATTTTGATGAGACAAAAAATCTAAAACATCCCAATTTTTACTACAACATGTTTTGCTCTCTAGCCAGCTTCACTCAGCATTTTAGAAGGGAGTTCTTGGTGTGGCACCAGACATTTAACATCTGCCCCACTTTGGGGCTGCCACTGACACTAAATCTGAAACAAACCCAATACACACAGAATGAGAAGCATTTTCTCTTACCTCACCAGGCTGTGAATCAGACCCCAAACTCCAACAATTTCCTCAAAGGTACCATTTGGTTTAATAGAAAATAAAAGATGTTAAGTTCTTTACACCAAACCATCATTTAGAGAAGCATGGCAGGAGCCCACATTGGAAAGATCCCTGGTGCTCTCCCTTCTCTACATTGCTTTTTGTTGATTTTTTTGTTCCTAGCCTTAGAGAGAAACTGGCAGCAAAGTGCAAGGTCCTTGCACAGCTGGGAGCAGATGATCCCTATGCTGTGTTTGCACTCCCTTCAGCTGCTGACTGCTCCTCACTGTGCTCTGAAGAACTGCAAACCTCTTTGGGAGGCATCAAGTGAGTGAAAATAAATGAGCTCTCATCAAGAAAGGTTTCAAATCACCAACATCAAATTTTCACTCATGTCCAAGTTTTCCTAACATACACAATAAATAAATCCAGAGAGGAGTGAAGGAAGGCACAATCTGCAAATGTGCTGAAGAATTCTGTGATGTCCCAATATTGAGGATACCATGGCAGGTTTTCTCAGAAGGTCAGAGAGGTACCTATGGTGGAGAGCAGAATTGTAAAATACAGAATTTTAGCTCACTTTTTTTGGCTGAGGCCAATAATTAGATCCCTCTTTCCAAAACTGCTCAGGCACACAGGAGGGATGATGCTGACAAAAGTTTCTTTAACCTGTTCAAGCTCCCTTTTGGAAAGAAGCTCTTTCCCAATCCTACCACTATAAAATAATGCTTTACTCAAAGCTAATTCTCCTAAATTAGGGTCTGCATTTCCATAGAAGTGAGGATGAAAATCTGAAGGAACGTTGGCTGAAAGGTGCTGAAGAATAATGGCATTTTTCTATCATTACTATGAGGAGGAAAGGAAACTGTACCTCACATGAAAGGCTGACCAGCTGCTCCTGTTACATAATGGATGGGGACATTGCTGATTCAATAAATGCTAAGAATACACAATTTATCTACAGAGACAGATACTCTTGTGTCCACATCAAGACTTTACTAAAATATATGGCAGAAATATACCACATATTTCCTCGTTATTTCTCTTTGCATGCTGGTTTATTTCATCTCTTTTTTCCACCCCAATATTTTTTACAGGCACTGAAGAGGAGCAGTGGGGGGAGATTGGTGTTCTAGCAAGCAAGGACCTCATTTTAGCCACATAACAGGGGGGAAAAATCATTTCCAGACTAGAGAAGACCTAAGCTTTCCACAGCACTCACTGAATCTGAGTAAGATTTAAAACTTGAGTGGGGCTGGCAGGCACATCACAGCCCACCTTCAGAGTGGCTGCAAATGAGGGGGAAACCCAAAAACTAATGATCAGCTAAATACTCAGTTCCTTCTGTCAGTAAATTCACGACATATTCAAGGAAGACCTCAAAAAACCCTCCTCAGACAAATTCTGAGTACCTTGTCAAAGGAAGGAAACAGCTCTGACTGAAAAAATAAGTCAACATTTGTTAAATAGAACAAATCACGGTGCTGGGACTGCAGCTAAATTCAAAGGATATTCTACAGGTACCTGGAAGGAGTGTTGGGAGAGAGAAAACTTCTATTTCACACAGACATCTGGTGCTTACAAATCAGAACTGGATATTTACTGAGGTAACATTACCTCACCCTGGACTCTGTTTAATTCCTGTCCTTTCCTTTGCAGAACTCTGGCTGTATAAAACACTCAAAAAAAGGTGAGGAAACAGAGACATGAGGAGAAAGACAATCAGGTCTGCTGGTGCAGGTGTCTGTACATGGTCATGAATTCATGTTTGGCAAACACTGAATGGATTTGGGAGCTTTGGGATGCCAAGGGTGGAGGCAGGAGCCTGATGGAACAGCTCCCCATTACAGATACACTTGACATGGAAATAAAAATAAGATACCTGGGCTCTCTAAACTGTTTCTGGTTTCTCTGCATGAGAAACACGGTTTCCAAGGGTTCAGCTCCCATTTAAATAGCAAAACAGACATTCTGGTTTTCCAGAAATTATGAAAAAAAAAATCCTCTCCCTGCTCTACATCCTGGAGTGTGTAAGCAGAGCTGGCTGTATTTCATTTGGGGCAGCAGAGCTCCATCAATTTGCACAAGGCAGGGAGCTTCTGTTTCCAAACAGACCATGAGGAGAGTTATGACCTGCAAATCAGGCCAGAATATCCCTGGATCCGTTCCAGGATGCAAATACTGCTTTTTTTTTTTCTCTTAGAAATATTAAAATTGAATGATCTAGTGAGGAGGTCTTTTCTACCTGCTTTGGTTATGGGTCTTTTGAGAGATTATCTTGACTATCAAGTAGCTTTTAGTGTTTATCAGTGACCACAAGATCAATCTGCACTCTTAGAAAATAAACAAAATTCTTGCTTACAGTAAAAATCAAATGTGCAAGTATGGAGGAAAAGAAGAGGGAAGAGGATTAATAAATTACAATTGTTAGCAAGCACTAACACGTATCGAAAATGGCAAATTCTCTGGAGTACAGCTGAGCTTCTTTTATTCAGGTCAATGACTCTTTTTGTGATTCTCTCCTCTCAAAAAGAGCATTTTTCAATGATTTATGTATAATAATCTCCACATCAGCATCCCGTGTTTTTTCACTATTTGTTTGTTAAACATGCAGCAAGGATCTCACACTGAAGCCCTTAGCCTTGAAAATCCAGCTGGGATAGAGGCATAAAAATATACATGTAAAATAGAAATATTTATTACTGAGGTTGATGTTTATGATTTGACATGTAGGTAAGGGGAAAAAATACGTCATTTTAGATTGCTGTGTTAAGGCTTTAATGGTGTGAGTTTCAGACAGATACGTGAGGGCTGTTTATTAAGCAAAAAAAAAAAAAAAAAAGAAAAGAAAAAAAGAAAAATCATCCATTCACAGGCCACCAGAGCAGGAAACTGCAGTAAGTGTTGCAAAAGCAGCCTGTTATTGGTCTGTGCCAGTGCTGGCTGCTCCAGCCTGCAGGAGTCAGAGCTGGACAATTAGAAAAAAAACCCAAGAAAACAAAAATGCCAAAAAAAGAAACAAAACAAAACAAAACAAAAATCAAACCAAATTAAAAAAAAAAAAAAAAAAAAAAAAAAACTCAACAAAACAAAAACAAAAACAAGAAAAAATTATTTAAATGGTTTTCAGATGACTTGAATCAGTTCAAACAGATTTGCAATCTGTAGGGTTCAGAGTGGGGTTTTTTTAAGGACTGAATTCCATTGTGGCAGATTTTCAGCCATCTCTGCTCCTGTACTTCAAAGTGCTCACCTACCACTACATCCCAAGTGCCTATTTCAAGTGCTGACGTGCTGATTTCTTAAAATAAAATAAAATTCAGGTGTCCACTTGTTTGAAGTTTCATGTATTACAAAGTCTCATCACCCAGTCTAAGAGCAGGACAGAGCCCGGTGACAAAAAGGTCACAATTCCCAACAGTGAATCAGGAAGGTGAATTATTACCTGAGGTAAAGGCTGAGCATGTTGTTTCTTTGTCTTAAATCACGGCAGTTCTTCCATGGGAACACCTTTCCCCAGGCTGGAGAGCTCCCAGGGACTCTCAGATGATCCCGAATCACACTGGACTATCCGACCAGTAAATCCATGTCTGGGCTAATTCTCATTTTCCCTCAGAGGATGTGAGAAATGCAGAAGCCACATATGGGAATTCTACACTGGGAAAAATAGCACCACAAGTGAATAGTGACAGCATTTTGGAGGTTATAATTTGTTATAGAAAATATTCCAAAAACATGTTTATTATTTGATTGACAGGTGAAAACCACAGCAGATTTCTATTTCAGTATGAATGATAATTTTTACCAGGTCATACTATACATGTTCCCTACTGATGTAGAGCATTCCATTGTCTTTTCTGTCAGAACAAAAGCTCCACCAATATCAAATCCATTTTCAAATCTGAGGGTGGGGGGATGGACAGACCCCACACAGAGAGAGGAAACGAGGGGGGCAAATCAATAGATAAAAAAAATCAGATTTCCAGTATCTCTCAGCTAACAGGTCTGTACCACCCTGGCCAAGACTTTAAAGGCAACCAAGGCTTCTCACTAGAGCTGTATTGTCAAAATTGACTGGGTACTTAGTAGGCACTGAAGTCCATAAATATTTCACAAGGAAAAGAATGCATTTCCCAAGCATTGACTAGCTACATATATTATTTATATGAAACCATAACTTAAGTTGAAAAACAATAAATGCTTCAACAACAGGCCTGTTCACAACCTACTCCATTACTAAATAAAATGGGTCCTGCCTGTTCCTGAGGATCTTGTAACTATGCAAAAATTCACTGAGACCTGCACAGAAAGCCAACCCACAAAGCTGCAGGATGAGATTGCAGTCACTGCACCAACACCAGTTAAATTACTTGAAATTACACGGACAAAGAGATTACAAGATGCTGAAAATCATTTATATTTTGTATTTGTGCTGCGCTTCACGCTCGTGTTTGAGGTCAGGTCTCCTACTCTAAATTAGGACAGGGAAGGTACAAGAAGGGAGAGGTGTTACCTCCCTTCCCATACCCAAACCACCAGAGTTCAGGGAGATTAAGGACTTTATTTTCCACCACCAGCACAGCTCACCAGTGTCCTTTTCCAGAGGGAAAAGGTGCTACAAAAAAAAAAAAAAAAAAGATGAGGCTCAGAAAAACCAGAGGTTGAAGATTCCAGATTGATGCCAAAAGACTCCTGAAGATCTGGGAACTGCACTGAGACTTCCCACTTCCCAGACAAGTTAGCTACAAAACTCTCCCTTCTTGGTGAAAGATCTTCAGACAGGTTTTTAAATGGCTGCTTTGTCATTCAACCTGTTCAACCCCGCAGAGGAGGTCCCTCACAGGAGGTGTAACAGACTAATGGTCTTTTGCCTGAAGCACTCATAACATTAATGGAAGTTAATTCTGCCGGTGGAAAAGGTTTAAGTGAGTTTTGCTAGCTCATAACCACAGCTAGGGAGAAGGGAAAAGCTTTTGGAACAAGTGGATCCAAGATGCAGGCATTACCTCCACCATTTATGTGTTTACCACTCAGCTGGCAGCTAATGGCCCATGGATAAACTCAGGATGAAAGTGGGTAAAATAAATTGCATTCTTTGGAACAACCATCTCTTCTTTCAGTGGCACGGAAAAAGAAAAACCATCCAAAATGCACCCTGGAAAGCTATTTTGGGTTTGTTCTTTTGGCAAGACACAGAAAGTGCCAAGATAAAGTCAGTCAATTCAGTATTGTGAAGGGAGGGGAAAAAGGCAATAAAAACAGTGGAAGCTCTGAAGACAAGACTCACCTCAGTGCAGACAGCAAGGAGGATATTTATGCACTATTTATACCACTCCAAGTGCAAATTTTGCCTTGCATTGATTACAATTCATGTCTCAAAGATCTTTCTGCAGCTCTGGCATAATTCTAATAATGCAGAGGCTGAGGAAAAGGGAAACTGCAGCCACTTTGGGCAGGATCAGCTGGCACATCCCTGTCCCCTCACAGTCCAGGGCATCACACACATCCTGACAAACCCCCAGAGAGCAGGATGCAGCACAACAGTGGTTCTGTTAGCAACAGAGAATTTCCCAGACATTTCCTTGATGTTTTCTGGCTCTGCCTCCATCCCCTGCACTCAGTAGGAGTGGGAGGGTTTGGGTGCTTGGTTTTGCAGGGATGTGCTGGGGCCAAGCCCTTGACCACTGTCAGAGGAAGGAAGGAGGAGCATCAGTGGGATGTCAGGAGGTGAAGCTGGCTGATGTCGTGGGCCAAGGCAGAAAAGTGTCCCTGCAGCTACTCCAGAGCTCCCACTGACTGTGCAGCCATGGCAGGAGTTAGTCCTGACCCAGCCCTGCTCTCCTGCTGTCCCCTGCCCTGGAGAGAAGAGCCCAGACCCCCAGCCCAGCTGAGCACAGCTCTGAGCAGTGAAGCCCACCCACTCATTACAGCACTGCTGGTTTATATGGCAGGTGAGAACTAATGCAGTGTGGTTGGATCCAAGAGCCCTCAGCAACAGACAGGAAGATAAATAACTTTGGGAAAGGGGGTGTTGACAAGCAGAGACTTGTGGAAAGTGACTGGAAGAATCAGGAATCTGCACACCCAGCTCCCCCCCACTCCTACAGCAGCCAAAAAGCATCCCCACCATCAGAGCATCACTGCTCTCTGTGCTCCATTTTCCATTGAAAAGGCATTTCAGGGAGGCTCTGCTTTGGCTGAAAGAGCCAGCTCACCCTCAACACCTGCTCCTTCCAAGGCCAAAGAGGATTTCTGAGGATATGCCCAGCCCTGTGCTCCATGTCCCCACTAAAGCCAGACTCCAGCCTCTGTTACAGTTGGTTCTTTGCCCCAGCAAGCTGATCCTCCCAGATGAAAATGCTGTCATCACTGAGCAGCAAGCAGAGAGTGACAGGATCTCTTGAAAGGATTATTCAGCCCTGTGGTCCCAGACAATGCCCTAAAAGACTGGAATGTAGGCCCAGTTTGGCTTCACCTAATTGCAGCACTGAACACACCTCCAGGAAGTGATTTCCTCTGATTTCTGCAGCACTAACCTGTCACTGACCATCCTGCAGACCTGAGTTAGAGCACAGAGAAGATCCCAGGAATGAGCTGTGTGCAGGGTGTTGGTGTCCATGGACAGCCCCAGGTGATCCCAGTGCTCATCCTCAGCTGATCCCATCTAGAGGACAGAGGATGGGAGCAGGACTGTGTCCAGCCCAGCCCCTCTCCACACCAGCCTCAGGCAAGGCTGGGTTTGCACAGGCTGTTTGTGAAGGCCTGGGAAAGGAAACCCTACACAAGAATGGGAAATCACATCCAGCTCTGTCACTCTGAGGGCTCACACTATAAAACCTTCATTGCTCCAATCCGTGAAGCAAAATGACAAATGGCTCCAGTCAAAAGCTTACAGTCAGGACTTAAATCTTCCACCACCCCCTTTCTGCCTGAATTCATTTTAGGTGTTCTGTGAGATAAATTGAATTTTGCATTCTTCCAACTGCAAAAATAGATTGTTCTAGCTATTAAAATAAATATATGAAGAAAAAAAATTGAAAACACGAGAAAGAAAGGAAATATTAGTGTACTCAGAAGTCAGAGTTATGCTAAAGAGTCACTGTGCTACTGAGACATCTGTGCTATATTTCTGCAGGGACAGCAAGGAAGAAAGAAAATAAAAGGAAAAAAAAAAAAAAATCCCCCACCTTTTCAGAGAGAGTGTTTTTGAAGAGAGTTTAAGGTTAAGATAAAAGCAGGTGTCACAACTTCAGCTGCACTGCACCAGCTGACTGACTTCACTGGGAGCAAGGGCCAAATTTTTTTAATCTTCTGCTTATACCTCCAGCAGCTGTAGGGCATCCCCTGAGCAGTATGGGGGTTTGTGCCTGAATTACAGATTTTGCCCAGCATGGTTATGTTCTTCAAGCAGCCTCCTCCTCCCTCTTCCACAGGGCTCCACACACCATTCTTCTCTCACTGGCCAAGTTCAGAAGACACTAGAAAATCTTTATTTTTGTGGTTGGATGTCCCAGGACAGAGGCTGGAGGGTCCTCCTGGAAGCTGTCCTGGTCCCTCAGTCACCATTTCCTCCTTTCACACCCCTTCATATGGTTAATGGATTTACCTTCCACCAACACTTCAGCAGAAGTTCTACACTCCTCTAGAAGTGAAAGCCAAAAAAATTCCAGATCCTAAAGCTCCAGAGGCTAAACCTGAAGAGATTGGTGGCTACTTGTTTGTATAGCTGGGCCCCTGAGACTACAGAGCAGCAATTTCCACTTTTTTGAGTCTTCCATCACCTCAGTCACCCGCTAGACCAGATCTCTTGGGTCAGCCCCTCTGACCTGTTTAGTAGAATATTTTTTATTCTGACAGTTGCAGATCAAGCTCAACTGGATCTATTTACCAGACTTGGGGAAGAAACTCTTGAAAGACGAAGATACTTTAAATTTAAGCAGCTGATCTTTTTCTTAAAGAAAAAATATTTTTAAGTTGATATTTCATTTCTGATCAAATAAAATATTTCATTCTGCTTTAAGTTTTTACGGATTTTTTTTTAAGTCAGCCAGCAAACAAAAAAAAATATTATCAATTATTTCCACAGTGCTGCTTAGATTTGGGCACCGAATAGATTTCAGGGCAGACAAAAACCAAAGAAGTGCTGCGTTGCTAACTCTGCCCAGTTTACTCTTAGTTCTGCAATAGTGGATTTTTTTAAAAGCTCCAGCTTCTTGAATCTTGTGATTCTATGAATATCTCAGCCTGCTTTCCCACTGCAAGTAGAGGTCTGATAATTTGAGTTGCAAACATAAGCTCACACGGTGAAGCACTAAATGCCCCAAACAAGCAAAACGTATTTTTTCCATCTTACTGATTTTAAAGTCAATCTCGTTGTATGGGGCAGATCTTATTTGGGATTTTTGAACTCTTTGGGTAGAAAAACTACTGTAAATTACTTTCCAGGAGCTGTTTGAGAAAGAAATCTCCATCCCTGGGGCTTTTGACCCTTCTCTGTTCTCAGCCTCCTCCCCTGTGTTTTGGGGAAGGAAACCATCAGGCAGCTCAGCCCAAACCCCTACAAACAGCAAGAGTTAATTTGGTGCAATGTATCTGAGTGTAGTAACTGATTACATTTTTCCCCAAAGGAAACTTCAGTTAATTTGGTTAGTGACTCATATGCCAGGCTGCCAATTACAACACAGATGATTACACACATAAATTCACGTCGGAGTGGCTCAACGATCACAGGGAGGAAAAAAAAAAAAAAAAAAAAAAAAAAAAGAAAAAGAAAAAAGGAAAATAATAAAAAAGAAACAGAAAGGGGAAAAAAAGGCTCCCCTTTACCTTCCTGGGGCTAGGGGTGGGGAAGAGCCCACCCTGCAAGGTGCTGGGTGCCCATGCAGGCCTCTGGAGAGCTGTGAGACTGGGACATGCATCCCTGCTATGGCAGTGCCTGTAGCTTTGCATTTGGGATTTTCACTGCAGAAATGTGTGGCACGCTCTCTAAAAGATCGTTTGCCAGTATCGTTAGAGGAATCCATACACAAAGAGAGCAGGAAGGAGGTTAAATGAGCAGTGCTTGGCAGTACATCAGTAAATCATTTAAAGATAACCTGTGCATACCAATACCCCCCTAAAAAAAAAAAAAATCCAATTAAAGTAACTTATTGCAAACCTAGTCCCATTTCTGAAGTACTTTATATTCCTAAGGAGGAGTGAGAGACGGAGAGGAAAGAAACAGGGCAAGGAGTGAGAGTCTGATGCTATCACACGAGGAAAGCCCAGGCTGGGGATGGGAAAAGAATTCCTACATGCCTCATCAATCGGAATCGATACCAAGGGGGCTTGGCCAGGCTCCTGAATACAAACATTCAGAGAAAATGAGACTTTGCACTTAAAAGCAATAGGAAGTTCTGACATTGGTGGAGAGCGTAGGAGGAAGAAGGTTCTCTTTTATCTTAAAAGAAAGATACTTCACTGCCCTCAAATGTGTTTCTAGCAGACATCCCTTCAGATAAACAGCTGCATGCATTTCCTGCAGCAGGGTCAGCAGGCTGCTGCAGGGGAACTCATGCAGCTCCTTGCTGAGGAGGTTGAAATCCTTTACAAACAGTAATTAAGCTTCGTGGTACCAGGGTACTATTATATCAGTTTTACAAGGGAATAAAAAGAATGTGGCAGCAAAGTGATTTGCCCAAGGTCATCCAGCGAGCCGGTGGCAGAACCAAGTACTACATGCAGATGCCTGGTCTCTCCCATCCTCACCTCTCACCAGCAAGTCCCCTACCTTGGCCTTTATTAAATAACCATTACAAAATGTAATCATTTTAATTTGGAACTGTGTAAATTGACTCTTTCCCAAAAGACAGCAATTGGCTGTTAAATAAATACCGAGTGATTATTGCAATCATATTTGCTGACGAGTGGATCATCAGTGTAATGTGCTGGGTTCAATAAAAAGGTTATTGCCTGTCAAATAAACATGATGAGCAGAGCCTGGACTGACGTGGGGAAAATCCAACAGTCACTGGGAACAACTTTGGTGGGAACTTCAGCTGCTCAGCACCTTTTAGAGGCTGAGTTCAAGGATTTTTTTGAAATATGTAGAGAGAAAGCTGCTGCACTAACTCCATCAGCAAGATGAGCTAAGGACAGATCCTGGCACCCTAAATTTGATTGTGAGAGTAAAGTCTCACCAATTTCTGTGAAAACAGCTCTGTGTGCAAAAAAGAGCGAAAGTAGTGGAAATAACTCCTGTAGTATAAAAGGATGGGATAATTTTAGGATTAGTGTTAAATTAAACACAGAAGAAAATGCTTCTGTTTTTATTACAATCCAGCAGGAGGAGAGAGCTGTAAATACAGCGGAATGGTCACATTAGGTCTTTCAGAGAGATGGCCTGCACACAGAGGGAAGCTATTTTAAGTTGCCAGTTACTCTTGTGTTTTTCCAGAGCGTGGCTTTGTAAGAACAGTGTTTGTTCTCCAGCAGACAGCCGAGGACGCCTCCATCATCCAGGTGAGGTGTTGGGGCTGGGTTGGACTCGATGAGCTTGAAGGTCTCTTCCAACCTACACGTTCTGTGATTCTGGGGGAAAAAAAGGCCCTGCACATGCAGAGCTGCGTGTCACTGGCAGTGACACACTGAGGCGAGCACCCTGCTGGAAACCACAGCCGCTGTTTTCCGGGGCGCAAGGACCTGATCCCCCGAGCATCTCTGCCTGCGGGCAGCGCCGTCCGTGTCCGCGGAGAGCTGCCGGCCTTAGAGGAGCGATGTTTGGGCTGTGGCAGGGGCTCGGGCACTTCCCGGGGACGGCACTAGGTGGTGGCAAGCCGCTGGCGAGGAGCGGAGCCGGCAGCGAGGCGCTGCGGAATCCCGCCGGCCCCGCGCTCCGCGGGGAAACGGGCTGGATTGAAACCCCTAATGTGTCCCAGTAAGGGGAATGTCATCCCGCACGCCGGCACGGGAGCGGCCGGGACGAGCTGTACCACTCGGAGGGAACAATTGTTACCATTCTTATCTGCAGACCTTCCCAGGGTGTTCTTTTCCCGTTAATGTTTCCTTAAAATAGTTACTTTTTTTCCCCTTTCCTTTCCTTTCCTTTCCTTTCCTTTCCTTTCCTTTCCTTTCCTTTCCTTTCCTTTCCTTTCCTTTCCTTTCCTTTCCTTTCCTTTCCTTTCCTTTCCTTTCCTTTCCTTTCCTTTCCTTTCCTTTCCTTTCCTTTCCTTTCCTTTCCTTTCCTTTCCTTTCCTTTCCTTTCCTTTCCTTTCCTTTCCTTTCCTTTCCTTTCCTTTCCTTTCCTTCCCTTCCCTTCCCTTCCCTTCCCTTCCCTTCCCTTCCCTTCCCTTCCCTTCCCTTCCCTTCCCTTCCCTTCCCTTCCCTTCCCTTCCCTTCCCTTCCCTTCCCTTCCCTTCCCTTCCCTTCCCTTCCCTTCCCTTCCCTTCCCTTCCCTTCCCTTCCCTTCCCTTCCCTTCCCTTCCCTTCCCTTCCCTTCCCTTTCTTTTTTTTTTCCTCCTCCCTCCCCCTCTCCTCACGTTTGGTCCATTTAGGGTTTTGCTGCTGAAGGAATTGAGACAGGAATTTTAGGAGACACAGGCTCTGCTTGACTTCAGTTTGGGAAGTGTGGAACACGTCCTCTCCGCCGCTCGCTCGCATCCATGCTCGCACAGGCCAATTAGAATGTTAATAATAATTAAGTGTCTTACTCCTAAGACGCTCCTACACAGGGGAATGCTAAAGTGCCAGTCAGCTCATTTCATTACACGCAGGCAGACACCTCTCAAAACCTCGTGTGTTTGCTCAGGGAGCGGAGCGATTCCAGCTCCGGCCAATCTGACTTCAGACTATCTGCTCATCAAACAAATTACAGCAGCCTACAGAAAGAAACTTGCACCAGAAAAAAAATGAGTCCAGCTGTGGCAGATGAGCTCTAAAACTGAACCACAGCAAATAAATCCGGGGTGAACCCTATGAATTTCCAGCATGGAGGAGTTTTTGGGAGTCTTTATCTAGCTTTGGTTCACACGCTTCAAAGCGGCTCCGTTTCAGATTTGAGATAATCCCCTAATTAAACACAAACTCGAGCCTTAAGCTGCATGTCATCTGATTTCTACCCCAAAAAATCAGAGCTGGACACAGACTCCCTAGGGCTGTAGAGCTTGTTCAGCTCTGAGGTGACATTGGAGTGGACAGCAAGGGCTGGCCCTGAGGTCGCCTTCCATCTGTGAGAACCTCGTGAGTCCCACCTTGCCCAGCTCCCAGGGACTCTGCACTCTGCCTCCCACTGACCACAACGTGCACCTTGCCCAGCTCCCAGGTGAAGCATTGATTTAGAAGAATTAAAGACTTTACTTAAAATAAATATTGCTGAGGTAAAGTAACTAAACTTCCCTTTTGTTAACAGAAGCCAGACTGAAGGAACTGATAAATCATAGAAGGAAATGATAAATCAGGGAAGCTGTCAAACTAGGCTTTTGCATCCTGAATAATCAATAGACCCCATGAATACAATACAATCATAAATCAAACAGTCCTGGAAAAACAGGATTCAGTTGTCACGTAACACTAAAGGTTAAAAAGTCAAAGAGAGGAAGACTCATCTTACTTCATCATTTTGGGACCCCATCCCATAAAAAAGACCACCGACCCATATCAAAGAACAAACCACACATGGTTAATGGCTTTTTGGCTAATTACCGTACGAAGTGGGGAATGAGATGTACCAGAGTTATGAATATCCATTTGTGTTTTGCGTATTCAATACTCCCTGTGATCATCTGTGAATTGTGTGTGTGTATTTGGGAGCTATCCCGCATGCTGCCTGGCGTTGAAATAAACATACACTTTCTTTTCTGACTTTAAACTGTTAGAGAGTCTTTGTCCATCATAGTTGGATATTGGTATTAGATCAATATCCATATTTTTTTAATAAATCACAGGAACTCTGCAGTCTGCCTCCCAACTGACCACAATGTGCTGCTGATCCACAAACCCGGCCTGACAGATGCTTTCAAGCAGCTACATCCTTTGGTGGGCAAGAGGATGGGAGGTTAACAAGAATTTGGAAGAGTTCTTGGGCTCTTTTCAAGGAAAATCCAGGAGGGAGCTGGGAAGAAAAGCTTCGATAGAGCTCTCATGAGCAGAGCCTTTTGAGTGACTCTCAAGAGTTCTGGAGTTTAATTGCACCTGGATAAAGGGAATGAACTTAATGTGTTTCTGATACCAGGAATATTATGGCTACTTTTCACCCAAAGATATACTTTCAGAAAAAGGAAAAATATAAAAAAGAAAAAGAAAAATAGTGAGGCAAGAAGCAAAATCTCCAGGAGCAGGAAAACAGAAAATTCTGTTTATGCAGAGCACACACCGAATAAACCAGATACAAAATAAGTTAAAGCAAGACTGAGTCATTCACATTTCCAATAAATTAAAGGGAAAAAATCCTGTCATTTTTCACTCTATTTCACATCAGAGAGCAATCACAACAGACTATTCACTTAATGCGATGATGACTTTACCCCTGCCCTCAAGGGGTTTCTCTGCCTCTCTTGCACAGCCCTGAAAATTATCACATTTGCCCCCATTTTGCATCTCTCCCCACACCCAGTTTTTCCCATTTCAAATGCTTTGGGTTCTTACATCTGCTCTCAGTCTCTTTTTACTATCCTTTGATTTTTGCCAGCTGCAACAGAAAAAAAAAATACACAGACCCATATATCTGATTAGATGTTCATGACACATAATGCTACACCTGAATGTACAGCTGAGTTCACCCTGATCCAGTTATCCCAAAAGATCAGAAGTCTGAGCAAAATCAAGCCAATCCAGGAACCCAAACCCCCATGAAGAAGGTCCCCTTGGGTCCTGTTTCCAGTTTCTCCACAGATAATCCCAGGGGATGCTGCAGGCCCAACTCACCACTGTGGCAGGAATTTTGCACACCCAGCTTCAATTTTATCTCCAGCCCTTGGGAAGTAAAAAGCTAAATGAGGAATCTAAAGTGAGGACTCAGCTTCCTGTTAAACTAGAACTTTTCTAAGCCACCATGGAGCTGGAAAGTTTTGTTAAGCCATGCATGGGTACTAATGATTTTATTGCAGAAGGTCAGTGGAAAGAGTCATTGCACTGGGGTTAGGAGAAAGCCCAGAGATCCCTTGTGCAAACTGCTGGTCAAAGCAGGACTAAGTCACAGTGCTGTAACACAAGATCCTGAAGCAGAAGAGAGCAGATGTGGGGATGTTTCCAGGTTAAAAAAGCCTTCCCAGAACTTTTCAGGATTTTTCATCGAAGCCTAGCAGTACATAAACAGAGTTTGCTCTAGAGCACAGCAGCTGCTGTGTTACTCAATAAAAAGATTTTCTATATTGCATTGCTGGTGTGCATCAGGCTTCTAAAAGCATTACAGAAGGTAAAATCAGAAGTGTATGTTGGAAACCAAAAGGGAAATGGCTGTGTTTGAGTTTAGCACAAAAACCCAGTTATAATTTCACAGGAGAACTGAGAGAGAATGGAGTAAACTCCTACCCTGCTCTTACTGCTTGGAGATTGTGCCACAGTGAGGCTGAGAGCTGAGAACAACCTGGAGACTCAATGTGGGTATTCACTCTCACAGGGATGCTGCTGACTGACTTCACTGGAACTATATTTGAGCAGAATGTTTCAGATCTTCTGCCCACTTTGTACGAGATCAAATTCCATCCACTCACTCATAAGCAAGAACTTCTGCTTTCTCAAAAAATTAATTGCAAATTTTAAACATAGAATAGTAACACAACATGCAAAAAGGAGTTTGAATAACTCTAGGTGATTTGCACTAGCATTACTCTGCACACACAAATTCTCAAGCTGCGGAAACAATGAGTTGTTCTGATAATCATTTTCCTCTCAGCTGTACAGTAACAAACAAATCTGTTCCATTGTCATTGAAGGCAACAGTGAAACTGTATGAGAATATCTGAAAACATAAGAAGTATTGAAAAAGTCAAATAGTCTGAGTTTTGTAATTCACAGTCGTCTAATAAGACTAATGTTAGTTTTTGGACACATCACCATCTATAAATTACAGGAAAATTAGCTGGGCAATTAGCTGGAAGCAAAATAAGCATCCTCATA
Organism: Zosterops lateralis; assembly: GCF_965231275.1. NCBI lineage: Eukaryota > Metazoa > Chordata > Aves > Passeriformes > Zosteropidae > Zosterops > Zosterops lateralis. The sequence goes on along the minus strand of NC_139779.1, from coordinate 6,893,618 downwards.
TTCTGTAAAACACAGCAAATTATTTTATAAATAAACATTTGATCAAACAATCATTTGATCTTAAGTGCTGTGTAATCAAAGTTTTCAGTCATTTCTCCTTGGCTGCCAGGAGTTTCAGCCTCACGGAAGCTCCATCATTTTGTCAACCTCCAGTGCACAGAAATGTTGAGGCATGTCCCCACAAGATGATCATCTGCCTGGCTTGCAGTTAAAGCCATGAGATGTTACTTTTTACATTAGCTGAGAATTGCCCAGTTGCAGTTTTTAAGTTTGTTAAAGATGACAAAGATGAGCATGACAGACTCGTGGTGATTAAATGCCTCTTGGATTTATTTCACAACGTGCTAAATGTTTCTTATGATACAATCTTAAAATTGGAATGAACTGATCTTGTACCTACTGAAGTTTATGACATGATGAATTCTCTAGAGGGTAAATTACAACGAAACATTGGTGGCAAATTACGTGATTATAAATGTAGCTCATCAAAAAACACCTCATGACAACACCATGAGCTCTGTTCAGTCATTCAGTGTCTGATGTCAGCAAATGTGACCATTTTCACCTGGTACAATCCCCTTCACTTAGGGGGGAAACAGGCTTCAAAAGGAGCTGAAATTGGACAAAGGCTGAACTGGAACACTTTGCTGAGAAACACTTTCTATATTATATGTTAAAAATTAAGGAAGGTGTGCATGCACTTCACAAGTATTGAATTTGGACATGGTATATTGCTTTATATTCAGAGTCCTGGTTCTTTCAATTTCTTATAGTTTGTGGAATTAATTATGTCCATTTCTACCTCAAATGCAGAAGGGGAACAAATAATTTCCTTGGATAAACGGACTTGAACAGATTGCAGTAGACCACAAAATATTGATTATGTTAAGTTTGAACTTCAAATTAAGGCTCAAATGAAGGTTAATCCCAGTTATTCATGTAAAGAGTCTTATGACTTGCTTTAAAAATATATTGAAAAACTATCAAAACTGGTCATAAGCACTATTTTCAGTAACAAATTGAAGTCTACAGGACTGAATTGTATATTCAAGGGTAGTAGATGTGAACATAAGGACCAAAAAAAATAGATGATTTGCTAAGGGAAATGACATTTCTTTAATTGATCCTTCAAAATGGCATTCTTCCCTTAATCATGTAGTTCTTTCCAAGGTGGGTGATGATCTTGCTCAGGATGCAGAAGACCTGCAGTGGTCAGAGCAGCCCTGGATTCCAGCTGAGCCCAGCCACAAAGCCTCCATTGGTTGCACTCAGACATCAGCAAAGTGGAACAGTGGGTCTGACTGCCAGGCTGCAGCTGGAGACAGGCAAGGAGGGTTTGGTTCCACCTTTTTCTGGGCAGATCCAGCTCAGCTGGATGAGGGGCTGTAACCAGAGCTCCCCATGGGGGCTTTGGACTGTTGTGTGCTCTCTGCCATCACCACAGCAAACCAGCTGCACTTTGGCACAGCAGCTGGAAATGGCCAGCTCTGAGGGGTCAAGGACCTGCCCTGTGTTCTGGAGGTATCACTGTGTATTTTTTACTTCCCCCCAGGTAATCGGGATGTTGTTGCTGTAATTAGTATTAAATTTGCAGCATGATTGGTCTGGAGTCCTATGTGAACAAATCATTTCAGGACACTGTGCTGAATTCTGAGCTCACAGAGCCACAGAAATGGCCCCAGTTCTGCTTACACTTCCTCTGGAGCTGTGGAGGAAAATTCAAGTCAGGGAAACTGGGTCTCTCTCACAGTAAAATCAAACCAGTGTGAAGACAGTTTGAACAAGCTGGGATTTGGGCCTTTACTGTTTCCTGAAGGTTCAAGCTGACAAGATAGACACCACTAAGGGAATTCAAACTTCTGACAGGCTCCAGTACCCTGAAAACAGCTTCCTGGGTGAAATTGTATCCTGATGTCACAAGGGACTCTCCAGCTGTGACAGTCTCTCACTAAGGTGGTGTGGCCCACAGAACTTTCCTGCTTACATCTGTGGTCTTGACCAGTTTGAAATAAATCCAGGGGAGTGTCTGTCTTTAGCAGCAAGGTAGACCAAGGCTCTTCCACATACCTCCACAACCCAGTCCAACCCTTCTGGTATTTTAATATAAGGCTTTAGGAAGCTTCATATGGTTGTGTTTCCTTTTTAGCATTAGCACATACCCACACCCAGTACTTCATTTTCCTAAAATACAAATGTGTACATGTATAATAAAAAACATTGACAAGTCCTAGTCAGAATTTAAGAAGTTTTAGACCTGGAAACCTGTGCACCTAAAAAAGGATAAAATGTACCCCTTGCACTACTAATTCCTGATTCACAGCCTGAGGATGCAGAACAGCAGTCCAAGGGGCATGTGCTACAGAATGTCAGCTGGCATCAGCAAAGGTGCCATGGATGCTGCAGAGCTCTCCTGTAAGACTGCTGACTGTTTTCATGGCATCACATGAAACACAGAAATAAATAGCTTCTCTTCTGTGATCACAGCATGAAAGTTTTGCTTTGCTGTCTATCCCTTCTCATTAAAAGCATAAAACACAACACAAGACAGGGATTAGACACAGAGCAGGCATACGCAACAGAGCCACAGGGAAGAGCTCAAGGAGAAAAGGGATTGGCACATGTGCCAATAAAGGCAGCCCTGGTGGCAGCTTCAAGTTGCACCCTCAGAAGCCAGAACTGAATTTCACTCAGAGAACAGAGGAACAATAGGCACAGACACTCCAGACCACACAGGCGTGTACACCCAGTTCCTTCTTCTGAGCTTCAGTGCAGGTGTTAAAAGAAACCTCTCCCCCAGCAAACTGTCATAAAACTGTTACTTTTTCTTTTCTCAAGTCCTCTTTAAAACAAACAGGCATACACACTCTTTTCCTGTGAAGCAAGTTTAGGGTTTTTTTCCTATTTAAATTACAAACACATCAGAAGTCTCTCTCACCACAGCGCATCCTGTCTTTTCTCTGTCTGACATTTAGAGTACAAACTCTTTAGGGCAGCCTCTGTCTTCAGTTTTTATGTCTCATACAAATCCAAGACATATTCTCAGTGTTAAACAGTAAGTTAAAAAGTCCCATCTACATTTACAAGGTTACATGGTACATGTCCAGCTTATCTGTGATAGACACATGGCGTGGTCAGTAGGACAGGTCTGTACAAGCAAACTCTCCATGTGCACACAACAAAACAGATCTGACTTGTGTGCTGGGGCCTGCACACCTGGTACACTGTACACGGGGAGGGGGAGCTTGTTCATGCATCTGATGTTTAAAAGTCCCCAGGATCCCTGTAGACTGAGAGGAACAGGGAGAAACGGGGAGGAGGAGGAGTGCAAAGGGAAGCTGTTGTGTCCAGCTCAGCTCCTCACGGTGCTGATGGCGAGTGGCTGGTGAAGGTGGGAGTGACTCAGGCACACAGACATTGTGCACTGGACTGTAGGGCTGAGGAAAGGTGAGAACCCCTGCCCAGTGTGACCCTTTTCCTGGGCAAAAGCAAAGCAAATCCATCTCTCTCAGCAGTTCCAAGCTGCAGCTCCAGTCAGGCGCCATGGTGACATCAGCCCTGCTTTTGCAATTATTTAACCTCTGTCGTTCAAATCAGCAATGAACCAGCAAGGGTGACTAATACACACATCAGCCCTGCGAAGTTATCACCACACCAAACAGGGGGCTGGCCCTCAGGACTGAACTCTGCTTTCAGGAGCCTGCTGGGTCTGTGTTTGGGGGAACACTCCATGAAATCAAACATTCCAGGCAAACCTCGTGCTGTGGCAGTGTCAGTCCTTTTGCCAGAAGGATGCAAATGCAGCAGATATTTGCTTTTTCTCATTTCTGTGTTTCATTTTGCAGTACTCCCCTCCAACTCTGGCTCCTGCTCTCACTCCTCACAGAAGCATGGAAAAAGTAGCTTCTCTTAACAGACATCTACAATAAACATGCCGATACTTGAGATGTAAACTGAGAGGCTGGCATTATAACAGAGCCTCTAAATCAACCTCAGGACCTTGTTAGCATAATTAGTGATAGGACTGGTGGCTTACAAGATCCAGGACAGAAAATGGAAAAGTAGTAATAACAATACAAAAATGCAGTTGTATCCTAGCAATTGCTGGGATGATTGCTGATGGTTCAAAAGCAAGTCATATCTTGCGTGAGACAAATACATTTTATATGATGTTTAATCTCCCAGGAATTCTGCTGGAAATACTCAGAAGCTTGTTAGAGGAAAATATGAGAAGCTACTCATGTGAACAATAAAAGATTCTGGTGTGGTGGAGCTACTGTGACTCCCATGCTGTTAATAGGTGCACATCTTGCAATTACAAGCATACTGAAAAATAATGCTGCATTCACTGCTCCTGTTTAGCGATTTGAAGTTTTGGAGAAGAAGACAGTGCTGGACATCCTTCCAGCTTTAAACTCAGGTGAGATGGAGAAGCACGGGGAGGAGGGGATTTGTTCAAGATCACCTGGCAGTCAGTGATAGAGCCAGAAATAATACCTGTCTATAAGGGATCTGAGAGCACTAATAAGTTTTAATGGCCCTAATCAGTCCGACCTACAGCCTCCACCCTCTGGCCATGGTGAGGAGTCTCACTGAAGCTCAGCCCTGGGTCTTTAGTCACCAAATGAGCAAAGCTGAGTGCCTGTCCCCAGCTCACACACAGAGGTGCCTCTGCCTGTCCAGGGACCTTGTTGATCTTTACCCACTAATTTCCCAGCTTGACCTCAGGCCAAACTCATCATGGTAGACCTGTCTGGTGATAACTGGGCTGTGTCTGACCATTATTAGCCTTACTAGGCCTGATCCTGACCTGTGGATTCACTTCCTGGTTTGAGGTCAGACCTGCCTCATCACCACAAAATTGTCTGATGCTCTGGACTCCAGGTTGAAGTTGCTGCCACTCCCAGGCCAGCCCTGCCTGCCTCCCTTGAGGACTATGGGGTGGGTCCTGGCTGGTGAGGACCCTGACCTTACAGGCACATTATCCCTGTCAGTTCCCTGTGTCTTTGGGAGCAGATAGTGCCTGCTGCACCCTGACATGACCCTAAATCACCACCCTGCCTCCCCACTCTGCACAGCACCAAGGGCAGGAAGAGAAATGCCACATGTGAACACAGGCAGAGAGAAATAAGGTACAAACTCAAACTGGAACTCTTCTTCTTTCCATGTTTTAAGCATGTCCTTCCTCCCCTTTCACTTTGGAGAGGGCAGCATTGCCTGTCCCAATGCAAGGCAGCAGCAAGAGGCATTGAAGGGGTTACAGAAGGAGTTTTATGTCCTGCAGCAGTGTCCCTTGAGAACAATAAATCCTGGCTGACAAGAGTAGGAGTGAGAGGAATCAGGCTTTAGCAGGAGGAAGTGATCACAACAGAGGGCTTGAGAGCACGGGAAGGAAAGGCAGAGACCTGGGAAGGGGAAGCATTGTCAGATTACCCAGTAGGACAGCCACAGGAGGTAGATGCTGCTCCTGAGGACAGATTGTGTTGGGCTCAGCCAAGCTCTAGGGCAGCTCTGGTACTTGGGGCTCAGAGAGGCAGAGAGGTTCAGCACTCACTGCATGGAAGGTGTGAGATGCAAAGAGCTCACAGCAAAAAAGGCCAGGTTGTCCTTTGCCTGATATTAGATACATTCCTGCTCCTAACTGCAGCTGAGATCTGGCATCAGATCCAGCTTTCTTGAGAAGTCTTCAGTGGAAGACAATGCGGCATTCCAGCAGGGTTTATCTTGCACTGGGGGACCCGGATGTCTGGCTCCATGCGTGGAGGAAAGACAGCTCATCCAATAGTTTGGTCTCTGACTACAGTCTCTCCTAAATTAGGCTTTTCACACAGAACAGCAGGAAATTCACATACAGCTCATGCTGAGGTTAAAAGGCAGAAATTGTCTAAATCTTCATATACAGGCAATTATTGGCCTTTTAATTTGGAAGCTAAAGGAGGTGACTCAACAGAAAAGGATTCAGGCTGAATCAGCAAGATCTTTCTTGGGAGTTAGATATACAGCAAGAAAGCAAAATAACTTAGAGGCAGGCAGGAAAAAAATTGTGTTGTGGAGGTTCAGGGTATGGAACGCAGCTTTTGCCACAGACAGCTTCTCTGCTTTTCCCTCTTCCATTCCTGAGACACCCATGTGCAGCCCATGGAGTCAATTGAGAGAAGAAAAAGTTAATACCTCCATAGCATCTAGTACTTTAGGTGTCTACAAACCTCCTTAGCCACTGTTCACCTATCTCCACACAACAGCTCTTCCATGACAACCGAGCCTTGCTAGAAGTTTATTGTAATTTGGAATTAGAAATCTCTGCCAGCCTCACAATTCACAGGGCTGAAGTAAAGCCCCAAATCCAGGCTTTTAGAGGAATGGATGTAGTGAAGGGAAACTGTGGATTACACATATCTGGGGTCTTGCAAGTGGCTAATTAGCCCAGAGAAGCACTGAAATTCCCTTAGTCTCTCCCTGCTGGAGGCATGCCAAGGGAGTCTGCCTTATTCTTACATGAAGTGGTATCTGAAGAAAGATCAAAGGATGAGACCAAGATTTCATGGCTGGTGAATCAGGCAAGTCTGCAGAGGGTTTTGATATGATCTTTAAAAATCAAGAGAAAACTTCTCTGCTCAGTGACATGTTAGTTATGGGATGTTCATTTTCCAGCTTTTACTATTATGAGTGTTAAATTCCTTGTGTCAATTGATGGCCTTATAATTTCACACTCTTCACATGGGAAAAAAAATTGATGCAGATGCTTTCAAATGCAGCGTGAGCTCAGGTATATTTCTGCAATGTGAAGTCTAAGATTCCTTCACGTTCAAAGGGATTTGGGACATTTATTTGGATTCTTGGGAAACGTTACCTTAAGCAAATGTGTCCTTACAAAGTTACCACTGAAGGCAGTGAGCAAGGCTGCCCTGTAAGTAAATGCTTTTAGGGACCAGCTAGCAGAGATGGATGAGGTGTATTCCTGCCCCTTTGCCCTTTCTCCAAAGCACTTTAAAGCACACTGTAGTCATAAATGTAGGAAGAATTTGCTTTCCTTGTGTCCATCCCCACCCTGCTATGGGAAAGAAAAGAATTATTATGACAATTGGGCAATTGTAAAGCAGAGTAATTAAGTGATTTGCCAAAGGCCAGGTAGCCAAACTGGGGAACTGAACCCAAGCGTCCTCACTGCTGCTCCTCCCCCTCAGCCGATACACACAGACCCTGAAAGGTCGGGATCCTTCTTCCCTGGGGAACATTTCATTTCCTCCTTTGAACGCTGAGGGAGGGGCCCCTCTAAATCACAGGTTAGGCAGGCACTCAACTGAGTTAACACGATGTACTTCCCTGCCCCGTGTCTTGGAGGTGTAGTTAGGTGTTACTACATGCACTGCTGCAGCTCCTAGAGGTCTCTGCCAAGAGCAAGCCCCATTGTGTTGGCCACCGTTCACACACAGCATGAGAGAGTCCCTGCTCCCAAAGAACTTTAATATTCTTTGATATTTCTGGGAAATGGTTCATGAGAGCATTTTAACACAGAGTACAGGGCCCGTTTTTTTCTTTTTAACTTAGATTACACCAGGATAACTCTGCTCACTTCGACACAAACCTGTCAGAGATGAGACTCCAGATCCATTATGTTGCAGTCTCTCTGTTTAAAAACACTGGAGCATGTATAGCAAATAATCAGGAATTAGTGGACAGGTGGCATTAATTTTCTCCAATGTCACCAATTTGGTTGCTGTTGTGGAAACACAGCGAGGCACAGCAACTGCTATTTCAGTGCAGAGAGCCATCCCTGGGCCCCAGATGGTGACCATATGATCTTTCCCTCTTATGGACCATAGACATGTTTTCTACCCTCAGAATGTGACTTCTGCTTGCAAAGAGGGCTCACCTAAATCTGCCTACCCCCACAGCACCTGGGTGCAACACAGGTCCCTTCAGGAACCCAGTAAAGGCCCAGACAGAGGGTAAACAATTTGTGGAAAAAGCACAACCTGACTCAATTAGAATTTCCTCCATGAATAGCTCCCTATGTCAGAACGTAAGGCCCCAATTCATGGGGAAATCTGGGACACATTTCCTCAGGAACTGCTAGCTCTTTACTGAGAGAAATATTGCATTCTGATTTTGTTTTCTGGACAGTCTGGGGTGGGCTCTCTGCTCACGAGAATAGAGTGGATTTATCTGGGCTGGTAGCAGTGACATGTGAAGAGATCTGTACTTCTAAAACTTGTGTCCTCCAGCACCTCATCTCCTTGGCAGAAGGTGTCCAGGTATCAGGAAATGCTGATCTGCTGCTGCAGATAAACACACTCCTCCACCCAGCCCAACTTTGCCAGGAGCCCAAAAACTACACCTGACTGGTACAAAGTAGAGTAATTTTCTGCCATCTCCCTGCTAAGGAGCCCATGAACTCCCAAGGCCCAACATACAGCTCATGATCTGGAGACTGTTGGATTACAGGGGGATAATGGTTAATACACGAGAACTGTCCATGGGCCAGAGGCCTGTACATCCCATAAAACTCACCTCTCTTAGAGTTCTCTTAGCACAGGTGACAGATATCCTTCCTCAGGAAATATATTCCTATGGTGTCCTTTACTCTGGCAAATGGGACTTGCCTGTGGAGTAAGATGTTACAAGAGAAGAATGAGTCTGGTACTGTCTGACCATCAAGCAATAGTTATAATGATCTCCCAAAACCTCCAGAGTGTATAAAGCACCCTTTTCAAAGGCCCAGCCTTAGCCACACACTCCTGTACAAACAAAATTGGATCTAATTCCAACTCCTATGGCCTTTCCTAGAGTTAAACAAAGCTTTGTGGAGCTGAATGATAACAAACCACAGAGGGAGAGAGAAACTGCATGAAGGAAAAAAAAGCAAAACATTTGTCCCTGACATTTGAAAAATTCTTATTTGCCTAACTCCCCTGATTTCAGCAGAGCTGTATAACTTTATACCAGCTTCCAAGTTCTTGTCTCTTTTTCTAAAATCTCTCTTCTAACGAGGTCTGAAAGCAGCAGAGGAGTTGAGGCAGACGTGTGTAGGCTGTCTCAGACAGCAGGGGCTTCAGGCAAGAATTTCAGGCCAACAGCAGCAAGAAAGAGAAAAGGTTGGTGGTGGAGGAAAAGAAGATGAAGAGGGAAGCAGTGAGAGGCAATTCTTGTGGTTTGGAAGTTCCTGTGGCTCTGTGTACAGTCAGCATTTCTGTCTGCAAACAGAAACATTTCTATTTGCTTTGCAAGCCAGATTTCTCAACCTTTGGCCTTCTGACCTTCGCTGTATCTGGCACTGATCAGGTGTGAGATTGCAGCTCTCTGCTCGTAGGGGCAGAGCTTTTTCTCTTGTCCAGCAGCCAGACAAGATGGGGCTCCCCAGAACAAGACTGACACTCACTCTGGCAATGGTGGTGCAAGGAGAAAGCCCCAAAAACACTCTCTTCAGATGAAAGTTTACCTCAGCTTAGGTTCTTCCATTTTTCCAATTCCAATAAAGCCAGACTTCAGGAATAAGAAGTTAGGCATGAGCTGCACATTTGCTAAGAATCAGACCCAGGTTCCACCTGCTCAAAGGCAAACAGTGCTATCTCTGCCAGAAGAAGAGGAAAGCAATGTCTATATTTGACCATTCTGGCCATTCAATTTGTCCTTATCAAATAAAACTAAAATAAGGATTTTTTGAAGGCAGTACAGTTTCTTTATACCACATGCCCATGTTTATTGACATATAAAATTCCCTGTTTGACTACACCCCACCCAGGCTCTTGTACACACCTGCATAAGTCTATAATTTTATCCCATGAATCATTCTGTACCATCAGATCACACCCAGGTTACCAGAACTTTAAGGAAGTGGCAAGTTCATTGCGCTGATTTTCATCTTTCAGTTTTAAAATAGAAGAATATTTTATTGGTGCCCTAAATCCACAAGTATTTCTAAAAGAAAAAAAAATTACAGGCAGAAAGACTATGTAAATATAATTAATTAAATGCATGCAACGAAAGGGAGGGGAATGGAAGGAAGAACTAATAAATTATCTTTAAGAGGAGTTTGGACCCATCTTGCAGAGGTTGTGTCTACATCACAGGATACTATAAAACTGAAGCATTCTAAATGGGTCAAGCTCACCAAAAATCATAAGACTGAGAAAAAATTGTAACTTCCAATTTTAATTAAAGGGGTTTGGGTTATTTTCCTCTGGGTTTTCCAGCCTTGGGAGATTATTGAGGCCATGGTTTTAAGCACTTAAGCAGCCTTTGAAGGACTTTTTTCCCAGGAAAGTGGAGATTTGCAGCTAAATTACTTGTGTCAATAGCTAGGTGTTTAAGCAAACAACAGAAGAGGCTGCAATCGGAAAAGAAATCCAAAAGCCATGGTGCACAAGAGCAGTGCTGCAGTGGTTCAGGCTGGTTGGAGAATGTTCTTTGTTAGAAACACAAAGTGAAGCACACCCAACAGCACCCAGAGATCTGCAGGCAAACAATCGCATTTTTTCACTTTTGTTTACAATGCAGAACATACTTCTATCGTAGCAGACATTTCTCACTTTTAACTTCCCAGAGTTCTCTCAGGATTACCAAATACTGCTGGGATTGACTGGCTCTGTAGTTCCTAGGATTAGGTTCCATGTGCTCCTTGATTTGCAGCCATTTGGCGGCCTCTCCATCGTTACACAAATGTAACGTGCAGCAATGACAAGAGCTTCTTGCCATTCAATTATAAAATGACAGGCAGCCAAATAAGAATATGGGATTACCTCCTGGGCAACTTAAATTTATGTAATATTGCCTTTGGGTTGTTTTCTAGCCAAGACACTTAATTGCTAAGAAACGTGTTTACAGCTTGGTATGTGCATTATCCATTTGGGACCGTGACAGGAGTGACAGAATGGTAACAGAGATTGCCCAACAATCTGGAAGAGGCTGCCACCAGTGGGGAACTCCACCATGGTGCAAACACTGGACATCCATAATAACAACTGTCTCTGACCCAGCCAGGAAATAAAAGGAAAAGCGAGGCAGTGGTTGAAGTCTCTTACCTGCCCTGAAAGGGTCGAGGTTTGCAGAGATGATTGGGTGCCTTAGAGCCCAGATCTAGTTTCTCTCATCCACATTCATCATGCTTTATTGCTTGCTAATGGAACGACAAAGAAGAAATGGTCTAAATCTAATCATGCTGCAGTTGAGTCTGTCTGTAAACCCGCAGCAACATCGAGTATCAGATACCCAAGGGGTCTCCCATGCACACACTCCCTCTGGTTAATGGCCTCCCTGCTCAGCATACCGTCACAACAGGGCTCTTTAATTCCCAGCTCTGCACAGCCCCACTGACATTTCCATTTGCTGTCCCCTCACCGCGGTGTTTGGTGCTATCAAAGTGCCGCCCGCCGCTCTGAGGGTTGCACTTAACCAACCTCCCTCTCCCTGTGCTCCCAGATCCCCTGTGATTGGCAGCAGGCTCTGGGCAGCAGACAAGGTGAATCCTGTAAACATGGCAAGAGATAAGGCAACAGCAAAGGGAATGATAACCACAAAAGCAGCTCACAGGGTTCAAGGGATGCAGGAACATGCACTGTTTATTTTCTGCGCTCTTGGATCAGCTGCAATTCCCCATGTAAGCAAACTCGTTCCGCCTCAGCTTTAGGACCTGGAAAGTCCCTTAGCACTGAGCATTATTTAACAAAGAATATATGCTTTCTTTATCTTTTATCTATATAGGAAACAAAACAAAAACAAAACAACCGAGACATTTGAACAATGCCTACAGCTCTGACTTAGGCCATGTCTCTGCCCTTGTTTGCACTGATGAAAATCAGAGATCGCTGCAAGAGATTTAAAATTGGCCTTTAAATTTCTTATCACATCACTCCTCTGCTCTGCCAGTGATCTGTTCTGTGTGTTTCTAACAACAGTGCCCGTGCTTTTGCCAAGCCACAGTTACACATGGAATGCTTTCTCTCTCTCCAGGTACACACAGCTCCTGTCGCCTATTCTACTTTCATATAACACACTCAGCTTTCATCCTGATCCCAAGAAGTGCACTACCAATTATACCAATCCCAAGGTTTTTTAACTCATTTCCCCAGCATTTGCTCAGCTGGCTTGCCCATCCCATTTGTTTATGATGAATTTTTTATGACATAAACAATTACTTATTCCCAGGTGCATTTAACCAGAAGAGCAGGAACAGAGAGAAATAACAGACTTGGGACTGCCTGGGCTTGCATGGTGGCAGCAACAATACATTTACAAGCTTCAAAGGCACTGATAGGGCTCCTTCTGCATTTTGGGGGGCTCATGACTAGAATTGGCTGGCAAAAGGGGATTTTGAATGCACAGGGAATCTCTTATTTTGGTTTGGTTTGGTTTAAGGGCGTGCAGCAGAATTTTTACCTGAGAAATCCAAGTGTGATGTTGGTGGTGAAGCAGCCCCTGCGGACATGAATGTGCACAGCTGCACACTCACACACACCCTTGGGCACCCTTACACACTCACACACTCTCTTGCACACCCTTACACACTCACACAGGCACACACTGCCCTGCTGTTGTATGTGCCATGCCACAAGAACATGATGTGAGGGACAAGGCTTGATCTGCATTTCTGTCTCTCTGCCTTGACCCCTAATGCTCTCAGCTCCACCACAGCTCCTTCAGCAGCTCAACAGCTCCCTAACTTCTGCAATATCTGGGGCATGGACTTAATTCCATGGTTTGAATAATGGCATTGATTTTTTAATTTCTTCAGGAAAGTGATTTATTCTGTCCTTAAAATCCCTGTAACTGATGTGTATTATCCAGCACTGCCAAGTTCTGTCAAGGGCTTGAGAGAAAGGGTGAATAAAGACGCAGACAGTTTTCCTCTTATTTCTGCAGACTACTCCTACCTCTGAGCTGCCAGGTAATATCATATAAGTCATATTAGCCCTTGTTCCCTTTCTATCCATGGCTGACATAATTAATGGAGAAAAATTGATGTAGCTGATGGTGACACAAGGCTGAATCTGCATCAGTCTGAAAACCAGGCAGCAACAGCACTGAGTAACATGACAAACTACCCAACCCTATATACATTGTACATTCCTCCATAAAATCCAGGCAATGTGGCCTGCACGGTTTTCAGCTTGGATGCTTCAGCAATAAAAAGGTTTTTGATAAAGAAAGTTTAAGAAATAGGATGTGAAAGTCTGTATAAAACAGAAATGATCCCCAAGGTACATTAAGATCTGACAGCCACCACTCAATTAGCAAGTGGGAGACAGCTGTCTGTCTGTCACTCTTTCTTTTCCTTGAACACAAACACATTCAAAGTCAATCCAGATCTTTTTGTTTCACCAGCAGGTTTAGCCAGTTACCTGCGGGATGTGGAACAAGTTTAGGTATCAATTCTTGTAACCCAGTAATGGTCCAGTGTTACTCTGCCTCTCTCTACTTACAATGTCTGACAAGCTAATTGCCAAAGGAAAGAGAAACCTCCCAGACACTGCAGCTCTGGGACTCAGGTCTATTTAGATTTGCCATTTGTCTGTCCCCGTTTCTAAGCACAGTTCAGAGAACTCTCCGTGAAGAATAAGGCCCTTTCTCCCGGACCCTTTGAGAGATTTCCTATTAGTCACCAGGATAATTAAAGGTTCCTGTTGCATTGCATTAGCACCTTTCATGTCATTAGAGTCCAGCTGCAGTGTGAGAATCACATATTTGCTGAGACTCCCGTGCCAGCCAGCGAGCTGGGAGCAGAGCTTTACATTTCATCACTTTGTAAAAGAAATACAATTAAGCAGTGTTCCCTGATCATATTGCAGCTTGCAAGAGGGGCTCTAAGCACCAATCACTGGAATGTCTGGCCATGATTGTATTGAAATGGTGCCTTGACAGGGGTTTATGAACACATTGTAATAAATCCATGGCCACCTAAGACTCTGTAATTGTCAGTGTACTGCACACGAAGCTGCTCAGAACCCCCAGTGGAAATGCCCATTGTGCCAAGGCACAGCACATGGCATCTTCACTTGACTTGTAGGAAAATCTTCACCCTTTATTAGTATTGCAGGTGTTGTGCCACAGGGTTGGGGAGTTCTGAGTTCACCCTGCAAAGGCTACTGGTGCAGAGATTTAGTTTATTATAACGTTGTTAATTGACAGACTTGTATGCCTGTCTAGTCAATAACAGCCTGCTAAAAATATGCATTAAGCAGAGAGAATGAATCAGCTGCTAATAGCAGTCTGCCTGATTGTCAGCTTCTATCTATCTTCAGGATTTGTCGGAACCTTGTCACTATTGTGCTCCGGCAGCTCCAAGCCTGTAACATATTTATCCTCCAAACACCCCTCTGGGGCAGGGCGGTTGTTGCTCTCACCAGTTTACAGATGGGAAACTGTGATATTGAGAGGGAGAGTGATTTGCCCAAGGTCACACAAGAAATCTGTAGCAAAACAGGGAATAGTTCATCAGTCTGGCAACCCCAGGGGGATTAACCTACCCCCTGCCAGGACATCCTTCTTGTCTCCTTCCTCTTTCAAAACAGCAGAGTTACAGCGATTTATACCAGTAGAAATTCTTTGAAATTTCTTGAGAATGCAGAGTCTTCTATTTCTGAGTGGGTGAAGTATTAACTGAAAGGCCCCCTTCCACAAATCCAAAATGCTGACATCCCAAAGCCAGACTTTAAAACATTAAATTTACAAAACTTCTTTAAAACTAGTGCCTCCTTTAAACCAAGTTCTAGCTCTTCTCTTTGGGAACATTTCTTGTAGCTGTTAAGACCTCTAACACCAGATATAGGGAAACAATGAGCAGTCTACACTGCTGTGGGGAGGTATACAATGAGCAGCAGCATCAGAGAGAGATGTGAATCTGTGAACTGGCCTTGAGCCTTGGCAAGTACATGAGTCCTTTAGTTCATGTATCAAATATGTTTGCTTGTAATTCAGTAAGCTGACATAGGATTTTAGGGAACATTAACTCATGTGTTACTGTGATGCTGTGATTTATTATACTGTTGCTGTTATTAATGCTTCTTATGTGCTATGCAGTGAACAAAATTAAGCTAGACATGATCCTCCTCGTGAAGTTTGCCTTCCAAATAACATACGATAAAGGAAAAAAGATAAGGGAAGACTGGGGCAGCTGATCTCAAGAACATGGACATAAGGTGACTAATAATGGGCTGGAAACATGCCCAGGTTGTGGGCACAGAAGCTGAGTGGTGCCAGTCACGCTGGAGGGGGAGGAAAGATAATCAGGTGAGAGAAGCAGAGCCAAATGCCCATTCCTGCAGCACGGCTCCATGTGTCTCATGACATTGGCTACACACAGGATCAGCCATGCCCCTGGTGGCCCTTGAGCAGCCCTCTGCCACTGCCTGGTGAAGTGGGGACACAGCTGTGGGCCTGAGCTTAGAAACCAGAGATGAGTTGTGGATGCTCCATCAATGAAAGTGTTCAAGGCCAGGTTGGATGGGCTTTGAGCAACCTAATCTAGTGCAAGATGTCCTTGCCCATTGCAGAAGGGTTGGACTGGATGGTCTTTAAAGGTCCCTGCCAATCCAAACCATCCTACAATTCTGGGAATTTTTTGTATATGGCAAATCTAGAAGGTAAATCAGCAACATCTAGTCAAAGGAAAAAAAATCTGTTACATTTGCTTATTTTTGCCTCATACTCTTTTTCAACAAAGACCACACACATACTCCACAATGTCAGGGTTGCCTCCTGTGTCTTCCTGCATGCAGCTTCAAATCCCCAGTGTTTCAGGAGCACAATTCTACACAGGGAGTCAGAAGAAATGCACTGTGGTTTCTCTTGGGGTGGGTAGAGACCCAAACCACCAGTTTTACTTCCTCTGCCTGCCTTTCTCCCTTGTGATTCTCCTTTCTCTCCACAGTTTTGTCGGGGTTGCTTTGGGAAGTCAAACCCCTCACTCCATTCTTGTGTGTCCTGCAGGCAGCCCTGGCTGTAGCAGGGGATGATTCTGCAGCATCCCCTTCCTGTTCTTGAGGTCTGTCAGCCTCTCCATCGACAGGAGACACTCCAGCTGAGGGTGCAGCTGCTGGAGCTACCAGCCAGCCAAGACTGCTGGGGGGCAGCACTCAGAGGAAAGGAGAAGTACCCAGAAAGGCCTGACCAGCAGTGCAATACACACAAACCTGCTCCTTCCTGGAAAAAGTGAGGGGTTTCAGCCTTTTTGGGAACCTCAAAGAATTTTTCTCCACCTGCCTACAGGTGGAGAGCTTGGACAGACACTGGACTGAATCATCCTCAAACCCTCCCAGCCCACCAACAGATTCTGCTCAAAAGACATGTGTGTGGAGTTAAGTAAAGCAAAATTCAAAGCTGTCCAACCCACTGATCCAATATGGAAAAACCTTATTTAAGGCAGGTAGTGATGGATACAGTGTCAGCTTTTACCAGGACAGGCTTTGCTGAAGGGAGAACTGGGCTCTGAAAGCTGTAAGTTCCTGTCCTATGAAGGAAGAAGTGAGATCAGGGCTTCAAAGACAGTGTTATTTAAAAGTCTGAAATGTCCATTTTCAACTCACTAAGGTCTGGCATTGATAATTTCTAGTTCTCCTAAAAGACTAAAGTATCAAAGAGGAGCAGTGAAGGGACTTGGTGCAATGAGCGTCATCAAGGGAAGATTGTCCCAGACAGCTGACAGTGAGTGAGTCTGGTGAGTGGCTTCACCTATTTGCAACTCTGCATCAACATCTACCAAATGGAGACAACAGCTCAGGCCAGGAGTGATGTGGGTGTGGGCCTGTACTTGAAACCAGAGTGATCCTAAAGAGGAAGGTGCCTGGGAAATCGCAGGCAACATTATAATGGTAAACACCAGAGTGAGTACATTCTGTAAGGAACTGGCAATCTCTCTAGCAAATGAGAACTGAGATAACTTCTGCTTTTCTCTTGTCTGCCCTCCTGGCAATATTAATTATTAAGGAGGTGAAGTCAATTCAGAACCCCCTAACAGTCCATGACAGTCCCATTATCACCACCTGAACTGCCTTGGCACCACACAAGTACATGGATAGTGGCAGACACAGAGCTACTAAAGCCAAGAAGACGCTCCAGAATGTCAGCTACTGGAATGCTCATAGATACTAATAAACTCACAACTTTTCTGTGAGATGGGTCAGTATTGCTAACCCCATTTACAAATAAGGATATTGAGTAAGAAAGAGGGGAAGTGACTCACTGAAAACCACCCTGTATTAGAGACAGGAATAGGACTCAGATCTCATGACTCCCATTCCTGAGTCTCACCCACTATTAGATCGAAGCTGTGGAGCTCCACATTTGCTGAGGGCTGGAAGAGGGAAGAAACAAGAGGTTGGATGGGTGCGGAGCTCCTTTGAATCAAAACTAAATGCAAGTTTCCTGGAATTAAGCCACCACTAATTTCAATAAATTTACTTAGATCTTGAGCTTTGGGATGGCATGAGCAGCTGTGAATCATCTTGGCCAGTCAAAGGAATAATTAATTGTTGTGGGTAAATCTCAAAAGGTTTAAGGGTCAGGTAAGGTAAGCAGCAAAGCTTATCCTTGACTGCTCTTTTCTGCTCTGCAAACTGGAGGCACTCACTCAAACACTTACCCCGTGGATTCCTTATGCCAGATCTGTCCATCTGTTGCACACACTTTCTGCCTCATCTTCTATTTTGATTATAAACTATTCAGTGCTGGGATTGTCTCTATTTTAGAGAGTTTTATAGTACCTGCCTTTGCACAGCCTTGATATATGTAAGGATAAAGAAGTACCAGAGGTGCAGCCATTGCCCAAATAGTAATAGAGGCTGAACAGCTTGGCTCCTGAGATTTTTTATGCTTCCTGATTATAGCAGGAGTGGTTTCCTTGTGGTGCTTTGATAGTTTTGCTCCCAGCACAGCTCGCAACCAGGAAGTACAAGAATGCAGAGCAATAATAGCCAGGATTTGCAGAGCAGCTCAGCATGCACGATCAGAAGCAGGTTTGCAAAAGGGCTCAGCTCCCATTTAGGCACCAAAATCACTACCTAGATTGAAAGAAGTGCCAAGCTGGTGGGCTACAGAGCTCTTTAGAAGACCCAGCCCTCACGGCAGCTTCTGAGTGTTTGAGGATCTAGATGGCTCAGTGTTTTAGATTGAAAAGGATCTGAGGCTGTGTGAAAAGTGCTGCCCTGACTCAGTGTTGGGTATTGTTATTTTTCCAGGTTCTATCCTCTCTTAGGTACTGTGAGATGAGACATGCAGAAAAGTCTTGTGTTGTCCATTAGCTCTTGATTCCAAACCAAAATGTAAAGCTTGGTGTAAAAGGATGCCTTTTATTCCTACTCTCCTGCCTTGAAAACTCAGCTCCTCCTTAGGTTTGTGATTGCCCTTCTGTTCTTAAGGCTCGTAACCAGGCCAAAGGAAATCTCAGGGAAAAGGGAGCACTGAATGTGCCTGTTCCTTCCCAGTGTCCCTAATCCTCAGCTCATCCCTGAGTGAGGGAGGCAGTGTCTCCTGTGATGGATTGTCCTCTAGGGCCAGGGCTCTAGAACAGGACAGGGTGTTTCCCATGTGGACCTCTTACCATTCCTGTTCCTTTTCTGTTCCAGTGCAAATACGGCCAAACTATTGATGGTTTTAAAAAAGTTTGATTTTTTCACGGGGTAGAACAGAGGCACTGCAGGGCTCAGCTGTAACATTCCTGTGGAAACCCTGAGAACCTCACTGAGAGCCCATAGGCATGGAGGAATTTAAAAGCCCTCAAGCCATGTCTGAACTGAGAACTTCAGAGCACAGACTTTCAGGTTCAGTTTCATTTTGAAAACGTCTGTAATGAAACATTTTGATATTTAAAAATTATTTTAATTTACTTTTCCTTCCATGGGAAATTTCAAATATGTCACTTTCTTTCTCCCCCCCGAAATAGAACTCTACATCCCCTGCATAAATTTTCCAGGAATTTCCCCAAATTTCCAGATTCTAGGATTACCTATAAAGCAGACATGCTGGCTTTCAACCCTCTTCGGTGCCCTTATTCCACAGTCTTTTTTTTCCAATTATGATTACATTTTAAAGAAAGAGTTTATAATCCCTTGCCAAAAAAAAATGAGCTTCTTTTAGGTTCCAAGTCTGGAGAAAGGTTCCCTTTTGTTCCTGCTAAAGAGATATGTTGCCTGGTGCTGACTGGGAGCAGAGACACTCCTGCATTCCCAGCCCTGACACTAACTGCCCCTGTGGCCCCAGGCTAATCGCTTAAATACTCTGGCTCAGTCTCCCCATTGGTAAAACAGAGATAATGATACTTACCATCTTCTTCACAGGGGTGTTGCAGAGGAATAATTAGTTTGTGTCTGTAAAGCACTTTGAAGATAAAAAGCACAATACAATTGATAATAATTATTGCTATGCAGACTGGTTCTCCCTTCCCCAGCAACTTACTGGTGCAGAACGGTAAGGAAAGCCCTGAACTGAACTGTCTCCCAGTAGAGCCCCGGTTTCAGCAGAAGTGTTTCTAAGCCAAAACCATAAACCAGCCACCCCAAAAATTTTAAGCTTAAATCTGCTTTAGTTGACCCTAGTTCTAACTTGCCAAAGTTAGATGTATCACTGCATGGAAGGGAGATTTGTTTTTCCACTGTCTCTTTTTCTCTAGTCCCTCGCAGTTTTTAATAGCATTTTGTGCCTTCAAAAGCTTCCATCAGTCCCTGATACCTCTGCCTTGCCTGGCATGGGGCAGCAGCTTATTATACACGAGTTCGTTACAGCCTTGGCTTCAAAGCTCCCCGGTTCAAAGGGTGCCAGAAGTGTTGAACAGGTCAGCACTTTAATGCTGATCCACACATCTTTAGAGGGCAGTAACATCGCCACAGTTTTGTTCCTGGGGGAAACAGAGAATAACTGGTTTGTAGAGTTCCCTTTGGCCTTAGCGCTGGCCACAGAATTGGATGCTCCTGGTGGCAAAGATCAAGCGTCACGGAGCCCTGGAGTGGGTGAGCCTGGAGGGCTGTGATGTAGTGAATGAGTGAAAATGTGCCTTTGTGAGTCACTGACTTGTTCTTAATGGCAGCTGTGGAGGAACAGGGAAGGATAAAGGAATAGGGAGGTAAAAGAGCAAAAAGTATCAGAAAGGATAAAATAATCTAAACTAGTTCTTTCCATGCACTTATTTTTTGAGACAAGTGATGGATGGACCTAAAAATTATCAAAAATCAATAACAGAAACTACTACTTCAAAGATACTTCCTGCAGAAGCTGAACCCAATCCTCTTCCCAGCCTGGGGGGGAACGTGGGGGACAAGGAACAAAACCACCTGGATATGGAATATTGGTTAGAATATTTTTCATTTGCACATAGACTTGAACTTCCCATACTGAGGGACAAAGTCTTCTGCAGAAGGCCCTTCTTGCTGCATTAATGACCCAAGAGGAAGCAAGAAAATGGAGAAATAATTCTGTTCCACGGAGATCCTGAAGACTGTTTTCCAAAGAGACATTTTGAAGAAGTAGCATTTGAGTCACTGGACATGGGTTCAGACTGAATCCAAATATTGAAAGTAAACACCAAATCTTCCTGTCTGGTATCAGCCAAAGCAGAAGAAGCCATTTTTGCACTGGGTACATTCACTGTCTGTTAAATTGATCTGAATCAGAAATGGTACCAAGTCTTGGAGGAGCTTTGCGCTCCCTGGTTTTAATCAAATGCAGGATGCCTGAAGGCAGAATTTGCCCTGCAGTGTCTGGTTGGGAGATTGGTATTAGCAGACTGCTTTGAGTAAGAGATTCACATATTTTGGAACACGCAAACACAACAAAAGGAGGTCTGTGAGGACCTTGGGAAGAGCTGTGTTCTGCAGCACATGAAATGGATCACAACCCGGCCCTGTCTGAAAGCTGCAACCTCTCCTGGGCTTGATTTATTGCAAAGCATCACTTAAATAGAGATGCCTACAGACTATAGATACCTAGAGAGTGGGTATCTCCAGATAATTACAGAAATATTATATTGATGGCTTAAGTAGAATGTGGATCTTTCAGTCAAGGTGGATGAATTTCTCAGCAAGGGATGATTCAAGTGAGAGAGAAAAGATGTGGGCTCTAACATAATAGAGTCCATCCCATCTGCCTGATTTCAACTTGGTTGTGAGAAAAACCAGCCCATAATTAGGACACCACTCATTTCTTATTTCTCTTGCTTCATCCCCTTGTTTCTGGTCCCTGGGGAAGGGGGTTTCATTCACATAGAGCACACCTGTGGTAGCCCCTCAGTCTGCACAGGTGAGATTTGCATTTCTGAAAGGCTTTTTTTGCCAGTACTTGCCCAGTTCCATGCCCAGAGTCCTGAACTTGTGTTTGCACAACCATAGAGACTGCTGCATAGCCCTATATTTTTGTGAGGATATGGAGCATACCAAGTGCACAGGTGCATATAAAAGGTAGAGATTTCATTTGGGAAGGAGATGATGCTGCATTTGGCCTAATGGAAGTGTAGCTCTTCTGAGTCTCAGGTGAAACCCGTAAAGCTTCCCTGTCTATAAAGCTTTGTCCTCCTGCTCAGTTTGCCTTAGGCTCAGCCATCCTTGCACCTTCAGAAAAATACTCAGAAATACATTTCCCTGCTTCTTTTTCCAGGGCCTGGGTGGCATGATCTCTTAATGCATCTGCCTGTTTATGTTAGCAAAATGGAAAGCAGCTTTGTTTATGGAAAAGATCTATTTTTGTTTTACTTTTTTGTCTCAACTAAACTGACTTTTATCCAGGATCATGTTTTGCTTTGGGAAAAGAAATGTGCTGCAATTCTTAGCCCTAGCTTAAAAGTCAGGTCAAGAGGAAAGGGGGAAATCCTGATCATATTATTTAATTTTGTAGGCTTATCCTGCAGCCTAGAAATCTAAAAGAACGGAAGAGTTAATATCCCTTCTTCCCTGCAACTTCTTGCTCTGTGTCCCTGTGCAATGACATTTGCTATTCTCCCATATATATTTACACAAGCCAGATCAGAAACAAAATCAGTATTTCCATCTTCTGGGCTGGGGGACAGTGTGTGGTATCCCAGGGAGAAGGCAATTTCAGAAGCCATCGTGCTCCCCTGAGGATAAATCATGTCACTGTGTGTCTTTCAAGTTCCTCAGACTTTGTTCTTGTGAGAGATTGAACAGGATCAGGTCTTGGATGGCAGGTTTTGAATGCAGACCCAGACAGGGCATTGTGACATGGAGATGATGTGGTGAGGTGTGGAGCACAGTGTGCAGCCTTTTCCCTCTGCAGCCATCGTGGAGGATCTGAGAAACCAACCCGTGTGTGCAACATAAAGGGTTCTGCTCCTGGCTTGGGAGGAGGTCTGGCCAGTCCTTGTTATGACACACTTCTGGGAAGGTTTTGGCAAAAGCTGACACCGAAAGCTTGGTTCTGATTCTAGATGTGCTGCTGACTCACAAGATGGATTTTGTCAATTCTCCTCACCCTCCTCAAGGAGATGGAGATCACACCTGCCTGTTTTGCAGAACTGTTCTGCCCTCTTTGCACGTGTAGTATGGAATTAGGAGTTGTATGAAATATGGCATCACTTTATGACATTTAACATGGTGAATTCATGGTGAAACCCATCTGTAAACATATAATATATCCTTAAAGCTCTGTGACATAGGATATATATTATCCCAATTTCAACTATGAAGGTGTGTTGTGGAAAACAGTGGCAGCATTGTCCACTATGAAGGTTGTCTGACTTTTCCCAATAACATGTGTGTGATTTTCTGTGATGTACATAAGCATATCTGCATTAAAATCACTGTGTTGATGCAAGGTTGCCTTGATTCCAACGCAGGGCGCTCGAAAATTATGGAAATTACAGATTTTAGGTAGGTCATGCAACTTCAGTTCAACCCCCCAGTGCGTATGGCTCCATGACACAGTCATTTAGCATATAACCACACACAGATTTCATTCCACATTTTCCCTGCTTCCATTTTCAGAACCTTGTGCAAATCACAGCACCCTTCAGACTAATATCCACGGGAATCTTTAAATACAAGCTGTTAAAGTGACCTAAATGTAAGAGTTTGCTGCTACTACCCAGTAATAATGTGATACGATAGCCAGGGTAGGCACTTTCAAAAAGGATAATGAACAATGATAATAACCCTTAATAAGTCATAAGAAATAATAAAGTAGGTAATGAGGTGCCAGTTTTCACAGTTAGCTGTGAAATGTTTCTCATGTTGACTTGAGAAAAACCATATAAGGGGATGAAAATGGCCATTTCTGTTGATTTACTCTCACTTCCAACATTCCTTCCTAACATCAAATTTGTGAACTGGAACAACGAAGCTTAACCATATTCTGATACATGTTTGGTGCAGAGAAATCCTTTGAAAAATGTGGAATCGATTGAAGAACAAGGAACAATAAGATATCAGCTAGTTTCTGGCTGATTTCCCATCTGACATTGTAAAAGTATCCAGGACTATTTGTTTAATTTGAAATAGAACAGTGAGCCATGGAACCACCCTGGAACCCCTCCTAGCACATATGCACATACACAGACCCCAGCAACTCGCTCCCTACCCACAGCCATCTGTCACGTGTGCCAACTGGAGCAAACCACTCATACTCAACAAGGAGCTCATTATAGCTTCCTCTTCATCCACGGGGCTTTTGGAAAAGCTCACAGTCAGGGTGAATGTGCAGCAGGGAGGGAAGGCATTCAGGACTGGGGTGCAGTCTCTTCCATCGCTTCTTGTCCACATCAAAGTGGAGGCATTTCAGTGACAACCATTATTATTGTCACCCAGGAGAACATCCCTTCTTCCTGGAACCCTGTTGTAGGCAATCCAGGCTGACCTGCTCTGGACTGCTTCAAGAGTTTATTTCATTTTTCCTTATCTGTAAGTGTGTTTCGACTCATTAATTTAATTTAAATTTTTCCCAGTTTCCCACCACCACAAGGGAAGTACTCACTGGAGCAGATTTTCAAGAGATACCACAACTCAGTTCCACCATCACAAACTTCATTCCCTGTGATTTCACTTGTGGTCAGCCCATATTTGTTATTTCAATGCTGTTTCCTACCCTTGAAACTCCATCAACTCTTTGGGACAGAGATGATTTTATTACATTGAATTATTTAGTGTCCAGCATAGCAAGGACTCGATCACAAATATTGCAATATATTAAACAAGAAATGCAAAGCTACAGAGGAAAACTCTGGCACAAACCCAAATCCTTTTTCTTAATGTCTACCTGAAGCAGATGTTAGTAGTACATGTAACGTGTGGGGCTTTGCTGATTTACACCCTTGTAAAAATCAGTATTCAAAGCTCCTTTTCACGTGCAGCTTCC
Organism: Zosterops lateralis; assembly: GCF_965231275.1. Taxonomy (NCBI): domain Eukaryota; kingdom Metazoa; phylum Chordata; class Aves; order Passeriformes; family Zosteropidae; genus Zosterops; species Zosterops lateralis. Next base: position 6,869,336 of record NC_139779.1, on the reverse strand, counting down.
ATCTAAGTAAAGGAGATACTACATATCAAAGGCAGCTGCACCAGCCACTTTAGATTTATTAGTAAATCCATTGAAAAAACATTTCCAATGAAATAAATCTCAGCCTGCTGACTTCCTCCTATTCTTTACTTATCCTCTTATTGATTTTTGTCTCGGAGATTTAAACCTCTCAATTTGTTTTACGAGACACTTGTCGAACAGATGACAAGAAAAAAGACAGTGCTGGATATTTTCTTTAGCAGTTTTAAGAAGAAATAAAGAGCATTTCTTTGAAATTAGTCTTGCTCCTGTGACACAGTAGGAAGAAAATATCTGACAAGCCCTTTAGAAGGCATTATCTCCGTGCATAGAGAAAGCTTACAGGCTGCCACCAACACAGCTTTGTGGCAGCAGTGCCCCAGAAGCTCATTGACAAGTTTGACATGTAAACAAGCTGTTGCTAAAAATATTTAACCTGGGGGACCCTGGCTAGTTGAAGGGGCTAGTAATGGAATACAGATCCTTTCACCTCCAGGCATCTGTTCCGAGCTACGCCATTGACTGAAAGTCATTATCGCTGGATGGCTGTGCAGAGGAGTGAGTAGGTGGGCTCTGCTCTGTGTCTCGTGAGCAAATTGGGGCATTGCTGAACCACACTGGGATTTTCAACAGAGAGCTGGGGGCTGGCACCTTCTGCTGGCTGGGGCCACTGCTCCCAGGAGGAAAATCTCCTCAGTTTATTTCCCTGCAGCTCCTCTCCGGGGATGTGTCACCTGGCAGGGATGTGTCACCTGGCAAGGACATGTCACCTGGCAAGGACCTGTCACGTTGTAGGGACCTGTGTCTTTGCAACAGCCCCTTCCCAAGCTGCTGTTGCTGTTCTGGAGATGAGAGAGGATGAAGAGAGAAAATGGAGGGGAATATCCATCCCCACCCCATTCCTGCCCCAGCCTGAGCCTGTCCAAGCCGATGGATGCCAGGCACTGCCCTGGAACCCAGATGCCACCTGGTTATGTCTAAAGGCTCCCTATTTAATCCTAAAGGTTCTCTAATCAGGCTTTTCCAGGAAAAGATATACAGAGGCTAAAACAGCACCTCCACCTTGGAGATCCACCTTCTGGAGCAGGAGTGACAGTGACAAGGGACATTCCAAAAAGTGAGGCACTGACAATTTACCCCTGGCAGGGCAGAGTCCTGCCAGACCCAGCACCTCTCCTCAGCTCCACAGTGCTGAGAAGTTTGGGAAGGGGAATTTCTATTCCCACACGTTTTAAATTGCCGTTACTTCACTTCTCCTCCTTTGCTCTGGGCTGTGTGCTCCGATGGCTGTGCTGCCTCTCAGGCAGGCAAACAGCTTTCCCTCCATTTCCTTACGCAGCTTGAGCAGCTCTCCAGCTAAAATCATGCCCTGAAGAGAGACCCAGAGGCAGTGCCACTACTCCAGAGACCTTGGGCTGTGTTACCCCATTTTGGTATCATTTTAACTCTGCTTTGTTCCCCCGAGGTGACAGCGGTGCCCTCACGACAGTGGCCGGGCCTCCTTCCCTCAGCAAAGGTGGCGCCACTCAGGGGCCCTGCCCTGCCCTTCACAGCCTCCCAGCAGCCATAAACAGCTGAATTTCACACACATCGTATGAAATAAATATATATATATATATGTCATATATATATGAGTGTTATAGGTGGGAGAGATTGCTCCCAGCCTGGGGATTTGTTCGGGTATGGAGGCCCTGACATCCTGACAGGCCGGGATGGCTGTGAGGAGACCGGCCTGAGGGAAAGAGGTGAGAAATTCTCACTCAATCCCTGCTGTCTAGAAAAAAAACACTTTTCCAAACTTGGTGTTTCTGCCCCAATGGCTTCGGGCTGTCAGAGGACAGCGGGTGCCCTGTGAGGGGGCTGGTGCTGTGTCATCGGCCATGAGCCGCTCCTGAGGGGGATTTAAAGCTGATCTTGTGTCCTTACAGGCCTTTCTGTGCCACAGAGCAGGAGGAGTTGGATCCATTATGTTGTTTTTATTGGTTTTTTTTTTAAATTACAAACCTGGCACCTCTTCTAGTTCCCATTTGCAGGGTTTTCAATTCCCATTTACAGAGAAATCTCATCCCAGGAGCTCCAGGGCAAACTCCCTCTCCACAGGCACAGGGACAATCGCCAGGCAAGGTTGGTGTTAATTTAACTTTGGGAACAGCAGGAACAATAGGACTGGAAGGGGCCTTCTGGTTCATCACACTAGTCTTCTGTTGTTAGAGGCAACTATATTATATAATCCCTTTTGCAAATGATGCTGGCTCTATCCTAAAGCGAGGTGGGTTATTTTTGTCCCCATGTCCACGGGAAGGCCCTTGGAGAACCTCCCTGCTGTAAGAATATCTTCATACAAGGAGCATCTTGCTCACCACAGAGCATTTGTTGTTGATCTCCAACCACACAGCCCAATTTGAATCCTATTACATTTCATTCCTAATGCTGCAATGCCCAGGATCATATGAGTCTTCTCCCGGAATACTCTGGCCCTCCACATTTACAACACTGCCCTTATTTTTTTGTCACCAGCACAGTCCTATAGCAAGATCATTGATTCTGTTTGATATTTTTATCAGTCTAAAGGTTTTGCCTGGAGATCCCTTCAGCATAGCCCTCATCTCCCTTTTTGAAGAGAATGCATTGAGCAGAGCTTATCCAACCTGGATAAAGATATTTATTCCCATATTCTTTTCTTTTTTTTTTTTTTTTTTTTTTTTTTTTTTTTTTTTTTTTTTAATTCAAATTCAAGTTTGTATCTGCAACTCGTGTTCTTTTATCATATATTGTAAGGATGCTGTGTCCCACGTTGGCTGAGAGCTTTATGAACCCCCTGGAGAGCCCTTGGATGCCACACCTTACTGTATCTCTAATATTTCAGCATATGTTCCCTATATTTATAGCCTCCATTGTCTTTTACTCTGACTCCATGCAGATTTTTTGATGCAATTACGTGTCACCCTGTCTACAGGACTTGTTTCCATCTGATCTTTTGGCAGGACAGGAGAGAAAAGGAACAATGTAAGACCTTAACTACTTAGTGCAGAAAATCCAGAGGGATCTTCTGTTTTCTTGTGTACTCACTGTCCCATTTCAGGTGGGCATTTCAGAGGAGGGCTCCTGTTACAGAGACCTGTTTCCCACTCTCTTTCTTGGCACTTCTTAGAAGGTCTCTTTGGAAGGGACTAATGGCCCTCTGGGACAAGCCTTCTTCTGCCAATGACCATAGGTCAAAAGTGAAACTGAACAGTGGAGAATAACCGGATAAAATGCACTATAAATCTTGACATTCTAATTGAGAACTGTCCAATGCAAACTGCAGTTGTGTGTCTGGTTTACCTCAATGCCGTACAAGAGGCCAGATCCTGCCTTCCTTAATGGCTTGAAGTATCCTACTGACTTTTTACTAGGACTTCTCCCTTGATTAAGACAAGCAGGATTTGCTCTTTGAAAAGACTTAAAGTTTGATAGTTAATGCAATTTCTGCAGCCAGAGCAGCAGAATGATGGTTTTGATTTCACAATAAAGGTACGATCTTCTCATCTTTCAGACAACAGTGACGTGGCTGTGCATGTGTGTGTGGGGACAGAGATTTGCAGGACAAGAATCTGTGGATAAATACAGCTCATAAAGAGAATGTTTTACTGAAGCAAAATTTGCCTGAACATATCATGCCATCTAAGATGTTTTATAGATATTTTTGCTGTCTGAGGTAAGGGAGAGGATTACACCTATTTTACAGACTGGTGAAATCGGAGCATAAAGAATTTAAATGACTCAGCCAAGATCACACAGTAATTCAGTAGCAGACCCCAGCAGAGCCTGGAGTGCCAGTGCTCAGAACACTGGCCCAAACGGTCTCCTTGGCCTTGTCATCTCTGTCAGATGTACATCACTTTCAGACACTTAAAATGCAGAGTCAAAAATAGAAGAACAGAACTTGTTTATTCCTCTGCTTATATATTAAACATAACTTTGCTTTCAGTGAATAGTTTTGTTGTTTATATTTTCATGGGAATTCTAATCTTTGAAGCAATTCATTCCAGACTTTTGCTATTCCCTTTTACAAAGCAATGCATAGATACTGGAGCAGAACTGCTGCTATTACAAGCAGACCACTGTGGTTCCCATCCTGGAAGCTCAAGAGAACTATCCTGTAACATTAGACTACAACAGCATTTTATTAATGTTACACCTTGGAGCTCTTTTCTGAATAGGAAACTTTCCTCCAAATTTATTTGAAATTATATCCCTCTGCCCTGAGCTAATTTTTTTTCAGCCTGGTTAGCATCATAAAATGGATCATTAATATGTCCTTTGAAAGGGATGCCAGTTCTGTGTAGCTCATACAGTCTGTATGTGTTGGTGCAAAGAAATTTGCTCCTACTGTACAGGATGTGTGTGCCAGAGAAGAGAGAGAGGGTTAAAAAGGGAAAACATATACTGGAATGTAGTGGCATAACAAATCCATCCCTAATCTTGAAAGCTCCATAGTGCATGAGTAATGAAACTAAGGATGAATTATTACGACTTGCACTCATAATTTACAGGTACGAGTGTATTATCTTACAGCATAAATATTCCATTTAGGCTTTGTGATGGGGTTTTTCTCCATATAGGAAAATAAAAGTAGTATTAGTCACACGTCCATAGCTTTGTCAGTGGTTGCAGAATGTTTTTCTTTCCAAGAGGAAAGCGTACTAAATAATGCAAAGCTTCTATTTAGGCTGCTTTTTCATACATTGACACTTCCAAAATCTAGAAACAGTTCTTTTAATTTTAAGGGCTACAATGTCTGCTCCCTTTATTCCTGCCCTTTATCATCTTACACACCACATTCTTATAGACAAGGGGGGAAAAAAACATTCCAGTGTCTAATAAATCTGAAATCCATCAGGGGCTGCAAAGTGTTCATTCTCCTGCCTTGGTTCAGATCGTGTTACATTCAGCAGCACAACAAATGCACTTTGTGCCCCAACACCAATGCATTAGGCACTTTCCTTCATTTTTCCAGGGTGGGAACTGAATCCATTTTTCAGAGTTTTGAAAATTTTTAACCAAAAGAGTAGCTGCATAACTGATTCACACACAAAGAGAGGGGAAAAATCGCATTACAATAGTTGTTTCTGAGCAGAATTTTAATATTGCTAAAGGACTTAAAAAATATTTTGTGCTTCAAGCCTTCTCTAGCATGCAGTGCTCTACCTTTGGTTTTCTGAGCTAATTTATGAGAAACTCTCTGTGTGCAGGTCTCAGTAGTCCTTTCTTGCTCTTAGACCTTTTGCTGCCTCTTATACTGAAGCTGCACATGCTGTGCTTTCACAAATGGGAATTTTACTTTTGTTCTTTCCTGTTGCATTTCCCTAAAATAAAATACACTGAGGGGGGACAAGTATTTTGTTACTGTTTGTATAAGGAAATAATGTAATGTGGGGCCAACACTCTGGGCACACCAGTACTGATTTTCTAACACATGATCTCACAAGTATGAGAGATTTTATTTCAATGAGCTCAGTCCATGGCTATGGACCTAAAAGAGGAGTAGATTAATAGGTGTCAGGCAATTTAAGAGTTTCTTTCTGACCCTTGTAGACAGCTTTTTTTCAGAAGAGCTGAGCCCTCAGCAAGGTGAGTTCTAGAAATCAGAATCCAATTATGCTTCTAAAAACAATGGCACTTCTCTCAGATCTCTTACTCAGTTTCTAGTTCTGTGAAAGGAAGGCATTAATAATGAGCTAAATCGTTAATAGTGAAATGGTCAGGGGAACATATCTATGAAATGCTTTTAGATTCAGAGATGCTAAGAAAAATTAAAACAAATAAATGATTTGTAGAACAGATCTGTCAAGTTTAAAAATGTCCTTGGAGATAATATTTCAAAACTTGTTCCACACAAAAATTAAGTTATATTTATCAAAAGGGGAACTTTTGCTAAGTGAATATTGACCAGTGTGTACAGCTTAAGGAAGAAACTGCAGTTTTAGCTGATGTAACTGGGGCACTTCCACAAGGCACAAGCTTTCAAGTGTACAGACACAAAATTTGAAGGGCAGTAGCAAAGAAAGAGAAAGAAGAGAGGTGCTGAAAGACAAACTTTCAAATGAGTGCATGCTCATCTGAAAGAGCTGCTGCATTTGTGTGCACAGAATTTAGAGGGGGGTTACCCTCACACATGAACATTTTCCTACATACCAAAATTAAGCCCTAATATATTTCCAGGTTTGAAAATATGGGCACTGAGGGGCCTGCAGATCTGTAGGACAGAGCTGCAATCAGGGTTAGGTCCCAGCAAGGATTCACTGTTGTATTAATATTTTTTCTTGTCCTCAGCTTAAACAGAAGAGACAGCAGAGCAAACACTCCAGCCCACCCCACTGTCAGCTGCTGTGCTGGATTGAACAAGACCAGAATTTACTGCTCTTATAACAGCTAAAAAGATAAATTATGCCTTCCATGTTACTTTTGCCAAAACGGTGAGTTCTTTTTCCTCTTATCATTAAGTCTGATAATCTGAGCATGCAGTGTATTGAAGAAGGTGCTTCTGCTGCACACTGTTTTCATCAGGAGCAGTTTACCAAATGTGAAAGACTATAAATGTTACTGGAGTTTCCTTTTGAAAAAACAGTGTTCACAATGCTGGCATGAAATTCTTGCCTGAGGAAAGGATGTTATGGTCATTTAGAAATCATAGGTGGAACCAGTGAGGTAGCAAAGGGAAAAAAGCACTGTGGAGAGGCATCTCAAGGAAAAATGTCTGTCTGGTGGTCCTTCCTTTCTCTGGCTGGCCTTTGGGTGGCCAGCAACACCACTGTAAGCTGTAAGGAATCCCCCATTTAAGCTAAAGAAGATGGTCACATTTTAAAACAGAAGTGTGTTTAGAGCTGTAGTCCCCAGTGAGGATTTCTTAAGAAACGGTTGAAACTGTCAGTTCTTTAGGAAAGCTGGAGGTATTGCAGCCATTTCCTATCAGATGATGTCTCTCTAACTATGAAGGGTGATAGGACTACTTTGAGCAGATTAGATTAAATAAGAAACTTGACTTCATTATTGCTGATGGAAACACAGAGCTTAATATTCTGTGCAAAATTATATTTTGAAGGAAAACCTCCTTTTAAGTAAGACTATACCAGTTCAGAACTGTTAAATTTGATACTGCTGTAACATAACACATTTCAAAACTGAGTGTCAAGAGGTAGAAATGTTCCAGTCCTGTAAGAGCAAAGTCATAAACTTTGACATTTTTTGTGGTCTTTGTTTCTACTTTTTAAATGAATTTCCATCAGAAAACCTTGTGTGGGAAAAAAGTGTGGCAAAGCATCTTGAGGCAAGTAATAATTCAGTGATTGTTTTAGGCTCATTATTCTTATTAAATAGTGAGTAAAGTAATCATAATTTATCTATGGCCTCTGTATTTTTGTTTGCAGTACAAAGCTGCAACAGAGAGCTCAGTGAGTAACCTTGTTGCCCGAGCAGCACTGGCATCCCTGATGATTCTTGTACACTAACAGGGTAATAATAAACAGAAATGCCTTTTGAATTACAAGTTCCATTGAAATCACAGGGGGAAGGTCAGCGTTTGCCAAATTGAGGAAGACAAAACTGGCATGAAAGGAATTTTATGTTGGAGCTTCTCAGAGGGGATTAGAAGTGCTTTTTTAATAGTGACTGCAAAGGAGCTGGAATGGTGTCACTGAATGTGCAGATATTGCCCTGCTTGTGCTCATCCACACACAGCCACCACATACAGCAGCACAAGGACTAAAGGCATGAGGCTGCTGTGATGTTTGAGGGGGTTTCAAAATACATTTTTTTCATCCTTCATCTCCACATGCTAAATATATAATAAGATACCTTGTTTTCTTGCCCTGCAGACCCACATGACCAAAATGAGGGACATTAGTAAGTGTTGGAAAAAGTATTCAAGTGTGAAATGAATTTCTCAAACATTAATAAGTATTTCTAGAACCTCAGTTTCATAATTTGACAGTTCCACAGTTAATAAATCACAGCAAAAGCAAAGTGTGATAACAGCAGAGCAAAAGGAAGCCTGGATGTATGAAGTGCAACTGAGGGATAAGTGAAAGAAGCATGCTGATGACCCTGAGTTTACTTTTGGGTTTTCTGAGCTTTCACTCAATTAAATTCATTCCTCTCCTCTAAAGACCTATTATGTGCCTTTACCTACGTTTCTAACTGATTTTTCCTGTAATTCAGCTCCTTTGCCAAGTTATTTTCATGATTTAAGGAGTACTGATTAAAAAAAAAAAAAGAAAAAGAGTAACACAGAGATGAAAGGAGCATCCACACTGTATTCGAAAAGATTTTCTGAAGAGGTGGGTTGATTTTAATTAACTTCCTGAATGAAACAATTCAGGTCTGGAGCTGGCAATCTCCAATAATCACTTTTTGGCCTCTGGATGAAAAAGGGAGTCAATTACACAAAACAATGCAACAAAAAGGCAGTCAATGGAAGGAAGTAGTTTTGTGTATTACAGCATTACACACATTAAGAGAGGCCCAGGATCCAGAAGCCCAACATGAGATTAGTCCCCACTGTAGTAGACACTAAATACACATTGCAAGAGACAGCCCCCTTACTCCAAAGCTTATCTTCTCTGCAAGACTAGTTCCTGTTTATGTATTTTGAGCATTTCCCCTAATTCAAACTATATGCACAGAAAAAGCCTTAACTTTATTGTGAGTTGCTGTCCCAGGAGTCCCACAAACTGCAGGTCCAGTTACCCAACAACTGATGTGACCATAATGGGAACATCACTTGGCATCACTCAGCTGCTCCTTCATCCCTAAATCTTACCCTCTGTACCACCTTTTGTGTATTCTGAAAAGAGGTGACTTAGATTTTCCTTAGGTGGAGCTAATATCATAATACAGAACTTGAGGAAAAGTCCAAAATATTTCTGTTGCCATTAAGCAAGACAGATAAGAATGAGAGAACAACAACAAAAAAAGATCTGATAGAGAGAATGCCTTGCCCAAGCTCCTGATAAGAGAGTACTAAGCAGATCTTTGTTCAGTTCTTGCTGCTGCAGGATCCACAGCAACACAGCACATCCTCACTTCAGACACACATCTGTGCTACTGCATATCCAACCTACCCAGCAAAGCTCCCAGGCCTCTGCTGAGCAGGGAGTGTAAGTCAGGAGGGTTGTGTTAAACCTGCTCAGTGCTTTCCACTGCTGGGAGAGAGAGAAAACCCTTGAGAGGGAGTTCTGAGTCTGAACTCTGTCACCTGTCAGTTCCACTGACATTAATGTGGTGATTCTGGGTTAGGATTCGGTTTAGGAAGGCATCCTCAAGCAGCAGAGCACAATGGTTTGAAAGCAAGAATATTTATGAAAGGTTGCTCTGGAGTGGTTGTTTTTATTGATAAAATTCAAACCAGAATCTGACCCACTGACTCTATGCCCAGAATACAATTTAACCAGCAAGGTAGTATCTGTGGTAAGGAAACAAAACCAGCCTTTAAAAGTGATATTTCCTTTATTACCCCTGCTCTGTTTTTCCTTTTGTCAGCATAATCAGTGAGTTAAGGAGTAAACAGAAGGGGGCTGTGGGAAAAGTAGGGAAGCTTCAGGGTTGTGCTTTTATCAGAATGGCACAAGTCCCATTGGTTCAGTCTGAATTGCCTGATCTGGGGATTTGGCAAAAAAAATTTTGAAACACTTGAAAAATGAATGAAAATTATCCTGAATGGGAGGAAGAAAAGCTCAAAGTAAATAGCTTAAGTCAATGTGTCCAAATGTCACATGTAAGGATGGCTCTGCTCTGCTTAATGACAGGAGAGCAAGGAAGGTAAGGGGGAGGAAGGGACCCCTTTTGAAGGGCTGTTGTTCTAATGTACCTGTGTTTATTTTAAAAGCTTTTCAAGGAGGTAGGGAGGGAAGCTACTGTCTCTCAGTGATAAAAGTTGAGTGATTGAAGATCCCATTTGAGGGCAATCTGTTCTCTGTCTCTGTAGTTGCCCACAAAATACCTGATATGCAAGGAAAGCAAGCTCAGGAGAATGTGGCTGGTGGGATAGGACTAAGAATCAGGACTCCTGGACTTAATTTGACTCTGTATGCAGGGAATTGACTTGGAAGTTCAGTGCAAACACCTCTCTGGCAAATGAGGACCTCAGCCTTTCCTCCCTTCCTAAGAGAGGGAAGCAGTGAGGCTGAAGGAGTGTCTGCCATACAGATTGGGTTCATGGTGAAAAGGGGCTCAAGTAGTACCTGGTAGGTAAAACAGACCAGTGTGCAGAGCAGATCTTTACTAAAGGAATTCTAATTCCTGTGCCTCCTCTATTCCTGTTCTAATTAGCCATGGTGTGTGGACACCTGCACCCACCATCTCCCTCTTATGTGGCAAATAATCTCATGGTTTATGGCTCTTGTGTTATGAAGGGATTCTTGCACAGTGTCTGATATTAAATATCAAGCTTGAGTCTACTCTGCTGTGTGTGTGCCAGTCTGTTTTAAAAGACAAAAGCTTTTGCTTCAGTTGCTGTCATGTACAGACACTGTAACCCGGCTCTTGTGGAGAAAGCTGGCTGTGGAACATCTCCCGGCAGGTTGCTGAAGATAAAAGGTATTCATGGTTTTAGTTCCAGGAGATTGTTCAGCCAGAAGTTCAGAGTCAGTTCCAGCACTCGCTGACCCCTGCTGTCCTCACACACCTCAAAATGGCCCTTTTTCAGCAGAGAGGAAAAATCTCTTTCTCCCTGCCTCTCTCCTGTGCTCGCTCTCATGTAACATTGTCCTTTACAAACAATGACATGTTCTCACTGCTTCTCGTATGCCCTTCCATTGAGATGAAAAGCTAAGTCCAGATTTGTTTTTGCTGTCATTCCAAATGAAGCCAGAAGAGCTATTCTGGGAATCATCTGCACTCTGCACTTTACCTAAACAAATTTGAAAGGACAGGTTTTTGAATGCAACTGATCCTGCAAGGTACACAGGGCCTTTAGTCAATGAGAGAGAAGGACATTCCCAGCCACACTGGGGAAGACTGGGCTTTTTCATTGCACACGCAAAATCCAAACCTGATCTTTCTGCTTCTTTTGGGATGTGATCAGATTAGTCCTCAGAAAACATAATAAGTAAGAGAAGAGAGAAAGAGAGAAAAGAAAGAGAGAAAGAGAGAAAAGAAAGAAAGAGAGAAAGAGAGAGAGAGAAAGAGAGAGAGAGAAAGAGAGAGAGAGAAAGAGAGAGAGAAAGAGAGAGAGAAAGAGAGAGAGAAAGAGGAAGGAAGGAAGGAAGGAAGGAGGGAAGGAAGGAAGGAAGGAAGGAAGGAAGGAAGGAAGGAAGGAAGGAAGGAAGGAAGGAAGGAAGGAAGGAAGGAAGGAAGGAAGGAAGGAAGGAAGGAAGGAAGGAAATAACAAGCAAGCAAGCCCATAGAGAAAACAACTAAGTCAGGAAAGTCTGAGGACACGAGGCCAAAGCTGGAATACAGTCCCCTAAGTGCTGGTCCTACCCAGTCCCCAGCGTGCCTGGTGACAGAAGGATCAGATTTTCACACACACATAACACTCTGACTGTGCCTAGCAAACTGAGCTGGTTTGCAAATCTGATAATTTTTTGGTGTGGTTAAACAGGAATTGAGCTGTTAAAAGGTGAGTGCCCAAAGACTTTGAACAAATTGTTTTATATTCATGCAGACAAATCCTTTTCACTGGTATTTCTTTATGGCTTGTTGCTCCCAGCCCAGTACTGTACTTTGGCCTTTTTACTTTACTGTGACAGAGCCACTTTACAGTAATTCTAAAAACTCTTTAAAATGCCTCACTTTATTTTCTGTGGCCAGGTTTTAACAGGGCACATGGTGACCAGGAGGCACAGACAGAAGAGATGACAGATAAATTACTGATAGACAGTATAGACAATGGACAAAATGAGGAAGAGGAGTTGGAACTTCTTACAGAATGGGGGAAAGTAACTTTGAAAGGTCATAGATGGAAAAGAGGACACTTCTGGAGACAGGGAAAGACCTAATCAAGATAGAAGCAATCTTCTCCTAAATTTGATGGAGACTGGAATCTTCACTAAGCATTTTTTTCCTGGTGAGTGCCATGAAAGAAGAGGAATTGCTCCTTGGAAAGCAAGGCAGTTCAAGGACTACAAGGTGAGATCATCACAAACAGGTTAGGTTAGTTTATTAATATTGAAGTTTAGTATTAATATTAATAATACTAATACCTACTATGCAGAGGCATTTTCTTATCTCTTCTATGACTTTCAGTAAATGAACACAAAATTTCCTAGAAATAAGCCTGACTGCTGTCCCAAAGCCAAAACAAACAGCACCACCCCAGCAAGTCTTCAGATAAGTTTGGATGGTGTTTAGTGCCAATCTCAGCACAGAATTCCTGGACAAAGAGAATCGAGGCTCAGCGTGGCACAGCTCAGGCAGTTTGAATCTGGGTTAGGTTCTGTGTGCCACCTTCATTTTCTCTAGGTCACCACTGGAATGAACCACAGAGGGCAAAGAGTCACAGATTCTGACCCCTCAAATATCTGTCCCTGTGAGTTGGGCTCTTTGTCCTTGAGGATCTCGGGCTGTCACTTAATGGAGCTGCAGCCCAAGAAAGGAGACAGATGGTACTGATGGGCTGAAATTATACTCGGCTAAGTGCAAAGCTATAACTGCTATTTGTCATTCTAGCATCGCTGATTTGTCTGGAGAGAAAAACAAATAACTTGTTGGGGGAGTAAGAAGCGCCTGGCTGTGGCCAGGCCAGATTGGAAGTGGGTGTAAGGCTCAGCACACAGAGACCCAGGTGCCATCAGCACTCGAGGGAGGTTATTAGGATATCATTTCAGTTTCTTTCTCTGTCTGTCTCTCTCTGTCTCCGCTTGCTGTGGAGGTGGAAGGTGCGGGTGTTGTGAGGTGAACTGGGGAGGGAAGATAAAAATCTGTGGTAAGGAAATGCTACAGCTTTATCTCTGTTCTTTGATGTGGCAGGACAAATTAATTGATAACAGAACCAGCCAAAGCAGATGTGGTCATGGCCTCCTGAACTGCTCTACTGCAAGGAAAGGGCCAAGCAACATCAAAGACAAAGGTCAGCCAGCATTCCCCAAGCACAAAAAGACAAATCATGACAGGCAAATAGCTCAGGCTGCCATTGGGAAGGAATTATTACCACAAAAGATGATGTCTGGCACATGGCCACTATCCTGATCAGCTGGACACGGTGGCTTCTCTTCTCTGCAATTTCCTTCTGTACCCAAAGGCAGAGTTTGGGCTTAACATTTTCCTGTGGAAGTGACTGTCACTTTGTGTGCAGTGGCACAGGAGAATTAAAGCACAAAGCAGAATCCAAAGACCTGGCCAAAGCCTGTGCAACAGGGTTAGAAAACCAAGTTCATTTATTTCCATGTAGCCATGTCTTTTGAAACTACCACTAACCTATTTGTTTACTTTGTGGAAAGAGTAAAAATATTTGGTTTCTAGTCCAAATTCTATCATTTGCTGGCTGTGAACTGTGGGTAAATCAGTTCTTCTCTTGTCTCTGACCTTGTAAACTGGAGGTGATGAAGTCTACTCTGAGCTCCAGAACTAACAGAACTCTAGATGATATTTGGTATTTCATATTGAGTATTGTTTGTTTCAGCCATTCCCTTTACTGTTTTCTCTGAGCATCTTGATGTTTTTCTAACATGTTCACGACCCATAACAAACATTTCAGGAATCACCCAACACTAAACCCTCATAGCAAAGGAGCTGAGTGCCCAGAAGTTCTCAGGCTGGTTTCTTTGCTCTCTCTTTCTCTATTTGAGAACAGAAATATTTGTCATTCAAATACTGTGACCTTCAAAGCTGAAACCTTCCTTGACAAGTAGTTATTAACAAACTTGGGGTTTCTATGTTCCCTTTTTTCCATCGCATTGGATTCCTTATATCTTTCAATGTACTCATCCTGGCATTAACCTGCAGCATCAGCATGGTGTAATAATCCAGCATGGCATTAATCCCTTTTTCTTCGCCTGCTGTCCAGGTGTTTTTCCAAGCTATGTCTCAGTTTCTCATCCTGACACTCATCTCATGCCTCTGCCCATTGATTTATTGCTGGTAAGAAAGCCAGCAGACCAAGGGATTCTGGACAGAAGGCAGCCACAAAACTTTCCAGCCTCATTCCTGGGCATCCCAGGACATGGAATCATGTAACATAGAGAGCTGTGCCACAGCTGAAATATAAGCAGAATATCTAAATTACTGATCCACTCTCACTGAGGAAACCTGCAGCTTATCAAGGGATCTGAGCACATACTCCAGGACTTGATACAGGGCTTTAGCTACTCTTCCCTCATTCACATGAGTAGAGTTACTGCACTGCACACTGACCGTTTTGGAATTAATTTCTTTTCACTATAGTAAGGCAGTTCAGCAGCACAACTTAGTGTGCTCAGGCATCCCAGGAGAGTTGCACACACTGGCTACCAAGAGATGCTCAGTTGTTCCACTTTTAAGTGTCCTTGTGCCCATTATAACATTGTAATAAAAATAACCAGAAGCGGGTATGTGTTCCCAGCAGGCATCAGTGATTCATAGCAAACTGTAAAAACCAATGCATGACATAGATAAAGGCATTTGAAGCCTCAAGACACAACTGTGGTGTGTGTGTGTGCACCCTGCACTACGTCACCAGGAACCAGAGGACTGCAAAAGCTCTTCCCCCACAGCGAGCAACAATAACTCAGTGGGACAGGTCACATTTGGCATCAGCCAGAACCAGTCCTGCTCCTGCACAGAAACTTAAAGGAGATATCACAAAAGTAGAAAAGCTCTGGGAGGCAGCCTGGACAATGTTCTCTGAAGTTTTTCCTTCAAGGAATATGGGCAGATTAAACCACAATGCTCCTTTTTTTTTTTTTGCTCCTCTGTAAAAGCAGAGGCTTGTCAGCTCTCTCAAAGGACCTCAGCTCTCCACTTGCAGACCTGTGACTCCCCTGGGGGAGGGAATATCTCCATCACGGTGTGATGCCTACTTGGTTTCTTGTTTGCTTTTGTTTATTTGGTTGGTTGGGTTTTTACTGGAGACAAGGGTTGAGTGGCTTTTATCCCTCTTACCCGGTGTAACCTTGTGGACATGGAAAGTTACACTGCAGGGAAAAGCTGGATGGGGAGGCTGGTAAATGTGTCACACTAGAGAAATAAAGTATTTTATACTTAGTGGGATGTTTGTAGATGTGAGAGCAGCTACACCTTCTCAGACCTAAAAATGAGCTCTACTGGTTTTAGGGGGAACACTCCCATTTGCAAAAGTAAGAATCCAATGCACTGAAGTTATTTCTGATTTAAATTCATTGTAACTGCAGGAGAGTTAGGACCCAACTAGTGCAATTCTGACAAGTCTGAGGAAAAGGGGAACTGATGAAATTTGTAGCTGGAATGTGAGAGGCAGTACCATTCTGGGCTGTGGGTATGCACACCAGGAGAGCTGGTCCTGGGCCTCCAAGTGACCCTCATTCATCTATAGCTTCTCTTTGCCTTGGTTTTTCTGTCTGTCAGGGTGGGAAAGTGACATTGACCCTTTTTTGGAAAGTGATGTGACAAGCACAAAGTATTAGACAGCTGTGGGAAGCACTGAGAGATCTCTTGGAATTACAGATACAGAAACAAGGAAAGATTTTGTCAGCTGGATGCAAGGACTAAAAAAAAAAAAAGACATTCTGACATGCTATTGCTGCTGAAGTGCCCTCCCTGGAGAGGTCTGGCGAGGGCATTTCTCAGTGCCCACTCTTTATCTGAACTCCTCCGCATGCCTCAATCCTAATCCAGCACAGCAGAGACTCATCCTATTGTGTTAAAATCAAATGCACTTACAGGTAAATGTCACTCTGCCATAAAAAGAAAGGAAACCACTTAACTTTCTGTTTCTTTGTCTACCTGCCTCCATAATAGTTCTTGTCAATTTACATTATTCATGACTACCAGAGAGAACTTAAAATGTATCTTTCAATGGAATATAATGCAAACAGTTTTGTGTGTGGGCAGGGTAAAACAAAATAATAATTACAATACACGATGATAGCACTTATAACAAAATATTATTTCCATAAAAAGACTTCTGTGGCAGGATTACACACTCCAGCAACAATAAAAAATAGCAAGAAAGTAAAATATCTCTGCTGGCTTGTTAGATTCTATCAATGACACTGATGGTTTCATTGTCTAAATAAACACTGTGTGTAGATAAAGTGTGACCTGCAAAGTGAATCATTAGATTGACAGGATAAAGCAAATCAACTTTCTTCTGTCTTTTTGCCTCCCACCCGACACATAATCAGACTTCTCCCTATGTGGGCACTCCAACTGCAAGCATCTGTCAGGATCAGCTATTCTTGTAGCTTAGGTTTGGGAGTTTATGATAATCTGACAAAATTGCATCAGTCCATTTCAGACATTTTTCCCCCCTCTTTCCAGCAACAAGACTACTTAACATTATGTCTTTAAATGAATATTAGCACAGGTCATTTGATTTTGCAACTTAGTACAATGCCCTTCACTGTATGTCTGCACGTATCTGTGTGTGCACATCAAATGTGTGGAATCTACTTAAAAAGAGCACACAGGGCAATGCAGCTACCCCAGCCTAAATCAGGGAATGGAAAACCTAAAGGAAAGATTTTTCCCCTGCTCTAATTGAACTCCTGCTGGTTTTTCCTGGTAGATTTATTCTACTTTATTGTGAAGTAAATACTGTTGGATTAAGGGTCTCAGCGTATCAGACCCCAAAAGCTGTGTGAAACACTAAGAGGATACTCAAGAGTATGTAGCACATTAATTAGCTCTGCTGTCCAAAGCCAGAACAATAAATATTAAGGTGATAGTGTTGGCACAAAATAACTAAAGCAAAATCATGCCCAAACTCACAGCTCCAAGTGAATCCAAAAAAACAGCTGACTGTCTATGGAAGATAAGGTGACAAGGACATATTCTCCTACAGCCTCAATCAGGACATCCCACAGGTCACAGGTCACACAGTGACGAGCACTTGATGAAAACAAAACTGTTAAAAAAATACACCTGTAGAAGTGATTGGCCTGTGTTGCACTGTGTGAAAAATGACAACCCAGAACATCACCTGCCTACCACCAGCTCCTCTGAAATTGCCACTGTTAAGAATTTTTTGGCAATATTTTTGCTGGAAGAGGTCCTTCCCATGTTACTACAGAGCCTTGATGAACCCCCATTGATTCATCTTCCCCAGGACTCTGGTGACCTTTCTGTAGGCTGGAGATGTTTCAGAAACTATTAATCTCTTCTCTGGAGTGTGTAGAGAAAACCCATGGAGAGAAAGGCTTCCAGGATCTTCCTCAGCCCTGTCAACAAAGATCAGAGCCAGAAACTGGGTTTCTTGCTTGGCAATGCACAGGAATAAGGACAAAGCTATTACAGGGCAGGGCTGTGTAAAGAGGTAGGGCTGAGAAACACCGAATGGAAAACAATGCTGCTCAGTAAATATTGATAGATGTTCCCTGCTCTCCCTCCACTGCTGCTGCACAGAGATCCCCTTCCCTGCTGCCTTGCAGACTGTCACTCTGCACACTGGAACATTGCTTCCCTTCACCTGAGGGCTGATTCATTTACAGCAGCTTTCTGCATTTGCTCTGGAAAGTCAAGGGGTAATAGAGGCAGGAGGAACCTTTCCACTCAAGACTTTGCTCAAGGACAGCAGCACAAATGCAACAACCCCAGCTTACCACAAGAAATGAGGTGAAAGGTTTTGTCAGTGTTCATCAGTGTTCATTTCACTAGTACTGATTTCCCATTTTGGTGGAAAGATCAAGGGCTGAATGTTGAATAGGAGGGAGACTAAACCAAACTTTCTTCTCAGGAGATGATCATTGTGGGTCAGGCTTGAAGCGTATTAGCTGGGTATTAAAAGGGGAAGAAATGCTGAAACTCCTGCTATGCCTGTTTGGCAGATAAAGAATTTCAAGCTCTGGGGCAGACAGATCAACAATACATTCATATTAAGAAGTGTCTGTGAGATTTGCTAACAACTTCAAGTACCTCAGGGCCAGGACCGTGGCCTTTCATGTGTTTATAAAGCACACAACTCAACTGAGCCCTGGTCTGAGCAGGGCAGCCACGTCTCTGCAGCACAGGGAGAAGCTGTACATCAGTTCTGTGGGCAAATATGTGCCAGAGGAACTGTACAGCTCAGCAATACAGCCCTTAGAGAGATTTCAGTCATAAATGGCCTGTCCAATCTTCTCTTCCTTCCACTGAGCAAGGGCTTCTCCCCAAACATAGAGAGGGATGGGGCTGAGGTCCTGAACACGAGCTGAGAGCTGAATTCAGCTCTGGTTGTCACAAACTCCAGAGTGAGTCCTGCTCCTGCTTCACCACAAGTTTTGTTTTTAACCGAAGTGAAAGAACTTGGTGTGGGATGCTCTGAAAGTGTCTCAATTACTTCAGAGCAAGAGAAGTGACTGAAGTGCTGTGCTCTCAAGCTTCTGGCCCTCAGAGCAGCACAGCTGCTCCCTCTGAACAGCATCCTGGAAACCAAACTGAAAATTCAGTGTAGAAATGTGTTGTGGAGTTGAATTTGATGACTTTTTCAAAGCACCAACATAAATACTGATTATCAGTTTGCTGCAACAAAGGGAGAATGAGGTGAGGTGGAGGAACAAGGTTCTCTCACTAGATTGCTTTCAGTCAGCCACCTCTGCTTTTGCATGCAAAGTTGAGGTAGAACTCCCCATTCTGCTACCCCTCCCTATCATTCTGGCATCCTGGCTGCTGCCAGATTTCCTCTTTCAAATCAAAAAGGTTCAAAAGTAAAATCTTCCCTTGCACAGGGTGTTCATGGAACTCTTTTGGGTCGAGCAGGATTTGAGGCCAGCATGCTGTCACGTACCAGAGGGTGCTCATTGCTGCTCAGAGTTTATATGGACAGCAGATTTATCCTGGCTTTAGGAGGTCCTGCTTTCTCTGCCCCCTCTCCATCATAATTAGACACATCAAAGAGCTGATCTGTCATCTGAAATGGCAAGATGCCTAACATTTATATTAGAGGGAGTCAAGCCCCAAGCAAGCAAAGATCAAGAACATGATGGTGAATGTGCGGGGGAGATTGAAAGTCTGTCTGTGGACCTCAAGGAAGCTGAAGCGACGGAAAATGCACAAGGCAGGGAAGAAAAGGCTATCAACTTTCCAATTAAAATCCCCAAGGATGAGGATTTTGTCTTGTTTGTATTAATCAAGGGTAAGAAATCAGACAACTCAATGAGACAGGAGGAATTGTAGTGAGAAGCAAAGGACAGGGAAAAGCTAGTGGTCACTGGGGGATGGGTGCACGCAGGAAAAAGGAAAACAATGACTAAAAATTTAACTACAAGGTGCTTAAAGGAAATAAAAATCTCCCCAGGTGTCGGGAGTGTTCTAAAGGCAAGACTGGCTTTACTCATCCCTCGACCTAAGCAGCAGGCTTTCTTCAAAGCACAGACCTACTCAAATATGCTTATGCAAAGAGCTTTTAAAGCTTTTATTGACAGCACTTAGCAGCTATGGCTTTCCTGAACCTCAGCTTGCCTGAGGTGAAACTGTGTGGGTTTAATGTCTTCCTCTGGTCAGGGCTGGTGCCCTTCAGTTCAGGGACATGCTGGGCAGGAGCTGGGTGCAGCACAAGGAAGGTTCTTGCTCACCTTTGGAGCTCTGAATCAGGAATTCTGCAGCTGTCCCTGCCTCTTGCACCCACAGGGAGCAGATCTCAGTCAAACCCGTGGTGATTAGCCCAAGGCAGTAGATGGTGTCAGTGTCAGAGCCAGGATTAAAACTCCAGTGGTTTTTGGCTGCCAGTCTGATGCTCGAATCAGTAGACCACACCTCTCATTATAAAATAATTGTCTGATTTTCCCTTTGAAATCAAAGCTGTTTACAATTATATGGGAGAGAGCAAGAAAATGCAATCCAGGATGGTTCTCTTTAAAAGTATTTGCACCTTTTTATGTAAAATTTCAGTTTAAGCAAACTCTGCATGCAGTGGTTAGGGGACTCTAATCCCTTATTTGCCTTTTAATTTGACTGTAGGATTTCTTGTCCCTTTTGGATCTCCAGATTGAGGTAAATTAATGTATTTTTATCATTTTGAGAACTGCTGATTATGATGAATATAAAACATCACATTTGGAACACAACATAAATGTCTCCTGCTAAATGAGTAGCTAAAAACTTTGGCTGTGGATATCTTAGGAATTTGTGATTGTTACATAAGTGCAAGTTTTTTTCTCAAATTAATTCAAAACAATATCATACCACCATAAAAATTAGTATTGAGCATGTGTTTCTGTATGAATAAGGTAATTTTCTATTACTACTAATGAAGCAGTAAAATTTTTTAACAATTAAGCACTCATAAGTAGTAAACTAGTGAGAGACAACCTACTGAATGCCTTGAGCTTCCCTAAAAATCTGCAGAGCTTCTCTGGCATTTCAAGCTGTGCAAGTATCCATATCCTGACTGAATTAGGCCTGATTTAGTGACACAATGAGACACCACCTTTGGAGGGGTTTGACAGAGTTGCACTGAAAGTTATTATTACTGAATAGATTTTTGTTTTCCTGTATGGAATCTAGGAGAGTTTTTTGATACATTGCTCCTAATTTAGACAAGACACATCAGCAGGAGTCTTCCCCTCGAGTCTAAGGGGCTTTGGACAGGATCCTGGATACTTAAAAAGCTGTAGACAAGTCTGTATTGCAGTCAGCCTACATATTTAGAAGGTAATGTATATTGCTCATGGTTATTATGAAAATTATTCCAATTAGAGATACCAGATGCCGTGATATGAGGTAAGCTAGGGAACCTGTCTTTAGCTAAGAAATCACATCCAGACCTATCATTAACAAAAAATGGCTGAAGCTGTTGATATTTAAGACTGCACATAAATATTAGTGGCTAAAAGCTGTGCAATATGGCTTTTCTAAAATTTTATAACTCAACTCAGCAAGAAGCAGAAGATGCAGAAATGGTATTTTCAATACTGGCTTTCCTTCAAGTGAACTGCACTTCTTACAAGTTCCACAGCATCTCCTTTTTATAGATACACATTTGTTCATTAGACTATCACTTAAGCAGGAAAACAGAACTAAAAAATACATTCTCAGTGCAAAGCCTTTGAGTTAACACCACACTTGGAACTGTGCAGATCTCTCCCCTGTGGAAATAGACTACAGACACCCACAGGTAGATTACATTTTATTATCAGTGACTGCAGAGTCAAGTCCTCATTGACAAGTTAAAGTCTTGGCTAAGGAAGGGAAGATGAAGGGTAAAGGAAGGTTAAATTTAACCCCCAATAGTCACGGTTTTGTGTATTTCTTTTTCTCCTTATGCCCTGTCTCTAGGAACAAACTTTTTTCCAGGCTCCAGCAGGGCTTGGGTGACATGTGTACATCCTCCTCTTCCTGGGTGGCACATCACAAATGTGTTGACACCAACCATGATAACCACACTTTGTTTTAGTGTTAAGCATAATGATAATGATGTAACCTGAGATAGGGCTGTATTGTAATTACACAGTTGTGCCAGTTATTACATAGTTATAACACAGATCAGCTCCTTGATCAGATATGCCCAGGAGCTTCTTTTGCTTTACGCCTAATGCAGGAACAGAAAACTAGATCCCTAATTAACTTTGATTGAACCTTGATTAGATAAGGGAGTGGGGCCAGTAGGCACCAAGCAGGCGGGGAAGTCAGCCCGTATGTAGATATGTTCAGCGTGTAGGCACCGTCCTGACGAGTCATAGGAAAGAGAAAGGAAACTCCCTTTTCAGGAATTGATACCTCCCGACGAGCACAAAGGAATTAGCCCAGACTAGCCCTCAGAAATGCAAGAAACTTCTCACCTTCCCCATCCTGCAATGCCCCCACCCTATTAAGATGAGATTCTCAAGCAATTCACCTTGGGAACAGATAGATTTCTATCGTTCTCTCCTGCCACCGCAGGAGGGAATTGCAGAGAGAGCTTTGCACAAAACATGATTATTTCTCCAAGTATTCACTCCTCACTCCTTTATTTCTGCTAGAAGTGCTCAATTGTTAGCGCCATGCAAACAAAATTCATTTAGCCTTTAACAGTTTCATTGAATATACGATTTAATAAAGGAGTGAATGATGCCACACTCGGTTAACTGAACTTGGACAGCTGAAAACTAAAAAGCAACAGTTGTACCTGAGGGGAACACTCATCATTTTGCTTGTGAGACAGGAGATGTGTAAATGCTCTCTCACTTCTCCAGAGCTGCACTGGCTCTACAATTGTCAGTTTTTGCAGCCAAATTTTAGTCTGTTTAGTAAAAATACTGACAACCCCCAAAACTTTGGTATTTTAGGATGTGTATTATCCATTTTTCAAGAGTAGAATAACACATTAATATTCCACCATATTGATGGTGACTACATACATTTTTCTAGGAATTATTACTGCTATAAACTCAACAGGAGCTCTAGGTTGTTTAATATCTCTTAAAATCTAATGAATACTACTAATCTAATCTACTTGGAACTGATTTATTAAAAAACCATGGATATTGATCTAATACCAATATCCAACTAATCCATTAAGCATGCGTAGTTTGTTCTTTGAAATGGGTCGGTGGTCTTTTTTATAGGGAGGGGTCCCAAAATGATGAAGTAAGATGGGTCTTCCTCCCTTGACTTTTTAACCTTTAGTGTTAGTGACAGCTAAATCCTGTTTTTTCCAGGACTGTTTGATTTATGATTGTATTGTATTCATGGGGTCTATTGATTATTCAGGATGCAAAAGCCTAGTTTGACAGCTTCCATGATTTATCACTTCCTTCCAAGAATTATCAGTTCCTTCAGTCTGGCTTCTGTTAGCAAAAGGGAAGTCCTGGCTACATTATCTCAGCACTATCTATTTTGACTACAGTCTTTAATTCTTCTAAATCAATGCCTCAGAACAAAGAAATAAATACAACTTGGTACACTCTTGACAAACTTTCTTAATCAACTGAGTCTGATTTTTTTTTCCCATGTGTTATACTGTCATATTAATTCCTAACCTTTTTACACAGTTCTTTTTTTGCCAATATTCATTCCTGCTTGTGAAGACATTTAGTGTCCTTGACCATAGAACACTAGGAAAGTGCTGCTGTGGCATTTTTTACTACCCTGTACATGGGAGGGAGCATAAACCAGAGTTTTATAGAAGCAAGAACACGTGAACCCTGTTCCAGCACAGTATTTAACTCCTGTTCAGTGAGTTCTGGGAGGGTAACGAGTATATGCCTTACCATACTCCTCTGAAAGATTTTAAGTTATTTTAGGTTAACTTAGTGAGACATTAATTTTGAAGAATTAAGTTTAACTTTGGTTAAAATAGATATTGCTGAGGTAAGACAGATAAACTTCCCTTTTGTTAACAGAAGCCGGATTTAAGGAACTGATAAATCATGAAGCCTGTCAAACTATGTTTGTGCATCCTGACTAATCAATAGACTTCATGAATACAATACAATCATAAATCAAACAATCCTGGAAAAACAGGATTTAGCTGTCACGTAACACTAAAGGTTAAAAAGTCAAAGCCAGGAAGACTCATCTTACTTCCTCATTTTGGGACCCCTCCCTATAAGAAAGACCACTGACCCATTTCAAAGAGCAAACCACGCATGCTTAATAGTTTTTTTCGCTAATTACCATAGGAAGTGGGGAACGGGATGTACCAGAGTTATGAATATCCATTTGTGTTTTGGGTATTCAATACTCCCTGTGATCATCTGTAAACTGTGTGTGTGTTTGAGAGCGATCCCACACGCTGCCCAGTGTTGTAATAAACATACACTTTCTGACTGTAAACTGTTAGAGAGCCTTTGTCCGTCATAGCTGGACATCGGTATTAGATCAATATCCATATTTTTTTAATAATTCAGCAGGTTTATTGACCCAAAGAGTTAAAAAACTCCTCTCTCAAATAAAACCCACTTCAGTACCTATCCTGGTGTGCTGTGAATCGACAGTACACCACTCTCAGTAGATGTTATCACACAGAGTTCTCTCAGTCACTGAATTACTCTATTGCATGCAACAGCCAGCTTTCAGTCCTTCAGACTTTAACATTATCCAAACAAGATCTTTTTCCTGTAGGGCTGTGGACATATTTCTCAGTGAGGACTGTTTATTTTCCAAGTACAGGCTTTCAGAGTCCTTTGATATATTAATTATCCATGAGGTGTAGAAAAGCATGGCAATCATTTTTGTAAAAGGCAGGAAAAACGGATCTATTTCACTTTTGCAACTCTCAGGAGTGTCTGAGTGTTCCCTTTCACACCCACGACTGCATGAGCCCACAAACACAGGTATGAACTGAACATGGGCAGCTCTTTAGTGAGAGAAACCTTTCCAAAGGTGAGTGGGTGAAACACACAGAACGTATCTGCAGGTACAGCTGGGGTCACCTTGTCAGCTTGTTATGGACTATAACCAAGGGGGAAGTCCTATGTGAGGGAACGGGGTCTTATCCCTTCCAAAACTCGGGCACCTTTGTTACTTCTCTGTGTGCATTCTCCCTTCTGGTGCCTGCTTGAATAGAGGACAGATCATCCAAACCAGAAACTTTATCTTGAGCCTCATTCAAACCTCCCATCACCAGCTTTTCTGAGGGAGCAAAGTTATAAGCATGTGCTTTGAGTTGATGAGGAGCCTCCCTGATCCTTGGTGTTTACTTTCAGGATATGCTTCCACCTTCTGCTGAACCAGAGGCTGAACCTTTAGGATTGAGCCACGTTTCATTTATGATTTTCCTGGTTGCAGGGCAAAGCAGTAATAGTGACACAATAGGAAAAGCATCCCGCAGCTCTCCAAGGAGTGTGCAACAGCCACAGAGACTCCAGTGCAAATAAACTCTCTGATGATACTGATTTGGTTTCTGCTGAGTAGGACCTTAGGAGTGAGATAGCCAGCACAGCTCCGGAGAGCTTGGATCTACATTTGTCCCACTCCAGTCATTTTCATTTCACATGTAAAGCAGTTCTGCCTGGGGCACAGGGACAGAAAGCTGTAATAAATGGTACAGAGAATTTGGTGATCTGTGCTCCCAGGAGTTGAACCTCCAAAAAAGGTTATCTTTTGTTTAGAGCTCTAAGGACAGACTGTAAAAGTACAACACTGCCTTTCTCTCTTTTCCATGGCACGGAATTCTTCTGCCAGGATTGGCTTCTCTTCCTCCTTTGGCAAATCAACACAATTTCAGCAGGAAGCAACTTCATTGACTGCCAGGGCTGTGCTACCAAAAAATCTACCAGAATTAAGACACTTTGATGCTTCCATTCTGCGCAACTAAATTATCTCCCGCATCCCCAGATTTGTTCCATTTCTGGTTTATGTACTGGAGGCTCAATCCTACCCCAACACTGGGCTCTTTCCAGGCTTTTCAGAGGATGAGCCATCCCCAGGATCTGGAGGGTGAGATAGTGGATGTACATTAGGGTTCAATTGAGGACACACTGCTGTGCATCTTGGAAAGGAATTAGAGACTTGCACAAACACTGTAAATTAGAAAACAAAAGCACTTGTTCATAATTTATTGAATTTTTAAGGCTTATGTAAAATTTTGTGATTTCTGATATGTCAGCTCTAAAAGCACATTCTGCAGGATTCTGCATGAACACAGATTAAAAATGGTCCCTATTTGAGCCATTTGCAAAGTTATTATAAAACCAGAGTTGAGATATGAAAGCTGGACTGTGGAGAGAGCTTCTCCCAGGATTCATTTTAGGGGTGAACTGTATGTACAGCAGGGAGGGGTTGCATCAAGCTGAAATGACATTGCTCACATTAGCCTCAGTGCTTAGATTCAAACATGTATTAACCTGGGAAATAATATAAATGCCATTTGAAAGCCTATTCTTATAACATTTCTGACCCACTTCAGACTCCTTTTGGTAATCTGGGAAGGGACCTTTGTTCCCATGGCAGCCCATAATTTCCTGAGTGAAACAGTTCGGCTGAGCTCTGAATGACAGAGTCAGGCATTTGGATGCTTATCTTGCTTCCAAGTGTTCCGAGGTTCCTCATTTCTCACTTATTGCACAATGCCCCAATCTCACTGGGAAGGTGAGAACTGGATCAGAAAGAAAATATAATTGCTTTTTTTTATTAGCTTATGATACAGTCCCGCCCTTCAGTGTTGCCAGCTTACCGAGTTATTCACAAATGATGATATACATAGAGGGAATTATATAATTATCAGCCTATAATTACAGGTATATAGATATATACATCCCCCTGGAGGAGAGCTGGGCTTGGCACATACCTGCTTGTAATGCTGAGTCTTTAGAGAATTCACGCCCATTTTAAGTAGAAGATTATTTATTTATCAAATGCTCGAGACATTTTATGAAAAACAAACCCAAAAGAATCCTTTGATTCTTTTTAATAAAGTTCATAAAGTAAGTAACTGAACAGATCCAGGCATGCAGGAGCAAACTCTCTTGTGCAGAGCAAAAGCAGAGACGTTTCTCAATCATGGTGAATTATTGGTAGCACAGCATTGGCAGTCAATGAAGAGTTTGCAGCAGCAATGCTGATTTGTTGAGGGAAGGGAAGATGCCAGTCTTGGCACAGTGATCAGAAGCCAACACTGAGAAAGCCAAGTCCATGCTGTATCCCCACAGACACTTTCTTTTTTTTCTTTTTTTTTTTTTTTTCTTTTTTTCTTTTTTTTTTTAAGCTTTACACAAAATTAGTTTATCTTATGATGCCGCTTTAATGCTGTAATCATATATAAACCCTATTACCTTCCCACTCTGTTTCAATGCCTTATTTTGTCATTGGGGCAGATAGTGATTCTCAGCTGATATAAATCAGCAAAGCTCCACTGATTTTTAACAAAGCTGTGCCAGCTTCTGCTAGCTGAGGGTCTGCCTGGATATTTCTCTAGCTGTAAAGCGAAGAATCCAGCAGGCAAAGCTGATGTAAGTTGGATATTTTTTTGGGCTGGTTTTTCTTTGTTCTATCTTGCAAATGCTGCTCTCATTCATAACTGCTTGGATGCTTTCAAGTCTGTGTGCAAGAGTTATGGGGCCTAATCTGGCTCCTACAATGGTGCAAATCTAGGGTAGCTCTAGTTAAATCAAAAGCATTACTCAGAGGTATTGCACTGCTGTAAAAGCCCTGTGCTTGTGCAGAGCAACTGATCTGTAAATCTCATAATGTGCCCAGGATCCTTCCAAGAGTTTATTTGCAAACAAACCAACAAAAAGAATCATCGTGGCTAAACAGACTGATTCCAGCCCGTGGAAAACGGACTGAGCCTCTGCCAGGAATCAACTGCAGAAACTTGCTAATTACAATTTGTGGCCAGCTTACCAAGTTCAGTAAAGGAGAAAACTGCCCCATTCAGATCCTCTCTCCCAGTTTGATGACATCACTCACATCATTATGTTGTGATATGCCAGATGGGAAAATTTGAGGTGGGGATGAAGTGAAAATCCCGGTTACACCTTTTCTCCAGGCTATCTGCCTCTCCATCATTTTACAACATCACGGAGAGTCTCAGACAGTTTGACTCTGCCATCCCCAGCTGGTTTGGACCAACCAGATAAATGCTGAACCATTAAGAATCGATACATGTTTCCACCATTGTGACAGGTTATGCTGCACGTAGCTAACCTTACTTTAATTAGTTTATTTAAGCTCACTAGTACATTTAAATAAAGAGGGAAGGTAATAGTATAAACCCTCTAATTTCTGTTGCCTGGAAAAAAAAAAAATAAAAACAGCCCTGCATCAAATGCTTATTGAAACTGAAACATATGTATTAACATATGGCAGAATTTCACTTACTGTATGTTTTAGTGCAGAGCTGATGAGGAAGGCATCTGTGCTGAGAGCATCTGAATGGAGGCTCAGATAATGAGCTGAGCTCAAAAAATACACTCTGAAAGGTTGGGATGTGTCAAAGTGCCCTGCAGTTGATTTGTGTCAGAGCTGAAAGAATACACTCCAGTCTCACACAGGTACATGGCTGGGCTTTCCTTTCTGCACCAGGGCCCTTTGGAGTGCTCCTCTGCTGCCAAGGGCTCCTGCTTTGGAAGTCCTGGACAATTCTAAACCCCACACAAGTGGTCTCACACCAGAAATACCGACACAACTTCTACTTGGAGCTTAAGCAAGCACTGTTACAGTATTGTTGTTTAACAAAGGGCAGGTGAACTGGGGAGCCAAAACATCAAGCTCAGATCTGGGTTTGAAGTTCTCTTCAGGGCAGCAGCTCTTTGGAGCTGAGGTTTGGTTTTGCACTCCCTTCAGACAGGTTCAGTTGTGAGCACAAGCTCTGTGCTCAAACCAGACACCCTGAGGGACAAAAGCAAACTTCCCGTGCTGATCCTCACCCTGGTCATGCAGACTCTGGAGTTTTACACCCAGCCAGGTATTCTGCTTGTGGGATGAACCCCTGAGCACTGTGACTGTGAACCATTTCTCCTGCTCACAGTGATGTAGGGTTTCAGCAAACTCTTGCTGCCAGCTCCTGATATTATTACTGGGCACTACAAAGCCACATTGTTCTACACCTATTTACTGGAAGTAAGATATGAGGATACCAGGTGTAATTGCTTTACTGCCCTAAGGATAGAAGTCTTTCTGCTTTGACCACAGTAGGACACCTGCATCCCTCAACCACAGCTTACCTGGCTCCTGCAAGATGCTTTCAAAGCATCCAGTTGCTACTCAGTGACCCAGAAAAAAGTTTACCACCTACTCACAAACCATCATTTTGAAATGCTGTGCCTCTTATTTAATGCAAGGAATCTTAAGGTTCTTCAGAGTGTGGGCTGTGTATTAAATGTGTGAACCACTTCTGTACCATTGTGCAAATCACATATTTTGATATGAAACCGTACTCCAGGGATAATTCCTTAAAAAAAACCCCAGTGATTATTGAGACCAAGGAAAAGTATTTAATAGGAGTACATTGCTTTTCAGGGAAGCAAGAAATCTTCCAGGCATGGAGCTTAGGGACATGGTTTAATGGTGGCCTTGGCACTGTTGGGTTTACACCTGGATTCAAAGTTCTTTTCCAACTTAAATGATTCTGTGATTCTGTTAAGTAAAGAAAATAAGTTGGCATGACTCAAACTGTCTGTTTCTCTGAAACACCAAAAAAAGGTGATACAGAGAAGTCATCTCTCTGTACACATCAAAACTCCATTTTCTGACAAGCTTTGAATCTGTTGCATTTCCATTTTTACCTGTACTGAAGAAAATTCTGGAGGTCCTGTCACGAAGAGATTTCAGTTTGTGGCCTTGGAACACAAATATTTTTTTTATTTATTTCTTGAACTCCACCCAGGTACAAACTTCTCCTTCAGAGGAAGGACAGGTTGTCTAATTTGGGGTAAAGCTACATGAGGGATGTCTTGTTCCTGCAGGTGCAAATGCCTTGGCTGAAAGTGTAAATGTGCTGCACTCACTTCAGTTGTTGAAGATGGCATTAATCCTCTTCCTCCTCCTCCTCCTCCTCCTCCGCTCGGTCCCTTCACTAGAGGTCACCTCCCACAGACACGGCACAGACAGGAGATACCTGCCTGCTTCTCCCCTGCTTTGAGACAAAATCAAGGCAAGTAATTTCAGCTCTTTGAAGGCAGGTTTGTGCTAAAGACCTGGATTTTATGCTGAAGTGGCTGACACTAATACAATTTGGGGGATAAGGGGTAGCCTTTGGCAGCAGACACTGAGTTGTATCATCCTCAGCCAACACAGGAAGATTTTCCAGAGCTTGTCTCTTAACACCTTGAATAAACCCCCGACTTAAATCCACCTTGATTAAGAGCAAACTAGATTATGTATGCACAGGAGCACACAAAATAATATTTAAATGTCTGTTCAGGTATGTAAATAATGCTGTGAACTGAGTCTTGGAGTTGTGCTCTCAGTGAGGCACAGGCCTAGACAGTGAGCTTGGCTCTGCTGGGTCCCAGCCCACTGCTGCAATCACAAGACTATTCCCCAGTATGGATTTGTCTATCCCTTATGTCTTTTCCATCATCTCTAAACTTGAGTGACTCCTATGACTAATGTGATTGTAAGTCATAAAACATTAAGTTATGACACAATCAAATCAAAGCCAAGAAATTCATAGTTAGGGTGTAGGCTACATTCTTAACTCAAAACCAGAAAAGCAGCATTACAGGGTAAACAAAAGGCTGAAGTGTCAGCCCTCATTTTTCATTTTTGGGCTCTTATCAGTTTGTATCAATTTAAGCCTTTTTTAAATATGTAATTTCTTTGACTTATTTTTTCCCTCTAGGAACTGAAAATTATTCTGCTTTGAGGTCTGGAACCTGCCATACAATAAACACTACTTAATTGGGACATGCTTAATAGGGATGGCCACTTTAATGGGACATCTCCTAGGGAACCTATTTATGTTAATGAGACTGAATGACAATGACTGTTTCTTAAGTGGGGCAACAAAAAGGAAAAAACTCCACTTAACAGGGATGCACTCAGCTGTTACTAGTTTGTTAAGTGCTTAACCAGGTGTTAAATAGGTCTAAAATTCTGAGCTTCTATCTTTTAATTCAAAACTGGGAAATGAAAACATTTACATCATGATGAAATGTAGTGTTATGATCTGTAAAGTGGCATTTAGTGTGAAGTAAGAGCCAGACTTTTAGAATAGAAGTTCTCAACTCCAAAGGGAGCTTCTCTCTCCAGGCATGGAGCTACCTGTAGATTGGATTCATTCAGATTCATGGCAAAAGGTAGCAGTGAACCCAAATTGTTCTATTTATGAATCCTGTATTTTACCCTCTTACCCCAAAGTCTTTCCATGCTGTAATTTGAATAAAAAGATGGGAGGAAAAAAAATAAAATAGGAAAGCTTCTTAATTCTCAGTGACCCTTAGGTCCCTAAGATGATATCTGAAGACTTCCAGGAACCTCCAGAAGCCTGTAAACCATCTTGAAGGTTATTCTCTCCCTGTAGCTCTTTTGTGCTCTGCTGTTTCCTCTGTAAATATGTATCCATGTTTCAGGGGGGGGAACAAGAGACCATGTCAAAAAGTTGTCTGAAAAACAAAAATCCCGTCTTAGACGACAGCTATATGAATTTGGGGACTCTCCCAGGCAAACCAAGACATCTGATTATGCCATTGTATCCTGTTTGGCAAAGGAGAGAGTGAAGGGAAGTGATAGACATGAGGGGCAGATGGAGTTTGCCTAATGTGTCTGTTCTTTTCTTCGCTGCCTTTTCAATTTAAGAATGTAGCAAAATAGCAGCTGCTCATAATTTCATGAATCAAGAAGTATGTAAATTTCAGCTACAAAATTTGTTGCATAGTTAGACACACACACACACACAAAGAAGGGGGGAAAAAAAGGAAAAAGATCTTGCTTGCATCTACAACTTTCTTAATCTGGCATGCAAATTTAGCTTTCAGGCCTGGTTTGCCTCTCATTTAACAGTGAACCCGAGTGGCTCAATCGATTTCGCTGCCGTCATGTAGGATAATTCCATGGGATAATGGAGAGCCTGGCATGAAAAGCTCCACTGGTGCCCCTGAGCCACCACGGGGGTTTGTGCCCTACCTCTGCTGCCCGGCTGCAGGTGGAGGGAAGGAGGGAAGGGGTTTTGGTGGGAATGTTTCCCTGAGCAGGGGCTGTGAAGAGCTACCTGAGGATGCTGACAAGCCCAACAGACCGAGATGGAAATCACTCTCCTCGTGTTTCAGTCCCTAACAGCCCCCCAAATTAAAAGATGGAAAAAGTGACTGGAAATGCATCATCCACATGTATAAAACAGTGCTCAGGAGGGGCTGGGATCGGGGCCTCCACACACCATACAGCTGGTTCTAGTTTTCAGACAAGATTTACTAAACACATGTAAACCGTGCATATCTGTTTGAATACTTTTTGTGCAAATAACTTCCTCTGTGGTCAAGCTGTTCCTCTCAGATCCAGGCTACAGATCTGTGCTTTATACTTTTTTTACCCTTGGATTTCCACCAGTATCAGTTCACACTCAGAGTACGAAACTGTGAAGGAGGGAACTGAGCTTGGCAGCAAGAGTCAGGAGAATTTACAGTGCAAAACACTGAGCAAAACTCATGGTACAGGGCAGGAATCATCCCTTGCTTTGCTCCATCTGAGGCAGTGGGGCAGATCCTGAGCAGCTGTAAACAGCCCCACCACTGCACGT
This sequence comes from Zosterops lateralis, assembly GCF_965231275.1. Lineage (NCBI taxonomy): Eukaryota > Metazoa > Chordata > Aves > Passeriformes > Zosteropidae > Zosterops > Zosterops lateralis. The sequence goes on along the minus strand of NC_139779.1, from coordinate 6,837,151 downwards.
TCCACAGGAGCTGCAAGCATTTCCATCACTTGGCCCAACAGCCTCTTGCAGATATGCAACATTTCACCAGCTCTGGAGGGGTTCCTCCTGATTTATACCCCCCGAGTGAGCAAGCAGAGCCAGGGTCTTTCTTCACCAATTAGAAGCACCCCACAGTTATATCTGCCAAATGCCACGAGTTCCAACTCTAAACACAGAGCAACAGCTGAAAGTGGACATGAAGAAGCAGGAGGGGCAGAGTTTTATGATTGATGTTTTATTGGAATCATATTTAAAAAAAGAAAAGCATTTCGCATATTTCACAGAGGTATTTCATGTGCAAATTTAATATGAATCCTCTTCTTGTTAAACTCTTACGTGATCTATGTACTTCAGTATATAAAACACACTATAGGACAACTATGAACAAGTTTATTAAAACAACTTGGGCTCCTGTTGACATCACCAACCGCACAAGTGCTTGCTCAGATCTTATCAGCCTCTCCTTATATTTCAGGTTACCTACTTGCTCGTTTTCCCTATATATCTTTCATTGTTACAAGAATTCAACTCCTGGGCAGATCTCACAGATAAATCTGCTTGTCTGTTTGGGGAATATGGCTCTAGTTCTAATTTTGCAGACTTCGTTCAGGCAATACTCCCCCTGACTGCAGGGATTTTTGCCTGAGTAATCCTTTCAGAATTGGACTCTCCGTGATTCTCATTTACTTAACAACTTGGCATTACATCTGTAAAATATTAGCCTGGTAATGTAAAATATCAAATTAGATTTATGCATTAATCTAATCTATATATGAAGCTTGATAGTCAGTTCTGTTACACTGCATTATTGCAATTCCAGGCATTCTGTGTCATTTCACATTTATTCTGATGATGCAAGAGAACCAAGGAGTGAGACTGATAGATCAAATTTGGTAGCCCATGCATGTAAAAGTCTGAAACTCTGAACAAAATTTAAAATCAATTTCTACTTTCAGATAAACCTCGTAAATGTTTTCCTATCAATGACAAATAAAGAAGAGCACACACAAAAAGCTAATCTGAAATAATCAACAGAGTAACAAGCTATTAAGCAGGGAAAAGCAGGTCAAAATACGTAGCCAAACTGCAAAGTATTCTCTAAAAATCCTTGAAGAGGACAAACAAGCAATTGTTTCTTTTCTGTTGCAGTCTGAAAAGTAAAAAATTACTCCTCCATACATGTTCATAAACTGCATTTATAAACACTGTGCACAACTAAATTATATTTGTTTCCTCCAGGTTGGCTCCCCTTAAACACATTTTTTCTCCTCCTTGCTGTTTTTGCTTTTTCATATAATCCCTTCACAAAAGCAGCTCTTATGCCCATGGCCCTGCTTCAGCAGCCAGTCCCAAACAGCAGCCACTTAAGGACACGTTAAATTAAAGTTTTGTGTGTGCTTTGGTACCTTTAAAAACTGGATTCTTGGAGACAACCTACCAACACATTATTCTTACATCTTAAAGCCATTTACTTCCCTTTATGAATGCTTCCAATTTGTTTTACTCTTGTTGGGCCAAATCCAGCTTGTTATTTACAGAAAGAACACAACAAGATTAATAGGATGTGGTCTGTACTAGCCCACACCCCTGGAAATTCATAGTGATCCCATCAATTCTGTATAATTTCTTTGGATTCATAGCAGGTTAAAGCCCCAATCCAGGATAATGCCAAGCAGATGCTGACAAGGGCCAGCACATGAATGGGGAGAATCGTGGCCAGAATAAAACTGGATCTCTTTATTCCAAAGAAGAAGGTAATGTTTACATACAAAATATTACATGGATTTGTTTTTCCCCCCGTTTGGTAATTTGTCACCATCTGGACACCAAATAGGAAATGATGCAACACCAGGGGGAAAACCCCCAATTTATTTCATACATGTTACTAAAGAAAGACTGGATTGATGTGCTACCCCAAGCACTTTGGCTCACTCGGTGTCACAACAGGAACAGGTATGGTCTCTTAAACATGAGGTTCTCCACACTGAAATGTTTCCTGTGGGACACGGCATCAGTTTTGCCAGTGTATGGCAGCTGCAGTGAACTCAGGGCTTCCTCTAAGGCTGTCTATTTTCTCCCTTTCTGCATTAATTCAGAATTACTGTTTCTCCTTCCCCAGCATTCTCATGCAACCACCCCAAACACAGTTGTGTTTGCAGAAAATCACAGTTGTGCTAAGTCAGTCACAATGTTCACATTTCTAAGAAAAGATATGCTTCCCCAAATGAAACCTCACCCTCATTATTGGAGGACAAACCACCTTAGACACCCCAAACACCACAGATCACAACACAGGCACCCGTGGGGGACCCACTGAGGGATGTGACTACCGTGGGGGGACAATGGGACCAGAAAGCCCAGCTGGAGGAAAGCAGCAGAGGGATATTCCCTTCTTCCGTCCCACGTGAAGTGTTTGTGTTTGGAAAGTGAAAGAAAAACCTTCCTTCTCTTTCCTTTGCCAAGGCAGCTCAGCTCTGCACTCACCCACTTGTGTGCAAGGGAAGGAAAGGGGAACTGGAGGTGAGGGAGCAGCTCTGAGCTGCTTCAATTGTACTTTTCTTCCTTCTCCTCCTTGCTGCTTCCCTGCCCTGCAACCCACGAGATTTTGATCTCCCAGTGACCACAGGTGCTGCTCCATTCTCCAGAATGGAGAAACTGGGGGAGGATCCAGGGAGTCCTTTCATGCCACAAAGAGCCCTGTGCCAGCAGCCAACCACAGCTCCTGTCCCCAGCCACAGCCACTAAACCAGCTCTCCTGCCACTGGCAGAGTGGCACAAACAGAATAAGGTGAGGTTCAGAACACAGAAAGGCATTTAAAATAATAATGCAGGCTTCAGATCCTTATTCTAAAGTAATTTGTGGAATATTGGAGCGGAAGATTCAGCAGAAACTGGGAGAAATACCTAGCTGGGACAGAGTTAGTGGAGGTGAAAGCAGAGCCAAAATGGACCTGAGCAGGGAGGGAGACGGGAAGAGCAAGGACCTGAAGTGAGGAAGTGGCTGCATGAAGTGGGTTCATGGTAGGAATAGCAAGAGTTAAATACCAGAAAAAGAAAAAAAGGATGTGCAAAACCGAAACCCCAAACCTCTAAGGGAAACCAGTAAAAGTAAAAAACATGAAAGTTTTCAAGTGAGAAAAAAGGTGGGAATTTTTCCTGGGAACATAACCTACTAACTTGTCTGCTGATCCCTTTAGAGGGCAGAAAAGATAAATTCCCAAATTTATGAATAAGACCAGCCTAAGTCAGAGAGAAGAGTGCCGCATGGAGCGTGAGGAATCAATGTGCCTCCCATCCAACAAAATCCTGGCTCTGTTACCATCCTGAGCATTGGATACGGGATGAGAAGGCAAGGACAGTGCTGACAAATTAGAACTGGGGTGAACCATACCCTGAGAGAAATTCAGTATCAAATTTACTCACTCCAGCTCCAGGGAATGCACACCCCAATGGATCCTTTCGTCCTCTAATTCTTTCTGCTGTTCCAGATGTTGGCCAAAACACAACCATGCATCTGGATGGAACATTTGCTGAGAAAAGCAGCTGTTTGAGGGAAATGTTGTGGGAGCTCTTTTGGGGTCTTCAGTAACTCCTGCTGCACATGGCAGACACCACTGCAGTGCCATCCCATGTTTGTGTTGGTGTGGGTTGATCCACAAATCCTCAAGGAAGATCTGTTGTGGGTTATGCTGGATCCTCATAAATGTCTTCAGAGTTACCCAGCAAGTAACCACACTGGACAAATTTACTTTGCTTTTAATTGTGTCTGTTTTCCCTGCCCTCTGTGAGAACTGCTTCCTCCTCTTCCACCTGCCAGAGTGTATCTGTGGCTGTGCAGCGCTCACAGGCTAACAGAAATCCTAGGATTTTGTGCTTGGATCCTGTGTGCTGCCATCTACGTGATTTCTGCTAAAACTTTCTCAATTTCCCAAAGAATGTGGGAATTGCCATGTTGGTTGAGAAAACAAGGGTCCATCCAGCTGAGTGACCACAGCTGGACACACAGGTAATTGTGGGCAGGCACAGGGGATATTTCTCCCTGCTATTTTCCCTGTTCCCAACCATTTTCTGCTCAGGGGCTTTCCTGAGTTTCTACATATCACAGTGTCCACATCACTGGCCAAACCCTCAGGCAATTTATGTGCTGCAAAACCTCTGGCTACTACCAGAGATATAAATCAAGCAGAATTAGAGTCATTGACAATAATTGGGGAAAAAAATAATCTGTGATTTGGAAGACATATATGAGTTTTGATCTTAATTTGGACTAAATCTCCCAGGAACATAAATTATCTGTTTGACTGTCTCTGTTCCCTGCCATCCCTTGTGGAATCTTGCTGTGCATTGGCATGGAGCAGTAAAAGATATCTCAAATCCAGTTTATGGTGAACAGAAGGGCACTTCCACAGTGGAGAGTGGTGGGATTATGGAATGAGGAGCTCCTTTCCAGCAGGCACAGGCAGCCAGGGAAAAAAATCAGCTGAAGAAAATGCAAAGATGAGAGCTGTGAAGTGAGGAGGGAAGGGGCTGGATAAGAAGCAGATAGGGGTACAGAGAAGGCTCTGGAGGAACTCATTTAGGGAAATTGATAGAAGTTTAGGAGTCAGTTAACATGAAAATTAGAAGAAAAAACCAGAAGGATGCTTGGAGAGAAGACCAAAAAGTTACAAGTGCTGGGAGAAGCAGCACCTCATCTTTCAGTGTCCTGGCCAAGAAATCCAGCCAGGTTCATTAAGTCATTAAGGCAAAGAGAAGCCTGAGTCCAGCGATCAATACTGGGCTCATTGTCCAAAATATCCTCATGAATGCAGACTGATGCCCAGGGGAGCAGCCCTGCTAAGGAACTGCTCCCAACCAGTTTGGGACCTTTGGAATAAAGATCCATTTTCTTCAGTATTCCAGATGATGACATGAAGAATAACAGAAACAATTTTCTGTGATGGCCCAAAGTGCAAATACACTCATTAAAGAGCTGTAGCAGTGAGATCTTATGACATTATTAGGTAACAAATTTTAATGCGATTTTCACCCAATTCCTAAAAATTAATCTGCACAACATACTTACAAATATTTTGGATGTATCAAGCACTACTAGTTGCTACAATCACTTGAGATTTAAACTTCAAATCCACTGTGCTTTCTTTTCCAGTCCTCTATCAGTGCCCGTTGAAAGAAGTTAGCATTTACACAGCTCAAATCTAACTTTAGAAAAACCCTCCTCGAATGAACAGATGAGAATGATTCCTCAAAACATAATAACCCAAAGAAAACTTTATTCTAACCACCTTCCTGCAAGGGTGCACCCAGTTTTCCAAGCTCCCTCTCCCACTGCACACAGGTACATTTCAGCAGGAACACAAAGCACATTATCGCCTGCTCCAAGGAGTTCTGTAGCCTGCAGGATCTTTGCAGAATCCAGCCTGAAGAAATGCAGCACTTTGAGAAAACAGAGCTGTCAAGCAAGATTTCCTTGAGCTTGCTGCCACACAAAACGGCAAACGAGGGACTTGATCCTGCATGGAAGACAATAGGAATTATAGGTGCTCAGCGTTTGTCTTCTGGCAGAGTTAAGATTTCTCAGTAATTCCCCAAATCAGCCGTACTGCTGTATACTTATTCAAAATTACGTAGCTAAAAGCTTTGGTATGTAGCCACAGAGCTTTTATTTCAAATTGGCAATAATGTAACTTCTGCAAAAAAAGCGACTACAATAATGTTAAAAATATCATGAAATGTTATTTATATCAGGATTCATTTGTTACCCCATATGACAATCATTCATATTTCTTGACAGATATAAACCTCCGCTTAACACATTAGTATCATAAATATTACCAGATATAACACTGTAATTTAATACCTACCAACTGTATTTTAAAATATTACTCAATTTAAAACTTTGGATTTTAACCAGATGTGTTTCCAGAAAATGATTCGGGTCAGATGCTTTCTTTCTTTTCCCTTTTCTGTGCACACGCGTTCAAAGCGGAGCATTCCTATGTGATTTATTGTGCCGTGACTGTGTGCCCCGAACCTAAAACAGCACCACGATACTTCATCCTTGAGCCTTACACACCTGCAGTCCAAACTAACAAGAGAAAACATCTACATGGCACGGCAGGAGCCTTTGAAATGTCTTTTTGCAGTTGCCTGGACACAGAACAGACTGGTAGAACAGGGAGGCAGCGGAGAAAGGGTGAAGACACGAACTCCAGCCTCTTTCATCTAGAAAGGGGGGACCATGGAGAGATTAGAGGAAAGGATTTTGATTAGATCACTGGAATGTGAAATGATGCTTCCCAGGATTAAAATCCTATTTTAGAGCTACCAAACCGGTTACGGCGTTACTGGGAATTGAGAGGCTCGCGCAGCTCCATCCCTGCTCTGTCCCCGGCTGTCGCTCCCAGCACCCCACACCCTCTCCCCGGAGCAGGGGGGACCCCAATCCTCTCCAGCATCACCCCAGCAAGGAGCTGCCCTCCCTCCAAGCATGGCACTTCTGGGGAAGAAGGAGTTTCCTTCTCCAAGGGCATCCCTGGGTCCAGCCCCACGGCACTGCCGGGGAGGCTCTTGGATTTCGGTCTCATTGGGCCCCCAGTTTAGATCACCACATCGAGGTCTGACATTTTCATAACCAAATGCCATTAGTTTTATTCCCAGCACAGCCCACCAACAATCTGAAGGTCTGTAGTCGTCGGGCTGATCATTACGTGGAACCCATTAACATAAAACCCGCCATCGCAATTAGTATCTTTGTAAGCAGCAGCCTCAGCAAAAAGTGGAAATGGAGGCTGAAATAATGGTGCTCTTTCAAAGGAGGCCGGCAGCAGATTGGGAAATAATCTGTGGCAATTGCTCTGCCGCTGCCTCTGCCGTAACTTCTCCAAAGACAGGCAGAGCCATTTCTAAGCAGGCAGCCCAGGGGCTTGAGCCAGCACTAAATTCACTCGGTGATCAAATACAATTTTAGGAAAAAAATCTACAATCGCTCACTTGGGGGGGGGAGGAGATATTTTCCTTTTACAGATGAAGTGCAAACCAGCGAAAGTAGCTGTATTTGGAAAAATACCGTGCAGCTTATTGATTCCAGAGGGGACAGGTACAGACCTTGGCTTTGCCCGTTTCCCAGTAAAACCAGGGAACGCTTTCGAGGGGGGCGAGGTATCCGCAGTGTGTGCACTGGTGTGTTTTGTCAGGAGATGAGCCTGCTAAAATGTTCTGCGCTTTTCAGGAAGGGAACAAGGAAAATGTTCATATTTATAGCAACATTATTGTTTAGAACAAAATAAGTTATTTCATCCTTTTAATCTCCGTTTCTATGGATATCCTGCGCGGGGCTGGGATCTGATTTTCCAACCTCCGTGCGATCCGTCTCTCCTCGGCACCGGCCCTGGCAGGAGCGCCTGGCCGCGCTAAAGAAATCCCGTTCCAGGCGCTCCCGGGCCGCCCCGGACACCGGGAACCCGCTGCCCTCGACGCACTTTTTCATTGTTGTTTCCCCTAAACTCTCCGCACTTGGCTAATTTCAGCCCCGCGGCTCCCCGAGCGGGCTCCCCCTCCCCGCCCCGCGCCGCCGCTCCGGGCACCATTAGCCGGGCGATGACCCCGCACCGCCCCGCATCCTCCCGGCCCGGCATCCCCGCGTCGGGCCGTGTCCGCATCCTCCTCCCCGAGCGCCGTAACCCGCGCACTCCCCGCACCGCGGTGTCCCCGCGTTCCCCGCCCCGCACCGCCGTGTCCCAGCATCCCCCGCCCCGCACCGCCGTGTCCCCGCGTCCCCCGCCCCGCACCGCCGTGTCCCCGCGTTCCCCGCCCCGCACCGCCGTGTCCCCGCGTCCCCCGCCCCGCACCGCCGTGTCCCCGCATCCCCCGGCCCGGCGCGGCCCCGCTCTCCGCGCGCGCGCTCGTCCCCGCGTTCCGCCCCCCCCCCCGCGGCGTGTCCCGCGTCCCCTCCTGGCGCGGGGTTCCCCTCGGGAGCGCGCAGGGGGCGCCGTGAACGCGCAGCGCCCCTTCCACCCCCCCCCCTCAACACCCCCCCCACCGCGAGCGCGCGGGCCGAGTCCGTGTTCCGGGCGGGCTCCAGGCCGGGATTTGGGCGCTCCCTGCCCGCCTCCCTCCCCCTTGCCCCCCCGCCCCTCCTCCCCCCTCCTGCCGGCTCCCTCCCTCTCTCCCTCCCTCCCTCCCTCCCCCTCCCTCCCGGCTCCTGAACTCCAGCCCCTCTCTCTCTATCAGCCGCTCACTCTGTCTCAATATGTCTCAAGATGGCGGCCAATGTGGGATCGATGTTTCAATATTGGAAGCGCTTTGATTTACAGCAGCTGCAGGTCAGGCTCCCCCGCTCGCCGCACCGGCCGGGCCGCGCCGCCGGACCCCCCCCTCCCTCCCTTCTCCGCCTTCCCTCGGGCCCGGCCTCCCCCTCCTCCTCCCGCTGCCGGCCCGCGCCGCCTAAAGGGAACCCCCCGCTCCGCCCGGCCGCGGCGCTCCGCTCCCTCCGCCCCCCCCGCCATCGATCACCGGCCCCATCGGAAATTGATCCTCTTTGTTCAATTCATCGATCAGCCCAAGATGGCGCCGGAGCCGCCGCTGCCGGGGCTGCCGCCGCTTCGCCCGCTCCGTCCCGGGCTGCTCTTTCCCCGCTCCGCGCTCCCCCCCGGCGGCGGGGCCGTGCGGGGCCGGCGGGCGCGGCGGGACTCCCGGCGGCCGCCGCTCCTTTCCCCGCCCGCCTTCCTCCCTCTTCCCTCGCCCGCCGCCTGCCCCCCTTTCCCGCCGCCGCGTCCCCGCCGCTTTTCCCCCCGCCGGGAGCCGGGGAAAGTTTACCGAGTGCTGGGACTTTGTGTGGGGGCGCCGGGCGGGCTGGCGGTGCAGGCGCGGAGCGGCGGGGGCTGGGGGCGCTGTGGTGCCGGGCGGGCGCTCCCCGCCGCCGCCGCGGGGTGCCGGCCCCGGCTCCGCTCGGCTCCGCTCCGTTCCGCTCCGCTCCGCCGGCCCGGGGCTCCGGCCGCCGCCCTGCCACCGCCGCGGGCACCGCGGGAGGGGACGCGGGGGGAGCCCGCTGGCAGGGAGGGGAGGGGAGGGAACGGCGGAGGGTCCCGCGGGGTGGGAAAGGGGCGAGCGGCCGGTGCGCGAACAGGGGAGCTCGGGAGGGCAGCGGCAGCGCCGGGCGCGGGGAGGGGCGCGGGGCCGTCCCGGCCGGCGGGGGAGCATCGCGGCGCATCTCCCCGCGGCGGCGGGAGGGCACGTTACATAATTCACGGGCTCTCCAGCCTCTCCTGCTGTCCAGGATCTGACAGATGAGCGGAATATTGATGCTTTACTGTGCTGGCTCGGGAGAGCCCCAGAAGTGCCGTTTCCTGCGGGGGAAAGTCCTCGCGGACCGGCCTTCCCTTCCCCCTGCCCCGGGGGAGCATCCCCGGGGGAATCGCGGCCCCACGGTTTAATTGAGTTGCCGGGCTACAGATAAGGCCGGGGCGGGCCGGGGGGGTTGTCAGGCGCTCTATCGGTGCTGCTCCCGCCGTGAATGGGATTGCAACACGCGTGTCTCCCAGTTGATTGGCGCAGGAAGGCGCTGCCCTGCCTCTCCAAACCCGCCGCTGCCTCCCGTTTAAATAAATTGGCTCGAAAGCCGGGCGGCTGCCCACCCTGGCCCCCGTGGAAGGCGGCGGTGGAGCGGGCCGGAGGCTGCGGCAGGCGGAGGGAGGGATGGTGCGCTGATGCCGGGCAGAGCCGCGTTCCCGCTGGAGGTGAGGGGATGCTGCGGGGGCCGGCGGCGGGACACGGCTCCTGCCGCCCTCCCTTCCCTCGGCCGGGCGTGCGGGAGCGATGCTGAAACTCCCACCCCAGCAGCCCCCGACACGGGAAGTGCTGCGTGGGATCAGTGCTGGGAGGCAGGTCCCTTCCGACTTTCAGGTGCATTAGGAGGTGGGGTAAAGTAGCGTTTTGTTTCCAGGGTTCTCTGTCGTCTTCCGCCCCCCCCCCCCCCTTTCGCGTTGTATTGTTTCTTTTAAAGGTTTTGGATTAAGGTAGACTTGGCTGAACTTTGCTAACTTGAAAGGGTTCTTAATAGTGACCCGGAATACCTACAGGAATACGGAAAATGAGATCCAGATGTAGAATTGTATAAAATAAAAATGGATTAAATTAAGATGTAGTTAAACGAGGTCTGACATCTCTAATTGTGGACTTTTGCTTTTGCCTCTGTGTACGTGTGGCTGTGCTTGCTTAGCATAGGGAAATAAACGCTCTGAACATCGCTGCCGTGGTGTTACATTTAACGGTGAACAAGTCTAAATATTGTCTATAAAAATAAAGCCTTCAGAAATGCTTATTGATTAAAACATATTATGCTAAAGTATCTATCATGTAAATTAAATTCTAAAATGTAATGAACACAGCCAAATGGCATTTTGATAGATTGTTCTATTCTGTTTTTGGTAAAAAATAGCTCACTTTTATAATAATTTAATTTCTGTGCATACTGTAAAACCTGTTGTGGAGTATCGCTGTGCAAACCTTAATCTCGTTTTTGCAGACTAAATGTGACAGTCTGACTTGAACAGCTTGCAGCTTCTCCTTTGAAGCATTCTGGTAACGCCAGCTTAGAGTTGTTTGAACAATATTCATTACCTGCTTTTGAGGACTGGTGATTATTTATCCGTGCTGCGGATTGAGGCTGTTCACCTGTTGGCAGGTTCACCAGGCAGGCTGTGAGCAGCGCAGAGTTTGTTAACTTTGCATACACTCAGTCTGCAGAGAGCCCTGGAGTGACCCAGGAGGGAGCGAGTACCTTCCTCCTTATGCAGAATAGTTAATTTGTTTCAAATTAGCTTTTTCTTTTCTTTTATTTATTTATTTTTTTTAACCCACCCATCTGCACGAAGAGGTAGTGTAATATTTACTCCCACTTGCAGATGAAGCAATGTGCTTTTAAAACCATTCCCAGGGATGAAGTTCAGTCCCACAGAACTGTCCATGCCTCCCTCCTTCCCCGTCCTTCCCTGGCACTGACGTATTTCGAGCGTGGAATCGTAGAAAATAAAAATACTTCCGCGTACGCTCTGTTCCAGCATGAAAGCCTGGAGGATTTATGCTTAACAGAGTTCCACCTGAGCCCTGTGAACTCCAGCTCGTGTAGCTCAGGGTGTGAGGGCTTTGAAGCTTCTCTGTGCATGAGAAGAAAGTCGTGCAGAGCTGGGACTGGGCAGTCCCGGATCGCTGGCAGCGAGCGCTGTGTACCCGGCTGCTCCCAACTTCCTCTTCCACCTTCTGTTAGAAGGAGACATTTAACTGTTGATGAGCTTCAACCTGCTTTGTAATATTAAGCAGCAGGTTTCTCCAGATTGTATCAATATTAATTAAAAACAGGGCCAGGGACACTTTAGGGTCTGACTTTTTAAATTATTTATTTCCTTTTGCTAAATAACCCCTTGTTTATAGGGAAAGATGTTTCAAGTGTTGGAGACAGGATTAAATAATTCAGAACTTGGATTAAAGAACAAAAAGGTCTGCTCACAAATGGAATATGAGATGCAAAAATGGCAGCTTCCTACAGGTATCAAACGGGGCTCTTCACTGGAGACTGTACCTGCGAGGCATGCAGCTGAACATTAACCCTTTTCTACAGTAAAGGCTGGCATGATTCCTAAAGAAACTGTGGAATTAGCATGGCACTGCTTCCTCAGCTTGCCCTGTAGTGGTAGATGGACTCATGTTTGGTGGGGAGGGAGTTGCAGTGCTCAGAGTAAACAGACCCTCACAACCAGCGAGTCTCGTGGCAGTAAATGCAGATGAAATCACTGGAGAAACACTGCTGCCCTCGAGTTAAAGCTGCACATCCCCTTTTGGAAGCAGTTGTTTGATTGGTATCAGTTCAGCAGCGTGAAGGTAACCTGCTGTTCCATGGTCCTGGTTTGTTTGTAGTTTTTGGTGTCACCATCACCTTCACTCTAAAAACAACCTTTTGCTGGAGAAGAGGGAAAGGAGCGTCGTGTTCCCGTGGGCACAGCATGCAGCTCTCCTTGACAGCTTGCTTAATATTTCTGAATATCTGTGTATATATCAATATCAGAGGAGGCAGCTGGTCTCTCTGACTACCAGGAGTAAGTCTAGCTTGTGCCACAGCTCTGAGTTGGATCTGAGGACAAATGGAAGAAGTTAATAGCCTTTGAAAACTTAAACTACCTGTAGTTATTTTGACAATAAACACAAGTTCTCAAAATGTCATTGTAGCTTTTTAGGACAGGCTTGCATTCTGGTAAAAAGTACAGTTTCTTATTGCTTTTGAGCAGGACGGCAGAACTCATTACCATCAAGCTGGGGAGTGAAAATCTAAAGGCAGATCTTGCTAATGTGTTTGTTTTTTAAAATCTCATCCTGGTATTGCATCATATATGATTGAAGTAAGGATGGAGTATTAGTTCTGTGCAGCCTGTGACTAATTGTTTAAGGTAAACCATTGATCTTACAGAATCTGTAACAAAATCTGGAAAAACTAAGTTGTAATGAATAGCTTTATATACTGGAATATTTCTGTTACTGAATTAGAAACAGGTGGAGTTGTTGGCATCTTTTAGTTGGGTCTGATGGTACCAGAGTGCAGGCTGATCTGTGAAGGAGCTCATATGCTTCCTCAGAAGTGGAATTAGTGATTAGGTCTGAGCGTTTAATTTTGTGTATCTGTGCAGGTCATTGTAGAATTGTTTCTGTCCTAAAAGTAGACAGTGATTTTCTGTTTATAATGGCAGCTGAATGTGGATGTGGAGAAGAGTCTCCAGCTGCTGTACCCACGTTTCTGCTCCCCTCACTGGCTCAGAGAGATGTGGTGGAAGCAGCTGGGTGTTCCTGCTGGAAGATGCAGTAGAGAAAAGGGAGGGATGGCAAAGCCAGGGCACTGCTGCCAAGATCCTCCGAGAGCAGTCACTGCTCCCCTGCAGCAGGAAAGCTTTGGCAGCTTGTGGTGGTCAGGGTGATGTCCCTGGACACCCACCACACGTGGCACACCAGAGGAAAGGCCCTTGATTTGCTTCTGGCAGAAGAACTTGTCTTTCATAGGATTCCTTGAGTCCTGTTCCTTGGGGATAAATCTCTGAGAGCTTTTGTATCCCTTTTCTATTCCTGCAATGAAATAATGCCCATCAGAAATGTGGCAGAGTCAGTGCGTGCTTCGGTCACTCTGCTCTAATGCCAACTTTGTGGTTAATTGGATGATGTATTGAGAAGTGCAGTGGGGAGGATTTGGGATATGGTAATGATTGGGAGTTTTCTGAAAAAAACAACCAAAAACATGCACTGGTTGGCTGTATCTAACAATACCAAATAAGTAATGGGTGAAGCATTTGCTAGAGAAGAAATGACATGCAGTCTAAAATTCCAGTGAACAGTTATTCTTTATTTGCAAGCTGATTTGTAATGCAAAAAGTGGATGTAGAAAAATGCATAATCCAGAGTTTCAGTTTGATCACACTGAGGCCAAGAATAAAGGCAGTTTATTTATTGGGTAGAGAACAGACATGTATGTGGATGATTGGTATTTTTTAAGGCGCCAAGCAGGCAGTGTGCACTGGTTGTAGTCTTTCTATGTAAGCAGGGTGGTAAGTTCCCATCTTGTGTATCCAAGTTTTTCCTGCACGTGTGCTTGGTTCTTTCCCATATCCTTTGTGGGAAGGCCTTGAAAACCCAATGTTTCCTGTATTGGGAATATACTGACAATGGTCCTCTATGCTGGAATGGAGGAGTGGGGAGAAAGATGTGAGGATGGGAGGGGGAAAGCTGAAATGGGGTTGTTTGCAGAAGACAAGGAGTGTTGGGTGAAGAGGCTTATACTGGAGTGCTCACACATGGAACTGAGTGTACCACGAAAGATGAGAGAAACTTGGACCTCAGAAATAGTCAGAAATACTGTCCTTAAATTAGTGAACATAAGATAAATCCTGCTCATTTTGTGACATATGTTCTCAGCTTGTTTTTGTTGTCTTGTGGTTTGACAAGGCAAATCAGTGATTTCTGCCTTTATTGGCAGTTATAATGAAGAAAATAGAGGCTATTGCACTGCTTGGATTGTGAGGAACGTGGAATGCAGACAGATTGTTGGATGTTAAGTTTTTCTAAAAGATTAAACACAGTTGGGTGTAGGTTGTTGGATGTAACAAAGGTCTCCACTGCTGTCCAACAGTACTTGGATTTCCAGGAAAGCACTAGCCAGTAAGGAATTTGCAGTAGATCCTCCACTGTACCCTGGTTGTGCTCCTGTCTCCAGCAAGACACTGCAGTTCTTACTGCCCTGTTACTTGGTCCCTCCTGTGACTTAGCAGAGTTAAACATTTACCCTGAATAAAGGTAATTTTTGGTATGAAGGTGCTAAAGCCAGGAAGTGCCCAACAGCTCCTGTGTGTGTGTTACAGCAGGCAGGGTTTGAAGCTGGAGCCTGTCACATTAATGTCTAACAGCTTTTTGCCTCCCTGGCAATTCACTTGCCCCCTTGCCTTGCAATGATTTGATTCCTTTGTCGGCAGTTGGGGTAATAAGGAAGTTTCTGTGGGGGCTGGAGCTGTGCTGCCTTTCCCTGGGAGCAGGGAGGGCACCTGGGGTGGTGCTCATCCTCCTCCCATGCCTCATGGACCCCAGTGATCTGCTCTGGGAGGACAGAGAGGTGAAGATTACTCATTTTTGAAAGGCTCAAAAGCAGATGCACAGAAGTATTTTAAGCTGCTGTGTTTAGATGCTTTGAATTCCCCCATATCTTTGTGTGTCTGGTTGTGAGCACTTTGAGGCACGTACGGATGTAGGCCATGGCTGTCTCGGAGGCTTTTCAGAGGAGTTCATACATCAGAGCTGAGCAGATCCTGTGGCTCTGCTCTTTTGTGTGGAAATGTACCTTAGTGAATGAGCAAACCTGGAGACTGCAGCATCTGGGGTGCCAGCGCAAGCTTTCTGTGAATGATACGAACATTTAGGCTAAAATATGGGTAAATGGCAGCATAAATTCCATGGGAATATTACCACCCCTCTTGCTGAATGCAGTGATTTTGTATAGGTGAGCCCAGGTGTGCACTGCACATGGGTGTTCAGGTGAGGCCAAACCATGATCGGACTCCTGCAAACATTTTATCACATCCCTCGAGCTGTGGAGGTGGGATGGTTCCAGTGCTGCTGCTCTATCGCGTCACCCTGGGATTGCTTTTATGGGCTTGGGGAGGGTGTGTGCAGGATCAGTTCTGACACATTGCAGAGGTCTGTCCTTGCTGAGAAATGTTGGCTTCTGTCTGTGGCTCACGTGTGACAAGCTGAGGGCAGCGTTGTTAGAGGGAAGTAAAGATAAAAACAAGTAGTGTGGGGGAAATGACACTGCTTAAAGGAGTGGAGGGGGGATAGAGGGAAGTGGCGAAGAAAGGAAGGAGGTAAGGAGTGAGCATAAACCTAGGACTTGGAAATGAAACTTCTTGCAGTACAGTTGGGAGGAGAGAGCTTATTTGAGCCTTTATATAAATATTGGGCAGTGCACAGGGCAGTGTGGTGGGTCTCCCAACAAATGCCAGGCTCTAGTGCTGCCACCAAACCCACCTAACCTGCACTTGCTCACCTTATGAAAGGATCACCTGCAGGCTGTCCTTATGGGAACACCCTGGGAAAGATTTGTCCATGAGATACTGAGGTGATGGTATGATCAGAGTTCACTGGCAGGCTTTTAGTTTTGCCCTGTGACAATTAGGGTCTGTCTTTCCTGGTAGCTTTCTATCCACCTGTGTGGTATTTTCAGGTGTTATGAATAGGAGAAGCACTCTCATTGTTCTTACTGAAAAATAAAGGAGGGGGCAAAAAACCCAGGGAATTTCATAGCTTTTGACTTTCCCACTCCCCTTTTTTTAAAATGAAGACTCAGACTAGGTGTATGTTAGATGGCAAAAGCTTGTATGATTTGAGTGGAAATGCCCTGGCTTATTCCTGTAGAAACAAAACTGCAAAGCCCAAAGGGAATGCTGCAGGTGGTGAGATGCAGTGGAAGTTTGATGGGTTAAGCTTTGCTCCTTCTGCTCTCACTGGTATCTCTGCTAGGTGTTTGTGGTTTCATGGTGTTGCTGAACCAATATTCTAAAGAAAACGAAAGATTTCTCTTACCAAGGGTGAGCTGAAGCTGGTCTGTGTCAGCCCATCAGAAATGTCTGTGTGTGAGCACTCACTTTGGGCACTGGTGACACCCAGAGCCTTGAACTGCTTCAGATTCAGTGTGAGCACAGTCAGGAGGTGGCAGTGACTCTCAAATGAGTCGGGAGTTGCAGTCTCAGTGTCAGGAGCTGCCCCATCCCCATTCCTGGCTCCAGCCCGTGAACATGTCCCTTGCCTGCCCGCCTTTGCTTCTCTGTCTGGGAAACACTGATAATGCTCCCAGCCCCTCTTTGAGATACAAGATTGTGAGTTAGCAGTTACTGTTGTGCTTTGCTGCTACTTAATTCTGCCTTGTGGATAAACAAGACTCAGTGGTTACATTTTCTGCACCTTCGTTCTCAGTATTTTAAATGGCTCAGTCAGAGAACGTGCTGATTTGTAGGCGCTTTTCAGGCTGTTGCTGAAAACAATTTCTACAGAAATGAATGTGAAAAAAGAACTGAGCTGTTGGTTGTCCTAAAAGAATATTGAGAATGATTGGTACTAAATCACTGGAAAAACTGTTTCTTTCCCTTGGTTTTAAAGTTATAATCTAGAGTTACTCATATATAGATACACTCTTACTTTTAAACATACCTCCCTGTTGTTTGGTGTAATGTACAATTTATCAAGTTTCCCTTCACATTTCTCTGTATATTGAAGGCTGTTTAAAATTTACATTATAGGCAGCCAGCGATATGAATGTTGGATTAAAAATTCAGCAGTTTGTGGTTGCATCATTTCAAGCTTCAGCTCAGGGTTTGAAACAGCTCCCTGTTCCAGCAGGACAGGCCAGCCTCTGCCAGCCAGGGGCAAGGAGGATCTTCCATCTCAAGCCACGTTCTGGTGGTTTTACGGAGAGTAACTGGGAGCCTTTGAGCCCACTGGATGGGCTGAGAGAGGAGATGTGCAGAGCAGTACTTTTGTGAAGTGCTGGACCTGTACTTGAAGGCTGAAATTCATTATTCACCAGAGACATAGCATGGGGTAGCTTGAAACCTTTTCTTACATCAACTTTTCTCTTTTATCCAAATTACCCAGGCTTTGTAGTGTATCAGCAGCCTGCTTGGGCTGTCTGTCAGTGGGGTTGGAGGTTTGCTTTCTCTGTGCCTTTAGACAAATATCCATTTCTTGTGCCATCAGGAATATCCATCTCCTGCTCGTGCCCCGCTCCACACTGCGGCTGCAGGGCCGTGCTCCAGCTCCCTGAGCTTGGCAAAGGTGGATAAACTTTATCCCTGTTTAGCACAACACCCAGTGAGCATTGGGCTGAATTCTTAGCACGTGTGTAGTCAGAGTTTCTGGCTGAGCTTGGCTGAAGGAGCTGCCCTTTCTAGCCCAGCCCAGGGTTGTCGTGAGCAAAGATGAATCTCTCCATCCTAGTCCATCAGCCTCTCGTCTTTGCCTTTATCTCATGTTTCTAATCAACTCCATTCATTTTCTTGTTATTTCATTGATGTGACACACAAATGTTGTCACAGTAGCTCAATAAAATTTATACTTGTGTCTTGTCTGTAATTATTTTTTTATTTTATTTTTATTGGGTGTTTACACATTTTATTGCATGTTCATGTCAAAGTAAATTTGTACCGTGTTGTCACTTAAAGATGTTTGCTTCATTTTCATCCATAAATAAAATGTACCCTTTGTCTAGGATCTGAAGCATGAGAATGTTAATTTTGTCAGTGAGCTACATATCTGTTTTTCTGTTGCAGATCTGTGTGTGCTAATATTGATAGAACTCAGCTTTGGTTTGGTATGTCTGGTATGAGCATAGTTGCTTTTCTAATATTAATTGTGGGGATGGGATAATATTAAACATTTAAAAACAAGGAGCCAGTAGTCTTGCAATTGATTTTCTGTGGAGAGACTTCTGTGCTGAGTTGTTTACACATAGTTCCTTTTAGGAGAGTGCAAGTGTTTCATGCATTTAAAAAATACAGTTAAGTGCAGTGGTTTCTCCCCCCTCCCCTTCTTCCAGGTCTGCCCTGCCTCTATCAGGAGCTCTAGTTTTCTTTTGCTTATAGGTTTCTGCACATTTTCTTTGGCATGGAGTGTTGCTTTTGAAATTCTTGGGATGCTGGAAAAGGGCAGCTTGCTAATGTTGTGTCCTCAGCTCATCTCTCTGCCTCTGTTCGCGACACATTTGTCTGTTTTCTTAGGCAAATGTACTTTATACTCCTAATTACCACTTGAAACTCAGAATATCTTTTTCATTCCTTCCAAAAGTGAGGGGATACTTATGGCCATGTAGGGGTGAGCTCAGGGGGTGCTGTGCTCTTGCTTCCCAGGATGAAGCAGGCAAGTAAAGAGGGAAGAATTGTTCTATAGGAATTTATTCTGTACTTCGTAAGAATTTTATTTCTTTTCTTGATCCTGCGAGACCCTGGGTGCCATCAATGTTACTGACAGTCCTTCACCCTGCAGGACTGAGGATTAATTCCCTAGTTAAGGGCAGGATTTGAATTAAATCAGACTGTCTTTCTAAGCCACACTCTCAGTTTTATGTCCAAAACTTGGTTTGCTGTTTCCATGCTCATGAGGACGAGGTGGTTTCACATTTTCTTTTAAGTGCAGGCAGACTTTTGGTCAGTCCCATGGCTGGGAAGTTTTATTGTAAAAGCTGAGTTCTTCAGTACAACTTGTGATACACATTTTTTCTCTTTGGGAGGCCTTTGCTGTGCTCCAGGCCATCAGCTGCTGAGACCAGAACTGTGTGGGATTTTTGTCTTGGAGTGATGTGTTAAATACAGCACAGATGATTAAAACATCACACACACTGTGCTGTGATCAGCTTGGTTTAGATGATAAATTAAAATCTGTTAGCATCTGAGATGTTCTGGCATATCCTGAGAATAGTTAGTTCTTTAATATGCCAAGCTAAGTAAAACTTGATTAGTGTCACTATCTGGAATTTTCTGTCCTGTAAATAGAACTTGAAGTCTAAAATTGGAACTGTGAAAACCTACTTTGACTGGGATTAGAAGACGAATTTAATAGTTCAGATTGATTTCAGGATCTTAGAAAGTGGTCACTGTGCCCCAGAGCTGTTATATGTGCCATCCTCTTAAAAATTAACTCCACTGTAAGGGCTAAAAAGTTACTTTGGGCCTGCAGCACTCTCTGCATGGCCATCCAGCACAGTGTGCTGGGGTTGGGAAGGTGCTTTCTGTGCTTGACTGCTGCCTGTGTGCCAAAGGTTGTTGTGTCTCCAGCTCCTGGCTTTGTGCTCCTCATACCTGGCAGGATCCTCTGACTGGTGAAAGGTGATGGCAGGAATTGGGGTTAAAGCTTTCTTCTGCCAGTGTGAAAGGTCCTGATACCAGGAGGTGATGGCTCTGTGTGTTAGTTTTCATTTTTTGGGTGCACTTTGGTTTTGTGGATGAGATGAGAGCTGGTGGGCCAGTGGGAATGGCTGGTGGGGGAGAGCACAGCCACTGCTGCTGGGCTGGGGTCCATTGCTGTTGCCTTGCTTACAGGGATGTCATGGCAAACTGCACTCACACTTCACAGTGTTTTGTGCCCTATTTATTTGCTGTAATCATTTTACCAACCAGTTGTGAAGTTAATTTCAGTAGTAAGAAATATTCATTCCATATCTAGTTGCCTTTTTTTTTTTTTAAGTTGTTGGTTGGCAGCAGCCCCTTTGTACGGTGTCTTGATTGTCAGCTCTTCATTATAAATTTACTTTCTAAATGCTGACTTAAGGCCTGACACTTTGTTTGTTTAACTGTCAGTTACACTACTTGGGAGACCTAATAAAAGCCTCTCAGATCTTCCTATTGAATTAGGCCACCCTTTACCACCCCAGTGACTGAAGTAAAACAACTACAAGAGTCTTTTTTCCCTGTCTATCCCATTTTTGCTGGAACCCTGCTTCGGGTGCCTTCTGATCCTGTCCTCACTGTGACAGTCGTTCTGTTCTAAAAGGTCACTGTAGTGTTTTAATTGGATTTTTCAGCTGCAAGGAATATAAAAATATAAGTTTATTAATAGAGTGGCTTTGATCTTGAAGGATTCCAAAACATTTGCTGCATTGCACGTACAGGAGTGGTTTAGTTTTACTGCTCGTTCAGGAATAATCAATTTTGTCGTGGAGCATGGAAAGCTGGATGTTCTTCCTGGGAGGTCGTGGGGAAGTCTGGGAAGGCAGAATGTTCTTCCCCAACTGGAATTTCCCCAGGATACAGAATCAAATTGTGATGCTGTCAGAGAATGCCAAAGGATCTTTCATAAGTTGTTTTGGCTTTGTTTTTTTTCATCTGAGATCTTTGAAAAAGGTCACGGGCAAAAGACAATTAGAGAAACACTTAAATGACCTTGTTACTGTATTTCTGTGGAATTATTGTGCTTTACAGCTATTGCTGCTTTACCCAGATGGTTATTGCTGGTTTCCATCTGTTCGTTAAGGAAAAGTAAAGACAGAAAACAGAAGCTTTAACTGGGCTTTTAACCAGAACTTTCAGGTTTTATTTCTGCTTTGACCACACCAGGTTAATGTGTTGGGTGAGCGCGCTGCGGTTTCAAGGCAAAGAGATTAAAGTGAAGCTTGTCTGCTCAATATGGGTCATGACAACAGCTTCCTGTGTTTCGGGCACCCTTTTCTTTGAACAGTCCTCAGGTATGAAGTGTGATATCACCTTGGCAGGGAGCCAGGCCAAGGGAAAGACTCTGACCAAGGCTGACATTATAGAAACCATTTAAGAGTTCGTGGCCAAAAGGATCCTCAGCTCATATTGCTGCTTATTCCCAGTTTAACCTCAGGGCTCTCTCTGTGACTTCATAGTTCCCCCAGTGGAGTTTTCCCTGGTTTTACTAAGATCTGCTCCCTTAAAGGTTAAAAACTTGAAAATCTTCAAGGCTTGCAGGTGTGAGAGAGCTTCCTGCTGGCACTGATGTAGGTGAGCTGGCACCAGTTTTAGCTTTCTTGTGCTCGGGGTGATCGTCCATGTCTTAATTCCTGGAGAATGGTGGGAGAAGGAGCCCCAGAGAGGCCAAGAGCATGATCTGGATTTTCACCCGATGATGAACAAAGCACAATGAAAAACTTCTTCGAAGTCCCATTGTCCTGCTCGTGGCATTAAGAGTTTTTCTTCACCCGACTATTTTCTTTGAGCTGGTGGATGATTTGTTCTCCCAGAGCTGTTTTCAGGCAGCAGAAATTTCAGGTGGGATGGAAGAAGGAAGCTGTCTGAAGGGAGAGCTGTTTGCAGGGGTCCTGAGCAGGGTACACAACAGTGGTTTTATTTCCCTGATTCCTTTGCCAATTGCTCAACCAGATGTCCTCAGTAGTTTGTGCTGTAAGATGTTAAGTAATTAGATCATTCAGATTCTAGTTAAACATAATTAAAGCCCTGTGTAAACTGAGTGAAGCTGACAGGTTTTATAGGTTGGTCATAGCAAAAATATCAGATGATATAGCTCAGCATTAATACAAAAAGATTTAAGCCTCCCTACCCTCAAATAAAGAGGTGTTTAGTCTCTAAATTTAATCCTTAATTGGAACTACAATTTATGGCGCTTACTAAAAATGTTTTTGGGATCTTGGAAGCCTCGCTCACTACATGTGCTTCCATGTAGTGTTTGCTGGTTAAAGTTTCTTCTGTACCCCTGAATTCAAAATAGAGAGTTATTACGTCAAGTTAAACAGAAAGATAACAGAATTTTGCATTTTTTTCTCCATAGTTTAAGTTGGTGGGTAAGTCAGTTGCAGTGATGCTTCGTGCCTTGAGAAGGGTTGGAACAAGCAGCACCATCTCTGGATGCCTTTCCCAACGTGGAGCTGATTTGCCTTTTGGGATCATCTGGGTGTAGCACAGCTTGTGTGAGGTGCCTTGGTTTCCAGCAGTGGCTTCCAACTCACAGCACGCTGGGTTCATGAGCATCACATCCCCTTGGTTATTGTTAAATAGCAGAACTGGAGAGAATCACCATGAAATGCCACCGTGTCTGCAGGTGCTGCAGGGAAAAAGAGCAAATGTGAGATCACGAGCACAGGGCTGAAACATGAGTTCCGTGTTCCAGCCTTTGATTATTGTTGTTTTATTGCAACACTTTGAAGCTAATCTTGATTATTTCTCTCCCTCGTTTTACAGATATGACACATTATTTTGTTGTTTGTTTGCTGGCAGGCGAAACATATTTTCTGAAGGAAAGTGTTAACAGATCCGCTGATAAAATGTCTGTCTTCTAAAAACTGTCTGAAGACAAATTGAGTATTTGTCTACATGTGCTGTTCACACTGTTGTACCAAACAAATTAACAAGATGATTCTTGTCTTTTCTAGGATGTAAACTTTCTTTTCCAATGTTGTAGGAGCCCAAAGTTGTGAACTAGACCCAGGGTGATCCTCGTTCTGCCAAGTGGTTGTCACTTTACTGTAGCTAAGGAAGAAAATTTAGGTACAGAACACCCACAGAAAAGTTATGCTGGAAAATTCACATTCTGAGTAGTAAAGGGGATTTAGCTGTTCAACTTAGTTAAAAAAGAAAAATCAGAAAGAAGCAAGCTGCAGTTATTCCTTAGCAATCCTAAATGATGGAGTTGTCTTGCTGGGTACTGAAAACAGCTCCTTTGCATGCACTGCAGACTTATTCCATGCAACAACTTCCCACGTCCCCTGCAGCCTCTCCCCACCGTGCTCAGTTATGTCACTGGTGCGATGCTCCGAGCCTTGCTGTCCTGGCTGGAATCTCGAGCCTGTTTCCAAGCATGTATTTCTCACTTGGCAGCACACGCTGCGGCTGGTGGGCAATCTGCCGGATCCCTTTTTTGTCAAACATCCGACTTGGTGTCTGACACTGAATCCGGGGAGAGGGAAATAAATGTACTGCGGAACCAGAGAGGTCTGCTGGGTGTCTCAGTGCATTTTTTTGTAGTTATTGCTTATGGTTGATCCCCAGTTCTGGTGGTAATAGAATGATGGGGGTTCTGCTCTTGCCTTTTGTATTTTAAGTGATTTGCATGACCTGGTAAGAGTCAAATTTTTAGCTACATTTTTTTCTGTCAAGTGCTTATCTGCTTACAAGTGAAAAACTCAGTTTCAGGAAAATCCCCTGAAGTTCTGTAGAGACAAAACAGTTCTGTCAAGGTGTGTGTACGTGTGTGTGTGTGTTTGTGTAAACACACAAGCTCACACAAGCACAATCTCCTTTCTGGATCAGCTCCCACCATGCAAAATACAAACCTGAAAGGGCTATAATTGATTATGTGCAATAGGAGACAAACAACCAAGATTTTGGGAGAGGGCAGGGTGTGGTCCAGATCTGGCAAAACATTTAAGAACTGAACATTATTTTTTCAAAGGTAGGGAAACTTTAAAACATTGGTCCAAGAGTTAAGACTGGTTGGGAGAAGGAAGAGAGTACAGTAAACTGAGACGACGTCTTTGTAGGGGGAGGTGTTGGGGGAGGAATTGGGAAGAAAGAACACACAAGTTTAGGTTAGTACATGTTCATGTTCTTCTGGTTTTTTAACTTCATTTGTTTCCCTGGCAGATGTCCCATGGCTTTGAGGCCTTTGTCTGTGTGAGAGAGAACATGAAGGAGGGCTTGGCAGGACGCTTGGGGTTGTGTGGAATAGCTGGTAGTCATATTTATAGTTGGTGTTGTCTCTTGGCTTATGCAACTTTGATAACCAGTAATCATTCTGTAAAGTTACGTGTTGTGTTGGCAAGTCAGCTCTCCCTGAGTTCCCTCCACCAATTCTGCATTGCAGATACAGCTCATGTACAAGTTTTTGTAAGGTCTGAACAGGACTTGTCACATCTGCAACTTTACTTTTTGTAGACACCCCCCATTAGACTGTCTTTTCAAACTTCATGCAACCGACGACATTATATGCAACCCTGCTTAACTGAGTTGAAAAGAAACAAAATTTTAAGAATGATCTAGCAGTCCTTAAGTGATAAAATTTTTTGAAGCTTTGTATCTTTTAAAAAGATATATATATATAGACGTATATGTGTATATATATATGTGTGTGTTTGTATATATGTATGCCTTTGAAGGCACTACATTAATTTTGCAGTGATTGTTGTACCTCAGCTTTTTATATTGTTTTCTTCTGACTTGCTGAAATTCACTGTGGACTTGTTCCTGCAGCCTCTACATTCTGCATGGGAAGAGGAACAATATTTGTCTGCTGTGCGAGTTTGAACCTTCTGGTTGCCTTTTACTTTCTCTATGTTTGTGGCTCTAAATAGATTTATAACTCTGCAGCTTTATGCCTTTAAAACACCTGCTGTAATTGCCTAGAAATATCCTCCATGTCAGCCTTTATTGCTTACTGTGATTACGCTTCTGGTAACCAGGCTTTTGGCAGACTCATAAAATAAGTTTCTCATAATAGGATTCCGAATGGAGTTTAACAATATGCACGGTTCAAAGTGCAAATACGTTTTATTGGGGAAAGGATATTATTCTGCCGTTCTTTGATACCTTTAATTGGACTCTTCAGAAGGTGCTCTGCATTGAGTGTATGCATAAGTTTAAAAACATCATATGTGACCCATTTCATTGATGGAAGTGTGTGTGGGCCTTTGTGTAGCAGGTCTAGAGGTAAGAAGAATGTGCAGGCAAGTTCTTAAACCTGTGTACATTGTTTTTTTATCAATTAGCAGCATTTGTACGTAAACTGTACACAAGGTTGAAAGAAGGCTGCTTAATTTTGCTGATTTAACACCTAAGTGCTGCGTGAATGCTGGGGAAAAAAAAATCTGTCATTAGAGGGTTGTACCTTCAGCTTAAGGCTGGTGTTGTTCTTCCCAGCAGAGCGAGGGTCCTGTGAGGCTGTTGGAGGGGTGATGGATGAGCTCTCAGGATGTGGCAATGTGTTATATCTGCTAATTCTCCAGGCAGAAACTCATCACAGAGTTAGATATTCCCACAATAGCAAAGGCAGAGAGGAAGAAAGATCCTCAGACAGTTGAACTTCGTGTTGTGCTCCCTTGATCTTGATGTCTCCCTTGGCATCCTTCAGGTGGACATAAGAGGGTTGGGAAATTCTGGTTTAACATTGCAAATCAACCTAATGTATTAGTTCTTGTAAACTGTTTCTGGAGATTGCAGGATTGAGGAGGTGTTATTTATCATCACTTTTAGCTAAAGAGTTCCACCCATGCAAAATTCTTAGTGCTAAGAGAATTACACTCCATGGTAGGCGGGTTGTTCTCAAAATCTCAAGCAGAGAAAAAGGTGGTGAATAGTTATTTTTGGGCTCTTTTAAAATATGAAAATAAAATTATTGGGGTTAGCCAATGTTCTTTACATCAGCAACTTTATCCTCAAGGATATTTTGGCATTTTTGCCTTTGAGACTTTGGCTAGACTTCAAAGGGTCGACGAAATTTCCTGGGACAAGTGGGGTGCTGTAGAATGGTGGAGCCTGGGGTTGGAGGAGATAAAATAAACGAGTGTGGGTCACTTGGTGCTGCTGGTGTCTCTCAAATGAAGGAAGCCAAGCCTTCTCCCACACCGAAGCAGGAGACCTTCCAAGGATGTGCCTCAGAAAATGAGGGTTCAGTTTGGGGTGCAGTTGCCTCTCCCCTGACCCCTGTGGGGTTTCGGTGTCCTTGAATATGGCTGTGAACTCCTGCAGTCGCTGATGTGGAGTATGGGCCTAGTGACACCTTGTGCAGGTGCTTGGTGCTGTTGTGCAAAGCCTGCAGGGGTGGTTTGAGCCATTTCCCTGCGGGATGGGGACAGTGAGAAGCTGAATTTCCTTTTTAGGCGTCGAGTTTATCGTACGGCATGAAATCAAACACTGTGGGATGGCAAAGGCTGTTTTTTAAACTAGTTGGCTTGTTGTAGCTGTGATAATATGTGTTGATCAACCCTTTTGGTGTTTGCTACAAAATTTATTCTAAAAGGCATGGTAGCTCATTCTCGTTGGTGGCGGTCCAAATCGTCTCTGCTGCCAATCTTGGCACTGGTGCCAGTGGTTTGCTTTAGCTGATCTAAGAATATACAGATGGTTTGATACTCAGCATGGAATATACAGATGGCTCGAAACTTTGGGATTGCTTTATTTCATTCCATTGTTTCTTCTCGGTATATCAAGTATCTCTGTGTATGTATATATATATGTGATATATATATATATATTTATATATATATGCTATTCTTAAAACAATCTGATCTGTATTTGGTTCAGCTTGTGCCTGTTGTTGCTGTAAGAATTTGGCTGCTATTTTGTCCAAGTTCCACGTTCTGCGTGTCAGTACAGGTGTGCTTATTTATAATGCACAAGAATACTTCTGTCGAGTTGTTTGGCCACCACACCTGTACATTCTCCAGTTACATGGGACATAGAAAGCACATCCCAAAGAGAGAGCCTGTAGATCTAAAAATCCAAAGTTCGTGGTCACCAGCACTGACTTTGTTCAGTCTGTTGCTGACCCTTGCAGTGACATCTTTGCTCTTGGAGCAGTGAAGTTCTAGCCCTGTGCAATAGTTCAGGCAGAGATCAGTGAGCTCTGGCTGAAGGCTGGATAGTTTGTTCTCAGTGTTCATTACAGCCTGTTGATCTCTTGCCAGCAGAAATTTCTAGGTTTGGAATTTTTCTGTTGTATACAGGTGTATGACATCAGTTGCCTGCTGGCAGGACAGGGTGTAAATAGAATCATTACAGCATAACTTGAGTGCTCTCTGTGTACATGATATATTGATGTTCCAGCAGTTGATGCTGACACAGAGATTGTCTGGGCAAAGGGTAAAAGTAACCTCTGCTTTGATATCTCATGTATGGGATATCCTCATTCTTCAGGTTAGGGCATCAAGAGCTCTGTCCTTTGTGTGGAGCTCGGGAGGTGCTTGTACAGACTTACTTTTGAGCAGTGATTTACTTAGCTGCCTTCATAAGGCTGTTAAAGTGCTTAACAACACAATTAATGTAATTTAAGGACAGTTAAAAGCACTAGTGGTTCTTTTCAACTTTAATTTTAAATGCTGAGACAGATTAAGCAATTTGAACAATGACATGGTTCTGCTCTATAGCCACTGAGCATATAAATAAAACATGCTCCAGTGCTTGGTGTTTTGAGTCCAAAACTTACAGACCACTGAAATCAGTGATTATGGATATAGTGCCTTGTTCTAGGATCATCAGATATCTGACAAGCTAAGTGTGATCAGTGTAAGCCAGTATTTGGATGGCAAATCTTTAATGAGTATTTCACTACTGTAGGAGGTAGTGATGGTGATTTCAACATGTATGTCTCTTGAGTTTGCTTCAGTTCCACAGCCAGTGCTGGCATGATGATAATTCCTGAGATGAGACATAAAATAGGTTTATGCATCTCTAAATGTCTCCTATTCCATGTGCTTGGAAGCATTTTATCCAAATAGTCACACACATTTTTATGCGTAAATAGTTTGTTTTTCATGCTTTCCCCTATATATTTCATCAATGCTTTAGTTAATACTCTTTATACAATTCATATTCTTAATACAGAGAAATTCCTGTGTTACCAAACAGGAAGGAAATTTCACAAGAGTGCCCTTGTGATGGAGCTGCCAGCTGGGTCCATCACCTCCAGCTCTGGGACGAGGCAGTGGAACTCTGTTCCCTTGGGCACGAGAGGCCTGGCCCATTCCCTGGCTGCTGTGGAGCAGGACAGAGAGGTGATGGCTGTCCGTGGTGAGAAACTTTGCAAAAGTGAAGTGCTGCATAACTGTTCCCTGGGTAAACAAAAGCAGTAAGGGCAGGGGGGATGTTGTGGGAAGCAGCGTTTTCCAGGGAATGCAGTGGGGACACTCATGTCTGGAGAAGGAGCTCGGTGGAGGGGTGTGTAGATTAAAGGGAAACATGAATTTAAAATAGAGTGTGGCTGTGTAAGAGCTTTGATGAAATGATCCTCTGCCCTGTGAAAACAAAGACACCTAAATTGTACGTGGATGAGGCAGGGCCATTAGCTGACCTCAGAGTGCAGTCCTCCAAATTAATAGTCCTGCAGCAGCCAGCTGAGGTGATTTGACTCTAAAAGTCAGATGGTTGGGAGTGATGTGTCTGCTGAAAGGGGCCTTAGTTCATAGACATCTAAAATGTTTCAGTTAGTTTTGAAAAGATAGTTTGTCTTTGAAAAAAAAACAGGTGCTTGTGTGATGTGTCTATTGGAACAGTCCTTTTCTACCAGCCTCAAGAACTTCAGCTCTGTTTCAGCCTTATTGAAAGAAAAAATAGTTCTTAAAAATTTATCTTCATCCTTCCTCAGGAAAGATAGAGCCTAACACTGGGGTGTTTCCCAGAGAGCTGGTTTCGGAGTGACTGACTGGTAATGATGAGTGACAGAATTAGCATAAATTCAGAGATACAGTTAGCTGGTGCCAACTGGCTGTGTGGGTATAAGAGTCGCTCTTGGGAGCGATGACAGAGCCTGATTTTTATCCCTCCCTCCCACCCCCCCCCCACTTTCCCACCCAGAGTGCTGAAGATCCGACTGGATATTAAATACTTGAAAATCAACCTACTTAGCAGCCTGGAGCAGGCTCCAGGGACGAGGTTTGGAGAGGGAAGGTTTGTTTGGGGTGTCAGTGATCTCTCCGCGGGTAGTGGTGTCACCCACTCTGCTCTGGGTGACACCAGAGGTGGCTGTCCCCGGTGGGTGCCTGGGTGTCTGTCCCAGCACCCCGAGCTCTGCACGTTACACGATTCCTCAGCGAGGTTTGCTGCCTGTGGCTCCCAGCCAGCCTGTCATGTCAGTGTTGAAAACCCCAGAGCACTTCTCCAAACGCTGGGAACCTGTCTCGATCTGCCCGGTAACCGCGGTGTCTCGGCGAGCTCCGCGCGCATGGCAGGACGGCTCAGCTCAGCCTGGCTCCTGGCCACAACTGACCACCTCCTTGGGGCTGGGCTGGGCCATCCACCTGCCCTGGAAAGCCCAGGGTGTGGTGGAGTGCAGAGGAGCTGGTGGTGTGGTCACTCCGTGCTGGCCAGGCCAAGCAGGTGGCAGGGTTGATCCCACGCTGGGCAGGGTGGTGGAGCTCTCCGTGCCTGTTCTGCTCCCTGGTTTGCAGCCCTGGCCTGGGAGGAGTGGAGGCATGGACAGGGAGCTGGGATGGTGGAAGGGGTCAGGAAAGGGCTTCCGGGGCTGTGGCTGCTGCAGAGCAGGAGGGGACCTGCCACTGGTCCTCAGGCTTGGAGATGAGGGGTCACAGACATCTCCCTCCTCACTGTCCCCTCAGGGTGCCATCTACCACCTCTTGATACCCATGTTTATAAAAACAAAATCACCTAGAGATCAAATGCACCATTTCCTGCAGCTCTGGCTTTTTAGGAGTGACCATTCCATGTTGGGGCCCCACTGTGTTGGACCCTTCCCTGGTGATCCCATGTTGCTTGCTGAAATAGTGAGGCTGGAAAATGGGAATTTCTGGATCTGGGAAGCATCTCCCAAATGCACACCCTGACAGCAGCACTGTGCCTTGTTCCCAACATGTGCTTAATCAACTGGATAAATAGAGGAGCTGTTCAAATGGGGCTACTGAAAAGCACCTGCAAAATCTGTAGTCACTGCTGAAACCCCAGTCCCTGTATGCTGATTAGGCTCTTCTTTTTAAAAAACTTGTAGTGAATATGTTTAAATTCTGCAACTAAGATATTTTCCCTAATTATTTTATTTTAAAATACACTTTTAAGATTGGTTGCTCTGATGCTGAAGAATGCTTAATGCTTCTTCCCTCTTACTGGTGTATAAATGCAATCCTGAAACATTGTGAGTTTTTCTAATATTATTTATAAGATTATTATCAGATGTATTTCTTTTTTTTTCAGGGAGGTTTATGAATTATGTGACTACTTGTGGAAATAAAAGACTAAGTAGTTATTCCTATTAAAACATTTTTTCCTAATTGCTTAGAATTAATATCCTGCTTATGTAGCATAACTTTATTGTGCTTTGAAGGTAGATTTATCATGAAATTTCACAGGTATCATTTTATTTGAGTTGTCTGCTGCTCCCCACCACCACACACACAGCACAGGTCAGTTCATGCAGGTTTTGTGCTGTGTGTTACTGCTTCTGTTGTTTGGGTGAGATAAAAACTTGTTGAACTACTAAAGTGGACAGTTTAAAATTACAGACACATTACTTTCCTTTGCAGCCATAATATGTTTGTTTTGGCAGGCTGTCTCTTCACTGGAACATGGAACAGTTCCTTTTTTTTGCGATTATTCACTGTTTTCAGTCATACAGCACCAAGTATTATTCATGGCCCTGGAAAAAGTTACTCCTTCACAAAACAAAAGCATAGGAAGTGTTCCGAGCCTCCCTCATTTTTGTAATTGACAGGTATTAATGACGTGTGGGTACCCAGAGCAGTGACAGTGTGCTGTAAATTAATGAGTGTTTATGGCTTGGAGCCTCCCCTGGGTCTCCAGGTGCTGTGGGTGTCCTGGTGGCCGTGCTGCTGTGTGCCACCTGCCAGGACAATGCTCCTTGGATGCTCCATGGAGTAAACACCACGTTCACCTGGGCTAGTGCTAAGCTTCTCCCACATGGTGGAGCTTTTACCCTCGACTTGACCACAAAAAGACATTTACAAAATGCAGAGAGGCAGCTCGGAAAAGGAGGGCTCTGCTCGCCTCTCCCCTGATCCGTAAAATCTTTGTGTCCTGTCTGATGCTGTGTTTGCCCTGCACAGACATGGACATGATGCCTGCACATCCAGCAGCATCCAGTGGCTCTGAGGCCTCCTGGATCCCTCCAGGATTCCTCCTGATGGCCTGGAGCTGCAGTGCCCATGTGGTGCCCATGCAGTGCCCAGCTGCTGAAAGCCCCCAGCTGATTTCCAGCTGGAAAAGGCTCATCAGCTTTGCATCACACCCAGCAGATATTGCCCCATCCTCCCATTCTTCCCCATTTCCAAGCATTTTGCTAGTTTTGTCATCAGGGATAGTGTAAAGAATTACGGTTAATGATTCTTACAGCAAACTGCTTTTGTAAGAAGTATTGAAGAATCTGAGAGTTTGTGTGATTTGAACCAGGCTTAGGAAGTTAAAAATAAAGTCTGCTGCTGAGAACAACTGTCTGCTTTGCAGAAATCAGCTATTTCTTTCTCATTACTTGTTTATAGTATTGTGATGCTGTGCAGTCTTTAAAGGTATTCTTTGCTTATTGACTCACTTTAATGCTTATTTATTTTCTAATAATACTTAGCACGAGAGGTGTCCTTTCCTTTTTTTTTTTTTTTTTTTTTCCCTCAGGATGTGCTGTCTTTTTCTTTTCTTTTCCCCCTCTTCCAGTAAGGAAAACACCATTTCCTCCAGTGCAAATGAGTAATGGTGATGCAGGTCAGTTCAGAACTTTTATATTGCCACTTGTTTACATGAAAGTGATCTGTTCTTCTGAAAATCTGTAATTTTCATGGAAACCATGGATTAATTTTACACTCACCCTGTTCACAGTGCAGGAATGTCTTTTCCCTCTACTTTTCCTAAGGTTGGAAATCACAGTTGATTTTTTGCTGTCCCTCTATTTGCTAGAAAATTGGTTTTGCTGCTGAGCCCGTGTGCATTGCATGTTCTGCCACCTGGCCCCTTCTCCCTGCCAAACTTTGCATTTCTTTGGTCTTGATCTTTGCTATTTCTGAAGCAAATCCCTGAAACATTTTTCCCCCAAGTCTTCTTCTGCTTTGCTATTTTCCCCCCTCCCCTTCATAAAAATAAACTGCAGAGCTGATCTGGCTGTTGCATATCTGCCCAACTCTTGTCCCATACCAAGGAATAAAATTTCCAACCCGTTGTGCCTGTTCTTCCAGCTCAGCTGGCTCCATGCTTAGATTTTTCATTACAGGGCCCTTTTAGAACAGATTTAGAATGGTTTTATCAAGTGATGATGAGTTAAGTTTTGTGTTTTACAATGCAGGAAAAAATGTTTTCAAATAGTAACTTAGTGAATAAAATGATGCTCTCAGTCACTGGATGGGTTTTCTTTGGCAGTGGGAGACGTGGATTTGTTGGCTGATATTTTCTAGGTAACAGTAAGTAATGGCTTCTTCCCATAGACTCAGTAATATTTTAATTTTGGTGATTCAGTCTTTAATATAAATACAGTAAAGTGACAGGCTTCATACCCTTAATATTTAGGGCTTTTAGTCATCCTTAGAATTAATTCTGGTTTCTGCAGAAGCATTTATTATTAAAGAAAACACAGACTGAGATATTTAATTGTTTGGATTTCTTTTTTTGACACATTTTAGGAACACCTGCGGATCCTAATGAAGCCAGTGAGGATCCCAGACCCTAAAAACTGCTTGATTTTTTACAGTACCATGGGAGGAGGGGATGGATTAGGGTGGAGGGCAGGGTACTGTGAAGATTCCTGGCATATATTTTCAGATGACTTACTGTATTTTTAGCTGGTGGGTATGTTTGGTGTCATTCATTTTAGGCAGTAAGACCATCTATTTATTCTATACTGCTCAAATTTCTGGATTTTCTGTAAAACACAGTGGAGTTTTCTTGTGGGGCTGACGTAGAATTGGCTGATTCTCAGCTCTGAAAGAAATACTTCTGTTGATTATCTTTTCTTCACTGTTTTCTTTACATTTCAAGAGGTTGTGCTTAACATTTCAAAATTAGTTAGAGGACTCCTTTCAGACTGCTAAATTATACCTACCAGAGGCTGCAAAGCGAGCTCTGCATGCCTGCCTCAACTTAGCTGCTCTTGATGGCACTGCAAATAAATTATATATGTAAGCAAATTATTTTGAAAGCAGTAGTTTTTAAATTGGGACAAGGCTTCTCTGTGTGTTCATACGTCTTGTGCTGTAGCTGGTTAACAGGTGAATTTTAACCTCTTCCAAATTTGGTGTCAAATTTTCAGACAAGAACAATGCACAAATTCTCCTTTCTGCCCTCTAAAAAGAGGAAGGAAGGGAAAAAAAAAAAACCCAAATCTATTTCAGTACTTTCTCAGAAGTTTAGTTGCATAAATTTCTCTTTTTCTATGAAACTATACTTTAAAATTCTTGAGGAATGCTTGAATAATTGTGCTTTTTTTAGTGAATCCTATAGATTATTGAGAAGGATCTGTCTGGACTCCTTACAAAACACTCATTTTAAAGTAACTAAAATATTTAAAATAATAAAGTATGTAACAAATGGCATCTCAAAAAATTTTGAGTAACTTTAATATATTTTTGAATTAACATGGGATCAGGAGATGCTTTTGCATGCTTATGCAGGGTGGCATTTTTGGCAACATTTTTTCCTTCACCCTCAGTTCTCTCCAATGTCTGTCCTGACCAGAGAGCCCAACTCTGCTTCACAGACATCCCCAGAGTTAAGAATTTTGCCTCCTAGTCAGTTCTTTTGTTCTCTGTGGTCTTGTAATTACATTTTCTTAAATGCAGTTCTCTCCACTGTTGTGGTGCAGGGGAGTTTCAAGGCAGGGAACTGTGCATGTGCTGCAGCTCCTGTGAGTGTAAACTAAGAAGAGAACGTCTCTTATCTTTTTCCGTTATCTCTGCTTACCTCACTTTTTGGGGGGTTGGTTGCCACCTTAGGAACACATTGCTGCCAAACGAATGTAGTGAGAATCACAGAAATAGAGCTCGAGGCTTCGGGGTGACTTTGTTTCACTTGTAAATGAAAATATTCCACTGTGCTGTAAGGTGCTGTTTAGTTCCAGATAAATCAGCACACGGTATCCCATTAACTTCATTGTTCTTAGAGTGCACTTTATTACAGATATTCTGACTTGGGTGTGTTCTTACGGGTTTTTGTTTAAAATTCGGGATTAATCACTGTGCATAAAATAATCCAAAGTGAGTGTTTGCCTCTGTTGACAGTCTGGGAGCTGCAAGTTGTGTTGTGCTTAGATCCCCTGGGAGCCAGGGGCTGCTGGAGTGGGCAGGACCTGCTAATGGGGTTTGTGTGTGACCCCCCTAAATGAGCAGCAAGGTGGCTGCCCTTGAGCCATCGCCTGAACCTCGTGGGCTAATCTAAGTGGCATCCTGGAGAGTTGTGCTGCAGCATTCAAAGGCAGCAGCACAAACTGATGTGACTGATGGTATTTGTGGATTATATCAACATCAGTGGATTATCTGCAGCAGCAGGAGGAGGAGGGCTGGAAAGAAGAATGAATAACATACTAAACAACTAACTACAAGTGCCTAATGAACAGGAAAAGTAGGAGAATTACAGACTGTAGGGTTCACAGTTGTTGTATACTCGACATCCTTTTGGTAATTTCTGTGAGAAAGATTGGGAGAACCTAATGGGGGGATGACAGCAAATATTAGGCCATTTTCTGGAGAACAGAAATCATTTTGAGCAGGGAGTTGAAGTATTTGTTACAGCTGGGTTTAGTTAACAGAAGGTGAATTGGGTTTACTATTGAGGGTGGCAACATCAGGCACAGCTCTTTGTGTCTTGCAAATGAAGAATTTCTGAGCAATGCAATTTGTTTCAGCAAGAATTGGTTTGTTCAAGTGTTTTACTGGTAGCCAAAGGGAGTGAATATTTACAGGAAAAGGCAGGCAGAGGAATTTTATCTTATAATCAAACCCCACCACTGTATTAAGAACCAGTTTGCTTAAAGGTGGCATTACTGGACAGCATTGCAGAGAGCTTGAGGTTTTGACTCAAAATAGGTTTGGCAGCACTGAGTAAGAGCCTCGTGTGTGTGTTTGTCTGCCAAGCTCAGTATTTAAACGATGGGAGCATGTTTCTTTGTCATTTAGCCCTCTTGCAGAGAGCAGAAAGCTCTTAACCAAAAATTACAAGACATTTTGATCCAGAAACTCCCTGCAGCAGCTAAACTGTTGTCTTGCTGTTCATATTTAATGCTATCCTTGGCTCTAGAAATAAGAATTTAAGTGACTTGAGTATCCTGAATACACATTTTTGATGTCTTTGGTAGAAGGTGTCATTCCAAGAGTAGTTTCTTCCTAAATAAAAAAATAATTCTGTAACTTTCATGTGTGCACTGTTTCTAGGTATAGTTATCATAGGCCTAAATTATTTAAACCATAAAGCAGCATCTTGCAGGAAATTTCTATTCCTATGTTTTTTTTTATTTTTTTTAACATATAAATATTTCAAGTCTATGCAAAAGACAAACCTTGTATAAAAATACTATATCACCCATGAGTAGGAGAAGTTATTAAAGGTAGGCACAGGCAGAGTAATGAAATGGGGACATCAGGTTCCTCAGAATAGCCTGTTACTAAGGGATGCTGAATCCAAGGTGAAAACTCCTGTTTCTTCTCATTTCTAGTTTTTTTCAGACCTATTTAACTATGCCTTGAATATATCCAATCTGATGTTGATGATGGTAGTTACTGTGGATAATCATCAGCTGTTGCAGCAAAAGGACTCACTCAGATTTTTAATTTAGGAAGCAGAATGCTGATATTTTTTTTTTATAAACTTGGCCAGCAAGCAGAAATCAAGATGATGGCAGTCTTGGATGTCACTTTAGTCTTCTATCTGCTTTCCCAAGGATCAGCAATAGTACTTGGAGATTTAAGTGGTTTGGTCAGCATTACCTTTTTCAGCCTTTATATTTCCATAATAGTTCATAAACCTGCAAATAATGGTCTGCTCTGAGCTGAGCCAAAAATGAGTAATTTCCTTTTTTCTCCACAGTACCTCAGAACTAGTCTGTAAGATTCTCCCCAATGGAAGAATAATGAGACATGTAATATACTGGAACTAGGGCTCATAAGAGAGCCAAAGTTAAATTAAAATAATCCTAAGAATTCTGGTTTGGGTTTTTTTTTCCTGCATGTGCAGAGTAGTCCCTTCATCCTTCATCTGCCCAGTTGCCATTTTAATAAGCTTTTAGGTGTTTATTAGAAGATGTGCCATTAACTTGCATCTGTTTTCCACTCCAGGAAATTGGCTATTATCATCTGTTTTCTTCCCATATTATTGGCTATTCCCTGTATGAGACCTTACCCCTTTAAATATGGTATTAAATATGGTGTTGATGCAGGCAGAGTCATCTTGTGCCTGCTCTGTTTTCCTTCTGTTGCTGCAAACAAATGTGAAGGATCTTTCCAAAAAGAAAAATCCTCAAGGATCCTTCATTAGATGTACTCCTGGGAATTGGTAATAGATACTTGAATATCATTCATTTTAGGAGCAGGATTTTGATGCCTATTAAAATCAAGGTGCACGCTAAATATTTACCCTGTTTGTTTGGAAATGTGTGTTCCTTTGAACAGAGCTCCTGGTGCAGAGGAAATGCACATCTCACCAGAGCACCAGAGAGGTTCTTCACAGGGATATCAGGGTTTGCACTGAATGGAGACCTTCATTTCCCAATTCCCAGATGATTCTGTGCAGGCCTTTGGCTGGCCTGGTGCAGCAGCAGATGGTACAGCAAGAAGAGTTCTGGGGGCCAAGGCTTGCAGCAAGCAGGAGGGAAAAAAAAAAAAAAAAAAAGAAAAAAAGGAAATGGTAATTTAGGAACTCAAAAAAATCCCCTGATAAAGAGAAGGGAGAAATGCCAACGGGAAAAAACAATAGTGTTGCTCCAAAACTGGTGTGTTCTAAGCTCAGACCTAGGACTGAAGCTGTCCTGATCTCATCTGTGCAAAGTCTATAAAATCCAATTACTCTGATATCTGGAATTTAAATAGCTAGAAACTTTATGTCTAGTCTTGTCTTGCTTTTAGCTTTCTTTACAGTGGGAAAAAGTGTCCAAGTCAGTGATAAGGAACCATTTTATTTGGGGAGGAGTTTGAAACACCACCCAAGAATGATGTCATTCCTGACACTGTTCATATCCTGATTGGAAATCTGCAATGGTGAAAGAAAGAAGGCTGAATTAGGAATGCTGTATCTGTATAAACCTATTAGGCATTGTTTTAGGTGGTCTAAAACAAGTCTTGGCATATAGAGCACCTTACTGGGTTTAGAGAAGACTGATCTACTTTTTAACTGCAAAAAAAAAAAAAAATCATTACTCAGAGCATCTGGTAAAGTGATAGTGCTCAAATTTTAGGCTACAGTGCATGTTTTTTTTTTTATTTTATTTTATTTTATTTTTTATTTTTTATTGTTTAAATGGAAAAGGTACCCGAGGTCTTTGCAGGTAAAATCCAATGCCATACTTTAAAACATGAAAGGAGAAAAGACTTGGAAGCATCTGAAAAGGAAGTGGATTGTTAGAGTTGCTTGAGAATTTCTTTTGCTGTCTGTTTAGGTAATCATAATTAAAAAATGCCTGAATGATCTTAATAACATATGATTCAACTGACAAGCACTAATTGCTCTCTATCAGGCCAAGAGAAGATGAATGTTGTCAAGAAAACCACAAGTCAGACAAGCTGATTCTCTTCTAGTCTGACACCATGTTCCCATGTACAAACCAGTTTTTACTGGAGTCTTTCCAACATCAAAAGAAAATCCTTGCCTTCCCATTAATTTTTGTTGCTGGCAGGCTCGAGCTGTTTGTGACGAGTTACTTTCGTTACTATTGCTGGGCTGCTCATGCACAGGGTTGTGCAAAGGCAAAAATGTAAACAGGTTTCTCAACTTCTCCTTATCTTTGTAGTTAAACTGAGCACATTCTTACACTGAAATATAAAACATTAGGGATAAAAAAAAACCTTTTTTTTTTTTTTAAATTTTATTTTTTTATTTTTTATTGTCAGTGGAGCCCTTTTCTTTTTTTCTTTCCCCTGCACTGTGCAGTGCACTGGGCCAGGTAGGATAGACAGCATTATTTTCCTTCAAAGATCTTTTTTTGAGATAACCTATGCAAATGATGTCGTTGCAGTGAAAAATCCCAGTTTTGTATAGCAGATGCTATCTGGCAGGATTTCCTGCTAGGTGATGTGTATCTAGTGCCATTTTTTTTCTTTTGTTTTAAAGATGCCTTTTTTTGTCTGTGCTCTAGTCAAATGAAAAAACTTGCCCTTTGTTGCTTGACTTTACTGTATTTCTTGATTTAGACACAAGCAGTAGGAGATACTCCACATTGTTTCATACTTTCCATTTATATTTGGACATGGGTTGCTACATGGTGGTGTAAGGACATGGGTCACTTGGGCAATCATCTACCCAGATAAATCTAGTGACCTTCCTTGTAAACAGGGCTTGAACAACAGTGCCTGCTTTAAATTCTGACTTAGTCACTCCAGTGTTAATTTTGAAGGGAGATCGTGTTGTGTTTTAATATAGGTGTGAGACTCTTAAAAAAATAAAAACAAAGAAACCTTGGGATCTTTCTGTAAACAGAATATCTCCTTTAACCAGATATTTTAAGTTGGATCATTAAACCTCTCCCCAGAGCTCAGTACTGCCAATTCATCTTTTAATTAGTTTTTCTGTGGAAGAGGGGTATTGACTTGGTTGTGAATGCACCCTGCTCTCTTAAGGACTTTAACTCATTCCACTTTCTGGTTTTGTGGAGAAGAACAGAAATCAGCTCCTTAAAACTTCACTGCAATTCTCAAACTTCAGTTCTTAAACAGCACTGTCAGTTTTCAGTCTTAGGAACACTTCCCTGCCATATTTGAGGACTGTTTTAACTATTTCATGGCCACCTTTAGCGTGTCTGGAGACAGGGAATCTTAAAAGGACTTCGTGCAAGTTGAAACTGGGAATTGTCACTCAAATTTGGCACTTTAAAAAGAATCCCCTGTCAGCATCTTGGTGCTAAACCTGGTATGGAACCAGAGTGTAATGAACTCCTTTTCCTTACCAGATTTGTTTGGTGGTAACAAACCCCCCTTGTTGAAGGGTAATGTTGAAGTGCAGAGGGAAGGATGGGTGATGAGCATGTGAAGGGAGCACTGAGAATTCCTGCCTTGTTTTCCAGCAAGTCCCAGTCCCCCCCTATTTACAGGGTCACCCTTACAGATATTGTTCCCCAGTGCTTGGCTCACTGACAGTAGAAACAAGTAAATAAATCAGAGTAGAAAGGCAAGACCATGAACTGACAGTGGGTTGATTTGTCATTTCAAATCTCCTGAAAACAAAAAAGTACCTGTGTTTCTGTGTCAAAACTATTATCAAATCTATCTGAAATTATAATAATCTCTGACAGTTTAACAACATCACGGGTTATAAAAAGCATCACGGTAAGTTCCTTTTCTCAATTTTTGCATGTGATGGGGAAACAACAAATTCCCTTTTTCCTCAAATGGTGCCCAGTGCTGCTGGTGCTGCACACCCAGGGATGAGGGGACGTTCTCAAATTGGAGGGCAGAGCCCTGTGCTGTCAGCTGGAGTTGATCCTTTCAAGGCAGCAACAGGAGAGGATTTGTTTGTTCCTACTTCTGAGTTTTCTGCAGAAAATAATGAGAACCCCAGAGTCTGTCCTGCAATGACAAAATCCTTTGCTTCTGTAGAAAAGTGAACAACTATTTAAAAAAGGAACAGGGGGGAGGAGGAGGGATTAGCATGGAGACTATAACTGTGTTACCTGAAAAGCACCAGCCAGTCATGGGATATTCTGAAAATAGCCATGATCAAATCTAGTTTCAGTTTTTCACATTGGTCTAGGTAGGATAATTCTGGTGTGTATTTGAGTAAAATATATTTAAAATAACATTGCTCCAGCACCTTCCACTGTACAGAACAGAGCAGTGTTGGGGTATCTGTAATATCAGAGTGCTTACATTTTGTGATGGTAATTTTTTGCAGTGGATTATTTAAAAAATATTTTGGCACTTTACTCATGGCCTTTTTAGAGAGTCCATCCCTTTGGATATTTGTCCTAAAGGCAGGTATCAAGGTGCTCTTCAGGAGCAGATCTCCACTGGGGGCTGTTTGTCCCCAGCCATGCAGAGGGGACATCCTTGGTTCTGTAAGCGTGACTTAGGAACAGATTCTGAGTGATCAGATAAACCCATATAGCGGGTGCTGGCAGCTCTGGGCTGTGTCAGTGACACAGTGTCCCTCAGGCCAGGACAGCTGCCCAGCAGCCCTGGAGGTGCTGAGGTGTCAGTGTGTACCTTTGGTACACAATCTGTGTGTGATGAGGGTGTTGTTTGGCACGGCTCAGCCAGGCAGGACTGTGCCAAGCAGTGATAAGCAGTGCCATCTAGGGTTGAGCCTGGCCAGGAGCTCATCCTCGGAGCCCTGGCTGAGCACTCAGCCCCAGCCCAGCTCTGGAAGGTGTCCAAGGGCAGTGTGTGTCATTACTCACACAGAAATATGGTTTTCTTTAGATGATAATATGTATTTTAAAAGTACTGAACAGCATGCCCTGAATCTTAGCAAGAACTTCTAATCCTCGTGTTACATCCAAAATACGCACCTGTGCCAGGAAGACTAAAAGGTTGTTTTTGCTGGGTCTGTGATGTTGCGTGACGTCTGGGGTGTTCCATGGTGTGTAGGGAGAGGATGAGGTGTTTGGGTTGTTCTTTAGAACCAAAGGATGTTTCCTTCTGGCTGCTGCATGTGGGAGAACTTGTGCTTGAGGAGAAGTTACTGCAGGTATTTGAAGAGGAATAATGGAGTTTGATCATATGGCTGAGCAGACCTGCCCACGCCAGATGAGTTGCCCAGAAGTCACTGGGTATCCTGTCTGAGGCTTGATGGCACTGCAAACCATATCTTTTTCAGAGGTGGGATTGGAATTAAAAATTTCATCCTTTCCATGGGGCAACATGTTTGAAGTTCAGAGCAGCAGAGTCCTCTCACAGCACATTCATGTTGATGCATCTCCATTCCTCCTGCTTTGCAGCTGAGGCATTCCTTAGGGGCAAAGTCTGTGGAAAATCAACTGCAAAACTGACCCAGAAGGAAAAATACATTTGTTTTACAGATGAGGTTTGTGTGTAGCTTTGGGGGAACCCATTAAATTTGACAGCAGATGCTCTGGTCTTGTCAGCACCATCCAGAAAGGCCTTGTGGTTTAGGCCTTGGATTGCAGTTCTCCACAGACACACACATTATTTTAGGGTAAGGAGCTGAGGAAGGTGCCAGTGTTGAAGTTCTGTCCTGCCCTTCTGTGCCCAAAGTGTCCAGTTCTGGTGCTTGCTGGGAACACTTGAGCAGAGCCTTTGCACGAAGCCATGGAGGGCAAAGCGAGCCCTGGTCCCTCAGTCCCCATCCACACACAAAATGCTGCCTTTCTTCAGACAAACTCTGGGTTTGTTCCCATCTGCTGGGGGTGCCTGTGGGCAGGCTTAGGTTTGCATTAGTTTTCAGCAATGTTTAAGTTCAGATGACTCTAACTTACAACACCAAAATCACACTTTAGTGGACAGAAACAACTCACTTCCCAAAACACCAAGCACTCTGTGCCACCTTCTGTTGCCAGGTTAGAGCAAGATGTACAATGGTCTGTGCACTTTATTTTTTTTTTTTTTTCTACTGGGAGGTTTTTCTGGGTGGAAACTCTCACTGTGGTGAAGGAATGTAGTGAGTTTATGTGAGGAGAGGGGCTGGAGGAACAGAGTCATATCTGTCAGCTTGTGCTCCACAATTCTTATGAATTCTGTGGGCTTGAAGGGCCTCTCCTGACCCATGGGCCCAACCTTTGTTCAACTTTCAGTTCATATTGAAAATTATTCATTTTCCAAGGAATTTACTTGCCTTTTGGTTGTGTGCTTTAGCCAGGGGGGTTGACAGTGAGCTCAGCCTACTTAAAAGGTAGTTATTTTAGAGATGCCCTCCACCCCACCCCAAAGCAGCAAGCGTGGCTTGCCTTGGCATTCCAGATCCCTGCTGCTTTGTGCTGGAATGTCTCTATTTTCTAGCTTCAGGCTTGCTGATTTCCTTATTTATTTAAATTTTTTTAACCTTTCAGTTTTTTTTCCCCCTCTGAAAAGAACTGGTATAAACTTCTTCAGCGTGTTCTTTCTTGGCTCTCCTGATCAAATGACTAAAAGCTGGAGTGGGAAGAATGTCTGGCCTTCAAGTCTGTGATCTGCTGATTCATAGATAAATATCCTATAAAATACATAGTTGAGCTGCTCTAAGTTTAGGGCTGAATATTCTTTCATGATCTGTTTGGGAAAGCAGCCACAACTTGAGTCAGACTTTCCAGTTCAGTATGTCTTGGTTCCAGTATGATTAAGTTCATCAGCCTGACTGAAAGTGAAGTCCTGGTTCTTGCTCCTGCATGCTGAACTCATCCAAGTGCCCTTACACTGTTTGGAGAGCCAGGTGAGCCAGCCTTGATGTCCCCCTGGCAAAGCTGCATCACTGTGGGCCTCACATAGAAATATTTGTGATGCTGGAGCATTCAAACTCATCCTTGCACAGGCCCAATTAAAATAAATTAGGCCTGGATTCAAAAGAAAAGTCTGTCTATCAAACTGTTTAAGAGTTTGGGCAGAGAAAAGCCCAAAAATTCTTTTCCTCCCCTTTTTTTTCCCTGCCCCCAAAAGGGAAGTTCGGAGAGGAACTGATCTGTGAAGTGTTTAGTTTTCTGTGGTGAAGAAAAGAAATGTTTTTGTAAAATTTGCACTTGTTGGGGAAGAGAGAAAAGAGAATAATGAGGATGAGTGCTGAACACAGTGATATGTGGTCCCTGCTTGATTTTTTTGTGGAAAAAAAAATGTAACAAAATAAATTATGTACAGTCTGAGAAGCACTTGTTTTCTTTCTTGATCTTGTTAAAGCATTTCTTAACACAATGGCTTTTTTTCTCAAGTATTAGCATTAATTACTGAAAATGTTAATAAGTTTTGTGGATTGTACAAGTGGGAAGACTAGCAACAACCTGATATTTCAAAAGAAAATAATATTCCATCCTCTAGATTCAAAGATAATTCAGGAAAG
Organism: Zosterops lateralis; assembly: GCF_965231275.1. Classification (NCBI taxonomy): domain Eukaryota; kingdom Metazoa; phylum Chordata; class Aves; order Passeriformes; family Zosteropidae; genus Zosterops; species Zosterops lateralis. Next base: position 6,794,306 of record NC_139779.1, on the reverse strand, counting down.
TAATAAAAGCTTGTGAAATCATATGGAAGAAAGCTTTATGTCACTTCACTTCTTCATCAGATAGAAAGCAAATACCTCATTTCATTGGCCAAAACTCTGTGTCTTGGAAATGACCCTGTAATTTTTTAATTTGCAAGTCCCTGACTTTCCTGCCTTTCAGTGGTCTCTTCCCTCCCCTCCTGGAGCAGAAATCTCACACCCTCTGAGTCCTGGGGCACTCCTGCAGCACCAACCATCACTCTGTAAATCACACACTGCAGGGCTTCATTAAAAATTTGGAGAACCATCTTATGACTGGGCTGATGATCTCATTTCATCCATACATGGTACTTATTAAATAAATACCTTTGAAGCATAGGAAACCGTCTGGGAGCCGACTTGTGTTTCTTCCTCTGCTCTGTTATCTTAATTTGATTGGTAGGACAGAAGTCCCGAAAATATTTTCTAAGGGAAATATACATTGGAAATGAAGCAGTGCTATTCTTAGCTGTCTTTGCAAACTTCCTATACTTCCTATTTTTTTTCTTTCTTTTTTTTTTTTTTTTTTTTCCTTTTCCCTTGTGACTTTGCTGTTCTTCAGGTGCTTTAACTTTGCACGTTACCCTGATTTCCCTCGAGGGGAGGACCTGGTGAAATCCTGAGCACATTTCAGACCCGACTCCAAGGCAACAGGAGGTTTTCCAAGAACTAATTCTGCCCGTTTTTGTGAGAGTCCTTGTCAGCACATTTTTTTTGCTGTAATGAAACGGTGAATAAACCTGAGTATTTTTGGTAACAGTGGTACACCACACCTCTAGGGAGCCTGGCCTTTCAGGATGGGTGTGCTTGGAGACCCAGGAATTGCACATCTTGTGCTTGTTTGTGCCAACAGGCCCGGACAGAAGCTCTTGGGAATGAGCTCTTATTGTTTCACCAGGAAAAAGACTGAGCCTCTCACCTTCTGTTGTTATTAATTGGTGAGCTGGAAGTCAGAGCTGTGACACCCAACTGAAGGTGTCATCTCCTTTGGTTTGGGCTCTTTTGGGAGCATCCAAAGGAGAGGTCCTGCCCTTGTGGGCACGTTGGATGGGAGGAATCTCCAGTGTGATGTTTGATGTCCTGCCTGAGAAGGGCCAGTCTCCCATTCTGTGTCTTTGTCCTTGCAGAGCACTGGGGCTCCCCACAGATGAGGTTCCCCCATCGTGACCTCTCAGTGCTGGAACTTTGCAATGAAAACGCCCCTCCTGAGCATCCCAAAGAATGATTTTGGCTGTTCCTCCTTAATCCAGACCCTCCCAATTCAGATTGTGTCACTCTTTGCTTTAGCAGAGTGTTTCTTGCAGCATGACATGAGCTCTTAGTTGCCAGGCCTTGTAGAAGGCCCCTGTGTTAGTAAAGTCAACAAGTGCTTTGCAGAAGGACGTAGCTACTCATCTAAGCCTTAATTTTTACATACTGCTGTTTTACCTGTGCAAAGCCAGCCTCTGTATTTGAAACTCCTGAGGAAGAGGAGGAGGAACCAAGCACCCAGCTAAAATTTAGCCCAGCATTGCTGCACATTGTGTTCTGGACTTCCCAAATTGGATTGAACGTTTTGATTGAAAAGATTGTCAGCACTATGCAAATGAGAGGGAGAAGTGAAAGTGCATCTCGTGCAAGTAATTCCTATGTAGATAATTTGCCATAAAAATTTATATTGCAGTCCTTAAAACCTTCAGAGATTTATTCTGTCTAGGGAAAGGTGATTTATATGGTATTAAAACACTTTTTATGTTCCAGTCCTTTAGATTTAATGTTTATTGCCTATAAAAATGAAATCTTCCTGTGGATATTTAAAAGTTTTGGTACTGTGTGAAATATATATTCAGCTTAGAATCTGAAATGCTTTAGAGATGCAGTAAATAAGTGATGGAGTGTTACCTCAGGTTCACCAGGCTCAGCAGTCCAGCCTTACTCCAGGGCTGAATCCATTATGAAGGTGGCATTCTGCTTACCTTAGACATATGGTAAAGGAGAGCATGTAATGACAGAAGTAATGTGTAATTTTGTCATTCTGTTTTGGCTGACTATTTAGGGCACTTTGTATATTTGGGTTTTTTTGACTGATGTGCATAGTCAGTATAAAAATGCAGCAGTGGCTTTATTCCTTACCCACAAAGGGCTGGATTAAAGCACAAGATTAGGGCACGCTGCAGGAGTGTCAAAAGAAGGAAAGGCATTTTGCATCATTTCTCTAAATATCCTCTACCCTTGGTAATGGGGGAGCAGGACTGGCAGTGCTGCAGTCCCTGTGGATAGCTGGGCAAGGAGGAGTCTATTTCTCATCTAAGTGTTGGTGATTTTTGCTATCTCTGTTATTGTCTGGGCAGAGACACAGAAGAAACTGTACTGCCTTGAAAGCATAGTTCCCAACCTTAGCCTCTCCCCTTTTATCATGGACAATTTTTCAGAGCATAATCTATCTGTCTAGAAATGTATCGAAGCATGGAGGATAGAGGAGCAGATCAAGTGAGGCTTTACACAAAAATAGGAAAGTGTGTGTAGGTGGTTGTTTTGCCTTGTAGCTTCTGTAATGGTGGTGCCCTGGAGAAGTGACTGAGGTAACACTCTTTGCTTCTTCCCAAACATTTCCCAGCGTTTCAAGGTCCATCTCACAGCAAACCTGAGCCAGTTCACCCTAAACAGTGTCCTACTGAGGGGGATGGAGGAAAGGCTTTGGGGATTTTTCTTCTGCAGCTGCAGGTGGATCACTGCACGTGGAGCACAAAGATTAAAGATTGATTTACAGTCAGGTAACACAGAGATGATGCACGGAACAGCACTGAGGGCTCACCAGCAGTGCCTCGTTTACAGGGATAGCAGGCAGCTATCCCTTCCCAAACTGCTGTTTTCCAGCAGGAATCTGCCATTCTTGTGAGTGCCTGGTTGGATTCCCCTGCAGCCCCAAGCCCTGGTCCCCAGCGTTCTCACACCTCTGCCTCCTCCCCGTGTGGGAAGAGACCGGGATGCAACTGGGATGTCGCAACGCCAGGCAGCCAAGGGGATGGCAGCAGTTCAAGAGGAACTCTGCTGAAACTTCCTAGGGCTGTAACTGTCTGTGCCCTGGCACGTGAAAGCCAAGGAAGCGTTGGAGTAGCAGTAAAAGTCAGGGATGTAAATGCAGCACTTGATGCTGCATGTTCAGCAAAGGTGTTTTGTTTGGTGTTTAGAGGCGAAGCCAACCCAGATGTCCTCAGGTCTGAGTGGGACAGACAACAAAACATACCAGAGAAGTATCAGAATAAAACCTTTGGTTAGAAAATGCACAACCAACTAACCTCCCAACAAAACCTAACACACCCCTCCCCTCCATTTTTATTCTGGCCTGCAGAAGAACTTTGGGAAGTCAGGATCATATTCTAAATGTCTTTTTGCTAGGTGTTGGGAAAGAAGTGCTGATAGGGTTGAGAAATATGAGTTAGCTAAACTTAAATGAAAAACAATAGCTGAAAAAATACTCAGGCACTAGTTGGTGGTTGTTGGTTCCCTCATTGTCCAGGTTTACATCTCTAACCTGAGGTGACCACTGCATTTCAGGCTTTCTCTTCCCCCAGTGCTGGTTCTGCACTGAGAATTTTCTGCAAGGTCTTCTCAGTCATCTGCTTTGGATGCCTGTCCATAATGCAAAAATTAAACTCTCACATTTTTTGTGTATTGAAATCTGAAAATCCTTAAGAGGTTCAGGCTCTCTGGGATGTTGCTGTTAGAGCAGATGTCTACAGATGTCTTTGTGTAGAAAAAAAAATTACTTTTTTATTTAGATTATTCTTTGTACTTATCACCCAGATACACTTCCAAAACCCAGCTCTGGTGGTCTGATAATTCCATAGTTTTGTGGAGTTTCATATTTGTTCACTTGCTGCTTTTGCAATAAGCTTAGTAGCTACACGTACACCCAGAAATGAGTTTTCTTTTAAATACATAGATGTTCTTTAGCCGCATCTTTTTTTCATCTTTTCCTAATCATGAAGGATCTAAACTGAGCAAGAAAGAAAATCAGTTTCAAAGTGAAACCTCTATTGTTTGATACAATGTGTAGCATGTTGTGTCATCTCAAAAAAGGCATTTTTGGATCGGTTTCATATTGTCAGTCCTGGGGCTTTATAGTGTTCCATCAGTTTTCTCAGCAGAAGTGTTTGCTGGCATTTGGATGAGGGTGTCCAACCTCTTGTCTGCATATATGAAAGCTAAAATCTGGCTTCTCTTCAAGAGTGTCTAGATAAAGGATGAGGTACTAGAGGCAGTGAATCTGAGAGAGTAGCTCAGAGGTAACCCAGCTATTTATTTGTGGTTTGCTGAAAAAGCACACGGGGACAGAGAATGGCAACAGCAACTTCAGGCTCTTCACTAAAAGCCTGCAGTTTGCTGCTCTAGGTCACAAAGTTCAGTACTGGTTTGGGGTCAAAAATGTGTTTCTGATTAAATATATAATATAGACAGGAAATTGTTCGTGAGGACTTTTGTTCCTAAAGGACTCTGATAATCCTAGAATCATAAAACAGTTGCCTTGGAAGGCATCTTGAAGATCTGCTACTTGGTTTCAGCCACAGCAAAAGAGAAGGGAGTTATTTCCATTTTATCAGAAAGCGGGTGCTCTTTATTTCAGTTTTCATATAGGAGAGAGAGATGTGTGTGCATTTATATATGGACTGAAAATCGCTGTATGACAGAGTGCCTGGCAAAGACACAAACATAGATTATTTCTTGGTAATGAGATCACTTTGTGTCCCTGCTACATCATCTACCTCCCCAAACTGTCGGGAAGCAAAAATTACTGTATTGGAGATAACTGTATTTGTAGTTTCTTTCTGAGTGTGGGGAGGGAATGAAGTAATCTGTTCCATCAGCTTGTAAAACTGAGCTAATTAACAGACAATCAGCACTGATTGAGACAGCTGCATTCTTTACTGCGGGATTGTAAACACAGTCTTCACAGGATTGTTTTTACTGCCCTAAAGTGCAAGAAATTGAAATTGTATTTGATAGCCAAAATTAAGGACTTTTTAGTGCCAGTGTATCATAGCGAGGTTGACAGTGCCACTGCAGCTAAATCTGTTGTTTTCATTCTAGGGTGATTTGTTACAGTGAATAGTGGAGGAATTCTGTAAATTATCAGCAAACATTTTTTTTTCTGGTTAAAAAAGTGGTTTAGCTGTCCTGTCTACCTTAGTTGTGATCATGGAGCAAGTAGATATTGGCTGTCCATGACCTGGTGCCTCTTTGGAGGCATCTCCTGATTGGAAATGCAAGATTTGCAGCGTTTAAAAAACTATTTTATAAATGCCTTTCGTAATACATCACTTCTGGAAGGTCTTTAAATATTTCCTGATGTACAGTTTAGGGTATGCTATTGGAAATGTTGGTTTAAAAACAGTCAGTCCATGTTAAAAATACAGAGAATAGTCCTTGTGGCTCTGAACCAGCACCATTATTAGCATGAAGCATGTTAGTTTTTGTTAAATGCAGTTCTGGCTGCTGTCAACTCCAATCCAGCCTCCTTGTGACTGTACATCAGCTAATTTTACTTCATGAGTCAATTCTGCTATTTTCCTTTTCATGTCACAGAAAATGAGCTTAACTAAGTACTGCAATATGTTGTTGGGAAACACCTAGAAAAGGCATTCTGCATTCCACCGCCTCTGCCTCTTGATTTCAGTTCAGCATCAAGTGGGGCTGGTATCTGTTTATGCTGGACTGTAATCATCCAGATTAAATGTAAAAAAAAAAAATCTCTGAAAAGCTTCAAAATCTGGTCTTCTCTTTAGTTGTCTAAAATATGTCACGTTTGCTATTGGCATTTAATGCCAGATATACATTTCTCATCGTGTGTTGTTGTGCCAAACTGAGTCAGTGTTTGGGATTTAGATCAGAAAGGATACTAAGATGCCTAAATGGGACTTTTTAGTAGTAGGAAAAGCCTAAATAAAGAAATTGTTGCTTTCTTGTTTCCTATTTATATCTATAATTTTTTAGAAAACATCCACCAATTGCATTCACAGGCAGCTTCTCAAAAAAAGCTGTATTTTTGCCATCATGGGAAACTGCCTAAACCTCACAGCAATGCCCAGAAAGTCAACAAACTCCGACCAAGGGAGGAAGCATGTTAGTCAGGAGTCAAGGACCGTTCCCTGGAAACCCTCTGCCAAATACTCTTCCTGCTTAAATTGTTTATCAAACAGCAATTTCATTTGCCAGTAATTTTCTTCTGATCTTGTTTTTGTTACGACTTGATTTCTGAACACGAGTTCCCCGTCCAGCTTCCTCTGCGTCCCTGTCCCGTGCCCACTGCTCCATGGGGCTGCTGCTCCACAGGGAGCAAAGACCTCCAGTGAAAGGGAAAATCAGAATTTAAATATGTCCCTGGATCAGTAAAAGGGGAGGCGAAATTTGGTCTGCTAGAAGGGAGCCACTGGACAGCATTTCCATTATATATTTTATAGGTTTTCCCCAGGGTACATGCCTGTGGCTTAAGATTTTAAACTTACAACAACAAAAAATTCCAAGTTATGCCGAGCCCCATCTTTCCAAGCCAAGTTTGTCATGGTAGGATGGTTTATTCATCCATTATCCCATTTCTGCAATGCCCAAAAACATGAGAAAGGAGCAAAGCACGAGGTGATTAGTTCAAGTTCATGGTAATTTTTTCCCATCCCTGAAGGAATTACTTTATTGAAATGTGGTTTTAAAAGTATTTTTAGGTTGCTTTTTCAGTGTGTATTTGTACTTTCGTTGGTAAATATTTTATATCCCAATGTTAGGAAACAGCTGAAGGAGCTTTGAGATTGGAAATTGCATTTGTAGACTGAAGGATTATTGAGTGGTGGCTGGGATGGACTCAGTCTATAATGTTAACCTTGTTAAAAAAATTAAAATTAATAACACATTTCATCAAAGAAAAATTGTGAATTTTTGTTCTAGAAGACAGCATAATTAGGAGTTGGGAGAAGTTGACTAAAAGCTGAGCAACGAGTTCATTTTCATTTTGAATAAAAATAAAAAAGCTTGAAGTTTTTTTGTTGTTTTTTTCTTTTTTCAAACAGCAAGTTCCCAGAACTCACACTGAAACACACCTGTGTGTGTATATATATATTATTGATTTATTGGTGGCAACCTGTACAGCGAGTTATAAATCCTGGTGTGTGTTACAGGACGTGTCTTGCTTAAAGCCTGGTCATGCTTCATTTACCAGCACAGCTTAGGCTGGAAAGAGGAGTAACTCAATCCTGTAAATGATGTAACAGAGCTTAGTTAAAGACTTGAACTTTCTGATATTTAAACCACTCTTTTAAGGCTACGTTTTACTTTGATCTGTGGTCAAAAGAATTATTTAATGTAGCTCATGAATCCGATCTTTCTTGGAAGTAAGACATTTGCTGAAGGTGTGTTATTACAAAATGGCAGCATAATCCCCTTCCAGCTGAGCATGGGCTGCTGCATTTGGGCTTCAGACAAATGGCAAGAGCAGTGCATTCAGTAGTTTGTACTTATTTATCAGTTCATTGCCTTTTCTTTTATGTTTTTCGAATTTAAGGGCCAAGATTCCTTTTTAAATCGTCTACCAAAATTTTCATTTGTGGATCATGGGTGCTGTGCATCTCCTGGCTCTCAGTTTGCTGGGATCAGAAATGTGGTTGAGCTGTTGGTTTTCCCTCTGTGTCCTTCTCCATTCCCTGAGTGTGTGGAGGGCTGGGGAGGGGACAGGGGACATTCCTCCTGCCCCTACTGCCTGTGACAGAAGTGGAGGGGATGGGAAGGGCAGCCTGGCCCTGGTGAGACCCATGATCTCCACATTGTGGTTTTTACTTCAGCCAGGGGGTAATTGGCTGCTGTGCTGTGGGCAGAGCTATGGTCAGTATGGTCAGCTGGCTTTGTGCTTTGGTCAGCCTTTGACCAACCAGTGAGACAGGAGGTCAAGCAGATGGACTTTACACTGGGTCTTGCCCAGGCAAGGGCTGTGCAAGCAGCAGTGAATTTCCTTTGGTTTCCCATAATTTATTTCATTTGGCAGAAGATGATGCAGTTTGAATCCCTACCACCCTGTAGCTGCCCTGAAAGTCACAATTACTAAGCTGAGGCGCTTTTTTTTAATTATTTATTTCACAGTGATTAACCAGCAAGTACATGATGAAGTTAATTTTCTCTGTAGAAAGGCAGCACAGGGCAGTTGATCAGGTGCTCTCAGGGCTGTATTGTGATTTTACACCACAGCCAGTGGATGGTGGGCGAGCAGATTGCCCTCACCGCTTCCCACTGTCCCCTCGCTATATCCATCTGAAATCCCTTCTGGGAAGCCTCACTGCACCAACACTTAAATTAACTCATTACTTTTTTGGCTTTTTCCCTTGTGGGTACTGAACTTTTGCTTTTAAGTGGAAGAGTGTGAAAATGCTGGTGTGGGAAGTGGGTGAAGCTGTCAGCAGCTCCCCAGCGGGACGGGAGCCGCAGCCTGCCTGGGGATAGTGCTGTGCTTGCAAAACCAAGGGAGCCCTCTCCCCCAGCAAACACTCACTTTTTTAGGAAATTTATGTCCTTCCAAAGTGTGATGAGCTGCAATGCAAAACCCAGCAGGGTGTTAAGTAGCTGGTGGAGTGGGTTTGCTGACAGATTCTCCGGCGGGTATGGAGCCCAAAGTGCGGGTCTTGGGGGTGAGGTAATGGAAGCTGGTGGTTTCACACTGTGGAGCTTCTGTGGGAGAGCAGCTCGGGAGAAGGCTGGGAAAGGAGCCGGCTGGGGGATGCAGAGAGCAGGGAGTGCTGCTGGCTCTGCTAAAATCCACCCTTAAAGTGGTTTTTGAGCTCACCTAATGCTCAAGGCAAATGGTGCTGCTGTAGGGCTGAGGTGAGGGTGAACATGGCAGGAACAAAGGGATTAATCTGGGGTAGAAACTGAGGAACAGGAGAGAAGCTTTGGGGTGAAGGTTGAAGGTGCTGTGGGTGAAGCCTGAGCCTTATTTCAGGAGAGAGGTCAGAGCACATCACCCACCTGGGCCACTGTGAGCAGGGCTGGAGGCCCTCAGGGCTGGGACTTGTGCAGTCATTCTGCTCCTGCCTTTGAGGAGGATGGAAAAAGAGAGTAAATAATGCTGGAGAAAGAAAAACTACCTTTTGAAAGAAATAGGCAATATTTCATTATTTTCTTGAGTGAGAGAAAAGGCTTATTCAGTCGAGACCTTTGGCATTGGACACTCTCCAGTTCTTTGCATTTTCTAAAAAGTTTTGAATTCGAGGTGTAGAAGAAAAGACAGGAATAATCACCTTGGCTCTGGCACTGCCAAGCTTTTCCCCTCACAGTGCATTTGTTGCTGGCATCAATATTTGTGTGGCTTCTTTCTGCTGATTGTAGCTCCTTTTGAACAGCCAGTGCTACCTTTTGCCCTCTTGCAGGATAATTTGATAGGCTTTGCTTACATTTTGTGGCACTGGCTGTTCCTGTTGTGAGCTGACAAAGCCACAACACCCTTTCTTTTTTACATTTTCCTTTTTTATTATATATATTTTTTTCAGTAGCCTGCTAATTAAGATAATTTTATTGATGGCTCCATTAGCACCTCTGTTCTTGCTCTCTTTGTTTTATGCAGTGGCCACCACACACGTTGACTCCCTGTCCCAAAAGCATTGTGTAGAGCCCGAAATTTGTTCCAGTTAAAGCTTGTTTTAAAACTTCATTTGGAGTCAAATTACTTCAGTATGCGGAAATAAAATGTGTTTATTGAAATTTTCTAACTAATTCTACATGCAAAAGGTATTTGCATCACTTTGCCAAGTGGCAAAATGCTTCCTAAGAAATGTGTTTTAATGTTTGTGGGTTTTTACTATTTTTTTTTCCTTCCTCTGGGAGTGTAAATTCCAGGTATTCTGGTCTTTGTTATTTGTTCAGCAGTCACTGCTGAGTTGTAAGATGGGATCGTGGTTCTTGAGATGTTGTGCTCTTGTTGAACTGTCTGGTCTTCCCTTCTGCTTGTTTTAGAAAGGGGCTTTACAGCAAGGCTGACACAAACTCTGCTCACAGGATCCTTACAGTGTTTTACTTTTCTAAGCACTTTCAGCTTTGAACTGGGGCTGCCTTTTACAGTCAAAACAGACATTAATAAAAATTCCCAATGTCAGCTCTGTGGTTTCTCCCCCAGTGATAATGTAGAGCTTTATCAGGTGAACGTGGCTTTGTTTGTTCCAGAGGAACACACCAAGCCTGCAAATTTATAATTTCTGAAATATTTCTGAAATATTTCTGAAATACATATATAATCCATAGCTTGGCTTCTGGAGAGGTGCAAATGATGGGGGTTTGAGACTGAAGGGTCCATTGCCTCATGGAGCAGTCAGGAAAATGTAAAATTTCCCCAAGGCAAGTGTGCAGAGTTGTGCAAGACGTTTCTGCACTGGTGCCATCTTGGCACCGGGAAATTCTCCTTTAATAGGAAATTAAAGATTGCAAAAATCTACATTGAGAGCTTTGATAGATCTGATAAATGCAATCCTGTGAGAGGATGAAAACAGAAACGAAACTTCCAGAATCTCCATTCAGTAGCAGATTATCAGTAGGCTGGGAAACTGATTGAACTGGTGATAAAGGGAAATACCTGAAGTGCACAGAAATAGGATTTCGGGGGAAGTGGTTAATGCTGCATTTACTGGTAGAAAATTCCTAATCTACGTGAAGTTGTGGTTTGTGTCAGTCCTTGTAATAGGTACAGTGAGGTTTATGGTGAATCACAGAATCATTAAGGTTGGAAAAGACCTCTGAGATCATCAAATCCAACCTGTGACTGATCTCTACTTTGACAACTAAACCAGAGCACCGAGTGCCACATCCAGTTGTTTCTTGAACCTTTCCAGGGATGAGGACTCCACCACCTCCCTGGGCAGCCCATTCCAATGCTTTGAGCACCTTTTCTATGAAGAAAATTCTTCTTGGTGTCCTGTTAATCTCTGCAGCCATCCTTAAGACTTTCAAAAGCCACACCTTGGGCTTTACATCCATGTCTGAAAGCCTACCAGGAAATAATCAGTTTGTCTTCAAGTTGTGATATGTGTTTCTTGCACCACATAAATGCAGCAAGAATTAAACATTTAAATTCAGGAGAATTACAAAAGTTTGGAATACAGTTATGTCACAGTACTTTTAGATGGTAATTACAGGTTTTTGTAACTTCTTTCATGGGGGCCATGGGAAAACTGGTGCAAAGCAGAGACTAAGGACTAGTTATTGTTGCTGGAGCAGCTTTTGGGGGAATTGGGATGCTGAAGTGTGGTAGTTTCTTTGGCTGTGAAATGCCCATGGCAGGGCAGTGTCCAATAACTGTTAGGAGTGGATAAGGGAACAGAAACTTCATAAATAGCCAAGAAAGTTCCATTTCTTTCCGAAACTGTTTTCCTAAGTGAGTAATTTTTAGGGCTCACCTTTGAGAGCAGCCACCCAGCAGCTCCCAGGCACGGAAGGGCTGACTTGAATCTTCTTATTATGGCAAGGAAAGGCCTTGTTGTGCTGAAGTGGTCAGTGGTGCAGACCTGCTGCTGGGTGATTATCAAAGAATGCATCTGGTAGGCAAAGACATGTCAGCCGTAAAGGAAAACAACCTTGAAACTCTCCTGCAGTGAGCCTGCAGTTTCCTAATTACTTGAGGTCAACCTAATTGCAGGGCTGGTGCCAAGAAGGGGGATTCCACAGCCCCCTCCCTCACTCCAGCTGTGTTTCCCCACCTCCCTGTTAGAATGGTGCAGCTCCTCGTGGGCGCAGCTGGGCCCTGAGCAGGGAGAAGTCAGGAAGGGAAGGATGGGGTGTTTTCAGCAGGCTCCCTCTGCTCTGGTGGGTCCCATGCAGCCGTGTCACCCTGGGGTGACAGAGGCAGGATGAACAGGGAGTCTAAAAGGGTCTGAAAGTACCTGAGAGAACATAAATTCACTCCAAGGTGATCGTTGTTACACTGGATAGTGGATTGACCTTCCTAGTTTTATACTGCCTGAAAGAAAGCTTTTAATGTTTGTTTTCTGGGGACTGCTTCTAATGACTCCCACACTCAGAGGAGCATAAGACTTTCTTGTCTCCTCTCCTCCCACTGCCTCCCTCCCACCCCCAGTAAATTTGTTGAAATGGGTCAAAGTAGAAACCCTGGAGAGAGTTCTTTAGTTAACTCTGAACTGTGCCTGCCCTAAATCGATGGGACTTTGGGGCAGGGGGAGGGATAATGGTTTTGTTTGTTCTCTCAAGATGTGCTCCAAGCAGTGACTCCCTTTCTGCAGGTGCCTGGTTTGGGCCAGAAAGTTCATTAGCCAGTGTGGAATCAGTGGAATTGAAGCTTCCAGGCTTTGAATCCTTTCCACAGCCAGGTCACCACTGCAACACCTTTGAGCCCTGGTTTTGTTTGCTTTTTTCATTGGAACCCTTTTGATTTCAAAGGTGTGAAGGATGATACTGAGACATGGGCTCCTGTTTTTTACTCTCCAACACACTTCTCTCTGTGCAGAATTGCATCTCCTTTTATTTGTAATCTACTTAGAGAGTGATTGCAAAGTGTTTACATCTGAGTGTTACACAGTACTGAGGTTTGAAATATTGAAGTTACTACTCTTTGCTCCTTAAAATGAGCTTGCTTGCAGAAATAATACATTGACCACATTAATATTTTGTTTAAGATTGGGCCATCTCATGAGATTAAATCACAAAAGTATGAAAAATCTGCCATTAGTCCTTGTGGGTTGTAATCCTGTATCTATTATTAGATTTAAATAAATGAAACTTGCATTGTGCATGGTTCAGATCAAGCCAGGACAGAAAGACTAGCAATTTTCCAAGCAGTTTTCATTTGGGTCTTATTAACTATGACATGGCTTGAAAATTTAATACCTTCTTTTATATCAGGGGTTAGATACCTGCTTCTCCTCAGCCAGGATTGCATCTCATGCTCTCAGATCAGTCTCACCGATCTCCAGATCGGTGCAAGATCTGGAGCTCGTGGGCTCCAGCCCCCAGAGTCAGACAGCTCAGTGCCTTGCTGTGCTGGCAGCTCTCCTTGGCAACATCTCTGCCTGATATGTCACAGAAGGAAATGTTTTCAGACCTGTCCCAGAAGGAATTCAGGAAGCAATGGGAAGGTGCCTGCTGTAAGAGCACTGTGGCACCAGTCTCGATCAGGCAGTGAGGGTGGGAAAGCCCTTTGTCATTTGCTACCTGACTCTTCATTGTAGCATAAAATATGAAATTTATTATTATTTTTCAATCAGTTCTTTTTCTTTCTTGTCTCTGAACTTGGAAGCACAGGCCTTTAAAAGTCTTGCTTTTCCATTGCTCATGTTCCTTGCTAGCACTCGATATGGAAAGCCAAAGCACTTGGTTCTTTGCTCCACTGAAATTCCCTCTTACTTCATGATTTGTGTTTTCTTTGCTTGGCTCTAAATGTGTGCTTCCTTTTTAAATATAGTTTTCCAAGTTTCTGGCCGTACCAGATTGTTTATATTTTTTAAAAGCCTTCTGCTTAGCCGTTATATTGCTCTTTATAGTTCTGCTTAACCACATTGGTTTCTGTTGCTCTTTTTTCTTGCATAAACTTAGCTAGGATGAATTTCAAATGTGGTTTATCCAACTGTTAAGTATTTCCCACTTTTCTGCAATAGATTTCACATATGTTACAGAATTCCAAAGCAAGATCTGGTGGACATATTGCCCTGTTTCTTTACTCAAAGTCAGATATAGAAAGACTTTTAAGCATTTCAGTGACAATATTTAGGTCACTGGTTCCAGCACACTGCTTGGCTTCAAATCCATTTGTCATATTGAGCTGGTTTCCAAGGATTAGGATAACTGTGGTCCATGTATTTATTAAAAAACTGTAATTTTATGGTAATAAACCTAAAGGGGAAAAAACTATTGGTCTTCTTGTCTTGGGAACTCAAAAGGTTTTTTATTTTCCATCCAGAGGTCAGACCGTGGAGTTACATAAGACACATTTCCATCCATCCAGGATTTACATTTACCCATTCAAAAATGTATCTAAAATTAGGAATTAGGCTTTTTCAGAGTATTTAGACAGTATTATTTGTATCTAGTAACAAGTCAGCAACTTGGCCACCTATTTGGGATCTGGTATTAGACCTGACAGGAGGTCCCAGGTTTTTGCTTTTGGTCCCTTACGGGTGGTTGAGTTATGAGCAAATTCCAGAAGCGTGGCAAATTTCGGGTGGAGAATATTGGGAGTTTTGCAGGCAGGTTGGAGGCACCTTGGCAGAGGGATGAGGTGAAGGTAGTCTTGCTCTAGCACCTTGTTCTCACTTTTCTCATTGCCAGGTTTTTCTCTTTTTGTATTAATAAGAGGATAAAACAGTGCCAAATTTCTTTTATGAATTCTTGATTCTCCCAGTGACTTGGGGAACGATGTCTGTAACTGAATGGGGGGGATTTGCCTTTATTTTTTCATATTATGTGGAAATACTGCAGAAGAGGCACAAACTAACACAGAAGATTGAGTGTTGCTGGTTTATGCACTGATAAGTGACCCGTTCAATTTATTATGGTGACATTTGGAGGCACAGCACTGAGTGGAGGAATTGGGATGGGGATAACACACTTGGAAGAAGGTGGAAAACAGTGGGACCTGTGCTTCAGCTCAGTAGAAAGTGTTGGAAGATACTTTGGCATTAAGTACCATAAAACCATATATTTTTATAAGATATTTGTTTTATATATGCTTATAAAAAGATGTGTTTTAGAGAGGAAAGGGAGATACCTGCTAATAACCTTGGAGGAATAGATTCCAATAATAGGAAATGACAATTTTGTATTCAAATCAGGCAAGAGTTAAATGGAAAAGAGCACTGCAGTGGCAGTATGGAATTATATACAGCATGTCATAGGAGATTAGGAATGACTGAAGCATAACCAGTCCAGATTCAAGTATAAGGTTAACCAATATTTGAATAAATAAATTTTTATAATAGAGTAACTCAAAACAAGGAAAACCAGTACCTTTAAAAAGCAGACAGGTGAAAAGAAACCTGCTTTGAATATTTCCAAGATCTGTAACCTTCACTGGACTTGGGAATTTATTAGGAGGAGTGTATTGTGTGCCATTGCTCCCGTCCTATGTGATGCTGGGGTGGAGCCAGGAACAGTTTTGAGAAAAGTGGTGATATTTTGGTTGCAAGATGGAATCCAAAAGCTCAGATCTCTGGAAGTCTGGTGCTTGTTCTGTGCTGCTCCCCAGCCCTTCCATCCCCACATTCCCAACGATATGATGCACGTATGAGGTTTTTTTGGTTGGTTTTTTTAAATTATTATTTCTGTGACAAACAGAGCTCTGACTGTATTTTTGTTTGGTTTTTTTTGTGTTTCTTTTTTTCTTCCCAGAGAGAGCTCGATACCACAGCAACAATATTGGCGAACCGGCAAGATGAAAGTGAGCAGTCCAGGAAAAAACTTATTGAGCAAAGTCGTGAGTTCAAGAAGAACACTCCAGAGGTAAGGAGAAAAGCTGTCCCAGTCTCTTGCTGTACTAGGTGGTCTTAGGCATGTGGAAGTGATGATTTCTTCTTAATGGTTTATTTCCATAATTCTCTTGTATGTATTGCCAGGTCTTTATCTAAACCTGCTCATCTCTGATGTTTTCCTCATCAGGGAGCTTTTGCAGTCTGTAAATACTGAAATGTGGATTGATGTTTTTAGAGGAAGTGGTTTATGTTTTAGAGGCCTTCAAACAGGCTTGCTCTAAATTATATAATAATGTAAAACCTGGAGAATTGAAAAAAAAAATTCTTCACCAATCCAAACTCTCATAGCCCTTGCATTCAGAAAGTGACATTTCCCTGCCTAAATAAATCTGTATCAAGGACATGACTTCAAAGATGCTCATTTTTCCATCAAAAATCAAATTAAGTTTCGCTGTTGATTTCACTGGAAACACACCAAGGTCAGGGCTGAGCCAAACTCCCTGGGAGGATGTGCATGGAGCACAGGTGTGGGGTAAAACTCGCAGGGGTAAAACCAGTGGGAAAAGAGGGAAAGGTGATTATGTGGGAGAAGCTGGGAGTGTTTAAACTCCTCATGTGCAGTTACCTCAAACCCACAGATAATCTCCCTGCTGAAAGCAGAGCAGTGCTCAGGGCTGGCTGCCTCCTCTGTTTGTTTTGTGGATTTGGGTATTTTTTTTATTTTTTTTCCCTGCTGATTGCCAGCAATCTGTTCATCCAGGAATGTTGTGGCGTTTCAAAGCCAGTTCCAGATAAGTGATATGCCAGCACCAACTCCTTCCAAGGCTCTTCCTAGGAGGGGAGCAGCAGGCAGCTCTCCTAACCTTCAGTGCTGCTTCTCCAGCAGCAGCTGCTGCTCTGCTCCCCATGGCTGCAGAGGGAGAGATGCTGAGCCAGGCAGGGGGAAAGGGAAGGTGGGAGCAGGAGCGACTCCTGGGGAAGAGGCAGTGGTGTTTATCTGGGGGCTTTGTGGGGTGGAAATCTGTTCTCTTTGAAGAAGAGAGGATTTGGGGCCTGCAGCTTTGAAGGAACAGGGCTTGCTAAAAGGAGTGAAAGAATTTGGAGAGTGAGTTCAGGTGCTGTTGATTGCTTTTGCAAACTGTGGGGAAGAGGTGGAGGAAGGAGAGAAGTGGGAGAGTATAGGAAACTGTACAGAATCCAGAAAATACATGGAATTCTGGGGTTACATTTTCAATGGTTTGCTAAAAGCTTAAGTTCATATTACAAAATCTCACTTGTTTCCTGCTGCCCTCCTTTTTTCCTATAAGTAAAATGACAAATTCTTCAGCATGTGGCTGTAGCTGCCAGTGCCCATCTGATGGCATGTTAGAGATTTCAGGAGGATTTCTTTAAGCCAGTTTTATTTCTGTGCAGCAGAAGGAGGACAACAAACAAAATCCCCCAAGACACTACACTTTTTAAGTGCATTGCGAGAGCACCTTGGTAACTCAGTGGGAGAAGAATGTTCAGAGGCAAATAGATACTCTTGTAATTACTTTAAGAGATATAGTGGGAAATTATATGCAATTAGTCCTTTCCAGTAAGCAGGATACAGAAGTTAAATCATTTAATAGGAAGGTTTTCAATATTATTTTACAAAATACAATTCTGTACCTTCTATTCTCTTCTAGAATATGTGAGGTTTAAATTAATTAATTAATTAATTTTATTTCATTTATTCATTATATGTTTGTTTATATGTGAGTTTATTTATTCAGGGGCTACATTCAGAACCAGATTCTGAACATCCCCAGTGTTGGAGGAAATTCGGATCTCTGCTAGGTTCTACATCCTCATATTTTGTCCTGTGATCCCTATGAAACCACATTCCTTTATAACCTTGCATGAATGTTTGAGGTTCTTTCTTTGTCTGCCTTCTCTGCCGTGGTGCTCTTCTGCAGTTTTGTTTCTGAAGAGCAACTTCTACTTTCCCTGACAGAGAAAGAATGAAAATGGGAGCAAAGAATTAGAAGAAAATATCTGAACTGTAGAAATAGGCAGCTGTAGCTAACTTGAGAAGTAGTTTTTGCCCCCAGGGCATGGAGGGAGCTCAGATGGGGAAGTTCTGTCCTGTCCAAGGGATTTGGTGTGGGAGATGTGGGTGTCCAGCTACTCCTGCTGGAAAACTGCACTGGATTTCCTCCTCACACAAAACTTACAGCTTGTGCAGTGTGTGTGTTCACCTTCAGTTGTTTCTTGCACTCCCAAAGAGCAGGGAGGTCTGTGAGCATTTCCCAGAATTTCAGCACTTTTGGGAGGCAGTTGGAAATCAGAAGGCAGGATCAGTAAGTGCAGCTTTGTCTGGAAACCTCCCCAGGATGGGAAATGTCCTTGAGGTGCACAGGGAATGCACAGGGAGCCACTGGCATCTCCAAACTGATACATTTAAGTTCCTAAAACATCCAACGTGCTCTTTTTCATAACAAAAGAGTTCTGTGGTGGAAAAGCAGTCTGGATGCAGAATGTTCTTCAGATAGATAAATAACCCAGTGTACAGCTCAATTTCAATTTCCACGATGAAGTAACAACTTTCTTGGCATTAAAAGGAGAAACAAAGCCACAAAGATGGAATTGTCAGATGTAACAATCTGTTTCAGAATTGTACTTTCCATTTTGTGTTTCACCCTGCCTGCAGCCCTGGTTTAGGCTGTGCTAGCATCTCTTTTCCTCTGTCCTTGCCAGTCCCACCATAAATCAGGAGTGGATTACCTTGACTTTCCTATTCTTTGCTGCCTCTAGACTTTCTGTAATATCAGCTTGAAAGTTATCTCCTGTGCAGCAGAAAAGGATTCCAAAAATTGCTAATGAAGTCGAGGATACTTCTGTTTCTTTTCACTTTCAAAAATTGTGACAGATCTATTTGGGTCATTTCTGCCTTCCTTGCAAATTATCAAATTGCTGCAAAAGCAATACAATGTTTTCATGTTTGGAGCAATGACCCTAGGGCTTTTGGTATTTAAAAATGTTAAAATACTATTTTTGTCTTGGCATACTGGGAGATGACTCTGGGAAGAAGTATCTCATGTTTGGGAACTTCAAGTGAACAGAAAATTCAGAAACTTTCAGACAGGGTTCTTAACCTGTTAGTGCAGAAATACTCTTTACCTCCTCACACCTTTTAGGAGGTCACGTCAGACCTGCTGCTCAGAGATGTTTTGGAGTATTTTCAGTCTCAATTTGTTTCCCCCCTGAGCAGCTACTGTGGGAGGCTGAGACTGGCCAGGAGATTACTTGAACCATCAATTTTCCATGACTGTTACTTGGAAGACATCTCCAAATCGATCATGTGAATTGACAGCCTGCATCAGATTATTATTTTCTCACAGTGACAAATCCTGAACTGTTGTGACCAACTGTGGTATTTCTGGGGTATTTTAACCTCTGTGGGATTCTTGTTTTACTTAATCCTGTCCTCATATGCCAGTTCTGGTGTGAATAACAGAATGTTTGTAATGACCATCTTTGAGAGTTGGGGTTTTCTAGTCTCTAAATAATTCCAGGTGCACAGGTTAGTAATTTTTGGCATGAAGTGTAGATAGTTCCTTATGTTGATAACCTTGCTTCTGTTTTTACCCAGATTCTTAGTTCAGTAACCACTTTTTTGCTTACTTATTTCTGTTTGAAACATTGAAAAGCTTCTCTAATACTTCCCCTTTTAAGCCTGTTTAACTCCCATTGCTTTTCTCTAGGATTTGACCAGGTAATATTGAGCTGTGGGGTTATTACCAGGCTCACCTGAGCCAGGGGTCATTAAACTGGGCACAAGACAAAAGAGGAGCCTGGCAGGCCCCAAGCTGCTCTTGGGAAATGAAATAAGCAACTAATTTTGTCCTGGGAGATTGTGAGCTCTACAAAGTCAGGCAGATGTGAGGTGCCTGCATAAGGGCCAGATTTAGAGACAGGAGCTTGCCCTGTTGCTGTGGGCCCTGGTTTGTATCCTGATGGATAAAATGGTAAATTGGATGGGTGATTCCTCACTGGTTTTGCCCTTTATAGTTTCTGGGTTGTAAATGAACTCAACTGGTGAGATTGAGAAAGTCAAGGTTACCTTTAAATGCCCAAATTCCCATCTGAATCCTGGAAAGCAGATTAAAGGTTCAGTGGGCAGAGTTATGGAGGGATGTGGAAGAACCTCTAAGCACAGAAACAGAAATTTTCAAACAAAGGTGCTCTGGAAAATGGAATATGGGAAAGTGCTAGATAATAAAAAATAATAAAACAACACCTGAAAATAATACTTGAAATACTTAAAATAATACCTGAACACTGACTGAGTGGAGGAGGCAGCTTGCTGAATGCTGAGCCCTTGGTTAATCCCAAATAAATGACATTTACCTGCCTACATCAAAGCTGTTTTCCATCAGTGTCACCCAAACCATCCCCATCTCCCCCATCCTGCTCCATCACAGTTCTGCAGTGCCCCAAAGAGAGAGAAAGATACCTGTAAAATCTTCTGTTACACAAGTAATGGTTTTTTTCCTCATATTGTGCGTCAAGGTGGTGCATATCTTTAAGATCCCTATAAATATAAATAATGAATATTAAAAAAATGTATCATTATAATTGCAAGTCATAAGGAAATTCAGACAGTTATTATGGAAGAGCTCAGTTTTCCAAAGTGCAAAATTCTTAAATTCTTTGTCTCCAGTGTTTCTGGAGTATTCTATTGAAATATCCAATCTCTACACCAAAAGATAATTAAATTAAGGGTAAAAAAAAAAAAAAAATTTGCTGCTTGAATTAGTTCTTGAAATGAGAGCAGGATCTTCAGAATTGTGGGCAATGTTGATTCCCAATGACTTTGCACAGTCAACTTTGGTCTAGTCTGTGTGACAAAGTGGAAATAATAACAAAATCTACTGAAAACACACAGTCTGTCTGAGGATAATTGATGTTCTCAGTGTCTGTGTACAGAGGGGTGAATATTGATTTGCTGCCATCTACAGCTGGGTTGTTCCACTCCTTTTATTGTTTTCTTTTTTTCCTTCCCCCCTCCTTTTTCCTTTTCCCACTTTCCTCCTCTTTTTCCTCTCTTCTTTCCTTTTTCCTCTTTTTTTCCCTTTCCCAGTTTTCTCTTTTTTTTTCCCTTTTGATGAATACCTCTCCTTTAGGATAATATTTAAGTGCCCTGTCCTACCTTCCCATGTTTTTATTCTTAAGAGCTTTGTTTTCCAGGTAAATGATTTTTATGGTAATTTGTACTACATGGGCTTGGTATTTCCAAAGCTAAATGGAGAAGTACATTATTATTATTATTATGTGACTTTTCCAGAAAAGTAATAAAATCTGTCTCCAAATCTTTAAATGTGATCTAAACCTTGTGGAGTCAGAGGGGTTAAATCAGGTCTAACCTTATCCTGGATGGATTATTTAATACATATTTCACTTGAGCATGTTCTCTTTGTTCACAGGAAACACATCAGTGTTTCTAACATCTATTTCTATATTATGATCTCTTGCTGCCTTTTTATTGGAAGAGAGAGGACACTAAAATAATTACAATTCACAGTTGTATTTTTCTAGGATTGTCCTAAAATTGATCCCATTGACCATTCCTACCATACTCAGTAAACCTCATTAATTTATTTCTTTTTAGTAATTGCCTTCATTGTCTTACCTTGTGCTGTTCCCAGCAGAGCAGGGTGGCAGCAGAATCTGCAATTTATTTGGGAACAACAGGGTTTGAGAAAGTCCTTTTAGCAAATGAGGCCATATTTGGGGGATTATTGCTGTGTAGGATTTCATAGTTCATGATTTTCAAACAGCATTTTTAAAAGTCTGAAACACAGGAAAAGTTTCCCTGACCTGCCGAAGTCATGATTGTGTTGTGTGTTATTAGGCAGTGAAGTTTAATTTAAATCATTTTTTTGGAAAAAAATTACCTAGGCCACTTTGAGTTACTGTTTCTCTCTCCATTTGCTTTCAAGAGATCCTTAAATCAATTTTCTACAACACATTTAACTCAAAAAACTTTTTGTAAATCTGAAAATATACAGGCAATTACTTTATTCAAGAGTACCAAAAAAATATTTAAGAGGGGGGATACATCTGATCCAACCAAGTTCATTAGAGTAGTTGAACAAATTAATTCCTCTGAAGTCACTTGCTGTTAGTAATGTAGATTTATTTCATTTGAGCATTTTCCTGCTTGAGCATTCTTGAGAGCTGAAGAATTCACTTTTCTCCTCCCAGCACTGGTGGCAGGTATTGGATTTCAGTAACGCCAAGGGTGCAGCACTTTCCATTGCAGAGAAGGAGAAAAAAGGGGATATTTGGGGCATTACTGTGTTTTACAAAGGCACACACTTGTAAGCAAATATTTACAAGTTAATCTCTCTTGTTAAGCCTTTGATGCTGCAGTGAGTCTGTGCTGTCAGTGAGGCTGAAAGAAGGCAAAGCAAACAGTTTGTTTTTCCCTGGTTGCTTTTGCCTTTGCCTGAACCTGGCAGGGCTGACCCAGTTGGACAGTGGCCAGAGCAGGCAGCAGGGCAGGGGAAGGTTGGGGGTGAGGGCTGAAAGAGGAGAACCTTTTCAAGGTCACAACTCAAGGAAAAAGAACTCACTCTGACAGAGCATTTGTCATCCTTCCTCCTGCAGAATGGTTGTACTTTATGTGGTGTGCATTAAGATACAACGTGATTTATTGGTGTACCATTGACTGGCTTTTAAGGGAAAATATTGTCATTTCTTTTAGCTGAAACAGCTGAGATTTTTCTCACTGTGGCACCAACAATTAACCGGCCATTCTTACATTCTGTTTTATGGTAAGCTAAGTATAAAACTTGGAATTTATGTGGAGATCACTGGCAAAGCAACTCTGAAGTTCATACTGTGAACAATAGTTTGACTTATTATCAAGAGTTATAAAAACAACAGGCATCAATATCCCTGCTCTTCCTTCCTATATGTATTTACCAAGCTAAGAAATATTTAAACATCTCCAATTAGTACTTTTCCTTTTTTTTTACTTGGTGAACAAAGGTTCTGTAACCCTCAGCTCAGGTGCTGGACCACCTCAAAGTCACTCAGGTGGAATTAAAGGAACATGTTGTTCTCATTAAATTCACCATGTTGTCACAAATAACTCTTTCAACAGGAGTTGTCAGTTATGAGAGGTTCTTGTCCTTGCCCTGACAGTGGATAAGTGAATAGTTGGATCTGCTTGAACGAAAACCAGAAACTATTAATATGGGTGCTAAAAATACTCACAAACCAAAACGCCCAAGGTACAAATGATAGTTTGAAGCTTTTCTATTAAACACCCTCCCAAATGCCCCAAGTTTCTGCAGGGCCACTCTGTTGTGGTCAGTTTTGGATGAAGTCTTGATTTTTAGGGGGAAAAATGTCTGTAAAATGCTCTTAAAACCTATTTTCTTCCAGGAATTTTGAGTGTGTTTTGCTTGCTTAAAAAAAAAAAAAAAAAAAAAAAAAAAAAAAAAAAGCTTTCTGGTAACAATTTTAAGGTAAATTAAATGACAGATGAGAATTAGAGCAGTTGAGAGTCATTTTTATTTTGGAATTCTTTTTGCATTAACACATCTGCAGTGTTGATGAATATATGGAAAAATGAAATTGTGCTTCCATCCTGCCGTGTCTCCAGTGTGACAATAAATCACCTTTTTTTCCTTTTAAAATGTCTGGCCTTGTAATTTATGTTTGCATAACCCATTACTAAATTCATAGTAGGTGTTTTAGTTGGCAGGCACAATTCCAGGGATTCAGTGGACCTATTTTAATACTGAGCTTTTGTTACTGTTCATAATTATGTGTAGAAATATATGTATTTTCTTAATTATAAAAAACCAGCCTGGTTTAACTTTGGATCTCCTCTCACTTCCTCCACACAATTAGTGCTTTAAAGCTTTGAAAGAATTAGTGCTTTTTTTGACTTGAGAAAAGAAATGGATTTACCAGGCTGGGGGTTTGTTTTTTTTTTTTTCTCCAGTTTTGAAAAAACAAACCACCAAAAAAAGTAATAAAGTCCAAAAAGCAAAGTTGTGATGCATCCCTGGTGCTAGTTAGAATTTTTGAGGATTCTTTATATTTTATAGGCCAGTTGTAAATATTTAGGGCAGCATCAAGACAGTATGCAAATAAAAGAAGTTTTATTAATAACCATTATCTGGCCTGTGGTAATAAATATGTATGACTCACATAGGAATAAACCCACCCAATAAATATAAAAGCCATACAAAACCATTAACAATTTTTAATGGACTTGCAGATGGAATAGTTTAATGCAACTGTAGTTACTCAGGTTCCAGCTCCTGTAACTATTCCTCATCTCCTTGAAAGCTTTCATCTGAAATACATTGCCACCATTCAGGATTCCACCTTGTCTCTGTTTAAAACCATAAAGCTGTGGTTTCACAATTTTTGAAGCACTAATGCTTATTTATGGCCACAGTTCTGCACTTTTTAAGTACAGGGGTGGTTATTTATCTATTGAACATGCAGTGACTTTATAAAAAAGGGAAGTTTTTCTTCAGAAGCAGCAGCACTAGGCCAGTGTTCAGCAGGAATGATGAAGAGGTGGGAATGAGCTCTGTGCCAATCCTATACCCTGGCACAGGGAGAGACATCACTTCATTTATTCATTCTTGTCACCCAGGGACACTGGGCTTGTGGTTTCCCCATCCCTGGAATTGTCCAAGGGCCAGTTTGGATGGGTTGGGATAGTGGAAGGTGTTTCTGTCCCTGTGGAACTGGATGAGCTTTAAGGTCCCTTCCAGCCCAACCCATCCCATGAGTCTATTATTATTACTTATTAAGATTGAAACTGTTAAAGGACCCAAACTTGGGACACTTCTGCCCCAAAATGGTTTTCTTGTGGTTTTCTGAAATGGAGAAAGCAATGAAAAATGCTCAGTTCATGAATGAAAGCAATCTGGGTGAGGTAGATATGGCATCATCACATCTCATGAAAAGCTGCTGTGGTTTTCCATGTGTTTTGTTTCCTACTGGGTAAATAACAGTAATTTAAAGTATTTTAAAGAACATGTCAGGTTTGTCAGCATATCCAAGTGTGTGTGTGTGCTTGTGGGCACCAAGGACCTTTCAATAACGTATTGCAACAGAAACTTGTGTGGCTGTGCTGAATGCTGATGGATGGGCTGCTCTGAGGATGAGCTGCAGAGGCACCTGCAAACACTCCACAGGTTCAAAGCTGCTTTTAATCCCCAGCTTTCCTCGGGTGCGAGACGGCGCTGGGAGTGCTCTCAAAAACGCCCCAATGTGTTAAAACTCCTCACTCCTGTTCGTCAGAGGCGATTTGAGCCCTACTCTTCAGCACTTTGGGATGTGTCCACACCTGCAGTGGTGTGGCCGTGGCTTTCAAAGGCAGCTTTAATGCCTTCCTTGGCTGGCAGCACCCGGGCGGCTCCTTTCAAGCTGTGCCTGGGCCTGGCTGCACCCAAGTTCCCAGTGCCACATCTCCCAAGCCTTAATCAGACAAATTAACCTGTAGCTGATTATCCCCTTGGACTCTTAAGTGGTGCTGATGAGGCGCTGGAGAGCTGGGATGAGTCGGTCGGGAGGACTCAGTGAAAACAAGGAACCAGAGGTGGGCTTGGGGCTGCACTCACCTTGTCCTGCTCTCCAATGCCTGCAGACTTGGTTATCTGGAAACTCTTGCTCCTTAGAGAACTCTGTCCTGGAGACTTGGTTATCTGGAAGCCCTTGCTCTTTGAGGAACTCTATCCATTGCTCCCAGTGAATGTATATCCATTGCTTTTTGGGAAATTGTCCATTGTCTGTGGGAAACCATCTATTGCTCTCTGCACAAGCTTTTCAGGGCCTCCCTGGGCTGGGCAGTGCTAGAGGAACTGGGATCAGATTTGCAGATCATTTTGGAGAAATCCCCTCTTGCTTTCTAGCAAAAATCAACTGAGCACTTGGTTCCAGTGGTCTCAGTGATGGGCAGTGTGTGTGTGTGAGATGAGAAGGAAGAGAATCACCCAGGTTCACTTCCATGCTGATCAGTCATTTTATCACTCATGAATGCTGAAACTCAGCTTAAACCCAAGATTTGGGTGTGGAAAGCAGCACTCCAGTGTGTGATACACGTTTAAACCCGGGCACCTTACTGCAAAGTGCACGTTTTGCTGCCCACGGTGCCCTTGGTTCATCCATGCAGGTAAAATAAGGGCAGCAATAAAGAAATAAAGTGCTGCTTTGTTAGCAAAGGGAAGACATTATTAGTCTAAAAAAAGATTCAAACAAAATCAGCTAGCTGGTTGAAGTAGTTCTTCAATTAATGCTCGAAAAAAGCAATAAGTTTAAAATGTTCTTTCAGTCAGTCACAGGAAAAGGCATATATTAAGCTCACCTGTTGAGAGGATTATCTCTGCTAAACACACTCATTTTACTTGAGACCAAAATAGATCCTTAAAAAATTAATACTGAAATAGGTTTACAGCCGATAGAGAGATTTCCTTCAGACCTGTTTTGTGGTGTGCTCATCTGCTTTTTCAGGAATTTTAAGCATTGAAGGAATGAAGTCAAAGCTGCTGCTTGTCTTTGAAATGGATGCCTCTTTGATAAGCCTCTGATCTCTGTACCCAGAGTTGTAGTAGCAGATTCAAACACTGATTGTAAAATTGGGAGACTAAAATGTAGCCACGACAGCTTCAAACACTCTGTCTCTCTGTCAGATTCAATGCACAGGACATTGCCAGGAGTTAAAACGATGCAAAATTAAAGTAGCCTACTAAATTTACCTGCCATGGAGAATCCACAAAAGAGCTGCCACTTCTAATCCTCCAATTCGTTTCAAATTATTATTTTTTCAAATTGGACTCCCTGATCTCTTCAGCTCAAGCTGTTGTAGAGATTTGAAGAGCTGTCTCTTCTTGTCAGATCACTGGTTTAATAATAATAATATCTTACATTTATATAGTCCTTTTCATCCTGCAGCTTCCCAAAGTGCTTTACAAGCTCTCTGTACACAAAATCATGCAGCCACCTCTTGGGTGGCTGCTGCTCATCAGCTACAGGAGTGTCTGGCAGCTCTTTACCTCCCTCCTGGCTCACTGGAAAGCACCAGGGAGGGGTAAAAGGCATGGAGATGATCCCAAGGGGATGAGAACCACTGCTGGGATGTCCTGCCCATCCCAAAACTGGGGACACAGTAAAGAACAACCATCACTCTGGTCTTGCTGGTTTGTTTTCTGATGACTTTTAAAATTATTATTATTATTTCACTGTACTCACAGTCTGAAAAATCCCTGTCTCTGGAATTTGATGGAGCAAGAGGAGGAACTTTTACCACTCCTTTCAAAAATGTACATGGGAAAGTGCAGGTACCTTGAATATAAAGCAGTTATTTAAAAAAAAAAAAAAAAAAAAAAAAAGAGTCCAAACCTCCCAAACCTCTACCCAGATGTTGTTACTCATCTGTTTTTGTTGGAGACGCATGGAGAGCTGTTCTGACCTGTCAGTAAGTGCCTTCCATGGTTTCTCTAAACCTCCAGAACCTGGGGATGATGGTGCAGAACAGATTTTTGTCAAATTAGTTCTAACTCTTGAGGTAATGATCCCTGGGAGGGAAGAGGCATTGAAGTGGCATGAGGCTACTCATTAGTGGAGGAGGCACAAGGTGAGTGCAGCCACTCTGCCTTGGTTTGGTTCTCCAAGGGAAAATGGCCAAGAACACATTGATGGAGGTTTAGACACAATTAATATAATGAGCCCAGGTTTCTGTAAGGATTGATCTGGCTTATTTTTTTTATTTCCTTTAGTACTTCTTGGTTTGGCTTCAAGTGTGCCCTTCCCAAGATTGTTGGTGCTGAAAGGAATATTAAAAACAAACATACCTGGGGACTGCTAAACTTAAGGATCACTGACACATGTGCAGAACATCCTGCTGTGCTGTGCTCATCTGAATTTGGATCATGTCCAACCTCATAAGTTTTTCAAATTATCCTGAATTTTGTGTTCTAGATACCATTAGAGACCATTTACTGTGTCCAGATTGACTTCAAATAATCCTGCCTTCTTCCCTACCCACCCTTTGGGGGTGGAGAGGATGCTAATGAGGAAGGCTTCTCTTCTGCCTGGAGGGAAGAGGTTTTACTTCAATGGTTTGGAGCCAGGAAGAGGGAAAGCTGGAAGCCCAGACATGGTCTCAGAGGCCTTGAAAATGTGGAAAAATAGAAAGTGTACATCCATAGACACTAATACTAATGGACACTTATCCTGTCTCTGGCTGTAAATTATTGAGATCCTGCTTCTGTCTGGTAATGCAACTTAATCAGAATCAGTTTTACTGCTCTGACCCCATGGGGAACCTTCTAATTTCATTTTATTTTACATTTTGTCTAGTCACTGTGCTAGGAAGCTTTGTATCCAGTCTCCTGGTGACATTTTGAAGTTACATACTGTTGTATTTACCTAAAAACCCTGGAATCAGGAGGCTGCAGTTCAGTGCCATAGCTTTTTTCCTGCAGTCCTTCAACTGATGGTCAGTTCAGAGGACACAAGGTACCCACCAGTCCTGCACTCTGTCCAGGGCTGGGGTGATTAAAAACATCCCAATGCCGTGATTCCTTGAGCAGAATTCCCCAAGGCAGCTGCTGGGCTGTGCTGTGCAGAGAACCTCTCTATACAACTCCTGCTTCTTGCAGCCTTTTCAAGTTGCAGCTTTTGCTTTTCTCTCTCTCAATCCAATGCCTGTGGTGTTGCTCGTTGCCTCCCCACATCCTCAGCACTGGATTTGGGCTTTTCCAGGCTCCCCATGGGCAACAGCAGCTTTGTAGGCAGGGGGAAACCTGGAAATCAGCTGGACAAGTGCTTTACACATGTGCATGGAGATGAAAGTCAGTTATTGGGGTATCCAAAGGTTTGGTGGTGACACAGCATTTTAGAGCTCTAAAATGCTCCATCGAGGATTTTTCCAAGGCAGTGTGGGAATGGTAGGAGAGCTCACCTTGCCTCTGCCAGTAGGAGGTGGCACTCCAGCCACCTCCTGTTCCTCCATGAAGGACAGTCACCATTTCTGTGCTGTGCCAGCTGCAACAGCACTTTTACCTTCATTTAAAGCAGATGACAAGAGAGAGGCTGAAGGGTTGATGCTACTGCAGGTCAACAGCCTTCCTGCTACTGTGGTAGAACACACAACACCTGTTTGTAGTTTCCAAGGCCATTATTCCCTGCCCAGTGCTGGTGGTGCCCAAGAAGATGGGGTGTCCATCTCCCACACTGACCACGAGGTGAGCAGCGCTCATGCACCTCTCAATTCAGGAACTACCATATTTTTATTCTCTCAGCCTGGTCTAGCAGGTTTTTTAAAGGGATTACACTCCCAAGCCTGGGATTGAAAGCTAGGTTTAATGAGTTTGATGAGCCTGTGTAGCAGACTTGCAGAGAAGCCTGTCTGTCTAAATAGCATTTTTAATAAATTCCCCCTGCTCCAGAGATTAGCGAGATTAGTGCGGGAGGGCTCCTTCCCCACGGAGGGTGCCACAGAAAGACAAGCTCCTCTGATCACTAACAGTGCTTGCCAAAAATGAATGTCTTTACACTTAAAACAGTGGCTCTCTAGTGGCAGAGCCCCCTGTCCTGGGTCAGCTCTAGGTGTGAGGAGTGTGAGGAGTTGGATGCTGCGCCGTTGAATGCTCAGCTGCATCTCCACAGGCTCCTACCCTCACCCCATCTGCTGTGGGGGATGCTGCTTGCACATCTCCCAGAAGTGATAACTTGCTCTATAAAAACCCCTCAAAACCAGCCTTCAGGATTACTTATTAAAGAAAGTATTCTGTGAATTCATGTTGTTTCCGTAAATTTCTGTTGGAGTTCTCCAACTGCGAGCTGGCAAAAAGGCACTCGGATGTTCTCTGGGTGTAGATTTGCATATATATATATATATGTGTGTGTGTGTGTGTGTGTGTGTGGATGTACACACGTTAAAAGTAGCTCTGCTCAAAGATGAAACTGGGTGATAGTGTCTTGGAGCAAGTGGGCTACAGGATCCCTCCAATGGACAGGCTTTTCCACTGAATTCTGCCTCAACAATAGTGTTGGCACATTCTTAGATGTGTGAAAACATATAAATAAGTCTTGGAAAACAGCAACTGATATGGGATTTTTTTAAGTGAGCAATAACTGGGTAAAATATGTAAGGGTAAATGGCATGTCTTGTGGGGTATTGACTCTTAAAGCCTGTTGCTGGTCCAAAATTAAATATTGCTGTTCTGTTTTCCAAATCAGTGTAATTATGGAACAGGAAAAAAAAAATTCTGCATACATTTTAATTTTCATTTTTAATAGAAGATGAAAGAGACAACATATTTTTCTGTAAGTGTTTGAAATATCGGAAATATTTTGGGGACCTAGACTAATTGGCAGAGTGCATGTTGTTGGGCTGCTGTTCAGAACTGTAGCAGCTTTTGGTGGGTATAAGCATTTTGATAAATCTGATAACACACTCATTTTTGTGACCTTAAAAGAGGGATTGTCTGGTCACAAACCTTGGATGAAATACGTGGATAACTTTTCCAAAAATCCTTCTTATTACTGCAGTGATCACACACAAAGTTCTTAGGCATATTCTGTTTCTTTTTTTAAAAATACCTTCCTGCTTTAGAACACAGACAGGACAGAACTGATATTTTGGGGGATTTGGGGGCATTGTTGTCTGTTTCCTGCACTTCTTTAAATTACCCAATCCTTTTAGAGTGTAACCTTTTAAAACACACCCCTACTTTATACCTGTGACCCTGGAAGATGGGGATGGGGAGAGCAACGCCAAGAAACAAGATAAAATTTGAACACTTGTAAGTTGACTTTCCCCAGTAATAGTTCTTTGATGGTTTGTGTTATTTCCAGCTCTGTAAAAGAGGGTGGAAAACCGGGGATTTTCCCCTGTTGATGTTTGGCATCATCCACAGCATCATCTGCAGCATTTAAGGATAAGCAGATTTTTAAGTGCCAGCAGCATGTCCAGGTTTCTTTCTTCCCCCAGCAATGATCTGAAGGCAGACAATGAGACCCACAAGTCCTGACTTGCTGCTGCCACATAGGAAAGGCTATAATTGAAATTTTGGCATTGGCTGCATGTCCCTTTAGAAGTATTTGCTTTGTACCTTGCAGGATTAAAAAAAAATTGGAAGTGAAATACAATCAGGTGTAAATGATGTTATATAAAATCTTATTGCCAAATCTCTGCTGTTAAGAAATAAAGTATTTTTTTATTGAAACGAATAATTTAATTCTACCAGTGTACTGATTTCTTTCTTGCTCTCAGAGTAGGAAAATTGGCAATTAGTATTCCAATAACCCAGTCTTATGGAAAGATTTGCCTGTTGTTAGATATGTTATAATTTATATATTACATAAAACCTAGTGTGTTCCATGCTTTAATATTGTCCAATCATTTAAAATTTGTGCCAGGAATCAGAATCTAATGCTGCAATTAAAGTTCAGAACATTCAACAGCTGCATTTATTGACTACAGAAGATAATGAAGGGATAACTGGTAGATATGTCGTGCTTGAACCATCCTGGGGTTTTAATTCAATTATTTAAGACCCTTGGACACAATATTGAAGTGTCAATTAGTAAAATTTGCACATTTTCTCCTGTGTTTACAGCTTCTAAAAACCAAAAGAAGGGCTTGAAAATGTCAGTGAAACCTGAGTTCCAAATGGCAAGGAGGTGTATCTGGAGCTACTCTGCTGCTGCTCCCCTTTCCCCCCCTTCTTGTTTAGGAACAAATCCTGTGTTTGTAGGAAGGATTTTACTCAGTGATCTGCAATCACTGGTGCCAGCAGCAGAATGGTGTTTGTTTAATAAAAGATTAAGTCAAAAGTACCTTGGTGTTTTGGTCTCCAGTGTAGTCACTTTATGAGCTGAACATTCCGGAGCCAAAATAAGAGAAAGGTATTTAAATCTTTGGAAAAAAAGCTATTTCTGAGAGTTCTGGTGGCTTTTCTTAATAGCAGTGGGTGGATTAAAAAAAAAAGAAGAAGAAAAAAAAAAAGGTGCTTAGCAGATAAGTATAATGAAATGTATCTTTTTAAAACCAGGGTCTTTCAGGTTGGAATCTTTGGTTGGAGACTTTCCAATGATGGATGACTAAGTAAGAAAAAACAATTCCCAAAGCCCCTGGGTGGAGTTCCTAGACTGGTACCAGCAAATTCCCAGAAAGGAAAACAATTGCTCCTTAATTGGAATTCTTTCACCCAAAGATTACTCACTTATCAATACTCTAAAAATATCCTAAATAGTTTCCCAGAATCCTAAAGAACAGGAGGTGTTTTTACTGGGGCAGGTGTGTCATGCTCGTTCAGCAATGGTAGATCTGCCCTATGGTGCTTTTTTATTTTAGTATTTTTTTTAGTATTTTAGTAGTTTTTCTTTAGTATTTAAGAGCAGAAAGGAAGAAGCAGAAAATTAAATTAGGTGTACTACAACACAGACTGCTTCCTGTGAGGGAAGACTAGGAAAGGTCAAACAGTCTAAACATTTAATATTTTTTTAAAATGTACATTTTTCTATTATTTCTTTTTTGTGTATTTCTTCAGTGTAATACTGTATTTTATGACACACTGAGATAACAAAACTGGATTTTTTCAGTATGAGTATCTTGACTTTCTTCAATAATTCTCATGGAGTGCTGTGTTCTGCTGAAGTGGGGGTTAAATGCCAAATTTTTATATACAATGTGACAAAGTGAGTCTGTCTGAAGGAGAAGAGGGCAGTTAGGTATTGCTTTAATATTTGTAAAATGCTTTATAGATAAACACTAAAATGCTTTGTAGATAAACACTTTGCAGACAGAACAGTTGGAAATCTGTGGTCTTGCCATCAGTAAATCTTCAGGCTTATAAAATTTCAGCTGCACCTTTCTATTGTGTTTCTTATGCATGAGCTAATTAGGAGCTGGTTCATGGTAAGTTGGTGAGAACAGTAAAAAACAGGTTGTTCTCCACACAATATTTGAAGATACTTTCTTCAAAATTAAAATTCTTAGGGTTGATAATCTATAAAATCTGGAATCAACCAAAAATATTAAATCCTTTTCATTGTGGAAAGCATCTTAATTACTTTGAGGAAACTTCCTAGTTGTATAAATTTGGTATTTTGCTGTACAGAATTTGCTGGTTCGTTGTTTACTTTGAATTTACTCTTAAGTTTTTGTATTAATGGCTGATGGTAGATTCCTGCCCACTTACCTTCATTCAAATCTATCTTCAGTTATGCCAGTAAAATGCTTTCTGCCCTTTGTCCTCGACATCTTCTTCTGGAGGAAGAAATCACTGAATCTGTATCATGAAAACCTTGTTTGGACTTTTAAAACAAACTCTTCTGTTGGGACTACTGAACACTCTTTGAACATTCTGTGTTTATTCTGGTCTTAGGTCGGACCTGGCAATACAGGAAACCAAGCCAGAGCCTGAAATTCCCAAAAAAACTTCCCTGCGAAGGAGAAATGTTTAGCAGGAGCTGGAATTTCCGGCTGATTGAGCAGGGGGATGAGATGGCAGCGGGATCAAGGGGGAACTTTCTGTGGGGAAGAGTTCACATCCAGGACATTTCTGTGCCAGGGAAATTCTGCCAGGGATGCTAGCACAAGTTTTGTATTATGCTGAATGTTTCTTGTCTGTGTTTTCTGTCCTGTTAGAATTATTATGGGTTACACAGTTCCACATGTTCACTTCTGGCACTGTGAGAACTCTCAGTCCAACTTCTGTTGAGATTCTTTTTTGTTTCATTCTCTGCCCATTGCTGAGGAGCAGGAAGGGTCAAACAGGACTTCCTGAGAACCTGTCTGCAAGAGGCACTGTCATTAATATGGATTGCAAATGCCTGTAGGATGAAACTTTTATTTGTTGACCATCAGTGGTAATTAACCCTTAGCCTGGCAAAGGCTGGAGCTCTGTGCAGCATCGATCCAGGCACTGCACTGACTGCTGTGAAAACCAGCCAGCTCCATCAGAGAGTTCATCTGCACAGATGGGGAATTTTCCATGCCTGGCAGGACAAGGTAATACCTCCTCTCTTAAGAATGGTGAGTGAGGCTGAGGAGAGTTTTGAGAACCAACTGGACACAGAAAATCTGTTTCTTAGGGAAGTGGAGTGTTTCCTCCTGGCCTGGCCTCTCTTTATTTGACCATCTCTTTCCTCAACCCTTTAGTGATTCCAACTAATCAGATCAGTATCATCATGAGTCTCTTATGGGCTTGTCTCTTACCAGAGATTTAACAGTTTAGGCTGTTTTGTTTTGTTTTCAAGATTAATGGTGATATTTTCTTTCCATGGAGATGGTTAAAGTTTTAGTATTGTTTCTGTCAGGTCGGTAGTTCTGAGTAATTTTGGTGGCTTATTTATACAAGAAGTTAGTTTATATACTCCAGCTTGTACTGGTTCTCTTAAATCCATGTAAAGTAGCAAAGTAGAAATGCACAGTAGAGGAAAAACTGGAAAAACAAATCTCTGGGTAGAATCTCCGTGCTGCTTTAAGCAGATCAAGCTGCAGTGCTGCTGCAGAGATGGTCTCACCCTGCACTGCCCATGTACTCTTACCTCTTGCTTGCAGATAAATTTATATCTGTTTATGCTTAAAAGTCAGGTATTTAGTTAAAGACTGGCAAAGTGATCCGTAATCCTGTGTGGGATTACTCGCACGTGCTTGTGTAATGTGTTTCTCAAGATCCTGCAGGATAAAACTCCCTATAAAATGGAACAGAAATGGAACAGTAGAGCTCCTGAGCCGTGATGGTTCCTCCCCTTGCACAAGGGCATAGTCACTGTCTTTATTCCTTCTTTGCTTCATCTGAGGAGACCAATTCTCTGTGGTTACACTGAAAAACTCTGCCAAGCTCACAGCTTCTCCTTTCCCCTAATTTGACCCCAACTGCAGAAAGTTGCCTGAAGTTCTTGCTTTTCTCATCCACTGAAGTGAGCAGGTCCTAACAGGACTCTTGAATTTTCACCAACTGCCTTATTCTGGGTTGGCTCCATCTTATC
Source organism: Zosterops lateralis (assembly GCF_965231275.1). Lineage (NCBI taxonomy): Eukaryota > Metazoa > Chordata > Aves > Passeriformes > Zosteropidae > Zosterops > Zosterops lateralis. The sequence goes on along the minus strand of NC_139779.1, from coordinate 6,759,864 downwards.
ATGTGTAAGCCTGTTATTGGCCTCCAAGCTGGAAGTGCAGTGTTCCCCAAGCAGAGGAATTTGGGAAAGGTTCTCATAAAAGAGCTGTCTTGAAGTTCCAGTTGACCTAAATGGCTTTTCATGGGAAGATGTTCTGATAAAGTTTTAACTGGGAATGGTTCCTCCCAGACAATGAATTCCCAAGAGGAAATTACCTGAGAAGAGGTCTGGGTTGAGGATCTGAATTTCCTGAGGATTTGGTCAGGGTTCCCTTTGCTGAAATGATGCTGTGGAATTAAACAAGAGCTGTCCATGCCCTGCACGGAGGGTTTAACTCTGATCCACTGAGGTGGTTTCCACTGTAGTGGAAAAGCTTTTCCACTTGTAGTGCAAAGAGAGATTATGGATTTAAGGTGAGCATCTTCTCCTAAATTATAACTTAAGTTGTGAAGACTTTTTTGGACTCTTTCAGAAAGTCAGTCTAATCTTGAAAACACAAGGATTTGTGATAAAACCCATTTGCTTTGTGGCAGTGGCCAAGCAGACACTGGTTTCCACCTCTCCTTCCTTGTACTTCACCCAGTTTTGATGGCTGGGAGAGGGTTGGTCATTTCCTTTATTCTGTTTTTCCTTTTTAATTCTGAAAGGTTTTGTGGGAAAGGGGAAGTGCCATGCAGCTCTGCCCCAGAGCACACAGGAATGCTTTGCAGCAAATGTGGGATGTGTAAAAGTGGCACCTGATGGTGTCCCCATGTCCCCCGTTGTGGTAAAGACCAAAAAGGGAAGTGCTTGAGGGTCCTGGCCCCCCACCTCAGGTGAGACTCCTGGATCAGATACCCCAAGCACAGGATCTTTGAATCAAAGAACAGGAACAAAGATGAAGAAATTCCAGAGCAATTAACTTGTTGTGCAATATTTAAATTATTTTTAATCATAGTTTTACCTCAAATTATAATTTAAGATATATCATGTAATCACTAGTAATACAAAATGAAAATGGAAAGGGCATGTTCTTTCTTCTGAACATTCTCCATATAATAATCAGCTAATAACTCTGTCTGCTTTAATTCAAGAAGTTCCACTCACTCAGTTTTTAAGTTGGCAGGCGGCTTTTTAATTCTTCTCTTCTAATTTGTTGCAACATGTATGAAATACACGGGTTAATTTGAGTAAATACAGTCAAGTTAATCAAAGGAAATGATTACAGAAGGAACCCAAGAGGGGAGCTGGATATCACTCAGGAAGGCATTGTGTAGCTCTGCCAAATTAATTAAATACTACTGGTTAAAAAATCAAGGGTTAGTGATAAGAATCTTGTTGAATTTGGGCTACAAGCAACTTGTTTTAGTGGGTGAAACGATGACCCTGTTTTATTTCCTGACAGGTTGAGTATTCTCCTCCCTCCTGTCCCTTTCAACTCCTCATTTCCGCGTGGATTTCCCGTAACGGGCTGAGCAGGGAAGTTCTGCTGCCTCTGTCACATAATTCCTGGAGGTGGCTGCTCCGTGGTGTCCCTGCCCCAGCGGGAAGTGTCCCCGCTCCCTCCAGAGCTATAATTAACTCACCAGAGCCCTCGGCTCAGCGCCAGGAAATCAACCCCAATTACTGGATTCCCCTTGTCACTAATGCCACTTCATGGCTCCCACTAATTCGAGGTGGCAAGTCCCAACTTCCCGTAGCAAAATCACCATTTTTTGCACCGTTTTCCTACTTCTTATCCTGTCATTTCTGTCCCGTGTTCTGTTATTTTGGCTCCATTAAATTCCTGTTGTAAGGAGGGTTACGGATCATCCCGGAAAATTCTCAGTTTTGCAGGGATGCCATGGGATTAGAGGAGGTCTGGAGTTGTACTTGGTTTTAATATAGTTTAACACAGATCAAAAAGGAGGAAAACCCCAGAAAAATCATCTTTAGATTGATGAAAACTGTGTCTGCACTTAAATGAAGGTTCTTGTTGGGGGGGTTAAGTCAGTGCTGCAAATTAAAATACTTTAAAAAATCCCAGCTTTTTCTTCTTGTCCATCACTTGGCTTATGGGACCTTTCAGACTGTTGCATTTGCTGTCCTGTCAGTATCTGGTTCCAAACAAATAACTGGCTCCATATTTAAACAGTTCATTTATTTCTTTTGGCTTTTCTTGAATCAGTTTTCTCAAACATTCCACAACCAAATTCAGGGAGTTACAGGCAACTGAGACAAGAAATTACTGAGTTAATCTACATGACAGGACAATGCATTTCAAATTATTTCTCAGCTTTCAGTGTTGTAGTGCAGGTGGCAGAGGCACAGCCTCAGTAACCTCTGGCATTTCCCCTTCCAGAGGATGGATCAGTAGTTGTTGGATGTGCTCTGAAACACCTTGACTGGGATGAGGCTCTAACAGGAGATATTTCCATGCTCTGGGTGTCTGAGATCCTGCCCAGCCAATCTGATCCAGCTTTTATCCGTGAATATTCAGCTAATGTGATTATCTCTTCCTAAACTTGTTTCACATAATTAGTTCCTGGTTTGTCACCTATTAATAATCTGATATGGAGAATTGAATTAATGGGTTCCCCCGTATTTCTCCAAACATTTGCTCCAGGGCCAGATCATTGGGTATTTTAATTCAGTGGTAGATAGTGGTTTTGACGAGAAGATTGGTTATGTTGGGAGTTCATTGAAACATATTTGCTGATGGGTTTTTATAGTTGTGGCTTTACTTTGAGTTCCCAGGTAACATCCTCAGGATTAATACTTTGGTTTCATTCCAACTGCAGCAAATAAATTTTGTAAATTGATTATGACTTACAACTGTCATTAATGAAACTGCCATAATGCTGTAACTACCATGGATTTTCAGTTTGTCCTTAGCCAGAGTTGATGAATTCCATGGGCATGCAACGCAAAATTCTTACTCTGCAAAACTTGCCAAAATTAAATATTTGCACTTTTCTTGATTGGCACAACAGCAATACCCTATAAAGAAATAGTCTTTATATATCTATACACACACACATATATACACCCACCCCCTTTACACCTCCTCCTTTTTGCATCTGGCCCATGCCCAAAGAGGCAGCAATGTGGCACCAGGATGGTTTTTTTCTGGTAAGTGGCATTCTGCAATTTTTGCCTTCCATGACGCAGAGTAATTTCTTCTTGTAAAATCCCAGTTCCTCCCAAGCAAATTTAGACCTGTGCTGTCAAAGATCTGTGTTTAAATGGGGTTGCAGTGCTGGGGGTGATCAGCATCACTAAACTAACTCAGAGCCAAACTGGCCATGGCCACTGGTGCATTTATTGACATTTGCTTTGTTAGCAAAGTACTTTTGGGGTACATCATTAAAAATAATGTTCATTCTCAGGAAGTATTCTCAAGAAATATTGCCACATCCCTCTATCCTTCTAATGCAGTAGCTGTAACTCTAAGCATCTTCCTCTTTTGCTATTAATATAATTTACCAGATTCTTCATAAATTAAAGAGTTTTCTTCATTGACCAGATTTACCTTTCCCACTGGTAAGACAAGGAATAGGAAGAATATTACCAAACTTTCAGCATACAAATATATTATATATAAAATAGCTTATTGATCTTTGTGGATCTGAGATGAGCTATCAGAAGATGATTTTTCCCCACTGCAGCCTTGCCCAGGAGCTGCCTTTAAGGAAAGAATTTGCTTATTTGGGTTGAAAGCTGGGAAAACTGGTGCTGGAGCTCCTGCAGGGGGGAATCACTGCAGATCCACGGCTGAGAATACCACAGAGTGTCACACACCTGCTCAAACAGCCCCAGCATTTCACACCAGCCTGCTGGAAGGGGCAGGGTTGGAAATGTGGGATAAATTCCAAAGTGCTGCTTCTCTGTGCTTTTTTTTATGTGAACTCATTTGAATGATGTCTGAGGATGGATGGCTTTTATTTGGAAGGAAATTTGTGCAGGAGCTGTACTGTAGAAACAATAGGAAGTATACATAAAATACTGGGGTGGTTTAGAGATGAAGGTGGTGTCTTGGATATTAAAGAGTGCTGTAAGTAACATTTGATTGGAGAGGTTGTGGAGCCTCTCTCACAGAAGATATTCAAAGACTGTCTGGACACGCTCCTGTGCCCTGTGCTCTGGGGTGACCCTGCTGCACCAGATGACCCAGTGAGGTCCCTTTTAATCTCACCCATTTTGTGGGGACAGGAAGAACTTCTTTTCGATTTTAGTGTCTCTTAAATAACGATCCTATTCAGCACCTTCCTTCCAGACCTTCTCAAACTCCAACACAGTTGCATCCCATTGGAAAATAATTGCAATGCAAGTTCAGAGATCTATTTGAGGTCGTGGCAGTGGCTTGGTGATAATTCAGAGCAGGACTTGGATTCCCTCCTCTTTTTAACTTGATGTTTGAAACAATGACCCTGAGATTGGCTCAGCTGCTCAGAGCATGGTGCTGATAATGTGTATGGGCCCTGTATGGGCCATGCACTGAAGAGCTGGACTCAATGATCCTTGTGGGTCCCTTCAGCTCAGAATATCCTGTAACTGGAGGCTCAGTTAGGTCTGACTGGAGTTGCAAGGTGTGAAGCAGTTCCTCCTCAAGCTGCTAAACCAGAGTGGGGTTTGTAGGTTCAGCAACCTGATTTGTGTCTGTCCCCTGGTTTGGGCAGCCTGGTGGCCCAGCTGGGGACCAGGACTGAGGCTGAATAACTCCAGAAAAGCAATTCAAGGGTGAGACCTGCCCGTGAGTCAGCAGGAGATGGAGCCTGGGGGGTTTGCAGGCCCTGGATAACTCTGAGCCAGCAGGATTTGGGGATTAACACGACTCTGGTGACAGCATGCTGCATTTTAGGTGTGCTGTGGGCAAGGACAGTTTGATTTCATCTCCTGTTGAAAGACAAGGGCATGTCAGGGCTCCAAGAGGGTCGTGGCTCCACGTGGCAGCTCCTGGAGTGGTGGTTGTCACTCATGGGTGTGAAAGGAGAGCAGCCACAGCTGGGATTTCAGTATTGCAGCTTCTGCTCGTGAAGAGATTTGATGGTGGGAACTTTCAAATTGTTTTCTCTTCCCTGATTTTGGTTTATTCAGAAAGTGAGTTTGGGTAGCTGTCATTTGTTATGAGTGTTGTTCAAAATCAGCCTTATTTTTCAGGGTCCTGAATACCAGTTACAATGGAAAATATGCTTTTGGTGCTAAGGGAGCTTCCCCCATTGTGAGCCAGGTGGGACAGGCCTTGCAGCAACCTGGGCTGGTGGAAGGATTCCCTGCCCATGGTAGGGGTGGAACAAGATGGTTTTAAGGTCCCTTCCAACCCAAATGATCTGTGATTCTGTGATTTTGCTCTCCACAACAAATCTTACTTTACTTTAAAAAAAAAAAAAAATATTTTTGGGTGGTCTGGGTTTGTTTGATTTTTTTTTTTTTTCAGCCCCAAAGTAGTTTTTTTAGAGCCAGGGCCAAACTGCCAGGATAGCACCACCAAGATTCATTCAGTACTGGGACCAGCATTCAGACTGCAAACTGGGCTATCAGTTTTATCCCAGCTCATTTCACTGGAGTTGGAATGATCACTGTAATCACTGATTTTAGACTTATTTTAGCAAAGAAGACATGTACAGCATTTAACTGGGTTTTGCTGTGGTCTATAAAATGGACCTAAAATAACAAAAATGGATTTTTGTCCCACTTGTCTGTGGCTTTGAACAGATCAAGGCTGTGCCCAAAAGTGGTTTGTCCCTTGTGGAGGGACTGTCCTTCTCCTGCCCACACTGGTCCCCAGAAGGGTTTTACATCCTTCTAATAAAAGAATCAGGGGAAAGAGGAATTTGTGTGTGGAGAAACTGTGATAGTGTGCAACACGACACGAATAAAGTCTTGCTCTTTCCTCTGAGACTGATTATGAGGAGGGTGGAGTTGGTTGCAGTTAATTTTATTGTGTTTTTACAAGTCATACTGTTTTTTTCCCCTTCCCTGTTTGTTCTTACTTGATTTTTTGGGAGGATTCAGTTTTTGCTGTTTAATTAGTAGGGAAAATATCCTCCTTTTTAGACTTGCATCATGTGTTAGACCCATGTTCTGACATGGTGGAGCTTGTGGACCCTTTTAAGTACAGCTTCATTATTTATAAGGCATTAATCAGATTAATTTCGTAATAGTTTCCTGCTAATCCTGCCATTGTTCCTTAACTCAGAACTAACAAAAGCACAATTTTAATACCATTTTAGTTGCTACAACATCCTGCTATTATTGGTTATATTTTTATTAGAGAGTACTTTCAAACAGTTTCCTAAAATCTTAAAATAGTTGAGCAACATCTTAAAATTGCAGCCCTTTTACTGCTGATAGAAGGACAATTTCTCAAGCAAATCCCCTTTTTATTAAAATCATGTTTCTTTGTCCATTGAAATTTGTAGGAGTTTTCCTCTTTCTGTATAATCCCAGTCCTTGTGCCAACCAGTTTTTTTTTTCTAGCAGTGATATTGAGGCTCACTTAAAAATGTGTTTCATTTGTGGAAAAAGATCCTTTTAGTGATCCTGAGAGCTTTTATAGTGGAAGTACTTAACACACTGACATGCAGCAATAAACTGCAAAATCCTAATTACTTGTACATTACTTTGTTATTACTGAAGAAACCTGTACTTGAACATCACTTCCTTTTTCAGTTTGCAAGGGGCCTCATTTTTAAGGTCTTTTAATGGAATTAATTATTTTTCTGGTGCCTTTTTCAGTTCTGTTTTATAAAGTATTTCTCTGCTATGTCATACAGAACTGTGCCATTCAGGAAATTTTGTGACATTAGGTGGTTTAGAACAGAAATTTTACCTCGTGCTAAATTAAAAAAACCAAAATCCCAAACCCTGAAAGTTAAAAAAAGAAGCCTTAAAAAAGAGTTGTCTAATTTCCTGCATAGATAACTATATTGATTTCATTCTCCTTTAACTGCTGTTCATCTCATCTTCAACAGCATTTTAAATACTCCAATAAAAATGTATATATAATTACAAAAAGGCCATTATAATCAAAATGTAAAGGTCGTCAAGCAGATTTCTGAATTGATGCCCCTAAAAAAGTACATTATTTTCAATGATGATGAGAACTTATTCTTTCTGTACCAAAAAGGATGATGGGAGCTGCTTCCATCCAGCTGGAGAAGAGACTTTCCCTCAATAGCTCCCTGTGATAGGGTCATTGAGGTGTCAATTACATATTTTATATTTATAGAGCACTTTTCTTCAGGAAAGATTCCTAAGTGGCCTCCCAGGTCCTACCACACGCACGGGAGATTAATGTATTATTTTTCCTTTTGAAATTGGAGTGGCTCAGCAATAGTAGGTATGTTCTGTTAAACGGATCCTCTTGTCACAAAAAGACTGGCTGAGATAGAAGGAGGTTGTGGAGATTCCTGGGCTCCTCACATGAGGTTTTTTTTCTCTGGATTATGGACCCTGGGATGATTTTCTTTCTGGGAAGGATCTTCCCTGGAGCAGTGACCTCACCTCTGATTTCACTTATTCTTGGTACTGATTAGGGAGAGAATGAAAGTTTAGAAAGCACTCACAACTCCTTTCATTGGGAGCTTATCTCTTTTTAGAAACTGTATGTAATTCTTTGAAGGACTAAATGAAACACCATTTTAACAGCCCCATCCTGTGTGGGGCTCAGATTAGGGTGGGTTTAATTGCTTTAAAGGAGCTTTACAAAAATGGGCATGATTTCAAGGAAGGGTTTTTTTTTTTTCTGATTTTGGGGATAGACTCATTATGTCAGCAGTAGTTAATGAGTTAGTGTTTGGTTTATGTGGCAAACCAACAGCAGAAGTGCTGATCTCTTGGGGTTAAATTTTCAGTGCCTTCAGTGCTCACTCAGGTTGGCTAAAGACACACGGTTCATTGTGGGGTTATCTTTTCCCAAACTTTTGCTTTCTAGACTCTTTGAATTTTATAAGTGAATGAGTCTTTGGTGTCTCTGCTTGGCCATTAATTCATTGCCTGAAAAAGTCCTTTGCATGTTGCATTTGACATGGTCCAAAGTTACAGCTGTTCCTGCTACTGCCTTTTGCTGCCAAGTAAAGCACTTCCCTACACACGTGGAAGATGCATCTATTAATATTCTGTAAACCAGTGTTTTTGTTGTTCTTCAGAGGATCAAAGCTGGTATGTTAGCAAAAACTTCAAATTCCTGTCTTTTAACCTGCTGGTTAGTTTGTAGGGGTACCTATTCCTCCCTGCTTTATTGCAGCGAGCTACATGTATCTCTCATGCTCATTTTAAGATCACAAAGCAGCTGTTGTTATTCTGGCATTTGAAAACTACTTGAGAGCTTTTTTTCTTAGAAGGAAAAAAGCAGGTAAATTAGTTTTCTTCACAGCAGCATTAGCAGTACCACCAGAGGTGCTGAACAAGGTCCTGGAAAATGCAAAAAAAAACCCCAGTTAGCAAAGAGGTCTTGAGAGAAAGGAAGGGAGGCAGGTAGTTCTGGGAGACTGTAATTAGGGCAGATTTTATAAATATTTTTGTGTTCCTAAAAATGCCAGCATGTATTATCTCAGTCTGTGATGACAATAACCAGCAGCAGGGGAGAGAGGAAGGGGAAGTGGAGAGAATTAATACACAGCCCAGTAACGTGGCCATTCTTCTTTCTGTACAAGCAGCTGAACCAGAGCAGGGGTAAAGAATCACAGCCTCTCTTTTCCCAACGAGGAGCTGGAAGGAAATTACAGCTTCATATAGGAAGCCTCCAAAAGCCATGATGTCTTCAGATTTTCGTGTTAAATCATGCTCAGAATTTTATAGTTTGGAGCAAGTTGTGTGCCAGAATCCGAAACGCTTCGTTGTGAAAGCAGCTTTACAGAGTGAGAGAGGAGGAACGGTCCCAGCTTCATTATGAGCCTGTTGCAAGGAGCTGCTTTGTTTTTATGGCTTTGTGTGCTTTGGCTCAAAATGCAGAAATCAAACAGGAGCTTCTTCTTGTCATTATACAGGTGCATGAGTCAGCTTCTTGTTTAGTTTTTCACAGCCTTTCCAATTGTGCAATAAAATCGTGTTGAAATGCATTTTGGTGCTAAGCACGTTGTTTCTCCAAAAGCTTCACTTTGGTTTTTCTCTAAAATTATTCAATTTTCCATCCACACAATGAGAATTATCTACAGGAGGGGTTTATAGCCCAGCAGCCAGATTTACCAAAGCAGGACACAAGGTGAATTCTGGCCATGCAGCTTCAGGTCAAATCAAGGTAATGAAAACAAAAAGTGACCAAAGAAGCCCTTTGTGCAAATATTGTTATTCCTAATGCTGGTCCTGGGAGAGATGAACACTGACTGGGAAGGTCTAGGTTGGAAGCAAAGGAAAATGAGATTTTGCTGTTTAGTATTTCCCCACACCCTACAAGGAAATGCATTATCCACACCAGAGTGGAAAACCATGTTTTATGTAATGTAGAAGATTAAAGGTGATTTTCTTCTTCCATATTAAAAAAAAATAAATATACAAAACAACAACAAAAAACACCTTTAAAATACACCTAGTGGATTTTTTATTTTTTTCTTTTTTTTCTTTTTTTTTTTTCAGAACATATTCCTTTTGCCCTGAATGGAATATTCTAAAAAATGTGCCTAGAATTCAATGCACCATTAGTCTTGATTTTCTTCCTGTATGACTGAAGCAATTGTTTCAACTTTATTTCAGGTTTATTAAATGTAGAAAGTATCAAAGAAGCATGAAGCTTCCCACTCCTTAATGGCCTTGATTCCTGCCAAAAGTGCATATTCTTCCACTGCATCTTCCCTGTACGTGACTGCAGGTCCAAGTCCAAATTATTTGTTGCTTAGCTGAGAGCAAATAGGTTCAGGGAGTTTTCCCTGCCAGATTCAAAACATTAATACTTTCAAAACAAATAAATTCATTTTTTCTTCCAATTAAAAAAAAGAAGTCATTCCTGTTTGAGCAAAGCATGAGAAATTGCAACCCTCCCATCACGGTGATGAATTTGAGGATATAAAGCCTTCCTCCAAGCAATGTGAAATGCTTTTAAAAAGGAGCATTTGGGAGAAAATAAATGAGCTTCATCTCGTGCTTGAGGAATTAACTTTCATTTTAGTGCTGGAAATTGGAAACACCGATATAGGGAGTGAGTAGGAATCAAGTAGAGAAAAGAGGACCTTGCCCCATAGTTCCAGGTGTTCAAGCATTTCAGTTTCTGTGGAGAGAGGAAGTTAGGTTCATCCTTCTGCTAGATTTTCCTGCAAGGCTTTTTAGCAAAGTCCAGAAAAAAAAGTCTCTGCAAGTTTTGGGCTCCTTGGTTTGGTGTTTGTATTAAATGACCTGCCCAGGGATGTTTGGGGTGTGCAGAACTTTGGTCTGGGTGGAGCAGAGAGAAACCAGCACCTTGCATTTCCACGTGTGTTAAATGGAGGCTCAGATTGATATTTTTGGAGAAAAGTTGGACAGAACTCAGGTTAGATGATCCATCAGTTGTACCTGGGAGATGTTTGCTTAACCTCCCATTAATTCCCATGTTGAGGGAGGCTCACAGACAATTGTTTCTGGTGTTTTTATTTCCCATGACAGAACAGCCCCGTTGTGGAGCCTTAGTCCCTTTCTCTGTGCTCTGTCCATAACATGGAGAACACATTGCCACCTGCCTCTTTATATTTGAAATCCCACCTTCTCTATCATTTTCTCTTTCCCAAACCAGCATCCTTTTGATGATTTTAACCAGGGATTATTTTGAAGCATCCTGTGCTTTGTTATCCAGTTTCTCCTGCATCACAGAACTGCCCCTGTTCCTTCCTTGCCTGGTTTGTGCTCATGCCGGGGAAGGTGGTTTGATTTTCCTGATTCCTGAGCAGGCTGAGCTGCCCTCCTGCCTTGCCTTGCCTGCAGATGAAGCTTCCTGGGCCTCTCTCTGATTTCCACTGCTCTGGAGGTTCTCAAATTGAGCTATATCAGTTTTGAAATGCAATACCCAAAGCCAGCAAGGCCTCAGCTGGAAGATTTTGTCCGACACTCACTAGAGCAGAAGACTTATTTCACATCTTATTGGCCTTCTGTGTGGGTTTGCTCTTCTCAGAACGATATCTGCCTCCTTTGAAACAGAAGGACACTGTTGAGTCATGTTCAACTTGTGATCCAGCATTATCCCTACTTTTTTTTTTTTGAAAACTGCTGAGTAGTCAGTTGTTCCTGCTCAAGTGCAGTCTTTTACATTAAACATTTATATTCAATCTTGGGGTTTAGGGGGTTTTGATGTTGATTTTTTTTCAGTTTGTGAAGTTCCCTAGGAATTGTAATCCTCTCATCTGTCACTGCTGCTGTACATGCCAGGCTCCTGTTCTCTGCAGATAAAACAACTTTATCTGTCCCAAGGTTATTGGGGACAGTGGAGTGGGGCAGATCCAGGCCAGACACTCCAAGAACCTCTCCCTGCACATCAAAGGGTTTGATAAACACCTGCTGGTAACTTCTCACTGTGTGCAGCTTTGTGGTCCAGAGCAGGTTTCTTTCCCTTCCTGCAGGGTGTGATGAGCAAGACTTGACTGAAGCCTCCCTCAATTCAAATTGAGGCATTTCCTGGTTTTTCCTCAGTCCTTCACTTCCTCAGCATCTCAAGGAAGGAAATCAGTTGCTTTAACAAGTTGTTTTTGTGACAATTTAGAGCTTCCTCTAGGTGCTTATAACCTTTATTTCCGAGGAAGTGTCCAGCCCTCCCTGTCCTCTGCTCCTTTTTCTGCCACTTTAAAAATGTGCTGTGTATTTGGCCTTTTTTAGGTCCTTTTAAAGGTAACAGCAAATGTCTTGAATGATTTGCCAGTTTTTCAGCACACACAGTGACAAAGTTTATGAAGCCAAGCCAGTCTGAAAATACCCAAACCCTTTAATTGACATCTTTGTAATCTGTTCCAGATAAAGTTTGAAACCCTTCTCTCTTCTTTCCTCATGTTATCCATCTACTGACAGGCTTTGTAGTAAAAGCTGATATAAAAAGACATCCCTTGTGCTCTTGATGTCCCTTTCCCACTGTATGATCTGCCAGGAGTCCCTTTGCTTGTCATTCCACTGTTCCTTTATTTATAAAATGTGTTTCTTGCTGCTTTTTGGATTTCTTGCCGGTTTTCTCCCATTCTGTGTTGGAACACTCCTGATTTAATTTCCAAATGTTTATGCTGTATGTTTATACTTGCCTTTGGCAGTCTCACCCAAGTGTTTCATCCCTTTCATTTGAGGTCAGGAAAGAGCTTTGCTTTAGCCATTGGGCCCTTTTCACACTCCTTCTCCTTGGGGTTTGGACCCGTGGTTTTAATTGCTGCTATTTAAGTTTCTGCCAAGATCTTGCTTAACTTCTCTCTCCCTTTAGTTTGTGTCCTCTCTCAATCTACCAGTTTTGTGAATTTGTTACTCTGTTGTTTTGAGCTGTGTGTGTCTCACAAAACCCTCTCCCCAGTCTTCCTCATTTGGAGTTCAGAATAAATTCCCACTATAAAAGCTCCCATATTTGTTCTCTGCTTTTGGCTATGACTAGAGGCTTTTGTTTCCTACAGGTATCTAAATTTTAGAGTAAATTTTTTAAAATCCTTGCTGTTTGAAACAATCCTTCCCCTTTCTTGGCCGCTTTCCCCCTGCATCCATCTCATAGTGCATTTTGCACAGGGCATCCCCACTGTGAGCAGGATCCCAGGGCTCTGCCCAGCTCTGTGCTCAAGACATGCCAGCAAAAACCTGAAAGCAGCAGTAACAAGGTGTGACAGAACTTGACTGCCCTGATTTTTACTCCTTAAAAATGTGCAGAGTCAAGTCTGTGGTGGTGCCACTGACACTGTGATTGGATTTACAGAATCCACTGATGTAAATCCATCCTGACTGTGTGTGTTGCAGCCCTGGCTGGACTCTGGATGTGTTTGCATTTATTCAGGAGCTCGTTGATCATAATTGATGAAGACAAGGGGTGGGAGGGCAGAATTGATAACTTTCTGGGGAATGCTAGCAGTAGGTACTGTAAGGAAATGAAGTATCTTATTAAACTGGGATAAGCAGACATGCTGACAGTTCCTGAAGTATCATTTGCTGTGCCCAGTGCTGGAATAAGAAATTTGATAATCAGGTATCACAAAGCTTGGAGGAGGTACCTGAAGGAAAAGCCCAGCTCTGGTAGGTGTCAGTTCTCCCTGGGAATTACCACAGCAATTCCTCAGATTATAACACTCTTGTTTTAACCCTGTGGCTGGTGCTTAACTCTGACTCACGAGCCTGAGCATTACTTGCCCTCAGTAGCCCAATTTCTGACTGGTTGGGGATGTAAAATAGGAGTATCTTCTGCAATTGGTGCTGCCCACTTGTGTTGGGATTGGGGTTGGTAGGAAGAAAAAAAAAAAAGGCTCTAAGTGTCTGAGCATTATCCCCAAACCAGGATATTGCTGATAATCCCTTGTCACCAGAACTCAGTCCTGCTGTGGTGAGCTGGAGAGCCATCAAAAACAGGAGGCAGGAGTTGGGAAGGCAGCTTTCCAGGTGCAAGGAAGTTTTTAGTGTGCCCAGGCACAATGAACTGGGACAGAGTGCAGGGCTAGGGGTGGAACCGGGGGCTGCAAACTGAGCAGGAGGAGGAGGAGGTGGTGGCCATTCGCCAGGACACAGAATAAGGATGAGGTTAAATGATTTAAGGCTGGTGGAAATGACTGAAGACAACAGAAGATGTGCTGGAGTTGGGATGGGAGATGAGTTCGGGCATTCATCAGGAGACATGAAAACTCTGTATATTCATTGTTGTGCTCTAGTTCTGACTTCACACTCCTGGTTCCATCTTCATAAATAAACCTTACAAGAAGCAGAAAGATGTTTTTATCTTAACCACGATGACAACTGTATTTTAATCATGCTGGGTTTTTTCTTAATGTTGGCATGATGGGTTTTATTGTGTGTGGAGCTGGGAGGAATTGTAGGGAGATGTGGCATTAAGTAGATGAGGGGACCAATAGAGTCCATGGATTCACTGCTAACACTTGCAATAATTGTCCATTACTACTTCTTAAGAACAGCTCTCCTGCTCTTAAAATTGCCAGCATGGGGTCCTTAAGAACCCCATTTTGGGTGGAAGGAAACACAGTTGTAATCAAAACAATGATTACCACCGCCTTCATTTAAATGCAGAAAGGAGAAACTAATGTGTGCTCTAAAGGGATGTAAAAAATTTACAAGTAATTCCTGGGTTTGAGGTTAGGTTTCTGATGTCCATGGGGAAAAAGTTAATTTCTTACCTTTCACTTTCAAGTGAATATTTTTGTATTCATTTCTCACTCTGCATTTAAATGAAGGTGATAGTAATCATTGTTTTGATTACAGTTGTGCTTCCTTTCCCCTGTAATGGTGTTCTTGAGTACCCCATGCTGGTCGTGCTAAGAGCAGGGGAGCTATTCTTAAGGAGGAATAATGGACAATTATCTGAACATTAATAGTGAGTCTATGGACTTCTCAGGACTCCTCAGCTCTCAGAGAATTCTCCTTTTCCTCGAAGGTGCAGGGAAACTCCCCAATAGTCTTATCTAATAACACAAAGTTAAATTTTGCAGCTCTCCATCAAGCTGGCAGCAAATGCAGCTCCGTCTCCATTTCTCACACAACAGAATTACAAACAGATTCTGCCTTCCCTGTCCAGGGCTGTTGGACTCCAGGATTTTTGTGTGTAACTCTTAAATACCAAACTGCAGAAATACTCTATAACTGTCAACATAAATACAGACTTTTGTGCCATTAGTAATGGGTGATGACAGGCTGTATGAAGAACACATTCCCTGTCTCCGCCATTCTTCCTTTCTCCCACTCTCCATCCACCCACTCCTTTTCATGTTACTACTATTGTTATTATTTTTCGTAGCAGGCGTCTGTATCTGGGAGCAGGGGATTAAATGAATAATTCCATTTGGCAACAGTCAGGGAGGCAGCATCAGTGCTGGAATCCTTTCTGTTCTTTAGTAATGTTAATGTTGTAGAATGTCATCAGGAGGGAGGTGGTTGACTGGAAACTTGCAGATAAATATAGGGGGGGTTATTTGGTCAGTATTGTTTGTTAAAGCGTTTACACAGGAGCAGCAACACTGCAAAAATACTCTATGCATATGTGTTGAAATGCTTTTTAATCCCGATTTTTGCTTTAAAACTAGAAATATAATGCATTTTATTTAGAATTATGGTGCTAGTTGGGGTGGCTGTCAGTACAAAGGCTAATGCTATTTATTAAGGTCCTGGTTTTATTTAATAGCCAGATGAATGGAACAGTTAATAAAAGAAATATTGCTTTATTCCCTGACATTTATGTCCTTGGTTTCCAATAAAGAATTGAAATTATGAATAGTTGATGGTTTAAATTGATGTTTTATGTTGAACGCTAGCTATAATTTCCCCTCTGAGGATTGTAATACCGAGAAACAGATGGTTTTTCACAGTAACAAATTGCTGTGTGTGTACTGGATATAGAGCTGCCTTTCAGCTCCCTCCACCTTCCCCGCCTCAGCCCCAGCACAGGCAGCACTGCTGCTCTTCCCAGGACAAAGCCAGAGCTGCAGGAAACTCTCAACCTATTTTTCCAGGTGGGCTGGAGATGAGAAAGGGCTGCAGAACTTCAGTGTGAACGAACTGAGCAGGATAAACACAGAAGTTCTTGGCTGCTCCTGCTGTCCCAGTGTGCTCTGGCAGCCTGGGCTTCCTTCCCTGGTGCTGCTGGAGGTGGAAGTCCTTGTGAAGCCGGGAAAAGTAGGGAAAATCAAAAAAGATTTGAAGTTAAACAGGCAGCTCCAGTCCAGCCCCAGCTGTTTCTTTGCTTTGGATTTCTGATTTTTGGATTTCTGCAGCCGGTCCGCAGTGTATTGAGGTTTTATTGGAGTTTAGTCTGAAGGAAATGAGTGCTAAACGCTCTTGTTTATGCGTTTTTAAACTGTTTTTCAATAATTGTTACTGTGGGGAAGTGGTGTGAGATGATTAGTGGAGAGTTTGGCAATCCACATTAAAAATACACCTTTTTATAAGCTAATTATCGAGGGAAATGGTTCGTAATTACCACTTCTAAATGTTCTCTGCTAAGGTTTACATGTAATATTTGGATCAAGAGTCACTTTAAGCTCAATTTAAAAGCAGAAAGAGGCAGAAAACAGGAGGTTAAGGGGTATGAGTGAAGGGAGGGATCACAGCCAGGTCTGTCCTCCACAGCTTGTGGGTGTGAGGCCATTGCTGGACTTCAAAATGCTGCTGCTATTGGCAGAATGAGTATTTGGCTTTTCACAGACCCTTCTATGATAAATCATGTTACTGACACACAGTTAAAATACATGGGCTTCAAGCTGAAAACAGCAGCTATTTCACAGGAGACATTCATTGTTCAAAACCCAATTGCATAGATCATAGGATTAAATTTTTAGTACTAATTTTCAAAAGAACTCTCACTCTAAAAAATGATGTAATGCTTTCAAAATCCTTTTTTTTTTTCCCTTGGAAGCATGAGAGATTTCTACTTACTCAATCTCAGTGTCCTGAGACTTCTCTATAGTCTACAAGGTTTGAACCTGAGTGTGATTATTGCATACCTTGACTGTAGACCACTACAGTGAACTATATTTTTTATAAAGCAGTGAGGTTGCTGGAATGAAATACCATGTGAAAAAATCTGACTTGGTTAATTTAAAATTACCCTAATTTTTCTGGTTTAATGGCTTGCATTCAAAACAGTGAAGAAATGCATCAGAAATCCTGCCCTTTACTTTTCTTCCCCTTTTGGCTTAATGTCAGGAAATGGCACATTACAGCAATTTGTGTGGCCCTGCACCACTGCTAAGGGAGATAAAGCACTGAGAACACCCAGAGACCAGGGCTGGGACTCAGTGTGGCCACTGACAAGGACAGGAAAGGTCACAAAAGTTTAAGATGGTTGGCAAAGCCATTTCACATACATCAGCTGTGGTGTTTAATAAGTTACCTGGAACCAGTCTCTAGCAGTTCGTACAATGGAGCTTAAGCAGGAAAATTCAGCAGAAAACCTGTCTCCACTAAGTGTGGTGTGGGTTATAATTTAAAAGAGCTTGCTGGGACCAGCTTTACACAGCTCTTGTAATGAGAAAGTTGCCATCAGAGTAATTTAGAAGTGGCCTTTTGTCAGTAGTTTCGAAGTATCACTCGATTGAAAAATTCAAGGTGTGATTGCCATTAATTTTCTGGTACAAAAGAGTGGTCGGGGGAGATTTCTGCATAAGCAGCTGGAGAAGTGAGATCAGCCACAGGCGAGTGAGAGCCCACAGTGGTTTGAAGTCAGCGCTGAGGGATGTTAATAAACTTTATTTACTGGCTCTTGCCCCGAGGAATATTGTGCTAATTCAGCCAGGGTTCAATCCCAGCTGAGGGAATAGTGGGAGAGAAAGCCAAGGGAGGATCAGGAGATCTGCACACACAGACAGAACAGAAGTAACTTGCACTTGGGTGTGTGTTGTCTTTAGCTACAGCTCTGGTTCCTCAAAGTTCACAGAGATGACATGAAAAAAATAAACAGATATTTTCAGTGCTAAAATAAGCCTGGTGTTCTCCCTCTTAGAAGAAAAAAAAATGTATTTTCTTTCTTTCTTTCTTTCTTTCTTTCTTTCTTTCTTTCTTTCTTTCTTTCTTTCTTTCTTTCTTTCTTTCTCTTTCTCTCTTTCTCTCTCTCTTTCTTTCCTTCTTTCCTTCTTTCCTCCTTTCCTTCTTTCCTTCTTTCTTTCCTTCTCTCTTTCTCTCTTTCGCTCTTTCGCTCTTTCGCTCTCGCTCTTTCTCTCTCTCTTTCTCTCTCTCTTTCTCTCTCTCTCTCTGTCTTCCTCCTGTTGTCCTGGCAATGTTGTCCAGGCAGAAGTGGAGGAGGTTGGCTCCCAGCCCAGGATTTCTGTCTGGTGCCCTGGTCTGAACAGGAAATCCCAGGCAGAGCCGGGGGCGCGTGTGCGGCTCAGTCCTGAGCGCTCAGTGCCTTGTCCCCGAGGGAAGTGTCCCCTGGGTGCTGCAGTGCCTTTGGGGTACTCAGGGGCCTGGGGTGCCTCTGAAAGAGGCTGAGAGATTTCTTAATCCTCTGTCTTTTGGTTCAAAACCCCCTCCATACCTCTTAAAAATTAAACTTGGTCACTTTGATGAGCATGTTTTGGACAGCAGTAACCAGTGATTTTTATGTCAGAAATGCAAGGGTCTTTGCCAAATCAATCCACACTCCCTTTTTCCCTAATAGTTGCATCTGCTGATGATTTATTTACTTAGGAAAAATAACAACTGATAACGAGTGAGCATGTCTGTGATCTGAGGTTATGTTTCCCCCCAAAATCAGAGGTGTGGGGGCCTCTGGCTCTTGCTGGAGGAGCTGCTGTTGGCAGAGCTCTCATGCAAAACATGCCAAGCCATGTCTGTACACAGGAAAGTGGAAGTATCAGGCAGCCATACGCTGTAAGGAAGAAGCACCCTGAATTTCCATCTCCTAATCCACTTGTCTTTTTTTTAGTTACATGTATGCACAAAACATTATTATAGCACTTTTTAATAAATGGAATAATAGTAGACTTAGTGTTACATACAGGAGATTATCATCTTCAGTGATTGTGTGTGCACAGCTTGTGTTATCAGAAGATTAAATGAATCTTAAGGAGACGCTGCTTCACAGTGAGATTTGATTTTCCCCCGCACGAACGCTTCTTAAATTATCGCGGCGCAGACAACACTTGGCAGAGGGAAAACCAACGGGAGGAAAGTCGTGAGCAAGGCTTTACCTGCCTTGTCAAACTGCTCACCTTGGCTGAGGGGAGAGGGTCCTATCGCTGGGAACACATGGAGTGAATTATGGGCAGACTAAGAGCTTCCTCCTTGGCTTAAGGCAGTGCAGCTCTGCCCAAGGACTGCTGCTCCCACCTCCTTCCCTGCTTATTCATCTCCTCCACAGACCTTGGCACGGGGGACCATGAAAACTATCACCTTAAGTAAATCCTCATAAGCTATTCATGTTCCTCGACAACTTTGCTCGTGCTGTTTGACTCACAATCCTCTGCCTCTTCGGTTCTCTCACATATTAACGAGTTTGATCACTGCTCCATATAAATGAGGCATAATCTGAAGCTGTCAGACCTAAACTGTCTTGAACATACACTAAGTGAATATATTCAAATTTCTCTTTAAAGCTGGGAATATTTATAATAAAACTTGTCAGAGCTTCAGTTAACAGTTTACACTGGAAGTATTTTTGGTTGTGAAATACAAAAACAAGTCCAAAAATGACTTTTTGAGCTGATATTTGCCTTGCATATGGAAAACTGGTGTTGTGATTTCAACAACAAATGAGAAAATTGTCAAACTTCTGTGAAAATTAAGTAAGCTCAAACTTCTATGAAAATTAATTAAGCTGAAACTCCTATGAAAATTAATTAAGCTCAAACGAAAAAGTGTTAAAACACTTCACAAATTTATACTAACGCGACTTTTAACAATCACAATAAAAGAGCAACGGGCACTGTTCAGCAGCGCTTTTAATTCGGGTTGTGCTGCCTCTTCTGTCACAGCCTGAAACTGGATCTCTGTGGAAGTGCAAACACTGGGCTCATTTATTTTTTTATCCCGTGATGTTCCCGGTGAAGAATGCTGTGTAAAAATGTCTCCTGGCTCTCGGGAGAGGCGGCCTCTCCTGTTTTCCCTTTGAATTCTCTTTGGTTGTACCTCTCCCTCAGACCGCATCTGTCTGGGCTCTTATATCCTGTCTGATCCAGGGCTGCATCCTCGCCTGGCAGAGGCCAGCACAGCCTCAGTGTCCTCTGCATTTTTCTTCGTGTTACTCTGAGTTGAAAAAAATTTAGGGCTTTTCACCTTTGTGTTAAAGAAGCACAGAAATAAACAGTATATTGTTGTTACAGGACTTAAAATATGGAGTTCCTGATATCAAAGATGCAAGACAGGCTGGCTTTATAAGGAACTGGCAAAAGGAACAGGAGTAGGAGCAAATGATGTCTTTTTTTAGCTACTAGATAATACTTTGGAGCTGAATGAAGCCTATGAATCTCATTTCCCTCCTCAGGCACATCGGATACAGAGGATGAGTAGACCTCACCAGCGTGTGTTGTTGAGTTAAAACTGAACCCCAAAGGAGGTGTTGTTGTAGATCTCATTTCCCTCCTCAGCCACATCGGATACAGAAGATGGGTAGATCTCACCAGATTGTGTTGCCGAGTTAAAACTGAACCCCGAAGGAGGTGTTGTGGAACTGGTGTGAGGAGTTTTTGGGGTGACAGGGAGAGAGGCCTGGCTGCCTTGAGCATCCTTGAGTTTTGCCTCAAGTCTAATGGCAAAAGCGACACCCTTTATTCCCTAAATTCAAAACATTATCCTACCCAGTCAGAAAACATTCTCTGCGTCCTGTGCCGTGTCCAAGGCACAGCAGACACTCGAATTTAAGTCGGATCAAATGTAGGGAAGGTTCCCCGAGCAGCTCGATGTGAACAGGAAATTGATCCTCCAGCCCAAGGCCAGGAGCTCATTCCTCACTCGGATAATCAGCCACAAACCGCTGCGAGTTAATCAGTTCGCTTTCAGTTTAGTATTTACATTCACTTCGGCTTTAAACAAGCATTTAATTAGTTCTGAAAGTGTATTTGAAAGCCTTCGCGTCGGACCTCGTAGATAATGAATGGGGCCGGCGAGTTTTGTTTTGTTACTGGAAAGTGAAACCAGATGCGGCTTCGCCATCCAAGTTGGGCCTTTGCCTGGCCGGGTGCCTTGGGAGATGGGAGCTTGTATCCTCTGGGGAGGGCTTGTTGCTGCACTAAAGCAGGTCATTGTGGTAGGGAAACATGTTGATTCTACACAATGTTTAACATTCAAACGCATAAAGCAGCGGAATTGGATTGCCCTGTTTTTAAAAAAAAAAAAAAAAAAGGAATTAGTCTGTGGTTAATTTAATAACTCCCAAAGTTGCCATTACAATACACCTATATTCATCTCTTTATTAATTACGTGGTTGTGCTGTTTAAGCTTCCTTTCTGTCCTTTGGGACCAGATTCTTGTCCTGGGTGAGCAGCCCAGGTCCCTTTTGTGTTGGAATTCTCCTGGTGCGGGGCAGGGATTGTGCCCGGCCATCCCTGAGTCACCCGTGGGAACTGTGTCCCCTTCCCCTGGGCCTGACCTGCTCCTGCTGCTGCTGAGACTTGGGTTTTGCACTTGCCTCGAGGTTTGTGTGCTGTTGAAAAACTCCTGGAAGCCGTTTCTTCTGTGGTGGCTCTCTAAAGAATACTCATTTTAAGATTTACTTAAAGCCAGCCCTGTGTCCTCTCTCACTGCTTTTGCCCCTTGGGACAGTCTGTTAAGGATCCTCCCCGTGGGGATGCAGAGGGAAAATCCTGCTGTGTTTGTGATGCTTTTAATCCCCAGCCTGTCTATAGACTGAAATAAATAGAGCATTCACCTTTCTGCTCGTGGATTCCTTTCAAATACAATTTCAGCGTCACCTGTGGCATCCCGATTCATCAAGATCTGTTCTAAGCACTTCTGAATCTTATTGACCACTTGTTTTACAGGATGATAAATCCCCCGTTCTCCCAGAGCAAATAGATTTAATAGAGCAGGTTTTTTTTTTTTTCCTTGATTTATGTTTGCCATGAGCAGAAAGCAGGATTTGAACATCCAGCAGACGCTGTCCCACAATTACAGAGTCACAAGCAGGCAGTGTCTGTTTTGCTGCTGAATGACAAATTTTGTGAGAGGATTTGGTGACAGTTTATGTGTTCATACAGAACCAAAGCGAGTGGTGCAATTGTTGCTTCAAGCTTAAACTTTCTTGAAACCTCTTTTTGATTTTAGGGGATGCCTCCGAGACAGAGACTGAGAAACTTACTGGAGAGGGAATGAAAATTGGCAAAAAGAGTGTATTGGAAGAAAAAATAGTGTATTAGACTTGAAAACAAAGATGAAATGTTTTTAACGTTTGTATTCTTTAAAAAGTGGAAGCAGTGTGTATTGTACAAGGTTTGGAGGATGACTGTGGACATTTGAAAATTATTTTTATCCTTTTGTAATGTCATAAGGGCACAAAAACAACTCTAACTGCATTTTAACGAGCCCCAGTGTTAGTGCCTAACATCTGAAGAAATGAAAGACTGACTGTGCTAAATCGTGCCTGTGTTGTACAATTAGATGGGCTGGAAGAACCCAAATCAGGGTTTGGCTGAGGGGATGGGATGGCCTTATGGTTGTCCATTGTCACAATAAATGAGAGTCTGGGCTGCAGGAATTAGTGATAGTGATGCCCCCACACTTTATTGATCAGGAGATTAAATACAAACTGGTTCCTGCAGCTGCTTGCTCCTGTCACCGTGGGTTTCTGTGATTTTGTGAGTTTGTGGAAGGGGTGTCTTGCCCTGGGGTATTTATGGGGTGTTTGAGTCTGTCACTTCTCAAACCTTGGGGAGTCAGAGCCAGGGGAGATAGTCCAGAACAGTTGTGTGTATTTATTATCATCCTTATATTAAAGCAAGACTTGTCCTAATAATGAAATCCTACAAGAGCAATATCTCCGTTGAAAACCATATGTCAATAGAGCTTTAAAATTGCTCATATATGAAGAGGACGTTGCACAAAATAGATGGATTCTGCCAGCCTAAGGAATAGGAATTGACATTTTTCAGAACAGATGTCATTGATAATTTATAGATGGCTTTAAAAATTAAACTTTATATAGAAGCAGGCTTAAAAATGAAGTGTTGTCAATGTTCTGAGTGCATGGGGTACATTAAGCAGAAAGGTTCGTGTCACTCAGTGGTATTTAAATACTGCAGGAGTCAGGAGCGGCCGTGTCCTCTCAAAGTCTGCTCCTGTTCAATATTAAAGGCTCATGTGAGTCTGCTCTTTTCCAGATGATGTAGCTGCACTCCCAGGAAGTGTTTTGAAACTAGTAGTTATTGATTTTTGTCCCTTACACTTTGGATTGAAATCTGGAAGCTTGGCTTTGTGGTTTATAAGCTGTAAAAGCTTCACATTGATGCCCTCCTAGTTTTAAAAACAGAGTGGCAGTCCTCTCTCAGAGTGGCATCTGTTCTATGTGCAGTAACACAGAGCTGGGGAAATTATTGGAAAGTCTTTCTGGTGCTTTTGCAGGATCAAAATTCCCTTCCCCCCACTGCCTTAAATACACTTTTTGTTAAGCTGCTCCATCTAAAACGAAGTAGGGGTTAATACACATTTTGCTAAGTAAGAAAAACAACAGAAAAAAGAAAAAAAAAAAAAAAAAAAGCCCCAACCCAAGACTGGAGGCTCAGCCCAGGAAGATGGGAATTCTGAGATAATATTCAATGTGCCCAAAGGGACAATGCTGTCTCTTGTTGTCACTGCCTATATTTAGCCACCGTGCTCATATGCAACTTAAAATACCTAGAATAGCAAGAAGAATTTTTTTTCCCCTTCATTTGAAGTGGTTCAGTGTAGGGCTGTTAATTTTGGCTTATCACAGCTGACACTTGAGCAAGGGGGGTTAGAAAATATCGGATTGAAGCTTTAACTCTCTCCACATGTTCCCCTCCAAGGAGCCCTCCTGGCTCCTGCAAAACTTTCTCTCGGCCGCCTTGAATTATGTGCCCCCCGTTTAGGAGAAGTTCACAGGGCATTTAGTTGATTTAAAATCCATTGTTGTTTGTGCAGCTGATAAGGGGTGAAAAAGCTCTTAGTTAACAGACCCGGGCTGAGAAAAAAAATGTTAATAATTTCAGCTTCCTATCCACATCAACTGAAATTCTTCTGATCACTTAATGTAAACAGTGTGATTTATACTTTAATCCTCCAGCTTACATGAAAATAAGCCATAATTTTCACACTTTCGGGAGTGTTTCATGCTGTTGAAAACTAAGTTTTTGCATTTCACCCAGTTACTGAAAAGATAATGAAGTATTTCTGTATGACAATCTGGCAAATATTTATGTTTCAGGGACATATTACACACTTCAGTGTGCTGCTGGTTTTCAATGGGAAATGCTCCCAAGGATCAGTTTTAAAGAACTGGGCAGAAAAATGAGAGAGAGCAAAGTCCTTGAGGAAATAGTGGACAAGCTGTTTATGGGAGGAATGACCTTGGCTGGTTTGGATCCCACTAATAGCCCATTTATCCCAAAAGTGAACTCCTGGTAAGAAGGAGGGTGCTGAGCTCATGGGGTTGGGGGAACAGGGAGCAGGGGGGTTGGGCAGCAATGAGGAATCCCTGCTCCAGCCTGGAATCTGGGGACAGCACAGCCCTGGGAGCTCATCCTGCAGGTCAGCAGCAAGAACCACCCTGAAAATTCAGATTCTAGGTCTGACAAGGCTGGAAAAAAATCAGATGGCAGTTCAGGGAGCTGGTCTGTGGAGTCACACTCACAGCTGGAACTTGACCCAGCAGGAGTTTTTGTTGTGCAGTGCTTTCCCTACATCTGCCCTAAGGAAAAACCTCTCATGGAATGCAGCTGAATGATACCTGCTCTCTCCCCAGAGGTGCTAACAGTTGTTTATGCTCCTGCTATCTGATGATGGCACCGAAATGTTTCCTTGTTCTTACACAAACTTCGGGAGCAGCATCAAAAATAATCTCGTCTGTTCTGATGGATCACTGGCATGTGT
Source organism: Zosterops lateralis (assembly GCF_965231275.1). Taxonomy (NCBI): domain Eukaryota; kingdom Metazoa; phylum Chordata; class Aves; order Passeriformes; family Zosteropidae; genus Zosterops; species Zosterops lateralis. Next base: position 6,735,315 of record NC_139779.1, on the reverse strand, counting down.
GAGTCTGTGGCATAGGTTACAGAGTATCTCAGTCCTCAAGCCTGATGGACCATCAAATGCTGCACAAGCCATTCCAAAATCAATTTAAAACATTAACAATTACATTTTTTATAAGCAGATTATCAGGATCCAATAAATAAAATTTATAAAATCAGATAAGTTGCTTGATTAATCAATACCAGTTCAGAGATTCTATGATGTAACTTGCCCAATTTTACCTTCTTCATCCCCCCTCGTGGTGGTCCTCAGTGCCTGTCCTGACCTGGCTCAGAGGAACTCTGTGGTTCAGAAATATCAGCATCTCTGAGGTTGTAGTGAGGTGGGAAAACCCGATATGCTCTGGGTCTCAGGAGTGTTTATTCAAACACTGCATTTCCAGACACGGCGTGCCTTCAGGAATTTAAAATAACTTGTTTTAACTGCACTGGTGTTAATAAGCAGCTGGGTAAGATACAATCTCTGAACAGGAGCTTTTTCTTTCACTATTTTATCAGCATTTCCTAAGAGTGTTTCACCGGACGGGGCATGACCATGGTTCTATTTTGTGTTGGCAGCTCTCAGCTCTCTGTGACTCTGCCCCACTGCTCAGAGTGACCTTCCTCATCTGCTGAGCTCTCACCAGGGCCATTATTTGTAGAAATACAAATCTTCTTGCTCAGGAAGAGGCTGGCTTTGGGTATTTGCTTTAAATGTCATTTAAAAGTGAGCCCTGTAGTGGTTTTTTGCATTCAAAACTCAGTGTTAGCTTCCAGTCTTTCAAGTTTGCTCACTGTTTCACTCCTGGCTTTGAGGAGCTCCTGCCTGGAGCCCTCAGTGGCCCTGGATGTCCATGTTGAGGCCTGTTAGGGATATTTAGCTTAAAGAAGGTGCTTGAACTGGGTGTACCCTTTGCTTTGGATGCACAGAGAAGGTTTTGGATGCAGCTAAAAGCCTTTAGTCTCACATGTATCATAGAAAAGTTTTGTATCCCATGCTGCTGGCTTTGATGTACACACTTCAGCATCTTGTAAAAATGATCAGATGCATAAAAGATGGTGCTAGGATGAAGTTTATTGAGCATTTCTCTGGATAAAGGGTGTTGCAGGCATTTCTGGAATTCCTTTGTAAGTCCCTCTGTACATCAGTTGGGCAGTTTTCACCTTTTTTTAAGTGTGGATTTTGCTTCTATTGCCAGTTTGTGCTTGACTTGTCATGGCACTTGGTGTTACTTGGTGTTTCAGGTAATAAGAGATGGAAAACATCTGCTGTTTGGTGAGGTGCACCTTCAATGACAGCAGAACTGTGGGAATGAGAGAACATGAGCTCCACATCATCACAGTCTGGGCCACTCCTCTCAGAAATGTATTGCTGAGAGGCAGGAGGCACTGACAAAAGTTAATTTTTCCTTAAGTGTATCTCAATTCAAGTTTTTTTACTGCCTTGTAATGAGTGGGAAAATGCTCTTGAGAAAAACAGTTGTCACTTTATGTCTAACTTAGCAGAGCTAAGGGAGGGAAGTTTGCCACAAAGCAAGGAATAAGGTAAAAAGTTTGAAGCTTAGGTTGAAACGATGGCAGATAACTTGATCTGTAGTTGCCATATATAGTCATGCAAGAAAAAGTCTGTAGGAATCCTCCAGACGTTTATGGACTTCTCTGATTCATCTGTTGGAGCCAAACAGCTTCAGCCAAGAGATAGGGAATTTGTTAAACTGCATTAAGTTCCTAAATTGCTGTAGCCCAAAGGAGCAATTCTTCCTTTTATTGGGGGAAGAGTAGGAGGGAGTAGGCAGGGAGGATGGTACATTATTAAGTCTCTTCTTTTGGTAAGAGTTTCAAGAGATGAGTAACATTCTAGATCTCTTAAAAAAAAACCCCAACAAAACAAAAAAAACACAAAACCAACAAAAAAAAACACACACAAAACACAAACCACAGACAAAAACCTTGAATTAATTTCCGTTGCTCTCATCAAAAGCTGGCTGTCTAAATTTAGCCATTTCCTATAGACACTCAGCTTACGCTGGCAACAGTCACACTGTTTGTCCTCAAGTGCAATTTGTCACCTCCCCCTTCTAAGTTGGTAGAAGATAAGCCTGTATTAATTCTGCTGATTTATTATTATACAAGTGTGCCTCATTTTAATCTGCCATGGAGCTGATTGTGCTTCAGCAGTGCTCACTCCACTCCCCGTGTCTCCCTTCCTCATCTTCCATTCCCTGGGCTCCTTTTCCTGCTCTTTTTATCTCCTTTCTCTCCCCACCCCCTCCAAACACTGGAACAGTTCACCGTTCAACACATGAATTTGGGAATTAATCCCAGCTGAGAGTATCTATTACATTTGTGAGGGGATACTCTGCTCAAAAAGCACTTTATGTGGGTTTTTTTTATTTAAGTTCAGCTAACAAACAGTAAATGTATTGAATAAGTCTGTAGTGAGCTCTTGCTTTCTTTCATCTGGATGATTCATTTCTATCTACTGTGTGCTCCCAAAGCCATGTGCATTATGGGCCTGAGCCTGTTTCCATAGGAATTTTGCCAGGAAGTGTAAAGGCAGCAAAAGTTTGTTTTCTCCGAATTGCTTTACTCACTGAAGCAACATGAAAAGCTCTGCGCTGTGTTTTTTTTTTTATTTAGGTCAGCAGGATGACAGCTAGATTAATTTCCAAGTGTTTTTTACCAGGTATGCTAAATTAGGTGTAGTAAAACCTTTGGGTCTGTATCCTGATGTTTTTGAGCTTGTCAATTTTATATTTTTTCCTTTGAATTTCTCATCTTTCTTGGAATCTGAAGTTATCACGTCAGCTGCATCCAAAGGGTGAGGCCTGAGCCCACAGGCAGTGACTCCCTGCATGGAAGAAGTCACAAAGAACATAAAGACAGCAGAGATGATGGTCATGAGAGTTTTAGCAAATATAGGACAAGTATTTGCAGGACAGCAGGCTTTTTGCTCAAGTCTTCGTATGAAACAACTTGTTTCTTGTAGGAGCAACTGGCTTTTGAATAAAACTGGATGGTCAGGATCAAGATTAAGAAGAAAATCTTATAAAAAGATTAGTAGAGGATTGCGTAGTATTGGATTTTCTTGCATTGAAATCAAAGCAAAAGTCTGACTGTAATGATAGAAATCAGTAAATACACCTGTGTTCTTACATGCAGGTATGTCAGAGTGTGATTAATGCACGGGCTGCTCACAGCTACCTCTGTAATCCGTGTGCAGGAGATAAGTAAGGAAAACAATTTTGCAATACCTGATGTCCCAGCAGTGCCTCCTCCCCAGTACACAGATGGCCTGTGAGGATCCAGGAGGATGAAGCCTGGCTCCTCAATATTATATTTAACACAGAATTATTCTTCTTGGAAACTTAACTTGATTTCAAAGCATTCTGGAAATCAATTACAGGTTTTAAAACATGAATGTTTTTTAGTAATCTCTATTTTCCTAAATGAAGCAGTACATTGGGATTCATGATTTCTGAATGGTTCTACCCATCTTTTCCTTGAGACAGAGGAGGAATTCCAATCCCAGGAGCCCAGTGCTGCCAGGCAGCTCCAACTCCTGATCCATCACCCCAGGAGGCTGGAGTAGGGTGCACTCAGATTCCAGCCCTGCTTGTGGGGAGGGAATACAGAAAATTACAACTGCAATTATGGTTTCACATTAAATATTCTTCTTTCTAAATCCACCGTGTGAAGCATTAGGTTATGTTTGAACTGGTGTTGTTAATTGGACCACAGCACTCAGGTGCCTCTTCTGCAGAGTCATGGCCCCTGTCATTAGCCTCTCATTAGACACATTAATTTTTTAGGGCTCATAATAATTACCTTTTTTCAGAAGTTCCCCATTTTACACTGAAGAGAAACCTCTGATCTGCAGGCTGTAAATCTGGATAATCAGGGGAGTGTTAGGAACACTATAGACTTTCAGAGTGAGAAATACAGTGGATGGAGGATGAAATCCTGCAGGATGTGGTTTGGGAGGAGTGTTCAGGATCTTTTTCACTGGAAAACTGAAATCACAGGGGCAGAGAACTTGTGGAACAACATGGAATTTATGGAGGGGCAGAGCAGTTCTGGGTAAAATTTGACAAATGTAGGGGATGCTGGTTTTTGGGGATGTAAAACTATATTGGGATGCACAACTAAGCCGTCAGTTTGCTTCCCATTTTTTTGGACAGGTGGGCTCATCTGATAAAATCTGCAGGTACTTAACAAAGCTGTAATTATCTTTGCTCTGTGTAGGGATCCTGGCCTAAGCTGGGAATGGCAATTCCTGGATTTCACTGCTGTGTGGTTGTCCTGGTGGCAAGAACAGTGCACCTCAGAGGCTCTGAAATATTTATTTTGTGTATCAGATAGGTTTTCATAGCATAAATAAGGAGTTCTGCTGACCTGAGATGATGCAGAAGTGGTTTTTCACATGACAAGGGTCTGTCATGGCATGTTTGGTGTCACCTCAAGCCTTCAGCACTGGGTTTAAGAGAGCAGGAGGGAAAATCTCCATGGAGCCATTATCCACTGGAAAGCTTTTGAAATTAATGTTTGTTAAAAGTGGTGCTTGATTTTTGCTGTGTGTTGGTTAACTGTTACACAAGTCATCCTTTCCTTTTTTCCCCCACTGGAATTTTAGTGACCAGGCTTTCATTTCATTAGAATTTCCTCCTTCCAAAAGCTCCACCTGAATCATTTTTGTTTAAACAATTTTTTTGTTTGTTTCCTAGCAACTCTACTTTTTAAGTTCCTCATAGTTCCTGTTCAATGTCTCCCAGCCACTCTTAACTCACTGGTTTATAAATGACACCGTGCTTTTGTCACATGGTGCTAAAAAGCTGAGTTCATCACATTAATTTGTAAAGTTAGTTAAAAAAATTCCTTTTTCTATTCTGCATAGTGTATGTGTGTATATATACACGCACTTCCATACATATATATGGGCGCAACAGTTCCTCTCTGGCAGAGTGGCTTTTTAAACAGTTGGGAAGGTCCTCAGGCTGTTTGGACATGGCTGCACAGGCCCAGAGTAAACCTGTGAGCTTTTTGTTTATTTCAGCTTGGGAGAAACCATAAGAGGATTCCATTAAGACTTGGGCAAATTCCATTGAAAGCAAAGTCTCAGCACGGCTCCTTCCCAGATGCTCCATTTTCCCCAGCTTGGGAAGAGCACAGTTTGCACCTTGCCACTGCAAGGACCGGCCCCAAAATTCTCCTTTTTGACCCCTTTCCCCATGGCTGAGTAGGATCCACACAGTCTTTGGAGTTTGGTAGGGAATTTCCACAAAGAAACTCTTGAAACTTCTCCGTGGAGTCCTCCATCCCTTCCTTTGGGATTGTCATGTGGCTGCAGTCTGGCCAAATTGTCTGAAGTGGTCAAACAGCAAAAATTCCCTCTCTTTTCAAAGAGAAAACACTCTATCAGTGTTTATTCTGCAGGCCCTGCTTTGTAACCTCCCTCCCCCTGAATTACAATGCCCAGGGTTTTGCTCAATGCTCCACTCAAAGCTGAAGTCTGTGCTCACTAAATCAGCCCTTCACAAATGGAATATTTTTTCACTTCTTGCTGGGTGGGTCCATACACTGAAAAATAGGTCAAGAACAGTAATCTAAATCTACTGCTAATAAATAATTAAAGCTAATGGAATTTGCACAAGATCTGTGAGCTTGAAATATTTCCGAAAGTACTGTGGTGTACGTTTTGCTACTGTAAATCAAGATTTTTTATTTATCATTGTGCTGCGTTGAAACATATCTATAAATGTAACTTAAAAATGGGTGTTTTTTTGTGCAGAGAAAACACTGACATGTTAGTGTATTGAAATAACTAAAAATATCACAGAAGATTGATAAGATTGTGATTCATTCTTTAATGATCGGATTTCAAGTAAATACTTCAGCAGCCTTAAGCAATAAGAGGTTTTATATCTCATTAAATCAAAGTGTAAATTGAGCAATAAATTGTTTACTCATATGATTTACTTTGCCTTATATTTTAGGAATTAAGTAAGTCATCTAAGCTACTGTATAATACCTGTTTGAACAACTATCTGGGATTTCAGTTTCATCTCTTTTAGATTAAAGCAAAGTGGAACTTGCTGGAACTAATTAAATATAAAGACTTAAATGTTTCCTTTAGTACACCCCAAATCACGTGTTCCTAGGATTTCTGATGGAAAAAAAAAAGTTGGAATATTCTGGATTTTTTTCATAATACAAAGAAATAACATTTAAAACTTAGGCACTGGTAATTGAGTGTCTGAGTGATCCCAACCCCTTCACCCATTTTCCCATAGCAGGGCAAAGCATCTGTGCTTGCTGCCTCTCTCTAATTAACCAGCAGAACTGCTTACTCCTAATTATAGTTAACTTGCTGATTTGTGTGTTTCATGGTGACAAGTTGTGTCCTTGAAGTACACAATAATCAAACACACCTCAGAAGTTGATGCCAGCGTTCTTCCCAAATCCTTCATGCTCGGCTGCCTCTCACCTCTCCCCCTTTCAGCTGGATTTATGGGAAGCTCAGCAACATTCTGGAGATAATAGCGGGGTGGATGGAGTGTGTGCAGCCCTGGCTGTGAGGGCACGTGGATAAACATCCTCCCAATGCCAAGGAACAGACATATCCACCCTCCCAGCACTGTCTGCCTCTGGGGAGAGGGGCAGAAACCTGGCACAGAGTTCTTGTCAGGAGAGCTCCCCTTCAGCTGTGCTACTTCTTATCATGGAATCCTGGAATGGTTTGGGTTGGGAGGGACCTTAAATCTCATCTCATGCCACCCCCTGCCATGAGCAGGGACACCTGCCATTAGCCCAGGTTGCTTCAACCTCCATCCAACCTGGCCTTGGACATGTCCAGGGATGGGAAGTGTTTGGTGTTGATGGAAGTACAACCCCCCTCCTGCACAGCCAATATGCCCTGGGGGTTGTCTGGAGCTTATTCTATGAGGTTTTTTTTCTTTTTCTCTCTTTTTTAAGTTCTTACAAGAAGGAATCTGGGGTCAGGCTGTGCAGCCCCTGCCAATTTGGAGCACAGGGCACTTGTTCAGTGCCTTATTCCATGTGGGCAAACAGGGAAGGGAACACCAGAGGGGGAAGCCTCAGCCTCTCTGGGGTGATGAGGCTGCTCCAGAATGGGTTGTGACAGCTGAACTGCTGATGTCACCCATGCTGATAGCAGTGGGCTGCTTCTCATTAGGATTCCTGTGCCAGACACTGTGACATTCCCCAGCCCCTGCGTGGCTCCAGCAGACAAAATACAGAACAATTGGTGGGAAATGAGGCCCAGGCTGGAATCCTCAGCCAGGTTTTGGGGTTGGTTTGTTCCACAGGAGAGCAGTGCTTGTGTAGATGATAAAGGTGTGCAGGACAAGCTCAGCTTGGCTGGGCCACTTCATCAAACTGGGGTCGGAGGGCTCTTGTTGTGACATTTTGAGATAAGCATTTAGGAGGTAAATGAGATGGAGCAGCCTGTGAGGAGATCAGGAGGTGCTTGTGTAGCTTCAGACCTCAAGTAAATTACAAATACAGCCTTGGTAGCCTGGCCATAGCTGTGTCCTTTGTACTGTACATGGGGTATTTAGATCCAGATAAATAATGTGGTTTAGTTGTCAGAAAGACGCATTTGGTTGCCCAGGGTTTTAACAGAGATTTATTCTTGGTTTATTTTCCGTGGAGTTATTTTTAATGAGAGTGGAAAGGGAGTTAAAAATTATGTGGATTCAGATTTCATTGTTTAGCTACTTGATCAAAATATAAACTCATTGTTTTTACTCTTGTTAAGAGGAAATGCTGTATTAGCTTTCAGCCATCAGATTTGATTCAGATAATGACACAGCATCCTAATTCTTGGGCTCTTCATCAGATACTGAGTTTGTCTGTGATAGAGCCCTTTTCAGCAAACTGCTCTACCCCTGATAAATCATCCAGAGAGAAAGAATGCATGTATTTAGATGGCACGGAAAAATAGGCTAATAATGGGATTGTATTCCTCTACTCAAATATTTCAGTGTGTTTATGTTGATAAATTATAATTTGTTTTAATGTTCAGTTCCATGGACCCTTTTCAGCTGTTCTGCTTGGCCGCAGTGTTTTGGTAGCTTTGTGAGGGCTGGAGCCTGGATGCTTTTCCTGTTTTGATCACAGCCCAGGCAGTAAAGGCCACCACACTTTAAACAGATAATAAATCACTCGGTGTCCTTGCTAACCAACACTGCAGATTCCCCTGGGTCTGAACTGAACGTCCTTCTTCCTGTTCAATTTAGTGTAAAGAAGGTAAAATTCTGTTTGAAGTTCAGTGTAATATTTTGAGACAAAGTCTGATGAGAAATTTTTCCAAACTGCCAAAAATAAATCTCCCCAGCAGAGCTGTGACTCGAGGCATATGTATTCCTGACTTCTGTCTGTTTATTTTTATTTCCCTTTGGTTGTGAGCTGTCTCAAGTTTTGATGTTGTTTTGCTGAGGAAGGAATTATAAAAGTACCCTATAAACTCTTTCCTATAAACTCATTCCAAGGGCAAGCCAGGAAAAGAGGGGAGAAAAGAAAAACTGGTGTGAAAAAGGTGTTTATGCCTTTTGCTGTGGTGTGTGCCATTTATCCACTCACCTGCACAGGGTGTTTGGCTGAGTTTAAAGCACTGGATCACATTCCTGCAGTTCCCTTTCCTGGCCTGTTTGCTCTGGGAAGGGAATGGCAGTGGGATGCTCTGTCTCAATTGTTCAGCTGCAACAGATTTCAAGTTATTGTGAAGATTTCAAGATGTCAAAGCATTTTACCCCGTTTGAGTGTGTGCTCTGATGTGTCCTGGGATTGCCCTGGATGGATTGCAGGGGGATTAACCCATTGCTTGCCAGTGGAGCTGAAGCACCCTGAGCTGCCTTCTCCTCTATCAGGAAATATTTCCAAAGCAGTTTTACCCCCACCACAAGCTGCTGTCTGAATCAAGCACAGGTTTTCCCATCATGGCATGAATTTTGCTTGGTAACATTCTGATTGCTGGGATTAGTGTTTAGCATCCTGAATTTGCTAAATGAATGAATTTGAAAGCTTTTTCTCCCTTTTTGTTTCTGTTTTCCTGTCTTTGGGATGCTCCTTCTATTCCCCTCCACCCCTGCTTCTCTCCCTCTTCTCTGCTGTTACAAACAACATCCCTCATTATTCAAGATGAATATGAAGGTGAAGTCCTGACATAGTTTATATCATGAAATAAAAAGTGCTGCAAATCCTGTCTTCCAGAAGTCAGGATGTGCCAGAGGAGGCAGTTAAATGGCAGGATCTGGGCTAGAGCTTTCCATGGACACAGGAGCAAGGATGACATTCTCCTGCCTCTGGATCTGGGATTACATCTCCTGTATTTCTGCCTTCACTTCTGACATCACTTTTCTGGCTGGTGCCAAACAAGTCAGTAAATTCAGAGGCAATATCAGGGACAAAAGCCCTAAACCCAGGGATTTTTGACCAGCTGAGATTTTTTATTTCAAGAAAAGTCGCCTTGCTTGGATGATATAATTTTTCCTGGTTTTATAAAGGGTGCCACCATCCAAAGTGTAAATCTAATTCTGTTTGTAATTTCACCGGGCACTAAAACCGCCTCTGCCAGATTTTGGCCTTGAATCTGGGCATTTATTTTGCCATCAATGGTGATTGTTGTTTCTTCAACATCAGCATCATCAGGTTACAAAGAGAACACCTTCTAAAAGGGGCACAGCCCTCAGGTCTCCCTGAGGATGCAGAGAGTGGGGAAAAGCTCTTCAACCTGCCAGTTTGCTTTGGTGGAAATGTAATTTGTACTTGTACTTGTTTGTGATCCACAAGGACAGTGTCCAACCTTTCTGTGTCCCAAAACAGGCAGCAGGAAACATTTGGGTGACTTGGCTTGGCCTAAGAACAGAAGCACAGTTTGGTTCAGTCTGAAGAGGGAACTCAGAAAGCTGCAGTATTATCCTTGACTTGATGGGGATTAAGCTGTATTTTAGTGCAATAACCATGTCAGAAGTGAAATTTGAGTGATCATTTGTCTTTGATAGCTTCATTTGCCTTGGGCCCCCTAAGCCATTTCTCAGGGAGTGGGAGAACTCCTGATACTCCAACTCTCTGCATGACTTGTCATTTAAATGACAAAAATCACTTCTCTCAAAAGCCTACTTTTCCTTCAGGAAAATCAGATTAAACCCAGGGCTGAGAGTGTTTTGGTGAGTGGTTTAACATCCAATATGTTGCATGACTGTAGATGTAAAAGTAAATGTGTTGGAAAGGAGAATTTCCCAACTTTTTAAGGTCACCTTCTTTTCTGAAAAGCTTGAGGCCTCAACAGACCCTTTTCTATATAGAGAAAATGCTTCAAATATGTCTTTGTGACCCCCTGCACAAGGTTCAGGTAGCTCAAGGACTGTGGCCTGTGTGCAGACAGGAAGATTTCATGGTTACTGAAGCAGCTGGTGACTGTTCCAGTTGTGGGCAGTATTCTCAGAGCACCGAAGGACTGAGCATTGGAGGGGCTGTCCAGAGTCTGACCAAATCTCACCTGGCCTTAAAAATGGGTCTTTAGCACTCACTTAGCACTAGCTCTGCTCAGCTGAGCCTTGGAAATCTCCAAGGATGGGGAATCCACCCTTTCCCTGCAGCAGCATCAGTGCTGCCCTCCCAAGAGATGCAGCATCAGGTTATTGGTTTCCTCCTCTTCCAGATTTATTTCCAGGTGTAAGTGCACTATGAAGTGGCTGCTTGTGCCTTGTCAGTGGCAAAAGCAGGAATGAAGCATCTTGGCTGTGCATGACTAACAGTGTCCTCTGCAAAGTTACTGGAGTTTATTCTACAGGCACACACATAATAAGAATGATGGAATTTGTAAGAGAATTAGACCCAAACTAGCTTAGAAGTGAAACCATAGAAAATTTTATGTAGCTATTTTATGTAGATAAATTTTATGCAAATAAATATACCTTTTCTGTCCTAAATTATCTCAGTTGCTAAGTAAAATTATGCTTTAGAGTGATTCTGTGGGCAGTATTTGAATGAATTTTGTAGCCTTGTGTGTGTTGTAATTTGGAAGAAAAAATTTTGAGTTCTACAGAAACCAACAAATAATACTTGTCACCTTCAATGAGCTCCAGTCCTCTGATGACTAAAGCCAAAGCACTCTTAGGAAAATAATAAATAAAACAGAGATTTTACAAAATGGCAACACTTCAAGTTGAAATGATGGTCCAGAGTCATCTTCCTTTAAGCCTGGCTTCCATTTGTGGGAATTTCCTTGGCATAAGTTCAGAGGTGTAGCTGCTGTGGAGGTAGATAGAGGCATTTACTGCTAATCTCATTAATGTTTCAGCTGAATTAGGAGACTGAAGGCATTCAGTGCTTACCCAGCCACCACCACAGTTTGGGTAATTAACGCCATTTGCAGCACATGCAGGTATGTGTTAAACTGGAAATTCAGACCTGCTCAAAGTGAACTCCAGGTATATAATTCTATTTTAATCAAAGCTCCCACAAAATGCGATCAGAACTTAAGTAACGCTTGAGAACTGAAAATAACATCAGGAAAAAGATGATGATGGCTTGTCCTTGGCAGTTTTTCTGATGGGATTTCCTGCTTCTGTCTTCCAGGACCTGCGCAAACAGGTAGCTCCATTGCTGAAGAGTTTCCAGGGAGAGGTAAGAGCTTCTTCTGGTTGTGATGATGTTTTCAGTGCTGCTTCACATGAGCCTGGTGTGCTGGCAGGTGGGCACAGAGCCCTCAAGGCTCAGCCCTTTGCATTTTGTGTGTGCAGGGAGTGTCAGGGGCCTGAGGATGGAGAGGGAGCTTTCCCAAGAGCACAAGGGGGAATGGCTTCAAACTGACAGAGAGTAGGTTTAGGTTGGATATTGGGAAGAAATTCTTTCTTGTGAGGGTGGTGGGGATGTGGTACAGGTTGTCCAGACAAGCTGTGGCTGCCTCAACCCTGGAAGTGTTTAAAACCCGGCTGGATGGGGCTCAGAGCAACCTGAGCTAGAGGAAAGTGTCCCTCCCCATGGCAGTGGTGTGGAACAAGATAATCCTAAAGGTCCCTTCCAACCGAGGTCATTCTGTGGTTGTGTGATACGCTGGGTTTGTGCTGGACAATCTAAACTGATCACACCTCTTTGCTCTGAGCCTCCCTGAGCATCCCTGAGCCTCTCTAAGCCTCCCTGAGCATCCTGTCACCGTGGCAGGGACCTAGGTGGCACCTCCAGCTCACTGGGCCTCACTGACCCTGCAGGTTGAGCTCCTAATGAATGCAATATAGTGCACTGTAGTGGTTTCACCTTCACCAATTTTTGTTTCTCAAAATCAGTGTAGTGGCCTGAGTGTCTCCTAGATAGGATTTTGATTTTCATTCTTTTCCTTTAGTGTTTGTTAATAAACCTATCTTTTAAGTTTGAGCCTGCTTTGCTTTTCTCCTAATCCTATCTCACAGCAGGAAAACGGGTAAATAATTCTGGGAGACACTCAGACCACTACCCTAATTTTGAGAACCAGAAATTGGCGAATGTGAAACCACTACATGCCCTCATAAAACATGAGGATACTGCGAATTGTTCTCCCTGCAAAGCTTTTCAGCTGTAAAACCTTGTATTCCAGAGGACTGATGGAAATCCCTGGGCTGGCAGGTGTTTGTTGGAAGGCTCCCACTTGGGTTTCTCTTCACAGCACTCACTGAGAACACACCAGCAGAGTGCTCATGAGTTTAAAAGCCAACTGTTGTTATTCTGAAGAGTTTCTATAGGCAAAGGCAGCTGGGCCAATTAGAGAGTTTTCCATTTTTGCTGTGGCCAGATGGGAGCCGTGGTTCTGCTCAGAAAGCGTCGGGGAGGGAAGGTGGAAATGACATTTGTCCTTGTAAAGCTCCGTGCCTGTGTGGGGTGCCGGATGGAGCCTTGAGCTCACACATTACAGAGCTCTGCCCCTCCAGAACTGAGTTCCTCCCCAATCCCTGAGTTGATCACTGACTTTAGATTGTGGCAGTTCCATCAGCACAGGAGCATGTTTGCAGGACAGGGATTTAAGTGCACAACTCCCCTGAGTGAGCCTTGCATTCCTGATCACTTCTACATCCTGCTAAATCTTATTGCCAACTAGGCAATAATCCCTCATTTAAAAGCAGCATGGTACTTTCTGTTTCACAACCTGATTTCCCGAGTATTGCTAGAAATAAATAAATAACCAGGATAACTTTGTCCTTGATATATCCAACAGACATTTGTGAGAACAAAGAGTGACTTGCGTGAGTCCGTTTGCCAATGGAAATTTACACTTTAAAATTGCTCCGAGTGCATTGCAGTGCTCTCAGAACCTTTTCACTTCAGTTTCAAGCTTGCAATGCACTGAGTGAAAAGTGCATGTGTGCTTTCAGCACTGTTCTTTAATGAAGGGAATGTCTGAGGATCAAGTAAAAAACATAAATTTTGAATTTGGCTACAGTGAAGGAGATTCTCCTGTTAGATCTTCCCTGGTGGAGACAGCTCCCTGTTACCTTGGTATGGCTCACACACACTCCTCTCCTGTAGTTTTGCTTCACTGATATAAAAGTGAAGTTTATTTTGGTATAAATTCAACCTCACCAGAGTAAAATTTGTTGTTGTAATCCCCTGTTACGTAAATGAAGCACAAATACATGAAAAGATTGTGCTGCTGACTCTCTGAGCTGGTGATTCCAGTCTCCCTAATCGAGACAGGGTTTCAGAAACCTAAAAACCTGAACTAATCATGATTGACTACATAAATGCACCACATTAAACTGTGAATTATGGTATTTGATTATAGATGTAATTACTGTATCTTGTTTTGGAGACAAATCAAAATACTGAGGATATGAGCCTGTTCTGTTGAGTTATATTTGATTGTTCAGGATATAGATCTGGTTTCTGGTTGTTGTTAAGGCTGACTTTCTGAAACACCAGGAGATGACTGCTCTGGGTATCTCAAAAACAAGTTTTGTTAAGCAAATAGGCTTCTCTCCATTTCAAATCCACAGGAGATGCTTCAATTCCTGTCCCCTGAGAGGCTCAGGGAACAACAGACACTCACCTCAGCAGCCCCCTGGGACTGATTGTCTGCAATAATTTATTACCTGCCAGGTGATATTTAATGTCCTGGGAGGAGCTGGCAGAGGGACCTTTTGGTCCCACAGTACCTGTGGGATGGGATGTGAGCAGGGAGGAGGAATGGGGAAAAGAGGTTCCCTGATTTTACTACACAGGCATTAATTTTCAGCCCCATATTTATTCCTGGAAGTGTTCCAGGCCAGGCTGGATGGGGCTCTGAGTAACCTGCTCTAGTTGAAGGTGCACATGGCAAATGAGCTGGAACAGGATGGGCTTTACACCCTTCCAACCCAAACATTTCAGTGATTCCATGATTTTGGCGTTTTAAAAAAGACCAACAGCAGTGAGTAAATAAAATAGAGGTAAGTGGGAAAGTGATGGGAGTAAATGATTTTTAGGGCCCTTTCTGCTGGAGTGTCCTGGAGCAGGAGTAGGGAATGCTGTAGGATCAGCCTCCATAGGCATTGTGGGTGAGAATAAGGAACTTTGGGGCACCACTAGCTGCTCACTCACAAGTGAGGAAAAAGGTTCTTGCCTGATGCACCTTCTCCATTTCCCTGTGGGAGAGTCTCCACCATATTTTTGCCTCCAGCTCTCTTCAACCCCCACTGCTGCTGCTGCTGCCCCATCCTTTGCTCAAACTCTACTCTTAGACAGAATTAGGTGCTTTTGGCATGGAATACTAAATTAGATTTTGGCATGGAATAATAAATTAGATTCCACATCAGAAGGGAAGTGGGCTTTTACCATTCCCATGTGGGCTGAGCTGTCCACAGGGCTCTGGGCTCTAGGGAGGGCCAGCAGATCAGAGGATGGAGGCAGCTCCCTCATGAGCACAGGTATTTAAGCAGCTTTACATGGATATTGCTGTGTTCCTGCTCCCCACCCTCTCCTTAGCACTTTTTCTGGTGTGATCCTACGTTCAGCACAAAATTGGGTTTTGGTTTCTCACCAGGTGGGTTCAGAGCTGCAGCTCAGTGCAAGGGACAGGCCAGGAGAGCAAAGCCAGGGGCAGGAGCTGCACAAATGTGTCAGCTCAGGTTGACTTAAACTGTCCTTGAGCTGTGCCTGGGTGAGCCTGATGTGACTTGGAGAGAGGGGAAGTTAAGCTCAGGTATTTCTGTCCCCTCCCAGTCATGATTTATGGGAGCTGCTGGTAAACCTGGGGCCAGTTGGCTTTTTTAAACAAACCCACAGGTCGCTTTAGCCAATATTTCTCTTCAGTTCAAGCGTGGAATGTTGATACTTCCCCCCAGTATTTTCCCTTTATATCATATGAATTTATAAATACTGGACAAAGCAGAACATTCTGTAGTCCTTAGTTATTTATCTCATTCATTGAGATAAAAAAGGTTCCAGTTATCAAATATTCAGTTTCCATTAGTATTTGGAAATAACTTTTTTTCTTGTATAGATCTCAGTGTGTTAAGTAACTGGATTTTTTATGGTAAGAGTTAAAGTAAAAGCACTATGAAATGGAATTTAGCATACTACAAATTTTCAAATGCATTCCTAGTTCAGCATAAGCCCCTATTAATTCATCACTGGAGAATAGTTTTATTATAGTACTTTTTCCTTATTTAGGATCTTAATGGAAATTTGAAGGCAGTTTTCTAATTTAACAGAATGTTGTGTCTGCTTCAGAGCTGATGGTATTGTTCTTTTGAAATCTGTGGGTAACTTTTCTGCCTTCCCTGGAAGATTTAAGGCCTGGCTGGTGTAAATAGGCTATTGTGAGCAAGACAGTTAAAAGTCATTAATTTCACAAGTGTAAAATTCCTGTCATTTTAATCTTAAATCTCTGTCTTGCTTTTCCTTTTCATTGCCATTAACTTGAGGATGCAACTTATTAATGGTTTGCTCTCCCTGTGCTGGGCTAAATACAGGACAGAACCAGGAAAGGTTAAAGAGCTTTACCATGCAATCATGAAATTATTATTATATATAATTAGCAAGGCACTCCTGCAAGCAGCCATCTGAATAAGCTGTGTTTTGGATAGGTCACTGTGCTTTACCATCCATCAGTGGATGGGTATTTGTACATGAAATCTGAAAAATAAAATAAAATAAAATAAAAAAATTTAAAAAAAAAAAAAAAATAAAATAAAAAAAAAAAAAGGAAGCAAAAAGAAGGTATGTTCTTGGGCTGTGTTAATTTACAGAACTGAAGTTGTGGAATCGAAGTCTAATGTTGGAATCCGTATTTGTGAAGTCATCAGACAGATATTTTAAGGCTGGGAAAGGATTTCCTGAGGTCATTAGCATTCTTTTCATGTGGCATAAGAGCACTGTCCAACAGTAATGCAGTAATCCCTCATTTGGAGAACCCTCTAAGGCACAGACTCCAAAACAACATGCTGGACTTGATGTCTGTGAAAGCCATTTCTCATATTCTTCTCCCAGAGCAAGTACTTTTAAGGGTATTGCCATTCTGATGAGACCACTCTGGCTCCCCACTCAGCTGAATTGCTCTTTAAACTATTAATTTGGTCAGTCGAGTAATTTAATAATTTTCCATATGCAGACAACAGAAGCTGAAAATCAGTTTGATGTGCTGGAACTACTAATCATGTCTTTGAAGGAGCACTCTAATAATGTGTGCCTAAACCGCTTCAGACCTACGTTCCTTCTGCATTTTGAAGGACTATTCCTGAGCTGATACTCATATTTTTCTATTTTACCCCCTTTAATTTCCTTATGTTAAATTTCCAAACCTAATTAATACAATTTCTTTCCTGTGCGTTCACTCCATGATGGCTCAATTAGAGCAGCAGTAGAACTGTGGTTCAATATTCAGGCCAACTTCATAATTGAAAACACATTTTCTTCTCAAAAGCTGCAGCTGGTTTGGTTCTGCTCATGCAGAAAAGGATATAACCTTGCATAACATAGGAAATGAATGGTTGAGAGAGAAGCCAAATTCAATTTCAGTCAGATATTTTGAGGATAAGTCCATGATCTATGGAAGCAAGGGAATGAAAAGTGTGTGTATGTGGAAAGCAGCGTGTTCAGCACTCTATTAATCACGGCCAGCCTGGGTGCTGTTGTGTGCCTTGCGTTAGCACTGATGCTCATAGGGAGGCTGGAGAGCAGCCAAGCACTCCAGAAGTTAACCTCTTAAAGACCCTGAGCTGCTTTCTGTTGAATAAATGTAATTTTGTGGTCAGAAATAAATGCTTGTGATGTAGCAGGAGCTTTGAAAACAACAGCGTGGCAAAGCTATTACAAATTGCTCTGTGTTGGGGAAGTCAACAGCATACATCAAAATCCAGAGCTCGTGTTTGGGCCCAGACCCTCTGTGCTTTTCAATGGAAGTCCCACCAAAACCCTCTATTTACCAAAAGTTAATTTTTTTGGCAGTTAATTCTCTTTTAAAGCCCACTCTGCATCTCAGTTCTGTTCCCCAAAGCAGGGAGAGGTCATGACCCACTCTTGGGGTAACTGCAGCTCGACAGTGCTTTCATTTCTTTGTTTACAGGAGTGTGTAAATGATTATTTATTTATTTTTGGCTGGCTTGATTGCAGTTTAAACAACATCTTTCCTGAGGAAGGTGATTTAAATATACTCCAGCATCCCACGGGCAGATGAGCTCTCCCTGCTGAGCACGTGGGGTGGCCAAAAGCATCCCTGAGAGGAGACCCTGAGCTGCAGGGGAGGGACAGAACTGCAGAGACTCTCAAATACAGTCAGAGCCTCTCCCATTTTATCCCTTTTTCCCTCCTGGGACAACTCTCAGCTGTGGGGATAAACAGGCAAAGTCCCAAACCTTACACATCCCACCAGAAGCAGCGACAGGCAACCCGAAGCTCTTGCAGGTTCCTCTCCAACTTGCAGGCAAGTTGTACCAAGACAGCAGAGACTACCAGGGGAGGATCAGCCCAAATCCTCTTTATTTTTACATAATTGACAAAGTGCTGAAATTCCTGTTGGCAGCTGGTGGGCTGTCTGTACACTGTGCTGCTGCCATGAGCTCGGGGGCAACGAGAACAGTGGTGGGAAATTCAGTTTATTCAGGATTCCGACAGGCAGCACTGGTGCAGCTCACAGGGTCAGGAGTGTCTTCTCATGCTCAGGAGAAAAAAACAGAGAGCTTGAAGTGTGCTGGAAGGAATGGGGATGGGAGGGCTGGGCTGGGCGAGGTTTTCTGCCGAGTCCCTGTTTCTCCAAATACACAATTATCTCTGTATTTGTTACAGAATCACCTCTATTTATTACAGATTTACTGTGAGGCTCTATGCAATCTGGCATCTGATCTTGCTTTGTCAGAAAAGAGAAGCAAGAGGGTGAGCTCAGTACAAAACACCAGGAAAAGGATGCATCTTGGTATTTATGTGCAGGTGGATTTTGCACAAAGGTGGTTAATGAGCTCCTTCTTGCACGGATTCCTGTGACCTAATTGTTTTTAAAAGATCTAAACAGAATTTTGGATCATCCATGAGGGAGAGGAGTGACTGTGGATTCCAGGTCACAGCTCAGAGACTGGAGGAGAGGTGCAGGTGAGAGCACCCACTCACCTTGCACGTAGCTCCTGCTGCTGGGAAGCTGGGGGTGATGTGGGATGGCATAGGCTGCTCTGTCCTGGCTTCCTCCCCTTCCTCCCTGCCCCATTTCCCATACCAAACATGGCTGGGTTGGCGTGGCCAGAGTTGTTCTCCATCCTTGTGCTCTCACAGATCTCACAGATCTCTCGAGGATCAGAACTGGCAAGCTCTGACATCTCCCTCTTTGGTGACAGAACAAATGATTAATTGATCTATTCACTACAAGGATGTTCCTTCAGTTTTGGGGGAAGGATGTGTCCCCTGTTTAGAAGTCAGCTCTTTGTTTTACCTTTTTGGCATTAAGAAAATTCATGACTGGCCTGTGCTGACTTGAGGAGAGAGGCTAGGCTGCAAAGTGTAGGATTACAGGGGTAAATAATTATTCATCTTGCAGCCAAATTGGGGCACCCCATGTCTGGTTTCACACAAGGTTTTTATACCCCTTAAAATTCAGGTACAACACAATTTGACTAGCACCCACACTTACTAATTGGAGTAAAACTTTGCAAATCAACTCTATTTCCACAGCAGTCTATGGATCCAGGCATCCCTGGGGCCAGTCTTGCTGGAGTTACTGGTTTGTGACACTAGAAAACCTGTGAGGCTTTGAATAAAGTGTCAGAGGGGCAGGGATGTTGGCATTAGCTTGGTGTTGAGTATCCTTTATCCTTCCATGAGCAAAGTCCTTGTTTCCAGGACCAGGCTGTCCTTTGATTTGTTTTAGTTGAGCACGAACAGCCCCAAAGCCTGCAGGAAAACTGTAACATGTCATTACATCAGAGTGTGTAACACGAACTAAAACAGACAGGAACAAAGTTAATCCACTTTCATACTCTAAAGATTGATCAATAAAAGAGAATTGTGGTAACATTTGGCCCTCTGAGCCTCCTTGTGCCCTCCATTCCTTGGCACTGGGTTTGTGCTGTACCTGGCCCGTGGGGTGTCCTTTCCCTCAGCTCTGGGTCCCCACCTCCTCCCTGGTGCTGAGCCCAGCAAATGCACAGGATGAGTCAGTTGAGTTTGCCAGCACAATGGAAAATAAATTCTTCCTCTCCTTCCTTAGTTTTTTCACCGAGCCACTGAGCTGAATCACACTTCGGGAGAGGCAGGAGGAGGGAGCAGGGCTGGGATGGATGGGTTGGGAGCTGGGTGAGAGCAGGAGCTGGGAAACCTGCTCTGAAATGCAGAGAGAGGTGAGGAGGGAGGCAGGTGGGTTATCCAAGGCTCCAGGAGAGGTCCGGCAGGGACAGCACAGCTGCTGATCCAAAGGCAGGGTGGCAAACAGGATTTAATCAGAGCTGTGGCTCTGCTGTCAATATCTGCAGGCACATGTTGGGCTGGGCTGTTTTACTGGGAAGGAAGATCAAAGATTGGAAAAGCAGCAAGAAGCTGTCCTGTGAGAACATTCCTCAGGGGATGGCAGCGTTGTTTGTCTGGGAAAATCAGGATTTATCTGGGCATGAAAGGAAGAGGAGGTTTTAAGGGTTCAAGGTTGCAGCTGTTTCACAGTGGAGGGAACAGAATTGAAAAGTTGAGGCGTTTGAGTCCTTCCTAAAGCTCTCTGCTTAATTTGAGGTTAAACCAACAAGTTGGTGAGGCAGGCGTGCCCTTCCCAGGCTCTTTCCTGGCACCTGTGTCCCGACCCAAGCAGCTTTGTTAAACAGACTGGTATTGGATCCACTGTGAAGTCCTTAATTCTGTTCAAGAATTTATAGCCCAGCTAAAATCCATGCCATATGCCTTAAGCAACTGCACAGAAATAGTTTCTTTATAATTTTGCTTCCAAACTGTTTTAATTGCAAGAAAGCTAAAAATAAGAATTTTTTCTTTTTCTTTTGTCAGTGGCAAAATAAATTAACAGGGCTGGTGAAGAAATTTTTACTAATTTGTAAATAACAATGCTATTTTTATTAATTTATTTATTAATGTAGATATCTCTTGGTATTAAGAAAGGGAAATCAAGCCAAGTGTATTGTAAAGGCTTCAAAGCAAGACTGATGCATTAGTAATCCTGCTATAGCCACCATTTGATTCCAAGGTAGTTATTCAAGAGTACAGCATGGCTTAAAAGAGTGGTGCTTTAATGAGTTGTTCTCGTGCTTTTGCCTTTGTTTCATATGGTTCTTCCAGTTCTTAATGGTGTTTTGGTGACTTGTAGTATTGAAGACAAATGGAAAAAGTTCGTGATGCAAAACAATACGAAAGAAGATGTGTAAGGGAAAAGGGATGGGTGTCTCCTTAAGGCATCCATTTATTAAGAATCAGAACAGAAAAAATAACTTCTCTTTTAAATAATTTAGTTTTACTCGATAGATTAGTTCCAGACTTTGTGCAGAAAAAGACATGTTAAGGTGGTTAACAGGAGTGAGAACTAAATTGGAGAACTACGAGGATAAGTGGAAGAGCTGGGGCTGCAAAGCTCATGTTTAGCAGAGTTGTGTGAACACTTGTGTTTGTGGTACTGACAGTAAATCACCAGTGCTTTGGGAATGCCAGACAGACACAGCACTGGGAACCCCTCACAAAGGAGCCTGAGTGCAGCACCCCAATTTTCCAGCTCTGCTCAATGATCCAAGTGGATCCAAGACGAGCAGCACACGTGCCAGTCTTGTGCTCAGAGATGTGTTCATGTGCTGATGTCCCTCCGTTCAGGAATTCAGGTGTCAGTGCAGGATGTGCTGGCAGTCCAGCTTCCTTGCAGAGAGCTTCAGCATCCTGTTCCATCTTTAAATTCAGGAGCAGACGTGTATCCTTCAGTGTGACTGCAGTCCATGAGGCAATCCACGCTCATACAGCCCAGAGCATCCCAGCCCTGCAGACCCCTGCTCATGACATATTGGGGCACTAAACATCAGACCTGAATTAATGCTGAAATCTCCTGCTGCATAAAAACTGACAGATTCCGAACTAAAGCCACAGGCTTTGCTTTTATCCATCTGAACTTGGCTGGACACAGCTGAAAGAGGCAACATTAAACCTGTGTTCAGCACCTTCCCTGGCCTAGGTGCCAGATTTGTGGTGCTTACGTAAATGTGGAGATAAATCTATGGATTTCATTGATGATATTTTGATTTCAGCCAGGTGCAGTGAGTATTAGACTGGGACCAAGTGCTCCTGAGCTAGGCTGTCCATGTTTTTGGGGGAGCAAGCCAGCAGTGTCAGACAACCAGGGAGAGAGGGATCAGATCATGGAGATCTTCAGGGCAGGCTGGAAGGAGACGATTCTGAAGGGGATGGGGAGACACTCAGACTCCAGGGTGACCTTGGTACCCTGAGCATCAACTCAGGAGAGCACCTGGCCTGGAAAAACAAGGTGATAAAGGGAGGACTGGTCTCAGCCTATGTCTGGCTCCTCCACGTAGCTGTGGTGATGTTTTGGGGATGAAGAGGGAGATGAAGGCTGTGCTGAGCAGGGAGGATTCCTGGTGTCTCAGTTCTGTTATCTCACTGCAGCGCCAGTGGTATTATCAAGACAAATAGGATGCCAAAACTTAAAAGTGAACATATGTTTCTGGGGGTGGTGGGGAATACAGAGGTCACCGTTGTTTCTGTCTGCTCAGAGAAGACATAATGGGGCCTGGTTTAGATAAATTAAGATTTGGAGCTAAGCTCGTGTCAAGACAACGCGAGTGTAATTATAAGTTGACTTCTTGCAGGGTCCCTGAAGTTTTTAGAGTCAAATAAAAATGTTCAGCAAGAGTTTTATAATGTAGTTCAATGGTTTAATGTGAGCTGATTGCAGCTCAGCCTTGTTGGCTCCTGAACCAATTTTACTTTGATTTGAAAAATTTTGCAGTGAACTTCCAAATGTTTCCATGTCATTTCAGTGCTCTGTTTCCTCTCTCTCTGGACTTAATTTATAGTTTGCTATTTTTGATGTCTTTTTCCTCCCTTATTTCCTTATGCACCTGGGTGCTGGCATGCTTAATTATTTTTTTATTCCAGTTAAAAGTTGTCATGGTGCTTTTTCTAAATTTTATTTTAAAATATAAAATAGTTGCAGTGCTCATTTTTAGTAGAACTTTAAACCAGACAGGTTGATTTATTTATTTTAACAACTAAAACATAAAACCATATTTCTGCCGAGGAAGATTGTTTGGAATCCTGGTTCTGAATTTGAGGGTGAAAAAAGGTGTAAAATACCTGTGATTTACAAACTGCTTCCTTTGGAAAGTCTCTGATCTCCTTGCAAGATGTTGTTTCAAATCTGGTTTATATTTCCATCACTCTATAACTGGTAAGGAGCAAATAAACCATACCTTCTGTAATACTTAAAGAGAATAAAAGTACAAATGCTCTTTATTAAAATGTGGAAAAACCGTAATAGGGAAACAAATCCATCCTGTTATTTCCCAGAAATGGAAGCATTTTAAGTGCTTTGCTTTTCATAAAAGGGGCAAATGAATTTTTTCAAAATACAGTGCCGAATCAGTGCTGTAATGCTAATTGTATTTAATAATAGTAATTTAAATTTGGCTGCTCTCTGCCGAGCAGCAGCAGCGAGAGAAAATTGTATGTGGGAACGTTGAAGTCCAGAAGTGTAACATATGGTGTGGTTTGGCCTTCGGAGAGTCTCTGTGCACCCATGAAACAGCTCAACTGCACCAGTGGCCCTGGTGGTGCCCCTTCCTTCTCACCCCATCCCCGAGCAGTGCCTGACACTCCCCAGCATGGATTTACACATCCCAGGGCCTCCCTGCCTTTGGCACTTCATTCCACAGGCTCATTTCAAGCTCTCCTCGTGTGAAAATGTTCTCTCCGAATTGCTTCTGTTCCCCTTCCCTGACGAGCATCAGTCCATCTGTGATTGCTTAAATTCAGATTATTAAGTGGGTTATTCGCAACCATCAATCTCTTGCCCTGTGGCACGTCTCCACTGCCTTTCCTGGTGTTTCTTGGTAAACTCTGAAAGACCAGCATGGTCAGCTCTTCTTGAGAATTTATATCTGCTCTCCACATCCTCCATCATTTCAGCATCTGATGCTCACTTACCGCTTCTCCAATACCCTTTGACAGGTCAGGTGTCAGTTACACCACACCTCCATCTATCTCCAGAAATTAATCCAGATCCTGGGGGGTTGTAAGCGAAATAGAAACTTGGTTTATTTCTTTAAATACAGCCTTGCATTGTGTTGCCAGAACTCGTCTCTTCCCAGCCTCTCTCCGTATCTCCCCAGACTTCCTCGCTGCAGCTGCTACCAAACGCTGTGCGGACGCTGCTGCCCGTGTCCTTATTTCCCTCCTTGACCCCTCCTCCCCTCCTCCAGGCCTTTTCTTGGCTTACACCTTGTGCATTGTGCTTCTTCTGTGTGATTTCTACTGCTGTCCTTGTCCTTTGGTTTTCTGGCTTTAATCTTGCCCCTGATGATCCTGACGAGAACCAGCCAGGAGGCTGATCCGCACCAGCCCCGATGCCGACTCTCTACGTTATTTAATCATCCACGTCGTAGGATTGTCCCCCTCTCCTTTCCCAAATCTTCCTCTGCTCTTCACAGAGGCATTTCAGGCCAAAGTAAACACGACTGGCACCAGGGCTGACCCTCCTGCTTTATCTCCCCTCCTCTTCCTCACCGAGCCTCAGCACTGGCAAAGCCCTGCCTTGGTCACACACTTCCCAGTGCTGCAAATTCCCCTCCTGCAGGATAAAATATCAGATACTTTCCTGAAATACAGATACAGTAAACTCTGGCCATTGTTTCTGGCCTTATCTACCGAATCAATAATGTAGAGAAAGAATTCAAGGACGTTTTTCAGACAGGGCCTTCCTTTTTTTAGGCCGTGGTGACGTCTGCACCTTTAAATGGTTCCATAATATTCCCTGCCTTTCAAATACACAGAAGAATTGATATCAGGCCTTTGTATCCGCAGTTCTTCAGATCCTTCCTTGCCTTTTATTAAAATATGGGAACGATAATCTCCATGCCTTTGGTTTCCTGATTTGGGTAAGCTGCCACAGAGCTGTGTCAGGCTTTCCTGTTTCCCTTTCTGTCCCTCTGCTTTGGAGCATTAATTCACTGGATCTGATCCTGAGTCATTTTGGTTGTTTATTGTCAATATGAAGCAATAGTAAATCCTTTGGTTTCCAGTACAATGGGAAAATACATGTTTACCAGGAAAAAGTTGCTGTGGAATAAGTATTTTATTCTCAGAGCCGTTAAGCTGCCTTTCCTTGTAAAATGGAGTTTTAGATGAAAAATACAGACGTGGGGGGAAAATAATAAAATGATAAAAATAAATTGTTAGATGAGTATTGTGTGTGTTACAGAACACAAGGAGAAGCTGGTCAGAGGAGCTCAGGAGTGCAGACTGTGCCTGAGCTGTATCAGAAAACTTCTTTGCATGTAGAAGATTCACAGTTATTTAGTGTTGAGTATCACAGGGTGCTCAACAAGTTCATCTTTTCATCTCCTTACAGGCTTATTGGAAATAACAGAAAAATCCATTTACCACAATAAAGGCAGAGTGGAACATCAGAAGTGGCCACAGTTCCGTTTGCTGCGTTAGATCTCGATAAGTGGTAAAGGAAAACAGTTGTTGAGGAGAGAATCTGCCTGGAAAATACCAGGCTTTTTATAAAGATTTGAAGTAAAGAATCACAATAGGCAGGAGAGTTCATGAAATTATTGATGCTTGTTATTGGGCTGAAAAATGGGGACTTCAAATTATATTCAGTACAAATGTAGCAGGACCAGTCTTTTAAGATTTCTTCTACAGGACCTGTACACAGGAGACCTGGGTTCCCTTTTCAGGTGGTTACTAGTTTTACATGGATTTATTGATTTATATTTATAGCTCTGAGTGTGAGAGTTGTATTGGAACAAGACTTCAAGCTTCTTTTCTCATCTCCCCTTTTAGATTGATGCATTGGGTAAACGAAGCAAAGAAGCAGAGGCAGCCTTCTTGAATGTTTATAAGAGATTAATTGATGTTCCAGGTAAGCAAATGATTCCCTTATTCTGAGAAATTAATGGCTCATGTTTGTGTGAATTCTACTGGGCATTTTTCCTACCTTTAATAAGGTAAATACAAGCAATGGTTTTGTTCTGGAACTGACAGACTCCTGTATTGTTTCTAATGGAGAGAACTGTAACTGTGGCACATTTCAGGACCTCTCATTGCATCTACATGTTAATGTTTGTATTAATCAATTTATATTATTATGATACTGTGTGATCCTCAGTATTTTGTTTGTTAGAGGGTTCAGATAATTTTAACAAAAAAAAAAGCATCTCGAAGCTTCACCAAGAAACAACAATATTTGTACTTTTAAAGGACAGAGAAAACTTTTCATGCCTTCCAAAAAAAACAAAAGAAAAAGCCTTACTGAAAAGTAAATCACTACCAAATTTCAGTTCTGTGCAGTGTAAGTGTGATCATAAATTTTATTCAAAGCTCTTTATTGTATGTGTTTTCAACTTCCCTTTTGTTTGGCATCTGAACTTTCTTTGTTTGGCATTTGGTTTCAGTTCATTTCTTTTTACATTTTGGGAGTTGATTTTTTTGTTGTTGTTGTTTTGTTTTCCCCAGTGGTAAATAAATAACTGCCTGAGCAGATTTTTCTTTTTGCAGCTGTACCCACAGCAGAGAGGGAGTGAGGAGCCCAAGTCTCCACTGCCACATTTTGGCCTGACTGAGTTGTTGACACATGGACTCTGTGTGTCACTTTTATAGTTTTATAGAACATTAACATTACATATATATTATATTCAAAATACCTCAAAAGGGGTTTTGAGGTGTAATTAATACTTTTAAATACTTTAAAGGCTTCCTAGTACCCTGACCTTTACTGGTTTTACCGTTTAAGGAATGCATTTCATGCATGCTTCAAATAAAAATTAATTTTTTAATGTTTTAGTTTAATGATTAACTGGTTGAAAGGTCAGTGTTTTCAGATGCTCAGTCTGAGCTAAAAAAATGTATTTTTTCATGCTTTCCCATGGATAGTTGAGCAGTGCCCAGTGGCCAGTCCTTCTGTAGGGATGCAGGGACTCACCACGCTCTTCCTGAGCCACAACTGCCTTGGAAATGCTGTTTTTAGCTTAGTCAGCTGTGGTCTGTGAGTTTTCCTTCACTTATTTCCTGCTCAGAGTCTCAGTAATGTTCCACTAAACACAAAACTGCTCCCTTTGGCCACCCGCTCATGCCATGGGAGGAGTGGATAACTCAGAGAGGGTCCTGAGTTTGCCTGGCATGAGCAGAATGGGCCTGGGATGGACACCCACAGCTTCTGGCTTGAAAGAAACCCCTCCACGAAAACATTCCCAACAAATCTGCAGCCTGGGAGTGCAGCAGTGAGCGCTGGGGAGACGCACTGCAGCCCCTCCATCTCCACACTGACACTCGCTGAACTTTCCTGCCATAATTTGGGAACTGAGTAGGTTTGAGTCGGAACAGTCTGGCTTTTTTCACCACTGAGAAGTGGTGTCAAACAAGAGCTGTGTGGGATCCTTCGTGTGCTCTTGTGCAGAGGCTTCTTTCTGAAGCCTGGCAAGATCACAGGTGCTGGGATGTGAGCAGCAGATCAGACCAAGCCTTGAGGAGAAGGTAGGATTTATATCCCACTCATGCTGTTGAAATGGTGAGGGACTTTGTCAGGACTTCTTTGTAGGAGAAAGAATTTTCTCTTTTCCTTCACTTGCAGGAGCAAAATTTACAGCCTTGCTCCCACACCCCACAGCCTCTCTCTTGCCCCTCCATCCCCTGCACGTGCCTTATGTCACCTGTCACAGAAATATTTCTTTGATATTCTTAATACATATAAAAAGCTTCAGCCTGGCTGAGTTGGGAGCACAGTGGAGTCTGTGGGCTGAGAAATACCTCCAAGTTTTAGGCCCATGATCTTACCTGGAGGTCTGAGGTAAAAGCAAATTCCAGGTTCTCTAGGAGAAGTCCAGCCAGTCTCCTGTAGCTGTGTGCAGGCATAACAAATACTCACAGTTTACAACACACGCTACAAGGAGAAGGAAAGCAGCCATTAGGAATGTATGGCACTGGTCTTTGTCACTCTGCTTTGTTGTGTTGCTCTTTTTTTTCCCCCCTCTCATCCTGTGTAGTCTGCTCTGTTGGGTATCCATGGAGGGCTGGGCAGTGTCCATGGAGGGTTGGGTGGGTATCCATGGAGAGCTCTCCTTTATAAACAGCCATCAGAGTTCATTTATCACACGTGTTGCTTCGCCTCCGTGTGGCTTTACTTATCTTTTGACCTGTTCGTTTGGTATTTCAAATATTTAGGTACACTTTTAGCTCCCCAATGCTGCTGTGTTTTCTTTTTGGTGTGAGAAGGGAGTGATGATGTTTGGGGGAAGCAATGCCTGGAATGCTGCAGAGTGGTTATTTAGCATTAAGCATCGCTGTTACATGACAAGGGTGCAATTTTATCAGACTTTCAATATCCTTTACAGGACCATATAATAATTGCAGCCAAAGTCTAATTCCCAGCAGCCAATTTTATGGTTCTTGAGGAAAGCGTGTATTTCTCTCCTCAGTAATAATGTGCACACTTTATATAATTAAAAAGGACTTCTATTTTAATTTTACTATAAAATGATCTGTATTGAAACTCCAGCTACAGTGCTTTATGGATTCAGCAAAGTTTAATGATTTTCTTTCCTGACCTGACCAGAGTTTTCACTCAGGCTCACCAGTAAGGAATTTGTGGGAAGGATGGTATTTTACTTGTAAATTTTCCTATGTACATCAGGGGGGTTTTCTTTAAAAGATAAAACAGACCTTTTATATATCTCTCTCCAGCTTTATGATGGTGGTAAAATAGCATTATCATTACTTTGTGCTGCAAAATTTATCCTTCCTAAAGGAAAGTACATGTCAAGGAAAACATTTTGGTTTATGTACATTTATACAGCTCATATCGTTCTGTCTTGCTTGAGACTGAACATTTTTAATTAATGGAATTAATTTTCTCATTTAATTGCCTTATTTTCAGTATGCAGTACAGAGCAAGGGAAAAGCAAATGCTGCCACATGAATTGCACTAATCAACAAGGTTGTCACAACTTACCTTTAAAAATAATGTGAATACATTTATTTTGAAGTAAAGGGAGGTTGGGTCTGTGTTTTGAGGAAGCCTTCTTCCATCTGTTCAAGATTCCTTTGTCTCCAGTTTTATAAAATAAGTGTATTATGTTAACACCCTTGGCTTTTAGGGTCTTAATCTTGCAAGCACTTAAAGTGAAATTGGAGCCTCGTTGTGTGTTTGGAGAGTGGTGTTGCCTTGCAGAAACAATATATTCAAAATTCTTTTTCCTCAATCTTTAAAGGAAAAATAGTGAGCATTAAAAATGCTAAATATTTTTATTTTAAAAAGGAACTACTTTATTTTTTTAAGAAACAAAGCTTCAGTGTAATTTTCAAGAAAAAGTTAAAAGGTGGAGACCAAGTGAATACCAGGTGTCAGTGTCTGGATAAAGTGATTAAATAGAGTGTTCTTTCTGCAGTGGATTGCTGCAGTTACAGCCCAGTGCCATGATGGATTTGCTCAGTATTTTGTCTCAGTATTGCTCCTGTGTAGGCAAAGAAGAAACAATTCTGCCTTTAAACACAAACTGTGCTCTCTGGATGTGGCACAATTAAACCCAGTTGGGTTCAGTCCATGGAATAGGAAAAAACAGTTTTTTAGCGTGTGCATGTTTGAGAGTGAAGGAAGGTTAATGCAAACTGTTTGCTCTGGGTTTGGAGGGGCTGTGCTGCCTTCCAGGGCCGAGCCAGAAATGGGTTTTGTTTCTCCTTAATGGGAATTTTCTCATCAGGAAACAAAACAACTCTCGGGGTGTAAGAGGGGACGTGTGTGTGGTTTTATTGGAGACTCTTCCCAGGTCTGTGCTGTGATCAGATTTGGTGCTGTGTAATGTGTGTGATGTGGGTTTTAGCTCAGAGGATCTGCTATTGAAGGGAAATACAACAAAAAACAGAGAAGGTAAAAATAAGATGGTTTTTTCTAATGTGCCCTGTCAAAACAATCAAAAGCAATAACAGTGAAAGATGGCTGAAGTGGAAATTTTATCTTTCCCTTGCTCTTTGCCATCATAAATTGCACACCCAGCCGTGGGGGCTGTGTCTCACAAAGGGGTTTGCAGGGGGAGCAGGCTCCTTCCTAAGGAGTTTTCCACACACCTACATGTAGTATTTTAGTCTACACACAACCCCAGTTCAGCCTTGCAAATTCCAACTGCCCTGCATAGGCTGTTCTTTTCCTAAAGAATGCTTTAGCTGAGAAAACACAAAGTTCTTTTCAAATAAATGAGCAGTAAAGCACTAAATAAGTGTGAGGGAATTACTTCTAAAGGCAGAAATGAAAATTATTTGCAGTGCTTGCAAATAATCAGCCATTTATCAGCCTTTGCCTTTTGATTATTTACAACTCACAGCCCTCTCCAGACTTGCACTGCTGTTTGGGCTACGAGAAAATTCCATTTAAAGTGTATCTGATCAATGTCCTGAGGTTAAAGGTGATACAAGAGAAAAACAGGTTTGATTTTGGATTTGGTTGGGGGTTTTTCCCCCCAGAAAAATTATCTGCTGCTTATGTTGGAGGTGATAAATGTGTATGAAGTTGTTGTGTTTATGTACATCCTGTGACTTGTTTGGATTTTTTGGGAAAGTGTAGTGTTAAGCAGAAAGGTTAATGCCAGCCCTGGTAAGAAAGTCTGTATAATAAAGACTTTTACAGACCCAAATGACTCATGGTGTGCTAAAATTTCAACCTAAGTGCCCCCAGCCTTTTCTGCCTGTAGGGAGAGCTGGGTGAATGTAAATTTAGGGGACAGTAAAGAGAGGTGAGGGAAACGAGCTTCAGTCCGAGGGACTGTGTTTAAGCACGTCCCAAAGGAGAACACCAAAAAGAGTTTGAAAAAGTTAATACTTGGAGTGCTCTTGGCTGAGATAATGGTTAATTGGTTGGCAAAACTGTCGAAAGAGCAAGATCAGGTCATAGTAAACTCTGAGTTTGTGGTACATCGAGGCTGAGCAGCACAGACCATTTTTGAGAAATGTTTGGTATCATTGCAGTGCAAAAAATTTTAGGCAGTTCCTCCTCATTTGTTAATAATACATGTCAAAACTGTCACCCCTTTCCCAATAAAATATGTTGGAATAAAACAAAGGACAGACCCATAAAATGAACACATTTACGGTTTTGCTGCCCCAGACTGTACAAGGGAAATGAATATTCATAAAAGGCACATTCATGTGCCTTTTCTCAACATTAGAGGGAAAAGAAAACAATATTACAGTGAGCACTCTCAGGGGGAAAGGAAGCAAAATGAACTTGCTGACAGACACAGAAGTGGCACAGACACCCCTCAAACGCAGCAGTCGGGTGTCTTTTCTAAACACACTTGAAAATCTGATAAAATTAAGCAGAAAATTGAGCATAGTTAATACTTGAAAGAGTGAAAAGCTGTAAACCCCTGTGGCTGCAGGCAGTGATTTAGCTGGTGAGTGGATCCCATCTGAAGCCAAAATCCTTGATGCGTCACCTGCGCATTTAGAACAGGCAAAAAAAAGGCGCTGCACAAACAGGAAAATCTGGGAGCAAAGTCTGTACTGTAAAAAAATTATGGGCTGTAGAAATTTAGTGATTCTGCAAATCTAAAAAGAGTGGGAGTGAGAGGGACAGTTTAAAGTCCCAGCTGCAGAGGGGAGATTGGAGCAGAGTTCTCAGAGAGGCAGAGCTGCCGCCTTTCGTTTTCCAGAATATCCTGAGTCGCCCGGGATGCTGCTCCAGCCTTGGCAGTCCAGTGCTGAGAAATGTACAAGTAGCTCACAATCACTTCAGCCTCCTTCCCCATGGGGCTGGAATTCCGAGCTCAGCACAGTGTGCAGTTTGGGATGTGTGGCTGTGTGCTGGGTCACTGTGTGTTGGTAGGGCAGCACTGGCAGTATCACACACCTATTTTCAGAAAAGCACAAAGTCCTGGCCAGTTCCCATCTTTAGAACTCATTCATTTTATCCTTCTGTTTTGAAACCCGTGTCAAAATAACTGAAAATAGTTCTGTTACCTGGAATATGTGGCTTGAAGTTGGGCTTGTCTGATCACAGACTTTTTTTCTCTAGCTTTTCCCGTTGAATTAATAATCGGATAAATTCCTTTGTAAAAGCCGGAATAAATATTCAGGGGAAGAAATATCCCTAAAGCATTCACTTTAAAAAATTTATTGTGTGGTTGTCAAGCCCTATTTTACTTGGTAGGCTGGAGGCACGGAAGGAAGAGGTGAGGTGCAGATAAGGGGAAGGATGCAGGGAACAGGAGCAGGAAGAATGTGCTGCAGAAGGAGATATCCCAGCAGATACCCCTGCGGGACGGGGCTGGGTTCACCTGCAGCCCCTCGGAAGATGTTGCTGCAGGGACAGGTTTAGAGCAGCCCCAAGGCCCGAGACTGGAGCAAAAGGCAGAACGTGCTGAGGAGGAGGAATATTGGACATTCCCTTTCTCGGTTGCAGGAATGTGAACTGGAATTAGAATAAACCCCAGCTTTCGGAGGGTTTAGTGCTAAGTCTGTTCAGAAGCTTTTAGCAGAAAGAAGGGATGAATATAGCTGAAATGCTTTCAAACATAGTGGAAGGCTCTTTTTTCTTCTATAATCTCGAAGTAAGAGAAGTGAAACTTGAAGTACAAGTGTTTTTTCTGTAACTGGCCTTTGCACTGAGCTCGCTGTGTGAGCAGAAATTCCGGTGTCCTGGGCCATTACTAGAACACTAACAACCAAATTGGAGCCTTTTCACTTGCAGCGGCTTCTCTTGTAACTCATTAGGTTCTTTTTCAGCTGACATAGCGCCATCAAATACTGCCCTGCCTATTATGCAAACCCCACGTTTAATATTAAAAACTTTTCTGAGGATTTACTTTGGTTACTCGTTTGAAAACAGAGGGAACTGCAGTGAAGTTCGTGAGGGAGTCGATCATTTACTTCGCCTTGCATGATTCTTGTTTGATTCTTGGATAGTGATGCATCTCAGCGCGGGGGCATCTTTCATTCCCGAGCTGGCAGATAAATAAAGAATATTTTAAAATAATAGCCCACCAGCTGTAAGGACCACACTGTGGGAGGGATCCGGACTGTGGTGACATAGCCCGTACCTGTTTGATTTAACCCCACAAGCTTTGGAGAACTTGTGCGGTGATTAATGGGGAGGGAAGGCGCCGCTCTGCTGCCGCTCCCCGGCCCCTCCAGGGGGGTCCCATCACTCTGCCTTTGAGGTCGGCACAATTTGGGATTCGGCTTTTTTCTTTCTGGTGAGGAAAATGAGAGTCCCTCACCCTCTTGTGGGCACTTTGAATTCCCCGGTAGAGGCTGCACAGAAGGCTCTGACAGCCGCAGGGTGAGGAGAATGCTGTTAAAAAGTGGGGGGAAAAAAATAAAATAAAAGGAAGACACAGATCCCAGTCCTGTGGGATGGGGGAGTAAGAAAATATGTATAATTGTTGATTGAAGGAAGAACCTTTTCATGGCTTCTATGAAGTGAGGGGTTGGAGAGATGATGAGCTTTGTTTCAGATGGAATTACGGCTATAACTCTTCTGTCCCTGGGCTACCAGAGCCATAGGGGAACGGGAGCAAAGCCATCATTTATTCCACGAAATCTTTGTCTCAGTCTCTCTAGGCTATTTCAATTTACCCCTGAAATTTCTGGGGAATAATTAATGAATTAATTAAGTATGCTGTGAGGTGTTTGAATATTCAAAAGCTACAATGTAATTATTATTTTTTCTAAAACACATTTCCAGGTTATTTTCAGTCTCCCACAAAAGCAGTCACCGCATCAGAAGCTCTGATGGAGCTTCTCCCTGTCCCTAACCCAGGGATCATTCCCAGGCGAGGAACACTCCCTGCAAAGAGCAACTTTGCATTTAGAAAGGGCAAAAAAACTTCCTTTACTTCATCACCAAAGCATTGTGACAGTGGGGCCAAACTCCTGGCTCTTTGAAAAAGTTAAATCACGTTAATAAAGCTGTGTTTTAGGAGGATTATTATTTTCTTCCCCCCTGTGTCCCTTATCGTTTGGTGTGGGTGTTTCTGGTGAGCGATCAGGGCTCGGGCAGCAGAAATTCAGTCGCGTTTGAAAGAGACGCGTTGCCTTCCTCGAATTATTTTTAGATCCCAACCTTAGGAAACACATTTCCAGTGATATAAATTATTAATTGCCCCTGTAGTTCTGGCACTGTTTCATAACTTGCTTTCTTATCGTTTCCAGTGTTACAGGCCTGTAAATGAAGAGGGAGGAGGGGGGGGTATTAAAAGGCAAGTCCTTTGTTTTGGAAGAGGCTCTTTGGGAGCTCCATGTTATGATACCAAAGGAATAGATTCAAAGGAAAAGAGAAGAGGTTTAATTTAGGTATTACAGGAAGGAATTGTTCCCTGGGAGGGTGGGGAGGGCCTGGCACAGGGTGCCCAGAGAAGCCGTGGCTGCCCCTGGATCCCTGGAAGTGTCCCAGGCCAGGTTGGACAGGGATTGGAACATGGGGCAGTGGAAGGTGTCCCTGCCCATGGCAGGGAGTGAACGAGATGAGCTTTAAGGTCCCTTCCAACCCAAATCATTCCACGACTCTGTGATTTCCATGAGCGTATTTCGTGAATAAGCCGAGAGCACACCTCGGGCAGGGCAGAGCAGAGCTCTGGGCTCTCGCCAAGCCCCCGGCCCATCCGTGGGGGTCTCACCGCACGGACAGACCCCGTTTGTGGGGATTTCACAGCTCCTCGGGAGCCCCGGCACCGCCCGATCCGCCCGCGCTGCGATCCAGGCCGGGCTTTGCCGCTCTCCCCGCCGGGGCTGGCCGGGGGCTCCTGCGGGGGCCGGATGGTCCGGACAGGCCCTGTGGGCTCCGGACAGCCCCTGTGGGGTCCGGATGGTCATTCTGGGGCCCGGACAGCCCCTCTTGGGTCCGGATGGTCATTCTGGGGCCCGGACAGCCCCTCTGGGGTCCGGATGGTCATTCTGGGGTCCGGACAGGCCCTGTGGGCTCCGGATGGTCATTCTGGGGTCCGGACAGGCCCTGTGGGCTCCGGATGGTCATTCTGGGGTCCGGACAGGCCCTGTGGGCTCCGGATGGGCACTGCGGGCTCCGGACAGGCCCTCTGGGGTCCGGATGGTCATTCTGGGGTCCGGACAGGCCCTGTGGGCTCCGGATGGTCATTCTGGGGTCCGGACAGGCCCTGTGGGCTCCGGATGGTCATTCTGGGGTCTGGACAGGCCCTGTAGGATCCGGATGGGCACTGCGGGGTCCGGACAGGCCTTGTGGGGTCCGGATGGTCACTCCGGGATCCGGATGGTCACTGCGGGCTCCGGACAGCCCCTGTGGGGTCCGGATGGTCACTGCGGGCTCCGGACAGCCTCTTTGGGGTCCGGATGGTCATTCCGAGGCTCCGGACAGCACCTCCGGGGGTCCTTCAGTCACTCCGGGAATCGGGGCAGCCCCTTTGGGGGTCTGAACAGCACCTCCGGGGGTCCCTGCGCTCCCTCGGGGCTCCAGGCAGCACCTCCGGGGTCCGGACAGCCCCTCTGGGGGTCCCCGCGTTCCCCCCGGGCTCCAGGCCGTTCCCCGCGGGGCTGTCGGAGCCCGACCCTCGGGGCTGCTCCCCCGAGCAGCGCTCCGCAGCCCTGGGGTTAAATATCTGTATTTATATAAATATATATATGGGGAGAGAGGGTGATTTGGCCCCGCGCGCTGCAAATTGTACATTTAAACAATGACAGGGTTTTTCCGCTCGGTTTGGCAAACCCCTCTCGGTGCTGTCGGGGGTCCTCGGCCCTCACGGCAGCCACAGCCGCGGCCGAAGGGTTAAAGATAAACTTTAAACATTCCCCGTCCCGCAGGAGCTCCTTTTCCACCAGCCGAGGTGGGCTTTTCCCCCCTCTCCTTAAATAACGAGGGTGGTCCCAGCATACTCTATATCGAGACAGCTTTTCATCAGTTGCTCATCAGCATGCTAATTGCTGTATGACTAATTATGCCCTGAATTCCAGTTGATTTTCTTAATGAGACAGCTGGGTTAATTATGTAATCGTATGATTACATTAGCCCAGAGTGCCCTGGCGAAAAGGAAGGCGGGCGGGAGCGGGATGTCACCGGGCGAGGGGCACAGGGACAGCCTGGTCACTCTGGCCGGAGCGATGGGCAGGACAGCCCTGCTGCAGAGCCCGCTGTCACCACAGCCCTGGGACTGGGGACACCGAGAGCTGGGCCTGCTTTTCCAGCTCACAGGATGAGGGAAGAATGGGGGCTCGGCAACTAAACTCGCTCGGAAATTCAGTTATCGGTGGCCCTGGTGTGTCTCGGGGACTGGGGTTGTGATGGGCTGAGCGAGGAGGGGTGAGGGTTGGATTGTAGAGTCGTAGAATGTCCTGAGCTCCAAAGGGGCCCACGAGGATCATCAGTCCAGCATAGCCCCAACAATCCCACCCAAATGCTCCGGGAGCTCTGGCAGCCCGGGGAGCACCCATGACCATTCCCTGGGGAGCCTGGGCAGTGCCCAGCACCTTCTGGAGGAAGAAACTTCTCTTGATACCCAACCTAAACCTCCCCTGACACAGCTCCAGCCATTCTCTCCTGCTCTCCCTGGTCACAGAGAGCAGAGATCAGAGCTGCAGCTCCACTGAGTCTCCCTTCAGTCTCCTCCAGCTGAACAAACCAAGTGCCCCCAGCTGCTCCTTGCACGGCCCCTCCGGACCCGTCACCATCTGCATGTCCCTCCTTTGGACACTCTCTAACAGCTTTAAATCCTTCTTACATTGTGACACCCAAATCTGCACTCATGGTAGTGATGCAGCCTCATGTAATGTGTAGTTCAGGCAAAATCGATATTTGTGTTTCATTTATAATTGTTTGTGAAGTCAGTACTTAACACACCTAAACAGCACAACAACAACAACAACAACAACAACAACAACAACAACAACAACAACAGGGTTCCCTTGCCCTGCTGTTGAAAAAATATTCATTGTCAGGACGTGTGTGTGGTGTGAGAACAGCCTGAGAGCCGCGGCTGTGTCGCACCAGCTCGTTCGATGTGAAGCATTAACCGCTATAAAAATCACTTTGCATTTGTAACATTAATCGTTTTCTCATCTGTGTCCACTGAGACGTGTCCATCCTCCTCCTCTGTGAGGGGACAGTGAGGTGTGTCCCAGCAGGGAGCAGGGGATGTGCCCAGAGCTGTGCAGCCCCTGCAGAGGCAGAGGCAGGATCGCGCTCTGCAGGGCTGGAAACCCGGCGGTTTGTGTTTGTGTTTGTGCTGGGGGAGCGCGGAGGAAACGTCCCCAGGGATCAGATCCAGATGTGATGGGGCTGCCCGTGGGCACAGGATGCTGGGGGCTTCTCTGTGGGTATATGGCGTGCAACAAGTGGATTAGGAAAAACGAGCAGAATAAGGAAGCAAGAAAAAAAAAAAACCTTAAAAAAAATGCACTAAATCTAGTGTAAAAATAGACATCTCAATCTACTCTTGGGCAGTAATGATCTTGCAAAATGTTTCTTCAAGTTCTGGATGATTGGATCTCTTTTAGTAATTTTCTCTTTTTTTTAATTTATCCCGTGCCTAGCAGGGATTCTGGAATTTCACAGAAGAAAACTCAAAGCAATGTGTGATGAGGTTTCCATATTTCAGTGTTCAGGGAGATGATTTTTCTCTTTTACAGACCACAGAAAGGGCATTTCCTTTGCTGCCTCTCTCCATAAGCCAG
Organism: Zosterops lateralis; assembly: GCF_965231275.1. Taxonomy (NCBI): domain Eukaryota; kingdom Metazoa; phylum Chordata; class Aves; order Passeriformes; family Zosteropidae; genus Zosterops; species Zosterops lateralis. Next base: position 6,698,044 of record NC_139779.1, on the reverse strand, counting down.
GGCCAGTTGATTTTTTTTGAGTCCTGTATGCCTGTTGTATGTGTAATGAATCGAAAGTTTTGGTCCATTGCTTGTTTAAAAATTCAGTGACCTCCTGTTAAATGACATGAAACATACTTTGCAAACCTAGTTAATATAAAAAGGTATGCTTTTCCATGCATGCATGTGTTGGGAAAGGGAGAGTATTTTTATTTATTTTTAATCTGCTCCACTCAGGTAGGAAAAAAGCCATTGTGAGTGTAAGGTTTATACTTGTTTCAGGTTGATTTGTGTTTATAAATACTTCAGAAATAACAGGTTTTTAGGTTTTTCAAGCTAAAAGACCATGTTGCAGCTTGCCATGAGAAATTATTTTTCTCTCTGCCCGAAATGTCCTGGTTGGTCATTTTATTGTCAAATAACGATTAGTTTTCTTTAATGCAGTTTATAAAAATTAGGTTTAAGAGATGCTTCACCCGTGGGGTTTTTCAACATGTCCTCCAGCAGTATTTGGTGGCTGCAGGCCATTAGTCCTTCGAATAGGCTCTAGTGAAGTTTGAAGTTTAATGCACAGAGACTTTTTTTTTTTACATTTTGTTTGTTCTGCTACTGGTTTGCTACTTGAACATTAACCTTTAATAGAGCTAAATTAAATATACATGTCCTGATGAATAATTATGAGATTGCAAGCATTTTCATTTTGTACATGAAGCTTCTCAGGGATTGCAAATTTGACTAAAGGTTTTGTCATTATTCACTTCATAATGCCCATGTTATTTTTGTCTTTTAATTCTTCCCTGATTTCAATATAAAAAGCCCTGTGTATTAGGAGCAAAATACCTCTTGTGCTGTCCCAGCTTTTCACAACAGGCATGTTAAAATGAGGGTGGGGAGAAGTGAACCCACAATTTTGTCAAGTTCAGTTTCTTTCATCGTGGCACTTTATTTCATAGAAATACCCACAGCTGAAGCTTGAGATCCCGGGCTGGATGGGATTCGTAGTTCCTGTGACAATTTCAGACGTGGCCAGAGCGAGACAATCCAGCTTTTCTTTGTGCTCAGCAGATGAATGTCCCGGGCTGGCTCTTTGGGGGATGCTGAGCTGCAGGAGTGTGACAAAACTCTGCTCCTTGCACAGGAAGGTCAGGGACCTCCATGGGAGCAGGGGAATGTTGTGACAGCCCACACCGTAATAGGACCATCCATAAATACTGCAGAGCCTGCAGCTCGTGCTACTGCTGCCACTTCAGCTCTCTAATTCCTTACCTGTACCCCCCTGTCTCTGCCACAATAACATTTTAAGTTTGATTTATTATAAATATTTTAATACAGATAATAATAACGAAAAGTATTTGGCCTAAAAAGCATAAATGAAAAAGCTGTGTAGTCATAAACTATGTATGTACAGAGAACAGATGACAAGCAACCTAGATTTTGTATTATGAACAGGGTAATGCCATAAGCTGTTGAAGAACCCGAGTAACAAAATGCAGCAGGCTGCTACTTAGAATGTCTCTGAGCTCAACATAACCCAGTGCTATTCTTTTATAAACTATGCAACAACGCTGGCATATTGAAAAACACACAGGCTCATGCTTAATGTGTTAACAGAGGTACAATAGACTTATTATGTGTTTCCAGAGACTGGAACTGAGGGTGGTCTGAAAAATTAATGACTGTGGTGGTTGAAAATTAAGTGAACTCCCTAATATATACTGTTGTTGATCCACTGAGTTTGGTGTTTAGCATTCCTCAACAGGAGACTAAATCTTTGCAGCCATTTCACAAGAGATGCTGGCGCCCATAGCAGAAATATATTCAATAATCTTTTATAAGTCCATCACACTCCAGAGTTTTCCCATCCTGACTTGGAAGAAGTCCCGAATAAATCACACATGCAGATGTCAGGTGTGTGCTGAGAACCCTCTTTACCAGGAGGGGATGAACATCAGCGAATTAACACTGTGAGGACATTTGATTAATAGTGTAAGAAAAAGAGAGAGCCGAACCCAAGGTTCATGGAATTGATTACATCCACACAAAGTTTCTGTTTACTATTGATCTGTCAATTAGAAAAAGTACCACTTGGATCTCCATGGTCACAGAACCTGTTTGAGCTCTGCTGTGCATAAGGGCACAGTTTGCTTCAGAAATTCACTCCTGCACAAGCAGAGGCCTGAGAGGGACAGTAGCTGTCAGTGAGCTGTGCAGTTTGATTGCTTTTCACCCAAAAAGTCTCATTTTGCAATAAAAAATGTGAAGCTTAAAACTCTCCCATGCCTTTGTATCACAACTCTCTGCACCCAGGAACACTCCTGGGGATTAGTGCCAGGGTGAAAAAGCCATGTCCAAATTTCATGGAATCACAGAATGGTTTGGGTTAGAAGGGACCTTAAAGCTGATCCCATTCCAACCCCTGCCATGGGCAGGGACACCTTCCACTGTCCCAGGGTGCTCCAAGCCCTGTTCTGCCTGGCCTTGGACACTGCCAGGGATCCAGGGGCAGCTGCAAGCAGGGTAAACTGTGGTGGGACCTCACCATCCTCACAGCTAAGAATTTTTTTCCCAATATCCCATCTCTCCTTGCCCTCTGGCAGTGGGAAGCCATTTCCCCTTGTCCTGTCACTCCAGGTCCTTGTCCCAAGTCCCTCTCCAGCTCTCTTGGAGCCCCTTTTAGGCACTGGAAGGGGCTCTAAGGTCTCCCCAGAGCTTTTTCTTCTCCTGGCTGAACACCCCCAGCCCCTCTCAGCCTGGCTCTGTATTTAAAGGGAACATAGAATGAAACATTTCTGGTTTTTTTGAAGCTTGCAGGATATATAACATGAGGAATGTCCAGGTCTGATAGCTCAAAGAAGCTGGTTCCAAAATAGAGAAAAAGGACACTTGTGCTCTGAACTGCTGGGGTCACAGAAGAGTTCCTGATACATTTTATTTTACTGTTTCTTTTTCAGATCCGGTTCCAGCCTTGGATTTAGGACAGCAGCTTCAGCTGAAGGTTCAACGCATGCACGACATTGAAACAGAAAACCAGAAACTTAGGGAGACTCTGGAGGAATACAATAAAGAATTCGCCGAGGTGAAAAATCAGGGTAAGGTTGCAACTGTATTATCAGCTTTTAATGCAGACTGAAATTTGAAGACAGAGGTTGAATTCAGTTTTATTTCTTACATAGGTGGAGGTGACAGCAGCATTGAAATTCAGTAGAGAAAGTGCAATAGTCTATTAGAGCCACTTCTGTATTTGTGTGTGGAGATGGGCTTTGGGCAGATTCTTTGGATTTCTTAAAAGGTTCATTTACTGTAGCACCAAGTCAGAGGATGGAGTTGTTATTCTGCATATTTGGTGGTGGCCTTCAGCACTGAAAATTACACCTGACTGACGTTATTTGTGACATTTCATGAGAGGCAGTGCTGGTACTGACATCAAGCTGAACGTGGGTGTTGGTACTTGCAGGATGTGCAGCTTGCACAGACAGACAAAAATTCAGGATTTTGTACCCACATACAACTCTGTACAAAATGGAACTTTTCCTGTACTGTCGTTCCTTATCTAAATGTACTACTGGAATACATTCAGCATTTGCACTTTATTTTTACTCTAGAGACCATCCACAGAGCAATGTAAATACAAGCTATTACTGTTAAATTATTTAAGTTTTAATGAGACTAAAGTACATGAAAATACACGAAAATCTCAATGAGATTTAAAGCTTGTTAGCTTTAAGACTCCTTAAGTTTCCTTGTGATTCAGTTTCCTGCACCAGGAAAAAAAATTTTCTCAGCCATACACTTAGTTGCCCATCCATGGGACTTTTCATTTCCATCTTTAATGCCCAGTTCTGGATGGTGGAAATGTAAATTGTCTTGGCATTTGGAAAACTGGAGATTTTATTTTATTTTTTATACTGTGGAACTGTTGCACCCAAGTAACATTTGAAAGCTGAGTTAGCAACTAATTTGATTTTGTTAAATCTCATTTTTTTGCTGAGGGAAGATCTACATAGTTGCATAGTTTGAAATATATTTTGTTTTAACCTAGAGGGTGTGACCCCTGGAGAGGACAGGTATCAGCATGCCAGGATTTGGGCTGGACTGCAGGAGATGTCATGTTGGAGCTGTACTGCTCTAAGCAAGACTGTATTTTTTGGTGGAAATGTACAATCATTGCAGTTCACTGTGCAGAGTTTTCCTGAGGCTGTGCATCCAATACATCCAAGCATGACATGGGGGTTCATCCCACAAAGTGGAAAAGCTCTTGACTTGTAGAGATTTTTGCTACAACCACTCAGAACTGACATTTTTGATTTTCCCTGGTGTGCTGGAATTTCCTTTCCATTTCCCCACTGTAGCCTTTGTGTTGTTTTTCACTCCAGTGCAGTGGTTTCACTCTCAGTTTCAAACAGGGATTAATAAGCCATCCAGGGAAAAGGCTGTTGTTAGCTGAGGGTGCTTTGATCAGTTAATCTCTTTGTTTGGAGGGCTGCTATGAGCTCTACGGTGCCTGTAAGAACTTCTTCCAAAACTGGTATAAATGGCAGTGCCTGACAAGCTGTAGCTGACCTGAGCACTGAAGGAGGCACTCAGTGCTTCAAGCAATGTAGAGGATTCAGCTGTACATGTCCAGCACATCTATTGTTAGGTGCTTGAAGGTAAAATCAGATTTTATTACAATTTTATTACATTTTCCTCCCATATTTGTGCAGTTCTGTTTTCGTAGTTCTGTTTTCTTTTCAAATTAGACATTGAAACTTAGTCAAGGTGGAGTTACATGCATTTCCATTAGATAATTTTGCTCTCTGCTTCTCCATATACCAGAATATTTTTTGCAGATTTCTATCTGAAAACACCTGGATCAGAGGTGTGCCCAGAAGGGAGTGCAGCCCCCTTTGCCCACAGGAGCAGCATCCTTTGTGAAGGGAGCATCCTTCGCTTATTCAGGAAGAGATCAGGATTTGATGACTTCCCAGATCTCAGGGAAGAATTTCCCTTTGCTTAAGAAAAAAAGTAGTGACGTGTCCTTTTCACGGCCTGTTACTCAGTAATGAGCCTCAGCTGATTTCTGCACAGCCAGCAAAATCCTGCTCCTTCAGGCAGAGGCAGCTGCTTTGCTGGCAAGCTTTTTTACAACTCTTTCCCTCTTTTTTGTGGTCACAGTGGCCCAAGCTGCCTTTGGTAGTGCCCGGACAGCAGATCATGTCACCAGCTACCTCCTGTCTGCTTCACAGCTCCCTGCTCAACTCTCAACATCAGGAATTTGGAAGGATTATGTGTGGGTTTGTGTGATATTATTGAGGGTTTCCCCCCCACCCCAAGCCCATACGGTTTATTTTTCATCTTAGGGTTTGTCTTCCTAGGATGTTTCTGCAGAATATGAAACTTTTCACATCAAAAAGTTTTTATTTTTTTCCTCAAGCATTATTAATGGTATCTGTTAGTGAGCTGATGTCTTTAAGCCCCCCTGCATCCCAGTGTGAGCACTCTGAACTGTGTTGCTGCTGGGAGTCTTCTGGCAGTCCAAAGCTTTTTCCAGATTCCATTATTGGTACAGAGCATACTCTGGTGGCTATCCTGATTTTCCTCTCCTGAGCCCTGTAAGGATTCAGTCCTTCCCTTTGGGTGAGATCACGGGCTTTCACATAGGAACAGATCAGGGCACGTAAGGAGATGCTGAGCTGTGGCTCTGCAGGTTTCTGCATCTGCTCTCATCCTCTGCTGGGCATGGGGAAATGCAGGAGGGCTCCTTGATCCAAGGGAAGGGTTCTGCAAATTCCCTGGAAGGCTGCAAGTGCCTCAGAAAGTGCAAACAGTCAGTGTTTGTGTGTAAACCCTGGGGTGGATGATGAGGCAGAGACAGCGACTGGGACATGCAGAGCTGCAGTGCCTGCTGTTAATGCAGCAGTTGGATGTTGGGTTTCTCTTCAGCTAGGAAGCAGAACAGAGCTGTATCCCAGATCTGTGTTCAATTAGTGTGAGATTGCATCTGTGCATGAACCATGGTGGAGCTGCCTCTCAGTGCGTGAGCACAGTCAGGTGAATTAAGTGTCCTGTGTGTAAATGCATACTTAAACCTACACTGGGACTTTATTAATCTTCCCTCAGCACTGAGCTAATTTTAGGCTAGTCAATAAAGTGATATTATATTTTACAATTGATTTTTTTCCTTCTTTTCTTAAAAAAAAAAAAATTGTGTTAGAGGAACCTTCTTCACTCTGCTTTCCAGCAAACTCCATTGATCCTTCTCAACCTAAACACTTAAAGTTCAATTTAACATTTAGGGAGTAAAAGGTCTCCAAAGGGACTCATATCCATTGATTTTGTGTCAGAGTTGAAGAGCTAAAGTTTAAAACACACTGAGCCTACAGGGTAAAGCAAGCCTTGTGTTGTGGAACCACGTGGAGCTGTGTAAACTCATTCCTCCCCTATTGTTTTCCTGCAGAGGTTACAATAAAAGCACTTAAGGAGAAAATCCGAGAATATGAACAGACCCTGAAGAACCAAGCGGAGAATATAGCCCTCGAAAAGGAACAAAAGTTACAAAATGATTTTGCAGAGAAGGAGAGGTGAGTGAGTGTGTGTGTGTCTGGGTGCTGGGGAGGAGGAGCGAGGGATTTTTCTGTTTAATCTTCCCAGCCAGGGATGGTGGCTGGAGACAGTTCATCCATTGAGTGATTCTGGCGATTTATGCTTTTGACACGGGATCATTTGATACTCAGCTTAGCCCAGGAAAACAATCGGGAGAGTGTGGAAGTGAAACAAGGACAGATTGTATCTTCTCCCTGCTCTGGTGGGGAGGGGTGTCGTGTTCAGGAGGGTGCAAACCTGCTCTCATTCCTCCCTGGCTGCACTGTCCTCTGTGACACCAATCTGTCTCCATTAGCCAGGGCAATTCCTGGTGTGTCCCAGGCTCTGGGCTGGGGCAGATCAACCACTGCACCCACAGCCTGGGCCAGGGGTGCACCGCCCTGTTCCCCTGGGAGTGGCTGAGAGACACAGGATGTCTTCCTGAATTATCCTGGCAAGGTTTGCATCTTCCTACATGCCAGAATTACAAAGGGTTTTCATTATTTACTATGGATATTTTTTTTAAAAAAAATTTTGATGAATTTCTGATCTTTTGCTAATGAGCAGGAAGCGTTTGAATCTTTAGGTTGGTGGGCAAATAAATCAGGCAGGAGAAAACCAAGGGGCTAAAGAGGGAGTTCTGTCAGGCTGCATTCCCTGCCTTGAGAATTTATTTCTCCCATGGAGCAATAACACTGAAGCTATAATATGCTCAACACAACGTGGAAAACCTTCAGTTCACGTGAGCTTTTTAGTTAGAGGGTTGGTTGTTTAAATTCAGGGCTGAGTGGGGGAGAACCAGTGAATGCAAAGCTTTTTTTGTTTTTTGATTCATCAATACCTGTGGGTTGCTTTTTTGATAAGCAGCTTGTAAGCAGTGCTTTTAACAACTGCAATTTCAATGTGCTTAAAAATAAAACAAAATGGCAGGTCGTGGAATGCAAATAAAAGTGTGTGAGAGAGGTTTTGAGGTCTCAAAGTATATGGTTCAGTATGAAGGGAACTGACGCAGGATTCTGGCTATAAATAGTTATTAACCTGGTCAGCAGTGTTGGGGAAGGAATTTGTGCACCCTATGGAGTGCAGGCAGGATGCTGGTAGTTTCATAAGCCATTTCACAATTCTGAGATCTGCAGAATATCCTAAAAGCAGTGTTGTAAAAAGCACGGCTCCTGGGAGATGTTGGAGCAGCTTCTTTCAGAGATGAGTTTTATAACTCCTGCAGCCTGGCCCTCAGCAAGGAGTGCAGTGGCTGCGTGACCAGATGATGTAAAAATGAGTTTAACTGACACAAACAAGAAAATGTTGCCTATGGATGTCAGAAATGTGAGCATATTGAAGTTTTGTTCGTGTTCTGTAGAAAATACCACTGCGAGATTTGTTTTGAAATATGTGTGTTTTCTTAAAGAGTAGCTAATAATATTGCTGCATTTGGCACCCATTACAGCTCTGATGAAACAGCTGCTGCATCTATTCACTCTATCAGTTATGGCAACAAATTCCTTCATTATGACACTAAAATGGAAATGTATCATTCTTCTTGTACTAACTTTGTACAACAGAGGGTGCTTGGTGACAATTTTCTCAATGTGTGTGACATTTCCAAAACAAATTATGCTCAAGAAAACCTTCCACTGAAGTTGTCATTTATATAGCAGTCAACTCTTTATAATGTTCACAGCTTATGTTATGAGGTGGCTACACTGTTAAAATTTTAATCAGTGGGACCACAAAGCAGGAGCAGCATCTCGCAACGTGACAGTGTTCATGGGTCCCATGGAAGCACCTCAGAGCCTGTGTGGTGTTGGCAGTTGTCTCATTCCAGTTGAGACATTTATTCCCTCCATCCCCCAAATCTGCAAGGCACAAATGAGTTGTTTGACGTGGTCACGAGCTCTGCTCTCACCTCTCCCTCTCCCCTTCACAGAAAATTGCAGGAGACCCAGATGTCGACAGCCTCGAAGCTGGAGGAAGCCGAACACAAAGTTCAAGCTTTGCAAACAGGTTTGGTTTGGCTTTTTGTGACCTTTTCCAGGTGGTCAGGGATGGTTGGGTGTGTCGGGACTGGGTGTGAAGCAGCTCTTGGCGTGCAGGGAGGTCCAGCAGAGCTCAGATGTGCTTTGTGAATCAGAGCAAACGCTGCTGTTGCAGCTGTCGTTGGCAAATAAAGGCACCATGGAGCACACACAGAATCAGATCATTACAGCAGGCCATGGAACTTATCCTGTTCTGCTTCCACACATTTCCAAACTGTGATAAATATCTGTGTGAACCCTGTTTCTTGCCTGTTGCTATGACTTGCCATTAATTTTCATCTCTGCATACTTTGAAATTCCAGGTCTGGACACATTTGGTTTTGTTTACTATGGGAACAGAAGAAATTTTATTCCCTGAACTATTGCAATAAGTATTTCAAAGAAATAAGCAGTTTAGCCAGCTTAATAAGAAACTAATAATGTCTAGCTTGGTTAAGCAAAAAGTGGAAACTTTTGCAATGTAACAGAAATACTGTAAGAAATTGTGAAAAAGTCAAAACTCTGTGGTTTTTTCTGAGCCATAATGGTTGGCCTAGGTAGAAAGATAAAGGTTAGGAGGTGTACAGGTTTATTTTTTTTTTTTTTATCAGGACATGTACAGCCTTATTTATGACTGAATACTGCTGTTTCAGTACTGTAATGCATCATTTTTATGCCTTTTAGCCTTGGAAAAAACCAGGACAGAACTATTTGATCTGAAAACAAAATACGATGAAGAAACTACTGCAAAGTAAGATTTCCCTGTTTTCTTTCTATGTCTTCCTTCAGGGTATCACTGATTTTTTTTTGTTTTGCATCTGTCTGTTGGAAAGAGATGAGATGAGGGAGGCTCAGGCATCCAAGTTTTTTGAAAACATGGTCATAATTTGGCCTCCTATGGAGAGATTATTAGTTTTTATATTTTCTTCCCCCCAACAAGACACATCTCCTGGCACACACGCTGCTGCATTCCTGGTTTCATTCTCAGCTCCTTCATCTGTGTATCTCTTAGCCTGTATTCCTCTTGTATTTTGTCTAGAAATAGGGCAGTTTCAGAAATAAAGTATTCATTGTGATCTTCCCATCTTGGTGAAAGCAAAGCTTCACTTAGTGAAGGATTTCTGTTTGACTCTTAGGCACCCTGGTTTTTTCTGCTTTTGGGGTTCTGCCAGGTTCACCCCTAATTACAGAGAGCAACATTTTGGGCAGATTTTCCTTGTTTTCAAGTGGAACATGAAGGTAGTCTTAAAAAATATATATTCTTGTCTGGTTAATAGCTACTGTTTCCAATTATCCTCTGGTTTTATTAACCATCAGGGCAGGGAACAACAAAAGAGACAGACTGCTGCTGCTTTCCTTTGAACTCTTCATATTTAAGGAAAGTTAATAATGAGAAGGAATTCTCATGGTCAGTGGGATTAAGCACAAAGAGTCATTTCAGTGTCTGGAAATGGGATAGAAATGAAGGAGCCATTTCAGATGGTTGGGACACTCAGGGGAAGGGCTGGGACTCAATGTCACTTCCCTGTGCCCACTGCCCAGGGTTGAAAACCAGTCAAACTGGCACCAATTTTAAATTTCTTACCCCGTGGTTCTGTGCCTGTCGAGGATCTGATTCCCCACTGAGGGTGTGGGGAACCCAACTGGAGCTCACAAAGTTCAGCCCATGGTAGTTTGAACAATCAGCACATGGAGTTTAAACACCTTTTATGTCCTTCAGGATAATATTTCAGGTGAATTTTGGTCTGGCTCTGGAAGTCCAGTTTCCTTTTAGTTCCATGTAGGATGAGTTCCATGCAAGGGGATCAAAAGTATTTTTGTTCCCTCATTGATTCATCCCTCTCTAAGGGATGTAAACAGATGGTTCAGATGGAGCTTTAAATTCCTGCAGATTGACTTTGTTTCTTCCTGCACATAACTGATATTGTTGCTGTTATTTAATCTTGCAGTCACTTCTGAGAGAACAGGCAGAGATCAGTGGTTGTAGGCACTGAACCTAATAACCCCTCACCCTTTTTAATGTGTTTGTTTGCAGAGTGCTTCATTTTTTAATAGTGTTTCCCTAAGTGCTGTAATTTATCTTACACTGAGCAAAATCTGTTCCCTACAATATTTGTTTGCATTTCTAATCTCACTCTTTCGGGGAGATTCACACAGAAATATTTCTCTTTTATATGATCTTGAGAATGACTCTCACCTAATTTATATAGAATTACATAAAATTAGTAGCATCTGCAGTAACAAGAAGTTTATTGTGTTCTGTAGCAGAATGATCATGGAGACTGGCTCTGGAATATAGTGGCCATGGAGCTGAATCCTGAAGCAGACATTAAATTTGTACTTTATCTCCCAGACTAATGTACTGTGAAAACAAACTCGTAGGTCCTAATAACAGCAGAAATATTTTATCATTGTTTTGGATATTTGTGACAGGAATGGTTCTTGCATAACAGCAGTCTGTCTGTAGCGTTTGCAGCCCAAATTTTGCAATATGGAAATCTAGAAGAACATGAAAAGGGAACTGAATGTAGACAGTGAAATTGAGTCATCTGTTTTAATTGTAAAAGCTGGGAGAAAGGCTGAAAAAACACCAATAAAAAGGGTGAAAGACAGTTTGATTCTTTCCTTAAAAGAAGCCCTCTTTTGATCTAAGTCTGAAAAGCTACTTGTATTGCCAATTTTAATTTTATGTTTTAAAAACATGTGATTTTTATCTTAGGCCAGAATTGTTAGTTTTACAGATGCTTATTTGATGCAGATGAATTGGAGTGCCTTCGGGAAAAAAACAGATAATTGTCAATTTTTTAAAGCTAACAGTGCTTTTAAGATTTTCAGTCTCAGAATAAAGCTGTCTTTCAACTACTTGAAACTTTGAAAATCTTTCAAACAAGGCAAAAAAAAATAAAAAAAACAAACCCAAGAAGCAAAAGAAATAGAGAGTGAGAAGTCTTCATTATCAGCATTAAGGAGTCTGGATTTTATCCTGGAGACTGATTGTGGTGATCTGAAAAGTTGGGAATCATTATGTCAACTTGTTTGCTTTATCTTTCCACAATGTCCCGTTCAAAGTACTCTGCGTGCAAAGGGAGGGACAGAGGCACAGCCAGGCACCTTCAGATGAGATCAGTGGCTGGAATTAAAATTTCCAGTCCAATTCTGTCCTCCCCAGGTCCAAAATTCCCAGCAGGTGGGTGTGTGCTGCCCCTGCCCCTTCCCTGAGCCCCAGCACAGCCCCGGGCTGGGCACTGAAGGTGTTAATGACAAAAAGAAGTTTATTATGTGCAGTCATTGCAGTCTGTCAGCTGGAATATCAGAAGCTGCCTTTGACAAGATGGCAGGAGCAAAGTTTTCCATGTGTAGGCTTGAAGTAAAATGTAATTAGCCTTTATGTGCAGAACAAGGATCCATTGATGAATACAGCTGGTCTTTGTTTTCTTCTGTCATTGAGTGTGGGAGGTAAAAGTGTTCTTCTTCATGTTTATTAATACAAGATTCCTTAGACAAATGGCAAGCACAGTTTAATATTTTTTGGAACACAGAGGGGCTTGCCAAAACAGTTGTTGTGTAAGAGGATTTCAAGGTTTTCAGATTATAATCATCTCTGGGTTAAATAAATGAATGATTACTCTGCCTTTTTCAATTAAAGAGGCACATCCTCTCTCGAGGCCTGACACTGATTTTGTTTGCTGTCCCACACGTTCCTATCAGCAAACCTGGATTTAACCAACACTAATGAGTTTGATCTGGAGATTCTATCACACTTGGAACTGAAAAGCAAACTCAGACCTGAGTTTCAGCAAAATTAAAAGAATATTGGGGTTGTTTGGTTTGTTTTTTTGTTTTTTTTTTTTTTCCTAGTGCAACAGACTTTTTCTTTCTTAGTAAAAAAAAAGAAACGTTCTGATTCTGTATACATTTCCTCAGTTTTCCAGGGACAAACTGTTCTCTCTAACAGTGCTCTTTCACTTCTGCTTTGCTGCAGAATCCAGGCAAGTGCTTGGGATGGATTCCCAGCTGAGTTCCCAGTCGGAGTGGTTGGATTCCAGTTTTAGATCAATTCCAGAGCCACCTCTTTGCTCCGACCCCTGCTCTCCCCCAACCTAAATGAATTCTAATTGGAAAAGGACCTTGGGTTGCAGCACATACAGTAGGCTTGTTACACTACTGTTAACATGTGGGTTGAGGCTCCCTGCCTTTGATAAAAGAAAATATCAAATTTCACTGAAATGCTCCATTTTCACCAGCCAGCTCTAAGTAGTCTTGTGAGGATTTTGGGTACTGCCCACTCCCTCCCCCCTCCAATTCTGCAATAAAAAGCCTTCATAAACAACACAAACCAGAAAATGTTTAGGTTAAAGTTGTCAGTCAGAGCAGCTCTGCCACCACCCAGTTTTGTTACCAGTGGATTTTCTGTAAGATCCAGACTTTTTGTCCTTCTAAAAGTAGCCCAGGAATGCAAGGGAGAAGGAGCTTTTCATATTTACTGAAGCAGTCATCCAAACACAGCTACTTTCAATAACTTAGAGAGAAACACTTTGCCTCCAGTATATGGGCTGAGAATTGTTATCCTTCCATAGATCAGGCTGATTATTGGGGTTTTTGGCAGCACAGCTAAGCGTGACCCAGGAGGACAATGGGAACAGGTTTGTGGGTTTTGGCTCTTTGGGGTAAACAATGCTCTTCTTCCACATCATCAAACAGACCAGTCCTTCAGGCATCAGTGTAGAATAAAGTTGTACAAATGTGCTTTTCTGCATGGAGGGAGGGTAGGATCAGGCTTGGGGAGAGGGGAATAGAAGTGTTGGACAATTCCTGAAGAGGTATTTCTGCCTGGAGTTACATGGTGGAATTGAAGTATTCATGTGAAAATTTCTGTTAATCTCAGCTAACTTGGACTTCAGGTGAATAATTCCCAATATATAGTAGGAATTCAATTATTTACTTTAATTTTTTTTAAACAAAACTTTCTTGGTTAAGTACTGGCTGGTGCCAATGTATCACTTCTCAAATATTTGTAGTCTTCCATTTTGATGGTGCTGAGGGTCAAACTGAATAAAAAATAAAGTTGTGCTCCCTCCAGCATCACATAATTACTGTGATAAATGGTCCCAAATGCTGCTTTCCCCCATTGAGCCTGAAATACTTGTAGTTAGGGTGGTGGTGTTGGACATGACATGAAATAGCCTCTGAGGTCTTAAACTTTCCTATTTCCTGTTCCTTTGATGAGTCATTAACTTCTAATGCTCAGCTTTGGAATTATTGCTGCATTTAAAGTGATTTCCCTAAAAACAGGAGATGGAGAACTTCATAGGCCATATCTCCTTTCAGAGTTTTTCCCCTCAGTTTCCTGGTCCTGCTGCCACCAGTGAAACCCCAGGATTGGTGGCAATGAGAGGGTGAAAAACCAAGGAAGATGTTACAGAAAACTGTTTTTTTAAAAAGAAAAAAAAAAGTGACGAAAAATTGGATCTTACAGAAAGCTCTGTCTGCATTTAACATTTGAGGTTCAAAGTTTTAACTGTGCCTTATGCAAAACTCACCAGGCTGAAAGTCACTATTATAACATTAATATTTTGCTTAAAAACCTACAAGTGAAGATGAATGGAAATACTTTGGAGATCTGCTTTTTTTTTTTTGACCTAAAGCTTTGGTGTGAAGGGGGTCTTCAGAGCCCACGTGCAAACCAGCTCTTTTTTGTCACATTTTGGGTTCAGCCTGCAGTCACACCAGAAAAGCTGCAAAGTTGTATGGGAAGAGAATTCAGTGTTCCTGTGAAACACTTGGCTCTGTGAAATCCTCAGTGCTTGTTTGAAGCACTGGCTTTACTTTTGAAGAGGGAAACTGAGGCACAGGGAGTGTGGCTAATGCTCAAAGGCAACAGTCTAGCCTTGACTGGAGCCTGGAAATATGCAGACATGCAAATGAGAGACCACAAGCTGACAAAAAGGTTATTTATTTTCATTTTTCTTTTCTAAGGGTGCTTTTCTGAGAACTCCATCTAAATGGAGCCATTGGAGTCAGTAGGAGTCTGTGCTGTAGCTGGGCTCTGTTGCCTCTTTTGTTAGACTTGTAATGCTTGCAAATGAGTTAATGTAACTTTTTGACAGCACCAAAGTGCCCCAGGTCCTCTCAGGGCTTTTATTTTGTTTGTGTTTTAACCTCCAGTGAGACTGTTCAGTTCCTTTTTCTAGTATAGCCTAAAAGCTGGTGTTATTTAACAACCCAAAGTAGAAAAACATAGCCTTAGGGTATTCCAGCATATTCTAGTCATTACCCTGTTATCTGTAACCTTGGGTTGACATGAGATCCTTAGATGGAAATCTTTAAATAAAGGAAAAGCACTTTGGCTCCTGTGCCAGCCAGGCTGGGGGTCATCCCGGCCATGGGTGCAGCCAGGGCTTCTCCATTGGAGTGAGGCTGCATGGAGAGCCTTGGATGTGTGTGAAGTGACAAGGGGCAGGAATGTCCCTGTGTCCCTGTCCTGTCAGTCCCCACTTGCTCCTGTGGAGCCAGTCCTCTCCAGGCTGGTGCAGCTGCCTGGTCCAGGGACAGATGGACCACGAGTGTGTTCTGCAATCCCAACCTCCAGCAGAGACTGGCTTTCACTGAGAGGCCAAAGGACACTCCAGTTTTTTGAGCTATCTCACCACAGCAGGTCCTGTTACCTGTAGCAGCTGAACTTTGGAGGTGCCTGTGAGGAAGAAGAGGAGCAAGTAAGAGGGAAGGAAAAGCTCCTGGCAGAGGCACAACTGCCCCCAGCAGGGACAAGGTCCTTGGGCTTGCATTTCCCAGTCAGCTGAGCCTGGGTTCCTCACAGCTCTTTCATGTGTGTCTGCAAATTACAACAGTCTCTTTTTTTATTTTTTTTCCAATGCAAAGTAGCAAATCAACAGAGTTATTTTGGTGCAGAAGTGCTTCCTGGTGAGGCCTTGTCTGTGACAGCAGGAGGGCTCATGGCTGTGCCCTGCTCCAGCTCCTGCAGGGCTGGGATGGAGGGGGAGGAGAGGGGAAAATCCCTGGGATCATCAGAAACAAAGGGTTCAGCTGTTTGCAGCCCTGTGGGGTTACCCATTCCCAGCCCCAAAGAGCTCTCCAGGAGGTGCTGGTTTACACTGCCAGGTGCTGCAGTGCTTGTCCCTACCTGGCCACCTGTTAAATGGGTGATTTCCTGCACTGGTGTGCACTGGAAAGTCTCCTTGTGCTCCAGGGGTGGATTCCACCTGCTTTTCCCACTCCCACGCAGGCAGAGAAATGAGTCAGGAAAGTTCTCTGTGCTCCCTCATTTATTGAGAGAGACGAGAACATCCTGAACAATGATGGAAGTTCAGGAAACTTGGTGAGATCCCAGGCACTAAAACTCTGTGTCCTGGAAAACAGCTTCTTTCTTCTGCCTTGATCTTCTTTCTCTTTGGAAATCCAGGTGTTTGCTGTGAGAGCTGGCAGCCCCACTCCCCCAGCTCCCACATTGTTTCATACAGACAACTCTGACATTCCCCCCAGTGCTTTCATTTGGGTTTTCTGTTTGCATCTTCCAGGAACAGGAAGGTGTGAGCCATCACTGTCAGGGGCTGCATCTGACACAACTTGCCCTGTGCTGTTTCCTCATTAGCAAGGTGTTTCACCATCTCATTAAACCTACACCTCAATGTAGGTGGGTCTGAACCCATCCCTGCCTTAAAAAGTTGCTGTGATGCCCCAGCTATCAGCCCCACCTGACTGCACAAGTAGGGATGTTATCCTTTCCACAGTTGCTTTAAAAATAAAAAGTATTTCTGATTTGTGCCATCAGTTCATACTGTTGACTTGGGGAACTCAGGGGTCTTCCCATTACTCAGGGTAAAGGCTACAGAATGAACTCCTGTGCCTGCATTGCTGTACAGGTCATCCCTGCTTTAAAAGTCCCAGTTATTTCTCCTGCCCACTCCCATATAATTCTTTGAGCTCCCTTTTCCTCATGTCTGTGGCAGAAGCAGGGCTGGGAGGGACGTGTCTGCACTGGCACATGCGGGAGTCACCCCAGCACCTGCACCCCTGCATTTGCCTTGTGCTCTGGTTGCAGGAGAAAAGGGGTTTTGGTCTTTGCAGACTTGGAGCAGTTTTGGCAGCAATAAGGCCATAAAACAGTGGCATTTCCAGTAAATCCAAGACTTTCCTGAGTAGTTGGAGCGTGGGGCAGGTCAGTGTGAGGGGTGGATGTGACAGGAGCTTGTCCTGCCTGGTTCAGCCCCCTCTGATCCTCCTGGAGACATCACTTAATGGGACCTAAGAAATATTGTCTCATTTACATATCCTCTGATCTAATTAAAAGACAATAAGGCCATGTGGGATTGCGGTTTCGTGTCACAGAAAATATCTGGTGTGGGGAAATAGAATTGCTTTATCTTGATGAGATTTTTTTTTTTTAAGGTAATTTTTCAACAAAGAAGTTTAAAAAAATACTGTCTTTGATCAGGAAACTGAGAATCCAGGATAGAACACTGATTCAAGGATTTGGAGGAGCTGGGTGTTGGCCAGCTCGTGGAGCAGAAGGGATAAGGCAGGATGGTGCAGACACTAAACCCAAGAAAAACAATAGACAACATGCAGGCCTGTTAATAACTTCATTAGCATTCATGTAAAGCATTAAATAAACAAATGCATAATACACAAATCCTGTAAGCCTGAGATTGTTAACCCTTAATGCCTCTCTGGTGTTTCTGCAGGAGCAGAACAGAGCAGAGGCTGGGATTTTCTCCTTTGCCTCCCAGAGTTTGAGAAACTGAGTCACAGGGAGATTACTCAGGGGCTGGAATACTGGAAGGCAACCAGTACTACAGCAAGGATCCCACCTGAAAAATCAAGGCAGTGCACAGAGGAAAGGACATTCAATGCTCCCCGTTTTGCTTGGATGCAGCTGCTTGAAACCCAGAATAAACCCCAGCTGATCAAGTCTTGCTTGCAAGCTCTAAGTGCCTGTTTGTAAGAAATTCTGAGCAAAAATTAAATTTGACTGAAGCACTGCCTTGGGGTTAGTAACCTTTTGTAGCAGATTTTCAGTGCCTTTTAATAGCTGATCTTTGGTTACTTGTGATCACTGGCTCTCCAGCCTGTCTTCGTTCTTCCCATGGAACTAATGAACTTTCAGTGAATAGTGGGGTTTTTTTCCCTCCCCCATACAGGTTTTTATTAGTGAGGGGCTTTAGGCTAGTCTGCTGTTGATTTGTTTTGTGCTGGGCATAAATCTCCTGGGTTCCCTGGGGACTGCACCCTCAGGATGAATTCCTGCCCTCCTGCCCCTCCTCATGGGGCTGAGCCCCTCAAAGCCCAGATTGCTGGGCTGAAGTCACTTGGGTTTTCCACTGTACTAACAACCAGATATATTCATATATATATAATAATACAGATGAAGTGCCATGGCAACTTTTGTCCAGTGGTTTTTATTTTCTTTCTTTTTCTTCCTGTGAGCCAAAATTCATCTCTGGGAAAAGGGAATCTTTCTGTTACAGTTGGTGCTAAGCAGAGTTGTAGGGGAGGAATGTGAGCAGGTAACTTTTTTTTTTTTGCATCATTTCCTCAAGAAATTGTATTTACTGATGTTTCATTTCCTATGTATTTCCTCATTTATGGGATGGGGATTATTAACCTGCCTGAATACAGTGGTTACATCAGACAGATAACCTGAGGGACACATACGGCTTTCATAAAAATATACCACCCATTTCCATCATTGTGAACTGTGTCATCCACCAATTGGGCTGCCATAAATCGCTGTGAAATGCACACAGCCTTAACCAGTAGTGAGGATCACATAACTTAACCATGGAGTAACTAACCATCTTAATAAATCTACATTTCCTCTTTGCTGGAGACACTTCAGGGAAAGTGGGAACAATTTCTACAGCCTCTTATCCCACGTGGTCATGGTAATGTAAAGGGTAAGTAGAGTTCTTGTTCTGCAGAGAGATCCCTATACCCTGCTCTCTTGTTTCACCCTCTGTGTTTGGGAATCTGTGTAAAACAAACAAAAAGCCCTGCCAAGCAGCCAGCTCTGCAGCCAGAGTGCCCAGCACCCGTGTGCAGGGCCGTCATTAAAAGATTTCATGAAACAGCCTTAAAAATGAAAAGTTTCCTTTCCGAGAGAGAGAGAGATAATTGAACTCATTGATTTGTTTCACGGTTTGTTTGCCCTTTCATTCCCTTCCTGAGGTGCTGTTTGTTGAGGAATGTCTCCAATTGCCAGAAAGACAGTGGGGTGTCTAATATTTCCCCGCCAGCTCTCCTTTCAGCCAGAGCAGAGTACTGTGGCAAGCCTACGATATGAATTTTTAATGCAGAACTTTATAACACAGCCCTTGCAGCACGGCTGCACTACTCTCTTGAGCTTTCAGATTTAATGCTCTGATGAACAGAGCACAGACTTGGGGCATTCGACAGCAGTCAGAATTAACCCCTGCCTTACCCAGGGTGTAGCACTTCATTTCCCTGTAGATTACCACACATGGGATGGAGATTCCAGATGCACCCACACAGGCAGGATTTGGACTCCTAAAATTATCTAGGATATGTTTTCCCTCTTTCAATAATGGGAATTTTTGAGGCTGTTCCCTTTTCCCAGGCTCAACAACGCTGCAGTCGTTCTGTAGTGGATAAAAGGACACTGTCTTGCCCACTGTCTGGGCTCTGATAACAACCCAGGCTCGATGGCCAGAGAGGAAAAAAAGATTAAATCAGCTCTGTAATGCATCATGGAGATGAATTTGCCATAGGTTCCTGCTCTTGCAGATTGGATCATTTAGCTGTTCATGCAGTCATAGTCTATCTGAGGGGATTTTGCTCTGTTTGGAATGTGATCTTAACTAGATGTGCATGTTCCTATTAGTCCACCTCCTTATTTACCTAGTGAGAGGTGTAGGGCCCAGCAGTGGAGAAAAGTAGCCCAAATACTCTCCAGGGCATTAACACATTTGTTAGTGTTGAATTTCATCTCCTGTAAAGCTGCCTCTTCACCTGGCTTGGTTTAATGTCTGGACTTTCTAACTCTTCTGTAGTTTTGACAATAATAATAATAATTCTGCTTTTCCACAGTTAGTGCTGATCATCAGCTTTCCTGTATCAGTCCTTCACTTCTTAAACAACACCACTCTTAATGTGTTATCTGGAGGAATATTGCTCTCAAAATCCTCCCCTGTCTCTCTGTGTAGCCTTTGGGTTTTTCCTAGCTGGTTTTTTTTGGCAGCAGTGTCAGAGCCAGGACCGGCCTCATAGGGGACCTTGGAAGGATTTTGTCAAGAGAAAATTTGTTTTTGTAGGTTTAACTTTGATAATGAAGAAGGAGCCTGATGTGTTTCAATTGTGATAGAAGAGGTGAAAGCCAGAGAGAATTAGCTGGGGCACAGGACAGGCAGAGGTGTTAATGGCATTTGGAGAAAGACTTAGTGAGGAGCTTGTGCTCAAGTGCTGTTAAACCACTTGCCTTAAACCTTTGTGAATGAGAAACACAAATTGTTCTTAACCGATACCAAAATAAGTACATTTACACTGTCTAATCTTAAATCAGCATCTCAGCCTTGGTGAGACGTTTACACATTTGTTTCAGAGGAGGTCTTTTAAACAGCTTGTCTTATTATTATAGACCCAAGATTGGCTTGGCTTCCTCCACTGTTATTACTGACTCACAAGATTAAGGTTTTCAAGGCTTGTTGCTAAATGCAGAGAGATCCTGTTGGTTCATTCAGTAGTTCTAGGTATCTATTAACTTCTTTTCTATTAAAAAAAACACCCCACTGTATTTTGATAGGAATTCAGTTTGAGACTGGCTTATGAAAAGGACACTCCAGTTTTTATTGCTGTAGTGGTAATTACCTCTACATCTTATTTTTGTTGTGTCAAGCACACTACCTAAACCAAGGGGGATGACTCAGTTGTGCCATATGTGAAAAGAGCACACGTGGTAAGGCCAGACTTCATTAATGTGGGCAGTCTTTCAGCCCTTGGATAGGAATGTGGAAGTGCTGTTCTGGGGCTTGCATTGTAGCTGTAAAAATAAAGGTACATAAATAGAAGCACATAAAATGCTGTGCTGATCATTCATTTGGACATCCATTAGGTCACTCTGTGGTGAGTGGAAATATTCTTCTTTCCTGGACACCAAAGGAAAAAAGATGCATGTGGCATCTGCCATGATATTAATGCTGTGTTACCAAAGGGCACTGGTGTGGCCAGTTTTAATCATTCAACCCTTTTTCATTGTTTTACCTGTGTGGTGCTTCATTGTGGGAGTCCTCTGCTTTTACTGAGCAAAGGAGAAATATTTATTTAATGAGTTGTAGCAGATTTTTATAGCAAAGGGGTAGAGTAGAGGAACATGACTCGTAGGAAGTAAAAAAGATTGACAAATTCAGTTTAACCATTTCTGTTCCTCACCACAGTCCTTCCCATTTAGGGGAAGGGAAGGAAGTTTGCAGAGGAGAGGGGGCAGAATGTCCTACCATGGATTCCAGAGATATCTCTGCATGGTGCTCCCTGTCTTGACCCAAATCCAAGTGATAAGCAGACAGAGTCCTTTGGAATGTCTCCACTTGGATTCTTGAATGATCACTGTCCATGGCTTTGAAGGTTATCTGCATGGCCAGAATGATCTTTTCTTGTTACTGACCCAAGATAAAATGCTGGGTTTTTTAATTTTTTTTTTTATTTGCATATAACCAGAATAAAGTAGCTGCTATAGTAGGTTATGCTATTTAATTACAGATTTTGATGCTGAGATCTGCAGGATCTAAATCAGGAGGCTGTATCTGGACTTGCTTAAGTTTGGGGCTCAAAGCCAGAACTGATACACGTTCTACTTTTTAAAATGCAAGTGAATGCCTGGAATGGCTCACATTTCTAGGGCAGAAGTTTGAAATAATTAAATTGCAGCAGAGTACACAATGTGGGTGTCTTTGAAGAAGGTACTCCTTGGTAATATGCAGCAGCACTTTTAATAACTTCCCTGTCCTGGGCTGGTTTAGATCCGTGGAGCCAGTTGGGAAATGTGCATTAGCATTGGAGGTTGCCATCTGAGTGACAACAAACAACTCCTGCTTCTGGAATGCTAACAATGACAAGTCATTTGGTACAGCCATTTGCCAGTTTAATGGCTTAAGCAGCTTAGTTTTAATTAAACAGCAGCTTCTGTGTATGATATCAGGGAAAATAATGTTCTGCTTACAAGTGGAGTTGTTTAGTGTTGTCTCTAACTTGCTGGAGACACCAACAGCCTCTTTGTTCCAGCGTTCAGCCAGTGCATTGTCTGCCAGTTCATATCAGAATTTGTCTGCAGTAGAGCAAACAAACCCTTTTGGGGTATGGATGAGCCCTAATCCATTGGTTAAGTGCAAACTCAGGTTTGCCTTAGTGGCAGGAGTTGTTCCTGGGTCCATGGGCTACAATTCCAGGTGTGGTTCTCACAGAATGTGTAGGCTGTGGGATCCTTCACCTCTGCCAAACTCTAGGAGACATCTAGGGACTGACTCATAAAGGGGTGAAATTCCTGCCTCCTGGCAGAAGGTGCAGCTGGCATGAACAAAAAGTGACTGAAGTGTTCAGGGCTGGGTTGGACAGGGCTCTGAGCACATGGAATGTGTCCCTGCCTGTGGCAGGGGGGTTGGAATGAGATGATCCTTCAGGTCCCTGTAACTCAAGCAATTCTGTGATAATCTGCTGTAGGAATGAAGGGTTTGGTGCTCCATCTGAACTTGATTTCACAGAGGGTAAATGACAGTCAGGAGAACCCCCCATGTCCTTCATTCCCTAGAGCCTGGAAGCCGGAAACCCAGTTTTGTGGGGTAGTTGTGCTGAAGTGACAACCTTGTTGTCCTCAGGTGTCATTTTGCAGGTGGCAGATACAAGTTTGGTGGGGACTAACAGAGCAAGGTGGCATTGCCACTTGCAGACACAGTTCCTGTTCTGAATCATGCTGCTTTTCATCCAATACCTTTCCAAAAAGCCTTTTTTTAATTTGCAAGGAATAAATATGTGGCATGGGCTCACTGTATTCTTTGGCTGATGTTCCTTGCTCAAAGATATTGGTGTGACCTGAACTTCTGTGTGGCAAGTGAAGGTCTGACACTTGCACTGTTTAAGATCAGACTTGTGACATCACTTGTAGACAACTGATTATCAACAGCCTTGGTTTCAGAGCCTTCCCTCTGATTTCTGCTACCTGCAAAAGTCAGCCCAAACACTCACTCCATGTTGCCTGATCCTTCTGTGTGCCAGGAGCTGGGAGCTCCAAGGAGGTAGAGAAGGAATTTTCCCACCTTCTTTATTTTTCCTTTTTTTTCCCCATCACTTCCTCTTCAGTCCTCATGTACCTTGGAATCAGTGTTGGCAATTTATGCAAAATCTGATGTTACACCCATGTTAACAATAATAAGGAGGCAACCAGAGGATTTTTGAGGTTGAGGAGGTAATAATGCACAAGGTTTAGCTCAGTTGTGCTTATTGGGGCAAGTGTTGCACATCTTGAATTAGAGCCTCTTGAGACTCAATACAGCCTAACACTGTCTGATTTATTTAATCACATTTACATGAAATCAGATATATTCATCAACAGAGAACATCGTGAGCAAATCAAATGAAAGCATTACTCAACACAATTTCAGGTAGGAGAATGCATCCTGGAAGTTTTCGCTAGTAAATAATCAACAGTTTTGTTGCTTTTTCCAGTTTGTGGTCACTTAAATTCATCAGCAGTCTTCCCTTGGCTTTTCATAGGGATGAAGTCTGGAAGTATGTTGTGACTTCTTGTGGAAACAGAAAAAAAAGTCCCCTATCATGTGTCATTCTCTTAAGAATAGTAAAGATACAACGTTGCTGTTGGAATCACACAGGTATTATAATAATGCCAAATTAGGCATTATTGGGTTTTCATCATCTTGGTGAATCAAGGACATGTTCTTTTTGCCAGTCACAAAAGGAAGATAATACAGAGCCCTTCTCCACGTCATGTTCTCAGAGCTGATGTTCTAAAGCAGTTTATCCCTCCTTTCCCAGAGCTATCTACTTTTAAGGGCTTTGTTTTGCACACTGCTGCACATACATTTGCTGCCTGCATTAGTCATTTATAGTACTTAGATCCTGTAACTATTAAATTGTTAACATTGGGAGCCAGCTATAATTATCTTTTATTATTTTTATTATTATTAATGGGCATAGTGCTTTCTTTCCTCTCTAGCTTTCCTGAATTCGAAGGATCTTTAATGTATCTTACACTGAAGCAGCATCTTTGATCCCTGTTTAGATTGTTTGTTTTCTTAATTCTCTAAAATGCTCACCAAGAATTTTTTGTCTTTGTGATGTTTTTGCTTGCTTTGGATGTGCAAAATGGGTATCCCAGGGAAAAATGTATGGCAAAGGTTTGGTCCTGCAGAATCACCACCTTCCAGGAATGATTCAGACAAGAGCTGCTGTGGCTGCACACCTACGTGAAGCAGCTCTATAAACCTCATGCAAATCCCAATTTCTGTAATTCCTTGTTGGGTTTGAACCCTAAAATAATAAAAGAAAGGCTGGTTACCAGGTTTATTCACTGACTATTCTACTAAATGTTCTTTTTATCCAGAACAAAGAGTTTTCTTCCACTTTTATGTAAAAGGGTGGAAGACCTTAGTTTAACTAAGGCCTTGTTGTTTTTTCTGATCAAAGAAGGCCAGAAAAACCAATAGTTTTGGTCTTATTTCACTTTTATGGCCTTACTTGAATTTTTCCATACCATAGAAACCATAGAAACTAGAGATGCTTGCCTTCAGCATTAATGGCACTCTTTTTCCCAGTTTTTATTGTTGGGTGGGGAAGCTGGAGGGAAGATGATCCTGTTGATGGTGATGTTGTTCACATCTCGGGGAGTATCCATGGACAGACTTTACTTTGAGCTGCTAGTGAAGACCCTGTGGATCTCAGGGGTGGAGGAAGGCTCTCAGCTGTGCCATGGCCAGGCAGGCTGCAGTGGCATCAAGTGAGCTCTGTGCTGATGGTGCTGATCAGTGATATTCTGTGTGTTCTGCAAATTCCTGCAATTCCACTGGTTATTGCTAAGAAATCACAGCAATAACTGTGAAAGGCGACCAGTCATAAACTGCAAATGTGCTGTGCTAACGTTCCATCCTTTGATGGAAAACTCCAGGCAGCCTGGAAGTTAGAAATGACTGCTGGAGATCCCCTGGTGTATCAGCTCTGCCTGGGACTTGATCCTTTTTAACTGTGAGGATTTCTGTCCATAGGACAGCAGCGACTCCCTTGTCTTTCCCCTGTTTGTTGCCTTGGTACTTTGTCATAATTGTTGTAGTTTTAAATATACAATATCATTGTGTTGAGCATGTCTGACCAGCTTAACTCATCAGAAAACCATTTCAGCAGAGGGCTGGGAGCTGATAATGGGTGTACTTTTGCCCTCCTCTCTAGAAGACAGTGGCCACTAAATATAGCAGCACGAGCTATTTTTTTGATTATGTAACATCTCTATCTGTCTGTACTCAGATTAAATAATCTATTTTCTTGGCAAAGCAGTGCGAGTTCATTTTCTGTTATTGATCAACACCATATTTTACCTGTGATACAGATGACTTATTTGTCTTGCTGCCTGTTGGATTGATTTCTGTCACCATTTGGCATCAAGGGAGCTGGCAGTGGTGGGACCTGTACTCACCCAGGGCAGTGTTTAACAATCCTTCTGTGCAGTGTATGGTGGATAAACTTAACACTTTTTGTTACTGTTTTTCAGTCAACATATTGTCTGGTGTTTGTATGAACTAAACTTTTGTTATTTATCATTTACACTCACATTGGCTCTAGTTGATTCCTGATCCCTTGTACCTTTTACCTCCATAGCAGTGGGACTAAGTTTAGCTGTATTCAATACCCTAAAATAACCTACATGGCCAGGGCCTGTGGGAGACTTGTTATTGACCATTTCTTGGAACAAATTGAATAAAAAACATCTCTGGATTAAATTCTTGAGCCTTACAATGTATTTATGCATCCTGCCCATACAAACCTCTCCTTCCACACCTTTTATTTCTGCCATAACATCAAATAAACTCCTGCTGAAAGGTTCAGCCCATGGTTTGGGAGGATTTCCTGCAACCACCAGGAAAGGTGATGAGGAAGGAGACAAGAAGCCCCATCCTTGCTGTTTGTAGAACCCTGGAGGAGCAAAGTGAGGTTCCCTGGAATAATGATTCACTACACAGTGCCATAAAAGGAGCTGAGCCTGGGGAGAACAGCAGAAGGCTAAACCAGCTCTTTTTGGGAAGTTCCAAGGTTTTACACATGCAGAGTGCAGGAGCTGCTGGCACAAACTGTGTGCTTTGGGAAGAGAAGGGGGAATTGCCCTGGGCTCAGACATGGGGGACCACAGAGCTGGGCAGAGTCTGCCACAGCTCAGAATTTGGGTGTTGGAGCAGAGGAGATGCAGGTGGGACACCAGGCAGGGTCACAGGGTCACCTTTACACCTCCCCATGTCCAGGAACAGCAGGGACAGTGTTTGACACTGAGGGTCTAAGCAGGGTGAAATTACTCATTAAGCAGATGCTGGTTTTGTGGCTCTGAGAGCTGTTGGTTACAGAATTAGCCCTGCAGCAAAAGCCAGGCAAATCCAAAAGGTTGGTTGGCATTTCCTTACTTCCCTTCTCTCCTACAGCTGCTTGTTCATGTAGGAAGGATGTTTTTCATCCACTTGAGGATTCTGCTCCAGCAGAAATGTCGAGGAATTGTCATTAGCAACACAAAACTAATATTTCCAGTTCAAACTCCCCTTCTGTAGAAATAACTAAACCTGTTCTATTAACTGTCAAAACAGAATAATCAAATAGTTCCTTACCACGGAGTACAGCGTTAGTCAAGCCTGAAGCTGTTTTATTTCAGCAGCATTTTAAAGTCTCAACAACTGTTGAAAGAGAAATAAAGAATTTGAAAAGTGTTTCTGCAAATAACATTTTAAAAGGTTAAATTAGAAAATCCTGCTTTGCTGTCCTCCAAGGGCTTGCAGTAGTACCTGGTGTTGTTGGGGTTTGCCGTGGAGGACTATTTAAAGTAATTTTGCTGTCTGGTTTGGATTCTGTGTAGACAGGCAATCTGTCAGTCATATTAGTGAGCATCCCTCATAATCCAATCCAAGTGGATGCTAAAGTTGGAAAAAAATGAGCATAGTTACATATTCAGCAGAGATGTAAAAATAAAACCTTCCAGATCCTTGGCTGGCACAGGAGGCTCGAGGGAAGCTCCAGTACAGCAAGTGCTCAATGCCAAATTGTCATCCAGCTCCTTGGCCAGCTCCTGGGGGACTCTGGGGGCTGAGCCTGCTTTTGGGGTGTCCCAGGCAGTGAAGGGAGAGGAGAGAGAGGGAGACAACTCCTTTGTCTGAAGCCCAGGAAGCTGCTCTGTGTTTCAGGGCCCTGCCCACATGAAGTGACAATGAACTGGTGCTCGTGCAGGTTTGGACAACACCTGCTTGTTCTCCTTGCCCTGGTTTGTTTTCCTTATTCTGTGGTCTCACATTCCCTCCTTTGTTTCTTTCTGCCTGGTTTTTTGTTTCTTTTTTTTTTTTTTTTTTTTTTTTTTTTTTGCTGCTTTGTCACCTGGGTCAGCAAGATTGATGCTGTTGATGGCTCTAAAGTGAAGCTGCAAAGTGCTGACATGATTGCCATTTGACAGGAGTGGTGTCTCCATTCAGAGCAAAGCTGGAACAAATTGGGAAGAGAGAAAACCATATTGGTAATTGAATACATTATTATAAAGACAGCAATCATCCTGGTTGTTAATCTTCAGCATAGCTCCCAGGAAAAGTAAAACCTACTCAAAATATAGAATAAGCACATCTCTATTGTGCCTTCTGCAATTTTCATTCCCTTTATTGAATAGAAGGACATCAGTTGCCTTTATCAAAGACCATGTAATGCTATTTTCAATAGCCAGAAGGAAATAACTTGCTTGAGAAGCTAACAGAGAATGGGCACATCACCTGTGTTCATTTCTAAGCCAAGAGCATCTAAAGTATTCTCCAAATACATCTCCCACCTGAACGCTGTGTTACTGCAGAGTCAGTGTTCAGCTTTTCTTTTGCACAACGTGCATGTCCTTTACACTAAGAAAGGCA
This sequence comes from Zosterops lateralis, assembly GCF_965231275.1. NCBI lineage: Eukaryota > Metazoa > Chordata > Aves > Passeriformes > Zosteropidae > Zosterops > Zosterops lateralis. The sequence goes on along the minus strand of NC_139779.1, from coordinate 6,670,374 downwards.
GAAGAAGGTTGCATTTTAATGCATATTCCATCACTAAATAATGCCTTTGTGTTGTCCAGATGCTACAGGTGGTTTGACAATGAAAGCAGGATATTGTTGTATGGGAGTGCCTGTTGGTTAATGTGCTTGGTAAGAAATAGTAAATTGGAGATTATTGGCCTGGTGGACACATTCATTGTGTTTGTTGGCAATAAATCCTTCAGAATGCCATGCAGGATGTTGTCTCACCCTCCACAGCACCAATTACCAGGTCAGACTGGGTAAAGGCAGATAATTAATGAACTTGAGCATTTGGGCTGTGACTGGAACAGGTCTGGCTTTCCCTTCTTTAGGGTGAGGTATTTCCCCTGCTCCCTGTTCAGTCCCTGGGGGATTGCTGTTCTCACAGGGCTCTGTCACTGCTCTGCTGGGAACCAGTAATTTCCCTTTGCTCTGTGCCTGTGCAGTGACACCTGTACACAGAATTCTGGCTGTGCTCTCTCGTGTCAAACTGGCTTCAAGCTGTTGCTCTGAGGATAAACTGGGGGGAATTAGAATAAAGCTTTTATAGGTTCTTACAGTGATGGACTAAGACACAGAATAAATAAGAGGAATGAGGGCAGAAATCAATTGATACCTAATTTTTCCAAATTACTGAGCTCCTCTGCTCTCTCTGTGGTTAAGGAGGAGATGCTGAGTGTCTCTGGAAAGAAGCTCCTAAAGATTAATCTGGAATATGAATGTTGATACAGTGAAAATTCTGAACGGTCTCCAATTTTTTGAGGTTGTTTTTGCTCTAAAGAAAACAAACAGAGAGAAATCTGTGATTTTGGCAATGGTCTAGTATGAGGGAAGATTGTTCATTTGGGGGTTGTAACTGCTCAAAAACTAAAGAGATTTTTCAACTGTGATGTGGTGATTCTAATTAAAAAAAAAAAAAAAAGAAAAAGCCAGCAATCCCTCCCCTATCCTTGACAAGATATTTATCCTTATTTTACACATTGTAACTGCAGTGATATTATTAAGTCAATTTAAATATTTGTGTGTATTTTTAAGGAACTTTAATCAAAGCACAGACAATTCTTCCTGCTGATTCTTTAATCTAAAATATTGCCATTCCTATAGAAGAGAATGACACTTAAGATGCCTGCAATTAAGGTTTCTAATTTTGGCTAAACCATCTATTTTAACTCCATGAGTAAAAATAGGTAAATCATTGCAAGGTTTTTATTTTCCAAATATCAAACTACTCCTATTATTAGTAGTAGTAGAATAGAATACTACTATAATAGTAGTAGAGTAGTAGTATAGTATGACAGTAGTAGAGTAGAATACTCCTATTATTTTTTATTATCATTATTAAATGTATAAATATATATAAAATAATTTTGGTTTATATATTATAGTTTTGGTTTATACATTATTATTTATATTATTTATGTCTACATTTAATAGTAATGAATTTATTTTAATATATAAATATTAAAATTAAATTATAAAATTATTTTGGTTTGTATATTATTATTTGTATTATTTATTTTTATAGATATAATAGTAATTGATTTATTTTAATATATAACTATTTAAATTATTATGAAATATATAAAAATTAACTTTATTTAATTAGTTGAAGAAACAATTGTAAAAGAGCTTATGTGAGTTGTACAAGCAGAATTAATAAGATTTGCTCTTTTAGGAAGCTTTTATTTTATACTTTCTTATACTTTTTTTTTCAAGTAAAATAAAAACTTTTAAAAAAGGCAAGTCCTGAAAACCTGGCGGGTTCTGCTGCTGTGCCCTGGAAGCAGAGCAAGCTGTTTGTGCATCCACAGCCCTGCAGGACCACAGCCTTTATCCCAGTTTCCCAAGGTACAGGAGCCTCCAGGAGCTCTGTGGTACTGCCAGCCTCTTGCAGCTCAGCACTTCCCCTCCTAAATTAACTTGGAATGATTGACTTGGGCAGTAATTAACAGCATTAGAGATCCTCGGCATGGGGAGCTCTGGTGGAGCTGGGGACGGGAGGAAAGGCAGGCAGAGAACCCATTTGAAGGCTGTAGGTTCATCAGCCATGTCTCCATGGCTGGAGAGGGTCTTTAATCTGTATTTTCCTGCAATTTGTGGGTGGGAGGTGAAGAGGATACATTGAGGGAGGGACCTGGAGGTGTCACAGGAGGAAGCAGCAATGGGGGCAGCTAAAAAGGCCCAGATGGCCCAGCTGATAGTGTTACAGTAGGTGCTGTCTAAACAACTCCATGGGAACAATCAGAGGGAAGCGGGGCTTTGTTTGGGCCCTGGGGAGGATGTTTTTTATCCCTGACTCACCTCCAGCAGCACCTCAGGAAGCAGCTCTGGCTGGCAGGTGAAAGTGCTCCCAGCAGAGCAGGCTGAGCCATGGCCCTGCTCTGTGCAGGGAGGATTTCCTCACAGCAGCAATCCCACAGTCACAGAAATGGGGCAGAACCCACCTGACTCCACCACTTCAGAGGTGCTCCTTAGGTTTCTTTCTTTCTTTTTTTCCAGTTAAAACCCAGCCTTGAACTGGGTTTCTTACAGCATCCAGTTCAAAGCTGCTTTTTGGAGCAAATTGCTATCACCCAAATCTGTTAAAGTCTATTAAATCTTCCTCAGATGATGTTTAATTGGGGAACAAATTAACTGCCAGCTGAAGTTCTGTGAGCAGACTGCTCAAATGCTCAACTCCTGGCAAGGGGAATAAACACCCAGAGAGCAAGGAATGGACCCAGAGCCTCCAAGTGATTCCTGCCCTGCAGGAATGTGTTCTGGAAATCAGGGAAGTGTCAGGATTTACAGGATTTACTTAAACTTAGTTTAAGTTAACTTTAACTAAGTTACCAATAATAAAACAATCACGTCCCAAAATGACTTGTAAAGGGTGAACTAGAATTTCTGCCGGTGTGGACCACAAACCCACCAGTAGAATAAGGGAATGGAAAAGAATCCAGTGTCTGGTGTGAGATGCACATTCGTCCTGCTTTGTCAGAAAAACTGAGGGGATGGAAAAGCTGGGAACCAGTGAGGAACTTGCTTTGTGCAGGAGGAGAGCAGCTTTCCTAATAGAAAAACCTCTAAAGCTCAATCCAAATGTTTGGGTTCTCAGGAAACAATGATTTCATCAGCAAATCTAACTACAGAGTGAGCCCAAAAGATGCTAAATGAGGAGAGTTTCAGAGAGCATAAGGTTTAAAACAGTGCTGCTGCCTTGATGTGATTAATAAGGCTGCTGATATCCCACATCTTATCAGCTGACTCTAACACTGGTTTGTATATTTGTTATCTCCATTCTGCATTGTGGTGTGGGTGGAAAAACAGAAATACCATGGAGGCGACAGGAAACAAAACACAAATAATCAAACTTGTTTATCACTAGAGCATTAAAATGGCTGCTGTGGCAGACACCAGATGAATTATGCAATACATAACTTAATTCTCTGGGCCACAGATGTTTCATTTTTCCTGCAAGGAGCTGATTGAACCTTGAATGACAGTTTCAGGCAGTCTTTGATTGCTCTGTGGGTCACATGCTTGATATGACCTGCATTTGAGTTGCATTCTATATGCTCTTGCTTTATAAAACATGTAAAATTGACATCATGTTGGCTGCTCAAGGCCAAGTCAGGAGTAATTCCATGGGTTTGATATGCTTTGAGTGCAAGGAAGGGAGAGGGAAGGGTGCCTGTGTTTAAATTCTGGTGTGTTATTGAGTCAGCTGAAGTCAGGAGAGGGGAATTGCAGAGAGCTCTTTCAATTTGTAGCAGAAGGCACGAGGAAATTGGGAGTTTGCTGCATCCATGTCATCTCAACGTTGTTAGGAAATTCTGTTGCATCAGGAATGGCTCCTGCTTCCCAGGGCAGTGCTGGGAATGTTTGTCTAAAGCTGAGCACAACCTGGAGGTTTTGTTCTCCATCCTGCAAATCTGCTGGGCCTTGTGCTGCAGCAGCACCTCAATCTCAGGGGCTCAGCATGGCTGAGATTCTGACATAAATACATGAAAAATCAGAGATCAGAATGTTCTTCCTTGCTGTTCCCCATAAAGGCAGGTTGAAGGATCACAACAGAATGGAATTGCAGGACCTGCAGAATGGAGCCCACAGCTCCAGAGGTACCAGATTTCCCACCAGCTCCCTCAGGAGTTGGTGGAAATAGATTTTTAGACAGGATTATTTGTTTCTGCAAATTTCAGGCGCAAAACTTGTCTTGAGTTTCAGCACTTTCTTTGAACTCCACTGTGGCCCAAAGGATTGGGACCTGTGCTCTGAGATGGGAGGAAACCCAGAACGATCCAAATCTGGACACTCCTAATTTCTGATTTTAATGCAACTCACAGGGCTTTGCAGGGTGAAGCAAAAACACCTTGAAAGAAAAAATATCTGATTTTAAAAAAAGGATTTCTTGCATTTCTTTTCCTCTTTGTGACGGGCAGCATGATTGCTGGTCATGGAGAGAGAGATGGTCATTCAAGAGATCTGTTCCTAGGGAGAGAAAAACACAATGAGAGCTGAATAAGAGATTTTTAAATGAAGGATTAAACAGTCTGGGGAGCCAAAATTCATACTGGCCACAGTGCAACATGTGCAAATATGTGCCACATAAGAAAATAGGATTGCCATCAAATAAAAATGATGGATCATCTGTTTATATATTGGGTTTTTTTTTTTAATCCAACCAATACATCTTTTCTTTCTTCCAGCTGCTTACATTAAGTGTTCTCTGGTTTGCCAAGTGTGCCAAGGTTGTGTGTGTGTGTGACACTGTGGGAATTGCAGCTCTGGGGTGCTGTGAGTTGACGTTGTCTGTAACATATAATCCTTATTTTTCCTCTTTGCCTTTTATTGAGCATATCAATTAGTGTCAGTCATATCAATTTCTCTCCAGAAATGATTAAGAAAACACTGATGATCTTTAGAAACTGTTCCCTCGTGTATCACTGGAATAAAACCGATTTCTGTGCAAACATGATTGTTTTATCTCTGAAATCCTGATTTAAAACATGAAGAGAAAACAAAATGCTGTTCAGGTTTTCTTGGAAAGCACTTTTCATATGGATTGAAAGAGATTTTATTCTATAGGGTCTTTTCTCTCTAATGATTGAGATGATTCTTGTTTTGTCAGGGTGCTGCTCAGTATCTTGGGCTTTATAAGCAGTTTCTTTAACCTTTTTCAATATTTGATGATCACTTGGCACCTTTCAAGCACTCTGGTTTATTTGAAGCTCATACCTGCAGCTGGTGTGGCTGCTCAATCCTGATGTGCTTAATGAGGAAATGTTTCCCTGAGATTTATTTCCCTGGATCTGTGCGTGGGGGCAGCGAGAGGAAACCGGGGTGGATTCTAATAAAACAACAACAACAACAACAAGGGAAAAGCCTTGGGTCTCTCTGCTTTCTACTGAGGGAGGAACTTGATTTAGTGCAGAGGGGTCTGGGCAGTGTCCAGTGGACCTTTCCCCACTCCCAGATTAGTGCAGATGACATTGGGTGTAATCACTGAGCACCTGAACCCAATCTGCCTTTGATATCTCAATTTAAACCTCCAGTCTTTCACTGCTTAGCAAAGAGGGGATTTTTTTTTTTCTTCAATTGAGTTCCTAGGAAAGGAAACACCCAGTTCATTACTAAACTTGGTGGATTTATGAATCCCTGAACAGAGAAATTCTTTTACAAGAGGCCTGGATTTATATGACACTGGAAAAAGGATTATCTGATCTGGAGATCCTTAGAGGGTTGCTCTGAAAGGAAATATTAACCTATAGCTCTTGCAATTTGAAAAGTAGATTTAAGAACTTAGCAGTAAAAAGTGTGTGAGATCTTCCCCTTTGACATGTTATGCTAAAATCACTTTTTGTTTAGTTCTTTGTACAACCTTTCTGCCCAATATTCCATCTTGTACTGGCAATAAAGGTGAATTTACCCTCTGTGGATGTTTATTGGATTGGAATAATTATGAATTCTAAAAAAAACATGTAAATGTGTGTACAGTGATACTCATAAAGTGCCAAAAAATAAAATTAGTGGCTTTTTTGTATTATCTTCCTTTGGAAACTTTCTTAGAAAGTGTTTGTTTGTTTGTTTCTTTCTTTCCTAGAAATCAGGCAAAAAATCCTGGGCACCTTGGCAGGTCACTGAGGAGCGGGGATTAGATGAGGGCATCCACAGCAGAGCTTAGGAAGTGCTTTCAATTTGGGTGGGGAGTTTGTCATCCCTCTGCTTTGCTTAAAGAAAAAAATAAAATTGAATATTCAAATGCTGGAATGCTCTTGTGCCCTGAGTGAATGCCGTGATCATTGGGCTGCAGGCAATTCTGCCATTGTTTAGTGATCCGAAATTGCTTCCTAGACCCAGGAATCTTCCCTGATAAAAATTTCATTGAAACCTGGGAAAAAAAAAAAAATCTGTGCACTGCCTTTCGCTCTTTTTTTTTTTTTCTTTTTTTTTTTTTCTCCTTCCTTCCTTTAAATGTTTTGCCCCTCGTTCTTCTTTTCTTCCCTTCCCAAATATCCCAAATAACCTCACATTTTTGGCCTTGTGCTGGGTTGCACTGCCTGTGATTTTAAGAGGCTGAGTTGTTTACCTAATTTGGCCAAAATCTGCTCTGTGCCGATCACAGATATACATTACAAGGAGGACTTTTCTCCTTTTTTTTTTTTTTTTTTTTTCCCTTAATTAAACATAAATGCACATTAGTTGATAATGTCTGCTTTTAGTTTGAAATTGCCTGTGTAAATGTTTGGGTAATTAGAACATTTTAACAAGCCCCACTGGCTCCATATACCATTTGCTCTGACTAGTAAACTTTTACATGTTTATAAAGAAAACAAATGTGTGGGGAAGAAAAAAAAAAAGTTGTTTGTTTTTTGCCAAACCAAAGTATTAATCTGCCCTGGTAGGGAAGTTTCTTGGCCATGCCACTGCCTGCAATTTCCAAAGTGTCATCTGTATTTTTCAGTCCTTCCATGTATAAAGAATCCAACAGCAGTTTCCTTCAAGGTTGAGTAAGTTTGAATCTTTAGGGGGCTGTAGCCACAAGATTTGGCAAACCATTCACTTGTCATGTTAATAAAAAAGGAATTGTTTCTGCCTCTTTAAGCTAGTAGCTAAATGAAGGGCTTGGATCAAGTGGATTTTAATCATAAAGTCCAAATTCTTCTTGCTTGCAAGTGAATAACTTTGGGGTGTTCAGAGTTTTCATCTGATTTAATTTTATTTAGAAGAAGAACTGAGCTTCTTCCCTGTTACCAACCCTTGAATTTGCTGACTTGTTGTGCTGTTCAAACCTAATCTGTTTTCTTGATCTTAAAATGAAAATCGAGCCTTTCGGTACTTTTTATTTTCCCTAAGCAGTTGAACTGAAAAGTGAGGTGGTTTGGGTTCTTTTTTTTTAACTTCTTAAGTTGTTTTTTATAGATGGCATGTTAGCTTTGAGGGCTGTTTCGTGACTGGTAAAAGCTTATACCTTGTAAAATCCATAGCTTTTAATGCATTTTGTTTCTCACTTCAAACACAGCACTGAGACAAGAAATAATAGAATATTTCATGGTCATGCTGTTCCAACAGTTCAGATTCTTTTTACATGGCAATGCTGATTCTGTAGCTCCAAGTGCTTGGGCTTAAAATTTGATTTCCTCAGTTCCTTAGTCTGAAAACGTTGAAACTTAGAACAAGCTGTAATACACCCTGAACTGTCTTGGTTACATGATTCCTTTTCCTCTACCACGGAGATTACAAGTAACTAGATCAGATAAATGGTTGTATTATCTGTGGAATGCAAAAACACTGGGTAGATAACATTTGTTCCTGAAAACAGCTTTTCCCCACTCTCCTTCTCATGATCTGTGTTAATGTTTAGAAGGTATCACCCTTGACCAAACCTGATAAATGTTGGGTCACAATGTGGAAATCTGGTGTAACTCACCACAAATATCAATGTATTTGAGCAAAATATCTTCTTGTTATTAATTACCCTCATTCTCTGTATCTGAAGAAAGAACTTTTCTCCTTGCCTTGGGGTGATGGGGAAATTGAGATATTCATGAGGGGCTAAAGTGTGTGTTCCTTCAGGAATAAAGAAAGTAAAAAGTGAAATACTGAGATCTCTGGCTCCTAAAAGTCAGTTTAGTTCATGTGGGATGACTTTGGTCACAGGAAGATTCTGGGTAACTACAAATTTGTTGATTAGGTGAAGAAATTCTTCCCTGTGAGGGTGGGAAGAGGGTGCCCAGAGAAGCTGTGGCTACTCATGGATCCCTGGCAGTGTCCAAGGAGAGGTTGGATGGGGCTTGGAGCAACCTGGGACAGTGGAAGGTGTCCCTGCCCATGGCAGGGGTGGAACAAAGTGATTTTCCAAGGTCCCTTCCAAGTTCCCTTCAAGATTCCCATCAGATTTTCAGTGCAAACCTGCGAGACAAGCCTGGAGCTGGATGCTGCTTTGCCTGCCAAGTTGTTCCATTGAAATAAAGAGAAAAATTGAAATAGGAAGGACTGAAAATGAGCAAATGTAGTGGAGGGTGAATACATCAAAAATGACCTGTGTGGGACTCATTCAGTGAGCCAAGCAGAGCTGCCTCGTGCCTGACAGGTCTGAATTTGACACAGTCCTTTGTAAACAATAAATCAATGCAGGTTGTTTCTGTGAGTGCACAAAAGGTGTGAGAACTGTAATTTATTTTATAATAAATACTTGTGCTGAGCAAACAGTGAATGCAGCTATTAGAGACTTTCTCAAATAAGTGATTTTAGGCTGCTGAGTGCCAGCTACTGATGTGGTAGTCAAGCTTTTAAAATGAAAAGCCTGAATTCCTTTTGAAGATTCTCCTGAATGCTGTTGACACTTGTGCTAGGAAAGAATACAGAGTAATTTAATTCATTACTTTACTTAAAGATAACGTTTATGGTTGCAGCATTACCTTCCATCAGTGTGCAGACTGCTAGGCTGGAGGTGTTTATTTGAATTTTTTTGGAGATGTTGCATCCTTTTATTAGGTGTGCTGGAAGGATTGGGAGAAAAAAACGTAGGAGGGAAAGGGGAGTTCAGGATCAGTCAGCTGGTGTGTCTGGATCCAAGGACAAAGGGACAATTTTGCCTTTGGCTACAGTTTGACACTTTACTGGATTCAGTCAGAATTATCTGCGCATGCTGAAGGGCACAAATGTCATTTTTATGGCATTCTATATCCTCAGTTGCTTTTTTTTTTGTAATTGGCTGTGTATCCCAGTGCTGTAATAGAGCTCTTAAATCCTGACCCTGGCCAGAATGGGACACAAATACCAGTATTAATATTTCTCTCCATTTTAAATGCAGGGTTGAGTCTTTTCACTTTGTTTTTTCCATCACCATCTTGTGTTTCCCTGGCAGCCACCCACCCACCTTCCCTGTGGCTCGGGGTGCTCCTCTGCTTTACTGCTCTTGGTCCCCTCTCCCCTTGGTCTCAGATATCCCTCTGTTCCTTCCCTTGCTCCTCTGTTTTCTCCAGTTTCCTGACCTTTGGCTCTCCTTACCTTGCCCCTTTCAAGGTGGCTGAAGGTCCTTGGATGGGTCCAGATTCCCTCTCACTTCCACCCTTTCCCACTCATCTTTTCTCCATCAGAGTCATTTTCCTTTCTGCCAGAAAAAAAGTTTCCCTGGCTGAGCTGAAACCCCACCTCCTGCTCCCAAAGCCAGGCACCCTTCCTTTCCCAATCCCAGGGGTTTTTGCTTTTGATTATTCCACTCCTCTCAGGTGCTGTGTTGTTCCAGACCTTTGGCTGGTACCTGGCACCCCCTGTTTGGGTGGAAATGCAGGGATTTTATTTTCCAGAGGAGAGGAAGCTGGATTGGCTTCAGCTGGAGCTGGCGTGCTGGGATGGGACATTCCCAGCTCTGCTCTGGGAGCTGTGTGACATAACCCAGACTTCATTTACTGGCTCCATATAACCTGAGGCATTCACACATAAATTGAGCCCTAATGCAGAAGCTTATATAAAGAGGATCCTTAAACTATCCTGGCTAAAAATATTTGTGAAGTGCTGGGAAGCATCTTTTCAGTGTGTTGGGATGCTCTCTCCCTTCATAGCTCTGTTACTGATGTACAGTGGGGTCACCTGCATGGGCTTTGGGACATGTCATTTCCATAAGTGGGTTAATAAGTTTTTTGGGCTTGGAGTCTAAAGCAAAAGATGTTTCACACTGCAGAGGCTAAAGAGATGGAAAGTGTTATTGCAGGCTGATGTTAATGTGCCCAGGTCGGCCTTGTGGCTACTCTCTTGAATCCTTTTTTGCCCAGGCAGTGGTTGTTCAGTTCAGTAAGTAATGACCATTATTTATTAATTCCAAACATGGTGTGCAGGATTTCTGCCCAGTGTAAGAGCACATTAGCTTCTCCTGCACAAGAAAACACATGTTAATCTGTTTTCCATTATTGTCCAAAAGACTTTTTCAGAAGGCAGTTCATGTTGCCTCAACAACATTAAAGGCTGTAATTAAAAATAATTTTCCATTAATTTATATACATGCACATTTACTTATTATGATCTTTTGCTGCATTTCCCTAAGTGTACACCCAAAAGCCTAAAATGCTATTGAGGAATAAGTCAATATTCACTGTAATGATCCAGTGTGGAGTGTGCCAGAACCCTGATGTACTTCAATTAACCATCTTTCCTAACAAACACCTGCACAGGGGAAATGGATCTTCTATGGGAATCAGCAGAAAAATAAACCCTGACTTTTCTGCATGGGCAGAGGAAGGGGATTCCAGTATTTCACAGCTTTTACTCATAATGATCTGCTACAGATTAAAAACAAAAACCAGACATTATGGTGTTGGCAGATTGCAAAAGGACTTGCTGGTAAAGCTGCTGTTCAGAGATGAGGACAGTGTTTATTGCTTCCATATGCTCCAGGCATACAAGACAGGCAAAATGTCTGGGGAGAATAATATGTCTTATTATATTGATACAGAACATTCTTTAGGGCTGTCAGCCCATTTTCCTGGTACCTTTCCCAGGTGAGAGCCTGAGTGGGAAATATTTGCCTATGATTGAGCATGAAGATAAGAAAAGATTGCTTAAGGTTTGGAAGGATTGGCTCCATTTCTGAAGTATTAGAAATTATGGTTCTTGAGGGGTCAGGTCTGGGAGCTGCTCCCTATACAGGGATCTGAGGGATCTCTTTTTTCCTTGACTATTTGTATAGTTTTCAACCCTTTGACTTTCCAATTCAGTTTTGCAAAGTGCCTTAGGAGTCTAAATTTAGAGTTTGATAAATTCTTGTCAAAAAAACCCCCTCCTTTCCACATAATGTAAAATTGAATTTGTTGATCTCTTTGACCTCTTGATAGATATATGTGTATGTATGTGTACACACACACACACATACATATATCTATATCTATATCTATATATATCTATATATATATATTTAGCCAAATTAAGAACCAAACTTCTGGGCACACTGAAACAGAGGAGTAGCTGGTTGCTTTTGTGTATTTGGGGAGGTGACTGAAGAACTGCAGTCTTTGGTTCTCCATAATTATCACTTGGGAAGCATCTTTACATGTTGGAAAAATGACACTACCTGGAATTTTGGGGAGTAAGACCTTCAAAGGTCCAATGAACATGCTCAGATATCAGTTTGCCTATTGCATTGCAAGACGGGGAACAGGCAAAGGAATTGGAGATTTGCAGACTGGGCCAGAAAACTCCAGAGGATCTCACCAGTCAGGAGATGAACTGCTCAATCCTGCTGTGTCCTTTTACAAATAAATATCGACAACTGGTGGTGTTGGTGTGCCTAGGCTCGTGCAGCAGCCGTTCTCTGTGTGATAACAAAACTTCTCCTCTCTTGTTCTCCCAGGGCTGATGAAATGGAGATGATCATGACAGACCTTGAAAGAGCGAATCAGGTAGGATTTTAACTGAGTCCCCCATAAAATCCTAAGTGTGACTTTGATTATTCTTTTCTTTAATTCTCTTTTGGATTTCGTGACAGTTCTTTTACATGCACTTCGCAGCCATAACTGCATAGAGTAAGAAAATATGCAAATTTGGAGCAAAATACAGCTCTTCAGGGATGCTCTGTAAGGATTGTGTGCACAGTAGAGCAGTGCTTGCCATATATTTACCTTCTAATAATTTAAACTTACATTTCCCACTGTAGTTATTCTTGGCTTTTTGTTTCCAAATCCATTGTGTTGGCCACTGCTCAGACATGCAGGTGAATGGTTTGCCCAAATTAAAGGGCCAGGGCTGCAGGTTTTGAGGACTTCTCCAAACTTTTTTTCTCCCCCTCCCCTTCCTTTTCTGCTATGTTTTATTGGCATATTAATTTTTAGCAAGGGCTGGATCGGACTGTTCTTTCTGTCCAGGACCACAAAGAAATTGCCATTTGTTCCTGCAGATGTTAATTTGGGCTGTGAGATGTCTCTCTGGCCATCCCTCACAGTGCACACACTCCTGACACCAGTGGCAGAAATACTGAGTTTTAACAAACCCAAGAGCCATGCAGAGAACCCTTCTGAGTGAGAGAGGTGGTGGAGGAGATGATTGTGGCCGTTCAATGACAGTGGAAATTCCACAAGCCACTGGGTGATGGTTTCACAGAGGGAAACCTCAGCCAGGCATTTGCGTATCAGTGAGCTCCATTAACCCCTCTGCCCCTACAACCAGAGATTGCAATCTCAGATCTCCCAGGCTGTGGATTTATAATCCAGCTGCAGTTTGCCTAAGAGCAGCTCCATTCCAGGAGGAATAGTGGCAGCTCCTTCCCCTCCCTGAGTCCTGCTGTCAGCAGTGGCTGTGTGAGCCAGACCAGGTCACTGATCCTGTTGAAAATGTACCCCCTGCTCCAGCTGCTGTTTTGTTTTGTCTTTTCCCTTTTGCCAGATCAGCTTTCAGCCCCCACACTCCCCTGCTGCAGCTGTCAAGTCTACAGCAAGTGCTGTTGGCCTTTACATTATTTCTTGGAAAACTGGAGAAATACAAATCACAGAATGATTTCCACTGGAAAAGCCCTCCAAGATCACCCAGTCCAATCATCACCCAGCCCTGCCAGGGCCATCACTAACCCACATCCACAGGGCTTTGAAATCCCTGGAGGAATGGGGACACCACCTCTGCCCTGGGCAGCTGTGCCAGGGCTGGACAACCCTTTCCATGAAGAGATTTTCCCTGATAACCAACCTAAACCTCCCTTGAGGCTGTTTCCTCATGTCCTATCACTTGCTACCTGGGAGCAGAGCTCAACCCTCACTTAAAGCCTCCTTCCAGTTTTAGGGAGAGAGAAAATCCCCCTTGAGCCTTTTTTTCCCCAGGCTGAGCCCCCCCAGTGCCCTCAGCCACTCCTGATGCTCCAGACCTTTCCCCAGTTCCCTTCCCTGGACACACTCCAGCATCTCAATGTCTTAATGAAGCCAAAATCGTATTTGTAAGTTGTTGAGTTGATTATTTAGTCAGTAAAAAGCAAATTGGTGTTTGTACAGTGGGTTTTTAGTTCTGTCAAAGAACTTTTGTAGACGGCATTAAATATTTATGAAAGTGCTAGTAATTATTTGAAAATGTGTAGACTTTTTAGAAATGATGTAGGTGTTAAAAATGTTTTGGTAGAATTATTTTGTGATTTTTGCAAAGGCAGTACATTTTGCAGTGATTTAGCCAGTAGTTGGTTTTTTTTCCCTCAGTCTAAAGGGGGCTGTAGTTAAAGAACAGGTATTTCTGAATTGCTTATTGCCTCCTAAAATGGATTATACCTATTTATCCAGAAGTGCTATTTTTCTATCTAGCTGGTACAAAGCTGCAATGTGGGTTGTTTTGGGTTTTTTGGGTTTTTTTACTTCATTGTGGTGCTTTTCTTGTAATTAGGTAAAATTTATAACTGCTTATGTGCATAACCCTTAGTTTGGTTGTAATTCTACAAAATCTGACTGTACATTTTACCTGCACGCTGTTCATCTGACTGTTGGAAAGCCGGAGGAGGGGATTCAGTCTCCCCTTTCCCCATCTCCCTCTTCTATTCCTCCCCCTCTGACTGCTGTGCTCCCATCCCCTCCCAAACAGCAGCTCTGGGACCCCTCACTGAGCCCCCTGAGCTCAGGAAGTGCAGGAAAGGCTGGATTTGGGATGGAGAGGCCACATTTGTTCTCTGTGGATGTAACAACTTGAGGCAGCTCAACAGAACATGGGAGAAGCCACTGAAATCACAGAATCATGGGATGGTTTGGGTTGGAAGGGACCTTAAAGATCCACCAGTGACAAACTGTCCCAGGTTGCTCCAAGCCCTGTCCAACCTGGCCTTGGGCACTGCCAGGGATCCAGGGACAGCCACAGCTGCTCTGGGCACCCTGTGCCACAGCCCCTCACCTTTAGAGGGAAGAATTCCTTCCTTACATCCCATCCATCCTGTCCTCTGGCAGTGGGAAGCCGTTCCCTGTGTCCTGGCCCTCCATCCCTTGTCCCCAGTCCCTCCCCAGCTCTCTTGGAGCCCCTTTAGGCCCTGGAAGGGGCTCTGAGCTCTCCCTGGAGGCTTCTCCTCTCCAGGTGAGCACCCCCAGCTCTCCCAGCCTGGCTCCAGTTCCTTGGCCTCCTCTGGATTTGCTCCAACATTTCCATGTGTTTCTTGTGCTGGAGCCCCTTGGTGTCCCCATGAGACACAGAGGGACTCTGTTGCCTTGGAGGAGATGGAGGAGGGGAGGGCAGCTTCACCTGGAGAGAGGCAGGAGCTGCTGCAATGGCTCAGCCCCTTTGCCTGTGTGATGCTTTACCCTTATAAAACACTTTGATGAATTATATCTAATCTTTGTAGCAGCAATTCCTGTGTTTTACCTCTTCATAGTTGAAAAAAAAAAATAAAAAAAGGAATTAAATCTATTGCACAGGCCAGAAAGTGAGTTTGCATCAGGCTGAAGTGTTACAATTGCAGAAACAAGTACTTAACCTAATTATGTATTTAATAGTTAAATTAACATTTCCTTTTACCATTTCAGTAAGTGCTCATTCCCCATTATTAAGGCTACCTTTAAAGAGTAGTGCTCAGCACGACTCCTGCTTTGTTCAGGGACTGCCTTGCTGATGTGGATGTGATGTTTTGCTGCTCTGGAATTAGCACTGACCCAAACTCTTGGGATTCAGAGCACAGATTTACCTGTTTCCACTAAAAATGTGGGAAAAGGAAATTGTAAATATTTGTATATCTGACATTTCTTGAAAATGCCTTCCCCAATAACTGCCCTTTTTAAATCCAGAGCTGACACTTCACAGCTTCCTTTGCTGTTGTGAGGACTCCTCTGTGGCTCCTGAGATGTGGGGAGTGCCTTTCCCCCTCCACTTCTGCAGGAACAGGGGGTGAATGTGCTCTCTGACCCTGGTCCAAGTGTCCATAAATATGATTAAATCCATGGGGACAGAGCTGATGTTATGGTTCCCACCCCCATGTCCTGTGGGATGAAGCAGGGACCATTCTTACCTTCAGCAGCATCACCTTTCTTCTCTCAGTGGTTTTTCTCACTTGGATCCTCAAGTTTTTTCATGCAGGAGCTTTCTGGGCTATTTTGCATGATACCAACCCCAGAACAAATTACTGGCTCATCAGAATAATTGCCTTTAAATGCCAATGAGCTTTGCAATTTTCTGCTCAGAGAGAGGGAGGGGCAGTGACCACAAAGCTCCCTCCCTCTCCATTGTGTCATTAACACAAGGTGTAAACTGAATTTTCCCACAAAACATAACAGTGGGAGAAATTAATCCCTGGCTGGAGCAGAGGTGGGTGCTGGAGATGAGGAGTGGTGACAGCCTCTTCTTCCTCAGCTGCTCCTCCAGGAGCTCAGGGCCATTAATCCATCATCTTCAGTGGGGTTTTATGGCAGAGATCAGAGTACACCAAGTTACACCCTCACTGTGAGGGTGACGTGGGTGTAACCCTTCCCTTTGGAAGTCCTGAGAGGGTTTTTTAATATAAAATGTGCATTAAAATGCAGCTGTAGCTGCCTCGAGAGGAGCTGTTAGTGCTGCCATGGAGCTTTAGGAGGGATGTAGGGTCTGAAGCCAAAACCCCCATTGGTTTCATGGTAAAAGATGCAATTCCATCATGTCCCAGGCAGCAGGAGAGGTGTGGCTGCAGGATCCCTGTCCATCCCCTCCTCATCCTGTGCGGGAGCTGAGGGCACAATAGAGCCAATACAATAGGAAGGGCTCATGTTCACTTTATTAACCCAGCAGTTCAGTGACAAAACTTGATAACATAACCCACCAGTTCCCCCTGCATTTCCATGAAGATTTAATAATGCTGTAGTTTGGTGAAGGGACTCGTTTTATTAAGATTTCATTTTGCACAATAAATCACTGCATATTTTCTGATATGCTACGAAGTATAAGAATAAATAATTAAAACTAAACTACCCGGACTTGTCAAAATAAATGATTTATCATAGTTTGGGATACAGCATCTTTGAATTTTTTATTGTTTGATTCCCAGACTATTCTAATTTCCAATCAGGGAAGTTAATGAAGCTCCAGTATACATTTCTGCATTCACAGCAGTTACAGTTGTGTGACTGTTTATTTTAGACAAATATTTATGGTTAGCACTTTCCTGTACCTTTTCAAGTTTACACCTTCCCAGTAAGTGTTTATGGCAGCAAAGTTCTGCTGCCAAAATGAATCTTTTGGGACGACAAATTTATTCAAATGAATTATTGTTCTGTTTCTGTACTTCATCCAGGAACCTGGAATCAGCCAGTTGTGCCTGAGAAAGGCAGAGGTTTTTGTTGGAAAGAATAACTCCCAGGTTGTGAAAACAGAAATATTTAAATATATTTAAATATTTAAATATATTAAATATATTTAATTTTTTTTAATACAGCAGCACTCATTTTAAGGTTTTAATATTGGGTCTAAATTTGTGGCTTCATGTCATTGATGTGTCCAGATCTCTTTTCTGCCTTTATACATTGATCATCTGGTTAAAAGAAAATAAAATCTAATGGGCTTTGGAATTTGAGCTTCCTGTAAAGAAAAAACTGCTTTTTCACTTTTAGAACAAAAAGAGGAGAACTTTGGTTAGAGTTGTTTGATCCTGGGTTATTGTCTTTTAATCTGAAAGGGGAGGATGTAGATTTGAAAAGCAAACTCAAGGATAGGTATCCTTAGATTTTGACAGTGATAAGAGAAAGAAAATGTGAGACTTATTTTGTGTGTGTGTGTGGACTCTGTTGTGTAAGCTATAGAAGAGGAATTAATTCATTTTTTCTTCTGTTATCCCTTTGGAAAAGCCCAATGTTTCCATTGGTTTTCTTTCCATCTTCACAGTGCTGATAGTGCTCCCAGATTTCTACTTCTTATTTTTTCTGGGGAAAGAAAGTCAAATATAGAAACTTCTAATACCAATAAATCAAGAAAACTGTACTTTCTAAAATATAGCAGCTTTTATTAAAGAATCTAGACTGGATCAATATCATTTATTCCACAGAAATGTAGTGTTGGGTTTTAAAGTGTGTAGAGGAAGAGTTAGTGAATTTGAGCATTTTTTGGAGCCAAACTGCCACTAAAATACATAAAACAGTGTCTGCTATAAAAGTAGAACGAAAACCTCGCCAGAGTGTTTTAGCAGAAATGCTGCTCTCAAGATTATTTTTTATTTCCTTGGGTATGGCACCTTCCTGTCTCCAACAAATCACATTTGGAAAATGGTTCGAAAAGATATTCCTGCTAAGTGAGATTGCCATAAAATATGTATGTTTTTGAGCAGCAGATGGAATAAATTCCCCTTTTCACTCAGCAGCACAAGTGCAGCACAGTGCAGGTGGTGCTGGTGCTCTGGGGCCTTTGCTGTGACCACCACACCCCTGCTGAGGCATCCTTAGCTTTGCACTTCCATGGGGAAGGGAATTCATCCTGCATTGACTCCTGCATTGCACCAAGGCTGACACAGACACTGCTGGAGGATTTGCTTTTATTTTTGACTCCTTTGGCAGTGAACTGGATGCTTTCATTGTGTGCCCTGGGGACCTCCAGGCCAGGTGGTGATGCCTTGGGAAGGCTGAGCTGGAACAGAGACTGGACAGAGCTGGAGAATAAAGTAGATATTTATTGAAAGGCCTTTAGGGTACACCTTGGGCAGGACAAGAGCCTGGCCAGGACTACAATGAAGGGTGGACCCAGAATGGTCACAAAATGGTCACAAAATGGACAAATGCTCACAAGGTCTCACACTTTTTAAGTTTTGGTTCATTTGCATATTGGGATTTAATTGTCCAATTACAGCTTCAGGCTGTGAGGTCCCATCCTTCTTGTCCCTCCCTTCAGCCCAGCCTTGTTTGTGCTTTTGGACCTGAAAACTTGTAGCAGCTGTCCTTGGGCTCCAGCAGGAAAAGGATTTGTTTTGTGTCCCTGCTGTGTGCAGAGCTGAGTGACACTGACTGTGAGCTCAGAACTGCATCCCTGGGCAGCACAGAACCTGAAAAACATGAAAGACAAAACCTAAGGCATCAGTTGGATGGAACTTGGAGCACCCTGAAATAGGGAAATATGTCCCTGCCCTGGCAGAGGGTGGAATGAGATAAGATTTAAGGTCCCTCCCAGCCCGAACCATTCCATGGATCCAGTTAAGTTACACTGCCTCATGGCAGATGAAGTCATCCACTCAATCCTGGGATTTCACTGTCTGTAAAATGGAAATAATAACATTTACTTTACAAAGGGCATTTGAGATCCTTGCATGGAGAAGTTCTCTGTAAAGGCAAAATATGGTTAATATTATTTTCATGCAAACATGAGTTTCCTGCAAATGCCTGGCTATCAGTTGGGAATACATTTATCTGGCAGCCTTTCAGCACACAGAGGAAAGTGCAATAGCCTGAAGACAAGAATGAAGACAACCCAGCCTCTTCTGGTTGGTGGAGTTTTTTCCTTTTTTTTTTTTTTTCCCTATAATTCTCCATTGTTGGAAAAAATAGGTGCCAGAGCCTTGAAAAATCTTTCATGTCCCTGATTTTCTTCTGACCTTACTGCTGTTCTGTGGAAGTTAGGGCCATCTAAAGGTTTTATAGCAAATTTTTATATCTGAAAAGTTAGGAAATTAAAGCCACATTGAACCAATGTGTTTTAATTGTTGTACTCCGAGAAACACAGCTTTTGCAGCAGCTTGCAAGTCTGAATGTCAGCTCCAAGCGTGGTGATTGCTGCCATAACCAGGCTCATTAACTGCAGCAGAATTACTTGTGATAATACCCACTCCTCGCCCATAGGAAGATTTTCCCACATACAGCCCTGAATTTAGCATGGAATAAGGAAATAGAGTTCGGCTAGTGGAACTTTCAGGGAAAGGTTATACATTTTTTTTCACATAAGTATCTCATTTTGCTGTTCACACCACTGGTCCTTGATCAAATTAACATTTTACTGTAAGTAGAAGAGCACTCGGTTCATGCTATTCATTATCTTGTCAGGAAACAAGGAGAATAATTTAAACTGGATATATTGTGTAAGGCTTTTTTTTTTTTTTTTTCTATTTTTAATTGGAAAGCACACAGCAGTGTTACAATTGTGACCTCGTGGCTCCACTGTGAGCAGTACAATATTTACCTGCTGTATGAAGGAAAATGGAACTATTTTGAAATATTTTGTTACCAGGGATGTAGTTCTGTGCTAGAAAACAGCAGTGTAGGAATTAGGAGGAATTGTATGACTGAACTATGCTGAAAAATAAGATTTTGGGCAACACTGGCTTTGCATGAGCTTCATCAAAGCCATTAGTGTGACTGTCACTGATCATTGAGGGTTGTTTTTTTTTTTCTAGGCTGTGTATAGGATTTGGGAGTAAGAAACCAAGAGTTTTAGCACTGACTGGTGAAAAGCAACTGTGCTGGGGCATATCCAGTACCTAAAGGGGCTCCAGGAGAGCTGGAGAGAGACTGGGGACAGGGGATGGAGGGCCAGGACACAGGGAATGGCTTCCCACTGCCAGAGGGCAGAGCTGGGTGGGATAATGGGAAGGAATTGTTCCCTGGGAGGGTGGGCAGGCCCTGGCACAGGTTGTTCAGAGAAGCTGCAGCTGTCCTTGGATCCCTGGAAGTGTCCAAGGCCAGGTAGGACAGGGCTTGGAGCACCCTGGGACAGTGGGAGGTGTCCCTGCCCATGGCTGGGGATGGCACTGGAAGGGCTTTAAGGTCCTTTCCAACCCAAGCCTTTCTGTGACTCCATGAATCTCTCTGTAACTCTCAGCTGAAGTGGGGCAATTCCACACAGACAGAAGGTTTTTTGAACTTCCCAGTGGCTCCAAGTTGTGTAAGATTCCTTGGGTTTAGCCATTTTCCATCCTGGGTGCCTGTCTCTGACTGCACTCTTTTTTTCTTACTTCAGGAAAAATTGTTTAACCATTTTTAAGAACAAGATTAGGGGGGAAAAATCCGATTTCCTCCAGATGTTATGAGGTTTTCTTGCTGTTTTGGTGAGGATCCTGCTGTGCCCAGATTTAATGGAAGGACTTCGACGAGTTTGCTTTTTTCTCAGGGCTGTATCTTCTGTTGCTTCAAGTAGAAAAATAATTTAAAAAATAATAATTAAAAAACAGCCTCAAGTTTGGCCAGCCTATTTCTCTGGAAAAAAGAGTTCACAGAAACTCAGCAGAATCTGGTTTGAATTTGTTTAGGTTTTGCTGCCAGTGCCTGTCCCAGGGACACTGCAGTCTGTCACACTGCTCTGGCTGGGTGAACATTAACCAGGCAGGTTTTGCTTCCTCTGGGTGTGATGTGAGGTTTTGTGGGGGCACAGGGAGGGGAGAAGCTCCCCAGGCTGCTCCTGCCACAACTGGAGACACCAGCATGGGAGGAGCAGGACGGGGAGAGGGATTTGTGGTGGGGAGGGAATGGGGACAGACACCAGGACAGGGACACTTGGAGGATCTTTGGTGAGGATATTTGGAGAAGAAGCAACGAGGAGAAGAGAAAAGAAAGAAGGAGAAGAGAAAGGAGGAAAAGAGCAAGGAGGAAAAGAGGAAGGAGGAAATCGTGGGGGTAAGGCTGATTCTGGAAGTTTGTGGATGTTCATTAGGTCGTGTGAGGTACGAGCTGGGGTTTGCCTGCCTGGAGCTAAAGGCACCGTGGAGCAGAGAGGAGGCAGAAATGGTGCTTCCAGCAGCCAAAATGAATTAGGAAGGGGACAGAGTGACAAGCAGAGAAGGGTGGCAGTGAAGGAGGCAGACCCAGAGGGTCTGGCAGGGGAGCAGCACCGCAGCACTGCGCAGGGTCTCGGCTCAGGAAGGGGCAGGGGCAGCTCCTGCCAGGCTGGGAGCCTCCAGCCACGGCTGCTGTGCAGGGAGATGTGCCAGGGGCTCCAGGAACCCAAACAGCTGCAAACAGGGCTGGTGCCAGTGCAGTCATTAATGTCCTGGAGGAGTGCTGGTGGTGCAGCACAGCTCCCATGAGGAGGAGATTAATGCCAGCAGAGGAGGAGAGTGGGATTAGCTCGGAGCAGATGAAGTGCAGGGGTCACACACAGGACAAGAGGGCAAAGCAGGAGAGCCACTCACCAAGCCATGCTCCTCTCAGAGCTGCATGGAGCAGGGGAAAATGGGTAAAATCTCACTGGAAAAGCTACAGTAGGTCCTGTGTGGTGCCATCCCACTCCTGAAGCCTCATAGGGGGTGGCTGAGCACCAGCCTCGGGCTTGGCTTTTCCAAACTTGTAAGTGCTCAGATTTGAAACTCCCATTCTTTTAACAGGGTTTTGTGTGTCATTTATAATTTATATTCCAATAGCACCCAAAAGTGCTTTCCAGACACTGAGCACATCTGTAATTCTGGCTCTAAAAAGCTTCCATTCTGTGAGAGGGGAATAAAAAAGAGGGAAAATGACCAGTACTTCCCAAATAGAATTGCCCAGAGTTTGCGCTGATGTATTTTTAACAATGCCTGGTATGAAATCTTGTCTGGTATTATTCCGAGGATCACAACAGGTGTTGGGAATTGGCTGGGGAGGCTGTGCAGAAAGGGCAGCTGACAGCTCACTGTATATGCAGATGTACCACCTATTAGCAATATCCTCTGTGGTTTGCTCGCATGCGAGCTGAATAGATTCTCCAAACAATGCTGCACTGAATGGAAGCCATCAGCAGAATTGCTCAAGGCTGCAAAACCCATTACTTATACAGCACTAGATGGAAGAGCAAGTGCCACAGTGTAGTAACTTGTCCTGCTTTGCTGGAGTTGTTCTGCAGTTATTAGATCAATATATGTAGCTGCACATCTAATAAAGTACCAGAAAATAATTTATCTCAATGTGTATTGTTAGCTCAGTATTTCTCCTAATATTATCCAGCCACATAAACAACGTAAATCCCTCTTTTTGTGCCTTTTTTTGCTGCTGTTTCCACGTTTTTCCAAGCACACAATAGGTTGTGTCCCCTGCTCTGATTATTGGAGCCACGTCACTGTACTTTCTACAATCACATTTTAATTACAGCCGTGGAACCTGTGCAAAATCATTTAATACAATGTTGTGAGCAAATAGCGCAGATGATGCGTTTAGTATTTGATTGCTGTTAGTTTACTCATTGATTAAACATGCAGAGTCTGCTTTGACTGGTGAGGAAGTCAGAGACCACACACACAGGGCTATGGGGCTTATTCACTGGAGGGTCTCTATTTTCTGTAGGTTTTATATTCACTATAGGCTTTATATTACTGTAAGTTGTATATTTGCTATAACTTCTATATTCACTATAATTTTATGTTCACTACAAACTTTCTATTTCTCCATATTCTATATTCACTATTTTAGATGACCTAAGTTTTCCAAAGGAATCTGTGGCAGTTTGGGTGGCTCAAAAATGGCAGTTGGAATTTATCATTCGATAAAGGAAGGGATCCATCAGCTGGTCAAGAAAAGTTTTGACCTTCACTGGTGGCAGCTGATGGCTTTTGGTAGAATCGGTGATAGGTCTTGGAAATGGAGATAGAAAATTATTTTGGCTATTTTCTGAAAGCACAGCATGATTTGGATGGAGTAGCCCAGGGAAAAAGCAGTGATCACTCAAGGAGGAAAGCAGTGTGGTTTTATAACAATAAAATACATTTTTAAAAAAAGACAGAAGACAGTCTTGCCAGGAGGAGTGTATATTGTAAAACAACCAGGTTTTGTTCCATTTCTAACAGAAGCTTACAGACAGTTATGAAAAGGAGTTTGCTGCTATTTATTGCCTGAAGTTACTGATCCATCTGTCTCTACCCAAACTCTTGTACAGACAATTTTCCCTCATCATTCTGACTTTCTCCTTTCTATTATTATTCAATATTTAGATGGGAATTTTGACCAGTGGCCAAGTCAGAGGCTTATCAGCTATTGCATAAATCCTCAGCAGCTGGTAACTGAGCTGTGCAAAATTGTCACTTTAGGGTTAAATATTGTTGAATAAATAGACCTGCTGAAAGAACAGAATCTAACAATTCATGTTTTAGGGAATAATTACTGCAGAAAGACAGCCCACAACATTGTATGTGTGTTTGAGAGAGTGGTCAGAATATCTTTTAATTCAGCATTTACCCATGAGAATTATTCCCATGAGGAGCCTTGCAATAAAATCTGCTTGGTTTATGAGAATAGAAAGAAATTGAATAAAAAGACTCCATTTCCACTTGTATTTATTCAGTCTGGGAAATTCAGTGGGCCGCAGCATTAGTATCAGCAGGGAATTCCTTGCTCCTAGCGTTAAATTACTGTCATAATCGCTCAATTATTTCTTCCTTGTACTGTTTAAAATAAAAATCCATCACATTCTATGTTTTTTTCTAACATTTATTAGGTTGAGTGTTTAGGAAAATCAATTATATTCAGTCAGGCATGAATTGATGAATGTTCTTGTAATAATTGTCAGTTGTTAAACTGAATGTACTTTCTCTTTTCACCCCTTTTCATTTCCTTCAGAGGGCAGAGGTGGCTCAGAGAGAGGCAGAGACCTTAAGGGAGCAGCTCTCATCAGCTAACAAATCTCTCCAACTTGCTACGCAGATCCAGAAGGCACCTGATGTGGTGAGAGAAAATATTTACTGACTCTTACAGGTTTCTGACATTCCTGCAGTACAGCTCCTTCAATTTATGCCCACGGCTATAAAAACAGCTGTTTGAAGTCGTATTTTAACTGAAAAGGAATGGTGATCCTTGGGGAGGGTGGTGGGGTTCAGCTTCTGGGGGGGTTGGTGGCTGGAGGAGACCAGGGGAAGAACAGAGGTCACCTGGCTCTGTGGTGATCCATCACTCCCTGCTCCAGGTGGGCAGCACAACTCCCAGGAATCATTTCACATGGCTCAGGGCATCAGCAGAGGAGAAAGAGAGGCAGCAAGAGAGCCTTGGTGGCCATCAGCCTGTGCCTGCCTGTCGGGGCTCCATCCCCAGGGCACCCAGAGCTCCCTGCTCACTCTGCCTCTCCTTAGCCCTGTCTGGGCTGTCAGAGAAACTGGAAGTAAATTTGGTACCACTCCAGTTTTCCCTGGCTGTATCTAAACACCTATAAATCCTTGGGAAATTGAGAAGATACCCTGTATACTCCTGCTTGTTGCCTCCTCTGTGTGGTTGTGAATAAAGCCAAGGCTGCTGATGGGACCTGCAGGCACAGGGGGATGTTACAGGGCTCCAGCTGGCCCTGGGTGAGCAGGTATCACAGATGAGCAGCCAGATTATTTTGATTTTTGTTTGCCAAAGGAGAAATAGGAGTATTTAAATGTAAATATGCAATTAAGTGAAATTTAGTCTACTTCTAAGCAGCAGATTTAAGAAACAAAAGAAATCATTGCTTTTTTTCCCTTGCAAGCCCTTCTATGTGCTTGACACTGATAGCAGAGGAACACATGGCTGCCTTTAAAAATCATTTGCAGAGAACAAGTAACAAACCATAAGTCCTCCAGATCTGTTTAGTTGTCTATTAATACAACCCAGTATTTGCTCAGAGAAGTCAAAAGATAGACAAGTAGGCTGCAAAACAAAAAATAAAAAGCCTGAATATCACTTGTAACTCTGAATTACCTGCCTCTTCCTATCTCGTGTCCTAGTCTTATCATTATTTTAACATTAGGTCTTTCTTGTATTTAATAGTACTTCTGCACTTCATTTATATTTAATATGACAACTACTGCAGGATGAAAATGATCATTATCTATCTTATTTCAGACTCTACGTTCTAGTCTCAATAGGCACAAGCAGCAGATGATTATACAACTTGTGATGTTTCATGCAAGCAAATTAGAGGTTTTTTCAAGTTAAAAGTGTAATTCAGTGTAATAGGAGAGCGTTGTTAACTGCTGTTCCTACATGCAGCTTTCTGGGAGTGCAGCGGGGTGTAGTCACTGAGAATCAAGCTGAATGTTTAGAAGATATGGAAAAGGGGAATTTGTTGCTCCTGTATTCCCAGAAAAGAGGGTATGGAGTATATTTCAATCTGCTACAGTGTCACCTTCAGTTGTCAGGGTGTCGTTGGGATGAGATCTTTGGTTTGGTGCTCACCATCTTCATTTCCCTCTTGCTGAATGTATTCTCTCCTCCTTCACTGCTGCTTCTGAGGAACAGCCATTAACCTTTAACCATTAACCTTTATTTTGGGCTCTTTGATGGAATATGGGCCCCTCCTTGGGCTGCCCAGTGTCCCCATCATCGGCACAAGGCTTTCCTCACATTCCCCATGGAGGAGGCTCAGAGCTCCCCACGCACCACAGCTGGAATCTCCCAGCACAAAAGGAGACAGAGGTGGTACAGTTAGTCTCTGATATATTTTCTGAATTGATCTGTCTTCTTCTGGACCTCTCTGATTCCTTGTCCTCCCAGGAAGTCAGTCCAGAGAGGAAGTTCCAGAATTGAAGACAGATTTGATAGCTGGAAAATCTGGGAAACTGGAAGAAGGAAGATTTAGGAAAGGGAATTTCTGAAAGTGGTGACCAAAGAGAGAATGGCCTTGTCTTAGAGCTGTCACATCTCTCTTCTTCCCTGTGGAGGGATGCTTGCAATAATTGTTAACATGAACAATTTTCATGCAAGGAGCAAGTTCATTGGAAGTAGCAGTTTGGGGCAATTTTTGACAATTTTGCCTGAAACGTGCAGTGTGCATGCAGAGAGCCACAGGCACATGGCCCTGCCGTTCCTGATTAAGAAATTCTGCTCCATTACTTCAGAATATTTTATCTGATTAGTATTTTGTAAGCAGAGATTTTCATAGTTGTCAAAGCATTTGGGCTATTAATAATAAATAGATCTAAATAGAATCCTTTGACTTTCACGGCTGCATCTTTCCAGTGCACTAATGAAATAGGGAAATTTATTCCCTCTGTTCTCCCCGTTTTCCCAGAGAGCTGTCCTGGGGTGTAGGAAGTTCCATCTCCTGTCGCAATGGGACACGAAATAAAGATGTTTGACTCCAGTCAGAGGGCAGTAGAAATCAGAAGGTTTTATTTACAATTCATTCACCCCTTTTAGCCCACTGCACTAAAAGACACATATTGGTCCATAGGACTGACATCTCTCCCATTGGCTGAGTAACAGAAATAGCAAACAGCACCTGTTGTTATGGGAAAGGAATGCTGTTCACACAAGGTTGTTCTGGGAAAAAAAGAAAAACTGTTGAAAAGTTTCCCTTGAGAAGAGCTCAGCAATTCTCAGGCTCAGAAAGTATCGAGCCCACAATCTTCCAGATTCCCAATGTCCATCACAGGAGTCCCACACTTAGGAATTGTCTGTCTCTTGTGCCACCCAATGCCATGTTTGCTCCTTGCCAGACTACCCTGAGTTTAGGTTTGTTGCCTCTCCTACCTTGTTGTGGTCTAATCCTCCTTTCCCTGCAGGAGCAGGCCATCGAGGTGCTGACACGCTCCAGCCTGGAAGTGGAGCTGGCTGCCAAGGAGCGCGAGATCGCCCAGCTCGTGGAGGATGTCCAGAGACTCCAGGGCAGCCTCACCAAGCTGAGGGAGAATTCCAGCAGCCAAATCTCCCAGCTGGAGCAGCAGCTGACAGCCAAGAACAGCACTCTCAAAGTAAGGCTCAGTTCTGCACCAAGGATGTCTCAGAGATGATGATATTGGGGTTTGCTGTGTAAGTTCCCCTGTGGTCCTCAGCCACTGGCTGAATTCTGGTTTCTGTGGCATTCATGGAATGATTTGAGTTAGAAGGGACCTTCAAACCCATCCCATTCCACCCCCCTGATATATTGTTTTCTAAGGGATCACAGTGTTTTTAAATTCTGAATGGCCCAATCCTTACTGGTTTGAAATGTTAAAGGCCACCTTTGGGATTAAAGTCACCACCAAATCCCAACATACATTGACCATGGATATGTAAGGGAACAGTTGAACTGAAAAGGCACAGAAAATCCCTCTTAGATTTTCAAACTTTCAACTCCCATTCCAGTTATATATGTTGAAGGTTTGCAAGGAATTGGTTTATCTTTGAATTTCCCTGCTACTCCCTCCAGTTCTCTCCACTGGAAATGGGAAGTGTATCATTTAGGGCATTGAAACAAGCAAAATCAGGACTTTTAGCTTCAATAACCATTTCATTATTTTTTAACTGTGTATTTGCTGCACAATAATTCCCATTTATAATCAGCAGTCCAGCCCTATACTCATTTGCATAGGAGCAGCACTGCACCAGAACCAGAAGAAAGAGCCAAGAATTCTCTGAATGACCCTTTTACCTCTGTCTTGGGCAGTTTCACTTTCCCTGTGCTGAGCCCACACAGTTCTGATCTCTGGGTGAGCATGAGAAATGTTTCCTGACGTGGGGTATGAATCAGTTTCCTGTAACTCTGCTCTCCTTCATTGTTCCATCTATGAGCTCCGAAGTGTAAACAAGATAAATTTATCTATTCCATTAAAGACTTGGTAGTTCTGCAGGTTTGATAGTCTGAGAGTTTTCTGAGAGCAGGAGGCTGATAGTTCCCACTCAGCTCTGACTGTGGCGTGGGCAGCTTTGCTCTATCAGGATGATTTAATGTTCAATTGAAACTCTTACAAATTGCTCTAATTCTGACATTTTTTAGCAGTTACTGGTTTTGCTGTGGTGGAGCATAATTCACATGGAGAGGGACCTGTTAGGAGTGAAGGCTGAAGTGTTGCAGTTAGTGTTTTTTGCTTGTCTTGAGCCAGCTTTGCGGAATTTTAATGAAAATTCAGTGGAGCAAAGGACACCTATTATGTAACTCCATTGACAGTGTCAGTCTCTGCCCACCTGTCACCATGTGGGCACCACTTTTATTGAGGGGGAAAGAAGCTGCCCTGGTTTTGAGGGACACATTCTGCTGGCTACACCCGTGTTCCAGGGATTTTTTAAATTTTACTTTTTCATAAAGCCTGATAGAAAATATCTTGAGTCCTTGCACTTGACAGATTTTCTTGGAATAAAGCATGTTCCTGGTGAGGTCAGTATTAGTTTAGCCATTAACTTCAAAGGGAGTAGGATCACAGAAATGACAGAGCAAGTCTTTGATTTCCATTTCAGTAATCTCCTTCCATTTTCTCATAGCCTTGCCTGGCTAATGCTCTGTATTTAGCTTTCTGTTGATAGTGTCTGATGTAGTGCCTCTATTGATAAAGTTTTAGTCATTTCAACCCTCTTTAACCTTATTTGTTGCGACTATAAAGATATTTCCAAATACTTCCTTTCACCCCAAAGTGCTGGAAAAGGCTGTGCCAGGCACAGGTTGTACAAAGCACCAAAGCTCAGTGATGATGTGCTGATCTCCTGTTTGATTATGGAGGAATTGCTTCTGAAATAACAGAGATTTTAATGGTTGCCTCCACAAAAAAAACAACTCACAGTTTCACAAATTAAAGCAATGTTCTCAACCTGTATCTTGGGGGAATTGTTTAATACTCTATGACTTGATGAAACAATACAGAAATACTTTCAAAATTATTGCTTCTTTATCTTCATCTGATCTAATAATCAAAACATGTCCTCTAGTAACAAGAGTTTTCTCACTCTAATTGTATTAACCCTTTGTGGCTGGGTTCTAGAACATCCCTGCTCCCCAGTTAAAATTCAGTAATATGAGTTGATCACTCTAAACAGAACTACAACGTTGATCTAATGGTTATTTAAATGTTTTAAGCTCCTGCTGTTTACCTGTGCCACTTCAGTTAATAATACAGTAGTGGTTGTATTTGCTAAATAACATGAGGAGGGACCCAATCTCTGCATGCTCTGACATGGGTTCCTTCACACCACAGATGCAAGATGATTCTTTAACGTGGAATATTTGCAAATCTAATGTGCAGAAAAGCCACCAGCCCATTCCTCCTGCCCTCTGGCTCCTGCATTTCTGTGTGCTGGAGGTCGTTGGAATATATTTTGTCTGAATTAACCAGGTTGATATTTAGTGCAAGATATTAGTTCCTCCAGATTGTCTCACAGCTTGAACCTTTGTTTTCCCGTGTTCTGTGCGTTTTACAGGGTTCTTGGAGACAATTACCATACTAATACATTTTAAAACAGTCATTGACTGGGAAGATGCCAAGTGCCTAAATGCTCTGTTTCCACACGGGCACTGCATCCTCAGTTGTTAGTTTATATTGTTTAGTAAAGTAGATATTTAGGTGCACATTTTCCATGGCAACAATCTCTGTATTAGGTACTTGGGGATGATGGATGTGTGTGTTTTTTATACAATCCAAAGTAAAATATTGCTGGTTGTCAGACTGCTGTAGCAGCACACAACTACCTGAGAGTGCCAAACAGCTGCATTTTGTCAATATCTCTTCTTTTTTCTTTATTTTTTTCTACTGGTGTTTTGTACCTAAATTTCCCAGAAATACTCTGCAAGGGTATAGCACTTCCCTGCACAGAATTACATTTAATACAGATTGCATTAAAATGAGAGTCATGAGCTTTTCTATGCTTTATATGTGTTTCTACAAAAGGCTGTTTTCTTAACATACTCTTGCATAAGTAACTAACTTACTAATTCAGGGTATTGTTTGTTTTAAATTTCTTCTGGTCCTTTTTATACTAAAAACTGGTGTAAATTGCCAGTTATTCCTACTGTAAAAGCTCCTCTGCTCTAAGGCCCAAAATGTTGCAAGTCACAGAATTAAGGAAAGGGTGAATTGCAGTGGATTTGTAGAGCACCAAACAGAGACAGAAGGACAAAGTGACAAGACCAAGGAGAGCAGAAGGATATCTTGGGGTTTGGCAGGTCCTCCCACTGCCTGTGACCACTTGGAAAACTCTCAGCTGTGATGCTGAGTCTCCTCCCAGTACCAAGGGCTCTCTGACTCACTGGTTTCATTTAAAGATCCCTCTCCAGCCTGACCTGATGCACTAAAAATTACACCTGGATCTCTTGTTGAAGTCACTCTGTTTTGTTCAGTGTTGAGCTGCAGCTTGAAAAGCTGTTTGAACTCGTGGCCTGTTGTAGCTCACCCTCCTCAGAATATGAGACGTCAGGCCCTGGGACTACATAATGAGATTTCAACATGTGTTGTAAATCATCAAAACCTCCAATATCTTTAAAATTTGTAGGATTTTCCTGGTCACATCAACCAGGATTTTCCTAATTACATCAAAACACCTGAAGCACTGTGCTTACTCTCTAAAGCAAAGTCAGTGTTTCCTATGGTTCCAGACAATAACTGGAATTTGACAAGGCAGGACATGCCAGAAAAAACTACTAAAATTTGCCCTGTATTTATTCCAGGTGAAAAAAAACCCCACCAAATTATTGTTGTAGCTAAAACAGGCACTTCATTTTTCTTTTTAACACAACCAGAATGACTGCACAAGGCACTGATGACAACACTGGGGCACGAGACCTTTTTAAGAGGCCACTCATTTCATCAGAGTCCCAGAGAGTGGAAATTCCACACTGAGCAGCACTTCCTGTGATCCATTAAGAGCTGCTCCTTGAGCAGGGCCTGGCTGCTCCTGCAGGGAGATTCCTCTTGTCAGCAGTGCTGAGGATGCTGGGCTGTGGTGTCAGACAGCAGGAACAGCACCTGGAGAGGGCTGTGGAATTGATAACATGGGTGTCCACTTTGTCACTGCTCCTTAATATCCATGCTAATGGGAAGGCAGAAATGTCAGCAGTGTGAGAGCTGCTAGGGGCTGGGTAGGAAATCCTTTAAAACGTGGTAGGATAGCTGGAGGTCCCACAAAGCCCCACCATGCTGCTGCTGGCATCTGAAGAAGCCTCATTTAAATTACTGAGATGGCTCAAAGTGTGGATTTGCTGTCCTGCGGGTGCTGTGCTACATCAATTTGGGGTTCGTACAGCTCTGAGATGGGTGATACCCACACACTGACTTACTGGGGAAGACAGCACAGGGAACAGGCTCCCAATTCTGTTTGTTGCCTCCATGCCTCCATAGCTGAACTGGTGCATAGCTGTGTGGGGCTGCATTTGAAACAGCTTTGCTAAAATTGTCCAAGTTCCCAGCAGCCCTCCACTGCCCTCCTCCTGCATCCAACAAGGAGCCCAGAGTGGGTGTAGGATCTTGAATTCCCTTGAATTGCTTTCTTGAATTCCCTTCTTGAATTCCCTTCTCCCCTGAAGACAGTCTCTCCTGGATATAAAGTCCTATTTTTCTTTTTTCATGTCATCTATTCCTTTCCTTTCCTTTTCAAAGTCGATTCTCTGTCTTTGAGGTGATACGTCCTTGCGTTATTTCTGTTTCCCGTGACCTTTGGGATTCTGTGCCAATTTTAACACCAAAAATGAACTGAAGCAGAACTAGCCTGAATTTATCCATGGAAGTTGCAAGCCAGTAAGTTCTGTTCTTTGCTCAGATCAGGTGTGCCTGCACTAAGCAAAGAAACGATTGAAATGGACGGTGGCTTGTGTGAGCAGCGCAACGGCATCAATTATGTATCACTATGTTTTAGGCCTCCTGAAGCATTTACTCCATAGTGATGAGCACTTTGGTGGGAGCTGGGTAAGGTCCAAGTGTGTGGCATCATGTTCTGGATTGTGGCAGTGGGTTTGGTTCAGCCTTTGGGGCATCCTCAGAGCCAGGAGAAGCCACTGAGGCCACCCTGGGTGGGGCAGAGCTGCTGTGGGGTGGCCTTGGTGCTCCCTGCCTGGCATGTAACCACAGCAGTTCCTGCAGTCAGCAATACTTGTAAAACCTCCTGGTACAGCTGTTCTGTTTGGGCCCGAGGTGCTGTAGGAGCCTTGCAGTCAACAGCAGCTCCTTCAGTCTGTTCTTTTTATCATGTAGATAAGGTTATCAAGAACTGTCCTATTAAGAATACAGTATGTGCCAAAGCATCCTGCTTGTTTACTCAATCTCCCTGAAAATTTCAGCTGCCCCATTTTTTATTTTTTTTTTTACCTAATACCTTCATCCCCAATTCTCTTCCCTGAACACACGACAGTGACATTGCAAACAGCCAAATTGGGACCCACTGAATTCTGTCATGCTTGGCACTCTGTAAACAAAGGATGAGCGAGGTATAATTGTGTTTACGTTTAATTGGTTATAGTTTGTTTTCTAATATATGTAAATTAGGTATGAGTCATTAACCCTCACTTGTGCGCTGCTGTATCTATGGAATAATTTGAAGATGATTTTCAAAGCCTGCAGGAAAAAAAAACAACAATGTAAATAATTAAATCCGTGTTCTCTCTTTTAAAGCAACTGGAAGAAAAACTGAAAGGACAGGCTGATTATGAAGAGGTTAAGAAAGAATTAAAGTAAGTGTTAAATGCTTACATAATTTTTTCACAAACTCTGGTTGAACAGTGCTTGTTAAATGAAGCCACAAATCTGTGTTCTTGGAACAATAAAGAATTCAGTCAAAACCACAAAGACGAGGAAATTGGGAATATTGGCAGAAATTGCATCCAGAACCAGTGGAACTGCTATATCTGAGAGTGCTCCTTTTTCTTGCAGCAGAGGATCACAATAGCAAATAAAACACATGTCCATGAAGAAAAGCCACTAAAACTATTGTCCACAAAGGGTAAAAAGTTTCAAAATCTGTGGTGTTTTAGGTGGACCACTCTTCAAAAATCTCCAGCCAACACCTGAGGGTATTGTGGACCAGGTGTGTCATGCAGAGCCTTTGGCCATGGTACCTTTTCTCTGCTCCTGCCTGCCAGTGTTCAGCACTTACCAGTTTAATGCTGGGCTTGTTTCACTGTATATTTTTGCTAATATATTGTGGTTTTAAACTAGAGCCACAAACAGCCCCTTCCTATTTCAAGGGATTTTCTTAAGAGACTTAAAAGAGCCTCATTTTAAACTATAACAAGATAAGCTGTCAGGTTCAGAAGAGAACTTTTCTGACTGGAAATATGTTTAGTGTCAAGGTTTAAATAACTGCGAGAAACTCCCATCTCTTCTTTCATCATTCTGGCATTTCTCTGTGTGTGTTTTAAAAAGGCTGAAATAACCCATTCCCTGGTTTAATGAGGTATTTCAGATGAAGCTGGTAGTCCTGTGCTTTTGTTTACACGTCCCTGGAGAATATGGAAAGCAGATTTGGATTTGCAAGCCCCACAACTGCCCAGCCCCTGGTGCTGATTTATTCAAGCCACTCTGGCTGAGGCTCTGGTTCACGACCAGCTGCAGCACACCCTGATGTAGGGGTATAATTTTCACTTAAATTAAATGAATTGACCATTTCTGTGGTCGTTTTACCTGATTATTACCTGGGCTCAAAATAGCATCATCGCTTAGTGATTGGGGGTAAATACATCCATGTCCTCTCCTGAGTTAGGGGAACAGCTTCAGGTTTTAGCCAGTTTATGTCCTCATATGTAAAGCAGTGAATGAAAATAAGGCCACAGCCTTCCAGCTTCTTGCATTAGATATTAAATGTAAATGTGCTGAAACAACAAATGAGTTTTGGACCCTGCCTGGTTTAATGCAAAAGTGTAATACAACAGGACAAGGACTTTAAAGCCAGACTTAAAGTGCCAAGAATCCAATATACTCATTGAATATACTCATTAAGGCTTACTTTGCATTTCTACTTTAAAGGCAAACCCTGTATTCCTGATGATTATATCAATATTTTAATTTTACTTTTTTTTACAACACTGACTTACATGAGGACAGAGGGAAAGGCAGATGAGAGAAGCTGTGACACGGGAGCCTTCATATGGTGCTTCTGCTCAGGATGAGCCTGCAGTGAAATTAATGGGAGGCTCTCCTGGAAGTGGCCCTGGTTGGGTACCAGTAAATTAACCTTGTTTTCCCAGCTGTTCCAGCTTTTATATCCCTAATTTGTGGATTGATAACTGGCTTGTAAGAGCCTTGGAGTGCATCACCATCCCATGAGATGGTCTGAGGGTTGAGACCCTCCAAGAGAGCACTGAGGATGTTTGCAATGCTGCATCCTCCAAGCAGCTGCTTCACACCATTCCTATGCTCCATCTAATCCAAAAGCTGTGCTGAAGGCTAAATGTGCATCCCCTGGCAGTGACGCTGTGATCTAAAGTGAGACTTGCTGTAAATGAGACTGGGAGAAGTCTGTTTCTGTAAATCTGGAGCCCTCCCATTGAATCCTTGTGCCCTGAAACACTGACAGAAATTAACTGCTCCATAACATTTGCACCAAGAGAAAAGAGATCTTGTCAGTAAGGCAGGAAGAGAATAGTTTTAGGTGTTTTGGCACTGATGTATTTTCCTTAATCCTTCCTGGGATGTTAGAGGCCGAGGTGTCTCAATATCAGCCAACTTCTGACTCTGGAGGAACTTAGGTGGGCCCATGTCAAGATCTGGCATGGGAGGATTCTTCACTTTCTGCCTTGGCTTTTGTGCCCAATGGCTTCTAAAGCTATTTTTGAGATCTGAGAGCTCTGTGTGTGCTCTCAGTTCCCTCTCGAGTAGCACGACAGCGCTGACCCTGCTGCCTTTGCAGTCGGGATCAGACAAACAGAAAGTCGAGCTGTCCCAATGCACTCTTTGCTTTGCAGTCAGATCTTTCAAGTCTCCTTAGATGTGCAGATTTAAGTCACAAGATCATTCCTTTAAAAAGCAGGTAACTGATCTTGAGCCACAGATTGAGTCAAGATCTCATGGGCAAAGATATTCCTGGAATCCAAAGAAGAGACGTTGTGCTTCCTCATATTCCTGAGGAGAATGTGTCTTTTGTGACACATTTGGAGAGTCGTTTTTGACATGTTTAACTTTTACATTCTTTAGAAAATGAACCTGCTGGAGTGAATATTCCTCTTAGGGCAATTAGAGGTGCCATCAGCTTCATTTTAAGTATATTTTGTGTTTCAACTATATAGGAAATTACCTGTGAAATTGTCAGAAAGTTAATTCAGTTAGCAAAGAATCCCCTTCAGGTAGGCAGAGGTCAGTAGGTTTCCAGCCAAGGTTAGAATACACATTGCCTGCACCAATCACTCTGGAAACACAGCTGCTACAAGGCTCAGGATCCTTCCTGAAGGTCCCAGCTGGCAGCAGGTGCTCAGAACCAAAATACATCAACATGTGCAAGCAGAGGGATGCCAGGATTGGGACTTTAGAGGCAGATTCTTGGGGTGGAGAACCAAATAGAACCATAAACAAGTTTATCCTTCCAACCATTGTCAGCCTGGTTCTGGGGGCACCACTCACATCTGCTCCTTTTGGGAGAGAGCAGCTTTTTCTGGTTTAGCTTCATCCAGGAGGAAGGAAGGTGTTTGGAATGCAGCTGGATTGCTCCACATGGCAAAGCCACGTGTGGTAAGTGGGGGACACAACTGGTCTGAGCTGAAATGGGATTCCCCACGGGATGTTTGCCACGTGATAATTTACTGTTCAAATTCTGGGCTTGAAATTCAAATGGGTCTCCTCATTTGGGCATCATGAGGATGTGCAGTAGGACTGGCTGTCCCTGCAGAGGCCATTCCCTGCAGAATTCATGGAAACAGTGACCTGCCAGTGGCTGGGGTTTCCCTGGATGAGTCTCTGTGCATTTATCTCCCCCAGCACCTCAAAGTCTGGGATGCAGAGCTGTGCCTCCAAAGGGGTGTCCCTAGAAACACTGGCTTTTGGGGGTTTCCCACCTCAGTCATACAACTGTGATGTCAAAGTGATGGCAGGGTCTCTGAGAACTTGAGCCTCTCCCCTTGGCTGGCAGGAGTCCACTGATAGCACAAAAGAGTTGTTTTTGCACATTCCCACCATCACTTTATGTGCTGTGTGTGGAGTGATGGCTCTCCTCTAGAGCCAGGCAAGAGGTGACACTGAGTGATGCCATGTAATGAAAGTGATTGCCAGAAATTTGTGGCTTCATTAATTACTATATTTTAGGGAGGCCTGTCAGAATTAACCCTGTGTGCAATGAGTATGCACAGATGCAAGGTATACATGAGGTGTCTTTCTCAGATAGACCTTTTTTCCCATGTGTTTGCTGTGACTTTGAGTGATCTTGAATGGCCCAGCGACGTGATTTCCAGAGTGTCACTTAATGCACATCTAACTCTGGATTAATCCAGGAACAAGTTCAGGCAGTTAATGGGTGCCTGGTTAACTCCTCGTGGCATCCAGAACTAGTTCCTGTGTCTTAATACTGGACTTCTGCCTTTTTTTCCTCTCAGTTTCCACATTTCATGGAATCACTGAACATTTTGGGATGGATGGGACCTTAAAGCTCATCCTGCCATGGGCAGGGACACCTTCACTATCCCCGATTACTCCAAACCCCATCCAGCCTGGTCTTTGACACTTGCAGGAGCAATTCCAAAACCTTTAATACATGATCCACAGCTTTTAATACAGTTTAATACATGATTAAATAGATTGTTCCTGCTCACAGAGTTCCTGGTGCTTTATACATGACAAATGCTGTATAAACACCATCTATATGTGTTTATATGTTTTTCTTCACCAAATGAATGTTGTCTTTGTACAGTAAGAAGCTGAACTCATTTATTGCTTCAGTCTGAGGAAGTTCATGTCCTGCCTGCAGCAGGCTGATTGTAAAAAAAATTATCCAGCAAAGCACAGTAATAAGTCTGGATTCCTGTAAGATTCTGGTTTGCCAGACAACACAGCTCTAACTTAAAGCCTCTGAAGGGAGACATCCTCTGACCACTCGCTATTTGTATAAAATACTGACAATGAGACTATCAGATTCTTCGCCTAATGTACTTATAAATATTTGGATCTTTCATATTTCTTAAGAAGTATTGGGCCATTTTGTCTTCCCTTTGCCATAGAACGAGGGGGTTATTAAAATGAAAAACTGCCTTTTAGCCTGTAGTGCCTTGGTTGGAAAATTATTTGTGCATATTTTCCTTGCTGGTGAGCTGGTGTATATCCTATAAAGCATTGTAGTGTGGTGGTGATTCCCCTATTTTGTTGCTTTGCTACAACTTCATCATTCCCTTCCAGCTTCACAGATAAATTTATATAGTTTCTGACAGCTTAAAATGTTAGATCCTTATTAACCTTTAAATTTACGCTGTAAACTGGCCTGGTGGGATTGCATATGGAATGATTTAGATGATGCTTGAGAAAATTTTCTTATCCAATAACTGGTTTGAGGAGTTATTCTGTATTCATTAGGAGATTGTGTTACTGCAAGGAAAGTTGTCATCACTTGTGGTGT
The DNA here is from genome assembly GCF_965231275.1 of Zosterops lateralis. NCBI lineage: Eukaryota > Metazoa > Chordata > Aves > Passeriformes > Zosteropidae > Zosterops > Zosterops lateralis. Next base: position 6,632,890 of record NC_139779.1, on the reverse strand, counting down.
TGCTGGAGAACAGGACATGATAATGTTAATGCTCATTAGCGGAGCTGTTACGAAAAGGAGAAATAGAAAATAATTTTCTTTTTTCTGCCTTCCACAGTATATTGAAATCCATGGAGTTTGCACCATCTGAAAGCTCTGGTGCGCAGGTACTGAACTTACTTTTGTTTTCTTACTTATTCAGCAGCTCAGTTGATTAACAAGAATTTTGTCTTGCAATTCCTTGGTGTTGACATCAACAGTTTCCTGTTGATGTTGAGGCTTCTGGGTCCATCCTTGTTTTCCCTGATGTTTTCTTATGTAAAAAGCTGAACTGGACTTTTTTTCCTGTTAATTTCATTTAAGTGGTCAAGGACAAAGTGACGTTTCAGCTGTGCTGGAGTAGATAAACCAGAATGTTGTGAAGTTGAGTCATTTAAAGATACTGGAGGTGGTGTACGAGCAGCACACAGTGCAAGGACTTCAGCATTTTTAAGTATTTGTTAGCCTTGAAAATTTCTTTTCACAAAAGGAAACAAACCTTGGAGTACTGAGAAACCTCTGCTGTGCCAGCAAATTAATCTTACTTCAGTTTAAAGGTTATGAATTAAATTCCTGTTTCTGAAATCCGAACTGAATATCGATGTCCTGGGATTAATTTTCAATGGGTTTTTTTAATGATCAAGGGTTAGGTATTTAGGGGAGAGTAAATAGCAGGTTTCTCTGACTGATGTTATTTTGAACAAACTGTTTCTGCTGAAACACAGCATGTCAAGGAAATGCTTAGCTTGGGTCAGTTGACCTAGAAGGAATAATATAATCTTAACTCCTGTTTTAATCAGATTAAAAGAAGTCTACAGCTTTTAAACTGAAAGCGTGCCAGGACCATTTAAAAATAAGTAAGATTAAGAAAACGTTCCATTACACATCTCAAAATAATGCAGAATTGATGAATGATTTACAATGAAAATTAATCAGTGAATCTCTTCCATGGCTCACATCAGAGCCTGGAGAGATTCCTGCAGATCTGTGCCCAGTGAATTCCCCCACTGCCTTCAGAGACCAGTCGAGCACTTGGGGTGGCTTTTTTAATATTTTTTTTCCCTCTGAAATCCTTTTTTAGTGCCTGAGTGAGATTCTCAATGCTTTGAGAACCAAACCTCCCCCTTTTTGGTTTCCTTTAGGATGCATCCAAGCCTCTGGAGGTGCTGCTGCTGGAGAAGAACCGCTCGCTGCAGTCGGAGAACGCCACGCTGCGCATCACCAACAGCGACCTGAGCGGTAGGTCCACCCAAATCTTGGCTCCTCTGGTGCCTCTGCTGTCCTGTGATGGGAGGGAGGGCTGAGTGAGAGCTGAGTGTCTGAGCTAATGCATGGCAGGAGGATTGAGAAGCAACAGGAGCACTGAGTAACATTGGATTTCTGTAGTTTTATAGGCTGGATGATGAAGTAGAAGTTAGAGAGTCTATAAAGGTTAAGGAAGAGGCATTACAGGCTGTACCAGTGTTTGAGGCTGTCTTCTGTTTTGGGAACAAATCCATCTCTTTCCCACACACACAGTGTTATGCAAAATGTTTGCATGTAGAACACAGTCTTCCTGTCTGATACACTTGGATATACCACCAGCAGGTCAGCTTGGGAAAGCAAAATCCTTTCTTTCCAGCGAAGTGTGTTTGCTGTTTGGCTTCCCTAATGTGGGATTTTACATCTTGTGTGCACATTTTTTTTAAATGGCAAGTCATGGAATTTCCAGATTCTTGAACAATGGTTTTTGCAGCTGGAAGAAAGTTAAAAGTTGCCACTGGCCCTGGGATTACTGAATTCTGAAGCGTTTTCTGACTTTTAACTGGGTGATCTTGGTGCATCCACCTAATGGTTATTCCTTTATTCAAATTGATTTGTTCCAAAATGTAAATGTTTGCTGCATCTGGGTTCAGTCAGGTCCAATGAGTCATATCTTGAATGAGAGACATCAGAGAGACTTGCTGTCTGTAACTGCATTTATTTAACTGTATCACTGCACTTCATGTAACTGTTCTAGTGTTAATGTCTGTAAGGGGGATTCTCCAGGCTGCAACATACAAGAAAGGTGCAAACATGAAATGCATGTTGTTTGTTTCGGGGGCCTTGTTTGGCTTAAAAATTTTCAATCATGGAAAAAAAATAAATTAAAAATAAAAATTAAACAAAAAAAACCAAAACCCAACAAACGAAAACAAACCAAAACCAAACAAAAACCAAAACTCCCACCGCCACTCCATTGGCCCGTGTCAATCTGCACTTTTTTTTTTCCCTTTGCGGGGCAAACTTTGCATTTTTTTATCTTGGTTTTTCCCTCTTTGACCCCCCATAATGCATTATGTTTGACCTTCCTTGTAGGGTCAGCCAGGAGAAAAGGGAAAGACCAGCCTGAGAGTCAGCGTCCTGCAACCTTGCCGGCCTCCCCTCCTTCCCAGTTGCTCCGCAACGCGGGGGAGCAGGCTTCCAATACTAATGGTACACACCAGTTCTCACCAACGGGTTTAAGTCAAGACTTTTTCAGCTCATCCCTGGCAAGCCCCAGCTTACCCCTGGCCTCCACAGGAAAATTTGCACTAAACTCTCTCCTCCAGCGACAGCTAATGCAGTCCTTCTACTCCAAGGCAATGCAGGAAGCAGGAAGCACAAGCATGATTTTTCCAACAGGTCCATACAGCACAAACTCCATATCTTCCCAAAGTCCATTACAACAAAGCCCGGATGTAAATGGCATGGCCCCATCTCCCAGCCAGTCAGAAAGTGCTGGGAGCATCTCTGAAGGCGAGGAGATAGACACGGCCGAAATTGCACGTCAGGTGAAAGAGCAGTTGATCAAGCACAATATTGGCCAGCGGATATTTGGACATTATGTGTTGGGACTGTCACAAGGGTCTGTGAGTGAGATCCTGGCCCGGCCTAAGCCATGGAATAAACTGACTGTGAGAGGCAAGGAGCCATTTCATAAGATGAAGCAGTTCCTGTCGGACGAGCAGAACATCCTGGCTCTTCGCAGCATCCAGGGCAGACAAAGAGGTAAGAGCTCCCCCAGCCCCCTGCTCCTCTTAGTTCCAAACATTCCAAACCAGGAGCTTCTCCATCCGGGGCTGTTTGTGCTGCTGCTGCTGCTGCTCCCACCCAGGTTCAGGTGCCAGGTGTAGCAGGTTCAGCCCTCCAGCCCTGCTTTGCAGCACTCAGGCAGGTTCGTATCTCTGCTTATGCTTTTTTTAGCCACTGGCTGGTGCCTGTCAGCAGGAGGGAGCAGCAGGGACACTCACAGCCCTCATTTCCCAACCCCTCCGTGCCACAGCTGAGCACGGAGCAAAAAAGGGTCAGCAACTACTCGGGGTATCAGCCCTCAGAAATACTTGGGAGTTTTTTACTTGAGGTTATTTACTGAGACCAGGCTTTTGTTTTGTCTTGTGTGATTGTGTTTTTTCCCCAAAGTGTTCTGACAAAATAGGATAGGTGATGCATGAGATGAGTAATTAAAACACAATCCCAGTTTAAAGCAGCTTTGCATATTTAAGGCAGTGATTTTAAGAAGTAACATGCATTTCATTGTGATTCATCTTAAGGCTGAGATTTACATTTGGAGAAACTGAAAAGTAAGTTGTTTACAGTCAAGAAATATTGGAAAGGACAGGCAGGGTTTTCCTAGATTTTGTTTAATTGGAAGCACACACTGTTAGATTTATAATCTGTTCTTCCTTTTGATGATTGTACTTGAGGGGATTATCTGCCCATCTTTAACCTCTTCGTTTTTGGTATCTCTAGACATTTATTTATATCTGTCTAATCTCCTTTCCGAACATAGCTGTAATCTTTATTAACAAATCAGCCAGACTTGCTTCTTCCCAAGTAGCCAGTTCCTCCTGCTCAGGGGCCCAAGGGGCCAGGAGAGCTCAGGGCCAGGCTGCCAGCTCCTCATGTCACACAGCCCATGATGTCAGAGCAACCATCCCCTGATTGTTTTGTTCTTACCAAACTTGTTTTTCAACAGAGAATCCAGGCCAGAACCTGAACAGACTATTTCAGGAAGTACCGAAACGAAGAAATGGGTCTGAAGGTACGTCACAGGCAGGTGTTTTTCTTTGCAGTCAATCCCTAGGAAGTGGAGTGTGCTTTAGCTGTGTGTTTCCTTAAAACTGTGCAGTTTGATTCTGGCCTGGAATCTGATAGAAAAACAGACAGTAAGTATAAAACAAACCATGGGTTAGATGAACACTTTGCTTTTTCTAATTCTGCTGCTGCTGTACTAACGTAACCCTGTTTGGATAGTTCTTTCCCTCCCATCCTCCCTGTGTACGCAGATAGAGAGAGAGGAGTGATAGAAGTTGCTTTATAAAGTCATCAGACCTATTGAAATGCTCTCTTCGCTATTTTTATGGTTTTAGAGGGAGAAAGTTGCACAGTTCTAACATCAATTGCGTACTGCTTCTGCTCTAGATGTACTTCTTTCTTTTCATGGGGCTTATGCTGACAAATTCCACTTTAATACACTGCTAAATTAGTGTGATGCTTAGTTCAGTATTAGATATGAAAAAGACAACAGGACAAGTGAACATCAGTTCCATAAATTATCACTGAAGAGGAAGTCTGCACATTTTTATTATAGATTAGTTGCAGATTTTTTCTTTTAGTAAGATCAGAAAGAAGGAAAAACAAAAGCAGGTACACCAAAGGTCTGTAGTTATTCTGACTCCAGTCACAAATTACCTCACTTGCTTACAAACAATAATCTCATAATGGAAAATGCAGTTAAGTGCAGTAGCACTCACAGTTTTCCCTCCTTTTCTTCCCCTTAGAGGTTAAAAAACAAAACAAAACAAAAAAACAGAAGCAAAACCAAACAACCAAGTAATAGCTCTTAGCTGGAGAGTACTTCAAATGGTATCTGCGTTTAAATGACTCTTTCTCTTAATGTATTAACCTCTAGAAAGTTAAAAATTGTTTTTATTGAGTTTTATTGAGTTACTTTTTAATTCTGTTTTGGGCTGAATGTATACTCATCCTACTTTGCCTAGCAGCTGATGCCGTTTTTAAGTTGATTCCTGGGCTTTTGTTTTTAGCTTTCTTCTTTTCTCATCCAGTTCTTTTCCTTTCTGTTTCCTCTCTCCCTCCCAAAAAAAGAAAAAGAAAAAAAAAGAAAAAAAAAAAAAAGAATAGATCTCTGTATGTTACCATAGAAAAGGAATATATGACCACCTAGTTCTTCCTCTGATGTTCTCACCATTCCAGGGCAGCCAGAGACAGGCACAACGAGGATATTTTGCTTTTATTATGTTAAGTACTTTTTTTGTGTAAATGTTGGTAAAGGTCCTGTGTGCAAGTTGTCCTCAGTTTGTGCTGGCCGTGTATCACATACAATGTGTCTTTGTGTTATAAAAACAGCCAAATAAGAGTTTTCTTGGTGTCATCAGTTGTGTTTTCCTCCCCAGGTAACATAACCACACGAATCCGAACCACAGAGTCTGGCTCTGATGAAGCCATCAAATCCATTCTCGAACAAGCCAAAAGGGAGCTGCAAGTACAGAAAACAGGTAAGTGCTCATTTGGTCTCTGCCTGCTTTTACTGCAGAATTTAATTAAAACAATTGCCATGAGCTTTCTGGTCAGTTAATTATATTCTGAAAACCTTCAGTATAGGTTTTTGAAGAGTTTTTTTGGAGATTTTTATTGTTATTCAGCGGAGTTGTTTCTGTCTCTGAGACATCCTGAGTTAAGGTCACACATGTCCCAGCGTGATGGGGTCTCTGCTCTGCCCTGCTCCCTGTGGGATTTCTGAGCACCTTTATCCCTGTGCAGAGCTCTGAGCTCCTGGCTGCCCTCCAGACTTGCAGGAGTCACTGAGGGGAACCTGCAGAATTCCTTCTTCTCCCAGTTTGCTCCTTGGAAAGGGAACAGCTCCTGCTTTCTCTTCTCTTCTGTCTCACTCATGCCCCAGGGACACAACTGCATGGGAGAGGGGCTGGATGGATTTGTTGGGGTGAAGGTCACAGGCAGCAATTACCAGTCCCAGAACCATGGTACATCCTGTACTCATATAGGCACACTCAGTCCTGACTCTTAGATGACTTTATTTTTGGTTACAGAATGTATTCAGTGAATGAACTGGCAAATCCAAAACACATTCCCTTTCCCAAAAAATCCTTCTTGGCCTGAGATAAGTCTAATTTCTCATTGTATGCTGTCATGTAATTAACATTTCTGTCTAGTCCATAGCCCTCAGTTTTATGAGTTCCCAGTGCTGCTATTGGGCTGAAGTAGAAATTTCTGTGCCATACTTCTGTTTCATTTTTTAAAGTAAATACTGATCTACAGTTTTGGATAGTTGTCTTTCAAATGAAAACTAAGTTAATCTCATGGCAGAGTATAAAACACTAGTTAATATAAGATCTAAATAATATGACTTGATACAGGAAATTATTACATAGAGAAAAAATATGGGCTTTGTGCAGGAAACGGCAAGAATGTTATTCAGTAGCATGTTTCATCTGAGAGTCTCAGACTTCCTTTCAAATATTAATTCGGCCTCAAAACTCCCTGTGAAACCAGCAGATAAAACAGCAGAGAGAATCTCACTGTCTTTTTTTCCTATTTCTTAGCTTTTCATGTATTTTGCAGTCTGTGACAGGAAGGAATGTAGGGAGACAAATTCAGAAATGCATTCAGATGAGCCTTAGCATTACTGGAGTGGTACACAGAGTGTTGCAAATCTTATTTCACTTGGAGGCCACTCCTTGCAGTGTGGGGCTCCCTGCTCCCACCTGGTGCTTCCCCACTTTCCCAGTTCTCTGCAGAGCAGCTTTCAGAGGAACTGGTTTCCAAGCACTGGGGACCTCAGTGGAGACTGAAATAGAAGCAGATGCCATTGCAAAACCTCCTGGCTCTGCAGAGATAATTCCCCACCCACGTTCCAGTCTCTGCTCATCCCCGACTGCTGCAGCACAGCCACCCAAATCCTGGTTCCCCACTGGAATGCTGCATTTGGGGGTTGTCTCTGCTGAGAGCACCCGTGACTCCACCCTAGAGCTTTGGATAAGGGAGAAGGTGATGGCCAGGTATCAGCCTGGCTCTGGTAGAGCTGTTTATTTCAGTGGTCGGGACCATGGAACAAGAAAACAGGAAGCAGGAGCATATTTAGCTTGTCAAGTGAAATAATGATGATCATCTCTTCCTAAAGTTCTGCCTTTGTTGTAATTTGTGTGTTGTGTTTTTGAAGTTAAAAGGTCTCACCTTATTTATACTGTAATAGTCTGTCCAGGTGAATGCAGCTGTGTTCAGTTCTGAGTGCGTGTTAAAGTCATTTGTGGAGAAAAGAGTGAAGTGAAAGGTTAAATAACTTTGTAAATGCAGCTATAAAATGTTATTGACCACGTGGGGGTGGGGGAGGAAGAGGTGAAGGCTTGATTTTCAAAGGCATTTATTTGAAATTGTTTACAATGGTGGAAGGGCAAGTGATCCCAGACTTGTGCAGCTGAGTCTGTGCGTGCAAACATCCAGCACTTTGGCAACTCTCAAAATTTTCCAGTGAAGAACTTTGGAAATCTTACCTTATTTTGAAAAGTGCAAATCTTTGCTTAGTGAAAACTCCTCCCTCCCATCCAGAAATGTATTTCAGCCCTTTCAGCACCCCCCCTCCCCCACTTTTTTTTTTTTTTCTTTATTTTTTTTTTCCTGTCAGGGCAATGTTTACAGTAGCACGTGTTGAATATAAAGCATTTTCCTCTGTTGCATTTAGTCTTTTGGTTGTTTTTCATAGCTGAGCCGGCTCAGCCGCCTTCTGCCTCTAGCAGTGGCAATTCTGATGATGCAATTCGATCCATTCTGCAACAAGCCCGACGGGAAATGGAGGCACAGCAGGCTGCCCTTGAACCTGCCTTAAAAACACCACCTCTATCTCAAGCTGACATTTCTATCCTGTCCCCCAAACTAGTGTCTACACCTGCAATGTCTTCAGTTTCCAGCTATTCTCCTTTGGCCATATCCCTGAAGAAACATTCATCTGTCACTGATTCCAGTATCTCTGCGTTGCAGAACCTCTCTGGGCTCAAAAAAGAGCCTCAGGAGGCACCTGTTTTAGAGCTTCATGGAATAAGTGATTCTGCCCAGGGTATGTTGAGGCATGTTAAAAATGAGTTGGGACGTGGTGGTGTTTGGAAGGACCATTGGTGGAATACTGTGCAGCATGAGAGAAGAAATGCAGCTCTTCCTGAAGATATAAAAGTTGAGGAAGCCAGTGGTGGAAAAGAAAAGGTCAGCAATCAGACTAGGCCAGATCGTAGCCAGCTCCAAGGACCGTCTTCTTCTGAGTATTGGAAAGAGTGGCCAAACGCGGAATCTCCGTACTCACAGAGTTCTGAATTGAGCATGACCGGGGCCAGTCGCAGTGAGACACCACAAAATAGCCCCCTCCCTTCATCCCCTATCGTGTCCTTGTCCAAGCCATCCAAACCTTCGGTTCCTCCACTGACACCCGAGCAGTATGAGATTTATATGTACCAGGAGGTGGATACGATAGAGCTAACGCGGCAGGTCAAGGAAAAGCTAGCAAAGAATGGCATCTGCCAAAGGATCTTTGGGGAAAAGGTAAAGAAAAGTGGTTCTCTCTTGTTTCACCAGTGTTGTGATTGTGCCCTCTGCTCCTGACACACAGGTGCAGACCCAGAGGGGGACGTGCCATGGGTGTCCTGTGGAAAAATGTTTTTGCTCCGTGTGTGAAGTGTTTCAAAACTAAACTCACTGAAGTATTAGTTTCCCTGTGTGGTAGGAATTGCAAGGATTTTTATGCAGGGATTGGCTTCAGCCACTTGGAATTAGGAATGGGGCCTTGAGTTTAGAAAACTTGAAAGCTGAAGCAAACATTGCTGAGACTCAATATTTCATGCTTAATGTAATGAATTCGTGGAATATTTGAGTAATACCATTGTCATGACTGGAGAGCCTTAACTTTATTATAAGTGAAGATTATGGACACAAGAGCATTTTTCCTTTTTCATTATTATTTGGAAACGTGCACAAGGGCATTAAAACAAACACATGGAAAATCCCCTAACTCTCCTTAGTCTGAAGTCAAGAATTCCAAGTCATTTCTAATACCTGGTGCTCAGCACCTCAGTGTGCTCTGAGATGTTTTAGGGCTATGTTTGATTACAGATAAGGCTCCCTGAAGTTCTCACGTTGTGAGCCCTAAGCACTGAGCACGTGGGATTTTGAGGGTCCCTGACCACCAGAAAACCCCTCCCAGGCTGTAAAAAGTGTAGGACATTTGTTGTTTCTTCTTCCTATAAAGAATTGAATCAATATAAAAGTGTAATAGGAGCTGGCATCGCACTATTACCTTCTCACTAAGATATAAAATGAAAAGTCTGACCTCTCGGGGTCTTTAAAGATCCCATGGCAGCTTTCATTAAGTATGATTTTTAACTCTTGTACCTGTGCTGAATTCTAGGCAAGTAATTGCATTCTGCCTGTCTGAAATTCTGCACCCTCCCCCCCGCCCACTGCAGTCAGCTGTATTCTTAAATATTTACATATGTGGAGCAGCCGCTGCTACAGGTGAAAACACACATTGTTGTAATTCATCCCCCAAAAATCAACCAAATATAGGCCTAGTCTCAAAAGTCCCAATTATTTTTGTTTGAGAACAAAATACATGCCAGTCATTGCCTGTTTCATCTGCCTGTGTGTGCCTGGACTGGGTGTTTTTCCTGTTAAAACTGATGAAACTGTTTGACACAAAATATGAAAAGCATGCAAATCCCTCACCAGGCTGCTGCCACCCAGATTCTGCAGGGAAAAAAAACCACCTTCCTTCAGAAGGCAACACGGCGGGAATAAAAGCATTTCCATCAGAGTATCCACAGAAAACAGATTTTATAATTGTCCAATTTTTACAGATTTTATAGTTGTCCATATACAAACAATTTGAGCAATACAGTAAAAGAAATCAAAATTACTTAAATTCCCCCCGTTTCCAGTGCCAGTGTGTTAACGTGCCATTCTTGGTTGCTTCACTTCAGGTATTGGGGCTGTCCCAAGGAAGTGTCAGTGACATGCTCTCCAGGCCAAAGCCATGGAGCAAATTGACCCAAAAAGGCCGAGAACCATTTATTCGTATGCAGCTCTGGTTGAATGGTGAGCTGGGACAGTGTGTCCTGCCTGCACAAGGGCAGCAACAAGGACAAGGTAATTAAAATTCCACTATGTTGTTTGAGTTGAGGAGGAGGAGATTTTTTTTTTTCTCTATTTTCTGTATTTTTTTTATTTTTTTTTAAATTTGCAGTAAGCCAGCCTTGCACCAGTGCTGGTCCAGGCGTTGTGGAAGTGGCACCAATCCACCCTGGCAGCCCCAGCCGGTCCCTAAGGGGACGTGCTGGGAATGTTTACAAACGTTTATGTGTAATTGATAAGCAGCAGTTATCAAGTTCCTCATTAGGGTGATATTATCTAGGCATGAATATGACACGCAATCCCAAAAATTTTGGCCAAAGAGCTGGAAAATGTTGCGCGCTGTTTCCTAGGGTTGCACAGGGGATTTTGTGGATTGTTCCAGGGAGAATATCGATTGCTGTCTCAGGAGGTGAGCTGGAAAACTGAGCTTTAAAGGGGGAATGCTGGGTTGCAATGACACTTTTATTGTGGCTGTCTCTTCCCCTAATACCTACTGACACAGAAAAGGCAGGCTGGAGCCTGGCCTGGGTCGTACCTTTCTGTGCCATGAGTTAACTGAGCAGCAAGCCCTTGCCGAGATCAGCACTTTGCTATTTGTTGAGCCTGCTTACTGTTTAGTTTGTGGTTTGGCATCTCCTTTTATTGTTCCCTGATTTTCCTCTCCTCTCTTATCTAGTCCTTCACTCTGTGACATCATTACAGGATTCCCTACAGCAGGGATGTGCAAGCTCAGGTAATCAGCTGGTTTCAATGATTTGCTCTGAAATAATTCTCTGTGCTTTTGTTGCGTTTGCTTTGATGCTGAGAGGTTTCTCACATTTTGTTGTATCATACAGGAGTCCCTTCAGTTTTTTTTATTAATGCAGTTAATTCCTCCTTCTCTCCTTGTTGCTATGGCAGATGTAGGGAGCACGCATATTTAGCTGCATATATTAGGTAAAGAGACTCTGTCTGATCTTAGAGATCATTGGCTCTGTAAGGGTTTTTTTTTTACCATAGTTCAGCTTATCAATGTGACATGTGACAATGGCTGTAAAACAAGCCCTTGGTTTGTAATGTGATCCACATACTCCAGCTGCCTCACTCGCTGGTAGTTTTTTTTCCACTCTCCTTTGCACAAAATCTGCTTTGTTAATCTGAAGGTGGGGAACAGACCACGTCACGTCTTTTTCAAGCTTTGTTAAATATTCCCAGCTGACTTTTTTTTTGGTTTTTTTTCTCCTTTCCATTTGCGAAAAAATAAATATAAAAGCAGATGCAGCAAAGCTGAGTGTCAGAGAAGTGAGTGGCTGAAGGCTTTAGAGATGGTCACAGGATAGGAGGGAGGCTGGGACAGGAGAGAACAGCTGTGTTCCTGCTGTTAGATACCAAACTCTACCCACACAACCTCTTTACCAATGAAATGCTTCACTGACGTAAAACACTCCAGAAAAATACCCATGCCCTGCTCTGTGCTTACAGCCAGTGCCCTGTGTTAGAGAATTGCTGCATTTCAGGGCACAGACAGGGATAGGTTGTGCTCTTCTTCCACCTTTCTGCTATTCTGAAATACTCCTTCTTTTTCTGCAGCTCACTGGCTTTACTCTAAATGTGCTAATGAAAGTGCTTTTTTCTCTCTACTGAGGAAACTATTTTGCATTCTAAAAGATTTTACTTGAAGAAAATTCGTGATGATATTCTGTCCACGTTTTTCTTAAGGAGAACAGTTGAAAATAAATACATAAAAGCAAAAAAAAAAAAAAAATGCCCCCAGTAAAAACAAGCCATGAAAACAAAACCAAAATGGGAGAAAATTATTTGCAATCATAGGGCTATTGTTACTTATAGCCAAGCATTTAGGGAACATGGAAATTTCCTGTGATGGTTCATTAAAAACATGCCATTGAGTACTTTTTTTTGTGGCATCAATGCCGTGCAAGAGTGTCACAGTTACAAACGCCCGAGACAGCGTGGAAAATATGAGTAATTAATTGTAGCCATTTTAGGGGGAATTCGAAATCAGAGGAGCTGGGAAATGCTGCATTGTTATTGCTAATCTTCATATTTATGAAGATTTAGACTAACTCTAATTATAAAAGATGGAAAGACAAGCCCATAGTATTAAAATCCGACCACCTTCTGGATTCCCGGGGGGATCGCTGGGAGCTGAAAGTGATTTCCTTCAGGAAGTTCAGCTTTGCTGCTGGGATATTTTGTTCCCTCCCACACTCCCAGTGTCGTTTGTCAGTTCCTGCCCTTGAGCTAATATTTTGTGAGGTGACACATTCCTATCAGCTAATAAAATCATGTTATTGATGATTGTCCTCCTTCATTCCTTAAAGCCAACTTACAAATGAGAAAATGGGCTCGTGCCCTTTTCTACCTCCTCTCGGAGGATTAAAAATAGAATTGTTGTACAAAATGTTTTTTTTCTTGGTGCCTTTCTCTGTGTGAAGGAATAAGGAAGGTTGTGACACCAGGCAGAACAAAAGAGCAAAAACCAAGTTATTTGAATGAGGAAGGGCAGTTTGGTGATTTCCTTTTATTAGCAGCTGTTCTGTAATTAAAAATGCAGCAAACAGTTTGGAAAAGGTAATAATAATTATGCATTTGTGAAAGATCCATCACTCCAGGGCAGAGAGAAGAAAAAAAAAAGAGAGAGACAGCTCCAATTTTCTGGTCTTCTGAGACATTTCCCAGGAAAATCAAGGCAGAGAAGGTTGCATACTTGTAATTTTAAAACAGAAATTAATCAGAACAGTTTTGAAACGAGGAAAGGTCTGGAGCCTTTTCCATGTAATATAATTGGCTTGGAACTTGTTGAATGCATGAAGGGAAAGAAGTGAAATTAAACTAATACACTCAGTGGCTCCTGAGTGCTTTGCCAAGAAGGTCTTCAGTGTACAGAGTGTCAACATGCATAGTAACGACTCAAACTTTTATTAGCTGGGAGTATTTTCATTACTGTTTGGCTCTATTCTATCAAACTAGCAAGGTTTTCTGGATTTCTGAGCCAGTTAGTTACACTTCTAGATCATAAGGTTTTGATAAACACCTCATTCATGAAAATCTCACCTTTGGTCCAGTAATTTTCCATTTTCACGTGTGGACAGATGGGCCAATCAGTGTTTCATATGATGAATGGATAAACATATATGTATTTTTATGTTTATATGTATGTATATATGTTGAGATAGCAAAGAGAAGCCAGGCTTAGTTTTTCTTCTTTGGATGCTGTATTCATGAATTTTGTAAAAAGCAGCCTATACCAAAATGACAGACAGGTATAGACCTGTATTTTCTGCCTGTGAGCTTTCCTCAAGGCTTGATGATTTTGTGCAAGTTTTAGGGAACATGTTTTACACAAAAATGGTGTCTGTACCCTAGGTGGTCAAAAATAGTATTGCCGTGCCTTTTCTAACATTTTTTCTGTGTATTTCTTTCCACCTAAATGCTCTAATGCCCTTGGGTAAATCTGCCTTTTTAATGATTTATGTGTCAAAAGCATGGACCAAATCACATGGAAAAAAAAGTTGAATTAGTGTCACCCAACTGCATCAGCATTTTTTCATGATGAATTTGGCCCTTATTTAGTTGCATTACTGCTGATGGGAGCCGGGGTGGGTTTGAACAGTTGCCATGTGCCAGGAGAAGGCTTGGATATTTTTTCTAAATACTTGTACTGTGCACAGCTTTTATTAGTTGGTTTTATTTTGGGGCTTTGTGCTGCGTATCTTTGGAGATTGAGACAGAGTTTCCTTTCTGGTGCTGTTGATTCCGTGGCTGCTCACAGGAAAGCTGAATTTTTGCACTCACTGTTTTTTTTTCCTTTATCCTCTGTGAAGGACATCCACTCTCTCTATATACTACATTAAAGGCTTGCAAATACTCAGTGGGAGGAAGACGTGCCTTTTTGGTGTGTGTTTCTGTAAGGGTCGTCTTATGACCTAATGTGGAAATCTTCATTTGCCGATACAGCTGCGGGTGATCTCAGGGGATTTTGAATTTCCCTTTTGTTTGTCTTCCTTTCTGGGTATCATCCATCATTCCTAACCTCATGCTGCTTAGCAATAGTAACACTCATGGGAGTTGAAGAAAGGATTATAGCAGCATAAAATGGGGAGCTAATTAGAGCTTGTTTCAAAATCAGAATCTAGCTTGAGATAATTGCATATTATCTGGTGATTTAAAAACCTGAGATCTACTGTATTTAGATCAACTAAAATATGCATAAAAGCTTTCTTTTCAAAATAAGGCATTCGTAACAACGGGGAGATTACCTCTCATCATCCCTTGGGAAGGCAAATCGGAAAAACCTCAGGATGGTTTAGTGTTGTTGTGATATTAACAGAGAGATCGGGGTGTGATGGCAAAGCCATTTATTTATGTAGTACAGATTCCTGTAACATTTGCCGGTGCAGAAGGTGCTGAGTGGGCAGGTAGTTAACTGTGTGCTGGGTGGATATTCCCATTTTCCTGATCCCAGGAGAATTCTGTCACATTGGCTACTCTGCGAGAAGTAAAAGTAGGAAGAGAGAGTGTTTCAGGCTGGCAGCCCAAATTTGGAAATACCATCCTGATGCACTTCTGGGAAGAGCTCAGTAGCCTTGTGGTGGCAAAGGAGAAGCTCTTACCTCCATCTCCCTGCATTTTATCATCTTTTCTTGAGTTGTTCTGGTTTGTTTGGGTGGGCAGAGCTGTCCAGAGCACAGCTGGGATTAGCACAGGGAGAGCTGAATCCTTACACTGTGACATCACCAAAGTGATCAGTGCAGTGATGCTGACAGACCTTCCCAAACTGGAGCTGGTTTTTGTTGTTGAATCAAAAAGGAAAAAAAAAAAAAAAAAAAAAAAAGAGAGAGAGAGATGGTTTTGCAGTCATTTGCTGGCATTCCAGGTTAATAAAAATGTATGACATGGAATGTTTGTGGTTAATGTAGTCTGTGAAATGGAATAGAAGGGAGATCACATGGCTCAGACAGACAGACAGACAGCCGACTGCAGGAATTCCTTGCAGAGATGTTTTGTGTTTGATAACCAGTTATTTAGTCTTGGACTTGGGAAAGTTGTGGCCTTTTGTGCTAGGTGCAAAATGTGGTTTTAAAGTTCAGAGCTGAGTAACTACGTCAGCCAGAGAGTTACCTTCATGCTTATCCCTGGAGCACCCTGGCACATCATGGTGAAGTTTCCCCATTCTTTCTGTGTGGTTTGGGATTGGCTCAGGAGCAATTGTCCGGGGCTGTCTTGATTTCAAACCATAGGATATCAGTTGGCTCCTCATAAGGGCAGCTGTTGTAGTCTGTCTGTAACGTGTGTGATCATCTTCTGTGCCATTTCCCTGACATTTGGACCATGAAAACTTCCCTGGCAGCCTTTCTGGTATCAATAAAACCAGGAGAATGGCTGTCCGGGCACCTCACTGGGACCTAGGAATGCAGCATGAAGTCAGTGCCTCGAGTTGATTCTGTACATGACACTGGCTCTGATTCCTGGGCATTCCTGTTTCCTGCTGAGGTCTGTCCTGCCCAGGCTGCCCCCACAGCCCTGCTCCTTTTCCATCAGTGATGCTTTACAAATAGTCAGTATTTGTGGAGAAATTCCTCTCCTGGTTGTATCCTTCTCTGTCCATGAGACCACCCAGTGATTAAATTTCCTTAATTAAATTTAAAGGACAGAAAATGACTCTGTCCTTACTGTGGTCACGACTTTGCTGTCACAGGAGGGCTAAAGTAAAATACAAAATCAGGGAGTGAACACTGTTTTCTAGGCAGATTCTCTTTGTGACTCAGTTACAATGTTAATACAGCAAAGAGGAGACCCGTGCTGGATTCTGAAGGCAAATTTAATTCACTCCAAAGTGTAGTTATGGACTCCTAGCATTTGTTTTGGAGAAGTTACCCAGTCAAGTTGCAGCTATGTTTTATTTCTGTGGTTAATTTGGGAATGCAGGTCCTTGACTCTCACTCTCCCCCTTAGTGTGAGATCCCCAAGCAAGGAGGTCAAGTGTGGCTCTGCAGCAGCACTGAGCCAGGCACAGCAATGCCATATCCTTAAAGTTTTTATTTTCAAAGAGCAGAATTAATAAATGAAAAAAAAATTTTAAGCTGTGTGGAAAAAAGAAACTTTCCTGACCATTATTGCCTCAGGCTACTCAGGTAGTTCACAGAGTAGCAGTTGGCATGAGAGTTTCTAAAAACAGGTTATAGGTAGGGAGAGAAACCCGTGGCCATTGAGTAGTTGAGCTCTGTAAATTCCACTGTTGTTCATTTCATTACTTATTACTTCATATCATTAATTACCAGCCTTTCCCTTCCCCTGTGCCTGCACACTGGGGCCTCCCCTGGGGAGGGGACCCACACCCCCTCCCTGCTGCCAGCTGCAAACCACAGAGGGGCTGAGTGGAAAACGAGGAGCTGAGAGACGGGAAAGGCAAATTCCAGACCAACTGGAGCTGCACAGACACAGAGCAAGGCCGTGGCTGTGGAGCCCCAGCACAGGGAGGCCGAGCACCCCCAGGCAGGGTCAGGAGCTGGGTGTACACTGGGTTCTGTCCCCCGTGGGCTGGCAGCTGCACAAGAGCCTGGAAAAGCACTTCTCCAAAGGGAGCAGATGATTTTCTGTTAGGGATAGAAGGCTCTGGCAGCTGGCAGAAGCTCACGTTGGTGTTTTGGCTGCTGCTGGGGAAAGGAGAGGGGCTGCAGGTCCAGCCCTTGGCCACTGGTGGGATGGAGATGGCCACGGTACCCTCAGCCCTCCCTGGGCAACAGCCCGACTGCTGCTCAGCAAATTACCAAATGCTCCTCCACTGGATGAAAATTACCTTGCTTTCAATTCAAAGAACAGATAATGGGCTATTTTCCTCCTAAAATACTGGGGAAGAAGGTGTGCGAGCACCAAATGTGCGGGTTGTTATTTCCCTCTTATAATTGGGATGGAAATCCTCTTCACCCAGTAGCTCTGAAACAGGGAAATAAACAGCCTGTTCTGATTATAGAGCTACATATTGCTTGATAGCAAATCATTCCCAAGACAGAAAAAAAACAGAATATTACCAGAAAATTAATGTCTTCTAAGTTATCTTCCAGTCCGTCCTTTACATTAGGGTGTGAGAGAAACTTAGGAATTTGTCTCACCTCATTTGATGTGTGTTGGAGGGTTTTTTAACTTGCCAGCAACCTTCTAGAGAAACAGCAAATGAAAGAATCCAGTGATTATTTTAAATCTGATGAGAAATGCAACTTGCATTGAAAACAAAGTGGATTTGAGATCAAATTTAAATAAAAGTGAAAAGAGAAAGATAGCCAATTAAAAAGCCAATGAAAGGAGAAAATACAACTACAACAAGAGATGTAAAATAGGCCCAGTGGTACATCTTCAGTATTTATACTTGTACTTGTCAAAGATATTGCTGATGGCAACTTGTCACAGAATGGTTTGGGTTGGGAGGGAACTTAAAACCCATCCAGTCCCACCCCTGCCATAGGCAAGGACACTTTTCCCTATCCCAGGCTGCTCCAAGCCCCATCCAACCTGACCTGGAACATTTCCCAGGCATGGGGCAGCCACAGCTTCTCTGGGCACCCTGTGCCAGGGCCTGCCCATCCTCACAGGGAAGAATTCCTGCCCAACATCCCATCCATTCTTGCCCTGTGGGAAGCCATTCCTCTATTGTTCTGTCCCTCCATGCCCTTGGAAAAGCATCCTTCTCTGTTTTCTGGTGTTAGGTGTTCCCTTCTGGCCTCATCTCCAGAGCCATCTCTCCTTTTCTTGCTGCTTTCCTGGGGATCCTGGGATGGGTTCCCACACGAAGGAGGTGTGAGATTGACCACAGTGTAACCACAGCTGTGGTTAATGTTTGTTTCTCTGGTTTACCCCTCTGGAACTTGGGTCCTAAAAATAGTGCAAGTTTGAACTGGCAGATGTTTCATTTGTCCTTTACGAGAGGACCAAAATTAGCCTCTCATTTGGCACCTAAATAAAGCAACTTAACTGCCTTTATGCGAACTTTGCAATTACTGTCTATTGAAGTTGCAACATTTTGTTGTGTTTGATGGGGAAGGGCGTTATATAAGCCACACCAGCACCTAAAAAGCCACCAGACCTTGAAAGAGAGAGGACAAATATGAGCGAGCCCAACTGGGTTTTCTGGGGGGGTCTGATTCGGGTGATTGGTTATTTCTTTTTTTACTTTTTTTTGATCCAAGACAGGTGTTTTCCCTAATGAAGGTTTCATTAAAAAAAAAAAAAAAAAAAAAAAAAAAGAAAGAAAAAGGCAAAAGTACCTTGGAAATGCTCAGAGAGCTGTCTATTGTAAAGGGAAAAACATTAATAAAAGGACAGCAATGGTTTCTCTAATTTTCAGAGAAAAATCTGCACAGAATGCCTGAAGCTGGGTTAGCAGTGGGACTCCCCAGGGGCAACAGAAAGATGTTATAATCAATTACCACATCATAACACTGATGTATGATAATTACTGAGTGTTCCTCCTGAGATAGTGCAGCATTTGGCTGGGATGCGGCTCTTTCATGGTCCACTGCCTGATTAATATGCAAATAATAGGCTGATTGCATGATGAATGCAGAAAATGAGTTCGCTGATAACGTGAGCACCGAAGCGGGAAGATGATAAATTACTTTTACTGACTGTCCTACATTAAGTACCCTTTCTCAACAATTTTATCACAAATTAAGTAAAGCAGTATGGAGAGATTATGAGGATGTGTAAAATAATGTACCTTAATAGCTTTTATAATATTGTTGCGTACAATGTAAATGTCATTTTGTTTCAGCACTTTTCTCCAGCACTCCTCCAAAAAGGAGGATCTTTAGTGCAGCCTGCTTGGGGTGAGTCTGCTTCTCCCTCTGCTGAGGGTGGGTTGGGAAGGAAGGAAGGAAGGAAGGAAGGAAGGAAGGAAGGAAGGAAGGAAGGAAGGAAGGAAGGAAGGAAGGAAGGAAGGAAGGAAGGAAGGAAGGAAGGAAGGAAGGAAGGAAGGAAGGAAGGAAGGAAGGAAGGAAGGAAGGAAGGAAGGAAGGAAGGAAGGAAGGAAGGAAGGAAGGAAGGAAGGAAGGAAGGAAGGAAGGAAGGAAGGAAGGAAGGAAGGAAGGAAGGAAGGAAGGAAGGAAGGAAGGAAGGAAGGAAGGAATCATTAGCCTGGGATCCATCCCATATGGACATAGCCTGTGGCAAGGGAACGTCCACACTGTTTAGTGGGGGAGATCTCTGTAAATGCAGTGCACAGTGCACATATGCATCCTGCTGCAGCTTCTGCTGCGGAGCAGACACCAGGTTCTAATCTCCAAGGAGGGTGTGGAAATACCTTCACACTCAGGCTCCTGACGCAGGAGGACAACAAACAGTCATAAAATTGGTGCCACGTTCAAGCAAGCTGGTTTAACACATCAAATCACGAGGTCAGCAAGTCAACAGAGACACCATAAACTGCAGCAGAATCTCCTCGTGGAGGCTCTCACTCTGTTTTTTTCCAAAATGCATTGTGCACACGTTTGTCTTGATTATACTAAAAATATAACACTGTGGGGTTGTGGCATCTTGATTGATTGCTTCCATGACATATTTGTTTTAGCATTCAGAAAATCCTTAATAAAGCGTCTGCACACAAGCTGGTTTAATAATAAGGTTATTGAAAATATTTTTCCAGCAGTTATTTCTAAATATTGATTTCTAGTTAAGTTACGGAAACACAGAAAAATCTGAATATTAAGGAAAGATTGGCAGAGTAGAGCAATGTCTTTTAAAGCAGCCATGATTCTGCTATTAAGCATCTAATTTAAAATATGGTGTATTTTTAGAAAGGGTTTTTTTAATTGGTTAAGGGTGATCTGTAAAACCAAAAATTATAAGTTACTTTTCAATGGCAAGATTTCACTTTTGGCTCAGGAATCATAGAATCATAGGATGATTTGGGGCTGTTGGCCTGACCTGGGCATTGCTCTGATGTTTTCAACTGTGTGTCTAAATCTATCTAAAAAATTCTTAAGTTTCCCCTATTTTTTTCCGTGTTTTTTTGTAAAGTAGTGCTTATGGTTACAGAGGCCTCATCTTCCCCTCAGGCTATTGCAAAAATGCCCCTTAATTCTTCTCCTCTGAGGGTTTTCTCCCGGGGTGTGGTTGTGTCAGGGTGTGTCTGCCCCAAAGTCAGATCTCAGGACAAATTGCACTTGAACTGATTGACTCCAGTAGTATCTTCCTGCACAAAATTGCAGACATCCTTTGGAGCAGTCTGTACTCTCTAGTCCTCCTGACTCAGTGGAAATCTGATGGTTTCACTTTATGTAGCCTTTAAAATAGGTCTTGGGGTAGCTTTGGGCACAACAGGGGGATTTCTAGAACTCTGAGGCATTTGTGGCTGCAGGTTTGTTGAAGGGAGAATTAGTTGCCCAACTTCTCCAAGTACTTTTAAACATCCAGCTGTAAATCTCTCCTCATGAGTATATCACCACTTCCCATCTTACATGCTCTTTTCTCAACTTCATCTGGTTTCTCCAGCTCCTTCTGCTTTCCAGACCTGAAAACACATCTTTTAATAGAGTTGCAAAGCTAAAACAATTATTGAAAATACAAGTTAAGTTGCAGCAATACCATCTAATCTTTCAGCAATACTCAAAAGCAGATTTTTTTCAGGTAATTTTAACATCTACCCTGATTATTCAGTTTTATGTACTCCTGACACTTAAACATATACTCATATGCAGAGTGGGAACCTTTTTTTTTCTATTGCCTCAGTAACTGCAGAGTTAACCAAAGCTGGTTCCTCCCCTTTCCATGCAGACACACACACATCTGCACACTTTCCTAAAGGGCTTTTTCCTTTGATCCCTCCCCCATCCACATAAAATTTCCCTCTGAGCCAAGACCCAGAATAACATTTTCCCCAAAGTTACAACATTTGTGAAGCAAACAAACAAACAAATTCTCCACAGTCAGAGTGGTGGCAGCTCCAGTGAGTGCTCACAACTCCAACTGCACGTGCCTACGTATCTGACATCATTATACATGCAAACTGCGGGGAGCTTTGTGCACTCCCTACACAGAACTGGGGGAGTTCATAACTGTAGGGAGGATCATATTTTCATGAGCCACATTAATTTGTAAATTGTGACTGGGCAAGGTTCATTCACTCAAGAGTAAATCCACCAAAAACGCTACCTGGGAGAAGGCGCTTTCACACATATTTGCTTTAATTAGTCAGAAGAGGGATGTGTTGCAGTGTTCTCCCACAAGTGCTGCACAGCTTTATTATGTAGTTCAGGCTTGTGCTGCACCCACTGTTAGTGAGGAGAGCTGCTATTATGGTGCTTTAAAAGATTAAGTCTAGAATGCTAATTTCTTCTCCTCCCTGGAAGTGTCCAAGGCCAGGTTGGAAGGCATTTGGAGCAACCTGAGATAGTGGAAGGTGTCCCTGCTCATAGCAGGGGGTGGAACCAGAGGAGATTTAAGGTCCCTCCCCACCCAAATCATTCTGGGATTCTCTGGTAAGACCCTGCAAAGGCAGCCATAGCTAAAGGTAAAATCAAATAGAAGACTGGAGGGAAGAAATCTCTCCCTGAAATTTTCAGACTGAATACCAGGGTTGTCCTGGGGATGTTGATCAGCTGTGTGTGATCAGGTCCTGATTCTCAGGGCAGCATTCACCACAGTTTGGTCTACAAATTAGATAGATTGAGCAGCCTCATCATCGGGGAAGCAGAAACTAATCCAGTCCCAGTGTGAGACACTTTGATCTCAGGCAACCTGCCAGGCCTGTTGTTGTCCATTAACTCATCTACATGAGGAGGTAAATGCAGCCCTGAAGTAGCAAATGCTCTTTTAAGAGGTTGCTGAGAAATCTCCTGCCCACATTTGTCTGCTTTCCTCTTGCCCAGTGATGTGCAAGATTTGGGAGTGAGCAGGGCCCGGGATGCTCCCACAGGATGTGCCTGTTCCCCCCAGTTCCTCAGGAAGCAGCTTGGACTAGTTAGGCAGAAACCTGCAGCCCAAGCTTTGGACAGTGGGAAAAGTGGTGCATCAAAGCAAGAGGCAGTGAAATCATGTTTGGGTTCTCATCGGAATGTCACAGAGTACCCTGTCATTTTGTTTTAGCAACTTGTCCTTCCAAATGCGCAGTTCGCCTTATGGCATGCCAGCAGTAAAAATGTCACTTACAATAATTACTTTTTGGTGAAAATGCTTGCTGACTTCCTACCTTCAAGCTGTTTTTTACACAGTGGGGAGATAATAAGAAATGACTTTATCCTGACTGCTCAAATGAACACTAAATGGAATTTAGGTTATTATTACTGCAGATAGAGGACTGTGTATTGAAATTTAAATAGTGGATCAGATAAACTACAGAGATTTGTCTCTGAAAATTATAGTGGATCCATTTTTTCAATCCACTTCGCTCTGAAACTTAAGGCAGCTGTTGTCTGCCTGCTGTCTTTAGAATATAATATTTTTCATAATCCTTTTAGAGGCCCCTGAATACCTTCTGTGTTTTGCATGGTCTTCCTCAACTTCACCATGTTCTGTGCCTCGTTCCCCATGGGTCCTTTTGCAGTTTATTAGCTAAGCCTGTGTTAGCAGCAGGGATTGGACAGGTTACTCTCCCAGCAGCTCCAGGAGCACTGGGTGTCTCTGAGGTGTGCGGAGGAGAGACTGAGAGCAGCCTTGTGATTCAGCAGGCTCCAGGATTCAGAGGCTCTTGTTCAAATCTCTGAACTTTGGATTTGCAAGTGGATGCAAAGTCAGTTTGCTGTCAGAAGCAAAAGCAGCAAACCTGCAGCTCTCAAAATGCATAGGAGAAGCTGCAGTGGAGGAATCTGTCTGTGCTGGCAGACGTGATGCCTCTGGGACTGGGGAAACCTTCTCTGTGTCTCAACACTGCTCCGTCATCTGAATCCCTCCTTGGAGGAGATACATCCAGCCCTGGTGTCAGCTCCTGTAGATGTCTCAGAGCTTCTGGGGAGCTTGGAGCAGGTGGCACCTGCAGGTCTTTGCATCTGAGATGTCCTGAGCTTCAGAAGGAGCCTCCAGCTGAGGAGTGCTGTGGATCTGAGCTGTGCTTCAGCACAGAGGGGCCTGTTGGATGCGCCCTGTGGGCTTGGGAAGAGTTCCTAGACATCACAGAATTGGTCCCTCTGGAGCAGTGCCCTGCAGTTTTGAATGTCCCTGAGTTCCTGCAGACCTGGTGATGCTCAGGAGAGCTGCAGGAGAGGAGCCCTGCACAGCTTGAGATTCCTTACGCACTGCAGGGACTCTGCCACATGGCGGAACATCAGCAGACCTTGCAGAGGGAGGAGTCAGGCTGAGACTGTGTCTGGGAAGTGATTTGCAGATTATCAGTGGGATAGTCAAGCAACTGAACTCCCAGGATCCAATACTGGGGACCTGACCCCCAGCATCGGGTGGGAAGTCTTGGAGAAGAATAAAAAAGTCTGGAGTTCAGGAAAACCACCTGCGATCAATGGACTGAGACCAGAACTCTTGATTACAGATATTTTCCAAATGTTCCTCATTTTCTGAAACACTGCCATGGCAGATGCTATGGGGAAGGTATAGGGATGGATGGGACCAGAGCAGCATTTGGATTCATCCATTGTGCCAAGGGATGCAAGACCACAAAAGATTTTTTCCTGTGTTTGTGTAATTAAGGCAGGGTTAGTTTGTTATGGTTCTCAACCAGGTTTGTAAAATACTCAGACTCCAGACCTATTTGTTGAATTGTTTACAAAGTTAATTTCTTACAGAATAGCTACTAAGGGATGGGGAGGGAAAGGGCTGTGATGATGGTTTGGAGTTTTGTTGCAGTTAGATGGTCATTCAAGCAGCAATTTTATATTGAGAAAATGGCATTTTAAAAGAAAAAAGGAGATATTTGCGTAACATTGACTTTGTTTCCACTGATTAATACATCTTTATTTTAGACTGTGCATTCCTCTCTAATATTGTAGGAAAAAACAGAAGGGAAGAATTTCCTGACTTAAATCCTGTGTGCTCTTCCAGGAGTGAGTGTCCCCAAGCAGGGATATCTGTGCTGGCAGACTGAATCAGGTGTATTTGTCTTTCTGGAGACACATTTGCCTCCAAAGCCTGGAAGCTCCCCTTCAGTGCACAGGCATCACTCTCTGTGAGCTGTGTTAGCAGCTGTGGAATAGCCAGCGTTGCTCTTTGGTTCTCTTCATGTCTTGGCCATGAATGGGGCCCAGTTCCACTTGCCAAACATTTCAGTTTGCTGGCCCATTTCTGCAGACATCACTCCTAGTGGCTGATTTGTATTTTTGATTATTATTTTCTATGCTGCTTATTTGAATGTGCTCCTTAAAATCACTTGGAAGGGCTTAACCTCCCTATACCCCTGTATTTTGAATTAATAATGTAAAAAGTGCTGGTAGAACCTTTGGTCTTTCATGACTCAGTTTTACTTACATCTTCAACAGTTTGGATGATTTAAGTGCATTTATGGTGTCTTTGGGTGTTTAATGGTATTTGTCAACACCAGCCTGTAATTGTGCACAAGTTACATGGTTTTTTTTATAATTTAAAACTGGCATTTTAAGCTGTGTCTTCATCACACGTGGGCTCTAATGGTCACCATCTTCCCATAAAGTCATTTTTGGGGACACCCTGTTTCCCCCAGCCTCTGTACAGCTCAGGGCACTACTGATGTCTTTGGCTACCTGAAAGTTAAAAATTTCCCAGGTTCTGCAATGACCTTGTCACTGGTGATGCTCTTGATCTCTCCAGCTCTTCCAGCACCTCATTTTTGAAACTTTGGAGCTTTGACTTCACATCTTAAATGGCTGGCAGGCTGTTGGAAAGCAAACCCCTTTGGTATAGCAAAGTTTACCTGGAATTTATTGAAGTAATTTCATCAATAAATGGTGGCCGTGGAGTTTGCAGGTTGTTCTGTAATGCAGTTTTATTTTTATATTGACAAAATGGTCCTTTCCTCCTTAAACACAAATGTGAAAACATCCAGTGAATATTGCTTTTAAGAAATGGGATTGCTCTTAAGTTAGTGTTATTCTTCAGAGCAGTGTGGGGTTAAAAAAGCAGGGCAGGTTTTAAAGAAATAAGCTTTCAATGTATTGTTTTCATTGGAAACGTTCAATTGCTGCTTCGGAAATCTTAATGTATATTTTTCAGATATCCTGAATTTGTGTCTTTGTCTTGTGAGGAACTTGAGAGAAATGAATACAGCCAAATTATTTCATAAAACATGTGAAATGGCTGTGGATTGACAGTTAAATCTGGAATACTGAATACAGTCAATTTTCCCCTTTGTTCTGTCAGCAGTCACTTGTACTCTAAATGTCTATTTAATTTTTTAAGTAGATTAACGGGAAATGATTGCATTATTTGATTATTGAATTTACTTTCCCAAATAATGGATCTTTCCCTCAAATATTTATGTGATCTTGAAAATGCTTTTCCAGAAGGGAAAAATGCTAAAAATGAATGGGGAACATATTTTGAGTTATTTGTAGTACGTGTACATAATGCCTCGCCTGAAATCACTGTACACTTGCCTTTTGGTGGGGAAAAAAAGCAGTTTGTCATCTGTACTGCCTTCCAAAATTAGATTCAGATAATCCCACCTTTTGGAGTAAATGAGCAGCAGATTGGTCTTAAAAAATGAAATTCAAGTAAGCTCTTGGTAAGTGATATAAAAAATAAATAAGCTAATATGGGAGCACCAGAGAGCATCTCAGTGATAGATGATAACACAGATTACCTTTGTTGTGCTCGTAATTAGGCTGGGCAGGGAAAGCAGAGAGAGAAGGAGGCATTAGGAAAAATGCTTTTGTTCAGTCCTGTGTGGTTGGGTTTGGTTTGGTTTTTGGTTTGGTTTTTGGTGGTTTTTTCATTATTATTATTTTGTCCTTTTTTTCCCCCCTGTGCTCCCTGTGTGCATGTGGCTCACCGTGCACGGATGAGGAATTGTATAGGAAATTTGCAGCTGCTCTAGTTATTCAGTAAGATTTGTATAAGCTGGCACAAGGGACAAAATTAGAGGGAAGTTGAACGAGTGCCGTGCAGTTTATTAGCCAGGCAGCCATAATTTTGACCTTGCTGTGGGTTAAAGGACACAGACCTGAGAAGAAATCTGTTTATCATGTAGGGAATTCATGCCATCCCTGACAGTGTACAGTGAACAAGATGGATGATCTGCCAAATTGGTCCCTCGCATGGGTGAATCAGGGCAAATTTACAGTACCATTCCTTTGCTGCTCCTGATACAGAAATAACATTTCCCAGGGATTCTGTTCGGTTGTATGATGACCCAGGGTGAGCAGAGAGAAGAAATAGGATTTGTAGGATCCCCCTTTACCTTGAAGATTTACATGCACCTCCCTTCCCTTTCTGTCTGCCTCTTTTGCATCTCACATAAAGCACTAAGGAAAAAGTCAGATTTTTAGGTTTGAGAGAACAACTTCGAGTGAGTGTCAGGGAAGCTCTTGAATGCAGCATGGGAAAGCTCCCAGGACCACAACAGACACCGTTGTCCTCTGCACTCTGCTCCATTTAGGCCTGACTTTTCCTGGAACAATATTTTCCTTCAGCATTTGGGATATGTTCTCCTGCTGCACAGGCTTTGTGCTCTGCAATGATCTGACAATATTCTGGATAACAAACTCAAAAACCATTGAGGTTTTTCTGGCAGCCATTGCCTGATGGGACCTGAGGATCCTCTGTGGTGGCAGCACAGGGCTCAGAAAACTCCAGGTTCTGTTGGAGGGACTGGGTTTGGATGGGGTCTGGCCTCCTCCTTGTGCAGCCGAGAGCTCTTTCAGCTTCCTCCAGACAGCTTGGAGCCAAACCCAGGGGTGTATGAGGCTGGAATCATTAACCCTGCCAAGAAATGGGTGGGAGACAGCAAGGAGGAGGAAGCAGCCCCACAGAAATGGGAAAAACTGGATGGAGAAATCTCCTGTGCTCCTTATCTCCTGAATTATTCTTGTAAACCACGTTGCCTGTGTGTTGTTTCTTTAAAGAAGGTTCAGCCTGTACCCTCAGATGTCTGGAATCTCTGAATAAGCTCAGTCAGTACGTTCTGTGAGAGAGAAATTTATTGGGGGAAAACAACATTTTGTACAGAACCTATTGTTGTTGGCAAATTAACAGACTGGGAAAGCTTTCTTTGAAACCAAGTGTCACAATAACAGATTTGGGTGTCTCCTGATCCACTCACTATCTTTATGTTGGATTCTCAAACACTTTAATTAATACAACATAATTACAAACTGTATTTTAATCTTGTTATTTCTGGACAAAGAGAATTGCAAAAAAGTGATGTGTGTGATAAGAAACAAAATGAAATCAATAACACTCTCAAGATAGAGCATTGTATCAGTTGTAGAAAATCCCTCATGGACAGAACAAAATAGTGGCTGAGTGAGTTTCTTTACAAGTCACAGAAGGGGGTTTAAACCAGTCTAGAATGGGAGCTTTAAAACCATCCTTATATAAAAATATTGTGGCAGGCAAAACTGAGATTGCCTGCCCAAGGAAATTGCATGCAAACTTACGGACTATTGCACTTCAGTTTTTCCTGATTTTTATTTGTATTTGTACATCTTGTCTGTATAAGAAATCAGAGACGACTCAAGATAAAATTAGAAAATAATTCTTGTTTTTAAAAAGAAGCTTTTTAGCAAGTAACATTTTGCATACTTAGGCATTTCTTGAAGTAGGTAGAATATAAATGAGGAGGAAAGTTAAATATCCTGCAATCAAAACATTACAATTATGCTAAAGTGGGGACTTTTTTCTCTTTTTTTTTTTAATTGCAGAAAGTACTCCAAAGACTTCTGCCAGTTGCAGTCCTGCTCCTGAATCTCCCATGAGTTCCAGTGAATCAGTGAAAAGCCTGACTGAGTTGGTACAGCAGCCCTGTCCCGCCATAGAGACGAGTAAGGACAGCAAATCCCAGGATTCCAGCGAGCCACCTGCATCTGAATCCCAATCCACGACCCCTCTGCCACTCTCAGGCCACTCAGCACTCAGCATCCAGGAGCTGGTGGCCATGTCCCCTGAGCTGGACACCTATGGCATCACCAAGAGGGTCAAGGAAGTGCTCACAGACAACAATCTTGGTAAATTGCTTTATTTTCATTTCCTTGACCAATATCGTGTGTAAGTGTTCCTGCTTTTGTTGATGGCTACTGTAGATGAGAATGCCTGGCTTTGACTCTGGCCTAAGCTTTAATTTGCTAAAAAAGAAAAGATACCTAATTTTTCTAAACGGGTTAGAAAGCTCCTTTCAGATTGTCACACTCCACTTCAAATGTCATCACACCGTTGTTTCTTCCTAAGCTCTGCTCCTGGCACAGCAGCCAGATACTGGTCCCACCTCCCAAAACAGAGTCCAGCAGGCTGTCAGGAGCCCCAGAACCAGTCAGATCTCCCTTTGGGAAAGGCTGTTTCCCCCACACTTGCAAATTCCAGCCCCATTTTGGGTGAAGGAGAGGAGCCCAGTGTGGTTGGAGAGGCAGGTGCACCACAAGCAGGAGCACAGTGTCCCTGCAGGGCTGGGAGGAAAAATCCAGACTCAGCTGAGGTTTAGATGAGCCTGAGATAAGTGTACAGGGCCACTCAGTTAATTCTGCTTAGAGATGTGCAAAGCTGAGGCTGCCTTTGCCTACAGATGGGTTTTTGGCTGTTGAATTCAGTGTCAGGACTGTTTGGAATAGTCACTGGGAATAACCTGATGGGAGTGTGGGA
Source organism: Zosterops lateralis (assembly GCF_965231275.1). Lineage (NCBI taxonomy): Eukaryota > Metazoa > Chordata > Aves > Passeriformes > Zosteropidae > Zosterops > Zosterops lateralis. The sequence continues at coordinate 6,604,021 of NC_139779.1, read as the reverse complement.
AATCCACATTAATGCTGTCACTATGCCTCTAAATCACTGGTTCTTCATGTCTTTAACCCTTGCTTCCTTCACAAGGCTTTGGGAAATGTTTCTGGGATCCTTTGAGGGCTCTGGCAGGAGGGCAGTAAGGCTGGCCCAGTGTTAGCTGCTCCTGCTTCTGGGTCTTAGCAAGGGATTCATCCCACCTGCATTAGATGTTCAGGGGAATGTCTGGTGCTCTCCACAAGTACCAGTTTCTCTTCCTTCACTACGAACAGGACCAAAAGTTTAGATTTAGACTGATGATGTTACTTATGTGAGAAGGATTTTATTCTTATCATCTGAAAATGATGACTGTAAAAGTAAAAACGCCTCTGTTTTAGAATGTGAGGAAGCCTTTTTTCATTTAGACACAGAATAACATCTCATTGTCTTTAAAAAAAATTAAGGGAGAAAAATACTGGGATGGGGGAGGTCCCAAGTTCTCATTTAACATAATTTTGGGGGAAAAAAAGAAAATGGCCCTGCTCACTGACATACCCTGAATGAGATTGTGTTCCACTGAGCCCAGCAGAATTCCTTGCCCATGCATTTGGCTTGGGCAGATGGTGGTTGCTTGTTCAGTGGAGATAACAGAAAGTCCCAAATCCTGGTATGGGTTTGCAGATCCAGGCCCCTGGTTTTTGGGCAATATACTGTTGAGTTCTCTACCTGCTCTGGTGCTCCAGAGAGGTTTTTAAAAAAAAAAAAAAAAAAAAAAAAAAAAAAAAGTATTTTTGTTTACATTTGCTTTGATGCCATTTTTACTTAGTCTTTTTTATTTCCCATGATTTTTGTTTTCCTACAGTGTGGCTGACAAGCCTAAAAAGCAGCAGAAGAGCCAGAAAATGTGCCCCAAACTCTGCATTAGGTGTGGAACCAGTTTCAATATCTCCTTTTGTGCCCTCAGTGTGCTAATGCACCAGGTTTTCTGGTGCACAGGGTTTCTCTGGTTTAGGCCACTGGGCCTTATGAACCTGTCATAGGCAACTGGTGGTGGCTGAGGTGTCCCAGTGTCACCAGCCAGTAAAGACCACAGTTGTACAAAACAATTCAGAGTGAGTCTGGGGAATGGCTTCAAAGTAAAACAGAGCAGGTTCAGATGGGATTTTTGGAAGGAATTTTTCCCTGTGAGGGTGGGGAAGTCCCAGCACAGGTTGCCCAGAGAAGCTGTGGCTGCTCCATCCCTGGAAATGTCCAAGGCCAGGTTGGACAGGGCTTGGAGCAACCTGGGAGGGTGGAAGGTGTTCCTTTCACCAGGAGTTGGAACTGGGGGATCTTCAAGGTCCCTTCCAACCCAAGCCATTCTCTGAAGGTTCAGTGGCTTCAGCACACGATGCTGGCAGTGTTCACACTGAGATGCTGCTGATGTTCTGAGCCCCAAAATCAGAGTATCCCCAGTGGTTCCCTGCTGGGCTACACAGAGGGAAGCAGATACACTCAGCTGTTTGAGGATAGGGGATATTGGGCATTTGGTAGGAAGGGTCAAGACCATCCATGAAACCCACACAGTTTTGTCCATTAGGATCTACATCAGTGGGAACAGGCACAACGGATGGGGAGGAGTTTTAGGAAACCTGTGCTTAAAAATATTCCTGTTACTGATAGTGCTCTGATGAAGACAGAGCGTGATACACCTGCTACCTCCTAAGGATGATTTCTGACACCTTCCCCTTTAGCTTGGGAGCCTTTCAGGTGTTTTCTGCTGTCCTGCCATATCCTGACATAAAATAAACAACACAAACATCTTTAGCTTTGTTCTTAACACCTAGAGAACATGATGTTACCTCCTTCCACATTTGCATTTTTAATTTTTAGGCTGTAGTTTGAGGTTCATTTCCTTCAGCAGCACTGCCAGCACTGCTCATTCCCAACCCTTTTGCAAATCTGTGCCCCTATTCCTGTTCACGTGGCAACACAATAACAGATTTTTAAACTAACTGTGTTATCTTGCTAGTAGCTGGCAGGTTTACAGGGAAATGGATGAGGCCTTGCTGATGTTTTTAAATACAAACAGGGAGCAGGTTACCCCAGCACTACATGTGATAAAAACATGAAGATAAAATTGATAAAATTTCCCCTGAATTACCTCCTTTGTCTGATTTTCCTGATATTGAGGGTAGGGGAAAATCACTTATTACTCAGGAACTTGAGTGAATTCTGAATGTAGGTTCCTCTTCAGTCTGTAAAGAACTGTTTTTAGGGTTAGTTTTACAGCTTATTAGCAGAGCATCATGTTAAGCCCTGTTCTCTCTTCCCCTCTCTGCCTCTCATTATCTCAGCTGCTTCCTCTGAAAGCTTTGCAAACTCACCTGCCCCACGTATCTGAATGGGATGTTCTAAAAGCCACCAGGGCAAAAGTCTTGGGATGTTTTTAAAGAGAAGGAGAAGGGGAATCTTGGAGGGGATGGGTCTGTAGGGCAGATATTTGCCATGAGCTGTGTCAGGGTTAGGAAAGGCTGTGAAGGCAAGAGCTGGTGGTGCTTTTGCAGGTGTGGGTTTGTCCTGCAGAGCTGTGGGGTCAGCAGCCCATTGTCCCTTAGGGATCTGTTGGTCACCACTGGCTACAATGCTGGGATGCAAAGGGTGAATGTTCTGTTGTGTGTTAGTGAGGGCACTCAAAAGCTGCAGATCAGACACAAGACTCTGAGGCCCAAATTTGGGGTTGATGGAAAGATCTTTGGGTTACCTTGAGATCCCATGACAGCAGCACTTGTATCTTAAATCTTGATGACTCAGATGACTCCAGGCTCTCTCCTGCAGCAGAAGTTGGTATCAAGGCAGTGCAGCTCAGGAAGAACACTGAAGTGAAGGGGGTTAGAAAACCAGCTCTGTGGTTGGGTTTGAGCTGCACAGGCATTTTCCCCAGTCCTTGATAAGTTAGACCTTTCCCATATAAAATCATTGTCAGCAATGCACATATGAACACTGGAAAGCATTTGCAGATTTTACTCAGCCAGATGACAGCATTTTGTAAGAGAACTAAAATTAAGTAATCTTAATTAGAAATACTGTAGAGATTGGAAACCAAAAATTGTACTGCAAATTCTAATTCTCTAGTGGGTAAGGCACAGTTAGATGCCCACAGATAGTACAGCACAGAAATTCCATACATGTTTCTGTGAGGACATTTATATGGCCATTGCTGAAGGGGGAGATTGCATTCCTCTTGGTTCACTGATTTCTGGAAATGTTTGGATTGCCCTGTTGGAACAAAGCTGTGGCACTGCCCTCCTGCACAAGAGCTCAGCAGCCTCACTGCTCTCACTAGTTGCCTACTTAGCTAGAAGTTCAGTTTATTTTTCCTCTCCTAATTTTATTTTTTGCACACCGTTTCACTGTAAGGTCCCGCTCCCCAAATGTGTCAAACTCCTCCCTTTATCCCAGGCAGATCCTGAGGATTAAACCAAAGCTCAATATTTACCCTTATAGTGGGGGGCAGAGCATTTATTCTCCTAAATATCTCTTCTGGGTTGTGGAGCAGTCCTGAAGTAAGAATAATTGAGGAATGATCTCGTGTTCTTTCCCGTGCCTCAGCTGAGTGAATTCATGCACTTCTCAATTTTGCATTAGGTCAGCGTTTGTTCGGGGAGACAATCCTGGGGCTGACACAAGGCTCTGTCTCAGACCTGCTGGCTCGCCCCAAGCCCTGGCACAAGCTGAGCCTGAAGGGGAGGGAGCCCTTTGTCCGCATGCAGCTGTGGCTCAACGACCCCAACAACGTGGAGAAGCTGATGGATATGAAGCGCATGGAGAAAAAAGGTAACGGGCAGCAGAGTGCTGACTCACCCCTTCTGCTCTTCCCAACATCAGCCTGGCTTTTATAACCCTCCATAAATAGTGGAGAGGCAGCATTGATCCACTCTTAGGAGGGTTATGCAAAAGGACTTCATGACAGCTTTTTTTGTAGCTTTTATTTGATGCTTGCTCAAGCAGATAGGTCCCAAAGTAAAAAGAAAACAAGCACACAACAAAAAGCCAACCTCAAACCCTAAATATTCACCAGCTGCTGGGGAATCATTGCTGTTTTCTCCTATAGATTAATTACTGAGGCCCTGATGTATCACTGATAACTTGCCTTACCAAATGAGAAATGTGAGTTTGGGAGCTGGCTTTGGGTTATTAGTTAATAGTTCTGCAACTGGTCACAGATGTTGGGCTGGAAGAACTGTGCATTGATTCCTGGGAAAGCTCCTTGCCAGTCCTGCACTGATGGTTGCTGAGAGGAGAGAAAAATGCATCCTTTATTACAGGGTATTGCAGAATAATGATATTTGTAGCCTTTATAGGGAGGGGGAAGGTGATTGTGTTAATACAATAAAATTTGTGTGTTATGTTCACATAAAACAGGGTCATGGGGATGGACCTGTGAATGGTCTGAGTTGTTACTGGGTTTTTTAGCAGGGAGTAGATCCTGGAAATCTACCCAGCTCTCTCCATTTAAAATTCATCACTAAAACCCAGTGGTTATTCAGAGCCCTGTTTTCAGTATGTTTGTGTGATTTTACAAGAGAGGCTCGTGGGCTGCCATTATCAGCAGTTAACTAATTAATGATATATACATCTCTGGAGCTACCCCTTAATGATATTAGCACAGACATCATTAATCGTGTACACTGAAAGCTGTGCTGTTGACTGATGTTCTGAAAGCATTTACACATTTGATCAAGAACTTGGTGATTATATTTAAAATTGCAGTGAGGGAGCTTCTGGGAAAATTATAGTCTTGCAGGCTTTTAAGAAGAAATTCAAACCCTTGTCACAGAAACCAGTATAATATAAAGCAGTGCAGTATCTTAGCACAAATCGTGTATGATCTTCCATGGGGAGTAAAATCCACTTGGGTTTCCCACTTACAACTGTAAACCAAAGGGAATCATGAGGGTTTTTGCTGTATTAGAAACATGGCAGGAATAAAATTGTCAACGAGCTGGGTTTTTATAGCCTCACAGAGAATATTGCCCATAATGCAGCAAAGTAAAATAAAAATAATTTAAAAGTAGTACTGACAATATCCTTTCAGAACTATTTTCTAAACTGGATTCTTATCAAACAGTGAGCGATACATATGGTCTGTAGATGGCATCTGAATAGAGATAAGGCCATAAATCATTGAGACTCTGCACTGAGCTCTGAACTGTGCAAGTGCTCTCCTCAGAGCAGAGCAGAGCAGTCTAAAGTGAATTCAGCTCTGTATTTTCTGCAAAATCCTTTCATGCAGGTAAGGATCCTGTGATTTAACCTTTTAAATCGCTCCAGAGCCACATTAAGAATTTAACTTTCCCTTCAGCTAATGTCAGTTAAAGAACAATGCGACTGGGTCTGCTTCCAGTGAAACATTATTATCAATTATTTCTCTGCCACATTTTATTAAGGGAGTAAATTAATAATTATGATAAAGGTGAGCTGCATATCTCCTTTTTTTTCTTCTGTTCCGCCAGTCTGAAGTTTGTGCTATAAATATCCCTTTGAAGAGATTCTGAAAATTTTTAATGTACATTTAACCAACCTCTTTGGAGGGAGCTGGGGGTTCATGCTCACCAGGCTGAGACATTCTGCGCACCTTTCCTGCCTTGGAAGAGTTCATTCCTCTTATAACCTCCAGGGTGTTGGGCTGCTGGAGCATCACACTCCTCACAGAACAGCACTGCTGTCAGAAGAAAATTGAATTCCCTTTATTTCCCCATTATTTCACTTTTTAATAATCTTGTTCAATACCACATGAGATAAAAATTATATTAAAAGGGGTTCTGTTCTATCTCTTGGGGCAGCTGTGCAATGATGTCTGTGGCATCCATTGCTGGGCACATGCTGGGGACTCTTCCCAGAGGGACACGTGGGTGCTGTGGGGAAAAAGTGTAACTCAGTCAGCCTCAGACCCACAGCCAGACCTTTGCCCAAATTACAGCTGGGTTTCTTTTTTTTCATTTGTCACAAAAATCAAACTTCTCCAAAAATTAAGTGTTTGCGACTTGGATTCCAGTTTGAGCCTTGCTGTCATTGCAAATGCGCTGAATGATCTCCTTGCATTGTCTACACGCAGCACAGATGTTTAAAAATAAAAATTAAAATGGAAAAGCTTGTAAAAATGTCATCTAATTTCTCAGAGACCAGCATTAAAGCCTGAAGTCTGAGTCCTAATTCTGCCTTTGGCCCAGTGGAAATTTGTTCTGATAATAGATTATCCTCCAGAAAACAATTCCTCTGACAGAACAGTGGGACATCCTCCTCTTTATTTGTATTTTAATGAAATATATACTTTTATATAATTTGTTCCATTCACATGAGAGCAACCCAGCTCAGCCAGTGCACCTTTTGTGATACCAGCGTGAGGTTATAGGAGCAGAGGAAGGAATAACATTTTTCCCAAGCTCTCACAGCTCCGGATTGTCCTTTGCTGTTTAAGACAGGAGCTCTGCCCTGCCAGAAATCGCATCCTTTGGAGGGCAGACAAAGGGAAATCCAGTCCATCCTGGTCCCTGAAACTCTAATTAGAGGTGGTCTGAGCACCTTTCACATCTCCCATGCCAGGTTCTGTTTCGTTTTGTGGCCTCCTTGAAGCTGCTGCCCTTTGCTGAGGAGATGGATGTTGTCCTCCAGCCTCTTGGTTCTGCTGTGCAAGGAAACAAGGGAGCCTTGGCTGTAGTTTGCATGTCAATGCAAGTTGGAAATAACATCCAGGAAGGAGTTTTGAGATTAAATACCTTATAGAAATATGAAATTATCTTGCTGCAATGATTAAGTCCATGGTTGAAGGTTGTAAGAGTTCCTGGAAGGCTGCAAAAATAAGGCCAATGGGTCACCTTGAAATAATGCAGATTTTTTTCAGTTTTACATCTGGCTGGAGCAACTTAAATAGGTGGATTTTTAGGGGAGATTTATTTTAAAAAAAAAAAAAAAAAAACAAAAAAAAAAACCACACTTTGTTTTTCATGGTTATTTCAAATGTGTGCAGGACTGTATCACGTCAGAGTGATGGATCACGAGCAACTCACGTTGTGTTCCATATCAGTGATCTTACACAGTAGGCAATCCACAGGTAATCTGTCATATTCAGGAAAAACAAAATGTGGGCCATGCAGATACCCCCAAAGGTTACAGAGAGTGTTCAGAATTCACTTCCATAATAGTAAAGCCACAGTGCCAAAGGTCCCACTGGAGGCACCATGGAGAGGGCAGGGTGCTGGAACCCACTGGAGCCAGAAAACCCAGCCAGTCCTGGAGGGAGCCCTGCCAGGAGACATTGACTGAGGTTTGAACACTGCAGTTTATTTGATTGCACTGAATTTTTATTCATTGTGCAGCCTCAGCTGAGCTGTGGGGAGAGAAAAATTGAATTTTTGAAGAATTTGGTTGCTGACCAGTGTGACTGGCCCCTCAGTGTCCCTAGCTCCAACCAGAGCTCCTGGCTCCTGGAGATTTAATGTCCCCTGGATTGATGTCAGGCTGGTGTAATCTGGAACTTAATACCCGAGGTTATCGAATTGTAGCTCTGGAATACATAAACTCTTAAATATCTAGATGGTATTTAACAGGCCATTAAATATTTTATAGACAAGATTCATCTATATTTTCTGTTTTCAGCCCCCTCATTAGCAATGCTTGTGCATGATACTGCCAGGTGCAGTAAATCCCACCTCTCCATGCCCAGTGTAAATCAATCAAGCCAGTGACAGCCTTTGTTGGGACTCCTTCCTTGCAGAATTTGCCAGGATAATTCACTCCCAGTCAGGGAGGAAAGGCAGTGGCAGGATCACAGGCTCCTGCCATCAGCCTCACCGAGTCCATCAGTGCAGGGAGAGCTTTCTTTAAAGTGTCTGTGTTTTGGAAGGAGCTTTGTGTAGGGGAGGAGGGTGCTGGGGACTGGTTTTCTTTCATAACCTGTCACTGCCACAGCAGAGAGCTTGTAGGGAAAGGGAACAAACGCCTGATGGGTTGTTCAGCCCATCCCTGGCATCTCTGGGCTCCAGGCGCCATCGTGTGTTGGAGATGGTTTGGGAGGGCTGGGAATGCTGCAGCTCCACTTCCACAGTCGTGTTTGCCTTTATGTCAGAGACACCTCCGTGTACACCTGAAGTGTTTTAACCACCAAACCCCTTTCAGTCAAAATGGAACACAATTGTCCCAGTCAGGGCCTTATGTGGGAGTTCACTCCTCTTGAAGGAGCGAACCTGAAATGAGTCGTGTGAACTGAACCCTGTCATTCCTGTCCCACGTTCATTGTAAAGGCAGAAAACTCTGGCAGGTTTCCAGCTGATTTACCCTCTTTTCTGAGGGTAAACTCAGAGAAACTGAACCCTGTCATTCCTGTCCCACGTTCATTGTAAAGGCAGGAAACTCTGGCGGGTTTCCAGCTGATTTACCCTCTTCTCTCCTCTTTTTGCCTCTTGCATCCTCGCATTTGGTGTTCAGTGATGCCCCATCCCTCCCAGCAGCCCATCCTTACATCTCCCCCCTGCTTGTCCCCGTGTTGATCCCTCAGCTGGTGCATCCATCCACCCTGCACTTGTATCCAGCTGTGGCTGCACTTGTACCCAGCTGTGGCTGACCCTCTGTGCTTCCCTTGCAGCCTACATGAAGCGGCGGCACAGCTCCGTCAGCGACAGCCAGTCCTGCGAGTCCTCGTCCGCCGGCATCGACTACAGCCAGGGCGCCAGCCCCCAGCCCCAGCACCAGCTCAAGAAGCCCCGGGTGGTGCTGGCACCAGAGGAGAAAGAAGCTCTCAAACGAGCCTACCAGCAAAAGCCATACCCATCACCAAAAACCATTGAAGAACTGGCCACGCAGCTCAACTTGAAAACCAGCACCGTGATCAACTGGTTCCACAATTACAGGTGCGTGGCCTCCTGGGGGCCCTGCTCCCCAGGGATGTGTTGGCTTTGGCTTCTCTCAGCAGAGTGTGTGGGGTGATTGTGCAAAATAAGTGGCTTTGACAGCAGGGAGGTTCTCACTAACATGGTGCTAATGCTCCAGACTAATTTTAAGTCATCCCTGAGGAGCGGCAATGCTCACATATTGATGTAAGCAGTGCTGTTATACAGAAAGTCTGGCTTTTGGGGTGGGCGTGGATGTAGAGATGGCCACAGATGAATATTTATAAACCCCACTGCAGCAGGCCAGGCTGCTGTGTCTGACTCACATGTGCACACTCACAGACACGTGTTGGGTGTGTGGTGGGTGTTGGCACTGGGTGGGGGGTACTTGGAAATGTCCTTCACTGGATGCCATCAGAATTGCCCTGTTTTCGTTGTGTCATTTTCCTGCATCAGAAGATAAAGAGGATTTTCTTTTAGACTTTGAGTCACTGAGCTCTGAAAATAAGCACAGTGTTTGTGCTGTGTTTCTAGGAGGCTTCATGGAGTCCTGAAGGACAGAGAACCAATAACCCTGAAGTCAGATGTGGCCACAGAGAGGGGACTTGTAACACGGGCATCAAGTGCCAAGACAAGGGGGAATGGCTTTAGACAGCCAGAGGGCAGGGCTAGATAAGATATTGGGAAGGAATTGCTCCCTGTGAGGGTAGGGAGGCCCTGGCACAGGTTGTTCAGAGAAGCTGTGGCTGCCCCTGGATCCCTGGAAGTGTCCAAGGCCAGGTTGGACACTGGGGCTTGGAGCAGCCTGGGCTGCTGGACACCTGGGAAGGTGTCCCTGCCCGTGGCATAGAATGGAACAAGGTGAGCTTTTGGGTCCCTTCCAACCCAAACTATTCAAAAATTCTATTATTTATTTCATTGTTATGATTAAATCACTGAGTCTCACTGAAATAAAATCTGTTCAGTTCCTGTCTCATTTGAGGAGGAACCTTCTCCACATTTGAACCCCTGAAGTAGATTTTGGCCTGAAGACAGCAATAAAAAGAGACAAGGCTGGAATAGCACATAAGAATTATAAGGATTTGAATAAACACATTATCAGCTGTGCTTGAGATTGGAAGTCCTAATTAATGCAGCAGACTTTTCTCCAAGAAATTTGTGCTAATGAATATTGAACAGGTACAGTTAAGCTACCAGATTTAATACTATTCTGCTCCTACACTCAGAGCCAGTAGCGTTCCTAATTAGTCCAGATTGCTAAAACTTGTTTGTTTTTAAAAACTGCTAACATTTAAAGGGTAGGTTTTCACTTTGGCCCCTCTCAGCTTTTGCTGGGGAAGTTGCTGCAGCAAAAGCAGCAGAGTTTAATGAGCTATCTCCAAAATACTGTGCACAATAGTTAAATAATGTTTATAGTAAACAATACCAAATTTTTAAAAATCGAGTAATCATATTTACACTGAATTTCACTGCCTTGAATTCAGTACAGATGCAGCCTCTTTTCACCGCTCAGAGTCCTCCAAACGCAGGCCTCTTCCAATTCCCACTTGCAGGCAATTATACACAAGTTGGAGGGATGCCTATGGAAATATGTTCCCTTCGTCCTGACAGCAAAATGTGCTGTTCTCACTTGGGCAGACGAGCGCGGGAGCGCCGGTGGCAGGTGTCACCTCCCTCATTATCACCAGATCCCTGCCTGGGCGTGTGGTGATCACTGCCTTCAGCCCCACCTTCCCGGGGAGGAGGTGCTGACAGCTGGACACAGAAATCAAACCCTGCAAACAGGGAGCTGTGGGCAGCACTCAAGTCTGAGCATTGAGTGATCTGGGCTTGCTCCCAGATGTGCTGCTGGGACTCCAAGGCTTTCAAAAGCTGTTTCAAGCCTGTTTGGAGCCCTGTGTGCTCTGAGCACTGAAAAATCAAAGCACAGACCTATTTTTTGTTCCCCTTGACAATAACTTTCCTAGCTGTCATGCATGAATTTCTCTTAAATCATGTGTAAGGTGTTGCAGAAGAGGGACAGGTTCCATGTTCTGTGAGGGGAGCAGGGTCTGACTGTTCTGCAGCTCCTATGTTATAAGAAATGGGTGGTCTCTCTTTCAGTCTTCTCTAGGCCACACTTAACTTTATTTATCTCTTTCATACTCTCCCTCAGCAATTTCTTTTCCAAACTGATTTTTTTTTTATACAGAAGCAATTCCACATCTCAGACCATCTGCTTGTGCTTTAATAGTAATTTTTCTGTGGCTTTAGATAAGGGAGGGCACAGATTTGGACAAGTTTGTCTTGCTGTCTCTTGGGAATCCTGTTGCAGTGATGCTTTTCTTTTCAGATTCAGCCCAAATCTCACTTTCCAAAGGTGGTTGCTACAGCAGGATCTACCTTTATATTCACCAGATGGAAAGTCAGCATTAGCATTTATTTCCTGCAGCAAAAAGAAATGCTGAAAAAAATCCTCAAAAAATAATTCACTTCAGAATATAAATGGGTATAAAGGATTTTGACATGTCTGCAAACTTATCCAAGTCTATTGCTTTGCATTCATACCACTCACAGAGCTCTCAGAATATACAATAAATATCCTTTCCTTTGCACCAGTGAAGCACATACAGGACACATCAGAGTTTGAGACCCTGATGTATTAAGAATGGTACAAAAAAGCAGGAGAGAGGAATTTCTACCCCACTTCAGCTATGGAAACTGGCACATAAACTCAGTAAGCCCACAGAGATGATACTACAAACACATCAGGAATGAAACCTGGAATTGTAATCCAGCACTCTTGGATTCTGAGTGTATTTTTCAATGAACTCTATATTGCTGGTTTTGATGTTGCATAAAGGCTCGTCCAGGGAGCTACAGCAAACACCCAGGAGATCTCTGATGTTTTGAGTTCCACTGGTGAAAGCCAGCAGGGTGTGTGGATGTCGAGGCCAACACCTTCCTCAAGAGGAATGCTCTCTGGAATCCTCTAGCTGCTGCCACCAGCTCTTCTTTACCATAAGAATTTAATTACTATGTTAATCAGGAGCCAGACCAGATTCCAGAAGCAATGTATTGGGTGTGAATTCCAAGGATTTCCACAGACCTGGGTTTGATGTTTGTAGGGCTGTGGTCAGATTCTCAGTGAGGTTCAGTACCTGCTGGAGCTGAGGTATTTTAAATGCCATGCAGGCACTGAGCTCTTAGCAGCCTCCTCTCCTGACCTGGGGAATGTTACAGAAGCACCATGTTCTGGATCAATGTCCATGCAGGGAGATTTTAGGCATAAATAGAGCCTGATAATCGATGTTGCAGGATGCATGCAGTTAATGGTAATAGAAAATTAATGTTAGCACCTGTGGGCCTCTGTTAGGTGAATAATATTCTCTTAGGGAAAATTACAGGCCCCCTAAATCCTTCAGAAGTGTGGAGTCAGCGAGTACTGCTGAAATACTCTGTTGCATTTCAAGTGAGTCAATAAGATCATTAGCTTCAAAAGCAGTATTCAGGTGGTGTTCTCCATTTAGCTGAATGTTTTTCCATTGTCTGCTGTCTTCCACAGCACAGTTAAGGAAAAATAGAAAATCCTTACAGCCATCAGCACTGGGACAGCGTTTCACTTGTGGTTTGCAGGCCCCTTGGCAGTTCCCTGTGGCTGAAAACAAGACGGTTTTGTCTTCACTCTGAAAAATATTAAGTTTTGGTAAACTCTCCCCAGGCCTGTGGTCCCATCCCTGACCCCAGACCATTGAGGCTCCCTCTCGGTTATAAATTAGGACTTAAATGGAGTTCATCACTTCTCCCGTCGATGTAGCAGGACAGAGGAAGGGTTAGACCAGAGCCTAAGGTTTTTACATAAACTTTTCTGTGCTTGTGAGGATTTGGGGAACTCCTAAACAGAGAAGGAAGAGGGAGGAAGGCCTGAGGTGGTTTATCCTTGCACACCAGGCAATTCCACCCACACATGGAGTGCAGTCATTCCTGTGAAAGGCACCGCTTGCCTTGTCACTATTCATGTTCTGAAATTGATTTTTTATATAAAAAAATGAGGCAAAAGTCAGACCAGCTCATAGACTGGTAGCCTGTCACAGGCTGGGCTTTCTGACAGTGCTTTCAGCACAACAGGCTTGGTTTCATCATCATTCCTCCTCACTGTCCAGGAGAACACCAAGGGGCTTGTCCAGCTTTTTCCTGGTTTATTTTTTGTTTAGGCAGATTGGCTCATTCCTAGTAGAAATCTGAATTGTTCTGTGTTTACAATCCACTTCATTCTGGATCTCCTACAACTATATTCATATTTTTTGTTAAAAATACTAACTTCTCACCAGGGAGGTGGTGGAGTCACCACCCCTGGAACCATTCAGACAACGAGTAAATGCAGCACTTGGCAGTAGGATTTGGTGGTGCTTGGTTGGAAATTGGACTTGATGGTCTCAGAAGTGTTTTCCAGCCGTAATGATTCCACAAAAGGCCATTTTTAGTGGAGTTGATGATTTCAGAAGTCTTCTCCAGGCTTAATGATTATTTTTTGTTTAGGCAGACTGGCTCATTCCTAGTAGAAATCTGAATTGTTCTGTGTTTACAATCCACTTCATTCTGGATCTCCTACAACTATATTCATATTTTTTGTTAAAAATACTAACTTCTCACCAGGGGAGTGGTGGAGTCACCAGCCCTGGAAGCATTCAAACAATGAGTCAGTGCAGCACTCGGGGGTAGGGTTTGGTGGAAATTGGACTCAATGGTCTTGGAAGTATTTTCCAACCTTAATGATTCCACAAAAGGGCATCTTTAGTGGCATGGGAGGAGCATTTTTAGTGGGGCCAATGATTTGAGAAGCCTTCTCCAGCCTCAATGATTCCACAAAAGGGCATCTTTGGTGGCATGGAAGGGGCATTACTAGGCACGCATCTCCTTGCTCCCCTGGCAGACTGACATCCCTCTCCCCTGTCTCCTAGGTCCCGCATCCGCCGGGAGCTGTTCATTGAGGAGATCCAAGCCGGGAGCCAGAGCCAGGCGGGGTCAAGCGACTCCCCTTCGGCCCGAAGCAGCAGGGCAGCCCACAGCTCCGAGGGGGACAGCTGCGACGGCGTGGACGCCGAGGGCCCTCCCGACGGCAAGCCCAGCGGCCCCGAGGCGGACGAGCTGAGCAGCGCGGCCGCCAAGTCTCAGGGAGGGCCCGCCGAGCCGGCTTTCGAGGCAGGAGAGGAGGCACTGCCAGGCGCCAGGCCCTCGGAGAGAGCAGAGCCCGAGAGCCTGGAGGACACCGATGATGAGAACCGGCTCCGAGCGCCGCGCCAGGGCTCCCCGCCGGCACCTCCGCAGCGCCCCGGGGATGCGCCGGAGACACTGCCAAACTCTGCCACGGAAGGGGATGCCTCTACCTCAGCTGCCTCCACCTCAGTCCTTAAGGGGGAGAGCTCCTACAAGTCGAAAGAAAGTTCGGAGAGAATCTCCAGCGTGCCAAGTACAAGCTCGACGCCGCCAGCCGCGGGCTCACAGAAAGCCAACTCCCTGCAGAGCTTGTTCGGCTTCTCGGAGGCGGCCAGCTCCAGGAACACGCGAGACAGCTCCCTGAGGAAAAAGAAAGTGGCCAACTTGAACAACATCATCCACCGCTTGGAGAAGGCCGCCAGTCGGGAAGAGGCCGTCGAGTGGGAGTTTTGAGATTTAAAAACTGGCCCCAACTCGGGAGAGCTGGGAAAAAGTCAAACTGGACCTCTACTGGGTTTTATTGTGTTCGCACTTAACCGCCCTGCGGGCCACAGGGCAAAAACGCCATAGGCCAAGGTGCATATAGAAATCAAAAAAAGGAAAAAAAGAAAAAAAAAAAGAAAAAAAAAAGGAGCGTTAAGCCCAATTTATGTTTGTGTTTTCGAGGAAGAAAACTGAAATGTGTAGTCAAGCTTTTTTGTACCCTGAAGTGTTTTTATTATTGCCCTAAGTGATTTCCACGATTTCTGGAATAACTCATACAGCTTTGCCTTGTGCCCTCCTCTTTGGTGTGGGGCTTTAAAAAAATGAAAAACAGGAAAAAAAAAAAAAACTTAAAAAAAAAAAAATCTTTAAAAAAAATATCAAACCCACATATTAAAAGGGGGCTTTTTATCTGCCATCTAATGGCTACAGAGCGATAATACACTATTATCTTCTTAAACCAGGAAAAAAGGGGAGATTTTTCAAGAAAAAGAAAAAAAAAGAAAGTTTTTTGTAGCTGTTCAGTTGCCACTAAGAGATTGCACAGTCAACCGACTCTAAACACACTAGTTTGGATTCCTACATATTTTCAAGAAAAGAAAAGAATCTTGTTGTTTGAAACTTTGAATTTAAAAAAAAAAAAAAAAACACATTTACTCCACATATTTTTTAACAAAACAAAAAAAAAGTCACATCAGGAAAATATCTTAATTTGTGGTAGCTGACTTAGTGTTTTCTTGTAAGTGAAATAGAATATTGACACGTAGTGCACATTGTTTCATAGCTTTAACTGATTCTGGTCTTTTGCAGCCCAGAATTTGTTTAATACACTCCATTTTAGGCCAAATCAGGACAAAAAAAAAAAAAATCTGAATCTAGGTATTTTATAATCTGCTTTTTAACCTCTAACCACAGAGCACGCTGATCAGACCTCATATCTGGGAGGTTTAGGAGACAACTTAGAAGCAGCATGTACTTGATCATTTCACTTGGTTCATAGTGTGCAGGATTTCCTTTCAAAGCAAAGAACAGATCGCTCCAAAAACGTTGGCCAGTAACATTTCAGCCTGCTCCTCGGGGGCCTAGCCTGTATCCCCAGCATTCAGCTCACCTGGAATCCTTGGGAACGCAGTTCATCTATCCCATCGCTGTCACACACCACTAAGAGGGACTGGAGCTGCCAGCCCTTCTCCTGCTGTTGGTGGCCATTTACTGACTCTCTTCCCACCACGAGCACTGATTTTAAATACATTTTAGTCGTGGGAAGCTCCTTTTTTTTTTTTTTTTTGGCGTGGATAAAGAGTACATGGCAATGACCAGACGGGCTCTTACCGGGGCGGAAGCAGCCCAAGCTCGAAACCAAAACCTTCGTGCTCTGGAATCCCAGTCCGGCTCGTTCTGCCCTGCAGAAAATACAGCCTTTTCCCATTATTTTATGCACAGGTTAGGGCTGATCAAAGTACAAATCCAATTCTAACTTGTCTCTAACTCCTCCTGTTGTCTATATGTATATGCGTGAGCATAGAGGTGCGTGGAAGGATGTGTGTGCGTGGGTGTGTGCGTGCAATTTTATACGTCTGTGTATTTTCTTACGTACTTGTGCACACATAGAGTGCATTACTGCCACCTTTTTTCAATAAGCTGTTTTATCAGTTATGGCTTCTACAAGTTTGCTAATTTAGACTCCTTTATTGCCATATCTTTAAAACTAACAATAGATGATTTCGGAATATATATATATATATAAATATATATATATATAATTTTTTTTTTGCTTATTTATAGGTGCTGTATTTTATTATCTGATTGTTAGGAAGGGATGAAAGGGGGCAAATATTCTTTAGAGGGATAGACTGCCGGCAGTATTGGGTATAATTTACAAGATGTAGTTGTCATACTGTATATTATTGATTGAAGACTTTTTTGACCGTATTGTGTATCATTGAACTTTTGTCTTAGGTCAGCATCTTTTTGATGACACTTTAATGGTGCATTCATTACTTCTTAAGTTTAATTAATATTACTTTTCTGATTTTGGGGGAGGGAGGGATGGGGGAGAGGAGTTCCGACTTTAAAGGTATGTTCCCAATATTACACCTCAGTGTGCTTGTATTAATTCATTAGTAGGATTTTTGACTGTAAGATGTGAAACCACATTTCTTGCATGATGTTTTAGAACTTATGTATTTCATTTACAGTCTCTTAACATGCGACAGCAGCACTTAGCGCAAGTTTTCACAAATTTAAGAATCAGTACACTAAAATCCATCCTTCTCATGACTTAAGGAAAGAAGGCTCTAGGAGGCTGAAAGGCAGGGATTTATTTCCAATTTTCACTGCTAGCTGTTTCAGGATTCCTCCTTGGGTGATTGGGGACTCGTGATGTGAAACTAAAGCTGAGGGACGGAGAGAGAGAGAGAGAGAGCAGCTGCCCCTTTCTGTGCTGAGCTGAGGGACAATTGGCAGGGACAGACACCAGGGTGTGGCAGCACATGCTGGGAGCTCTCCTGGTGTCCCACCAGGAGTGTGGCCAGTCCGTGGGAATGGGGTGAAGCCAAGGGTGACCTCTCTGTACCTGTCCAGTGTCCTGGTCTGACTTCCAAAGCACAGCTCCGTGGATAAAACACGTCCTGGTAGG
The DNA here is from genome assembly GCF_965231275.1 of Zosterops lateralis. NCBI lineage: Eukaryota > Metazoa > Chordata > Aves > Passeriformes > Zosteropidae > Zosterops > Zosterops lateralis. Next base: position 6,586,873 of record NC_139779.1, on the reverse strand, counting down.
AGTTCACATACCTTAGTACAAGTCACAACGAGCTGCATCTCCAGCCAAGAGCAAAACTTCTGCTCAGGAGATGCAGATATTTTCTTAGGTTCTTTCATTTTTATTTTTATTTTTTCTTTGTTGTTGTTTGGTTCAGGTTGAGGTTTTTTAATTAATTCTAGGCAATACACTTTGCCAGTCTGTTCCTACTGTCCTTGTCTGCTGATTTGAGACCCAGGTGCTGGATGCAGTCAAGTGGTTACTCTCAGCTTTCTCCATAGTGAGGGGTTGGTTGGGTTTTTTTCTGTTTGATGATTTTATTTTTTTCTTTTAAGTTAATATTCCCCAAACTGTTCTTGTGCCTGTGTCTATCTGATTGCATTCCACGATGCTTACTGAGAGCTCTGGCTGCATTGTAGACAGCAGAACTGTATTCACAGGTCGCACGCCAATGCAGCACTTAAGGTCAATCTCTCTTCTTAATAAGCAATATGTAAGTGCCTTGAAACATATCTTCTTTTTCTTTTATTTTTTCCTGTTTATTTTTTGGTTTGCTTTTCAGGTTTCCACTGGTTCTTTTAGGATTCTTTAGCATCTGCCCAGTTTTTAATGCTGTAATGATTTTTAAAGAGCATATCTGTAGCTTGCCCTAGAGGAAATCTTTCTTTCATAACACTAACTGTTAATTCTAAGCTCCATTATTCCATTTGAGTCATGTAATTTTGCTGGATAAAGACAGCGTTCAGAAGTCAGAAGTCACTCCATCCTGCCAAGCGTTGTCATTGGGATCTATTATAAAATTAATCAAATAAAATGCTGTCAGTATTTCCTATATTTTTGGCACTTTATTAATGGCTTAGCTCCTTTTGCTGTTTCATATTTAATGATCTGTGTTGAATGTGGATTAGCCTGCTGAGATGCTGTTGGGGTGATCTCCTGCCCAGAGTCCCTGTGGGTCCCTTGGTGACCCCCTGGTTCGAGGGCAGGGGACGAGGAGCACCCTCAGACCTGGAGCTCAGAGATGCTCCCGGGGTTTGTCCCGGTGTTTAGCCAAGGTCACAGCTGCTTTTCTGTTCCAGTGGAAAGTAGGATGGATTAGTTGAACTACTGCTGAGGTTCTCAGGTTGGACATGAGTTACCTGCTGGTGTTTCTGGCCAAGGCCCCCCCAGTTTAGAGGCTGAACTTACCCTGCAGGGTGTGAGCGATAGTTGGGATTAATTTGGAACTCGCCCTTGTGAGGAAAATGTGCTTTGAAATAACTTTTTTTTTTTTTTTTTAAACTTAGTTCAAAGGATAAAAAGGAGAAGAAATGCCAAAGAGCAGCACAGTGGCTGTCATCCCTTGGGTGCTGATTCCAGGGGAAGGGAATGTGTGAAATGTGTGACATGGGGCTCATCTCACAGGGCAGCAGAACCCTCCTTGCTGATGTTTCTTTTCCCACTGGATAAAAGCACAGGCAATTTTCAGGAAATCCATCATGCCAGAGTCATTTTTTCCTGAGATTCTTTAAAACCATTTTATTTTCTCTCTCTGTTTCCAATTCCATGTTCTTAACCAATGCTCTGCATGAAGGGCCAGGGCTGTTTTAGTAGAAACATGTTAATATTGTATTTAAATTGTTGATTTTTCTCTCTGGATGATTAGAGAAGGAAAAAAGTGCAGTGCTTTGTTTGCTAAAAGCCAGGAAAGAGTATCCCGTGGCAGAAGGGTCATGCAGTGGGATTGTCAATACACTTCCATTTTTCAGGATACAGATTTCAGACAACAGCATTGCAGATGCTTATTGGCAGAAATGCATTTAATTACAGCTGCTTTTGATGCCATAAAATTTGACCATTTTATTTATTAATCAGTGAAATGCCTATAAATAGAGCCACCCTTTAAAGGAATCCATATCAGTGCACTCTGCCCATATCATGAATTAGGGAGTCCTTTAGTAATAAACTCCTTGCTGTAATAGGAAACATCTGTATTACAGTTAAAAAAGTATGTGCCTTTCTCATTAGCTAAAAGATCTCTGCATTATTTTTATGTAACTTGTTGATATGGGATTGGTGTAGAGCAGGGGGACCATGAACACCACAGAATTCTATGCAGTATTTTCCAATCCAATTACTTAAAAGTCATGATTTTTCAATCCTTCGATAGGAAAAATAGTAAGTTAGAGAAGTGCATCATTCTGCTGGTAATTCAAACTGCAAAGCTGATAAATTGACATAAAATAGGATTGAGGGAAATGTGACAAATTAATGTGATGAAATAATGGAAAATGCTAAGAGTGGTTGCAGTCCCTACAAGCACAGCTGCCGTCAGAAGTCTGTCATATCCCATTTTAAAATTAATAATTTCCAGTATTCTTAAAGCTTTTATGAATAAGAATGCTCCTGGCAAAAACAGGGCAGGTTAGAAATAGGAAAAAAAAATCACATTTTGACCATATAGAAATTATGAGAATACACATAAAAAGTAATTGTGTTTGGACATTTAGCACTTGGAACCAAAACATTTTATTGCAGTTGAAATGCCACAGTAATCTGTGCCTTTAGCAGGACTGTGGGAGATCAGTAGCTTGGCAATTTGTTGCAGACTGAAAGTGGAGTGGTGAAATTTTTAACCTGCACATGGAGGGCACTGTTTTGGCTTCACTTGTGTCTCTTCCTGCAGAGGAGTTTCTGAAATTCTCCCTGATTTCCTCTTCACCCAAGGGATGTTTCTCTGTCTTTGGCCACCGAGTGTGGCCCAGCTCCTCTTGGAGACTCAGAAACAAAAGGAGAAGGAGGAAAGTTGGTTCTTAGGTAGGGACTGGGTTTAACTTTACCTAAAACCACGTCAAGCCTTTCCCATCAGTGTGTGGCAGTTTTGGCCCTGGTGTGACCAGCTGGTTGTGGCCTCTTATTCCCTAAATTTACCTCACCTGGATAAAACATTGGCAAAGCAGATCTGGGTTGATTCCTGTGTTGTTCTGCCTTCCCCTTTCTGCTCTGTGAACATCAGCATTTTCTTTGTGTTGCATATACAATCAACTTTTCTGAGAATTTAAAAATTCTATACAAAGGAAAGACCTTTTGCCCCCTTACCCGCCCCCAGCAGTTTAAAGTCTGGTTTTAATTTTCAAGGAGAATCACTGGCATGGGAAGTACAAGATCTGAATTTCTTTTCTGAAATAACCTTTGTAGTTCAAAAGGGGTGTAGCAGTCCCTCTCTCCTTCACATATATTTGAGCTCTGAAATGTAAAAAATATAATTTCACCAATTTCTTCTTTCCTCCCCATCTCTTTTAGAGGATATATTGACTATGCCATGTATAAAGTATAGTTAATAATGGACTTTATAGCAAGAAAAGCTCTTTATACCATGCCTAGGGACAGATTTGTCCTACATGACCAGGTCATGGACTATACCCTACCCTTTTAATATGCAAGGATAAAATGGTTTTATGCTCTGAACGTGAAATTTATCCTTTTGGAGAAGATTAGCGTTAGGCCTGTGCACTTAAGTTTTCAGAAAGCCTTAAAAACAGGTGTGTAAGTGGTGCCATCTCTGTCCTCAGGGATGATTTCCCCCCAACCAAGTGGTACCGTGGCATAGTTAATAGCAGTCATTAATTATAAGGTCATTTTCCAGTTGAAGAAAGTCATTCATTGAACTTTATTAGTGAGCCCCTCACCAGCATCCTCTGGTACAGTCCAGGACCTGCTTTTTCCCAGACCTGGGCATCTCTATCCATCCCAAAATCCTTGGCTCTCTGAAATCTGTGTTTCTACTACTCTTGTGAATGGAAAAAAAAAAAAAAAAAACCTGATGGAATTCCTGGGCTTGATTGTCATTGCTATTCACAAACATCTTCTGGCACTAAAGTGCATTAGAAGGAAATGCCTCCTTTTAAAAAACTAGTAAGATTATTGTATTTTCTCCTTGTCCAGCTCTTCTATAAGGAATAATTCTGCCAGTTTCAAGCTTGTTTTACTTACAGTGGTGTTGGGAGATTTTAGCCACGGTTCTGTAGATTTCCTATTATTAAAACTGTTGATTTCATCACATCAGTTCAGATTCTTTGGACTTTGAACCAGCTGAGTGCAGAGAGCAACTGAATCCTTAACCATAACAAAACAGTGCAGGGTCAGTGCAGCAAAGTGAATACCCCTGTGATGTCTGTGTTTGGCTTTCTGTTTGAATTCCAGAGATATTTGTAATGCATGGTACAATCTTCATCCAAAGTTCTTTGGAAATGGAGAGCCATGCCCAGAATTTCCTGCTGTTGTGCTGCCACACCTGATTTTTGCACAGTTCCTGTGTAATTCCTGGTAGTGTCACAACAGTACAGCCTCTCTCTTGGCAGCAAGAGCAAGAGTTGTGTTCTCTTCTGTCTGTGTGGGTAATTAATATGCATTTTTGGGAGTTGTTAAATGTGTCTCTGTGCATCATTCCAGGATGGGAAAGCCCCTCTGTGTATTTAGCATTTGTGTGCTTAGTCTTAATGGTGCAGCAGAATTGCTGCAGCCAAATTTGTGAAATCATTTGGGATGTAGGTGAGTGAGGGCTTAAAACCAATATGTATTTTAATGGGCAGAGGATGCCATTCCCCACTTGTCAGAGCCATTCCCTGCTGTAAAGAGGGGATTAGCCACTGGAGAGACCAGGCTGCTGGAGATGCATGGGTTTAACTAATGAGGACAGGGAAGATCATGCTCAGAATACATAAAAATGATCCCACAGGTCTGAGATGTGCAAGAGCCAAGGAATTGGAAAGGAGGGGTCAAACCTGGTCTGTAGGTTTGGCTTCCTGCAGGAAGTTCATATCCCAGGTATTTGCACACATGTAATGCTCTCTCCTTTATCAATATACAGTGGACAGTAAAGACATGTTTAAAACAATCACAAAACCAGCTGATGAAGTAAATTCAAGCCAAGTATGGAATTAAAACAAGCAGTTCAGCCTTGCTCTCCCTTAGCTGAAAATTCAAGTATTCGTAGGAATCAGGTAGAGATTTTCTGTCAGGCAGCTCCTCTTGGAAGGCGAGTGTCTGTGCTTTCAAGAGAATAAATAAAACTTGGCACTTGACTTGCTCTGAAGTACAATCTTGTCTCCAAGTAACTAGGAAAAATATTTTTGCAATCAGTCTTTCAATCAGACTTCCCTGGCTTTTATTAGCTTCTGTTGGACCCTTTGTGCTGTTTTGATGCGTTATTTATATGTGGGTAAGTTATTACTAGCTTTAAAAATGTTTCCAAAGTATCTGGTTACCTCTGGATGCTGGTACAGGTGATACAGGGAGTACTTGAGCATCTGCTTTGGATGGAAAGGAGGAGCATGGAGAATAAGCAAGGTCACATCTGTATTGTACTTTTCCTTTTCCTTGATCAGGGCTTCCATTTCCTTCTCACCTTCTCTAGAGAGATGGAGTTCATGGGTCATTCCTTTTTTTCTGTGGGAGAAAGATTTTAGTCTTGAGAGCTTGAAATGATTTTTTTTCACTCCATAGGCATCATCAAAATCCTGTACGTTGCCACATTTCCCGTTGAGTCTTTAGGTTTAGCTTCCTGAAATTTACTCTTTTCACTTTCTCTACTTGGAAAGCTATGTGCCTTATTTCCTAATCTCTTTGTGGAGAATAATCTAAAGCACAGTGATCCGGCTTGCAGCTTTTAATTTGGTTTTTTTTGGTGAGGGGAGCAAACACTGATGGAGCATCCCAGTGTCCCAACACTGGCACGTGCTTGGCTCCCGAGCACTGTGTGAGGAGTCTTTGTGCAATAGAAACTCTGGGGTTGGATCTGGGGGGTTCCTGTCCCACAGGCAGTGAGGGGGAGCTCTGCTTCAGGAGAATTCTCATTCCTGAGGGAAAAGAAGCTCCCATGTCCCTGTGGGTTGGTCCCCAGGGAGAGGGCTCAGCCGTCACCCAGCAGTCGATGCTCGTAGGGCTCAGCCTCGCCCCGTGCGCTCGGCGCTCTGTGAGTGTCCCAGAGAGTTCCGTGTCCCTTTGTGCCATCAGTCACACCTGCTGTCCCCATTCCTGTCCCCAGGGCTGTCCTGGCTCTGGGTGGCCAGGCACTGTCCAGTCATTCCAGTTGGGATTTGGGTTTGTGCAGAACAGGCTCTCCCCACCCCAGCACCCCCCCAGCCCTTCCCTTCCCGAGCTCGCTCTCTCTGCAGCATCAGAAGGAGAAATACACAGAGGTGGTTTGTGATTAGGACAACAATCTAGTATTTCCTATTTATGAGATTAATTTTTAACAGTTTCTTTCTTGTCAAGGTTTTTTGGGGTTTTTTGTTGTTGGATATAAACACAACAGGAGTATTTAACATATCATTGGTTTGGGTTGGAAGGGAACTTAAAGCTCATCCTGTTCCAACCCCCTGCCATGGGCAGGGACATCTCCCTCTAGACCAGGTTGCTGTCCCCTAAATGGATGTTGGAGAAAGCTTGAGATATCCTAAAGATGGAGCAGGTGATGTTGGCTCATAGTATCCATATCGTTGTGCCCCTGTTGTGTTTTCTAGAGCAATCTTTTTTTTTTTTTTAAGAAAAAAAAAAGTATTTTATCTAAATGCCTAATAAATAATATTATTTAAGTAGTTTTTAAAATAATTTAGGACTGAGAATAAGAAGCCTCAGTTGTGAGAGAAGAGACTTAAAATATACAGAGAGAGAAAATACCCTGAGCCTCCTAGAGCCTCTACTGAGAATTTGCTAAAGACGCAGAGCCCCTGGTCAGAGCACATTGTAATTAACTCACAAGTGATCATTTAAAATGAGAGACTGGTTTCCTGTGATGTTCATCTTTGTTGGCATATGTTTGACTTTCTGAATTCAGAGCTGATTCCCTTCTCATTCAAAAGTTGGTAAAGGAAAAAAAAAAAAGAGAGAGAAAAAATAAGGCAAAAAATAATAATTCACCTTGAGCAGCAGCAACTTTTCCTGGTGTGAGCTCTGGAAATCCACGTTGTGCATTATCTGTGGCACAGAGGGGTGGCTCAGTCTTGCTGCCAAGTGGAGATGTGTTCAGACAGGCTTTTCCCTGGCAAGGTGGGGAGCAGCAGAACATCCAGACTGCAGCCCCAAATCCCAGCGTGTCCGAGAGAGGGGCAGGCTCTGGGCTCTGGGCAGCACCAGGCAATGCCAGGTCTCCCCTGGTGGCATGGGCAGAGGGGAAGGTGCTGGGCACTGCAGGGCACAGCACCACTTCTGTGGCTTGGGAAGCAAATTTGCACTTTGCCTTTCGAGGGTGTCCCACTTTAAAAACAAAACAAAACAAAACAAAAAAAACCCCATTCGGCGAATTTCCCACGCCAGGTTCTTTTTCCTTCCGGTGTAGTCCAAAAAAGAAGCTGAAAATCAGAGTTCAAAATGCCCTAGTGTAAGTGTTGGATCAGCTCTGCCAAACAAAAGGTTGTTCCTCTGGGAATACTCTATGCATTTCTGTGGTGAAAAGCGTTTTCTCCCATTCCTTGCTGGAAATGCTGTGAGAATGTCACACGTATGAATTTGGACGTTGATCCCAAAGCAGATGGAGGCTGGGGGGGGGGTTCTTTTTTTTTTCTTTTTTTTTTTTATTGTTCCCCTCATGTCCCTTTTTTTTTTTTTTTATTTTTTTTTTAATTAAAAAATTAACTCTTTGCATTTGTGCAATAACTACTTGCCATGAGAATGGGCAGACCTTGGAAATGCCCCGACTACTAACACAGCACAAGATGAACTCGAACAGAAAGTGGTGTACTTTTTCCTGAGAACTTTTTTTTTCTTTTTTTTTTTCTTTTTTTTTTTTTTTTTTTTTAATAATAAGCTCAGTTTTTTACCCCAGTGTATTGTGGTGTCTTACATTTTTAGCAGTATTTTATATTTTTTTCTGTAACGCACTAAGTCTTAGATGTTTTTAGAGCTTGTTTGTTATATTCACAATCACGGATTTTAAAAAAGAAAAAAAGAGAAAAAAAAAAAAAAGATCCTCACAAAGACCCAATTGACCAAAAAAAAAGAAAAAAAAGTGTCTTTTTTTTTTTTTTTTGTACAAGTAGCTTTGAGAAGCCCACATTGTGTTGCTGTGACTCATCTTTTGTAACATTTTATTTCTTGCTATTTGTTTAAACATAAAAAAAAAAAGAGTAAGAGTTTATCTGGCTGGCAGTGCAGGGCAGCGCTCCCTCGTCAGCAGACGGCATTGTTTCTGTCTTTGTTTGGTTTAGCCATAAAATGTTTGTTCTCAGCACTGTACAACGGTCCCTATATGATATGGAGAAGCAATATCACTGTATGAAACTCACACGATGTATTATTATTATTATTCACTAGCACCCTAGGTGTGATAATTGAAGTAAATATCTTTTATACAAACACAATTCCGCGTGGGCTGTCTTTTTATTGAGGTGAGGCCTGAGTCCAAGCAGCAAACATTTACATTGTGCTTCTTTTTTTGTTTTGGTGATGCCCAGAGGGATCACAGGGATGGTTTGGTGGGATTTGTGTTTGGCCAGGGGAGGAAAAATTTACTTTTTGTGTATCAGTTCCTATGGGGAGTGTCTGTGTGTTCCCAATGCCTTAAATATTGAACTGTTAGATGTCCAAAATGTTCAGTGAAATCCAAGTGTGGCCATTCCTGCTGCAGTCAGTGTGAGGTGGGCACCCAGCTTCACAGACAGAAAATTTGGGGGCTGAGACTGCCAAGGGGGATTGTTTTGAGCACCACAGCAACATTTCAACTAATTTAAAAGGAAATAAAAAGGTCATTTTTTTCTCATTTACCTGAGATTGGAAATGCTTTAGGTTCAGAAATAAAAATGTCAAAGAATTTTCCCAGATACTTGGCTCACTGTTAATTTTTACAGATCCTTTATAGGAAAATAAATTCCTCATTTAGTGCCTTATGGGATGTTCCTATAAATACTCTCAGTATTTACAGAGTGAGGAGTTTGGTAAGGAACAGATGCTGCAATCAGTGGGATTATGTTTTTAAAAGCATGGAAGAAATCAATTTTTTGGATGCTCTGGGTGTCAGGTAGAGGATGTGTGTGTGTGTCTGCGCTTACCTGGCTGCTCTGTTTTCCCTGGCATGTTCTTCTTTGGGTTTTTTGTGAATGGAAGGTTATTTTGGGGGACCTATCTTGGTTTCCTCCATCTCCTGCAGTGCATCCCTGACACATTTCTCCTCCCAGGCTGTTCTGTGCCCCCTCCCAGGAGTTTTGGAGGGCCAGGCTGGATATTTGCTGTAGTTCTGTCCTGGGAACTCTGTCCTGGAGATCAGGGAGTCCTACCCTGGGATCTCCCACCCCACTTTGTCCAGCTCCGTTTTGGTGTCCAATGTGTGTCTTTGCCATCTTTAGTTCTGCAGGCATGGGGGAATTCTCCTCAAAATGTATGAAAAATGCTACTGAATGCCTTCATTTCATGACAAATGTGCATTTTCTGGTTTTGAAGAGTCTGTGACAGGTTGTTCCACAGGATGGAAAGGCTCATGGTTTAACACATTTTTCCCCCTTCTCTTTAATAACTAGTCCAACTGTTGATTGCTATAAATGGTATTATTGTGTATAATTTCATCCTAATTTTTTTTTTAAACTTGATGCTAAGCAGCTTGACTTTTAAAATGCTGTGCCTCAGGTAGGTTAATTTGTGTGTTTGTAACCTGCACTTTTCTTCAGGTGGTATCAGCATGAAACTCCTAAAATGCCACATGTGGTCATAAGCAAAGGGTGTGTTAAACTTGAGAAAGCACTGACCTGGAGAAGGCTCACAGTAGCTCAAAATTTTGCATCTTGGGATAAAGCCAGGCTGTCCTCTCAAGGCTAAAACTCAAAAAAGTTAATTTTGGAAAGTTAGGAAGGCAACCCAAGCCACAAGGAAGCATCTGAGAGGTCAGGAGCAGATATTTATGGTCTTCCATGGAGACAGTTGGATCTTCCACCCTGACTTTATTGGGGCAGCCCTTCTAAAGGATGTCAAAATTCTGTATTTTTGGAAGTAAGCTGTGTGTTCCCATAGACCTTTACTGGTTTGATCTGGGACATCACTGTGAGCTCCTGCTGGGACAGAGCTGCTGCTGGGGCAGGATGGGTGAGGTTTGCATAGGAAATGTTACAGGGATTTGCTGCATTGATGGGAAAAGTCCTTGTTGGTGGCATCATTGGGTGCAGGAGTCAGTTCACACCTCAGTGCCAAGGTCCTGGCTGTGCTCCTGCTCCACCATCAGTGAGAGCCAGCTTGACTTTCAGTGGGAAAAGGGATATTTTTTCACATGGCATCATGTTCCCACCAGGTCAGAAGCTGTGAGTGGCTGACATGGTGCCTTTGAGCCCCACTCCTTTCCATTTGGAAATGCTGTCATTTTCTCCCCAGTATTTGTGTTTCAATGGAAGTGGTGAAGGAGTTGAGTACTTGCCAACAGAGGGCTTCAGAAAACATGATTTGATTACAGCAGAGCATTTTATTTTCTTTTTGCTCCAAGCTATGGGAAACTGATAAGAAAATTCAAACTGTTTTCTTGAACTCTTCCAAGTTACCCATGTAATTATCTTAGTACCCTTGGAAATAATCCCTTCTTATATGAAATCTCTCTCCTTACAGGGTGAATTTATTAAGCAGTACTGGGTTTCTTTGCTGGAGGCTGTTTATTTTGGAGTGTCTGGGCCAGGAGGAAGGGGAAGGAGAAATCCTTCCAACCTTCCCTTCCCAGCAGGCTCTCAAAATGTGAAAAGAAAGAGAGAAAAGCAGGGGAGGGAGAAAAGATCTCGCCTGCTCCTCTTCTGGCAGCAACTGGCAGAGAAACCCAGAGAGGAGGGAGGGAGCCCCCAGAGAGTCATGGAATGGTTTGGGTTGGAAGGGACCTTTAAAGGACAAATTCCACTGTCCCAGGCTGCTCCAAGCCCCGTCCAACCTGCCCTTGGACACTCCCAGGGATCCAGGGGCAGCCACAGCTTCTCTGGGCACCCTGTGCCAGGGCCACCCCACCCTCATCATAAAAAAAACCTTCTTCCTTAGCACTCACCTGGATCAGCCCTCTCTTAGTTGAAAACCATCACCCCTTGTCCTGTCATGCTGCAGTTTGGTGGCTCCTTCTCTCTTCCCCAAGGCATTTTCCAAGCTGGCCCTGAGGGCACTGAGGAAAGGGCAGCAGGAACCCAGGGAAGGATCACAACAACTGGGGCTTTTCCTTGTGCTCCCTTTGTCACTTGGGCAGATGAGTCTCAAACATTGCTCTCGGGGTGTTGAACATGATCTGCTCTCTACTTGTCCCTATTTTCTCTTGTCTCTTTGGCACCCTGTGAAAGTAAAACTGAGCAGAGCTGTTCTTGCTGCCTTCACTGGGGCCATCCCTTGCTGTCTGGAAATGCTCATGTTCTTTATCATCCCTGAAGGGCCTCACTGATGTTCTTGATGTCTTCTCTTACAACTTTGTATCTGCAGAGAAACCTCATCTCTGCACTCCTGGAGCTTTTCCAGGCCTGATAACTGTGCCTGGAGACCAGGGAGGTTCTGCTGGAACTTACAGGTGGCTTCTAGAGGTATCATCATTCCTTTCTTTTCATCCTCTCCTTGCTTTTTCTGCCTTTTCAGCAGCCCTACAGAAGGTCTGATCAGAGGATGGTGTCCTCAGGGCAGGGACAGATGGATCAGGACAGCCCAGAAGCCCAAACTGCAGGCTGAGATGATTCCCAGACTGATGATCCAGGCATTCTGGCTACTCAGGAGTTCTTGGAGCTGACTGACCTTTCCTCCCTCCCTGGAGGTTTCTACAAAAGGTGCTTTAAAACGCCCCCAAAGCCCAATTCTTTTGTGTTTCTGTTGTATTGGTGAGATCTCTAGAGCACTTGATCTTCACTATCTTTATTTACCCTGGGGACTGCACTGTTTTTGGAACGGTGCAGTCCCTTCTAATAACACTGATTTTTCATTGCCTCAAGGGAGGTGAGATGCACCTCAGCAGATGGCTCAGCTGGGCTTTTGCACCGCACTTTGCTCTTCAGCCTTTCCTTCTGAGCAGATTTGCACCTCAGAGCACACAGACAGGGCTCTGGTGACTCTTAGAGAGAAACATTCAATCATTCCCTGCCTCCTTGTCCTGTTTCTCAGCCCACTGACAGCAGTGTTGGCCCCAAGGAAAAGGCTTTGCATGAAGTTGAGGTGGGTTGAGTGACTCCCACACGTCCTGGGCCAGGCAGAAATGTCCCTCACCATGAAAAGGTCAAGACAGAACTGGAGCCATCGAGCTGAACAATGGTGAAAGGCCTTTGACAACTGCAGGAAGGGTTTTGGCTCAGCTCTTTCTGCCTTGGCATCTTCACAGGCCAAAAAAGGAAGGCAGAGAAAATCATCTTGTGCATCCAGGGTTGGATCTGCAGGGTTTGAACCATGTGCTCCTCACCCCTCCGGCCACACAGCACAGGGTCAAGGTCGAGTCATCTCCCCTCGATTCTCCTGGAAGGGGAGCAGGACTTTGGGCAATAACAGTCCTTTCCAGACTTCCTTAAAAGCTAAATGCCAAGTGTTTCAAGAGCCTGAAATTGGGCCTGAGTTTATGTGTAAACCTTGGGAGCTCTGGCATCAGGCAGAGCCCGAGGTAAGACTTTGCTGGCTTGAAAATGCTCCTGGAGAGCGATGCCAAGAATTCTTGGCCCTTTTTTCTTCATGGGGGAGAACAGTGATTTCAACTTGGGTGTAACTGTCCAGTCATGAACTGGAGTGGCCCAACATGGGGAAAGGTGAAAGAGCTGAAAAAATCAAAGGGTCCATGGCAGACCCAGTTTCCTGCTTCTTCCCTTGGCTTCTGCTCCTGGCCCTGGCACTCTCAGACACTCCTGTTTGTGTTGAGTGAGTCTCCAGCTTTGAGCCTTCGTGCCAAGGCACTCCAAGGTTTACTTATCTTACCATCATCTTCCTTCCAGTCAATAAAATAGACTTCAAACCTTTGAAGTAGTGGCTTTCAGTGCACTTCAGTTGACTTTTCAAAGAGAGCTGCCACATCACTTCTCAGCTTGTTTTCTTTTTCTTTTTTTCTTCTTTTTTTTTTTACAGTTATGTAAATTCAGGGAGGCCAGACAGTAAATGGAGGGAGATTAAAAAAGTTCCACGAGGCTAATCAGGGTGTGAACTTGCAGAGCATCAGCTAATTTGCCATAACTGCCCATGTGTGTGCTCCTACCCCCATCCCTTCAGCTACACCACTCACCTCTCATTTCCTCGGGGCTCTGAGGATCCACATGAGCAGTTACCCCAGTCCCATGGATGTGTAGCAAGTTACAGCCTATCTCACCTCAAGGTGATTTATTCATCTGTCTGTATCCTCAGTAATCAAGCCACCATCTTATGGAAAGATTGCCTCTCATTCATTTATGTCTGGCCTTATAACTTCAAACTAAGTTGCTAGTATGTCTTAATTTTCTCCATCTGTGAAAACAGATGCTGTTTATTTTGGATGATTTGCCAAGGGAGCCCAGTTGCTGGGGCTTGTTACAGGAGTCAGAGTTGCTGCTGCTCTGGGCTGGTGGTCTCGGGGGCACTCCTGAAGAGCCCCTGCATCTGCCAGGCTCTGCTCCCCACCAGCCTCAGGGGCTCCAGGACTGTTTTCTTCAATAATCACTGCAAGGATTCAACCTGCAGCTTTGGAATGGCAAGAGACTGTGAGAAGTGTGAGACTCGCGTCAATCTTTTATTCTCAATTTGGGTTTTGTTTCTCCTCTGCGTGGGGCACCTTTGTGTCACCACGTGGCCTGTCCATCCAGATCCTTGGTGTTATTTCCAGAAACATTCATCCCATGCCAGTGTCATCCATGGCTGTGCCCCTTGAGCACACACAGTTCCCAGAAGTGACATTTCTTAAGAGTGTTTTCTTTGAGCAGAGGGTCTTTCTGAGTATTCACTCAGTGTTTGGCAAGATATCATAGAATTATTAAATGCTTTGTTTGGGAACCTTTAACTCCCTGCCATGAGCAGGGACAACTTCCACTGCACCAGGTTGCTCAGAGCCTCATCCAGCCTTGGCCTTGAGCACTCCCAGGGATGGGAATAGTCCAGTCTCAGCTTCTGATTTTTTGTGCATCAGACAAGGGGAAACCAGCCCTTGTCTGTGCCAAGGTGGCACCAGAGCTTCTGCCAGTGTGTGGCAGCCAGGTCCCTGCACTTCTGCTCTTTTCTCCATAAGGCCATGGCAATGTCAGGCCTGGCTTTTTAAAAGCCAGAGCTTGCAGAGTTTGAGGCTAAAGATCTGTGGTTTAAAACCCACTTTTCCCCAGGACTTCACCTTCTGTCTCATTTCACCTTCTTTTTTGTCCCATTACCTTCTGCAGTAGCTCTCCTCCTCTTCTTCCCTGGCCTTTGAGGTATTTGCACATCTGAGGGGTCAGAGCGAGGGCTCTGCAGCTCAGCAGCTCGGGGAGGACAAAGGCAGATTCCCTTTTTGCTGGATCTGAGTGCCTGAGCTGCCCTGGCTGCCTGGCAGGGCCGTGCTCCTGCTGCTGCAGGTGAGGAGTCACTGGCACGGAGGTGACGGGCTCGAGGGTGGCCATGGCTCCTGTGAAAAGAGAAAAGTTATGATTAAAAAAAAAAAAACCAAGAACCAGCAAAAACCAGCTGTGAGGAGTGACACTGATGGAGAGATGAGAGGGAAGCTCCGTGGCTTTGGCTGATTTCAGTGTCAGGCAGGGTTCCAGCCCTTTCTGGTTTTGTGGATGGTTTGTAAGGCTGAGGAAAACCTAAGGGAAGGAAGGATGCAGATTCCTTTAAAACTGAGAGCTCTGCTTCTTTGGTGACCCTTTTTTCTCTTAAATTGAAAAACTCAGAGGCCAAAAGGGTCATTGAAGAGGGAGATGCAGGGACTGGGATGCAGGGCCTGGGGCTCCTTCTGCAGGCTCCAAAGCTCAGCTCTGCAGAGGATTTTTGGGCAGGGGGGGAGGCTGCAGAGCACATCCTGCCCCAGGTAACCTCCTGGTGTGGTGAACTTTGGACAGGATGCTCAGCAGTGCCCTGTGCAGAATTGGGCCCCCCAACCACCCATGTTTGGCCAGCAATAGCTTCCCAATTACATTTTAATGCAGTTTTTAAGGACAGCCAATTGAATAATTAACTGAAGGGAAGAGGTTTTCTTCTTTCCGAATCTTGTTGATGCAAATATTTTTGCATCAGGCCACCCATGTTTTGGAGCAGGTATTCCCCATTCCTGGAGAAATACTGACCTCCAGTGGGATGTGCCTTTAGCACAACTACTCCTGCTCAATCCTGAGTCTTTTATTGAGGCTCTGAAATGTAAAAATGCAGAGGGGGGGAAAATAAATCCATGTTTTGTGTTCAAAGCATGTGCCACCTCTCTTTCCCTGCAGTGAGGCTTGGTCCTTCTGAATAACGTGGGAAGGGGAATGGCTTTAAACTGAAAAAAGTTTATCCAGTTTAAGTTTAGATTGGAAATTGGGAAGGAATTGTTTCCTGTGAGGGTGGGCAGAGCAGCTGTGGCTGCCCCTGGATCCCTGGAAGTGTCCCAGGCCAGGCTGGACAGGGCTTGGAGCAACCTTGGCTGGTGGAAAGTGTCCCTACCCATAGCAGGAGGTGGAATGGGATGAGCTTTAAGTTCCTTCCCAACCCAAACGACTCTGTGATCCTATTATATGAACACAGTAATTGTTTTTCTTATTGTTTAGGTTGAAAAAGACCTTTTAAATCATCATTACCCCTTCACTGCCAAGTCCACCATCAAAACCATGTCCCCAAGTGCCACATCTGCCAAAAAAAGGGGAATTTGCAGCAGCAAAGACCTGGATTCCTGGGAAAGCAGCATCACTCTGGGCATCACTGCTGCTCTTAGTCAAACTCTGTGGCCAGGGCATCATTTCCCATGCAAGAACCTCCCTCCACAGCTGGTTTCAGGGTGTGTGGAGCATTTCCCAGCCTGGAAGAGTTGGAACTGAGCTGTGCAGATGCTGCACCCTTTGTCTGAAGGCTCAGAGAGGGTAGGAACCCTGAGGACAGCCTGCCCTTGCTGCTCCCCAGGCAGCCCCTGCACTTGCTGCTCCCTGGCTGTTGATAAATGAGGATTTTTTATTATTATTTTTTTTTCCTTCCAGCTGTCTGGAATTTAGGGGAATAATTACAACAGGAATTATCAGGGAGGGACTGGAACAGCTGGGACCTGAGTTTTCACCCACCTGGAAATCCAGGCACAGAGGGACAGACCCTGTGTACCCGTGGTGGAGGTGCTGGCAGTGCAAAACACCAGCTCTGAACCTGGAGCTGAGCAGGTTTTCCAGCCAGGGAGAGGCCCAGCCACTGCTGGCAGCAAGGAAGAAAGGTGAAACAAGTCGATTTCTGCTGCAGGACAGTTTTGGGATGGATTTGCCAATTTGCTTGCCCTGCAGTGCTGGTCCTGAGCCTCTCGCTGTAGCTGCAGCTCCCTCCGCTTCACATCTGTGCTGGGGTTATATGAGGGGAATGAGAGGTTTTTGTTTTGCTCCTGGAGCATTCCAGCAGTGCCTGTTGTGGTTTAGGGTGTGGGTTTGACTCTGGGGGGCAGCTGGAAAGAGGGATCCTTTGTAGAAAATTGGCTGAGCAGGAATTGCCGGGGGCTGCACAGCCTGGCCCCTTGCCTGGGGCAGGAGTGGCCCCACCTGAGCCCCTCCTGGGGGGTGTCCCCCGCTCCAGCATCTGCCCTGTGAGTGCCTCTCCCAGCCCCCACAGTCAGGGGAGCCTCTTCCATCACCTTCTGTGGAGCCCCAGGGGCTTATCCCCACCACACGGTAAGGGTATCCCCAATGGGATATCCCCTGGAGGGACTGAGGGAAATAGGGAGAGATCCCCTTTTAGGTCATGGTGAGGAAAACCTCCCTCCCATGGGGCTTTGCAGACACATGTTAATATTTCTTAGGTTTCACTGTTCTATTGGTTTGTTAAGTTTTTGTCACCCCGTTACTATATATGCACCCAGGGCAGAATGTTCTTCCTTCCCCTGGACCCCATTGGGTTATTTTTGCCACAGCACCCCACCCCTGTGACCCTGTTAGTCCCCGCTGTTTCCTGGCCACCCCTCTGCACCACTTTTCCCCATCCCTATTGGACCCTGACCTCAAGACCGCCCCATTTAGCTGCTATATAACCCTGGATCCTTGGCCCCACTTTTGGCTCTCGTTCCTGGAACACATCCAAGGCTGTACCTACATACAGTGCATACAATAAACATTGTATGCATACAATAAACATTGTCTTTATCATCAGCCCTTCATTAGCAGAGTGCACCAGCCCCAGGCTCTCAGGGACAGCTCTAGTACCATGGTACAACCTTTCCCCTGCAAACCAGTCCTGGGGATCAGTTCATGGGCTCAACTCCCTTTATCCCTCTCCAGATGCTCTGCCCAGCCAGGATGCTGCCAGCTACCCTTGGGGCACCAAAAATATCTGTCTGATGCTTTTGAAGCAGCTGTGCCAGTGCAGGCAGCTGCCTCTGGCCCTGGGATGTGGCACTGCTCCTTCCCAGGGGCTGTGCCCACCCTGGGGTATCCCCAAGGAGGGCTGGAGCCCTGGTGCTGAGCAGGAATTGCTGCTGTGGCCCCTCCTGCTGCCCCCAGACACAAGGAGAGAACAGGGCTGCTGCTCTGGGTTGGCTGTGGTGCTGCAGGTGGGGCTCCTGAGCTCTTTGCATAGTTTGGGGTGTCAGTGCCAGCCCTGGCTCTGTTTTGCAGTGCGCTGTGCTGAGCTGCAGCTCCAGCTGACCGAGGCTGTGTCCACCCTGGCTGGGCAGAAGGAGCTGGTGGCCAAACTGGAGCATGACCTGAGCACCATCCAGGCCCTGTCTGCTGTGCATCGCCCAGATGCAGAGGTACCCCCTTGCACATGGCCCCTCTCAGAGCACTGGGGATTGTCCATCTCCTCTTTTTTCTTTCTCTTTTTCTTCTCTTTTACTTCTCTTTTACTTCTCTTTTTCTTCTTTTCTTTTTCTCTTTTTCTTCTCTTTTTCTCTTTCTCTTTTTCTTTCTCCTTCTCCTTCTCTTTCCTTCCTTTTCTTTCTTTCTGATAATTCACCCAGCAGAGATTTGCATGGTGCCCGTGCAATGAGGAGGTGCTGGCGTGGGAGGGGGTGGTACCAGCGGCATCCAGGAACCATCCAGCTCTTCCCAGGCAAAGGATGGAGTTTAAAGTTGAACACCAGCCTTCTCACCCTGGGTCAGTCCTTATCCTTGCAAGGTGCCTGTCCAGCAGGGATGAGGCTGCAGCTGCCAGTGCAGCAGCAGGATCCAAGAGGGGCTGCTTTGCTCAGGCACCTTTGGGTGGGTGGGAAATGTTTAATCCCTTCTGCTTTGTGCTGCCCAGGGTGCAGCTGCCCCCGGCCTGGAGAAGATCCCTGAGCCCATCAAGGAGGCCACAGCGCTGTTTTATGGTGAGAGGAGGGAGCCAAGCTAGGCTGGGACACCCCAGCCATGGTCACATCTCAGGGATGGCAATGTGAGGATGCTCCTGAGCCATCCCCTGCTCAGTGTGTCTCTCTCTGGGGCAGTTTTCCATGCTTTGCCCATCTTTTGGCTTCTGCCAAGGGATGCAGCAGGCACATGCCAGGCCTGGCTCTGTGCTGAACTGGTGAACAAAACAGCCTGAGCTCTGTGCTCTGCCTCCTGCTCTTCCCACACCAAACCCCTCCAGAGCCAGTGAGTGAAACATTTCCTGTACATCAGCCCCTGCGCTGAGGTCTGCAGGAAAAAATGAATAAAAAAAAATAATAACAACTCTTTGCTCTTCTGGGAAACAAACAAAAAAATATTTCCTTTTTCTTTCCTTTTTTTGCTTGTTTGGTTTTTTGTTTGTTTGTTTGTTTTGAAAGGTTTTGAAAACACAAGATAAACAATATCACAGCAACAGTCCCACCAAGCTAAACAACCTGCAGCCACCCATCCTGCTCTATGAATAACTGCTCTGTGCAGCTGGTTGAGTCATGGCCTTGGGGACACATTTCTCCTTGGCTGTCAATGCCACTGCCAGGAAGGAAGAGCAGGGAGGGATGGGCACAGCCCCCCAGGCACCTACAGAGCCCCATCATGGGGGGGTAACCTATGTGGGACACCCAAAAAATGGGCATTGCAAGCTGGTGGTGGTTGAGGGGTTGAGGTGGGGGAGAGAGGATTGTGGCTCTGGGGTTTTATTTTAATGCTGCAGCTGCTGCAGAAGCCAAAGGAGAGAGTCTGGCAGGGATGGGGAGGGTTGGAGTTAGGGAAAGGCAGCCATGGGTTGCACCAAATAATGCAATTGGTTTTCTTGTCCACTTTGAGGATGAGTCCTCAAAAATTTAAAAAAAAAAAAAAAAAAAAAAAAAAAAAAAAAAAAAAAAAACCCACAACCCATAAATAGTAATCCATGTTGTAATAAATGTGCACAGGGGTTGATTTGGGTGACCCCAAGGTCCCACAGCAGGAGGACCTTAAGCACACCCCTGGGGTGGGTGGTGGGCATCCACCAGGTCACCTCTCACACCAGACCTCATCCACAGGTCACCCTCCATCCCCTGGCACCTCATTCCCTGAGGGGCAGGTGGACTCACTGCTCTCCATCATCTCCAGCCAGAGGGAACGTTTCCGGGCCAAGAACCAGGAGCTGGAGGGGGTGAGTCTGCTGGGGAGAGGCTGGGGGGGCTGCAGGAGCCCAGCCTGGGCTGGCTGCTCTGCTGACCTGCAGGGAATTCTGTACCTGCTGCAAGCTAAAGGAAAATACATCCTGCTGTGAGCAGGAGCAAAGCCTGCCCCAGCCCCTCTGTGCTGCTCCAGCTCAAGGACAGGTCCAAGCCCCTGTCCCCGTGCTCCTGGCACAGTGTGCGGGGCTGCCATGGAAAAAGCATGTAGAGAATACATTTTGGGGTGACAAGTTGATGTGGAGCTCAAAATAACCTTTTCAAAGCTGTTCCTAAGCTGTCTTAGGAATATTGACCTGAAACTGAGACAGAACTAGAGAATAAAGTAGATATTTATTGAAAGGCCTCCAGGATTCACCTTGGGCAGGACAAGAGCCTGACCAGGGTTACACCCAAGGTAGGCTTAGAATGGTCCCAAAAAATGGCTGGCTGGTCACAAGATCTTACATTTTTATAAGTTTTGGTCTATTTGCATATTGGGGTTTGATTGTCCAGTTACAGCTTCAGGCTGTGAGGTCTCATCCTTCTTGTTCCTCCCTCCAGCCCACCCTTGTTTGTGCTTTTGGGGCTGAAAGTTGTCCTTGGTGTGCAGCAGGAAAAGGATTTGTTTTGTGTCCCTGCTCTGTGCAGAGCTGAATGACACTGACTGTGAGCTCAGAACTGCACCCCTGGGCAGCACAGAACCTGAAAAATATGAAAGATAAAACTTAAGGGACCAGTCTGGTTGTGTCTTCACCTCCTGTGGGAGCCATGTCCCATCCCAAAGCCCCCCTCAGCCACCTGGGCTGCCCCAGACCTTCTCTGGGCACCGAGGGATGGGCTCTCAATGGGTCAGGACTGGGACCCTCCTCCTGCCACACCTGGGACAAGTTTTAATTAGGGAGCAATTTGAACTCAAAGCCATGGGGGTTTAGTTCCTGAGGAGGGGCTGAACCCTGTCTGGAGCCCGTTGTCCCTCCACATCCCGAGCAGGAGAACAGGATGCTGCAGCACACGGTGCACGCCCTGCAGAGCGAGCTGGACAACCTGAGGGCTGACAACATCAAGCTCTACGAGAAGATCAAGTTCCTGCAGAGCTACCCTGGCCGGGTGAGTGTCCTCCTGTCTGTCTGTCCATCCTCTGGTGGACAGTCCCCAGGCACAGAGATTGCCCATTTCCAACAGGGAGCTGGCGTGGGAGTTGGAGCTGACTGGGGTGGGAAAGGGGGCAGTGCTCTGTCCAGAGGAGCAGAGACCCAACCTCCCTGCCAGGAATGCAGTTTAGAACTGTGCTGAGGGGTCTTTGACACCTTCAAAGCCAGAAAACCCAAATTTCCTCCCTAACAGGGCTGCTACACTCCCCTCTGATGCTCACTGGCTGCTCTAGCAGGCAAGTGTGGATCCTTCTGCCTGACCAGGCTGCCAGAGGTTAAATCCTGCAATAAACCCCTGCAGCAGAGCCTGAAAAATAATTCATCCTGTCCCCCTTGTGCTCATTCCTGAGCTGCCTGTATCCAGCAGAGAGAGAGCTGCTCCCTGAGCAGCCATAGGACACAGAAGAGAAGAAACCAGCCCAAAATCGCCCCAGTGATGCCATGAGAAGGCTGGGAAGGGGCACCAGGCTTTGCTGCAACCTGCTCTGCTCGTGCTGTGTCCCTCAGGAGGTTCATCCCTGGGTTTGCAGGCGGCTCAGGCTGCTGTCGGGGAGTTTTCCCACTGCAGGCACTTCCCTGCTCAGAGCCGGGCTCTGCTCACCTCGGGCTTTCCTTAGAAATGCAGAAGCGCCGCTCCCAGAGGGGACACCCATCCCCGGCTGCTCCCTTTCCCCGGCCTGTTTTGTTAAGGGATATTTTAACAGCGTTCAGAGGTGGGAAAACCTCCTGCAGCTGTGCGAGAGGACCTTATTTGGTTCTTTCCTTTATGTCTCCCTGATGACGCCGGGTCGTCTCCTCTGACATTTTTCCCGTTTCTCCTGCGGAATATCATCCCCGTGTTTATCCCCCGCCCAAGGCAACCCCTGGATGCCATTGCCGTGAGCTAAAGAGCAAAGCCCCGCGGGGGGATTGCATAATTCACCCCTAAATGGGGAATGCGACACCTTAAAAATACTCCTCGGAGCTCTCTGCGGCGGCCAAAGCTCCCAGCCCCTAAATCGGGCTGTGCTCTCATCGCAGCCACCCCGGGCTCGGGTTGCAGCGTGTGAGGAGGGCAGAGTTACTAAAGGTTTACACAGAGACAACAACCCGCCGCGGACGGGGACAGCCCTCTGCACTCAGGGAACGGGTCCAGGAAGGCCCGGGGAGTGTCAGCAGAGCGGCGATTCACGGAGCACGGGGAATTAGCGCTGCAATGAGGAGCCGGGGCTTGCACAGGCTGTGCCCAGGGCTGGGGCAGCGTGTGGCTGTGCCCAGGCTGGAGTGGGGAGGAACCGTGTGGAATCTGCAGCTCCTGCAGAGGAGGAGGGAGGAGGAGCAGGGGAGGTGCAGGAGCATCCTCAGGGGAATTTCTGTCCCAGGAGAAGAATATCCTTCTGTCCCAGGAGAAGGATAAAATCCAGCCTGTCTGAGCCCACACGGATATTTCACTTATTTCAAGGGGTTGTGAATGCCCCCATCCCTGGAAAGTTCAAGGCCATGCTGGATAAAGCCTTGGCCAGCCAGGCCTGTCCAGAGGTGTCTCTGCAGGGAACAGGAATATTTCTATTTTAATTGGTTGAGATGGAAAAAACAAGGACATTTTAGAAGCAAACTTTTTCCAATTCTACATATCCCAGCAGCCATTGCAGCCCATATACCTTTGTGAACAAGTGAGTAGTTGACTAAATGTTGTGATTTATCTGGCAGGCAGCAAAACATCCCCCAGTCACTTGCTCCTGCTGCCTGGGACAGGGTTGGGACCAGGGGATAATCAGGTCCCTCCCAACTCCTCAAGATTCTGACTCCCTGATTCTATGACTTAGGCCTGGAAGGATTTTACTGGAACTTATGGTAAAGCCCTCTTTATGCTGAGGCAAATAAAAGCTTTTGAGTCGATTTGAATGAAATTTTACCTGCAAGTGAAATACTTCTGAACACATAATATGGTTCATTTTCGTTCATTTTCCTTGCCTTTTTCCCAGCTTATAACAGCTCTGTTTGAACAATTATTTCCTCCTCCTACCTGGAAAGGAATTCAGGGTGGGATTTGCAGTAGTCCAGGTGAGCTCTGTGAGGATGACACAGGTGACAATTATTTCATGGAAAGGGCCAAAAACAGGGAGACACAGGAGAAACAGGGAGTCCCCACAGCAGAATCCTCTGATGTAACAACCCAAGGTCCTTTCCAACTCAAATCATTTCATAATTTTAAGAAGAAAGGGCTTTGTTCAACAGCTCCTGTTGTGCTTCTCCTTTCTGAAGGGGACAGATGTGTCAGCCCTGTGGGTCAGCTCTGGGCTGTGCTACTCCATCCTTTGGGGGTCACTTCTTCCAAATGGGGGAGCTCAGGGTTCTGTCCTTGTGCTGGGTGTCCCTGCTGGCTCTCACCCTGCCTTTGGTCCCCAGGGCAGCAGCAGGGATGACACAGAGCAGCGCTACTCCTCCCAGTACGAGGAACGCCTGGACCCCTTCTCCTCCTTCAGCAGGAAGGTATGAAAGGCTCCCCCAGCACCCTCCTCTGCATCAGCCCCTCTGTCTGC
The DNA here is from genome assembly GCF_965231275.1 of Zosterops lateralis. NCBI lineage: Eukaryota > Metazoa > Chordata > Aves > Passeriformes > Zosteropidae > Zosterops > Zosterops lateralis. The sequence continues at coordinate 6,563,651 of NC_139779.1, read as the reverse complement.
TCTGGGATCACTCCCAGATGAAATCCAGGGTCCTCTGATAGAGTGAAACGCACTCAAACGTCCTTTGCTTTCAAAAAACAAAAATAAAAGTCACTGTGCCCAGCTGATGGCAGGGGGTGGGGGGCAAATAGGAGCATCCTTGGGCACAGAGTTTCTTTCCTGATTTGCAAACCCCAAATTATCCCCTGGGCCTCCAAATCTTGTCTGGTTTCCTTGCAGGAACGCCAGAGGAAGTACCTGAGCCTCAGTCCCTGGGATAAAGCCACGCTGGGCATGGTGAGTGGCTGCTCTGCCAGCACTGGTGGGAGCTGAGAGGTTTTTAACCCAGTGCTTGCAATGGAATGGGGCTCCTGGGCAGTGGGAAAGCCTCAGCCCTGCTGTCCTGGGCAGAGGTGCAGAGTACACTGGGCCATGCTGGAATCTGGGTTCGGAGCAATTCCCTTTCCTCTCTTGCTGCCCAGGGCAGTGGTGGCATCACCATCCCCAGAGGTATTTAAAGGACATGGAGATGTGGCACTTGGGGATGAGGTTTAGTGGTAGGTTTGGCAGTGCTGGGGGAATGGTTGGACTCAAGGGGTTTTTGAGCTCTTTTCCAACCTACACAATTCTGATTCTATTGCAGGATTCCAAGCATCTCTGGTTTGTAACATGGTGTGGGGCTCAGGGCTGCACCCCCAGCCAGGGGCAAAGCCTCCTGCATTTGAGACTCCCCCAGAGAGCCCCAGCACCCCACACATCTGGGGAGAAGGAGTGTGAGGGGCTGCAGAGGGTCCAAGGGAAGATCTCTGCCCCACACAGCACAGCATCCTCAGGCACACACATTGCCTTCTCATTGCATTCTCCATAAAAAACCCTTCCCAAGCCCTGATCCATCCTGCTCTGGCTCTCCCTTCCAAAAAAGCATCAGGGGATATCCTGGGGAAGCTGTGGAGTCTGCACCAGCAGAGGGTCTTTGCCTGAGCCACAGAGGCCAGGGGGAGACTGCTGCCACTGCAAGCTTGGGCTGCCATCTCTTAGGGTATAACTTTCTGAGCTAAAAATGTGGTTATTGAGAAAATCTGACATGCTGGAATTTGTGGCATTAGCAGCAGGCTCAGGATGGGGTTTTGGCTGAGTTAACCCCCGGCTCTCCAGCACAAGGGAGGTGAAGGTGGGACTGTGGGGCTGCAGCAGCCCCAGAACACAGAGATATCTTGTAATAAAGGCAGAGCTGTCATTTGCATAAAAACCAAGCAAATGCCAACATGAATATGGATTGTGTGGCGTGCCAGCACCACGGAGAATTAATGAAAGGCATTCACAAAAAAAAAAAAAAAAAAAAAAAAAAAAAAAAAAAAAAAAAAACTGACTTAGGGGAGTTATTCCTTGGGAATATTTAAGAACATAATCTTGTTTGTTACAGCAGCCTCCACCGTGGCCATGAATAGCAAAGACGATTTGAGCCCGGAATGGGTTTGGTGGGAGATCTGTGGGTTTTAATGCCAGCTTTGGAAAGCCTGCGTGGTGTTTGGGGAATGTGCTTATGTCCATAATGAGTCCCTGGGTTACAGCAGGAATAAAGAGTGGCTGTGAAGGAAGGCAGGTCCTTTGCAAGCCACTCCTCTGCTGATTTTCATGCTTTCGAAGGGATGGACGGGAAGGATTTCCCACTGGGATCTTGGTGTGATGTGCCAAAGGGGCTCAGGCATCATCAGGGCCTGGCTGTGGCTCAGTGGCCTCTCCAAAATGAGGGGTGGAGGGCGATTCAGCCCCACCCTACAGGTTTCCAGCCCACAGTGAGCTTGGACAGGCCTGTGGGGTGGCAGAGGATAGGCAGGGATGGAGAGCAAACCTTTCAGGACAGACCTAAAGGGGACACCAGGGCTCTGGGAACACCAAACACAGCCTTGGCTCCAGGGCCCTGCTCAGGAGGCGACAAGGGGATGCTGCAAATCACAAAGTTGTTTGAGCTGATGAATTAAAAATGTGCGAAGCTTAATTACTGCCAGGGTTTCTCTGCGGAGCAGGCACCGAGGCAGGGCTGGCACAGCAGGAGCAGGGAGAGCCACTGGAGAGAGCTGGGCTAAAGCAGCTCACAATAAACCCTCAGAAGAGTTTTTAGAGGGGGAAACCCCACACTTGGCAGCCCTGAATCCACCCGGGTTTGGGCAGATTTGGGCTGAGAGCACAGGCACTTGTGCAGCCACTTTGAAGGAGCATCAGCACTCAGAGGTGGGCACAGGTGGGTGGCAAACACCACCTCACTGCAGGTTTGTGTAGGGTCTGGCAGGAACAGCCTCCCAGCCCTGGCCAGGATCTCTCCAAGCCTGTTTGAGGAGAGCTGGCTTCCAGTGATCCACGTTAAAATGGGATTTTCCATTCTGCTCCTTGCAGGGGCGGCTCATCCTGTCCAACAAAACTGCTCGGACCGTGGCCTTCTTCTACACCCTGTTCCTGCACTGCCTTGTCTTCCTGGTGAGTGTGGGGGCCACAGGGGGTGGGCACTGAAGTAAAACATCCACTCTCATCCCCTCCAGGGGAGATTTGGGCTGGTGTTGTGCCAAGCAGGAGCATTGCACCTGCTGTGTCAGTGGCTCTGGAGGCATGGCAGGGTGGGAGAGTGGGACATGGACACACCAAGGAATATCCCCCTGGGAATCCCACCCTGGGTAAACACAGCCTTGCCCAAGGGCAGGAGCTGGAAGCTGTCTGTGTGTTCGTGTTGTTCCTGGGATCAGCCCAGGGGCCGTGGTGCTGCTGTGCTGGGAGCTCACACAGAGTTCAGTGTGTTCCCTCTGCTCAGTGGGGAGGAAAATTTTATTTAATTATTATGAATCTGATACCATAAATGATTTTAAGAATAAAATACATGCCCCTGATACCACACTATACCTGGTTCTAGACCATGTGGATGCTATTGCTGAGTGAATCCTTAACCTCCTGCTCAGGGAGTTCATTTGTTGCCTCTCCAGGGATGAGCTCTGGCTCTCCCTGTGCTCCTGACGTGCCCTGTGGCTCTGGTTTTTCTCTAGTTTTTCTCTAGTTTTCAAGTTTCCCCAATTCTACATTAGGGTTGAAAGTAGAGAAGCAGAGGTTTGGGAGGAATGGAGGCTTCAGCCAGCCCAAATCTCCTGGGAGTTTGTCATGGTGCAAACTCCTCCTGTATCCTTGCACAGTTTCTGGGAGTTTATTTGTCATTTCAGGGAGGAAAAAAAAAAAAAGCCAAACAAATCATCAATAATTAAACAAGGAAACGAGATGAAAGCCAAATCAGAACAATATTTCTGTCCTGCTCTCAAAGTTATTTTGGTGAGGAAAGGAGCAAAGGAAATAAAAAGTTAAACAACATTAAACTTTAAAGCTCTAACAAAAAAAAAAAAAAAAAAAAAAAAAAAAAAAATTCATAAATATTACATGGCTGGAATGATCTTACATCAAGTTGACACAAAAGAAGCTGAAATCCAGCACCCAGCACTGCCTGGGCTGGGGATGAGCTGTGTGTGCCACAGGGGACTGCTCCTCCATCCCCACAGTGGGAGTGACACCTCTGCCACTGGGACACTTAAATGAACCCTGATTTGGAGCCTGCTGGTGGGTGTTTGTGTGGTTAGGGTGATTCCCTGGGGATACCAGTTTACAAATCCCCAAGGCTTAAAGGAATCAGTCAGGGATGGGAGGGCTTTTCCCTCTTCCCAAACCCCAGCACTGCCTCCTGCCTCCTCAGACCTCTGAAAACATGGAGGCACGAAGGTAAAAAGGAGCTGAGCCAAGCACTGACCTTCCTTAAGCCTGTTCCAAAAATACATCTCCATCCATGTGCAGCCCTGAGCCTCATCCCAAACCACCACAGCCACAACAGCACTGTCCCAGTAAAAATAACCCACTGGGAAAGGTCATCTTGACCATCCTGAGGGCAACCAATGCAACACACTGGGGCTCCCCATGCTGGTGATCACAGAATCCCAGTGTGGGTGGGAAGGGACCCTAAAGATCTTCCAGTTCCACCCCCTGCCATGGGCAGGGACAACTTCAGTTAGCCCAGGTTGCTCCAATCCCCATCCAACCTGGCCTTGGGCACTGCCAGGGATCCAGGGGCAGCCACAGCTTCTCTGGGCACCCTGTGCCAGGGCCTGCCCACCCTCACAAGGAAGAATTTCTCCCTGATATCAAGTCTAAACTTACTCTCCATCAGTTTGAAGCCATTCCTTTGTCCTGTCAGTCCATGCCATTGACACAAGCCCCTCTCCAGGATGGGCTGGAGGACCAGGCTGGCTCAGCAGTGAGGAGGGGCTGGGATGGAGGTGGGAGCAGAGCTGATCCCATTCCTTCCCTTGCAGGTGCTCTACAAAACTGCCTGGAGCGAGAGCGTGGGCCGGGACTGCTCCGCCTTCTGTGCTAAGAAGTGAGTGAGGACAGGCTGGGCCAGCCCGGCTCAGGGCTGCTTTGGTGGGCAGGTCTTGGTGCTCTGCAGCAGATTTTTTTGAGGCACCCCAATGCTGGAAACGAGGCCAGTTAATTGGGCTTTAAACCCAATGAGGGAAGGGTGGGAGAAAAAGTTGATGGAACAGCACAACCTCTTGTGTTTGGTTGGGTTTTCCAAACCCTTTCCTGAGGGCAGCCCTTGCCCAGGAGGAATCCTGATAAAGGCCAAGGTGATCCTGGAGACCTGGGTCAGACCCGTGCCGTGATTCCAGCTCCCTGCTGGCCCTGGCTGGAGCAGAGCACGGCGCTTATCCCCAAGGAATGACCCCTTGGAATCTGCTGGGCTGCCAGAGCTCCTTGGGGCTTGCTGCAGGTTCACTGATGTGCCTCTGCCCTCTCCCCAGGTACGCTGACCACCTCCACGAGTTCCACAAGAACGGGGACGTGGGTAACATGTGGCAGTGACAGCTGGACACGGCCCCGGCCCCGCAGCAGGAGCCGTGCCCGCCCCTGCCGGCTGCTTTTCTGTAGCTTTGCTTTGTAGGATGAATGATCCCCCCCTCCCCAACTCCCACCCCTGAAATTAAAAGCCTCAGCGAAGGGAGAATCACTTCCCAGCCCTGGAAAGGCTGCAGCAGTTCCCAGGCTTGCCTGATGTCTCAGAGAGCTCGGTCTTTACCAAAACACATGGAAAATACAAGATCAGAGGTGCCCCTCCTCCCAGATCCACGTCTCTCTCCCATCCTGTTTGAAGCCCAGTGCAACACTGGGTGGGATAAATCCAGCCAGAAATGGGGAGGAAAAGCATGAACCTCCTGAACTTGCATTTTCAGGTGTTGTGCTATTTCAGAATTCCTATTTTGCTGCAGCTCTGGGGATCTGCCCACGCTGTTGGGCACTGGCAGATGCCCTTCTTGAACTGGAGCCCTCATTTTGGGAATAGTTAGGACTTAAAGGGCATGAAGAGAGGTGCTGCTGGTCAGGCCTGACCTCACAGGGATGCTCCAGACTCTCCTTGCTGAGATGTTTCTGCCTCTTAGAAAACCACAATCAAATCAAGCAATTGCTGGTGATTGATTTTGCTGGGTCATGAGCACTGGGCTGCTGATTTGGGTTGATTTGGGGAGACAGAGGTGATAGGAGATGCTCCAATTAAAAAAAGCAGATCCCAGCAACGCCCCTTCCTGCTGTGACCACATGGTGAGGGGAGATATTAGCTTAACGTGGTCCTCAATTAAAATTCCCCTCTATAGACAGGAGAATAGCATTGCTCCCAATTAATATTTCATTGCAGACTCACCTCCATTCCCATTCCCGTTGCTGGGAAGCCAGGGCCTCTAACAGAGTGTGCAGGCAGGGAAAGGCCTCACATCTGCCACGGGCAGCCAGGGTTTATTTATAGGAGCTGTGGCCGATGGCAAAATGTAAAATACTCATAAATTGAAGGGAAGGATAAACCCCGAGGGACCAACCTGCACCTGTCCCACTCAGCACAGGAAAAACTGAGCCCAAATGGAAGAGAAGCACCCCAGGATGCAGTGAGGGGGTGATGCTACTGTAGCTGGGGCCCTCTGCATAAACTAATCCACTTCAGATCTGGGAGAGATGAGCTTTGGCTGCCTGAAATCAGTAGATGGGAAACACAATCCAGGGAAGGGTGGGCTGCTTTTTGAGGCTTTGTTGGGAAGGTTAAATTAGCTTTTTTTAGCAGCTGTATGTGGCGTCTTGGAATTGCAAAACTTCTGCAGCTATTCACACTTGTACTCCTCATAAATGACTTAAAATAGATGTCGAGTTCTGTTGGACAAGCGATAAAATAAACTTAGCCATGCATTGACTGGGTGGCTTTTGTGTTCTGCTTCCTTTTTTATTTTTTTTTTGGACTTTTGATATTAAACAACTGAGAAATGTCCTGCTCGAGTCCAAGGGCAGAGTGTGCAGCTAATTTTAGAAACCCATTACAGCAGCTAAAGGCAGTGATGTCTCGCAGCGCCGGGGAGGGCAGGACCTCTGTCCCCGTGTGCTGCAGTCTGCTGCCATCAACACCAGCATCCCACGGGCCTGAAAAGGCTCTGGGGATAGAGGGACCATGGGAATTGAGCCCAGGCAGCTCCAAATCCTGAGATATTCTGGATATCCCCATGTGTCTGTTGGCAAAGGCCCTCCCTCTGGTTGGATGGTGTAAATTTGCCTGGATGATCTTGGCGAGCTGCTCATGGTCCCCCTGTTCCTCAGCCTCCTTTTTCCTTGCTTTTCCAGCCCTGGAAGAGCCCAGCAGCCCCAGCCTGGCAGAGCTGGGCTGCTTTGGGTTTTAGGCACAGCTTCCTTTGGCCAGGGGGTCTGGGGATGCACTTTGTAGGAAACAGGACCAGGAGCTGTTCCCCCCCACCATGAGGAGCCTCTGTGGCAGAGGTTTTCCAGACCCCTGGAGCTGCTGAATTTCATCCCTCAGACAAAGCTGTCACCTCCTCCCATCCAAAATAAAAACGACAAGCTCCCTGATTTGTCCCAAAATCCCTCCCGGGGAGGGCAGGCATCAGCTGTGGGCTGTTGTTTTCTCTTCTGATTTCCCAGTTTTGCAGCCGTGGCACAGCCCCGCCTGCCCAGCTCACCTCGGCTGGCTCATCCCGGTGACCTTGCACAGCCCGGGGATGTCCGGGTGTCCCCGGCAGCCACTCCCAAGAGCCCGGCTCTGGCTGCCAAACCCTGTGTCGGGAGAGAGGGAGGGAGGGAGGGAAAGCCTGAGCTGGGGAGGGCTCTCGGGTCACTGCCCGGAGCCTCAGCCAAGTTTTCAGAGCTGCTTCCCAGAGCTGTGCTGGAGGTGCTGGGCTCCAGGGGATCCCGGTGATCCCGGGCAGAGCAGGATGTTCCTGCTTAGGATAAAATAAAATCCTGCAGGTTTTGGTGCCTCGGGAGATGCCCCTGAATGTGAGGGGTGTCCTGGAGGGGGCAGGCACAGGGAGATGGTTCCTCCAGCCCCCAACACCTCCTGGCAGCCCCAGCCAAGCTTGGAAGTGCTGGCAGTGCTGTGTCCAAACCACTCCAGGAAAATTATGCTGTGCATCAATTAAAGCAAGCAGGAGCTCCAAAGCAGCTCCCCCTGTGCAGGGTTTCCCTGGAAGGGAGCAGGAGCAGCACTGTCCTTGTTGTCCTGGCACAGCCAATTCCTCATTCCCTGCCTGATCCAGCACTGGGCTGTCACTGGCTGTGCTGGGTTTTGGGGACACACTGAATTGTCCTTCCAGCTGCCTACAGAGCCACAGCCCTGAGCCCCAGCACCCCCCTAAACCCCATTTCCAGCCAGGCTCAGAGGGCAGCCCCAAAGCACCCCACGATCTGTCCCCCTCTTGGAGGCAAGGGAGAAAATGGGAATGGATTTTTTAACTAATTTGATTACTAATTTTTTTACTAATTTGGTTTGAAAACCCCTTTTTATCCCTGAGCGATTCAAAAGAAAAGGATTTCAGTGACCCCTTGCTCTCCCTTGCTGCTATAAATTTAATTATGGGAAACAATTTTAATTAGTATCGACAGATATTCAGGAAAATAATTATGGGCAAACCTGTGCTTCTTATATCTGTTTAACCTGCGAATCTCTCAGCCCATCTCAGAGACCCAGGCTGAATTTTTTGGAGGTTTATCTGCTAATAAAAGGCTCCTGGGGAAGCTGGGCTGGCTAACGAGATAACAGGCCGCTCGCATCTGGGTCACAAGTTCAGCTTTTGCCGTGGGCAAAGGAGACAAGACAGAAATCACTGCCAGGATGTGGCCAATCTGTCCTGATCCAGGGCTGAAGGGGCTGATCCCACTCCAGCCCTGTGGATTCAGGATGCTGGATGCCCTGGCAGCTCCAGAAGGAGCAGAGCAAACTGCAGCAGCAATTCTCACAGCATGTAGAGGTGTCTTGTCTCTGCCTCGGCGGGCCCTGACACCTCGACAGTGAAGGGCACGGCTCGGTAGCAGGATGAACCTCACCCATCCCTGTGAGTTCTTGTTTGCCCCAAGGAGTGAAGCATCACAGCAGGAAGGAAAGAGGGAGTCTGTTCTGGGTTAACTGCTGGCTTTATCCATCAGGGGATCTGCCCCAGCAGACACCTCTCAGCAGAAGCAGTGGGGAACAAAGGTGAGGGAAAAAAGCAGGAAACCCCTCAATGTAACACCTTTTATTGGGGGGAGGAACTCAGGGATGGGTCTAACTGGGGACAAGTCAGGGGCCAAGGGGTTCTGGCTCTGCAGGTAAATGACACACATTGTAACAAATCAATAACTCATTGTAACAAATCAATAAATCAATAACGGGTGGGGAGACAGCTGAGGCCTTGTCCAATCAGTTGGGGTCCTTACTGGAACTTTCCAGACTTTTGGGAGAGACCCCAAAGTGACAGACAAGGCCCAGGGGCTGGAAAACTTCTGACTGACACATAACTGGGGTTGGGATAGAACCAATGAGGGTGGAACATGGGTGACACAGGGCAAACCATTACAACTTATAAAAATGAACTTAATACAAGGAACAAATACATACATAAAACTGATAAAACCAAAACCACACCACTACAGCAGCAATAAAATTAAAAAAACAACCAATAATGCGATTTCCTAAAGGTTTCCGCCCGGGCGCCCGGTCGCTGCTGGCAGCGGGGCTCAGGAAGGCACCGAGTTTGCGGATGGAACAGGGGGAGATCGATGGCTCGAGGCCGGCAGGAAAAGGAGCTCCAAAACACGGCCACGGGCAGAGCCAGCGCCGGCAGGAACGCGCCGCCAGCACAAGTTATTGCAAGGTCAGGGTGTGGTGGATAAACAGAGAGTGGGGCAGGACGTGGATGCACACAGGAAAAACATGGGATGAGATAGAAGTGGTTTGGGTGTCTCCATAAAGGCATGGACACAGCCCCTGCGAGGAAAAAGGAGGGAACACATAAAGGGTTTGGATATGTGGCAGCAGGAACCTGGCCAGGCTGGCTACAGGTATAGTGATTTTTGGAAATGTGGCTCTAATTATCCACTACAAACAGGCAGGGAAATGGTGGTGCTGCATCTCCACCACTGCATGCCCTTAAATCACAGCTGAACATCTGTCTTGAAGACACGCTCCAGTTCAGGCAGGAATTCCAGCCAGGCAGCAGGAATTGTCATCCAAGGGTGAACACCACTGCAATCCACAGACCATCATCCCTCTCATCCCTTCCCTAACACACGGAGCGCACTGAGTTGCTGGGCTTGGATGGGCTGTTTTAAAGAGGGCAGCAGGGTTTGGGTGCTAGGAAGTCCCTTGGTTGTCACAAGAGAACACAAAAAGAACCACACTCACCTGTCAGGATGCGAGATGAAAAAGGAAAAGGGAAGTTTATTTGGGAATCTCAATTTATATAGTTTTTGGGCTTTGGTCAAGGATTGGGGGATGAGAGGAACACCCCTCTGACCCCAGTGGTCAACTCAGAAGTCCATCAGTTTGTCTTTCCCCTTAGAAGGAATGTGTTATTTACAAGGTATCAGTCTTTGTTTTTGTCACAAGCATGAGAAAGCTCCAGTAGAAATGAAAACAATCAGAAGGCTGAAAAATCAGGGCGACACTTGGTCAGGGTCCTCTTCCTGATGCTGGGACACCGTGGGAGAGGGGACAGCAGCCAGCAGAGGGAATGACAGCGGGGTTATCCCAGTGATGGGCTGGCACCATCCCCTGCTGCAGCAGAGCTGGGCACCTCTGCCACCAGCTCTGATAACTCGTGAGCCCCCTAACCCTGTTCAAAGTTGGACTCTGGGCAAAATCCCTCCCTCCAGCAGGGGAAAGAGGCTCCCCCGTGCTGGTAATAAGTGTTTTATTGCTTCCTGTTGTGTGAGACATCTGACGGCAGGCTGGGGCCGAAAGCTGCTGCAGCAGATGGAGAGCCCCCCTCGCTCCCTCCCCTCCTCCTTGTTTACAGAGTCTCCCTGGAGATGCACAGGCTTTTCCAGCTCCCAGGGGAAGGGAATGATCCTCACCTCACTCCCCCCGCCCCAAAAGCTTGTTCCCATGAAGGCAGGGGAACCCCAATGAGGCACACGAGGTGGAAATGCTGTGCTGGCACTGGGAATGCTGAAGGGGCCGTGGATAAGGATCCCTCTCCAAGGGATCCCTGTGGGGACAGCAGCCACTGCCAGGGGGGCAACACAATCCCTGCCCTTCATTTCCCAATGGGGAGATGGTGTTTGGGCACCCCACTGCCCCCAGGCAGCACCACAGCCCTGGAACAACCTCCTGTGACTTCTCTTCATGCCCAGAATAACCATCCCCACTGGCAGCGGGGCCAAAAAAATCCCTGAATTTTTTGGAGTTCCTGAAGGGAGCGGGAGCAGAGGAGAACCCATGGGGTTTGACCACAATCCCCATCTCCCCGGGGCAGGCAGGGCCAGGCTGTCAGCCCCAGGGCTCCTTCAGGAGCTGAGCATCTCGCTGGGATCCTCCCCGGGAGGACAAGGAAGGCGATGCCAGGTGGGATTTATGAGGTGCAGAGCTGTGCCAGGATCCTGCTGCACCTCAGCAGCAATCCAGCTCTGGGGTGCACCCTCAGCACAGCCCACACCCCAAATCCTTGCCCTGAACACCCAGAGCTGGGGCCTTTCAGGTGCCTGAGGCTATGGAAAGCCCTTCTCACCGTGCTGAGCCTGCCGGAGCTGTGCCTGCCCAAGGGGCTGTGCTCAGGTGAGGCTCAGCAAGGTGATCCTGCAGGTTCCAGCTGCAGCAGCGTCAGGGAAGGGCCCCCCAGGAGTCTCTTGGGGAAAGAAAGGGCTCTGTAGGGAATAGTGATGTTTTTTGGGTTTTTTTAATAGCCTCTTGGTGGTTTTAGGGGCTTGCTGAGGATGTTTAGCACAGAGGAGGGCCTTGGGCTGGACCCACATGAATCATCCCACTGATGTTCCCTAAAGTCTTCACTTTTGGGCAACAGGGAATAAATATGCACTGCAGCATCCTCTTAGCTCCCTGCCCAGCCGGGAAAGGGCTCCTTGTTTTAGAAAAACTGACTTTGTTCTGCAAAGCTTCCCCTCTGCGGCCTGATCCCACAGAGCATCCCACCAGCCCAGGGATTGGGATTGGGATTGGGATTGGGATTGGGATTGGGATTGGGATTGGGGTGGGAGCAGGCAAGGCATTGCCATTCCCCTGCAGAGAAAAAGCCCCTCAGGGCCCCCACTGATGGAGACCTCCCCCAGGAGCAGAGGCTGCAGATCTCAAGTTCCTGGGGGTAGGATGGCACCTGTCCTGTCCCTGCCACATCCTCTGGGGTGACACAATCTGCCCTCAGTGACTACCTCCCTGTGCCCTGGCACAGAAGTGGGATTTTCCAGGGCTTTTTCCCAGTTCCCCTCCACACACCAGGCCCTGCAGGTTCACAGGGTTATGGAATTTCCCTGCCTGCTGCTTTGGGCCATGTGGCTTCATTTTGGGATCTTTTTCAGGGGCACTTTGCCCACCAGCCCTGCTCCTGACACACACCTTGCCCAGCTTCCCACAGGCTGCTGCAAAGATGGAAGCTTTCAAAGCCAAGGGAAGGCTGGGATTTTGGAGCTGCTAACATTTTTAAGAGCTGCTCTGAGTCCGGGCAACGATGGTTTTTCCTTTAATATTTAATGCTCTTTTTTTTCCTTTCTTTTTTTTATTGAACACACGTGCAAGGGAGCATTCAGAGCTGCTGCAGGAGAGCTGGGCACTGCAGGAACACCATGGCCAGCTTGACCCAGCAGCGTGGGGCTGCTTCAAAGCCAAGGTTGCCAGAAGGGCATTCTCCAGCCTGTAGGAAAAGCAAAACCCTGGAAAACTGCAATGAAAAAGCCACTTGGACCAGCATGACAAGAAATGCTGGGGACAGGATCCTGCGCAACAAAGATCAGCCCTTTGCCAGCAGGAGCAGCACAGTTTTCCCCAAGGTTTCCAGGTGCAAGGAGCTGCTGCTGCTGCTGCTGGAGTGTTTTGCAAGTGGGAAAGGTGAAAGCCCTTTTTCTGTGTCTGAAATCTCCAGGGGTTCAGCTCCTGCTGGCTGGAGGCTGCAGAGGGACCTCTGGGACAATGGGATCCTGGAGCAGCAGCATGAGGGAATCCACAGCTCTGTGACACCCAGAAAGAACAAGGGGGAAGGATCCAACCTGGGGTAGAGCCAGGGATGTGCTCCTGCAGTCCCCAGCTCCATCACCCTGGCTGTGGGTCAGGACTGGCAGGCAGGAGTCCCAGCCTGTCCCCAGGCAGAGGCACCAAACACACGCAGCTGCAGGAGGTGACTGAAGGGTGATGCTGCTGGAAACCCCCTGCCAGGGCAGCCCAGCCATGGAGAGGGTGTGGGGAGGGTTTTGAAGCCTTTTCCTCCATGGTGTCTGTGCAGGCAGAACAAAGCCTCTGACACCATTTCTGCCAGCAGAGCAGAGCAGAGCAGCACAAAGAAGAGGGATATTTAAAAGACAACCCACAGGGAGCTGATAACCTCTAACCTCTGCCTGCACAAACAGGAGGTGGTTTGGAAGAGAAGGTGCAGAAGGTGCCTGTCCCCCTGGGAGAGACACAGACCTGGTCACCCCAGCAGGGTCAGCACAGCCACTGGGAACAGAGCCCTGGGGTGGGAGCAGGCAGGAGAGAACACACTCTGGGTTTGGGGGATTTTTTTTTGCTAAAGTTTCAGTTCTGCAGCCCCAGTTGACATCCCCCCAGCACAAGGAGTGGTGTGTGAGTGCCCGGCCTGACACGGGGCTCTGCCCCTGCTCACAGCCCTGCACGCTCGGCGAGCTCCCCACCTGAGCTCTGCCAGCAGGTGCCGAGAGGGGGCTGGAGCACAGGGACAGCATCGCTTTTCATTTGCATCAGCAGGAGGAAGAAGAGCAGCAGCAGCAGCGCCAGACTCCGGTGGCCTCCCCCGCCGTGGCCCGAGGGAGGGAAGGAGGTGAACTCAGAGGTGTCCTCAGACGTGTTGTTGTTGTTTGGACAACCCTCTCTCAGGTACAGGGATGGGACTCTTGGGGATGGTCCTGTGCAAGGTTAGGAGTTGGAATCGATGATCCTTATGGGTCCCCCCCAACTAAGCTTTTCCTGTGATTTTGTAGCAGGAAAAAAAACCCCATAATAATAATACAGAATTAAATAATACAGAATTACAGGACAACACAGGGTCAGTGGAGAAAGCAGAGATGCACCCATCTCCCTGCAAACATGCTCCCAGGAGACACAGAGAGAGCACAAACAGATCCTGCTGGTGCAGATCTGTGGCATTCCAGGGGGCCCAGTGAGTTCCATCCCAGCAGAATGCAGCAGGACAGACTTGTCCTTCTTGGAGGCATCAAGATCAGGCAGAACAAACCACTGTAAGATGGGAAATATTGAACTGTGTCTGCTGATGCAGAGCTGAACATCCCCTTTTTGCTCCTAATTCTTCCCCCAGCACCATCAGGGATGCAGAAGGATCAAGCCCTGAACCCTTTTTCCACCTGAGAGTGAGATTGCACTCCCTCCCCACTCATCAACCCCAAATAATTCTCCCTCCCATCTGAGTCAGACACTGAGAGGCCTCTGAGCACAACTCTGAACAGATGTTTGAAGCACAGAGGAGCCGTCGTGTGGTGAGGGACAGGCTGTGTGCACACAAAAAGGATGTGGGGTGAACTGTTGATGCTCAGAGCTGGCTGACCACTCTCCAGCACGGCTCCTGAGCTCAGCTGGTGCTCTCCATCTCCATCCAAACTCCACTGGTTATCCCACAGAAAAATGAGGATGGGGTTTGGTCCTGGTTTTGTATCCCTTTCTGTCTGTACATCCTCCCCCAGGGAATTTCAGCTGGTCTGGCTTTGTTCTGGTCTGTGGTTGGGCTTGTCCATCTCTGAGGTCACCCTGGGAGAGCATCACTCAACCAGGGCTGCACAAACACTCTGGGGAGAAAAAAGCTCAGGTCACAGAGGAAACATTAAACACAGGTTTGGCATTGAAAGGAAAGGGCTTTGCTCACTCTGGAAGGTAAATCCTGAGTCGCAGGGTGAGGAGAAGGGAATTTGCACATCAAGGTCTTCCCATCAGTGAAGGCTCCTCCAGCCCCATGGCTGTGCTGTCACTGCCTGTTTGCCTCCTCCAACACACCAAAGGACATCTTAACACAATTTCCTCCACAAACAAATACAAACCCAAACCGCTATTTCTCCAGGTGTCCTCTCATTTCCCCTTTCATCCCTGTGACATCTTCCTCCAATAAATCCTCCCCTTACATCCCATTAGGGACTGCTCCTGGACACTTTGCAGCTGTGACAGGCCGGGAGATGCCTGGGGCCTGTCTGCCTGGCTGACAGCTCACACCCGCACCCGCCTTTGCCCTCCCCGCGCCGGGGAATTGTTTCATGCCTGGGCTGCCCCCGCCGCAGCGAGCTCAGAACTTCCTTTCCAGGTTACTCCCGGGGCGCTCCACAAACCCCTTCCCCTCCCGTCCCCACCACGGTTTTGTGGCCTCCCAGCAGGAGGGTTTTGCTAGAGAATCAGCCGGTGGCGGGTGCCCCCCCGGCCGTGGCGGGGATGGAACTGGAGCTGCGGAGGGCGCTGCCGGCGCTGGCACCGCTCGGATGCCGGATGCCTCCGGGCACAGGATTTCAAGGACACGTCACGCTCCAGCCGGGATGCTGCCAGCCTGCTGGCTGAGCCACTCGCTTCATTCCTTCCAGCGATTTTTTTTTTTCCATTCTTGATTTTTTTTTTTTTTTTTTTCCTTAGGTAGCTAATCGCTCCGAGGGAGTCCCGGAGTAATGAGAATTGGCAGGAGCGGGCAGATACTAGGTTTATTCGCCACCAGTTTTAAATCATTTAGCATAGCAGAAAGGCCGTGGGTTCTACAAGCAACGTGCTCTGCTTTGCTCCTGCCGTGGGTCCTGTTAAAAGGGTTTAGTGGTGAGTGGGAACAGGGGTGTCCATGGGGGCTCCATGTCTGTGGGGTTGGCACAGGGATGAGCAGGGCCAAAAAATGGGGAGAAGGATTTGAGCCAAAGCTCATCCCCATCCACAGGAGCTCCCACCAGCCGCAGACTGGGAGTCGTGAAGGATTTTTGTCCCATTGATGGCAGCCTGTGGCTTTGGTTTAAAAATAAAGCCTTAAAAAGGCAATTTGGGGAGCTGGCCCGGGGATGCTCTTTGCACAGCAGAACACGGCTCCTTGGGGATTGCTGAGAAAAGTCACGGGAGATGTTAAACTTTCACCCTGGCAATTATTGTAAATCTCTCTGGTCAAGGCCCAGACCTAAAATTAGCCCACAAGCCCTTTTAGAGGTTGGGATTTTTTTCACTTGATTTTCCAAGTGACCGACCAGCAGCGGAGCAAACCGTGCCCTTCCACACTCAGAGCCCTGGGGTGTTTTTTACTTGCGGCCCCCGTGTTTGATGGAAGCAAGGCCGGGCATTCCAGCCTGGTTTTACACATCCTGAAACAAGCAGCATCCCATGGAGGGAAGGCCAGGAAAGAGCCTGTTATGTACCAAAGCCTTTGCAATCACAAACCATTTGTCCTGGTTCACGAAAGGAATCCCAGCCCTTCCCTGGGCTCCTGGCTTTGCTCTTAGTGATGGTTGGTAAAATCCAGGAGTTAGTAAAATCTGGGATGCTGGGCTTTCTGCTGCCTGCATGGGAGCTGAGCCACATCCTCTGCAATGCCCCATCCCTCTAGGATGGTGTGGGTGGTCCCGTGGCACAGGCAGGGCACAGCATCAGCCCCGTGCAGCTCCCGGCCCTGCTGCCAATCGATAGCGAGTGCAATGAAAACCTTAATGAAATTCCAGCCTGAGAGACTATTGATTGTGTGTTTTCTTTAAAAGTGGATATGAATGGGAGAGAGGCTTTTTGGAGGAGAGGCAGGGGAATGGAGGGGGGGAGGAGTGGAAACACATTGTCAGCTGCTGTGGGAGGTGGGTGAAGGTGGGTGGCCCAGGGTCCCCTGCACTGAGCAGTGGGATCCAGCCTCTCTGTGGGCATCCCTTCATCCCTTCATCCCCAGAATGCTCCTGGGAAGGGAATTATAGAATGCCAGAAACATTTAATGGTTTGGGTTGGAAAGAACCTTAAAGCTCCTCTCATTCCACCCTCTGCCATGGGCAGGGACACCTTCTACCAGACCAGGTTGCTCCAAGCCCTGCCCAACCCGGCCTTGAAAATGTGACCAGCCAGAAGGCAGAGAATTCACCCAAAATCACCACAAACCCAGCCACAATGGAGAAAATCAAGAGTCCCTGTCCCAGTTGTGACTCCTCAGTGGTGCCTTTGCACTGTCCACCTTGGCCCATGTTTCGTGCTGCTGCCAAAAACACACCAAAAAAAGAGGAATGTTTAGGAAGATGCTGCTTTGGGAGAGGAAAAAGCAAATGGTGCATCACTCTGCACCAGCCCTACAACAAATCTCCTTCTTCTCCCTCAAACCAGCCTCTCCCCAAATCTCCCCAGAATTCACCCCTCAGGGTAACAGGATGACAAGGAACCATATTAAATAA
The DNA here is from genome assembly GCF_965231275.1 of Zosterops lateralis. Classification (NCBI taxonomy): domain Eukaryota; kingdom Metazoa; phylum Chordata; class Aves; order Passeriformes; family Zosteropidae; genus Zosterops; species Zosterops lateralis. The sequence goes on along the minus strand of NC_139779.1, from coordinate 6,546,779 downwards.
ATAATAATAATAACAATAATTATAAAACCCATCCTTCTCCACCTCTTACATAACCAGCATTGTCTTATCCTACAGGTGCTTCACAGAAGTAAAAAGGATTTGTTCCTCCTGCAAATCCTTTTTTTTCCCTTTTTCTTTTTTTTTTTTTTTTTTTAATGGTGACTCATCCTTATCCACCCGTGGACACGCCATGGGGAGGCTGGGGGGCTGTGCAGGGTCCCATAAACAGTGTGACCCCCAACTCTATCCCTTAAACCCCTCTGGGCTTCAGTTCTCCTGTCCTGGGGCTTGTTCCATCCTGACCCACCCTGTCCTGGGGTTCAGTCTGTCCTCTCCCGGCAGGGAAAGTGCTCTGAGATGGGCGCCGAGATGCATCAGCAGGGTGACAAAAGCACCGTGTCCTGACCCCCAAACTCCTCCTGGCGCCATCAGTGACACCGGCCTGCCTTGTGCCCCCTGGGATGGAGCTGTGGGGGATTCACCGCCATCCCCCTCTGGGTAAAGGCTGGGTGATGGATGGGGCGAGGAAAGGCTGCGGCCCCTCTTCAGAGCACGGGGTGCCCTGCCGGGATTTTGGGTGCATCTTGGAGGCCTGAAAGATTCGGCACCTTGAAAACACAGGGTGCCACCTCAGGATCTGCGGTGCCTCCGGGAGGGTCGGGGGAGCCCACCCGAGGATTGAGGGCTCTTCCCCAGGACGGGTTTGGGGCGGCCCCGGTTATCCGGGGCGCTCTGGCGGACACTCGGCGGCGGGCGGGAGTGGCCGGGGGTCCGGGGCGGGGGCGGCGGGCCCGGCGGGGCCCTTTAAGGCGGCGGGGGCGGTGCGGGGGGCGGCGCTGCCGGCGGGGCGGGGGGCGGCCGGGCCGGGCCGAGCCGAGCCGAGCCGGGCCGAGCCGAGCCGAGCCGAGCCGAGCCGGGCCGAGCCGGGCCAGCCCAACGGGGCCGGGTGAGCGCATCCTCCGGTACCGGACCGGCACCGCGCCGGCGGGCGGGGAGGGCCCTTGATTCCCGTTCATTCCCGGGTATTTTCACCCTCCCCCGTTCGGCAGCGGATCCCCCGCCCGGGGGAGGGTCCCGCCCCCCGCCGCTGCGGCGCGGCGCGTTCGGGAGGGTCCCCGGGCCGCCCCCTCCCCTCTCCTCCTCCTCCTCCTCCTCCTCCTCCTCCTCTCGCACACGGCGGGGTCGGCGCTGCCGCTCCCCCAGCCCGGGCCGGGTCCCCCCTCCGTTCCCGGTGAGCATCGCCGCGCTCCGGGGCCCGCGGGGGCGGGGATGGGGCAGAGCCGGGGAAGGAGCGGGGGCTGCTGCCCTGGGGAGAGCACTACAGCCGCGGGTTGGGCTCCCCCGGCCCTGGGGGCTGCTCGGGGATGGCAGGATTGCTCCGGGGATGGGGGGGTTGTTTTCCCCCGGGGATGGGGGGTCGCCCCTGGGAAAGGGGGGTTTTCCCCCGGGGATGGGGGGGCCGCAGCCATGGGTTGGTTTTCCCCAGCCCCGGGATGGGGGGCGCGGGCAGCTGGCAGCCCCCCGCACGGATGCTGCGTTATTTGCAGTCGGTATTGTCTGGGTTTGTGTGAGGGGTGCTCCGGAGGGGTGTCGGGGCCCCCCGAAGGTTCAGCAGCCCCGGGCAGGCCGTGCCCCCCCCGCCCTCGGGGACCCCCGTGGGGCAGCGGCGCCTCCCGGGCCTCCCCCAGCCCTGCGGGGCCCAGCCTGGGCAGCACCGCGGGAAGGCCCTCGGGAGGCTCGGGGGGGACTTTCTGCCCGGCCCTTCTGCTTATTTCTGGTTTTGGTGAAGCCAGGCCGGAGCCCAGGCGGGATTGCGGCTGGGGGGAGGTGAGATGTGCCCGGGGATGTTGCTGTGGCTCCAGGGCTTGACAGCCAGAACCTTTGCCTTCCAGGTCCCTCCCTCCAAGTCGGTCTGGTACTTCCTTCCAGTGGGGAAATTGATCGGTTGAAGTTATGCATTTGACCTGCAAGAGCCACGCTGCCGGTGCTTCGGGGATCTTGTGAACTGCAACGGGAAAGGAGGTAAAATCCCTCTGTGCCCCCAGCACCGCGGCCAGAACCCCCTGTGGGCCCTGCTCCTGGGCCTTTGGGTGGATGAGGAGCAGCTGGGGGTGCTCAGCCTGCAGGAAAGGAGGCTCAGGGGGGACCTTTTCGCTTTCTGCCACTGCCTGAAAGGAAGTTGTAGCCAGGTACAGCTGACTAGACAGGAGGAAATGGCCTCAAGTCATGCCAGGGGAGGTTTAGTTGGATATTAGGAGAAATCTCTTTGCTGAAAGGGCTGTCAGGGTGCCCAGGGCAGTGGTGGAGTCACCATCCCTGGAGGATTTAACAGACATGTGGATGTGGCACTTGGGGACATGGGTTAGTGGTGGCCGTGGCAGTGCTGGGGGAATGGTTGGGATGGATGATCTTGGATGTCTTTTCCAAATTAAATGATTCTATGATTACTCAGAACTCCCCTCCATGAGGATTTTTGGTTTGGTTTGTTGGGAGAGGGGAGAAGGACCATGGACATCTGGGGATGCTTTTCTAAATAGGAATCATCCTCCTAAACCACACAGGCTCTCCCAAAATGCTCAGCTCCCCTTCCCTGGGGGGAGGGCACCACTGTACAGACAGGTGGGTGTGTGCTGCCAGGAGATCTGCTCAGATGGGATGGCAAGTGCCCTTGGACCTTCCCTCTGTGTCCTTCAGTGGTATTTCCCAGCATCTCACCATCACTGTAATGCAGTGGAGGAGCCCAGGGCTACCACTGAGTGTTTCCTAAGAAAGCTGCATAATCATCTGTGCTCCAGCTTGGGGAGGTTTGCCCACCCTGTCTGGTGTCTCACCCAGCTCAGTGACCAGACTCCTGTGCCATCAAGGACAGTGAGTCAGCCCTGGTCCCCATCCCTGTCTGGTCTTTGGGGTTACAATCACCTCCTTCCTCCAGTGTGAGTTCCTCACTTGGTTCAGGGCTGCAGTGGCTGCTTGACTGCAGGGCTGATCCCCTGGGCCATCAGGTCTGTCCCCTCTTCTCCTGGACTGTGAGCACCCTCATGACACTGAGCTCTTGTCCAGCCTCCTCTTGTCCTTCCTCCTTGGAGGTAGAACACCCGTCTCTCCAAGATGAGGATGTTGCTGGCTAATGCTTTTCCTCTTCCTCCTCTTCTTCTTCCCACCAGAGGCATAGAAACCAGATGATGGTTGCACATCTGGCCCTGCTGACTCGGGCTGGCTGGGGTGCCCCAGGGCAGTGCTCCCAGCCCTGGAGTTCCTGCATCATTTCCCTCCTGCCTGTGGGTGCCCTCACTTGACCTCAGCTGTTTTCCCTGCCCATGGATGCCAGTGAGGTGGTGGGACATGGGTTGGAGACTTGTCACTGGCTTGGTGATCCACTTCCTTGTGCAGCCAGAGGAAACCTGGGGACCCTGCCCCAAGGTGTGCTCCCAGAAAGTCAATATCAGCTGGCTCCATCACGGTGGAGAGGAGGAGAGAACATGCCTAAAGGGAAAAATGCATCCCACACCTGATTTTTGCTGAAGGGAAAACCAGAAGGGCTTGGGGAATCTGCTTGCTGTCATGCAGGGTCTGGGTTTGGGATGAGACTTGGCTGGAGCCCCACATCCATCCACACCCACAGGTGAGGGGACAGGAGAAGGACCCAGAGTGCATCCACCCCAGGGTCCTACTGGAAAGATGTTTGTGCCCTGCTCCACTGGGTCCTGGCAGCATTTGGCACCTGGACCCTGGGGACCTGGCAGCATTTGGACCCTGGGGCAGGGGAGGGGCTGCAATGGCACCCCATAACCCTGGCAAGAGGGATGGCCAAGTCGGACACAACTGTGAGTCCCTCTGGTGTGGTCACGGCCATGCTATGAAGCTCTGCCTGCCTAGGAGCATCCCTGCACAGTGAAGAGAAACAGGATATTTGAGGTTGGATCTCCAGCCAGGGTTGGCAGCTGTAACAGGGTGTTTTGGCATCATCTGGTTGAGGGAGGGGGGGGGGGTTCAAAGCCCACTGGAATTTTTATTTTGCTTAATACACCACTTAAGCAATTAGCAGTGATTGTAGCAGTCCTGGGTGAGGCGCTGGGTAGAATTGAATTTCCCCAGCTCAGATACCATTAGGCAGCAGTTTAAGGCTGTTTGCAGGCGAGTATGAGACAGTGATGCGTGTGGGGAATTAGATCTGCAACGTAAAAAAAAAAAAAAAAAAAAACATAATAAGAAAATTTCCTACAGAACTGTGTAACTTTATCTCATGTTTATTATGTGCTGTAATTGAAAAACAATCTGAGGGGTTTCTCTGACCTAATGATGGGGGATCCCCAGTGATAACTGTGCTGGATCCATCAGGACTTGCTTTGTTGAGCATCCACTCAGCTCTCTCCCCAAAAACACCCAAAGAGCTCCTCCATGGCACAGCAATCCCCTGGGCAAGAGTAATCTCTTTAAAAGAGTTTGCACTTGCTTTGGGAAGTGCAGTAGGGTTGATGTTGCAGGGCTTTTTCTTTAAATCCCTGGAGTTTTGGATGCATCCAGGGGAGGGGGCTGAGCAGATGAATCTCCAGTTGTTTGGCATTTCTGAGCCCAGGAAGGGTCTGCCCACAGGTACCAGGTCAGTGGTTAATGTGTAACAGGTGTGCAGGACACTCTGCACCCACAGCACACCAGCCTGGAGGGAGATGGATGGATGGATGGATGTGCAAATAGTTTTCCAAGGATGGGAAGGCGAGAGGAGGAGGAGGAGAAGGGTTTTGTTGTGGGCTGAGGGGCGGAAGGAAATCGAGGCTTAGCGAGGGAAATGTGAGATTGCTTGGTTGGGGACAGGGCTTCTGCTGCTCCTCGGGGGAGGCTTTGCTATTGTGGTGGTTAAAAATAGACTTTGGACTGGGTAGTTTTCTGTGGGAAGCTCTCTGGCTGGAGACAAGCACGTGAGGTGGCATCTAAGTGAGGGGGAATGAACAACAACCTCTGACCTCCTTCACCTAAAGCTCTGGTTTTTTAATTTATTTTGTTTTTCCAATAACTTTTCCTTTGAGGCATTGAGGGGGTGTCTCTGCTTTATTCCCAGACACTGCACACAGCCTCCAAGCCCCAAGCTGCATCCATGATGCCCAGATGCACCAAAGCTTTGCTGATCATTGTCACTGCACCCTGGGGACCATGTCCCCATTGCTGAGGTGTCCCCCAGGTCCCACACCACCAGCAGGTACCCAGTGGGGTGAGTGGCTTGGGTGATGCTCCAGCCCCGTGGATGGGCTGGCAGAGTGGCTCCCTGCAAGCTGGATGGAATTACTCAGGGAAAAGATTATCTGAGATCCAGTGGATCTTATCTATGAACTTGTCTTTATTTTCCAGCAGCTGTCAGCACAGGAGGTACAACATCCACTGTGGGGGATTTTGGAGGGGAGGGAGAGGAACGACCCTGTGGTACGGTCAGAGTAGTGGGAAATGATTTTACATCATTAGGTTTTACTGGGGGGCTCTCATGGGCCCATCTGCTTATTTTCAGGAGCATTGGTTCCCGTGGTGCTGGAATCAGGATATCACATAGAGCTGTGGGGACACCCTGATGTGCAAGAGGAGGAAAAGTTCATTTCTTGCCCATTTTCTCTTTGGAAGACGAGTCCCATCAGCACCTGCACCCCAAAACCTTGTCCTGGCCACCCAGCAGTACTGAGTGCTTTGGGGATCCTTTTTGAGAGCTTGGGCCGGCCAGTGGGACCCCTCACTGGGCAGCAGAAAAAGGCACAAGGAACCTTTTCGCTCCAGAAAAATGTTTTCTAAGCTGCAGGTGGACCCTGAAGTGCATCTGGGCAGGGAGTTAAAGCATGATCCTGCTGAGGAATTGGTTCAAGGCAGGTGGTTTGACTATAAAATTTGAGGCCAAAATGCTGTTCAATTAATATTTCAGTGAGATGGCCAGTAAATGAGAAGAACAAAGAGTGTTTCCATTTCTGTCTGGTTCAGACAGGCATTCTGATTTAAGATCACAATAGTATAAATGTATAAATAGTACATGGAGTGCTAAGGAGCACGGAGAGCAATCAGCTTCTCCCACCCCAGGGCTGTGGTCAGGGGTCCAGGGGGATGTGAAAGGCACAAGGCAGGTGAGCTCTGCTTTTGTCCACTGTGGTTTTCTCTTCCTCAGCTCAGCCTGTGTGTGCAGGAAAAGCTCTGCTGGGTCTGGAGGGCTGGGAAGGGTCCTCAAGGTGACAAAGGGAGGTCACTTGGTCACCTGCTTCAGGTCTCAGCTGTGGAATAGGAAGGAAATCAGCTCCTACACATCCCTCATCCCATTGTAGGACACAGTAGGAGCGGGGATGATGCCCCTGCTCCTCTCCTGCCATCAGTCTGAGCCTGCTCGCTCTGCCCCGCTGCCCCTACAGCCGGTCAGCTAAAAACCCTTCCCAGTCTGAGCTGTTTTCTCTCTGCCCGGGGCGGGCAGGCTCCAGGCTCCCCCGGGAGCTGCCTGTGTGTGTCAGAGCTGCCTGCCAGGAGCATCACCTCGGGGGGGCCGGGGGGTATCGCCTTGCTCGGCGACCTGCTCGTGACTCGGGGATCTCCTCTGGCACGGCACGCTGAGGTCAGGCGCTTTTCTTGGGGGGGAGCAGGTGCCTGGGTTTCCTCATGTCATCCCTCCTGGGATCGGGATGACCAGCTGGGGCTTTTGAGTGGCATCGATCTTGCTGGAAAGCCGGCAGCCTTGCAGGACTGGGACAGCCGGGGCTGGGCTGGGATCTCCTTTCCCCGGAGCCAGGGCTTTGCTGCACACCCTCCCGCGCTGGTTTTTCCTCTCCCGTTGCTCTCTGGCGTGCTTTTCCCACACAGGTGGAGGTTGGAGGGATGCAGGATGCAGGCAGGGATGGAGGGATTCAGCTCGCCGCTCACAGCCCTCCAGCAGACAGTGATTTTCCCCGCTGAGTTTCGGATCACTTTGTCCCAGCCTGGCTGCGCTGCGCTGGGCGGAAGGGAAACATCTCTTTATTAGGGTTGTTTCCTTAAATAAAGCCATCAGAGCCAGCGCTGGGCAGGCTGTGCTGGCCATCCCATGACCGCTGTTGCGCATTCGGGTTATTTACACCTCATTAGATGCTGGTTCCTCCCCACGCCTCTGGTTCAGCAAATCCCAGTGGCTTTGTTGTTGCTCCCTGACTCCTGCTTCACCGGGGAGTTGTTTTTTTATGGTCTCCTGCGCTTCTGCTGACAGTTTAAATTTCATTTCTTCTTGAGGTCAGTAGCTTTGTTTTGACTTCCAGATTATTCTGTGTGCTCCCCCCTCCCGGAGCAGGGGATGCCTCAGCACACCTTGGGAGAGGTGTCCCAAACCACTGCCAGCAGCTGGCTCTCACCTGCCGTCCCAGCCTGGGTTTCCACTTGGCAAACCCCAGAAGTTCTTTATTTTTATCTTCTCTTCTTAAATCTTGACTCAGTTTCCCAAATGACAGGGGCAGCAGGCACAGCTCTGCCCTCGGAGGAGTTTGGCAGCTCGTGCAGGTGGGTTAGGAGCCTGTCACCAGCCTGATGCCAAGGTTGCCACTCCATGGCTTCTTCATGACAACAAACCACCTCATTTTATGTATCTATTTTTCTGTTCTCTTGTGTCACCCAGGCCAGGGACTCAAGGCTATGGCCCCCGAGCCAGCTCTGGAACGGGCTGATGGCACTTCCAAAGGGATCTGGCTGCTTAGAAAGGTGCCTGGAGTGTGCTGCAGTCCTCAGAAAGCTGGGCTGGCAGGGGATGGCCCTTTCCAAAAAGCAGTTGCAGATTTGCTGCTTATTTCCATCGTGAGCTTATTTTCGTCTCCACTTCCAGCGCTCTGCCCAGGGATGCTGTCTGTGGCATGATAAGTTATTTCAAGAAGTGGGGCAGAGCTGTTGGTATGGAGGGGAGTGCAGGCATCCAGATTAAAGGTAAATCTACACAGATAATTGGGAGCCTGCTTCCTGAAGAAATCAGGTGAATCAGGGGCGGGAATGGCTCTGCAGTCCCAGGGGCTGCCCTTAAACCACCCCAGTGACTCCCAGGCTGTGCTGTTGGATGCTGGCCGGGGGCTCCTGGCTGTTCTCTGGGCAGGGGGGGTTGGATGTGTGGCACAGGGTTAGTAATCCCCACCGCTGCCTCCTCAGACCTGCCAGATGTCTCTCCTCTAGGCTTCATTTTTATAAATTGGCCTTTTAAAGTCTGTCATCCCCATGCAGATGAAAGGAAGATGCTGTGATGCCTCTGCGTGCGCGTCTCTGAGCCTGAGCCCGGCTGCCATGCCTGGATCTCCTTGAGGCTTTTTGTTTGGGGCTTTATCTTTTTTGAAGTGCCTTTTTTTTCCTTATTTTTCTTCTTGGTTGTTCTGGGTTTTTTTTCCCCTCAGTATCTCGGAGTCTGTTAGCTTGCCATCCCTTGGTTTCAAACAGGCAGGCCCTGAGCACCAGTCTTTCCTGGAGAGAGGGATGGGGAGCTGTGTTTTCCCCCAAATTCATGGGAGGGAAACCAGGAGGGGCTTTCTCTTCCCCCCACAAGCCACTTCCTGTTCTTTTCCCTTTGCACCCTTGCCCTCTCCCTTGCTCTTGCTGTGACTGCTTGGATTGGCAGCAGGAGACTCTTTTTCATCTCCCTTTTCTCCTGAGCCCAAATACTCCTGGCCCGTGGCTTGATGCCAGGGCAGCTCCTGGGCCATGGCAGAGCTGGGGTTGTGAATTTTCACTTCAAAGGGCAGAGTCTTTAAATCCTCTGCTTGGTGATGGATGGATAATTAGGAATTTCATTTGCTGGGCGGGTAACAAACAGCTTTGCATTTGCTGCTGCTTTGCTGATGTCTCTTGGGGAAATTCAGACACTGCTCTTAAACTGCAGGGATGGGTTTTTACCCAGCTGGCATGGCTCCCTGCTCAGGTCTCTGGGAAAGCCCTGTGATGCTGAGGAGAGTTTTGCCAGGGATTTCTGCAGGGACTGGAGCTCTGCTGGTGTTGTGGGATGGGAGGAGCCAGTGCAGGTCCATGTGTAGCCTGTCCTCAGTGCCTCCTTGGCACAGCCAGGGCACTGAGCAGCATCCCTGCCTTAAAGGTGGGGGATGCCACATGTATGGTGTTTCTGTTGGGATTTTGTTGCCCGTGTGGGTTTCTCCCTGTTTGAGGGGATTGAGAGCCGCTTCCTGGGATGGGGGTGCTCCCAGAAAACTCATCTCCATAGGGATCTGCTGGGGATATGGCAACCAGCTCCTGGCCACAGCTCTGGATCACAACCTTCAGGGCTGGGTCCTGCCTGAGCTCTGGGGACTGACACGGTTGGGGTCTAGAGGATAAGGAGCAGGTTATGCCAGTCCCCAGTGCCCGCCCCGCTCCCGTGGCTTGTGCCGCTCATCCGAGCAGTAATTAATTACTGGCCGTGTAAGCTGCTGGCGGGATACGGCGCGTGATTTATTAGCAGGAGTAATCCCTCGCCAGCAAAGGGGCTGCTCTGTGAATGGAGAGCAGCAAAATCCAGGGAAAGAGCTACTCTGTGAATGGAGAGCAGCAAAACCCGGGGGAACTGTCCTGCCCTTCCAGAACTGGATCCCACAGGCACAATCCCTGCCTGGAGCAGGGCAGCCACAGGCAGACTTGTGCTTGGTGGTTGAGCCAGCTGAGGCGGATTTGCCAAACCTGGAGGAAATAGGGGTGTCTGGACACAGGGACCAGGTGTTTGGGGTCATGGGCTCAGCGGTGCCCCAGCCAAGGCTCAGCATCAGCATCAGCCCAGCATCAGCAGCCATGAACAGTTTTGGCACTGGGAGGTGATTTTTGAGATTCAGTTGCTTCTGAGGTCTCCCGGGGGAGGCTGTTCATGCTGCCCAGAGCCAGGCAGAGACTTGGGAAGTGCATCATGAGCATCAAGCTGGACTGTACACATGCCCTGCCAGTTCCACAGTGACTGGGAGAAGGACCAGTGTGGAGGTTGGGCAAAGTGATGCTTCTCCCAAGGGCTCACAACTCTGGTCTGCAGCTCCCATCAACTTCTGGTGTGCCCTTGGGTCTGGCTTCTGTTCCTTTTCCCCTGTACCCCACCTACTCACTGGCCTCTGCTGAGGACCTGTCCTGGGTTATCTGTTAGCTGATGCTCAGCAGGGAGAGCAAAATCCCAAAATTGATGTGGCAAGGGACGAGGGCAGAAATAGAGACTGGAGAAAGAAGGACCAGCTGCTGGATGCAGAGGGAAGAGTGCAGCCCTGGGTGGATACTTCCAGGACTCTCAGTGCTCCCTCCCTCTTTGGAGAGCTGTGCCATGCCCAGGCAGACACAGGGTTAGAGGAATCCTGCAGGCAAATCCCCCCTGGGCTCCTCCGCACGGGGACTCCTTAGTGGTTTCATGGGAAATCAATAATGCTTTTGCATGGTCATAATCGTAAAATAAGTACAATTTATGGCTGCTGCCAGGGCCAAGATTTTTTTTCCTAGTGGATGAGATGGAGAGAGAGCGACACACAGACACTTTCCCATGGCATTTTCCTTTGCACTGGAACTGCAGATCAGCTCTGGCATCATGGCAAGGAGTGACCCCATTTTGGGGGTCAGGGTGTGTTGTCCATGTCCCCATTTGGGGCAGGACAGGGTGGGCTGTCCGTGTCCCCATTTGGGGGACAGGATGGCTTGTCCATGTCCCTGTTTTTGAGGGGCAGGGTGGGTTGTCTATGTCTCCATTTGGGGGCAGACAGGGTGGGCTGTCCGTGTCCCCATTTGGGGGGAGAAGTGTGGGTTGTCCATGTCCCTGTTTTTGGGTGATAGTGTGGGTTGTCCGTGTCCCTGTTTTTGGGGCACAGGATGGGTTGTCCATCCCCCTGTTTTTGGAGGACAGTGTGGGTTGTCCATGTCCCTGTTTTTGAGGGACAGGATGGAGTGTCCATGTCCCTGCCACACTCAGGCCGTGTCCCTGCCCCGCAGCCCGCCGGCAGGTGGAATGGGGCAGCCATGAACGGCGATGCCCTGTGCCAGGAGCCCTCCTCCCCACTCCCCGACTGGAGGGAGTTCTGCAAGCTGCACGCCCAGGCAGCCGCCGTGGACTTCGCCCAGAAGTTCTGCCAGTTCCTGAAGGAGAACCCCCACTACGACACCCCCGGGGCAGAAACCTCCTTCTCCCACCATTTCACTGCCAACTTCCTGGACATCTTCAGCCTGGAGGTCAGCCGGGTGTTTGTGTCTGACTCACCCACCAAGTACAACATCGTGCCCTTCGTGGGGCTGCAGAACTGCCACGTCCCCTACGGGCGGGAGGTCACCCCGAGGAAGGAGGAGACGTCCACGGAGTCTCTAGACAGCATGGACGCCCCGCTGGGCGCCAGCCGGTACCTGACCCCGGCCCAGCAGGTGCAGGCTCACAAGGTCTCCTCCTACGGGCAGTCCCGCAGCTCGGAGGACGTCTCCATCCACGCCGCCGCCAAGCCCAAGTTCAAGAAAGGCTTCTCCCTGAGGAACATGAGCCTGTGCGTGGTGGATGGCATGAAGGAGATGTGGCACCGCAAATCCTCCCCGGAGCCGGGCGCCGAGGCTGCTCTGGGCGGCCGCGGCAGAGCCGAGAGGGAGCCGTGGCCAGCGGGGGGCAAGGAGCCCGGGGACCCCCGGGAGAAATGGACACACAAGCTGCGCCTGTCCAAGGTGCCCTCATCCAAGGTGGAGCTGGTGGACATCCAGAGGGAGGGGACGCTGCGCTACATGGTGGCCGATGACACGAACTGTGTGGGGAGCTCGCAGTGGCAGAAGTGCCGCCTCCTGCTCCGGAAAGCTGTCAAGGTGGAAGGGGAGAGGTTCCTCCTGGAGTTTTATGTCCCTCCAAAGGTATGTCCTGGCTTTTGTCCACTGTTATTTTAATGAGGAATTCAAGCAGTAGGTTGGGCTTTGCTTGGGGCTTTTTTTGTTTCCACTGGGCTGAAATCCAGCTCTGGTCCAGAGGGAGATCTGGTGCTGTGTGGCTGAGGTGCAAATGGATGGGAAAATGTGCTTGAAACCCATCCAGCCTGCAGGCCAAAATGAACCTTACACTGTTGGTGTTGGTCTGTGCCTCTCACCTTTGGAGAAAATAGAAAACAAGAGTTTAAACTCAAATGCATCTCTCCAGAGAGCAGCTCAGCATGGGTACAGATGGCACTGGGGACTTCCCCAGCCCAGGAATGGGGCCTGGCTGGAAGGAAACAACCCCATGTCCATGGTGTCCATTAGGGAGCCTATGGGAGAGCTGGAGAGGGACATCTAACAAAGGCGTGGAGTGACAGGACAGGGGGGAATGGCTTTAAATTGGAAGAAAGGTGGGATACTGGGAAGAAATTCTTCCCTGTGAGGGTAGGGAGGCCCTGGCACAGACAGAGAAGCTGTGGTTGCCCCATCCCTGGAAGTGTCCAAGGCCAGGTTGGACGGGACTTGGAGCAACCTGGGCTAGTGGAAGGTGTCCCTGCCCATGGCAGGGAGTGGAACAGGATTCCTTCCAACCCAACCCATTCCATGATTCTGTGGATGGAGGATCTGATGAAGCCTGGCATATCAGCTGCACCAAAGAGAAAATAAACTTGGGTTAAAATGGAACAACTGCTGCTCTTAAAACATTTAAGAGAGAGCTTGTAGAGGGATTCCTTTTTTAGTGTATCTTGATTTGCCTCTAAAAATCAATTTTGAGATTATTTTATGGCAACTTTTATGAACATTGTCTGCTCTCCTGTTATAATCACACCCTGCTTTGGTTTACAACTTTCTCCTCTCATCCCATCTTGCTTTCCATCTGGCAAATGTAAAAGTGGCACCAGTCTGGCACAGCTGGAAGAAAACTGCTTTTTGCTTCATCAGCCCACAGCTTTGTTTTCACATAGACCCTACAAAAACTATGGCCATGTCTTTAAACCTTTAAAGGGAAGAACCCTCCCGGAGAGGAGGGGGTTGGAACGAGATGATCTTTAAGGTCCCTTCCAACCAAAGCGTTCTGTGATTCTAAGACCCTTCTCTGGCTCAGGGGTGAATTATCACCTTGTTTCCTTTCCTCTCAAAGCAGCTGCTGCTTCCTTTCTGACCTTCTCCTGTGCAAACACCAAGATGGAAAAATTCCCCAGGGATGGGCAGAGCCTTGCACGGCTGAGACGTGTCTGCAGGCAGCACTGGGGCTCTGGGGCTGGCAGAAATGAAACATCCTGCAAGGGAAAAAGCAGTTTCTGTTCTGTCTCGGATTTATTTATTTTTATTTCCCAATAAAAATGGGAACTGAGCCCATTATTGGTAACTTGCAGCCAGGAGGTCCTTGCTGGCCTCATCCCACCCTCTGCACCCAAGGCACCAGGGACAGGTTTTGGTGACTAAATCTCATCTCTGCTTCCTGCGGCTGCAATGCTCCAAATCCCAGAGCCCTGGAGGAGACCAGCCCTGGAGAGCAGCTCCACGAGCTCCTTTGTGGGGATTTGTTATAATTAAAACAAATATCTGGGGAATTTGTTGCTCAGCAAACACTTGGAGTGGGAGGCACCAGGTCTTGCCTCCCCACCGAGGCTCCGGCGGGTGCCAGGGGCCCTGGGGGAAATTCATTTTTCTTTATTTTAATGTAATTAAAATTCCCTGCATGGCTGAGGCTGCTGCATCATAGCTGCTTGGTTGAAATGCTGCTCCTGTGCTGGAGAAATGGGAAACATCCCCAATCAGATAGCACAGCTCTCTCCATCGGGAGAGGGTTGAAAATGGAGAGAAATTAAGTGGTGTTGGCAGAGCTGGCACATCAGCCTGCAGTGGAGCAAGGAGGGTGGTTTGGCAGTTAAAAGCACCTCCCTGTCTTCCACTGGGCCTCCTCTTGGTTTAATTCACAGAGCTCAGAGTTATCAGGCACGGGAGGGAAATCAATGCTGTTTATTCCCCCCCTGTAATAACCACATAGGCTGAGCTGATCTTGCCTCTGAGAGCCCTGCTGCATTGTCCCCAGGGACAGTTTGATTCAATTGAGTGACTTTTTTTTTTTTTTAAATTCATTGATTTCTTTTCATTTATTTTCTCTGTTTTGTTTGGTTTGGTGTTTTTTTTTTCCTTTACTCAGGCTTCCAAACCCAAGGTGAGCATCCCGCTGTCGGCCATCATCGAGGTGCGCACCACCATGCCCCTGGAGATGCCTGACAAAGACAACACCTTCGTCCTAAAGGTGAGAGCAGGGTGTGGATCCCTACAGGAACCCCCTCTGCCCCTGCACCCTGCAGTGCAGGAGGCTCAGGCCCCAAAGGGATTGTTGTCTTGGCTTTCAGAGTTGAAATGCCAACAGCACAAATGCTCCCCGCAGGATCCCTGCCTCCACCAGCTGACACTGGGGTGTTTTGGGATCAAGCAGTTTGGCTTTCACCATGGGGTTTGCCTTCTCTGTGTCACCAGGAGATGGGTTAAATCAGTGACCTGAGACAACCTGCAAGGGAAAATGCTGCCTGTGGTTTTGTGGCTGCTGCTGTCCTGGACTGGTGACATGTGGTGGCTGTGTCATTAACACAATGTGATGTGGTCTGGTTGATGAGGTGGCATCTGGTCAAAGGTTGGACTTGATGATCTTGGAGGTCTTTTCCAGCCTTAGTGATTCTGTGGGAACAGCTCTGTGGGGCCAATGAGACCCTGGGGACCAACCATGAGTCTGGGGGCATGAGCAGAGAGGGAAAGTCTCTTCAGAATTTTCCATATCATGCTCAGTGCTGCCTCCTGCTCTGCTGGAAGACAACAGCCTGTCATGGCAGATCAGGGCTGAATTTTGCAGGGTCTTGGACACCATGACAATGATGGACCATTGGATTTTGAGCACTTCTGTGTTCTGCCTCTTCAAAACAAACACCTCTCTCCCTGATGCTTCTCCCCAAGAGTGTGTGGCAAAGCAGAGTGGAGAGGCTGGGCCTCCCAGCTGAATGAACCTTCTTGAAAGCTTAGAAAACTATGAAAGGAAAAGAGGGGGAGAAATTGAGCCTGGCTTTCTGAAAGCTCCCAAGCCTTGAAATCCACCTGGCCCCAGCACACATTCCCAGAAGAAATTTCTTTCCTTTGTCAAGGTCACACAACTTCTCCTGGCACCTTCCCTTCCTCGAGGGCTTCTTGCTCTTCATCCTCAGCAGTGATCAGTCCACCATGGGCACAGAGGCTCATTCAGCTGTTGCTTTCTGTGCCTCAAAGGCCAATCTCAATCTCAATTTTCCAGACTGACCAGCCCAAGGTGCTCCTTGCTTTCCTTGCAGGCTCTGGAGATGGAACACCCCAACCAAAGTGTGTGTGAGGCTGTGGCCCAGAGCAGATGGGAAGGATTGCTTCTCCTTTCTTCTTCCTCTCTGTCCAGCCCAAGCTGATGCAGTTGCTTTCCTCACGCCACGACAATGATGATGTTGACTCACGCTCAGCCTGTGGGCTGCTGTAACTCTGGGATGATTTTTGCAGAACTGCTCCCAAGTCGTGGTTCCCCAGCCCACACACCCACAGCAATCACTGTGAACCCAGGGCTCACCCTGTCCTTGAGCTGGAGGCTGGTTCCAGCTTTTTCTTCCACTTCAGCTTTGACAAGTTCATTTGAATTCTTGCCTGCTCCTCCAACACACTTGCAGTGTGATGTAATCCATTAATTGGTCAGGTATCCTTGCATCCTTTCGTCCTCATCACTGAGGAGCACGCACAGAGAGCCTTTGGTGGGAAGGAGTTACTGAGCACATCCTTCAGCTTTGACCCCTGGCCAATGATAACCCATCAGCCATCAATCTCCGCTCTTGGAATATGGCTCAGCAACTACTTCTTGTCACGTTTTCTAGATCCCCTTACAAGCCCCACCTCAGATGTGTCACATCACTGTCCAAAGCGTGTTCAACACTCAGGATGTGCCACTGTTTCTCCCTGTCCCTGTGGCTGTCATGAGCATCAGCAGATGGGCTTGGTCCTGACAGATCCCTCTGGGGGGTTTCAGCTTTGGGAAGCCTGCTGGGTGCCTGTCAGGGTTGGTTTCTCTGGCTGCTGGAGGAAAATTCTGCACTTGCCTTCTTCCCATCTTCTGAAGCCAGACAGGCTCTCTCCACTCCCACTGCTAACAGCTTGGTGACTGCTCCAGCCATTCCTTTAATGCCCTTCTGGAATGCTCCAAACCCTGCCAGCTGGAAAATACCTGCTTTACCAGGTACCTCCTGCTCCTGCCTTGTCCTGGCTCTCACCCTGCCACAGGGGAATTGATCACAATCGATCCTTTGAGTGAGCTGAGGCAGCAAGCACGGCATGAAGCACCAGCCAGGCTTTGCTCTCCCCTCCCAGCTGTTGGCACAGGATGCTGTTCTCCTTTTCTAACATCCACTATTATTTGTGGCTCATTTTCTGCCTGGCTCCTTCTTGCTGGGATGTCTTTCTGCTCTCCCATTCCCCCTTTGCTGGCTGGACTTGCAGAGGGGGTGATGCACCCTCAGTGCTGGGGTACAGGTTAGGTGGGCAAGCTGGGTGCTGTGGTTTCCCTTCCTGTGTGATGTGGAGCCCAATCTCAACCTTCACACACAGGTTACGA
Source organism: Zosterops lateralis (assembly GCF_965231275.1). Taxonomy (NCBI): domain Eukaryota; kingdom Metazoa; phylum Chordata; class Aves; order Passeriformes; family Zosteropidae; genus Zosterops; species Zosterops lateralis. The sequence goes on along the minus strand of NC_139779.1, from coordinate 6,530,305 downwards.
TGGGTGGAAAAGCCCCTGCCTTGTTTGGGGAGACCACACTGAAATAGTTTCTGCCAGACTGCCTAAAAATGAGCAGCCAGTGTGTCCCCAGAGCCCATCAGACACCAAGCACATGCAGTTTTTTCCATTGCACAAGCAGGTGCTTGCAAAATACCCAAGCCCTGCACGTGCTTTGCTTGCTGTCATGCTCTGCATGAGTGAGCAGCCCCATCTCCCACGTCAGCTTCATGCCTTGCCCTCAAAAAGCCAGAGAAGATCCTTTCTTAAGCTAAACAAACTGGGGAGGGGGATCTTTGCTACTCCCCTGCACCTCTGCTTGGGACAGGGTCCAGGTCACTGCTCAGCCCCAGCCAGGGCTCTGCTCCCTGCCCTCCCTGCTTATTTTCAGGACGGTGATTCAGTTGTTTGTGATTAATTGAATTTGCTTGGAGGTTGTCTCAGCTGGCAATGCGACACCCTCCCGGAGTCAAGGCTACTCTGCCACCTCGGGAACACGATGTTTAAGGCTCCATGAGGGATGCAGGGAAACCTGCCAGAGGCACACACCATCCCATGGCATCTGTGTCCACTGATGTGGAGCTTCTGGGTTCTGCCTGGCCCCAGAAAGGCACAGCTCCTTTGGGCTGGACACTTTGAAGGCTCTTTTGCCTCCTAATATTTTTTTTTTTCCCTGTGAAAGGAGATTTCTCTCCCACTCTGTTGCAATCAGAAGCCTCATGGACCAGCAGGCAGAAAAGATAATGGAGGAGAGATTTAAAACTCCTGGGGTCTGGCAGGGTTTAGGGGCAGAGAGCAGCCTGGCTTCTGCTGTACCTGTACAGTTAGTTTTGGGGGCACACAGAGGTGCCTCAGGAACAAGGGATGCTATCTCTGCTTGAGCATAGTGCCACGTACCCCAGTGCTGCAGCCAGGTGTGTTTTTTCCATGGAGGCTGTAAAAACCTTGTAAAAAACCTTGTCATGTATTTGCTGATAACAGTGGGGTGGGGTTTTTCTCTGAGCTCCAGATTTGGTCAGGGGTCACCTGGGATGCATCTCTGTGGGTCAGCCCTTAGAACTCCTGTCCTGGGATGGGGTGGGACACTGATCCTCTGGGTCACCCCTGTGCCTGGCTAGGGTGGGACACTGATCCCCTCCTGCTCAGCTGAGGTGCTGTTCAGGGGCTCTGGCTGGGCTGTGGGGTGTGTTTTGCCCTGGGGTGGGGGGCAGCACCCCAGCACAGCTGACTCCATCCCACATGGCCTGCAGGTGGAGAATGGGGCCGAGTACATCCTGGAGACCATCGACTCCCTGCAGAAGCACTCATGGGTGGCTGATATCCAGGACTGCATTGACCCTGGGTAAGGATTGCTAAGGAAGGGGCTCTGTGGGGCCAAGGTGTGGTGCCTAAGCACAGGCTGTTACCCAGATGCCATTTTTGCTGCTTGAGTTGTCACAGGAAGTGCCCAACTCACACCAGCAGAGGTCTGGAGGCAGAGTTAGCAGCCTGTGTCTGCCAGAGGTGCAGAGCACTGGCCACATTTTCACCCCTCCCTGCCCAAAATCCCCTCAGCCTGGAAGAGGCAGGTGACCTGGGAACGCAGCCCCAAAGCAGGAAGCTCCTAACACCCATCTTCTGAAGCTTTTTTACCATATTTGAGCTTTTTTCCATGTTTTTTTTTCCAGCTCAGCATCCATTATATATTTAAGATTATTCTGGTTTAATTGATTTATTTATGTTTCTATCACAGTGGCATCAGTGTTGTAACTGGAGTCATAATTCAGGCAAAACTTCTCATCTGCTGTTTCATCAGCACATGCAGCAAGTTGGGTTAGGGAGGTTTGTGTGCCTGGTGCTGCTGCCCTTCACCTGGCTCAGACAGGCCCAGCCTCCAGGGAAACCCTGGCACTGCCTTTTTTGGCACAGTTTTGGAAAAACCAGGTGTCCATGCTTGCAAGCAGTGAAAACATCAAATAACAGAGGCTTGGAGAGGCTCCTGGTCCCTCCAGGCTCCCTTTACCCCCTCCTGCTAGAGAGAGGCATTTGGTCACCATGGATGAGGCTGCATCTCACAGAGAGGATGCACTGGTGCACTCCAGATCTTTGCTCCTTTTGCTGTTTTCTGAAACCTGTAATTCATTGGCATGGATTGCCCAGAGAAGCTGTGGCTACCCCATTCTGGAAGTGTCCCACACCAGGATGGACAGGGCTTGGAGCAACCTGGGCTAAGTGGAAGATGTCCCTGCCCATGCTAGGAGAGCGGAATGAGACGAACTTTAAATTCCCTTCCAACCCACACCATTCTATGATTCTGTAACTCGAGAAGCTCTGCTGAGGCTGGGCTGCTGATGCGAGGCTGGGAAAAGGCCTTTTTTTCCTCACTCCATGTTTCAGTGCTGGTTTTCCAGCTGGAGTTGAGCACCACCACCGTGCTCCCCTCGAGCCGCCAGCATCCCTGCGCCAGCCCTGGCTCTGCCCCTGGCAGCCTCCCAGCCCTTGCTGTTTGCTTAGCACCCAGCGCCGGCCCGCTCTGGCCTCCGGACGTGACTGAAAAGCAAATAATAATGAACTCCAGAGCAAATAATAATGAGCTGTTTAATACACCGACACACACACACGCTCGGTGCCAAGAGCGAATTCTCAATCAGCTCCCGATGCTTTTGCCAAGGGCTGCGTGCTGGAGCCGCTGCCTGAGCGCCCAGCCACGGCTTTTTCTGCAGAGCGCTGTTGGTTTTGGTTTCCTTCCTCCCTTCTTGTTTTTAACTGGCTGCAGCTGAATGACTCCCAGTGGCTGATTCACTCACTGGCCACTAAATAACTCAGCAGCTCACGGGGAGCTGTTGCCACCGACGCAGCCGCTTCCCCGCTGCCTGTGCCCACGTGGCCGAGTGCTGTGGGCAGCTCTGGGCTCTTGCTGGTGGCTGGGATAAAAATAGGATGTGGAGCAAGTCGGGTGATTGTGCAAGAAGGGTGCTGAAGTGCACGGGGAGGGCCAGCAACGGGGATGCTCTCAGTGGCTCCCTGGCTCTATTCCCACTCGCTGTCCTGCTCCAGGCCTCCTGACTTAGTGTTTTGTGTCTTTTAGGGATGTAATTCCCATGCGTGGGCAATTCCCATTGCAGAGGGTGAAAGTGAAAGCGCCCTCGGGTGGAAGTTGGTGGTGGGAGGGTGTGTGGGTGCAAAGCACTGAGAGTCAAGGTGAAAGCTTTCCTTCCAAACCCACAAGACTGCAGCAAAATCCTGCAGCTGGAACCAACGGGCATGACCAGTGCAGTGTGGGCTTTCAAGGGTTTAATCTCTCCCACACTGGTTTCTCACCCCCAAAAAGTCATGTTTGGTGGCTGCTCTGCCTCTCAATGCTCTTGGTGCAGTGGCAACCCCTTTGGAGGAATTCAGAAGCAATAGGATGTGCTCTTGGATCACACTGGAATTTTGTTTGGCCGAGTCTCCATTCCATGCCAGTGAGTGGAGGTGCCACATGTGTGTGTCTCTATGCTCTCCTCCAGGGACAGTGGGGATGACATTGAGCTGGTGTCTTGTGCACAGGGAGCCTGTCTGCCAGGCAGGACAACCTCGTCCAGCTGCGAGTTCCTGAATGATGGTAAGGAACTACATCTTTGAAAGTCTCGGAGTCCCTCAAAGCTATAACCTAGCCCTCAGGTGTCTCTGAGATCCAGGAGTATCCAACAGAGCTGCCTGCAGAGCAGGACAGCCCCCAGCTTTGCCCAGTGGTGGTGTGTGATCCTGAGCCACGAACTCATCCCTCTGCAATTTCCCTTCCAGAGGCACCTAAGCCACCAGACAGATGTGCCCTGCCCAGCATTCATAACACTGCCATGGCCACCGCTGTCCCCGTGCCCCAGGGCCGGGGCAGGGACTCCCTGGGGGAGCTCCTCACCCACATCCCACTGGAAAACTTCCTGCAGACTCTGGAATCCTCCCCAGCTGCTGGTGGGCATCTCACAGGTACTGGGATGCAGCCCCAGCATCTCACTCTGGAGGGTGCACAGAGGGCGAGGAGGAGGGGGGGGATGTTTGGGTGTTCCCTAAAAACCTGCTGTCCCTGCGGGCAGGGGAGGACAGCGAGGCCGAGGCTGAGATCAACCTGTCTGACTTCCCCTGGTTCCACGGGACTCTGTCACGGATCAAGGCAGCCCAGCTGGTGCTCTTCGGGGGCGCCCGCAGTCACGGATTGTTCGTCATCCGGCAGAGCGAGACACGGCCCGGGGAGTATGTGCTGACCTTCAACTTCCAGGGCAAAGCCAAGGTGGGTGTCCTCTGCTTCTCTGTGTCCTCTGCTTCTCTGTGAGTGTTAGTGCCAGCCCTGCCTGGCACCTCTGGTTCCTTCTTGCTCTGTGGGTGACACCAAAAACAACAGCTCTGGAGGGAGCTGCACCCTGGCAGGGCATCCCTCAGGACCCCCTGCCCTTGTGCCCCAAGACCCCTCTGCATCCTGCCCAGCCCCTTCTACACTTTCCCAGCTGGATCAGTGCCTGTCATGTGAGCATATGGATAACTACCCCATGGGGGCTTAGTGTAGCCTGGCACACCTTCCTCTGCCTTCTCCTTGTCTGTTCTGTGTGCTGAAGTACAGATGCACTACGAAAAACCAACCACAAGCAGTTTTTTTGCTGGGCCCCTTTTCTAGCAGAGATTGCCTGTTCTTGTCACCTTGCAAGAAGCAGTTCAGGTGGGCTAGAGGCTTCCTCAGGCTGTGACCCTGGGATCAGAGCTTCAGCCACCTCTGGTTGTACCCAGACACCCTTCTCTGTGTGTTTCCTTGTGGTGTTCATCCCCAGACTTCTCCTGGGGCTGCAGCAAGTGAGGTTTTACAGGAAACACCCTGCAGCAGGGTAGACACAAGAGAGGGGAGAGAGGGGTTAGGAGCAAACCTCCCTTGGCTGACAGAGGTGGGTCCTGCAGATTGCAAGGGTGGGTCTCACCCTCACTACCCCCAGCTCACCCCCTGCCCCTTGCACTTGCAGCACCTGCGGCTGTCGCTGAACGAGAGCGGGCAGTGCCACGTACAGCACCTCTGGTTCCAGACCATCTTTGACATGCTGCGCCACTTCCACACGCATCCCATCCCGCTGGAGTCGGGCGGCGCGGCTGACATCACCCTCCGCAGCTACGTGGTGGCCCAGAGCCCGCAGCCCGGTGGGTGCCAGGGCTGGGCAGGAGCAGGGATGCTCGTGGAGGGCTGGGTGGGAGCTGGGATGGACCTAAAAGGGATAAATCCATGGGATTCCCTCCCTAAAGCAGTGCCCTGCTGATGTGTATGGCTCTGGAGGTGTGCCAGGGTGGGGGTCACCCTCTGAAGGTGGGCACTGGGGACCAAGCAGCAGCAGGTCTGTGTCGATGTGACCCCCTGTCCCTGGCTCGGGCAGGAGAGGAGCAGAGGGGTCTGCAAGGCTCAGAGCATCCTGCTATATGCTGAGAGAGAGCGGGAAGGAGGGTTGGAGAAGAACAGGGTGAAGGATGGAGAGAAGGTGTGGGAAGGTACCAGAGAGGGCAGAGGCTGAGCCTGCAGGCAGCACAGGGTGGGTCAAGCTCCTGTTTCCCTTGCAGACACCAGCCTTCCACCACCACTCGTGTCACAGCAGCCACCAGCCTGCCGGGTCGACCCGCCACCTCCACACTACTTCTGCAGCACAGCACCCGTGGGCCCACCGGTGCCACCACCAGCTGAGGGGGCAGACGTGGCCCCCACTGTCCCAGCCCCTGCACCCTACCACCGCCTGGAGGGTGCCCTGGGCCCCCGGAGCCGCAGCGACAGCACCGAGCACCGGCCGGAGCCCGCTGCCGCCAGTGCCGAGGACTACCACGAGGCTGACAGTGCCCGGAGCCGGACCCGGGCGGTGGAAAATCAGTACTCCTTCTACTGAGCCCACCGTGCTGGGGGCTGCATGGTGGGGGGAGCAGGGCAGCTGTGCCTCTCCCCGCTGCACTAGCCTTGCCACCTCCTCCTGCCGCCACCAGTGAGCCAGCCGGGATGTCCTCCTCACTCCCTGCTGCTTTTGGGAGCTGTGTCAGCGGTGGGCAGTGTCCCAGCTGGACCTGGAGCCAACCATAGAGTTGGGGCAGTGCTGGAGGTGTGGGAGGCTGAAAGAGTCAGTGCCATTTTAGAGCTTGCAGCCTCTTCTCCTTCCCTCTGGACCAAGAGCTCTGCCAGGGCTGAGCTGGGCTCCCTGCATCTCCTCCTGGGTATGACCATCGTGGGATGGCACCCGAAGCTGTGACAGGCTCCATCCTCCAGCCAAAGCACCTTGGCATGTCCCCTCTGGGGCAAGAGCCCAGCATGGCTAACATCCTTCTGGCACCATTGCCCTGCAAACCAGCTGCCAAGGGAGTCTGGCATTTTGGGATGAGCATGGAAATGTCAGATCTCCATGCAGAGACTCTTCTCACACACATGGATCACTGAGAGGGCGCTGCTGCAGAGGCCTGAGGGTTTATCTGGGCTGGCTTTTGGGCTCCCTCTGGGGCACCCGTTTCCTACCCTCTGACAGGTGAAGGTTTTTGTCCAAAGCTTAATCAATTGCTTCAAGGAAGGGTTTTCCTGCTGTCCTGCTTCTTCTGTTCCTTCACTTCCTTGCTGTACCAACAGTAAATCCCTGGATAACCCTTTCTTCCTCAGTTTTTCAAAACCTAAGCTCTCTACAAGGGCATCAACCTTCTGCCTGCTCTCTGCCACAGCTGGGCAATATTTTCCGTTGCTCAAGGCAAACCTTGGAAAATACAACACCTCTTCTTTATATCAGTTTTTGATCATTCGGGGTGTGTTGGAGGGTCAGGCAGAGGCCATGGGCTGTGCCCAGAGGTGAGGGACAGCTTTGCCCTGCAGGTAAAAGCAGGAATAAAAACACTACATCGATCCTTTTCCAACAGGTCATGGAAGCCCTGAGGATGGTTTTACAGGCCAGGGTTTGGGCCTCATTGCAGGCCGGGAGACCCTCCAGAAGGGCAGCTTTGCTTGCAGACAAGGTGTTTGCACATCCCCCTTGGTTTGGCTGACACAGCTTGTCTTACCCAGCACCAGGACTCCTGGCTCCTCATGTAGCGGTGACAGGAATGACAGTGCTCACAGGACCTGAGCCAGGTGGCTTTGGAGTGTCTGGACAGGTCTCCAGGTAGAGCAGACCCCACCATACCCAGCTAGAAGTTACCACTCAGTTCAAAGAGGTACAATCCAAGCCACAACCTAAAAAAAAAAAAAAAAAAAAAAAAAAAAAAAACACCACCTTGAATTTGCCTGGAATTGGGTTGGGCCAAATTTTTATTTATTAGGTGCCTTCTTTCCTGAGCTAGCAAAGCATGTCCCCAGCACTTGACTCACATGTGCCTCCTGCTTCAAGAGGCCAGGGGAGGTGTCTCCAAGGCTCCTTGCCTCCTCCTGTGATGTGAGAGCTGCCTTTCTGGCCCATGGGTGTGTGAGAGGAGGCCTGGTGGATCCCATTCCTGCAGCAAATGCCACCTTCTCCCCAAACACTCGGCCCTTCAGAGAGCAGCAGGAGCAGTTTGCTCTGTTGGGGGTGTTTCTCCTTCTTCAGCCCAGCTAAAACACAGCTCAGAGAAGCAGGGAGAGGCTGGATGCTCTTGGTTGATGGGTTTAACACATATGGTGGATGAGGGGAGATCTTCAGATCTGATACAGACATCATCACTCTGGTTCTTCCCTGAAGCCCCAAGAGTGGGATCCAGAAGGCTGGATGGGAGCACCGCCTTACAGACCTTCAGATATTGGCTTTATTTCTCACTTTCTGTGTCACAGGATAGGAAAAGGAGGGGGAAGCAATGATGTGCAAGCAAAAGATGTTAATTTGTAAATAGGGAAAAGTCTGGAAGAGTTTACTGTTGTGTAGAATAAATTAATTTTATTTAAAAAAAGAAAGGGGAGGGGGGGGACTTGTTAAACAAATTGAGAACTCGAGTTCCAGTTTTAAAATAAAATCACTTGCAAAAACAACAGCATGTGACCAAGAGCTTGGGGTTTTGCTGGATTTCCTACATATTAAAAAAAAAAAAAAAAAAAAAAAAAAAAAAGAGAGAAGGGGGATGCTGTCATGTCTCATGTGTGCAGACCTCGTTGCTATCTCCAGGCAGCTGGGGCCAGGCTGGGTCTGTCTCTGCCTGCTGGAGTGCACTGAGAGGAGAGGAAGAAGGGAGCAGAGAGTTCTCTTCTCTGCTGAGCAGAGGGAGGAGGAGGGTGGGTCCAGACTGTACAGGACAGGGTTTCCTCTCCTCCCAGTCTGTTATTTACTTTGTCTGGTTAGTCAGTAGTGCAAGTCAGAATGGTCCATCCCCCAAGCAGCAGAATAATCGGGAATGAGCAGCCCTGGGCTATGAAGATGCCCCTCCCTTGCTAAAGGCCTGTGCTAGCATCTCCCAGCAGCTCCCCATGGCCTGTCATCCCCCTCCTCTGCTTTCATCTCTCCTGGGAGACTGTGCCTCATGCTCTGACGTTGTATGTCTTTCTAGTGTGCTCTTTTCTGCTGAGAATCCCCTGGGAAAACTGGAGCATTGTCCCAGACTGTACTGTGACAGCTAAGCAGTGACAGACGCAGCTAACACATGGCTTTTGGGGGGGTGGAGGGAGCTGCTCAGCTCCGTAATCAGGCCATGGTTGTGTCATGATCCATTCACAAAAACATTCCCTCCCCAAAAGTCACCAGAGCCTTTTCACCGCTCCTGGAGAGCTCATCCATCAGGAGCTGGGCAGCTGGGGAGGTGACACTGAGGGCTGTGCCTGCGGGACAGCTGCTCCTCCTGCCTCACAGAAAGCCGTTCACACCTCAGCTTATTAGCAATTTGACTAATTACAGCATCGGCCTTGCTGGAAAACATCCCTTTCCTTTCACAGGGTGTCTGGAAGGGCAGGGGCAGGACAAAACAGCATCTAACGCAGAGATTTGATGGTGAAACAAGGGGACAGCAGCCTTAGCGTGTGGGCTGGATTCCATGCCAGCCCTCTGCCCGGGGCTGGAGAAGGACTGGGCTGCGGGAATGCTGGACTGGTCTGCAGGGATGCTGGTGCTGAGCTGTGCCCTGGCACATTGCATGAGCAGGACAAAAATGAGAAGAGATTTCAGCAGCGCGGCTGCCCACGTTTCACGGGGGTGTTGGAGCTCCACGGCTGCTCCTGCCTGACGTGCAGGGTCTGCCTCAGCAAAGGACTGCAGTGCTTCCAGAAGGATCTCTTTGGTAGGACAGCTCCTCAGAAACACAAATGAGCTTCTTTGATAAAGATCATGGAGCTGAGTTTTGTTGTTTGGTTCGAACCGACCTATGAAAACACTACCCTGTTCTAATGCAAATCTGCTTACCCTAGTAAGCCCAGTCCTGCCCAGATCCCAGCCCTGCACTCCGATTTTGTGGGCTTTGCATTTTGATGAAATACTTTCTATTTTTGTATTACCTAAGTAACTGTCTTGCCTCCCCAGATTTTTTAAAAAGTGAATCGTGCAGAATACATCAAGAGTCTGCACCAACTCCCTCAACGCATAGTTTGAGAGTGAGATGTTCCCAGGTCTCTTTCCCCACGGTTTGCCAGGGTTCTGCTGGATGACAGGCAGCTGCCTGTTTTTTTTCCTGAGCTGTGCCTGGAACGAGCCACGTTCTGGGCAAGTGAGTCCAGCTGCTCCCTGCAGCCCTCCGGCTGCCATCCTGCCTTCCTCCCATGGGGACTGGCACGGGAGGGCCATGTCCTGGCAGCTCATCATTCACAGCCCTGCTGTGGGGAGCTGTGTGTTTGGAGAGGTGGCTGTGAGGAAGAAATGGGGTGAAACGTTAGGGATTGGTAGTGCTTAGGACTCAGCAGAGGAAACTCAAGTCGGTTTGCAGCAATTCTGCTTTGTAAAACAGTCTGTGGAAACTGAGAGGGGACAGGGGACCTGCCATGGCCTCTTGAACAGAGCTGGTGTCTCTCTGGCAGGGCTGAGTCCAGCCTGGCATTGGATGGTTTCTGTCCTGGGGGGTTGAAGATGACCCAAGGCTGGGAGAGCCACAGGCACAGGAGCCAGGGAGCTGGCAGACAGCGTGGAGGAAGCTGTTTGCATTGCTCCAGCCAGGGCTGAGACTGCAAGGATGCCTTCCAGGACCAGCGGCCAGCTGGGAACTCAGCCAGCACTAAATTCACACCATTCTTTTACAAATCAGGTTGGTAAGACAAACGCGAGACACAAACTAGTGTGATTTCCATAGCAACCTCAGCGGAGGTTGAAAAGTCTTTTGTAAACATAGGGCTGAACCTGAGGATCAGCTCCGATTTTCTCCAAAGAAAGGGAAAGAGAATGGAGGCTTAATAAATTCAGGCCATACAAATGAACTATAAATCTCAGAAGGAGCCATTCCCTACCTCTCTGTTCCCCTTTCTGTCACCCTCTCCACATGCACAGCACGAAGCTGTCTGAAATCCAGAGCCCAACTTCCCGGCTCTGGCTTATCTCCATAAACTGCACAAAAGGCTTATGCCCCTCTTCCATTGCAGCTGACCTTTACTGGCTAATTCTGTGACGCACACACAGCCCCAGCACATGCCATGCCATTTCTGTAGGGCCACAGCAACTTGAAACGAAATTTGGCTTTGCAGCGGAGGCCTGTACTGCAGCCAGCTCTTCCCCGCCATGGCTTCCTCCAGCTCCGCCAGGCAAATGTGGCTTTGTACCAGCCCTCGGCCTTGTCCAAGCGCTCCTCCTGCAAATCCCAGGTGTGACTGTGGATGCAAACAGCACAGCATCCCTCGCCCTGCTACCTGCCCACACCTCCCAGTGCTGTTGGGAGTGGAGCTGCCGTTCATCACTGTCAGCGCACAAAGCCCGCGGGCTGCGCTGGTTAATGACCAAAGTGACACGAACAGATGGCGCAGGCAACCTGCCACGGGGGCACCAGGAAGTGCTGTATCGCTTACACCCTCACGGGGAAGGGATTTGGCAGGGCTGAGGGTGCTGGTTGAAAAAAACACACTGAATTTTATCCCGCTCAAGCTCGGGCCAGACGGAGCGCGGCAGATGCCGGAGCTGCCTCGCTAATGCGGCTGCTGGGGACAGAGTGCAGCCCTGAGAATGGGCCCGAGGGGACAGGGGACAGCAGAGCTCAGCAAACACAGCTTGGGCAGGAACAGGATGCACGGCTACAGCTGGGACATGAGAAGAATGGTTCAGGGTACGAGATGTATCGGAGTTTTTGAGTGTCTCAGGGATGTGTCAGAGGCTGGAGCCAGGCTCTCCTCAGTGGTGCTGAGCCATGGGATGAGAGGCTGGAGCACAGGCAGTTCCACTCAAAAACAGGACAGGAGCCTGTTGGAGTGAGACCAGTGAAGACAAACCAGATGATTGGAGGGGTGGAGTACCTCTCCTACAAGGAAAGGCTGAGAGAATTGGGGATTGCTCAGTCTGGAAAAGAGAAGGCTTTGGGGTGACCTAATTGTGGCTTTTCAGTACCCAAATGGACAGAAAGATGCAGAAGGATGTTGAACGCGAATTTGTAGTGGCAAATAGGGGAACTGCTTCAAACTGAAAGACTGGGTTTAGATGAGGTATTAGGATTAAATTCTTTGCTGCAAAGGCGGTGTCACTCTGGCACAGCCCAGAAAATCTTTGACTGCTGCATCCCTGGAAATGTTCAAGGCCAGGCAGGACAGTGCTCAGAGCAGCCTGGTCTAGTGGGTGGCATCTCTGCCCACGGCAGGGGGTTGGAATAGGAAGATCTTCTAGGTCCCTTCCAACCCAAACCATCCTGTGATTCTGTGAGGAAGAACTTCTCTGTGTGGGTGATCAAGCACTGGCACAGACTGCACAGATAGGGTGTCCAATGTCCCCCAGAAACCCTCTGGACACAGCCCTAAATGCCACACTCAGGGGACCATGCTGGAGCAGGGGGAGGGACTGGGTGATTCCAATGGTCCTTTCCAATCTGAACCATCATTCTGTGACTCTGTGCCTTCAAAAAATCCCCTTGAGGGTGGCAGAGCACTGGGACAAGCCGCCCAGGAAGACCATGGAGTCTCCTTGTCCACCTGGACACGTTTCTGTGTCACCTGCTGTGGGTGACCTTGCCCTGCCAGGGGCTTTGGGCTGGGTGATCCACTGAGGGCCCTTCCAACCACAGCCTGGTCACTCTGCCTTCAGCCTACGTCCGGGCTGCAGGGTACGGATTAGGAGGGGGAATTTCTTCACAGAAAGGGTGATTAGATATTGGCACAGGCTGGTGGAGTCACTGTCCACGGAGGCGTTCGAAAAACTGCTTGTAGCACTCTGTGCTCTGGTTGACACGGTGGTGATAGGGCAGAAGATGAGTTCAACACTCAGAGGTGTTTCCTCGGTGTCCCTCTCCCCTCACGGACCCGACTCCGCGGCTCTGTTGGCGCTGAGGGCCCCGCAGGGCCGCCCCTGGCACGGGGGTCCTCCACAGACCTCCCGCCTCCGCCCGCCCCTCCCGCACCCGCCATGACGGGACCGCCCGCGTCGCGCGCCGTGACGTCACGGGGGGCGGGGCGCGGCCAGGGCCGGAACATGGCGGCGCCCTCGGCCCCGCGGCCGCCCCGGCCCCGCAAGGAGCCGCAGCCGCTCGTCATCCCCCGGAGCGCGGCCGAGGAGCAGCGCCTCCGCCTCGAGCGCCTCATGAGGAACCCGGTGAGGGCACCCGCCGGGGCACGGCCCTGGGGCGGCGGGAGAGGAGAGGGACGCCGAGACCCTCCCCCGGGGTCCGTGAGGGGAGAGGGACACCGAGACCCCCACCCAGCCCCCGGGGTCTGTGAGGGCAGAGGGACATCGAGCGCCCCAGTGTCGGTGTCTGTGAGGCGAGAGGGACACTGAGACCCTCGCCGTGTCTGTGAGGGGAGAAGGACGCCGAGACCCCCACCTCTGGCTCTGTGAGAGAAGAGGGACTAAAACCCCTTTCCCCTTCTCCGGGGTCCTTGAGGGGAGAGGGACCAGCCCGCCCTTTCTCCTCTCCGTGTCCGTGAGGGAAGAGGAACCGACACCCCCTCCCCGGGGTCTGTGAGGAGAGAGGGACCAGCCCCCCTTGTTCCTTCCCGGTTCCACGACGGGATCGACACACGCCCCCTTCCTCCTTGCCGGCTCCTCAGGGGGAGAGGGACCGACCCCACACACTGTATTGCTGTGAGGGGAGAAGGACCCGTCTTTTCTGGGATGCTGTGAGGAGAGAGACGCTTCTCTGGGAGCCCAGAGGCCCCTCAGTGCTTTACCCGCTGGTCCTTCCTCTGTCTCCTGCTTTTAATGTGCGGGAGCGTGACCCTGGTCATCTTAACTGAGTGTTTTGATCCTTTCCCGAGAAGGTTTTCGCCAGGAGGAGACTCTCACCCCCTGCTCCGTGTGTGCTGGAGCAGGCTGAGACTTCCCTGCACCACGTTCTTCCTCTGACCTTGCACCATGTGTTCTCCCTCCCCTGCTCTTCTCTGTCCTCTAGCTCTGGCTTGGAAGGTGCACAAACACCTTCCATCGTTTCCCAGACTACTGGTAGCAGAATTACACTCAGTTCCTGTGAGTGCGTGGAGGTGCTGACATGCTTCCTTCTAGTTGCCATGCTGAAAAGAGGCACAGACACCCCCTAATCCTCCTGGGGTTTGTTGTCCTGCAGGCCTGAATGTGAGGGACAGAGAGGATCCCTTCTGATTATCCTCTTCTGCCTGCTCCTGGTCCCTGTGCATGAAGAAACTGCTGCAGCTGTGCTCTCTCTGAGATCTGTCAGTTGGTGGAAGAGGCCGTTTGTCAGGCATTCAACAATGTGTTAAAATTGCAGACTTTGCTCCTGGAAGATACTGATGGCTGGTTGGTTTGTTCTTGCAGGAAAAGACTGTCCCAATTCCTGAAAAACTGAACGAATGGGCACCACGGCCTCCCCCGGAGTTCGTTAGAGATGTCATGGGTAAAGATTCTGTTCTTCAGATAACTCTGGGCTCAGCCACAGTTAACTTAGAAAAGTGTTTAGCAGGGATGGACAGAGGTGGTTTTCTGCTGCTCATTTTGCTGCAGAAAAGAGGTGTGAAATGGTGCTTTGAGGGTTGATTTTTTTCAAGTTTTATTTGGTTCTCTGGTTCCACTTTTCTGCTGGCTGTCAGAATGCAGAGAGAACAAAGCCCGTGGCACTGCAGCACGTGGGCTGCCTGCAGTGCAATAAGCTGCTGCTCTGGCGATGACAAGTAAATGATGAGTAAATCTGTCCTCTCTCCATGGATCTGAGAGTGCTCTGGAAGATTGGCAGTATGAAGTCCTGCTTTTGACTGCTTTGAGCCTGAATCTCAGGCTGTGAGGAGCAGGCACGTGCAGCAGGTGTGACTGTGTGTGCTCAGGTAGGGAGCTGGCAGCTGTGCCAGGACCCTGACCCAAACATTTTGTGTACACTTTACTTCTACCTTCAGGGATTAAATGTACTAGCTGTGGTAAAAACTAGCTGCATGTAGCAGTTCTGTCTTTCTTTGAGACCTCCATCCTTTCTAGAGGTTGACTTGTTCTTATTTCAGAATAATTGACCTCAGACTCAAGTTTTTTTATGCTTCTGAATAAAATCTGCTTATTGGAATTCTCTCCTGGCTTTTTCGGATAGCTTTGCTGTGTGCTTGGGTTTAATAGTTTTGTTTTTCTGGGAGTACTTGATGTACTGGGACTCTGTTGGTATCAAGAGCACCCCCGTTGCAGTCCCAACTGCTGGGTTTTAATTAGGTGTCTTCTTTGAGGCTTGTATTCCTGTGCTTTCCCTTGAGAAAGGGCTCGGGAGACAGGGGAAGAGTGGAGCGTAATGCCTAAAGCTCCTGCAGGGCTTCAGCATGCAGACTGATGTCAGGAAGAGGTAGCTGTGGGGATTTAATTTATGAAGAAACAGTTAAAATCTGTCAGTGGATCTGTCTTGCATGGAGAAGTACAATATCACCTTTTACCACCTTTCTGTTGACATTTATTTTGTGTTTAAGAAATGCCAAAAATTAGTTGGAAGCAGCATCAGCAGGGTATTGCAGCTCACCTCTGCCTTAAGGAGACTGGGGAGTGCTTTTCATCTCCAGCTCTTTGCCTGCCTTGATGTGCAGCTCAGAGTGGGCTCTCCAGGGGGGTAAACCTGCAGTGACCCAAAAATGGGTGGGTTTGCAGCTCACTTTGGGAGCTGAGTTTAAAATGGTGACACACTAGGTATGCTGTTGGTAGATTTTCATCTGCCAGTGCCCTTTCCCGTGTCCCATCCCTCAGCATCCAGCTGTAGTGATCTGTGAGCTTGTATTTACCTCCTTTCCTAGCAGATTGAACTCTTCCTTGTTGCAGGTTCCAGTGCTGGAGCTGGGAGCGGAGAGTTCCACGTGTACCGGCACCTCCGTCGGCGAGAGTACCAGAGGCAAGATTTCATGGATGCCATGGCTGAGAAGGTCAGCACAACTCTTTATAGCTCCCCCAACTGTTGGTTGTTTGTTGCAAATCTGTGTTTTCTTTGAAAGTCATGTACAAATAATTCCGTTCCGAGCCGCCCCTTGTCAGAGGAGTCTGTAGGAGTGTGCAATCCGTGGTGTCTGTGTCAGTACTGAAACATTTGGTGCTTTGTGTCAGACATGCTCCATCTCCTGTGTTCCCTGGGGTCCTGGCACGCAGTAAGGCCTCATGGGAATGTGTGTGTTCTCAGGCTGACTTGAAAATGCTTTAAAAGCTGGAAATCCCTGATAACGCTGCCTTGCACAGACAGAAACAAAGAGGGTGCCTGTGCACAGAGTCAAGATGTTTCTTTTAAGTCTTGATCGAGTAGAATACCCCCTCTTTTAGAAAACACTATTGATATACTCTCTCTTGGCCGAGATGAGTCCATATGTTAATGTTTGTGTCCCCAGTTATTCATTTGTTTTTACTGAAACATCCATTAGGGCAGAAGCCCAACCTCCCTCATCTGCTCTGGTGAGGATTCCTCCCTCAGAAGGTTTCAATGTTTGGCTCAGGTTGCAGGTTAAAAATGCTGTCTGTACAGGAGTCATCCCTGGGAACGTGGCTTTGTATAAAGAAGCCAGACAAAATCTGGCAGAGCTCCCTTCTGTATTTTGCTAAAAGACTTCTCCCTAAAAGGACATGACTTTTAAAAGAAGTATTTTAATTTAGATTGTGACCAAAGTATGACATGTGATCAATTACAGCAAAGACTAGATGAGGAATTCCAGAAGAAACTGGAGAGGAATAAGATGATTGCAGAAGAGCAAACAGCAAAACGCAGAAGGAAGCGGTAAGGGCAGATTTTTCCCAGGAGGCTTGACATGGAAACCCTCACTCCCTGTGCCTCATCTGTAGCTGCATGCTCTGGATAAACACTGTCATTCTGTGTCTGCATCTATCAGCTGGGAAGTCTGGCTGTGGAAATTAAATTTGTCAGTGTCAATGTTTGGTTTCCAAAGGTAGCCGTAAACCTGACAGGCTTTGCTGGGGTGGTTTCTTTTCTGTGCCATTGCTTGCAGGATAACTTTGGACTGGTTGAGCTGTTTTTGCTGACACTGTGGTCTTGACTGCAACATGCCTTGCTGCATATTTGTTTTAACAGTGTCAGGAAAGGTTTGTGTCTATATCTGGCTTAAATTTATGTCTGAATCATTTGATACCAAGCAGTTTCAGTGCAAAACTGGGTGCTGCTTCATGGGTTGGCTGCTTCTGCCTACCCCATTGAAATGTCTGGCAGGCCAAGTCTAATAAGTTAGATGGAAATACTAAAAAAATCCTAAATCCATCTTTCTCTTAAATTTTAGACAAAATGAAACTGTTACAAGATTGATGCTCCTGAGAAATAGCCTGAGCATTGTAGTGCAGTGACACAAGAATTTAAATCCCACTCTCTGTGTCCAGGACAGGTTTCAGGAATAGCAGGGAATTGTGGCTCTGCTCTTTCCCAGGGTCTGACCCTGAGCAGCCTCTTCCTTGCTGCTTTGCATGCTGTGGCTGAGAGTTGCTGTGGAAAGGCCTGTGCAAAGTGACTCACTGCCATGTTAACACAAAAGTGCACAACACAAACACTGTTGCCATCTTAGTTTAATTTCATGTGGTCCAACAGATGGCCAGCAAGTCAGATCTGGCCTGCTGCCTCTTCCCTGGCTGAGATGGAGAACAACTGTTCCAACAGCAGATGCTGCCTAAACACTAACACCTCCTTGTCCCCCTGCCATGCTCTAATGATGTGGCTTTGGCCTGCAGGAGCCCCTCTAATTTCCCTCACCACCCTTCTGTGTCCTGACCCAGCAGGTACAGCTCCTGGCTCTCTGTTTCAAGAGAATTCAGTTATGCTGTTGAGAGAGGAGCATGAGTGCCAGGTTGCTCTGCCTGTATCTGCCATTAACTTACCTGGTTGTCTTTGCTGGGCAAAGGGAGCTAGGTTGTGTGAGTTGAAATTCCCTCTCACCCCCAGTGCTGCTCCTGGGGTCCTGACATCCTGAGAAAGTACAGCCAAAGAGGAAGGTCAGAGCATACTGCACTATTTTTATTTTCTTCAATTGAAGTATATATTAGTGGTTATTTTTTTCGCCCAGTTTTTTCTCCCATTTCAGTTTCTGCAGTCTGGTTTTTAATACCATTTTCTCTTTGTATTTATTAGCCTAGGTAGCTAAAATGTGGGGGCAGTTTCATTTTTGTTCCATCTGTGTTCTTGGAGATTCTTGTGTATCATAGTTCTGGTTGCAGTGGAGTCATGAAAGACTTTAAAAAAATTCATTAATCTAAAGACAACATAGAAAACTTTCTTTTGATCATGTTGTAAGTTTGCTCTTGCTGAATTTTCAGTTGAGGCCAAATTTAAATTGAACTTCTCTTCTGAAATTAGCTTTTCCAAGATGTCTGTAATGTGTCCTTTATCAGTGTATGAATGTGCAGCTTTTACAACATTGGATTTGCCAGAGAGTCTTTTTTCTTTGCTTTATAGCCAGAAGTTAAAAGAGAAGAAACTGCAAGCTAAGAAAAATAAACTTGAACAAAAGAAGCAGGAAAAAGGTCAGTGAAATTTAGTTTACTTTTCTCAGGACTTGGTTCTGTTCCCTTATTGAAGCTTGGAAGGTTTTGTTCCACCCCCCATCCCAAGCATTCTCAATACATGGATTAAAGCCTGAGCTTAAGCTTGTTATTTTAGCTAATGTTTCAAAATCCTCTTTGAAAGCCATCTATGTTGAGATTTAATCTTACAAATAACTTGGCTGTTTGTGAATATTTTCCATTTATTAGGGAGAATTTTGGACAGCAAACTCTGGAATCTGAGTTTGTGGATATTTTGCCCCAGCTATTCTGATGAACTGCAGATTCAGAACCTCAGCTGCTCAGAAAGGCAGGATTGTTCAAGGCTGTGCTTTTTTAAAGTGTGTTTTGAATGTGTATGAGGAAACAGGTGGAAAAAAATGCAAAGCTTGGGCAGCAAGAAAATGAATTATAATTTTATGTGTAAGAAATTGAGCCACCTTGGTACCATCTGTTCCACAGGACTATTTTATTTCATACAAATAAAGGTGAAAAACCTGACTTCCTCAGTTCTCCTGCAGTCTTGAAAATTAATATTCAGCAATGTCACTGTAACTGTTTACTCAAACTTTTGCATACTTGTTGCTTCTTTTCAGTGAGTATATTTTGGCTTACTCTTTCAAATAGTTGTCCCTTGTGAATTAGCACACACATGGTTAATCTTAAAGCTTAAAGTTACAGCAGTTTCTGGTAATTCTGCTGGAACAGTGACTTGCCTGACAGTTCTACCTTATTTGTGCTTTGCTTTTCAGAATTGGATCTGTTTCAGCTGAACCACTGCCAGCCTCCCATGTAAACATGGGAGGACAAATTGTTAGGTTAATTTTACTTGTCACAGCAAGTGAATGTAGCAGAGTGAATTTTTTGGGTGTTTTGTTTTGGTCTTGTTATATACATATTTTTAAAGCTACCCATTTATGAATTGTAATGGGAGGAGAATTTCAGTATGAGTCAACATACTTCTTTTCATTTTGAGTGAGCAAACAGAATACCCATCCCTTAGGGAGTGGCTGGGAGAGAGGAGAGCTGGAGCAGGGACTGGCACTGTGGTATGGGATTGCCCTGTACCAGCTGTGGGGCTGGAGTGGTTTTGTTTGGCACAAGTTCCTGAAAGACAGAATCCAAACTCCCTGGTCTTTGTAACAGTTCTTAACTCTTTACAGTCCGTGGTTCTCTATGTAAAATAATAATATCAGGAGGGAGAGAAGCCTCTCTGAGCCATTTTTAGTCGACTGAGAGCAGCCTTTCCTTTTTTTTTTAGCTTTGTGTGCCTTGGGTTGTGATCTGAGAGGCTTTTTCAAATCAATTAAAGTGTGTTTGTTGGATATGGCAGGCAAACACTTGCCTTCCTTTTTGAATGAATAAATTAAACCTCTGAATTGCCATGTTTCATCTTTGTTGTAGTAAAAACATTAAGAATAAGGGTTGGCACTGAATGAGGTCAGCTGCTGAGGTTGCATTAATGAACAAACTCCAAATAAACGCTCAAAGTTCAGCACTTCACCACGCGGTGGCATCAGACCACTGAGCCTAAATCCTGCATGAACTGGTCAGGACACTGAGAGTGTGACTGGGCCTGAGGAACAGGGGAGAGCAGAAAAATGGCTCTTGGATTCAGGTCCCACTTCATGCCATACCTCATTTTTATTATCGGTTATTTAATTTTTAGTAGATGTTTCCTGTTTTTTTAGCAGACTTCACAAAGTTTTCTGTGAAGGCATATCTTAATGAGTTTCTGTGCTTGCAGTATAGCAAACAGTCTGTAAAAGTTTGTGGCACCTTGTGGAGTTTCTGTGAACTTGGATAGGTTGTAGGAATATTCTGAGTCTTGCCTGTGGCTTCCCAGTGCTCTTCTCAATCCTTCAAAGTTCATCCCAGCCCGAGGAGATGAGATTGGGAATGAGATAATCTATCACCTCAGTGTTTGACTATCTCTCTTTGAAGGAAATAATGTTCGAGAGGAGGTGGAGTTATTCAGTGATGGACTTGGTAACGTTGGAGATAAGAGAATTCCCCAAGGGAGAATTTGATATTCTGAGCTCCTCATCACTTGGTAGAATTAATAGAACTTGGTTCGTGTTCCCTGAGTATCTGGGACTGCTTAGTTGTGAGATGCTTAACAAGGAAGACACAGGGGAATTTGTTACCCATCCGTGCTAATTAGCCTGACCTAATCCACATTTGCTGAGCCCCTGAGAATGTTTTGTTGAGAAATGAGGAGAAAAGCCGGGTGGGAACAGCTCACCCATTCACCCTGTTTGTGTTTGTAGAACCTGGGCAATCCCAAGAGCAAGGCAGCAGCGAGGATGATGAAGAGGATAGCAAGGAGGAGGAAGAGAAGGAAGACGATGCTGAAGAGCCGAGTTTTGTGATGGGAAGAGGATGAGGCCTTCCAGGGACAGCTGGAAACACTGTTCATTGCTTTATATTCAGGAGCATGAAAGTCTTTCATCTCAGCCAAGCAGAACCCATTGGCGTACGTTACATCTGCTTAACGGGGCATGGCCTTCACGTCACAGGCCCGAGAGAAAATGATAGAGAAATGCCAAATAAGAGATTTTTTTCTTAATTGCTTGTATAACTGCTGTGCAGTCTGCTCTAAGTTTGCTCTAAAGAGTCAGCCATAAGTCTCTATGACCCTAGAGTTCTTTCTAAAATGGCCCGGAGTGTTTTTCTGTCTGAAAGCTAAAACATAACTATTACCATTTAAGGGAAATATTACTGTGAAGGCTACGTATTCTACTTATCTTGAAGCTGGTAGCAGTGGGATACATGAATCTAGGGGAAGAGTTTAACCTGAAGTAGAAAAGTGGTCTGTAGCCAGACTCTCCTGCACTGTGAGTGTTCTGCATTTGGGGTTTTGTATGGGGTCATCTCTAACCCAAAGAAATCAGTTTATGTTGCTAGACAAGTTCTATAGATTTTTAATCGGGATCCCTTTTTTAATGCTAAAACTTTCCCTATTGCTTTTCTTCCGTGTTTTCTAAATTAATAAAAGGGATGTGTTGGATTGTTCTGTCTTCTATTTTTCTTTTTGGAAGAGGATGTCAGTAAAATAAAGAGACGCTGCAGTGCTGCAGGAAGGGACAAAGAGATCAAGTGATGCGGCACACGTGAAAATGTGGAAAAAGGTGTTAGCTGCATGTCACTTACTTTTTGCTTTTGAATTGGAGCAATGCCTTTTCCCAAAGATTGTGTGTAAAGCCTCTGAATCCTGTGGCAGAAAGGCTTGGAATGGAATCATCTTGCTTGTGCTCAGCTTCCTGTAATGACACCTGCCTTTCTCTCTGCTTGAGTGCTCGGCTTTGCACTTTGGATTCCCCGGTAGGAATCATAACATCTCTCTATATATTTACTTATTGGTGCTTAAAGCATATGCAGTAGTGGTTTTACTAGTAACTCTGGTTTTTGTCTCTTTGGTGTATCTTTAATTAGAAGTGCCTGCTGGCTTTCAGACGTGCTCATCCCAGAGCCTTGCATCCAGAATGCGGTGCTACTTCTTCTCAAGCCTTGGTTAACGCCAAATTATTTTAAGCAAAAATAGTAAAAAGGGAGAATCTCTTTTTAGATTTTGCCTTTGTTGAATAGTGCTGCCAGAAAATCCTGCATTTTGTCTGAGCTGGCTTTATGTAATGGCTTCTCCATGGTATTACCGTGGTAGGCAGGAAGCAGATATGACCAAGTGCAAGTGATGTTTGTGTTTAGTTCCCCTGTACATATCCAAGGGCTTCAGAGCTGACCTGCCAGGTCCATATCCCCACTTCCCCCCCAGGTTAGAGATCTGCATGGAGTTGTTTTCTGCTCAGTCTCCGCAGGGGCAGGTGCTGCAAGTTGTGGCAGTGTTTAATTCAGATGCATTTTCCCTGTGGAGAGATTAGTTACGAGCATTGCTTCACGTGAATCCCCCTTAGGGCAGGCAAACCCTGTAGATACCGTGTTGTAGGATGAGCCACAAAAACGTGAGGGATTTTTATGGGCAGAGAAGAACTGAGAGAGTCTCAGAAATAAAGATGTTCTACCTCTGAGCTTGTCAGGCCTTTGAGCTGAGTAAGTGCTGTTCTGCATTAAACAGAGCAGATGCTGCTGAGTGAGGACATGCGTCCCTCAGCCATGAGGAAGGTGAACTCGAGTTTGTTTCGGTGATTGAACAAATTCAGGTTGTGTGGCCTCATCCTGCCTCCCTAAGACGCCCACGCTGAATTATTCATGCTGTGTTTTCTGGGAATGCTGAGTTTGTAGGTGAAATCCATAAACAGCAAAGAGAGCAAGTTGGTGAAGGTGGCATCTGCTTCACGCTCTGTCTCGCCGGGGTGGCTGAGTGTAGCAGTAGGAGCTGCATTTGGTAGGTGTAGCTGTGAATTCCCATAAACACTCTGCCGTGTTGTGGTTGTTTGTGGCAGTACCAGCTTGTGGAGAATACAAAGCACTTCAAAGGGAGGTTTCAAGGGATGTTCCTTCATTTAGAATAAAATGCAAATATTGTGTGACCTCAAAATGGGGAGAACATCATCCGTGGAGTAAAATAGGAAGTGCTCCCGTGCATAGTAAAATCAGGAACAATTCTACAACTGCTTCCTATTCCAAATGCGGCACCAACAAAGCAGTAATAACTTACAGGCTTGAAACTGCCAAGGAGTTTGACCTGCTTACACTAAATTCGTGCTCTGGGTTCTTTTCTAGAGGAGTCCCTCTCCTTTCTCTGGTGGAGATTAACCCTCAAGGGCTAAAGTTTGCTGTTCCATTTCTACATGTGTTTGTGCAAATGTGGGACCCCGAGAGGCAGCAGTGTTTGTGCTGAAACCGAGCAGGGGCATTCCTGCTCTCAGAGGTGAAAAGCACACTCAGGATAACATGTATCTGTCTCTTTATTAGATTTTTTAAGAATTGTTTTCCTTTGTTCCCTCCCCCAGGCAGAATGGAATTCAGGAAGATGGGATTACCCTGTGATAAAGCTGACCCATTGTGCTGCCTTTCAGCATTTTCTTTATCTCATTTCCAGGGAAGGAACTCCCTCTCTTTCCCATAAGGCTGTCCCTATCCTTTTGATGGGTTTATACAGGATTTCCTGCTGAGTCAATAGCGGAGGAGTGCAGGGAGATAGCAGTCGAGATTCGCAGGGAGCCTGTGCTCAGCCGGAGGAGGTTCAGCCCGGCGGAGGCAGAGCAGCGCTGCCTTTTGACTTATGTAAGTGGCGACTTTTTGCTGTATAATTAATAATTGTAATAAAAGCACATTTGCATCCCATTGCAGCAATACCTTCTCTGTGGCTAGATTTAGAGATAACGCAAGCTCCAGACCCACTAACATCTTTACCAGTGGGTGGGTTTCAGCCCGACTGCGACTTTAGGGATCCGCAGACATTTTTTTTCCCCTCCAGATGCATGCTGACAGCGGGACCCCCGAGCGCTGCGGGCACGGCTCCGTGCCGGGGGATGGCCTTTCCCTGTACCCGCTGAGTCCATCCCCGTTCGATGAGACCCCCGGAGCCCATCAGCGGCTCCCCAGTGGGCGCAGGGGGCGAGCGCGGCCCCGGTTCCCGCGGAGGGGCGGGGGGCACCGGCTGCTGCAGGGCGGGGGTCGCGTCCCCAGGCCCCGCCCCCGCCGCCGAGGGGGCGTGGTCAGCCCGCCCACGGGCCAATGAGCGGGCGGTCACGTGCGGGGGCGTGGCGGTGCGGGCCCCGTTTCCTGCGGGTCACGTGGCCGGTGCCCGGCGTTGCCGTGGCAGCGGCGGAGGCGGCTCCGGCTCCCGCTCCCTCTCCGGGTCCCGATCCCTCTCCTGCTCCCGCTCCTCTCCCGGCCCCTCTCCCGGCACGGCTCCCGGACAGCAGCGCGGTGAGACACGGCCCGCCCCCGCCGCTCCCGGGGCCGCATCCCCGCCCGCACGGGGCTCATCCCCAGCGGGGCCCGCGCTCTCGGGCAGCGGGCGCGTCCCCTCAGGCGTGTTCGGGGGGTGACGGGCTCATCCTGCAGAGCTGGGAGCATCTCCTGCCCGCGGGGTTCCGGGAGGAGGGGGTCTCGTCCTGCCCGGGGTGCCGGGGGGAGTTGTTTTTATCCTGCCTGAGCAGGGATTCCCCTGTCCGGGGCGGTGTTGGGGGACGCGCCTGGTCCTGCCCGGCCAGGAGGAATCCCGTGCCGGAATGGGGATGGTGGGATTTCCCTCATCCCGCCTGCTGGGGGCAATCCCCGGCGCCTGGAGGGAGAGCGTGAATGGGAAGGGTCCACTGTGGGCAGAGAAGGGTTCTCGCCCTGTCCGGGGTGCTGTGGAGCTGCCATGGGATGCGGAGGGCCGGGCAGATCCCGCGGGATGTATCCGGGCAGGAATGCTCTCCCTGGAGGGCTGTACGGGAGTCACTGCCAGCATACGGTGCGGGAAGACCCTGGCCCAGGGTGCTTTTGGAAGGCGGGATCGAGAGGGTGAGGAGTTGTGGAGGACCTTTGGGATGCTGGGTCAGGATGCAGTGGTAGGAGGTTTCCTGCTAGGAAGGATCCTCTGTTCCAGATTGCCTTCGGAGGGAAAGATTCTCACTGGGAGTAGGTCTCATCCTGGCTCGAGGGACCCCCTGTCTGAGGCTGCTGTTGAAGCGGGGATCCTCGCTGTGTGGGGTCCCTCCTGCCCAGGGTGTGCTGGAAGGAGGTGCCCTGCCAGGAGCATCCCGGCTGTGGTGGGACCGGGGGGTCACATCCTGCCCGGGAGGTGATGCCCTGCTGGGGCGGGGTGTTCACACCCTGCCCGGGGACTCGGACACCTCCGGAGTGCTGCTTGGAGGAGTCCCAAGCCAGAAAAGAATATAAGAAGGGATTTTCCCATGGTAAAGAAGGCTTGAGCTCATCGGGGTGGAGTAATACGGTTTGGGATTTGGCTTAGCCATGGCCTGCGGGGGTTTGAACAATGTTAGACAGGGAAGGAAGGGACTGGCACAAACTCACAGATCAGTCTCGGGGTGTGGGGCGCAAAGCTGGGACTGAGGAGGGGGCTGGCATCCCAAAACCCGGCAGAGGAGCTGCCAGTGCTGCAGAGACAGCGCTCTGTGGGCGGCTGAGCACGGCAGTGGTGGGAGGGGGATCCACTCGGCTCGGCCCCGGTGGTGCTGGCTTCGTTCCCAGCTGTGGAGAAATCCCCACACGTGCACTGAGATGTGAGGAGGCAAAGGCTTTTCCTTTTCCAAAGGACAGCACTTGGCAGGTTAAGAAAATCAACATAAGGGAGCAATCACAGAGAGCTTTCTGTCCTCCCAGTGCGGGATGAAGTGGGGTCAGAGGCGTCGGTGGTGCAGTGCAAGTGAGTGAAGACACAGCTGGGCTGGACTTTGCCAGGGCTGCCTGAGGAAAAGGTCTCCTGGAGAATTCCTCATTCCCCATGCAGAACTCAGCAGCCCTGTGCAGTCAAACTCTGTAGGATAGTTATTTCGGTAAGAACAAGTATCTTAAACCTTTGACTTTGCAAGGCAGGAAGGTGAAATCTCCAGAATAAGCCTCCCTTGATGCAGATGGCAGGCTGAAAAGTATTTCCAGAGTAAAACTGCTGCAGCTACAGTGCATGTAAAATGGTTCTTTGGTCTTGTGTTTCAGCCCTTGGAGCCCTCCACCCAGTCCCTCCATGTCCATAGCCAGCAAGGTGAGTTTGACTTCCGGGCACTGCTTGCTTGTCTGGGTTACAGTTGTGTTTATGGATTTCATTCTGAAGCTGTTTACTTATTTGAGAACATCTCTTGAGCTGCTCCAGAGCAAAAATTCAGCCTTGTGGTATTTTTAGCTTATTTTTCTAAGAGAAGAAGCAGATGTGATTGGGTTCTCTTGCCCTCTCTCTGTGACCTCTGTATTCATTTGTCTTCTTAATGGAATTTGTCCCAGGGGTCAAAGTTTCCTACATACAAAGTTCCTAAGTATTTTATGGAAATAAATGGCTGAGTAGAGGCCATCACTGTCCCAGCTGGAGACAAAGGGAGTGCATTCACTCCATGCTATACGTTGCAGAATCCACACAGGATGTTGTCACAGGAAACAACTACATAATTTTGCTGCTCACAGATTGTTTCTTCCTCCAGTCCTCCCAGGAGGCTTTGTGATTCTGTAAAATAGGTGATCCTTGCCTTTTCTGGAAATACGGATCAAGCAGGAAGGTTTGTCCCTATTATTGTTTCTCTTCTTGTTTTTATTATAGCATGAATGTTCTAATATGCCTTTCTTTTGTGTTTGTTTGGGTTTGGGGGTTTTTTTGTTACTTCTAAATATTTTGAAAATTCCTGAGCAGGTCAGGAGCCTTCCTGGAGTGTTCCAGGGCTTGTAATAAGGGCTTTTTCAAAACCTGCCCAGGAATCATCCTGTGCTGCCATCCTTGTTATGTCTGAGGGGTCTGGGACCTGAAACCCCTCCCCGTGTTCAGGAGGACCTGCAGTGCTTTATTTGCTATTCTTTGTTATTGTGCCTGAAACAGCTTCCTTCCCTTTTAGTAACAGCATTCAGAATCGTGGGCAGTTGATGTCCTTTTGATCTTTGCCACTTCTCCAAGTCTCCCAGCAGTCATGGCTTTATTAACTGTCCCCATGTGGCCCCTGTCCGTGGGGAGCTGGGTAAGGCTGAAAGGTGCCTGTGACCTTGAGAGGTGGTGCTGGGACTAATTAGTGCCACACCAGGTGTGATTCTGGGCAGCATCTCCTCCTCCTGGGAGCTGGTGAGTGTTTCATAGCCAGAAGGTGCAGCTCTGGTGTCTCTGTCTGCCACCACCACAGCGCTCAGTGCTGGGGTTGTGAGTGAAGGGATTAACAAGGAATCGTGGCTTCCCTTCTTTCAAAGGCTGGGTTAGTTTCAGATGTCTGTGAGAGTTGAGAATTTTTTTCACAAAACATTCTGTGGATGTTGTTCTGTGTCTGGGGATCACCAGAGCCATTTGGCAGCAGCCTGGGGACATGGTCTGTAAGGCTTCCACCACCTGAAATACTCTTGCTGCTGTCATACATCTCTCTTTCTCCCTCGGAATTGCTTTTTCCTTTCCCTCTGCTCAGAGCCACCAGTGGCAGTAAGGGAACAGGATTCTTGGTCAGTTGTGGCTGATGAATGGAGTGTGAGCAGCTCAGGAAATTTAACTTCCCACTGCAAAAGCTTGGGAAGCTGATTTGTTAATCCTACACAGCGTTCAGCTCTGTCATTATTGGGGGAGAACTGAGCTTTGATGGGCACTGGTTTAACTGAGAAAAACTGGTGTGCTGGTTTGAAAGTAAACCCGGGGGGGGGTGAGATTAAACCCCACACAAATACCGTGAGACAGACTTCAGATCGGAGTTACAATTTAATGGAAAGATTACAAAAGATGCAATGATACAGAAAAACTGGCTTAAACCCACAAAGACAGAGCACAACCGAGCCCGTGTTGGTCAGGGTGGTTGCAGTGCTGTTGAAGTGATGGTTGCAGTGGTCCTGTGGATGGTCTGGTTCTCTAACGTACAGTCAGATTCAGGCAGGAGGGTTCGGTACCTCCCCCAGAGCGGGGCATTTCACAATGGAATGATGTGATCCTATGAGTCACAGGCTATTCTGGGGAGTCCTTTATGGCCCAGGTCGTTACAGCTGCCGTTGAGCCATTATGGCCCATTGGCAGGGATGACCCGCCTGGGCTGGGTGTATTTATCGCGGCTGAGTTAATTTGTGAAGACAAAGAAACACCACCCTGCCATGCAGGGTTTGCCTCTTTCCCTTATCTAACACCCAGCTCGCTGCCTGGGGGGTCGGGTGTGCACTGTGCACATGCATGAGGCCATTAACAGTTCATCAGGAATAATGTGGATGGGAGTAGAATACACAGTTTGGTTACACCCCGCATTGTAACCCAGGAGGAATGGTTACAATAAAAGAAGGAGCAAAAAGTGACTCCCTGAACTGGTGTTTGGTACTCGAAGGAGAAGCATTTGGAGCCAGCCCATGATGCACTAGGAAATTAACTGTCAACTCAAAACCAAGATAAGATGGGGCCCAAGTGTATTTATGTAAAACAAATTTTTATGAGTGAGAAGGAATTAAAGGGCAAAGTTGAGGTGCCTGCTGTGAAATGAAAATCCAGATGCTGTGCAGCCTTCATGAATTCCTGCTGGAATAGTTCCTGGGTGTACCTTTGCAATCTTTCCTAGTTCCCGTCATTTTGGCAATTACGGAGTTCTGTCTTCCAAGTGTGATGTTATTTGGTCCATCATTTTGCACTCACCAAGGGCAAACTTGTTCAATTGCAGCTTTTCCAGTAGGTGATGCTCATCCTGTCCACCACCCCCTCTTGAACATGACTCTTTTGTTCCCTCAGCATTTCCCTCATCATGAGCTCTGAATTAAACGTTCCCGTGGATCCTTCCACTCCTGCTTGCTGCTCTGAGCCCGGCACGAAGGGCATGGATTATCGGGACTGGGTCCGGCGCAGTTACCTGGAACTGGTCACGTCCAACCACCACTCTGTTCAAGCCCTTTCCTGGAGAAAATTGTACCTGAGCCGAGCCAAACTGAAAGCCTCCAGCAGAACCTCTGCTCTCCTCTCCGGATTTGCAATGGTAATGTGTACTTTATAGCTTTTTGAACTGTGAAGGTTTTTTGGGTTGCCTTAAATCAACTATTAATCAGTGTTTTCCTCCTGAGAAGAAGCAGGCAGTTGTTTCCTGAAGAGACAGGAGGCTTCTACCTCGGGGCTTCTGTTTGGCTGCTGCTGCAAATTTTGAGGCTGGCTCTCTCGCTGCAGCAGGGATACATGAGCTAACAGCCAACCCACACGTTCCCAAGTCAGCCCTTTAAAAATGCTAATCCCTTACCTGCAAGTGATCCTGAGTGCTCCAGCAGCATTGCTAAACAGTCCAGGACCTCCTTTGGCCCCGAGGCTGTCTGGTGCTGGCTGCCCTCATGCAGGCTGCTCTTGGGTGTGGAGCACTTTTCAGGCCCCTGTGGTTGCTGTGGTCCTGAATGTTATTTTAATTTCTCTGCGTGTTTTCTCAGGTCATGGTGTCTAAAATAAGGTGGAGGTTGGGTCACAGTCTGCCAAAGTGAAGTTTGCATAGCGCGATCAGGGAGATCGTGTTCTACCACTGAGGTGTGAGAGGAGCCCTGAGCCTCAGACCTGGTGTCAGAGGGCTCTGCAGCCTGCAGGGAGCCAAACCTGGTATATTTTTGTCCGTGCTGCCTATTGGAAGTGATCCCTGCTGCTTGCTTTCCCCTGTGCAGCACTTGGGTGTTATTTGGAAGTGATTTGCATAGGTCAGAACCGTGTCAGAAGTGAGCAAATAAACAAGACTGAGACAGTCAGTGGTCCAGCGCTCAGGCCTGTCTGAGCTGTGTCAGTGTGAGCCCGTTTATCTCCCATCAGCTTTTGCTTACTGGGAGTGAGAATTGAAACCAGTTTGGGGGAGGTTTCCTGTTCAGGAAGTGGGCAGGTCTGGTTGTTCCTGAGGTCTGTCAGCAGAGGGGCAGAGGGCAGCGCCTGGATGGCGTGGGACATGATCTGAAGATGTTTCATCCCGCAGCTCAGAAGCTGGGAGGGAAAGAAGGATCTCAGGAACTTTCCAGATCGCCTTTCTTGTTTTATTTTAGCGTCTTCCACTGCTTTTTCCTCCCCCAGCCCCCCAGATCATGAATCATCCATAACATTACAACAGCCTGGGATGATAAAGTTGGTCACCCAAAGTGAAGCTGGAAAACGGCAGGCGGGGACTTCGGTGGGAGCAGGCTGTAGTAGAGACAGGGTGCTCACTGCTCTCCACTCACTGGCTGTGTGCAAAAGATGCCCTTAAAAGCTTTTCTCAAAGTCTGTGTTGGTTTGTAACCAAGCTTGTGCTGCAGGGGCAGAAGGTCTCTCTTCTTTTTGAAAAACCTGGGTGCTCTCCTGTAAACTTCTCACACGGGATTTTCCTTTCTCCAAAAAGCCTCTCACAGGTGTGCCTCTGGTTACTGGAGGTCTGTTGCGACTGTTATCCTTAACACAATTATTAAATTAACATTTTGTATTGTTGGGGACTGATTTACCAATGTGGTCACACAAGGTGTCCCTGCTGGGGTGTGCTGTCACTGGCACCACTGAGACTCAGGGGCCTGCAGCCCACCCACACTGCAGGCCTGAACCACATCTCTGAAAACAAAGCAGGCTTTCTCAGCTCTCACAGCCAAAAGTTGCTGAAAGTCCTTGGCAAATACACAAAATTAACCACTGGTTTTACATTCTCTTTGAACTGTTTAAAGTGCAGTTGAATATACATAGCTGTAAGTAGTGTTAATTATGCTCATCAGCCTAACGTAAGAAATAGACCTGAAATCAGTAACTGAGAAATAAAATCTCTTGCAATAAGGAATTCTTTTTATTAGCATGCTTTTTCTCCAGCTGATTAAAAAGCTGAGGTGTTTGTTCCTCCTGGGCTATTTCTCCAGTGCTACGCAGGAATTCAGTACACGGATGTTTACTCTCTAGTAAGAGCACCTCTTTGGCTATTGATGAAAGAAAAGTTATTTAGAGATAAATACGTGTAGACGTGGCACTTAGGGCCATGGTTTAGTGGTGGACTTGGCAGTGCTGGTGTAGTGGTTGGATTCTGTGATCCCAAAGGTGTTTCCCAGTCTGAAGGATTCTGTGATTCTATTAAAGTTTCCCCAAAGCCTGCATTTAACTATGTAAACAAATGTCATCCAGGGCTTGGCTATTGCTTTATTTACTTATCTGTTGGTGTGTTTGATTCAAGCTAGCTCCATATGGGCTGAAATTATTGTGACCTGTTTGATATTTAATCAACAGCCCATGGCTCTGATCCAGCTTCTTCCAGACAGGCTGCAGAATAATGCAAACCTTGCTCGTTACCATCCCTGGTATTTCTGGCAGAGCACTGAGGCAGGTCAGGAGGATGTGGGTCATTCCAGTGCCAGGTCTGCTTGGAGGTGGGTTGTAGAGCAGCTGCATCTGCCCCGAGGAGGCTGCAAATAAAGAAAATTTAGAGGGAGCTTAGGAAACCTCCTTAGTAATTTTCCTGATGGAAGTAAGAGCTATTACTGCTAATCCATCTTCTCAATACTTACCCAATTGCTACAGGATATGTGTTTGATTTTTTAAAAAAACAAACCAAAACAAAAACCCTGACAGATCTACTGGAGTTATTGTTTTTACAGTCTGCCAAACCATCTGTGAGAATGTGTCATGGTTTATGCTAAGCCATTTGTCATCCTTTTGCTTGATATTATCTGTCCTGGTCTAAATTTCTCAAAATTAATATCTTTGTTGTGGACAGTCTGAGCTATACTGGTCTAAACCCCACCATCATTGCATGTAATTTAATTGCGGTTTAATTCTAAAAATGTTATGAGCCCTTGATCCTGCAACTGTGGAGTTCAGCTGGGTTATTCTCAAGCTTAAAATTAAGCCTATGCTGAAATATTCCATGGCTTGGCAGAGAGCTCAGCCTTGCAAAGTTGCTTCTGGGAAGAGGTTAAAATGAAGGGGGCTATTACATGGAAGAGTATAATTGTATCAAACATGACATATTAATAGTTTTACAGGTTAGGCAGCATTTTTAATGATTTTTAAATGGGTTATGTCAGCTTGTCCTCTTTCTCTTATCCCGGTCAGGGAATGACATGACAGCCTGTGCTGGGTAAAGCAATAATAGCTCACTCACCTTTTCAGTACTTGTTTGGGTTAAAACACACTGTTTTTCTACCTTGCTGCCCTATCTGGAATGTTGGTGTTTTTCACTGAAATGCCTCTTACTGAGCCATCAGTCAGTGTTAAAAATTCATCACATTGCACAGCTGAAGCTCGCCCTGGGGAATAGGTTAGTCTGGGAGGAAACATCCAATTAGCTGAAAAGTGCTACTCATGTGAAGGATAACAAGCAGAAATTGATATGTTGACATCAGCCAAGCTTTCAGCTTTAATATAAAGCTATAAATTGGACATGCAGGTACAATTCCCATTCAGCTGTGTCTCTGGGTATTACAGCACCCCATAATGAACAATGTACCTGCAGGTTTTCCTGGCTGATGGGGCGTAAATGGCAAACACAGTGCTGTACAAATTCATTGTACAGTGAAGCAGAGAATAAATCTGATCTCCTCCCTCTCGAATCAATAGAAGGGGAACTGCAAAGGGAACATACACAAGGCAATGGGAAATCTGTTCTAATTAAATTGACCTTGCAATTGATAGTGGAGCCAGTCCTGCGTTAGGATTTTCTCTGCTATACAACAAGAACTACTGTAAACTGCAACCAGGAGCTAATAAAAACAAACAAACAAAGGTAAAACCCTGACGTGTTCATGATCAGAACAGAAGGCTGGAAATGCCCAAGAACTATCACAGGATTTATGGTGTCTCTAATGTCTTAAATAGTTGATGAAGCTATAAAGTCCAGACTTGTAGAGATTGACCATTTTCCACACATGTTGTATCTTGTTTGCTGGTAAATGTGTTGAGACTTGACTGTGATCTGATGGGTTTCAGAGCGAATGTAGGTAGGGCAGCAGTCATGCCAGCTAGTTTCCATTTTCTTTAATCATTTTCAAGGCTTCCAACAGGGATAACATGAGCATACCCCTAATCTTCCAGTGCCTAAATAATATTATGAACAAGTAATACCAGAGCAAGTGGTGCAGGTGATTATACAGAGCCTGAAATGGCTGCTCAGGGGAATCTCATGTTAAGTCTGGATAACATAATCATGAGTCAGTTCTGCAAAAATCCTTCTGTGTCCCAGAACTGAGTGCAGATTTTAAACTTTGCCTTCTCATGATGTTCTTTAGAGGGGCTTCTTTCCAGCAAGCTGTGCTGTGCTGGACAGGAGGTCAGCTAGGATCACCAGAGGTTTTCTTTGCTGCCAAGAGACTTCTCTGCAAATCATGAAGTGCAGCCACAGATCCAAGCCAGCTGCTAGAGGGGAATATTTGATAGTCTTGTCCACTGCTTTCATGTCTTTTCTTAGCAGAAGGTTTGTTCAGTCCGTTCAGGGATGCCACCACATAGAAGTACTGGTTTATTTCACAGGTAGCTTAAATAATTATAAAAATTCTTGTGCTAAACCAGTTAACAGGACTCCAGTTCTGATCTCAAAGAAGCCTCCTGCTCTCTTGCGCACATTCTGCTTCTTAAGCTTTATTTGATTAAAGTAAAAATAGCTTTAGAGACCTGCTGCGTGATAGCTCTTGTTTTGGGAAGGAGACTCCTGAGTTACTGAGCACACCCATAAACCAGTAGCTGTCCACTTCTGCTGGATGTATCACTAAGTTATTGCCTCTCAAGGGAGAAATTTGAGGATATAAATAACTTTAAAGTTATTTATCTGGGCATATTTGTAATAAAAACAAATGTAAACCGTTCTGAGAATAGAAAGCAGTTATTTTAACTATGGGCTAACTTAAGCTATAAAGTGGCTTGTGTGCTTCCTATGGTGGGTAGTGAAACCTGCCTGGCCACTGGCCAGAGGATCTGCTTGTTTTTGCTTTTCTTTACATGCCTGAAGCTGAAACTTCCTGCGCTGCAGCCGCAAGGAAGGAATGGCAGTGGAGGGTGTGATGGTGGGTTAGAGCAGGCTCTTAGCTGCCTCCCAGCCCTATGTGGCATCTAATGAGCTCCTTCTGTCGTGTGCTGGGTTTGGGGCAGTTTCTGTGGCTCGTGGTGGCAGGGAGAGAAGTTTCTTTGAGAAAACTACAGTCTCAGAAGGGCTGCCATTCCAAAAGATTCTGGAGTGTGTACTTGACCTTAGGTGTCCTTCCTGAATCAAGATGCTTTCCTGGCTGAAAGCCTTGAGAAGAGGGAAGCCAGCAGGTGTTGACAAGCTCTTTGTTCCTTCCCCAGGTCGCCATGGTGGAGGTGCAGCTGGAGGTGCAGTACAAGTACCCCCAGATGCTGCTGATCGCCTTCAGCGCCTGCACAACGGTGCTGGTGGCCGTCCACCTCTTTGCCCTCCTCATCAGCACCTGCATCCTGCCCAACGTGGAGGCCGTGAGTAACATCCACAACCTGAACTCCATCAGCGAGTCCCCCCACGAGCGCATGCATCCCTACATCGAGCTGGCCTGGGGCTTCTCCACCGTCCTGGGAATCCTTCTTTTCCTCGCCGAAGTCGTGCTCCTGTGCTGGATAAAATTCCTGCCAGTGGGCTCCATCCTGAAAAACGAGACCACCAACGTGGAGAAGCCCAGCAGCCACGCAGGGTGGCAGTCAGCACTGGTGTCCACCATCATCATGGTGCCCGTGGGTCTGATTTTTGTCGTCTTCACCATCCACTTCTACCGCTCCTTGGTGCGGCACAAAACGGAGCGGCACAACCGGGAGATCGAGGAGCTCCACAAACTGAAAGTGCAACTGGATGGGCATGACAGAGGCATGCAGGTGGTGTGACAGAGCCTGCACACAGCTCAGAGGGCAGAGAGCAAAATAAAATACCTGGTCTGCTGCTTGGTGAGACGCACCAGGGATGGATTTTCTTGAGGCTTAAATCTGTAAATGCTACTTGCCTGCCATTTCTAGCTGTGGGTTCTTGTGCTGTTCCACGTGCTGGGGGCTCTGCCCTGGTTCTGGTCCCACACACTTGGTACTTAAGTTGACACTGCCGTGGTGTTCAAGGTCCAAACTTTATCTACCTTAACACTGGTAGCCAAAAATCTGTATTTTTTACAAATGCAATATTCCGTTGCCAAAAGTGAAACTACATCGGCTCTCCCAAAAGCCTGTGTGTATGTGTGTGTATTGTGTAGGACCTGTCTTACATGTCAGAACTCCCTGGCTGTCAGTGCAGCCACAATTAACTGGCAGCTCATTCCTAGAGCAGAGCTGATTAATGTGGGTACCTGCAGCTGACTCAAGGACATCCAGGAAAGCACAACAGAAACTGAGAATGTTGATCACCATTGTTCCAAAGCAAGTATTCCATAAATACATAAACAGAAAGAAAACAGCCTTAGTTTTTATGTTCTTTTTCTTGCTATTCTTTACTATATTTTTACAGCTTGGGATGTAGAATTTTGAATTGCAGGAGGCTGGGAGGTTTTCTCGTGCTTTCTTCAGCAGCATCTGTCACCTTAGGTTGAGTAAGTGCCAAGATCATGTGTTTTTTTCCCAATAAGAGGCAAGAGTGCCCAGGGAAGGCTTACAGGTGTTTTAGTTTTAACAAGGACATTCTTAAAACGGAACAGTGACAGGGAATTTAATGAGACAAGACTTTGAAGGACTAACAAAGCAAGTTTCAAGGAGGTAAAGCAGTGACAGCAAGTATTGTAGAAATCTGCCACTGTGTCTTCTTCGTTTGCGCATTGCTGTGATGCCTTTTGCCTGGTTTGCTGGAGAGAACAAGCCCAGTCCTGTGTTATTTCATCATTTGAGGTTTTGGGGTTTTTTTTTTTTTTCTTTTTTTTAATTGACTGTAGCATTTTTCTGTCAGAAATGAATGCTTCCTTCTCCCTCTCTACTAAAGCAGACAACTCCTCTGGTGGAACCTAGAGCTGTCCTGGCGAGCCTGATGAAGCCGGATCTGGCAGGAATGCTGTGTGCCATTAAAGAGCTATCCCTTTCCTTTGAGCTCATTTCTTTTTTCAGCAGCTGAGACAATGACATTTGCATGTCTGTGTTGCTTAGCAAGGGAAGCTTGTAAATTCCATAGCATCCTCGTGGGTGAAAACTTCTGTAAAAAAAAACCAACCCGATTTTATGATATTTGGTAACTTTGTGGAGAGAAAAGAGTGTTTTGCAATCATCAGCTCTTTTAAGGGAAAGTCAGGCTTTCTGACACACAGGGCTGCAAGAAGCATAAGCACATTTTCTTGGCCCTGATCCTGTGCTGGTTTCCTCCTCTGCAAACTCCAAAACTGCAGGTTCAGAATCTCCGAGGCCTTATAGGTTTCTGAAATCATTGAGGATGTTTATAACGTTCTGTTTAACCCTGGGCCCTTATCCCACTGGGATTTGAGAGCTCTGATGGCAGTGTATTACATGTCAGCTTCCCAGAAGGGAGAGTACACGCAAACTCCAGGGCAGCAGGGTGAGACTATCCCAATATTCCTCTCTGACAAGGGCCTTGGGAAACCAACTCTCATCTCTCTTGTTTACATGTGAATGTGAGCATTTCTGAACAAGTTGCTTAGCACTGTGTCTGTGGCTTTCATCTGCTGTTCTTGCTGCAGTTGGCATGTACCATATTGGCTGATGTGCAGCAAAGAAAATCGTCTTTGTGTGCTAAATGACTAATCTGTACTCATGTGCATATGCAAAAAACAAGGAGTGTCCTCCAGGGAGTGGGGTGGTCCTGAAATTCATATGAACTCCCCAGGACTCTGCCCTCACTCCCTTCTCTTTTTACCATAATAAAAATTAAAAGGTTTATACAACAGAATCAGAGTTGAGTTTTCTGCCAAGTGCTACACATGCTGGCTCCTCTACCAACAGAATTTCTGTTAAAAGGCCAGAGCCAGAGCAGATGGGCTGAATCTCTCATCTGTACTTTGACTCTCCTTTAACATCAGTAATAGTAGGTCCTTGTGTGCTGAGAGTCACAGAAGGCTGTCAAGCAAAGTATTGCACCATTTTTGCAATATCTTTAAAAAGCCTCTCCCTGTGCATACAGTGCTGCAAAAGCAATGCAGCTTGCATCATTCATTTATTTTTTTGTGGATATAATAAACTTCATCGAGTTGAGAAAGGCAGCAGAAACTGCGCTTTGATTTTGTAGAATAATTCATTTAGGCTTGGGTGGGATTGCATTCAAGATCAGCCTCAAGGCAGCACATCTGTGACTGGAGAGGGACTACCTTACTCCAGGGACGAGTCTGAGGTACAGTTTGGGATGGTGTCCCAAGGGCAAATGCTCCTAAAACAGAATAATAATACGCTTTCTGGTTTTGCTTGCAGCTGTTTCTTGTGTCTCTCTGGGCACTGAGTTCTCCCTTCCATGAGAAGCTCATGGGGGTATTTTTGATTCTCAAGGTTACCCATCCACCTTCGTGCTGTAACTCCTCTGCCTTCCCAACAAGAGCACTTGCTTTTCTTGCTCCTGCCTCTCTTCCTGCAATTTCTTTACATTTTCACCGCAGTTGGGTCCAGACTTGTGTTGCAGAAATGTTACCTGTGGTACCAGCCACGGGAGTTCATCCATAAAGGAAGGAATAGGAATGTTATAGTTGTCCAGCTGGGTGTTTCTGTGCTACAGCACCAGGAAATCCTCCTTGCTCCTGCTGCTACCCCCGTGGCTGTCAGCAGGATTCCCATCAGTCAAGCCAGCCTTTCCACACTGTCCCAGCAGGGCTGGCAGCTCCCTGTGTCACGTCTGGGTTTGTCTGCCCATGCCTGGCCACGTCTGCCCTGTGCTGTCACCTCTCTGTCGTTCCTGTGCTGTCTGTCGTTCCTGGAGTGTCCCAGGTTTTGTGTGGCTGCAATCCTGCAATGCCTGTACGGAGATGCTTCTCCCAAGGGTTCCACTCTCAGTTGGGGATGTGTGTTGAGGATCTCCCCTTGCTTTCTGTGCCAGCTTTGGGCTCTGAGCTGCTGCAGTCTGGGGTGGCTGCTGCCCTAATTCTCAGCCCCCTTGGGCTGTGCCTCTCTGGACCAGCTATTGCTTTGTTTGAGCTGTTTCTCCAATTTTTTGCATTGGAGCATGGCACAGGGACAGCCATGATCTTGCTTTAGAGTCCTGAGTCTTCCTCTGGATTTTTTTTTTTGGCCAGTTTTTGCCCAGCAGGGAAGTGCTGCTGCAGGAACCCTGCCTGCCCACCCTAAAGCAGGGAAGGAACTCTCAAGGACAAGGGAACAATTTTTTCTGTATCAATCCCGTGCAGCAGCCTTGGTTAGGAGGCAATTCCTCTCTCCCTTTCTGTCTTAGGAGTAAAGAAGGGGCAGGACCGCGAGCTGAAGGGAGCCAGGATCGGGTTCTCCCTTTGCCGTATTCAGTGGCAGCTCTCACTGTGATCTCTCTATTTTTAACATGGCCCCGGGGCAGGGCTGGCTCCCTGTTTCAGTGCAGAGGAGGCTCTCGGGGAGCCTTTGTGACCGTGAGAGATGGAGCAATGTTGGGTTTGAGCGTGTGATGGATGAAAGCCATACCGGGCAGAGGGAGGGCGGCCGTGAGCGCTCGGATACCTGGAAGTGTTTCTGGAGAGCACCGGGGTGGGTGCAGCTGCAGAGAAAACATCCTTCCACACCCTCCTACATCCTCATCTTTCCCTGTCCTTCCACATCCTTCCGTTCCCTGCCTCTGGGATGTGGGGATGGGCAGTCCCAGGTTGTTGCCTCGAGGTTACCTGTGCTGGGCAGGGAGGTGGAGGTGCTCCTCCTGCCTTTCACAATGTGCTTTCTTTTCTTTTCCTGCCTTCAAGCAAGCAAACAAAAGGCCGTGGAGTTTCCC
This sequence comes from Zosterops lateralis, assembly GCF_965231275.1. Taxonomy (NCBI): domain Eukaryota; kingdom Metazoa; phylum Chordata; class Aves; order Passeriformes; family Zosteropidae; genus Zosterops; species Zosterops lateralis. The sequence continues at coordinate 6,492,024 of NC_139779.1, read as the reverse complement.
CGCTGCTGTAGATTCCTTATCTTTTAAATCTCATTGCATCAACTTCTTAGACAGCTTCCTCAACACTCCCTCAAGCTGCAATCAAATTCAGCTGGGCCAGGGGGGATATTTTTCTGATTAACTGACAGGTTCTCTACAGCCATCTCAAAGCAGTTTCAGTAATTAAAATTGACTGGCTGGATTTGAAGAGTATTTCTCTGAATCCCTGTGTGTCCAGCTGGGAACTTGCTTTCTGCCCAGAGGTGTGACAGCCATGAGTTCTAAGGGAAGAAAAAAAATCTGTATTTTAACTTTGCCTATTCTTGTTTTACCTCTGCATGAACAATATTTAATGTGGAACAACAAATGTATCTCAGTTACTGTCCAGCTGTGTGAGAGAAACTGGATAAATTTGCTCAGTTTTGTGCTTTCTGGTGATTTCAGACTGATTTCTTGAAAGGCAGCTCAAGTCCTCCAGCATCCTCTATGGGTTAACTTGGGTTCTGCCTTTTTGAAAAAAAGCTTGGTCAGATATTATCATTCTCCTTTTGCAATGCACAAGGAGATAACAATTAGATGCACTTCCTTTTAATGAGGGTCTGGGCCTTGGCACCAGTTTTACAAGAAGGTTAAGGAGACAAGGAACTCCTAGAACAGGAAGACAATTAAAGTTTGTCTTCTGTTAATAGTATCAGCTTAGTGGACAAAATTACTTTTAAGAGATCATTAAGACATCGTCATACTTTTCTCAGATTTCTATGGTCCTTGACAGTAAATTATTAATGTTTTGTAACACTGCAAAACAAGATTTTCTGGCTTGGGTTGTGGTGGTTTTTTTTGTTTTGTTTTTGGTTGTTTTTTTTTTTTTTTTTTCCCTGGTTTTCTGGCTTTTTAGGCGAGAATGTAGATAAAGTTTTAAGGAGTAACACTGAACAGATGGGTGTGCAATTGCATTTTGATCTAAGGATGATGCCCAAGAGGCTGTTTAACAGGTGAAAAATGTCAAAAGACTGGCACAGCAATGCCTGTGTAGTGACTAGATTAAGTTTTAGACTTCAAAAACAGCAAGAAAAATCCCTCACTTTTTGGCTCAGTATTTAATTATTTGCATTTTTTCACATTTAAGATATCAGCTAGGAAGAGCTGGAATCTTCTGGCAAGAACAGCAGCTTCCTGTATAGTTCAATCAAGGCAGAAAAATTCAGCCATCAAATGCAGAGCAGAAGATGAACTAACACTGTGTAAGTTATTGTGGCAGTGATTCATCAGAATCCATCATCTGCTTTCATTGTGGAGAGAATGGAGCAGCAGGGTTGCACACAGAAAGTGTTTTAGCAGCCTGAAAGCACAATATAAATGTAAAAGGGAGCACTGGAAATTAGGGCCAAGCATTAATGGTAACACTGACTGCTGCAGTGTGGTGAGCAGAGAGCAGATCCATGGAGAGGCTTGGAACTGAAGGGTGAAGAGGATCCAGGTGCAGTGTTTGCTCTCTCTGTGCTGGATTTCCTCCCTGTGTGTCTGTGCCAGGCTGGCAGGCTCCTCCTCCTGCTTGGACAAAGCCCCTCTGCCCCAGCAGCAGCTCCAGGCGCCGTCCTGGGGATATCCCACTCCCAACTGAGCCCTGTGGACACCAGGCTGCAGAAAAGGTGAGGAACAGCTGCTCTTAGAGCACTGCCTGCTTTTGGGAGTGAGCAGTCACAGGATGGGTTGGGTTGGAAGGGACTTTAATGATCATCCAATTCCTACCCCCTGCCATGGGCAGGGACACCTTCCACTAGACCAGGTTGCTCCAACCTGGCCTTGGACACTTCCAGGGATCCAGGGACAGCCACAGCTTCTCTGGACACCCTGTGCCAGGGCCTCCCCACTCTCACAGGGAAGAATTTCTTCCAAATACCTAACCTAGATCTACCCTCTTCCAGTTGCAGCCTATGAGGAATTTCCTGGGACAGAGCTTGCTGTGAGCAGGTGTGGCCTGCCTGTTGTGTGTCTGTGTTTGCAGTGAAGAGGTTCCTTCAGAGGGGATGTGCTGTGACTGCTGGAACTGCTGCTGGAGCTCCTTGAGGACACTCACCAGCCCACCTGGATGGAGGTTTGAAGTTTGGGACTGCCCATGGGAGCCCTGCTGGAATTGGCACTAAACTGAACCTGGCTTGTTGCAGCTCTGGTTTTATCTGTTGGCTTAAACTGATGAAAAAATATCCTGATTGACCCATCTGATTCCTGGTAGCTGTCCTGGGTGAAGAGCTCCCTCCCCTGCAGAAAAGCAGAGGGTAGTGCCTGTGGCAGGAGCAGCAAATCCTGTGCAGTGCTGAGATATCACTGAGGAAGCACTTTTGGGGCAGAACACAGCAGTGCAGGGACACTGAGATCTGTCCCCTTTCCTCGCCGACCAAAGCCAGGCAGCACTGCCTGCTGGTGGCAAGACGGTGTTTTCCTGCTGCAGGTGGGGCTGTGCTGAAGGGCTGTCATGGCACCACGGTGCTTATTAAAGGATCACGCTTCTTCCACAGCACAACTTCGTTTTCAAGAGCACAGAAGTTTGTTCAGAGCAGACAGATGGCCTCAGATCAGCTTCTGCTGCAAATGACTACTTGAATCTTAGGTACGAGGCATGATTCAAAACCTGACTGCTGGAGGTGCCAGGAAAATAAATGATAGCTGCCAGGGTTGCAGTCTGTTGCCCAGCTAATTCCCAAAATCAGGCTCTCGCTACTGAGAGCTGACAGCAGGGTTCAGAGATGACAAATGATCAGAAAATAACACACTCTGTGCAGGCCTTTGGTCTGATCTCTGTCCAAGCCCAAAGAGTCAGCACTGGCCCTCTGCAAATGCTGCTCCTTGGTCCCATAAGATACAGGTCACACATGGAATTTATGATTAATCCTCATTGTTAGAGCACGAATCTTCAGCAAAGGATAATTACTTTAATTAGTTCTCAGTGTTTTGTACTCTCTGGAGAGATACCTGCTTACCTTCACCCCCTGACGCCTGGTCTCTACAGGACCCATCTGAGGTGGGTAAAGGGACAGTTGTACCCCCAGGGCTCAGTGCAACATTCAAACCAATCTGACAGTATCAAGTATGAGCCAGGAAAGCTTAAAATTGTGGCAGGGCTTGGGCTGAAATTGTGTGGCTGTTTGATACTGTTTAATGTTGCTAACTTTCCTGGGTTCACTAAAGTGTTTAGGAACTGGTTGTTTGAAGGGTTTTTTTGTTGCAACAGAAGTAACGGATACAACATCTCATTTCTGACTTTGCCTAAAACATTTCCCAGGAGGTTTTGAAGCTCACCCCTTTTACTTGTTTGTCCAATTTTCCTTTTATTGAATTTATCTCTGCACACACCTGGTTCCATACACCCACCTCAGAAACAAACCGAGTCACACAAATTCCACACCTCACTTTACGCCTCTCCCAACAAAACTCAACCTCTCGCTCACACGGGTCTCCCTTGGAAGGAAAGAGCGATTTGTAGCAGTTCTTTGCCCAGTTCCTCGTGCCTCCCCCCGGCGCTGAACTCGGCAGAGAGCTCCCTGAAGGTGATGCAGACGCGGCGGTGCTGGATGTGCCTGCGGTGGATGCCGTGCTTCCACTTGTACCGGGCATCGCCGTGCAGCACCACCAGCGACCTCTGGGGCAGGAGGATGGCCACGCTCACTTCCTTCCCCGGAACCAGCCTCGGGGACAAAGAGCAATCGGTTCCCTCTTCTCCTGAATTTCTGCACGCTGATGTCTGCACGAAAGGTGCGGGGGGATTTAATTCCTCCTCACTGGAAATGGGAAATAATCGGATGGTGTCCTCTGAATCGCAGGACATGGAGAGCACAGTTTTTGAGAGCAGGTTCAGGCTGACCAGGCGCTCCCCCCAGAGCCACCAGTCATCAAAGTGGGGGTCGATGGCAGAGCCCCTCTCTGGTCTGTAGTCCAGGTTACACTGTTCCACAGGCAAGAAACCACTGAGCACAGCACAGGCCTTCATCTGTGCCACGATCTTCCTGCTGAAACCTGGCAAGCCAGTAAAGCTGCCAGCTTTCAGCCTTTGTTTCTTGAAGTTCACTTTGGGTCCATAGTCCTGTTGGAAAAGCAGAGGGAGGGAAAAAGCTAGTGTAAAGGAAAAATCTAGGACAAGTCTTTTTGGAGAGGCTGTTCCTGCTGAGTTCTGTGCTCATCTCTTCCAGTGACCTGCTTGCCAGGTTGCAAAAGGACTCAGTGAATCTACATTAATCTCTCTGGATTTATAAAGTGAAACCAAATCTGAGCACCCACTTCTTCCCCTTGGAGATTGTGTGAACTTTAATGCTTGAACACACACCATCCAATACTGTTTGTTGTAACTATCGTGTATTTTTGCAAGAAGTTGATTTTAATTACAGGTAATTCTTGCCATTGATTTCAGGAAAAGCTTTCAAAGGAAACACTTAATGGAATGTCTCAATATTTTGGGTTTTAACTGAAAACAGCTTTCCTTTTCCAGAGGGATCTAAGATCAGATGTGTTTCTAAAGTCGAACCTGTTTCTTTCGGCCAGACTGTGATGGTTTCCAGTCATCTCGATCCATCAGTTCCACTATCTCACACTCTTCATCTTCACTAATGAACTCCTCCACCAGGAACACCCCTGGAAAAGGAAATGCCCAGCCAGCAAATTCTGAGTGCTCATTTCCTTTAGCTAAGCCTGTTGCTGGACAATAAGTGAAATTATCTTCTCCCTGTGGAAATATCAACCGTAAAGAAAAGAAAAGCAATAACATATTTCCTTTATTTACCCCTTCAACCTTGGTATTGCAGCATGAAAACTGTACAGTATTCTTGCAGACAGGAGAAATGTTACAGCTGCTTTTGGGGAACAACTATTCCCTGCTCTTTTTTTTTTTTTTTTCTTTTTTTTTTTTTTTTTTTTTTTTTTTCAGCTGCAGCATCACTGTGCTGCTTGCTTGAAGCCACTTGTCTTTCCTATTGATGTCTTTATCCTGGAAAGGCAGGGAAGAACCGATGATCCCCCGGGCCACCGGGTACAAGGAGATTAATGGTGGGTGTTGCTGCAGAGATACGGTTTGCCACAGCAATAAATGTTGAATGGGGGGAAGTTGATGAAAATCGCGCAGGCCACGAGGCTAAGCTGTAACAAATGAATAGGAATGTAACGCGTGAGGCTCAGGTGAGCTCCGGCTCGGCTTCCGAGGGGAACGATTCAGGATCCGCGGGGGAGCGGCCGCCGGGAGGGCTCGGCCTTGTCCCCGCCGTGTGACCCGCGGCCCCCCCGGGCTGCCGGCCCCGCTCCGGGCACGGGGGTCCCGCTCCGGGCACGGGGGTCCCGCAGCCGCCCCGCCTCGAGGGGCCCGGCCCGCGCCCCCCGCCGCCCCCCGGCTCCTCCCGCCGCCCCGCCCCACCGCCCGCCCCCTCCCCGGTACCTGCGGGGGCGGAGCGGCCGGCGCGGGCCCCTCGCAGAGCAGGCAGGAGCGGATCCCCTTGCAGCCGCAGCCCGGTCCTCCCCCGCCGCCCGCCGCCTGCATCCCGCCGGCTGCGCCGAGGAGGCGCCCCCCGCTCCCGCTCCTCCTCCTCCTCCTCCCGCCCTTCCTTCCTCCCCGGCTCTTTTTCCTCCTCCCGGGCCGCTTCCAGGTGAGGGCAGCGGGGCTGGGCGCAGGCCGCGCGGGCGGGCGGCGAGGGTGGAGAGGGGGGGTGCGGGCGGACTCGCGCTCCCAGCAGCCCCCGCGGCGCGCCCGGGCCCAGCGCCGCTGTTGGGCGCCGCGGGGGACGCTGGGAGTTGTAGGCACGGCGCACGCCCCCGGGGGCGCCTCAGGCCGTGGCCGGCGACGGTCCCTCGCGGTGTTCGGTGTCCGGAGGCGGCGGTGACGGGCGAGGCCTCGGGCCGGGGCCGCACCTGCCCCGCCCGGCTCGGTCCGGCCCTGCCCACGGGCGGAGCCGCGGCCTGTGCCCGCAGCCGGTGACACCCCGCGGGCCGGAGGCCTCCGCAGCGTGTGCGGACACCGCGCCATCCCCGGCCTTGTCCCCGCCGGGGCAGCGCCTCCCGGGGCAGCGCCGGGCCGGGCGGTGCAGGGCAGCTCCAAGCGAACACCTGCAGGTCAGGGGGATGCCCGGCTGTGGGGCTCCATCCCCAGAGCTGCGGTGGGGCAGGAGGGGTCAGTTCCCAGTGAAGGATCCCCGGGCTCAGCAGCCCCCGGGGTAACCGGCCGTACCCTCTGCAGCATCGCCGCGACACTGTGGGGATGGGACATGCCGTGTGTGGCCTTCCCCGCGGCTCCTGCAGTGTCACAGCTGTGCCTGGGGTGTCAGCGTGCCAAAGAGAGGGCACTGGGAGCATCCACAGCCACTGGTGTCACGTTTTTATTATGGGCACCGCATCTGAGGGAGGTTTGGTGGGATCAGCCTGACCCTGTGGTTTGGCTCGCGGCGAGAGCTCTGTCGATTGAAGGATCAAATCCCAAACAGCTGCTGTTCAAACTGGTTTTTTCAGTTCAGCTCTTCGTGCTTGTATGCAATATTTCAGTGTGTCCAATATTGCCGTGCCCCGTTGCTGGTCACACACACAATGCTGCAGGTGCTGGAGGTGTGGGGCTGCTGGAACCAAAGCCCAGGACAGCTCAGTGCCCCGTGTGCTCCTCACCATGTGCTGGGGTGGCGTTTAGGCAGTGTTGATCTACCACAGAAAGACAGGAGCGAGCCTGGCCTTGGAGCTCTGTTCTCTTTTATTCCTCTCTCTTGCAATCTGTGTCAGGAAGAGCGGGAAGCCCTGAACCAGTCAATTCATGGAGCTCTTTTGGCCCTGTCAGCATTGTTATTCCAAATATCAGCATATCCCTCTGTGTGTGTGCATACTGAAACACCAGTTAATCACCAACAAGACAGAGAACGCTGTTGAATTTTTTTTTTCTTTCATGAGGAAACAATGTCCTTGATTGATGTGTGTTTAAATTTCTGCTGATTAATTCAGCTTTCCAAAATTTTTGGGAATTTGGAAGTCGTCAGCCAAGAGTCTGTCCAGCTGGTCAGGCCGGTGAGCGCAGTGTCACTTTCCTGGGAGAAAAACTTTCACAGCAGGTGTATTGACTCTAACTGCTGCTTTTTGTTTGAAAGAGTGTTGGAAATACTGGAGCAGGGCCCAGGAGAGGCACAAACAGGTACCTGTGATGCTGTCCTGGTCCTGAGTGCCGTCACTCAGGGACAGCTTTCACCTGCAGCAAGTCTGTCATTCCAATAGCCAGGGGATGTATCCCTGTTGTGTGGGAGATGGATTGGATCAGCGTGCTGGGAGCCTGTGCCCAATCTAATAATAATCTCTGCCATGTTCATTTCAACCAAGTAATAAAGGTGACTTCCTACTGTCCTGGGTTGCAGTGTAGGATGTACACAAAGTATTTATTCTATCACCATCCTCATGAACTGATGAAACCAGGTGGGCTAGTGTTTTCCCAAGCCCCTGCCTCTTCTGCTGATGGCCTTTGGGAGTGTTTCCTGCTAATGGCCCATTAACACCTTTGGGGTGTCTCCTGCTAATGGCCCATGAGTCACAGGGAACTCCCTCCAGGGGTTATCTCTGTTAATGGGCCATCAAGGACTCATTTCACACTCCTCATCCCACTGTGAGATGCTCCGCCCAGGGGGAGGAGCCAAGCATTCTCACCTGGATATAAGCTGGTATGTGGGACAGTGCAAGGGCACTTACCCACTGGATTCCCAGAGGAGCAGAGCTCCCAGACCTTTCTGTGGGATCACTGCTTCAGGAAGAGCCCCTCACCTGGACTGCTCCCACCACCCTGCTCAGGTTGTATTCTGACTCTGTCAGTGGTCCTTTGTGTTATTGCATTTATTTTATTTTACTTTTACCTTTTTACCTTTCTTCTTATTAAATTATATCTCTGACTTGGAGCCTCTCACTCGCTTTGCTTTCAAACCACAACACTACACAGCAGAAAATCAGTAGATAACCTCATATTTTTTTTTTTCCTTCTCTTGGAGCTGGTGAAAGCATTTCCTCTTATTCCTATTTGTTTTATCAGGAAGGTAACCAGAAGACATCCTGCAGCTGACTGTTTAGTGATTCCAGCAGAGAGGTGGAGATTAAAAATGTCAAAAATTACTACAGAACTTCTTTTGGAGAGAGCAGTCCCAAGATCTACGAGGCTCCGAAAGATTGAGACGCTGAAGTAAGTGCAGACAGGCCCATGGAAAATTCCAGATCAATTCAACCTGGCAATGTCTTTTTGTCTGTCTTTCTTCCCCTAAACATTTTCTGCTTAAGAACAGAGAGTTTCAAAGCACAGACTTGAGAGGGCATTCTCAGGGCAGGGTCAGTGAGCAATGGTGGCACTACATTCACCTGTTTTTTGCAATTTCTGTTGTATATTTGCTGCCATTCTTTCTGTGAAACTGCTAAAGGCTGGATCCTGATTTCCTAACCCCAACGTATCTTCCCTGCCCAAAAAGCCCTTGCATCTTTGCTAGTAATTGCCTAATGTGAATAAGAGAATCTTCCAGCATGGATTTCAGAGGGTTTTTAAAGTATTTTTGGCATTATTTCCCTTCCATTTTCCTCTCCCTCTGTCATGTTTCATCTCTTCTAAATCCAGTTATCCTACTACCTCAAACATTGCAGAGGGAGAGAATAAACTCTGAATCACTTAAAAAACACTAAAAACAGTTTTGTCACTCAGGTCCTTAACAGAGGACGTTGCAAGTATGTGTCTTTCCAAATGTTTAACACAGTGGAATTCTGCTGTTCCAGAGCTGACCAATCCAAGTGGCCCATCTGGCCAGTTTCTGGCTGACACTTTTGTTGGTTTTGTTGCTGATGTCAGAGGGTTTGGGTTTCACATGTACTCTTTAAAGTTATTTCTTTCAGTTTGGTTTGTGCTAAAGTAATTGTTTTTAGTGAGAAACCCACTTGTTTCTCTGAGGAGTATCAGCTGCAGTTATCTGGGTAACAGAGTGATGGGGAGATGTTTGAAACTGTGGATTTTTGGGGCTTTCTCCATGCAGCTTCATACTGTGATGTTGATGGGTTGTATTTCAGAAAGTCTATTTGGGGAACACCATTGAGGGGGTTTTTTTTTTTCCCAAAAGGACACCACAGCCACAGCTCTTCAGCCAGCTGGATTGTCCTCAACCTTTCTTACCAGCTCTGACTGGCTGGTTACACTTCTGAGATGGCAAGTGAAGGAGAAAGGATCTTGCTTTCTGGATTTATTTGTCTCGTTTATTCACACTTCATTAACATCCAGAAGCCTATTGTTCTTAACTAGTCATTAGAGACAGAGATTCTGTTTGTTAGAGGAACTCAAGCTTGTGCCCTCAAGAGATGTTGGCAGCCAGGACAGGAATCTCCCTTTGGAGCTCAGCTAAATGATCTAACCAAATATAAATGACTCTGCTTATAGTATGCAGTTTTCACTTTCTTACAGAGAAGGGATATTTCTTTTCCCCTCACCAATATTGTACCACTTCTTCTTTCAGGACAGAGTTCTTCTGTTTTGGTGGCAGTCTTGGGATTTTGTTAGGTGAATTTCTACGTTTACCTTTGGAAGCTTTTGCAGCAAATCTCACTGTAAAAGAAATGGAAAAATCACTTTTTTGTCAAGTTAATTCTTTCAAAACAGCCAAATTATTTAGGGACACGCTCTGCACTTGGCCTGAACTGAAATAATGAGTGTAGTGCATTCTATGGACAGGATAGACTGAGGGTGTAGTGTCTTGAATTGCCACAGCTTGTCTTGTTGAATCAACATTGAACAGGAATAAAATACCAAACCTTTTAGAGGTGTAGTAATCTTTTCTATAAAATAAGAACTTTTCTGGTGTTTTCCTGCTCCCAGCCAGCTCAGTTGCCCCTAGGAGAATATCTGAATTGCAGGTTAATTGTGACTTTGGCAGACCTGAGTCTCTGATGGTGGCTGTTAGCTCAGGCACATCAGCTATCCCACAGTGTGCTCACAATCTAGAATGCTGCCACCAGAAAAAAGCAGGTTTGGTCGGTTGTATCCACTGAGTTGTCCTGGACTGAGGTGCCACAAGATGTCTATGCTATGAAATCAGCATTTGTTCTTCCAGTGAGCTGCAGATTCTTCATGGGTTGTTTTGTTGTTGTTGTTGTTTTCAGCCTGTCCAAGCTGCAGTTGAAGACTGGAGATTTAGACCCACGCTTGTTTTCCCGCCTGAGGCACCTGCAGAAACTTGATCTCTCCGATAATTTACTGGACAAATTTCCCAACAGCCTAACCCTCCCCGATCTGCGTGTCCTGAACTGCAACAATAACAAGCTGGAAGATGTAACTGCCCTGAAACAGTTCCCTCTGCTCGAGGAGCTGACCTACGAGAACAATGTGTACTTGACAGTGAGTTACCCCCCTCCTTCCATTAAACACAGAGGCAAACAAACAGCACTTGTGCAAAGTTCTTATATATTGTTCTTGGGCAGCAAGTGCTAGGGCATTTGAGAAAGCAGCCAGCCTTTGTGTGGTATTTAACCACTTCGTGCCACTATTTCTTAATCTGCAGAAATGACTTGCCCAAAACCACTCAGATATTAAAATCTGTGTCTTGAACTCCTGATTCTCTTGGTCAAAGTCCTGTCTTAGGTGGCTTATCAGGTATGATATCTTATGCTCATGCTGGTGTAAAATACAGTAATGACTGTGTAGAGGTGTCCTTAGAGAAACAGAGAATCACAGAATGGTTTGGATTGGAAGGGACCTTAATGCTCATCTTGTTCCACCCCCTGCCATGGGCAGGGACATCTTCCTTGCTCAGAATCCCATCCACTCTGGTCTTAAACACTCCCAGAGATGGGGCAGCTACAGCTCCTCTGGGCAACCTGTGCCTGTGTTTCACCACCCTCACAGTAAAGAGTTTTTTCCTAATATCTAATGCTATTTTTTATTTCCTAATATCCATGTTAGTTTTAGTGCCCTCTAGAAAAGTAGACTGGATCCTCAGATGAGAGTTTAAACTTGGTGATTAGTCTGGTTTAGGTTTTGACTTCTCCCAAGAGGATCTGCTGACTGTACAAGGCAAACGTCCAAAACTGATTTTACTTGTGCTGTAAACTGGCATCAGCCACTCACCATCCCCACTTGCTTATTTGCTGTTGCACACTGGCAGTTTGTGTGTGGCTGTATGGTGAACTGTCTGAATTAAAATGCATCTGACCCTAGGAAATCCTGCTGGAATTCCTTGGCTGGAGGCAGGACAGGCCTCCCCCTGTGTGAGAGTTCAGGGACATGAACAGAGCTCCCAGCCTTGCACTCAGGCCCAGCAGATGAGCAGTTACACAGCCCCCACCATGTGCTGGATGTTAGCACTGCCTGAGGGCTGGGCAGCTCTGTCTGCAGTTTAAGATCCCAACTCATAGAGGACATTAATTCACACCTAAAATGTGAGATTCGAGTTGAAAATCCTGAGGAGATTTTGTGAAATGGCTTTTCCTTACTAAATATATCCTTCTTATATATGCGGCATTTTAATCAAGGACTAAATGCAAAGCAAGTACCACATATACAAGTTTTATAGCCCCAATGTTTTCTCTTTCCAGCTCAATGATGACTACAAAGTGATATTTCTTTTGCAAAATCTTCGTCTGCTCAATGGCAAGGACATAACCAAACTGGCCAACCAAGTGAGGCGTGTCAACAGCCGTAAGCTCACCAGCAAGGTAAGGTGTGGGATATTTCCTTAACCTCTAAACACCTCAGAAACAATTAAATCCTGTGCTCAGGCAGAGCTGCAAACAAGCTTCAAGTGGTTTGCAATATCTGTGGTATGATCTGAGCCCAGCCTGCAGACTGGGCCACCCAGGAAATGTGTTACTGCTGCTTTCTCTGGTCACTGCTGGCATCTGCTCTTCGTGTTCTATGCAGCCAATTTGCCTTTGGTTTAAGTAGCAGGAGCAGGGCCAACCAGGTCTGTGTCTGATCCTGTAGTTTTTCAGGTCACTCTGATCATCATTCAGGAATGGGAGAAGCCAGGTGCTGCCAGAACAGCTGTAAACACCTCCCCATCTAATTTAAGTTACTGTCCAGGCCCCAGGAATGCGGAGCCCAAAACCAAGCTCAGGATAATCTTGCTTTTTCCAGCACACACCAGGAACAAGGATTTGTTTTTTCTTCTTTAGCTGTGAATGTTTAGAACTCTGTTTTCACTCATTTTTCTACACAATTTAGGTCCTGACAGATTGGCCCCACAAGGCATCATTGTGATCTTGAGCAAAATTATTGTTCAGTTATGAAAAAGGTTTGGTTGGCTGCTTGTTTTTGTGAATTACTGCTCTTACCATTTGTATTCTAGTTAATTGATCTTCTTAATTCCATCTGTGTAACAGTGGAGGAAAAATCAAATACTGAAAACTGGGATGAATTGTGCTGAGTGTTGTCTGTGTAAAACCTGTGAACCTCAAAGGAACTCTGTGAGGGCTGCTCAGCCTCTGTTCCCAGACAACTGATCATGGTTGGCTGTTTAATGAGACTCCAAACTCTCCCCTGTGCTGTTCTTTTTGGTGTCTGTGCCCTGAAGCCTTTCCCTGATGTTACTTGCATCTGCCTGCCCAGTTCTTAGTCCTGTGTCCCAATGTAAAAATGTCTGTTGGGTCCAAATGCTGATGGATCTGTAACTGCCCACCAGAAACTCCAATGGGAAACTGCTGGCAGATGAGCATCCTGTAGGTGAGCAGCCTTTTGGAGTCCAGGTATCTCTCTAAATGGGTCCATGCTGACAGTGTCAGCTTAAGCACACTCAGTCCAGCTTGGTACAGAGGAACTGACTTTCTCATTAGCTGAAGTGGTCATTTCAACATGAATAAATGAATTTAAATGGTGCTGTGATGTAGGGTGCAGCACTCGGGGCTGGCCACTTCTTAAATGCTTTCACAAGTTCTCTTGTGCTTTTCTGTTGAATAAACTCAGTCTTTCTGCCTAGGTTACTGCTCACTGGGAAAAATTCTTCCGTGACCAGCTCCCTGAGAAATACACACCTGAGCAGGTGAAGTCCATCAAGAAGAAGTTCCTGAAGTCAGTACAGACCAATGTGGTGTATGGGCCCAGCTCACTCAGCGAGTTCACCCGCTGGCGGGTAGGTCACATCCCACTCGCCCTCCTGCTCTCCTGCTTCTGCATGGACTGGATTAAAACACTCCAGGGATTTGGGTGCTCTTGCTGACAAGTGGTATAACTTTTTCTCTTTCTTCACTGCTTTGTTAAGCAGTTACAGAAGCACCAGGACTAAACGTGCACCAAGTTGAAATGACTGTCATTAAATGTTGTTTTTTAATTCATAAGCAGTAATGATACTTGTACTAGTTAATCAGACTGCAGTATCCTTAATACTTAATTATTTGCAAATTAGTTTAATGGCAACCTTTACTCTTGAAGAAAGAGAAAGGATAATGACAGTAGTTGCTCCTAGTGGGGAAATACACCATTTAGTTTGTAATGTTTGTTTTATTTGTGTGTTCATACACACAATTGAGACTTCCATCTCTCCTTTGTCTTGTTTTATTGCTGTGCTGTTGTTTCCACAGCTGTGTACTCTGCCCACAACAAAGTGAAGTTCTTGGGTCATGTAATATCAGCTGGGGACTCCTCCACCACTTGTGAAGAATATTGGGAGCAGATATTTAAAACTCAGCAAAGCAGTTCTTTGTGCCATGGCACATCAGACCTTTTCATGCTGTGGCTTTTTTGTCTTCTTTTTTTCTTTTTTTAACATATCCACATATTTGCTTCTCAGGTGAAAATGATTGCAGAAGAGTTTCTGGCATACTCACTAGGTCTGGAGTTAAACTCTGATTCTGAACCAGAGGAAAAGACTGATGAGAATGAAGAAGAAAGCACAGAAAGCCCCAGGGAAGCTGCAGAAGACGTGGCTCAGGTAGGTGATTTTTCCAGTTACATTAGCAATGTTCTTTCTGTTTCCTGGGAATTCAGCAGCTCTTGTCAGTTCACATTTATGACCCTTTGGTAACCACAGGGGCAGTTTCAGGCTCCAGCCTGTATCCGACAGCTCAGGCTTCTTCTTCACAGCCAGACTGAAGCATTCCCAGAAATGTGAAGGTCGAGTTGCTCCCTCTGAGAGTTTCCGTTCTCATAGGGAACCAAAAACATTTCATGAGTGCAGTCCTACTCAGCCTACCTCTCCTCTAGGCAGGGATATTTTAATTAGAGACCTGAGCTGATGCCTGGCCAGACTCTGCTTGGAAATGGCTGCAGACTGCATCCCTGTGGTGCATAGGCCAGATTTGTTTTTCCACATCGTATGTAAATTGCAAATAACTGAGATAGGGGAAGGGAGCTGAAAATGAGGCTGGCTGCATGGTTTTCATTAGCTTCTGCCTCTAGGAACCCTGCAGCTCTGGGCTGTCTGATTCCTGGAACCAGTCTGTAACTGTGGGAGGGTATATGCATTTTGAATAATTAATATCTTTGACTTACAAATCATCTGCACATCTTGGGGAAGCTAAAAGCCTTCTGCAGAACCTGACAACATGACAACATACCTTATAGGTCACAGTAACACCCAGCAAGAGGAAAAGAAATCATTCAAAATCAAGTCCTGGAAACAAAAGGTCCAAGACCCAGGCAAACACCGAGGAGGAGGCTGCAGTTAATCCCAAAAAATCCAGTCATGTGGAGGATGATCCAGCTCCTGATAAACCAAGAACATCAAACCAACCAGCCAAGGAGGCAACAACCCCTGAGCAGGGAGCTGAAGGGACACAGAAGAATGGAGAGCAGTTTCCCAAGGGGCAAAGCAACAGAAGATCCAGCCAGATGACAGGGGAACAGAAGAGCCAGGAGCAGGACAATGGTGTGGTTGCCTTGACCCCCGTGAAGAATTCCAAGCGCAAGGTATGTCCATCAGCCCCCCTGGGACTGGCTTTGGGCCTCTTGGTTTATAATGGGAGGAGCTGCCTTCAGGTTTCTTCAGAGCTCTGCACAGCTTGGAGCTCATAGTTGGCCAAATATATTGTGAGTTTTGGTTTGGTTTTGTTTTTTTTTTTTTTGTCATTGTTTTAAATCTCTCAGAGGCATCAAGGGAGAGAAGGGACCCCCCCAGGAGACCCCAGTGGATCCCCTCTGGGGGATGGATGGACCAGCACTCCAAGGTGGTACACTGGAAGCCTGTGCTTAAAAATGGGACTGGCAAGCCTTGCTCTCAGCTCAAACCAGTGGCTGCATGGGGAAAGGTGTTTCCCCCTCAGCTCAGGCCAGTGGGGATCTAAAGGGTTTTTCATGTTTCTCTGCTGTAGGAAATGGGGTTCACTGCTTGGGTCTGCTGGGCACATCTTTGCTAAACAGTTCCCTGCTGCTTTAGGAGTCTTGAGCATTGTGGCACCTCAGTCTCTCCTGTTCTCCATAGCACAGAAGGGCTGAAAAACACTTGAGTTTAACTCAGATTGCTGTGTTCAGTAGAGGGTTCTGTCAAGGCAATCACAGGCAAACCGTGTCAGGGGAATGAATTTTCTAAATGTGGATGGTTTATTGTAGGAGGATGTCAGTGCAGAGCCATTGCATTTTCTTCAGTGTCACAGTAAAGGCAACAGCCGCGAGGATTTTAAAACGCAGCTCTGGTCCTGTGTCTTCGAGCCAGTGCTAGACTCTGGAGCCAGGAAAGGTGAGCTCTTAAAGAGGTTTGCAGGATTCCCAGAACCACCTGGCTCTGGAATCCCAGCGGACTCCGTGCCTTAGACCCCTGCTCCTTTGAGCCGTAGTCTCCGTTGTCAGGAAGAGACTTGCTTACATATTTCTCCTTTGACTTTGAAAACAGGAGACTGGGAGAGCACCAGGCAGTGATAAGCTGCAGTCTTCATGTGTTATCCCTGAACCTGGGAACTTCTCACTCATTATTTTCCTCTTTCAGATCCCATTGTGAGCTCCTCCAGAACTGTGGCAACCTGTGGAGGGGAATCTGTCTGTCTGATTGATTGTGAGACAGGAACAGTGCTGAAAAAGTATAAAGTGGCTACAGAGGTGGGTCACAAGTGGGAAGGGTAAGCATTGAATGGGAATACCACAATCTGCAATAATTATACAGATGCATGACAGATATTACGAAGAGGTCTGAAAGTGTTAGTGTGGACAGATGTTAAGATGAGGATAGATAATAAACATTGCTTGCTTATCCTTTTAGCCTGGTTTGGGTTTATTTTTTTATTAGTTTAGATTAGCCTGCCAGTCCTCAAACAAGTGTGTCTGGCTGCTGAGCCTGCTTGACAGTACAGAAGAATAAACATCCTCTTTTATGTAGTTTATGCTCTTCTGAGAGCTGTTTTGAGTTTCGATGCTCCATCTTAAATAGTCTGTCATTTCACCTGAGTAGCACTTGTGACAGTTGTCTTTTCTCTGAGCTAACAGCCACCACCCTGCTGGCTGTTCTCTGTCACCCCAGTCCTGTTTTCCTTCTGTCCCAGGAGTTCTTCAGCGTTGCATGGACAACCCTGACGATGGTGATCAGCGACAGCCGCAAGAAGGCTCACAACATCCTGGCAGCTGCAGGGAGGAGAGGGATTGTCAAACTGATCCACGTGGCAGCTGACTTCTGCTACGGAGAGATAAAGGCTCACAAAAAGCCCATTGCTACTGTCTGCTTCAGCCCAACCCAAGAGACCCACCTCTTCAGTAAGTCTGCTTCAGAATCCCTGGGTTTAGTCTGCTGTGGAAAAGTCAGGGCTTCCTTAACCGGGGGAATTGTCACTGGGGCAGGGACACAGGAACAAAAGGCAGGGACAGGCATTACGGAGAGAACATTGTTACTCTCCTGTGGCAGCAATCTCCAGCAGGAACAGCTTGTTTCAGCCAGAGCCTGGCTCTTTAGCTGAGGTGCAGCAGCTCCTGATTCTCCCTTGGTGGCTCTCAGGGTGGCTGTCACACACACATTAGCCACAAACAAGCCCAGTCGTGGACTGTTCCACAGGGATGAGTAAGAAGAATGGCAGAGCAGGCAGCGGCAGGGCTCTCCTCCAGCACAGCAGCCTATTATGGACTGTTGGGTTTCATTTTATCCAACAATGTGCTTAATTGATTTTTTTTTTTTTTTATGTGAGTTCTATGCCTTGTCAGAGATTTCTATTCAGGTCCTGATGTCAAGCAGAGTTTGTCACACACAGTAGAGCCCATGGAGGCTGTGGCTCATGGACTGGCAATGAACCATCATGTTACAAATTGCAACTGCATTGTCAGGCTGTACAGTGAGCTGGTACAGAGCCATTCAGGCTACACTTGCACCCCACAGCACATTGTTTCCCTTGCCTAAAATTACCCACATCCTGGAGTGGTTAGAGTGCTACATGGAACATTAAAAGTGGAATTTTTGTAAGAATAGGGGGTGCTTTTGAAGAAGAAGCTCAGGAGTGCCAAAAACAGAGGCAGAGAAAAGGATAAGGAGGGTGATAGAAGGAATAAGGAGGTTGGAGCCACATAATGGTGTGGACAGCAAGATATGTTATATTTCATAGAAATATTTAGAGTAATAAAGGGAGATTCTTTGCATCCTTTTTTGGGAGGGAACACCAACAAACTCTGAGTTTGAGGCCTGCCATCTGATGAGGGTCCAGATTACTCAGAGTAATCTATTAGAACTGTTTCTGCTTCCAGTGTATCAGCTTGGTGACGTGTCTCTCACCCTTTGTCAGTGCCTAACTTTCCCAATGGGAGCTGTTGTGGATGTGAACACAGTAAGCCATGGATATGTGGAATGAAGTGGTGTCTGCCTGAGAGTAGAGGTTGGAGCTCATCTTTTAGATTCTACTAGAAGCCCTGACCAGAAATGAGCTCAGAGGGCCACTAACTAAAGACCTTGTGAAGCCACAACTCAGTAATGGACACCAGGAAACAAACTTTGTTTTATCTGCCCCTGTTAGAGCCCAGGATAAGGACACAAAGTACTGACTGTGCATGTGTGACAGTGGCTGGGAAGTGCCGGGCCAGGAGCCTCGGGGATGCTGCTGTGCTTTAATGAGCTCTCTGGAGCCCCAGAGGGTGACTGTGACTCAGGCAGAACTGCCAGCTAGCACGAGAAGAGCCAGATGAGCAGCAGTGTCACTACCTGCTTCTCTTCTGTGTCCCACAGCTGCATCCTATGACAAGCGAATTGCACTCTGGGATATTGGGATTCCAGACTGTGACTACAATTTCAAAGCAAGGTAAAGGTTCAAAAACCAGATGTGGCCAGTCCAAGAGCCTGTAACTATCACAGCACCACTTAACTGCTTGTTCTCTGCTTTTTCTTAGCCAGCTGCTGGTGCTGGAAACAGCCTCCATCCCCCTACGGATTGCCCTGGTCCCCACCTGCCCGGAGCAGTACCTGCTGGCAGGCTGTGAAAATGGCTGCTTTGCCTGGAACATAAAACTGGATAAGGGACAAAAAAGCAGGTGAGAACCATAAGCTGGGGGTGTGCATTTGCTTTCCATAACAATGAAGGGATAGTCCTAGCAAAAGGCTTGATTTCTGAGGAGGTCTGAGCAAAAGCAGCACGTCCTACCAAACTTAAATCATCTTCCCCTTCGCAAGAGTGGCCAAAAAAATTAGGAGCATGATGTTCAAGGACTGTTCAGAGCTTGTATTAAAGCTGCAGTCTGCAGGCATTGCAGGCTGCTTTGTAGGAAGGCTGGCAGGAGTGTAATCCAATACCCCAAAACTTAAGGGTGTGTCATCTCCAGGTAGTGTAACGGAGTGTAAATTTTTGGATTGATTTCCAGTCTCACAGTGAGGCCTCCCCTGCCCCTGGTACGTGAGGTAACCCAGGAAACTGGCACCCTGTGGGAGCTCAGGACAAAATTATGAGGAAGAAGCAAGTAAAGTCATGCCATGCTGACAAATATCCTGATGCCTGTAAAAGAGATGGAGTGAAGCAGCAATCTCTTGAGCAAACAGGCTTCTGCTGTATTAATAAACCCAGGTGACCTAAAGTGTAAATTCAAGTGGGAATTCACCTGAGCTTGGCAAGAGACTCACTAACACACAAATTTCCTTCTGGGCTCAGCAGCTGGGTGCCCTTTCACTGCTGGCTGTTCAGGACTTGGCTCATTTCACCCTTCCCCCTGCTCTAGGCCTTTTGAAGCCATATTCCAGTTTCCTGATGAGGAAAGCATGACAACATCTCACAGGGTTGATGGTTTGGCTTTTCTCAATGATGATGTCGTTGGTGAGTATAAACACAACAGCACAATCCCGAAAACAGTGGGGCACTTCAGCATGTGCAGGGTGAAGCCAGCATGACAAGCAGAGGGGTGGAAAGGGATGTGACAACCTCTTGAGCTTTGGGGGGGCTGCACAGGATGG
This sequence comes from Zosterops lateralis, assembly GCF_965231275.1. Classification (NCBI taxonomy): domain Eukaryota; kingdom Metazoa; phylum Chordata; class Aves; order Passeriformes; family Zosteropidae; genus Zosterops; species Zosterops lateralis. The sequence continues at coordinate 6,472,756 of NC_139779.1, read as the reverse complement.
AATTGTCTCCCAGAGTCACTTGTCTTTCCCAAAAATGTGGCCTAGAGTGCAAACCCATGCTTGGACAGGACTGGAAATCAGATGGACCCATCCCTGAGAGCACACTTGGCCAAACAGTGCCAGTGTGGAAGGGAGGAGAGTCCCTTTCTGCTCAAGGGGTGGTGGCAACCGTCTTTCTTTTCAGGGGAACTGGAGGTTTCACATCATAGGCAGGCTCTTTTCTGCAGCTCAGCAACATAAGCATGGTACTGAAAATCTCTCTGCAACCTCCAATTACCCTGAAACAAGGTAAAGCAGGTGGAAACAGTTGCTGCTGGATCAGATCCCATGGCTTGAAATCCATATTCTGGATGGACCACCTCTGTCTCCATGCACTTTTCTTCCCAGCAGCTGCCACAGCCTCTCCCTTCCTTTCTTCCCTAGTTTCCAAGAGCTCCAAACCAGGATGCATTTACTTGTGGAGCTGGAGCAGGTCTTTTGATGCCAAGGGAAAAGGATGCCAGCGGACAATGTCTGCAGTTATTCTGGCTGAGCTGGAGTGGTCCACAACAGACATGTCCTACCTGACACTCAGCACCTGCCCAGGTAGGAGCACTCATTTCCTGGGTAATGCTTTGCCTTTGATCCATGGGAGGAGGCTGGAGCTGGAGGCAGAGGCCTGGACTGATTTTAGAGCTCTTGAGAGCTCTGCTCTCCCCTCTGCTGCTCTGCAGTGGAGCTGGGTGGAAATAACACCAGTGATAAATAATTACAGCTGCACCATCTGCCCGACAAGGGGGGACAGTCAGGGCTCGGGGGAGCTTTCTTGCACAGGTTTTCAAAGCACAGAGCGCAGGGCTGGGCCCTGTGGAGCCACTGAGATGCTGAGGGCATCTGTAGGGATGTCTGACACTGGCAGCTGGGTTTGGAGCCTGACAAGGAACAAACAAACCTGATCCGGTCACCACTTCCCAAAACCAGTCTAAAAAGTCAGAAGAAATCCCAAAGCACTAAGCGCTAGCTTTTCTACACTAAAGACACCTCGTTTATCTTCAAATTAATTCTTTCAGAGCAAGGTAGATAGGTATTTTTGTGCCAGTAAGGGAATTTTGCTGAGATGCATCACCCTGCATTGGGATCCTGCAGCTCTCCTGGAGAGAGAGAGGCTTTATAGCACAACAGACTTCCCCACACTCGTTTCCCAGCTTTTTCTTCTGCTCCCACAGCAAGAGAATACGTGTTCTGTGGGGATGAGAAGGGCAGTGTGTGGATGTACAACCTCTCCAGCCACACCACGGCCTGGGGCTCTGCCAAGGGGAAGCGCTCGGAGCGGAGGATCTCCCCAACACAGGTAGGTCTGAGGTGTTCTCTGGGCCTCCCTCCCAGCCCAGGGCAGCTGATCCGAGCCTCCTGAGCAGCCTTATCCCAGAACATGCCTTGTGTTTCCACTGCTGGCCCTCACGAACAGTTAAAAGCAATCTCCAGAGCATGGCCAAGGCCACTCGCTGGGACAGGAATGAGGAGCTGCAAAGCAAATCTGTCACCCCCTGCAGCTCTTCCTACAAGAGCGCTATAAAAATGGTGGTTAAACTGAGGAGCACAACACCACAGGTGTGCAGGCACCACATCCCCCAGGGAGGGAAGCCAGAGGGTGCATTCCCTGCTAGGAAAGGGCGCACTGTTTCCCTATGCTCAGTCACCCTTTTTCTGCCCAGTATTTTCCTCTGGAGATGGTTCTCTTTTGGGTAGTCAGTGTTCCCTTGCCTGTCCCTCTGAAAGGACAATCACAAATACTCCAAAGGCTTTCACCCACTGGTCTGGAGCTACATTAGAGATATGAAGTGACCCAGTTCCATTATTTCCTCACTGAGAGGGTAATACAGCTGTTGGAAGAGGCTGCCAGCCCTCAGGGTGACACTCAGGGCTCTGCTCTGGCTTTGAGGTGCTGCTCAGTCACAGGATGGACTTGATGCTCTGGGAGGTGTTTTCCAACCTCAACAATTCTGAGATTCCTCACTGCCAAGGCACCAATCAGTTCCTCTGGAACTGAGATAAAAGTTTGTTTTCACAAGCCCCTGTGCACTAAACCCTTTAGGAGTATCACAGAACTCCAGCAGCCCCTCAGGAGAAGGAAGAGCCTTTCCCTCAGACCGTCCACCTGCCCTCTGCTCTCCCCACAGATCCTCAAGTGGCCGGAGCTCCGTGTGAACGGGGAGCAGCCTCCTGAAATCCTGGTGAACAACGTGGTGGCAGACCCTGCCTTCACCTACCTGGTTGTGCTGACCAGTGTGAACATTACAGCCATCTGGAAGAAGTCCTAGTCCCCTGTGCCACAGCTCCCGCCCCCTGCTTTCACCTAGTGCAGTATTAGTGACTGTTACCCATGTGCCCATCAACATTTTCTAGACCAGCTTTATGTGCAAGATGGAGAGAAAAAAAAAAAAAACAAAAAACAACAAAACAAAAAACAAAACAAGGTAAGAGTTTGTTAAACTCATCAGTTCATTGTAAACATCTGGTTTCTTTTAACTGTAAGTTTTCACAATTTGTGCATTTGTTTTATAGAAATGACACTTAATAAAACAGAATACCAGTTCAGCTGGCAGTGCCTGGACTTTTTGGCAGGAAAAGCAGAGAGTTTGTCCACAGCGGTCACTGAGCAGCTCCTCATGCTGGAATTGTACCCACGACACCCTCCCCAACAGCCCAGGACAAAGATTTGCCTTTAGGTTCCAATTAGAAAACTAAAAATCACTTTAATGATTTCTCCACCAAATCCAACATGACATTTATCCTCTTGGCAAAGTGCCTGCTATGAAAAAAAAACCCACAAAAAAACAACAAAAAACCAAACTCAAAATATTGCTGCTGTCAAAAATTAAACAGAAGTGGGACAAGGGGGAAAATATCTGCCATGAATGGAGGTTTAAATATTTCATCCAGTAACAGATACATCATTCTGCCTCAGAAGGAACAGCCTGCTCCAGAGGGGATATTTTACTCAATTCCTTCTTGTTTGTCCTTAATAGCAACCTGCAAAGCAAAAACAAAAATACACATGGTAAGACAAGAGTTGTTACTGAGCTGGAGGTGGATGTTTAATCATTCCTGACTCTCCTGTGAGTCACAACAACCCACAGTGGAAATCTCTACAACAACCAGAAAAATAATACTGAAATTAAGATCAAAACTTTTACAAATTTGGTGCCTTTTCCCAGCACATCAGAGGCACTGTCTCTGCCACAAGCTCCCAGATTTTGTCTGAGTTATATTTTGGGCAGATTAAATCTCAGAATTCAGGGGCTAAATCAATAAATAAATTAAGCAGAAGTGAAGATACCAGAGTTTTGTCAGGAGAAAAAAAAAAAAAAAAAAAAAAAACAACAAAACAACAGAACAGAAAAAAACCACTCAGACCCGAGTTCATAAAATAAAATAAAAACAATAATAAAAAAAAATAAAAATCACTCAGACCCAGGCTCATAAGATAAAATAAAAGTAAAATCACTCAGAGCCAGGTAAATAAAATATAAAATAAAACAAAACAAAACCACTCAGAGCCAGGCTCTGCCATGCTTTACCAGCAGCTGAACAACACAAGGAGGGTGACTTGAATTAATTAATAAACCCAAAACCCTGCAGCTTTAAGACATACGACCCCATCCCTTTAACAAGCCCAAATAGTTTTAAGAAAAAACCAAAATAATCTTACCCTGAACCTCTCTTCCAGGAGGGAGAGTTCACTGATCAGGTCTGTGATGGCATTGGTAAAAGCCTCCTGGGGGCTGTAATCTGGGGTGGTTTGGACACGGATGATAATTTTATGTTCCAGAGGATGTGGGACTTTATACCCTGCAAACAACACCTGCGGGTCTTTGAGCAACTGCCTGGAACGGGAATAAAAAAACCCAAAGGCGTGAAATGAAGGGCAGAAAAGCCACAAACCTCCCCTGAAATTTCTCCCCCGGCTTGAACTTACGACTTGATGATGTTGCCCAGCGTGTGGTCCTCCTTGTTGATGGTGAACAAGCAGGCGTTGGGCACCTTGGTGTCCTTGTTGATGGTGATCCTGGGGGGTTAAGGGATACAGGGATGTTATCGACCCGTGCGGGCCCGGGAACAGCGGGGAACGGGGGGAAAGGCCCGAGATCCCTCCCCCCCAGCTCCCTGCGGTCTGACTGGGCTTTAATTAGCCGCCCCCCGGGTCTCCCCTCACTTTTTCTCGCCCTCGAAGAGCAGGAAGGACTCGAAGGCCGGAGGCGCGTTCATCCCGCCGTTGCTATGGCGGCCGCCGCTTCACTTCCTTACGTCACTTCCGTCCGCTCGGTGCTCCTCGCAGTCCTACCGCGCCCCCTGGCGGGCGGGAGGACTCGCTGCAGGCAAGGCCCGAAGGGGACCGGTGACAACACAGAGCCACCCGTGCGGCCACCGGCGGTGACAGGGGGAGAACACACACCAGTGACACCAGCAGCGGTGCCCCCGCTGGAGACACCGCCAGGGGCATTGGTGACAGCACCAGTGCCACCAGCAGTGCCACGAGCAGAGACTCCAGGGGTGCCACCACTGCCAACAACAGGCCACCAGCAGAACCACCAGTGGTGGCACCAATAGAACCACCAGCAGCAGCAGCAGGGCCATCAGGAATGGCACCAGCAGGGACATCAAGCAATGGCAGCAGTGCCACCATCAGTAGCAGCACCCAGAGAACCCCCAGCGGTGCTTTCATCAGGTCACCACCAGCAGAGCCACCAGTGATGGCACCAGAAGGACCCTAAGAGATGTCACCAGTGTAAGTGTCACCAGCAGCAGCACCAGTGCCCGTCCCCATCCCCAACAGACAGACAGACAGACAGACAGACGGACGGGGCTGCAGGGTACAAAGTGCCTTTATTGCGGGCCCGGGGCGGGAGGAGCCCCGCGGGACAGCGGCTCCCTCACGTCTGCAGCTGCAGCAGGGCCGGGGCCGGGGGCTCCGCGGGCCGCGCCCGCCGGTGACAACTCTCCAGGTCCCCCAGCACCGCCAGGAGGCGGCTCAGCCCCTCGGGCAGGGCAGCGTCTGCGGGAGGGGAGCGACACTGAGACCCCACAGCTCCCCTGGGCTCACCCCAAACCCCCACAGCCCCCTGCGAGCCCTGGGGACAGCTCCCAGCCAGAGCATCCCCAAAACCCCCCACCCCAAACCGACCTTCGCCCCGGGGGCCGTTCTGAGCATCCTCCGGCTCCAGCAGCTCCCAGTACTTTTCCCTGGGGAGAGGAGGAGGAGAGGGACGGGCCGTGGCAGGAGGGGAAGGGGCTGCAGGGGAAGTGCAGGGGGATGTCCCCGAGGCAGGGACTCACCTGAGGGTCTCCCGCAGGCTGTGCAGGTGCTGGAAGAGGCGCTGAGCCTCCACCGTGGGGTCCAGGGGGTCACTCCAGTCCTGCAGGGTGACGCCGTGCCGGGTCCGGTCACATCCCAGCCCTGGGGGACAGCGGTGTCACCACACGGGGGGCACTGCCCGGCACCCCCCGGGCTCCGGGGCCACCTCCCCGCACCTGTCCTGTCCCGCTGGTGGCAGCAGCTCCACTTGTCCCCGCGGAAGACGCCGGGGTGGTACGAGCGGAGCACTCGGGGGTTGTTCCCGCACGCCTTGCGCAGGGCCGACAGCCACTGGTTCAGCTCGTTGACACACTGCGGGGTTGGGGACAGTCAGGGGGACCCCGGGCCGTGACCCCGCGCGGGCCGTGACCCCGCCGTCCCCCCCGCACCTTGCACTGCAGGTAGGCAGTCTCCTGCTGCCCGCCCGGGGCCAGGTAGACCACCTGCATGACGTGCGAGCTGCCGAAGCTCTTCTCCTCCACCTTCTCGGCCGCCAGGATGTCGCCCAGGGCGATGGCACCGATGCGCTGATGGACGGGACACACGCACACACAGGGGGGGTCAGCGCCACCCCGGTGACACCTCCCCGCCCCTCCGGGACACCCGTACCTCTGCGCCGGGGCTCTTGCCGAAGCTGAGGGACTCCCCGGTGAGGCAGAAATGGAGTTTCTTGCCGGCGGCGGCAGCGAGCGGCGGCCCCTTGCCCCGCGTCTTGTGCACGAGGAGCAGCCCCTCCTTCACCGCGGCCGGGGGGGGCCCCAGCGGCCGCCCCTCGCCCTCCTCCCGGCCCTGATCCTCCTCCGTGCCCACCAGGCGGGTGATGAAGTCCCTCATGCGGGCCGTGCCCTGCTGCAGGGCGGGCAGCAGCGGGGACAGCCACGTCTCCTTGGCCCTGCCGGCCGCCGGCTCCATGTTCCCCACCAGCTGGATGGCCTGGGGACCGCGGGGCGGCACGTCACCCCCGGGACACCCGGCTGGCCCCGACAAGGAGCAGCCGGGCGCCCCAAAGCCCCGGCCCCGTGTCCCCCGGGGCCGCACCTTGGCCAGCAGCAGCAGCGTGCGGCTGGTCCGCGAGTCAGCGTGCGCGTCCCGCAGCTGGAACAGCTTGGGCGTCATCACGGCCGGGGAGAAGAAGCGCAGGCACAGGAAGCTGGTGACAGCCACAAATTTGGCGTGCTGGGACCACCGAGGGCGTGGGGAACACACGTGAGGGTCTCTCCCGTGGCGGGACAAGGCCACAAACAGCGATGCGCCGCTGTCCAGGATGAGGTTTGGGCGCAGCGCGGCCCCGCCCGCTGCCCCCCTGCCCAAGAGGGGACCCCGCTGACCACACCCCGAGAGCCCCGTCCCCTGGGCATGTCCCTGACCGAGCCCAGGCCATCCCCCGGCACGGCCCGACCTGGTGCTGCGGGAAGCGCTCCCCGACGCGCTGGAAGAGCTGGCGGAAGGCGGCGCGGATGACGGGGGGACACGCCGGGGCCGACCTGACGATGGCGTCCAGCAGCTCGCCCAGGTAGGACTGCAGGTGCTGCCGGCCCTGCTCGATCACCTCGCCCTCCGTCTGCACCCGGTGCAGCCCCGAGCACCTGCGGGCATCGTCACTGTCACCCCCCAGCGCCGGGGCCGCCCCTGCCCTGCCACCCCACGAGCCCTTACCCGACGTCTTTGATCTCCACCTTGCCGGGGTCCAGCTCCACGTATTTCTTCTCCTCGAACACGCGGGTGATGGTGGGGCCCAGGACAAAGTGCAGGTATGGCATCCCTGTCACCTGCCGAGGGACCACACGGGGGACACTGATGGGGCACAGATTTGGCACACAACACCTGCAGGGTCACCCAGTGGATTTTCTCCAGCCTCCCAAGCCCAGGGGAAGGCACAAGCAACACCAGCCCTCCCAGTTGTTCCCCTGGGAACAGCCCAGGGCCAGGATGACCTGGGAAGAGCAGGGTTTGGGTGTTGTGGCACCTTGAGGAAGGACTCCATGGACTTGGAGGCCAGAGAGTTGCTCCGGAACAGAGTGTTGGGCTCACCTGCAAAACAGGAGAGGGTCCATGGCCTGGGGGATGGCCATGGGTCATCCCTGGGCAATGCAGTCATGGGGGTCATTCCTAGAGGCTGTGCCCTGCCACCCTGGCCACTTCCACAGGGGTTATGGAGATTTCCTAACCTCAAATCACCTGAATTGCTGGGATGAACCCAACAGATTCCACAGTGTGATAGCTGAGCCTCAACCATCACTCCCAAAAAAATCCCCACAAAAGGCCCTGGAGGTTTTGCAGCCCCAGGAGACGATAAGAAAGCCTCCAGCTCCACTCCCCACTCCAGCCTTACAGGGCTTGGCCAGCTCCAGCTCAAAGAGCAGGTCCAGGAACTCCTTGACCAGCCCCTGGCCCAGGAAGAGTTTGACCAAGTTGATGGCGACCTCTTGCCGGCACTCGGCCGTGGTGGTTTCGTCCAGGAGGGTGACCAGGTGCACTTGGCCGTCCTGGAGGGAAGAGGCACCATAACGTGACAGCCCAGGGCAGGCAGAGCCCACAGAGCTGGGAAAGGTGGGTGGTCCAGCAGGGCTGGGCATGGACCCCTCACCTGGCGCCCCGACTTCACCTCCTGGCACAGGAGCTGCACCAGGGGCTGGTAGCAGTGGGAGGGAAGCACCGTCTCATCCCGAAGCTTCACCTGCAGCTGCAGCGAGCCCAGGCTGCCCCGGCGCCTGCAGGAACATGGGGTGGGTGGAGAGAAGGAGGGATGGATGGGAGGGAGGAAGGATGGGTGGGTGGGTGGATGGATGGATGGATGGACAGATGGAAGGAAGGAAGATGGAAGGAAGATGATGGAAGGAAGGAAGATGGATGGAAGGATGGATGGATACTTCACCAAGCAGAAGGTAGCCTGACACCCCAGGCTACCCCTCCAAAGTGATGATGCTTCCCAGTAAAACCCCCCTCCCTGGTGCCCCTGAGGGCACTGTGACCCCTTCCTCCCCAGAACACCCCAGCACCCTGTGCCAAAACTCACTCATCCTCTGCTGGTTTGGACTTGTCTGGCCACAGCCTGAACCACCCCTCCTCCTGCCCGGCCGCTTCCAGCCCCTGAATGCTGAACACCACCTGGGAGGGGAAGGCAGGAGAGGGCTGGGAGTGCAGCTGGGCAGGACCTGGCAGCACTGAAAGGGTTTGAGGCTCACCTTGCCCAGGAAGTCGTTCCTGCCAACCAGGTCCCAGTCCCACACCTCCACACAGAGCTTCTCCCCTGCAGGCTCGGCCAGCTCAAACTCAAAGGTCTCGTTCCAACGTGGATAACAGGATTTCTTGACCACCTGCAAAGGCAACAGCTTTGTCCCCTCTTGCTGGTGGGTGTATCCCTCAGGGACAGCAAGCTGGGGATGCTGGGGGACAGGGATGGCTCCAGGTTCCCCATGGATTGATTCCACTGCAGCCTTGGCAGGTTGGGGATGGCTGGAGCTGCACTCACGGTGCTCTCCTGTGTCTTCCCGTTGTAGCGCAGGCGGACAAAGGGGTCAGAGGCACCATTCCGGTCCTTCCTGGCCAAATCCCTGCCCAGAAGAGGGGGAATTTACCACCAACCTCCCAAAACCCCTACAGGCTCCCGTGGCACCCACTCCCCTCTCAGGGAATCTCAAGCTGTATGTCCCAAAGATATGCAGATGATGCAGACCCTGCCCCAGCACCCCCAGCACCTGCTGGGTGATGAGGAGGATGCTCTGCACCCAAAGGACTGGATATACCAGGGAAACAAGCCCTATGAGGAACACTGAGGGAGCTGGGGTTGTTTAGCCTGGAGAAAAAGAGACTCAGAGATGACCTTATCACTCTCTACAACTTCCTGAAGGGTGGTTTTAGTCAGGGGGGGTTGGTCTCTTTCTCCAGGCAGCAATGACAGGACACAGTCTCAGGCTATGCCAAGGGAAATACAGGTTAGATATTAGGAAAAAGTTTTTTACACAAAGAGTGATAAAGTACTGGAATTATCTGCCCAGGGAGGTGGTGGAGTCGCCATCCCTGGATGTGTTTATAAAAAGACTGGATGTGGCACTGTGGTGCCATGGTTTAGTTGAGGTGTTTGGGCTGGGTTGGACTTGATGACCTTGAAGGTCTCTTCCAACCTAATAATTCTGTGATTCTGTGAGCTGAGTCGCGGGGCAGCTCAGACTCATCACCCATGCCCCAGCTGCACACACAGCCCTGTCACCCTGGTGTCCCCTCTCACCTGGCCTCCAGCACGGAGCAGCGCAGCCGCCGGCCGCCCTGGGTGCCCAGCACCTCCACCCGCAGGTGGATCTCCCCCTGCACCTCCTCATCAGGGTCCACCTCACTGAGGCTCATCCAGCCACTGTATCCTGTAGGAAAAAGGGGGGATCCCCATGCAGGGGTCATTGGGGAACCCCTCAGGACCAGCTTGTCCAAGGGGTGGGAGATGGGTCCCTCCTGGACCCCCCAGCCACTCTTTCTCCTACCCTTGGGGTGCTCTGCCAGCATGTCCCGGGTGATGCAGACCTTCCCAATAATGTCATCACGGCTGGAAAACAAATGTGGGAAGCAGGACACGGCATGGGATGGGTGCCCAGGTAGGACAGTCCCCACTTTGGGGGATCCTGGACTGGGGCCACCACAGCGTATCTGTCCCCATAGAGCACATCAGCCACCCTCTGCCACCAGCTGGACAATATCCTTGGGAGATAACTTCACCCGTCTGTGTCCCAAAGCCCAGGGCAGCATGGCCAGGTTTGGTGGATTCTCTGGTGTCCCCAGCGGGGCTGAGCATGCAGGGAGCCAAAGGCAGGGAAGGAGTTCCCAGCACACCTGAGTGCATCCTCGTCCATGACGTAGATGGAGATGCTGTGGAACCCGGGCTGGAGCTGCACCTCATATTCCTCCCCCCAGAACGGGGACAGCGTCTTCCACACCGTGGCAGTCCTGTGGGGCAGGTGGCACTGGTGACACCTGGGGGGACACGGCTCACTCTCTGGGGTACTCCTCAGCCCTGGGACCTTCCCAGCTGGGGGCAGCACCCAGAGTTTGGGAGCCTCAGCTGGGGCAGGGATGAGTGTTCGTCCCTGTCCTTGTCCTGTGTTGTGGCTCTGGGCTGGTAGGACACAGGGGTGGGGTATAGGGGAAGGGGGCCATGAGCTGTTAGACACTTCTGTGTCTGCAGGAGCATCCCAGCCCAAAGCAGGGATAAATAATGACTGGTAGATAATAATAAATAACGAACTTAACAACAATCATAACAATAATGTGCCTGCAGCAGATAGAGACACCTGCCAGGAGCAAGGTTTGGGGCTCCAGCAGTTTCGGGGACCAGCCAGGGACACGGGCCACTCACCTGATGATGGCCTCATCGTCGATCTTCACGATGCAGTACGGGTCACTGCTGCCCGTGCTAGAAGGACAAGGGACAGCTCTGTCAGTGCCACCAGCCACAGCCTGGCAACTACCCAATCCACAGGACTCTCATGGCCATGGGTGGCCAAAGCCTTCAGCCCTGACAACCCCACAGAATGGAGATCTTGTAGAGACAAAGCCCTTGAGGGGGAGGCTGGGGTTTGACAGAGGCTGCCAAAGGCTTCCAGAGGGAGACTTGGCCACAGCTGCCAGCACAGGGTGACCCCAGCTTGGCTCCCAGACCGGGGACACCCCTCCCTGACCGTGTCCGGCTGCTGTGTCCTGCTGGCTGCCAGAAGCGGCTTTTCCTCTTCCACACAGGAAAGCAAGGAGCAAACAAACCCCACCCTTTCCCCAAAACAGCTTTGGGCACCTGCAGCCCGATATGACACACCAGGAGTGAGGCCACAGCAGCCTCCTCCTCCAGCCCCAGAGTGTTCCCAGACCCCCAACACTCCCACAGGGATGGGGACACCCCTGGCGACACCCCCAGGGATGCAGAGGGTGTGAAGAGCAGCCACCACCATGATTTGGCCACGCTTCCTCCCTGGGGACAACCTGAGTCACCCTTGCCAAGAAATAATCATGGTTTTACAGCTTCATCAGAAACAGGGTCAGGGGTGAGGACCGTGGCCAGGGACAGAGGATGCCAGGACCTGGGGGCTGGCCAAGGTCATGGAAAGGTTGTGGCTCCCATCCCACTGGCACAGAGCAGCCTGGAGCACAGATAACTCATTAACACAATCCCAGTGGCACTGTCAGGCAGCCACCAGTGTCCTGGAGAAAGGGAGGGTGCACAGGTGGGGGCCTGGGGACCCCAGACATTGAGTGATTTCCACATCCCAAATCCAGGAAGGCTAAGAAGCAGCTTCTGGGGGGATTGGAAGAGTTTTGGGGACAACTGAAAGAGTTTGGGGGAATCCAAAGGGGTTTTTAGGAGGGACTGAAGGAGTTGGAGGGGACTGGAAGAGTTTTGGGGGATTCAGAAGAGGTTGGAGGGTACAGAAATGGTTTTGAGGAGAGCTGAAAGGGGTTTTGGGGGAATCAAACAGGGTTGGAGGGGACAGAAATGGTTTTGGGGGATTCAAAAGAGACCAGAGGGGACTGAAAGGGTTTTGAGGAGGACTGAAAGGGGTTTTGAGGGAATCAAACAGGGTTGGAGGGGACAGAAATGGTTTTGGGGGATTCAAAAGAGACCAGAGGGGACTGAAAGGGTTTTGAGGAGGACTGAAAGGGGTTTTGAGGGAATCAAACAGGGTTGGAGGGGACAGAAATGGTTTTGGGGGATTCAAAAGAGACCAGAGGGGACTGAAAGGGTTTTGAGGAGGACTGAAAGGGGTTTTGAGGGAATCAAACAGGGTTGGAGGGGACTGAAAGGGTTTGGGGGCTCCCTGCCCTGCTGAACACGTCCGCAGGGCTTTCTCTGGGCTGTGCATCCCGGGTACCACAACAACATCCCCGTTTCCAGGCACTCGCATCCTCCTGGCCCCGCGGGGCCGGGAATGCAGCAGGTTGCCAAGAGCCGCTCTCCGCCTCCTGCTCCCATTCCATCCCGGCGCCCTCCGGAGAGGATTTTTGCGGAGAGCCGCGGGTGAAGTGCCATTAAGCGGAGCGCATTGCTGACATTTCCTGCCTTGTGCAAACCATCGGGGATGCCGGGAGCGGGCAGGCGGAAAGGGAACAGCTGCCCCGCTCCAGCTGCGCCCGGCAACGCGAACCCTCGTCCCCGGCACCGCCACGTCTCCTGGACTCGGGCTACCGGGAAACCTCCCAGGGATCGCATTTTCCAGGGATTCGAGCACAGCGGAATCGAGCAGCTGTGCCTTTGGATGAGGAGAAATCCCTGCACAGCATCCTTGTCCCGGGATGTGGCGCAGGGATTTGTGGCGCTGGTGGGTGCGGGGCTGCCTCGGGCACCCGCTGAGCGCGCAAAAGGAGCTGGAAAGGGGAAGGCCGGGCTTTGGAAAGAGGAAATGAGCCCAGGCAGGGCTGGGGGAAGGCGGGGGAAGGAACCCGCAGCCGCCCCTCCGGCGGCAAAGGAGCAGCGGAGGGATGGAATTAAAAATTAACTGGTGTGGGCAGCAGTGCTGCTCTGCCCTGGGGGGCGGGGGAAGAAAGAAATAAAAATTTAAATGAAAAATAGAAGTAAATAGGAAAGAAATAATGGGGTGTTGAATTAAAAAATAGGATAAAAAATAAGAGGAAAATAGAATTTTAAAATGTAAGAAAAATTGAATTAAAAATGAATTAAAATTTAAAATAAAATGAAAATTGAAATGAAAAATTAAAAATAAAAATAAAAGAAGAAAAAATAAAAGAAGAAAAAAGAAAAAAAAAAAAGAAGAAAAAAGAGAAGAAAATAAAAGAAGAAAATAAAAGAAGAAAATAAAAGAAGAAAATAAAAGAAAAAATAAAAGAAAAATAAAAGAAAAATAAAAGAAAAATAAAAGAAAAAAGAAAAGAAAAAAGAAAAGAAAAAATAAAAGAAAAAAAAAAAGAAAAAAATAAAAGAAAAAATAAAAGAAAAAAGAAAAGAAAAAATAAAAGAAAAAAGAAAAGAAAAAATAAAACGTGGAATATTAAATGAAGATTTTTTTTTTTTAGAAAGAAAAAAGGGCAAAAAAGGAAAGAAAAAATAATTTAAATAATAAAAAATGAAATAAAAAGTTAAGAAGCGAAAATACTGGAATAAAAATAGAATAAATTAGGATAAATTAAAGATTAAAAATTATTGGCGTTATTTATTATCCTAGCATCAAAATAATCCAATAAAATAAATAAATAATAAACCAGAAGCGCAAATAAAAGAAATTAAATGTCGCATTTAAAAAAAAATCAATACTAAATCAAGTAAATTTAAAAATTAAAGACCCTTTCCCTTGTTTTCCTGGGATAAAGATGAGGGGAGGATTTGGCAGCTCAGCTAGGGGGGCTCCCATCACTCCCTGTGCCAAATCCTGAGGGATCTGGAGGTTCCCCGTGGGGGATTTGGGGGGGCTCCATCCCCCCTGCCTGTTGCCAGCGGGGTCTGAGCTGCCCGTGCAGCGGGGACACCCCGGCCAGGGAACTCCCGGGAGGAAACCAGGATCCCAAAAGCCGTGCCAGGCCAGGGAACCGGATCCCCCTGAGGCTGCGGGGAGGGGGCCGGGGCCGGGCACGGCCAAGGTCGCGCTCGGGTTTCCCTCCCCGCCGTCCCAGCCCAGCGCCACGTCCCGGAGCCACCGGGCCGGAAAGCTCCAGGCACAGCGGCTTTCCCAAAGCCCAGAGCCCCCCAAAGCCCAGAGCCCCCCAGACTCCAGAGCCCCCCAGACCCCAGAGCCTCCCAACGCCCAGAGCCTCCCAAAGCCCAGAGCCTCCCAACGCCCAGAGCCTCCCAACACCCAGAGCCCCCCAAACCCAGAGCCCCCCAAAGCCCAGAGCCCCCCAAAGCCCAGAGCCTCCCAGACCCCAGAGCCCCCCAAAGCCCAGAGCCCCCCAAAGCCCAGAGCCTCCCAGACCCCAGAGCCTCCCAAAGCCCAGAGCCTCCCAAACCCCAGAGCCTCCCAGACCCCAGAGCCCCCCAAACCCAGAGCCCCCCAAAGCCCAGAGCCTCCCAGACCCCAGAGCCTCCCAAACCCCAGAGCCTCCCAGACCCCAGAGCCCCCCGCGCTGGGTCAGTCAAGCTCCGGCGGGGAGTTGTGCCAAAGGGATTTAAAAATCAGGCCCTGACACACGGAGATTAAAAAAAAAAAAAAAAAAAAAAAAAAAAAAAGGAAAGTCATGTTTCTTTCCTTGTTTATCCTCTTTTTTTCCATGACGGCTGCAGGGATTTTTGCTGGTTTTCCGGCTGCCGAGCGCTCCCCAGCACCTTCCCGCTGCCTCGGTGGCGGCTGGGGGCACCCGGGCTGTCCCCGTGTCCCCACATCCCGCCCCACAGGGATCAGAGCGATGAGGAGAGCGCCGGGAGTTTTCTGGGAGGGAAATCCCGAGCCGAGGGCTGCCCCCCGGAGCTCAGGCAGGTGGGATGGGAAAGGAGCGGGGACAGGGGACACAGCACCGGGACAGCCCCCGCTCCTTTGGGGACGGGTGTACCGGGTCCTGCTGCGTGTCCGGGGGTCCCTGCCAGGTCCCTCCGGGGTGGGGACAGCCCCGCCCCGCGGCAGCACAGGGGGAGCCCCAGAGCGGGAGCGCCGCTTGGGGTACCCAAAACACTGCTGGGGGCATCCCACAGCACGGGGAAACCTCAACCCCATCCCCAGGGGAGTCCCCAAATCGAGGAGGAACCACAAGATTCCTGAGGGAGCCCCCAAAGCGCTAAGAACTGCCGAGGGCACACAGAAATGTCCTGAAGGGAACCCCCAGAGCAAGGGGGATCCCAAAGCCACCCTATGGGGAACCCCCAGAGCAAGGGGGATCCCAAAGCCACCCTATGGGGAACCCACAGAGCAAGGGGCATTCCAAAGCCACCCTATGGGGAACCCACAGAGCAAGGGGCATTCCAAAGCCACCCTATGGGGAACCCACAAAGCAGATGCACCGCGGGGGGGGTACCCCAAATCTACCCTGAAAGGAACTCCCAGGGTAAACACACTGCTGGGGGGAGGGATCCTAAAGCCACCCCGGGGGGAATCCTCAATGCAGGGCGACTCCAAAGCCGCCCTGGAGGGAACACCCCAAGGGGGGATACCCCAAAAGGGGATCCTAAAGCCACCTGGGGGTGAGCGCTGCTAGGGGCCCCCCAAACCATTCCGGGCAAGCCCCTAAAGCAGGGAGGACGCTCTAAGGCCACCCTGAGGGTGGTGTCCCCATCAGGGACCTGTTGGGGGGACACTCCGCTGCGCTCCCGGGAAAGCGGCGGGTCCCTCCGGGATGCCCCCGCCCCGAACGATTCCCGGCCGCCGCGGGGGCACTCACATGTCCTTGGCGGGCAGGTTCCTGCCCTCCACGATGCGGATGGAGAGGGCGCTGCGCCGGGCCATGGCGGGCGGGCAGCGGAGCCGAGCGGAGCCGAGCGGAGCCAAACGGCGCCGAGCGCGGCCTCGAACCTGCGGCCCCGAGCACAGCGCCCATGTGCGGGCCGGCGCCCGCGGCCGCCAATCACCGCGCGGGGGTGGGGAAAGGGGCGCGGCCAATGGCGAATCCGCGGCTCCCATTGGGTGATGCTGTCGGCAGTGTGCCAGGGGGCGTGGCCTGTGCGGAGTGGGCGGGGCCGAGCTCTCAGCCCTGCCGGGGTCCCGCGGGGTCCCCTCGCTGTGTCCCCTCCGTCCCCTCGGTGCCCCTCAGCCCCCGGCACTGCCCGCCCGGATCAGACCAAACCCACCCCAGATCCGAACCTCGGGGGCTGCAGCATCGGCCGCGCTGCTCTGCACCCCAAACCTCCGAGGTTTTATCGATTTTTAACTGATTTTTTTTGTATGTTTTTTTAAGTAGTGCACCCCCCGGCTGCAGCACACCCCGGCACAGGTGGGATCTCTGGGTGCCGGGCGCCCTGAACACCAGCGGAGGGACGGGGAACTCCCGCCCGGGCCGGAGGACTCGGAGTACCCAAAGCCGGGGCTCGGCCGGGACAGTCCTTGGCATTTCCGCCGCGGGGACACTGCGGGGACACTGCGGGGACACGCCGGGAACGCGCCGCTCTGTTCCTGCAGCGCTGCCCCTCCGCCTCCCCCGCACAGGGGACAGCGAGGGGACAGGGGACTCCCCGCCACCCCCAGGAGCCCCGTGTGTGCCAGCTCCGGCCGGGGACACCTGTCCCAGCCCCGCGCCTGGCAGTGACAGCCCCCCGCAGCCCCGGGAGCCCTTTGCAGGCGAAGCAGCTGTTTTATTTCGGGGCGTGGGGCGGGGAGGACCCGCGTTTTCCGGATGGAACCGTCCGTGCGCTGCTCCCACGCCGATCTCGGCAGGAGTTAATGGCTGGATTTGCTCCATTTCCCTTGGCCGGGCTCCACGGGGGCGGCTCGGGGGGGGCAGGGCGCTAGCGCCCCCCCCGGGCGGGACAGGGACACCCCGGCAGGGCGCCGTGACCGCCCCGCGGTGACAGGGTGAGGCTGCCCCTGGCGCGGCGCCTGCGGGGGAAAAACGGGGCTTTTAACGTTTGTCTGTGATGTGCACAGGTACAGACACACCTGCCCTGGCTCCGCCCGCAGCGGGGTTTGTCCTGCACCGGGGGGCCTCATCCTGCCCCGGCTGGAGGATCAGAGACCCGCGCCCTGCTGTAGGATCAGGAGTGATGGATTCTACCCCTTCCAGCTGCTGGTACAGCGTCAGCTTCCTCTTCCCACCCCCCAGCCCACTCCTCACCGGTGCAGGATCAGCCCCACATCCCCCGGATCGGGATCAGGGACACCCCGAGGTGCTGGTCCCCTCTGGGTGTCTCGTGGCTCTCAGGGGACCCTGAGCTGCCCCCCGGATGGATTGGGCCATCTCGGGCTGTGGGAGCCCCTCCTCTGGGCTCGCTCAGGGACAGAGCATTGCAGGATAAAAGGGGTTGGAGAAACACCCCCCTACCCCCACCAGTGCCCCTCACCCCAGCGTCAGGGCTGGGGGGGTCAGGGTCCCCTCCTGCCCCACCCCCAGGGGACTTTTCCCCATCTGAAGCGGGCACAGGTGACAAAGATGACCGAGCCGGGTGTGACAGTGTGTCCCACCCCAGAGCCCCCCGTGCAGCAGCTGCCCCCCCCCGGCGCTGGGGCTCAGGGTGGGGCTGCAGGGACCGCGGGGCTGCAGGAGTCACACACAGGAGGCGCGGGCCGGGCACAAAGCGCGGGGAAAAGCCTTTAATCTCCCGCTCCATCGCCCCCACCCCGGGCCGGTGCCGCCCGCAGGATCACACTGAGCCCCGCGTTTACCGGGGGGCTCGGGGGAGGGCCGGGGGCGGCGGGGGCTCAGAGCCGGGCGGCCGGCTGGTCATAGACGTGGTGGGTGTTGTAGCGCCGCACCGTCACCGACTCCGGCTTGCTGAAGGTGCTGCTGCCACCGCAGGAGTCCGAGCTGGGGAGGGAAGCGGGGTGAGGGATGAGGGGGCGACCGAGGGCTGGCGGTGTCACCCCCTGACGTGCCCGGCGCCCTGGGCGGGACCTCGGTGGTGGCACTCACCCCCAGAAGAAGAGCATGGCCACCAGCCCGGCCAGGAGGATGGCCAGGAGGATGGAGAGGATGGTGGTGATGGCGATCATGTCGGCGCTGTGCCCGCGGCCCGCCGTGGAGATGCTGCTGAGCGGTTTGGCTGGGGAGAGAGCAGGGGGAGAGGGAGCAGGATGTAAACACACCCTGGAGTGGCTCAGGGGGTCCGCATGGGGGGCGGTGTGTGCATGGGGGCCAACACAAAGTGCCATCACACTGTGCCTCCACAAGGGAGAGACCCACAGCTGAGCCTTGCCTCAGTTTCCCCAGCCACTCACAGGAACCCAAAGCACTATTGCCCATCATTCAGCCCCCTGGGGCCACCCCACACACTCAGGACCAGCCCATATCCCCCCCATGGCTGTGGGCTGGGTGTGGGGGGCAGGACGAGCCAGGTACCTGTTATCAGTGTGATTGGCGTGGACCAGCGTGTCTCAGCCACGGGCTCAGAGCCCTCCAGGGCGAGGAACTTCACCCTAAGATGGGAAGGGAGGTTGGCCACGGTCCTGTGAGCCAGCAGCCCTTGAAGGGGGCAGGTCCCCACGAGCAGGCTCACCGGTAGGGCCCGGGGGTGGGCAGGGGGCCATTGCAGGTGGGTCTCGTCACATCCCCGGTGCAGCTGGTCTCGCTGCCCACCCTCAGCACCGCGATCTCCCCGTCGGGTTTGGGGCAGGGGTAACTGCCCAGGGTGGCATTGAGGGTCATGTAGGCACGGACGGGCTCAGGGAAGCCCTGGAACGCGGTCTCAGGAGTCCCCGGCCTCTGGGAGTTGTTGAAGGTGGATGCAGCTGCAGGGATAGGGATGGGGGTGAGGAGGGTTGCTGGGGGGCACAGGGACACCCCCTGCACGCCCCCTGCCCTGGGCTGCTCCCACCTACCCTGCTCCAGGGCCACCACCAGCCAGATGACAGCGTTGCCGTAGTCTTTGAAGACGCAGCGGGGCTGGTCCACCACGAAGGTGGAGGTGGTCCTCACCCCCCCCAGCGCGGGCTCCGTGGTCAGGGCGGGCCTGTAGTCCAGCTGGGCTGTGGTGAGAAGCCGAGGGGGGCGGTGGAGGGTGCGGATCCCCCCTGCAGCCCCGGCTCGGGGTGGGGACAGGGACAGCTGAACCCCGGGATCCCGGCAGTGCGGCCTCTGCTCCCCTCCCACCCCCAGGCTGGGCTCAAAACCAGGTTTCATTAAAAGATACAAAGACACTCCATGCCGGGGGGGAACACCCGTGCAGGACTCCCAGAGGACCAGGGTAGGTGACACAAGGGACACTTGAGGTGGCACCCAGAATGGTGGGGGCATCTGCTGCCCTGCTCCTCCAGATTCCTGGTGCTCTCCAGTGGGAACCTCCAGAGAAACCCACACTGTGCCAGTCCCCCGCTATCAATGACACCAGAGACCAGAGGTGACACCCAGAACAGAACCCAGAATGGCGGGGGCATCGGCTGCCCTGCCCCTCCAGGCTCAGCGGGTCCTGGTGCCTGCGCTCAGGGGATCCCCGCAGTGCCAGGGGGAATCCCGAGCCCGTCCCGATGGCGTGGCTGGACTCACCGATGCCGTGGGCCGCGGGCAGCAGCAGCAGGAGCAGCGGGAGCATGGTGCGGACTCCTGGGTGCCGAGGGCGGGACTGCGGGTGCTGCGGCTCCGCGTCCCGTGGGACCCGCCTGTGGTCACCATCCGCCCACATTCCTGCAGCGGCCGCGGCCCCGTGGCAAACAGGTTGGGCTCGTTTCCCCGGGAGCGTTTGTTTTGTTTGAGCGCCCGCCGGCGAGGCGTGCCGAGAACCGCTGCCTCTGTGCCGTGGGTTGGGTGGCAGCTTCACCCTGGCGTGGGGACAGGGGGATGTCCCGCGGGGATGTGCCCCACAGACCCCGCCAGGGGCAGCCAGTGCCCCCTACACCGACACCAGGTGCCACCAGGCCAGAGTCCCATATGGTTTTTGAGGTTTCCCATCTTCACGGTCCCACCCTGCGTAGCCAAAGACCAGGAGGAGACAGTCTCAGATGTAAAATCAGATTTTACTTGGCAGGACAGTTCATGTCTAGCGGAAGGTGTCCCTGCCGTGGCAGGGGGGTTGAAACGAGGTGGTCTTTATGGTCCCTTCCAGCCCAAAGCGTTCCGTGCCTCTGTGACCCGGCCCGGGGGGCTGGGGGGCAGAGCGGCACTGCCCTGGGGGGCTGCACCCGCAGCGGGGGGGCGGGGGCAGGGCCGGGGGGATGTGGTGGCTCCGGTAGGATCTGCGGATGGAGCCGTCGGTCCCCAAACCCCGGTGGCGCAGGGAGCCCCACGCCTTGGCACTGCAGGGAGACACAGGCAGAGGCGTCAGGTGGGGTCTGTGGGGCTCTGCACCAGCCACCCCAAAGGGGCCCTTTGTCCTGCAAACCACCGCAAAACCCAAACTAAGAATAAAAATTTTTCAATGCTATTTTTTTTCAATGCTAAATTTTTTTTTCAATGCTAAAAAGATCTCAATTTCTTTGCTGATAGGCTTGGGGTGTTCTCCCGAGGCCCCTGAGGACCGTGCCCTCCCAGCAGCCCCCCGTACCCCAGGGCTCCGAGCACGGCGGTGGCCAGCACTGCCCCCAGGCTGGCCAGGAGGGAGGCGATCACCACCACGGCACTGCCACGGCGAGGGGGCGCAGGCTCGATGGTGCTCGGGCTGACGGCTGGAAGGAGGCGGGATGAGGGATGGGAAGGAACACGGGGGGCTCAGGGGCGGTGTGATGGATGGGGGAGCGGGGATCGCTCCTCCCCGCAGGCTTTGGGGTGACGGCACAGGGCTGGTGCTGTGCCAGCACCCCGAGCAGGCAGTGCAGGGGCCCGCAGGGGGGTGGCAGCGCCACAAATACCTGTGCGCAGGAGGATGGGCTCGGACCACCGCGTCTCCGCCTTGGGGCCGCCGCAGCCCATCAGCAGGAACTTCACCCTGCGGTGGGCACGGGGGGGTACCGGGGGGTGAACCCGGGCGGGGAGTCACCCCAGCTGGGATTTGGGGCTTCTGGCCTTACCTGTAGGGCCCGGGGGAGGGCAGGGGCCCGTTGCAGGGGTCCTGTCTGCCCTGGTCCCTGCACGCCGTGTCACTCCCGACCCGCAGCACGGGCGGGCCCGGGGCCGGGCAGGAAAACTCGGCCGCCGGCGTCTCCAGAGTCATGTAGGAGCGGGCAGTGGGCAGCTGCCTGTACGGGGGCACGTCAGCCCGGGACGGCGGGTTTCTGAAGGCGGCCGATGCTGCACGGCACAGACGGGGGGTCACAGATGGCGGTGAGGGACCCCCGTGTCCCGTGTCCCAGCGGGGACGAGCCGGAGCCGCTGGCGCTCACCGTTGGCAAAGGACACCGCCAGCCAAACGGCGTCGGAGGCGTCGGCGTGGCCGTCGAAGACGCAGCAGGGCCTCTCCAGAGCGAAGGTGGTGGCGGTGACCTTGCCCAGCAGCGCCCTGGGGGACACCCGGGGCACGTAGGGCAGCCGGGCTGGGGGAGTGGGCAGTGAGTGAGGGAACCCCCCTGTTCTGCCCCGCTCGGCAAGGGCCCGGCCCAGCCCGCATCCACAGCGGTGTCGGCACAGGGGCTGCCACAAGGTGCCAGCACGAGGGGGACAGAACCGCTGCGGGGACCCCCCAGCCCTGCCCGGCCCCACAAACCCCTCCCTGGCACAAAGGCCTCGCAGCCCCTCCAGGCCCCGCTCCCCCTCTGCCCTGTCCCCAGGGAGTCACCCAGGCCCGTGGCTGTGCTCATCCCGGCCAGCGCCAGCAGCACCCACGGCAGCTCCATGGCGTTGTCCCGCCGGTGCCGGGTGTGCTGTCCCGCTCGGCTCACCCCGTCCCGCTGCCCCCAGTGTCCCCGCGGCAGGGACCGCCTGTCCTGGAGCCGGGCCCTCCCAGCCCCGCATTCCTGCACCGGCTCTGCCGGCCCGGCCAGACCCCGCGGGCGGAGGGGACAGCCCAGTGTCCCGAGTCACCCGCTGGGAACCGTCCTGCAGGACCCCCGAGGCGTCTGCGAGGAGTCAGGGCACAGGACAGTCATGTGAAAGGGGAAACTGAGGCAGACGAGGCACTGGGGTCCCGGGATGGGTTGGGGGGACTCGCAGTCTTTGTTGGCACTGTGGGGGTCAGCCAGACAAGTCGTCCTGGACCCCCACTCGCCCCACCGAGACCCAACTCCCTGCGGATTCCCTGTGCCCACCAGGCCCCCGGAGCCGGGGTGAGCCCGTGCCCGGCTGGTTGGGGGGCAGCCAGCCCCGCCCCGCGGGCAGGGAAGCGCTGCGGAGCATCACACCCGAGCGAACCCAAATCCCGAGTCCAGGTGAACGGTCCCACCCAGCACTAAGAGCGCGGAAGCATTTCCAGCTCTGGAGCCACCCCACGCTGACATTTCCCCATCTCTCGTACCCTTTCCGAGCCCTTGGGACGGGGACAGGGCCATGGCCCTGGAGCGGGAGCGCCCCGGGAGCCCCTCACAGCCGCTCCCCCCGCGGAGGGGCTGCAGCGCTGCTTCTCCCGTGTTTGCCAGGGGGAGCGGCTGTCCATTCCTGCGTGGGAGGAGATTTCCCCCCCTTCCCAAGGGGCCGGGACCGCGCCTTCAGATTAAATGGAAATGGGGCATTCAAAGATTACACCGTCCAGCTGCAGAGGGGAAAAACAGGCGCAGCTGCAGCCTCCGTCCCTCCTCCTTCTTTATCCCCACCGTATCCCCCATTCCTATCCAGCAACACCTGCCCCGGGGACCCCCCCCAAGTTTCCCCGGCCCCCTCCCTGGTGCTCCCCGGGCGGCAAGGTGCCAGCAGCAAGGTGAGGGGCAGGGTAGGTGACGCAGGGGGGTGACGCAGGGGGACAGTGAGTCACAGTTTCAGCTGCCGGTACCCAGCATAGCTGCGGGGTCAAAGCTGGGCTAAGAATAACCACCCTGTGGCAGATGAGCCATCACCGCAGGGGCTGGGAGAGACATCCCCCCTTCTCCTCTCCCTGGGGCTCCAGGTGGGGATTTTGGTCAAATGTGCCTGGGAGCATAAGCATTTATTTGGGACTCTGTCCTCTCCTGGCTCCATGGTTATGCTTTCACCTCACCTTTTAAAGTAGCTCCCTGTGCCTAAGCACCTGACTCTGCTCCTTTTCACCTCCTGGATCCCCCTGCCATGGAGGCTAGGGCACCTTGGGCCCAGCACAGAGAGGTCAAGGATTTTAGGAGATGCCTCATGTCTAAAAACAGGGCAGTCAGGGATGAGCTGCTGAGCTCACCACAGCCCAGTGCCCCTGCCCTGGACCAGCCCAGATGCAGGGAGGCTCCAGCTGATTCACACCCAGCAGCAGCTGCAGGAGATGCCTTGGGCCAGGCTCAGCAGGAAATTCTTGCTCTGTACAGGGCTGAGTGAACCCTGCTTCAATTCATTTTGACTGCTTTGACTGCTGGGATGACATGATCTAAGGCTACAAAGCTGAGGTTTCAACTCAAGACCTCTCCCTTTTGCAACCAGGGTGGGAGAGGAGCAGACAGAGCCCATTTGTGGAGAGTTTAGCAACACAGACACATCACTGCAGTTCCCAAGGAGCTGCCATTCCTTCAGCATGCCCAGATCTCACTGGATAGTGGAGGGCTTTCCCCTCTAGAGGCTGCAGGCACAAGATGGACACAGGGAAAAGCTCCACCTCTCACTAGCTCAGAAAAACCTTTAATTTTTATATTGGCATGACAGGAAGCAAAGTGCCCCTCAGCTTGTCCAGGATGTGCTGCTCCCCGGAGGGGGCCAAGGTCGTGCTGCCACAAAGCCCAGCCAAGTCCAAGATTGCCCAGGGAGGAGGTGAAATGGCAGCTGGCACCAGTGCCAAAGGGATGGATTGGATGGATTTAATGTGCAGCTGGGTCTGGTGGCTACAGGGAGGGGAAGAGCCAGAAATGGCTCTTCAAAAGATACCAGTCCCCAGGTGACAAGAAACAGCTCTTCAAAAGACATCAGCTCCCGCATGACAAGCGGCCTGGGGACAATGTACAGCAAGGCCACTGGGACTGGGGCAATATCCCATTTACAAGGTGCCAGCACTCAAAGCAGGAACAGGCTCTCAGCCAGAGCTTCGCTGCTGGCAGCTGGGCTGGCCACCACTGCAGCTGGGAGGAAGGTGATTGTCACCAGCTGGTGGCACCAGCAGCCCTGCAGCAGCAGCAACACAAAGCGCAGCAGCTCCTCCCTGCACAGGCTTCACTGAATTGCTGCCATTTCACCTGAGAGAAGGGGAGAGAGGGATGGGTTCCGCCTCTCAGCTTTGGGATGAGAGGAGTGGGGCTGGCAGCTCACAGCCAAGAGCAGGGGGCTGCAACTTCCCACAGGTTGGACACTGGTAAATCACCTCTGTTGGCACCGTGGCTACAGGCCACCAAACTCCAATGGCCAAAGCACTGACAGGCTGGAACCACAACCCCTGTGACCAGTGTCCTGCCTCCACTGAGCTGAGCTTTTGTTGGGAAAGATCGGACAGGAAGGACTTATGAATATGACTGCATGATAAAAAATAATGCAGATACAAAACCTGAGTGAAATAGGAATGAAAGCCAGTTTCGAGATGTGAGCATGGCAGACAGGAAGACGGTGATTAAGCCGACAAAAGGACAAGAATGTTGCCTTTCCACCTTGGCAAAAGACATCCAGGAACAAATGCATAAGAAAGAAGTCTATAGAGAGTAAAATGACATGGTAATGCAGTCGTTCTTATAGGCTGCATGCAAAGTTTGTAGGTTTTGTATCTCACGCCGGTTGGTCAATGTGAATTAGAATATTCAACAGAAAAAAGGATATATTGTATTGTAGCAGGAAGATCGCTCTCTTGTCTTGTCCACTCATCTCCTCCCCTCTCTTGCCCTCTTGCCCTCTCCTCAGCCCTCCTGTCCACTCTTGTCCCCTCCTCCCCGCTCTTGTCCACTCATCTCCTCTCCTCTCTCTCACCTCCCTTGCTCCTGCTTTCTTCCCCACGTTTTTCCCCTGCTCCTGCCCCGTTTTTACCCCATAGCTCTTTTCTATCTCTCTCCCCATTCTCTCTTTAGGGCTTTGCTCCAGCCCAGGCTGGTGGCTGGAAGCAGGCCCTCTTTATCCACGACCCTTGTAATAATAAAGCCACGTGTTTCTAGAACATCTCAGGTGTGCAGAGTTCCTTGTCCCTGCCATCCATGGAGAAAAATTCCTACAAGCTTTCCCTCCTCCCTCCTGGCTGGATTGATGGTCCGTGGCTCCATGGAGCAGGTTGGCTCCCCAGAGAGAACCACCCCAAGCCCTGAGGCAGCAGGAAGGCAGAGCAGGGTCTTGCTGTGAGAATGAAGAGTTTATTGGGACCGAGCAGAGATACACGGCAGGAAGGAGGCAAGAGGTGCCTCAGACAGGGAGCTCATGTGTCCCAAAAGAAGGACCTTGTTTGACTTCCAGGTGGTCTACTGGAAGCAAGGCACTCTCCTCTGTCCTCTCCATCCTGTTCTCAAGCATTACCAAAGGAAGGTCCTGCCTTCCCCAGAGGATCTGTCACCTCAGTCCCATCCCAGCTGCCCCTGGCTGCAGCCACCAATCCCACCCAGAGACACAAGCACGGCTCCTACAAAAATATCCTTCCCTCCCCCCCACCCTTACCCCCCAAAAAAACCATGTGAAGAGCGGGCAGGGCTCCCACAGAACTGTTATTGCTCAGTGTGACGGGTGGTCAGACAGGGAACTTAAGGCATCAGGAGTAAGTGCACTAGGTGGCCCCTGAGGCTCACTGGCCCAGGCAGTCCTCAGTGACTCCCTGGGCAGCCAGCTCTGCCAGCACATTGTCCAGGTAGTTGGGGTCAGGGTAGCCATGGCCACTCAGGTTTGAGTCCATCTCAGTCTTGTGGTGGATCTCGTTCCACACCACCGTGTTGCTCTCGCCAGTGGTGTTGGAGGTGCCCACTGTGAAAATCAGGCGTCTCTTCCAGGCCACCTTCAGGAGCTCCAGCACCTAGAAGGGGAAAGGAAAAACAAAGTTAGGAGCAGCAGCTTGGAGACTCGTGACACAAACACAGCTTGCCAGGAGCTTGACAACTTAAGAAGAGTGATGTTATCAGGGTGTGACACCTCACCTTTCTGCCCTTCTCATTGTCTGGTAGGTAACAATAGCGAGGAAAGCCTCTGGCTGTGTATGGCATCCCAGGGTTGGGGTGCTCCGGGCCCTGCAAGGGATGAGACAGATTTGTCATGGACATATCCATCTTCACACGAATTGGACAATCCATCACCAGCAGGATTTGACACAGGCCCATCCCAAACCAGCTCTTCCATGTAGAGGCAGCAAGGTACTGTTGGTGAGTACAAGGCATCTGACACATTCTTATGGGACACGTAAGTATTACAGATCCTCCAAAAACACTCTCATGCTGAGATACAAAGCCAGGTCTAAAATCTACCTAAATTCTGGTGAGATACAGCCCCAAACCACAGCTTTTAACATGTGGTCTGGTACCCCCTTAAAAAGGTCTCACAGCTCAAACTTTTAAAAGTTCACTCCCTCTACTGAAATCAACAAGGGCTGTGAAACCAGACAATAGGAGGTTTCCCATCTTGTGATCATGGGCAGTCTCCTCCCTGCTTCAGGCAGACATCAGACTTTACTGCAGGTGAACAGCTGGGGCTGCTCAGGAAAAGATCTCTGATGGAGGAGACCCTCACGTATTGAAGAACAGCCAGAGCAGTTGCTGGCTCCAGGTACCACAGGCTGCTCAGCAAAGGGCTGGCAGCAGGTGCTGCACTGGATCCCAGGACTTTTCTGGGAGGCTCTCCCAGCTTGTGCTGTCTGCCAGCATTCTGGGCACTCACCTGGATGCCCCTGCTGATGTGATAGACAATCCTGATTGTCCCACAGTCCTTGTGTCCTGGGAGGGACTGGGGGAACGTGGAGATCTCCATCTTCCCTTTGGGCTGGGTCCCGGTTTTCTCTCCGTAGATGGTTTTACAGGAGGGACACTGCAAACTGCCATCCTGCCAGGGGAGAGAGAGGCCACATCAGAGCTGCCCAGCCCAGGCAGCTGCACACAGGGGCCTGCTGAGGATGGGCCAGCTCAGTACCTTGTTCCCGTTTGAGTACATGGCCAGCATGCAGAGCATGTGGAAGGAGTGCTGGCAGTTTCTCAGGCGGCCGACTGCCTCCGGCCTGATGGTGCTGGATTGGCACGAGTCGCTGTAGCCCGAGGGGGAGGACAGCTTCTCCATGCAGATCATGCAGTCCTAGAGGAGAAACCACCATGAGGTGTGAGCACAGCCTGGTCCTGAGGACTGACACACTAAGGAAATGCTTCAGGAAGATTTGCCTTCAGCTTTAATTGAGATTTAAGGACAGAGACGGGTTTCCTTATCTGGCTGGTATCGCCCTACTCCACTTCCTGTAGTGTCCAGGAGGTGGAGAGCTGTCATCAGTCAGACAGAAGAGTATGGTTTCATCCTACTTCTCTGCAAAGCAGCTCCAGTGCAGGGTTTGATCTCTAGTTCTGATCTCTCAGCACTGAGACCAAAACCAAACTCCTTCCTCCAAAGGAAATGGGGAGGCACTGGGAGGATGAGTTATTTAACCCACACTGTGCCTTCATTACAGTCCTCTGATAAGGAGGACTGATAAGGACAAGTCACCTCCCGTCAAATGTGAATTTCAGGCAGTGCTGAGGACTCTCCACCTCGCATCAACAGTGCCACACCAGACACTGAAGGAAGGATGGTCTTTGGGCACTGCTGTGGTTTCCTTGGCACCCCAGTGAACTGGGCAAGCTGGAGTTGCTTCACTGCCCTTTTACCTCATCAGCAGGAGCAGATTTCAGCTCTTCCAGGTACTTCTTCACCACTGATTCTGGCTCTGTTAGTGTGGCTGCATAAGGAGAGATGAGACAGAGAAGTCAGACACTCTGTGGTATGATGAGCACATGTGGGGCAAGCTAGAGAGAAGGGAGACAAGCAGGTCACTGGCCAGGATGCCAAGGAGAAAGGTCAGGGTTAGAGGGGAGAAGAGAACACTCCAAGAGATCTCTACAAGCCCAGCAAAGGCTTTGCTTTCAGCCATGGCTCCCATGAAGGAGTATGAGTGCCACAGCCTGTAGCTGGTGTGCTCCAGTTCCCCCCAGGTGACACCAGGCACATCCCAGCCACACTCTCTGTGCACACCAAGGCAGCTGGGATCAAACTCAACAGCCTTGATGGGATAGAGGATCACAGCCTGTGTTGTCAAAGGAGAAAAAAAGGCATTCTCACACCACTCCAGCAAGGAAACCCAGTAACACACTGAGCTTCAGGCCCTGTTTTGAATACAGCACAATGAGCTTCACATCCTTAACATTAAACATTGGCCTTTGTCCTGAGCTGCCACACACTCATACCTGGCAACACACAGTGCAAGTCACCAAGCGTATAAAATAAACCAGCTTTTAACATGAACCCTGTTTGCAATGTGACACAATATCTTTGGATCTTCCCAAATGTAAACCCTGGTCCCATCCAGCCAGGCACAGACACCTGAGCAGCCCACCAGCCTGGTCCCTGGAGGCATTATGGGATGAAGCAACAAACATCACCCAACACCAAGAACAAATTACCACTGAGTGCATGCATTATCACCTCAACTCCCAGCCCATCCTCCTGGAGCTGCCTAGCAAGGCTTGGCTTAAGCCAGGGAGCATTCCATGCCTCTGGCCTTGGGTGAGAGGAGAGGAGCTCCTCACCAGTCATCAGGCCTGCCACAGAAGCTTCCAGGCTTTTCCACCAGCTTGGGAAAGGAAACATTTGCACAAGTGATGTTACAACTCCACCTGGCAAGCAGCAAAAGAGAGATCAGACACTTGGCTTGGGAGAACCTCATCCTTCCTTCCTGAATCCACTTCTGGGGGACATCAGGACAAAGCAGAGTGGTGACAAACAGGCTGGCCAAGGCATAGCTCTTCCTTCTCTAATCTCCATCCTGTCCTGGTGGATGCCTTGGCACAGAGAGTACCACTGCTCCCAACTCCACACTCCCAGGAGGACACAGAGCACCATCATGTGGATCAGCCAGGGATCAGAACTGCTGCTGTACATACACAATCCATCTTCAGCCCTCCCCATCCACTCTGGGGCTTTCAGGGAAGACAGAGGGTTCACAAGCATTGGTTCTGTGGTTCAAAAAGCTGCACATCAAGAGACAGCCACTGGAGCTGTTATTCCAGTCCAAAGAGCCATGTCTGTCAGGAGCAGGAAGAAGGGGGTGCTATTTTCTGGATGACCACTTCTCATGGAGAGACAAACATGAAGCAGAAGTTCACATGCCACAAGTGGTGTTGGACAGGAAAAGGCCTGGATGGCACAGATCCTCTACCAGGTAGAAGTCCCTCATTCCCTAGAGCACCATGGAAGAGAGCAAGGCAGAGCACCAACATCTTTTTGCTAAGGAATATCCTTTAGCTAAGAAGACTGAGGAACTGAGGGATGGACTCTGCTAAACGAAAACAGTCATTAAGATGAAGTTATTTTTAGAAGGGGATTCCTGGCTATCCTGAAACCCATGAATTCTGGCAGCAGCAGCAGGAGGAAGAGATGGCTGAGCACATAGAGCAAGGAGGGATGTTCACTCCAAGTGCCAGTGCTGGGCAGGAGGGATGCCTGACATCTCAGGCAGAGCAGGGCTGTGAGGATCAATCTCTGGAGATCCCAAGCCAGATAGGTGACAATAGGATTAAGCATTAAGCCAAAGAACAACACAGAAGCAGGTGTTTTTCTCTTCAGGGGCCAAAATCCCCTGGGAAAGCATTTCCAAGAACTGCCCCAAGAGCAGGAAACAGGGAGGAGCTTCAGGCTTCCACCTCTGAGGCCAAGGGCTCAGCAGTGCCAGAAGCTGCTTCAGGGCCTCATCACCAGATTTCACAGAGATTGTGCCTCCTTGTCCTGTCTTCTCTAAAAGAGAGAAACAGGTCCAGGAATTCTCTGCTGGGTCTTTGCTTGCATGCAGAGGATCAAGAGCTAGGAATAAGTCTTAAGGGGATGTGATCAGTCTGAGCTGTCCCAGCTGCTGTGCCTGAAACCCTCTGGCCAAGTGTTCTGTGATGTCAGTACTCCAGGATGGCAAACAAAGGAACGTGTGGCAGTTGGAATCAGCCTCTGGAGACCCTCATGGCCCTACAGCAGATGGAGGCCTCAGTTTCTTCTTCTTCACAGGTTTTAGGAAGAAGGCTGTGAGCAGGACTAGCTGCTATCCCCCCATAAGCCACCTGCTTCCATGATGATCACTGTGTTCTCATCCCTGTGCTGCCTGACAGACAGACCACCAAGTCCTTCTCCACACAACCTGCACCTTCCAGGTGGCTCTTCCTGAAGTGACCTTCTTGTCTCCTCTGGCTTTGGGCTGGAGGAAGCAAAGCCAAAAAGATGCACAGCCAAGGTGAAGACAGCGAGGGAAGGGAGCAGGGGGGGTATGTTACACCAGCAGCAACACCTGCCCAGCACTTGGCAGAAAGCCCCAGCTCACCTGCTCCCACCTGCACAGCAGATCTGAGCAGATTTAGAGTAGTTCAGCTCATCCAGGGTAGTAGGGGACACTCCTTCCACAGAATCTTTCGTGACTTTTCTTCTCTGGAGCTGCTTCAAAGAACAGAGATAACTCACCCAAGAACTGGCCAGGCTCATTCAAATGAAATCAATTAAAGAAGACAAATTCTGGTGCAGAGCTGGGTAACAGTGAGACAGAAAAGTCCCTGGGATTTTGGGCATTACACCACTTTACCAGCTGGCATTAGGATGGAGCTGGGGGAAACCAAAGAGGCAGAAGGTGATGCAGCCCTCAGCTGCCCTGAGGAAACCCATGCCTGATGGATTTGCACAGTGGCATCTGCAATCTGTTCCTGTCACTTTGCTGTGACAATGCTCTAATACACTTAGGGCCACCAAAGCTGCCTGGAGAAAGGGCCGGGCAGCCCTGATACTTAAGAAAAATCCATTTCCAGCTGCAAGGATTTCAAAGTCCAGTCCCAAAGAAGGGAGTTTTGATGCTGAGAGCTCTTTTTCAGCATGGGTAACAAAGCCTACATGGCCTTCCTTGAGCAGACCAGCACATCTGGCTGGCCACATCCCAGCAGCACAGGGGGAGCCAGGAGGCAGCTGGGACCATGGCACGAGCCACGTACGCTCCAGCATGTGAATCACTTCCTTACAGGGCTGTTTACTCCATCAAAGTGTTTGCCTCCAAATCTTTGTTCTAGCCATCCCCTGGGATCATCAAAGCCTGGTCAGTCCCCAGAGTTTTCTGGATTCAATAGTGGATTAAAAATGGACTGGAAGAATCGACCAGTGCCATTTATCACCAGCTGGCCCAGCACTGTGCTACGGATTTATCCAGGATGCCAAAGAATGTTTACCATTCTTCCATTTACAAAGAGAGGAATATCAAATTGTTTTTAATGCTTCCCCTTCCTCCCTGCAGATAATAAGCTGCTAGTTGCAGCAAGGGCTTTCCATGGGCAACATTTAACAGATGTGTTTTGAATCCTTGCACAGCAACCAAATGCTTGCACCAGTAATGTCTCCTTCTGTAGCCCAAAACAAGCCATATGGTTTCCAGCAGACTTTTTTTGATACCCTCTGCAGGCCAGACACTGGCTGTTTCTAGTTATTGTCATAGACAGTCACACAGCTCCCATCAACCTCTGCTCCCTGGACTTGCAAAGGCTGTATCTACAGATTTCTTCATTTTCAGTAGGATAATCCAGTGGCCAGGCTGCTCTGGTCAGAGCATCCTTGTTTCATTTAGCAGATGTTTCCCCATGGGAACAGCAAGATCTCCCAACTCTGAGGGGCTCCCTAGTCCCACCCATCCCACAGGCACAGGCTGTACATCCAGCTGCAGGTGGATGGCCAGGAAGGATGAGTGTGCTTCTCACCTTCCTCACTGCAACACCTGCAGGGAAACCTCCTCAGCAGGTAGAAGGGGGTAACAACTGACACAGCAGACTCAAGCAGTTCCTGGAGGTTCTTGGAAAGGCTAAGGAGCCCTGTGGTGGCCAGCTCCATGCACAAGCAGCACTTGGAAAGAGCAGGACTAGCCTTCCTGCCTCCTGGACATCAGTCAGGTCCCAGGCAGCAATGGGACTCGGGGCAGTGGCTGCAGCATCCCGAGGCAGCACCAATCCATGGGGATGACAGAGGCTGCCAGGCCCTGTGCCAGCATGGCCAGCACAGAGCCTGGCCAGAGACTATGACTTCCCCAAGCCCTGCAGCACCCAGCTGTGCCAGAGACATCCCTGCCACAGCAGGAACAACTAACAGCAGCTAACAAGTCCTGACTAATTAGCACCTCTGCTTAACACACCCCAGCTATTCACCGAGCCAGCTGCAATTCTCACTAGCACTGCCTCACCCTGTGTGGGACCAGGGCTGGCAGCAGCAGGATGGAGGGAGAAGAGGCTCAGGAGGGGCACACTGCACCCACCACCAGCTGGTTGTGGTCAGTGCAATGCTGGATCTAGTCCTGGATGCAGAGCTCTTGCTTGAGCTCTCCATGATGGAAAAATCCTAAAGGGATTCCCAAAGAACACGATGCAGAAATTCAGGGCACAAAATGAGCCCATCTCTGCCTGCTGTCAGCATCAGGGTCTGTGAAGGGAAAGAGAACAGTCCGGCCAAAAGTCAGGCTCAGTACCTACACTGCAGAATAATGTTCCTAAGCCCTGGGGGGTGTTGTATAAACACAGCTTGTTTCTAGAAGGGACTGAACACGTTCTGCATCCCAGGAGGGAGGCACTCCACAGGACTGGCATCACAGACCCCACCAACAGGAATCCTGCTTTTTAAAATAAGAGAACAACCTAAACCACTGAGAGGTTCCCCATCTCATGGGTCAGTGAGGAAAAGGGCTGACCTGCAAGTCTCCTCTGCAGCACATCCTGGGCAGGATGAGGACAGCTGGGACAAATCCTGCCACACTGGATGGGAAAGAGATGCTTGTTGCCCCTTTCCCATTCCATCCCTCCTGCTGGTGTTGCCTCTGTGCTCCTCCGGAGGTGTCCCAGCCCCAGCAGGTGGCATTGCAGAGCTGGCAGGGAGGTGACAGCCTGCCCTGTGGCTTAGGAACTGGAGGAAGTGATGCTGATGGGGTGCACAGCTACAGCCAGTGGACACCCGATGTGGTGTGTGCTGCTCTCAGCTCCCAGCCCATGTCCCATCCTTCCCACGCCCTGCATTGCTGCTCTCCCCACCCAGCTCAGAAGTCACAAGACACGTTCTCCTGTTAACATCCCACCCTTGCAGCATCCTGGCTGTTTGCAGGGTGCCAGAGAGGCTCTGCTGGGAGCAGAGCAGCACCTGGACCAACAGACCCAGAGAGCAGAAGGCAGCAGCCAGCCAGGCTGTGTCTGTGGTCACCCTGTGACCTAAATACAGCTGTTTCATGTCACTAGGCACCAGCAGTGACCAACATCAGTGCAGGCCTGGCCCTTGTTATTTTGGGCAACCAGGGCAAGGCAGTGCCTCTGTGGGAGTGTGTGGCCTCACCACAGCTCCTTTTTGGCACCATTTCCAGGGCATCTCCAGCACCCAGCCTTCATTCCTGCCCTTGCCAGGAGTGAAGCACTAGGAGCCACACAACCCCACCACACTGCCAGCTGCTTCCATGGAGCAAGACCCCTGCCACCCTGCCATCTAGCCCCCCTGTCACCCACCTCTGCTCAGCTCTTCTCCTTCACCTCCCATTTTCCTTTGCTCCTCCTGTTCTTTGCTGCTTCTCCTGCCGCCCCTGCTTTCTCCTCCCCCTCGATCACACATCCTACTCTACATTTGCTATCTCACTCCTTCTCACAGCTCTCTCCATAATGCATTTCCATAAAATACCTCCCTCCTCATTTAATTTCTATTTTCCTTCCTGCCTCCTTCAGACAGCTTTGGACCTCATGGACTCCAAAGAAAGAGAAAAAGGTACAAAATACCTCCCTGAACAGGCAGGTGCTTCTTGTCCTCTGGGCTCTTTCCTTTCTTAAATGTAGAGATCTCTGTGTTGAACATTTCCAGTCCCCACATGGCTTATTCAAAGGGGGACATGCTGTAGGTTTGGTGGTGGTTGACACCCCTGTGCCAAGGTTGGCAAACAACATTTACAGCTACACGAGGCTGGATTCACACGTTCCCCTGCAGAGTCCCAGGGCTGCTGTAGCATGGATGGGATCCAGGCTCTCAGCTGGGGGCCACAGGCTCTGCAAAGGTGAGGGGTGCCAGGGGGATATAAAGAGGAGAAATGAAAGCCCTACCTGGGAGGGGGCTCCACTCAGCAAGAGAACTGAGGTAATCCATCCCCTCCTGCCAGTGCACATCCACCTGAGAGCACCCCACTCCCTTCCATCCCAGACTGAGATGGAGAGAACAAATCCTCTGCAACTTAACCTAGAAAGCCCTAGATGACTCAGGAGCCTGCTTCTCTGGGAGATCCTTGTCATCCCATGACTCAGTCATGACAAGCATGGCTCACAAGCAAATCTCTGCAGAGCACATATGGATTTGAGGTTCTTCTTAATGGTCCCTCAGCTTTCAGACTCATTCCACCAACAACTCAGAAGGTCCTGGCATGTGGACACTCCTCAAGAGGGTGTAGCAGGATCACAGGGGAGGCTGGTGGAGTCTGACATGCAGAGAACAGATCTGTTCCAGCTTTAATTTTGTGTGGAAACAAGCTGACCTACCGCAGGACCACACCTACTTCACCATGTTATTTTAGAGCCTGTCAGAGATGCTGCAGGTCAGGGGAGACGTTTCCTGTTTCTCTCCTCGCCGGGATGAACATCAGTCAAACCAGAAGAGCGATGAGGGTGCAGGGAGGGGGAGGAGAGACAAGAGGAAAAGAAGGGGGGCAGAGAGATAGAGAAGGAGATGGAAGCAAATATCAGAGTTTGAGCAGGAACTACCTTTCTTGGACACTTTCCTCCCCTCCTTAACTGAGCTGTGTTTTTTAGTGGCCTTATGGGTGCTGGCAGCTTGCGGCACACGGGTGAGGTGCACGGGCAGTCCGGCGGCTGACATCAGAATAGCTGTCATGCCTACAGTGGGCACGAGGTCAACATGCAGGAAGGAAACAATGGGGAAACACATTCATTAAAAAAAAAACTTTAACCTTTCAAGGAAAATAAAAATAAAGTCAAATAAAATAAAACAAAACCCTGAGTCCTTAGTTCTGAGGGTATGAAACGTCTGAGAGGTAAGGGGGTTGGAGCCAGCACAACAAGAGGATCTGGAGGTTGTCAGAGGGAGGAGCCCAGGCAGCAAATTAAGGGAGGGAAATGTGGGCACGTCTTGTCTGTGACCCTCTGTGCTGCTGGTGCATGGATAGAACCTTCCTCTTTGGGCTTTAGGGCTCTGCTGTGGTGCAGAGTTTTCCTGCCCTGGAAGCAGCCCTGAAGGATGAAGGGCATCACTAACAGCCCCTAAAGGTCCTGCTCAGCTGCTCCCCCCTACAGCCACTCATTTCACCAGTGTCACACTGAACCAATCCCCAGAGTGCAGCAGAGCTGCCTTCAAACACCAGGGCAGAGCTGCCCCACTCACCCTACACCCTCTCCTCCCTGGCACTCCAGTTTTCCCTCACACTCCCAGCAGCAATGCAATCCTCATCCTCCCCCATCCCAGCCAGCTGTATCCATGGGATGCAGTTTGATAAAACTAATGAATCATTAAAAAGGACAGCCATTCCCTGAAGGTAAAGTTGGCACACAGAAAGCTACAGGACTGATCATGCTGATCCGAGCTGATGTTTGCCTGTGAAATCCAGGCTGGTTACAAATCATAACATTTCTAAGGTTTCTTAATTTCATAACATTTCTACTGCTCTCACACTGACATCCAAGAGAACACCTGCTTTTGCTTTCCCCAAGAGCAACTTCCCACCTGCAACAGTCAGCACCAGAAATAAGAAAAAAATAAAAAGCTTATAGTTGCAAACCAACAGCAGAAAACCTAAAAGCAAGCATTTCCTCAGAAATCCCCTCTGAGGGCAAACCACATCCTAATGCTATACAGACATTCCTGCCAAAGCTGAGATTCCCATGCATTTTATTTTTGCAAGCCTCTATTCAGTCAAATGGGGAAAGGAAGATTCTAGAGCACATTTGTTCAGGACAAAAATGAGGCACCTTGCCCACACATGACTGAAAATCAAGTTATGATGGGAAGCATCAGCTTTGTGTGCAAGTGGTAAGACTATTTTCTGCTTCAAATATGCAACCAGTCAAGAATACGTATCCTGTGACTACAAATCTCCTGTGCAAAGCCTGTGTCAGTGCCCCACAAGCAGAGTTACTCCTACACAGTGCTGACCACAATCTGTACCTCCTTTTCCTAAGGTCTGAGCACAAATATTCCAGAAGCTTTCAACTCCTTTCCTGACAGCCCAAATAGAAAGTTTTTACTAAAACCTTCCATCTAAGGGCCAAAAGACAAACAGAAAGGGTTTCACCAGAGAGGGTACAGGACAGAAACAGAGGAAGGAGTTTCCTCAGGGTTACCCAAGAAACTCTGGAAGAGCTGGGCGGACCACAAGACCAAGCTGCCAAATGGATGGTGAAATGCACTTCCAAATGGAAACAGGTAACCAGGCAGCAATGGATCACCCTCAAAGGGGATGCAGATCTGAGATCTGGAGTTCTCCCAGTTCCCAGGAGCTGCAGAGCCAGAGGAGCATACAAAGACTGGATTAGTACCCCTTGCCCTGCTGGCAGCACCAGGCACAGCCAAGGAGAGCTCACCAGATCCAGAAATTTCACCAAAGTAACTCCCTTGAAGTCCTAACTAACTGCAAGCTCTCAACACATCAAAGCCAGCAGTCCACTACTCCCAGGGAGCCTTAAAGAAGGCCTTAAATGCCTCCAGAACAGAAGCTACTTCTTTTTTCATTAGTACAGCTGAGGCCCAAAGCCCAGCAGCAGCACCAAAGCTGCCCCTTGCACCTTTCAGGTCCTTGCTCCTTCCAGCACAGAACAATCGGAGGTATTCCAAGAAGAGCAGAAGCAACACTGACTAGAGAGGCTGGAGAACAATATTCTTGAGAGACAGCAAAGATCTCTCACCACAGCTGGGGAAATCATCTCAGTCTGACCCCACCGAGGCTGCACAACACTATTCCTAGAACTGGTGCAGAAAAGGAACAGGAAAGTTGTCTCTAAAAAAGCTGTTTCTAAGCAGTGCAACAGCACTGATGGCACAGACTGACATTTGAAAAGCGAGTCCAAAGACTAACAGGGATTATCACCACCCACGCACAGCTGTCTGATAGGCAAATGCAAAATTAATGTGTTCTTCTGGAGAGATCAATACTGTCTTGCTAACATTAGCAGGCAGAGCCCAGGAAAAAGAGAGAAAACAGAAGCACAGGCTGAACAACTGGCTTCAGACTCCCAAGGGCAGAGGGCAACAAAATTCAGACCAAGCAAGAAGCAGGAGCCACAGAGCCTCTGGTGAGTTCAGCTATTCTATAACACAACCCTCCTTGTACCTGGAATAACATGTCCAAAACTGCCTGCCAGCATCAGGAACCATCACAAAAAGAAAACCAAATGAAACCCAAACCAAAATCCAAACCAACAACAACAAAAACACAAACACAAACAAAAAACAAACAAACAAAAAAAGACAAAAAACACCCACCAAAACCCCACAAAACCTCCCCCCAAAACCACCCACCTTTTGTTCCACAAACTTTATTTTGTTTTTTTGACTGCATACCCATCTACAACTCCATACAGACATATAAGCACAGGGGAAGCATGGGATGAGGAGAATTACCCCAACTCAATGTTCTCCCATTTTAAATTGGTCCAGAAAAGGTGTAAGTGGGAAATTACCTTTTCTTGACCAATTTTTTATCTTCTGCTGCCTTAGGAGCTACATGCAATGAATCATCTTCTGCAGATTCAAGTCAAGAGAGCATTCAAAAAGGTTCTGGTGTTACATTGCTCTGCTGGCTCATGTCAACCCCCAGCAGCAATGCTGCCTTTGAAGTTCAAATAAAATACTGGAAATCTCAGCATTAACAATCCTCCCACAAGTCTGGTGACTGGAGTCCCCAGGAAGGGACATTCTTGACCCTGGCCTTAGGTGGGAGTGTGTTTTCCTACAA
The DNA here is from genome assembly GCF_965231275.1 of Zosterops lateralis. NCBI lineage: Eukaryota > Metazoa > Chordata > Aves > Passeriformes > Zosteropidae > Zosterops > Zosterops lateralis. Next base: position 6,434,840 of record NC_139779.1, on the reverse strand, counting down.
GGTGCCAAAACATTACAGACACACATCACATCTGCAGACTGAGTCTCCAATTCTCACAGTTGGTGCAGACACAACAATTTAAAGTCAGAACCTGTTCCAGGCATCTGTGGAGTTATGCCAGGAGCAAGTGCAGCCCTGGACCTGGATAAATTCTCACCTGGATACAAGCTGCAACATGACAAGCTTGCCCAGACCAAGACTGCTTTGGACATATTCCTGTGAGAGTTCCTGCTGCTCACTAGCTAGTCCAGGAGCTTGAAAAATATTATTTTATATATTCACACTCTCCATTGGGCTCTGGGTTTCTTCCCTGCAAGGACTGCAGGAGGGAGGAGACAGAAAGCCTTGCAAAGAATCTTTTGGGATCTGATCTGATTCTATGTGTGCAACAACCACAGGCACAACTCCCTTTTTTCTCTTGCTCAAAGCTTTTTATTTGGCCAGAAATACATTAGTGGCTCCTTGGGGTAAAATTATTTTCACTGGAGCTATAACAACCTCCACCAACTTTTTTCAGCCTGCTGCGTAAATAAGGGACTTTTTGTAATATCCTGTGCAGAAGCTGAGCACAGGAAAAACAGCCTGACATTATGTAATGAGTGTTGGCCACACAGTCACTCACACCCAGCCCAACACACCCCTCTGACCAGGATTTGCAGAGGCCTCACACTGGTACAGGACAGAGCTTACCTTCAGATAATGTGAGATTTCAGAAAAGCATTGCTAATTTGTACAATTACATCCACCAGCAAAATCAGTATGGTTAATACATCCCCAAATGTCCCAGCTCCAGGAATCATGAAAACAAGACATGTTTGTATTTAAATAAAACCCAGTTTTATTTAATAAAAAGCTCATTTTTAGACTTCATCTTAAACATAGCATTAGAGGGGCCTTTATATGAGCATTTTGCCACCCCTTAGCCCCAAGGCACACCAGCTAAACCCCATTATTCCCAGGAAATGTTAGTCCAGCTGATCCTTAAACACCAACACTGTGGTTAAGCAGTTTGCTTAGACCTGTTTGGCATTTCACTGTACTGATCAAATACTTGCGGGAAAAGAAAAAGCTTAAAAGGAAATTCCCACATGCACTTTGAAGTATTAAAATAGCAGAAAGTAAGGGAAAAAAATATACTTTTTTCTACAAAGCAAGGTTTTAAAGTCAGCTTCATGATTTCTGGGATCCCAAGAGGTGCTTTCAAAAGACATGGGGTTGACAGTGTTACAAATCCCTTGCTCAAATCCCCAATCACACAAACAAAACCAGCTTCTAACTCAGGCTCACAGGATTCTTCATCTCCTGTTTAGCCACCAGAAGTTCTCTCCGTGCATCCAAGAGATACACCTGCAGCATTTCTCAACATCACCCGTGAGATTCAGGGGTTGTATCTGTCCACCTTCAAACCAGAGCCAAAGCTGCTGAGACACAAGTGGATGGAGACCAAGACACATTTTCCAAAATAAAACCTCCTTCATTTAAATCTGAGTCTTCTCTCCCCTTCACAACACTGTCCCCTCAGCCTTCCACTGATGTTGTAGGAAGCAGTTATGCAGTAGAGACTGAGGACCAAGAGGAACCCAGCCTGCGTTAGAGAATAACCTGAGTAATGAGCAACTTGCACATCATCAGCAGGATTTTAATTATGAACAAAATACCACTTCCCAGAAGAGGTTCTCAAAACAGAGACCAGAGCATAGAGGGGAAGAAGGTGTCCCTAAAGACCCAGCCAATTAATATTTCAGCAAAACTTCTCCTTTTTACCAGAACTCCACTGCTTGCTTTTCACCAGAAATATCCCCAGAGATTTATTTTCCTTCCGCTCCCTAATTAACTTGTATTAATCTTTCCTCTGCTTCTATGTGACTTTGACAACTCAAATTCAAATTTCCCTCCTCCCTTACACTTCAGAGGCGTGAGAGAAAGCAGCAAAGCACCCAAAATTACGTTGTGTGAAGACCTGGATCTGAAGGAGACCCTGGCCCCAGGGAGCTGCATCTGCACTTCCCTGCATCCCTCATTCTGGCTGCCTCAGGGAGAGGTAAAGAGTATTAAAATTAGTAATTATCCCTTCTTTTACACCCCCAGACTGCAACAACAGAGATACCAATTACAGATTTAACCATTTTATTGTATTAAATGGTGGCAAATGGTTTATTCTATTGGGATTTCCTGCAGCCTCTTCTATTCAAATGGGGCACCACAAAGCATAAACAGACCGCACATATTCACCTCCTGTTCACATGGAGAATGAGATCACAGGTAACAACATAAACACAGCCTGGATTCATCAGGGCTCTTCAGCTCTGTGCTTTATTTCCCTTTATGTGATTAAGTACCTAATTACACAGTCAGTGCTAACAGCCAGGGCATGAAAGGCAGAGCTGTTATAAGCAAGGGGAGTTCTGCTCAGGTCACCCACCCAGACAAGGTCTGAGCTTGACTTTACATTTCGTTTCCACAGTGATTTGCTAAGGAGGAGACAGATGGGCTGCATGCTGTCAGAGCACACCTGTGTTAGTCTTCATGCAGTGCCAGTTTGGCACAGACACGTGCAAGGCAGTTTTCATGATGGCGCCAATGTTAGATGAAGAGAAATATCAATCCTGGGGACCCTTTTCAGTCAGGCTAAAACTGGCACTCAAGAAGAGACCAAGCACCTTTTCTGGAATAAGGTGGGAACCATTATCTTGAAAAAACAAAAATGTAACTGTTTCTGCTCACTCAGGAGCAAAGTTTGGTGTCCCAGGAGCTAATAACCTCAAGGGACCATGCATGGACAAGAGACAGAGGAAGGAGAGGGTTAACAGACATTCTGTAGTACCTGAAACAGAGAAAGCTCCAAAAAATACCAGATATCAGATGTTTAGCACTCCTGTACCAGGTAATGATACAGTTTGGAGAGCACAGTTGGTACCAGCACAGAGACCTCTGCTCTGGGCAGAGCACCCAAATCCCCCAGTGCCACCACACCAGGGTCATTGGTTTGGCACTGCCTGAGCCAAAACACAGCAAAGGTGCCACTGGCTTTTGGCACAGCAACACTTCCACAGGAAGCTGACAGTATAAATCGTCATTTGCAAAGCAATACCATTTTGACTTTAACAGGCAAATCTACTCTGAAAAGGAGCATTAAAAACTGGCACTTTCACCTCTCAGACATACTCCTCAGTGTATTTAGTACTGTGTTCACAGGTTTGGGTAACAAGCAAACCTGTATTCTCTGTTGCACCAGGAGACAGTGTCTGACTGAACTTCTGTCTCTCCTTTCCCAAGATAAGGCATCACAATCCCATTTAAGCTAAAGACCACGTGAACTTTTTAAATAAAGCCACATTGTAAAAAATCATATTAAAAATCACACAAAGTCTCACACCAGTCCTCTCCTTTGACTTAAAAAAAGCAGATAATAGCAGCTAGCACGGTGCATGATTCATGTGCCCTTTCCTTTGTTACTTGCTCATCCACATGTACAGAAGAAGATGCATAGCCCTGCCCCAAATAATCCCACTTATTTGAAAGACTCAGGATGAGAAAAACAGTTAATAAGGTTTGTCTATCCCATTCTCTCCAAAATCTGCTCTCTTTACTTTTCTAGAAAGTCTTTGGGTCTAAAGGCTTAAACACCAGCAACATTTCTGACTCTTTCCAAAAGTCAAAAATGGAAAGTAACTGCTTACAAAAAGACAAACCTCTCATTTACCTAAGGATGGAGGAAATAAAGCACAAGGGAGTTCTTACCTGCCAGGGCCTGGTTCAATCTGCTGGGTTTGGGCATCTTGACAGGCAGGGTCTGGGTACTAGAAATAAATAAAGAGATAAGTTAAACAGCAAGGATCAGAAACAAACAAAACAGAGACAATTCAGCAATGCACTGCTGCCTCCTGAGTGCCAGGGCCCTGGATATATGAATAGGGATTAATTACTCAGATGAGCCCCAGCTGGGACCCTCACCCCTGCACCCTTCTCCCACTGGTCCAGCAGGTGTATTTAAGGAGCTGTGTCCTTGCCAGAGCTCTCTCCTAGATTTACTTACCTGCAAGAGGAGCCTTAGTGCTGTGCTGTATGCAGCTATTTCCAGCCTCATCTTCTCCTAACTCATTCATTCCTCCTGCTGGACCCTGCTCTGATCCTGTGACACGTCCCTGCTCTTGCCAATCCCCCACAGAGCTTCCTATGATCAGCCAACCTGCCCTACACATCCAAGGGGGATGTGGGGATGAGGGAGGAAAGGCCAAAGGAGACCTAGAAGAGCGAGCTTGGCCTGTTTTCATTTGGAAGTCAAGATAATATGGACACCAAACATCCCTTTCAGGTTTCCTCCCCTACTTGTTTTGGCAGTGCTGGCAGCTGCACTTCAACTGGCACAAAGAAGCCACCCGTGGACTTTGTCTCAGGTGGCCCATGTGCCTGGGATGAATGAGGCTCATGCACCTCAGCAGCAGTTAATACATGGTGCATTCAGACAAAAACCTCCAAGGACTCCCCAAAATTACACAGACCTGGCCAACTGCTTAGGAATTCAGAGACTAAGATGGTCAAGAGCCCAAATCTCACCCACTGTTTAGGGGAAACCTTCTTCTGTCCAGCCAGGATGCAAGAGCTGCCCTGCCCAAAATGGTAGCACAGAAGTCCCTCCTTTCAGTCTTGCTAAAATCTTTGTTCACATTCCCATGACAATGACGAAGGCTGAAAAGATTTTTGAGTGTCACATGGCTGTTTTCCACCCCACCTCTCCCCTCTCCTACCTGTCCCAGTTTGGAATAGGTGTGCTGGTCTCCCTGAAGGACCCTGGGCAGGACAGAGGGCTTGGTGCAGCTCTGGCAGCATGGCCAAGTGAGATCAGCACCCCCAGACCCTTATAAAGCCCTCCAGACCACAGAGATTTCCCTCCTGACTCTTTCAAAGGCTGTGCTTTCCCTTCTGCTGCCCCAAATTTTGCAATGCCTTCAAATGATGCAATAGAGTGTTCTGGCTACAATTCAAAGCCACCAAACACAGGGGGAATCTTCCCTGTGATTTCAAAGGGCTCTGAATGAGATGTCTTTATGAGTCTCCATCTTTCCCGATTCACCCTCTTCACCACAGCTCTTTCTCGGGTATTTCTCTACTTCTTTATCTCATATCTTTGTTTCCTCTATGCCCTTATGATCCTCTTCAGAAGGTGGCAAGGAGGGGAACTCCTTGTTCTCCAACTGCAGACATGAAGGATATTTGAGAACCAGGAACTTGAGAGAACTGCTCCCAAAAAATCAGAGACATTGATTTTTTCCCTCACTTCTTCCTGAGAAGGCAAGAAGACACCACCGAGCCTGGGCACGCCCTCCACCCTAGCCTGTGACTGATACAGAAGAGTTTGTGCTTTGTTGCCACGCCCTGAGACAAAGCAGCACCTTGGGTGCTTTCACTTCCCCATGGAAGGTAAAAATAAAGTAAAGCACAGAGCTGAACCTTCTGCTGTGCCAGGGAAACAGGTGGGGGCAGGGAAACTTCCCAATGGGCTGGAGCACAGGGTCATTACACCTGAGGCTGGAGAAAGTAAACCCAGAGCTGCCCTGGGAATGGGATCATTGGTAACCATGCTTTGAAAAGACAGCAAAGAAATCCTTCACTCTTCTTTCTTAATTGCGAGACTCAAATCCAAGTCATCCATGAGTTAGAACTTGTATGAAGTTGTCCTGGTTTCAGCTGGGATGGAGTTAATTTCCTTCCTAGTAGCTGGTACAGTGCTGTGTTTTGGATTTAGGACGAGAATAATGCTGATAACACAGGGATGTTTTAGTTGTTGCTGAGCAGTGTTTACACTAAGTGAGGCCTTTTGTGCTCCTCACCCCACCCCAGCAGTGAGGAGGCTAGGGGGCACCAGAAGCTGGGAGGGGACACAGCTGGGACAGCTGACCACAAGTGACCCAAGGAATATTCCAGAGCACAGGATGCCACAATCAGTAGCAAGACCAGGTGGAAAACTGACTCGGGGCTGCTGCTTGGGAATGGCTGGGCATTGGTCAGTGGATGTGAGCAATTGCTTAGTGCATCACTCATTTTGTATGTTTTAATGATCATCAGCATTATTATTTTCCTTCCCTTCTCAGTCCTGTTAAACTGTCTTTATTTTAACTCACAATTTTTACTTTTTTTTTTCTTCCAATTCTCTCCCCCATTCTCCTGGGGGAGGATGGAGAGAGTTGAGGGGCTGTGTGGTGATTGTCTGCTGGGATAAACCATAACAGAAGTGAGAAGAGCCCTTGAGATCTGCAGAGAGAAACAGATAAGCACTTGATGCATTTGCAAGCAATCAAGTTTGGGAAGCTGTGAGTGCACTGCAGATAAATTACCATCCATGAGCCAGGAAACAGTCACTGATCAGCTGCACTCCTGCTGTAAAGACAAAGTGTGTCAGTTTTGGCTGCTGGAGGCTTTGAGCCAACTGATGTGATGATGGAGAAACCAAATACTTCTCATTTCACTAAATACACACATTCATTAGCAGTATCTCAGCTAACAGAGCTGTGGGATGTGCTGACCCGTCCACTCTGCACCGAGGGAGCAGGGCTGCCACGCTCCCTGAGTTCTGTTACAACTGCAGAAAGCCCAAAGGCTGATGAAATCACGGGAAATCCACACTGCTCTGAGGTACCCAACACTGCCTGGAGAGTTCTGCAGCCACAGTGCGTGGGAGGAAGTGCTGCTGTGCCAAAAAAGGTGATGAAATGCTACTCAGAGCCTGCCCTGGGTCTGAAGTGGGTTTGGGGAGAGGAAGGGGATGAGCTAACAAGGAAGGAGATTGCCATTGTAGTGTAATGTGGACTGTGCATCCAATAATGGAACAGGCACAAGCTCAAGATATTCCAGCATTGCCATACCAGTGCTGGCTTCTGGGGAGAGGTGCTGCTCATTTATTGAAAACAGCTCATTTAGGAGAAAAAATGATGTTTTGGGTAAGGGAGATGTGGGTAGCATGAGTGCAAGAGCACAAGCACTGCAGTGTGGAGAGATGAGAAGGAGCCACTGAGACACCTGCTCCTGCTGCCCATGGAGATTTCTTACCAGGCAGTGCCTTTGACTCCTGGCCAAGTGTTCTTGCAGGTGCTTGCAACACCTGAAAGTCAACACCTGAATTCTCTGAATGTGTCCTGGTATCAGTTCCTCCTTCCTGGTCCAATTTTGTCCCAGCATTCACCACAGCTCCTGCTCTCCCACTGCTCTGTGTGCTGGAGGTTCCTGAGTGTAACAGGGATCACCAGCCCGTGAATAAAAGGATGCAAAATAAGACAATGTCCTCAGAGATTCAGCAAGGAGATCCTGGTAAGATTTCCCACCACTGGTTCCCAGGCAGTCTCCTATGGGAGGCAGACAGGGCAGACTGAGACTTCAGCATGACAAACCCACTCACTTCTCCAGAATTTCCAGAATCTGCAACACCAGTGAGACAGCAAAGCACAGGTCCAGCAAGGAAGTATGTCAACAGCTTGGAATCCAGGGCTGCTGCCACTTCAAACACTGGGTGGCCAGCTTGGAGCCATCACCTGAGCCACACATGCCCAATACCCCAATGGAGCAGAACTGGGGAAGCTTGTAGGAACTCACCCTCTCCACCTGATTTGGCCCTTTCTTCCATCCTCTCCCCTGCACACAACCAGCAGACCACGGATCTCTGTATCATAGCATCTTTCTAGGCCTCTGGGCAACAGCCAACACTTCTCCTCACAGATCAGGGCAGCATCCAGCCCTGCTTCACACTATGTGCTACCACAACACCTTAAGGTTCAAACTCCTTCCCAGGGCTCACTTAGTGTCAGGTGACATTAATGTGACATTAATGACCCCACCTGGTGGTAGCCCCACACTGGATAAAAGGGCTGCAGGACAACTCACAGTGGGCACAGTGGAACCAGCACCAGGAGAGTTCCTCACCACCCAAGGAGCTCAAGGGAATGCTTATGGACAAAGCTGAAGGATACAAAGATGGAGAGAAAAAAGGAAAGTCCCTGGTTAGGGTCCTCTCTGATCCTACAAAGCACTGACTGTGCGTTGTTCCCCATGGGTGATTTGGGGTGCAGCACTAGACCTTTCTTAAGAACACCACAATCCTGTCAGCATCCTTTTCCAGCTCCCAAGACCCCGGTTCCCCCTGATTTTATCCAAAATCCTGCCCCCATGAGTTGCCTGCCTTATTTGTAGGCACAATCCAGAGCAGCAGCCAAAGCCACATAAGCTCCGAGAAGCCTGCAAAGCTACTGTAGGGATTTGCCTGGCTGGGACACTAATTAATATCCCTCAGAAGATTGCTTCCTGCAGCTTTACTCGCTCATATTACAAGCAGGGCACTCCTTACTATCTTTCAGGAGTGCCTTACTCTGTAATTAGACAGCACAGTGCAGGGAACAGGGGAGCTCTTGCTCTAGGGAACTGATGCTTTCCCATGTGGGGTGGGATTTGCCAGGAGGTGGCTGGGATCCTGGTTAACAGTGCTGAGATAAGGACACAACCCTTGCCATGGCACACTCCATGTGCAGATTCCAGCACTGTCTGTGAGAGAGGCCAGATTCATTAACCATGTTTAATCCACCAAAAAACAAAATAACTTGCCCACATGTATGTAATTCATTAGCAGCACAGCCAAGGATATTAGCGTCTAGTTAAGCCTTGGCACTCCTCTCTAGGTTTTCCAGTGGCTTTGACCCTCTTGAGAGCAGGAGGAAATTAAAGTGCATTTGGCAGTGCCAGAGCTCTGCCTGCTCTCACACCAACATCTGCCCTCCAGCAAGCAGGAAATACATTTAACCACCCTCAGTGGCACAGCAGCCCAGGCATGCCTGTTCTAGGGGCTACCCCTGCCTGCCTGCTAGCTAGAAATAACTGTCACAGCCACACAGGGAGTCAGGCAGCTTTCCAGGATGAACTGCACCTCGTTCTCAGCCCTGCAGGAGAGACGTGCTGCCATTTTTAGCTGTGTTTCCTAAAGAAACTGTGTGTAAACAACTGCACTGCTTTTGAGTCTCTCCCAATAAGTTTTTGAGCCCTTCTGCCAGATGCAGCTCAGCCCCTTCTGCACATTTTGTAAAAGCAAGTAATCTGTCAGGGCTGCTTTGGAGTCAAAGATTGTAGGATGAAAACAACACAACCCTTAGCAGACACCAGGAAGATTCACCGTGGCCTAGTGCTCCCTTCCCTTGGGTCTCTGAGCACAGGAGTTGCACATCACAGCTAAGAGAACACAGCCAGAAAGGCTGGGTATTTAATGCAGGATATTTAAGGCAGGATAATTAAAGCAGGATAATTAAAGCAGGATAATTACCCAAAATAGTTAGACTGTTGGATGATGTGGAGCATTGACTGCAAAGGAAGGGGAACTAACCACCATACTATGTCCGAGGGGGGAAGACAGGGAACCTAGATAAAATAGCCCAGGAATGCTCTGGGCTTAGGAATTAAATGAAACACATTGTTAGAGTTTTCTACTCAGGTTTCCCCTAATTCACAGAAATTAAAGGATTTTCTGCTGGAACATGGGGTTTATGAGCCCGAGACTGTAACTCCAGCCAGGAGCAATTACATCCACCCAGTGGCATTTCCGACTCAAGCCCAGCACAGGGCTGATGGGGAAAAGCCATCCCGAGCTGTCAGCTGGGGATGAAAAAGTCCCTTTCACATGTGGCTGCTGGAAGACAGAGATTGCCCCCCTGTGTGCACTTGTTGTTCTGGCAGGGATAAAGGACAGCGACCTCAGCACAAGGAATCCCAAAGGAGTGGAGATCACACCCCAAGGGAACAGACAGCCAGAGGCCAGGGAAGTGGGGCTCACTGGGAGTGTGGGTTTTACACAAGTCTGACAGCACTCACACACTCCAGGGTATCCAAAGAGCTGCCACCCGCCCTGTGTGACATGTCCTGCTGTCCCCAGCATGGATTTAACTGTACAATCCCTTTGTATGCCTCAGAAAGGCTGGCTTGGCTAGGGATGATTGCCAGGACACCAGCTCACCTCACCCCCTCCACAACACAAACGGGTGAGCTCCAAAACAGGTTCAAACAGCCTGATCTCAACTAGCCACGGGCACCTCCAGGCTTCCTCCTGGCCATCCCTCCCTTCCCTGTCAGCATTGCCTGGGCCATGGGCTCAGTTCATGGTCAGAAGCCCATGGCAACCCTCTCCAAGCATCTCTCTCCCATCCTCCCTCCTTTCAGGACAGCCTATCTCCCCACCAGTAGCACACAACGTACCCAGACCCTGAGAGGCTCCAGACAGGCTTTTGGGGCAACTGCTGCAGCATTTGGTTCTTCCTTTTCAAACTCCCCACCCAGAGTCATTTTGCAAATCCTTTGGGGAAGGATGGGGGCTCCAGGCTGCCCAGCGGCCCCATGCACCTACCAGCAACTCCTGCAAGAGGGGTAATTTGGCAGCTTCTTCAGGAGACAGCAAGAGCCTTACTGGGGGCTGATTTTCAGCCCTACTCGAAGGTGACTGGAACAGACAAGCACGGTGGATGCTTAAGGCAACACAAAAAAATCACCAGGTGGAAAAAAAGCAACAAAAAAAGACCGTGAGAAAGAAGAACAGGATGTGAGAAGTCATTTCACTCGGATGACCTCGAAGAGGGAAAGTCCTGATATGACACTAAGAAAAACATCTCAAGATTCACCGTCTTGTTTAAAACACAAACGAGATTCAAAACAAACCTCAAACCCCTGTGCCTCTTGCAATTAGCAGAATGTGCTTCCAACACTCTGCTAGATCTCTTATCTCTGTACTTACTTGGACAGGTAAGTCAGCCCTGGCAAGTTCCCCTGCAGTTTTTCAGGAGTTCAACAGCTGGATTATTCCCAGTGAAGTGAGTGTAAGGCTCTGCCACTTCCAGCCATTCACAAACAGAGGGAGCAGTCAGTCAGCCCTTGCTGGGTCACACTCAGTGCCAACACTGCCACAGACAGGCCACACACACCTCTGCCAGCAAGGGCTTGAACACAGGAGGAGCTAAGATCCTCAAAGTGGAATAACCAACTGTGGCTTGCCCCCAGCAGCCTATGCCATGGAAAGGAGCCGGGCTGTCGGACCACAAGCCTCTGCTTTTCATTGAGCTGGCAGCAACCAAAAGGCCTGAAGAGAAGTGAAGCTTTTCCTCCCCCACCAGTAAGGTGCAATCACAGCCCTCTTTCGGCTCTGGCTGATGGGAGCTGAAATCCTGGGCTGAGAGATGCCCACTGGTTCCAGCCCTGTCAGAGAAGAGCCACAGTGAAAATGGATCCACTGGCACCTCTGCACTTAGCCTGAAAAGTAGCCTGGACACCTGATTTTGACAGAGAGTTCATGAGGTCTCAGCCACATACAATGAGTCCTGTGGGCCCTCCTTGAAGGGGAAGAGCTAAGAACACAGAGCAGTGTTCCACTCTACTGCCTAATCTGAAGTCCCCTTTTCCTTCACTGAGTCCCCCTCAAAGTTGCTTTTTAACCTAACCCAAAATACCACTGCTAACTATTAACTTTCTCAAACCTTCAGAATCTCAACCTGATGAATTGCCCTGCGGTTGAGGGAGACTGGTAGACAGAGACTGGTAGACAATGGGAAGAAGAGAGGTAGAAAGCAGAGGGGAAGTCTTTTCATCCACTGTACTGGATATACAGGCACAAACTTCTCTCTCCTACAGAGAAGACCCTTCTGGGTCTCTCAGGCAAAGTCCTCTGGGACAGAGAGCCTCCTAGATAAGGCAGACCCGAGCACAGCAGATCTCTTGGACAGACACACGGTATTTAAAGGTGAATTACGATCTGTACCTGACTCCATTAGATGCTGCCAGTGCTGCACTGAGGCTCCCAGTCTGAGCCAAAACCAAGGTGTTCTGTGCACTGAGTCTGGGTGTTGACCTCGCTCCAGTCAAAGCAGGTTTGTTATAGGGCACGAAGCTGACGTTGGAAGAACTCACTGACGCCGTCCTCCCGGGAACCTGATGAGTGGTGGAGGAGTTGGGAAAGTTTGTCACAGAGTGACGGTAGCGCGTGGTGATGGGACCAGTCCCGCTGTTTGGCCAGCACTGCTGGCAAGAACATCCCACCCCTGTGTGAAGGGGTGTGGTGGAGGTTGTCACCGGGTACGGGGCGTCCAAACGCCTCTGAACGCTGCGGCAGAACCTGGTGGTCTTGTTGGTCTGCACCAGAGCCACCAAGTCAATTTCGTAGTTGTAGCCCAAGGGCCCGAGATCCACCCGCTGGTGGTTGGTGGCGTGGGCTTGCTCCAGGAACACGCAGACGTTCATCTCGTACGGGGACCACCCGCCCTCGTCGTTCTGCCACTCCCAGACGATGCCCCGCCCAGCTGCAGAGTCCCCCGGGAAAACGTGCCTGCGGACGGCCCGCATCGTCCCTGTGTGGGAGAGGAGGGGACAATAAATACAACAATTCAGTGAGCAGAGAACTAAGAGGGATGCTGTCCCAGGGATTTGTGTCTGCACAGATCCGTGCTGCCCCTACATGGGGGTGGCCTTTCTCATTCTCCCTCACTAAAAGACCTTCTCTTCCCAACAGGGCTGGGTTTGCTCATGAAGCTTAGAAAAATGCAACATCCCCGAGATCCCTGTCCCTCTGCCAAATCTGATTGTGGGCTGGCAGCAGGTTCAAAAGTTGCTAGGAGGAAGGGTGGGAAAGGAGGGAAGGAGAGAGGATGCAGACGCAGACACACCCGAGCACAAAGGCACAGTGATCACATATGCCTCCCTGACGTTAAAAGGGAAGAAAAAAGTAAAAAGTTAAAAAAAAAAAATCAGGCTGAGGCACAGATCTGGTTAAAAAAAAAAAAAAAACCAACTCCCACAGCCTTGACAACATAGTAACTATAGAGACAAGACACCATCGGGAAGTGCTTTGTAGGAGCACTTAAGGGGCTGAACGCCCACTTTGTTACACAAGCGTTGGGGCAATTTTGGTCTTGGGAGAGTGGGTGAAGTCCCACAAGGGGCAAGGACTTTGGAGAAGGGCAAACTTCTGCAGGCTCCTGACTGCTGGGAGAGAGAGCAAGACTAGAGAGGGAAGACAATAAAGTAACTTGAAAACTGGAGAGAGCAGCTGTTCAGACAAAGGGAGAGAAATGGAAGGAGACACACTACTCTTGCAAGGCGGACAGCGACAGCTGGAGCTCGAACCCCCTGGAAGCCTGGCTTTCCAGGATGACTTCACTCCTGGGTACTTTATCCCTTACTTCAAAAAAAGCAGCAGCCTAACGATAGGAAAGGAAGCCACCCAACAGGACAGAAGGTCTGAAACCGTGTAAAAATGGGTTGTTGTAGCAGTGTCAAAACTGCTGCTGCAGGAAAAACCCTCAGCAGCATTCCTCAGCACAGAGAAAGAGGAGCAGGAAAAGCTGTGGGGAAAGCAAGTCTGGGGATCTAGGAAGGTGAGGGTGAACAGGGGTGCAGCAAGTTGTTACAACACAGAAGGAGTTCAAAGAAGAGCACCAATAGAAAAAAAATTAAATAAAGCCTCTAAAGAGGTCATGAGAGTTACTGCACTATGCTCCAGGACTCCAGGTGAAAACTGGCACATTTACAAGTACCTGCACCTAAAGCCTGAGGAGAACTGCCCCAGGATATCACTGGAGACTCCGCGGGGCACAGGCAATCCAGGCAGGCTTCACAGCCAAGAACAGCCCAAGGAAGAGGGAGGACGTGGGACTCCACACTGCCAAAATCCAACTGCTGCTGTGTTCAGGCTCTGCCTGCCTCCATGCTGGCATGAGGATCAGGCTGCTCTTATTGTACCCAATAGTTGTGAAAACTGTGTTTCCTTATCTCGGCACTGCTGCAGCTCCAGAGCTGACACAAAGGCTAAAGCTCTCTCAAAGGCATAATGTGCCAGACCAAGGAATGTCAGGGCTTGTTTCTGCTCCAGAGCAGCACCAAGCATCCTGCTTATTGCAGAGCAGGACTCTCCAGTGACACCAGCCAACAAACAATATCTCATCAGCACACTTAAAACACTACTAGCAGCCAGTCAAACACAGCAACCTCCCCAACAGCTCAACCATGCAGGTGAGGATTCCTGTGGGACCAGACCTTCCTCTGGCAGAAAGTATCAGCAGAACCAAAACTACCTTCCCAGCCCGGAATTGATGTCCTAGTGGAAAAGCAGACTACACAGCCAAAAGCAATTCTAGCAATGACTGGTCCTATCCAGAAAATCCTGCCAAGCTTCAGGAACATAAACCCACAGCCTCAAAAGGTGGATAACTTCAGGAATGAACCTCTGAGCAGGAGGATGAGGGATGAGACTGGACTGGGAATGAGATGGTGAGACATGCACTACATTTAGAAATGAGTGCAGGGAACCTGCTCCCAGAGAAAGGGGATTACCACAGGTAAGGCAAGGTATCCAGTGAGACACATGTCAGGAGATTAAGCAAGGCTTCCCCTGCTCCACTGGCAGCTCAGAAGCTAAAAGCAGCACAAAGAGGACTGCAGGACTTGCAAGCAACTTGTGTTTTTAACGCCCTCAAACAGCAGCAGAAAGAAGATTTTTTAGGAGTCAACAACAAGACCAAGGCGATGCACTTGGAAACCATCCCCCGTCCCCCAGGCTGGCAGGGAAACTGGCATTCCTCTCCAGGGTGGGCAAACAGCTGTGGTGAGAGGACAACTCCTGCTGCTCCCCTGCACTCACTCCAGCTAATGTGCCTTGAGCAGCAGCTGAAGCCCCCAGCTAATCCTGCCTACAAGATCCCCCCGCACAGCTGTCATTCCCTGCTGCTGGGGACGCTGCTCCCGTGAACACTGGCTTCCTGTTATTCTCCCTGGCTTCCTTTGAAGAGCCTATTTATCTGTCTAAAAGCTAATGAGTAGAATACAACAGCCTATTTTTTGCACTGTTTAAAGATTTTTCATGGGGATGTTTCCTGCAGGGATTCTTTTCTCCAGCACATGACAAAGTTCAGCTGGCGGCTCGCTCAGAAAGGTTCACGTCTGAGGCAGAACCTTGCAGAGAGAAAAAGCTTTGCTCAGAACTGGGCCATGGAAAGGGGATATGAGAGCTCTTCCAACAGTCATGTTGCAGAGCACACAGGTATTTGTGGAGGGAGGTTCACAGCACTGGCCACTCTGATCCCTTTGGATCAATGGGAAACACTGCAGGAGAGCTGTGGAGCAGCACCAGCCTTTGTGTTATTAACACCTCAAAACTCAGATCTAGACCAAGGAAAGATGAGATCATACTAGCCAACATCATTTCCAGAATTGAACTGGACTGTTCCCCAGAGATGAACAGCTTCACCCTGCAATGGACAATATTCACTGGGTGTTTTGAGATCTTTCACAAGAGTCTAAAGAGATACAAACCCTCTAAGGACAGACAGCTGCACTTGTGGAAAAGAATGTCCCATTCACACTGGGACACGTTTCACCTCCCCACAGGCTCTCTGCTCACCTTTACCAGACAGCTTAGGACTGCTGTCCCCAGGCTGGAACATTGGCTGAAAGGGCCAGAGGCTGAAAGGCTCCTTCATAAGTTCGGCATGAAAAACACAGGAAAGAAGCAGCTGCTGGTGTCATCTCTGGTGGTCCATGCTGTACCACTCAAAGCCACAGCCTCAGCTGGCCTTCCAGATGTTTGAACAGGCCAAGCTGAGCACATCTGCCAAGGCATCCAGCTTAGAAAGCTTTTCACCTCATCCAGGACACCACTAGATAAATTCAGCCTAAGGTCACCAAGTCAGAATAAAAACACGGATGCAGCTGTGATGACCACTCACATTTGCTCCAACCACTTCCCTTTCCTGCCAGAATTGGCTGATCATACAGTTGATTCAAAATATTGCTCATTTGCTGTTTCAACTGGCAAGAAACCAGCATGTGCCCCTCTCTAAAGCTTAGGATGATCCTCAACTGTACCCTGGAGAGACATTGGCAAAGGGGAAACTGATGGATGGAAAATTTTCCAAAGCAGCCATTCATTTGGGGTGTGTAATTTGGGATCTCCCTGGATTTTCCAGGGATGAAGTGCGTGCATTCCATCCTTGCCCCTTTTCTAAGCTCCAGCTGCTCAGCACATCTGGAGCAAAAGAGGGCAGGAGTCATCTCTGCAGATTCTGAGCTGCTACTCCCAGTGACCCCAGGAGAGAGGAGAATGAAAATCAGGTCTCAATTCTGCTATTGAGCCCATCCTGCCCTTTCTCCCTGGGAGGAAGCAAGCCAGGCTCACACAGCACAAGTGGAGGGAATATTCTGCTGCAGCGTTTTGGTGTCGTGCGGGGGCTGCAGGCACTCACAAGCAGATTGAGCAGGGCTGCATGCCAAGGTAAAGCAGCTGGCACTCCAGCTCCAGAGGGAGCAAGGGATCCAAGCAGGAGGGTTGGAATCATAAAAAGGCCTTTTTTACGCAAGTGATCTTGAATGGATTGAGGGGGGAGCAGGGGAAATTTCCAGCTCTGAGAGCTCTGGCTCACAGGCTGAGAGCTCCAGGGGTTCCATGATGATGCTCCTGAAGAGATCACAGCTGTCTGCCTGCACCCAGTCCCACAGATTTTTCCATACCGGGCAGCAGACAGCAGATGTGCTCACTGAGCTGCCCAACATGGCAGCAAACAGCAGAGCTTTGCAGGGCTCTTACACACAGAACAAGGCCCTGCTTATCCCCAGGCACACCAGCAGAACGGGTGGGGAAGCTCCCTTACCTGTATCCTGCCGGAACTGCGTCAAGCTTGGAATGTCGATGACATAGGGAGCCAGGGCGGGATCGGCGTGCCCCAAAGGGATGCTGCTGGCCAGCCCCGACCCCGAGCGCCGCCCCTTCTGCTGCGAGGCCTGGATAACCTGCTCGATGTAGCTGCAGACGTTGCCTCGGTAGGGCCTCCACCTGCCGAATTCATCCTGCCATTCCCACACGGCCACTGCCGCGGAGCTGCTGCTGTGCCCCGGGGCAGGACCGGGCGGGCCGGATGGCCCGGCTGAGCCGCTCCCCGCTGCTCCCTGAGCTGCTGCCATGGTCCTCCCTGAGCTCTGGGCACGCTGTGATTGCAAGTGGCAGCTGGGCTGGCCTTACACCATTTTCTCCTGGGGACCTGCAGCAAGAAACAGAGCACAGGGAGATGAGAATGATGTCCCGAATTCTCCCACCTCACATCCATATCACACAAGCCATCTGAGAGGGAAACAAGCTCTGACTTTCACAAAGATGTTCACTGTGGATTTTAGAGAAGCAGACTGGCCTCAAAACCCTCTGGCTGAAGGTGAGTGAGGTACCACCACTCACTCCCTGCCAGTGCTGGCAACTTCTCCTGCTAATTGAGGGCAAACACTCTTCAGGGAGACTCTGCTCGCTATGGCCTGTGGCACCAAACACCACCTGAGTCACCACGGATCTGTACCAAACCATCCCACAGCCACTGCTGATGTGTGTCAGGCAGACCTGTAAGCCTTGGCATGAGCTCAGACAGACACTCACTAGCCAGCAGTGTGCCAAGGCAAGCTGCCATCCTGCCCTTTCCCCATGCTCAGCACTGCTCCTGGCAGCATTACACTGACCACCCCAATCTGAGCTGCCAAATGCTGGCCAAACACTCATTCACAGAAATGACTGAATTACACAAGTGGTTCCCAAACTCTTCACACTGATCTGAGCTCCAGGGCTACACCATCAGCTCCATTCAGGCTTCTGACCACTTAGCTTTGGCCAAAGATCAGTCCTGTGACTCCTGTGCAGCTCACACACGCAAACAAAGCCAGAAAACATCTCTTAATGCACAGTTTGCAAATCACAGTACACACACTTCTTTACTTGAGTGTGATCCCAGCAAAAAACAGATGGGAAGGAGTACAAGAGAACCAGCAGGAACACAGGGCATAATCAACTGCCTGTGCTGAGGGCACTGATTTAGTGAGCCCTCAAGATCAAAGCACACCTATTTGCAGCTTCTCAGGCTGGAAAACAAGGAACATCTTGAAACAAGGCACAATCAGCATCAGAGACTCAAGCCCTTAGGAGATGATCTGGGGAAGAATAGAGAAAGGGTAGGAGCCCGAAGATATCACACAAAGGAGAGGGACTAAATTCCAACAAGAAGAGATCACCACTCTCAGCCCCCAAGGGATGTAAAAAGAGCAGATCCAAAGGCATCACATGATCACCGAGAGACACCAGAGGTCTGATATTCGACATTCCTTGTCTGTTGTGTCATTCCCAGGAATCCTGTCCAAACCATCTGTCCTGCACACACATCTGTCCAAATGCTGGACAACCGCACGGAGATCCCCACGTTGGTGCTCGCGTGTAGGTGAGTTTGGCTGTGAATGAGTGAAACTCATTTTGTTTTAAAATAAATTCGCCTTCTCCCTTCTGAGGTTTCACGTCACTGATTGCTCGCTTAACTCCCAGCAGCCAGCAGGGAGCCGTGAGCTTCCTTCCCAACCAATGGAAAAGTTCAGGTCTCCCAAGAGGAAGAGCAGCAGTGGGTGGCTTCCACTGGAGGATGCCATCTGCACAGAGAATGACATCCCTGCCGGATGGGGGAAGATCCCACGCTCCGTGGAGCGTCCCATCCACCATGCCCGTGTGGCTTGATAGCTTAAAAAAGACAGAGAAGGAGAGCTAGCACAGAACAGACACACCCACACGTCTGCATTTACAAGAGGAAGGCAACAGTTTCCCCAGGAATTCAGTGTAAATTAGCTTATGAGCTGCTCTGTGATTTTTACACAACACCCCCAGCTCAACTGGTCTTGGTGACAAACTGCTCCGGATCACCAAGATCCTACCCTGGTCTCTGCTATCCATCTTTTCCTTGTAACCCATTCTTGCCTAACACACCAAGGACAGTCATTTTACTGCTCAAACAGCAAATTAAGACTTAAGGTATCAAACCCAACACCTGCCTCTGCCACTTCTTTTTATGGCAGGTTTCACACCAACCCTTTTCCACCTCAGGGACCACCACAGCAAAAGCCAGGCTGTGGCATTTTCTGTCCCACCCCTCTGCACCAGGTGCTCTGAACCCCAAATACAGAACCAACACCTTTTTTTCCCCCCCAAAGTTGTTACCAAATATTCATGTGCAGCCACACGCAGAGCAGAGAAGAGGGAGGCTGTGAGGAGGGAGTCAGCGATTCGTTTTCCTTCCTTTCTGAAACAGCAGCAGGAAATGCAAACAAGCAGACGCCGCAGCACAAAAGCCACCTCCTTCCCGTGCCACCTCACACTGGCTGGGGTGACAGCTGGGTGACAGCAGCCTGTCCCTCACCCCAGGGTGGCAGCGATGCTGTGAATCCTGGACCACACGTGAAGGAACCCGGGGCTGGCTGCACGAGAGTGTCGCGTGCTCCCACATCCACTTCCTCATCGGAGTGGAAAAATATTTCCTGTGCTGGGACTGCTGCTCCAAAGGAGGAGCGAGGGGCGTATTTCAGCCTCCTGCCAGCTCTTGCTGAAAGCTGCTGGAGCCAGCAGCTGTTTGCACGGATTGGGAAGCGAGGAATGCGGGAGAGCATCAGTAAACCAGAATTACACAAGTCATGGAGTTGTGGCAAACGAGAAAGAAAAGGCCTAAAGTTGCAGCTCCTGACTTCTCTTTGAGAATTCAGCAGCACACAAATATTAAAAGCTGAGAAAGTCAATACTGGAGCTGTTTGTACAGCGTTCAGCATTACACCACAGCAGAAGGAGTTTGGGGAGAAGTGGGACGTGGTTTGGGATGTGTTACACATCCCAGCTCACACCTTCACTCAAATCTCATGGACTAGAACACTCCACCTCATGCTTTATAAATACCTTGAAAAGCCGAAATTCACATCAGCCCTAAAAGCTTTTGACCCAACAGTCATGGCTCCAGTCAGAAATTCCCTGGGCCACTCTTCCTCCAGTGAAAACAAAACCCTGGCTAATTCAAGTGCAGACCTTAATATTCCAGCCAGACGCCCTTCACTTTGAAGGTATTTGGTAACATGGGCTCAGAGCTTGAGTTTGGATTTGTTTGGTTGGAACTTTATGCCCAGCACAACCTCTGAAACATTTGTCCACATGGCTTTAATTGGGGACTTGGACAGGAAAAGAAACTGAGTGCATTTCAGATGTGTTTTCCAGCAGCTTCACTCCCTGCTCCTCAAACTCCAGCAAATGGTGGTGAAAAAGCTGGAGAACAGGAATTAAAGCCTTTGAAAGCTGTGTTTAATTCTCTGTTCTACTTCCAGAAAGCAGAATTTCTTTTTGCTTTAAATGCAGGATGTTAAAATTAATGGGTCTGAGACGATTTCTAAAAATGCCAACTCCTTTTTAAAGTTTCTGAACTTGAATTGCCAGCACTGATAAAAGTTTTCACGAAATGCAAGCTTGTACCTGGAAAAGAAAAAGAGCCTTGGGAGCTCTTGAGCTGGGCTGAATTAAAAATAAAAGTCATCAGATTGGTAAAATAGAGACTTTTCAGCAGGTTATTCAGAAAAGAGTGCCCAGGAGGGATTGTTAAGCATCACGACACCACTTTGAGAGACAGGACTGGGAGGGCAACAAAGATCCCATGGGAAGAGATTACACAGGGATTAGGGGAGCATATAAAGCACAGGGAGGCCACAGGGCTGCAGTGAGACGTGACCCTGTGCAGGGGGCACGACTGGAGCAGCACTACAGGTGCTCTGAGCCCTCCCCCGACCCCAAACCACCCAGCCAGGGCCCCCACACCAGCTGAGCTGCTCTTCTGGGCACAGCAAAACTCGATGCTACAGGGCTGGAAGCTGTTGCCAGGTAATTCGTACCCAAACACACCTTTCCTTACACAAGCACTCAGCACCGATTAGCGCCAACCAAAGAGAAAGAGAAAGAGCTCGGCAGTAGAAGAAGGGTCACAGTAACAACTTCAAGCACGCAGATCCATCCCAGCCCTGTCCTCTCCCAGCCTCTCCTGATCCTCACGGCACAAGGTGCCTGGGTTGGCAGTCAAAACAACAGAAGAAATAAACCCGGCTGCTCCAAGCCTGGACTGCTTCCATTCAAAACAAGCTTTTAAGCGAGTTCCCCTCGGAGGGGGAAAACAGAGACGGCAACCGAGGCGGAACAAAGCGTTTGCTGTCAGTTAAGCCGAGGGCTGGTTTCGGGCACGGGGGAATAGAAAAGCTGAGGCAGCGAGAGGACGGCAGGTACAGCCGCAGGATCCCACCTGGACACGGGATCTCACCGCACTTTGTGTCCCAGCCGGCTACTCCCGGGACCTGCCGGGCACCCAGGCGGGTTATTCATTTGCGGGGAGATCACTGACTTGTTAGTGAGAACCCGGCACCATCTGCAGAGCCCCTCCAGCTCTCCCCAACGGCTTCAACCAGCGGCAGGAACTCCTGGAGCTCCAGAACAGCCAAGCAGGGTCCCACCTCAACGAGCCGGTGGCTCAGGGCCGGCCCGAAGGGGCTCACCCGCCCCTCAGGGAGCGCCCCGGGCAGCACCGGCCGCCAGCGGTGCAGGGGGTGTCCGGGCGGCACCGACCGCCCCGGGAGCAGGGCAGGAGCCGGGGCCTGCTGCCAGGGGAACGGCGCCCGTGTTCCCGGGCCGGCGGGACGCCGGGCAGGCTGGGCCCAGAGCGGCCGCAGCGGCCCGGGTGGTCCCTCTCGAACGGGCCGCGCTGCGCGGCACGGGGTGCCGGGGGTGCCCGCCCGGGGGTGCCCGCCCCGCGAAGCACAGCACAGCCTAGTCTAGTGCAGTCTAGCCTAGCCTAGCCTAGCCTATCCCGGCCCAGCCCACCCCCCGGCCCGGCGCCGCTGTCCCCCGGCCCCGTCACCCCTGGCCTGGCCTGGCCCGGCCCGGCCCGGCCCAGCCCCCAGCCCCCAGCCCCTCAC
Organism: Zosterops lateralis; assembly: GCF_965231275.1. Lineage (NCBI taxonomy): Eukaryota > Metazoa > Chordata > Aves > Passeriformes > Zosteropidae > Zosterops > Zosterops lateralis. The sequence continues at coordinate 6,413,051 of NC_139779.1, read as the reverse complement.
CCCTCGCAGGGCCCGGCGCCGCCGCTCCCGGCCCGCGGTCACGGAACCTCCGCGCCTGCGCACGCGGGGCCGCCAGGGGGCGGGGCCAAGGGGGCGGGGCTAAGGGGGCGGGGCTAAGGGGGCGGGGCCAAGGGGAGGCGGGGATGTGATTGGTGGAGGCGTGAGGGAGAATAATGGTGAGCGTGAGGCGGTGTGGGGCCGAGTGTGGTAATGTGATAATGAGTGTGTGATAGTGATAATGAGTGTGTCCTAATGAGTGTGTGATAGTGATAATGAGTGTGTCCTAATGAGTGTGTGATAGTGATAATGAGTGTGTGATAATGGGTGTCCTAATGAGTGTGTCATAATGAGTGTGTGATAGTGATAATGAGTGTGTCCTAATGAGTGTGTGATAGTGATAATGAGCATGACAATGAGTGTGTGATAATGAGTGTGTGATAGTGGAAATGAGTGTGCCATAATGGGCGTGTTAATGAGTGTGTCATAGTTATAATGAGCGTGATAATGGGTATGTAAATGAGTGTGTTATAATGAGTGTGTGATTGTGATAATGAGCGTGATAAATGAGTGTGTCATAATGAGTCTGTGGTAGTGATAATGAGTGCGTGGTAGTGTTAATGAGTGTGTTAATGAGTGTATTAATGAGTGTGTGATAATGAGTGTGTGAGAATTGGTATGTTAATGAGTGTGATAATGAGTGTGTGATAGTGATGAGTATGTTAATGAGTGTGATAGTGATAATGAGTGTGTGATAGGGATAATTGAGTGAGTCTGCAGGACTGAGTGTGATAATAAGTGTGTGGAGTGTGTGGGAACAAGTTTGCTTCTGAGTGTGGTAATGATAATGAGTGCAAGTGTGTAGGACCGAGTGTGATAATGAGGGTGTGATGGTGATAACGAGTGTGCATGATACTGTGTGATAGTGGGAATGAGAATGTGTGATAGTGAGTGTGACAGTGAGTGTGTGTTAGTGACTGTGTGTGTGATAGTGAGTGTGACAGTGAGTGTGTTAGTGACACTGTGTGTGATAGTGAGTGTGACAGTGAATGTGAGATAATGTGCCACAATAAGTGTGCACGTTGGTGTGACAGTGTATGATAATGAGTGTGTGATAGTGTGTCACAGTGAGTGTGAATAGATGTGGAAAAGTGATTGTGTAAAGGATAGTGACAGTGATAGAGTGTGAGAGAGAACTGTTGGTATATGTTTGTGGGATAGTGGGGGTGTAAGTGCGACTGTGTGATGGTGTGGGTGTGTGTGTGACAGTGTGTTTGAGTGTGATATCGTCCATATGAGTGTGATACTGTCCATGTGAGTGTGAGCATGTGTAGTACTGGGGGGGTGAAATGCTCTATGTGTGCAGGGGATTCTGAGTGTGTGAGTGCCCATGTGTGTGATGGGGTGTGTGTGTGTGTGATGGGGTGTGTGTGATGGGGTGTGTGGGTGATGGGGTGTGTGGCACACCACCAGCAGTTTCACACCTCTGGGTGCCGTGGGTGTGACCCCTGGACCCAGATCCAGCCTGGATCAATCAGCTGCTCACCAGCTTGAGGGTTTCATTGACACCCATGTAGAGCCAAAGCAAAGCCCTGGAGGTGCCTGTTCCTTGTTTGGGATGAGGATGGTGGAACACAACCCCGTGTGCCACAGCTGGAACGACGCAGCGCTGCTCCCTCCCAGCTGCTGCAGCTCCACCACTTCCCTTGCAAGATGGATGTTTATTTAGGGATTCCTGTGATCCTGCAGCATCTTGGAGGGTGTTGGATCCCTTCTTCATGCTCTCTTGGAGGTAGGTCAGGCCCCACCTGAGTTTTTCCCTTTCCTGGGAACCCCACCAAGACATTGGCAAGCAGTGATTAAAGAACCACAGAACCGGAGGACCATTTAGGTTGAAAAAGACCCTTTAAGATCACCATAATTCCTTCTGAACCAGGAAGTGCTCACCAGTCCTTATCAAATAACTTGAAACTTCCCTGGACTTTACACCCATGCCATGATACACCTGCCCCAAAAGGCTTATAAAATAAAGAACATTGTGTTTGGAGTCAGTAGTTACAGCAAAAAATAACATATAGAACCACTTTATACTGTAGGAATGGAGGGATATTATAAAACTCTTCTTCCAGGGTTAAACACATGAGAGTAATTGTTACAGAGCTGAATAAAGTCGGTTTTCATCCCAAAATGTACAGTGCCAAGCACATAACCACGACAGCTCCAGTGAAAACCCTCTGGAGCTGCATCCCCACACAGCTCAGCCTCGTATGCAAATGCCCATGGATTTCTCTGCTCCAGGATGGATGAGACTGTCACATACTCGAGTTCAAAATACTCACAAAGTACTAATAATTGCCAGAAGTGATTGATAGCCTGCTTGTAATGTGTCTGCTCAAGCAATAAGTTTCACATTTACAACTCAGGTGCTTGGGGTTCCTGTCTCCTGCGGCTGTAATTAGAAACTGGAGAGCAATGCAAAGGGTTTTTATTCCCTGAAAAATAGATAGGAATGCTTCATAAAGCCATGCTGGGAGCAGACTGTGTGATCCATGTGCCTGCATGGGTGGACAGGTATAAAATATTCTGTGATCCTAAATAGGGAAAGGTTTCAGGGACATTTGAGGGTGGTGAAGAAGGGTTTCTATCGAGTCTTGCAGACCTTCATGGCAAGGCTGGGAGACAAAGGGATACTCCCAGTGAGGAGTCCTGGCTGGTGAGAGAGGATGGGCGAGGGCTCAGGGAGATGCTCCAGGGCTGAAAGGTGCTACTGATAAGGGCTGCAGGGTGGGGGAGAGCAGAGGTGAATTGGGTGCAGCTCCTGGGTGGAGGGCAGGGCTGTACAGTGGAGATAAACCAGTCAGGTGGTGGCTGAGCTGTGGGAAGAGTCTTAAATTGCATTAGATTTATTTAATTTTTTTTAATTTTTGAGCAGGGATTCACGCTCTGATCTTGCATCAGGGTCCCTGGAAGGTTTTTTCAGGCGCAGTGAGTGGCGGAGGTACCTCATCTCAGCAGTATAAGTGCATGGTTGGTCCTCAGCCTCCCTTTTCTCACACCTCTCTGTCGCTTGTCCTGTATTCCACAATGGTCCAACAACCTGAAAGGGATTAACAGAGCCTTGGACAGTATGAATCCGGGGTCTGGTGACCTGCTGAGCCTGTCAGACCCCACTGCACAACTTTCTCCAACTGTGCTGTGTCAGGGTGGCTGTCAAGATTCTGAATGGTCCCCGAACCTGAAAGGTGAACCTCAGTATCCTGCTGTCCCCGAGGACTCTGTTTTCACAAGGATGCAGACCTCACAATCCTCACTGCCTGCAAAAAATATTTTATATTTTACATGATTTTTACCTTAATGATCCGCAGATTTTAACATGCTTTTTATCTATTTTTTTCAGCTGGATCCCTTTTCCCCCATGCTGCTCTTTCCCACACCCTTCTCTGCATGCTCCTCAAATCAGTATGCAAAGCACTGAGTCCTCCAACGTGGCATCACCTCCTGTCTGATCCATCCACGCACTGGGGTAACCAGCCAAATATTTGCCTTCCCTCTGCTCCTTTTCTTGCAGTGGTGCTGGAAGGCTGTTGAATTAATTTCTCCGTGGCTGCTCCCTCTCACACGATTTTGGCTCGAGGTCCTACACTAATGTCTACAAAGCCTGATGCTTGAGGCTCTGTTAAATTGCCAGGCTTAGCTTGGTGCTCCAGGGAATAGCCTGGCCACTTAGGAAACAGCCTGTCCAAGCTCTGCTGGGATTGCTGCACTTTGAATTCACAGCCCACTCGATTTCAGATTAATTTCCCTGAGCAGACAAACCCAAAGTGACAGGAATTAGAAAGAAATTCCTCTGCAGGCAAAGAATAATAGGTGAAATTTCATTTCATTTTCCTCTGCAGCAGCTGCTGCTGGTTCCTGCCAGGGACTAGCCAGACAAAGCAGGGATGGATCTGGTGTGGGCATCCCCCTCCTGCTGGGTGACCTTGCTGTCCAACCCTTGGGAATTACCTGCTGAGAGGGACATGTTCCTCATCCCTGCTGGTAGTGGGAGATGCCCCCTGAGCTCAGCTCAGCTCTCTGTTCCACTGCCTGCCTTCTCTGGGGAAATCATGGAATCTTGAACATTTTGTGTTGGAAGAGACCAGCCCAGGCTGTTCCAAGCCCCTGATATGGGCAGGGACACTTTCCACCATCCCAGGTTGCTCCAAGCCCCACCCAACCTGACCTTGGACACTTCCAGCGTCCGTATCTTCTCTGGGCAGCCTGTGCCAGGGCCTCATCGCGCTCATCATAAAACATTCTTTCCTTATGTCAATCCTAAATTTGCCATTCTCAGTTGAAACCCTTGCCCCTTCTCCTGTCATCCTGACCCCGATCAAAAGGCTCTCTCCATCCTTTGCTAAATCCAGCCGGGAGCCGGAGCCGAGTCGTCTGTGCTGTGTTCATGTCTCTCCTGCTCTGGCCACACTCGCCTCGCCATTAGTGCTAATTAGGGGCAGAACTCATCCCGCTCTGCCTTCTGCCTGCTTTTCCCAGGGGAGCTTTCCTCTCTCTTCCCGAATCCAAGCCTCTCCCCGCTGTCTCCAGCGCTTCTCCCTGCAGCTGCGTGCCACCTAGTGCACACTGAGCCGCCTGGCAGCCGACAAGGCAGGCGATCCATCCCTCCAGAGCTTTCCCGCAGCTAAATGAGCCTTTCGAGGTCGCTTCCAGCCCAAGCTGTTCCATGCAGGGTCAGGCTCGGGCATGGCTTCTCCGTCCCCACGCAGGCTCCTGCACTGGCAGTGATGCCCACCCGTCTGCCTTGCCATCGCTCCCCAATCACCCACTTTGGCACAGTTCGGACTTTAAAAGCACTGAGGCTGCAGCAGTCCCATCTCACAGCAGCGATGCTGCAGCAGGAGTGGGATGCATTAATTCCCCAAGGCTGGCAGAGAAGCCAGCAAGTGCCGGTCCCAATGGACAAATCATAAAAATAAATACACCTACATAAATACCTGCGTATATATATGATATATATCTGGCTATTGTCCCATAGGATCCTGCTGCCAGGTGAGGTTTCACCCTCAGAGGTAATGGCAGGCGGAAAAGGGAGTTACAGACACACCCTTAAGCTCATGGTCCACAGCGAGTGCCTTTGGTGAGGGAGGGGACCCAGCTCCCTGTTTCCCATCCCCTCTCCCCCTCTCTGTGATTCTTTCCTGCTCCTCCCCAGCCCTGGACGGCGGCTGGAGCCCATGGCGTGGGTCTGCTGCCTCCTGTCAGCGCCGCGTCCTTGGGCTGCTCCTTCCCACCTGCCCGAGGTGGTTTCTGCAGGAAGCAGATTAGGGAGGAACAAAGGTGATTTTGTCCGGGGAGGGGATGGGTACCTCTCCCCGAGCTCCGGCTTCCTGCAACGCTGAGCCTCTCTCTGGGGGCTTCCACTGCTCTTTCCTCAGCCCTGCCGTTCCTTCAGGACTTTTAAACTGCTGGAAAACACCTTAAAATTAGCTGGTGGTTCCCAAATAGCACAGGGAACCAATAGCTCCAGCTGCACCGAGGCGGGGCTTGATGTCAGGACAGGGAACCAAAATGGTCTTGTATTGGATTTCCATCTTTCCCTTCTTCAAAGGCTGGTTTGGGGCTGAGAGCTCCCCGGAGCCCACACTGCAGGATCCCATCACTGGCCGTGCCCTGGAGCAGCAGGAGGAGCAGAGGAAGGAGGGGAGGCTCCATCTTGCTGTAGATGCAGCATTTTTAGTGCCGGTACTCCCCAGGGTAAAAGCAGCAGCAGGAGCCTCCTAAAAACCCGGTGATTGAGCACAGCAATCAGCAGGGGAGCCCTGTTATTCTTTATACACCGGCTAAAGGCTCGAAACAGCAATTGGTGTTTTTAGCCCCGTGTTTCCCTCCTGGCAGCAAGAAGATGCCTTTTGTTTCAGCTTAGGGCTCTTTCATAAGGCATCAGGCTCTTCTTTACATTCCCAAAGCATTTCCTGGCCATGGCATAGCCTGGACAAATGAGTTTCTCTCTCCTTTGTATTTTCCTAACTAAACGAAAAGGAAAATCGCTTTCGATTTTTGGTTTTGGTTTGTTTCGGTTTTGGTTTTTGGTTTGGTTTGGTTTTGTATTTTCTGCAGTTTCGTGAGCCACTTGTTTTCCCCAGTTTCTGCCCATGGCCAAACTGCTGCCAGAAAAGAGGTCTGCTGGAGATGCCACCCACTGCCATAGGAAGCTGTGGCAGCTGCTGAGTGGATGTGGGAATAGCCCTTAGAAGCTTCTCTCCCGTGAGCATCTCTGGAGTGTCCCAGAGTGTCCTGGAGTGTCCCTGCCTAGGCAGCAGGATCATCAAGAAGCATAAAAAGAACTTTTTTTTTTTCCCCCTGGCACACAAGAGAACAGCCTTGCTGTCCTGTGGAATTTTATAATTAGCCTTTTTTTATGTTGTGGCTGCTCCCTGAATAAGGCTGACTGTGTTTTCTTTTCCCCAGAGCAGCGTAATCCCCTAGCCTGATACTGCCAAGCCACTCAAAGCACATGCAGGAACGATGTAGACATGGAAAAAGGCTGAGATGCTGCCTCAAATGCCCAGAGAAATCCTGGGCAGGGTGGAGAGCATCTTATCCTTGCATATCCACATTTTGCTCCTGGTCTGCAAAACCTGGATGTGGATTGATGCTGGAGCTGATGATTCCCAGTCCATGGGCCCTGGCAGACAGCCAGGACAGTGGGGAGTCTGTCAAAGTTTAGGCAAAACAGACTTAAAAAGCACCTTTGAAACTTGTGCTCATGATCTGGTTAATTAGAACTTTGTTGCTACTGGGAAATAAAAGTGCCTAATTGCTAATTACTAAATCCCTGCAAGAAAGGAACAGCAGAAGCTGTTGGCGACAGTTGTAGGCAGAGCTGGCTTTGTGCAGAGTTAAAATACAAAACTCAGGCTATTTAGGGCATTTAGAGGTCTGGGTTTTGCATAGGAGCAAGTGAAAAATCCAGCAGCAAGAGCCACAAGGCAAATTCTGCCTCCCATGAGAATGAGGGCAGGAATTCTGTGGCTCATAAAATCAACTCGCTGAAAGCCAAAAGCACACCAGGCTCCTAAAACTGCTGGGGAACTTACGAATTCATAAAGCTGGGAAACACAGTAGGTTTGGAGGTTCCTTTTCTGTGGTCTTCAAGGCTGCTGAGACCCAAGAGTCTCACATTTTCTGGCTTTTACTTGCAATGGTGGTTAAAATGGTTAAAAGGCTGTAATAGTTAAAAATTATTAAATATACACTATTCTTTTCAAACCAAAAGAGATGCCCCGGTCAGGAGCAGAAAGAGACAACATGGATGTGTAGAGCAGGAGGTGGTGGAAGTGGATGGGGAAGGTTTCCAGCCACAGGACATCCCTCACCACAGGCTGAGAGCACAAGGATAGGTCACATCCCTCCAATGTCCTCAGCAGAAATGCCTTGGATGGTCAGACAGGAACAATCCTGTAAAAAGGGATGTCTAAAGGCAATTTCTTGCTTGGGAACAGGCAAGGAAGGCCCAAGGAACAGGTCTCCAAGTCCCCCGGGCAGGGAAGGAGGTCGGAACCATCCCCTCCTGCTGCATCCCAGTGCTGGCTCAGGCACCGACAGAAGTATTTCCAGCCAGATGGTTATTGCTGACTTCCTCTCCAGGTGGGCACTCAGACAGCCGAGCAGGGAGGTGGGAAGGAGCTGAAAAGCCCAAATCCTCTGAAAAAAGCTTCTTCCTTCCCCTCGAGGCGTAGCCCAGGCTCTGCCAGCACCCAATTTAAGGATGTGTCCCTGCCTGCCTCCCTGAAACCCGAGCCATTCCCTCCGCGCCATGTCTCCTTAGCGTCTTCCCTCTCTTCTCCTCTTTCTGCTTCTTCTTCCTCTTCTTCTCCCTCCTCCTGCTCCCTCTCTTTCTCCTTTGCTTTGGGGATGGTCTGTCCCAGGATGGGTTGCAGGGCTGCCATCCTGCTGTAACCCAGCAGCAGCAGCCCCAAGAGTGAGAAGAGATGACAGGCTGGAGCTGTTCCGTTGATGGATGAGATCCATTTTCTTCCCCCTTTTTAATTTTTTTTTTTAAATTTACTAACCAAGATCTCACCTAAAGAAAAAAAATTCCTGCCTTATTCCCATCCCATCTTACCAGGAATATTAATTTCAAATCTCATTTTTTTAGTATTTTATAACTGACTATCCAGCTCCTTTGTTTATTTCAAAAGAGGACGGTATTTCTGGGATTCGATACACCCATCTTTATACTGGAGAGAAAATACCAAACAGGTATGTGGATTTATGATGCTTTTTTTTTTAGCTCAAGGTGGTAATTACAAATAATAATCTGGTGGGGTGGTGGCAGCTGAAAAACTGTGATTTCTCCTGAAGTTGTTTGAATTGTTAAAAAGTGGAAGAAATTATAGAGAACTGGGTTTCACTTCAGCTGTGGCCAAGGGGTACAAAGGGGATCAAAAGGGATGAAAGGATCTGTGGGGTCCTGTGTCCATGTGGGAGGAGGGAGTTTTCACTGAGGGCAAAGAGCTGGCTGGGCACAATGTGTTTGCTGTGGTGTGTTATTTGGGGTGAAAACACAGACTTTCTGTGCCCCACTTTAAAGCCCTGATCCTCCTCTGCAAGTTTTGTGCCATCCCTGGAGGTCAGTGCTTGTGCAGGATGGGGGTGATGGAGGATTTGCTGCTTCTTCCATCAGGTCCCTGGTGAGAGGGTGGCTTCACAGCTTGAACACCTTGGTGTGAAGGGGCTTCCATAAACCCACATTCAGCAATGCTTTAAATCATAGAATCATCACAAAATCGTGGAACAGTTTGGGTTGGAATGGACCTTAAAGCTCATCCCATTCCACCGCCTGCCATGGGCAGGGACACCTTCCACTATCCCAGGTTGCTGCAAGCCCTGTCCAGCCTGGCCTTGGACACTTTCAGGGATCCAGAGGCAGCCACAGCTTCTCTGACTGATATTAAAAGGGATGCTGGGTTTTGCTGCAGTGCCATAATGACTAACTATGCCTTAAAAGCAGATTTTAATCTGTGGGGATTCTGAAAGAACCCCAGCACCCCTGGGTTTAAGGAAGGGAGTTCAGTTTCCAGATGAATCCTGAGCGTTGGGGTGAGGACGGAGAAGCAGTTGGAAAAGCACAGACAGAGGAGGAAAATTGAGTTTTCCCTCTTTGGGGTCAGCCGTGGCACAGCACCGCAGTGGTTAAAGGCCGCTGCCACCCTGCCAGGGAGCAGGAACGCGCTGGCTCCGGCACAAAAGTGGCCGGCGATGACAGTCCCTGCGAGCAGGACGCGAGGCCGGGCTTTGGCCGGGGCAGGGCGGCAGAGGGGCCGTCTGTCAGCCCTGCCCCGCTGCACAGAGGGGAGGGCCCGTGGGACAAAAGGCGATTATTCGGCGCTTCAGGAGGGATGAATGGAGTATTGAAAGCCACTACCTCAGGCAGTAGATTGGTTTTCAGCCCCCATCACTGAGCTGTCTGTCCGCTGGTGAGTCTCCTCCAGAGGCTTGGTCAGCAGGAGCCGAGCAGATACCGGGGAGATGTAACGGGGCTGTGTCCCATCCACGAGGGCTCCTTCCTGCACCTCCATCACCTCTTGCTGCTGCACAGAAAACCCTTTGGGCCACCATCATCTCTCCCTAGTGCAGGCAACCAAGTCCAAGCCTTGGTTTAAAGGCTCTGGAGCTCCCCCAGCCCATGGTCTGGAGGGGTCTTGGCTGGGTGGACACCAGCACACGGAGCTCTTGTCATCCCCTGACTCCACATGGGAAAACTAGGAGCAGCAAAAGGCTGGATGAGAGGTTTCCATGGGAAGGAGGGTTTAGCCACTGATCCCGTGGATTTCAATGACCTTTCCCAAGTTTCTGACTACCAGTAGATGCCTGCAGTCGTGGTGCATCCCTTCAGGAGTTGGTGTGCCCCTTGCGGGCTGGAGGGACTAATTTTAGGGCTCTGCTGAGCTGAGCCTGACAGCTCGGGAGCATCCTCACGATGGCACTGCTCCCCCAGCGCACGCCATCGCCAGACCGGCTGCTGGGACCGCGGGATGTGGGTCTGGGCTACCGGAGGTGTCCCGGGCAGCAGAACCAGCACTTATCCCCTTCCCAGACAGCCTGCGAGTGAGACAGAGCTGGAAATCCACCTCTGTGGCAGTGAGCACTAAATGAGGGGGAAATGGAATCTTAAGATGTTTAATCTCTTCCTCATTTTCTGCTGACATTCCCTGTTGCTGAGTTTTATCTTGCAGGTGGGATACGGCCCTTCAGCTTCATCTTGCCACTCAAAAAAAAAAAAAAATTGCTAACGAGCAATTTATCAATGAATCCGGCTGGAATTATTTTTCATGTGTCACTGCTCCAGGAAATACTGAGGAAGGACATGTTCGCAGGTCCTGCATGGCCCTTGGTGACCACAGGCTGTCCTGGCCACCACCACTAACACTGCTGTCCTCATGTTTCAGGGAAGTGTCCTCTGGAAATTCATCTGCAGGAGGACTGACAAGCAGAAATGACACTCGGTCCCTGTCCAGACACCCAGCACAGCACAAGGAGGCAGAACATCGAGGTGCTGCCTCTCTCCTTGATGCCAGCCACGCTCCTCATCCTCTTCACCCTCCTCAGCCCCATCGGTGAGCTCCTGCCTGGGGCAGTGGGAAGGGTTTTAGGCACCCGCGATCCCAGATTTGTGGGCAGATTTTCTCCAGGCACAGGATTATTGTGGTGTCCCCCACAGCGGTGAGTGTGCACAGGGATGGAGGGAGCACGTTCAGCTCTTATGTCCCACCATGACCTGGCTGTGATGGGAAGCCCAGCACTCAGGACATGCAGGGGAATGGGGCAGGCAGCTGCCAGCACTGGTGATGGAGGAGTTCTGGGCTCCAGAGCAGGCAGCACCCATGGGAAGATGCTGATGGTCAAGGGATGCTCCTGCAGTTGTTCCCCAGGACTTGTGGGACCAGTCCTGCCAAGAAAACGGGTGGAATGAGCACCCATCCCCTGAGGACAACGGTCCCTACTCACTCCTGGCAGGCACTGTCCAGCCAGGATGGGAAGCTTTCAAATAGACCTGGGAAAAGCCATTCCCGCCCTGGAATGCAGGTCCACACGGGTGCTGTGGCAGCATGGTTATCCCAGTGTGACTCTATCCGTGTAATTACAGCCAGGCGGTGGGGAACTCATTCCTGCCTCAACAAACCCGCGCCAAGGCACAGCCAGCCAGAAAACTGGGAATTCAGGTGTGGTCACACATCCTAATTGAGTTAAATCGGGTTTTACCTTCCCACCGCCTCAGCTAGTGCTCTCCTTTCCCCTCGGGATGCTGCGGCAGCATCCGTGCCCACACTCCGGGTGTGGGGACGCTGGGGGGACCCTGGTGGCTCTGTCGCTGTCCCCTGCATCACCTGGCTCTCCTGGTTCTCTTCAATAATGGGCACAGATTAGTCGCTAACGAAGGGCGATTTGTCCTCCCTTTTGGTGGTTTTGTTTAGCAGCAGTGTTTACTCGAGCAGTTTCCCTTTTTCTTTCAGCTTTGTGAAGCTGGATCAGAGAAACATGGAGGGCTTTCTCTCTTCTCAAAAAAGACAGTTTCCCCCTCGTTCCTCATTACTGTAGACAAACCAGGCATATTCTTTTCAGATCTCTTCCGACTTTGCTGGAGGATGCTCTTAAATGAATATTTCAGAGCTTTGATTTTGACTTTAAGGGAAATGAATATTTATCAATGTCCTTTTTATCCACTGCTTTTTCGGCACTGGAGAGGACTAGGTGTTAAAAATCAATACAAGCCAGGATAAGACACTCTTCCTAGAAACCCTCACATCTCCCCATTGTTGGTGCAGGGGTGAGCGGAATTACCTCTACCCTGTTGTCCAGCCCATGGGGCTGCTGTATCCTTCCCTTTCCTCTCCTGCAGAGCCCCTCTGCTCCTCTGGTTTCACCAGTTTAATCCCCAATTCTTGCTGGAATCACAGCATCCTTTTCCACGCCTGGTCCAGCTGGGTAAGGCAGGAGCTCTGACCTCTCTGGAGCTCCCCAGCTGCTGCTGTTCACCCCAGCATCCCTGCTAAGTCACGGATACAGCCAGACAGTTGCCTTATTCTCCTTCCTCTTGGGGCTTCTAGGTCTTTCTTTGACAGCCCTGATTTCTGGCTGACTTAATGGTCTCCCAGGCAACGTCCTAGCAAGGAAAAGGGAGGTGGGTTCATCTGCTCTGCTGTCCCCCCAGGTTCACACTGCTCCTCACAGCAGTGACATCCACCCCCAGAGAGCCTGGCATTGACCTTCCCCTCACTGCTCGTGGGCTGAGGGTGAAGCAGGACAGGGCTGGTCTGAGGCAGGAGAAGAAAAGAGGCCACGGAGGCACCACAGGGTGTTGATCAGTCCTTGGGTGCTGTAATTAGCACAGAGGCATCATGGAATCACAGAATTTTGGGCTGGAAGCGACCTTAAAGGTTATCTCGTTCCAAACCCCCTGCCATGGGCAGCGACACCTTCCATGAGGTTTGGAAGGATTTTGGGAGGTGTCACCCTTGGGAGAGAGTTGTGCAGGCAGAGCCTCAAACCCAGGACACCTCAGATGCCCAAGGAGATCTGCGCTGGGCTGCAGCATTGGACAAGTGCTTGTGGACTGGGATCTCTACGAGGTCAAGCCACTCATCCCCAACCCCAGGGCATCATGATCATGTTGCTGTGACCTCTTGGGCGAGCTGGAGCCTTCAGTGACCCATGCTGGCAGCATTCCAGGGAGGAATCACACATCATCAGCATTGGGGCTGAGAGGGATTTTGTGCCCAAATAATGCCCAGCTGTGGGGAGGGGGGTGCAGAGCTGAGGACACATCCTGCATCCTTCAAGTGCTCACCTCCCTCTAGATGAGGTTTGTTCACCCCCTAAGGTGTCTGCACCCCATCAGCAGGTGTGTTGGTACTTGCCTGTAATTATGGCACTTCCAAAAAGTGGATTTTGTTGGGGAAATAAAAGAAAAAAACAATTAAAATGTACATAGGGTGAAGCATCTTCCATCAGGACTTCTCCACTGGGTTTCTCAAGCTGGGCAGGATTGATTTTCCTTTTTCTCATCTCACTACCCAAATTTTCCATGGGGGTGATGGGGCAGGAGGATGCAGGAGCTGCCCAGGGCTCTTAGCAATGCAGCCACGGATGGACAAGAAGGTCCCCAAGACCTGGCCCAAGACAGGACCCACCTGGAGTGGCTTCTGCTGGCCACTGGGCTCATCAGGGTCACACATGTGTCACCTTATGCTTCAAGCACAGTCCCACCAGAGTCACAGTCACTCATATGCTGCCTCAGTTTCCCCACTTGTGAAGTAGATGAAGTGATGGCCCAGGGAAGGGTGTTTATTTTTCCCCCTACAAACACCAGGACTTTGCAGGAAAGGGAAGGGTCCAAGGGCTGCTGGGTCCTGCCAGTCCTCACAATACCCATCCCATCCCTGCTGCCATCACTCTCCAAGCTGCACCTCCTCCTCTCTGGGGAGAGCTGATCCTTTCTCTTCTATCTTGCAGGCACCACCTCTGAGCCTGAGCTGTTGCCATTCCCAGGTGAGATTCTTCTCTTAAAGTCACTTTTCTCCAAGAAGTTTTGTAGTTGAAAAATGCATTTTTAGGTAAAAGAAGGGATTTGGGGAATTTAAGAAAGGAAGGATATTGGTTTGGAACAAAAAAGCATCAAGAAGAAGCTAAACTTCTTTTATATATAGGAAATAAAGATTCTTTATTATCTTTATTTTGCTAATTATCCTGAGAGGAGAATTTTGCCACCTCCTGCTGAGTCCCTGTCCTTGTGCCATGCATCACACACAAGTAAATAATTCCCTTGCTGTGGTAGACCCCAGGCACTTCCACACTTGCTCCCGTGGCCAGCAGCTTGAGAGATCATCTGCATCCCACCATCTCCCATGTGGGATCAGCTCTGGATGCACTCCATCATTATACTCTTATTGAGGCTAATAAGAATTTGCTAATTGCATCTTGCCACTTGTCACCTATTGTAAGTCAACATGTGGTGCCACGTGTCTGCTTTTCCCTTCTCCCACTGGGTTTTTGCCCATTAGCAGGTGAGATGATGGGAGCATCACAGAGCCACAGAATGGTTTGGCTTGGAAGGAACCTTAAAAACCATCTCATCCCACCCTCTGCTGCAGGCAGGGCACCTTCCACTAGGCCAGGCTGTCCAAAGCCCCATCCAGCCTGACCTTGGTGATGGTGCATCTCATTGCTGGATTGAGATAAGCTGTGTCTCCACAGCTACCTGCTGCCAGCAGATGAAGGGAGCTGGGCAGCACCAAGCCAACAACTGGGCTTGGTGAGAGAAGGGACAGGATTTTGTCTAAGAAGCGGGAGTTTGATGTAGGTTTGCTCCCCATTACCTGCTGAGTGACCTCTCTGTCGCCACCCTCCCAGAGATCCGTCTCTCCAATGGGCCCAGCCGGTGCCAGGGGCGAGTGGAGATCCTCTACAACGGCTCCTGGGGGACAGTCTGTGATGATGACTGGGACATTGTGGATGCCAATGTGGTGTGTCGCCAGCTGGGCTGTGGCCATGCCATCACCCTCCCAGCTGCCATGACCTTCGGCCAGGGGAGTGGGCCCATCTTCCTGGACAATGTGGACTGCAAGGGCTGGGAGGCAGCCCTGAGCGAGTGCTGGAGCCATGGCTGGGGCATCCACAACTGCTACCACTACGAGGATGTGGCTGTTGTGTGCAACGGTAATGAGGTTGGGTTCCTTAGGGGGCAAAGGAGGGCAGGGGGTTCCTGTGGAGTGCAAGACTTGGGGGCTGCAGGAGCCTTGGTGGAGCCCGAGAGTCTTATCTCAGAGCCTGTTCCTATGACCTGGGTCAGCCAAATGTCCTCTGCATCTTCCTTTCACTCCTCTCCTCAATCCAGGTCACCCCCCAGCTCCACAGGCTGGTGCTCCATAAGGTGACCAGCCTGTTTTGTGTTCCTTGTCACTCCCAGCTCGGGGACTTTGCGCCCTCTCCAGTATGATCCCTGGGGAAAGAGCACACGCCCACCCACACTCCTGCCTCGGAGTCAGTTGCTGCCCAACTGCTCTTTCCCCTTTTGACTTGTGCTTCTTTAAACTGCTGAGCTTTTCAGTAGGAGATGTTCCTAAAGGTGAGAAAAGCAGTGGAAAGTGTTTGAGCTTGGCAAGTGAAAGTGGAACGGCTCTGTGACGACCCTTATGTACCCCACACACGTTCCTCCCTCACTGTGCAAGGTTTGCTCATCAGCCAGGCATCAGTGAGCTGTGAAAGTGAGGCTGTGCAGACCTGGAGCAGCTGCTCTGTGAATCCCCTGCAGAAGCAGGGCTTGGAAAAGGAGGAATGGAAAGGCAGGGATGCAGGGTTGGGCAGTAGGTTGTACCAACAGCAATCAGAGAACATAAGTTGTGGATTGAGCAAGAAACTGAATCATGGCATTGTTGGAGAGGAGAGGTGGAAGGAGTGAAAAAGGAGGTGGGGAGCTGGGTCTGAGGGCAGAAGAGAGGCTGGAGGTGTTGGCAGAGGGCTCTGGGCAGGGTGGTGCAGCTGCAAACCCCTCTATTTTCAGCTGGGGCTGGTTTGGTGCAGACCCTCCTGGAGCAGTGGGGCGGGAAGGATCCCTCCAGCTTCGAGGTGGAGCAGCAGCAGCAGGTGCCACCTCTCTGCTTCCCTTTGCAGAGTTCTCACCCATGCAAGTCAGCGAAGGACCGACCACCAGGATCCTCACGGCCTCAGTACAGGATGGGGAAAGTAAGCTGCAGGGGGAAAGTGTCCCCTACTGTCATCTGCTGCCTCTCTTGAAGCCTCCCAACCCTCCAGCCCTGAGGTGCAGACCCTCAGACCCCATCATTGTGCTGCCCATGGCCACACCCCATCCCAGAAGTTCCCAAGGCTTCCAAGCCCTGTTGCTCTAAAGCTTTGCCCATCCCCTCTTCTTCTCACTCATTTCCTTTGCCATCATGGGTATGGCAGGATCTGGGCATGGTGTGCCATGTGCAGGGACACCACATCCTCCTCACCTCGTGCTGCCACCCTGCAGGTGACGGCAGCATCCGCCTGGTGAGCGGCCCCGACACCTGCCAGGGCCGGGTGGAAATCTTCTACCGTGGCAACTGGGGCACCGTCTGCGACGACGACTGGGGCCTGAGTGATGCCAGCGTGGTCTGCAAGCAGCTGGGCTGTGGGCAAGCCCTGGATTACAAGAGCAATGCCTATTTTGGCTATGGAACAGGACGTATCCTCCTAGACAACGTCAACTGCGACGGCAGCGAGCCCTTCCTGTCCGCCTGCTACAGCCTCGGCTGGGGCATCCACAACTGCGGCCACCATGAGGATGCTGGGGTCATCTGCGCAGGTACCAGGCAGGGCATCGCCCTCAGGGTGGGGGAAAACCCAGGGACATCCTGTTCTCCCAGCAGAAATGGCCTCAGAGAGAGGCTGCGATGCCCAAGGGACTGGGCTCTGCGCTGTGGGAATATCCTTGCTTCTTATCCGCCCTCATCTTGGTGCTTCAGAGTAGCCACCCCACACCAAGAGCCCAGAGCACAGCTGGGGTGGTCATTTGCAGGGGAAATGCATCTGCCATCCTGCCATTTCCCTCTGCCATTTCCCTGCTCTGCTGGCTGGAAAACAAGCTGCCCATGTCCAGAAGGAGGGAGCGGCTGCCAGGGGCTGGGCACGGTGCCAGGCCCAGCCTGCCTCCCCTTCCTCTCCTGAAATGATGTATTCCTGCCATTCTCCACTGATTACTGTTTATAATGTTAATAATCCCCCTGAATTCCCTCATTATCATGGCTAATGACAGGAGCAGTAAGTGCCAGTGCTTTCCCTTTCCCACTATTAATGGACAAAGGGGATGATGTAGGACAAAAGGGACAATTTTTTCAGCCTGGTCCTTTCCTTCCTAAACATCCCCATCCCCTCTGGCACCTCCTCTGGGCACAGAGTCGATGGCACCACCATGCCCAGACCTTGCTCAGAGGGGCAGGGCATAATGAAGCATGAAAAGTGATGAATCCTCATGATAAATCTCCCAGGTGTCACCTCTATCCCTCTGTGTCACCACAGGACCAGACACATCCACCATCACATCCTTCACTACCTCGGTGGCCATGGACTCTGAGGAGACACTCACAGCCACGGCCACAGGTAGGAGGTTGGCACTCCGTCATCTGGAGGGCAAAGCTGTGCCCTCTATGTCTTCTTGTGACCCAGCCTGGCCACCCTGGGGTCCTGCCATGCGTGGGTGATGCCCAGGAGGTGACATTGCCCATGGCAAGGTCTTGCCCAGGGGCAGCCATGGTGCTGGTGGGCACTGGCACTGACTGGAGCAGAGGCAGAGGGTGCTGGATCTGGACCCCCCAATGCCCACATGTCCCCATGCTTGTCCCAGCAGTGACAGAGAGCAGGGACCAGCCCTCCCAGGCCACCGAGGTGGTCACCACCACACTCCTGACCATCGAGCAGGAAAGTAAGTGTGCAGCTGCTGCTGGTCCTGCACAGGGCTCCACATCCCTGCAGGAGTCACTCCACATCCCCAGGGCTCACCCCATGCCCCCAAAGGTCACCCCATGTTCCAAGAGCTCAATCCATGCCCCAGGAATGATCTCACATCCCCAGGGCTCACACCACATCCCCAGGGTTTACCCCATGCTCACAGGGTATTCACCCCATGATGCTCAAAGGTTCATCTCACATCTCCAGGGATTGCTCCATGCCCACAGTGCTGCTTGGGAATCACCCCACGTACCCAGTGTCACCCCACATCACCAGGCCTCACCCTGTGTCCCCAGGGGCTCACTGACATCTCCACAGTCACCCCACGCTCTCCAGGGGTCACCCCATAACCCAGAGGCTCACCCCATGCCCACAGGGATTTGTCCCACATCCCCAGGGGGTTACACCTACATCCTCAGGGGTTACCCCAGAACCCAGGGGCTCACCCCACATCCCCAGGGGGTTACACCCACATCCTCAGGGGTTACCCCAGAACACGGGGGCTCACCCCACATCCCCAGGTGGTGGCACCCACATCACCAGGGGCTACCCCTGAACCCGGGGGCTCGCCCCACATCCCCAGGGGGTTACACCCACATCCTCGGGGGTTACCCCAGAACACGGGGGCTTGCCCCACATCCCCAGGGGGTTACACCCACATCCTCAGGGGTTACCCCAGAACCTGAGGACTCACCCCACATCCCCAGGGGGTGGCACCCACATCCTCAGGGGTTACCCCAGAACCCGGGGGCTCATCCCACACCCTCGGAGGGTCAGCAGGGGCCACCCTGTGGAGCCCTGGTCCCCCCGGCGTCGTGGCACGCAGGTGGCGGCTTGCGGCTGGCGAACGGGAACGGGAGCTGCCGCGGGCGGGTGGAGGTGCGGCACCGCGGCACCTGGGGCACCGTCTGCGACGACGACTGGGACTTCCCCGACGCCCAGGTGGTTTGCCGGCAGCTGGGCTGCGGCGCCGCCCTGGCCGCCACCGTGCTGGGCTCCTTCGGCTACGGCAGCGGGCCCGTGCTGCTGGATAACGTGGGCTGCGGCGGCGGCGAGGCCAGCCTGGCCGACTGCTTCCACCTGGGCTGGGGACAGCACAACTGCGGCCACCACGAGGACGCCGGGGTCATCTGCCGAGGTGAGAGCGGGAGGTGGGACAGGGGGAGGTCTGCAGGTGAAGCTCAGCTCGGTGGGAAAGTCAGTGGGTGTAGGAGGGATTTCGGCCACGCTCAGGCTGGCTGTGGGAAATGGGGTCCCCCAAATGGGGTTGTGGGTGATGAATGAGTGCCCCACAGCCCGGGGTTTGTCCTGCACCTGGGGACAGCAGTGGCAGTCAGTGTGGGTGATGGCTGCAGTGTGGCACTCCCTCTGGTCCCCATTTGTGCACCTGGCTGCACATCCCACCCCACACCCCTGCAGCCATTCCACACCACTGCTGGGGGGCCTGTCCCTTGGAGTCACTTTTCCCACCTCTCCTCCACTGCACCAGGTGCTGATGACACTGAAGACCATTTCCAAGAAGCCACTGCTACAACCACCACGCTGGGCCCGACTCGTCCCAAGGAGGGTAAGTACTGGGGTGTCACCTGGGGACACAGTGCCACACCCTGGGGACACAGTGCCACACCCTGGGGATGCTCCATGCCGGCACAAGGTGGAAAAACAAATGGCTCTGGTAGAGGCACAAGATCTGGGAGTGCCTGGAGCAGCCCACAGGATGGGGAAAAAATGATGACACTGTTAAGTCACAGCCTCTCCTGGTGCCCCCAAGGCTGGGTCAGGCAGAGGTGATGGACCTCAGAATGGGGAAAAGAGGTGATGAACTAAAGGGACAGAGCTGGGAACAGAGGTTCCTCCACCTTAACATCCACCATGATGCTCTGAGGGTCACCCCCAGCTCTGGCAGGTCACTCCCCTGCTCCTGGCTGTGCAAAGGCAGCGAGGGAGCTCTGGGCTGAACACAGGGCAGGCAGGGAGAGTGGGACACAGTGCAGGGCTGGGCACAGGCAGGGCCTGCCTCACCCCACGCCCTCCACAGGCTCCCTGCGCCTGGTGAACGGCAGCCACCGGTGCGAGGGGCGCGTGGAGATGTTCTACCTGTCCCAGTGGGGCACGGTGTGTGACGACGCCTGGGACCTGCGGGACGCCAAGGTGGTGTGCAGGCAGCTGGGCTGCGGCCACGCCCTGGCGGCCTGGGGGGAGGCACGCTACGGCCAAGGCACCGGCTACATCTTCCTCGACAACCTCAAGTGCAAAGGACATGAGCCCTCGCTGCTGCGCTGCTCCCACATCCGCTGGGACGTCCACAACTGCGACCACTCCGAGGATGCCAGTGCTGTCTGTGACATCCTATGACCCTCCCGCAGGTAAGGAGGGACAGGGATGCTGTAGGGAGCTGGTGGCAATGCCACAGAGAGGGGCTGAACCCTTGGTGCTGGTCTGGACACGCTCCCCGCGCTGGCCCTGTGGATATTTGGGCTCTGATGGTGGGAGGAGTTGGGTGAGGACTGGGTTCTCCTCATCTCCTGAAATAGTGGTTGAAGTTTTCCCCCTCCACCCCCAGACAGCCCTTTGGAAAAACAAAACGGCTTCTGGTGTGAAATCTGGTTGGTTTCAGCCATTTCTTTTAAGAGATGAGGAGAGAAAAATGGATTTTCTGCTGTGAAAATGATGTTAAATTATACTCAGAAAATGTAAAAAGGGGGCTGAAATCACACCAGGATGCTCCAGTGGCTCTGCAGTGAGTTACTGTAGTTCTGCAATTTGCTTTGCAAGCCCTCCAGCAATCCCATTACCAGCTTTTTCTTCCCGTTTTGGCATCAGAAATACCAATTCCTCCCCCATTTCCATGCAGCAGAAATGCAGGCGTTGGATCTCACGCCATCTGCAAGCCCATTTCACCTGTTCCTTCTGCAAACACCGTGGGGTTTAGGAGAGCTCAGATGAGATTTCCCTTCCCTGGGGGGGCTTCAGCACAGCCAGTCCATGCCCAAAAAAATCTCCTGGGGAGTAGGGAAGGATGGGGCTCCCTGCAGTCCCCCCATCCTTCTCCATCCTGTGCCATACAGACGTGCTGGCTTTGGCTGCTCTGTCCCAAAAGCTCCATGTTACGAGGTGCCCAGGGCAGGCAGGGAGCTGGCACACAGGAACACAAGCAGATGGAAAACCATAGGGAAGACCCCAAATCCCTTCCCAGAGCAAGGAAAGGGACCTAGCAGCCTGCTCCTTCCCCAGCCCCATGCCTTTGGGGTATAAAGGCTCCTTTCCTCCCAGCTCAGGTGGAAAGACCCAGCCTGCAGCACCTGTCACCTTCACCACCAAGTGTTTGATTCCTGCTGGGACATTGGGAAGATGATCTCCGTGTTCTCATGGATGGGGTTCAAGGGTGGGGAAGGGCTCGTGCAGTGGCACAGAGCTCGTTCCTCTATCTGTGCAATTCTTTTGTTGATAAGAACATATTCCTAGGTTGGGTTTTCCCCTTTTTTTTTTTTTTTTTTTTTCTTATATGTGTTTGAGTTTGTTTTTGTGAATACATAAAAGCCCTTTGAAAGTGCTCTGAGAGCTGACTTGTTTTCCTGTCATCCCCTCAAAGCCCTGGGTAAAAGCAAATGCCTGGAGAAGAGGGGATGCCCCAAACCTGGAGGAGAGAGCTCAGTTCTTGCTGCCAAAAACTGGCCCAAATCCCTGGCTGACCCTCAAGTAGCCTTTAATTCCCACCCAGCTGAGAGCTCAGCTTGGACCTTTCCCCACCCCAGCTCTGGGGGTACAGCCCTGATGTCCATCAGGCTCAGGGGATGAGGCTGGATCCACCTTTGGGTTTGTTCCCAGTGGGATTTGCAGCCACATGGGCTGTAGGGTGGCCCTGGCCTCATGTTCAGGCTCCTGTTGGCTGCTTCCACTCCCCACGGACAGAGCTTTCCCAGCACTTTGATCCCAGTCCAGCTTTCCATCAGTGGGGAAACTGAGACATGGAAGCATCTTCCAGGCAGGCTGTGGCAGCACAGCTGGACAAGGGCTTGCTGAGGCCCTGGGAGAGGGCAGGGAGGTGGTGTGTGAACAAAATCCTCGTTTCCCTGTGCTCCCAGCTCCTGCATGCTCCACTGCCCCCTCACTTCCCATCTCGCCTCCTGCCTCCAGGACAGCTGGGCAGTGTCTGGGTCCTGCTGGGAGCAGGAGGGGGACAGAGCTGTCCCCAGCAGCTCCCAGGCCATCCCTGCAGCCCACACCAGCTGGGGATGGGTCATAGGGTGCTGTGAGCTCCTCCAGCTTTGCTGTCTCCTCGCTGTGGCTATGGGAGATGGAGAGGGGCTGTGGCCAGGAGCTGCTCTGGAAGCTGCAGCCTCTTGGGGTGTCACAGGGAAGAAGATAAGAATGGCTGGATGGGTTTCCCCTGTTTTTCTTGGGGATTATGCCTTGACCTGGCAAAGCTGGGCTGTTTTTTGGTGTTACCCCACATCCTGCTCCTCTTGGCTTTGAGCTGGGAAGAGCAGGTCCTGGTATCCCAGAGTTTCTCCCTTTCACAGCCTACAATCCGGCAAGCAAAGGGTTTCCAGCCAGGAAAGGCAGCAGCTGCCTCCCTCATCTTCCAGCCTTTTCTCCTGCAGCCAGCTTGGGATGGGCTGGGATCCACAGGGATCCCCCCAGACATTTCACAGCCAAGCTGGGCATCATCTCCTGTTCCTCTGGGAGCAGGGAGTGGCGGGCAGGGTGGGAGCAGAGTACCAGTGAAGGGATGCCCTGGGGCAAGGAATAGAGGGATGGAGGATGCCCTGGCTCTGCATAAGGGCAGCAGCACAGGGGATGCTCTGGAGCTCGGTAGCAGCACAGGGGATGCTCCGGAGCTCAGTAGGAGCACAGGGAATGCTCTGGAGTTCAGTAGCAGCACAGGGGATGCTCTGCAGCAGGGCAGCAGCACAGGGAATGCTCTGGAGCTCGGTAGGAGCACAGGGGATGCTCTGCAGCAGGGCAGCAGCACAGGGAATGCTCTGGAGCTCGGTAGGAGCACAGGGGATGCTCTGGGGCTCAGTAGGAGCACAGGGGATGCTCTGGGGCTCAGTAGGAGCACGGGGAATGCTCTGGGGCTCAATAACAGCACAGGAGATGCTCTGGAGCAGGGTAGCAGCGCGAGGAGGGGGCAAAGGTGTGAGTGCATCCCACCACGGGAGCACAGCCAGGCTGCAGCGGCTGCGTGGGAGCCGGGAGAAGCCGAGTTCCTGCCCAGCTCCCATCCTCTTGCCGACGTCAGCTGTTTCCCGGCGCCCAGAGCAGCTGCAGTTCCACACCGGTCGATGTCATCGATTAGTTCCTCTCCCCATCCCTGGAGAGGGGATGGTGTGGAGGGTAGCAGGGAGGAGAGAATAAATATTTCAGCAGGTCCAGGCAAAAGCCGGGGTTATTTTGAGTCTGGGATTTATGGGCTATTAGGAATAAGGAATGAGTCTGTGCTGGGGAGAAGAGACCCATTAATCCAGGCTGAAGGAGCACAAATGAGCAAGGGGAAACGGAGGAGGCTTTAATTATTTTGCCACGTTCTAGAATAATAAGCTGGCCTCTGGCTGGGCGCTGGTGTGGGGCTCAGGAGCTCTGCTGCCCGGGAACTGGGGCAGGTGAGGGACACTCATGATTAAACCCCCCCAGCTGTGCTGCGAGGGATGTGCAATCTATTCCGAGGCCAATACAAGCCGCTCTTCTGGCTGGGGCGTGGTGGAGGATGCCCCGCTTGTGAGGGGAGGCTGCAGACTGCAGGGACGGCAGGAGGGGCCCGTGGGTCAGTGCCCGGCCCCAGGGGTGCCCTTCCCGGGCTGGGCTGGCCCTGCCACCGCCGTGCCCCGTTAAGGCAATCCCGTCTGTGCCTGTAACCGGAGGAGCTGGGCGCTATCCGCTGCAGGGTGAGTCAGTGCCGGAGGCAGCCCTGGGCCGGGAGCATCCCTGGCTCTGCACACCCAGCACCACCTGGGTCACCTTGGGCTCTGCTCTGTTCTCCAGCTCACTGTGTCCCCTCGGCTAGCTGTGCCCTCCCCTGCCCTCCTCGCTGCCTCCGCATCCCTCCTCCAAACGTGCCTCAGTTTCCCTGGGGGACACGGGGAGGGTGGTCTTGGCTCACCCCTTGACACCCTCGGAGAGTTGCAGGGACCCGGCTGCCCTGGCTGGAGGGGCATTCCTTATCCCGTGGGGACACCGAGATCTGCCCCAGGCCCTACAGTCAGCGGTCCCGGGAATCCGCACACCCACGTGCGGCAGGGATGCAGGGCAGGGACAGCCCTGGACCACCTCCTCCTCCGACGGCACGAACGAGAGGACCTGACCTCCCTGCGGCATCCCTGCGGCACCGCAAGGCTCGTTCCCTCGGCGAGCGCGGCCCCGGGTGCCAAGGTCGCCCGGCGGGCCCGGGGCGGTGCGGGAGGCGCTCCCACAGCCCGCGCCGCCGGCAGCGCCCGTTCCCCGCTCCTGCCGGGCCTGCCGCCGCGGCTCCCGCTGACGTCACCCGCCGGAGCCGGCAGCTATTTTGGGAACTGCAAAGTCACTGGCGCAATTAGTCGGCTGGCAAAGGCAGCGGGGCGGCGGGGGGACCGCGGGGACGGCTCTGCTCCCCACGCTGTGTCGTGCCGGGCCGGGCCGGGCGCTGCGCGGCCACCACGGGCACCGCCAGGCTCCCTCCGCCAGGACAAACGGGCACGGCTGCAAAACAAATCCTCCCAAAATCCTCCCATCCATCATTTCCTTCTCTCTGCCTTTTTTTTTTTTTTTTTTTTTTTTTTTTAATATTTAATTTGATGTCGCTCCCCTGGCAGGAGCCTCCCCACGTGGGCTGCCGAGCGCTGGCGAAAGCCAACTCGCTGCCACCGCTGGCGTTTGCAGAGAGAGAGGCAGGAGAGGGATGATTGTCTGTCTGCCAGCACCGCGCTCCCCAGGGCGATGCCGAGCCCCTGCGGGGCGGGAGCGGGGGGTCCGGCTGTGCCCGGGTGCTCTGGGCCAGCTGGGCTTGGCTGAACCCGGTCTGCGTCCTCCCGGACACAACCAGCGCGGGGCCCCAGCTGTGCACGGCCCAAATGTCCCCCCGGCCCCACGGCAGCGATGGGCTGCTGTGACACTGCAGGGACACCTGTCCCCGGGGCACGGTGGCGTTGTGCCATGCAGTGTCCTTGAGCCCGGGGGGACAGTCAGAAGGGACACCTGCGGTTCTCAGTGCCCCTGCCCAGCGCAGTTTGGTTTCTCTGCCCCTCCTCCTCGTCTCCCTCCAGGTCACGGCCAGAGGGGATGTGCACAGCAATGCTGGGACAAGCTGATGCTGGCAGGCTCCAAACACCCCAAAAGTGAGGCTCAAAAAAATCCTTCAAAAAATCTCCAGACATTTCTATGTGACCCGACATCTCTTTCAGTCCCATCTCCCAGGAAAAAAACACCCCAAATCTTTCTCCCAATGCCTGGAGAGGTGCCATAGGAGGAGCTGGTGCTCAGCTCCCTTGATCCCATATGGGGCTTTGGAAGGGAAGGGCCAGATCCGGGCGGATCCAAGGGCAGAGCAGAGGTGATGGGCGCTTGCAGACTGACCCCCCACCCTGCTCTCCATCGCTCGGAGCCCCTGGAGGAGGGGTCCCTGCCTGTGCTGGGGCTGGGGGAGCTGCTGGTGGTCCCGGGGTGGGGACACAGTGATGAGTGGGACCACGGGGGTGGCTCTGCAGTGACAGGGGCTGTGAGAGGGCAGGGGGAAGGTGGGGAGCATGTTCTCCCCGCGGGCTGGGGGAAGAGGCCGCGGCGGTGGGGCTGGGAGCCGTGAGGCTGTGCTGAGTCACGCTGCAGAGCCTGCGAGCAGGACTGCAGCAAGCGGCTCGATGTGACAGCCCTGTCCCTCCGCCTCCGGCTCCTCGCCTCCTCCTGGGGGCCGGGATGCTGATGGGGGTTGATGTCCAGGTTGGGGGGCCCCGCTGATCCCCTGGTCCAAGTGCCCAACCCCCAGCCCTTCCCCAGCCCCCTGCCCTTCAGTAGGGATGGGGCTGCTCTAGGACGGGTATCCTCGAGTTCCTGGGCAGGGAGAGGGGAGGACTGAGCTGCCCTCGGGGGATGAGTGTCCCCAACCCCAGTGCAGG
The DNA here is from genome assembly GCF_965231275.1 of Zosterops lateralis. NCBI lineage: Eukaryota > Metazoa > Chordata > Aves > Passeriformes > Zosteropidae > Zosterops > Zosterops lateralis. The sequence goes on along the minus strand of NC_139779.1, from coordinate 6,387,480 downwards.
AGGGGTGTCCTTGGGTAGCTGTGACATGGGGGACAGCAGGGCCAGGGGGTCACTCTCTGCCAGCACAAACACAAAAAGGCACTTAGCAGCCACTGGAACATTGGGGCAGCTTTCCCCTGCCATGGGTGGAGTGGGGTGGTGGGTGGGCAGAGATTGCCCCAACTCCTCCCCGATGCCACCAACCCAGGACACAGAGCTGAGCATCCACCTCTGCCCCTGCACAGGAGAAAGGCTGAGGCAGGTCCCTGCTGCAGAGGGAAACTGAGGCACGGGTTGTGCCCCGAGTATTGGCCCCAGATGCTGCCACCTCTCAGGCTCAGAGTCCAGGGCAGCCCCCTCCCCACAGGACTGTGACCACCCTGCCTGGTGCTGCCTACCAGCCCTGCAGAGCTCAGAGCTGCTTCTGGAGGGACCGAGACAGGCAGGGCTTTTTTTAGGTGCTCCATAAGTGCCGTCTGGGCGGTATTTATATCGGCTCCTTAAATAAGAGCTGCCATCTGAGCCTGACGAGCCTGCTTAATTATTAATGCCCCGTAGGGAAGCAGCACGCCTGCTTGGTCCCGGCCCACCTTCCCCCTGGGATCCCACATCCCAGCTCCCCCCGGCTCCCCACCAGCACCCAGACAGAGTTGTGACAACCTTGACATCCCAGAGCACCCTGGCTTCCCATGGGAACATGTCTTATGTGGGAGCATCTCCCCGAGGGCAGGGAAGAAGGCTGAGAGGGGATTTTCCAAGAGGAGGGTGCCATGGGCATGGGCATTGCTGCAGTTCTTAGCAGGTATTGGGAATAAGGGGAGAGTGGGAGGCACGGGGTGATGCTCTCCCATCCCATCCCTGTAGCTTGAGGTGGTTCCAGGGAAAATCATTCCTGGAAGCCCCGAGGGATAGGGGCAGCCCTGCTTCGAGACAGAGCTTATGCTAAACAGCACGGGAGGGCAGCTGCTGCAGCAGAATTAATTTGGGCTTGGAAAGTGCTTTGAAAGGCTGAGATGAAAAGCCAGGGCTGGGTACAAAGCGCTGCAGCTCCACAGACAGGGGGAAGGAAACTCCCAGCAAAGCACCCTTGGTCTGTCATCAGCCTCACCAGCCATGGCCCTCTCCATTGCCTCCTGTCCCAGGTGAGGCAGCCTCTGTCTCTGGGACGTTTTGGGGAGGGTTGGTGAAGCCCTGAGCTCACCCAGCTGGTGGTTGTGGGGTCCTACTTGGTTGGATGTGACCCCCCAGCTCTGGTTTGTGTCAGGGTGGAGGGGCCAAGGCTGCACCTTGGGGCTGGGGAGGTGCAGGGGAAGAGGGGAAAGGGGCCAGGGTGCCACAGCATTGGGACCAGGAAGGGGTCAGGCAGGGAGGACATGAGGGCACCACTGTCCTGCAACCTCAGGGAAGGGGACGCTGAATCCAGAGGTTTCCTCAGCTTGTTTTTCCACCAACATAATTGCAAGTCACACAAGTGCTCCCCTGGGCAGGCAGCCCCTTCCTCAGGGCAATCCAAGCAGCAGCTGCCTGGGCAGGGGGACTTGGGGTGTGCACCCATCCAGGGAACCCTGGGCAGCATCCCAGGGATGGGACCCACCCCAGCCCACACACCAGCCCTGGGAAATGCCACCCTGTGTCCCCTGGTCTCCACCCAGCAGCTGAAGACACCAAGCAGTCAGGTCACAGTTGGTGTGAGGAGTGGCAGGTGTGCTGGTGTATCTGTAGTGACAACCCCTGGTGTGGGGACAGGCTGGGACACCTGCACCACCCATCTCCCGTGCTGGGCATCCCCTTCCCTGGGCATCTCCCTGGCTCCAAGCAAGCAGACATGGAGGGAAAAGGCACCAGGGTAGGGGCACATGAGTGTCGCTCTCCTGCAGGAAGAGGGGTGAGGATTTCTGGATCCATTTTCATAGCAGTCAGCAGCTCACCCAAGCAAACCTCCAAGTCGCAGAGAATTTCCTGCCTTCCCTCACAGTGTCACAAGGCATTGACAAGACATAGCAAGAAAGGCAAGGAAATGCAAAGAGAAAGACTCCTCTTCCAGGCCACAGGAATTAGCAAAGTGGCACATTTGAACACAGAGAAGTATTTTTAATCTCGCAGGCGGAATTGAGGTTATTAGGTTTTTCTGGGACATCTGCAGAATAGACCCACATCCTTTGGGTCATTGTGATTTCCCAACACAGCAGCTGCCCCAGCCTTTCACTGAGGGCTGTCTGCAGGCACCAGAGGTGGGAAAAATGGATTTAGTGATGTCCAGCCAGCTAACACCTCCAGCTGCTCATGCTGCCCACCAGAACCTTCTAATTTGGACCATCCACCACCAAACCTTCACCCCACTGCTGCTCAGGCTGTGCAACAGAGGAATTAGGTGTTGTGAGGGGTGTTGATTTATACATCAGAGCTCAAAAAGGGGGCTGGATTCACTGCAGATAAATATTACAGCCGGATTGCTACTCTGAAGAATTTACAGCATCATGAATATCCTGTTCTGACCTGTGATGGGGAAGGAAATCATCTGCGTTGGGAAATATATTTATGGCTCTGGTGCTCTGACAGAAATAAATCAGTATTTGCTCGTTTTGGGACAAAAACAGGGTCACTGTAAATCGTCAGAGCTGGGCTGGCTGAGAATGTGCCAGGTTTATGGAAAATACTAGATAAGAGTCCAAAGGTTTGTATGGAGAGGCAACAGTTTTTATTAGGACTGTTGATATATTTGGAAAAATCAGGGGCTCTTCCAGGTGCAAAAGTACTTCTTCAGGTCTGGGCTGGTGTTCAATATTGTCCATGAGAACCCAGGAATTGTACCCAAGGGATAATATTATTTATTTTCCGAGTTAGAGGATGCATATATCCAGCCCAAATGCAGTAGGATCTGTCAAAAGGGGATGAGCAGGGAGCCTGCTCTCATTCATTCACAGGTCTGTGTGTGCTTGGCCCAGATGGGGTGATGCCCCACAGACACCTCCAGATTACTGATAAGAAATGACAGCAACAACTGCAAAAAAAAAAAAAAAAAAAAAAAAAAAAAAAAAAAAAAAAAAATTGGGAATCAAACTCCTTTAACACTCTCTTCCATTCTGCACTTTTTTTACTCAAACCCTCTCCCAAAACTGGCTCTAGGGTGACAACAACCCAGAGCCCCAGTGCAGAGCTCTCCAGAGATGACAGCGAGCCCCCTCGGGAGGATGAATGAGCCTTTATCAGGGGAGAGGAATAAACTGCCCTTGTCTGCGGGATCCCTCCTCGGGGCTGGCCGGGGCAGTAAACAAAGGCCGGGCACAAAAGGCTCCTCTCACCCGGAGCCACGTGCGCTGCGGGGTGTGAGGAGACAGAGTCTGAGCTTTGTAGAGGAAATGGAGAGGATCCGGGCGTGTTTCTGCTCCTGTTTATCACAAGGGGGGGGATTTCTTCTGCTCTAGGAAGCTGTAAACAAAGGAGGATTTTGTGCTACACAAAATCCAGGCGATGCCATTCGTTGTTATTTGCAGAGCGGTGCTAAACCCACAATAACGACGGAGATCTTGCCCCAAAAGGGTGTTGCTCACCATCAGCAGCATTCCCAAACCTGTTTGTCCCCACCCACGTGGGTGAGAGCGTGGCCATGGGCTGTGGACAGCCACAGCAATGCCCTGAGGACACTGACAGGTCCCAGTGCCACCCAGGGCTCCTGTGAGGTTTCAGGAGGAAACCATAGGGCACAGGGACTGGCAAGTGGGATGGCTGAGTCCTCCAGGGTCATCCCCACACATCCCAAAGCACCCGTGTGAGGACAGTGGCTTTGGGAAGGGCCAGGGACATGTGGCACGTGAAGGACAGTGTTCATCTGTGCATCAGCACTGCCTGGCTCTCTCCAACCAGGATAAAGTGTTTCCACTGGGATCACTCCGTTTATTAGACCCCTTTCCTTTCTCCCAGTGCCACAGCATCCTCTCAGCACTGCTTTATCCAGAGGCTTTTTAGGAAAACAGGACCATTAAACCCTTTCATTTCTCCCAGTGCTGTAGCCCCCTCTCAATGTCACTTTACCCATAGATTCTTTAGGAAAGTGGGATATCTTATGATTCCCAATGGCTCTCCCCATGCGGCAGAGCCCCACAAGGCTGGAGCAGATGTGTTTTCATCCCAGGGGTTATCCATGAGTGAGAGCACTGTGTGCCCAAGGTGATCTCCAGTGGGAATGCTCTCCTCTATCGATCAGGACCCTGCCATAGTGGGGAAAAGGGGCCAGGGAAAAGCAGGAGGAAGGGATTTGCCCCAGGATGTGTCACCACAACCTGGCCCAGCACTGCCACAGTGCCAGAGACCCCAGGCACAACAACGCTGGCAGGGTCTCCACAGGAGAATGGTGCATGGGCTGTGAGCAGGACCAGGATGGGAACAGGTCTGGGTTTTGAGTGGATTAGGGTTTTCAGTGGGATTTGGCCGTGAGTGGGCCTGGGCTGTGTGAGTGGGTTTGGACTGTGGGTGGGTTCAGGCTGTGAGTGTGACCAGGCTGTGAGTGGGTCATGCTGTGAGCGGGTCTGGTAATGAGTGTGCCCAGGCCGTGTGTGTGCCCAGGCCCTGAGACCAGCCTGCGGTGGGTCCGAGCTGAGTGACCGTGGGTTATGGATGGGCCTGGGCTGTTGAGCGGGCACGGCGAGGCCGGGCTGTGTGCGGTGTGTGCGGGCCTGGGCTCTGACTGAGTGCACTCCGTGTGCGAGCCCCGCGGGTGTGCCCGGGCTGCGGGAGCGTCCACGCCCTGAGCGTGTCCATGCTGCCAATGGCTCCTGGGCCGTGAGCGGGACCAGGCTGGGAGTGTGCGCGGCCTGCGGGTGCGCCCCTGCCCTGCGTGGGCCCGTGCCCGGCGCTGTCCCGCAGCTCCGTCCCGAGGCCCGCCAGCCCCACGGCGCCTCCCGGGGCTCCCCCCGCTCCCCCCGGGGCCGGCCGCGCCCTCCGCGGCCCACCCGGGCCGGGCTCCGGTGAATCAGCACAGGCGGGGCCCAGAGGGGCGAGGGGGCGGTGCTTTGCCGCGGGGCACGCCGGGAGGTGTAGTCCTAGAGAGAGGCGCCGGTCCGCGCGAACCCAGCGCGGCTTCCGCACCTGAGGACTTCATCTCCCGTCGTGCCCCGCGGGCGAAGGGAGTGGGCGGGGCCGCGGGGGAGGGGCGGGGCGGGGCGGGGCGCGCGCAGGGGGGTTGTGGTGGCCCGCGGCGCGCGCACAGCACCGGGCGCAGCCGCCGCCGCCGCCTCAGCCGCAGCAGCGCCGAGACCGCCGCGCCCTCCTCGTCCTCCTCTTCCTCCTTCTCCTTCCTCCTCCTCCTCCCGGAGCCCGCAGCCTCCTCGCCCCTCTCCCCCCCGGACGCCGCGAAGATGGTGGACCGCGAGCAGCTGGTGCAGAAGGCCCGGCTGGCCGAGCAAGCCGAGCGATACGACGACATGGCGGCCGCCATGAAGAACGTGAGTCCCGTCCCGCGGCCGTCGCGCTCCCCACACACACACACGCACCCTCTCCTTCTCCTCCTCTCGCCCCGCTGGGGCCGCCCTCCCCTCGCCGTTCCCGCGCGTTCCCCGCGGTGGGTGGTGGGCTCGGCCGGGGGGGCCGGGGGGTGTGGGGCCCCGGTCTCTCGCTCTCCGACACCCCCATCTGAGTCTCGTTCCCGCCGCTTTTCCCGATCCAGGGTTACTTTGCTTTTTCCCGACCTCCATCCCCTGCCCTGGAGCCCCCCACGCATCCCTTACCCTGCTCTAGGGCCCTCACCCAGCCCCAGGCATTCTGCTCGCCTGTCCTGGAGCCCCCTCCCCACATCATTCGCCTGCTCTGGGGCTCGCATCCAGCCCCACGCATCTCTCTCTCCTGCCCTAAACCCCCCACCGCGTCTTCTCCCTTATTCCAAGGCCCCCACCCAGTCCCGCACATCCCCCTTCTCTGCCCTAGGGCCGCCTCCCCATCCTCCCCTTGCTCTAAACCCCCGCGCTGTGTCCCCCCCGCCGCCCTGCTGCCTCACCGAGCCCCCCGCATCCCCCTCCCCTGCCCTAGAGCACCCCCTCTGCCTTAAAACCCCTTGCCTCCGCAGCCCTGCAGCCCCCCACATCACCTTCCAGGCGCATTTCTCCTCTCCCCCCACGCCAGGGCCCCCTGCCTGTTCACTTATCCCCTCCCGTGCCCCCCTCCCTCGGCGTGGCGGGGCACAGGAGCCAGCCTGGGGGTGCAGCGCTGCCCGGGGGGGTCACACCGGCTCGGGGCCCCGTGGGGTGAGGCACGGGGGAGATCCACACCTCTCCCCGCTGCCGACATACCTCGCCCGTGCATCCCTTCCCACGCGTGGTCGCTGGGGCTGGTGTGTGTGTGTGTGTGTGTGTGCCCCTGACCCCAAAGATCGGCAGCCCTTTCACTGTCAAAGCTCTTATTTTTACTGCTCTTGGTTGGAGATTTATGAATTGAGTCATGTTGTATTCATTTCACGCTCTTAAAATAAAGACTCTGCATATAGCAGGCTGATCTGATTTGTGACACTGAACGCTCCCCTTCAATACTGACATTTTGACAATATAAGAAGGGAAAAAAAAACATATCTCTGATCTGATCTTGCAAACAAAGCAATCGTGGGAGGCAGGATCAAGTCATTCCAGAAGATTCTGCATTTGTCATATTGCAGAGAGGCTAGACTGGGTGGAGGGAGGGAGGGGGTGCTTTAAAGGGGAAAACTGTTCTTTATGTTTGTCTTCTTAGTCAGGTCTGAACCTTTGCTGGGAGCTGGGGTGTCCTCCCCGGCTGATGAAAAGTGAATGCCGATCTGGGAATGTCGCAGTCTGCCGTGGGTGCAGCTCTGTTTGCCCATATTGCACCATTTTGTCAATAACCTTGCATTTATCAAACAGACAAAACTGTCACAGCCCGAGCCCGGGGAGGGAGGAGATGTCTTATCAAGGAATGAAATACGGATAATCGGAACGAGATATTATCACATTAAACCAGCCGGGCTGTCCCTCTGCTGCACTGTGGCTTTTATACCATTTTCTGGTAGCGGCATCTATTAATTTTAAAGCAAAGCCTGCTGTGTGAGCAGATCCTACAGCTCATTTCCTACGGATAATACAGCCGCCGTGACAAAGCCAGCAGGGATATGCCCGGGGCTCACAGCCATGTTGCACTGTGAATTTCTCTTAGCCTGCTTCCCCAGGCTGAGTGCTCGAACCCCAGGTGTTGTTAAGGGCTCATATATGTGATTTTTCCTTCCAGCCCTTATGGGCCCTGGTGAAACAGTAACCGGGCTAACGCCTCTTATCAGCTGCCGAGTAGTTTGGTCGTAAGGAAACGATTCCCAGCGGGAGCGCTGACGCCTCCCTTCACCAGCAAACAAAAGGCAGAGCTTTGTTCTTCCTCTCCGCACCGCGCTGCCCCAACTCCGGCACGGCCGGTGCGGCGGCCGCGGGCATGTCACAGCCGTGTCACCGCCGGTTATCCCCGTCCCCGCGCTGCCCAGCCCCCAGCCCCGGTTGTGCGGGAGGCTGATGACCTCGCACTCATTTCCGTAGCAACGCCTAGTGATGTCATATGCCATGGTCCAAGCTGCAATGCACCCAGGCGGTAGCAGAGAGCATGCGGGCTGCGCCTAGCGAAGGTGATGCAGAGCCATCCTGCCCTCCAAGCCGAGCCCTCCCTAGCACCCCGCTGAGAAATGCTGGATGGTTCTCCCTTCAAACCTGTCGGGTATAAAAGAGGCTCGTTTTCCTGCAGCTTTGTCTCACCCTCGCGTTTTGGTGGTTGCCTCACATGGGGCAGCTGGGTGGGATGTTCAGCCTCAGCCCTGTCTGCTTGGGAACCTGTGCTGAATGGCCGTGTTAATGGTTTTAAATGGAAATGGTGTGTTGGGGTTCTTGCTGTCTGCTGATTCATCCAGTGGTGTCTGGGATCGCAATAGATTCTCAAAAATAATATTTATATATAATAACTTGTAGCTCCTTCCTTATTGCAAGTGCTAGCTGCCAGTGCCCCTAATTGCTGCCTGCAGTTATGTCGCTGCTACAGGTGCAGGATTGCTCCTTCAGCCCCCAAAAGGGGCAGGTTTACCCGGGGAGGGGTCTCTGAAAACACAGCAGGTGGTTCCCTCACCTACCAGAGGGAGCAGAAGGTGATGCCACACCCAGGAAGGGTGCAGGGCTGGGCCCATCGATCCAGGGTGTGTCTTCATGACCTTGGTCATGTCCCTTGTCACCTCAGCACTGTCTGGGGGTACCATCAGCCCTGTCAGGTGTTGGGGGACAGGAAAGCTCTCCTCCAGTGCCCAGGATGGTCAGTGGTCAGACACTGGCCTCAGGCTTGCTTGCTGGAGTTTCACTTCCCACAGTGCTGGTGGCTGGAGGGAGATGCATTTTTGTGTGGTTCAGCTTCAGGAAGAGCTTTAGTGTCTGAGCCATGCCAGGGCTGGGGATCGATACCCATTAGCTGGGGAGAGCAGAGCTGCTGGAGGCTTTCCGGGGTGGGAGCCCTGCCAAGCCCCTGCCCAGCACTGCCCAGGGAGCAGAGCATGGGCCTCCACACAGACCTTGATGTTGGGGGCATGTGCAGGTGAATGAACAAGATGATTGCAATAACTTATTCAGCTAACAAGTCGTCTTTTAAAGTGTGTGGGGAGAGTTATTGCACTGCACCTATGGATGGTGTTGGTGAGGGGAACACTTGACTTTGGGGGGCCCAACCTCTGCAGCAGGGCTGTGGCTGTGCTTTATGCAAGGACCACCAAGTGTGGGTGTGGAGGGGGGAATGCTGGAGATGCTGGAAAGCAGATGGATGCTCCAAGCTTTAGACATCTTTAGACAACTTGGTGCAGTAAATGGTCATTGTGGGTGGAGGAGGAGCGTGAGGATGGGGAATTGCAGGCCTTCCCTGGCACTGGGTGTGTGGGCTTCTCCCGTGATGGTCACCAGCTGGGCAGGTTATCATCCCCCACATCCAGTGTATCAGTGCTCATAGCGAGGCTTCACACAGACAGCAGGCTCATCCTTGGAGAAAGGGGGAGTAACACAAATCCATCCTGTCTGGAGAGTCCACAGGAGGCAGAGCAGGGATGATTAGCTGCTTTCTGCTCGCAGTGTACACAGACAAAAGGATGGTGTGGAAAGGCTTCTCCAGGAGGAGTGCTGGGCAGGCCATCTGTGATGGTGGGAGGGGACCAAGGAGTGTGAGCTGCTGTAGTAGCACTTCCCAGGGGGGCTGGGGAAGGCTTTGGAGGAACCATTCCCAGTGCTGAGGTGGATGGTGCAGTCATTAGCTGTTGGCATCTAATGGCAGCATTGATGCTCTTGTGCAGGCGGGTTGAATTCTGCCCAGCCTCACGGTGCCTCTCCACATCACTGGTGGAGATTGGAGACAGCCTGACTCAGGAGCAGGGCTTCCTTCCTGCAGGTCCATGGGCTCAGGACAGGATGGTGGCTGTCAGGAGCTCCTGTCCTTCTGACCTTGTTCACAGTGTGGGGTTGTCTCTGTGTGACTCAGCCTTGGGACCTCGTAGCAGTAGCCCGAGTCACATCTGCACCTAAGCCACAGATAGGGAACAATGTCCCTTGTATGCAACTGGAGTGGATGCTGCTCACAGTATCTGGCCAGTCTTCAGCAGATCAAGCTTTTAAAAATTCCTCTTTGAGCTCCTGTGAGTTCTTGTTTAGTCCATTTTGGAAGAGTCACTGGCATACAAGACCATGCTGGATTTCTTAGTTGGGCAAGTGTAGCAGCCAGGGTGGATTTGACCCAAAATATCTCTTCTTGAACTAAACAAAAATGGTGTTTAGACTGTGATGGAGGATTTAGCAGTTGAATTATATCTGGGGGCATAGGAACAGTACAACTTGTGCAAGGGTTCTCCATGAACCCCTGGATTATTTTGGTTTATCCAGTAAATCTCTTGGATGATGTCTAACCATGAAAGTGAAAAAAGATTGGTATGAGTTGTCTTGATTTATTAAATTTTTTTTCAACCACCTTTATTTGCTGCTTCTTGTGTAAAAAATTGGCTGGTTCACAGGAGATTCAATTGTTTTAATACACCAAATAAGTTTCATAATGTTAGTGGATGAGCCCTATCCGCCCCAGCTGTGTTCACCAGTTGATCCCAAAGTTGCTCTCTGGAATAAACTCTTTGGACACTGATGATGTGTACTTGGGCTTGCTGGAATACTCAGGAACAGCAATTGAGGGACAACCACAGACCTTCAGCTCCAGAAATGTTTTGTGGGTTGAAAACTCCAGCATCTAGGGGCATATACACTGTTCTAGGCAAGTGGATGATGTCTTTGGCATCCTCTTGGTGGTTCTCATGGATGTTCTGGGTGGTGCTGTCAAGAGGGTTGTCCACATAACTGTGGTGTATCCCTCTGCCTCCTGCAGCTGGGATTTGGTTTCTGATCTGGGAGATGAAAAACATGGTTCTGCCTCAGCTTCTGCAGCTGATGGAATTAAGATTTTCATTAATTTGAAGATCCCCAGCATACTTTTTCCTCTTCTTCATGTGTATTACTGAACCACTTTTCTTTTGCCTGGTCGAGTAGCATTCATGCTGCTCAGAGGCATGCTCAGCTTGGCTTTCCAAGTAGGAATAAGCAGCCTCAGCTTTGCTAAGTTTAAGATCAGAGAGGTGGAGTAAAAGTGACCTGATGGTCCCCATTAGCCTATGGAGGACTCTGGGTTTTCTTCCCAAGCTGGTGAGTGACCCAAGGTCACAATCCTGAGGACAAGGATTTTTCAGAGCCTCATAGTTCTACTACCTCCGCAGGCTTGTAGGTGGGAATTGGATCTAGTAGGTGTTGCTCCTGAGGACAGGAGGAGGAACATGGCTCAGGGTGCAGCTGATGGAGCAAGGGCTGGGGAGGAGAGTGGTAGCCATGGCCTGACATCTGGAGAAACCTCCATGGATGGTGACACAGCTGGCAGGGCCTAATGCACCAACTCCATGACTGACCTCCTGAGCTTCTGTTTGGAGCACCTTCATGCCATGTAAACCATCCACAGAAGTTGTGTGCAAGGGTAACCTATTTAGGAAAAATAAAGGATCCAAGCTTTTGCATGTCCCAACTGCTGGTGCTTGAGTAATCAGCTGCTTTTTGGGAGGTGGCTTTGTCTGAGCTCAGACGTGTCCTTGGATGTGGAGCACTGCTGAACTTGTTGGTGCTGCTTTTTCCTTGGCAGAGGTGAGTGGTGTGCTGGGAGCTCAATTCCAGTCTGGCAGGGAAGAGCCATGAGGACTGTCAGACTAGTTCAGACCAGAGCTGGCAGCTCGGTGTCCCAGCCAAACACCAGGCTGTTCAGAGGCAGGTTCAGGGAAAGAGGCATTGGAAAATGCCTCCAGTCTAACCTGAGGGAGCTTTTCCTCAGATGGGTCAATGCATGAGGCATTTAGGACTCTGCCTTGTGCTTTTCTGCCCTGTTCAGCTGCCAGAGAATGCATATTAGAATAACTGCAGTACAAAGCACAGTGGAACAGGATTTGCCTGGCTTCCCAAGCGTTTCTTCATTGACAGTCTTGCTAGGATCCAGGCATCATCTTCCACCTCACCATGGCAAAGCTGTGATGCAGGGCTGAGGTTGTCTCTGGGTAGCTGCTGCACCCTCGATGCTTCCAGGCGTTCTTCTACGCCTCACTGCTCTGCAGCTCTTGACAGATCCTTCCAAAGCTGATACTGTGAGGAATATTTTTGTGCTAACTGGTTTGGAGCCAGCTTAGACCTTCTTTCCTTCACTGGTCAAGTCTTTGTCTTTTCCTTCTGGAAAGGTGAAAGCCTTCAACAGCTTCTGCTCTTTACTGGAAAGGTAACTAACCTAACTGGTCCTTAGCTGAGGTCTTGTTCCCCAATGTTAGATTTGTGTGACTGCAGAGAAATGGCAACTGCCTTGCCTGGGAAGCAAAAATTGAGTGAAAACATAAATAATGACTCGATTTGACTAGTGATGGTCACTGCTGGCCAGCAATAGCCTGGAAACCAGCTAACACCAAGGGGAACTAGCTATGGATTGGTCACTGGGCTGCATTTTGGGTGGCTTTGTCTCTCATCCTCTGAAACCTTTGGCTTGACTTGAAGAAGCTGTCTAGGTAAATGGTGGTGGCCAGTTTTATGCTGGTGGCATTGAGATAAAGTGTTCTGCCATGGCTGCTGACTGCCAGGCTCTGCCTGTGCTCCTGTCAGTGCAGCTTGCGGTCATTGAAGGTGGGGGTACTCTTCTCTCCCCATGGAAATGAAATGGGTTTGTGGGAATGTTTTTCCCCTGTCTGCTTGATCTAATGAGCAAAGTCCTTCCTCCCAGCCTAAAATGAAGGAAAATGGGGACCAATTTACTTTCATTCTGCTGTTTAAATTAATCTCTTTTTTTAAGTTAGAAGCCTGAGACTTTTTACCAGAATCCAGACGTCAAGATGTGGGATTCCCACCCATGACTCTGGGTGGGGAGTGTGCCTGTGGGAGGAGCTCAGCAGTGGGATGGCTTTGTCCACCTTTTCAGCGTACACAATGACAGTGAGGCTGAGCTGCTGCATCTTTCTGGTCCATTCTGTGGGCTGGAGCCCTGGGAGCTGCTGGGGCTGGTAAATCATAAGAGTTGATCTTCACCCAGGAGTCTCATGCTGGATGCAGTGCTGGTTATCTCGGTCTAGTCTGGAAGAGCTCAGAAATGGTAAATTCTGGAAAATGGAGCTGAAATGATGAGGCAGCAGTTCTTGGGCTGCAGGAAACACTGACAAGGCAGTCTCTCAAAAGCAAAGCCTTCATGTAGCAGGCAAAACAAAAGCCTTTGTCTGCCTATTTAAGGGCAAACTTCCCCCAGTTTCAGGTTTTTCTATGCTAACCCAGATTTAGTCACATCTCTGACATGACCTAGTACATGCTCAATTAGATATCAAATAAACCTGATTTTTGGCCCCAAGCTAGTGATCTAGTGACCAGGGGCAGTGCATTAGTTAATTGCAGTGGGAGAGTAACTGGAGAACATGTCACTGATGATGGCGTGAGATTCCCTTAAAGTGATCCCCAGATTAGGGATTAGAGTACTTAATATTTTTCTTCTCTAAAGGAGATGTTGGAATTGAGTCCCTCTGTGGGTGTTTGAGGCAGCTGCGCTTGGACAAGCGCAACTCTGCAGGGATTCCAAGTGCAAACCATTCCTTAATTGTTTGCAAATTCCCTCTGATCTCTGCTAGATGGGTTGGCTTGCTTGGGATGTGTCTTTGCTTACGTACCAAGCAAAGCTACTTGGCGTGTCAGTGTGCTGCTGACTCCTCTCTAAGATGGTTTCAGCAAGGCTCTAGGAAAAACACCAGTGAGAAGTCTCAGCCTCAGTGCTAACGAGGCTACTGATGGACACGTTGTTTGGACAGTTGTGGTGCTCAGCAGCATCAAGTTTATTAATAGTAGGTGGAGAAGCTGTTGCTGTGCCATGTGCTAACAGACACGCTCAACAATTGCTGTAGGAGATCTCAACTTGTAAAACGCTAATGCTCAGTGTTGAGCAGTGGATGAGAACTTGGGGGAGATTAACAGCCTTTGATTTACACCCAGCTGGGGCAGGCGTTGGAGCGTTGCCTGTTTATGCTGTTGGGCTTTGTTACACGGGATGAATATTTCATTACCTACAAGTTGGGAGCTTGGTTTCTTGCATTTGGTGGTGTCAAGATGATGTCAGCACCTGAGGGGTTCTGTCACCTGTGATGAACTGAGATGGAATCTGTGGTGGGAGTCCCTTGGGCTTCAGAAAGGGCTGGGAGGAGATGGCTGGAGCCAGGCAAGGGGAGTTAAACAGTTGGATCTAGGATAGTAAAGTGACCCTCCTTGTAATTGAAAATTGGTTGCAGTGCTCCAGAAAGCTGCCAGAGCAAAAACTTGACTTTCTTCTGTTCTGCAAGTTCATTTAAGAAATTAAATAAAACTGCCTTTGCTAGAGGTGTGTAAGATCAAGCCTGAAATCCCCAAACCAGTGGGAGGGTAAAGTACATCTTGAGGGATAATCACCTTACCCACTGATGCAGAAATTGAACCTATCGTGGAGCTGGCATAGAGGAATCCACCTGGGTGTTCTGGAAGTCTCTTGCTTACTCTGGTAAAACATGTTTGAGACACCAAGGAACTGTTGGATCTGCAGACCAAGAGACCTAGAGCAAAAATCTTATGAGGTGCTTTTTTTTTAATATTTCCAGAATCTTACCTTGATGTGCACCAAGCAGGTGTTTCCAAAGTGTTTGGGGGAGTGACATGGAGCAGCTAAAAAACATGCATTCTCACTGCAGGGAGTTTTGTATGGCTGCAGCTTCTCCCATTTCACCCTTTGGAACAGCAGCTTGCAGCTGCCATGGCAGCAGTGACTCTGCTGTCCCCAAGGAAGCCATGCCAGCAGACAGGAATGGCCCAGTCCATCCTGCTCCAGCAGACCTGGGAACAGGCTCTCCCAGCAACCAGAACCTGCTCTGAGCCTTGGGATGGCCTGCCCAGGGCACATCATGTCTTATCTCTCCGCTTGGCTCAACTAGGCAGAGGTCATGGGCACAGGCATTTTTTGAGCCCCTGATTAAGGACAAGCCCTGGCAGTTGATGCTCTGGGGAGGATTTGATGATCTGGTGGCAGGATTCTTACTGCCTGGCAGTGGGGCTGGAGGTGAGCAGGAAAGCACTAAGATCTGAGCCAGATTAGTACCCTTGGAAGCTGTGAGGTAAATCTTTAAGCAGCTAATGCTCCCAGCAGCACTAAACACCCTCCCCACATGAAACTTGGTGCATTTATCTAGAGAGTCCCTGAAATCTGTCTAGCTTGGGTTTGTTTTACCATGAATTGGAAAGACAAAAACCATCTTCCTCTGCGTGGACCAACTCTTAAGACTCTAGAGATGTCCAGTGGCCATCGTGTGGATGGCTGCTTTAGCTCAAAAGCCTATGAGTAGATGGAATCTTCTGAGGAATAATGCTTTAGCAGAAATTTGAAAACCTCCAAATCTTTAAACTCGTATAGAAATGCTTCTGAGGAAAGAGCTGCAGTTACTCTTGAAGAGCTCTTCAGCTCTCACCTGGAAAAGCTTAATGCAGCCCAGAAGAGCCTATAGCAACCATGAATTGTCATTCTCCTTCCAAAAGGATCAGCGGATCAACTCTGAGCTCCTGAAACTTGCTGTGAGCTCCAGGGGTACATCTGAGCTCTCACAGCAGTGGCACTGCTCTTCCACATGCTCAGCAGGGAGCTTGGAGAGCAGGCCTGTCAGCAGGGAAGAGAGCAGATAATCTGAGGCAGGAGAGCTCCCCAAGCTGTTGGATGATGGAGAAGGCTGGTGGTGATCCTGGGCTGCTGCTGAGGCACTCACAGAACACAGCAGTGGGCAGATGATGCTGCCAGCCTGCCATATCCTGGGGAAGGAAGAGCTTGGCATCCCTTCTGTTGCTCTGTAGTTAGCAGGCAAAGGTGCTGGTATCCCATCTGCCAGAGACAGTGCGATGAGCCCTGAGTGACAATCGCCTGAAATGCTGGGGCTGATGTGGTTGGACTTGCTGCTCTCTCCATCTGCTGGCTGGAAGGCACTAGGCCAACAGAGGTTGATCGTTTTCCCCAAGAGTTTTAACAAGTACGAGGCAGGTAGTGGCAGCAAGATGCTGAAACAAGTTGTCCTAGGGCCAGTTTTCATCTTGTTTAATAGCCTGTCAGTAGGGCTAATGGGAGTCAGGGTGTTAATAAGGAAAACAAGAAAACTTGAGAGCATAATTCCTGGCTCAAAAAGCACATGCTGGTTAGAGGAGCAGCTCCCTGTGACAGGACTGTGCAATGCTAACTCAGAAATGGTTTGTAACTCCTTGAACATTTGTTTGTAGAACACTTGAACATACACCAAACTGGGAGGCTGGGGTTTTTCTTTCCAGTTGGTTACTGGGATGTGTCTGGGCTTCTCTCTGTCCACAATAGCCATGGCAGGCAGATGCTCCCTCGTGTTTGCCTTATCTCAAGCTGCAGAAGAAGTCAGGGATACAAATCAATGGCACCCAGGTGTTCTGTAGTGGGGAAAAAAAAAACAACAGAGTCGTTAGACCAAGTGCTGGAACTGCAGTGCTAGAGATAAGGGCTGGTATACAAAACACTGCTGCCAGACACTGAATGGAGCAGCTCAGGGCTCTGCTGCTCTTACTGGTTTTCTCACCTTGGCTCACTTCAACCTTTCATGTGCAAGAATGACCCAAGTAGCTGAAATTGCTTTTTCTCTAACTGAAATCCATGATGGCCACACTGAAACTGGAGTAGGAGGTCTGCAGGCTCCAAGGACTGATCAAACCTGAAGGCAGTGTGATCACATGTAGTTATTAAGCTACAAAGGCCAATGAAATAAATGAGCTCTTGGTTTCCACATCTCCCAGTTTGAAGACTTTGTCTTGGGCGGTTCAAAGTCGCCTTAAGTAATAAAGGCTGCAGAGTGGGATGAAAGCTGCTGTTAAGTGTAGGAACATGCATAAATCCTAATTGGTGTCTGGAGTGCCTGAGTAGCCTTAGATGCAGTTGGGCTACAAGCAATAAACAGTTCTCTGCAGACACTGGTCCTTGAGGCACTGGGAGCAATTTGAAGTGTAATGGCAGAGCCATCCCATGTGCCTTCAGCTGCTGTCCTGTGATGTGAACTGGCCCTGCCAGCTTAGAAAACGGGAACTAGCAGATTATTATTCATACTGAAACAGGCAAAGGAGAAGGCAGTGGGGAACTTGTGTCTGCCCACAACCTGCACGTGCTTTTTTTTTGGTCTTGTCTGGGATGAGAGGAAGGGCTTGACCTACAGCCCAAAACCCCCCTGGCCACACTGAGTTAAAACATGAGCAGAGGGCAGCGGAAGGGGTCAGCGAGCAGAGCAGCAGTTATGGTGTGACTTCCACTTGGGAAGTGTGACATGGGGGCGAAGGCAAGGCAACAGGGAAAAGAGCCCAAACCAATCTGGTAACATTTTAGATTTAGGTCTGGTTTAACACACGCCTACCTCGGCAAAGTAGGACAGCGCTTAAGAAAAGCGTTTTCCCGACGCTGTGATGGAGTTGTAGGACAGCTCACTCTGGGGCTTGGGGAGAAGCTGTTCTTGGTGAGGCTGTGTGACATCGAGTCGTGACTCTCACCAGGCTGCTGGGTCATGGTGACAATTTCATGTGCTTGAGGGCAGCCATTTCTTCAAGTTAGGGTGAGCTGGGGACAGAAAAAAACAGGCAGTCTGTCAGTCATGACCTTCCAAAATGACAGCACTTGGGCTGCCGAAGGTGGACTCGTCACAGAATCATTAAGGTTGGAAAAGACCTTCAAGATTAGAGTCCAACCTTTAACCAGTCACCACCTTGTCAACCAGACCAGAGCACTTAGTGCCATGTCCAGTCATATCTTGGATACTTCCTGGGGTGGGAACTCCACCAACTCCCTGGGCAGTCCCTTCTGATACATGGCAACCCTTTCTGTGAAGAAATTCTTCCTGATGTCCAGCCTGAACCTCCCCTGGTACAGCCTGAGGCCATGTCCTCTTGTCCCTGCACATGGGTGGTGGGGTCCCAGCATCAGACAGCAGCTAGAGATGGGGAGAAAGGTGACATGTCTGCAGGTACTGTGACCTTTTTCAGCTGCTTGAGCCTGGAGGGGTTGTGTGCTGGCTGCTCTCCTTGCCAGTGGCTACAGACCAAGAAGGAATTTCAGTGGTTGGACTTGGTCAGAACATTGTTTCAAAAGCACATTTGCCTTTCAAAAAATCAAACAGAGAAGCAGACCTTCAGGCCAGAGCTCAGACTGAGGAGCTGCATGTGAAGGCAAACAAGGCTCTTGCTAGGGTTTGTGTGGAGAGATAACAAACTTAATTACATGGTGCAGGAGCTTTAGATAGAACAGGAACCCAGGAACCACGAGTGCTGAAGGGGAGATGGATGTTGTGTATCCTGGTGGGAGAGGAGCTCTGGTGATCTTTAAAAGCTGTTCTCAGTGAACAATTTGAAGTTCTTATGGCTTTCTCTGTCTCTCCAGGAAAGCTTAGCTCATTTGTAGCTGTCTGATGTCTCGAAGGACTCAGATTCTCTTTCAGGCAATAAGAAGAGCAAGTGTTGATGTTTATAACATGGGTTAAACTGTCAGATGTTGGTGGCATTCCTCAGGGAAGGATCTCTGGGTCTTCTCAGCTTGGCAGTGCTGTCTGCTTTAAGATAAGACATCAAAGGCAGGCAGAAGCTGTAAATGGGTGGGCACTTAATTATCAAACTAAGTGAAAAGTGTGCAAGGATAAACAGGTAGAATGTGATGGATCTTCACTGCAGTCACTGAACAGACCTCAAAAACAGTCATTTCCTGATGTGTACTCAGACCTACTCATGCAAGATGAGCAGTGGAGGATGGGAGTCCTGGAATAAGCCCCGAACCAACCTAACTTGCTGTTCTCTGGGAGCAAACCTTCCCAGTGGGTCTCACCACAACCTGTTAATCAGGATACTTCCAGAAAGAAGATGCTGTAGAGCCAACCCTTGGGCTTTTGGAGTTTACATACCTTCACATGAGGGGCAGGTAGAGTTTTGCTTGCTCCCTGGCTTCTCCTCATGAGGCTGAACCTTGCCTGGCTGCAATGTGATCCTCGGGCATGCCAGGAGCCTGCCAGGTTTTGGGCAGGGTGCTGAGTCAGAGCTCCAGCTGTAGTGGAGAAATCAGAAGAACCTTCTCAGAGATGGTGCTGCCTCTGCAGTGCTTTGTTGCAGGGGCTTAGATTTGTACAAACCCCATGTCTCCCAAGCAGTATAAGCTCTAAACTTCCAGTATTTTTTGTCCAATGGGAACTCACAGAGTTTCCCCATGGCTTAAAGGCACTTGAGTCTTAGTGGTGCAGACAGTGTGCCACCAGAGAACTGGTGAGACTGGAACTGGCAGTGCCCTCCAGCTTGGTGATGGCCCATGCCTCCCAGCCAGAGCCTGGCAGCATGGACTGCTCCATGCCAAACTCCTGCACTCCCTGCCTAGGTGTCCTTGTGCAGTCTGCTCCTGGCAGGTGTGTTCTCTTTTTTTTTTTTTTTCCAGAATAGCTAAAAGCTTTTCCTCTATCAAGTTTCCACCATGTGGATCAGCTCCTTGTCCTTGGCTGTTTATGCCACTTGACACCATTTCAGGCTCATGCACCTCCTGCCCCTTTCCCCAGTCTCCATGGGCACAAGAATGAGATGAGGCTGGACAGTTACTGAGATTTGCAGAGCAAATTCTGCTGTTCTCTGCAGGCAGCCAAGGAAGTAAAACTCCAAACTGACTGAGCTTCCCAAAGAGCAGGTAGACTCCAGCCAGGGGCTGATGGCTTTGTGCTCCTGCCAAGCCTTCCTAATGCCAAATAAAGATTTTCCTTTGGCTATTTGAAGTCTCTGACTCCATGCAACAGTGCTGGGAATGACATCAGGGGACCTGATCTGGGTAATGCTCTTCTTTGGGGAGGTGAGACCCCTTCAGGCTCTGAGTTAAGAAGGGGGAAGGTTCTGCCCTTCCATAATATGACTACTGCAGTGTGATCCAGGCCTGATGCAAGGTATTGCCTTATTTAATGTTATATCAGAGGCATTCAGGGCAATGCTACAAACTCAATATATCAGACCCTGCTGTTTAGCCTGTGGCTTGATTGACCTCACTTTGTTTCGGTATCCTGCAGTGCAAGAAAAAGAGAAAAAATCAGGATTTGTTTTGGCCAGCACAGGCTACAGAGAAGGCACAGTCCCACATACATGTGACAGGCTGGTGCAGAGGTGTTGGAGTGGTTTCTGCTGGAGATGGACATTGCTGTGGGAAGAGCAGGGTGACAGTGACTGCACAGTCTGGAGTGTGGAGGGGGCTGTGGCAGGAAATGCCAGCACAGGCAAGTGGGCAGCAGGCAGCTCTGGGCAGACCAAGGGCAGGGATGTCCTCAAAGGCAGCTGAACCTGGGATACATCTTTTCCACCTTTTTCTGACTCTGATGAGGCAGCTCAATGTACCCTGCTGTCTGATACCTCATGTCTTGGGCATCTTGCATTTTCTTCCTGCTGGGAATGCAAGAGCCAGATGGTTTTCTGTTCTTCCTCCCTCAGCTCAGCTGTGAACTCAAGTGTGTGGGACTCCATCCTCTTCCCTCTCCTGGTGCTGAGGGCCATGGTCCTTGTCCCCACCCATATAACATCTTGGCCATGCCTCTGCAGTGCTCCTTCCTGGGAGTCTGGGTCCTGCTAGAAAGCAGTGACGTGGTTAACAAGGCTCCCTTCCTTCTTTTACAAGTTCCCTGTGAGCTCCCTGGGGGAATCTGCTGTCTCCACAGGTGTACCTTCCATCTGTCAGCCAGTTTGTTGAAAGGATTTTGACAGGCAACTTTCCTCTGTAATCCTTAATAGCTTCGAATTTATAATGTTTATGGCAAAGCTAATCCCATGAAACTCCCTGTAGTTTTAATAAATCTGTCCTCCAGCAAGACTCTGCTGGTGAGAGGAGCTAAATCTACTTCTTCCTGCAGTGATAAGTATCTGCAGACGTGGCTGTGGGGCACCTGCGTGTTCCTCACTTCAAAACTGGTATCTCTTTTCAGGGAGCATCTTGCTAAGAGCAAAATTTCATGTGGTGATCAATCTTCACAGCCCCTGTCAGGACAGAAAACCCTTGGAATCAGTGAGTCTCTTATATGGCTGTTGGTGTTGGACACTCCATTTACAGCTGGAAGATAATAACTCAGGCTGGGATTTTTGGGTGTTTCTAGTTTCAAATCCCTCACTCAAAACAGGGCAGCTTAGGAGGGACAAGCTCTCAGGAAACCTGGTGGAGTCCTTCGTATCTCTGAGGACAAACAACCCATAAGCTCTGGGGCAGGGGGAGACCTTGGTTGTGCTCCCAGAGACATCTTCAGCTCACAGAATCATTACTGTGTGTTTGTGCAGGTGTCACTGAGAGGGAGGAATGAAGGGAGACATTGTGTAAAACTGCAGAGTAGAGACCTCAGTGCCCCAGGCAGGCTGGAGCAGCGTGAGTGTCTCACCACGGGTATGTGGGCACGTTGTGGTTGTACTCTGCCTGGCCCTGCTGCAGGAAGCAGGATATCACAGGGATCCAGGGCCCTGTGGTTAAACAGTCACCGTTGTCCTGGCTGGGAGAGTGGTGTGAGGGTTGGCCTGGCACTGGGAGCTGCCTGGGCAGCTCTGCCCTGCTTACCTTGGGCGGGAGCACTGGGAGCTGCCCTGGCATCCTGCTCTGTGCTCTTTGTCCTGTGCTGCTGGCAGCTGCTGATAGTCCCAGGAGATCCTGCCCTCATTAATGTGACACCCACTTCCCTGCTCCCTGGGCTGTCTCTTACCCTGGAGCAGAAGCAGTTGTGCTGCTTTGCACAGGAAGACCATCTTCTATATGGAAAAGGGGCTGTCTGCTGTTCCTCTGCCAGGCTCTAGAGCATCCTGTGCAGCAGCACATCCACACAGCAGCAGGGTGGGAGCAGAGGGTCTGCTTGCTGCCTCTGCCTTGAGGGAAAGGGCTAGAGGGGGTCTGATCAGAGACTCTGCTTGGTGTGGGGGAAACAGGCTTAGCTATACCCTGGTTTGGGGAGGAGGCATTAGCCAGAGCATGGCTGAAGAGCTGCAGGAGGAGTGGATGTGCTGGAATGTGCAGGTCAATATGGTGTGAGCAACTGTGAGTCATTCCAGGCCATTCAAATGAGGTCCTGAAGTGGGCCTTTGGCCTCCTGATCCCCATCATAAATATGTTATCTGGACCCAGAGCAAACCTTGTCCTTACAGATCCTTGTGAAAGTGACTCAGTGTTTGCAGAAGCCTCTCATATCCAAACCATTACCTAATCCTTTACTGCCGTGAGGTGGCTCACAGGTTCCTGCTCTGCTGGCCCGATTCCCGGGTGACTGTGCCCAGGGTGTGGATGTGGGGTGGGGGCGTGTCCTGGGGAAAAGGGGACAGTGGCCCTGTCAGCCTTGAAGTGCCACTTGGCAGCTGTAACTGCCCCAGGGGAGTGGCCGTGTGCAGCTGCCTCGTGGTGTCCTGACTGCTCCAAGGGCTTCTCCTGCCCCTGGAGGTGGGAAACTGGTGCAGTCTTGGCCAGAGGTGCTGCCAGGGTGGCTCCACCCAGCAATGGTGTTGTGGGAGCTGGAATGGGATTATTGGGATACCAAGGTATGTTTCCCGAGTTACTGAGGGAGCTCTGTGCTTGTCATCTCTATAATCCCTGTGTGGTTTTTGTGGTGCATGAGGCAGGTGTTAACCTCAATGAGGAAAATCCAGTGTGGGGGATTTCCCCCTCACCATGTGAGCTTTTAAGTCCTCATCTGTGCAGGTGCCTGAGGCAGTTGTAATAGTACCATCTCAGAGATTCTTTGGGTGTGTCTGAAGCGTGCCCCGTGCTCGTGGGAAGCAGAAAAGATGAACACCCTGTAGCTGTGGTGGTGTTAATCCATGCAGGTAGCTCATAACACTGGACCATCTCCTCCCTCTTGCTTTGACTGTCCCTCTCCCCTGCCATCATCAAGCCCAACTCTCATCCTACAGGTGAAAGGCATCTCTTTCCTCTAGAAGATTTTTCTCGTACTGGAAGATTCTGATCTCTCAAATAAAACCCAACTCATGCTCTTCTTGTTGGGGGTCTGGACCACAGCTGGCTCGTGCTGGGATGAGAGCAGAGACAGAGCTGGATGACAGGGCAGGACTTTGCAAGCCAACTGCCTCATCCTGCCTCTCTCTAGAGAAGCTCAGGAACACCCAAAGGTGTGATGGGAATGTCAAACAGCTGGGGCTTAACCCAAACGTCTCTTTTCTCTCCCCCTCTCTCCACGCAGGTGACGGAGCTGAACGAGCCCCTGTCCAACGAAGAGAGGAACCTGCTGTCCGTGGCCTACAAGAACGTGGTGGGGGCGCGGCGCTCATCCTGGCGAGTCATCAGCAGCATCGAGCAGAAGACCTCTGCCGACGGCAACGAGAAGAAGATCGAGATGGTCCGCGCCTACCGCGAGAAGATCGAGAAGGAGTTGGAAGCCGTGTGCCAGGATGTGCTGAGCCTGCTGGACAACTACCTGATCAAGAACTGCAGCGAGACGCAGTACGAGAGCAAAGTCTTCTACCTGAAGATGAAAGGGGACTATTACCGCTACCTGGCCGAGGTGGCCACCGGGGAGAAGAGGGCGACCGTGGTGGAGTCTTCAGAGAAGGCCTATAGCGAAGCCCACGAGATCAGCAAGGAGCACATGCAGCCCACCCACCCCATCCGGCTGGGGCTGGCCCTTAACTACTCGGTTTTCTACTACGAGATCCAGAACGCGCCGGAGCAGGCCTGCCACCTGGCCAAGACGGCCTTCGACGACGCCATTGCTGAGCTGGACACCCTCAACGAGGACTCCTACAAGGACTCAACGCTCATCATGCAGCTCCTCCGCGACAACCTAACGCTCTGGACGAGCGATCAGCAAGACGACGACGGTGGAGAAGGCAACAACTAGACCCCCCCGATGGACTGGCAGCCGCACGCTGATGCTAACTACTGCAGTCTTTATTTTTTTCCCACAAGTGGGGGGGGGTCCGGGGTGGGGGAGGGAAAGGGAGGGGACACCTTCCCAGGGAGGCCCCCCACAACCTGTCTTTGATTGCCTCGTTGACATTTTTGCCAAAACACCACTAGTGGAAGTCAGGCTGGCTGTGCTGGTATGGAATAGCAGCCTCACTGGCATATGGACTGTTCTGTAGATTATTAATACAAGTGGAGCTGTCTTTAATTTAACTTTATTGCTAGAAATAAAAAAAAAAAAAAAGGGTTTTAAGACGAATTTGCGTGGATGGAATGGCCCTCGTTTTTAAGGAAAGCAATGCAAAAAAACATTTGAAAAAAGAAAAAAAAAAGAAGGGAGTTCTGTGGTTCCAGTAAGGCTTCGAGCGTTTGTTTCCGCAGCCCAGGTGCCGTGTGCCCGCACCACCTCGCGGGGCCTCTCTCTGCAGCCCTCTGCCTGCCAGGGCACAGCTGCAAATCCCCAAATTGAGAAGGAATTAAAAAAACAAAACCAACAAAACTAAAGAATTTGGGGCTCTCAAAGCCCTGGGATTTAGGCCATCCAATCTTTTTTTTTTTCTTCTTTTTTTTTTTTTTTTCCTGGTTTTTTTTTTTTTTTTTGTTCTCGATTGAGATATTTATTAGGGTAGCTTACAGTATTAACAGTAAATTGCAGTTTACAGTATTTCTACATTACAGCCATATGACATCAAGCCTTTGATTGTCTGTTTTTCTTTCTTTTGCTAGTTCTTTTGGCTTGCCTTCCTGAGCAGTCCTCGCCTGTGGACTGGCTTTAGCTATTCTGTGTCGCCCAAGGCAAGAAGACCGCCCGCCCGAGGAACATCAAAGCTGCTCTAGTTTTTTGGTCAACAGCTTAACAGGTGCTTGGCTAGCGGCTGTTTCAACTATTTTAAGTCCACAGCAAAAGGTTTAAGAACTTAATTAGACAAAGGGGGAAGTGTTTAAACTTAAAAATGCCACTTAAATAAAAAACAATAAAAAAATTAAAAAAAAAAAGAGCATTCAGGTCTGTATGTCATGTACTGTGTTTGGTATTTCAAAAGACCATCCTGATTTAAGGTGCCACAGCTGCTTCCTCAGGGATTGCACTGCCATTTCACTCTGCCTGACTTTCTCCCACTGTACCATGAGGTTTGTCAGCAGATCTCCGGCACCCAGGGCTCCCTTGTTTGTCACCAGGGAAGCCGGGTGTGTTTTCCTTTCTCCTGGGGAAGCTTGTGGTGTAATGAGTGAACTTCAGGAGCTTAGACACTAATTTGGTAGAGAAATTCCTCAAGGGAAGAGCTACAATCATAGACATTTCTATCCACCATCGGGAGCCCAGGAACCTAGTTCTCTTCTTAGCAAAATCTTTTCCGAGTCTGTCTGATCTGGCCGGGGGTGGGAGTCGAGGCATCTGAGTTGCTTAGCAGGTAATACTTACCCCATTTTGAGTAAAGTTAGCTTTAATTTTGATTTTTTTTCCCATGGTTGTTGGAGGTTCAGCGCTGTTCTCTGGCTGGCGGAGCACTGCGCCCTGCAGCGCCTCCCGCCCCAGCGCTGCGCAGTGAGGAGAACCCGCGCTCGTGCTTTAATTCCTTATTGTGATGCTGACGCTGATTTTGGAACCAGGCTTTCCCCGTCTCTTGCGAGAGCCGGCCCGACGCGGGGCGTGCTGAGGCACACACGGCACCGGGGGACGGACACGGCTCCAGCCCGAGCCGCTGCCCCAGTGCCCGGGAGCGCCTCAGCCCCGGCCCTGCCCCCTGGCTGGGCTTTCTTTGGGCCGGGGTCCCCTCCCCCTGCCCCGAGTCTCCCGCAGGGAACTGGGGGCTCAGCATCCCGGGGCGAGGCTGTGCGGTGCCGCTGCGTGCCGGGACCGGGAGATGCTTTAGGCTTCTGACCTTCCTCTCTCTCTCTCTCTCATTGACCCCCGTCTCCCGTGAGTAGTGTTGTCCCAGCTGTATAATTTGGAAGTGATTTACTGGAATTACAAAACTTATCTTCTCTTTTTTTTTTTTTTCCCTTCTTCTTCTTCTTTTTTTTTTTTTTTCTCTCCAAATAATTACTACTCTTTTTGGCTTTTTGCTCTGGCTGCTTTAGGAAACTTACGCAGGAGAGATGGCACAAGAGGGCTAAAAACGGAGTGGGGGTCAGGGACTTGATTTTTAAGCAGCTTGAATGGTTTCTTTCATTTTTTAAGAGATGCACTTGCCTATGATACTGTCTCTCCAGTGAAATGATTACTGCTCCATTACTCTATTGATACAATATTGTGCATGCTAGTGTCGTATTTCTATACAGTAGCTTGAAATTTATTAACTTATACTGTAGATGTTATGTATTCCTATGACAAAATAGTCTTCAATTTTTTTAAAAAGTTTTTTAATTTATTTTTCTTTCCTTTTTTTTTTTTTTTTCGGGGGTAAAGTTTGCTCTACCAAATAGTGATCGTAACAAACTGATCTGTTATGGATGTTGCTATAGTGACATGCAATTATATATGATTTTGTTTTTAAAAAGGAAAAAAAAAAAAAGCAAAAGAAAACACCAGTGTTAGCTTAATCTTAATGTCTGGTGTTCGTCATGGTGAAATTATAACTATTACAGTGTAGGAGAACAATGACTGTGTTCTTTGAATGAGCCTTTGTTTGTGCTTTTTGTCATGTTATGCAGTGAACTATTTTTAAGGTCTAATCAGTGATTATTTTTCCAACTCCGTGTTTCTGTAAGGAATTATTTCACACACGGACCATTCTTAGCAGTTTTTCCTCAGTGATGGAATATCATGAATGTGAGTCATTATGTAGCCGTCGTACATTGAGCAAATAAACTTACAGATCTGACGTCAGCGCTGCTTAATTGTCATCGCCTGTCTCGACTTTCTGGGGGGCTCCGTGGGACGGAGGGGGCTCCTGGGGACCTGGGCTGGAGCCTGGGGCCTGGGCTCTGCTCCTGGGGCCGCCTCCCTTCCGCTGCTGCTGCTGCTGCTGCTGAGGATCCGCGTCCGGCGGGGTGAGGCCAGAGCCCTGCGGGGCGGGGGGAGCCGTGGGGAGGCTCCCGTGGGTTCAGGACCGGCCGGGTGGGTGTTTCCTCACCTCCGTCCTTCCCCACCTCCCTCCCTTCCCCGATGGTTTTCCGCTCGCAGCCACACGCGCGGTGACTCACGCTGTAAAAATACTCCCCTCCCCGGGAAACTATAAACAGAAAATGCGCCTTGACTCACGCGCCCCGCCGGGGACCGGGGGCTGCAGGACCGACAGCCCCGGGAAGGGGCTGGGAAGAGCTCCCGGGCCCGGCAGGGAGGGGCTGGGGGCTCACCGAGCACCCCCGCACAGAGAGGGACACCCCGGCCCCACCCCCGGCCCCGGGGCTTTTGGGGAAGCGAAAGGCACCGTGGCCTGGGCACAGGAGAGGGGAGGGGGCCGGGGATGCTCCTCGGGGGCCTCTTCCCCTGGAGTCACCTGGGGCTGGAAAAGCCTCACACACACACACGGGAACCCCCCAGGCACAGGCAGCAGGAATTGATCCCCCGGATCTGCCTGAGACGCGTCAAACTCATCCCAGCCGAGAGTGCCGGGCAGAGGGGGCGGGGGGCAGGAGCTCAGGGGGGACATGGAGCCCCCCGAGCTCGGAGAGAGGCCTCGCAGCTGCAGGATTCCTCCCAGGTCACCGTCTGCCTGCGGGATGACTCAGGGAGGATTAGTGGGATTTGACAGGGCCGGGAACATCGGGGGACATGGGAGCCGTGGGCCTGACCTCGGCCATGTAGGGCCAGTCCTGCCCTGAGACCCGGGGCCAGGGAGGGCACGGGGGACACGGGGCCAGCCAGGGCCAAATGGCACAGGGACAACAAGCCAGCCCCTCCTCGGCCCCACAGGGAGGCTGCGGCCCCTCAGCTGGACCCCTCAGACAATGGGGCGGGAGGAAGGGGAGCACTGTGGGACAGGCCTGGGGCTCAAGGGGCTGCACTGCTGGGGTGGGTTCTTCCCCATGAAGCCCCTGTTTGCCCTCTGACCCAAAGGGGGTGTTTGTGTACTTGTTTCTCAGGGATGCAGCATCCCAGGATGGTGACACTGGGATGTGCAAACCCCAAATATTCTGACAGGGCATGTGGAGACTCTGAGTGTGGGAGAGCAGGGATGAGGAGACTCACTGTGCTGAGATCTGGGATTGGAGACACATAGGATGTAGGAGACCAGATTGTGGGAAATTGGAATGCTGAGCCAGGGGTGTTGGAGACCTGGCATGTGAACACCAGAGAGGTTGGAGATCTGGGATGTAAACCCCCCAGAATGCTGGAGGTGGATATGGAGAGCTGAGATGTAGGTGTGGGATATCCAGGATAGGGAGACTCAGGGTGTGAGGTCTGGGATATTGACCCCAGCACGCTGAGGCCAGATTGTGAAGACTCGGGATGAGAACACATGGGATGTGGAGCCCTGGGTTGTGGAGCCCCAGTGCTGGGCAGGGCTCAGGGACTCTCTTGCTGTCCCCTCTGGGTGCTCTGGTCCTGCTGCAGGACCAGGAGCTGCACAGCCGCGGTGCCAGGGGTGGACACAGCACAAGGACAGGTTTCTTTCACCAGCTTTTATTCCGGCTGATTCTTCACATTCATTCAAGGCACTCAGTGGCAAGGGCGAGTACAAAATCAACAATAAAAAGGGGGTGGGTGTGAGGGGGCAGCTGGGGGGCAGTGGCGGCTTCTCCTCTTCCTCCTCCTCTGTCTCCTCCTCCTCGGTGCCGCCTACTTCTTGGCCGGCTCCTTGGCCTGGCTCTCCACGGTGACGGGGATGGTGATTTCGGCAGACTGGATGGCGGGTTTGGGCAGGGGCGCCTCCACCGTCAGCATCCCATCGGGAGACAGCGAGGACCGCACGGCCGTGGCTTCGACGCCAGGGGGAAGGCTGGGAGGGGAGGGGAGGGGAGATAAAGGCTGCAGCACCAACCCGGGGGACGCAATGCTCAGTCCCAAATTGCTGCCTCTCCCACTCCCAGCTGGACTGAGCAGCATTCCCGGTTTGGCCAGTAGGATTTGGAGGGTGTGGGGGGGTGGGAGAACGTCCCCAAAGACCATCAGGGGGCTGTGCCGGGTGTCTCCCCTCCTCCCTGGTACTTACGTGTATTTTCGGGTGAAGCACCTGGAGATGAAGCCGTGCTCATCCTGCTTCTCCTCGTGTTTGCCTAGAAAAAAACAAAACCACTCGATGGCTGAAGGGACTGGCTGGGCGGGAACCTTCCTGCCCCAGCCCAGCACTTGTGAGGGGCTGATTCTGCCCATACTGGCTTTTTCACCATAATATCAGCCTGGAGCAACTTGGGGGGACCAGGGTCTGGGGGACCACTCGGGGTGCATCCCCCAAATTTGAGCTGAGGAAAATGCAGGGCCAGGAGCTGGAGGTGGCCCAAGGGGCCCAACAGTGTCCCCACGGCTTGGCAGGGCTGGAGACTGAGCACGCCCCTCTCTCTGGGGCTGCACCCCGAACTCATCTGGCTGGGGAATTGCTCCCATTCCTTGCAGGGCCCCCCTCAGGCAGCAGGAAGCACATCCTGGCCTGGTGCCACAGATCTGGGCTTTGTCACGGCATCCAGGGGCTGTGGGGGAGCACAAGGGGCTCTGGGGGCTGGTGACAGCCCTTGTCACCCCCGGGTCCCTCTGGGGCTCCAGCCAGGGGGTCCCTCCCCGTGTCCTTCCAGAACAGCAGCGAGGGGTCAATGTGTGGGGCTGGGGAGGGGTCTGTGCACCTGAGTGCACCCTGAGACTGAGCTGGGCCTTCCTCTGCGCCTCCATTTCCTCTTTCCCTTTCAATTTCCCTTTTTTCTCTTGCCTCTCCTCTCCTCCATCTCCCTCTACTTTTCCTCCCCTCACTTCCCATCCCTTACTCCAGCCTTTCTCCCCCAGCAAGCTCCAGAGGGGGGGAGAGCCCGCAGAGCCCCAGCCCAGCACCCACCGGTTATCTCCACGATGTTATCCTTGGTCTTGACCACCAGCTCCTCAGGTGCGAAGTGGTTGACGTCCAGGGTGACCTTCCAGCTGTCGGCGGTCTGGCGGATCTCGGAGATGCCGCTGCTGAGCTGCCGGGTCAGCGCCTGCCCGAAGGGCGAGCCCGGCGCGGGCATCAGGGCGCTCTCCCGGGGCAGCAGGCGGAAATATCCCGGCCAGGCGGTGCCGCTGGGCCACTTGTACCAATCCTCGGGGATGTGCGGCATCCCGAAGGACTGGTCGAAGAGGCGGCTGCCATGGTACCAGTCGCGGAAGGGGTCCCAGCTGGGGCTGCGCAGGAAGGTGAAGGGGACGCGGCGCTCGGCCATGGCTTGTGTGGGTGAGGGGGGAGCGCCCGCCGGGGCCTTATGAAGAGGGCCCGGGGTTATTTTTAGCCGGGCCGCTCAGCTGGCTATTAATGGAAATTGCGGCAGCCCCGGGGAAGGGACGAGAAACTTGTCCGGGGCTCGGGGCGGCCACACGCAGCCGCAGTGGGTGGGTGGGTGGGTGTGCGGGGAGGGGGCTGGCAGCCTCCAGGGCTTCCCCTGCCAAGGAGATGTCCGTCCTCCTTTCATCGTGAGAGGCTTGGCCTGCTTGGGAGTGATGGATGGCTCTTGGAGCGGCTCCCGGCCTCTCCCGCCCGCCTTGCCCGGAAAACAATCCCCAGGACGCGGCGTGAGAGGGGCTGGGGCCGGGCCAGCGCCCCGGGAACGGCGGGGTGACTCAGTGCAGGAGGCTGTCAGTGGCCCTGCACTGCGTCAGCGCCGGCCAGAAGGTTCCAGAGCCCCCCAGCTCTGCTCACTCACCTGCCAGAAGGTTCCAGAGCCCCCCAGCTCTGCTCACTCACCAGCCAGAAGGTTCCAGAGCCCCTCAGCTCCTGGTCACACATCACCAAGAAGGTTCCAGAGCCCCCCCAGCTCTGGTCACTCACCAGCCAGAAGGTTCCAGAGCCCCCCAGCTCTGGTCATCCATCAGTCAGAAGGTTCCAGAGCCCCCCCCCCCCCCCCCCCCCCCCAGCCCTCTGTGGCTCCAGTGCTCAGCACTGTGGGTAGGAAGCACCAGCACCCATTTGGGCTGCTCCAGTCCCCATGGGTGGGGGTCCCTGAGGTCCTTGGTGAGGGTCTTGGGGGCCAGTGGGAGCTGTAGGGGGTGTTTGGGGCTTACAGGACCTGATTGGGGACCGGGAGGCTGATTGTGATAATAGGGTTAGGGGGGCTCTAGGGGGGCAGAGGGACTGGAGGGGACAGGGGGCTGGAAGGGGCAGCATCCTCTCATCCAACAAGTGTCCCTACACACCTGGCACCAGGAAGGGATTCCCATCTTGGGCCAGACCCCAAGCTCCCATCCTGGGGAAGGTTTGTTTTTTTTCCAGTCCAGCAGCTCTGGGACCCCCTCACCTCTGCCCAGTTCCCCTCTGCCCCCAGAGTTGCCTTGGAGAAGACGGGAGGTGAGTGACAGCTGAGCCCTGACACACTCAGTGCATTAATTAGTGACCTCTAGCAGCGTGTGGGGGGGATGCAGCAGCAGGAAATTTGGGGGTGTCCTTTGCCTGGGGCGGAGCCTAGTGCTGACCCTGGAATGGCAGTGAGGGGGAAGGGGCTGTGGGGAGCTGAGCCGTGTGGGGCTGGGCAGGCCGAGGCCAGGGGAACCAGGGGAAGAAGGGGCACTGCAGAGGGGAGGGAGTGGGAGGGATGTGGGGAAACAAGAGGGATGTGGGAGGGAGGGGGAGATGCAGGCGGGGATGCAGGGAAATGGAGAGGATGCAGGGAAGGATGCAGAGGACGATGCAGAGAGGGATGCTGGGAGGGAGGGGGAGGGATCAGAGGAGGGATGCAGGGAGGAATGGAAGGGCTGCAGGTGGGAATGCAGGGAAGGGATGCAGGGAAATGGGAGGGATGAGAGGGATACAGGCAGGAACGCAGGGAGGAGCAGGGAAGGACGGGAGGGATGAGGAGAGGGATGCGGCAGGTATGGAATGGATGGGAGAGTTGCAGGCAAATGGGAGGGGTGCAGGGAGGGATGCCGGGATGTGGAGAGAGGGGAGGGATGCAGGGATGCAGGCAGAGATGCAGATAAGGATGCAGGGAGGGATGCAGGCAGGATGGATGGGAGCTGGCAGGCAAACGGGAGTGACGCAGGGAAGGACGGAGGGAGCCCGGAGGACAGCAAAGGAGCCTCGGAGGGTTCCCCACACAGCGGGATCCTCGGTGGGATCAGACACAAAACTCCCGGTGCTGCTCCGCATGGAGCCAGAGGGAAGAGCAGGGCGGATCCGCGGGGAGCCGGACGGAGGGAGCAGGGTAACCCTGCCGTGCTCCCGGCAGGAAGAAACCTCTCAGTGCCCAGCAGAGTCATTTACAATATATACTGTATATTTATTATAATTGCACCAGCTCACGGCATCTACAGCTGTACTCACAACCCAGAGAGAGAGCGCACGCGCGACAGGAAAATACTGAAGTATTTCTACAGAGTATTTGTTCCAGTTGGCTCCCTCCGCGGCAGGAGACAGAGACTGTAAAAGAGGAAGACTGGAATTTTTCCCTGATGTGCTGGCTGGTCCGCGGCGCCGCTGCAGTCGGGTCTCGGGTTTCTGGGAGCCGCGGCCCCACGGGGGCTGCAGGGCTGGGGCTGCTGGGGAAATCCCCCGCTGCTGGCTTGGGTTGGGATGTTCTCAGGGGATTCCCCCATATCCCAGCAGGACTGGGGGGTCCAGCGGCCGGTCTGAGCTTCCCGTGGGGCGATGCGGGGGGGACGGGGCTGTGGGGCAGCAGCTGGAGTTGCTGGGATGGTTTTTGGAGCGCGTGGCTCAGGGTTTGTAGGGATGCTGGGGGATCTCACGTCCTCCATCTCCCCAGGCTCCAGGAGAGCAGGGCCCTTTGTCTCCTCTTTCTGCCACAGTCGCATCCAGAGCTGCCACCCTGCCCGGAGCTGGCACATGGGGACAAGCTCCACCACGGAGTGCCACGAGTGTTCACCCCATTTCTAACACCTCTGCTTGTTCAGGTGGCCGGGACACCCAGGGGTCTGCACCCATCACTGCCCAGCTCCTGGGATTTTTCTCCAAGGGCTGGTGAATCCTCAGCCTCTGGCTGATCAAGACACGCCAGGTTTGGGAGGCTGACCCTGAAGTGCCCCTTTGCTCCCCCCTCTGCCCTCCCTGATCCTCTGCTTCATCAGGCCACGGCTAACGAGGCTGAGCTGGACTCCAAAGGATGCTCCCCATCCCGAGCGGCTGGAAACCAACGGGATGGCCAAAGCCTGGCTTTCCATCCGGGGGCAGCGGGTTAATCCGGGCAGCTGCTCTCCCACCCAGGGAGGCTCATCCCCATTGTCCTGCTCCAGCCGTGCGGAGAACACGGGGCCACCGGGATTAAACACCAACCAACCGTGCCCAGGGGCCACCGCTGTCCTCAGCGCCTCGGGGGCTTTTTTTTTTTGCTTTTTTTTTTTTTTTTTTTTTTTTTTTTTTTTTTTTTTTTTTTTTTTTTTTTTTTTTTGGAAATCAGCAAAATCCTGCAAAAGCCGGGCTGCGGGCCAAGCCCGGGACCCTCCTGCCTCTCTCTTCCCATAATTCAGTTTAAAAAAGCAGCCACTTCTCCCTCAGAGCAGGAGGGGACTGGGGGCCGCGAGCCCAGAGGTGGGACAGGCCAGAGGAGAGCTGGATGCACCCCCAGGAGTGGAAAACCTCCTCCCCAGCCCTGGGCCCTGCAGCCCCCTCCTCCCGGGGGTGACAGCTCCGTGCCCCCAAACTGGGTGGGGTGGGTGGGTGCCAGGGCCGGCTCCTGAGCTGGGACGAGCAGCGTTGTTCCCTGGATCTCCCCGCTTGGGAAGAGACTTGCAGGCGCTGCCGTCTTTGTTCATCCATGGCTCGGCGTGTGCTCAGGTCTGGGGGGACCCCAAAATGTTTTGCAGTGCCCCTGTCCCCCATGACACCCTGGGGACAACTTCACTGGGGGAAACAGGGTCTTGCTCACCTCTGGTTGGCGTCACAGCCTCCAGCTGAGCCTGCCTGCCCCTCCCCGCTCCCCTCCCCGGGATGCTCTTGTGCTAAAAAACAGTCAAACCAAACCAAAAAAAGCACAGAGGGGCCCCAGAGGTGTCCCCAGCCACCCCCACCCGCTGGCCCCAAGGTCTCTGCAGAGCATTTGTTCCCTCGCTCTGTGCTCGCCCGCCCCACCCTGCCCCACCCCGGCACTCGCACAAGTCAGAAGAAATCCTCCCCTTCCCCATCCCGACCCCAAAACAGCCCGGAGCAGGGGGAACCGCCCCCTCCCGGGGCGTCGCAAGGACCCATTTGAGTTCCCGTCCGCGCTTTCCCCCGCTGCCGGGTCCATCCTTAACATCCCCCGGCCCCTTTCCGCCTCCCCGGCGGTCCCGTCCCTTCTGGGGGCGCAGGCGGCGCGGAGGGGGCAGAGCTGGGCTGTCGGGGGGCTGCGGCCGGGGCCCGGGGGGCTCAGAAGCCGGCGCTCTCCGAGCTGCTGCGGCTGTTGTAGCTGGGGCTGCGGCTGGGGCTGCGGGAGCGGCTGGGGGGGCTGCGAGTCCGGCTGCGGCTGCGGCTGGAGCTGTAGCTGTCGTAGCTGCGGCTGCGGCTCCGGCTGTACGAGTAGGTGCTCAGCGAGCTGGAGGACGAGGGGCTGGGCCGGTAGTAGGGGATGGGACGCTTGCGGGCGCTGCAGATGGAAAAGGGGAAGCTGAGTCAGGCCCCCCGCGGCCGCTCGGGGAAGAGGATCCGGCGCCGGACCCCCGGCATGGCCAAGCATCTAGCCAGGGCAGCCGAGCGTCCCGGCGGCCGGGCTCGGACCGCTCAGGATGCGGCCACCCGGCATCACCTCCCCTTCCATCCAAGCCCGTTCCTCCTCCCCAGCCCCCTCCCCCGGGGTGTTAGTCCCGGATTAGGCAGCGTCGAGGGCGGAAAGTGAGCAGGTTAATGTGGCTTTTGTGTTTCCCAGACACCAAAGACTGAAAGCTGCTGAAAAAGAGACGTTTGGGATTAGCGGGAGGCGAGCTGTGGCCCGCTGGCGCCTGAGGATGAGGAAGGACACGGGGACAGTGGGGTGGGGGGACACAGGGGGCACCGACATCAGGAGTCGGCCCCTTGTCCCTTCTCCCAGCCTGGTGTTAGTGGAAGCAGAGAGTGGCTGGGTGCTGAGGGCATCCTAAGGGGTGAGGAGACACAGAGGGGTCCAGGAGGAAGAGGAGGAGGAAGAGGAGGAGGAGGAAGGGGGAAGGTTACCCTGGGAGCCAGGCTGGCGGCGATGCTCTCCGGGAGGGACCTTGGGATGAAATGGAAAAGGAGAAGTTGGCATCACTGAGGTAGGACCACACGGTGGAGGAGCGTGATGGGAACTGGGGACAGGGCAGGAGGGCAAAGAAAAGCCCTGGGGCTTCTGGCTGGGCTATGGGACAGGCAAGGGGGGCTGGGGGTGTTTCCCTGGATGCCCCCTCCCCACAGCACCCTCTATGCCTCACAGAAATGGCTCTGCTCCTCCTGAACCCCGAGCAGAGCAGGGTCTGCCATCCCCGGCCACCGCAAGGATGGGGATGGGATGAATAGTCCCCACAGGGACCTTGGACTGTGTTGTCCAGCCGAGCCCTGCCACCTCCCTGGGGACATCCTGGTAAAAGCAGGAGCAGGAGGGATGGAAAACCAGACAGTGGAACCTGGGCTGGGAGCAGTTTTCCCAGCCCATTCTCTTTCCAGGGCATCCATCAGGGAGAACTGTGGGGAGCTCTAACCCGTGGGCTCTGCAGTGTTTCTCCTCTCTTTTCTCCTGTCCTCCCTCCTGACAATTCCAGTTCTGCCCAGGCAAAACAAAATCCCTCCCACAGGGAGGCAGAGCTGATTTCTGAAAATCCAGCCCCCCCCTGATCTCCCAGCTGATAGTGGGAAAGACAAATAGGTCAGGAAGGAGGTAATCTCGGCTCGGCACGGCCCCGCCGCCAGCGCTGCATCTTAACGAGGTGCTACATATGCACACAGTGTTTTGTCTGGCACAAAATATTGCCTGTCTTACAGCTCAGGATCCTGAGGCAATAGGATCCCAAGGAGGAGAAACCAGCTTTTGGAGGGCAGGAGAGATGTGATTGCGGACGTGCGTATTGCTGGAGTATGCACAGGCGGATTAAAATTAATTCCTGTTTTCATGCCTCGAAATAGGAAGAGATCAGAAGGCCACAGTATTGGAGGCAGTCTGGTTACCCATCTGTCTGGGCCAGCTGATTCACCCAGTCATCCTCAGGGCTATCTGTGCATCCACAGAGCTGCTGTTGTCTGTCTGTGTGTCTGTGTGTCTGTCCGTCCATCCATCCATCCATCCGTCCATCCGTCCATCCGTCCATCCATCCATCCATCTGTGTGTCCATCCATCCATTCATCCGTCCATCTCTCCATCCATCCATCTGTATGTCCAACCATCCATCCATCCATCCGTCCATCCATCCATCCATCCGTCTGTCCATCCATCCATCCATCCACCTGTATGTCCATCTGTCCATCCATCTGTCCACCCACCCGGGCCCCCTTTGGGCTCAGCTGGCAGCAGAGCTCAGCTCCGGGCCATGGCAGAGCCTTTGCCCCGTGCCAGGACACACCTGGTGATCCTCCTGGGCTC
Source organism: Zosterops lateralis (assembly GCF_965231275.1). Taxonomy (NCBI): domain Eukaryota; kingdom Metazoa; phylum Chordata; class Aves; order Passeriformes; family Zosteropidae; genus Zosterops; species Zosterops lateralis. The sequence continues at coordinate 6,351,435 of NC_139779.1, read as the reverse complement.
CATGAAGCTGGGGGAGTCACGTCTCCTCTTCCTGATGGGGGAGTAGCTCCTGGAGCGGCGCCGAGGGCGGGCGGGATCGGGATCACCGTGACGTGTTCGGGGCTCGTTGTCCTTCTCTCTACAGCCCGGGGAGGAGGAGGAGGGTCAGGGGATGAGCTGGGGTCCCGCGTGGGACGCGGTGACACCCCGTGACAGCAGTTCCCTGCACGGATGACACTCCCGCCTGGGGCTGGCGTTTCTAGTGTGACCAGCAATGACTTGTGACCCCTCCCCGAGGCCCGGGGCAGCCGGGACCCCTGAGCCCACTGCTCGGCCCCCGCGGTGTCCCCCGTGCCCGTGTCCCCCCAGCCTGACCTGCTGGCTGGCTTTTTCGGCGAGGGCGAGCGGGAGCGGCTGCGTCCTGCTCTCTTCTCCCGGGAGCGGGAGCGCGATTTGGAGAGGGAGCCGCTGGAGCTCCAGGAGCTGCTGCGCTGGCCCGGGCTGCGGGACGGGCTCTTCCTCCGCTCCGAGGCGTGCCGGGAGTGCTTGGCTGACGACTCCGAGCTGCTGTTGGGCCGGCCGCGGTGGTGCCGCTCCTTCACCCTGTGAAGGCAGATCCCAGCACTGCCACGCGCCTCGTCCCGGCTGGCAGCGGCCCCCGGTTCCCATAAGGAACACCTACATGGCACCAGTTTCCCACTGGGCTACATCCCTGGTTGTAAAGCACAGGGCTTTCATTTGTCCCGCATCCTGTGGGGTGCTGTAATCCCATGCTGCCCTCCAGGTGCTGCCCTTGGCAGTGGGATAATCCCTTGCCGGGATGACCCTTCCTACAGCGTGCTAGCATTGACCCGCTGTGGCTCTTTGTCCCCAAACCCATCTCTTCCCTGTCATCATCCCAGGCTCCGTCTCCATCCCCATTCCCATCGCCAACCCGTCCTTATTGCCATTCCCATTCCTGTCCCTTTCCCATCCCTATTCCCACCCCCATCCCCTTCCCATCCCAACGCAGCCCCGTTCCCCAGTTTAGCCCTCGGTGCTTTGCCTGGATGGATTTAAGGCGCCCGCAGGGAGCCGCACCCCAAACACCCTATCCCAGCTCCCGTATCCCGGCAGGGATGACAGGACCCCGTCCCCGGGGACTCCCTTACTTCTTGCCGTGGTTCCTGTCGGGGCCGGCGGGCGGGTGGTAGGGGTGGGAGCCGGCCGAGCCCTCCGAGTCGCTGCTGTAGCCGGCGGGGCTGAGCGGCGGCGGCGGCGGCTCCCGGGGCGCCGGGGGCCGGCCCTTGCTCTGGCCGCGGTGTCGGGACGGCGGCGAGGCGCTGCGGGAGCGATGCCGGTGGCCGTGCTTGGCCCGCTCCGGCGTGGGCGACCGGGGGCTGCGGGCGCCGTGTCGGGCCCCCCGGGGGCGGGGGGACGGCGGCTCCGTCCTGCCGTGGGCCCGCGGAGAGGGGGACGCCGAGGCCGGCCTCTGGCAAGGGGGGAGAGAGAGACAAGGAGGGAGAGGAGGAAGGGGAGGAAGAAGAGAAGAAAGAAGGAGAAAGGGGATTTTAACGGGGGGCGCCGGGCCGGGGCCGCAGATCACAACGTCAATGCACATCGCATAAGGCAGGCTACACAGACGCTACTCTGCACCTTCCTCTCGCCCTCAACAACGTGGGTCATGCAAACCTCCGCATGCAAAACGCCAAAAAAATATAACTCAACTCAAAATCGTAATAAAAACCCAAAGGAAGGGGTGGGATGGGAGGAAACTAAATAAATCCAAGGAAGCCCCAAGTCGTCGGGGAAGGAGAGCTCGAAGGGAAAGAAACGACCCCCTCCCCCAAAAACACCTGGAGAGGGGATAAAGCAAACCCTGGTGCCCGCCCGCCCCGACCAAGAAAGGGGAAGGGAAAAGTGGGACAAAACCCAAACGAAGGAAGGAAAATGGGGGAAATTAAAAACAAAATTAAAAAAAAAAAATTTAAAAAAAAAAGAAGAAAAAGAAAAGATGAGAGGAGGGAAGGTGGGGCAGTGGGGCAGAGTAAATCAGACTGAGCCGAGGGGAAAGGGTCGAACCAAAGAGGGCTGGAGGTGATGGGGTCTGCTCACACAGAGGCATGCACATATATAGAGATATATGTTCTGATACGTGTAGTTTTTATCAATAGTACAGCTTTTGGCTTAAAACAAATCCAGAAACGAGGAAAAAACGGCACAGAGCGACAATGGAGGGCAAGGCAGGGGAGGGGGCCGAGGGGGCGAGAAGGCATAAAAGAAACCAACAAAAAAGAAAGTAGAAAACCATCCAAATCAAATTTAAAAAAAAAAAAATAAATAAATAAATAAAATACAAAGCAAAACTTCACAAATGTCCTCGTTACTGAGATAAACGAATGTCTCTGAGCTCTTCCTGGGACACGCATTGAGCTGTTAGCTGTGACTCTGCAGGGAACTGCTAAGTCCTCATCAGCACTCAACACAGACTTTGCTTTCTGCTTCCTTTTTAAATTTTTTTTTTCCATTATATGCTTTTTTTTTTTTTTTTTTAAGTCCCTCTTGGTTAACATCCACTTACCAAAAAAGTGGCATTTCCTCCTTTAGTAGGTAAGGTATGAAGAGAAGGGAAAAGCGGGGCAATATAAGTGCATCATTAGATTCACAAAAATGCAAGAGAGAAAGAAAGAGCGAGAGAAGGAGGAGAGACAGAGACAGAGCCAGAGAGAGGAGAAATAAAACAAACCAACTCACTTCTCCTACAGGGAGGGGAAACCTTGGGCCACCACCGTGGCCCAGCCCTGAGCCAGGCTCTCACTGAGACCTCAAGGGATTTTGCCCAGCCCTGAGGCTCCCAAATATCTGAGCTCCTCTGAGCCACAAACGCTGCCTGGGTGTTCCCCCCATCTTTGCAAACACCACGAGACTAATAAGATGTGTGGAAACGGCTCCTGCAACACCAGTTCTGACCAGGCTGGCAAACCCCAGCCTGGGGGACTTTAGGGTCTCCTTCCCCCTGGCCACAGCCCAGTGCCAGGTCCCTGAGAATCCCTGGAAGGGTGAATCCTGCACAGGGCATGGCTGAGTCCAGCTGAGGGGATCAAAGGGAGTTCAGGGATGGTGCCAGGATTGGGCCACCACACCCAGTGCTGGTGACTCCTGTTCCTCACCATCCCCTTGCCCCAAATACAACAATGGATGGTCAGTGAATCCTTGAGGCTGAGGTTCTCTCCACCCATCCCACTGTGTTCTCAATGCCACTTTTCTCCCCCCAAAAAAGAAGGGGGCAGGGTGAAGGGCTGGGATTCTGGGGACCACCACAAAGATGCTGCAAAAGAGATCCCAGACTGCTCCACACCCCATCATCCCCTTGTCCCCATGGAAAAGCCAATCTGTCCAGCCACAGAGCAGCAAGCTGCAGCCAAAATGAGGGGACTTGGGGTTTTTATTAAAAACCAGCTGCTGTTGCAATGGCTGCAGCGAGGGGGAGGCTGGCAGTGATGATCAGCTCTGCCCAGCTGCCCTGCAAGCACTGGGGGACATGGATCTGCTCCAGAGGGATGCAGCAGCCCCAGAATAGGGGATCAGGGGAGCCCATGCCCAGCCCCACATCCCTGGAGAGGAACATTAAAGCAGAGAAGATGATGATGAAGAAGAGGATGATGAAGAGAGAAAGAGAAGAGGTTCCTCTTTCCCAGGGTGGCATTTTGGCACTGGCTGGCCATGCCGTGGGCTCGGGCTGTGGGATGCAGGGTTTCCACCCAAACCCTGGAGTCTCCTGCCCTGGCCTGCAGGAAGGCAACAAAGGTAAAAGCATCCCAAAGAAACCCAAATTGCCAAAGACTCAGCTTAAGAGGGGAAACACACACTGGGCACTTGTGGGGGTGGGACAGCCAGTGCAGGGAGCTGTCCCCTGCCCCTCACAGACTGGGATGTCCTGGACCTGCCTCTCTCCACGCAGGAAGATTTAAACCTTTCCCTACTGCAGCCTCCCTCAGTATTTTCCCTGAGCTGGGTTTTTACCCCCTGAGGAGGGGCTAAACCCACACATCTCCCCAGATTTCTCATTTCTTGCCCCATCCATCCACCCCAAAACCCTCTGTACCCACTTCTACCCATGACCACTACCCCTATTTCTCCTTAATTACATTTGCCTTAATTACCCGGCCACTAATGGGGGACTGAAAGGGAACAGCTGTGCTCGGCCCCTGAATGGAAACGAACACAAATTCAGAGGGCTGAAAGACACAGAAATGCATTCTACCGACAGCACGAGGAGACGGGGAAGAGAAAAGGGGGGAAGAAAGAAAAAAATATTACGTGGACAGGGCAAAAAATAAAATATATAAAAATAAAGAACATAAGAGAAGAGCATGGCTTTGCAGCTAACTGGGGAAAACCATACAAATAATAAAAAAAATATATATAGCCACCAAAAAGAGACAAAATGAGAGACAGAGAAGGAGAGCGAGAAAGAAGGAGAAAGAAAGTCAGAAAGAGAAAATAACATTAAATCAAGCTACGGTGCTTTTCAACAGGCTCATCTGCAGAAGTGAACGTGCAGAGGTGGACAAAATACCTACCTTCGGAATTGGCAGTGACAGGAATGCAATAATAAAAAAAGAAAACAATAATCTCCACATTTGGAGGGCAGAATGGGAAAAAGACAAGGACTCTTTAGTACGGCGATCCAGACCCCTCGGCTAATCCCGTTTGCTTTGCTTACAATCTTTAAAATTATTTTTTTTTTAAATTGGTCTCTTTAGCTTCTAATTTTTATTATCTTTTTGTTTGTTTGTTTGTTTGTTCAATGGGAAGGCTGTGGCCCACCGCCGAGCAGTGGGGCCGCGGGGAGGAGTGGCTGGCTGGTGTCTGTAACCCCATCAGGCTGCGATTCAGTCTTTAAAAAGTCACTCTATAACATGGCAAAGTCCCGGATAACATGCAGGGAAGGCGATGGATGGATGGAGGTGGGACACGGCGAGGGATGTCGGGTTATGTTGGCCCAAAGAAAAACCGGAGAGAAGAGAGAGAGGGGCTGGAGGGTGCGTGTGGGTGAGGAGGAGGAGGAAGGACCCAGAAGGAAGGCTGGGAAGGCAGCAGGGATGGATGGAGACAGGACTGGGTATTTAAAAGGGAAGGCAACCCCGGGGCACCCCTGGCTGCCGGCGGCTCTGGGGGTGCTGGGGTGGGCACGGCTCACCCAGCAGACGGGCTGAGCCCGGAGATTTTGGGGTGTCTGCAGGAGGTGGGGAGGGGGGCTGGGTACCGAGGATGCTCAGCACTCATCCTGGCGGGATGCAGGATGTGGGATGACCACAGGATGCTTGGATAACCTCACACCCAGCGGCCCCATCCTGCAGCCGGGGAGGAAAACCTCGCCACGGCAGCAGGATCCAGCTGAGGACAGCGGGCAGTCGCCAATTTGAGGAGGAAAAGGGCAATTCACTCATTTGCAGTGTAGAGCTGCTGGGTTCTCTTCCCTTTTAAATTCCTTGTTCAAAATATAGAAAATGGAAGTACAATGTTCAGCGGTCATAAATGTTTAGAAAACACATCAGGTTTTTGGTTTTTTTTTTTTTTTGTTTTTGTTTTTTTTTTTTTTTTTCTTCTCCACATTAACACACACAAAAGCAAAAAATTCTAGAACAACACGACGACGACGGGGTGGGGGGAAATAAAAATAAGAGAAATATATATCGTTTGCATTTCTGTACATCACAAGGGAAAAGAAAAGAAATCATGAGAAAGGAAACTAAAACAAGGGGGTGGGGGAAAAAGCATGTTTCATTGCCCTTCCCTCCCCCTCGTCCCTGCTTCTGCTGAGCAAGAAATGGAAGTGTATATTACCGTTTGGGTTTTTTTCAAATGGGAGGCTAAAGAAAAACACAGATGGGATTAAAAAGAAAAAAAAAAAAAATAGAAACCAGAGAGAGAAAGAAAAGAGAGAGAGAGAGAGAGAAAGAGAGAAAGTTGTTGGAGAAAAGTCCCGCTGGTGCCGGGGAGCCAAGGGAGGCCGGCGGCCTGGGCGATGCTGGGGGGGACAGGGGGAGAGCGGGGCCAGCCGGGCGGCGCCTCGGCACCCGAACCCCCCCACGCCCCAGCCGAAACCACAGGAAAGAAGAAAGCAGAGAGGTGCCCCGAGAGGTGGGCAGGGTGCTGGGTGCTGCTGGGGGGTGCTGGGCTGGGGAGGGTGAAGGGGATGTGGATGTGGGGTTGGGGGCGCCTGACCCCGGGGTTTTTTTGACACCCCCGTTTGGAGGTGTCAGCCTCGGGTTCTGCCAGCCCAGGAGTATTCCTGCAGGACCTCACTTGCGGGAATAAAGTTCCCCGGGGTAAGTGGGGACCCGTGTGGGCCCCATTAGTGGAGTTCTGCAGTGCCCTGCCTTCTCTCAGCCCTGCCTCCAGCCTCTCCTGTGCCACAGCAGGCTCCTCACCACCCCAGCACTGCTTAAACTGGGGCTGGCCGTGGGTTAGGGCTTTGCCCACCTCAGCAAGGGAGCAGCCCCCGAGGTTTCACCAAAACCCTCAGGACGCTGAGGCAGAGCTGGGGATGCTCAGCTCCATTGTCACCTGCCATAGCGACCTCAAGGTCCTAAAATCTGAGCATCCATCATCAAATCTCCTCCAAACCCTGATTTCGTCAGGCTGGATGTTGGGGTCCTGAGCACTGGTGCTGGCCCCTCGGCACTAGGGAGGGTCGGTGTTAGTGGGCAAACAAGAATATTCCTGCTTTGCCCATTTCTTGGCTGCCTGGGATCAGTCTCAGGGAGTGACCCTGGCAGGTGATGCTGGCCTGCCAAGCCATCATCCCTGGGGGGTGACATCCCCCCGGGAGAAGTGACATCCGCAGGGCGATGTGTGGCTTTGGGGGAGGCACGACCTGTTGGCTGCCCCGATCTCTGCCTCAGGGCGATGGGCTGGCTCCCCCAGGGAGATCGTGCACCCAGCGCGGGCTTGGTGAGCGCCGGGACGGTGCAGCCTGCACCCCGCATCTCCCCCGTGTGCTCCGGCTGGGCAGGGCGGGGAGCCGAGCGAGTGGGGGAGGAGGGGAGAGGAGAGCAGGGGGGCAGTCCTGTGGAGGGAGGAGGGGAGGGAAGCGAAGAGTGATCCAAGAAAAGCCTACGTACATCCGAGGGCTCCGGGAGCGGGGCGCCGTGGCTGTGGCGGCCGTTCTGGGCGCTGCCCTTGTGCCCGTTCTGGTGCGGCGAGGCCGAGCGCTGGGGCGAGGGGGAGGACGGGCTGCGGCTGGAGCGGGCGCTGCTGCCCTTGGGGCCATCCTGTCTGCGCTTGGGGCTCAGCCTGGGGGGAACCGAACCGTCAGCTGCCGGCACCCCCGAGCCCGACCGCGCCCTCGGCCTGGCCCCGGCACGGCCGCCGGCTGCAGCCCAGCAGCCAGAAATCGGGCGAGAATTGGTGCTTTGTGCTTTCTTTAACTAAAAATAGAAACGCCGTCTGGGGACCATGCTCCCAAACCTTCCAGAGATGCTGCAGCACCATCCCACTCCCCGCTATACCTGTCTCAGGGACACCTCTGCCACTGCCCTCCATCCCCCAAGGTACCCACCCCTGGGACACCTCTGCCACCTGCCTCTGCCCTCCATCCCCCAAGGTACCCACCCCTGGGACACCTCTGCCTCCCACCTCTCTGCCCTCCACCACACAAGGGTGTCCATCACAAGGACATCTCTGTCCCTGCCGCACAGGGTCCCGCCGCGGGCGCTGGGGGCTGTTGGTGTGCTGGTGGGACTGTCCCTACCTGCCGGGGGATTTAGAGCCGCTGTCGTCGGAGGAGAGCGAGGCGCTGTGGGAACTGCAGGAGCTGCGGCGGTGCGAGCGCCAGGCCGGGGACTCGCTGCGGGACCTGCGGAGAGGGCGGCCGGGGGCCGAGGGACAGGCTGAGCCACCGCGGGGGACACGCAGGGACACAGAGAGCCCCGCGCCCCCCGCCAGCCCGGCCTCTCACCTCTTGCGCTCTTTGTTTTTCTCCTTCCGTTTGTTCTTGGGGCTTCGGGACCTGCGAGAAGAGCCGAAAGCTGCAGACGTGGGAGCGGTGGCAGCACCTGGGGGTGGCTTTCCCAGCCCACCAGAGCCACCGAGGCTGCGGGAAGAGCGAGGGAAAGGACCTGCCTGGTCTGGAGCTGGGCCCCACTGAGGTTCAAAGCGTGGTGGGGATCCCAGATGGATTTGGGGGGACTGTGGGGTCAGGTGCAGGTTGGTGGGACCAGCCAGGAGAGAAGGTAGGGGACTGGCTCTGCTTTGCATCCTCAGGGCTCAGGCCCATTGTCACCCCCCACACTTGTTTTGCTCTGCATCCTCTCTGGCACCTTTTGTCTTCACTCTTTCCACCCTACAATAGTGGTGTTGGCAGAGGGCATCTGCAGAGCAGGGTAACAGTCAAGGTTTGCCCTGGCCATGGCTGCCTGGGATCCCCCTTCTCCCCTGGGGAACATTCAGGGCCATGTGGGACCCAGCAGAGTGGCCCTGTGCCACATCCAAGGGCAGAGGACACACAGCAATGTCCAGCTATGGGGTGAGGGGGTCCATCACAATGGGCAGAGGGGAGGGGACAACAGGAGGGCAGGACACAGGAGGGTCCTGGCAGGGAAAGCTGGCAGCTGGTGACAGTGGGGTGGTTCTTGGTAGCCATCACTCTTACCTGTGTCTTCTCTTTTTTCGTGACCCCGATTCAGACCTAAGGGGTGAAGAGAAGGCAGAGATGAAGGAAATACAGTGATCTGGCCAGAGGGGAGCAAGGGCTGGGCAATTTTCAGGGATGAGAAAGACAGAGGGATGGCCCTGAGGTGGGCCACTGGAGCAGGTGACAGTGGCTGTGAGGAGGTGATGGGCCCATAAAAAGTCATCAGCATCCATCCTTATCCACATCTAAATCCCACCCCAGCCCAAGGGCCTGAGCAGCCCCAAGCAGCCCCACTGTCCCCAGCCAGCCCTGCTGTCCCCAGGCTGCTGTCGTGTCCATCCTACCTGTCACGTCTGTGTTTCTTTCCAGTCTTCTTTTTCTTTTCCTTGCGGATGGGTGAAGAGCTGTCACAGCTAGAGGGGAAGTGGGTGCCCTTGAGCAGGGAGCAAGGGACTCCCCAGCCTCCTCCCCCTGGCCCAGGGGAGTCTGGTCCCACCACCCCCAGCCACATTGCTTCCCCTGGACCACCCCATGGGATGCATGAACATTGCATGGCAGTTATTTCCTGGGGGATTTGGGTTGGGGAACAGAAAAGGACTTTTGGCAGAAGGGCTCTCGCTGTCTTCAGTTCTGGAATGCCCAAATCCTGCTGTGTCTCATTGCCACCTCGTGGGCTCCACAGCCTCCAGCAGGAGACAAGGTGGCCAATTCCCAGTGGGATTTCAGAGGGTGACAGTGGGTGGCAGAGGCCAGCCCATACCCAGTGGCCTTGCAAGCCCAGAGGGGACCCCACAGCCCACCCAGCCCAGTGGTCACTCACCTGCGCTCTGAGCCAGGTTTCCTCTTTTTGCTGCCATGGGAAAGGCAGAGAAGAAAGGGACATTAGGGACAGCATCCTGCTCAGGCAGCCAGTGCTAAGTGGTGAGGTTTTGGGTAGATGGACCCTTCACAGAGCCATATCCTGCCTGGTGCTGTGCCCTGTGGCAGCGAGCTCCTTCCCCACATGGACCAGGCCAGGTCTCACCAGTGCATGCAGTGGGTGTGTGCACACACGTGTGTGTTGCACTATCAGTACATGCAGGGTTGTACTGCCCCCCAAAGTGGGATGGCTTGCCCCTCCAGAGCCTGGGAAAAGGCTGAGCTGGGAGGTGAGCTGCCCTCCAGAGAGAGGGGACAGCGCAGGGACAGCCAGGGACTCACCGGCTCCGGCGGTGACCTGATTTCTTCTTCTTTTTCTTCTTGGGTGGAGGAGAGGTGGAGCTGCTCGAGCGTCTTTTCAGCCTGTGGGAGACAGAGAACAGGGTTGGGGCAAGAAGAAGGGCCAGGCCCCTGGCCTCTGTGTCCCTGGGTGGGGACCCTGTGCACAGCAGGTCCCCAAAATCCACACAGACCTGTACTCGCGGTGGCTGCTGTCCTCGCGGTAGCACTCGGCCGAGCAGTCACACTGCAGCAGGCAGCCTTCTCCGTAGTCAGGATACTCCACTGCATATTCCTCCCCGTCTGCCCCGTGGTGGTTTTCTATCACACTGCCAAAGGAGGAAGAGCAGGATTAATTTGGGGATCTCCATTCCCTGTCTCCCACCAGAGCAGCTGGGGCAGCCCCAATGCAGCTACAAGGGCTGGGGGACATTCCCCCTACCACAGCATCCCCAGGGGACCTTGGTCATGTGCCTTGATGTCCACCCATGGCAAAGTCCCAGGGTGGAGGTCTGCTCAGGGTCTTCCTGTGGCTCCGTTCCATGCAGAGATCCCCACCAGGCTGGCACAGGGACACTGAGAGACTCAGGCCACCATCTCCCCACAGGGCTCAGCCTCATTTGAGCCCCTTTTGGCTTTGCTCAAGTGCTCGGGCTGAGCAGGAGGCTGGGTCAGCTCAGGTGGGTTGCAGAGCTGGACAAGGGTGAGAGGAGAAGAAGACCAGCTGTCGAAATTTAGGTGGGAACTACCCAGGATGATCTGGGCTTTGAGGCCAACACCCCACAGCACCACCAGCTCAGCACTGGAGCTTCAGGCAGGTAATGGTCAATGTCCCTCCTAGGGCCAGGTGAGGAAGGAGTGGGGGGACACCACGCCTAGAGCCATCAGGGTTTCTCTCTCCCCTGAGTGTCTTCGTCAGCATTAATTTTCCCCACTGCCATGGAAACCGGCATGAGGTTGCCATTGACTACCGGGGCTGTGTGCAGGGCTTGGCAGAGGCCTGGCAGCTGGACTAGGACAGCCTCAGGAGTCCCTGCCCAACCTCTCCCTGATGCCCGCATCTCCCTGGTCCAGCTCTGCCATCAGCCCCAGGAGCAAACCCCACACGGAGCCTCTCATTTGCTCTTGGGGGATGTAGGACATCTCACCCATGGAGGAACAAGGACATCCAGGTGCTCCAGAGGGAAACTTAAGAGATGGGGCAGGCTTGGGGGGTCCCCAGCACCAGAGCAGCCCAGGTGTTTGCTTCCCAAGGGAGATTTGCCCTCAGAAACCTGATGTGGGCTCCTCTGCCCTTCCCAGCCTGGAGGCAAGCAGTCAGCGATGCTGGTGGAGCAGTGCAGCCCCACAGCATCAGCCCCTTGGCAACCTGGCCATTGCCTAAGAAAAGGGAAGCTCCCAGTCCCCGACTGCAGATCTGACAGTGGCACGTGTTGGCATCTTTGGCCACAGCAGGCCACGGGCTGTTTAACCTAATTAGAAATGTCTTGGACCGAAACTACTCACGAGGCACCCTGCCCCTAACCACGAACGATTGCTCAAGCAGGACTCGGGCTCCCTTCCGTGCCACAGCCATGGCTTGCTGGGTCCTCTCCAAGGGACTCCTGCTTTGGCCATGTCCCAAAGGTAGGAACAGCCTTTCACCCACCCACCCAACCATGGGCAGGGGGAGAAAAGAGGCAAAGAGAAAAGGGAGCGAGGTTAATTCTCTGTATGTATCTCTGCTCCGTGAGCAGGCAGTGCTCCATGCCAAAGCCTGCTGCCAGCATCTCACCCATTAGCTGTGCTCAGCAGCTCAAGACCAGCCTTGTGCTGTTCCAATTATCCCTCCCTGCCCAGCACACGCTCGCCTTTGTCTGCAATCCCACCAGCCTGTCCATCAAGCCCTTCTCCTTGGGGACCAGGCTGTACCGAGCTGTGCACACAGAGACGGGAGCTGGGAGAGCACAAAGAGCAAAGCCAGGGACTCAGGTGGTCACAGCTCTGCTCGATGCCTCAGTTTTCCCTGGGGAGTTATGCAGATGATGCTGAGCTCTTGCATAGGCTTTGAAACAGGACCAGCTGGTTCAGACTCACAGTCCCGGCAGTCAAGGACTGAGCGGTAAAAGCCCAGAGCGGTGCTGGAACAGGACCAGCCCACGAGATGTTCTGCTGAGCACTCTCCCAGCCACCACAAGGGCTGACTCTTTTTTTAAAGCTTATTTAACCCCCTTGTCCAGCCTCTTCATGCAACACGGACTTTTGGCATGCAGGATATCCTCCAGCAGCTCAGATCCCTGTTGCTTGAAGAGCCACCTCCTTTGGACCCATCTCCTACCAGCCTCCTCAGGCGCCTTTGGCTTTGCTCTCCTCCAAGCAATCCTTTGCTGTGAGACTGCTCCTTCCAGCTCAGCACTATTATTTATAGCCCTGGGGCTAATCTTTAATAATTACCCTTCGTTTTGCAAAACCAAGCCTATAAAGGTGACAGCCAGGGTAACCTTAAGGCAACTTTGGCTTCCCCATGTGCTCATTACAGTGCTGGTCCTAACGAGCCTGCCAGGAAGATGCCCTAGAGATGACTCCTGCCCCCACCAGCAAAGGCCACTTGTTAACACCTCAGGTGTGATACTCAATGACCTGGGCAGGTTGGTTTTCCCCATGCCTTGTTTTTTGCCTGCCTGGAGGAGGATCCTGAATGTTTCATGCTGTCCTAAGTCCATGTGCCCCACCCAGGCAGGGCACAGCCCTATCCCTGTGTCCCACCCGGCTGGCATGCCAGCAGAGTGGTGTGAGAGAGGCTCTCCCTGCTGCCATGGCTTCCCAGCCTCCCCCCTCGCCCTGATTTCCTGACCCTAATGAAGCATTAATATTCAGTGAACCTGCAGCATCTATTCCTGTCCCAAGTGACCTGGTTTCCAGGCTGATGGATGGCGCACGCCGGGCCAGCCATGCTGCCTGGGCCATTAAGCATTGCACTGATAAATCATCATTGGGCTGGGTGGACTCTGGTGAGGCTGGGGACAGTCCTGTGCAGGGCAGGAGCAGTGACTGGCATGTCACCAGCAGGAGCTGGACTGCTTTGGACACCAGACTTGAGCCCTAAGCCCCCTCTCAGGGCAGATGTATCCCCCCAGGACCAGGAACTGTGAGGAGTGATTAGAAGCAGAGGAACAGTAGAGGATGTCCTGAACAGTACAGGATGTCCTTGGGGAAGCTTCTTCCATGGGGTCCCTGCCTCTGGATGGTAGGGTGAGCCAAGCATTGAGACCTTCTGCACTTGGGTTTCATCATCTGGGACAGGAGCATTGCAATGCTGGCCTCTGCACAGCACCCAGAGGTTTCCAAACAACCAGTGCAGGATAACCTTTAACCTCTCCAGAGGTAGGATACTGCCACAGAGGGGCAAATCCTGCCTCCAGCTGGCCGAACAGCCAACCAGACAACCAACCATCAAATCAACCAGTCAATCATCAAATCAAACAAACACTGACTCAAAGCCAACATCCATCCATCCATCCATCCATCCATCCATCCATCCATCCATCCATCCATCCATCCATCTATCTCTATATACCCCCTCCATGTCCATCCATCTACCCAGTCATGCCCAGATTTACCTTCATCCACCCTCCCACCAGCCCATTGATACTCAGAGGCAATCAAGGATGTGCCTCTCTGGTATGAGAGGCATAGATGGACCAGCTGGAAGCTGCCTGACTTACATTTGGCGCCCGTGCTGGTCCTCCCTGGTGAGCACACCCTCCTTCTCCATCAGCATTTGCCGAAAGGTCCCCACTTTCTGCCGGATCTCTTCTTCGGAGTACCTGGAGGGGCAAAGACGTGGTCAGGGCTGCTGTGGTTGGAGCACAGGCTCCCCATGGACCTGCTGAGGAACTCTTTACCTTTGGAAGTGACACATGGCCCAAGAGGCCAATCCAAAGGGGAGGTGGCATAGTGACAGTCATCAGGGCCTGCAGGACAGCAGGACTTCTTCTCAGTCCCCTGCCACCACTATCTATGTCCTCCTTTCTCTTGCCTGCTTCTCCCAGCAGTGCTTGGCAGAGGAAGGGACATCAGGAAGAGCAAAAAAAAAGGATGTCCATGAAATTACCATTCCCTGTGACTGCCCCAGGCTTTGGGGCAAGCGCCCCCTTGGCAGTGCCACCATTGCAGCCAGTGATTGTGAGGTTCACTCCCAGCATCTCTGTCCCAATTATGAGGTCCCCCTGCTCGTTCCTGTGCTGCTCCTGGCCCTGAGAGCCGTGCCAGCTCTGCGCTACTGCCGAGCGCTGACTCAGGCCACCGCAGGGTTATTAACGAGGGACACTAATCACTGTGTCCTGGCATCTGAGAACAGCCACTGCAAACCACAGCGCCCCTGCTGTCCCCAGCGTGTCCCTGGGAAGGGACAGGTGACAGCCCTGGGCGGGTGGTCCTGTGCCACATCCTGTGGCTGCACAAGGGCACCTAAGCACCTTCCTGAGATAAAAACATCCCAACAGAGGGATGTAGTGGAGAGACCCACGATGCTCTTGGCATCAACCCAGGGGAGAGGGTGAAGGGAGAGGGACCTCATGTCACCACCACACTGCCACCCTGGGAGGGAAGGAGTCAGGCTCTGTGTGTGTCCCTGTCCTCAGCCACAGCCTCCAGAGGGGCTGCTCATGGCCCATTGTTTCCATCACATCCCATCAGCCTCACTGCCATGAGCCCAGAAAAGTGGATGTCAGAGCCAGGCCTAGCCCTGCAGTCCCCAAGGCTGGCACTTCACACACACAGCCTGTGCTTGGGACAGTGATGCCCCTCACAGTGCTCTGGGTGCCCCTGGGTACCCTGGGTGAAGAAGGGCACATGAGATCACCCACCCTTCCTGCAGTGTCCAGAAAGCGGAACAGCAAGGAGAGGGGAATTAATATTAACAAACTCATTTGCATTGAAAGGCTCTCATTAGTTCCCCAGCCGGACTCCACACAGAAGGAAGGCTGATAACAGGGTATGGAGGCAGCCTGGCTGCTTCCTCTCACCTTGCACCTGGGCATGAGGAGCCCCAAAACCAGGGTAGCACCCCCAAATGCTGCTCTGTTCCATTCCCTCGATGGCAGTGCACCCAGCTGGGCAGAGTGGCTGCCCCACAAGGACAGAGCTGCCGGCCTCGGCCATCCCATGGACATCAGCCAGACCACAGCAGCAGGAAGATGTCTGCCCGAGATGAGCATTTGCTGCAGCATACTAAGAACACGGCCGGTGCTCTTGGAGAGGGGACATGAGGCCAAACAAGAGGTGACAGATGGGCCACTGTGGCTGGGCCATTAGCAAATCTGTGGGGGGAGGCCAAGGCGAGGAACTCCTCACCACTTCCAGGGATGGAGGCAGGAGCACCACCAGCCTTTATCCTCCTGCATTCCCCTAGTGCTGCTTATAACCCCGTTGGAGGGGGGTTGCTTTTGCATTTAACATATAGAACGGATTTGGGAAAGAAAGAAAATTTGCTGACACTTCTTTTCTGGATAAGGAATCCAGCCTGTAGGCAGGGAATAACGGTGCAGGCAGCCTGGAGCGAGCTACAGCACAGGCAGGAGGAGCCATCCACCTTTAAGGAAACAAGGGAGTGCTTAAATCCGTGCAGACCCTCCTCTGCTGACACTCACATCCATCCTGGGGCTCTGCCCTCATGAACAACTCCCCCAGTGCCATGGCCAGGAGGCTGCCCCTGGTCCAGGCAGAAACCTCAGGGGTACAAATCCCTTCTCATGGAACCCCCCTGGAAAGCCCCTGTGAGGAGGGGAAGAGCAGGAGGAGGATTAAGCAGGTTGACCAAGATTATTACTGTAATTATATTATCATTTCAGCGTATCGCCATCATCAGTGTTATTAATAGCCTTAATAACAGCAAAGCAATTATAGCAATGACAACAATCCTGGTTGCAGTGTTGCTATTACCCATTGCAGTAATGATACTACCAGTAGTAAGATCCCTACTAGGGCTCGGGAACCCGACAGGAGGCTTTGGGCTCCCCAAAGCGCCAGGTCAGCCTTATTTATTTCCATAATGACAAATTAGGAACAATCATTATTCCAGTCTGTGTGAGACAATTTAATTCTAGGTCACGCTTGCACTCTTAATGAAAGCCTTGGCAAAGCCTTCCCTCAATCCATTTTCCTTCTCCCCAGCTGATACCAGTCCCCATCTACCCAAGTGTGCCGAAGAATTTGCTCCATCCATCAGGTTTTAGAGAGCTGTCAGAGGGATCAGGATGTTTGGCTGCTGCCAGACACAGCACAGCCATGCCTGGCAGGGAGTGTGGGGGGGGTCTCCTTTCTGGCCCCCCAGTCCCTTCTGCCCACCCAGGAGGTGATGTTCTTCATCCCTTTGGGTTCTTCCCTATCCCTTTGTTTCCCAAGGGGAGCAGAGCCTGGCCATGGCATTGGCAGGATGGGGAAACTGAACCCCCAAACCAGCCTGTCCTGTGACTAAACCCCAGCTTCTCCCTTGGATCTCACATCCCAGGCGTGTGGGGCACAGGATTGGGGTGGCACTGATGACTTGTACAACCATGAGCAACTTCTCTCCTCCTTCCTGCTTCGGCTTTCCCTGCAGGACAAGCTGGGAGCCCAAACTTCAAATTGGACTAACTCCTAGGCATTTCCCATCAAAGCTGGTTCTCCCAAAAGTGGATTTACTTCCAAATGGGGACATTTGCTACATCAAGGTATTTTTTAAAGAGGGAAAACAAGGTGCAAAGAGGTCAAAGCATCCCATCCGCCGTGTGCCCGCCACTCACCCCTGCTCCTCCATCATCTCCTGCAGCTCCATGCACTTGAGCTCCACCCTCCTCTTGCGCTCGTGGTCCAGGATTTCCCGGTGAGCCTTCTTCACCATGCTGGGCTCCACCAGCCTCACCTCCTCCTCGCCCTTGTGCCACGTTCCCGAGGCTCCAGGCTGGGGAAAGCCGTTGGAGGCCTCCTGGGGCGAAGGCAGGTCAGCTCCATTGTTGTAGAGAGCCATGATTGCCTGGGAGGGAGAAAAGAGTCAGGGTCAGTCCCTTGCCCTGCTTCCCCTCTCACCCCATGATAGTGAGGGGGCCCTGCTAGGAGCTGAGGGTAAAATCAGTCTTGAAAGCAGGTTGATGGGCACAGTGACTAGGAGATGTCCCTGCGCTTTGCTTCAGTTTCCTCATCCTCAAAGCAAGGCTGGGGTTACTCCTGTCACCATGACAAGAGGGCTGGCTCCTGGGAAAGAGAGGAGGATGCTCCACTCCAGCCTTGTACTGGAAAAACCTGGCTGAGGGTGGGTCTGTGGGGCCCAAGACTATACAGCAGCAGCAGGACAGGTGGGCAGGGGTTCCTCCCAGCCCCTGGACCCATTGTCAGCCAGTGTGGGTTTGGAGCAGGGACAGGCATCCATCCTCACAGTCCTCTAGGGACACAAAGACCTCAGATATCCCCTTGCAGTTCCCAGCTGCACTGGATGGTCTGGTTGCAGTGGTGTGATTTCCTGATGTCTGGCTCAGGCAGCAAACACTTGCTGATGCTCTTGGGCCATGGCCTGGCACTCTTTGGCTATGGGCTATCACCCTTTGCTATGGCCCAGTGTGGGCTGCAAGGGGAGCTGAGGATCCCCATCAGCTTCTGCCCCCCTGCCTTCTCCCTGCTCCTTCACCTTCACATGTCTCTGCCTCCTCTTTCCACCACACAGCCAATGTGTCCTCACTTGGCTCCAAAAATAACCCCTGGAAGAGGACAACTGTTCCGAGCAGCACCGCTGTGCTGAGGCTGATGCTCCCCAAGCCTGAGGGAGGAGATGCTCCCAAATCTCCTGGATCAACCAGACAGACACAGCCCTGTCTCAGTGCCCTCAGGCCCATTGGTGCATGGCTGAGCACCCATTCCTCACTGTCCCTGTTGTCCTGACCTGCCCCAGCTCCCCTGCCCAGCCCTCTCTGGAGCATGGGATGCTCCCACTGGAGATCTGCTGCCTTAACCAGCAGCTCCGCCAGGCTGCAGAGGCACCACCTGGGCTTTACAGGGGCCCTGCACAAAGAGAAATTATCAGGACCAAAGGCAGAGCCTCCTGCCTCACTCTCCAAGCTGGATTTGGGCTTGGAGAAGCGGCTTTTGCCAGAAAGCCACTTCTCTGAGGTGTTTCTATCCCAGGGATCCTGCTGGAGAGGCTTTTCCAAGGATGGGTGTTTCCTGCATGTCATCTCCTATGCAGGAAGCAGCCAGTCCTTGGGTGGCTGACACACGCTGTCCATGGAGGATGGGGCAAACACTGGCCCAGGGAAGGAGGCATCCCTAAGCCCAGTATAAGGAGAAAGGGCAGAGGGACCATGGGCTGATCCACACTGTTTCAAACCCAGGAAGGTCTTGCTGTTCCCAGTGTGCCATTCCAGCAGGATACCAGGCAGTTCAGAGCTTTCCATGGTCATGCCAGTGGGGACAGAGCCAGGGTGGGAATGCAGATCACCCATGAGGGGCTTTGACGAGGTTTCTTTGCTGTTCGAGGAGAGAAAACACCTCAGAGCTCTCCCTGGGGTGGCAGGGATCCCAACCTGGCCAGAAGGCATCTCCCACCCCACAGCATCCTCACAGGACCATCCCTGAGTTTCCTGCTGCCACTGGCTGCCCCACACAGTCATTTATCTCCTGACAAGCCTGCCCAGGGAGGACAGCAGCTGAGTGCTTAATTACAAGGCTTTTTTTCTCTCTTTTTTTTTCTTTCCCCTCATTACTACCATGCAGAGAGGAGCCAGCAGCCTTTATTTCCGCAGAGGCACAGAGGAGATCCTGCTGGTGCAGCAGGAGCCAGCCAGGGCTCTGCACTTCTGTATGCTCATCCCTGCACCTGGAGGGTTCCCCGGTCCTCCCTTGCCTGCAGCACCCACATTTCAAACCCCTTGACACCCCACAGCCCTGCTCAGCCCTCCCTGCCCACCCTGAACCAGCCCCCTCCGTATCCCAGGGTGGAAAACAGAGATGCTGCAGAAAATCCTGCCTTGGGGGCTCCTCTCCCTCTTTCTCCCATCAGGACATGAAGCCAAAAACCTGGAAGGAGGTTAGGGAAAGGGGGAAGCTCCTCATTTAGAAACCTTCCCCCATAGAGGGGCTCAGGGAAGGAGAGGGGAAAGGAGAAGATGCTTTCTGCAGCAGCCTCTGCCTGCTTGTTCCCTGTGGGAATTCATTTTATCCTGAGCCCAGCAGTGGATAAATTCATTGCTGAGAAACCTTGAGAGTGTGAGGGATATAGAGCTGGGCAGGTAGATGGAGACAAACTGGCAGCTGGATGGGTACCCGTGGGAGAAGGCTACATGGTGGGGGGAGGATGCAGATCCACCAGGAAATGCTCCCTGTTTCCATAAAAAGGATAGAGCTGGAGAAATCTCCACGCGTGTGGGGCCAGGAAGGTGGAGCTGGGCTGGGGATGGACATGGTACTGCATCCCAGTGTCCCCTCAGCCTGGAGCAATATCCACCGTGGGAGCTGCCAGCAGCCCCCTGCCTCAGCCACAGCACGGGCAGGGAAACAAAGGAATGGAGAAAAACCCACCCACAATCCTCCTCCCAGCTCTCCAGAGGGGCTCCAGGTAAATCCCTGGGTGCCAAACAGCGCCAGCCCTACACTGCTGGTGACAATGGGGACAAGGCACCGGGGCTGAGGGACCCCACGTCCCCCAGCTGGCTCTGTGCTCTCCCTGCCCTGCAAGGAGAACCCCAGCCATGCCCTGCACTCACAAGAGACAGCTCAGGGACAGAGTGGCTGCCACCACCACGACCTCAATGCATTGGCCAGCAGACAGAGACCACCTGGCTCTGCCAGCACCAAAATGGCACCAAACCCATCAGCACAGCCCTGTCCAAACAGCAGTGGTTTCCCGCCTGGCTCGGTGCTACCCCCATAATAAAGATGATGGTTAAATATTTCATTATCTGCAGTAATTACCCACAAAACATCAATCACTGGCAGGCGCTGCCCGGCTGCCTCGCCCAGAGGGAGAGGAGGCATCCTGGGGTGAGCTCTGTGTCTCCACACACTCCCAAAGGCTGTAGGATGTAGCTGGGGACAGTCACTGGCATCCATTCCCACCTCCCAAATTCCCTTACTGCCACCTCAAATTCCCTTACTGCCACCCCAAATTCCCTTACTATCACCCAGGAGGCTCCAAACCTCCTGGCACCATGGGCTGGAGCTGCAAGGAGACTCCTGAGCAAATCCCTCTTTCCCCATATTAACAAGGCACTCGCCCACATCTTCTGGGATCCTGATCCTCCTCCTACGTGCCACCTTGGGCCTCAGGGAGGTCAATCCAGCTTTTCAGCTTGCAGGTGCTTTCTGATAGCTGGATTAGAGCTTTTGGAAGTGTTCAGAGATGCCCCATCCTCTATCCCTATCTTCACTCTCATCCCCAAATTTCAGCCTCATCCTCATCCCCATCCACCATCCTCACCCCCATCCCTATTCTCCATTTTCCTCCTCATCCCCATCTTCCATCTTCATCCCTCTTTTCCATTCTCCTCCTCCTCACCCTCCATCCCATGCCTGGGTCTCTCCCTCCCCCCTCAGCCATGCTGAATCACACCCAGGGTGTGGAGGACCCGCAGTACCAGCTCAGTGACTGCCAGGACAGACAGGGACAGACACACTGCACTGTGCCCCTGTCACACAGCCAGCACAGGCCCTGCCATCTCGGGGTGCAAGGCCCAGCCTCTCCATCCTGCCAGGGTTTGGGGCTGCTGGTTTCCAGACAAGCTGTGAACGGAGCTCCCTCCCTGTGTGCTGGAGTGGGGTGGCCCCAGGATGTCACCGTCCCCATGTCCCAGCCCTGGCCTTTGTCCAGCTCATGGGTTCAGAACTCCGGCCCGAAAGAAAAGCAAAATGATGGTGAAAAGAGTGTTATTTCACCAAACTCCTTTGTCCCTTTTATTTCCCAGCCCAGAACAAGCCCCTTCCCAGCCGGCTCTGCTGCAATCCCCCCTTGGGCCCCGCGGAGCCCCCGGGCCGTGCCCGCAGCCCCCGGCGCTGAGCGGCGGCGCCGCAGGGCCCTGCCGCCGTACTGCGGATGGAGCCGCTTCCCGGGGGCAGCGGGGATGGCAGCGAGGGGGGCCGGCAGCGCCTGGATGCTCTCCCGGGTGCCTGGATGCTCTCCCGGCATCTCTCCCTCGCTGGGGGAAAGGCGGTCCCCGGGCATCCTGCCCCCTCCGCGTGCCTCGGTGCTAATTAAAGCCGCCTCCGGCCGGTGGCTCCATTAATTCTCGCCACATCCAGCTGCACCAGCCGGGGCGGCCGTGAGCACCCGAGTGCCGGGATGCGGGCACGGGATGTGGGCAGGGAGCCCAGCACGGCGGCTCCCTGGACCACTCGTGTGCTGAGCGTGCCAGAGCTCGGCCCCAACGCGCCAGGGACAGCCCAGATGAGGTGAGGATGCTCCAGTCACTCCAGAGAGGCTGAGAGGGGTGGTCCCCATGGTTCTCCTGCCTGTTTGGAGCTCATCAGGACACACCACCACGGACTGAAATCATAACCCTGTCCCCAAGCATGCACAGCAGCCCCATCCCAGGCTGCTCCCTGTCTGTGCAGTGGTGACAGCTGGGAGAAGATCTCTTTTTTCAGGACACTAAATATGCCAGAACACCACGGCCAGGCTGTCTGAACAAGCCAGGCCTCCTCTGAACACCCTGCTGGAGTTACAAGGAGGAAAAGTCCGGGGTTGCTGCCATTAATTGGGCTGACCTTCTCTGGAGCTGCCTTCCAGTGCCAAAAAACATGAGTCAGACCTTCAAGAACGAGGAAAAAAGGCAAATCTAGCTTTAAAAGTGCAGCCATTCTGGGGCTCGTTAGCACTGCCCTCCAGCCTCAAGCCACAGGGATGATGCCTGTGGGAAGGGGCAGTGGGAATGGATCGCTGACAGCCGTCCCAGTGCTTCCATCTCTACTTCCCCAAGCCCAGGGCATCTTTTCCTATAGCTGCCTGACCAAAATTTGACACCTCACAGACTTTAAAGCAATTAGTAAAGAATATATGGAAGCTGGCTGGGGGGCCAGGAGCTGCAGCTGCATGTTCATACCTACGTCTGTGCAGATATATATCTGTATCTATATATATATATATATAGATATATTTTAAAATAGATGAGGAGGCTGGTGGAGAAGCTAAACAGTTGCTAAGCAACTGGGCTTCTTCCTGGCTTGGGGATATAGGGATGGGGGAGCCAGGACTGGGGACTGACCCCCCACTGGACAAGCATCACACAGAGCTGTGTGGGCACAGAGATCCCCTGGAGACAATCCAGGGAAAAGGGCACAACAGAGGGTGAGGAGCCAGGATTTACTCCTGTCTCCAAAACGCCCCCCGGGCTGAACCCCTTGGTTGGCTATTGAGAAGCTCCATTCTCAGCTCTGGCTGGAGAAGAGCTGGTGGGAAAGGGGTCACACCATGATAGGGAGCAGCTCCAGGACCCACACAGTGACCCCATTCCTGAATCAGGGATGAGGGAAGGGAGCAGCACATCCACGTGGCAACAGCAATCGCCCCATGCTGAGTGGAGAGGCAGCAGATCCAGGGTTTTCCTATGGGATGCCCAGCCCCTGCCCCTTTGGCCACACTTTCCTCATCCCCTTGGGAATGCCCTGCCAGACCTTCCCCAAACAGGAGGTGCTTAAACAAGGAATGGGGATAGAGAACAGCCATCCCAGGTTTTGCACCTTTGGGGCCATTTGCTTTGCTGGGCAAGGAGTCAGGAGGAGGCGCAGTCAGCCTGAGGCCCATCACCCCTCCGAGGAAGGGGAGTAATAACACTACTACAAATAAAAGCACATGGAGGAGCAGGGGTATGACTGTCACAATGAGGTCACCTTCCCCAGTGGGGACACAATCCTGGCAAACAGCCCCTGGGGCTGAGCACTGCAGGTAGAGGGGGGTCACAGCCAGTGCAGGGGGAGCATCCAGCTGGGAATCCCCCCCACCATCCCCCCCCCCCCGTGGCTGGTTGAGTGGTTGTGTAACGGGAGGAGCTATTCCGGGGTTTGAGCACATTATATAAGCCACGGGCCACCTGGCTGGGGAAAACGGGAGCTGGGAGACAGGAAGAAGGAGGAGGAGAAAGGGCTCTGGGGATTTGGGACCCCCCACATCCGGCAGGCTCTCAGTATAAGCATTAACCCCATAGGGTGACCTGCACCCCGCAGGCATCCCCTGCCCAGAGATACGGGGTGAGCACCCTCTGATCCCTCTTCCAGCAGCCTCCAGGACCCACTTCCACACATCCACCCACCACTGGATCTGTCCCCTGGGGCACAAGACCCTTTGTCCAGAGGAAAAGCCTCATGTTCTTGGTACCAGGGACAAAGCAAACTGAGACTCCTGCACCCCTCTGCCAGGGAAAAGCCTTGCTTGCCGTTCCCAACAGTGACCAAGGACCAAATGTTCCCTTAAAATCTGCCGAATTTCTGGCTCTGAAAGCCCTAGACATTCCCTGCACGTGTTGTCAGGATGAGTCCTGGGGCAGGGGAGGCAGGTGGGACGCCAGGGGGATTTAGGGGAAAGCAGGTGAGACATAGAGGGTGGCACTGAGGCCACGCTGACAGAGTGGGACAGAGCAATGACAATGTGTGTTTGGACACAAACACTGTCCCCAAAATCCACCCCGCCCAGCAGGAGTGTCCCTGTGCTCCTACCAGAGAAGAATCCATATGCCACAGAGCAAGGAGACCAGTGAGCATCTGTACCCTCAGAGAAGGTCCTTGACATTTGTCATCAGCTTGAGACATCCCCAAATGCCTCCAGCCTCCAGGTGACCCCCCTACCTACAGCAGCAGGAGCACAGGCAAACCAAGACACATCCAGTCTGAAATCTTGCTCTGGAGGGAATGAATGAACCTGTGTCCTCTGAAAGCCACCTGCTCCCCCTGAGCCATGTCCTGACCCCTCACCACCAACCCCCTGCACGGCACAGCCAGGACATCCCTGGGGACAAATCTCCTGATCTGGGAAGGAGAAGCACAAAACACTCCCAAAAGACAAGCGCTGGAGTTGCTGCTGTGGCTCCCCGCTGCCAAGCCTTGCCCCCTCTCCTTCCCTCGTGCAACACCCGCAGGGTTTGAAATCTCATCAGCCAAACCTTCCCCAGCACAGCCTGGGGATCCACGCAGCAGGGAGAGAGGGGGGCTTTGGAGACCTTGTCTCTCAACCTCGTCTCCCACCTGCACTACACAAGGCACCAGCTGAGGGATCATCACTGTCCTGTCCTTCCCAGCCAAAACCCTACTGCTGGGGGTCACCCACTGTCCCAGTCTGTCTCTGCCCAGCATGGAAAAGAGGGATGTGGGTGCCCCCCCAGCCACTCCCTCAGCACCGGGGAGCCCCCGGCACCCCCATGTCTCTGGAGGGACCCCCTGTGCCCCAAAAAGCACCTCATCTCCAGACTCCTCACCCCATCCCACACCCCCAGGAGCATCAAACCTCACGGAGGGACACCCTTGGTACACCCCTCCCGGTGGGGTCCCCAGCTGTCCCAGCACCCCCTACACGATGCACGCCTTACCCATCCCTTCCATCCACGTCCCTTTGGAGACCCCAATTCCCAACCCCCTGAGGAGCAGCACCGCAGCCCCAAATCCCCATCACCGGAGGTCTTCACCCCCCTACTCCCAGTATCACCGGATGGGTGGGGGGGGGCCTCCGTCCTCCCCCACCCCCGGCACCTCCCAGCGTCCCCCCCATGGCCCAGTGCGGTCCCACCGCCCCCCGCATCCCCTGCTGTCCCTTCCCGCCCCCCCCCCCCCACGCCCGGTGCCGGCCCCACAGCCCCGGGCCCGGCCGCGCCTCACCTCGCCCCGCCGTCCCGCTGGGCCCGGCCCCGCTGGGTCGCTGTCGGCCGCGGGGGGTGCCGGTGGGTGCCGGTGCGAGCCGGGGGTCCCGCCGGGCGCGGCCCCTCCCGCGCGGCCCCGGCGCGGCCCCTGCTGAAGTGCTGGACAGCTCCGGCACACGGAGCCGCCCGACACAGAGCGCCGCCGCCGCGGAGGGAGCGCGCCGCCACCGCCCGCAGCGCCGCCTGCCGCCCGGAGGGCGAACTGCACCGCGCCGGCGGCGCTGCTCCCAGAGCCCCGTCCGGACACCGAGCCCCCGGCATTACACGGGCACCCCGACATTACAGAGCCCCGTCCGTACGCGGAGCCCCCTGTCCTTCCATAGACCCTCCTTCATTCTTACACAGAGTCCCCCGACCTTACACAGAGCTCCCCGTTCTTACACGGAGCCCCTCGTCCTTACACGGAGCCCCCCGACATTACACAGAGCTCCCCGTTCTTACACGGAGCCCTCTGTCCTTCCATAGACCCCCCTTCATTCTTACACAGAGCATCCCGACCTTACACAGCCCCTTCTCATCCTCGCACAGAGTCCCCCATCCTTGCACAGCCCCTTCATCCTTACAGAGTCCCTCCATCCTTACACAGAGCACCTCGACCTTACAGAGCCTGGCACGGCTCAGAGCACCCTGTCCTTTCACAGCCCCCCATCCTTATATGGACCCCCTAGTCCTCAGAGAGAGCAGCCCGTCCTTCTACAGCCCCCTTTCATTCCTCCACAACTCTCCCACAGTGCACAGAGCCCCCCATCCTTCCACAGAGCTCCCTCTCCTTGCACAGCCCCGCTCCACCCTTTACAGAGCCCCCCCTCAATTCCTGCCTCAGAGCCCCCCATCCTTCACATCAGCCCCCTTCATCTTTCTACAACCCATGCTTCATCACTCCATGGAGACCCCCATCCTTCACCCCACAGCCCCAACACACCCCCATTATAGTACAACCCTCTGCCCCAATCCCCCAACAGCTCACGGCTCTCCCCAGAGCCCCTCCACCTCCTCTTCAAGGCTGCCCTGGGCTGTTCATGCCTGGGGGATGCAATTGCCAGAAATGCCCCTACCCTGTACCCCATCCTGTACCCATCCCACTGTGTTCCATCTCACCCCATAACTTACCCTGAATCCCAACCCATCCCACATCCCACACTCCATCCCATATCCCAACCCATTTAATATCCTATCCTAAATCCCATCCTATATCTTACCCTGTATCCCAACCCATATCCTATAAAAAGTCCCAGCCCATCCTATACCCCACCCTTTATCCCATCTCATATCCCACACTGCATCCTATCCCATACCACACCCTCCATCCCATATCCTATATCCCATATCCCATCCTAAACTCCATCTTATACCTCACCCTGCATTCCATCCCATATTCCACCCTGTATCCCATCTCGTATCCTACTCTGAATCACATCCCATCCCAAATCCCACCTTGAATTTCATCCCACCCTTTACCTCCTCACTGTGATGCCCCCAGACGTCTCCCAGTACCAGCCCAGTGCCTCCCAGCCCTGCCCGGTTCCCAGCTGATTCTCCAGCACTGCCTGGGAGCACCTGGAACATCCCTACCCTGGCAAGTGTGGGGGCTTTGGGATGGTGAGGGGGGTTGTGGTGATGCAGGAGGTGTTGGGTCCCCAGTGGGGACATTCCCCAGTGCTGCAGCTCAGGTAATGAGTCGGTGTTAATGAGCCCATAATTAATTTTCATTTCCTTCAGTGATGCCGAACACTCGCCCTCCTCGGTGGACAGGAAATGGTGAAATCAGAGAAGGGAGAAAGCTCCCAAACCTCCCCTAAACCACCTCAAAACTGCCCAGTGTGGTCATGGCCAGGGTTTGTCTTCCCAAAACAGTCTGCTCTGCACCTGGCTGGGGACACCTGGTCCTGCCCCCGGCTCAATTTCCCCTGCAGTGCCTGGGCTCTGCATCCCCTGTGACCAACCACACCTCCCTCCTGAATTCGGCTGCAGGTCCCCAAGCAGAGCCCAACAAAAGCACCTGGCTGTTACTCCGTGGGGGATTTGGCCTCAGAGCAGGATTTGGGAAGGGCGTTGCTGCAGGAACAGGGATGGGAAGCCAGAGCTGGGGTCTGAGCAGGGCTGTCCTGGGGGCAGCCAAGGCTGGGGAGGCCTGTCCTGGGGGGGATATTTCTACAAGTGGTGGAGCTGGGTGATGCTGTTTCCTGAGGGAGGATAGACCCAGGAACCAAAATGCTGCCAGCAACACCAGCCCAAACCCACTGCATCCCTCACCTTCCACCTCCTGCGTCCCTGTGCACAGGGCTGAGGTGGCAGCAAGCCCTGGGGGAAGATCCAGCTGGGGGTTCACAGTGCCTAGAGGCAAACAGGGTTGGAGAGCACGAGCATTCTCTTTCCACAAGGATTAAACAACAGTTTGGGGTTGTTTGCTACATCTGCTGAGCAAAACCCTGCATCCTGCATCCATTATCCATGTAAGGACTACATAAACAAGTGGCCATGTGTTGGACCTTTGTCTTTATTAAACTCCAGCCAAGCAATGGGGCTGGATTTGGGAGGTGCAGCCCCTGGAGCACTGCCCGGGCCACTGCTGCCTCCCCCTGCTCCCACCTTTGTTTCCACCACGTCCCCCCAGGGCTGACAGCAGATGTCACCTCCTAGGAGGAACCTCCTGCATGGTCAGGACTATTCCTGGTTTAATGCTGGAGGGGGAAATCAGCCCATGACAGGAAAATCCAGCATCGGCAGGGTGAGCCTGTGCCCTTTTGCAGCACCATTATCTTCCCAACACCCCGCAGCGTCCGCAGCGCTGAATAATGCATCAGGTCCTGCGAAACAAAGAAGATGAGGGAGGAAAAAGCAGCACCGGGAGACCCTGGCATGGCCAGGACAGGAGCCCCATGGGGCTTCCTGGTTTTGGGCAGCAGCCAGGGCTTTGTAGCAGGACCACACCGGTTTGACCAGTAGCGTGGGAGGACAGCAGTGGGAGATGGAGCATAGCCCAGCCCAGAGAGCTGGCACGGGTGGCAAACACAGCCAGAATCACACCTGGAATGGGATGGAGAAAGGCAATATCCATCCAGGTGGGAAAAATTCAGGAAAAGCAGGAAGAAAAAGCTGCCAGGCAGGCAGGAAGGCAGGATGAAGCCACGAGAGCAGGGAGAAGCGGTGATCTGGTGGAGAACAAAAGGGGGAGAGATGGAAGGAGCAGAAGGGTCGGTAATTGCAGGCAAACAGGCAGAGCCAGCCACGGCTGGGGGGAGAGGAGGAAAATCATCACTTGAAAGAATCCGAGGATTTAGGAAAGAGGAGAGAGAAAAGGCGATAAATAATTAAAGGAGATCAAACGAGGCAGGCAGCAGAACAGGCCTAATTGCAAGGATTTGTGCTGAGGTTCGACATCTCCAGCAGCCTCCTCCTGACGCAGAAGAAAGGGCGGCCGGGAGTGGCAGGAACGTGCTGCTGGCACGGCGCAGGCAGGAGCCCCTGATCAAAGCCTGGCACTGCCTTTCATGGTGCTCAACAACCTCGATGAGGCAGGGGAGGGAAGAAAATACCAGAAAATTTGGGGGGGGCAAAGCAAAGGCACGAAGGGGAAGGGGCTGGGGGAACTGTGATCCTGTGAGAGCCCAGGATATGATGGGGACAGGGCATTGGAACAGCCCCACACGTGCCCAGGGTGACCTTGGGCCGTTCGATTGTGGCCCAGCAGCTGGAGGCTCCCATCGATTTGGGCTTGACCATGTGGCCCAGCTCAGTGCTGGGGTGGGTTTGCTGGGTTTCCTGCTTCCTCAGGGTTCCCTGACCCTCCTAGCCCTTGGCAGGGGTTTTTCTCTCCTGTGGATTTATCAGGTCACTCTTTGAAGCCCTGGGAATTGTTCTGTACCTGTGCTGTGCTGCAGCAAGGAGATGTCCACCTCCTGTACCCACTTCCCTCCATTCATCCAGGGGCTCCTGTCTGCTGCTTTCCTTGGCACTTCCTTACCCAGAGGTAACAAGTCCAGGAGGAAAGAATGATCCAGTGCTGCCCTTCCACCCTGGAACTACCTCTGAACAATCATTCATCACCAGAGCCATCCTTTGCTTTTACAAACCTAAAGGGCAAACCCTCCCAGAGCATCACCCAGCGTGGCAGAAGCAGAGACCTGCCACTCCCCCAGAGTCCCCAGCTGCATCCTTGCCCATATTCAGTGCCCACAGTCTCATCTGTGACCCCATCCAATCTGTCCCAATGTCCCCACAGAGTCCCTGCAGGCAGCAGGTGCCAGGGACAGGCAGTGTGGTGGCAGAGCTCAGCTTGAGTGCGCTAACCTCTCCTAACAGGCAATCAAATCCCTGCCCCGGCAGGACTCCCTGCATATTAATTGTGCTGTGTTATCCAGCCATCTGTTCCCACAGCCAGGAAAAGAGCAGTCCCTTTGGTCTCCTTTATTAACAGGTTTCCCTGTAAATGCAAACAAACCCTCCTGCCTCGGTGCTGCTCTCCAGCTCTGCTTTGAGGCACCCGGGAGGGAAGTGGGAGCTCTCGGGCATTTCAGTAAATCAAGAGCAGGGAATGCAAAGGTGGTGATTTCACAGTGCCTGTGGCCAGGAGGGAGAGCCAGGGGAGGGGGAGAGGCCTGTGCAAAGCCAAATCCGCAGCTCAGATGGTTTGTGGTGCTCCTGTTCACGTTAAAACCCTTTGCCCTTGCCCTGCAAGGAAAGGGGGAAGCTGAGCTGGCTGTGGGAGAGATCTGCCTGCCCCCCAAGCTACACCCAGCCAACCTCGGGGTGTATTTCCACCTCTCCTTTCCCCATTCCTGGGCAGGGGATGAGCTGCCTGCTCTGAACTCCCAGCCCCAGTAACACGAGGCTGAGCACAGAGTACCCCAGGGTTGGTGGTGCATGGGCTGGGCTGCCCAGGGGAGGGAAAGGGCAGGAAAGTCTCTGTCCTGGCAGCTTTTGTGAGGAGAAATCACTAGACATTGTGAATTTTGGAGGTGGGGTCCTGAGAAAAGGCAAGAGTTACCCAGCACCTTTCTGAAGTACCTCCAGCCCCTCCAGTTTTGCTCTTTTGCTGGAGCTGGGAAGGCAGCCAGCTTTGGCAAGGCAGAGGCTGCACTAAACTGTTGTTTCTTCTGCTTCTCCTAAATGTCACCAAAATGCCATGGATTGTCCTCAGACTCAGCCATGCCTGCTGCAGCTGTAACCAGCCTCACCCCAAGGAAAGTGGCTGCTGCCACCTCTCAGCGCCCAGAGCTCCCCAGGGTGAGAGGTTTGTACCCCCACACCAAAGCACCAGCCATGGCACAGAGCCAGGAAGGGAAAACAGAGTTCCCAGAAGTAATGGACACAAGTCTGGCAGGCTGCTCCTGTGGTCATCCCACCTGAAGCCCCCCAGGACAGCAATGATCAGGATGAGACCTGAGTTACACCATCCAGCAATTGCTTTTCTCCTTGTTCTATCCTTTCCTGCATTTAACATGCTGCTGCAGCAGCACAGGAGCAGCAGGTAGGCTCGAGTGACCTGACATACGGCCATCTGGAGAATCTTTATTTATTACTCTCCACACACATCTCCTCTGTATCTTGACATCTGTGCTCCAGTGCGGGGCTGGGCTGCCTGAGGAGGCAGCAGCTCCATGTGCAGAAATGATGCTGCAAGGGAAGAGGTGCTTAGGGACCATTGAGACAGAAGTCTGCTCAGTAAAAAGGATGCAACCCAAGAGATGTGCACAGGGCAGGTTTTTCACCTCCTCCAGACCTGGTCACTCCCCTCCACAGGAGGTTAACACAAAGGCTGCCAGCACTGGGGTGAGTGCTGTGACTCAGCAAGGCAGCCCTTACAGGAGACAGGATGAAGGTCTTGTGTCTCAGAGCCACAGCACCAGGAAACAACTCCCAGCACAGTGTGTTGGCTTATCTGGGTACACCCAGCTGAGCCCTGCTCCTCCTGAGGAAGGATATGCCCCAGATCCCTTCCTCCTCCAGGGAATCTGCTCAGAGAGAAGGGGTGGGATCTCCTACACCTTTACAAACCATTTCCAGTCTTCGGAGGGATTGTTACCCACCACAGCACTGCTCAGCCACAGGGACAACACGGTGACTGAGCAGGGAACACTGACACAAGTCCATTTCTCACCTCCAGCCAGTGTTCTGGCCTCTGACTTCATTGCAGAAAGCCTCGAGAAGGGTGTCTCATCTCCTTTCCTAAAAGGGAGAAGATTTCCAGCACAGGGAATAGCTGCAACTCCAAAAGTGGAGCATGGGACTGGGGAGAAGAATAAACAACCCCAAAATCCAAAGAGTGTAGTGACTTGGTTAACATTCAGGAGATTTGAAGGAGACCCTAGAGAACCTAAAAGTCAGCAGGTGCTGTGACATAATCCTCTTCCACCTCAGCTCCACTTGCCCATGCTGCCCCTGAGTCCCTACTGGTACAAGCAAAGCTTTCTGCTTGTCCATGCGATTCCCCCAGACTTTGCTGACACAAGAAAAGATTGAATAACCTAAGCCACACAGTGAACATCAAGTTCTAAAACATCTCCAATGCCCAGAAATCTGCTCTATCTGCTGTATTAAAAATAGCAGGACTGGAACAAATGTGTGTTCCTGTCCTGGTGGTTGCAAGGCTTTCCCTGCAGCCTCGTGGAGCAGTGCCCCTGGACCCCCTGGGCACCCAGACTGGACACACACCTCTGCAGGCGCACACACACCACTTTTAACACCCTGTGCTGCCTATTTCAGGTTTGAAATTGCTGACAGGCTTGCAAGACCCCTACACCCAGTTAGTGCAGTCTGCCACATGTTTTCCTATTTATTGTTTGGAACAGTCTCTGCCACATTTACCAGGTCTGGCCTGTCACTCCTCCTCAGTGTCCTCCAGTTCCAACATCCTCCTCTGCTCCCTCCAACACGATCTTTAATTCTATTAATACCACCTAATAATTACTTTGTTCCAAGCCTGCTGAGTAATGACTGCCAACGCTTCTATTTCATTACTATTCTGTAAAGAAACCAAGTTTTTAACATCCTGAATTTCTGCAGAGTGACAAGGACTGTGCTTCCTCTTCTCCTTGCCCACACCTTCCACAGGGCAGGAAAAGAACCTGGGATTTTATTCACTGTGCATCTACAACAGTCACAACTGTGTGATCTGGTTCAGAATGATGAACTAATTAAAATCAAAGAAATAAAAACCCTGTAAAGAGAGCTCAGAAAAAAAATTACACGTGGGAGGAAGATAAAAGGTGGCAACCAAAGAGCATCTATGACTTTTAGGTATCTTTTCTTGTAAGCAACTACCCCATGTTCTCTGGCTGAAACCAACCTTCACCTCAGATCCTCCAGAGGTGCTGGGCTTTGGTGTTTCCTTCAATCATCAAAATAGTCTGTTCAACTTAGAATTCAACCTACACGGATGAGAGCAATTCAAAGCAACAGCGTAAGCAGCGCAGAGCACGGAGGAAGAGTGAATTAATAACTTCCTTCATTAAAGCTTACCTTCAAAGAAGTCAGCAACAGAACTCGTCATCACCATCTTCTCGCAGACATTTATTTTTATATTCACAAGAGGATGAATGTAAGAGAAATTTATGGAGATGCTAAATCAAGGCTTTTGTTCCTAACTAGAAAGAAGTCGCTCTCAGCAGTTTAATTATTGTCTTAGCGCGGGACTGACATTTCAAACGCTGTGCTCTTTCACTAACTCCTTTAAAATCAAATTACATAAGAGATTAAGGTAACACAAGGTAACAGAGGTAGTGCCACCTCCTGAAAAAAACACCTTTTGGACCATTTCACTCAGTTATCCCTTGGGCAGCCCCTACACCCAACTTGATCTGGTCACACCTGGTTCCCAGTGGCTGTGCTGAACAAGGAGCTAAATCCAGGCAGAGGAGAGTTGGGAGCAATCAGTTCACCCCCTTTCCAAGGCTATTTCATCCCTGCTGAAACCAATCCCCTCTCAGAGACCTACAGCCTCCACCTCCCAAAGGACAAGCACACCAGGACAACTCCACGTGGTACACTGAAAAAATGAGGCCGTTTTATTGATGATTAGACTCTGCACTGGCAATAAGCATCAAGCTAATACAGACAGACTTCAATCAAAGCACGAGCTTTGACTCAGAAGTCGTAAAGTGACATGATGCCTTAATAAATTAAGGAAGTTAATTCCTCCCCGTCATCAAGTCTTCACTTGAAGTTCTTTGCAAATTCCTCTCCTTTCTTAATAGAAGCCTTCAGCTCAGACATGGCCGCAGCAACCATCTTCTCTTCAAAGGGGGAGAGCTTGCCAAGGCCTAGGTTCTTCTCAACTCCTTTTTTCTGAGGGGAAAGAGGATTTAAGGATTAACCATTCATTGAATGACCTAAAGAATAGCTTAACAGCTCTGACTAAGTATTATCCAGCTGAGACGGAGACCCAGCCTGGCACCTGTGTCATCCCTAGTCTGCCAACCCTGTGCTTCCTGGAAAGCCTCAGAAGCCTCTTACTATCTGTAGCAACTTCTGCAGCCCTCACAGACTTCTCATTCACTGTTCAGATGTGTGAAACCAGAAGCCAACCCAGCAGCTCCTTCAAGAGGAGACTGACAGCAACTGATCCTTCCTAACTCCACACCTATCATCTGGCAAGAGGATCTTTGGTCTATGTCTTTTGCTTGCCATCTCAAACTGCCTCAGAGTGGCACTCCCAGGCTTTAAAGATGTCTGCAATTCCTCTTAATATCCCTCTGCTTCCATCCCCTCACCAGCCTGCCCCTAAGACAGCAAACACCACCCTTTGCATCCCAGCAGCCATGACAGGGCTGCAGCACAGTGTTTTCCACCACTCCCCTCCAGGGTATGGGTGACAAAAGGAACACTTCTTTCAGAGCTCAGCAGAGGTCCTGAAAGCAAGCTATTAATCCTAATCCATGCTGTAGCTCCCCATGTGCCTCAATTTCTGAGGATTTGCTTGTAGCAGATCAAGCTACAAGGAGACAGGATTGCTGACTCTGATTAATCATATGAAAGCCCAGAGTAAACAGGCCTGACTTGAGGCAGGCATGACCTCTTAAGCCAAGTCTGAACCTCTGGTTACTCAGTGACCTGCAGTCTAAGAGCAGATAAAAGCAGCAGCATCCTTGTCAAGCTGAGCTATGTGCCAAAGTATTATATCCAAATACTGCAGGCTCTTAAAGGCAAGCTCAGCTGTTTACTCCAGCAATAGCAGGCATTGAGCTCAACTGAAACCACTGAGTAAAACCCACATGACACAAGCAGTAGCTGCTGTTTCTAAGGCTGGTGATGTAAAGTACATACCCCGAGCTGCAGAGGTGTGGAGAAGTATGGGACCTCTGTCACATCTGATCGAACAAAGGCACATTCAACAACCCCCTGTTTTCCACTCATGGCATCCAGCAGGGAGAACACAAATCGAGCACCAGCATAGGCCATGGACAAGGTGGCAGACCCTGGAAGAGTTAAACCACTCTCAGAACAGATCACCCTGAAATCTGATATCTACTTTAGCATCAAAGGTTTCCACACCGGTGTGTTTACAAAACAAGAGTAATTCGGTGTCATTGACTTCAAGCTCACAGCCAGGGAGATAAAGCAGCAGCTTTTGCCAGCTACATGTATCTAATTGACCAGATTTATAAAAGAAACAGCTTAATTTGACAGAGAAGATTCTTTTAAAGCCAAGGGTGGTGTGGGATCAGTTAATATTTAGTCTTACATACAGAGCTGTTTCTAGTAGCATAGCCCAGGCAGCAGCTGACATAGCAGAACAGTGAGACTGACAACCAGCAGTTCCTAACCTGTAAAGGAGATTAAACTGCAGAGGACTGCAGCCCTACAAACAGTCAACAAGAATTACTTGGAAGCTTTACTCAAGAACCCACCTGCTCCTGCTTTAGCTTGGACAACTTCAGTCCCAGCTTCTTGAATTCTTGCTGTAAGCTTCTCCAGCTGATCCTGAGGAAACTCCACTTTTGGTGTGCACTGGATGGGAAAAAAGAAGTTACTACCAATACCAGAACGCCTCCAGATTCAGCATAAAGCACACAATACTTTTTGTACCACTGCAGTTGTTACCAACAGTCCTCAACCGGACAAAATGGGTTTCCCCAGCTGTGTGACACTGACCAGCTGCAAAAGTCATCAGGGCTGGGGTTACTGCATGGCCTGGAACAGGAACCCAGCTATGCCCAGCTTCCTCAGGGACAAACCACAGCCTCACAGCCAAACCAGGGATTGCCATGGTTCCTCACTACTGTGTAGTCCTGGGCACTACAGACATCCTCCAGACATTAGGAATTTCAGAAAGTCATCTTGTAAATATTTGGGTCACCGTGGCATTATGGAAGTTGAGCCTTATGAAAGATCCAGTTTCCCAGCAGGATTTAGGAATTCACTGAACCTTCAGATACAGCTTCACCAGCTTAAGCATAGCTTAAGCACAGTTGTGTCTGTCCCAATGGACTGTTTAACCAAAGCACCTCTCAGCACTTAGCTCCTCCAAAGCCCTTGCTCTCATTCCCAAGAAAATCCTTCTCTAAAGGATACTTTATTCCCTACTTAAAGCACAGCTTTCCCCCTTTGTTACAGATTGCTCCTTGGCCAGCATCTCCCCATGAGACTGTAGCTGCTTTAGAACTGCATTTCAGCCTGGCTGAAGGGCCAGACTACCAGTCACAGCTGGAACAGGCCTCCCTGCACAGCCTGAGCTGTGCCTTTCAATGCTGGAGGTTCAGGTGGGGTTTCCAGTCCAACATGCCAAAATCAATTCCATTTTTCTCCTGAAGCCAGGTACTCCTGTCATGAGATACCTGCCACAAACAGTGCCAGGACACCTGAATACTCGCACTACCCCTCGGTTCTTATCCTAAACTCCTTTGCAGGAAAGCTGGAACTGTTTACACTACCCAGAGGGGTTCAGAGTTAGATTGCTGCCTTCCACCTCATCCTGCAGCCCCATCCCAGAAGGAAAGCAGCCATGAGAGCAGGAAAGACTCTCTGCTCTATCCTAGCACACTGCCTGCCAACACAAAGGCACTTTATATCAACCCTAACAGGCTGACAAGTGTGCTGCCACACACAGAGCGGCCACCCTGACTCACCTGAGAGATCAGAGGGATGATGGTCTTCCCAGCATGGCCACCAATAACCGGAACAGTTACCCGAGCTGGATCCAAGCCCTAAAGGAAACATGAAACTTTCCAGCTTCTGAAGCACACGGGCAAAAATAACAACAGAAAACACCACACTTCACTCTGCCCTGGATATCAGGACACACAGGGCAGGAGTAGCTGCACTCCAGGGACAAAGCCACATCTACAGAGCAGAACTCCGGGTTACTCAGATCACTTCATACAGTTACAGGATATTATTACTGCAGGGCTGGATAAAGAGCAGCACAACATAAACACCACCAGGGTTATTAAGAGCAGTAACGAATTACAGCTCCTGATACTTTGTCGAGTATCCTGTGACACACAGCAGAGTTTGACTTGCAAACACACACCACAACTCAACCCTCTCCTCTGGTTGCAGGGCAGGGTTGGGAATGCCAAGGGAATTAAGGCCAACATGTAGCTCACTTGCAGGACACAGCTATGAAAAGGAAAGGTCAAAGTCTCTTGAACCACATTTTGCAAGAAACCTTATCTTCAGGCTCCTCTAAATAAAGGAGACAGGGAATCATTGCCTTTGCCTCCAGCTGCACAGAAATCCGAGCTCCTTTGGCTCTCTGCAGTGATTTTGGAAGCACTTCTTTATAGATCTGATGACCAAAGCAGGCAGTATCCCTCCCCCTGCACGTTAACCATGACCTGCCTTTAGTTCAGCCACAAAAGTATTCGCTCTGACGATGTCCAGTGTCGTAACACCAAAGATTTTGTTGGGATTATACACACCGTGCTTCTTGAAGACTTCTGAAGTTATTGGGATGGTTGAATTTACCTACAAGCGAGAACAGGCAAGCACTGATTAAAAGCAGTTTAATAACAAAGCCAATGCATGAACTTAATAGGCCAATTAACAACCCGAACTATACTTCCAATTTGGAATCAACTGTAGCCAATTATTTTAATGCCTAAATTGAAGAGCAATTTACAGTCAGGCTGGAATAAAAATCATTAATTTTAAATAACCATTAAGACAATAAATTTGTTCATTCCCATTACAAAGGCTCCTCCCTTAGTGAGCTAAGGCTTTTATCCCAGCAAATACACCAGCTTGCATTATAACCAGCCACATAGACTTGGAGATATTAAGCACTTTCACATCCAAGTTTTCTCTGAATTAAATACAGCCAAGAAAAATTGGGTTAGTAGAACCAGGCTCTTCTGCAAATACACTGCAGACTTGAAAGATACTGGTCAAAATTAGTAGGAATTTGGATTGGTATACTCTAGTATCTGGACATTGATGAAGTTTTTCCTCTACATTTCAAGATCTCCAGAAAACACTTACTGGGTTAGAAATAATACAGATCATGGCTTCTGGACAGTTCTTTGCACAGGCAGATGTCAAAGAGGCAACAATGCTGGCATTGGTGTTGAACAGGTCATCACGGGTCATACCTGAAACACAGCCAGGGCAGGATTTTAAGCTATTCACACTTACCATCATGGGCAGCAAATCCAATCAAAATCCAGTATTCTGCTCTGGACAGACACACATCAGCTTCTGCTTGCACAGATCAAGAACAAATTCTCCAGCTGCAGTAATGAACTGGATCCACAGGCAACTGCCCTCATAATAAAAAGATCAGCCCTTTCCAGGAGCAAACAGCCCAACTGCCCATTGTCAGAACCCACTTCACTGAGGCTGCCTGAAGCACACTGTGACCACACAACCCATACCAGTGCTGCTCAGAGCACCACAACTGCTCCCAAGATAAATTCTCCTCCATTTTTAAAGTCACTTCCACAACTACAGTTTAAATGCCAACTGTTGCATGCAAAATATTGCTGGTTGTGTAAGTGCCACCCCCCATTTCTCTTGCTGTAACATGAAAAATGAAGGTTTAGGAAGAGCTAGGCATTAAAGTCTAGAATTTTGTTATGCTCCTAATGGGATACTGGAAAACAGACTGGGAATGGAGAAGGTCAAAGATTCTAGGAAGGCTTAACAGAATTTATTTGGAGATGTCTCAAGAAGTTGCTGAACAACTGATGCAAAACAAAATATATTATTTCTCTTCTGCTGAAAAATGAAACAAAGAACCAGTTTTTATTCCTTAAGCATTGCTCTGGGACAAGAAACACTAAGGGAGATTTAAGATCACTTGCATGAAAAGTCTTTTCAGCTCAGCCCCAAGTAGGAACTCCAGAAACCACTTTAGCCCATTTCACAAGGGACAGTCTAAGAGAGGCTGAATGAGCTGCCTGATACCACAAGGAGCTCTGGGGCAGGGGCATTAACAGAGCACTCACACCCCAACAGACACAGCTCTGTGTGAGCAGCAAACTGCAGACATCCACTCCAAAGCAGCCCTGGGGCTTTCCAACAAAGAGAACCTACCTGGTTTTCTCGGGACTCCTGCTGGAATAACAACAACATCACAGCCCTTCAGACATTCTGGCAACTGCTCAGGTCCCATGAAGCCTGAAATGGAAGACATTCAGGCATTATGTTGTGGACAGTTATTAAATAGCTGACACTTTAAAGTATAAAATCACGCCCAGGGGCATCAAAGTTCTTTTTTAAAATCTAACCTTCAATTTAGACTTAATGCTGAAAAGCAAAGAAACACAATTATGGATGGATCCCATCTGAGGTTTTATCCTTGTTTCAAAACTTACAGAATGAGAGTGGTGAGAATTTCAAATTCACCTGTTTTCCAAACTCCCAGTTCCTCCTGCTATGTGTATTTACTCTCCAAAAACCTTGGCACTAGAGTCAGTGCCCCCAAAGAATTGCAGACTGGCATATTCATGTAAAATGTCACCTTTTGGTGATCTTCAGATAAAAGAAAGATGTGCAGATTAAGTTTGATTTAGTCAGAATCTAAGAGAAAAGAAGCACGTGGAATTCATGTGGACACTCAGGGAGTGTTAAACCTATTTCTAGTCAAACTTTTAAAATTTAACACTCTGAGATAATTTCACTGAATGTCTCCTGCCAGACGTCATAAAATTCCCCTTCATCAGTGCAACCACAGCCCATTTTCATCTCCATGCACCTCAATCTAATCAGCTAAACCTTAATTAATCATCTGCTGCTGGAGGAAAAAGCTACTTAAATTGATACTGGGCTGTAGCCCTGAGATGTTTTGGTTTTCTGAAATTCTTTTCTCAGGGAATTTTCTGTAAACGAGAAAAGTGTTTTTGTAACTATAACTTTGTTTACATTTTTCTCTAGGAGGGACTTCTTGATGTCCCTCTGTTCTGACCAATGTGATTGAAGAGGTTTGCCTTTGTTTCACCAATTAAATTGGTCTGTGTAGAATAGTATAAAAGGGAGACACATCCCAAAAACAAAGGAATAATTTTCAGCCTTCTCAAACTCAGTGTCTGTGTTGTTGTGGTGTACAACAGCACCACTGGGCTGCAGGACCAGTGGGTGAAGATTTCCCCTCACAAGCAGTGGGCACTCAGGGTCCCCAAATCCCCCATTTGGGAAGATCCCTTTGGAGGTCAGAGCATTCCCCGGGTACCTTTGACGTTGGCTTTGGTCTCGATGTGGCTGAGGTCGGCAGCCACGCCCGGGGTGTGGGCGATGTCGTAGAGGCTCAGTTTGCTCACCAGGGGGCTGTTCTTCAGCAGCAGCGACAGCGGCTGCCCGATGCCCCCCGAGGCCCCCAGCACGGCCACCTTGGCATTGTTCTGTGCAAAACAGACGACAAACACGTTGTGGAGCTCTTCCAGAGTTACCCCCCTGCCTGTCCCCCAGCAGTGACCTTGGGGGATTTCACCACTCTTTCTTTGCTTTTAGTTCTGTTTCTCAATTTTTTAACCAAGCACTGTGCAAACTTGATAGTCTAAGCATACAGGAAACGATCCTCAGGGCAGCCTCCCAGAAATCCTACAGGTTTATTGGTAGGACAAGCTGGAGGAAATGGTTACCTGTGATCTGAAGCTCAAAAAGGGAAGCAAGGCTAAGGCAAAGGAAACCAAAGGATCACCCTTCTCCCAGTGGAAATGCCTGCCTGAAACTAATACCTGCCACCCTGTGGGCCCAGGCCTGACTTAGGGCAAATCTGATTTTGTAGTTTTTCTAGTTTATGTTGCCAGTATCAAAAAAAAATGCCTTCCATCTGCCAAATGAATACATTTAATGGACTGCATGAAATGTAATAACCACTGCATATATGTGAAGAAAATGTTTACACCTGATATAAATCCAAAACAGTATCTGCGGATGCCTCAAGATTGAGAGCTGAGAACATGAAGTGACTACAATTTCCATCTTTGACCTCCTGGTTGAGAATCAAGTAAAATCAACTCTGCTTGGTTGCCCTGTGAACCAATTTTATCCTAACTCAGGTACTGACTGGCAGGGTGTGATTTCTCCCACAAATCCCTGTTTGCAAAGTGTTGCTCCACAGGAGGAAAGCTCCTTCCAGGGGCCAGAACAACCTCAAACTGCAACACTGCCCAAGTGATGGAAAATTCCTGTGGAGATGTAACAAGCAATTACTGCTGAGAAAGCCATTCTTTATCACAATCTTAGCAGATAAAAGCCATTAATATCTCCACGTCCCTTCATGAACAGCTTAATTACTGTGCTATGACGGGAAACAATCTACCCAAGAACTGTATCAGGCTAACCTCAGCCCAGCTTTCTTGCTATTGTAACAAATATCATTTTGCACAAAACTCTTTAAGGGGAAGCAAAGTCTGGCATGAGTCACTGCTGAGCCCCATTTGTGACCGAGCTGACACCGTAGGGTCAAAACCTGGCTGTTAATAAATACAGTTCCCATTAAAAGACTTCAGACAAGGTGCTCCTGTACAGCACATCCTTATAGCTGCAATAATCACTCTTTGACATCCCACCGGGACTGTTAACATCGGATGGAGGTCGGTCTCTATCCGTGCAGCCACAGCAGCAGTGGTTTGCAGCCAGCACAGTGGATTTCGGCACATGAAGGATTACTGCTAAGCCCCACCCGCCAGCTTTAGCTCTTAACACCTCCGGAACGCAGGGGCATTTTTGCTCTCGAGGGAGGAAGCAGAAAACCCATCACCCTCCGCACACCACCAGAGAGAGGGAGTTGGTACAGGATTATCACCCCCTGGAGCTGCTGGGCTGAGACCCGCAGGAGCATAGCCCCGGCACGGTGCTGTCACCGGACACAGCCCGGCACACCGAGACCCCCAGGCCACGCTCGACAACCTCCCCGCGCCCTCTCCCCCGCCTGAGGCACCGGCTCCCAAACCCTCTCCGAGCAGTTCTGGCCACACCCGAGCCCTGCAGCCCCTCAATGGGGAGGTCTCGGCTCCACCGACCGCTCATTGAGGCCCTGGGGTCCTTCCCGGCCCCGCAGCCCTTCCCGGCCCCGCAGCCCCTCACCGAGGGTACGGGGCCCTCCTCGGGCTCCACCGGACCCCCGCAGCCCCTCACCGAGGGTACGGGGCCCTCCCCGGGCTCCACCGGACCCCCGCAGCCCCTCATCGAGGGTACGGGGTCCTCCCCGGGCTCCACCGCAGCCCCGCAGCCCCTCACCGAGGAGACTCGGGGCTCCACAGCCGAGGAGGGCCGGGGCTCCTTCCCCTCATCGAGGGCCTGCATTCCACCCGAGCCATTCCGCACAGTTCCTCCATGTCCAACTGCGGCCGTGCAGGCCCAGAACGGAGAACAACCAGGCTTGCATCCCGGCCCGGCACGCCTTCACCGGGCACAGCCTGCGCTCCGCACCGCCCTCACCGCGCACTACCGGGGGCTTCTCCCCGCCTTCCCCCCGCCGAGCTCCTCAGCAGTCCCCAGCAGCGAGGAGGAGGACGCGGGGCGGCGGTGTACCTGTGCGGAGGTGGCGATGCCGCGGCGCAGGGCGGTGGCGGCGCTGAGGCGGGACAGCATGGCGGGCACGGCGGGGAGCGAGCGGCGACGGCGGCACCGGTGACTCCAACGACCTCCAGGACCTGCACTGCGCCTGCGCGGGCCCGCCCGCCGCTCTCGCGAGACTGCCGCCCGCCGCGGGAAGGGAGAGGAGAGGGAGGGGGGGAAGTCTCGCGAGATGTCGCCGGAGGTAACCTTGGAGACCGGCGGGCGTCGCTGGCGGCGGCCGGGCGGGGAGGGGGGTGCGCGGTGTCGCGATAGTCGGCGACAGGCGGGTGGATGGGGCATGGCGGGGGTGATGTACTGCGAGCCCCGACAGCTCTACAACATCATCAACCAGTACCGGCGGAGATTGCGGCTGACGGAGCCCAACTACTTGTGCCTGCTGGGTGAGGCCTCGGCATAGTCCTGTCCCTGTCCCTGTCCCTGTCCCTGCCTGCCCCTGTCCCTGTCCCTGTCCCTGTCCCTGCCTGCCCCTGTCCCTGTCCCTGCCCCTGTCCCTGTCCCTGCCCCTGTCCCTGTCCCTGCCCCTGCCCCTGTCCCTGTCCCTGTCCCTGCCTTGCCTTGTCCTTGCCTGTCCCTGTCCCTGTCTGCTTCTTCTGCCCCTGCCTGTCCCTGCCTGTCCCTGCCTGTCCCTGCCTGCTGCTCCTTGTCCTTGCTGCCGCCCCTGTCTCTGCCTATCCCCGTCCCTCCTGCTGCCTGTGCATGCCCTTCCCTGCCCCTACCAGTCCCTGCCTTCCCCTGCCCTGCCTGCTGCTTCTCCTGCCTGCTCCTTCTGCCTCAGTTCCTGCTCTTGCCCCCATCTCTCCCTGCCCCTGCCTGCAGCCAGGCACTGTGCTCAGCCCAGGCAGATATCCTGAGCCAACAGGGCTTGTGAGGAAAAGCACACACACATCACTTCTCATCATTTCTGGAGCCTGGCACTTGGGGCCTTCCTCCCGGCCCACTTCAGGTGCCATGATCTGTTGCTGTTTTGGTTTTCCTCATGCTCAGCTCTCCCTGCTCTCATCAGCCCCATGGATATGCACTCTCCCCTGCTGCACCCAGAGGTTTTAGAACTGGACTAGATTTCTCAACCATTACACAAAGATTCCTGATCACCACTTCCATTTTGCATAGTGCCGATACCCCCAGAATGGTGCCTGATACTGCAATTAAATGTTTTGGTGAGGGAGTTAGCCAGTCTGGGAGTGGGGTTGGGGTCTTTCCAGTGCCCCTCTCCCCAGCTCTGGAGCAGCAGAGGCTGAGTTGCTGGGCTGGTCAGAGCAGGGACAGGGCAGAGCACAGGATTGATGCTGGGAATGCTGCAGGAGCACATTTGGGTCAGGACTGACACTGCTGGTTATCACTTGGTGTTACACACAGACTCACATCAACCCTGGAGTTTGTTATACCCACACCAGAAGGTCTGTGTTTCTAAAAAAACCCACAAACCAATCACAGAATTATCAGGGTTGGAAAAGACCTTCAAGTTCATTCAGTCCAAGAGCTGACCCTGCAACACTATAACCACCCCTAAACCATATCCCCAAGTGCCACATCTCCAAATCTCCTTCTCTGAGTGATGCCAGTGCTCGAATTCCCACTGACAAAATACAAAGAGGATTCCACCTCTAAAAGCCAATTGCTCTGTCTTGGTTGTTTTGTTTTTGTTTTGTTTTGTTTGTTTCAGATGCCCGTTCTCAGCGTGAATTCAACGAGAGCCACATTATTACAGCCCAAAGGATTGAACTGGTGAGAGGATTGCTGTTTGTGCGAGCCACCCCTGGATTTAGCCATTAGCAGGAAGCCAAAACCGGTTTGAAACCCACGGGGAAATGTCCCAACCCCTTTCCCTGCCCCGGCCGTGCCCCGCGGCCGCCACTGGGGGGATGTATTCTGTCACCAAGCAAAGGTGGCTCCAGCAGCCCGCAGGATTGGCACATGCGAGCCGAATATCAGGAGAAACATTGCACAAGAGCTCACGCAGTGCAGCCTTGCCTCACAAGGACGGCGCTGGCATCTGCACGGCTGCTGCCGGTGGAGCAATCGGCGTGATTTGCATCACTCCTGACTTCTAACCGGGGCTGTCAGTGCCGCGTCCGCCCACACGTGCAAACACAACGCCCACATAGAGAGTTGTAACTTACAGGGAGTGTTGGTCCCCCCAGAGAGGAGGGGAGCCGTGCTCCTGATGGAATTGCTCTGTGATTTTGGTAGAGTCCCGAGGGGCAGTACCTGATCCCGAACCCCGAGGCGCTGGCCTGTGTCAGATTCTGTGTGGTCTATGACCTCGACACGAGCTTTTTTGGCTGCACTGACTATCAGGAGGAGGAGGAGATAGAAACAGGTACGTGTGACCCGTGTCAGTCCAGGCCTCGCTGCTGGACAGAGAGTCTTCCCATTCCTCATTTAATCTTGTGAGCTTGTTGGAAGAGAAGTAAATGTTCCCAGTTTTATATGAAAAACTGCTCTGCCTCTGTTTTTTTTTTCACTGTGT
This sequence comes from Zosterops lateralis, assembly GCF_965231275.1. NCBI lineage: Eukaryota > Metazoa > Chordata > Aves > Passeriformes > Zosteropidae > Zosterops > Zosterops lateralis. Next base: position 6,307,361 of record NC_139779.1, on the reverse strand, counting down.
TGTGTATGTTCTCGGGCTTCAAAAATCCAGGTTTGATTTCAAAGCATCCTGGCAGCCCTGTTTTCCCACCTGTGGGTGATCTTCTGAAGCTCCTTGTTGCATGTGAGGAATGGGTTCTTTTATTTGCCCCATCTCCCTGAGATTTGGCTTGTCCAATGATTGCCTTTCAGAGAGCAGTTCTTCTTCAGAGACTGAAAGCACCAGCTTAGCTTCCACACGTTCCCAGAGTGAGTACTTCCTTCTTTGTGGGTCACAAAAGGCTTTCACTTCATGATATTTAAAAATATTTACCTTTAATGGAGGCAGGGTTTTGATGAAGTTCATCAAGAAATGTGAATTGCATTTTCCATGGCATTGTTCAGTCTTCCCTTGAACCATGGAAGTGTTTGGCTTTCACACATCCTTTGGCAAGGAGTTCTGCTGTGAGCAGCAGAACCACTTCTGTTTGTTTGAGCCTTTACAAAGGCTACAGGAGTTCTAGCAAAGATTTGCATCACTTTTTAAAGAAAAAAATAAGTGGGGGTGTGAGGGGAATGAATAAAGCAAGCAGGTTCCTAAATGCTCAGTGGTGAGGCAGTAAAGGGAAGGTGTGAAGAATCAAAACTGGGTTTCTATTGTGCTGATCTATTTCTAAAGCAGACATAGCTAGAGGGAAGCAGGATGGATTTCTTGGGAGGAGGAGGAGCAGCCATCTCACATAATCTACTTCATTGAGGGAGTGTTTAAAACATTCGTGAAAAATTTATTTAAGACACTTCCTTTTTTTCTCTGTTTGCCTAAAGCAAACTGAAGAAAAGGGCCTCCATAAAACTAAGATTATTAAATTTAAATTAATAAAACTTCCCTATTATGGGGACTTATTACAAGGATTTCCCAAAGAAAAATGAGGAGACAAGAAGAAATCTGGTCCTAGAAAAGAAACCAGGAGAGGAATAAAAGATCAGGATGAGAGGGGAAAAGCAGCAACCCCTGTAACTGCAGCAACAAGTAAAGAATAAGTCGGGATTTTAACAAAGTTTTCTCCAGAGCATCAGATGGAATGAAAAGGGATTTGCTGAGGATGTCAGGGAGGCAGATGGAGACACTGAACCTGCCCAGGCAAACAGCTCTTTGGTCTCTTTAGGTGCTGGGGAAGGAGATGCCCTCCTTCACGCCAGAAACTTGGAGCATTTCACCCGCCACCCTGTGCTCCTCCTGAAGGGAGGGTACAGGCGTTTTTCAGCTTGTTATCATTTCCTGAAGAGCCAGAAGACACTGTGGATGCCTCAGGTGAGATGAGACTGATTTCCAAGTAGAAAACATTCGTATCCAACTGATGATGGCTGGTGAATTCAGGTTAGATGGTGTTGCAAACCTGGTATCGCAGTAATTTCAGACAGAGGAATTAAATGTAATTTGAGTTACTGTGCTTGCCCTGAGTCTCACCACTGATTCTTTTACAGCCACACTTTTCCCTCTTCTATTGCGTGAAAGGAAGTTCATGGAAACAAGCTGGGAATGTTCCCCTGATAACCCCGAAACTGGCCCATGCAGAGTACAGATAACTGAGCAAACAGTAGCAAATGATGACAAGAAGCAGGCTGCTCTCTCACACGTGGTTATCTGGCATAGTACACAGCAAATGTTTTCAAACAGAAGGACAGTTCCTACCAAGCACTGTGATCCATGTCTTTTCATTGGGAAAAGTCACAAAGCAAGTGCCTAGTGCCTTGTTTCAATAGGCCCAGGAAGAAAACAGCCATCTGCTCGAACACTGGTGTCCTGATTGCTTGGTTTCACCTATAAACATCAATCTATTCAGTTTATGAGAAACAATTACCCTTTATTGCACATTTAGGACAGGCTGGGCAGGTTAAGAAGGTGCTGGACAACAGAGCATTTAATTCCAAGGTGTATTTTGTTCCCATTGTTCCCTTCTGGTTCCCAGGAAATAGCCCATGACACGGTGCTAACCTGTGGATGCTACAGCACAGGAGAGAAAATCGAATCACTTTGTGCTGCTCTGTGAAGAGCAATTAATTCACTGCTGAGCTTCCCCCTCAGACTCAGCTGGACACAGGCACCTCCTTGCCTCTCAATTTAAGCTTTAAATGGTTAGACTGCTCCTTTGTGCTCCTGGACAGTATCCAGGTATCCAAGTACCCCTTAGGGATGTTCAGGCACTGTTGGCTGCTGGTTTGTTTTCCTTCTCAGCCTCCACAGTGCCGACACCGGATGCAGTTGCAGATTTGTGCTGTGCCACTCCAGGGCACCTGCACCTCTGCAGGTGGCAGATGATTTCATTTAGCCTTGCAAACAGTAACTAGGGAGAACATCAAACGATTCTGTCATGCTGCAGCCCCTCCAGACAATGGAAAGAATGTATTCTACCTCCTGTTTATCTGGGATTTGCTTTGAGTAACATCACAACAACAGTGAGGCTGTTAATTATTCTCAGTAAAACTAGCAAAGACTTCAATATACAGCAAATCCAGGTGACTGAGTGAATCATTACACTAAAATATGTCATGGGCTGCTGACTAAGTGCCTGTTCAACTCTTCACATTACTTTTGTTTAAGAACTTATTGAGCTAATGGGAGCAAAGACACTCTCTAACCTGAGCCTGTGGTTTCTTTCTGGCAGGAGCTAGACACCTTCCAGCCATACCCTGTAGAAATACTGCCTGCAAAGCTATATATGGGCAATTTCAAGCAGGCCAGTGACAAACAAATTCAGAAAGATCTGAAGATCAAAGCACTGGTCAACGTCTCTGAACAGCCTGTAACACTGTAAGTTAAACTGTTCAAGGCTTACCCTCGCCAGTGTCTGTGATGTGAAAAAATGAGGTGACACAGAATTTATTGGCAGAGGAGTCCGTGCCTGTGGCCTTCCAAGGAAACCTCTGTGCAGATTCCAATGCCATTTCATGCTCAGTTTTCTAATTTCTGCTCCAGAGTTAGCACAACAGCAACACAGTCCTGCAGCCCTTGACTGTGCCACAGGTGAATTGGGTAAGAGGAGGACAGAGGAACCCTTGGTATTTCAAGTCTGTCACATACCACCACTCTTCAGGAAAAACCTGTATCTCTAAATAGCTTTCAGAGAAAAATCTTACCAGTACATCAGTGTAAAAGCTAAATCACCAATATGTCACATTTTTGGTCTTCCTTCCTTACCTACTCTGTCCATGACCAGTCAGCTCAGTCTGCAGGCCTTGCTGGAAATGGAAATTTCACACAGGAAAAACCCAGTATTGGTATTTCTCAAGGTGGTGACCCAAACAAAGTTACAAATCCAGTTCCCCACCCCAGGATATGTGCACCAGCAGATATTTCTCATGCCTTTGGCTCCAGAGAAATGTCTCTGCACTGTGGGTAATATTCCCATGCCCTCTGCATGATGTGCTTCCACAGTTTGGAACTTCCTCACCAATTTTTTGCCCCGTGAGTTCTCTGAGTCTGTGGAAGGAGGAGATGCTGCCATAGAAAACCACAAGAAGTGAACTGGGGGGCTCCACAAAACAGCCAACACACACTCTGTGAAAGCACACCTGTTTTCAGCTCATCAGTTTTCTTTTATCTCTCTGTAGGTTATCTGTCTGTAGGTTAAGGCATCATTGCTGATACCACTGAAATGGAAAATCAGTGATTAAACTGGTTCTGTGTTACAAACATCTCTGTGCCTCACCACAAATCCTTTATCATGTTAATGATGATGATGATGAAAAACCCACACGGGTAACAGCAAACAAAATGATCACCTTGCCTCCAACAAACACATCTTGGTCAAAGCTGCTTCTCTGCTCCATGTGCTCTGTGTGCTCTTTTTCCAGGTTTGCAGAAGAAGGTAAATCCCTCCATATATCTGTTCCAGATTCAATCGAAGCAGATCTTTTTTCTTCCTTCCCCACCATTTCTCATTTCATAGGTGAGTGGATCCTGATCTGGAATTCCTGAGCCCTTGCTCACTGTAGGACATTAGATGGGAGTGACAGGAAGCCCAGACAGGAGAGTAAGCAGGCCCACACCCTGATGGATACCAGAGCTGCCTCACTAACCAGCCTGATGGACCGAGAGGAGATTTTACAGGACATCTGACTCTGATGTCCCTGCTCACTTTAAAGGATACCTCAGTCTGATAACAGGGAGCTTTCCACCCAATCTGAAAAGGCTCTGCAGCAGGGTATCTACCAGGGCTTCATAGGATTGCCTCTTACTCCTTTGCAACAACCATTTGACTGTCACCACCCCAAACCTTCACCCACCAGAGCTTCATTTGAACCAGTGTGACAGACATGAGAGAACTCAGCACGAGGCATTGATAATCTGTGATTTGCAGTGCAGACCCACTGTAGGGCCCAGGAAGACTTTCAGGTTGGACAGCATGAACCTGCCTTTAGCCGATTACATCAGATAGGGCAAGAAAAGACACAGTCTGCAGCTCAGTGCCTGCAGCTGCACAGCAGACACTGCTCCTGCAGCTCCATCCTGATGCTGTCCAAGCATGTTGTTATCTTTTATTGTGGTTATCAAATAACACCTGCCACAGAGCAAGGCCCTGCTGAGCTGTGCTGGACAGAGCCAGAAACAAAAGACCATCCTGTCCCCACAGACCTTAATCCAAATACAATACCAGACGTGACAACTGCACACAAAGAAGCAATATTTGAAGATGTAATTTTGTATCCTGAAACGAATTTCATTATTTGGTGCACCTGAATGTTTACATTCAGTTGCTTGCCTTTCATTGTGTCTCATGCACATCCCAGCAGTATTTCAGAAGTTTCCTTCTGACATCACACAGGGTTTGTGGCTGTTTCCAAACCAGACTACAAGAGTCTATTAGCTGCACTTGTGGAAGTGTTCCACTGTTTATCTGATAGTGGAATTGTTTACTTGGCAGTGGAGAGCAGATTACTCAAACCAGAACATGAGACTAAAGCTCTCCACATACTCCAGGAGGAGTGTGCATGTCCTCATGCCAGGTGTATGTTGGAGTGAGGCCAGTTCTACCCAGATCTTAGGACAGAACTAGTATCTCACAATAGAAATGAGTTTTAAAATGCTGGCTTAGTGCTTGGGGGAAAAAAAAAAGAACAACAACAACAAAAAAAAAATCTTGACAGCACTAAAAGAAAAGGCTTTGCTCTATGAATTCTGGAGTTCAGTTGCTAATGTTTTAAAAACATCATTCTGTCTAGAGAGGGAGAGAAAGAATTAAAAGGTTATTAATTAAATATGCAACCTTCCAGGCAAAATGAATTTTCAATACCTTTAGAGCTGTTTGGGGAGAGTTTGTGATGCTGACCACAGCTGAGAGGTCATGAAAGACCATTTCTCCTCAGATCCCTGATGTGAAGGTGACACTGATGTGTAATGAAGCATTGAGTGGTCATTGTCATTGGTGCTGCACTTCAAGGCCACATTTTAACAGCGGATTTTTAAGAAAGGAAAATGCTTACAGAAATGGGAGCTGGCAGTGCCCATATGCTGCTGTCAGGGCTCCTGAGGGCTCCTGTCTCTCAGGCTGCAGCCCCCCTGTGTCAGCTGTCACTGAGTTAGTGCTTGACTCTGCCACGGGAAGCTCCATTTCCCAGCTCACTAATTTGTGATTGGCATTTCTTGCCTCAGATGCTCAGCTGGAGGTGGGAGCAGTGCTGGTGTTCTCCAGCCTGGGGATAAGCCGGAGCAGCACAGCCACCATGGCCTATCTGATGCACTCCTGCCGCTTTTCCCTGCAGGTATGTCACTGTCACAGTCCCCAGAGAAACACCCTCTGCTCTCCAGTGCTCTTTCTGAAGCCTCAGCACTGTAATAATAATACATTCTCTGTGATTTCGTGCACAATTTCCACCTGATAATGGAACTGATTATATGATTTGAGATTGCATCTTCTTTAGACCATTAAGGAGGTGGCTTACGTGTGATTTTGGATCTGTGAGTCCTTACTCTAGAACTTGTGATATTTTTGTTTTCCCTAATTAACTAAAGGGCTAGGAAAGGAAAGCTGTGGATACAGAACATGGGATTTCTCTCCTGGATTTGAGGAAAAGAGTGGAAGCTACGGCAGATAATTCTATCTCTTAATTCCATGGCATTAGAGAAGTTCACAACCCAGTGTTTACAGGGCTCTCATTTACCATTGACTTCAGCACTGACTTCTTTCAAAATCCATTTTTATTCCTCCAGAAGCAATCCTCTCTCATAGACACTCCTGTATAGAAATCTGGAATGGGATAATACTTGTCCAGGAGGGGTGTACAGGTCAGATGGCCAGTACAGGCCGTTCCATAGCTCTGAATAATGAAAGAAATTACTAAAGGATGGCTGGGAATGGCCTGGCTGTGGGCTCTCCCCTGGTGCCAGGCCTTTCTCCCTTTACATACAACACACAGGCACCATCTCCTGGTGCCTCCTCACATGGAGCAGGAGAGTTCCCATGGCAACTGACGAGCCTCTCCTTAAAAACCTCACCCGTGTTTGGAAAGTCCAGGAGCTTGAAGGGATTGATCCAAACTTCACTAAAGCTGGGTTTGTATCTGATAAGGTGATTGATTTTGTGCAAACATGTCCAATGTCAGAGGAAAGCTCTTTCCATGGCTGTGTGCCAGTGGGTAATTAGAGGCTGAGGGTGCCAGCAGGGCTCAGGGTTCAGTCCCTGCACTAACAGGGCTGTGATTGCTCCTGCAGGCTGGTAACAGCCACTCACTCACTGAATCACAGAATGTGCTTCCAATGGCAATGCAAAAGTCAAAGGCTGAGCCTTGCCATTCCTCTCAGTTGGCAGCAACAGGTTGGTCTCAGCATTTTACTAAATGCCAAAAAAAATAAGAGAAAATATTGACAGAGCAGTGCTTGCCCACTGCTGGCTGGGAAAAGCTTTCCTGAGGGATTACCCTGGCAGACAAGTTTGTTTCTTGCAGACAAAAGCAGTGCAACAGATTCCTGTGTGGTCCTCCAGCCAATCCAGGCAAAGATCTTTGAAAGCTTCCAAAAGGCAAAAACAAGGCAGAGTTGGGATGTGCAGCCCCTGATTCTATTAGTGAGCAATATGGGAGTGGATTGAGTCCAGGGGAACCAGAGACACCCACACTGTGGATCCAGAGAAGTAAATATTGGAATATCAGAGCCTGCAGAATCAGCAAGATTAGAAAAACAAACCAGTGGAACACTATCTGCTGACCTTTAGTCTCATTTCACTTAAGCAACCCTCCAAGTGCAAGGGGCGAGCTCTTTTATGAGCAGGAAGATGAGCACTGACAGGAAAACCCAGGGATGGAGCTGGAGTAGTGCTGGTGGATCTGCCCTGTGTGTGTCAGAGTTTCTAGGTGATTACTTGGAGTTAACAATTAATTAAGATAGCTGTAATTAATACACTGGGATAACTGCGAGGTCGTAACTGCTCTGCCACATCAGGTCACACCAATCCAAAAATGTGATAACCTTCATTGCTTTATAACCTTTACAGCTGATACTTCACTGCTTTGCTCATCATCTGTGGAAGGAACAGCATTTTAGGGTAGAAAATCCAGGATTGCATTGCTCCATCAGAGTAGAGTAACACTAAGCAGTGAAAGCAGCCTGAGCTGTGCTTGTATCCAGGAGAGCAGAGCATGAAGGGAACAGGCTTCTCTCAGGTTCACATCTGGATCCAGCCTGTCCCAGCTTTTGGTACCAAACTCTTCTCGACAGGTTCTTGCTGTCCAGCACGGGGAGCAAATACAAAGCCCTGTTGACTGAAGTATAGCTGCTTTGTGAAAATGCCACTTTCTGTTCAATTCCTAACACTTCTTTATTTTCCTTCTGTTTACAGAGAGCTTGGAAATACCTTCTGAAATGCAAAATGAACATGAGACCAAACCGTGGTTTTGTGGAACAGCTCTCAGCCTGGGAGACCCAAATCTATGGGTGGCCAGTCACAGACATCTCTGAACCAAAATACTGACACGGAACATCCCACGGGGATCCCACTTCCCTTCCCCCTTCTGAGGAGAAAGTTACTTGAACACTGTGTGAAAAAAGACTGGAATGTAATGGAAAAGCTTTCCTCTTTAGCTCCACGCCATTTTGGGTCAACATTTGGAGCCTCCTGGGGAACTCACCTGTGCTGGAGGAGGTGGCAGTTTGGGAATGCAAGTCCTGCAGGATGTGACCCGTTAGACACAGCTCTACCCTTTTGTAAACAAAGGGGGTTATAACCACAGCTGTGAGGCAGTCACTAGGGTTATCTCTGTAAAGGTCCATGCTATCCATGGTATGGAATAGTGAATTTAAAGTCTAACAGTGCCCACTTCCAGCCCGGAGAGGTGACAACAGAATTTCCCCGTTTCAGAAGTCCCCGTGCCCTGTGAGTGCCCTCTGAGCCTCTCACAGACTCGCTGTCTGGATCGTTGACAGGTCCACCCTTCCCATTTGCTGCCTTCTAATCCTACCACCGAACCTCTTGAGCACAGCTGGTAATTTTAAAGCCTCAGCGCTGTCACATGAAACCTAAACTAAGCACCCTCCTCTCTCTTACGCCACTCCGACTTCTGTTCTTTGACATCACAAAATAAAACACTCCCTGGCTTTGCAGCACTCCGTGTTGGGCATTCAGCGCCGGGTTTGGGTTTATAATGACGGCACGACGGGGCCGGGAACGCACCCCGAGCACCCACACGGCCCGGCACTCCGCGATTTGAGGGCATTTCTGGTTTTCCTGGCTCTGAAATAGGGGCCTCTGAATAAACGAGGCCCCGCCCCCGAGGCCCCGCCCAGGGGCGTGTCCGGAAGGGGGCGTGGCCCCGTCGCCGCGGGCCGGGCCGGGCCGGTCGCCGCCGCCATCGCCGCCATGGCCTGGGGCGCCTCGCTCGCCGAGTGCCTGCGCGAGTGGGAGGAGCTGCAGGACGGCTACCAGCGCATCCAGGTACCCCCGGCCCCGGGACAGCCCCGGCCGCGGCCCCGGGGAGCGCTCCGGCCGAGCGGGGCGCGCCGCGTTACCGGCACCGGGGCTGGGAGATGCCCCGCGGGTGCCCCGCAGCGTCCCCGGCGGGTCCCGCCCGGCTCTGGCCTCCGGAGCGCGGGTGCCTTCCCCCCGTGCCCAGCCTTGGCGTCCCGGCCCCGTGCTTTGGGGCAGAGCGGGGGTGCCGGGCCGGGCCGGGCGCGGGGCTCGCTGAGGGCGGGGTGCCCGGTCTGTGGGTGCCACAGCCCGCCCTGGACTGGCCTGGAGCCCTCACCCCTCCCGGGAGCGGCGGCGCCTGGCGCGGCACGGCCGGACGGGGGGCGCAGGTGCCGTTTCGCTCCTCAGGGCTCCCCTCGGCCCGGCTGGGACAGCCCAGCCCCGCGGGACACCCCCAGCCGGGCCGGGGGCTCCGGGACCCCGCACCGTGTCCCTGTCACCGCCGGGCCCCGCGCCGGGAGGGCGACTCGGTGTCAGAGGTGCTTCACCTGCTCCGTGTAATCCCCGGGGAGGAGCGGGCAGGGCTCGGCTCCGCAGGGTCACCCCAGGGGAAGGTTGGCCAACACCTCCCGCTGCCCCCGGGTCACTCGGCCCTTCCCGTTCCCTCCGTCCCGCCCGGGGGTGAAGCGGATGTTGTTGCGGACACGTCGCTGCCGTGCCCAGATCTGGGGCAAGGGAGGCTTTGAGAAACCTCCTCTTGCTCCATCGGGGTGGCGCGGATGTCGCGGGTCGCCCGCTCCGAGCCCCGAGTGCGGCACTGGGCTCCAGCCCTTCCCTCGGGCACCTCCCCCGGTGGGTCCTCGCCCGGCGGGGCTGGGGCTGGCACGGCCACAGCACTTGTCACAAACGCCACTTGCTCACGGTTAACTCCGGAGCCGGCAGGAGGGAATGTCCTCGGATAAATCAGGGACATAAATCACTGCCCTGGAGCCGGGACTGTGTGGGATCCGTTCCCTCCTTGCTCGTCACCAGAGGGAGAAGCTTTCCCTCCTCTGTTCTCGGTTTCACCTTTCCCCTTTGGGAGCAACTTTTAAGATCTGGTGATCAAGTGGTTGATAAGAGCTACAGAGGTTAAAACTTTTTTTGTGCCAAGGTCTAGTCCAAGGGTTGTTGTGAGCAGCGTGTAATTCCCTGCTGGAGGTGGTGTTCAGGCTGCTGTGGCCAAGGTGAGGCTGGTTTCCTGCTGACCTGGACAAGCAGCAGCATTGATCCAGCAGCTCTCCCCTTTCCCTACTAAATAGAGTGGAGAAATGCATCCAGCCTCACCCAGGTGTGGTTGGGTTACTGAGCGCTTGGCTGCAGCCCTGCAGGGAGTCCCTCCTCTTTGTTCAGCTCCCTGACAGGCTCCTGCCAGCCTCCCAGGGCTGCTCAGGTGGAGCCCCAAGGCCATGAGTTGGGGCTGGGAGACCTGGAGGCACCAAGGGCTGCTCATCCTGTCCCAGCACTCAAAGCCAGTGCTCTGAGTGGGCCACAGTTGTCCCCTGGCCCACACAGCATTTATGTCTTTACTATCTGCTGTGTGCAGTCATTCCTGAACACAGGAACATCCCATTGGGGTTGGGGATGGGCATCCCCATGGAAGCAGGGCTGGCTGCAGGCTGTCCCCAAACACACCTGGCCTTCTGCAGCCACCCCTTCCCTCACCCAACAGCTGCACAGGGGAAATTAAGGACATTTTTTCACAAAAGCATCATAGAGCATCGTAACAAAAGCATTATTTTAACAAAAAACATCACCCCCCAAGGATGGGGTTGGGCAGGCAGCTCTAATGCATGCTGGTCTCTCCTTCCCAGGACAACCACAAGCTGTACAAGCAGAAACTCGAGGAGCTGACCAAGCTGCAGGATGGGATCTCCAGCTCCATCGCCCGGCAGAAGAAGCGGCTGAAGGAGCTGTCACTGTCCCTCAAAAAGTGAGTCAGTGCTCTGTGACAGCACAGGAGGGGAGAGCAGCAAGGACAGGGCTGCTGAGCTCACCTCATGTCTCAAATGCAAACCTCTCTGCAGCCAAGTGCTGTGGCGAGGCTGATCTTCCCCAGCCCCCCTTCTCTCTGCCCTGATTTGTGCCCCGTTTGCAGTTCAGAGCTTGTGGGTACCATGAGCTGCTCCCCTCCTGCACAAAGCTCTCCCCATCCTTCCTAAGGCTGAGAGACCCATCTGGCCTCACCCTGCTCCCCTCTCTTGAGCAACATCACAGCCTGACAGAGGAGCTCACCCTGCAGATGGAGTTGTGGACTTGCCTCCCTGTCCTTGGGGTGTCCTTGCCCGAGTCAGTCACCTGTGGAGTGCCAGCACGTGCTGATCATGTTACAGAGGCTCTCCTGATGCCAGTGCCTGTGTTTGCTCCCCAGATGCAAAGCCCAGGCGACTCCCGCGCAGGAAACATCCATCCAAGAGACCCAGAGCCTGATTAAAGAGAGGCAGAATGTGTTCTTTGAGATGGAGGCCTATCTGCCAAAGAAGAATGGGTGAGGAGGCACCTCAGCATGGGTGGGGCACCAGGGCCACCCTCCACATCCCTGTGGCTGTGAAGCTGCAGGCACAGCTCCAGAGCTGTCACCCTGCAGTGTCACAGCTGTGCATGTTCCCCTGGGCATGAGCTGCCCCTCACTCCTCTGTCTGCTCATGGCCATCACCCACCTTTGGACAGTGGTTGTGCGTGAGGAAAAGCCCTGGTGAACACCCCAGTGCTTCCCCTGCCCATGGGATGGTATTCCAGAGGGTTTGTGCCTGGCAGCTCTGAGTGGAAGCACCTGGGGGCTCATCCCTGGCCCCACTGGTGGCACAAGAGGGGACAGGTCCACAGGCAGGTCCTTGTCCTAACGCTCTGCTCTCTCCCCAGGTTGTACCTGAGTCTGGTGCTCGGCAATGTGAACGTGACACTGCTCAGCAAACAGGCCAAGTACGGCCCCTCCTCACTGCACCTCTGATGTGCCTCACCTGGGGTCCCCTTGGCACCAGGAACAACAGCCCCTCCCAGGCAGACACGGGGCTGGCTTGGCTCGCCTGGTGTAGATTCCCTTCCTGAGCTGTTCTCTGCCTCATTTCCCAAGAATCAGCCAAATCCTTGGCTCCCCCTCATATTCCTGCCCCTGGGCTGGGATAGACCATTAGCTCTGACAAGTTAATGGGATCCTCCACCAAAGCCATGTCTATGTTTCCACTGTATTAAGAACTTCCAGTTCAGACAGTGGATAGTCCCCTCCTCTTCCCTTGGGGAAGCACCAAAAGTTGGTTTTGTCTCCTGAGAGCCTTTCCCTTGCCAGAGATGCCCAGCCAGGAGCCTCTCCACTCTCCTTTTGTTGCCCAATCCTCCCCTTGGAGACATGTGCAGATCCCAGGCTGCCTGTCTTCCCCACCAGGCTGGGGTGGTTTGAGGTGCTCAAACATGTCCCAGCTGTGGAAGCAGCCTGATGGATTCTGCTCTCAGAAATACCCCCAAGGCAAGGTTCTTCCCAAGTGTGCCCCAACAGAACATCACTTTTACCCAGCCAGATGGGGTGGGAGGACACAAATTTCCAGCAGCCCCCCTTGCTCCAAGCCTGTCCTTGTGCTTCCCTGCAGGTTTGCATATAAAGATGAGTATGAGAAGTTCAAGCTCTACCTCACCATCATCCTCCTCATTGTCTCCTTCTCCTGTCGGTTCCTCCTCAACTCCAGGTGAGTCTGTCTTGGTGCTGGGCAGAGCTCTCCTCATAGAGCCCCCTTGCCCTTCTCTCCCATCCTGGAATATTCAGAGGTGAACAGGAGATCCTGGTAAAGCATCTGGACACTGCCCTGGAGGTGGGGTGGCCTTTGTGGCCGCTGTGGCCATGGTGGGTGGTGGGGAGCAGGTCCCTTCCCTTGGGGGTGGGTGTCCCAGGGGCTGTCAGGGTGCCTGTGTCCCCATCCCGTGCCCTCACACCCTGCTCTGTGTGACCCAGGGTGACAGACGCCGTGTTTAACTTCCTCCTGGTGTGGTACTACTGCACCCTCACCATCCGCGAGAGCATCCTGATCAACAACGGCTCCAAGTGAGTGCCCTGGGCCTCCTCTGCAGGGGCCTGTCACAGGGGAGCAGCTCCCTCCTACTCAGGGTGTGTGTGTGGCAAACCCTGCTGGGAGCTGCAGGAGCGGGGCAGGAGGAACCTCCCCTGTGGAGGTGGTGAGGGAAGGTGGAGCTGGAAGGGCCCCAAGGCCCTGGGTCCTGCTCTGAGGAGCATTTCCCACCCAGCCCTGGGAGCTGTGGGGTGGCTGGGGCTGGGCTGCTGCACTCTCCAGAGTGCCTTTGGCTCTGGATTCATGCTCCAGATGTGACACTGCTTCTCTGTGTCTGCCCTCCAGGATCAAAGGCTGGTGGGTTTTCCATCACTACGTCTCCACCTTCCTCTCAGGTGTCATGCTGACGTGGTAAGTCTGTGTCCCCTGTCCCATGCCTGGGCTGTGGGCAGTTCTGGCCAAGGGCCCACAGGGGCTGTGGGACAGGCAGGGCTGGCTGTCCCCTCCCAGCCCCACGTCCCCCAGCCAGCACCGTGTCTCCACAGGCCAGATGGGCTCATGTACCAGATGTTCAGGAACCAGTTTCTCTCCTTCTCCATGTACCAGAGTAAGTGCTGCCACGTGTGCTGGGACAGGGGCTGACCCCCAGGTGCTGGGACTGTCTGCAGAGCTCTGCAGCAGGTGGAGACCTGGCTGCAGCTGCTCACAGCTCTCAGCTCACCTGGCAGTTCCCTTGGCCTCAGGTGGGATCCTTTATGGGATGATGCTGGGGCTGGAGGGTGATCCCTGGGCAGCTCCTGACAGCAGGCATGCTCTCCTTGCAGGCTTTGTGCAGTTCCTGCAGTATTACTACCAGAGCGGGTGCTTGTACCGGCTCCGGGCGCTGGGAGAGAGGCACAACATGGATCTGACTGTGGGTGAGTGGGATGGCCCCATCTGGTGGTCTCAGCCTGGTGCTCAACTCACTGGGAGCTGTGGGTTCTACTGAAGGAAATGGTGACACTTTGATTTGAGGTCACTTTTATCAGTGGCAGGAACAGTAAAAACTACAAGTCAAACCAAAGCTCCCAGAGCAGCATCACCCCAAAGGCTGATTGTCCCCCTCCTCCTGCTCTGCTGGGACCACCAGCCCACAGCTGGCTCCCTCAGGATGGGAGGTGGCAGTGGATGTGCTCCTGGGCATCCCAGATTTCCCCAGGAAGCTCCTTCAGACGTAAAACATCCCTCCAACACCCCAGGCGCTGTGGGCTGTCACCTCCCCTGATACTGAGGGCAGGAGCTGGGGGCCCGCTCCACTGGATCCCAGAGCCCTGGGATTGCTGGATTAGGAGTCCCTGCCATTGTCCCCCCTGCAAGTGCCCACAGTGAGGCTGGAATGGCAGCACCTCCTCAGCCTGGCATGGTGTGGGCACTGAGCCTCCTGTTCTCCACGGTTGGAGGAGCTATCCCCTGTCCACCAGCCCCTTCCAGGTCCTCACAGAAACTTCATCCTTTGCAGAGGGCTTCCAGTCCTGGATGTGGAGAGGCCTCACGTTCCTGCTTCCCTTCCTCTTCTTCGGGCAGGTGAGGCTGCCCCAGTCCTTGTAAGATGCCAGAGCCTCGGGTGGGAATGGGATGTGCCACATTCCCAGCTTGCCCTGGACATGGCACAGACCCCATAGGCTGCCACAGCCATGTGATATGGGATCTGTGGGGCAGGGAAATGCTTCCATCAAATGCTGAACCTTTCCCTCCAAAGTACCCACCACCTCCACAACTGGGGAAGTGAGATGGGGAGGAGCTGAGGTGGTTCTGCTGAGTGCTCAAGTGCAGAGGGGCTGCAGTGAGAACCCTTCCAAAGCCTTTGCAAAGCCTTTTTGAGCTCCAGCTTCGAGCTGCTGCTGCAAAGGATCGAGTCCATCCTCAGTCAGATGGTTGAGGCTGATGGCTAAAGGCTGGCCTGAGGCTTCCTCTTGGCCCTTGGGCTCCACTGCCCTGAAACAGGGGGGATGTCCCAGCTGGGGTCCTCTGGGAATGAGCCTTCCAGCCCTGAGCCTGGCTGGGGTTTCAGTGTGGGATTTATACCCAGAGGTAGCAGCTGGATGGGCTCCAGCCTGAGCCTCTGAAAGCAGCAGCTCCCTGACTCTCCTCTCTCCTGCAGTTCTGGCAGCTCTACAACGCCATCACCCTGTTCCGCATGATCCAGCACCCCGAGTGTAAGGAGTGGCAGGTAAGGAGGCTCCTGGGAATGCCCTGGGACGGGGAAGCCCCAGGCAGGTCCCTCCTGCTGACCCCACCCTCTCCTCCTACAGGTCCTCATGTGTGGCCTCCCCTTCTTCATCCTCTTCCTGGGCAATTTCTTCACCACGCTCCGTGTCGTCCACCAGAAGATTCAGAACAAGAACCAGGACACGAAGGAGAATTGAAGTGGGGCAGTGTGGGGGCCTGGACTGTTTCTCCCCACTGGCTCCATCCCCTATCCCCATCTCCTCAATTCCGTCCGGACTCTGGTGTCTCATCCTGTTCCTTGGAGGCCCCGGGTGTGGGACAGAGCTTAGAGCCTGCTCCTGGACAGTCCATGTGCTCACCATGGGGCTGGATCCATGCTGGAGTCACTCACCTGGAGTCAGGAGCACCCTGCACCTCCTGTCCTGGCTGCCTTGTACATCCAAACAGCAGGATGCTTGGGACAGCCACTCCCCTCCCTTTTACTGGGATGTTCTCTGGATATTGCTGCTGCTCCCCACTCCACTGGGACAGGGCAGTGTCCAGGGACTGCCTCACACAGCTCCTGGTGAGGGCAGAGGCCCTAGGTCAGCCTCGTCCAGGGGTGGATTCCAGGGGTGCCCCAGCTTCTCCTCACCTTCAATCCAGAGGGAAGGGGCAGCTGGGGCACGGGAGGGGTAGGAGCAGCAGGAGTCTGGTCCAGGCCTCACGCTGGAGCTGTGCAAGCAGCACCCTGGGCTGGCAGCTCCTGAGGCTGCATGTGTGAAAATAAAGGGAAGGAGCTGCCCCGGGTAACTGGGCCAGTCTGGGAACAGCTTCCACACTCTGCTCTGCAGCTTTGGTTCATCAGGAAAGTGGGTCCTGACATAACCTCCCTGAAAGGAGGGTGGAGGTGGGGGTCAATAGGACAATTGTCACAATAGGACAGAAGGAAACAGCCTCAGCTTTCACCAGGGGAGGTTTTGATCAGATATTAAGGAAAACGTCTCCACAAAAAAGGGTTGTCCAGCCCTGACAGAGGCTGCCCAGGGCAGTCGTGCAGTCACCATCCCTGCAGGGATTTGAAAGCCATGGAGATATGGCAGCTGGGGCCAGGGTTGAGTGGTGGGTTTGGCAGTTCTGGGTTAAGGGTTAGATTCAATCATTTGGAGGGGTTTTCCAGCCTAAATGAGCCCATGATTTTATGAAAAGTCATCTCCTTGTGCCCTTCCACAAGCCTGGGCAGCAGTGGGGGGCTCCTTCCCATGGCACCCCAGTCTGCACAGGCTGTGGCCACCCAAGGAGCCCAGCAGCACCTCAGTGTCCCTGGAGGTGGTACCCTGTACCAGCTGTACCACCACTGGGAGCTCTGGAAGAACCAAAGAGCAGGTTGGGCACAGCTGCACCCCAGTCCAGAGTCTCCCACTGTCATCCTCCTTCCCCTCCCACAGCCCAGCACTCAGGGTAGGGGCTGCCCCCAGCTCAGCCTAAACCCAGAGCTGCCACCACATCCCCAGATTTCCTCCCAGTTATCATCCATTGCTCCTCCTGCCTCCTTCTTCCCTCTGGTTGAGCAGAGAGAATTCAGGAAGCAAACTCCAGACACAGTATTTTTATTCCAAGGGCAAATGTATTTAAATAATTTACAATCATTGGACAGCCTGAAAGTCTGAGGGTTTTGTCTTTTTTTTTTTTTTTTCTTCCATGCTTAAATCACAAAGATGTTCAAAATAAAAACCGTATTTAAAAAAATGACCGTACACGGCCTGAGGGAAGGGCTGGGCTCAGGGGAGCTGCCGGGCCCCGGGGAGGACCTTTGGGCTGAGACCCCGCCTCCCAAACCGGGTGTATTCCAGAAGGAGAGGAGCTTCCCGCTGGTGCTGGAGCGAGGGCGGGCAGCGGGAATGGAGCAGGATACGCTGGTGGGGCCATGGGACAGTTCTGTGCCCAGAGCTGGGCAAACAGGGCTGGCAGGAGGGAGGCAAAGCCTCAATCCCAGCCCAAGCACAGCCTCTCCACTGCTCTGCTGTCCCTGCAGGCCAGGGTGGGCTCCAGCCCCAGGGATAAGGCAACACCTCATATTCAGAGAAGGACTCCCTGGCAGTGTCCATCCCTCCTGCCCCAGAGCAGCTGTGTCCCTGATGTCCCTGGCTTCAGGGAAACGCTGGTGCCATGGGGTGCACCCTGAGGTGCCGGTGACACTGCAGCTCCTGGACAGCAGCCTGAGCTACCCCCCTGCCTCTCTCAACCCTTTCCACCTCTTGGGTCCACAGCCTGCCCGAGGGGCTGCTGAGGCCCCAGGAAGGGTTGGGAGTGACACTGGGGTAGCTGTGGGATGGGGACAACAGCATCACCCACAGCAGCAGTGGGTGAGCAGGCAGTTTCCAGCTCCCCTGGCCCACTCCTGGAGACCTGTTCTCTCCCCAGCCCCGCCAGCCCCGCTCTTAGCTCCACACATCCAGGGAGTAGCGGCCCTTTGTCATCAGTTTCTTTACATAGTCCACAGCCTGGGGCTGGCTCATGTTCCCAAACTCGGAGACGATCTCGTAGAAGGTGTTCTGCACGTCCCGGGCCATGTTCCGGGCGTCGCTGCAAACGGGGAGTGGGAGTGAGACACCACAGCACAGCCACAGAGCCCTGTCACCTCCCACTCTGGACACAGAGGGTTTGCTCACCCCAGCCCCCTGCCCTCCCCTGAGCCAGGACAGTATAACCCTCCCAGGGCTTGTAATGCCCAGCTGAGGAAACTGAGTCACACTCCTTTTCCTGAGAATAGGAGCATTGCCCCCGAGTCCCCATCCTGCCCCCAGACCTACCCACACACATAGATGTGAGCCATTCCCTCGTTAACCAGCTTCCAGACGTTTTCCTTGTTCTTCTTCAGTAAATGCTGGACATAAACCTGGGAGGAAACAAGGTGGGAGTGAGGAGAGAGGAGCAGAGCCCCCACACCACAGACCTTTGAGAGGGAGGGAAGGCAAGGCTGTGCTCATGGCTTTGGGAGACAGGAGAAGTGCTGGGTGCTCCTTCCTGCCATGGGAGTGATGGTGGGCAGCAGAACAGGGGGACAGGGTGGTACCTTCTCAGCCTGGTCCCTGGAGAAGGCCACGTTGAGCTGGGTGAGGACTCCCTCCTTCTGGAAGCGGGCCAGCTCCTCCCGGTACAGGTAGTCCTCGTGCTCATGGCGGCAGCCATAGTAAAGCACTGTCTCACCCACCTCTTTGCCTGCAGGGTCACACAGCCCCCATCAGCTGGGCCCTGCCAGCCCCCAGCCCTGTCCCCTCCCAACCTCCCCTTGTCCTGACACCCCCAGCAGGCCCCAGCCCTGTGCTCTCCCCCACTCTGGGCTTGCAGAGCTGTATGATGGCTTCTGGTTGTAAGAGGAAGCTCAGGACTGACTCCCAGAAGTGGCCACAAGCTTTAGAATCGAGTCTGAGTGACCTGACTGGTTATTTGGAGGTGTGGTGGTGGCAGAGATCAGAGAATTGCCCCGTGTCTGTCCACCCCCAAACATCCTCTGTGGCCAAGAGAAGGACCAAGCATCCTCCTGTAGACAAAACCACTCAGCTCTGTGTTCACCCTGCCCTACCACTCTGCTTTGGGCTGGGCCCACCAGCAACAGGACCAGCAAAGCTGCACCCTGGAGGCACCAACTGTCCCCACAGAGTCCTGCAGCAGATCCAGTCCCTGGGGGAGCCCCTGGGCACCCACCTTGCTGCTTCAGCCAAGCCCGCTCCTGGATGAAGCCGATGAAGGGGGCGATGCCCGTGCCTGGCCCGATCATGATCACGGGCGTGCTGGGCTTGAAGGGCAGCCGGAACTGCGACTTCCGCACGTACATGGGCACCAGGGAGCTGCTCCCGTTCTGATCAGGAACCTTGTTCTTCAGCCAGTTGGTGGCCACCCCTTTGTTCAGCCGGCCCGTCTTGGTCTCATACTCCACCGTCACGGCACAGATGTGGATGGAGTTGGGATGAACCTGCAGGGAATTGATGCTGGAACCAGGCAGAAAAGGAGCCCCAGCAACCCCACACTGCTTCCTTGGGCTCAGGAATGGGGAGAAGTTTAACCTCATGTTAACATTGGGACAGCTACTCCTCCCTGTGCACTCCTCACAGGGCTTCTGTCTTGTCCTCAATTCATCACAAGATCATTGAGCTTCCCTGGAGGCTGCCAAGAGTGACTTTTGACCAGCCCCTAAAATGTCACCTTTCCAGGCAAACAAGCAAAGAGGAGCATAGCTCCAGAGAGTGTGGGGGTATCAGGACACACCTGGCTGCAGTGTGGGGCTCTCCACAGATGCTGTGGGAAACTGGGATAACTCCATGCATAGATCACTAAATCTGCCCCTCTCATAGCAAATGTCACCGGGAGAAGCTCCCCATGTCCAGCTCCACAGCCACACTCCCTGCTAGAAGCACACCCACCTTGGAGGAGGAGGCAATGGAGTAGTAGCGGGCCTGCAGGCGGGGCAGGAGCTCGCACAGGTGGTCGATGGGGGGGCGCAGGGAGGGCATGTCCTGCAGGATGGCCAGGATGTTCCTGCGGGCCTCCACCACCCAGCTGAGGTACAGTGCCTGCAGGCAAGGAGAGCACAGCCATCACAACCTCCCCACACAAATACCCCCTCAGCTCTCTGGGTGCATTTTGGGGATCCCCCAGCCCCCAGCTGGGAAGGGAAGGGCAGTGATCCCACCTTGCCCTCAGCAGCAGAAGAGGCCATTTTCCGGAGGCGCTCCTGCTCGCCGCTGTCGGTGGCGTACTGGGCCAGCTCGTAGAGGACGTTGGTGCGGGGAGGGTTGGTGATGTCCAGGTAGTAGGTCAGGGCTGTCCTGTATGATGTGGGGCAGGGGAAGGGATGCTTCTTGTTGGATTCCTCTGGAGAAGCAGGAGAGAAAGAAAAATGAAAAACCATCCACGTCATGCTGTTGTGTTATGAGGTTTTGTGCCGGCCGCTACACACGGGTGAGGGCTGGAGACAGAGCAGAGTGGGCTTCAGGGAGGAGAGAGCAGCCTGTGGGTCAGAGCCCCAGCTCCACACTGAATCACCTCCCTCTCCAGGCAGCTCCATCTCCCAGCAGCCCATTTCGTGTTTCACAGATGCTGCCTGACAGTTTAGCAGCAAAAAATACACCCTGTGTTCCCCAAGGAGCTCCCTGCCCTGAGATGTGAATTCACAGCCCAGCAAACCTTTCCCAGGCTAAGCATGGGACTGCTCTCCATGGATAATTTGACCTCAGGCTCCATCAGATCTGGACTCAAAAGTGTCCTTAGGCTGTGTCAGCTATGCACAGCTGTGCCAGCAGTCAAGGCTGGAGCCATTCTGCTCAACCTTGAGAGGTCCATAAGGGACAGGAATGACAGTGTGAGGCTGGACGGCACTGGACACTGTACAGGGGGCCACCGGCTCCAGAAATGCATTAAATCCACTTCCTCTCTAGAAACCAGGAGCTCTCTCAGGCTTCTGGGCCAGCACATCTGCTGCCTCAGGTCTGGCTGTGCTGCTCCAGCAGTGTGATGGGCAGCAGCTGCCACCTCCCTCCTGCCAGAGGCTGGCTCTGCTGGGAATGCTACTCAGAAGAGCTCTTTGGATCAGCACAAGTGCTCCCTGCTGGCAGTTCAGTCCCCAAGCCTGTGCCTCCTCCCAGGACCGAGTAAGAACATCTCACATGCTCAGGGCTCTGAGGAGCTCTGGGGCTGCTGAAGGATGCTCTGGTGGGCTGATGCTCCATATTTAGGAGTGTGCTGTTACATAATTTGTTGTTGAATGAGCTCACTAAGCACATTTCACAAGTGACCCACTTCAGCTGATCTCAGCAAGCAGGCTCTGAGCCCCTGCTAAAATAGCACAACACTGACAGGGGCTGTGGGACACCTGGAGATGCTCCATGGGATCTGAGGGTGAAGGACAGAGGCCACAGCTGGAGAACTGGAGACCCTCAGGGGTCATCCACACTCACCATCCAAGTTGTTTAGGGACATGACAGTGTCCAGGTCCGTGCCCAGGATCTCACCAATCTGGTTCACCAGGGAGGAGTCGTTGGCTGGGTACACAGCCACGTGGTCCCCGGACTCATACCTGGCACAGAGCAGGAGGAGAGCACATGGAACACCTGTACCACTGCTTCACCACCCCCAGCAGCTCAGCCAGAACACAAGGGGGCTGCTGCAAGAGGCAGCAGGACAACACTGAGGTCTGATGCACAGGACCTGCATCACCAGGATCCACAGAGCCAGCAGTGACAGTGACATTCTGGGATAATGGTTTCCCAAGCTTTTTACAAGAGATCTCCCAGGTAACAGCAGCTTTGCCAGAGTTCCAGCAGGGAGAGGTCAATTTCCCAATAGAACAGAGCAAAGCTCCTCAAAACCTCTGCAGCTGTTATGTTAAGCCACCTGGATTCATGACTTCCTAACAATTTAAGGAATTTAAGCCAGTGAGAGGGTTTTGAGAACAGAGTGTTATTCCTCCTATACTTGTACACCTAAATCAGGCAAATACAGGCAAGAGCAATTCTCAGCTCTCCCTTCTCTCACAGCTCAGCTGCCCTCTCATTTATTGAGTGACTCCTGGACAATTCTTGCCACTGGGACTGCTCAAGTAGGTCAGGGATGTGGGATGGGATGGACCCAAAGCACTGCATGAGCTGGGAGCAAGTGCTGGCAGAGGGTACCTGGCACAGAGGCCCAAAGGGGCAGTGATAAGGAGTAAGGCCCCCTTCTGAAATGCTGGATGAGGCTGGTGCCACACCCTTGCTCTTTGCTCCTGACAAAACAGAGAAGCAGTCTCTAGTTCTCCCAGGGAAGTACCTGATTTTGGAATTGGAGATATCCAGCTCCAGGTGCATCAAGTGCCGCTCTCCACCCTCGTTCAGCTTGCGGTTCTCCGTCACCTGGGCTAGGAAGGGATTCTTGGCATCAAATGGGCTGGAAGAAAGACAAGGGTGTTCTGGGATACCCTCCTGCAGGCTCATGGAGCTCCTTGTATCCAGGCATGTTCCCTCTGACTCCAGAACAGGCTCCCATGATTTGGTTCCTGCTCCAAAGCACGCTGCACCACAGCAGAAACCAAATTATGATCCTGCTGCTCTCCACACTGGCACAGAAAATAGATCATGATCCTGCTGCTCCCCACACTGGCACAGAAAACAGATGTTTTTCCTTCTCAGCACAGCCCAGCAGTCAACAGCTTCTGTCCCATTAAGGACACATGGCACAGAAGTGGATTGGAGGAATTATCACATTTCAAAGAAATGTTTCAGGCTGGAATTAATGTTTAAAGCTCATCTCCCCACAGCAATACTGCCAGCAGCCATCAAGCATTGGCCATTGCAGGTAAAGAAAGGCTCAGGACAGATGCTGTGGATATACCAGCCAAACAGCACATGACCACAGCTATCTCCTCACCACAAATGATTCATTATTTGGAGAATCTCAGAGTCCCAGTGGAGATCTGAGCCCATTTCTCTTGGGCAGAGACCTGCTGGGCTGCAGGAATGGCACTGCCTGCACAGCAGGTGCTGTCAGAAACATCAAGGAGCCACCAGCCAAGACCTGCCCCACGTACACCCTGCCCAGGGGGTTTGGCACTCACGGCTTCTGGTTCTCGTAGCTCTTGAGTCGGCCCATCTCCCCCGTGTACACTTTGTTCATGTTCACATCTGTGTGCACCACCAGCTCGTACTGCCGGATGCTAGAGGGGGAAAGGGGAGAGGAAAGAGAAACAAGTCAGACTGGAACCCACAGGGAACAGCTGGAACCATCACCCCCTTTGCTGGATTTGCTGCAGCTCAAAAAAAAATGCAAATTCCACCCCTTTGCCCCCCTTGAGACATGAGGGACATTTTTTTTGCAGAAAGCCCAAAAGCAAGGGGAACCCTCAGCCTCCATGAAGCCTCATAACCAGCACAGCCAGCCCCAAAGGAAACCAAACCAAACCCATCTCCTCACTCAGAACAGAAATCCAGAGCTGGGCTCAGACTCACACCAGGACAGGCTCAGGCCAAACAGCACCACACCCTGCTATACTCCACTTGTACCCTCCTTGAGTCTGGAAGGGGAGGCAGTACAGAGGAAAGGGAACAGCAGCCCAGGGTTGATGGCACAGCCACCAGTCAGAGGTGGTCAGTCTCTGCCACCCAAGAGGAGTTGCTCCCAAACACACCTGGACTCTTCTCCTGTAGCCTCCACTCCAAAGTGTTCACACACTGCTGGCCAGAACTGCTCTCTCCAGGTGATGAAGTCCTCTTCCAGGCTAGCCAGGGCAGAAGAGAGAGTCAATAACCCAGCCCCATTCCCAGAGCAGCCACCTGAGATCCCTATGGTCCTCCTCCCATCACTGTGGGAAAAGGCATTTGCCTTAGACCCAGGCACCTTTGGTACCTCCAGAGGCCCACAGATCACCAGGAAAGCATCTGCACAGCACTGAGTGGGAACTGTTGCTACACCAGACAGTCCTCCCTTCCCCAGGTCTGCCAAGGAAGGCTTTGTTAGTTAGGCTCAGTCTTTAAAAAACTCAGCTCCCTGCTGTCCACCCCTGGCACAAGGAGACCTTCCTAAAAGGTCATGATTCCACTTATTTTTCCAGGCTCAGAGCCCTCCACACAGGGCATATCCCTCCCATAAGGCCCTGCAGACCTTAGAGGTGGAGCCACAGATTGATGTAATGTCCCAAGGTGCTCAGGTGAACACAGGGAGATTAAAAAAAAAAAAATTCTCATTGAGTTGGAAAATTGCTTCCTCTCACCACAAAACACCTCCCAAGGAGATTAACCTGCCTCCTTCACTGAGATGGATGAGTTTATCCACACAGGCTGCAGCAGGGCAAAGGCAGAGGAGTACCCATGTGCGTTTAAAGCTGATGTGGGATTTCCCAGACACAGGATCCCTTAGGACACTCCCTGTGCACAGGGAGCTG
This sequence comes from Zosterops lateralis, assembly GCF_965231275.1. Lineage (NCBI taxonomy): Eukaryota > Metazoa > Chordata > Aves > Passeriformes > Zosteropidae > Zosterops > Zosterops lateralis. The sequence continues at coordinate 6,283,366 of NC_139779.1, read as the reverse complement.
ATTGTGGGAGACACAGCAGACACAGACACTCAAAAAACATGTCAACCCCAACAACAAGCCCTGTGGAGTTTATTTCTGTCTTGGTAGTGCCAAGGTCCATTTTACGACGCTTTCAGCCAGCTCTGACCAGCCCCTCAGCCCAAGGCACTCACTTGCCATCATCATCTCCCAGCCCCAGCTCAAAGATACGCTGGGCTCCGAGTTCCTCCAGTCTCTTGTCCACGTACTTCCCCATGGCATTGAAGTGCTCATAAGTCTTGTTCCCCAGCCCAAAGACCTGGAAGGGAACACTCATGAGCACAGAGAAGCAGGAGGTGGACTTTCCCCATCCATTTGGCATCCTCTGGGCTGGTATCACCCCACAAAGGATGTAGAAGAAAGAGAGTGAGACCTCTCCCAGCTCCCCCATCAGTTCCCCAGTAAGAATCTACTGCTGGAGAGTGTGTGGTTAGGAGCCATCAGCACCTCCCTTGAGCCTGGATGCACTTCCAGGAGCTCCTGCACCTCTCTTTGTGAGACCAGTAAGAACCTGGACTGCCTGGAGACCCATTGCTGGCCTTTGCCTCCCACAAACCACACAGTATACAATTTGCTCACTGCTTCACACAGAGCAGCCTCACAACTCCTCCACCAGTGGATTTTATTCTCATTTGCAATATTATGCTGCCTAACAAACTTGGCCAGAGTTTTGGTGAGGTGGTTGTTTCTCAGCCAGTTATTCAGCTCAGCACGGGAAGGGAGCTACACACTCCTCCAAGTGATTTAATTTGTGGGAGAAGATCTGGCCCCAGGCTGCTCAATTAGCTTCTGAAGAGCAGCAGCAGCCTGTAGCTCATTTACAGACTTGTATTCAGTGCCTACAAGGCTGTTTGGGGCTGTTCATACCAGGAAACCCTCGTGATTTAGGGAGTGGAGAGAGAACTCTGACATTTGCATTTAAAGCCTCCAGATGTACATTTGCAAGTGTCCACAAAGCCTGGGGCAGGAAGACAGCAGGGACCTCATCCTAGACAAGGTGTACAAAGTATAGACATCGTGTTGGGCCTCTCCCCAAGCCAATTTGGAGAGCTCTTGGCCTTCCTGCCCAAATACAACACAAAAATTGGAACGGGGCCACTTACTGCAAAGCGGAGACCCGACAGGTCAGCATCAGCCTCCTGCAGCCAGTCGTAGAAATCCTGGGCATTATCTGTGGGATCCCCCTCTCCATAGGTGGCCATGCAGAACACAGCCAAGGACTTGTCAATCTCAGAGAGGCGACTCAGGTCCGACTGCAAGCAGAGGAAAGAAGGAATCTTCAAGGATCCCACACTGCGGCTGTTGGGCAATTCCTATTCCCACAGTGTACGTGTGTGAACAGCACCACACGTTTACAGAAGGGTTGGGAAAGGCCAAATCCACACAAAATGGCAGGAAAAATAAAGGCAGCCACCCTCACTGGACTGCAAGTCAGTATTTCTACCCCACCAGAAAAGCAATGGGATTTTCCATGCAAGGCTTTAAGGGATCAGGAGAATGCAGAATGGCAAGGACCAAGCCCTCAGCCCTCTTAGGCTGATCTTTTCTCCCCTAAATGACACAACTGTCCCTTGGCCAGGGTCATTGGATTGTTTTAGGGGGAACTAAAAAGTTGTTTCTATCCCAAGGCTGCTCAGGGCTAAATTACCAGGTCATACTCCTCTGGATCTGCTGCCATGCCCCGGAGGCCATAGCGATGGGCATCTTTGGAGAGGCGATTGGCAAACTCCTCTGCTGTGCCCGTCTGGGAACCATAGAAAACCACAATATTTCGGCCCTGGGGAAAAAGAAAAACCCCTTTTAAATGGTGATTAGTCATTTGGCAAATGCATGGATGAAGCACAGACAAAGGAAATGCCTGAGATCAGGAATCCTGGACTGCAAACCAGGAGTCTGCGCCTGTGCAGGACTCCAAGGGTTTGGCAGAAAACTCAAGGCTGAGCTGTTAATGAGAACATGACTCTTGCTACTCTCAGAGGGGAGACTCAGGTCAGACTAAAACCCAAAGTAAAGAATAAACCTTCCAGATTTATTCTTAACTCTGAGGCTGCAGCGTGACTCCTGGAAACAGGGAACACCCTGGATGAGAATGCAGAACTTGCCAAAGGCTCTGGGTAAGTGCCTAAGCACCAGAGCTCCTGCTCTGCTGCAAGCCAGCTACTTTGAAATAAAATGGAAAATGCATCCAGCTTTTCTTTCTTCCTCTGCTTCCTCCTGTGTCCGGACCAGCAGAGTCAAAAGCTGACAGTTCTGTGTACAACAATTCCCATTCCTCAGCCAGCCAGTTTGGGAACCAATCACACAGATAAACAACTGCCAGCCAATGACTTTTAAGTCTCTGCCATTTCCCTCCTGACTTTGATCTCATATTACATTATTTTTTTCCACCGAATTTTCACTTTAATTTCTTCTCCAAGAACAACTCTCAGGCACAGACTAAAAGAGCTATTCCTGGCTGCTCACACAGCCTTCCTCTGGATGCTCTCTGCAGCAGGCATATGTCTGCATCCAAACCAGTTCCTCCTGCTGACAGTTTCCAGAGGAAACTGAGATGGCCATGAGTTCCCCCACCTCCCCAGCACCCCTTGGAAGCAGAACTAGCAGCTTACCGTCTTCTTCATCTTCTCAATGAAGCTGCTGTCTCTCGCTGGAGCTACTCTGAAAGACAGGAAGAACCTCTTTTCAGATGAGCACGTTCATTTTTGAGGTCAGGAATAAGCAAGTGGGGGGAAAGTGGCACCCAGATCTCAGGAAAGCTGCCCAAAAGTGTGTGAATCCCCAGTGACCACTGTTATCTATCCTGTCCCAGGGATGGCCACTGCACAACCACAGGGCTTCTGCACACAACCATGGAGCACTTGGAGCAGAGGAGAAAAGCTGAGCCCCTGCCTAACCCTCATCAGTGAATCCTTCCACAGGAAAAGCCCAGGCACTCAGCCCTGCCCACCAGGAAACCTTTATCAACTGCTCTGAGAGGTTTCACAGCTGAGCAGGTTAAAGGATCTCAGAGGAGCAGGTCTCCAGATAAGTCTCAGGGGCCAAGCCATGGTTTGAAAGAAAGGAATGAAGAACTCCCTGCTTCCTACACCACTGTGGGCAGGCAGGATCAGTCCTAAGCCATGCTCCCCATGCCACATCCCCCAAACCTGAAGTCAAACAGGGCTAAAAATCGGCTGTTTCAACCTCAAAACAGCATGCCAGACATGAGTCCCAGAGCTGGAGAACCCTGTGGAGCAGCACATGCAGCTGATCAGACCCACAGAGCTCCCAGAAAGGCAACTACTGCCAGCCAAGGTCCTGTGGAGCTCGTTCTATGCTGGGTTCCCATCCCCAGGATGGATCTCCTGTACAGAACATTTGCATTATTGTATGGACATGGCTTTCCCAAGCTTGGAATGGAGACAAATCCCAGCAGAGCCAGAAACATGGAGGTGGGGATTCACATGGTTGTGGCTGCCCTGTCAGGGAGGGAGACAGAAGAGCTTTGCTATCATTAGCACATCTTTGGATTTTCAGTGTCATGGAGTGAAAACAGCCCAGCCCTGGGGACCCTGGGAGCCTCATAAGCAGAGGTGACCATAGCTACAGTCAGATAGGTGCTGGGAGCTTTTCAGAGCAGGCAAGGACAGGAGCTCCCTTGCTGTCCTCCCCACCAAAACTTCGGTAGCAGGGAAGATGAATGTGGGACCCATTCCCATTCCACAGTGGAAGAATGCAAGGCCGGGTCTCCTGTGGGAAGAGAGAAGCCTCCAGGCAAAAAAAAACAAATGGTTTTGGCTCCAGCCCATGTGAGAATGTGAAGAGCTTGCTAACAGTTTCCTCAACTCTGTAGCCCAGAGGGAGGGATCCTCTGGGTGGATGTGCCGAGGCATTTGTGGAGAGCACGCACACGCAGAACAGCAGGGTGGGGGACATTCATAAAACATCCCTTCGAGCACCCCTTGATACCCAAAGGGATCAAGGAGCTCCCTAACTGGGCCCGACAGCTCTGAGCACCACCAGTCTCATACAAAAGACAAAGCACACACAAAGGACAAGCAAAGCCGACCCTAAAAAGCTCCCCAAGGCAGCCTTGCTCCCAGGAGAGCTGCCTCACATCCCTGCTTGGCTCTCTCAGCAGTTAACAGTCTCCCCATGTTGTCATTTGTCCCCTGTTGGGAACCGGGATAGCACAAATACCTCAAGGGAGCAGCCCCAGCCCTGCCCATGCTGCAGCCAGAACAGGGGCTCAGGAGAGCTCTCAAGGCACAGCTCTCACTTAGTTTTTGGCTCCTTGGTGAACTTCTTTAATTCCTGCCCTCTGCAAACGAGATCCAATTAAAACAACTGTTGGGTTAACTACTAAACAAAATACTTTTAAAGGAGGAGAAGAAGAAAAGTTTTTAGATCCTTTCAGCAAGCTCCCTTTGGAAGAGAAAAGGGAGCAGCACATGGAGCTCGTCTGTTTTCAAAGGAGGCAACCCTGCACTGAAGTGAGTGCTGGAGAACAGGCTGTGGCTCAGATACAGAAGAAATAATGAGCCTGGCTTTGGAAAAAAAGGCTACACAACTCCCTGAAATTGCTTCATCAGGGTGGCCTGAAAATCTGAGCAGCGAAAACACACAGGCACCAAAGGCAGAAACTACACTCATTTGCACTGCTCTGCCAGGAAAACTTGGAAAAGAAAGTTTGTCCTCAGCAAGGACTGCTCTTACAGCTTACACAGCTCAGGGTAGCAGTTACCAGCACCAGAAGAAGCGTTGGGTGGAAGGAAGGGGATTAACCCCATTGTCAGAGTGAGTCTGTAGCTTGTACAGCTCTCCCACCCTTGGTGAGAGCCCACAGCACAAACAACTCCCTGAGCTCTCTGTCACTTTGGTTCCAGGAGAAAGAAAGGACAGGAGAGGAAGCTCTCAACAGCTCAGTAACAACAGCAAAGTCTGTCTCAGCGGAACACCTCTCCCTCAGAAAGCTCCTGTTCCCGTGGCTTTCCTGCTGAAAGCACAGATACATCCAGAAGTGACAACGCAGCCTGGATGCTGCACAGAAACCGAGCACCAACAGCAGGGTCTCCTCCGGAGCAGCCAGCTTCCAAGCAGAGCCTTTCCCCTTCCTTCTCCTCCTTTTGCAGAGGGAGGAGGCACCCACTCCACCCAGCTTTGGAGCCGGAAGGATCCCGCCAGCCCATCGGGCAGAGTAACTCACCTGGCCACGGCGGGCTCTTCCTGCGGGGCCGAGTACACACAGCCCATGGCAGGGCAGGGAGGAGGCAGACAAAGAGTCCAGGGCAGCTGTGTGTCTGCAAAGGGAGCTGTGGGGGGACGGATCTAACTTAGCTCTGGAGCCACAGGCACACAGGCCTTTCCATTCTGCTCCTCCTGGGTGTTAAAACTGAGCGTCAGCCTTTTGTTGAGGAGAAGAGAGCCGGCACAAAAGGTCCCGGCACGGGTCATAGCAGGAGTGGTCCCGTCCACTCCAATCCTCCTGGTGGGGCTTTGGAAGTTACTGAGTGGATCTGCGCAGTCCTGAGAAACTGCAACATCTGGCAGCAGTGGCAGAAAGGAATTAGGAGTGGAGAATGAAACCTCCCAGGATCCTCCGCAGCACACGTCCCTCTCCCATCCGCATGGAGCAGGGGACGGGACACAAAACCCTCCCCCAGCCTCGTTCCCTTGGAAACTGTTTATATCACAGCTGCTTTTATATATATTCTTTTATTTAAATAAAAAAAAAAAGGAAAAAAGCTTGATGCTGTAGCTGAATTAAACGATTCCAGACACTGCGTGAGCAACGCTTCGGGTAACTATGGCAGTGCCATTACGGAGGCAGCTCAAAGGAGTTTGTTTTCCTCAGGATCCTATTAAATTAAATTAGAGATGGTCTCTCTCACACACACACAGGCAGAGCAGAGAGCTAATCAGGCTGACTTGGAGCAATTCCTGCCACAGGAAGCCCTACAAGTACCAGGGAATGGATTTCTGCATAGCTGCAGAACAGAGATAAGCCAGTTTCTATCCCAAACAATGTTAGAGAGGGGGGAGAAGGGAGAGGGTGATACTCAGCATACCAATGGCTGTCCTACCTGCATCTCCCCAGGATGATTGTCTGCAGAGTGGAGACAGGAGAAGGGAAAGAAATCTGTGATTGAGAAACTTGCAGAGGAGGAGCAGCCAAAGAACAAAACTAAATTCCTGTGTTCCCCAGCAATGGCCCTGCGAGGAAGCGTGGTGGCTGTGGCTGCGTGGTGATCCAGAGCTGCTCTCCCTAATGACATCTGCAGAGCAGGCTGCAGGGAGGGCTGCTCTGGTGGTTTTAATTAAGTCTGAAAATGGTCAAAACACAAGCAATGCTCAGTCAGTGGGATCCCAGCCTGGCCCACACACACGTTACACATCACAGGTACGGGACACCTCATTTGCAGGAAACCACTGCATGTGCTGGGTTCTATCCCTTCTGTGGGCACTTTGGGCAAGAAAGCAGCTCCACTTGGCTTAAGGGTGAAAATCAGCAGCCTGATCCCTCTCTGAGCTGTGGCTGAACCTGGAGATGCACTGCTGGTGCAAGATCATGATCCCAGGCCATGCAAAGAGAACCCAGTCCAGCTGCCATCCAGGACGGGGCATCTCAACCACGTATCTGCTCCTCCACAATCAAGGGCAGTAACAACAGTGGCATTTCCTTTGCAGTCCCTGCTGAGCTGACATGGTTTTATGAAAGTGTGCTGCTCTCAAAAACCCCAGAAGGGCACTGAGGTGCTGGATGCTGTGTTTAGGTCAGAGATTCTGCTAGCACTCTTCAGCATTGCAACAAATCGTTAAAGTAGCAGCCACTGTGATGTGTCTGAATTGTTATTCAGCACTTTCATCCTCCAGTATTCTGAGGCTGAAGTTGGGGGGCCAAAGTGACACAACAGAAACCATCACCCAATGCCATCAGATAAAACAATTCAGGGCACTTTGGCAGAGCTGCAGAGAACGAGCTGAGGAAATGTAACCCCTCTAAAGGTCAAGGCTCTCCTCTCCAGCCAGAGACAGCCCCACTGAAGCCTCTCTGCCTTCATGGGTCTGGGACAGCTTCCCTGCCTGCCCAGGGGCCCACCAGCCAGCCACAGGCAGAGGCTGACAGTGTGATCCTGATTTGCTTGTTCATCAGAAAGGAAACTCCACCCCAGATTCAAGGATTACAGGAGGGAAGGAAACCCAAGGCTGACCAAGCTTGTTTTCCTATTCATTTTTCTCCCAGTTCCAGGAGTCTCATAAAAAACCCACTGCAAAAGCTGCAGGAAGTCATTGTCTCTGTCCTGAAGGATGGATGTGCCACCAGCCACAGCCTTGGCTTTTAGGGTCACACTGCCCTTGGATCAGCTTGATACAATGACCACAGCAAGGCTGCAGCAGGGTACAAGGAAAAACCACTTCACAGTCTCCTCTTACTCTGCACTTGCCTGGCTGACACTTTTCTGAATGCAGTTGTGTCAGACAACTTGCAGAACAACCTCACTTCTCTGGTTATCAGCAACAGGAGGTGCTGCTGTTCCACATCTCCTACCAGGAGCAGTTGCTCCCTCCCATCACTGCTCAGAGAGACAGAGAAGGCAGCACAGACCCCACAGAGGAAACAAACTGCCTGTGAGGCAGCTCAGTGCCAGGACCTGCAGCCAGGCTGGGATGGAAGCCCAAGTACTGAGGCCCTGCAGCAGAACAAGGTGATAACACACAACCAGAAGTCAAAGCTTCTCTGCAAGGTCACCACAGCCTCTGGAAGAGCTGCACATGATGGGCTGTAGGTGGAATCAGTCACAAGGACAGGGAGCAAGGGAGCCCAGGCTGTGCCATGCCAGGATCCAATTTCAGATGGGTAGTGTCCTTTCCCCAGCCAGCCCAGCTCTCACTGCAGCACAGCCATTCTTACACTCTCCAAAGGTGACCACGTGCACTGACACACACAGCCCTGGCTGGCAGGCACAGGAGGGAAAGCTTCCCAACAATCCAAGAGAACACATTCCCAAGGTAAAGCTGGGCGGGCACAGGCAGCTAGGCTGCTGCCAGCCATGTGTGTACACCCATCTGTACAAGGTACCGCAGCCAGGGACACTGCTGTCCTTTAAAACCCTGCCAGCCAGAAAATGTACATTCCAACCTCCTGCAACGCCAGAAACAAAGAATGAGCTAAAAGGTCCAGCAGAAAACTGATATTAAGTTTGGAATGTGACTGAAACGAGGAACAAAATGCACCCAGATCTCCACCTGCATGGCTCGTTCCTGGTACCAAGCCTTTTGCAGAAGACAAGGTGGAACAAAGCATTTCCTCTCCAAATCCAGTCTCCCACTGCTGTGGTAGCCTGGCATCAAAAGCCAATCAAGTTTTACAGAAGCTGCCAAGTGGGTCATCCCAGGAACTATCTCCCAGCTCCCCAAGACTATTCCTTTCCTTCATAGCTAAGGGTAGATAAAATCTCCAATAGGAAATCTGTTTAGGAGCATGTCCACCTTTCTCCAGATCTACCTAAGTGTGACTTTTATCAGAAAACACCGAGAATAAAATCCTTAAGAGTTCTGAAGTACAGCCAGAGGCTTTCCTGCCTTGCTTGGGAAAGGCCAGTTCCCACTTTGGGCCACACGGTGGGGCAAGGCAGAACTGCAGCCCGGCTCTTCCACCGGGATTTCTGCATTGTGAGCAGAGCACGCAGCAGCTGAGGGCAGAGAAACGCCCCCTCTCCGACCTCCCACAATCCAGCTAAGCCTCCTAGAACCCACCACAAGCAAGAGAGAAAAGCTCCACCGGTGCCACGAAGCCTCAGAGTTGCTACTTACACTGACTGCATTTTGGGGAGGTCGGGCACTTCCTCCTTTTTCTTGCGGAAGAAGAACCAATAGGTAAAAAGTCCAGTGATGAGGGAGATGAGGAACACGTCCATCATGCTGAAGAGAGAGTCCTGCTGTGCAGTGCTGTCAGCAGCAGAGATGGTTGGGTCCATGCTGGAGTCCCCCATGGCAGTCAGAGGCACTGTGAGCAAGGAAAAACAATGAGCACCAGCAGCCACATGGGACAGCATTAAAGGACATCCAGAAAATGTTTTTTGCTTTGTACTTAGTCTTAGGAGCACAAGGCTGCCCAACATGTCTTTGGAGAGAAGCCTTGCATCACAACTCTGCAAGGTTCTTCTGTGCCCCAAGGTATCCCATCAAGCTTTTCCCTTCCTGTTGGATCCATGCTGATCCATCTGAAGTATTTGTGTTACTGGGAGATGACCCCACTCTCCCAGTCACCCCACAGATCTGGGGCTTTCTCCCTCCTTCCCACAAGGTGACAGGATGCCCTGGCCCCACTGCTGTGCTGGCAGACCACAGAGCAGGACTGTGACTCAACTCCCATGAGCATCCCCACAACAGGTTGTTACAACACAAATTAGGAATACTTCTGATTTACACTCCACTGCAGATTGGATTTACTACTCATCTCTTCCTGGGCCTTTGACTTCCCAGTCCCTTCCATGATCTCCCCCAGTTTAACTTCAGTCTCCTTGAATTGCTCCTTTCCACTTACCAAGGCAGAGTTTAGGTGATTTGGGCCTCGCCCACAACCATATCCAGAGTCTGTGATAGCACAAGGGTCAACACCCAGTCCTCAAATACCCACGCAGCCCTATGGCCCTTGTCCTTCCCCTGGGAGCCACCCATCCCTCCCTCCCTCCCTCCCACTGCTGTGCCAAAGCTCTGAACTCCTCTGACCCTAATCCAGATGGCAAGATTATCTTCCCTACATGCAAGGACACACTCTGTCCAAGTAAACAGATAATTAACTCAAAACTTCCAATCAAAACTTGATTTGGAAGGGCAAAGTGACTTTCTCCTTGTACTTGGGCATCCTGCCAACCCAGGAGATCATGGACATTAGAACTTGCACCCAGAAAAGTGCCTCATAGCCATGGTGGTGCTGCAGGAGGGAAAAGATATGTGCCATGGCTGAGAAATAAAAGTGACTGAGGTTGAAGGTTGTGCTAATACATTCAGAAACTGGAAAGAAAAGGGGAGGTGATGCTTAGGGAACATTAATGAGAGAGACCAGGTACAACCTTCAGCAAAGATCAACCTCTTGTTGTTACCCTCAGGAGGGAAGTGCAGCTCCAGACAACCCTGTGACACAGGGCATCAGCTATAAAAACCACCCCGTAGAGCAGAGGGAGAAGTCCACAGCCACATGGGAGTAACCCTGAGTGGGTACTCTGGCAACTCAATCAGTGCTCAACCCCACAAGAAGTTTTATTTGGTGGAGAACTTGGCAAGTAACTGCATTACAAAGGGCACTAAAACACCACTGCAAAGCTTCCTTTAGGTTTCCACAGAAGACATCAAGGCAGGCTGTTGGAAGAAAAACAAGTGATGTGACTGCAGACAAGAAAATTGCACATTCCTCTCCATCAGACAGGTCACTCTGTCCCTCCTCCTTGCAAACAGGCTTTTCATGGCTGGATCTTGGAGCCAAGCAAGAGCTGGATGTTACCTCAGTACAACTGTAGACTAAACTAACTGTTAGTTAAAGTCTCCACAACTGGGGCTTAGTTGCCAAAAAGGCACAGCTCCCAGGAGGATCCCTCTCCTCCTCCTTATCTGGTTCCAGTAAATTACCAAGGAGTTGGTCTGGCAACCAGCACCAGGGGAATATGCTGGTGGGGGAAAAATGTTGCTGGTTTATTGCTTTTATTCATGATTAAAGCTCAGAAATTTTAATTACAAGCTCTTCTCCTGTTCCCCTCGGCCACCCAACCTATAAGAATTTCAGTCAATCTCAACCAAAACCTGCCAGGCGACCCTTCATTTCACAGAGTTTTGGGGTTTTGGTTCTTGCCATCTCACCCATCACTTGAATTGCTCATTACACCTCATGGCAGAGAAGCCCTGAGGGCCAGTGGTCCATCATTCCTAGGGAGCCTCAACTGCTGCCTGTGCACAGCACAGCCCAACTCTGCAAAGAGATGGAGGAATCAGTGCCCAGACACAGGCAGGAGTGAATATCTCCAACTCTGCAAGGTGGGTTGGTTTTATCAGTAGCAGTTTCATTGCCCAAATTACACAAGAGTGGACAATTCCCCTCATACAGGGCAGTGATGGCCATGTCAGTATAATTATCCTCAGAACAGCCTGTCTTTCACTCACTTTCCCTGAAAATCCCAAGGCACATAAGGCAATGACAAACCTTTTCTTAGAGGAAGCCATGGATAAAAACAAGGCTGATGGAGATCACACTGAGCTGGTTTGGGGAAGGAGCTGCAGCTCTTTCCCTTCTGAGCACCAAACCCAGCAGCAGCTGGGCCCTGGGAAAGGCTCCTTGCACAGAGGACAGCAGACTCCCTTGTCACCAACAGCACTGGGAGGAGAGTTCCAAACCAGACACACCTGTGGTGAGCAGCACCCAACCCACAGCAATTCCCAGCTCCAGAGAGCTCAGACATGGATATTCATGAGCTGTCCTGGGTGAGCAAAGAATGAAGGCAAAAATGATGAGCCTGTTCTCTCCCCAGCCAGGTGAGGGCTTTGTCTCCAGCCAAAATTCATCACTGTGCTCAAAGCAGCAGAGCTTCAGCCCCCAGAGCAGAGGAGTTTGGCTTTCTCAAGCCCCTAGAGGTGGTCTGCTCTCCCAAGCAGTGCTGTCTTGGAGAGAGGCATCCTCAGGGAGGCAGCTCCCAGGAATGCTGCCTGGGAGGATGTGGGGGTGGAACCTGTGCTATCTCCTTGCCTTGACCACGCTGCAGCTCTCCAGGGCTTCAAAGGGAACCCTGCAGCTGCAGCCAGGCCACCCACTCACTGCCCACAGCCAGGGAAGGGAACATTCCAGGAGGTTCATGGAGCAGAGCCTAGTTTGCTCTCCTCTCTTCATTCATAATCTCCACAGCACAAAATTTCTACACTGACCTCTAACCCTAGGAGGAAACATGGTCATGGCCTAGTGACGGAACAAGGCACAAGAGCTGCTTCAATTTGGATGCTGGGCACCCTCTGGTCCTGGACATTTGGTTATTCAAGCCTTATATTCCAGCTACAGATTCTTCTTTTTGTTTCCCCTTCACCACTCCTCCCCTCAGGAAAAGGTTTGCTTAGATATAGCAAGAGAAAGGTAAAGGATGTGAAATTTGGTCTCATTTCTCTTTTTTAAAGGATTGTTATTACTCAAGAACTGTTGAACTCACTTCACTCAGCACAGGAAGATTATTCCTCAATTTATCTCAGTCTCACCTAGCTGGCTGTAACAATTATTTTCCAGAAGTTCACAGTAACTAATTTTCAAATACATGTCCTTTATTAACTTCCAGTGAAAAGAAACATGACTCTTACTTGAAATTTAGCTCTCCTGGGAATCCTGCAATCTCTAGAAGGACCTTGGTAGAATCAAACTAGGTTTTTAAGAGGAAAAGGAAATTTATGATGCAGAACTAAAACTTTCCCTGACAACAGTTTCAAGGGTGGTCATTTTATCCACAATGTTTATTATATCTTCAATCAAGGTAAGACAAGATGTCCATATCCCTGGGGCTTTTTTTTAATGGTGGCTCCAGTTCCTGGATCCCTGTTTGTGCACACAGCAAAGCCATCAGTCTCAGCAAGATCTGTGTGAGAATTTACATCACACAGAAAAGTCACAACATTTTGAAAGACTGCAATCAAGCAATGCTGTGTTTTAGCACAGCTTTCCAGCCCCTGAATGTGAGAATCTGCTTGATACATGGCAGCTCACAATAATTCAAATCATCAGGGACCTTCTCTGCACATCTCCATGCTAGCAAACAGATGTACCTCATCCTCATATTAAATGAAATGTATTCCTCATTCTCATGCACACCTTGGAAAAAAAAAAGGACTGGAAGCACTCTGTGCCAGGCATCCTCAAATTCCCCATACAGACTAAATGTGCTGTAAGGTCACAGGGTTAAAAATACTTATATATATACAGAAACAGTATTACAACAAACAAGGCAGGAGTGATGAAGGCCAAGTGCTCAGCAACCTAAACAGATTTATTCTCTTTCCTTGCATCAGGAGATGGTGCATCAGATGCCCCTAAAAGCACCCTGGGACACAGCACCACAATCACAAAATGTGGCTGGGAGGTTTCCCCTTCTGGAAGTCACATTGTGGTACCTCTTAGTGACCAAAAGCTTCCGAAACTAAACTAGCAATGTGGGCAGGAAGTTGTCTCTCTTGAGACTGAAGTAGCCTTTTCTTTTTAAATGTAATATCTGTGATGAGTTTCAAGTACCTCAGTTGGACTTCCCAGTCCCAGACCAGGACTGCAGCCTGTGACTCTTGCCCCAAAAATGAGTGATCAAGTTCCGTGCTTGACTCTGCCCTGTGCCACCATCAGCACACCCTGATCTGCAGTGTCAGCCTTGCTGAGAGGGAAAGGAGAAGGAAAACTGCTGAGCAAGCACAGCCCAGGGCTGCTCACTGCTCCCACCTCTGATAATCAATCCCCAGCACCAGCCGTAGCACCAAGGAGCTCCTGATTCCAGCCCAACACATCAGAGAGGGATCTCCACAATCTCCACACACCCTGCAGACACTGCCTGTCCTGGCACACAGGCTGCACACCCAGAGCTGCCCCTGAGCTATCAAAACACCCAGAGTTTTCCCAAACATCAGCACCCTTTGGACACCTGCAGATAAGCACAGGAGCTGCAGGTGGAACCTCTGTTCTGCAGCGTGGGCAGAAAAGGAATTGGCAGTGATGGAGTCAGAGAGGAATTGGGTGACAGATGTGCAGTGCCACCAGTCACTCTCTGCCTGACACTGGCACCAGTGCCAGGCTCCATTCAAAGGGAGCTCAGCAGGGTGCAGGCAGAGAAGCCGTCCCAGCCCACAGCAAGGTCCAGGCTGTCTCAGCTGAACACCAGCAGGGACAGCAGGTAGTGATTTGGAGCCAAACCACCTCTGCTCAATGAAATCTCCTCATTTCTCTCATCATGGTTCCAACTCGAGCTCTGGAGCACCCATTTCCTTTCCACCAGCCCACCCAACCCATCCAGCAACACTTACCAAAGGACTGCTTCCCAGGTTCTCATAAACAGGAGTCCATGCAAGTCTAACAGCAAATATAACAGCAACACACACTTAAAAAGCTCCTTCAGACCAACCTTCTCCAGTTCAGACTCCCAGTGGAAGCCCTGCACAGCTGCACAGGGCAGGGGACAAGGGGGCACTGCTGGTAGAGACAACACTCGTGCTCCCTGCAGCCACGTGACAATGGCCCCCATGTCCCTGACTCAGCACAGGAGCAGAGAGGAAGTGCAGCTGTCACGATTTCCAGTGTTGGCAGCTCTGCGTGGCTGGGGATGTCACCATTGCCACCAGATCTGCCAGATCCCTCTTTCTAACCAGAAAAAAAAAAATTCCCAAAAATTAAAAAAAAAATCCCAAAGCAGGGGCAGGTGTGTGTGCCCAGACTTCCCACCTCATCTGCCCCAGGGATTGCCCCTTCCGTCATGCCGACCATGGCACAACACAGATTAGGGGTACGATCAGTCTTGAGAAGAAGCCTTTAAAAAGCCCAGTTTTAAATCAGATACCAATTTTTTCCCACCAGCATCATGGCGCAGCCCCAAAATTCAACCTCAGAACAGACACACAAACGATATGCAACCAAACCAAGTGAAAACTCCGATTCTTTGTACAGCACTGACCTGCAGCCTGAGCTTTAGATACAATGGCAAAACAGGAAGATTGTAAATAGAAATTAAACAACTGAAACATCTGGGAGGAAAAAAGAAAACCACTGGACAGCCCTCTCACAGGTCTGAAAAGTTTGTGGAGAGCTAACAGAGATGGCAGCACCAAATGGAAGCTGCAATGAGATCCCATCACTCCTCACAGCAGCAGCAGTGCTGGAGAAGGAAGAGATTTGCCCACAAACAGGAATGCAGTCTTGTGACTAGCCAAGGGCTTTCTTCTTTCACCCACTAATGCCATCAGGGTGGTTACTGAAAGCTGTGAGGAAGAGGAGCCCCACAGACACAAGCCCAGGAGGAAGGAGGAGAGGCAGCAGCAGCAGAGAGAGCAGGGCTGTGGTGGAGGTGACATTCCTGCCCAGGCTGCTGTGCCTGGTCTCCTCTGAGCCCCACTGCAGCCAAGACTTCCTGCATGTTAGTGTGTGACACTAGGCCAGCAGACCCTCGGGGCAAAAACAGATCTTCTCTTATTCCTCTTAGAAATGCAACCAATAGACTAAGAAATTCTGTTTACATCAGCCCGTGCCAGCCTTAAATAAGCTCTTTTTACTTTCCTTTTTAGTAAAAGGAGACCTGGCAGGAAAAGTTGGCCTTTCCAAAACAAAAGCAGTTCACGGAAGCAGGCGCTCAGATCCAGGTTATTTAACAATTGCCTTGGATCAGCCTTTTCCCCACAGCTCTGCCACAGGGAGATTGCATTTCCCACCAACAAGAGGATGCTGATCTGGCCAAGACAAGTGGCCCTGTCTGGCCTGGTCTGCACAGGCTCCCTGCTTTGGGTGGGAATCATCACACAGGTGATTCCCTGGGCTGGTGGAGAAGGAAGGCACAGTGAGAAACCTCACAGCTTTCCTTGCCCCTTCAGCCTCTGTTGGACCACATCTCCTGGTGTGAAGGATTGCTACACTTAGAGCTTCCTTATCATTTTCTTTCCACATTTTTCCCTCAGTTTCCCATTAACCAGCTCAATGAAGAAGGATAGAAAGTAGCAAAGCCTCACACAAAACCAGGGAAGTGGTTCTGCACACTTCCACCAGCTCAGAAAGCCCAATCCAAACTGAGACTTGGCTGCAGCAGCACATCAAGCAGGGAAAGGAACACAAAAACTGTTGGGTTTTTTTCTGTGAAATGAAAGTTACTCTCAATGTGAAAGGTCTCTTCTACCCAGACCCTGACACATCGGCTCAGACATCAGCAAAACTTCTATTTTAAGCACAGGACAGACACAGAGTGTGCATCAGTCAGTCTGGATCTTGAAATACTGCATATTTGAGCTTCCACTGTGTCACACTTGCACGTTTTCTGGCTCCTGGGTCTTATTCAAGGACAGCAGAGCAGCTGCAAAAGCAAGGAAGAGAGCAAGAACTGTTTTACTGAGGCAGAAAGGAAATCTATGCTCTGGGTATGCTCAGGTGGGGCTGTACAGTCACTGAACCGAAGGATTTAAGGCATTATCCAACACAAAAATGAATTCAAACTTGCCAAGCTGCCCCAAAGCAAGCTAGAATTACTGAACTTGCATAGTCCCTTTCACCAGATCAAAGCCTGTCTCTGAGCCTTTAAACATGGGGGATCTCCCCAGCTTAGGCACTTGGACACCTTCCTTTATGGATTAATGTGAGCCAGCACAGAAAAACAGGAGTTCAGGGTTACAAGATAAACAAAACCTGAGAATGGCAGGTAACTGACCCCCCTGTGAACCAACACTGCTCTCCAGTCTCCCCTCCCAGTGAGGGACAAATCCAGAGCACCACACTTCAGGAATTGTTTGGAAGAGGAACAGGGGTCCAACCAGCACCAATATTCAGGAGCAGGGAAAAGTCTGCAGGAGTTTTAAACCACTCCATGGGCACCTCTCAGGCAAACAATTGCCCAGAGGGCTGCAAAACCTCAGGAATAACCCATCCAGGCATGGACTTTGCATGGCTCAAGTCCTGCTGAAGATGTTTTTCTGAGATCAACAGGGAAAATTACATCTTTTCAGCAGCCTCTTCTGTGAGGGCTGTACCCTTGCTGCCACAAGCTGGAAGTTCCTCTCCTCCCCACAGGCTTTTTGTGGGCCCTGTGCCTGAGTTTGTGGAGGGTTGGTGTGACAGGCTGTGGCTTTGCCTTCAGCCAACACTGGGAAAGGGGCCCAATGGATGGGGTCAGTAGCCAGAGACTTTGACTTCTTCCACCAGGAAAAGTTTGAACCGCAAAACTCTCCAATGCTGGTCTCTTTTGAGAGGTTTCCTTTGAAACCAACAGCTGAAAGAGCACCAGAGGGACAGGGTTAAACAGATCTTGCAAAGTTTTCAGAATTCTCAAGGCTTTTGATGGGAACAGCGTGTTTTGGGGATTTGTTTATTTCAAGAGAACCCAGCACTGTTTGTAAGGAGCCAGGATATTTTATATTTATAAGTTCAGTTTCCTTTCAGAATGCAAGAGCTTTTCAAATATTACAAGCCCATCTCCTACATTGCTGTAGGGGATGGAAGTGTCACTGCATGATCCTTGCATCTCTTGGAAACTCAGCAGCAGAGCTGTCCTGCTCTGGCTGCCCTATCAGGAGAGTGTGCAATCACCCTCCCTGCCTGCCATGGGTCAGCAATCTGACCTGGACTTCACCTTTTTGAAATTATTTGGGAAACACGACTTCCCAGCCCAGCCCCTTGCAATCACACATGGCCACAACAGACTTCAGAAGATCAATTCCATGCCCAACACATGACACAGGCCACAAGACATCAGCCAGCTCGGGGGTCACAGGCTGAAAGGCTGGTCCCAAGCTGCAAAACCCACAGCTCTCCAACTCCCCAGCACAATCAACACAAAGAGAAGACACTTGACACAGGGAGTTTTTTGTTCCTTCGTAACAGGAGCTGCTCCTCTTACAACCAGCAGTTATGCATTGAGTCCTGTTACACAACCAGGACTTGCACAATCCTTGCAGACATTTTATCAACCTACTCCTCCAAAGCTTGGAGTTAGAGAGGAGATGCAGCAACGACCCATGAAAGAGAGTCAATTGATGTGTTTCACAAACAACCATGCAGTGAGATCCAGTGTACTTGCCAGCACTACCAACTCCCCAGGCTGGTTGCTAAACCTTCCCAGCAGACTTCCCATGCATTGCCAGAGCCAGATGTTACCCAGGAGAAAAATACAACCCCATTTCTATGTCCAAACCTCGCCATCTCCTGCTTCACACAGCAAGAAAGGCACGTAAATAAAACAGTACCTCCATTCCATGCCATGGAGGCATGGATGTGGCTGATTACTAAGCAAAAATACTACAATAATCTGCCACCTTGGGTCAAACTCAGCCACTCTTTGGACTTGTGGCCCTCCAGAAACCACCAGAGATGGCTTCTGGTCTCCCTGGATTCCATGGTTGACAGTAGCACGTAATTAATTTTAAATGTTCACTGGGAGATAAACAGCAAGAGATAACAGCCTGTAATTATTTATTCTGACCTATGAAATTTCAAAGCCTATAAAAAAGACAATCCTGGCAGAAGTGCACCTGTCACTGCAGGGCTGGTGACTCACTCTCCACATCAGCATGCACAAAGTAATCTCATCACTGGGATCAAACGATCACGTTGGGAAAGCAAATTATGCAAGTTCTACGAATTGTGTTTTTAGAGGCAGGAGAGTCGACGTCATGAAACAGAACAAAGTTCAGTGGCCACAGAGGTAACTGCAGGTGATTTTCTTTTATACCAGGGGAGGAGATGGCAGAAGCACAGACCTGAACAGGGAAGCCTTTTCACCAATCCTTCAGAAGTGAGCAAACACAAACTGCTGTATCACAACAGGGAAAGACCAAACGGGATTTCAGTCAGACAGTTCCACACTTTGCTTTTGCTGCAGGTAAAGAAACCACCACTCCCAACACCCACTGCCAGCCATCCTCCCCAAACACAGCTGCACCCAGAGATGCTCCACAACCTGTGACACTCAAAAGAAAGGGGTTACCTTGCACCTATGGGTCTGCAAACAAGAGCTGGTGGGGCCTGTGAGCTCCAGCACGGAGGGTGGTGAGCAGCAGGGAAACAGTTTCAAGGGGTTGTGGTTGTATGGCTCTGTCGAACTCCTCCAGCTGCTCTACAAGAAACAAAATAGAAGTTGCAGAAGGCACAAACCCAGAAATTACTGACTGAACAGGAGGCAACTGTGAAGTGTTGACAAGCAAGAGGCTCTTCCCTGTCACAATTAGAGCAGGACTAATAAACAGAGAGTTAAGACAGATTTGTGACACTACGCCCTCCTTCCTGCCCACTCTGCACCTCACCTTCCAAGGCTTTCACACTTGAAGGTTAAAAGCAAGCACTCAACTGGAGTTTCTTCCTGTGGTTCTGTATCCTCCCAGCTCCATGTTTTGCAAATACAGTTCTCATGCACCCTCCTATCCTATTTGCAGAACTAAGACACACTCCATGCCCTGCACACCTTGCTTCAGTGCTGTCAACCAGCCCAAGAAAAACCTGTACTGAGACAATGCTGGGTCTTCCAGGAAGGGCCTGGCTCAGCAGCCCTCCTAGACAAAACACTGATTTCCTCATTTGCAGCAGATTAATCAGAGAGCTGCTTTGAGAGTGTGCAACAGCTCCTGGGGATTTCTCAGAGAATTACAGAAATATTGGAAGAAAGCCCATTCCCCTATATCTAGCAAAAGGGATGCGTGCATCACTGCACCTCACTAAGCAAAAAAAAAATTAAAACTATGAAACCCCACAGCTGCTCATGACAGCCCACACAAAGTGTGGAGGTCTGTTGTGGAGGGGATGTCCCCACCAACGCTATCACTGATTCACTTCCACAACTCAGAAACAGACCTGACTCTCTTCCTTGCACTTTTCCAGCTTCTCAGCCAGATATATGTTTCTACTTTTTAACAACAGCTATAAAAGCACAAACCCGTTTCACTTTTCCAGACTCATATCAGAAAGCCTCAGTGATCCCTTTTCTCTGTACACATTCCACTAAGCATTCCCATTTCCTTTCACACTCCAAAAGCTAACCCAAGGTCTAAGCACTGGCAGAACAAAGCACACTCCAAGCCGTACCAGCAGTGCTTATTCCTGCAATTAAGACAACTCCCCAGGAACCAATTCCACGCTGATGACTAACTCCCAACACAATCACCCAGGTACCTTCACCCCCTCCAGCCTCAATATTCCCAAAACTAGGGGGTTCCCATTATTTCCTTTGACAAGCACACTCCCTAAGTGAGTAATTTCACTCTTCCAAGAAACTCCATCAGAGAAAAATCAGGAGCAAACAGCCTTCCCACACCCTAGCATTTTATAAAGCGAAATAGATGGAGCAACAGCGAAACAGCCCAGCCTGCAGCAAAGGTATCAATTAAACGCTGGGAATAACGTTCTGCAGGGAAGTGCCAGAAAATTAAGCTTGTTAAAGGCTTTTAACCAGCAACAGCCTGGGATGGGGTAAGTCTGAGCAAGCCTTCAGTGCAGTGGAAGCAAGGCAGGGCAGGGCAGGCATCATCCCAGTCCCAGAGTGCCCACCCTGCCAGGGGCGCTGGTCAGTCCCCCAGCCCACAGGGTGACAGGTGGGATAGGGGTACCCCCCAAATAACAGGGGGGCACTCATGCCATGCCTTGGTCACCAGTCTTCCCAGTAGCAGGGTGCTCAGCAACACCAGACATTCCCAAAAAAGACAGGCTCTGGTCATGAATTCCTCCTACCAGAAACAGGGGACCAGTCACATCAGACTCCCCAGATAACAGGGAGCTCTGGTCATCCCGGTCCCCCCCAAATAACAATCACAGCACACTCCCCAGATCACAGGGGTCATCCCAGTCCTCCCCATCCCCTACAAGAAGAAGGATCTCTAAACATCTCAACAAGCCTCAGTAACGGGATGCCCGCTCACCCCACAGCTCCCAGTGAACAGGGGGCTCTGCTCGTCCCAGTCCCTCCCCCAAAAGAGATCCATTCACATCAACCTTCCCGCCAATAACAGCGGGGCCGCTCACAGCAGCACGCCCACACAGGGGACCCCAGTCATCCCAGTAACAGCCAGCCAGTCACACCAGTCTCCCCAACATAACAAGAGCCCCCATCCCATACCAACCCCACCAGGGGATGCTGGACCGCCCCTCCCCAGCACAGAAGATCCCGGCAGCGGAGCTCAGCCCCCCCCCCCCCCCCTCAGCCCCAGAGGCCCCCCCCCCCGTCCCGCTACATGTCCCCGGTGTCCCCGGTCCCCTCACCCACCGCCGGCCCGGCCCGTCTGGCGCTGGCGGCTCCCGCGGCCCCGGCGCGGCCGGCACGTACAGCGGACCGCACCACCCGGCCACACACGCGGGGGAACACGCTCCGCCCTCGCCGCCCGCCAATAGGCGGCGAGCGCGCCAGCCCGTGGAGATCCCCCCTCTGCGGCGGCGCATGGTACAGCCCCAGGAGGGGAGTCTTAAAGGGACAGGAGCGCCCGGGAGGGGCCGCGGTACAGTGGGGGGTCAGGGGTGAGTCAGAATTGGGGCGGGGGGACAAAGGTGGGGTCAGGGTGAACAAGAACAGGGTCCAGAGGGCACAGTGCGTGCAAGCAGGGGTCAGTGTGGGGGGCAGGGTTGGGGTCAGCATAGTAGTTTGGGGGTGAGTATGGGGACGAGAGTTGGGGTCATTGTGGGGTCAGAGTTGGGGTGACAGTGGGAGCAGGGCTTGGGTCACTGTGGAGTCACGTTTGGGGTCATGGGCTGAGCCAGGACCCGCAGACCCAGGAGTCCTGTCTGCGGCCACTCCTGGGTGCACATGGTGCTGCTGTGGGACTGCCAGTTCCCCCAAGGTCATTGCCCAGGCCAGGGCCCCGTGGGGGGTCAAGGGGACCCCACGGTGGAGGCTGGCACCCTGTCACTGCCACCCTCCGTGGGTGCCGGGGGCTGCTCCACCCGGGGCAAGCACATGCTCCTGATTTAACCACAGCCCAGATGATCCGGATGTTTTAGGGTGGTCTTTCCTTCTCTGCCACACCGGGAAGTTGCACAAGCAGCTCTGGAAGCATCCCCCGCAGTCCCAGTGGAAGATTTCGCAACCCAGACCTCCAGAGCCCGGGTCCCACAGGGACCGCTGCTCTTCTCTCTGTTGGTTTTTTTGGGGAGGGAACCCGGGTTACAATTCCGCTGTTTCCAGCTTGGCCAAAGCCAGAGGCACAGCTTGCCCTGACCCCACTGAGCAGCCCCACGCCTCTGTGGGGTCACCCCGGGCTGAGTCCCCTCCCTTTGCCTGCTGGGCACATCCAAAGTCACCGTCCTGACGCTATCGCTGTGTTGACGCTCGCTCCTGAGTCAATAAAACACTCGGGGAAGGTACAGAGTTCGAGCTGGGCCTGGCAGGGGCCAGAGGGGCCAGAAGAGGTGTGAGGGAGGGGCACAGACCCAAAGAACACCCTGTTTCCTGACAGCATTTGAGCAGAGGGTTGAGGGGTGTGAAGTTATCTGAGTACTGGTGCTGCTCGCATCAGTTTTGGGATTGACCCCATGGAAGCTCCCTGGGGTCCAGACTGCTCTGTGACTGTGCCCTGTGGGGTGAATGGACAGGTTAAAGATTAAAGATCCCAGTGGTCCTGAGGACGGAGGAGGTCTATGGCTGGGGTCATCCCATCAGGTACCCTGAAAAGGGACAGGTATTATGGCACAGCCTGTCCCCACAGGAAAGGGGTTGGGGTCTCATCACACCCAATCCAATCCCCAGGGGGAAACAGCAGAGTCCTGCAGCCCACAGAGACCTGTTTGTCTACCTATTTCTCCTACTTCTCCAGCTCTCCTCTGTTCCCAGCACAGTCTGAGGCTGAACTTTTGGACACAGAACCCTCACAGTGCCAGCAAACACGGGACAGCCACGGAGGTGGCATTTGGCACTGTCCTGGCCCTGGCAGAGGGAACCTGGCCCCCAGTCAGGATGTCTGCATGGGTGTGCTTGGCCAAAAATTAATGACAGGAAAGCAAAGAAACACAGACCCATTTTCAATCCAGCATCAATGTCTGCTGCCAGGCCTCTCCACTTTGTGGGTCCCCTCTCACTCCTGGATGGGGCAGCAATGCAGGTCCAAGTCAGTTCTGCTTTCCTCGTGCATCCCTGACTCCTTTTGCCTTGCACCATGGTGGGAGCTGAAGAGCAGAGGGGTGGACTTGGACTTCCAGAGCATCCTTCCCATGGCAGGACCGCTACTCCAAGGACAGGGAACAGCTGACTCTGCTCTCAGCACTTGTCCCCAGACTGTCACTCTGCAGTGACCCTCTGAGGACACAGGGGCAACTCAAGGGGCTCTCTGGACTCTGCACAACCTGTGGACAGACACAATCCTGGCATGGAATGAAGTAGCAGTTTTACGGAGAATGAGCCAGAGGAACAGAATAACAAACCTCCAGGGACAGCACGTTCCCAGGGGCAGCCACCCCAGGGGGAGCCATCCCAGGCTGAACTGAGAGGTTATTGATTTTTTTTTTTTTTCCCCTGCTTTAGGAACTTCAATTCTCTGTCTCCCCGCCAAGGCAATGAGCGGGTATTGCAACGTGTGATGAGTAACATCACTGTGAGTTTAGTTAGGCAGATGCCAAAGCCCAGTGAGCTGATGACTTTTACCTCCCTCTCTTCTAAATCTAAATCCTCTTCTCAGCCTTAGGCACATTTGCAAATGTCTCATCCCAGCCTGTTTCCTCTCTCTCAGCAACTTCACTGCCCTGGGTGATGAGTTCTGAATTCACCCCAGCCCTGAGGAACTGGGACTTGCTGGACTCCATTGTCCCAGAGCATTTCACTGTGGAATGGATGCCCTCAAAAATGCAAGGAACAGAAAAGAAATCTCCACAAACATCCATTTGAAGGGCACTGAAGACAGGTCCGACACATTGCACACGACCAGTAGGTGCAGCTGGACTCAGAACACTCCTGGGGACATGGTGGAAGCTGTAGAAATCAGAGAGACCAAGTGATCTGCCACGGTCACCGAGAGGCTCCCAAAAGAGCTGGGAGCAGAAAGAAAAAAAGTTCAAACTGCGGTTTTGTGCTTATCCGGCATGTCCTGTCCTCAGGGCCCACCTGGAAGGCTGTGGCAGTTGTCTTGTCCCAGCATGGAGAGGTTGGTACCTGCTCCTTCCCTCCTGGAGGGAGCTTTGCACCACCCAGGGCTGGGGCTGTTCCTGCTGCCGGCAGTGACACCGCGGTGACAATTCCAAGGCTTCCTCTCCCGCTGTAAAGCCAGGAAACTACTGGAAACACGCCATCCCTTTGACAGCTCTGCGAATCGCTCACGAGATCGACTGATAAAGAGCAGGACAGGAAAAACAACCGGTTTCCAGCGTTTTCCAGCGTGCAGTACCGCTTGTCCCCAGTGCTCGTCCTCAGTGCGCGTCCGAGGCCACCAGCCTGACACGCAGCTGCGCCCATCCCGCCCCGAGGATCCCATCCCACTGATCCCGGCCCAGGGATCCCATCCCACTGATCCTGCCCCAGGGATCCCATCCCACTGATCCTGCCCCACGGATCCCATCCCACTGATCCCGGCCCAGAGATCCCATCCCACTGATCCCGGCCCAGGGATCCCATCCCACTGATCCCGGCGCAGGGATCCCATCCCACTGATCCCGGCCCACGGATCCCATCCCACTGATCCCGGCCCACGGATCCCATCCCACTGATCCCGGCCCAGGGATCCCATCCCACTGATCCCGGCCCAGGGATCCCATCCCACTGATCCCAGCCCAGGGCTCCCATCCCACTGATCCTGCCCCAGGGATCCCATCCCACTGATCCTGCCCCAGGGATCCCATCCCACTGATCCCGGCCCACGGATCCCATCCCACTGATCCTGGCCCAGGGCTCCCATCCCACTGATCCCGGCCCAGGGCTCCCATCCCACTGGTCCTGCCCCAGGGATCCCATCCCACTGATCCTGCCCCAGGGATCCCATCCCACTGATCCCGGCCCACGGATCCCATCCCACTGATCCCGGCCCAGGGCTCCCATCCCACTGATCCTGCCCCAGGGATCCCATCCCACCGATCCCGGCCCAGGGATCCCATCCCACTGATCCTGCCCCAGGGATCCCATCCCACTGATCCCAGCCCAGGGATCCCATCCCACTGATCCTGTTCCAGGGATCCCATCCCACTGGTCCTGCCCCAGGGATCCCATCTCACTGATCCCGGCCCAGGGATCCCATCCCATCTATCCCGGCCCAGGGATCCCATCCCACTGATCCTGCCCCAGGGATCCCATCCCACTGGTCCTGCCCCAGGGATCCCATCCCACTGGTCCTGCCCCAGGGATCCCATCCCACTGGTCCTGCCCCAGGGATCCCATCCCACTGATCCTGCCCCAGGGATCCCATCCCACTGGTCCTGCCCCAGGGATCCCATCCCACTGATCCTGCCCCACAGATCCCATCCCACCCATCCCCCAGAGGGGCTCGCTCCAGCTCCCCATTTATAAACAAACGCAGAGCAGAACTAGTCTGTCTTTCAGATTCTATTTCAAGTTCACAGTTTGGAGATACACAACATTTGTGATTGCTATCGATCCTCATTATCCTTCTGGGGAAAAAATCAGTGATAAAATTCCTAAAGTTTACAGGCAAGGATTTCACAAGGAGGAAAATCAAGGCACTAACAGGAATGGAGTGTCAACATTTCAATGTTATCTCCAGCATTTCTTTCCTGGTATTACAAACATGCTTTTAAATTCCAAACAAGCTCCTTATCCCGCTCTTGCTCCACACTAAAAATATAACAATGCAATTGCTGTCAGCAGGAAAAACATGAAATCAAGTTCATTTGTGATCCCACAGAGGAGTGAAATAATCAGGTATGAAACAGAGTTGTCCTCCAGCTCCAAGCTGGTTCTCAAGTTGCTGAAAGCCCTGCCTGGGGTGCTCACCTTTGCAAGAACCGCTTCCTACTCATGCCTTACTGATCTGAGGTGCAAGTTCTCAGCATTGACTTTGGTCTCCTCCAAAAGGAAGCCCCTGCATCCCACATGGCACCGTGGCAGTCATTCCAGAGGGGCTGCTGGAGAAGTAAAGCAGCTGGATAACAACACAGGGCTTCTTCAGACCCTGATGATGGAAAAATCAAAGAGGCAGGGAGTGCTTTGGAAGTGCAGCTGCCACAGACTCACCCAGAGCAGGGAGGAGCCCCAAGGCTGTTGAGTTTCTGGGGATGGGTAAGGCACTGCAAGAACATCTCCAAGAGCAAGAATGGCACTTTGTGCTCCATGGAGCACTTTTTTATGGCACACAGCAAAAGTCCAAGTAGAGGCAAAGGCAATTGTTGAGATCCTGGCTGATTTACAGACACAGAGACAGCAGATTCCTCCTGGGCACTATACAGTGGGCCACACAGCTGGGAATAAAGCTCAAATCCCAGCAACTGGACCAGACTCCTTCATTACAGCCTCAGGCACCAAACACTGCATCCTATTGCAAATCCCTGGCTGAAAACTCCCCTCTCCCACACACATGCCCACCAGCTCTGAAAAAAACAGAGAGAGATTGTGCTAATATTGGTGGGTGAGATTTCTAAAGCTGAGCAGTATGAACAGCCCCAACAGCACTGCTACATTCCACTTAATTCTTCTAACCCATTGTTAAGGTCCCTCCCAGCTCCTTGGATTTATAAACACTTGCTCCACAAAGGGTAAAAATTCCTTACTGAAAAGTCTCTCACTACTTCACAGGCATTTGAGGTTGCCTTATCAAGTGCTGGTGACACAGGCTGAGCTGGTGCAATGCTTTCAGAAAATGAAGGCAATCCATTGATGCAGGCACAGAACCCTCAGCATTTTAGAGCTGTGTTTTGGGCAGAAGGAGGTATTCTGTATTCTATTCTCTTGCCCCAGGTTGGTGTAACAAGCCCCTTCAAGGCACTCTCTTAGTGGACAAGTCACCAGTAGAACAGACATCTGTTCTCCTCCATTTAATTTTAAGTTACATACTAAACTTAACTAAACTCCCATGATTCCCACTCCTTTTGGGTTCTAGCTACATCACACCTGTAAAAAAGACAGGAATGTAAATGGGAAGTGCTTATTGCTGCAGCTTAGTAAAACCCCAGATTTGCTCAGTGTTTTGCCAGTGAGGTTCCTACCTACCTGGGCCTGGTGCACTGGAACTCCAGTGGACTTGTGGAAAAAGGCAGCTGCTAAATGCAGCAAAGAAGAAAGACTTAAAAAGGATGAGAAGTTCACAGAAGTGATACAGTTCCCATTTTCCAGCCATATCAAAAAGTAAAAAAAAAAAAAAAAAAATTATAAAGGAAATATAATTCAAGTAGACTGTGCCAGGGAGCAGGGGAATGGCCTTCACTGGAGCTGCCAACCCATTCCAACACTCACCTCAGACACAGCAAAGATACCAGCAATGCCCTGCTGTGCAAGCCTCACACAGTGGTCCTGCCCCTGTGAGGGTCCTGCTGCTCCTTGGAGGATCAGTACACCTGGACTCTGGTAAATTCAGCTGAAACAGGGGCCACTGGGGCTGCTGGATACCCTGGTGCTTGCTGAACACCAGGCAGAAGGCCCGTGGCTGCAGGGGGCTGTGGGACAGGGAATTTGCCCAGCTGGCAGCACTGTCCCAGCAAAGCTCCGGCCTGGGCCTGCCCAGGACACTCTCCAAAGGCTCCTCTGGCCTGGCAGTGGGAAGAACTGAGGCTGTGTTCTGCTGCCTGGCCCTGCTGAGGTCCCTGGTGTCCCAGAGCGTGGCCATGTCCTGGAGAGTGGCTGTGATGAAAGCTCTGAGCACTGGGATGAGCAGGAAGAGCCAGAGGCGAAGGGCAGTGGTAGCTCTGGGTGGGGTAAGTGCCAGGCACAGGTTTAATCCTGGGCAGGAAGAAAACAGAAGGTTACACTGTGTTCAGAACTGACATTGCCTGATTAGTGCTGGAAGTGCCCTGGGGGCAGATTTCCTCCTGACCAGCACTCAGAGAGGTCACTGCAATCCATCAGAGGGATTCACTACAACAGAAGCTCTTATTATAAGCAGCACTTGAGTAAAAAATGGATTTAGTGGCCTCCCAGGACAGCTGTTCCCAATCCCAACCCACTCTGACTCCACACCCACTGAAGGAGCTTGGCTCTTGGCCCAAGACTCTTTGTGCAAGGAATACACAAATCCAAACTGCAACAGGCTTTGAGATCCCTGTGCACATCCTCCCTGCCCTGTGAGTGACATATCTGCCAAGTCATTAATCAGGAGAAGTTACAGCTGCCAAGTGTTATTTACCAAGAGAACACAAAGGTCTTTGGTGTGAGTAAGAGCCCAGAGTATAGAGGGAAAAAAAAAAAAAAAAAAAAAAAGAAAAAAAAAAAAAAGGAAAGAGTTAGAAATAAAAGAGAGAGACAGAAATAAAACTAATCATTCGGAAGCAAGGGCTAGGAAGTGTTTGCCAGCAGAAGGCATGACTCATCCTGCCAAAACCTATCAGGAGAGAGGCAAGCAGCCTGGAAGGCTGAGCCTCTGGGACTTCAGGAGTGCTGCTCAGCCCACGCACAACATGAGGATGAGAGCTGAGAATCCAGGCAATATTCATGAAGGCATGAGTGCCAAGTTCCCAGCAAGAAGAAGAGGCTGGGGTTTTTAGGCTTGGAGATTTCTTTTTAATTATTTGAGGCATGGGTTTGAGTTTGGATTTTTTTTTTTTTTTTTTTGTATTTGTGGACACAAACATAATGCCAAGGCCTGGACTTCAAAGAAATATCTCCTGTCTTGCCACAATTCAATGCCTGGATCTTATGAAAATTTAACATGAAAACAAATCCCAAACTATTAAGAGCTCTTCCTTGGAAATAAGAATCAAAATAATAAAAATTAAACTCCAGAAGCACTTACAGAATTTGCATCTAAGACACAGACATGCAAATTCAGCTGCAGCAGTGGAAGCATCCTAGAAACACCTTCCCACGCCCTGCTTGATAGTCAAACGTTCATGTAAATACCTTTGTGTCACAGCAGTCTGTGTCACCTCACCAAAGGAGGCAGGTTCAGACACTGGGGTGCTGTGCACAGCAGGATGGGACTGGTGCTGACACAGTCTCAGCACAGCCAGGCTCCCTCTCCTCCCAAAAGCTGCATTTGCACAGCAGGGAGAGAGGGAAAACACCAGTTCTGGGTCTGTCTGGCCTCCCCTGCAAGCACTCACACGTTTTGAGTTTCCTGATGGACCTGGGGGACATTCCTGCTGCAGGCAAGGGTTGCTTTTATGGTTTCCCATGGGTGAGGGCAGTGCAAACACCTGGAAATGCTTCTACCTCAAATAAAACTTTACAGCAACCTGATAGCTTAAACAATACATAGAATTTAACCCTGAATAGAAAACTATTTTTCCTCTGTGAAACTGAAAGGACACCTTAGAATAAGTAAATATTTGACCTACATTTACAAGCTTTTTAGAGTACAAGTGAATTCTCATGGTTTGTGTTGAACTTAAAACCTTTTCTGCACGTCAGCTCTGGGCCCCAAGGTTTCTTTTCTGTAAAGCAACATTGCCTTGACACTGAAAACCTGCTGAAAGATTAAAAGAGACCAAAAGGTCTGCACTGAACTTTGTAAGTGCCATCCTTAATTTATAATGCTCTGATCCTAAGTAGGTTTGGACAAAACTCACTTTACAGCATTCCTGGCAGGAAAGGTGGGGCAAATAAAGATAAGGATCATGCCCCAGGGAGCCATATAGTCAGGAACAACTGCCTAATTTGGGCCAGAGTTACACAACTTAGCCTTCCTGTCAGCCAGAGCTGCAATATTCCCAGGTGTACACGCTGCCCTTGCAGCAAGGGAGAGGTCTTTAACCTCCATTTAGCTTTCACTACAGACCTGTTTGAGTTAAAGTGTGGTAATTCATCAGTGACACTAATGTCACCAGTGTAACATCAATGGGTGACTGACACCCAGGATGGGAGCAGGAGAGGCACACTCCAGCTTTCAGAGACAACTGAAAGCCTCTACTCACACCTCAAAATCCCCCTACAAGATTTTTCACGGGAACTCCTGTACTTACGTGCTGTTTTCAGAGGCTCTTCTCTCTGCTGAGGACCCTGGGATGTATTTCAGCCCTGGTATCCTCTTCAGCAGAGTGAAAGGGAACACCCGGTCCAGCTTAGAGCCCACTGACTCTGGAAAATCCAAGCAGAAGCAGTAGCCAAGGCCATCTGAACTCAGGAGCTTGTTAAGGACAAAACACACTAATTTCTGACACAGCCACACAGAGCCTCCCTCTCTCCACAAACCACCTTCCCTGGAGAATTCTCCCAGTTCTACCCAGAGACCGCTGCCCTCCTCATGTTCTCTGCATGCACTGAGAAGGGGCAGCCTGAGGGGAAATACAAATGCAGAATGGGATGGGATTGAGCATGAGCAAAACCACACGGGTTTAGTGCAGAGGTTTAGAGGGTTTTAGAGGTTCAGAGGGTTTAGTGCAGAGCAAGAGTCCAGGAAAAGCCAGTGCACCTCAGCAATGAGAACCACAGCACTCCCTTCCCACCATGATCCCGCTCTGCCTCAGGGCTCCCCACTGGGAAAGGATACAGGCTTCCCCCACCAGGAGCCCACACAGGTTCCCCAGGAGGGAAGAGTGGGGCACAAACCACGCTATGCAGAGCCCAAGCCATGGCACCAGCACCACAGGAACTGCCAACCCAAAAAGCACAGTCCTCCTCATGCGTGAGCGGGTGGTGGAGACCCCCAGCATGGCAAAAGCCACTGGCAGGAACCCTTGGGCATCTCCCACTTGCAGCAGCCTGGAGACAAGGGGCTGCAGGAGGAGGTACAGCAGGGCAGAGAGCACGGAGAAGGCGGCAGTGAGGATGCAGTGCTTCGCCGTGCCCACGTTCTTCTCAAAGCTGCCAGCAAAGTACCAGGTGATAACAGCACCACAGGCCAGTGAGATCAGGTCCTGGTAGGTGAAGATGTAGGTGATCAACCTGTGGACTGAGCACAGCAGCACCTCAGACAGGCACAGGCAGCGCTGGGGTTGCCAGAAAACATTTACATGCTTGAGCAGAGGGAGAGTGAGCCCAAGGGATTAATTAATAGCTTTCATTTCTATCCTGGTGTAGAAGAGAAGGAACCTGAGGCCTTTAAAACCAGGAATAAATAACCAGATAGAGTGAAAACAAGTGCTGTCTTGGGTGTCACAAACATATGGGCTGGCTCTTGCTGCTTCCTGGGAAGCTGCCTGGGAATTTCAGTCTTATTAAAACAGAAGGCAAGAGACATAAAAATAACCGTTACTGTACTGACGTTTTTGGCAAAAAATAAACACTTCTTAAATTGCTGGAAGGCTGATTTTCATCATCAAAAATGTCTGGAGGTTACCACACCTCAGAAGTGCTTCTAGGCCCTTTGTTTAGGTGCTCTCCTAAGCACACAGCAAGGACTGAGACAGACTTCTGCACCTCCCTCCCATCAAACTCAGTTCCACAGCCAGAAAAATGCCAGTGAGACACAAAACAACGCAGTGGAAGCCCTGGAGACACGTGAGGAGATGGTGGAATCCACCCATCAGCTCAGAGCCCTGGACTGATAAAGCAAATCACTGCACGGGGGTAAGCTGGAAAACGGGAATTAAAAATGTGTAATTAAAAATCCTTCTGAGAATACCACAGGGACTGAGAAACACACATCCCTCAAGCTGCTGGTAGTGTTATCCACTGAGCTTACTGTCAAAGGACAGAGATGAGGGGGTGGGGGAGCAGACTGATGTCGAGGGACTGACAGGGGTGCCCAGCAGGCTCGGGGCAGCTAAGGGGAAGCACATGGAAAGCAGGAAGAAAAGGGGCACGGGGAGAACAGCGGACTCGGAGACGGGCTTGAGGAAATTCACAGAAACGGGGGCTGCGGGGTACCACGGGGACCAGGGCAGGACAAGGAGAAGGGCGGAGAGAGGGGACACAAAGGCTCCGCTGGGATCTGGAGAAGGCGCGCAATGGGGTGGGCAGAGGGACCAAGGAGGCAGCGGCTGCGCCCGCCGGCGGCCCTGCTCACCTTCCCCGTCGTGCAGGGCTGCGGGGCTCAGCGCGGCGGCGGAGCGGGCGCCGGGGACAGCCCACAGCAGCCCGGGCGCGGAGGCACCGACCGACAGCAGCACCGTGAGGGCGGCGGCGGCCGGCGGGGCCGAGGGCGCCGCCATTGCTGCCCCGCGCGCCCGCCGCTTCCGGCCGCGGGCGGAAGGCCCGGCCGTTGCCATGGCGACAGGAGGCGCCGTGGGGTCGTTACCAAGGAAACGGAGGGTCGCGCTCGCGCTCTCTCTCCCTCCGCCCCCTTTTGAATTTTTATTTGATTATTGTTATCTTCACCCTGTTCGGAAGGGAAAATATCGCAGCGAGAGGTGTGAGGTCTCGCTGGGAGCCCGCCCAGGGCTGGGTTATAGCGGGGTGTTCACTCACGGGGCCGCCCCAGGGTTTGGGAGGCCCATCTAGACCCGTGCGGCCACTACTACCCTGGGCCGTGGGGTCTGGCTGGTGGGAATCAGAGTCAATCAGGCTGGAAAAGGTCTCTGGGATCACCGAGTCCAACCCGTGACCGATGAACACCACCATGTCAATTAGACCAGAGCATTTTGTGCCACATTCAGTCTTTCTGTAAACACCTCCAGGGATGGGGACTCCACCACTACCCTGGGCAGTCCCTTCCAATGTCTAATATCACCCTTTCTGAGAAGGAATTCCTCCTCATGTTCAGCCTGAACCTGCTGTGATGCAGCTTAAGACTCTGTCCTCTCACCCTGTCCCTTGGAGCACATCCCAACTCCCACCGGGCTACAACCTCCTGTAAGGTAATTGTAGAGCACAAGAAGGTGCCCTCTGAGCCTTCTCTTCTCCAGGCTGAGCCGTCCCAGCTCCCTCAGCCTCTCCTGGTGTTCCAGGCATTCCCCCAGCTCTGTTCCCTTCTCTCGACACGCTCCAGCCCCTCAATGTCCTTCCCAAACTGAGGGCCCCAGGACTGGACATGGGTCAGGAAGGCTGAGTGTTCCCTGCAGGTGTGATGGGTGGAGATGGAGAGGAGCTTCCACACCACAGCTGCTCCTGCCATGTTCGTACCAAACACCTGTGTGATGTTTGTGTTATGTGCACTGTCTGCCTTCAATTCCCCAGAATGTTGGTTTAATTGTTTGGCCAGTTCTAGCCAGGTCTAGGAGAGGAATTGGCAGCTCAGAAATAAAGATACCAAACTTCTTACAGGTCTCGTGGACATAAAGAGATGATGAAGTAGGGAGAAGTGTAAACCTGCCCTGTGATCATGAACACTGGCAAGCTTTAGACAATTAGCACTAACCACAGTTGCACCTGTTCTTGAGCTTGTAGCTGGGGACGTAGCTGTGGATATTGTAGTAGGAAAAGAGAATATTTGCACAAAAGGAGAAAATCGTACATCCCACCTGGATGTGTTCCTGTGTCACCTGCTCTAGGTGACCCTGCCTTGGCAGGAGGGTTTGTGGATGATCTGCAGAGGTCCCTTCTAACCCTAAGGGATCCTGTGAAATCTTGCTGTGTCCCCACACCGTCTGGCTGCTAGTTCATAAAATCCTGGAAGGGTTTGGATTGGAAGGGACCTTAGAGGCCACCACCCTGTGAGGTCTCATTTACACAGGAAGCATCAGAAGAAACCCACCTTCCCACACCACCTCTGATTTTGCAACGTGGAGAAGGATTTGAAGCAGCTGGGATAATTTATAGCTGAGGGGAAAGAGCAGAGGGCTGAAGGGTTGATGTTTTTCCCACATCTCAGCTTCAAAATTTTTGATTGGGTCCACAGCACAGATCTATCAGCAGGCAGAAACTCTCTCTGAATTAATTCCATTTTCCACATATGAGAGGCTTTCAGTCCCTGAGGAATGTACAAACACTGAGAGGCTCAACTCAGAGCAAAAGACCTCCCACATCCCCTGGCTAGGGAGCATTGTTTGTGATCTGCCCTAATCCCAAAATTGCATGGGCAGCCTTTGTGAGGTCCCAGGTTATCACTGAAAGGCTCACGGAGCAGTAGAAGACATCATGGCTGGAGGAGATGAAGTTTCTCAAGGAGAAATCTGAAGAGAGGCAGGGAGCTCAACCCCTTTTTTATTTTTTTTTTAAATTTTTTTTTTTTTAATTTTAATTAATCATTCCAGTCACTGCTTGTTTTGCAGAAACTTATTTTCGGCTGTGGCAGTGGGATTTGCCTCCTGCTGCTACGCCCAGGGGGGGAAAGAAACAGCCCAACTTCTCTGTAAATCTGCTCAAACCATTCAGCTGAAATCAGAGAAAGGTCCTCACTGCCTTGAAAATTAAAATAAACAAGGTAAAATCTCGCTGTTCTCTGGGTGCATGTGCAGACTGTTCCTAGACAGAAAGGTGCAACTGCTAACTTCCCTACTCTCAAAAGAAGGTAGTTTGATGTGAAACAAGAAATACAACTTCTAAAAATAATCAGATTAAATAATCGACGTTGCTTTTGCTGTCTTTTCAGTTCATCACTCTTCTTTCTAAAGCAAACCCTCACGTTTCACAGAAGTGCCTCCCAAGATCATGACCCCCCTCCCTTTCTTTGGAAAACCATTCTCCAAGTTGATATTTGGCTTTTTAGGATACTCAGAAACGCTAACAAACCTTCATTATTTTTTTTCTTTAGGACCCAGATTTTGGATATTTTCTAACTCCATTTAGCATCTGCTACCAACGATGATGCACAAATGGGGTACTGAGGGGAACAGAGGGGCTGCTGGCGCGTAACGCCGGGTGCGCAACCCGCCCATTTCCCTCTGGGCACCCTGACCATGCCCTGCGCGTTGATTAATTAAATTAATTTAATCTTTGCGGCGCTCCCCGCTGTGCTCGCGCAGCCTGGCACCCCCTCTCCTCGGTACAACCCCCCCTCCAGCCCGCTGTACCTTGGCACGGCCCTGCTCACCCCGCTCCCCCCCCGCTTCCCTTAGCGAGTGGTAGGCGCCGCGCGCGCTGATTGGCCGCCCTGCCCCGCAGTCCGCGCGAGCTGCGGGTGCCTCAGTGTGCGCGCGGCCGGCGCGGCGGGCGGGTCGGTCCCTGCGCTCCTTCCGCTCCCTCCGCCCCTCAGCGCCGCCGCCATGGCTTCGGGTAGGTGCCGCCAGCCCCCGCCGGGCTCAGCGGGCAGCGGCGGCTCCGCTTCCCGCCGCCGAGCGCGGGCGCGGTGGGGCGCGGGAGGGCGGGCGGGCGCGAGCGCCATGTGGCGCATGTGGGGAAAGGCCGCGGCCATGTTGCGGGGGACGCGCCCGCTTTTTCCCCTCACGCCCCCCCTTCCCCAACCCCCCGCGCTCGGTGAGGGGGAGGGGAGCCACGCCCCCGCCGGTGGCCCCGTGGGCACGCCCCCTTTCGGCCGAGGCCACGCCCCCTCCCCGGGGAGCCCCGCTGCGCGAGCCGCTTGGGCCACGCCCCTTTGGGCTCGGGGGCGTGGCCTGGCGGGCGCGCCCCCCCACCCGTGTCGCAGTGGGGGGGGCGTGGGGGCCAAGGGTCCCTTTGGGGTCTTGTGCTCAGATGGTGCGTGGGGTGCAGCCCCCCCTTTTGGGGTCTAGGCCCCCCACCGCATGTGTGAGCCCCTCGTTTGTCCAGTGTGACGTCTGGACCTCATTTTAGTTCATACTTCGCAGTGTAGGCCCTCCCGCCTTGGGTGGTGTACCCCTCGTGTGTGGAATTTGGGCCCTGTTTTGGTTCATGCCCCTCACTGTGGGCTCCCCCCACTTTTGGGTTGTGTACCTTTTCCCCCCGGTGTGAGATAGAAGCTCCTCCCTTTTGGGTCGCAGCCCTTCCCCTGTGTGACCCCGACTTTGGGTTGTGGTTCCCCCCACCCCCCATCCCGGTGTGAGATGTTGATCACCTTTGGGTCGTGCCCGTCTCCATAACATGGTTTTTGTGCTCCCCCTTTGGATCAGCACCCCCCATGGAATGCAGGCACCCCCTCCCTTTGGGTCTTGCCCCTCTTTAGCACGGGAAATGCCCTCCCCACCCCGCAGCAAGGGAGCCACCTTTGTGTCCCACTCTGTGCTGCCTCTGCTCTGCCCTCTGTGCTCTCCACACAGGGTGAAGTGAGGGGGCTTCACACCCCCTGCTATGGGCTTAAACCCCCTCCTGGCTGGGATTGTTTTCCATTGGGGCTTTAGCTGAGCACAGAAGCAGATCCTCTCTCCCGGGTGAGCTGACACAGCCCAGCCTCTCTTGGGGCCTCTCCAAGCACATTGTGCTGTTCCTTCATCCCCTTTGAGGTGCGGATGTTGGGTCCCCGGGCAGCGCTGCCCCTGTGGAGCCTTGCAGAGCTGTGGATACTCGTGTATCCCAGAGTGGGAGGAGGAATTCCAGGGCTGGCTGTGCTTTGTGGAGCGAGCCATGTTTTGTTGTGGTTGAGCCATTTTGGCGTTGTCTCATGCTGCCTGTGTGAGTGATAGACAATACAAACAAAGCCAGGGCTGGGAAAGGAATCCTTTCATTCAGGAGCAGTTATGAACCAGGAAACGTCTCCAAAGGTACTAAAATTAATCCAAATCACGAATTTTTCTACTAAATGAATAAAGCTTGGCAGTAAACTATATCCACCTTCCCCCCATCTGTCAGCTGCTGACCAGTCAAGCCACCTGAGTGTCTCCCCTGTTTATAGTGATGTTCAAACATGACATTCTTTTTCTTTGGAGGATACTGAGAGGCAGTGCTGCTTCTTTATATGAATTACTTCATAAGAGAACCTCGGTTTTCAAATGTACACAGCAGATTGTTGGGAGGAATAAACCTATCTTGAGAGGAATAAACCCCCTGAGCAGTGCAAGGTGATTAGGCTGCTACGTCCAACTTCATCAGCAGGAAATATTTCCAAGAGCTTTTTAAACATTTAAAAAAAAAAAAAAAAGGTAGGAATTTCCAGAATAAACTGTTATTTCTAATAATCCTTACAGACTCTTGTCCCCATTGAGCCCATGAAAATAAATCGATCAGGCTGTAAGAGGTCCAGCAGAGGATGTATAAATAAAGGAAATTCCTTTGGTTGCATGTTTTCATATTTTACAGGCTCCTTATCTGGTTGCTTTCATTTTTTTTCCCAAAATGTTGTGGTTTGGTGGAAGTTTGTTTAGGAGAAGCTAAGGAGATTAAGTGCAATTCTTGAATTTATAGCTAGTTACATCCTTACTCAAGAATTTTCTGATACAACCATTAATATTCTTTAATTAGCAGCATTAATAGCATATAAATGTTTCAGTTAAACCACAACTATGTTTCGCAATGTGGTTTCGTATTTAACAGTAATCTTTGTGATAATTTAAATGGAAACTGTGTAAACATTTTACCTTACCCCTTAAAAACAAACTTGAATTGCACCTCTCCATTGGGTTTTAATTGCCTTTCAATATGAAAAAGCAACGAAATATTTGTGTAGCAGTGCAAAAGGAGGAAAAATTCACATCTAAGTGAACCTGCTTTATTGGACATGTAAAATTTAACCTCATTTCATCTCATGTTAGGGTTTGGTAAATGTTTCTGTTACAGAATATGACATTTGATACTTTCTGTTGCTTTGAGGAGATACTCTACAATTAAAAACGCTGCTTTGTGTCTGATTATCTGGGGTGATAGTCCCCCCATCTCACATCCATCAACTCAGGTGATGCCCTCATCAAAGCTCTGCTTAAGTGTCTGTGTAACCACTGGCAGGGTTGGATTTATAACCTGCTGAGGGAGGCATAATGAGCAGATTCAGCAATCTGATGAGTGTTTTGATTGGAAAATGGTTGCAGTCGTTTATGACATTTACCCTGCCTTGTAATTAATTCTCGTTGTCAGCATTTTAGGCACTTGTGGGGATAAAGGCTGGAGAGAGAATGTGGGGGAAAGGGTGAAATTGGGGATGAGAAGTTCCTGATAGATTTTATTAGCACACAGCACAGGAGTATTTATACAAATTCTCAGAGTGATTGAAGAAAAAATTGTAGACTTACCCAGAATGTTTGATTTTGACAAGAAGGTGGGGATTTCAAGCACTTTGAGGCTCCTGCCTGTGAAGTGAGATGGATGGAAGCAGAGCAGTGCAGAGGCTGGTGGGGCAGGGAGCAGAGTGGGATGTGAGGAGCCTCTGCAGGGCTGGGATTGGGGTGGATGTGAGGCTGATGGAGCAGAGTGTGTGTGTTCTGTGTGCTGCATCTGTCACGTGCTGCTGAGCTCTCAGCTGGGTTTTTCCTCTTGCAGCCTGAGCAGAGGGAAGTGTCGTGCCTCCTCCGTCCCTGATTTTTCATCTCCCATTCTGCCTGTGTTTGTGCCCTTCAGCTCAGCAGAGCATCCCAAAAAGGGGTTCAGCTGCACTGACCTACTTAGTTTTGCCTGATTAATTAAGCTGCTGCATTCTGCTCATTGATGATGGCACTGTACTCCACAGCCATTAGAGGGGTTGTGCAGTTCTGGGTGTTTGAAATGACTCCTTGAAAACAGAATTCAGATCCTTCAAAAGGGGCATTTCCAAGTGTGTTGTGTCCCCCACACCCTTTGCTGCTCATTCCAGCCTTAATATTTTCTACTTTGTTAATAAAAAGGAAGCTTCATTCTGCAGGGATAGTAGTTGTAATATTCAGTGTACTTGAACCTTTCTCCCTCTCCCCAAATTTGCTCCTCTAGTAAGCAGAGATTAAAATGTTTGTTAGAAATTCTCAATATGACATATTTCTTTTTCTAGATTCTGGAAGTTACAGTCAGTCTGGGGGCCAGCAGAGGTATGTGAGGATTTTTGTTTTGCTGTGAGGATTTTTGTTTTGCTGTTAGCAATTACATCTGCAAACTAAAAGACCATTTAGTATTCCCAGCATGATGGCTGATTGTTCAGGAGAGAGTATTGATAGGTTTTTGGAATTAAGGATGCAGAAAGCTTGCACCTGGGCCTCTCTCAAGATGTCTTTTAAAACATGAGAAATCAGTCTGTATTCCTGAAAAGAAGACAATAATCATGTAATGCAAATGGATGTAAATTGGAATGACATCTTGTAATAGTAAGAAGTTTTGGAACGACATGAATATAGAGAAATACTTTTCATTGGACTGCCTTAAGCTGTTCGCTAAGATTTTACCCAAAGGTTATGTTTTTTATATGGCCCAAGGCTGCAGGGCATGCTTTAATCAGTGAGACAAGTGTTTTTATGGAAGTATAAAAATCATGGCTAGTGCTGCCTGTGCTAATGAAGCTCATGAGGTTTTGTGCATGTAGCACTGCCTGAGTTTGGGTTTGTGTCTAAGTGCGATGAGTTTCAGCACCTGCTTCTTCTGTCAGTTCATGAAGGCTTAAAGAGGCAGAATAATGAGTAAGTATAATATAAAATTACAGCAAACCCCGGTTTCATGTACTTAAAAGTTACATTTGGAACACAGCAGAAATTAAAATAATCTCTTCTGGCAGTCAACCATTAATTCATTGATGCAGTTCTAATATGCCTGGAACAGCAGTACTTTGATTAAACACCTATTTTGGAATAAAGAGAAGCTTAGAGATGCCAAAAATACCTTTTCTTTCCAACCTGTGTGGAGGACACTCTTAAACATTTCCTAAATGCATTTTTCTCTTCCAGCTACTCATCCTATGGCAATCAGAGCAGTCAGAATTATGGACAAGGACAGGTATGTTGAAAAAAACATTGTGGCTTTCAAAGCAGGTGTTCCTTGAGTGAAAATAATTGTTCCTGGGCCAGGAAGAATTCCAGTCTCAGCTGTGCTTGATGTTTGCAGTTGTGTCTAGCCAAGGAAAACTGTAATTTACTGCTGTGGAAGTCACACTTATTTGACTACATTCTTGAAATTACAGGGATATTCTGGTTATGGGCAGAGTGGAGACAATTCCTCCTATGGACAGAACTATGGAAGCTATCATGGGAACTATGGACAAAATCAATCAGGTTTGGCTAGCTTGTTACATTCATTGGCAGGATTTAAAAGGTGAATATTGACTAAAAATTCTCTTCCTCCATTTTCAGGTTATGGACAAGATTCCCAGGGATACGATGATGAATCCAGTTATGAAAATCAGAATCAGAGCTCGTACAACCAGCAGTCCTATGGCAGCCAGGGGCAGCAGAAAGGCTCATCCAGAGGGTAAGGAAGCTGAGTTTACCAGTATCGATTTAAAGTATTGTCTAGTAGTCATGCATTCTTAATTAGAGCTATAACATTGCTGAGAAAAAGATGAATATTTGAAGATCCACATCCTTGAAACATTTTTAATGTCTGAAAGGACAGGACGTACAGGAAGAATGTTTCTTTATGTAAGAAGGATGGGTGAAGTTGTTTTCATTTCAGGCTGAATGGGGACATACACTTTAGAAAGTCTTTGGATTATGGCCTACAATGAAGAATGGACTTGGCAGAGTGTTTTGATTAGGAGAAAGACCTATCAAATCCCTCTCCAATCACATTCTTTTGTATAAACTTACAGTGCTCTTTTATTAACTTCAAATAAGCTCTTAGCAAGGGAACTCTTAGCTGCTCTCAGATTGCAGGCTGCTTATCTGGCTCAGAATGCCTTTTCTTGAAAGAGAAAGGATTCAAAAATGTCATTTAAGAATTATATTTTGGTTTTCCAACTAAGTAGAGTTCTCAGAACATCGTGGGTTTATATCCTCATCAGGAAATTAAATGTGCACATACATGCTGCACTCTACTATTGCAAATGTATTTTACTTCTGATGTTGTATTGGATTCAATTTCAGGAAGATTAGTGATACAACTTTGAAGGTATGTTGGAAAATACAACTTAACTTCCCAGAATGACTTAAAAGGACACTTAATGCTAGAATACCTTCACTGTCTGCTTCATAAGCTTTGTGCCTCCACCCCAAGATTACTGCTTGTAGTAGAGCTTTACTGAGGATCAGGTGACCTCTTTTAAATACTCTGTTGAGTACTAAACCTCATTCTTGTGTCCAAGATCCAAATGGTTTTGTATTTTTTGCAAGGTGAGAAAACAATCTGGACTTGAGCAAACCTCTACTTGGTTTCTGGTTTTGTAGTTCTTATAAAACATTTTAATATTAAAAAAAATCTTAATCTGCTAGCAATAGATGCTTTCACTCAGATGACTTTTTTGCTTCCATAACAAAGGCAGATCCACAATTAAATTTTGTTTTGCTTTGTTTTCTGGGTATTTGTTACAGGTATACAGAGTTAATAATGTAGTTTTTAACTCTGTAGGTGTTCAGTAGGATAAAAATACAGCACATAGGTCCTCCAACCAGTTGTGATCTAGAAAATGAAGAAAAGACCTTGAAGGGAAGCCTCTTAGTAGAGAAGTTGTAACAAATAAGGAGAAGATACCACAAAACTGCAGCTGTCACATCCTAGGAGAGCCAAGGGAAGGCAGCAAATAGTGGATGCTTTCAAAAATGCTTCCTTTGTTGGTAAAGGTGCAAAGGCTAAAGCACAGCTGACTTTTTTTGAAGTGAAGATAATAACAAAAACCTTCACAAGCTGTTTACCACTGGGATTGGCAAGGTTAAAGCTGAGATCTAGGCTAGAAGTGGGGGAGAGCAGATTAAATGGTATTTACACAGATGGGATATTTTGGGATTGCTTAGACCCAGTGCACTGGATCTGAAAGTGCTTTGAAAAGCTGCTGGAAACTTTCTGGAGGCTCTTGTATTTTTTTCCCCCTCTCCTGAGATAGCTAGTGACTTACTTTCACTAGCAAATAAGATTGCCAAAGACTGGAGGGTGGCACATCTAGTGCCTCATTTTTCAAAAAAGGGTAGAAGCAGGGAGGGGAAAGAGAAGAAAGGGTGGCAGAAGTCAGAGATTCTTTTCAGTTACTGAAAAAATAAGACAGCTAAGGCACAACTAAGTACCTGGGGGGATACAAAGGAATGAGTAACAGCCGGTGTTCCCTGGATGCAATTTATTCCTCATAAATCTATATTATGCCTTGCCATGAAAGACTAAGAGAACTATTCTCTCATATATCTTGATTTTCAAAATACTTCAGTTTCTATTTCAGATGCTGAAGTGGCTTAGGCAAGTGTGGTGTAGGTGAGATTCCCTTGTGGTTGCTCTAAAATTATTAATCTTAATCTTAGAGAAGATTTATGGCTCTCTCTTGGAATGGAGAGCTGTTTTTGTATTGTGTTGGAGTATCCTGGATGTGACACGGGTCAGTGTTTCTGATGTTGCTGGGATAGTGTAGATGGCACTGAAGTAAGAAAAACCACAGGTATGTTACCAGAACAGTTAGAAAAATTCTTGATAAATTGTAGAATGCCCAGAAGAAGAGAAGTTGCTGTTCAGTAAAGCCAAATGTTGGGATCTTTTTAGGCAGCAAGTCTCAGTCTCACTGAGCTCTGAGCTCTGAGCTGCAGGTGCAGAGGGAAGGATTTGGTGTTGAGCAGGTCACAGGCTCTCCATCAGCCATGGATGGTAAAAGCAAATGTTGGACTGGGACATGTGAGGAGAGTGATGCTCCTGAGTTATGTAACGAGGTAACTGCAATTAGGATATTTTAGCAATGTCACGAATTTTCGGCTGTTTACTTGCTCTGTGAACATTAAGCTATTAATTCAAATTCTGTTTGTTTTAAGTGGAAGAGGCTCTTATGAACAAAAGTCAAACTATGGTCAGCACCAAAGCTCTTATGACCAGCAGTCAAGCTATGGACAAAACCAAGACTCTTATGACCAGCAGTCAAGCTCCTATGACCAGCAGTCGGGCTATGGCCACCAAGGCTCCTATGACCAGCAGTCAGGCTATGGCCACCAGAGCTCTTATGACCAAAAGTCAGGCTATAACCAGCACCAAAGCTCATATGGCCACTCCCAGCAATCCTACCAGTCTCAGAAGGGAAGCTATAGCCACAACAACCAAGGTAAAATTCACAGCTGGAATCTGGTATTGGCTAATAAAATTGAGCAGAAGCTCTGTGAAATGGTTGGATTTCCTTCTGCAAGCAGTTGATGTGATGAATTGTTAAATTCTTTTCCATGTTGACATTCATAGAGGATGTTTTATTTGTCAAGACTTTCAAAAGTTATATTATAGGGAGATTAAAATTTCTTGGCGTCCCAAAATAGTTGTATTTAAGTATGTTAGAATAGCCTTGCAGAGTCTCTGTCCATGAGTTCTGCAAATTCTAGATGGATTTTTTTTTTTTCCAAGCTATTTTGAACCCTCTTCCAGCACGAGGGTGACATGTCTTGCTCAGCCATGAAGAGCTTTTGCACTTCACATTCCAGCTTTACGCTGTGTAGGTGAATTGTGAGATAGAAGGAGAAGTTTTAGATGAAGCCTTGTTTTCTGTTTTTTGCATTAACTTCACACCAGCAGCACAACCCACTCTATTTATCCTTGTTCTGTCTTCAGTGATGTCTTTTGCAAGCTGGGAGGGCTGCATGCAAGTCCAATGGAAAGTATAATTTAGACAAGATGTGTTTAGTGTTTGGAAAATGGAGTGTAATTACAGAGTATTTTCTCCATTCTGACGTACTCAGTGACCCTGGAAGCCAAGGGAGATAATGGAGCAAAGTTGGGTTTGGGTTTTTTCCCCCCTTTTTGGCAGAGAGCATGCATGTCAGAGAGATTTAGGAGTTGATAGCTCTCAGATGTAAATGGCAGAGTTAATGAAGAGGAGGTGGGAATTCCAGGGTGTGAATTTTCACTGTGCTGCAGTTTGCACTACAATTGACTCTTTGTGTTTGCTTTGACTCATTCTCCCAGATGATCGCCGTGAAAAGAGCAGGTATGGAGAAGATAATAGAGGATATGGCGGGTCACAGGGAGGAGGTAGAGGGGGATATGACATGGATGGAAGAGGTCATATGTCTGGATATAGGTAAG
Organism: Zosterops lateralis; assembly: GCF_965231275.1. Classification (NCBI taxonomy): domain Eukaryota; kingdom Metazoa; phylum Chordata; class Aves; order Passeriformes; family Zosteropidae; genus Zosterops; species Zosterops lateralis. The sequence continues at coordinate 6,239,867 of NC_139779.1, read as the reverse complement.
TGATCTCATTCCAGTGCCTGCAGCTCCTTACCCTTGTTGCCTATTATTTAGCTGGTTTTCATTTTTGTTTATTATATGCCTGTTCCTAGGGTGGTTCAGGTTTAGATTTTTAAAACTGAAAGGTTTCTAAAATTAAATCTTTCTGCACTGCACAGAAATGGGTTTTGCCTAGGGGAGCAGCTTTTAGATTCACATAGATTAAGACCAAGCATTTGATTGTTTTGACACACAGCTGCATTTTATTTGCATGACTTGCAATACAAAAACTGCCCCAGCCCATCTCTTGTTTTCAGTGACGAGAAAACCAACAGCCAATGATTGAGAAAAATGTATAAAATTCTTACCTAAGGTAGCTCACATTTTACCAGGGAAGTGTTTTGGCCTTGAATAATTTAGTAGTAACTTGTTCTTTGTTGCTTTTTTCCAATTTTAAACTTCTATTAAAATACACATCTTTTATTATCGATTTATTTGTCAGTCTAAACACGTTTATTTTGGGTAGATCTGAAATACTAACAATGCTGTCACCCCTTTCCCCATTGCCTTAGGCCCTGTACTGTCAAGAAAATTTATGCACATACTTAATTCTGTGCTTGCAGATGATTTCATGCAGAGGTCTGTGATTAGAACCTTGGCTTTACAGCCTACTGAATTAAACATATGACATATTATTTATTAATAACTCACACAACTGGCTCCCCTTTGTGTCCCTCTGGGTGGTTGGAGGTGCAGAGGGCTCACTGATGCAGGGCAGGAACGTTGAAGCTTCCAGAGAGCTTTGAGGTGTTGCTTGTCAGCACCACTTACCCTTCAAAAGGCTACACAGCTCTGGGTAGTTCCTAAACTCCAGATGAAAAACTCTATAATTATACAGTGTTTTCTGTTGGAACTGATCTGATTTAAATAAAAGAATCCACTACTTGGTTACTTTTAAAGGTATTTATTTAAATTGTATATAAACTCTGCTTCTGAGATGCTCCTAAATTGTACTTAATGGTTTGTTTATAACGATGTGGGAGGATCTTAGCTCTCCTAATTAGGTGTGATAGCACAATTAGAGAATCATATTAGTGTTATTTTATGTTTGCTGGGGTTTTATATAATATAAACTTAATGCATATTTTTCTGTAATATTTTTATAATAAAGACAAATTTATATAGTAAAAATTTATATGCTAAAATTTGTATACTAAAAAGAAACACAAATATATATGTAAATATATATAAAAATATATAAAAATATATATAGCAAAGAATTCTATAAGATATAGGACCTCACATAAAACAAAAATAACAAGCAAAATAATTTCTAAGTTTATTTTAATTTTCAGTTAAAACTAAACTTTTTTTTAAATTAAATTTTCTTTGTGGATGAGGATTTTCTATATTCATGTGATAAAAACTGTGTTTTTAAAAAACAAACCTTTATAGCCAAGCCCTTTCCAATAACAGCAATGAATGTGAGCTTCAAAAAACACCCTGCTGATAGATTTTGTCACTTTGAAACAAACTTAGGTCTTTGCAAGATGAAGTCAAATGTATCAGTGTCTGTGAAAATAAAGCCTCTTGCCATATTTTTCCAAAATGTAAGGAAACTTCTGCTCACACATCCATGTAGATCATGGAGCTTCATCTAACTGAGAAACCAAAAGATGGGAAAGAGGGGAAGTGAATATGTAGAAGTGGAGGAAAATTCAGGGAAAGTGGGAAGGCATTTAGTAGGAATTCTGTCTGCTTCTGTTAAGTGATGTTGGCTTTAATAGTATTTTTGTGGAAATTTTCTGGAACTACAGTTCCAGAAATATCGTCATTCAGTCTTTTTGCATAATTGTGATAGAGGATTCTCCTTCTGACATCTGTATTTTACCAGATGTGCTTATTAGAAAAGTCTAAAAGATTAAATTAATTAACAAACTCTATAATGAAGGGGAAAATAACTTGTACTAAGGTAAGAAATCATGTTCAGTCCTGTGAAAATGTGGGGTTTAAAGGTAGGGGTTCTTTGGGGGTTTATATTCTTGGGTTTCTCTTATTTCTTGGGGGAAAATACATGTAGGAATATCAGCTTGATCTGCAGTAGCCACCATTTTCAGTTGTTCTGGTCCCCTTTTAATGCTAAGCCATGAAAATTCCATATCCATCAAGAGATAATCTAAAAGTCTTGTCTGCACAGATACTTTAATGATGCTTTAGTCACAGAATTCCAAAATGATTTGGGGTTGAAAGGGACCTCAAAAATCACCTTGTTCCACCCTATGCCATGGGCAGGGACACCTTCCACTATCCCAGGGTGCTCAGAGCTCCATCCAGCCTGATCTTGAACACTTCTGGGGGTGGAATAATAATAGTGGAGCCTTTGACTTTTATAGTGCTTAGAAAATAACATGCAAAAATTGCTGCTCGATTTTATAAATTAATATCAAATGTGAGACTACATGAATTAATCTCTTGTTCTTAGCTAATAATAATTCTTCCTTGACTGACATTTAGACACAGGGAGAACTTGATGCAGCTTTAGAGGTGTAGTTTTAATCTGAAAACCAGAAGGACTTGGACATGTCCTCTACTGAATGCCTTCAGCACTCATTTTTCTTTTGTGCTTGTGCAGAGTCACACAGCACTGAGAAGAAAATACCCTTTGAGAAATTCCTTTTCAGATTTCTTAGCTGATATTAGTCCAGTAAAGAGCACACATTTTATCATATCACAATTCACATTTTAGTTTTAATAACTTAGGTTTCAGAATTATCCTTGAGATTTTTTTTTAATGGTCTTGAATTACATCTTTTGGGATTTTAGTAGAATTTCCCCACCCTCTTGTTTTGAAGCTTGAAAATTTGATGATCTCACTAATTTTTATTCTGGCTAAGAAGTAGAGTATTTCCCTTTCCTCCATGGTAGAAGAGTGTCATCTTTTGGTTAGAAAGCAGGAACAGCTGGTCTTGAGAATACACAGTTCTACTTTAAGATATTCACCCAAGCTTTTTAGAGTCCTCATCTGAAAAACAAGAATTAATGGTTACTGTGGCTGGGGGACTGAATTGTTTTGGTTAAAGCTGTAAGTGGGAAACACAGGAGCAGACAAAGCAGGTGAGAGAAGCTTTGCTTTTGGCTCTGCTCGCAGACTGTGCTGGGGGAACCACAGACATGCAGTTTAGAAAGGATTTGCCATTGTGTTAGGATTTGTCATAGAAATCCTGATTTTGCTCAGCGTGGACTATTTTATCTCTTGTGCAGATTTATGGTGATCTACTGTAAACAAAAGCTTAATTGTTGTATCAGCTATTAGGAGTGGGAATTAGTGTGATGTAAAGAAACTACAGCATAGTGCAGATGTTTTTAAGTGTGGTTTGTGTTTAGAATTAATATTTTGATTTGTAACAGATATGCTTGAGCTTAGCCTTACGGAGACTTTGGAAAAATGTGAACAGAGGCAATAAATATAAGCAAGGGAAAAAACCCATCTGTCAGTGACTGTTGGTGCACTAAATATTCCTCTCTTGTTTGTAAAATACACTCTTAGGTGTTAGGGACACACTTGGTGAGACAGATACACATTGGAGGCTGAAATTTGCTCCCTGAATTCTTAGTGCTGCTTCTGCCAGTATCTGATACTTATAAAACTGCATTTCTTGTATGTTGAGCTCCCCATATTACCTGTACTTCAATTTAAAGAGCTGTTCCCAGATGGATTAAGCAATATCCAGATGAAGTCCAGTTACAGACTAGTAGAGGATGATAAATCTGTGATTGAATATGGGAAAAAACTGAGGATTTCTCTTTCATAGCAGCAAGTTCACACACTGACTGGTGCCTTGTCACATTCTGGCTGCCTCCAGTGTTCAGCCTCTTATTTATTACCTTAGCTGAATTTTAACTGCCTGTTCATGTTTCAAACATAGGATATTAAGACTCCAGAATCCATCTGCTCACACATCTCTGAGATCTGTGTGCAGGCCTGGTAAAGCAGTGGGCTGTGAAATGCTGCAGTTGTATTTTCCACATGTTTTATGACAATAATGTGGGAACTAATTCAGTTGCTGAGGTTGAATTTTGGGTCTCAGTGAGGGGTAAATCTGAGACTGTGGCATCAGCTGCTTGCAATTTCTGTGTTTGACTTGCTGCAGGATATCTGCCTGATCCCAGGGAATCTTGGCTAGCTTTGCCCAGCAATTGCAGGAAGGTAACAAACTGCAGCTTCATAAATCACATATCAAATGCCACATAAAAAATGTAGGAAAGCATTCATCCATCATCAAAGGTATCTATCAGCAGATTGTTCCAGATTTTTGTTGGGTTGGTTGTATGAGACTAAGCAGAAGACAGCATGCTGAGGCATACTTGGGCAAAAACGTATTGCTGTAGACATTAATTAAAAAACTAATTAAAATTGCTGATTACACTCATTAGTGCAGAGTGCAGAACTGCTGTATCACAGAATTAAGGCACTGGACTGTGACTTCCTTTACATTTTCTATATTCAACCTCAGGATCATGGTGCACACATTTTCACCCCAGCATCCTACAAAATCCTCACTTCCAGCAAAATCCTGGATGTGTTGACACAAACTTGCTTTGTGTAAGATTTTAGATTGTTGGAGTTTTCTAACTGCCATAGCCTTCCACATCAGAAAATGTATTTGTTCTGGATATTGCTGTCCTGATGAGCTGGGACTATAATCTGGGGTTGGAAAATTTTCATAACATTTAGATGATTGATATTATTCACTGTTGTTGTTTCTGAGTTAAAATGCCAGAAAAACAAGCATCCTACTAAAAATTATTGTGTCATAATGAAGTTTTATTTTTTAGCTGAAGTGAATTGGAGGTGGCAGAAAGGTATTTACAGTAAATTTTATCATCACCATTATGTTTTTAATCATCAGTCCTTGAAAACAGACAGCTTTGAGTAAAGACCAGCACTGAGGCTGCATGTAAAATCTTTAATGAGCAGAGTGAATTAATGAATAAATGACACTGCATTTTAGCATTCAGATTTCTTCTGTGGAACAGGAATAAAATCTGCAGCAAAAATTTATTTTAGGAAAAGTCCCAGTAAATGTGATATTATTTGTTGTGCCAAACTGTCCCAGAACGTAAGTCACCTTCCAAAGGGCGTCTCTTAATCCAGGTTTGATAATAACCTGTTGAAACCTTATTTGGTCCTCACTTTGGGCAGATTTTCTTTCATAAATATAAAGTATCAGCAGCTTCCATTTATAATTTTCCATTTGCTGTAACAGATGAACTGAGTGCCAAAGAAATGACTCCATAGTTTTACTTCATTGCCTTTTGGTGGGTGCTTGTGTGCCCTGTTTGGACTCTGATGTGTGAGCAGACAGATGGAATTAACACCTGCAGTGCTTTCTAGTCACAAGGTACTTTGGTGAAGGGGCACAGTAGCTCCAGAGGCTGGAGATATTTCTCTGCAGTGGAGTTTGAGCTCACACTGCCTTTATCTTGATGAGAAAGCTGTTGGAATTAGGTGATCCTGCCTGACTTTGAGGTGGCAGCTGTGTCCCTCAGCACGAGGAGGACAAGCAGGCAGTTGTTGTACATGGAAGTATGAGATAGTCCTTCTGACATTTGGTTATTGACTTTCTAAAAAAAATCCAGGGGTTGTATTTTTCCTGAAGGCTCTGGGTATTGATTATCTTGTGTTCATAACATGGATGCAATTAAAAATGCTGTTGTGAAAAATCCTTCCAGTACAAACCTTTCCAGTGGAAAAAAAAAAAACAAAAATAACCAGTGAGGATTTATTTTCGTGCACATAATTGGAGGCATAACAACCTGTTTTAAATCCCCTTCTAACCTTTGAAAATTGATGTGTGTATTCTCTTAACTTGGTCTACATTTTGTGCCACAGGTTTCAGAATGAATGAAATAAAACTTCACGGCCTCTGCTTTTGAAGCTCACATACACACACACCTTCTCTGTAATGCCAAGTGCTGTAGTACAGTAGGTCCCCACAGACCCTTGCTCAGAGAATGGCTCATTCTGCTAATTTATCCCCTCTATTATGAATGCATAACAATAGAGATTAATTTTAGCTCTTTTGACTTCCAGGAAAGTACCAAAGTACTAATTATTCCTCAGTAGCAATTACATCTACAATTAAACCCCACATTAATCTTCATGAAAATAACATTTTTCTTTAAAACCCCACTTTTGAATAGCTGTTATTTTGGCTGATGGGATGGGAGAAAGTATTGAACCAACCACATGTGTATGGGTTAGTTTAAAATACTCCTTAGGGCTTCTCTCCTCCAGTACAGCACCCTGAGAGATTTTTTTTTGTTTTGTAATTTAATCTTTGAACATGAATGGTTAGTGAGGAGAACACAGACATGGTGCTTTAGCTGCCAGACAGTAATTCTCAACTTGTCATCAGTTAACTGTAGATTGAGCCTTGGGCTCAGCACGTAGAGACTTAAGGAAGAAATCATTTCTTCAATTTTTCCTCTGCAGTGGTGGTGACCGTGGTGGCTTCAAAAATTACGGTGGTAAGTGCCGAGTATCCAAAAATGTTTCAGTGGAAATTCTTTATAAATCTAAAAGCCACCAATATCTCGTTACTATCTAGTAGAAGCATTATAGAGTTTTGGTGAGGCTGGTGTGTTCACGAGTTTTAATAGCCAAACTTGTAGCAATAAACTGGATTTTTCTACTTTGTCAAATTGCATGAAAGAATTTGTGGAGACAGTGACGTTCACCGGATTATTTTTTTCTTTTATTTTTTTAAATTTTTTTGTTACAAATGCTTCTTAGAAAGGTACTAGAGGTAGAAAAAAAAAAAAAAAAGTGGGAAACTGCTTGGTGATGTGACAACCAGCATTTGCAACCAAACACCAGCACAGCATCAGTGTGGCAACTGCCACATGCTGCAAGTTAAAAAACACGTTAACGTCCTACAGACACCTTCTGTTGAATGTTTAAGTCTAAATATTCTCTAAATCTCTGGTTAATGTCTTAGAGCTTAGATGCATTGCATACATTCTTTGTATATTTTCTTGTTGCTAAAAAAATCACTTGAATGTGTTGTGCTAAAAATAGTCTTTTTTCTTTCCTTTCCTTTTCTTTTTTTTTTTTTTTTTTTTTTTTTTTTTTTTTTTTTTTTTTTGTGGAACCCATATCACAGGTCAGAGGGATTATGGACCAAGATCAGATGCTGGTAAGGAAATAAGCCATGAGTGGGGAGTGGAATAGTGGAATATAGCTCTTAGGTCACTGCTTTTAAAATGTTTGTATAGAAAGATGGATGTGGCTGCAATTCCCATGGCTCAAAAGAAACCTAGCTAAAGCATGCCTTCCGTGAAAGAAATGTATTTCATTAAAGTGCATGTGAGTTTTTGGATGTTAATGCAGCAAGTAAGAATTTCCTGATGAATTCTGAATGTGCTTGAGCCAAGCAGCTGCTTTCACTGCCATCACACTTCTGCTAAGCTTGTGTTATTTAAAACACACACTGCTCTGGTGGGCTGGGATGCCCAGCTGCATGAATGTTGGGTGTGAGGCAGGTCAGCTGCCCAGTGCACTCAGTTGATGGTGTTAACCTCAAAATTAAGCTCCCTGCTCCTCTTTTATTTCACACAAAGTGTCTCTGGGATTTAAGGGTCTGCTACTGGGCAGCGCAGAGCTGAGCTCAAAATATTGCTGCAGTTGCTTCTACAAAAACACGTGGTAAATGTAGCTTAATTTTCCACAGATTCAGAGTCTGACAACTCTGATAACAACACCATCTTTGTGCAAGGATTGGGAGAGGACGTTTCAACAGATCAAGTGGCAGACTATTTCAAACAGATTGGTATCATAAAGGTATGTGAAATGAGAAATTGTGGGTCAGAAGGAAGGGAGCTGGTGGAGCTGATGTACTGGAAATGTACTGGTATCATTCAAGGCAGAGTTCTCTCTGACTCCCCAGCAGTTGTAGATAATATTTTATCTGGGTTCCCAGCTGACAGCTCATTTGTAAGCTGGCAGCACTAGCACCTTTCTCCTGGTGACATTTAGATTGCTTTGTGTCTCTTCTTTAGTCTTTATAGCCCTGACACTCTATCCATTGTGCCACCCTCGTACTGCAGCACGTGTGCCTCTGTTCTGTGGCTGCTGCTTCTGGTTCTGCAATTCTAAATTAGGATTTTGTGCACTTGACCTCATTGTTTTGTTAAAACTGGGCCCATCTCCACTTCATGGAGAACAGCCAGTCAGTATCCTTCAGTCAAATCCCTCTGTTTCTACAGGTCAGCTCCAGGACAATATTCTTACTAAAGATACTTAGTGTTACAGTTTGTGCTCTGAACTGATTTTGACAGTGTCTCTGCTATGCCAAGTGTACAACCTTTCTTTTCAGACCAACAAAAAGACTGGCAAACCCATGATAAATCTGTACACAGACAAGGATACTGGCAAGCCAAAGGGAGAAGCCACAGTATCTTTTGATGACCCTCCTTCTGCTAAAGCAGCGATCGACTGGTTTGATGGTGGGTGAGAGTTACCTGTTCTTTGCCTATTTATGAATCTTAACAGGCAGTGGAAGAAGCAAATCAATTACATTTTTGGAGACCCAATGCTGCTATTTACATAGCTTTTGGCTTAAGTTTTTTGGTTTCATTTTCAGGGTTTTTGATTAGGGTTATAGTTGGGTTTTTTTCTTAAATAAACACCTGTATTTCATGGTTTCTTGTGTGTATTGGATTTCTCTCATTTCATTAAACAGCAGATAGTGATTTAGACCAAAAATGTGCAGTGAAACTGAGGGTTTGCTGCTGTACCTCAGTCACCCATGCACAAGGTATGAGAGGTGGTGTTTGTGTCACTTCTTGTTTAGACCAACAGAGCTGTAATCTGTGTTAGCAGGTGGAGGGATTCCCTGCAGTGTTGCTTTGATATTTTTCATGTTGTGGGAGCATTTTTAGAGTTTGGGAATGGTTATGGCAATCTTGTGCTGAGCACTGTGTATATACACACAATTTTAAAATTACAGATTTATCCGAGAAATATATTGATGTAAAACTCCTCAGACTGCAGGAAATACCATGACACTTCTCTAGTAATAAACTCGTGGGGGTGAGGGAAAAGTGCTTTCTCCTGTCACCTTGTATGTTCACAGAATTTTGGTTACACTGGGTAGAAACAAAAGGTCATACCCTGTTTCTGGTGGGAAACGATACTGGTTAAAAAAATTGACATGGCATACTTGTCTGATATTTGTATTTGCAAATAAAATGCAAATTGACTTTTGTTTAAGAGGGTAAGGGGAATACAACTACATTAGGCACATGTGCAGTGCTGTTTGTCTGTGATAAACGTTGGATCCATGAAGAACCCAGTCTCTGAAAACCATGAGCTTTATTTAAATAGACTTGGGAGTTAAAGTTTGGGCTGGCTATTGAGTGGTACAAAAGCCTTGTTGCCTTGATGGAATTACAGACAGTTCAGACATCCAAACTGCTTCCCATGAGCATGGCCAAAAATCTTTTAGACATTCTGGTATCTTTAAATTGCAACTTAGAGAACTCATTTAAGCTAAAATATTTGTAGGTTTGTGGAGAGTTTAGCAAGTACATCAGTGTTTCCATCTCATCTTTGGACCAGTGCTTTCAAAACCAAGAGATTTACTGCAGCTTCCCTGTGTCTCAAGAGTTTTGTGTTCAGTCTGGGTGTGCAAATCACTTCTGCTCTGCTGGGCTTGCTGCTGTGTTGCTGGGAGCTGTATTGATCCCTTCTCTCCTCCCACAGGAAAAGAATTCAATGGCAATGTGATCAAAGTTTCCTTTGCAACCAGAAGACCTGAATTCATGAGAGGAGGTGGAGGTGGCGGGCGTCGAGGTGGGACTCAAGTCTGTGGAATCTTTGTTTTTGCACAGTTAAATCCTTTTTCACTATCATTGATTTATTAAAGAGGAGTTGACTTTGAAACAGTGATTCATCAAATATATGAGCCTTTGGGATTCTGCCAGGAAAGGGAGTAATAAGGATTGAACCCAGTTAAGTAAACTGAAATCTGTAATCTCTTCTGGACAGCACAGAATTTATGCTTTCCTCTAGAACTGGAAAGGCTCCAGATTTTGTCTCAGCGTTGCTTTTAAAGAGAAAGTGTAACAGGGATGTTGAACTGTACCAGCCCCACATGTATAGGGGGCAATTCCCAGTGATATTTGCTTGTTACAGCAAAGCCTTGAGATACTCTGTTTCCAGCTGGGATTAAGCAGGGTACATAATTCAGCTGCTGCTGGCTTGGAGCATTAGTTGGATTTCTGATTCCTTTAATCAAGGCCATATCAATCTCCCTGATTTTCTGCATGTACAATTTTGTCAGTGATCCACTGGGTATTCATTACCATTTTCCAGGAATCATGCTTTGGGCAGTGGCTGCCAACAAATTCTAGTTCTGAAATCAGGCAGTTCTGTAGGCTGATGAAAAGGGTTTTTCAGCAACTTCATTTGGTATAAAAGTTCTAATTTTTGTGATGCAGAAAGCAAGACTGTTATCCCTGTGCCTGTGTTAGAGGCATCCTGGGATTGATCCAGACTTCTTTTATTGTTAAATTTTTGTTCTGTGGCTAAGTCTGGCCATAAGTAACTGATCTCATACCTTGTTAAATCTTTCTGAAATTTTATTAATGCATGTAGTGGGTTTATATTTACCCAGTGGCAATTCAAGCAGATCAGATTTCCCTTTACTGCTGAAAAAGAATTTATAATAAATAGTGGGAATATATTTGCATTAAACACTCCATCCACCTAAAAGGTCTGTCAGTCATTTGGGGTCTGAATGCAGTGACAGTGTTTGATGCTTCTTTATCATGTGCAGTTCATAGAACTTTATTCTGATCATAATTTTGTCTGCAGGTTCACGAGGTGGCTATGGAAGAGGTGGGGGTTTCCAGGGTAGAAGTGGGGAACCCAAAAATGGTGATTGGGTTTGTCCTAACCCGTAAGTGTCATTTTAATCGGGATGGGGTGTTCCATGTGTGCTTCATCCTCACAGCTCAGTCTGGGGAATCCTTGTCTGTTCCAGGTCCTGTGGCAACATGAACTTCGCTCGCAGGAATTCCTGCAACCAGTGTGGTGAGCCCAGACCAGAAGATTCACGTCCATCAGGAGGTGTGAAAAACCAGCTACACCTCTTAAATGTTTCAAGTGTCCATATCATCAGCATCTTTGTGAAAAAGCTGCTGTATTTCCATGTTTTTCCCCAGATTTCCGTGGGAGAGGTGGCTACGGAGGAGAGCGGGGCTATCGAGGGCGCGGCGGCCGAGGCGGGGACCGAGGAGGTGGCTATGGGGGCAAAATGGGCGGAAGGTAAGAGGAGCCTTTGCCTTTGCTTGGCTGTGGGATTGATAGGGACTGTGGGAAAAAGGCTTGTTTATATGTGCAAGCACAACTGCCATGAAAATATCAACTACAGATAGGAGCTTGCAGAGAGAATCGCTCCGTCCGGCTGTTGAGTTTTGTGAATGTTTCTGGATAGGCTCTCTATAAACACAGAGCAGCACACAGACGTCTGTGTAGAAATGTTTGACTGAAGGGACTGTTTGTTTGTTATTTGCTTCATTTTTTTTTTTTTTTTATGTTGCTTAGAACTTTTTCTTTCCCTTCCAGAAATGATTTCAGAAATGATCAACGCAACAGACCATACTGAAGACCACTGTGAATGTTTTGTTTGTCTTCTTGATGCGTTTGATAGTGAACTTGCCTGCAGCTTCACCCATGGCCTCTTTCGATAGTGGAATTGAGTGAAACTAGATTTTTATTTTGGTGGGAGGGTTTGGGGTGGTTTGGGAGGATTTTTTTTTAAGCAAGACATTGAAATTTAATCCTAATTTCCACATTCTCTTTTCTTCCCCCCCACCCCTCCCCATACCTTTTCAACAGGCCCTAAGAAGGAAAAGGATAAACTGTAAAATATTGCCAAAATATGAAGTGTTTTGTAATACAACAATAAATGCTGATTGTTTTATTTGTGAAATCCCACTGTTTCACAATTACTTGAGTTGCATGCACTTTCTTACATATTCCCAGTGTTCCTGTGGTATGGCTTAAGCAGTAAATAAGCACTTGTTTGGAATTGCACTGCAGCTCTTACCCGAGCTCTGTGTGTTCACAGAATCTGCAGTCAGGTCAGTGATGAGCCTCCTTGCTATCCACATCCTCTGTCCTGGATTTGCAGACTTGTCCTGTTCTTTCCTTTTTCCCTCCAGTGGTGCTTGCAAACCTGCTTTGGTTGCCGTGCACCCTGAGGAGAGCAGGCAGACAGCAGTGTGAGTGGGTTCTGCTGCTGCCAGGGGGCAGAACAGCTCAAAATCCAAGGCGAGATAGCTCAAAAAAAAAAGTTATTTGCTATATCTTGCTGCATTTGCTGCTTTTGGAAAGTAGGTGATGGAAACAATGTTGTGTGCAGCTGCTTCATCCTGGAGGTCAGATGTAGATGAGGTTCAGTAGGTGCATTGTGAAAACATTTGAGATTTAGCTCTGCAGCCAAAGGAGAGGCAGGAAGGGAGGGGAATTATCCATCCTGGTCAGATAGGTCACTGCAGAGATGAGCAGTCTGAGTAGGTGGCACTTCCCCAGTCAGGTCATGGCAGTGCCTCTGCATCATAGGCCTTTGAGAGAGAACCTCTGGCTGTCCAATATTCCAGTGGGCGGCACTATAAATACAAGTTCTTGGGGTCTGTGGTTACAGCTGGGCATAGAGCTGGGCCATATCTCACTGAGAAATGGACAGAAATGGCTTTTGTTAAGGTTTATGAGCCACCTCCCCAGCTTGGTGTGTATTGATGGTCATGGTGGCGGAGTTCAAATCAGCATTTCCCAGGGTTGTAAATGTGGTGACTGCTGGGCCTTTTTCAGGTTTCTCCTCAAAGGCATCTGCTCTGTTAGAAAAGACATTTGTCACAGATTATGGACAGCTTGTTCCTCTTAAAACAGTGGAATTTGAATATGTACTAGTGACAGTATAAAATCCAATGTGTGCCATGTGAGGGTTCAGAAAGTTGGTGAATTCAGTATCTGTTGTTTTGCTGGCCTAGAAAAGTTGGATGCTGATAGTTTTGAAGCTGAAGTTACTGTTTGTAGGGAAGGGGCTAGAGGGTGCTCTTGTCCACTGCTGTGCTGGCAGATGCAGGAATGGTGCCAGCTGGATGGGATGGGAGGAAAGCAGGAATCAGCTGCTGAGAACAGCCTCAGTATCCCTGCTGGGGTTTGTTCCCCAGCAGAGCTGACACCTTGAACTGCACAAACAGCTCCTGCGGGTGCAGCTGGAGCCCTCACAGGTCAGCAGAGGACTGGGAATGGCTGAGCTGAGCTGACCAAAACCCAGGGCTGATGCAGCATCACCCCACTGCTCCTTGCAGTTCCCTGGTGGGGCTCTGGCTTTTTCCTTCCTGGAGAAGGATTTGGTGGTTCAAACAGCTAGGTGCTTCCAGTATTGGGAGCAGCAGTTGTAGCTGCCTTTATTGCCACCCCAGCTTCCAACTCTGTTTTTTCCCTCTAGGCTAAGAGCGCTTTCCTCTTCAGTCACTGCCCAGGATTACCAAGTAGATGAGTCTTCAAGTGAGCCACAAAATGAGCTGTCACCACCTTCTCAGCTTTTCCAACCTGGCAATGATGCTGAACTCTTGGCTTGTTTATGTTCTGTTCTGCACTGGGGCAAGACAACCTGAGTTCCTGCACGGTTTTTAAGACATCTTCAGCAGCTGCTTGGTTTTTCAGAAAATCAGCAGGACAGAGAAGCTGTACTGGCCTGATGGGTTGTTTTACTTGCCTTTGGTGCAGTGAGAGTTAAATTAGTTCAGCGATATCTGGGAAGATGTTCTGTAAAGAATATAAACCCAGATGATTGGTTTAACTATGTCATTGCCCTCCAGCCACTTCTGCCAAGTCCTTTGGTCCTGCAGGTTTCTCCACAGCTGCCTAAAGTTTGCCAGGACAAGCTTTAATTGAGGTTAAAAGGAAAGTAAACTTAAAAGTATAGAGTATATTAAGAATTTAATTAATTGTAGTTCTTCCCAGTGCTGTGTGAGGATTTGGTAGGACTTCCTATACTAAAATTCCAGACTAAGGAGGGATAGGACAGTAGATCTGTCCTGTCAGGAGATGGAAAACCAGGAAAGTCTGTCTCAACAGAAAGGAGCAGTTTGGGTTGTTTTCAGCATAGCTGGGAACAGCTCTGCTCTACTGCCTTCATCTCTATTTATGCTCCATCTTCCAATAATGCATTTTCTTTAGTGGCAAGGGTTTCATTTTGGAAATCAGCCCTGTGTGGAATGCTGGTGGTTTATTTATAAAAACAGGTCTAGCACTTGCCAAGCTCAACAAGGACTTGGTGGAGAAAAGAGGGATGCCAATGCAGGAGTGGCATGTGATCCTTTCAGAGCTGAAATGCCACTCCTATATAAAATAATAGCTAAACATTTTCAGAGACCGACAAATAGTTTCCATGCTGGGCCTCTGCAGCCAAACCCACCTCACCCTGAGAAGAAATGCAACTTTAAGTTGCTCAAATACCACAGTCCTAAAGAGAGATGTGGGGGCAGTGACTGAAGCCAATCTCTCAAGTCTCTAGGGGTTTGAGGCCAGGATCCAGCCAGTGCTGCTTTGCCTAATCTAGAACTGATAATTCCCATTTCCAGGGTAACAGAGCCCGTGTGATGATGTCCCAGTAGATGATGTTGCTAATGTGCTGTAGCAGTTGCTTGTAAAGCTGCTGTAATAAAACACAGCTGTCAGAATGCACTCAAAACTGCGTAAAACTCCACTTTTCATACCAAGGTGATGATGTTTGCAGGAACTCAGGTGCTACCCTGATCCTAGAAAGAAATGCAAGGTTGTTAGCTGAGCAAATACCAGTGAAATTCAAACTGCTCCAGCAAATTGGTGTGTTTATGGGAGGACTCATCAGCTGGATGCAGCTTCTTGACTTCGTCAACTTCAGGAACTCCACACACAAAAGGTAAAGCCAAGGGAAGTCTGTGCAGACTTTGCATTTTCTCTTTAACACCCTTGTGGTAAGTATCTGTTCCTGGCTCTGTTTGAGACAGGATACTGGGCAAGACAGACTTTCTAGCACATTTTAAGGACACAGGAAAGTCCTTTGACCTGTGAGAACTTACTGTGCATGAATGAAGTTCCCAGAAAATAGTGTCTGAGCAGAAAAGCTTCGCTCTTGTGGCAGCCCAAGGAACATTAAGCTGCTCGTGTGCCTTGATAAAAAATTTGACTCTTGCAGACTGGGGTTGGGAGGGAAAGCTGTGACTGTGCCTGTCTGACCTGATCCAAAATCCCAGCTCTGGCCACTTTCTAGCAGCAGGATAAGGATTTTGGGCATTTTGCCTGGCACAGCACCCACTGAGCCATCCTGCTGCTGTACAGCAGCAAACAGCTGAAGAATGGCTGTTCTTGAGAGGATGAAAGAGAACAACTTGAGCTTGTTCTCAGTGCAGAGCTTTAAAGGTCTTTGATAGGTTCTTGTGCATCACATCCATCTTGGGTAGGGACTGCCACAGAGGAGTAATGGGGTTGCTATTTGCTTATCAGTTATGATAAACACTCAGAGCTGCTCTGAGAAAGCTCACGTCACAAGAGCTGTTTCGTAATGTTGGTTGATGAACTCTTGGCTCTCACCTCAGACAGGGATCCACTGGCGCTTCAGCTCTTCTCTCTGCAATGCTCAGCTGCTCTTGATGTGTCCCTATGGACAAACCAGCCTCCTCATTGCAGACTCCACACCTGTGGTAATGGCATTTAGTTCTCCCTGATGTTTACTGGTCAATATGCAAATGATATTAAATTAGGTACTCTGGATCTCTGATCTGGGACATGTCTTTAGGAAAAGGTTTGGAAATCTGGCTCAGTGAGTGCACTGAGATCTTTTGAGTTAAGCTCAAGGGAGGAGGGGTTTTCTCTAGAAACCCAAGAAATCAGGAATGATTAGGCAAGCAGAGCTTGTAGGGATCTATTTATTATGCTCTTTGTGAATGTTTCACTAAAAGACTGTTGGTTCTCTGCCACAGGCTTGACTTGTCAGGTTTCAGTTTTGGGACAGAAGTTACAAGGATTGAAACTTTTTATTTCTTTGCCCCATTTCTGATCTTTCACCAAACACTAAAAAAGCCGGAAATCTGTTCACCTTTCCCTGAGATAGTATTTCTGTTCCTGATACCGCTCTGGTAACAGCAGCTGGATAAACATCTTTATACTCCCAGCCAAAACTCTGCAGAGAACTATGATTTGGCATCCCCATGGCTGGGCTGAATTCTTCTCCATCTGAATGCCAAAACCCCTGAGGACCAAGGCAGCAGCCCCGGGAAATGCCCCGTCGGAAAGCTGGGGCTGCAGGTGCCCTCCCAGACGCTTCCCCACATTACAATGAGCAGAGGAGGGAGTTTCCTGCTCCTGCTGGAGCCCAGCCAGTCACTTTCTCATCATCCATATTCTTAAGTGGAAGAGCAGATGGATCAGTTGCTTCCTAGATACGACCCAAACACGGATGCATTTGCAGACAGAGCTGCTCTTGTTTTGAAAGGAAGCGTGAGGCTGACCTGCGTGAGGAGCGGCCATCCCTTGGCTCTCCCTCCTGCCAGGGCAGAGTATTCCCCTCACACCATCCTCCCTCAGGCTGTGCCAACTGCCCACTGTGCTCTCCAGCAGCTCCCAGGCAGTTCTTACTGGCCCAGCCATAAAACCTTCATTTCTCCCCTATTTTTTATCTTGTAGCTCAGTGGCTTCCCTATTTTTCCATATTATGTGGATCAATTTTCTCTCCTTCAAATCCCGCTTCCCTTCCCTCCATCCCTGTCCAGCGAAAGCAAAGTATCACAGGCTCTCTGCAACTCCCTTCAAGCTGCACTCAACAGATGCTTCTGTAACTTCAGGTCTTGGCATGATTAAAAAGTGGAGGAAGGAGCCTGGGAGCTTTAAAATAGGTGTGGGGTTGAAGCTGGCATGAAAACAAAAGCAGATACAAGTCACATCCTATTTTTTTTCCCCTTGAAACAAAGCAGAATCAAAACATCCTTTTGCTTTAGTCAAATTAAAACAAAATAGTCGAACAAAATACTGCTGTGAGTAAACAGAGTTGTTGACTTGTCACTGCAGCCCTCAAGCCCATCAGCTGTGTGTGAGCTGCAGGAGAGCTGTGACACTGACACGGGGACACCAAACAGCCCCTCCTGGCCCATGGGCCACCACATCCAGTGCCTGGGAGGGAAATTTAAGTAGCAAAAGGGTAAACCACAACCCTGAGAGTGTAAACCATAGCGCTGAGCGTGTGGTTATTGTATAAAGCTTGAGGGAGCTCTGCTCTAATGTGCAGATTTTGCCAGATCCTTGAAGAGGGGCAGCATTGCTGGCCCAGCCTCGTGTTGCTGAGCTCATGGGACCCCCGGCCCCGGCCTCCCAACCCTGCATCCGCCGGGCCAGGGATGGACACAGGTTTGGGAAAAGCTGGAATTGCTTTCTCCCCTTTTTCAAACCACTGTCCCAGCTGGCGGAAGGAGAGACGCGCTGCTCCCGGGGGACAGGGGACAGGCCACGCACGGGGTCATTCTCCGGTGGCAGCCCCGGGCTGGGCGGCACGGAGGGAGCTCCCAGAGCAGGGCCAGCCCCTCCGCTCCGTGCTGCCGGCAGAGCCCTGCCCTCGGCAGGGGCTGGGGCTGGAGCTGGGGCTGGGGCCGGGGCGGGGAGAGGCGGCTGGGGCGGCGGCGCCCGGCGCCGAGCGGAGCGGCGGGAGCGGAGCCGGGATGGCTGCACCGCTGCGGGCCGCCCTGGCGCTGGGGCTGCTGGCGGCGGCACGGCCCGCTCCGCCCGCGGGGCAGCGGCGGCAGGCGGAGGTAGGACCGGCACCGGCACCGGCACCGGCACCGGCGGGGAAGGGAGGGGCGGGAGCGTGTCCTGGCTGTGCGTCCCCTGTGTGTCCCCGTGTGCCCGTGGCAGGGGTGTCCCCGTGCCCCGGCTGTGCATGTCCCCGTGCCCGTGTCCCCGTGCCCGTGCCCTGGCTGTGCGTGTCCCTGTGCCCGTGTCCCTGTGCCCGTGTCCCTGTGCCCGTGTCCCTGTGCCCGTGCCCCGGCTGTGCGTGTCCCCGTGCCCATGTCCCCGTGCCCCGGCTGTGCGTGTCCCCAGGGTCCATGCCATAGGCGTGCCCATGCTCTAGGTGTCACTGTCGCTGGTGTGCCCATGTCCCACCAGGTGTGTGCACATCCCCGTGTGCCTGTACCACAGGTGTGTCCGTGCCCCAGGTGTCACTATGTCCCTGGTGTGCCCGTGCCATAGGTATGAACGTGTCCCCAATGCACATCCCCACCACAGGTGAGTGCCCACGAGCTCCTGACACCTGCGCATCCATCCCGTGTGCCCTGGGTCCAGGCAGTGTGTGTGGCACAGGTGTGTGGCAGTGCCATTGGGTTGTGTTGGAAGGCTGGAATGTGTGGCCACATGTGTCCTGTGGAGCTGTGGCACAGAATCACAGACTGCTTTGGGTTAGAATGGACCTAAAACTCATCCCATTCCACCCCCTGCCATGGGCAGGGACACTTCCACTACTCCAGGCTGCTCCAAGCCCTGTCCAACCTGGCCTGGAATATTTCCAGGGATGGGACAGGCACAGCTGCTCTGGCCACTCTGTGCCAGAGCCTCCCCACCCTCACAGGGAAGGATTCCTCCTCAGTTAATCTAAGTCTGCCCTATTTCAGTTTAAAGCCATTCCTCCTTGTCCTAGCTCTCCTTGCTGTCGTCCAAAGTCCCTCTGGAGCTCTCTTGGGGCCCCTTTGGGGATTGGATGGGGCTCTGTGTGTCCCTGGAACCTTCTCTTGTCCAGGATGAACAACCCCAGCTCTCTCAGCCCTTGTCCAGGTGTCCCCACAGGTGATGTTCACCTGCACACCCACCCTGCCACAGCTCCAGCAAGAGAATTCATGCACAGGGAAAAGCCTTCCCATGCCCCAGCATATCAGGAGGGGACAAAAGCCAGTCCTTCCCCTGCCTGCCTCTCCCCAGGGCTGCCCCCATCTCCTCTGTTTGGGTTTCTCCTGTTTGTCCTGCTGTCATTGTCACCCTGTGCCACCGTCCATTCCTGTTTGTTTTGAGAGGACAAGGTATGAGATTTGGCTGGTGAACAAAGGTTCCTATGGGGGATTTTTTTCTTGTTTAGGCCTCGATCCAGTGTACATTTGCACAAATGCTTAATTTTCAACCCCAGCCAGCAAGTCCTGGTGAATTAATTGGGATTTTTGAACACATGCTCTGAGAGGAGAAGAGCACAGGAATGCTCAGAGGCTTGTTTTGATGTGCAGGCTTCTTCTGCTGGGAGATGCTGCTTCAGGGGGGTCATTAATAATTGTGTTTTTTCCACTCTGCACAAACCTCAGCCCAGCCCCTCATGCCACCTGGAGAAAATAAATCTGCAAAGATTTTAATGCTCAGGAAACCAATAATTTAAAACTCAATTTAAAAGAAAACCAGCTGATTGGGAACAACTGGTTTAACAATCCAAAGTGCCTTTCCACCCCTCATTGGTGACTTCTGAGTTCTTGTCCCTTGAAGCTTCAGAACAGATCCCAGGATTGTGGCGAGTCCCTCGTGAGGGGGTGCTGGGCAAGTGATTTTCCTGCCTCCCTGCCTCAGTTTCCCCAAGGGGATGTGTTGTTCTGGCCAGGGACTTTGGGACAACACACACAATGGAAATGCAGAGACTGGGGTGTGGAACTAGTCTAAATAAATGAGCAGTTAATTTTCTTTTAGGAGGAAGCTGAAACTCTCACATAACATCAAATAATTCTGGTGACTTGTGGCTTTCAGAGCACTTCCAGGCTTTGCTTCTAAAACTTTTTTTTAAAGAATTATTCTTTTTTAAAAGCCACAGTTAGCAAAAATAGGTTGTGTAAACTTAGATGCATAAGACTGTGAAAATGTCCATTTGTATGCTTTTCCTGGCTGCTGCCCATGTTTTCACTGCATCCATATCAGCTGCAGTTAAAAAAAAAAAAAAAAAAAAAAAAAAAAAAAAAAAAAAAAAAAAAAAAGACAACCCACATTAAAAAAATAAGGAAATTTAAAAAAAAAATTTAATTTGAAACATTTGTATGTGAAATCATCATCTGCAGATAGGAGAGGGCCCAGCGTAAGAGAGCACATTGTTTGGCAGAGCTGCTGTCTGACTGGGGGGTGGGAATGCCCGAGATTCCCTGAGCCCAGGGGAATTGTGTAAAATACACTGGGCATGTGAGATCTCAGGCTGTGGTGGGAGTGAGGAGCACCGTGAGGTGCTGGTGGAGCCAAAGACAAAGGACAATGAAGTCCCTGCAGAGATTTGTGTGAAAAGCTCCAAGTCTGTTTTGGTGGAAATAAAAATCTGGGGAGAAATTTGAGAAAAAGAGGGAGTGAGAACAGAGAGCTGGACTAACAGACTGAATAATTCTCATTTTGGATTTTTTTCCCCCAATTTTTTCCCCTGTTCTGCCCTTCTCCTCCCCATCTTGCAGTATCTGACACACACTGACTTCTCCTCCTTATCAAAGCAAGGTCTGACATTTCGGGCTGTGTTTGTGCTGGGAAACGCTCCGGTGAGCAGGCTGAGCTGGCTCAGGGAGCAGGAGGCCGGTTGGGATGCAGGATGCTGAGCACAGCTGGGTGGAGGGAGGGTCCCGGATACCACACACACACACACGGTGGGCTCGGGGGTCACCTGGAGCACACGGAAACAAGGCGGAGAAATCCTCCTTCCTGTAAAAAATTCCTGATGGAAGGAGAGGTGGAGAGGAGGAGGAGGAATTACCCCTTTGAGGCATGGCTGGGCTCTGCACCACCCGTGAGAGCTCATCTCCCGCCGGCGCGGATGTGGCGAGCGGCTCCGGGTCCCCCGGTGTGATTTACAGATTTACAGCCCGTGAGTCAGCGCAGCGCAAACAGCCCGCCTTTCTTCCTGCTGCTCCCCCAAAACAATCCTCACTTGTTAGGGCAAATATCGCCCGGCGGGCAAGGGCAGCGGGAACGGCGCCTTCCCCCGGCTCCCACCCCGGTGGAGGGCAAGACTGGTTCCTTTTCTCTTCCTTAGACACGAAAACACGACCAGTCCTGCGTGACCCAACTGGTTTGTCAGCCGCTCTGGTATTCGCAGGGGGAGGTTTGGCCAAGCCCAGTGCTCTTCCCTTGTTTTCCCCAAGTGCTTTGGGTGCCTTTCAGGGGTTTTGGTGGCACGGTTGGGGTGGGGGGTGCTGGGGGTGCCGGGGCAAAGCTGCCAGATGTTTCCCAACGGGTTATCACAGAGCCGTGGGTTGGTTTGGGTGGGAAGGAACCTTAAAGCTCACCTCATTCAACCCCCTGCCATGGGCAGGGACACCTTCCTCTAGGCCATGCTCATCCTGAGTTGCTGCTGGAGTTTGCCTCCTGGTACCCCTGTAAAGGTGGAGTTATCCCAGTGTTCCTGGGGAATGGCAAACCCAGCTCCAGGCCACATCCAAACCGTTAGTGAAACCAGGAGGGGGTTTAGTTAGACCTGGCTCACTGCTTCTCAGCATTAGAAGATCGCGTGTGACAATAAAAGCAGTTTAGAGCACCCTCAGCTCCACGTCTTTAGTGGCAAGTGGATTATTTGCTGCTAAAGTGGATTTTTCAGGAGTGGTAGGTGGGACAGGAGATCCCTGCAGGGCTGGGTTAGGCACAGCGGGGAACATCCCAGCAGCCTGATGGGGCTTTGACCACGCTCCATCACCAGCGCACAGAACCAGCTGAGGTTTCACTGCCTTTTCAGCGGGAGGACAGCCCGGCTGTGTACCGGCTAATGCCCCTTCTCGTGTGTCTCCCCGCCTCTATAGATATAATATTTATAGAGATATTTATACACACACTTAAACAAAAGCGGCGCGGCCACTCTGCCTGAGGCTTTGCAGGGATGAGCGGAAGCAAATGAGCGTTTTTTATTTGATGTGACACCTTCTGGAGGCAGCAGCGACCCGACGGGCTGGAGGAGCCGCTGCTCCTCCTGTGACCACACCGAAACACGGCCCGGGCCGGCTCTCCTTGTGCGTGAGCTGCGGGAAACTGGGGAGGGAAAGCAGGAGCCGCTGTGCCCGTTTGGGCGGTGAGATGATGCGGGATGAGCCTGGGGATGCCAGAATTAGGGTTTAGGATCCACCTGGGCCGTCTCATGATTTAAAACAAAAGACTTTAGAGGTGCAGCATGGCCTGTAATCACGACACAGAAAGCCACAGAACTTGTCCCCGGCAGAGCAGAGGGGCCGCGGGCAGCAGGAGCTCAGTGTGAGGCTTCTCCGGTGCCCAGCCGGTGGAAAGGAGCCAGAGGCGGCGTGTCCGGAGGGGAGAGCGGGCAGGAGCCCAGCCTGCTGTCTCGGCACTCTCGTTATCCCAGTTTGCAGGCGGGGAGGGCTGATTGTGTTTGCCGCTGGCCGTCTTCCATTCGGGATGCCTGTGGTGGAGGGCAAGGTGTTTCCTTGGCTTTAGCCAAGGCAGAGATGATTTCCAGGGTCGCAAGAGGCTCCGCGTCAGAGCCCTGAGATGGGAAGGGCCCCTCTGTCCCCCCCGGGCTCCTCCCGCTGTCCCTGCTGCAGCCCCGGAGGTTTCTCTGCCCCAGCACTGGCTCCCAGGCAGCCAGACCCATCCTCCCCATGCAGAGCAGGAGCTGGGCATATTTCATATTAATGTTTCTCTTGGTTTCCTGCTGTTTTTCTTTTCCCATTGTATGGAAAAGAGCGTTTCCCCGTCTGGGGCAGGAGGGAGGGGGTTTTCCCAGCACGGCCAGACTTTGCACTGCAGCCTCTGGAGAGGTTTAATGGGCTGCTGCCAGATTCCAGCCAGCCCTGACAGAGCCTGGCTGGGCTCTGGGGGGTTGTGCAGTGCTGGGGGAGCCTCAAGCACTAGTTTGGGCACAGGACACTGTGGCATGGGGCTCTTAGATTCCCCCAGACCCCAAAAACCCCTGCATTTGTATGTTCTGTGCTCAGGTAACTACCTGAAGGAGTGGGGGATCAACACATCCCTCTCCCGCAGCTCTGTGTTTCCAGGACCACCATCACCCTCAGCTGACAGTAGATGTGTCTAGAAAATGTAATAAAATTTCTCCTGATGGTTTTGAGCCAAAGACTTGGTGTGTGAGAGAACCTCAATGTGCACAGGCCAGAAACTACAGAGAAAAAGCTGCTTTGCTTGGACTGGCAAAGCTCAAGGAGCTCTGGGCAGAAATGATAAGCCCAGTGGCCTCTGTGCCTTCTGATGCTGCTCAAGAGCAGCTGGTGGGACAGGGGTTGCTTTTTTCACTGTGCACCCTGACATGTCCAGATGGGGTTTCAAGCCTTCATGAGGTCATGGTGAGGAAAAAGCATTTTCACGCTTTATGGATGGGATTGTGTTGGGTTACAGATGAGGAAAGAGCTTCAGGTTGTGCTGAGTGAGTGCAAAACTGTGTTAGAGAAGGTTCAGACTGAGAGCCAGGACTTTTCATCTGGGTGTTTTCAGCTCACATTTGTCTGCACTGATGTCACCACTGGGATCTTCACCCTGCACCCTTATATGTAACTGCTGGTTTTGTGCTTCTGGAGGAGAACTTTATAAAAATACAAGCACAGAGGGAAAAGGCCAGATTCCTTCTCTTCTCCAGATACTCTGAGATTACTCCAAGCCACCCCATCCCCAGGATGCTGCTCCATCCCTGCGTGCTCATCCTGAGCTGTGGCTGGATTTTGCCTCCTGGTACCCCCATAAAGGTGGGGTTATCCCAGTGTTCCTGGGGAATGGCAAATCCAGGCTGGATGGTCCATCTCTGGGCAGAGGTGTTGTGGCTTCTCCTGATGAACAAGCCAATGCTCTCCCTGCCAGTGTGGCACTTGCCTGATTTATCCCCAGTGGACCAGTGTGAGGTGTCTGTGTGACTCTGGCCATGCTCAGGCTCCTGCTGCTGCAGCCTGGCACTGCTGGGATGAGCTGCTGGTGCCTCCAGCTGGGACAGGCAGCTTTGGTGGGAAAAACAACCAAATTCTTTGTGTGGGACTGAATGAAGAGCGTGTCCAGACAGGAATCTGTGCTGGTCCTCTGCCGGAGGGGGATGCTCCAGGTAGAAGGGGTGTAAAGGAGGAGATGAAACTTGAGGAGATCTGGTCGGCAGAGCCCACCTGGATGTGCCCGCGGGGGGGATGTGTTTGGGATGGCGTGAGGATGACTGGTAGTGACAAGCTGAAGGTTTGGGCAGGAGGAGGAGAGGGAGAGGCCCTGGCACACCTCGGGACTGTCACATCCATAAGCCATCCCTGCCCCTCGCAGGAAGCGCTGCTGTCTCCTCTGCGGGGACATAAAGGAGAACTGGGTCACCCACAGTGAGGAGGTCAACACTCCAACCCCCTCCTTTTCCCGGCCCCGAGTTGAGCCGGGAGGGAAACAGCTTTACAAACACCCGTTTTCCCAGAGGGAAGCCCCGGCCGCGCTATCTGGGTCAGCCCGTGGCATTCCTGGTGCTCAGCTCACCTCTCCTTTGGGATGCGGGGAAAGGAAGCTGCCACTTTCGCTTTTTATTCTGATTATTATTCACGGCTGTAACCGCGGCTCTGCTGCACTAACAGGATGCCGGGCAGCTTGTTTGTCTCCTGCAGACATCCCTGGCGGCGGGGCAGGCGGGCGTGGAGCATTCCCGGCTATTAACTCCTCCAAGAGCCGGGCAGCAGCCCGAGCCGTTTATTTTCTTTAACATACAATTTAAGTGCTGGAGCAAGTTCAGAGAGGCAATCTCCGTCCGTGTCAAGGGCCGATAAGAAGAAGAATGGTTTGGCAAAGCCAATTGCCCCCGGAGCGTCCCCAGTTTGCAGCAGCACATCCTGCGTGGGGCTGGGGGGAGGCTGCGGCCTGAGCCCGTCTCACCCCGCCCTGCTCATGGCCACAGCACTTGGGCCTTTGTTTGAGCCACTGCCTTGAGACAGGGCGATTAGACTGTGGCTTTGGCGGGTTTGGTCGCCTCTGGCTGCGGATGACATGGCAGCAGAGGGTTTTGACCTCTCTCGTTCCTTCCTACGCCTCCATCGTGCTGTGGCCAAATCCCTGAGAGCCAAACAAAACCATGGGGAGGAGACACACAGCGACCTGTACGGGCACAGGGGGAGCGGCTGCTTCAGGTGCAGAGCAAAACAAATGGGCATTTGCTCTCCGGAGCAAAACAAGTGGGCATTTTTGGGTTTGCAGCACTCATCTCATCTCCTGTTTCCCTTTTGGCCATCTCATCTCCTTTTTCCCTCCTTCCCAAGCCAACACGCGCCTGAGCTGCACCTTCTCCCATTTTTTTCTTGCAGCTCTTCCTGGAGAAATACGGCTATTTCAGCGGGCCGGGGGCCGGCACACACAGCCAGGCCGAGTTCACCGAGGCGCTCAGGTAGGAGCAGGAGCCTTGAATTCAACGCTGCAGTCAAAACAGCAGCTCCAGCTGCAGGGATGCTGCCAGCACTCTGAGGGTCTGTTTTTTTGCAGCCAGAAGGGTCTTTTTGCAGCCGGTCTCACGGTCTGATGCTAAAGCACAGCCAGTCCTTTTTGGAAAGGCGGGTCCGTGCCCGGCTGGGTGCCGGCTGCTGGCACCCCCCTCTGCCTGCTTTATTTGCCTTTTATGGCCCGCTGCTCGCCTCGCAATAAAATCTGCGGGGAGGCCGAGCTCGGGGAGGGCTGGGAGATGTCAGAGGGGGTGACCTGGCAGTTCCTGCCTGGGCTTCTCCTGAGCTCATCACCTCGGCCCTGGGAGCATTCCGGCCTTCGCCTTGTGCAAATGCACCAAATGCAAAATTAAATGTGAAGTCAAAAAGCTGGGGTTAAAAACACAGGGTTTTAAACCCCCAATTTTTAACTGGGGATAAAAAAATAGGTTCCCCTATTTGCTTTTGCCCTGCTGGGAGGTGACTTGCAGGTCGGCTGTGGTTGCTGAGCCAAATCTTCCTTGTTTTACTAACAGGATGAAGTTTTGAAGCTCGTGGGGTGAAAATCCTGGCTCAGGTCAAACCCCCCGGCACAACCATAACCAAACCCTGCCCACGGGATGTGGGGGCTGATATCTCCCCTCCTTTCACAGGGATTTCCAGCGGGTGACCCACCTCCCGCTCAGCGGGGTGCTGGATGCCCCCACCCTCCATCAGATGGCCCTGCCGAGGTGTGGCACCGATGACGGCGACAGCCGAGCTGCCGGGACACGCCAGGGGTCCCTCGCCCGGCGCCACAGGCGCACGGCACAGCACGGTGAGCACCGGCACCCCCCGGGCTTTGGGGTCTGGGCTGCTCGGCTCTCCCGTCCTGGGCTCGTGGGGAGGCTGCTGTGGGTGGGAGGTGCAGCCCCACTGGCACAGCATCCAGCCCAGGACACGCTCGGAGGTTATTTTTAAAGGTCTTTATTTTTAGTTGGTCTCTGTGGCTTGATGTCAGCAGTGATTAGGGATGTGAGTCCTGCTTGTGGGAGAATTCAGCTCTCTGGGGTGGTGTTACTGCTGCTGTGGAAGCCAGGACATCTCCCAGAGAGCACTCAGGTCCCCGTGGCCCCACACTCAGCTGTGCTGGCAGGGGCTGGCACACGGTGAAGTTATCTCCAGGTTTTGCTGACCTTTGGGACTTGTAATGCACATTAGGGACAGCAGTAACCAAAAACCTGCCAGCACTTGGCTGCCTGACCTGGGAATCATTTCACCCGTGTTAAGGGGTTTAACTCTGCTCCAAGCATCCTTCTGTGCTCCTGTGTGTCCAGGACTGGGCCTCCTGTCCCTTGTGAGCTCTCTTTGGGCTTGCAGATGAATAAGTGGATTCCTAGAGAGCAAGGGGCCCGGGCCCAGCTGTGCTTAGGACATGGGAAAACCGAAGGCGAGATTAAGAAAAGGCTCTGTGCCGTGTCAGGCTGTCTGTGCATCTGGCAGGGCTGGTGATGGATGGCCCCAGGAGAGCCCTGTCACCCTCCTGCAGCCTCTGGATTTCCTTCCAAAACCCCAACATGCAGCGTGTCCTTTCAGAGGCCATCCTGTGCCCAGGACACGTGGGCAGTGGGCAGAGCAGGAAGGACAAACAGCAGGAGATGGGCAAACAGAAGCAGCCAGTGCTCTGTGGCTCATGAGGCTCCTTTTAGGGGATCACAGATGTGGGTGGGTGTCAAGAGATGCCCAGTGGCTCAAGGAAAGGGCAGAAAAGGGCTCAGTGTGGCACTGGTTATTGCTCTGATGATCTGATACCACAGGCAGCAGGGATGGGAGCAGCACATCAGCACCCATGGGCTGGATGGGAGACAGGGGGTGCCCGCGGGGCTGGAGGCTTTGTGCTGTTTATCCTGCTTGGAGCAGGAAACCCTGGCAGCTGAGCCAGCAAAGTGCTTTGTTATCCACCCTTCTCCCAGAGGGCTCTCTGTTATCCACCCTCTCCCTGGGCAGCCCCTCTGTCCCTCATCCCACTGGCTTGGGGCACTCTCAGAGCCCAGCACAGGGGCAAAAGCCAAGCCCTCCTCTTCCCAAGAACCAGCCTTGCTAACCCAGCCTTGACCATCCTCCTCTGCTCCTGTGGAGGGAAGGATGGGATGCCAGGGCTTTGTTTTAGGGCTGCAGCCATCCAGGCAAGCTTTTAGCTTTTGCTGTGCAGAGTGGAAGCTCGTCTGTGTCCCTTTGGAGCTGGAGCCCATCATTGCACTGACAAGCAGTGGGAACTGATTCTGTCCCCAGGAGTGTGCCCAGAGTCTCCCCAGCCATGGGCTGCTCAGAAATGGGGGAGAAAGAGGCAGAGCTGGGCTGGGATGTCTGCCAGGTTTGCTGGGAGGCTCAGCTCAGAGGCAGAGCAGTGAGGCCCAGCGTGCTGCCAGCTCTGTTCCCCCTGTTTTCCTGCACATCTGGAGCAGAGGCAGATGCTGGAGGTCTGTCTCCACTCCCACGCCTCAGCACCAGCTCTGGCACCCAAATCCCTCTAGGGCCCCATGGCTTTTCTCCTGCTCCCACATGCCTCCAGATAAATATGATCCCAGGGCTCTGGAGTCCCACAGCTGCCAAGGGGTGCTGGAGGAGGAGGAGGAAGAGGAGGAGGAGGAGGCTGTGATGCTGCTCAGCAAATATGTGAACTCTCCTCTTTTCCCTCCTGTCTGGTAGGGGGGTTGGGGGAGCTTGGGGGGAGCCACAAGGCTTGTCCCCTTCATCCTTGTCCCCAGTTGTCCTGGTGGTTTCAGAGCTCTGTCTCCCCTGAAAGCTTTGAAGGAATCCTTGGGCACTAAGCTGTGCCCCCAAGGTGCTGCAGAGAGCCCTTCCCACTCCTTTGCCCTCGTCCCACCTTTTCAGAGGTGGCTTTGATTCTTCTCCCTGAAATCCAGACCTTGGGCTGCATCCTCTGGGCTTGAAGCTGGAATCAGGCAGCGCACCTCCTAACAGGGACCCATGCTGGATTTGGCTCTGGATTTGGCTCCCTCAACTCCCAGCTTTGTCTCAGGAAAAAACCACAACATTTCCAGAGTTTCCTTCCACTCAGGCAGCCCCTGTGTGGAAGGACAAGCCCAGGTTGCCAGGCTGTGTTGCAATAGGACACAAAATAAGGATGCTTGTCAGTCAGAAGGCAGTAGAAATCAGAGGGTTTTATTTACAATTCATTCAGTCCTTTTATGACATGCTGCCCTAAAAGACACATTATTGGTCCATAGGACTGACACCTCTCCCATTGGCTGAGTGACAGAAATAGCAAACAACACCTGTTGTTATGGGAAAGGAATATTGTTTACACAAGGTTGTTTTGGGAAAAAGAAAAATGGTTGAAAATTTTCCCTTGGGAAGAGCTCAGCAATTCTCAGGCTCAGAAAGTATCGAGTCCACTCCTTTGCCTTTGTCCCACCTTTTCAGAGGTGGCTTTGATTCCTCTCCCTGAAATCCAGCCCTTGGGCTGCATCTTCTGGACTTGAAGCTGGCATCAGGCAGCTGATCTCCTAGCAGGGACCCATGCTGGATTTGGCTCTGGAGAGGATGGCGAGCCAAAGGCTAAGTTCAACCATGGTGCCACAGCTTCTCATCTCCTCAGAGAGATTTCAGGGTTTGGTTGCAGCTCCATCCTTGGGTGGGCTCTAGTGGTGGAACCTTCAGAAGGATTTAATTGCAGTGCTGTGGCTGGTGGTGCCGCACCCGCCTCAACTCCCAGCTTTGCCTTGGGAAAAACACAAAGTGTTTTTTCCATGGTTTTCCACACAGTTTCCTTCCACTCAGGCAGCCTTCCCCTGTGTGGAAGGACAAGCCCAAAGTGCTGCACTGATCCTGTCCCGTTGCAGGCGGGCGCTGGCCCAAGCGGCACCTGACGTACCGTGTGGTGAACTGGCCGCCGTACCTGCCGCAGCACGAGGTGCGCCTGGCCGTGAGAGCCGCCTTCGAGCTCTGGAGCAACGTCTCCTCCCTGCTCTTCTGGGAGGCTCATGAGGGCCCCGCTGACATCCGCCTCACCTTCTTCCACGGGGACCACAACGATGGACTCAACAACGCCTTCGATGGGCCAGGTGCTAGTCACTCCCCCCTCGTAAGCTTCTCTTTTACACCAACGTGGGCTCTTCCCCGGCAGGGAGGAGGGATGGGTTTGTGGTGGGCTGGGGGTGATGGAGGCTCTGCACTCTCTCTCTAGCCTAGTTTGCACCAGTTTGCTGTTTGATTTGGGATCTCCTCTCTCAGCTCTGCAACAGAGCTCTGCCACCAAGGCATCTCAGATGTTCCCTACAGGCCCTCAAGGAGCTCTCCCCATTTGACAACACCCTCCAAACACAGGCTCCTCCAAAAAACCCTAAAACTGATGCACACTTAGGCAAACCAGAGCTGCATGTGCCCGCTGCTCCGTGGTCCCTTGTAGTGTTGTGGCAGGATTGTAAAATGCTGATCCTTTCTCAAAGTGCCCCCTTCAGAAGCTGCTCAGAGCAGGTCACAAGAACAGCCATTTCAAGTCCATGCACACATTCATGCCTCAGCAGAGGAAAGACATGTATGATCCTGTATGATATTTTCCAGCAAGGTTTATTTCAGCATAAAGGGATCAGGGACAGAAGACCCAGACCATGTGCAGCTCAGAGTTTAAGTACGGGGTCAATGGTCAATGATCTGAGGGCACAAGGGTGGTACAAAGGGCAAGGACCTATAGAGAGGTATGAGGGATGAACATCTGGGGAGGGCAGGGTTAAGTGACCGATGAAGGAAGCAATCCAGGGTAGATAGGCAGTACTTCTGCAAGACGTCATGAAGGAACTCTTCTCTTTCAGCCCAGGCAGGGAACTCTATAAAAAATCTCCCCAGGGAAAAACCTGGAAGTTTCCCTGAGGGTGTTTTTAGGGTTCCCACAATCCCTGACAGCTCTGGTGTCTCCAGGAGGTGCCCTGGCTCACGCCTTCTTCCCCCGGCGAGGAGAAGCGCACTTTGACAGCGCCGAGCGCTGGTCCCTGCACAGCGGCAAGGGACGGAACCTCTTCATCGTGGTGGCCCACGAGGTGGGGCACACCCTGGGCCTGCAGCACTCCCCTGTGAAGAGTGCCCTGATGTCTCCCTACTACAAGAAGCTCAGCAAGGATTTTGTCCTCAGCTGGGATGATGTCCTGGCCATTCAGAATTTGTACGGTGAGCCTGGCTTCCCTGAGCATCCTTTGGTCCCTCCAGGGCTGTTCTCTGGGATGGAGAGGGAGCAGTAGGGATGGAAGCAGGTCCCTGTAAAGGGCAGAGGGCTACAGTCATGTGGGCCCCATCCCTGTGTGTGGCTGGGGAGGAAAATGCAGGGGAGTGGGACAGGTATCAGGGCCTCCAGAGCAGGGAAAGCTGGATTTGTTGCCCACTTGTCTGCTGGTACATGTTTTTTGGGGTGCCAAGGGATTTTTGCCACCACCATACAGAGTGGGACAAGCAGTATTTGGACCCTTGGGAGTCCCAGCCCTGTGCTTTGGGAGAAGTTGTTTCTCTGCCCCTTCTCCGGACTCATCACCCCTTGTTCCATCCCAGGAAAGCCCTCCAAGGGCTCGGCGATCCAGCTCCCAGGAAAGGTCTTCACTCACTTCCAGGACTGGAACACGGACCTTTACGGCAGGGACCGACAGCAGAGGAGCCTCAGCACCTATTACTGCCACTCCTTCTTTGATGCCATCACTGCTGGTGGGTGTTGGCCAGTGTGATCCTCCCCCAAAACGTGCACCCCCAAAACGTGCACCCCCAAAACGTGCACCCCCAACCCCTTGTCCCAGTGCTGCTGCAGCTCCCAGTGGTGGCAAAGGTGGGTTTGACTCGTCCACAGCTCCAGGCACTGGTGGCATCACTGATGCACAGTGAAGCAGTGCACCTTGAGGTCACAGAAATGTGTCAGGAGCAGGGAAAACATCCTAAAACTTGGGCCATGGCAAGGATTAATCACTGGAGGAGCTCAGCTGTGCAAGATAAGCCTTGGACTGTGGTCAGCATTTACCCTCTCATGGCTGGAGGGGAGGCATGAATTATGGAAGCTGAGGGGGTGGCTGGAAAGGCAGGAGGAATCATCCAAATCCTAAAGATCCCCAGACCACTACGGGGCTGCACGGGGAGGAGAGGGGAGCTGGGCAACAGTGGTGGGTGGTTCAATAAAATACCTCACCTGGGGCACCCTCCCTCTGCCTCACAGACGGGGACCACAACCTCTACATCTTCAAGGGCAGCCACTACTGGGTGGTGACAGCGAGTGGCAACGCCAGTGACCCACGGCCACTGCAGCCACGCTGGCCCGGCCTCCCCGCCGGCATCGACGCCTGCGCCTGGTCCCAGCTCACCGGCAAGTTTTACTTCTTCAAAGGTGGGTGAGGCCCGGGCAGGGAACTCCCCTTGGGGCTGCCACTGCTCCTCCCTGTGGTATCTGGCTGGAGCCACACAGCTCCTGTTTGTGTCCCCTCCCGCTGGTCCCCTCCCAGTGCAGAGCTGGGGCATTGCTGTGTCCTGGGTGTGCAAAACCCTGGGCTCGGTGCCCTGTCGTGGGTGAACCACATGTCCCTGAGCCACATCACCTCCTCGTGCCTCAGTGTCCCCATCAGGAGAGCAGCACTCCCTGCTGTGTCAAAGCAAATCCAGGTGCACTGGTGGGTTTTGGGGGGGAAATGCTCCCCAAAACATGAGGTGCAGGAGGGTGTGTGTGGGTTTCATGGTGCACGTGGATCCCTGTGTTGTGCCTGGAGGCTGAGCTGCCCTGGGAGCTGGGATGCCATCCTTAAACTGCCCCAGGAGCTGGGATACACCCAGAAACTGCCCCAGGAGCTGGGATACCATCCAGAAACTGCCCCAGGAGCTGGGATACCATCCATGACCTGCCCCAGGAGTTGGGATATCATCCACAAACAGTCCCAGGAGCTGGGATATCATCCTTAAACTGCCCCAAGAGCTGGGATACCATCCAAAAATTGCCCCAGGAGCTGGGATACCATCCAAAAATTGCCCCAGGAGCTGGGATACCATCCATGAGCTGCCCGGCAGCCAGATGGCGAGAGGAAGGTCAAACCAGGCAGCCTGGCTGCCAGGGTCAGCCCCAGCTTTTAATGGAAACCAGTCACTATTTGTTCAGAAAAGGGGCTTTGTGCTGCAGCTGGGTGAGAGCCAAAGCCCCTCTGCCTCCCCAGCCCTCGCAGCTCCCTCTGTTCTCCCCAGGGCTGCGTTGGGCTGTGCCTTGTGAGCAGAAAGGGGCTTTTGTCTGGCCTGTAGTGGGGACAGGGCGCTGTGGGGACAGCCAGGCCACCAATCCCCACTGCAATCCCTGCTGCAGTGCTGGTCTTGGATGTCCCAGCCCCGGTTGGATGTTTCTGTCTGTCCCATTCGCTGTGCAGAACTAGGGGCAGGTCTGCCAGAAGCAGCATGGTGGTGGCCTTGCTCTGTCCCTGGTGGTCTCTTTCCATGCCTTCAAGCCCCTGAGTCTCCATGCCTCAGTTTCCCCCCAGCCTGCTGCTGGGGCAGCCCCGCAGTGGTTCCTGTCGGGTCACCAGTGGGACGGGAGGGGTGGGATGGATATCACTGACACTCCACAAGGCTGGTCCCGTGGCCGGGTCTGTCCACATCTACCGGAGCTCCTCCTGCCGCGGACCCCTCTGGTCTAACCCCTCCCCGTTCCCGCAGGTGGCCGATGCTGGCGCTACGCGGGCTCCGAGCTGGAGGCGGGATTTCCCCGCAAATGCAGCGCCCTGGGCTTCCCTCGGCACCCGGACACGGCGCTCTACTTCCAGCAGCTCCGGCGGCTCGTCCTCTTCAAAGGCCCCAAGTACTTCGTGGTGGGCGAGGAGCCGCTGGGCGTGGAGCCCTATTACCCCCGCAGCCTGCGGGACTGGGCAGGGCTGCCCCCGGGCACGGCCGGGGCTCTCACCCACCGCGACGCCTCCGTCTACTTCTTCCGCGACCACCAGTACTGGAAATTCGACCAGGCCAAGCTGAGAGTGGTGGCCACCGGCAAATGGGCCACGCAGCTGGCCTGGATGGGCTGCTGGGATGCCAACAGTGAGCAGGTTCTTTCCTGAGCACGGCCCGAGGGGGAGGAACGGGGCTCTGGAGAGCTCGGCTCACTCACTGCTGCCTGGATGCCTCCTCGTGTGACTCTGGGCTCCATCTGAGGATGGCTGGGCAGGGACTGCCTGCCCGTGGGATGGTGGAGCAGTGACCCAGCAGAGCTCGGATGCAGCTGGGATGGGTGTGCCAAGGCCAGGTGGCCTGGAGGCTTTGGGACACAATATTTTTTATTTTTTTTTTAAATACCACCAAAGAATGCATCAGCCATGGAGACTGCAAACACGCCCATTTCTGTTAACTTTCAGGATATTGTTACACACGTTTTTCGAGCCAGGACTGGGGCTTGGTGATATTTTTTGATACCTTTTTTGATACTCATTGGTATTTTCCTACAGTCAGGTGGAGAAGCATCTCGAAGCTGCTTAATTTGGGGTTTGGATGGTTTTAAATAACAGACTGAGAACGTCTCCTGCTTACAACTAAAAGAAAAGAGACATTTAGACAAAAATTTGGGTCCATGTGGAGCTTTGCCCCTGCTGTTTGTTCAGACCCTGGGGTACGGAGGTTTGGGGATGCTTTGCTGGGCTGTGCTCACATCCCAGTGCTTTGCTGAGGCACCATCTGGAGACACCACCACAGTGGGATTTGGGGATGAAAGCAGAGGGGTTTGGTGCAGGAGCCTCTTTGGGGTGGGAAGAAAGGGGAGGCTCAGCTGAGCTGCTGGCCATGTCACTGTGCAGTTCACAGGCTGCAGGAGCATTGGCTTTTGGAGGGGTTTGGGGTGCCTGGGTGGGTTCTCTGGTGTCTAACAAGGGTTGTGCTCACCTGGCAGCCCTCACTGTGTGCAGAGAAAGTGCCAAGGGTTGTATTCACCTGGCAGCCCTCACTATGTGCAGGACAGTGCCTGTGCTCTGCTGTCTCTGCAAGGGATGGGATCAGTGAATTTCTGAGTCCCTGAGCCCCACCTGGATGAACGGGGGTGACAAGTAACTGGGGGAGGAGGGGAAGAGGAGAGGATGAGCAGGACAGAGGGACATGTCTGTGCATGCAGGCTCACAGGGACAGTGGGGCTGCACATTCCTCATTCCTTTCCCGAGGCAGACTCCCCACCTGGAAACGCTCCTGGCTCCTGGGCACGGTCACCAGCCATGTCTGCAAAGGGGCCGTGGTGTCCCAGCGCTGGGGGATTCACCTCAGCTTCCCAAGGCTGGAATCCTGAGGCATTGGTGCTGAAGACTAGGCTCAGCTTTATTAAATGATTTATTGAACCTATTTATCCCAGGTTCTCTCAGACCCCAGCATGGCTTTGGTCCTGCTGTGCCATGTCAGGGCGCTGGGGTGCCACATCAGGGTGCCCCTCTGATGCCAGCAGCTTCAGGGATTCCTCTTTTACCAATCTTTGCCTATTCTAGACCTTCCCTGCAGAGCAGGGCTTGCCCCAAGCAGGATGCCAGGGCTGGTGCTTCCCAAGGGCTCTTGGTGCTGCTAGATGCCAGAGTGTGGCAGGATGGGGAGCCAGCACTCTCCCCATTCTCCATCACATTCTTCCCATTCTCCATCACATCTGTGAGTGAGCCCTTCATGTGCAGACACAGACACAGGGTCTTCATCTGCCTAAAACCTCCGGGGACTTTCCACGTTGCCAAAGAAACGCGCCCGCAGCGTTTTTCGTTGGAATTGAATAATAATAAGACGTGTCCTGACGTTTCCTGCAGGGAGTCCCAAGGGCTTGGAGACCTGACAGCAAATAAAACCAGCCTCTGGATGTGTGGCCTTGGGATTTGTGCTTGCTTTCATGTCACACTTTGGGTTTGGGTTTTGTTTTTTGAAGCAAATCTCCGGTTTCCTGACAGGGCTGTGTTTAAGATGCCTGTGGGTGTTTGGGGTTGGAGTGGGGATTGCTGAATTTGGCCTCAGCTTTCATGCTTGCAGGATCAAAGAGGGGAGATGGATCCCACCGAAAACTCACTGATGATGGTGAAAACATGGAAATTCTGTTTCCTACTTCATCCCAAAATTACTGAGGACTTTCCCACGCTTTGGGATGTGCTAATAGGCTTTTTCCCCAGTCTGAATTCATTCATTAACCCTTTTCCTTTCCCCTTAGGAGAAAGCCAGGCATCCCATCTGCTGTGGAGGCTGAGGATGAGACTACCTCAAATCCTCTTCCCTGTTTGGATTTTCCATCTCTTCCCTGGCCTGTTGCCACATGTTTCCTGGGGCTGTGTCCTGTGGGATGCCTTGGGGCCCTGTGATGCTGCCAGGGCTGGGGCTGAGCCCAGCATTGCTGGCAGAGGCAGCAGGGCTCACTCTGCTGTGTCACCTGTGTCACCCCATCAGTTTGGAGGAGTCTGGGGGAGGTGAACTCACACCTTGAGCCTTTCAATCTCCCCCACTGGGTGCCCTGGATGGAAATCCAGCTTCTCAAGGGTTCTTTTCTCCTGCTGGGCTCCCTGGTTGGGCACATCAGGCGCAGACTCCTCCGGCCTGCCACACATTCCCCAGCCAGAATAGCTGGGATTCTTGCATTCCCTCCCCCAAAATGCCCCCAGCTGGACAGTGATCTGCAGTGACATCAGCAGCTCCAGGGAGAGGATGGGTCCCGGTCCCTCAACACAGCAAGGAGCCCCACAAAGCCCAGGAGAGGCTTTGTTTTGGTCCTGAGGCCTGAACACTTCCCTGGTAAATTTGTTTTTTGCAGAAGTACCTGGGTGCCGTGGCAGCTCTGCAAGGCCTGGGTCAGGGAGGGAGTATCCCACATTCCCAGAGGTGCCCACTCATGTGCAGTTATTTCCTTAAAGCCCCAACTCCTGGAGCCACTCCATCCCTGCAGGAGCTTGGCTTTTGCCAAAAACCCTGCTGTTGTGGGCAATTAGGGAAGGGCTTTGCAAGACAGCACAGAGCAGAGAAACACACACCACCTAAGGTGGGTGTGAAAATAAACCCTTCTCACCTTGAGGTTGCCCTGAAGATGCACCTTGTGGCCCTCAGGTCACCTCACCTGTAGGTGGGTGTAGGGGTTTTGGGAAAGGCAAAAATCCCCCTTGTGTGGTTGGGAGCAACTTGGGTGCTGATGAGCTGCTCTCTAACTCCTTCCTGCCCCAGAGCCAGGGCCCTTGGGAGGGAAAATCCACCCCTGGCATGGCTGGGAGGAGCAGAGCTAGGACAGAGGAGCAGGTGCTGAAGGGTTAACAGGGAGTGTTTGCAGCCAGTCCCTTGTCACCAAGGAGAAGGGATCAGCCCTTGGGAAGGAAACAAAACACCCACAGCCCAGGAGGGTGATTTCCTCTCCTCAGCAGCGTTACAGCCCTGGGACCCCAGAAGTGACACCAGGACAGTGTCACCACCCCTTGTGGCACAGAGCAAGTGGCACCAGGTGAGTGGCTGCTGGGGAGGTGCGCTGGGGACAGGGCTGGGGCTGCTCCCCGTGCCCCCATCACCCTTTTCCCTCAACCTGCTCCCAGTCTTATGGCAGAATGTGGGGGACACCGGGCACAGGGGCACGGAGCATCCGTCCCTACCAGTCCAGCCAGCAGTACCTGTATGCCATGAAGGAGGACCTGGCAGAGTGGCTGAAGGAGCTCTATGACCTTGACATCGAGGTGGGCACCTTCTTGGAGGTGCTGGAGACAGGGGCTGTGCTTTGCTCCCACGCCAATCACGTCACCCAGGTGGCCGGGGAGTTCTCCCGTGCCTGCCCCGACGTGGCCCGGCACCTCCACCTGCCCTCCACTGGTGTCACCTGCAACCTCACAGCACAGCCAGGCACCTTCCAGGCCAGGGACAACGTCTCCAACTTCATCCAGTGGTGCAGGAAGGAAATGGATATCAAAGGTAGGATGCCAGGCTCTGGCTGTCCCGTGTCTCCATGTTCAAGTCCCCTCCAGCCACTCCATGTGTTCCCATGTGTCCCTCACACTCAGTGCCACCCCAGCATGGGACAGCACCATGTGCCTCCATCCCTGAGCTGGCATTCCTTGTACAAGGTCCTCCAGGCTTGGCAGCAGCTGTGCAGGGTGCTGGCACGTGGTTGGAGTGTTTGCTTGGGTGCAAATATGCACAGGAGGAATAGAAAAGGAAAGGGTGGCTGGCACAGTGTGTCTCTGCCAGGGACAGCATGATCCCAGCCCTAAGGACAGCAGGAGGAGTCCTGGTTCTGAGCAAAGCATCTGTCACCCTGTCCTACCACCAAGGATGCCCAGGAAGGGGAATGGCACAGAGCAAGATGTCCTCAGGCTCAGACACTGAGTTTTGTGGCTTTGGGATGCCACGAAACAGCTGTAGATGCTCAAAAGGAAAGGCTCTTCCTCCTTTATCATTTATCCCAACTCTTGTTGAACCCAACCATATTCCTGGTGGGATGGCTCCGGTGAGGACCACCCCTTTGTGCGGGGTTTGACTCGGTCTGTGCCCCTCATCCCCTTTGCCCCCATCCCCATGTGCTGGCCCTGGCTTAGCCCAGCCCTGCCCTGCCCAGACGTCCTGATGTTCGAGACAGAGGACCTGGTGCTGAGGAAGAACGAGAAGAACTTTGTGCTGTGCCTGCTGGAGCTGGCGCGCCACGCTTCCCGCTTCGGAATGCGCGCCCCGACCCTGGTGCAGATGGAGGAGGAGATCGAGGAGGAGCTTCGGCAGGAGCTGGACCCCACCCTGCCCCGGGCCCCCAGGAAACCACAGGACCTCAACAACCTCGACCTGATGGTACAGAGGGGCATGGGGTGGGATGGGGATGGGCATGGAGATGGACAAGGATGGGCATGGAGGTGGACAAGGATGGGCATGGATTGGGATGGACATGGAGATGGATGGGCATGGGCATGGATGGGCATGAAGATGGATGGCCATGGAGGTGGATGGGGATGGGCATGGAGATGGATCAGCATGGAGATGGATTGGGATGGGGATGGAGATGGATGGGCATGGAGATGGACAGGGATAGGCATGGAGATGAATGGTATGGGCATGGAGATGGATAGGCATGGAGATGGATGGGGATGGAGATGGAGATTGGGGATGGGCATGTAGATTGGGGATGGGCATGGAGATGCATGGGGATGGGCATGGCCACACCAGGACCTTTCCCAGCAGCCCAGGTGACCCATCCCTGCTGCCCACAGGTCCAGCACCTGGTGAACCGCTGTACCTGCCCTGTCCAGTTCCCCATGATCAAGGTCTCAGAAGGGAAATACCGTGTGGGGGACTCTGACACCCTCATCTTTGTCCGGGTGAGTCTGCTCCACCCTGTGCTTTTGGGGCAAAAGCATCAGGAATTCTGCTTTGCTGCCATGATCCCTTTTCCATAATCCCCCCAAAGGGGCCCGAGTGCGAGTTTGGGCCATTGTTCCCAAAGCAGGGCAGCAGAGAAGCTCAGCCCTGAGACAGATTTAACAGTCCATGTATGGATTTAACAGTCCATGCGTGTGTGGGACCAAACCTGGCATCCCACAGAGCCAAAGCCTGGTCTCACCCAGCAATGGGAACGCTGGGATGCTCTGAATCCATCTCTAAGCCTGACTAAAGAACTCAGCACACGAGGAAGGACAGGGATTTTCCAAAAGGATTCCCACCCCACTTGTGGTGACCAAACAAACCTGTCGGGACGGCCGCAGGAGCCGAGCCAGGGACGAGGCCGTCCTTTGGGACACCAGGTGGCACTTGGGGACAAGCCCAGAGCTCTCGAGGCCCGGCCGAGCGTGCCGCCCCCAGGCTGCTGGTGTCCCACGGCGTGGACATTCCCGTGCAGATCCTGCGGGAGCACGTCATGGTGCGGGTCGGGGGCGGCTGGGACACGCTGGAGCACTACCTGGACAAGCACGACCCGTGTCGCTGCACCTCGCTCTGTGAGTCCCCGCGTCCCCAAACCCCGCGGCCGGGTGAGACGGGGCGGGACAGGGATCTGTCTTGGTCTCGATGCTTCTCGGGGACGTTTTCGCGTGCGGGAGGCTTCGGTACAGCCGCGCCTCGTTGTTTTGCCGGAAAATGTCGGGTTTTGGGGACTTTCTTTGGCTTTGGTGACCACTAGAGGTCATGGAAGACTTTTGCATGGAGCCGGACCCCAAAAGCCACTCGGCAGGGAGCAGCTTTCCGCCGGCACCCTCGGCGGGCTGGGCGCTGAGCGATGGCTGGGGGGCTGCACCCGGGGGTGGGTGCGGGGGACAGGGCTGCTGAGCCCCCCGCCTTGTCCCCACAGCTCACAAACCAGCCCGGAAAGGCCGGAGCCCGCAGCAGCAGGTGCAGCACGAGGTGCGGCTGTGCCCGGCCCCGAGGGCGGCCCGCAGCCCCCAGCCCGCGCTGCTGGTCAGCCGCTCCCAGAGGCCCCCGCCCCCCGTCACCTGGAGGGGCCGTGTCCCCCCCGGGCCCCGCTGCCCCGAGGGCTCGGGCCGGCCGGGTGCCAGCCCTCAGCGGGAGCCAGCGCAGCCCCAGAGGGTCCCTTCGGGCAGGTAAGTGCTGCGGAGATGCTCCGTTTGCATCCCGAACCGCCTGGCTTCAGAGCGGCTTTTCTCACATCCTCGGGATTTTTTTTTCCCTCTTCCCCTGTGGATGTGCCCGGCCCCGGCGGGACGGGGGGATGCAGCAGCTCCCCGGCCCCTCCCC
Source organism: Zosterops lateralis (assembly GCF_965231275.1). Taxonomy (NCBI): domain Eukaryota; kingdom Metazoa; phylum Chordata; class Aves; order Passeriformes; family Zosteropidae; genus Zosterops; species Zosterops lateralis. The sequence continues at coordinate 6,199,829 of NC_139779.1, read as the reverse complement.
GCTGTGTCTCCCCGCAGGCTGCGGGAGCCGCCCGCTGTCCCTCCGGGGAGGCCGCCGCCATCCCGCTCACCCGCTCGATGCAGCTCCCCCGGGCACGGGGCTCGGGGCCGGGCCCTCACCCCCTCCCGGCTGAGCCTCCCGAACGGCCCGGGGGTCCCCAGGGCTCCGCAGGGGACCAGCGCGGGGAAAAGCCCCGCTGTGGCAGCGGCGCCGGGCAGGGCCACAGCGCCCAGCCCAGGGACCGTACCCGCGCCTCCGAGAAACACCCAGCAAGGAAGAAAATCATCTGTGGCGGCTGCCAAACCGCAGGAGACGAGGGCACCCACCGCGGTGACACCCCGAGCCCCCAGTCCCCTAAAGGCCCGCGCCCCCTCCTCGCCCCGGGACGCCCCGGGAGACTCCCCGAGCCCGCGGGAGGGGGGGCAGCGAGCTCCCGGCCGGGGCCCGCAGCCCTCGCCCCGAAATTCCTCCGGCCAAGCCCCGGAACTGGACAGCGGGGTTAAACCCCCCAGCAAAGGCAGCCCGGCCCCCTCCCGGCCCCCCAGCGCTCTGGGCCGCTCTGCAGAGGGCTGCGAGGGCTGTGCCGCCGGGGACTGTCCCCAGGGGAGCCGGCAGTGCCCCCCGGCCCCGGGCCCGAGTGCTGGCGGCGCTGAGGGGCCTCGGGGGCCGGAGAGTGGAGCCGGGGCAGCCTGTGGCCCCGGCAGGGGGGCTGAGGGGCTCCGGGGCTGCTGTGGGAAGGCGCAGCCCCCCGGCTATGACAAAGTGGTGGAGGAGCTCTCCCGCGGGCCGCAGCCCCTCCGCCCTGTGGGGATGGGGGGCCGGCTCCCCAAAACAGCCGCGCGGGCCGCCCCGCAGCCCCCAGCGCCGGGGGAGGCCGAGAGGCCGGGGCTGGGGGCCCAGACCCCGCGGGGAGCCAGGGCCAACACCGCGGCCAAGCCCCGGCGGTGCCTGAAGAAGCCCGAGCGCGTTCCCTCCATCTACAAGCTGAAGCTGCGGCCCAAGGTGCGGCCCCGGCGGGACCACAGGCCGGGCAAGCGCCCCTCGCGCATCCCCACCCCGCTGGGGCATCGCCCCCCGGCCCCCCGGGGCCAGCACCGGCCCCCCGGGCCCCCCCGGGCCCCCCCGAGCGGCAGCACACGCCCCACGGCCAAGCCCTCCCGAGGGGACAGCGGCACCTGGCTGACCGACGATGATGAGGAGTCGTGGGTCTGAGCCCACCCCGGGAGCCCCTGGGGACGGACAGACGGACGGGTCCCTCCCTCCAAAGGCGGGAGCGATGCTGAAGCTGAAACTGGAGCTGCGGTGCCCGAGGGTTCCAAGGGTGGCATAATGGGACAAACTCAGGGGTCCCACCTCACTTTTTAGAGCTGCACCCCTCCTTCCCCATGAGTTTGTTCTGTACTGGTAATCCTGCCAAGCAGGCACTTTTGTACTGGTTTGAGTGGAAAAATCCAGTCCCAAATGGAGAGAACGGGATGTTTTCTGCAGGAAGAAGGGTTTAGCCCCCCCTGAAGTGGGGACATCCATAAAAACCATCTCATACCTCAGTGTTCCCCATCTGCCCCACGGGACCAGTGAGGCTCATGTCTGACAGCCCCAAAGCCTTCATGAGTGCCTGGGTCACTCAGGTCAGGGGGGTCACAGGAGGGGACCCTTGCTGACCCCTGTGGTTGTCGTGGTCCCTTCAGGGGTGATGGATATCACCGAGGGCACAGCAGGCACTGCTGCACCCTGAGCCCACAGCCAGGCACCCAAAATGCTGTTTGTGCAATAGACTTGTATCAAAGATCTTCTATTTCCACCTCTTTTCTGAGTGGGTGGGGAGAGAGGAGATAATCCTGATGTGGGCACAGCAAATGTCCCTCTGAGAACCCACAAGGCCCAGGAGAGCCCCGTTTTCCATGAGAGGATGAAGTCAGCCCCACTTCCCTGCAGAGGAGCAGCAAACGTGAGCGCTGGGATTCCCGGGAATGCAAAATCCGCCGGCAAAACACTCCTGAGGCTGGTACAGAACAACGGGGACAGACCTGATTTTTAATTCAATTTCAAAGAAGGAGGTGCAGGGCGTCACAGGCGGTGTAGACACCTTGGGAATCTCCAACAAGGAGTCCAGGAGGGGGGAAAGGAAAGCCAAGTCCAGGCAACTGGGATGCTCATGGGGCAGGAGGAGGAGGAGGAGAAGGAGAGGGAAGCATCCTTGGTGGGGCCGAACCGAACCCAGGCATCACCTCCACGAGCACGGGGGCACAGACCTGGTACTGCCCTGGGCACAGCAGTGGGGACAATCCAGCCTGTGCCAGGCCCAGGCTGCTCTCAGCAGGACCAGGGTGGCGTTGGGTGAGTGGTAAACCTGTAGTAAGGTGTGAGTAGGATGTGCTGCCGTGTGCTCCGATCCCTGGACACCTGGGATCTTCCTGCCTGGGATTCCCTGCCTGCACCCAGGGTGCCACCACCACCACCTGCCCTTTCCTGGGCTCTTGGGAAAGTAGCTCTTTGTAGCCCTGGTTTTTTCCCGGGAGCTGGGAAATGCTGTTGAAGCAGTGAGAGTTTTTATTATTACTAATATAACTTCCTCTGTCTATAAAGTACAATAGAATATAACAATTATATTTATAACCTTTTTTTTTTCCTTTTTCTTCAAAATACTAAATAGATGCTATAAAAACCTGTAACTAATTGTGCTATAAACTGCAGGCTACAGGGTTATAACAAACAATGTATTGGCTTAGTCGTTGATATGTGTACGTCGGAGCACTTTATAAATGCTTTATTATTAGCATTTACCAAGGAATTTCCTTCTCAGACAATTTGGAGGGATAAAGCTCGAGCCAGGGATTGATAAGTTGGACTTACAGGTGTTGGTAAGTCCTGACAGGTTGAGCTTGGATGAGGGAGCTGGGTTTGCCATGAAGGCCGGGGATGGTGACAAGTGTCACTGCCCTGCCTGGCTGAGACGGACTCGTGTCCCCCCATTGCCTTTCTTCATTTTATCCTTTTTTATTTTTCTTTTGAAATTTGGAGCAAGGGGTTTGATTCCCTAGGCAGGGAGGGAGGAGCAGGATGTACCCCCAGCCATGGGGCAGGGATGGGGTGGAGAGAGGCACTGGAGCTCAGCTGGAGCTGCCTTCAATGGGAAGCATTTCCAAGAGCATAGTGGAGCTGCTGGGCCATGGACATCTGGCTGTGGTGGGAGAGAGGGATGGGTGTCCTGTTTTGCTGCCCAGAGCAGCCCTGAACCCCTCCAGCTCCTTGTGACAGCAGGAATCACAGAGATGGTTTTGCTGGAGGATGGATCAGACATAGATCCTGCCTCAGGAGGTGAGGATGGTGTTTCCCTGCATCTCACAGGGACCAGCCATGGAGAAACCACGACCCTCTTGGCCTCTTGCTCTCCCTTCACCACCCCAACATCATTTCCTGACAGGGGCTGCCCTTTGCCAACCTGCCCTGCAGGGCAAGATGTAGATGATCTGCAACTCTGCTGCAAAAATAAACCAGAAGACTAAAAAAAAATAATAATAATTAAAAAAAAAATGGAGGGCTCACTTTCCTACTAGAGATAGGCAGAGAGGAGAAAAAACAAAACAAAAACAACAACAACAAAATAATAATTAAAAAAAAAATACCACCAAAAAAACCCAAAAACGCGACTGGAAGTGCTGCTCCAGCTCCCTGTTCTGCCACGGCCACGTCTCCCTGGGATGAAGGCGACATCCCTGCGGGAAAACCTGGCCGGACGGGACCTGGTGGTGCTGCCAGTGGCTGCGGGGGCACAGGGACACCCCGGGGGGGCACAGGAACACCCCGGGGGGGCACAGGGACACCCCGGGGCTGGGGTGAAGCCGTGCAAGGCCGGACACCCGCTGAGCCCAGGACAAGAGGTAGCAGAGGGGTGGTGACCTGCCCGGCAAGGAGCGTTCCCAGATTATTTGGTGTTCACAGGCTGCGGGGAGGGGAAGCCTTCCGGGGCTGTGTTGGGGCAGAGGGCAGCTCCGAGCCCTGGGAAGGCTGAACCCAGCTCCTGGGGATATCAGGAGCACGACTGGGACTTACTTTTTTTTTTTTTTTTTTTTTTTTTTTTTACCCCCTTTCTTGCTTTCCTCCAGAAATTCCACCTGGAAATCCGACCCTCCGAGCCAAAAGACAGGCTATGTAACCTGGCTGCTCTGCCCTCCATGGGGAGAAATCCCAGCTCCACAAGGGGAAAAGTAGGACTCCTGTTTCCCTGTGCCCCAGGGATAGAAGCACCCTCAGAACACCAGGATTCAGGCTCTGGATAATTCCTTTCCAGGAGCAGGTGATGGCAGGCAGGCAGCAGCGAGTGTTGCCCCTGTGCTGCCAGGGCAGGAACTGCGAGGATGAACCGTCAGCCCAAAATCTGGGCACCCTCTGAGGCACCTCCAGTGCCATGTACAACCCCCTGGGACGGCTCTGACCTCAAGGCCTGGGGGCTTGGAGAGAGCTCGGGGGTTTAACCAGAGCACCTCCCTCACCCCTCACCATCCCCAGGCAGCCAGGCCAACTCCACACCCCAACCCGGCCACCGCATCGCCCTGCCCGAGGGTCCCCAAATGTCACCGCAGGGGGATGCCACCCCCAAGGTGCCTCCAGCACATCTCCCGGCCCCCGGAGAGCAGAACCCCTGGCAGTGCCTCCAGAGGGGGACCCAGGGGTCCCTCGGGCAGGGCGGGGGGCTCACATGATGGTGCAGCGGTTCCTGCGCAGGGCGCCCTGGAAGCGGATGGTGGTGTGGACGTGCTTGCAGCGGGCGCAGCCCACGCTCTTGAGGAGCTCGCTGAAGAGCAGCAGGATGTGCCAGTTGTACTTGGCCGAGCACTCGATGTAGCCGCACTTCCACGTCTTCTTCACCAGGTTGGAGACGTTCCAGCGCGGGATGACCCGGCCCCGCTGCAGGTCCCGCTTGTTGCCCACGATGATGATGGGTGTCTCCGAGGTGCCGATGACCCTGCGGAGAGCAGGCGGTGAGGGAGGATGGAAGGGGACGGAGCACGGAGTGACGGCCTCCCGGCCCACAGAGCTCAACCCATCCCAAACGAGCTCTAGGCTGTGGCTTGTCAAACAGAGCCAGCCTTGTCCCCTTGTCCCTCTCCATGGCGAGCCACCCCTCGGGCCATCTCCAGCTGCTCCCCCACAGGGGACACCAGCCTGGGCTCCTGCTCTTCTCTTGGTTTTTGGGCTCCCATCCCTTGCAGAGGGGCTTTGTGCCAGTCTAATATTTCTGACGCCAAGCTGCACCTCCTCGATGCTGTACTCCCTTGCCAGGAGCCACGGGGCTCCACCACCGTGGGAATTCACCACCCCAAAGCCATCCCTACCTTGTTTCCAGGATCTGCTGGCGGATGGTTTTGATGTACTCGAAGCTGTCAAAGCAACAGATGTCATAGACCAGGATGTAGGCATGGACACTCCGGAGCCCCCTGCAACACACGTCCGCCCACTCCTGCAAGGTGCAGAGAGCGATCAATCCTGGCTCAGCCCCTCTGCTGTGCCCGAGGGATGGCCTGCACTGCCCTGCTTTTGGCACCTCAAGGAGGCTGCTGTGGCAGCAGGAAGCAGGAGGGCTGCACATTTCCCCAGCACCCACCTCTGCTGTGCCCTGACCCATCTGTGTCTGCCCCCAGAGCTCTGGAGCCATCCCCCCATCTTCAGAGATCCCTTATCCTCCTCACTAATCCAGGGGAGAGGTAACAGGATTTGTCAGCCCCAATTCCACTCCTGAGTGAGGATTGCAGCCTAATGACAGCACAGTGCTGAGCTGGGAGTGGGGCTGCATGCAGCCCCCTGGCCTGGGTGTAAAGGCTTCATCCTCCAGAGCTGCTAATTGGCTGGGTTAATTAGTGATGCACCCTGGATTTTGGGGCAGGGCAGGTGAGGAGGATGCTGAGCCCCATCTGAGGTCTGAGAGTGATGCACCGGCAGCTCTGTGGGTCAGAGGGGGAAGGTGACAGCAGGTCTGTCTGGAGGGGACATGGGGACAGAAGAGGAGCAGAGGCTGCTCAGGAACTGACTCTGCAAGAGCAAGATGTGAATCCAGGGCAGAGGCAGGCAGGAGTGACCTCTCTACAGCCAAAATCTGGAGCTGTAAGAAGTTCATGCTGTTAGGAAACCCTTGGGTTTCTGGGAACAATGGGATTTTTTTTCCAAGAGTGAAAATCTGCCTCACTTGAGGCATTTTCCCACCCCAGCTGTGGGACCAGGAACGGCAGCCCCTGCAGGCAGCACTGCAAAACCCCCCTGAGTGCCTCTGGAAAGGAGGAAGATTCTCCGGGGAGGAAAGGCATCACTTCTCCCTGAGCAAACCCCTGCAGAGCCATGAATCAGCCCTTGCTGAGCTTATAATCAGAATGAGCTGGGGAAAGGGGACTTTTTGGGATGTGGGTTGATCTCCGTCACAGAGGGCAGCACAGGAGGGAGCAGAGTGACACAGCCCCTCCCTATCCACCCAGGGGAGATGCTGGGGACATCCTCAGGCTTGGAGGCACAGGAGGATGGAGCAGCAGCCTCTGGGTTACTCCTGATAAATCCAGGGGACAACAAACTGCAGCTATTTCATCGTGCTGGGGTCAGCCTGCTCAGCGCTGCCAGGTCAGGGTGGTTTTCCTCATGCAGTGCAGGTTTCCTGGGATGCCTGAGCTGGAGAAGTGTTGCACTGCAGGAGCAGGATGTCAGAGAGCCGCTGGCTCCTGCTCCTCTTCCAGGACAGCACTGCAGGGATGTTTGTCTTGGCACAGAACTGAATCCAGTGATGTTTCCCAGCAGATAGAGCCGTATCCCTCACCGTGGCCCTCTCCTTTCCCCTCAGAGCCATCCCTCTGATCACCCTCTTTTCCCTGGAAACCTCCATCTGTTCCCACTGGCCACCTCCTCTGGAGTGCAGCAAGGCAGGGAGTTAATGGAGTGTGTAAACATCAGCTCCCGTGTCAATAAATTAACCTTTGCTATTTTGGACTGTTTCTCACACCGACCTTTCATTCCCTGCACTCACCCATTAATTCTCAAACCTTCTCCTCACCCCTGGAGTGCTCACTTCACCTCCTGCCCGATGGCACAGGGACTCTTGGAGCACTGCATGGCCCCTGTGACCCCATCCCTGCTGGGGACAGGGACATTGTAATTAATTGAAGTGGCCCCACTGGTGGCACTGCTCTCCAGCAGCCACAGCTGGGAACCTCCAGCTCCTTTCCCCAAAGTGGTGACACAACTTGTGCCCCTGGGACTGGGGCCATGGCATGAGCTTAAAATCCCCTTTTCCCCCATTAACTCCATCCAGAAGTTGTTGGCATTGGTGGCAACTCTTTCCAACTCCATGCTGCCTTTTGGGGGTGCTTTGGAAGCACCTGAGGGGGTCGAGGAGGAGCTGGTGGGTTCAGAGCTCTGGGAACTGGCCCAGGCAATGCTGGAGGGGACAAGCTCTGGCTCGGGCAGTGCATCAGGGCTCTGGCTCTCCAAGAACCCCTGGTTTTCACCCAGGTGTGAAAACCCCTCTGCTGTTGGCTCTGACAGCCACAGAACTGGATGCCAGTGCTCCAGGATCCCAGCTGGCCGTGGCCGTGGGCAATGCCAGAGACACACTCCTTGGAGAGGGATCCCACGTCTCTTGCCACGTGTTTGTTGTCCCTGAACTTTAAAACCATGAGGCTCCACGAGGACACGTTCCCTCATTTAGCAACCAAACCCTGACTCAGAGGGAGAAGCATCCCCCAAAAAGGCAGAACTGGAAGCCCACAGAGTTTAACAGCAAAACCCCACAGATGCCACCGGAGAGACCCTCAGAGCTGGAGGCCCCCTGGGGTGCCCCCCTACCTGCAGGGTGTTGACAGGGAAGGCGGTGATGGGGGGAAAGTCCATGATCTGCAGGTCGTGGACGTGGCCGTTCATGACCACGGCGGGCAGGTAGACGCGGCGGGCCGTGGTGGGCACGCAGACCTCGCTGAACTCGTTGTACAGGAATTGCCGGACTATGGCGCTCTTGCCCACGCCCTGGGCTCCCAGCACGGCGATCTTGAAGGTTGCCACCATCCCGCCTTGCGCCGGCCGCTGCCCTGGTGCTGCCCCCGCGGTGCCGAGGCTGCATATTCCCGAGCAGGGGGCCTCAGCCCCATTCAGGATGCATTTCCCCTCCGGGACTCCCCGTCACTGCAAGGCCAAGGAGAAGCTGGTCAGGTCGGAGAGACACCCTGGAGTTTTACACCGGTGATGTTTATTTTCCAGCAGGAGCTGTCCCTGAGGAGCAGGAGCTGACAGTGTACCCGGGGCCTCAGCGTGGCAGGACCTCGGGGTCCCCCTTGGAGCCTCCCACCCCAGCAGCCGAGGAGAGCCGGGATTTGAGTGAACTTTATTCCAGGGAGGTTCTCACAGGCACATTCAATCCCTTCAGAACAAGGCAAAGGTCCGTTTGCAGCCCGAGGTTTGCTCAGCCCGGCGGCAGCAGGTCCCAGGCTGTGCTGGGGACTCAACCCACGGCCACTGTCACCAGCTGCTCCTTCCCGGTGCTGCCCCGCGCCGGGGAATCCATCTTCCCTCCGCTTGGACAGCCGGAATTGCCTTTTCCCAGGCCGGGGGAGATCGCTCAGCGCCTGCGAGCGACAGCTTGAACGTTTCGTTTCAGGCTTTGAGCGGTTGGGCAATTAACTTGATGGGGACTCATTTGCAAGCGGCTGACAGGGTGAGCCAAGAGCCAGCCCAGTGCTGGGCCCGGAGGGGCCCCGGGCAGGGCCCAGTGTGGGGGACAGGGAGGATAACCCAACACAGGACTGGGGAGCTGAGGACTCCAAACACCCGCTGGCACTGGGCTCCCGAGTGAGGGGACGGGTCCCACTTTTCACTCGCTGTCGTCTCTGGGAAGCAGCTTGTGCTTTATCCCAAAGCGTGGATGCTTTGACCGATTTCTGATGCTCCGGTCCTAAATTTTCCCTAAAATCCATCCCCGAAGTGCAGGGCAGCGGCTGGAAGTGTCAGGTTCAAACAGCCCCTGTTCTGCCTGTTTGATGGAGATTATTTACCCCAGGGGGAGCCTGGGCACGGAGGTTCCCACTGCTGCGTGCTGGAGCGGCCAAGCTCCCCGGGATCCCTCCAGCCGGGCCATGGGCCACACCATCCTCACCCCCTCGTGCCAGGACTGAGGACTCTGTCCCCGTGCTGCTGGCACTGTCCCCGTGCTGTGGCACTGTCCCCGGGCTGTGGCACTGTCCCTGGGCTATGGCACTGTCCCCGTGCTGTGGCACTGTCCCCGGGCTGTGGCACTGTCCCCGGGCTGTGGCACTGTCCCTGGGCTATGGCACTGTCCCCGGGCTGTGGCACTGTCCCCGGGCTGTGGCACTGTCCCCAGGGCTGTGGCTGTCCACAGCCCCAGCAGTGGGAAGGTTTCTGTGCCAGATGCAGGGAAATGGGGGGTGCAGGAGCCCCCAGGCCCGACCCTGCCAGGACCTCTCTCCGCCAGCAGACAGCACTGTCACTGCAGGTCCCGGGGGGGACAGCACTGTCACTGCAGGTCCGGGGGGACAGCACTGTCACTGCAGGTCCGGGGGGACAGCACTGTCACTGCAGGTCCCGGGGGGCCGCTCTGCTGCAGGGACAGCCCCGTACCCACAAAGCCTTTCCTCCTCCCAGCAGCTCCTCGGCGGGGCCGGAGGGTGAGGGAGCGACACAACTGGAATCCCAAAGCCCTCAGGGCTCCCTGGAACTGGGGCACGGGCCGAGCCCCGCTGTGCCTCGGCCAGAACCTCATGGCCCTCTGCGCTGGCAGCCGGGACCGTGCACCCCAAACACATCACAGCCCGACCTGATGGTCCCCGGCCCTACAAGCTGCTACTGCGGGAAACTGAGGCACAGCGGGGGCGCCCCTGGGGGTGGGATGGCGGAGCAGGGACCAGCCGCGGGTGCTCGGGCGCTCAGCGCCAGGCCGGGCCCCGCGGGCTGCAGGGCCGGGCGGGGGCTCGCAGGGGGCTCCCGGGAAAGGCGGCTCCGGCCCCGCCGCGACCTTGGCCATCCTGCCACGCCTGGGGCACTGGAAGGAGCAGCCCTTGAGCCGGGTGGGGCGGGGGCGGCGGCAGCATCCCTCTCCCCACATCCCTCTCCCCACATCCCTCACCCCACAAACCCCTCACCCCGCATCCCTCACCCCGCATCCCTCACCCCACAAACCCCGCACCCCCGCCCCCAGACCCTCAGGGGACGCTCCGGCCGCGTCGGGCAGCGCAGCCCCCCCGGCCCCGCGGGGTCTCTGGGGCTGCTCGGGAGATGCCGGGGGGGGGGACGACACCCGCACCCACCGCGCCCGCGGGCGAAGGGGAGCGGGGAGCACCCGCGCTCAACTTTGGCTGGAGACCCCCTGTCCCCTCATCCCCGGCACCCCCGGCCCTGCCCAGCGGTAACTTTGCCCCCCTCCCGTCCCGCCCTTCCCGGCGGAGCCCCCGTACCTGGCAGCGGCGGCCCGGGCCGGCGGCGCCCCGGCGGGCGGCGGAGCCATGCGGCGAGCCCGGCGCGGGTCGGGCGGCCCCGCTGCAGAGCCCCGGCCCGGCCCGGCCCCCGCCCGGCGCGGCGACACCGGGGGGCGGCGGCGAGGAGCGGGGAGCCCGGCCGGGGCACGGCGCGGGGGGGCGGCGGGGTCCGGGCAGGGACGGAGGCAGCGCCCGGCGGGATGGCGGGGATGCCCGGGCGGGGGGCGGGCAGAGCCCGGGGAGGGATGGAAGGAGGGATGGAGGGAGGGAAGCGAGCGGAGCTCAGGCAGGGATGCGGGCAGCGCCCGGGGAGGGAAGGAAGCTCTGCCCAGGCGGGGATGCGGAGGATGCCCGGCCAAGGATTCGGGCAGCGCCCGGGAAAGGAGGCGAGGAATGTTCGGAGCGAGCCGCAGGAATCCAGCAGAGACACCGGCTTCTCCCGGGGCTCTGGGGAGGCGCCGATGGGAAAAGACCCTCCCATGTCCCCCCTGCAGTGTGCTGGGTGCAGCGCCGTCACCCCTTCCCTCCCCGGCGCCTCCGGATCCGCGCTCTCGTGCCCACCCGGGACGAGTCCCACGGGCCGGGTTCCTTCGGGGGAGGTGGGCAGGACCCCTCCCGGGGAGTCTTTCCCTCTCCGACACCGCTGCTCGCTGTGCTCTCGGGCACATCGCCTCACCTCCTCCCATGCCGGGCCCTGGCCCGCGGGCGGGGCCGGGGGTTTCTCTGTGCCCGGGGGGACCCTGAGCCCGGGCTGGCCGCAGGCCCCACCGAAGGAGGGACATTTCTGTTGCAGTGGCTGCATTTTTGGGTCACCCCGCACGGAGCATTTTACCTGCGTGCTGGACAGAGGGAAGATGCTGGCTGCACCTCCAGGAACATGGTCCAGGCCCCCCGGACGCGCTGCCGATGGACTCCCTGCAGCCCTCTGCTCCTGGAAACAGAGCCCAAAGCTCGCTCCGGCTCCCTGTGACACCAGCGAGCACCGAGGTGTCTGCACAGCTGTGGCTGCGATCACACGGGCTCGGCTGAGCCCCAGCACAAGCTCAGCCGGGCTCCCCCCAGCCCCGTCAGCACCTTTGGCTGGGAAAAATCATCTCCAGGGACTCCTCTCCAGGGCCAGGAGGGGGTGTGCAAGGGGAATCACAATGCCACATCCCTCCTGGGGGACAAGGGGACCGCAGACACAGCCCCGCGGCCGGGGGGCACAGGGACAGCTGGCAAAATGTGCTCCAGCCTTGGTGCCACCCTGGCACCAGCATCAGGCAAAGGGGGTGACAGTCCCTTGCCGTGTCCCACGTTACACCCGGGCTGGCAGAGATCCGGGCGTTATTTCCCCGCAGAGCTGCCCGGTGCCGGCAGCAGGGGAATATTGACGTGTCCCAGGGGTTGTTACCAGCCCGAGATGCTGCTCCCCTTCCCCGCACGGCCATAAAGCAGCGCCGAGCCCTGGAATGTTTCTGGGAGAGCGCAGGGATCGGGCTGCACATGAACTCTCCCGCACAATTCAGGCTCCAGCCTCGGGGCTATTTTTAGCAGCTCCCTCCGAGATGCTCTTCAGTTGCAGTTTTATGTGTGAAATTTAATATACGAGGAGAGGGGGGGAGGGGAGTGGGGCTGGATTCCAGCACGTCCCTGCTGCCTGGGAGGTTTATCCCAGTCTCAGCGACACGAGTCCGAGGCAAACCTGAAATCCTCCATCCACGAGCTCCCGTGTCCTGATGTGCAGGTGGCAGCAGGGGACAGGCAGAGCTGGTGGCTCGGGGAGCTGTGGTCAGCTCCTGCCTCACCACATCCAAAATCCTCACCCGAGTCCCTGCCTCTCCCCAGAGCCCACCATGGGCTCAGGGACCTGCTGTCACTGGCACGGGGCAGGATGGCTGTGAGGCCAGTGGGAGCAGCAGGGATTTTGGGGAGCCCAGCCAGCACAGTAGGAATTGCCCCAGCTCCAGGCAGAGCAGCAAGGAACAACTCAGGAGGTCCCTGTCCCACAGCTTAGGCTCAGAATGGAGAAGGCTGTGGGGACCAAAGCCCCCTGGCAGTTCCCAGCTCAGGGAGCATCACCTGTGTCCCCTGAGCCCCACGGGTGACACTGCCAATGACAAACCCAGCTCCAGGGGGTTGGTGTGTCCTGCTGACAGGGCACAGTGTGTCTGCAAATCCACAGCAGCAGCCAAGACCAGATTCTTCTCCGTGAACTTCTGGCAGAACAGGGAGGAAGAAACCTTTCCCTTTGCCGCAGGACATGAAGGGACAGCAGCTGACAGGGCAGAGCCCTGAGGATCCCATGGCAGCTTTAATTCCTGTTGGGCCAAATGCTGCTCCAGGCTCACTCACCCCCAGCAGGGAATGATGATCCCAATCCAGGCACACCGGGGATGCATGAAGGGAACAACAGCAAGACCAGGGACCCCAAGCCAGCCTGTTGTTGTTACTTGGCACATGAGCCTGCGTGTAACACAAAACCATCCCAGTGCAGGGCAACACTGATACAGTACCTGACTTCCACAGAGGGTGGAAGTTCCCAAAAATCCAGGTGTGGTTAAGCCAAGGCTGGGCAGGGTGAGGGAAAAGGTTACCCTGCTCCAGAGCAACACCCCCCAAACCTGCTGCTTGTTCTGTTGGATTTCTGGCCACTTAAAGTACTGAAGTAGTTGCCCAAGCTTGGCTCTGGCCTGGCAGAGCCAGGTTTTGCAGCCCAACTCATCCTGCTTGAGATGGGACCAGAGGTGGCAAAGCCCTCTGAAAAACAACAGCAGCAGTGCAAAGCAATCCAAACACATCACTGACTCCCAGGATTTTATCACTTCACCACAGGAAAAACAGGTCACACTACACACAGCCCACCTGGGCCCCCAAAAGGGCTAAAGGGGTACATCCATCTTCTGAACATCCCTGCTGCCCTTTGAGATGAGAAGCAGCTGTTGGAGGAGCAGGGAAACTTACTGCCTGCTCCCCATGCAAGCCCCAAATTTAGGGGTCTGTGCTGTAGAAGTGGCTGGTAGGAAAAGAAGCCTGGTGAGTAAAGGGCCTCCTTCCCACCAAATCCAGGCTCCAGCCCTGCTGCTCCCCTGGGCAGAGCCAGCATCAGGGGAATGGCTCCTCTCCCCATTCCCACAGAGCCACACGCAGCCAGAGCCTCGTGGAAATGTGTTTATTGACACGGAGGGCAGGAAAAGCCTGAAGAGCAACACGAACAGAACATTCGAACGAGCAGGGGCGGAGTGAACGCCAGCGACGAGCCCCAGGCTCTGCCCTGGGGTGACACACCCACCCCAAAAGCTGAGAAGGGATTTGGCAAGAGAAGGGGGTGCTCAGCAACCCCTCCCCACGTTGAAGGTACGTTCTCCTCCCTGCCCCAACACAGCATCGCACTCAGTGCCACTGGTGCTTCCTTAATTGCTCTGTTAATGATTTTTACACTACACCCGCAGGGCTTGGAGAAAATCACCTCCCAGCACTCGTGGGCAGGACTCAAGGGCTGGGTTGCTCCAGCTCTGCTCCACTTTTTTTCTCCCCCAGCCAGAGCACAGGGGTTCCTACACAGGGACACCACCTTCCTCGGGGTCCTGCAGCTCCTGGGCCCTGCTGGAGCCTCTCCCAGGACACTGTGACCTTTTCCCAGCACTGGTTTCTTGCCTGCAGTCAGTGCCAAAGCCCTGATGAACGATCTCCCACCGTGAAACATTTACTGACTTTGAAAGTGGCATCTAGAGGGACAACAGGGGGTTGCTACACGCAAGAGCCTGGTTAGCTGGGGAGGAGATGTCCAAGCATGCTGAGGAGGGTGAGGCTGCTCTGGATTGGGGCTTGGATTAAGCAGGACAAGCTATGGATGGAGCAGGGACATGCAAGAGGCTTTGCTTTCACTGCTGTTGCTGCAGCACTGAGTGGCTGCAACGGGATGAGCCCACAGCTGAGGACTGGAAGGGAAACAATCCTGGCTCTAAGGGACAGGTTGGAAAAGAGGGGCCAGGGCATGGGGCTGCTTGGGACAGGAACTCAGAGCAGGAACCTGGCTGGCTCTGGGCACAAAGAGTGGAGCTGCCAGCAGGAGAAACGCTTCCATGACCTGCTCCACTCAGCCCAGCTGGAAGCTGGATGCCCCAGGCAGGCAGGGAGCAAAGGCTGCCAAGCCCAAACCATCTCCCACCATGCCCCAGCCTGGGTTTTGGGGGCAGCATGGCAACAGGGAGAGCCACTCTGCTCCCCTGGCATCCTGGGGCACTGCCAGCAGCAGCCCCTCTCTGTAGGGGCCTGGCTGACACCTGCAGCCCCACTGGGGAAGTGACATTGCCACATCTGGATGTGCCACCATGACCTGGGAATTGCTGGGAGAGGGGGGTACAGCTCAGGGATGGCTGAGAAGGCAGCTTGGCCTCAGCAGGCACAGAAAGAATAGGAGGAAGAGGGGCTGCACGTGGGTGAGGATGCAGAGACCACACCTGGAGCTCTGGCATGAGCCTTTTGCTCTAAGAACAGGCTCATTTCCTTCATTTCATCCACCCCAGGCCTGCAGCTCCTCCCCACACAAAAGCAGCCTCACTCCTCAAATCACCAGCTCATGAGGCAAGGAGATGGCTGGAGTGAAAACACCATCGAAGCAGTGCCAGTCTGCCAGCACAAGAGTAATAAAAACCCTCTTTAGGGCTCTATCCCCCTCCTCAGACCCAGCTGATGGCTCTATTCCTAATTACCCAAGGCCATGCTCACCCTGTTAGAGCCCCATGTCCCTGCAGGGCTCCCAAGACTTCCTTGCAATCACCTTCCCTTTAAGCCAACTACAATAGAAAAACTCAAAAGAAAAAAAGTATAAAAAATATAAAATAAAGTGCAGTGTTATATTTTCGACACTTTTGCCTTGTTTTAATGAGAGCACGTGTGGTTTTTTGCTCGGTGTTTTTCTGTTTCTCCAATGAGCGGTTGTTTTACAAAATCCAAACTACACCTAAAGCCATTTAGAAAACACTGAAACATTGGCACAAAATGGGAGAGAAGCCCACGAGAATGGATGAGTGAGGGGCGAGGGGGGACACGGGGAGTAGTTTGAAGCAGTGGTTACAAACTCCATGGACGCTAAAAATACCAAAGGGGTTTGTTCCCTATCATCGTTAGCACGTGGATACTAATTGCTACCTTGTTTAATCAGTGCCTTTGACTGAAATCCTACACATGAATACAGCTGCTTCCAGTGACGAGTGCTTTTCCCCTGCTCTGGCGGTGAAGGAGGCTCTGGGGACCCCTTTTCCCCCCCCTCCTTCTGCAGGGTGAGGCACAGGCTCCATCTCCTGTTAGTTTTTCAAAATGGCATCGTAGGCCTGGTAGATGTACTGGGACACTTCTGGAGCTCGGCATTTCAGGGAGAGCTGTGGAGAGGAGAGGAGAGGTTAGTGCTGGGGCAAAGGGAGGCAGGAGCTTCCTGCCACGGCCACAAGGGCAGCTGGGGATGGGTTGGACATGGCTGATGACAATCACACAGAGTATTTCTCCTGCTTTCCTCATCACCAACCTCAAACTGACCTTTCAGAGCTTGCTCCAAGCAGGAGGAGGAAAACAAAAGTAAAACTCTCACTGTGGGGTTCCCAAATTTCTCAGGAAATGTAGGTGACTCCACAGGCAGGAGGAAAGGGGACACGATCCCAAACTGAGACATGGGACCTGTGCCTGTCCTCAGGCTGCAAATCACAGCACTAAACCTGAGGGCTTCTAAGGATCTGCTGCTCAGTCCTGATGGACACAAACTTGGCTGTCACTCCTCTCTAAAGCAAAGATCAGGCTGACACCAGGCTTGCAGCATCAAACCTTGTGCAAACACTTTAAATCACCTTCCAATGCTCACATTCACCCCGCGGCTCCCCAGACCACAGATTTCTCTTGAAACTCCTGGCACAGCTTCCAACAAAAGAGATAAATCCTCTAATACCACAGACACACGGGTCCCTCAGAAGGGCAGTGAAGTCCAAGAGAAGAGTCACAGGGGTGCATGAGGCAGGACAGAGAGCACCCTCCCACCAGCCACAGGCTGCTGCCAGCGCAGGGCCACAGACAGCCGGGAACACGGCGGGGCATAAATTTCCCCTTGTCTGTAAGAGGGGGAAGGGCACCCTGGCAGTGCTTCCTTGCTAATATCTCTTGGCTTTATCTCTGGGTAACCTTGGCAAGTCACTGCTCGTTGCTGAGCAGGCATTGTCCCAGCTCACTGGTGGCAGAGCAGGGGAATTCTGTTGCTCCTCACTCTTCCCGCGTTAGGCACTCCTCAGCCCCTCAGCCAAACCAACAGCATCTCCCTCAAAACAGAGCAAGCAGGGAGGGAGGAAGAGCAGGGGGGAAGAGCTCAGGGTGTGGGTGAGGCAGCAGCAGCTGGGCCATGGCCTCTGTGTGAGCCCTCACCGTGTAGTTGGGGTTCCCGGGCTGGATGCGCAGCTCCGCCAGGATCCAGATGCCGTTGGTGAGTTTGAGGGACTGGTAGAGCATGTCCTGCCCCTCCACGTTCCTCTTGGCAATGGTGTAGACATTGTTGTTCTGCAGCTTGCTGGAGACAGTGTCTTGGGAGGTGAGGGGAGAAAAAGCACATCTGTTAGTTCACATCCATCATCTGCAGAGACAGGAGAGCACTGAGGAGCATTCCCAGGATTCAAGGGCACAGGGAAATGCTGGCTCCTTCCCTGGGGACAGGAGCACACATGATACAAAGAGGAAAAAAATTCCAGTTCTCTCCATGGACCCACCTCATTGCCTTCAGGCTGTGATCCCTTGGTAAGTATTTGCTTGTTTTACAGGGCTCTCACTGCCCTGGGTCACTCAGGACTTGATCAAGGTGAGACTTTCAAGGCTGCTCAGAGGGGAAGAGGACTCTGCTGCATCCTAACCAGGGAGAGGCAGCCAAAAATTCAGAAGATGAAGGTGGAAAAGAACAAAGATCACAGCCTGAGGTTTGCTCAGGTTCTGAGGTTCTCTCCTAGCCGCAAGAGCTCTCTCCTACTTCCCTCACATACAGACACTTCTGGCCAAATCAATGTCCTACAAAGTAGTAAAAATACTTTCCCTTTTTAAAAAAAAAACAATTACTTGAAGGGGTAAAATCCCCCTCAGATACTGTCTCTAGACATCACAGGGCTGTTGGTAGTTTTAACACACAGCCTGACCTCAGCCCTGGCAGATGAGGTGTGATTTCACCTGCACACCTGGATGGGTGTCATTGTCACACACATTATTTCTAAGGGACTTTTTGAGGAAACCAGAACAGGCAAATACACAGAACCCCAGGACCAAAACCAGCAGTGCTTGGATGCCAAAGGGTTTCTCAGTACAAAGCAGAGCAAACATCAGGCCCTGGATGCCTGTAAAGGGGCCCAGTCACACTGTGGGTGGAAGATCTCACACCTGATAAATATCATTAGCAAATTTCCACTCCTGGTGCCCAACGGGAGAAATTTAACTCCGTGCTGGGGCAGGTGGAACACTTTATCTATGCCTTAAACCAACTTGCACTGAAAGCCCAGAGACTGGAAATGTGGGATCCATCTGAAGGAGCAGAGGGAGCAGGACAGCAGCAGTGACCATGCAGCCCTAATCCATCCCTACACCTACACAGAGACCCACAGGGTGCCACATCTGAGAATGGACACCAGTCTGTGCTGAGGGAGCAGAGAGAGGACAGCAGAGCCTGTTCATGCACCAGGGAACAGTGGGAGGAGGAAGGAAAGGGTCCTACAAATCCACATCCTGATGCAGAGACCTGGATCCACTGCCTCTCCCCAGGGCAGCCTGGAGCCTTTGCTGCACTCCTTTGCTCCCCAGGCTCCAGAGCAGCTCCCTGCAGGTCGAGGATGGTTCAGGCATCCAGCTACCCAGACACACTCAGATTTAGGCTTCCTCTCTTCCCCAGTTACTATGGAAACTGGCAGATATATGTAACTAATGAGATCTTTTGCTTAAAACCCCTCATTGCCTGTCTCCTCCTCCCACCCATACTCCTCCTCTCCACAATAAACTCAGCCAGACTTGGGCAGTGCAGTCCCCTGCTCACAGGGAGTGTGGCTGGGATTAGTCCATGCTGCAAGGACATCACCCACCAGGAATAAAGCCCAAATTCCCACAATCTCATGCTCTCAAGCCATCAACAGGAGCCTCCAGGCCTGTGGGAAGGCACAGTGCCCAACACAAGCACTGGCTCAGAGAGGACATCCCTGTCTGAGAGGGATGTTGGTATGAAATGGGATTTTGTTTGGCCCATTTTGACAGGCTGTGGTTAAACCTCACCCCTCTGGATGTGTCTCCTGAACGTGGAACTACTGTCAAGGACTTTCTCCAGCATTCCTGACACCTGCCACAGCAGCCTCCCCTCTGCTGGGAGATGCTGTCGGAGTAAAGACGTTCCCTGGGGAGCAGGGGTACAGGACTGGAATGAGAAGCTGCAATTTTGGCTGCTACCCCCTCAGGGCAGCTGTGCCTAGGGAGCTCAGCAGGTGAGACAGCAACAGAACAGCTGCTCTTACACCAAAATCTTCATGTGATGGCTCCTCCTGCCATAGAAACATCCCCAGCCTCTGCTGAGGGGCAGATTTCTCAGCAGGAACGTGCTTGTAGGGGGATACAGGGAGGGAAGGTGAGGCAGGGCAAACCCTAGGAAGCCTGTTTTCTCCTCCCCTGACCTCAGTTATCCTCCAAAGTGCACAAAAAGCACCACCAAAAAGATGCCCTGCCTCAGCCAGAGGAATAGTGAGCAGGTTGGAGCTGATGCTTGGCTTGCCTGACCCTCCTGCCCCCTCTCTAAGCACAGATTTGGGGCTTAGTGAGAACTGACCCTCTTCCCCCCAGGTAGCAGCTCCCATCCCTCCTGTGCTCTGGAGTATCAGCAATTTGGATTTTGGAGATCATCAGAGTTGCTAAGCAACAGTGGCAGGCTGTGGCTGGCTGAAGGCAGGACCGCTAATGCCATGTGACAGCACAGCCTTTAAAAAATAAAAAGAAATAAAATAAACCCAGGCAGATCTTGCTGGGAGCAGGGAGCTGAGCCCAGGCCACAGAGCTCAGGGAGGCAGGAGCAGGGCTGGGTGACTCTGAGGATTCTGCAAACCAGAGCACCCAAGTCCTTCAGCAAAGCAGCACAAGCCACACCTGGCCTTGCACAGCAACTTTCTTTTGTCTCAAGGTTTACTCTCACAACCCTCCTGAAGCACAAGGGAAGGGCGCAGGGAGGTTTGACCATCACCCAGGCCAGAGAAGCCTCTGACATCAGCCCACCCCTCAGGGCTGGTTTGTTTTCCTTATATTTTCCTTTCTAAACAGAATTCTTTACGTCAGTCCCACAGCCAAGCAGTGCACATGGAAACACAGGAACAACTGCACAAGGTCTCCTCCTTTGCACTGAAGTGACCCAATACTTTTTTAACAGCATTTTTCTCCTGGGTAAAGCAAAGGAGAAGCTTAAACCTTCTGCCCACCAGCTTAAGAACTTCACATGTGAACTCAGAGAGCCAAGATGAGCACCTGGCAACCACGGGGTTTGCACAAAGGATGGACACAACTCAGAGCCAACACTGACCATAAACCTTTTCTGAACTTTGGGGCAACTTACACCAAGAACTCTGTATCAGAAAGCAGAATTTAATGGTTATATTTTATGCTGTGATAACTGAGAACATCCCTGTGCCATTTCTAGCAGCACCTGAATGATTCTGAGCATCCAGCCAAGAACTGCATGCAAATACCAACCAAGCACAGACTCTGATCTAGTGGGGAGGCACTTGGGGCAATGTTATGACAGTACATTCATTTCCAAGACATGCAATATGCACCAGCTCTGTAATTTATTAAACTATCAGCTACAAGATTTGCACATACAGAAAAAAAGCCAACACACCGTGCAAGCTCGTGTATGATTGTCCCCCAGGTTGTTTCATCAAAATAAAATCCAATTTCTCTGTTCTGGCATTAAGAAATTACTTGAGGGAGAAAAACAAAGTGACCACTGCATACCAATAAAGCCATGTTAGCAACTCCACACATGAAAGCTGCTGTTTCACACCACATTGTGGACCAGTAATAAACAAGTAAAACCAAAATTCCTGTGCTGAACAGCACAGCAACTGATTGAGTGCCATCAAATGGGAAGCAATCTCCATGTGCAAGTCAGCTTATCCTCTTCCACTCTGTGGGTTTGGGTAAGCAGGGTTTAGGAAAAAGAAAAACATATAGCTCATCTGATTTGCATATCCTAATGTAAAATCCTTTAGAATTTAGTTAAACTTAGAATGTTGAAAAAAAAAAAACCAGTGTAAACAAGACAAATTGAGCTTCAGTGCACGCTCAGTTACAGCGGAAACCTCAATTGCACCAACAGCACCCAGAATATTTGAGCTATAACAGTTAAGGAATCTATTTTCGTGCACCAGATTCACGTATTTTCATTAAAAAAAAAAAAACCCAAATCAATTAATTCAGCACTGGATTAATAAGAAATGAGAATGCTGGGCTATAACCATGACCTTGTGTTTTCATTATTTCTGAATGAGATTTTCTCCAGGGAACTTTCCCAGCCTCTTCCTAAGAGGCTGATGCATGGAACAGCTCTAATGAATTCAAGATGTGCAGGGCATCGTAAGCACACCTTGGCCCCATGATACAGCTCCAGAGGGACTTGTTCTTCCACAGCCAGAGAGCTGCAGCTCTCAGGACCAGCCTCAGGCCAGCTCCATCTCTCACCACTGGGAACCTGAGCCCCAAACCCAGAATTAAGCACTCATCTCTCCCTGAGTCACTGGGAATGGTGGGAGTACCTTCAAAGGTCTCCAGGATTTGTTTTTTTTTGGAAGCAAAGATGGTGGAGAGACAGATCAGCTCACAGCTCAGACCCCACTTCCCATTTACAGGTACCTGCTCCTCATCCCACAGCCTGGCACCTTATCCTTGGCTTCCCTTGCCATGCTCTGGGCTACCTGCAGCAGCCAAGGCTTTCTGGTCACTCAGTGCTTTGAGATGAGTTGCCAGGGCCAGGAGGGGTTTTTTTGCCATCCCTGTTGCAAGCCACCAAAGCCCAAACCAATCCTGTTTGGCTTGCCTTGTGGGCACAGGACGGATCTTTTACCTACAAAAGCCTCAGAGCACAGACTCCCACAGAAGCTTCTCCGCTGCCTGCCTGTGTTTATTTCCTTTTTGTTTGAAGGAAGAAAAGCAATAACCTGGAGAAAAGCCTGCAGTTTGCACAGGGGGTGCTGTAAGGTGACTGTTGCACTGTGACAGACAGCTCTGGATGTACAAGAAACTCACAGGCTGCTTTTTTGACAGATAAAATCCCAGCCCCCGACAAATCCCTGTTCCAAGGCTAACTCACTTGAAAGCCAGCTCCACTCAGGGGCTCACAGCATCCTGGCTCTTTCCTGCTCTTGTCCAGCCTTTCTCTCTCCCCATTTTTTAACACCTCCCAGGCACATCCCAACCTCTTGGCTGCACACAGCTACTCCAGTGTCTGGCACATTGCACATCAGCTTCTTCATTACCCTTCCTTGCCATTCATTCTTGTAATTCCCCAGCTGCAAACCCCTGTGTAGTCTTCATTTTCACCTTCATTTCCTTATTCTTCACCTCCTTAATTAGTCCTGTCTCAGTCCAGACACTTTCTAGAAAGCCTCAAGTGGGTCATTGCCTGGATCTTCCCTGCAGCATCTCCCAAGATTCCTGCCTTTCCCTCAGTGAAATCTAAATAGGGAATACATGCTGGGTGTTTAGAGAGAAAGAAATTCCAATTTCAGTTTCTCCACTGAGGAAGAGCAGCACCCTCTGCTTGGCTGCTCTGCAGGGCCTCCAGGATGTTTGCACAGAACTTCAGCCCTGCTCCTCACACCCCACAGATGTGAGACCTCGGGAAAGCAAAGGCTCTTTGCAGCTGGGAGAAGGAAAAGCTGGTAGAAGGAAAGGCAGGCTCTGAGGGTGCAGGGATCACACTCCTGACCAGCCTCTCCCAGCACAGCTGCTCCACACAGCTCCAAGTGGCTGCTGGAGCTGTGTTAGGGCACAGCACTGGGAGCAGAGTATTTTTAGCTACAGCTCCACTGGCGTCACTGGGCTGGGATCAGTGAGGCTGAGGCATGAATGGTGTCTCTGAGCACTCACCACCTGGTGGGTGGGCTCAGGCTAGGAATGAATGACTGATCCCAGCAGGGATAACAACTCACTCCGGTGCTCTGGACCTGTTCCCTGTGCTGGAGGGCTGCACAAATCCAGCCTCTCCTCAGGTTTGGTGAGGAGCTGCTGGAATCTGCAGTTTTGTACAGCTCTGCCACAAGTGCATTGCAAACCTGCAAAGAACACCACAACCACTGATAGCCCAAATTGAGAGCGTTATTGTGGTTACACATCTCCTACAGGAGAGTCTTTGGAACAGGAGCCAACCCTTCCTCCACAAGGATCAAGTTCCTAAAGATTTTATATCCAGACTTGCTCTTCTTGGAAGAACAGAGGTGTCTTAAGCCTATTTTCACTTGATTTAAATAATCTTGAAAAATTATCACCCTGCTGAGGCACATGGCCAGGCACACACCATTGCTCTGGTGTAAACTAGAAGATGGATTCAGCTCCTGCCAGATTTCACCCAGCCTATTCTGCCCCTGCCTCTGATGTGTCTCACTTGCCATGCTGTGAGAAATCTGCACTCCTGAGGATGCTGGAATCCCAGCACTCCATGGGTTTTGGATTTGGCTGATCCTTGTGCAAGCAAGGCTTGATTCTCTTAGGATGGTCTGAGCTAGAGGAGGTTACTGCCTGTAGGAAGTCAAGGTGAGCAGGCTGAGTCAGGGTTGCAGTGGTGGAAAAAATACAAGGGACTCAGGCAAGCACACAAGATTTCCCTGGTTTTACCTGCTCCAAGCTTTTGGCCTGCTCTGTGCCAAGCCCAGGTGGTCAAAGAAGAGTTGCAAGAGGCAGGAGGTGTCAGCGGTGCAAACACAGAAACAGAAGCCTAAGTGGATGGAAGTGTTTGAAATCTGTTTATGAGGCAAGACCCGCTTTCTGCCATGCACAAACCGAAGAGGCTGGCAGGTCCTGGCAGGTCCTGCACTCCCCTGAGCATCCTGAGGGATGGACTGTGCTCTGGAGAGGCTCTGCAGCCACGCTGCTCCCTGGAAAAGGCTCCAGAGCCCACTGCAGAGGAACTGTCTGGTGCTCCCTGCTCCCCTGAGAGCTGGGAACTTGTTCTCCTCTGAGCATCCCAGGCCTGGGCGAGCAGCCTGGCCCTGAGCTGGCAAACCCTTTTGGAATGGGGAGCATTCTGTCACTCCACGTTTCATAACATTTTCTTCCAGAGGGAGGAGGGGAAGGCCAGGCTGCAGGACTGCCAGTCTTCCCAGCCACATTCCCTGCTAGGCAGCACCTCCACACCAAAATGAGCAGATTCCAGAGTTTCTGATTGGAGATAAAGAGCCTTGGATGCAGCCAGGGCATGGCCAGGGCAGAAGGCACCAGCAGCAGCAGCTCTGCAGTGCAGGGGGAGAGGCGATGCCAAGCTCAGTCAGGAGCAGAGGGAGGAACTGGGGGAGGCACAGAGGTTGTTCTCATTTGAAACCCCACAGTGAAATCAAGTCATAAGGTCCAACAGCTGCTATTTTCCCCTCCTCTTGCGTGCTCCATCTTTTCTATTCCAAAATAGTAATAATTATGAGTACAAAGAGACCCATGGTTTCTGTCTGCTATTGAAGCATGAGGGTGTTCATTGTGTAATAGCAGGCATGAGAGAATAAAAAGGTTACAGGGCTGGTAATCAATAGGGACACTTCTTTCATCTGTGAAACAGAGCGGCTTTTTGGTAGAATCACTTGGCTCCTGTCCAGAACCTCCTGAACAGGAGCAGAGCTGGCCCCATTCCATGCTTTTACTCTCCCTTATTCTTCAGCAGTAGTAAGGTCACACACATACAAGATGCCCACAGAGGCAACTCTATGGCCAAACAAACCGAACAGCACCAAATATGATCAAAAGGCATCAATATCTCAGCTAAGAACAGCAGACCCTTCCCATATGACCTGTCCTCCACAAACACCCAACACCCTGGAGTGTCTGTAAGGTTAATCTTTCAGAACAGAAAGAAGAAAGAAGCTGCCAAAAGGTGAAGTGAGTGGCCCAGGGTGATGCAGTAGGGCTGGAACACATTGTTCAAAACTCACAGCAGCAGGACAGGGTTGCTGAACAGCCCCAACACCATATTCAGCTCCATTTAAAGAGCAGCTTTGCAGGAAAGCAAAGTACAAAAGGGAAAACAAGAATACAAAGGTCCAGAATGAAAAGAAGAAACAGATTGGTCAAATCAAAGACCTTGGGATTTGAGACGTGCTTTTATGGGGACCCAGCTAAAGTTTTTGACTGAAACAAGCCCTAGGATCCCAGGCTGTTCTATTAAAAAATGCAACATTTACCTCTTCATTTGCCATCAGCTTATTTTACTAAATTGATATTAACAAGGTGATGTTTAATGGCAATACATCAGAAGTGCTCTCAGCACAGCACAATGAAGCTACTCACCAGCATTCAGGTGACATTCTTTAATCTGGAACTGAAGCTCATTTTCATTTGGAATGTCCTTCCATGTTGCAAGGAAGACCTGGCGCTCTAGAAACAAACAAAAAAAACCCCATCAGCACTGAGGGATCCTCACAGGACCCCAGCATTAATTAACACACCACAGGATGTTTCAAGGTAGACACACAAAAGGGCTTTTGGTAACTTTTTGCCCTGTTGGAGACAGATCCAGGATTTACTCCTATAACAACCTCAGTCTCTTTGTAAAAGCAGCAAAGCTTTGATGGATTTTGGCCTCCCCCAAAAGAGAGATAGTCTTTGCCATATGAGCTGTTTACAAGCCAAGAACATGCAGGACTTGACAAGAAGGAAGGAGATCCACACATTTAGGATTATGTTAGTGAAAGCTGCTTTTCTAGCAACTTCCAGCCAATTCAAACAAAAATTTCATAAAGGTGACTAAGAATACACAAATTCCAGTGAAAATTGTGTGAGGGCAAATCCTAGACACATTCAAGTGAATCAAACAGTCAAAAAACCCCAAAACTACAACAATCCCAACCCAAACATATACCAAAATATCAGAAGAAGTCTGTTTTCTTCAAAGAAAACAGATCCACCCCTTGTCTGGCAGAGAGAATGAGAGGAGGAACTTGGGAGGAGGAGAATTTGGGTTCTGAAAATTTTTGGAGCTGGAGGACAACAGAGACAGGCCACCAGACCAAACCTGCTGGGATGCAATGGCTTGAAGGTCAAGGCACAGATGAAACTCAGGCAGGAGACACCTGCAGCCAGCTGGGCACTGTGAGCACAGCCTGGCCTCACCACACACCTCAAAGCACTCACCCATTTTGCCATCCTCTACGAAAAGCACGTTGAGAGGGATTAGGCAGCTGAAGTAAAACACATCAATGTTGTTTTTCACAGCCACCTGTTACAGAAAAAACAGGGAGGTTAGAGAGTCTCTCTCAGCTGGAAGTGTAAAGGGATCACAAGATTCCCCACAGTTTCATCAGCCTGGAGTGCTCTCTCTGAGCAGAGGCCAGCTCTGAAGGGAATGGTACTGAGCTCCTGGGCAGTTTCAGACAAGGACCAGTCCCCTGCTCCATTTTCACTGAAAGCTGCCCAATTTTCTCCTGTGAACTTTTCATTGTGCTGCTTCAAAGCCAATTCTACTCAGGGGCTCACAGCAGCATCCTGGCTCTTTCCTGCTCTTGTCCAGCCTTTCCCTCTCCCCATTTCAGACAGGCACATCCCAACCTCTTGGCTGCACACAGCTACTGTAGTGTCTGGCACATTGCACATCAGCTTCTTCATTACCATTCACTCTTGTAATTCCCCAGCTGCAAACCCCTGTGTAGTCTTCATTTTCACCTTCATTTCCTTATTTTTCACCTCCTTGATTAGTCCTGTCTCAGTCCAGACACTTTCTAGAAAGCCTCAAGTGCGTTCATTGCCTGGATCTTCCCTGCAGCATCTCCCAAGATTCCTGCCTTTCCCTCAGTAAAATCTAAATAGGGAATATGTGCAGGGTGTTGATTCCTGGAAGAAGAAAGCCCTGCTATAGAGCAATCAGGTAACAAAAGATCACTTGACAAAAGACTTAATTCTCAGTGTCATTAAACTCTACCAGCCAGGGAGTTTGCCTTTATCTGGTTTGCCTTTATCATACACACTTGCCATGTTCCCCACTAATCTCTGCTAACAGTTTTCCCCAGGCTGAGAGCTGCTGGGACAAGCAGGAGCAAACGGGAGGTCTGAGAGGTGCACTGTCACAACACAGCACGGGAAAAGGCAGCTCTGGGCTTTATTTCCATGCCTCTCATGCTCTCCCCATGTCAGCCCACACAGCGAGAGCCTGTCATGGGAGCACAGCTCAGCAGACACCTGCCATTGCTGCAACGAAGGAATCTTATGCCTTGCAAGAAAGACCCAGAATTGAGGTTGCGTGAGGAATTTCAGGAGCCATTTGAGCTCCTGCTTTGTTTGAAAAACCCCAGAGAGAGTTCTCTCAATTTGTCACCCTGAAACACAAACCAGACCATGCTAAACGCTGAGCCAAAGGAATAAATTTGCTGCTACAAAGATTTATGGCAAGACAAACTTCATTGACATTAATTACATACATTGATGTCCTATTGAGAAAATCTATTGTCCCATAGGGGCAAGTTTAGAAGGACACCCACAAATATTGGTAAAAACCAGCTGTGGATAGACAAGGAAGGGGAATAAAGCAGTCAACTGATCAGACATGCAGGCAAGCCAGAGACAAGTGGAAGGAGATCAAGCTCCCAAACAAACTATTCTGGCAATTGGGAGGTCCCAGAAGTGCAAAGAACCTTAGAAAGGTAAATGTGACAACCTGTGGTGTTCCTACTTTTCAGCCATCACTAAAAGTAGCAGCTTATATTTAATTCCCACAGTGCAAACCAGCTTAAGAAGGGATTAGTCTAAAGCCCACTAAAACCACGTAAATGATGGTGCAACTGAGGGAAAGATTGAGATTGGTTCTCTGTAACGGGGAGTTGTTACATGCTCTGATTGCTGGCGTCACACTCATGGAGTTGGAGTGTTCAGTGTTTGAACCAGAGGTACCAGAGGGGTAAAAGCAGATTGGTGGGTGGACTCAAGTGATTCACCACTGCAAAACATGATGGAACACGTTGGGTGAGGAGCCAAAAATGCACCTTGGAGTCTGGGAGGGGAGAGCTGGGGGAGGGACAGGAGTGAAGCCATTCCAGATGCTGTGCTTGGATATAAGTCATGGAGATTTGCCAGAAGAGGGAAAATTTAGGCTAAATGTCTGGGAAAACCGACAGTGAGAATTATTAAGCAGAACTAAATTCCTCTGAGGAAGAGAGAAGCTCCAGTGCTTGGACTATTTAAAATCAGCCTTGACAATGCTCTTGATAAGAGGAAACTGTAGGAAAACAACAAAGCATAGCAGGGACTACACTGTACAACCCAAGATCTTTTCCAAGTCTGATTTAATGATTAATTGCCTTGCCTTAGAACAACAGAGATTACTTAGCTTTTGTAGCTAATTGTTGTTGCCATACAACAGCAGTTTCTTACAAGAGGGGCT
The DNA here is from genome assembly GCF_965231275.1 of Zosterops lateralis. Taxonomy (NCBI): domain Eukaryota; kingdom Metazoa; phylum Chordata; class Aves; order Passeriformes; family Zosteropidae; genus Zosterops; species Zosterops lateralis. The sequence continues at coordinate 6,171,776 of NC_139779.1, read as the reverse complement.
GGAAAGCAGCTCCTTCTCTCCAGTCACGGTTCTAGAGGCACACTCCAAATTAATATGCCAGCCCTGTCCCTGCAGTTATAAGGATGCTATAAAAAGGTATCTGCTGACCTGCTTCTCAACTCTGCAGAAACACACTGAGTAAGCTGCTTTGGCTATCTCTGGAGAGCTACCCAATTAAGATGCTCTGAAGTGCAATTTCTTCCCAGTAAAGAAAAATCATGCCACATGCCAGCCTTCCTCCCCAACTGCATCACTGGGTTCAGGAGTGACATCACATGTCACCTTGCAAGCAGCTGTAATCATGCAGGAAGCAGCTGTCACAAATAACTTTTGCACACAGGATGGAAAAAGCTCTCCTTAACCTACAGCACTGGGACACGACTGGGGAGCTCCTCGAAATGAGCTTCCATCGTTCACCACCACACACTTCCCCCAAACTGTGCTCCACAAGATCTGGTTCATAAAAAGGCACCTGCAGACACCTGGATGGGGAAACTCACACCAAGAGACCCCCTGAGTTGGTAACAGCTTCCCAAGGTCATGTCAGGAGCACTCAGTGCCATCTGACAGGCAATGAAAGCAGCCACAGGCAGGGAGCAGGTCCACAGCAGCATCTGCAAGAAGCTGAGCAGGTAATGACAGTGACTTTCCAAAAAAATCCAGTGCTCCTCAGGTGGGAACATTGTCCTATGACAGGCAATGACATCTGACGTGACAGCAGGAGCTGAGAAGTCTCTCCAGGTTTGAGATGCTTGAAAGGAACCTCTGCTTGCATTCAACAAATCCTCCAGTCCAGACTAACTTTGCTCATGGCTCTGCTTTAACCTGCTGACCCGGACATGAACTACTAAATCTTTAGCCAGACCTTTAGCTTCAGACATTTCAGAGTTGAAACAGAAGTGTTTTTAATAAAAATGGCTTTCCATCTGTGATCTTTTAGAGAGAGAAAAAAAATATTAGTACCTTGTGAATTTAGTCAAGCAGCCTACAAAGCTCTGAGGGATAGAAGTCAAAAGGTGTCAGATTTTTGTGTGATGACTGACTGTTGAAAAGGTGTAAGCCCACTAAAAATTGGCTCAGGCTTTCAAAACACTTATGTCTTGTTCATGATCTGACTAGAGGAAGCAGCACCTCTAGAAATAACCCCTGGAATGTATTTGCTCACCTCACAGCACGAGAACCCTTCTGAAGGGCTTTCTTGCAGTCCAGCCCTCTGACAGCCCAAACATGGCATTTTGGGGTAAAAGTACCTCATAAGAACAATGTCAAGTTATTTTCAAAAGTGTAGGTTTCTGATGCTTTAAATCTCAGACTTGAGCAACAGAACTGACTTTCAAAGTCAAGTCTGAAAGCAACACAGATGCTTTCCATCAGCAGCAAGTACACAACATACCCACTTGGAATGCCATTAGCACCTCCACTAAATTAAGGATTTACTTAAGTTGGGTTTTGCTTTAGAGCCTGGTAACAGCCAAACTGTTAAGGCAAGAACAAGTCTCCTCTGCAGAGCCTTTTTTACCTCACAAGGTCACGGCTTGCTCTGACAGTCTGCTGCTCTGCCCCCAGAGAATGCTGCTCCTCCACTTCATTTTGTGTGACAGGTGGGATTCTCTCATTCTGTGTGACAGGTAGGGAGGGTTCTCAGGATCCCAGGGGTCCTTGGAGACTGTGCCAGCCGTGTGCTCTTCCCACAGGGATGAGCCTGGAGCTGGGGCTGTGCAGGCACAGCCAGGCCGGGTTACGTCAATGGTCAGGGAACACAGAGTTACTGGGAGGATTGTGCTCTCGTGTACCTTGCTGCACTTCAAGTTCAAAATGTACAATTTATAAATGTGCTGAACCATGTGGCAGACGTGCTCTTAACCCCTGAACCAACAGCTTTCCACAGTCGAGTGAGGAACTGGCCACAGATGCCAAGCTGTGATACAAATCTTTAATTCAGAGCGTTCCCAGGAGGGTTCTTTGCTGAAATAAGACTCTCACAAGCAGAGACTGTTAAAGAATAACCCAGGCAACAAACCCAAGCAGCATCTTTCCCCATCTAGCTACCCACAGGTGTTCTGTGGTGGCTGGTCAGGGATTCTGACACCACTCACGCACGGGCAGATATTGTGTCATTTATCAAACAGGCTCTGGAGGATGAACATCTGCTGGCTGGAATTGCTGCTCACAATGATTCCCACAGAGAGCTGGATGTGTGAAATCTGTCTCCAAGTTCTGAGTGCTGTGTTTGTGACCTGAGATGCATTAACAGCTCTGATGAATGAGAGCTCCAGCGGTTCTGCACCGCGAGACGCTGGAGCGTGGAGGAGCACAGGTGATGAGTTACAGCAGAGCTGGGACTGGAAGGATAAGCATCATCTACTGCATTAGCAACACTGATATTTCCTCAGTGAAGAAGCTGCACCTTCCTCCTCTGTCTCTACAAAAAGGAGTTTTGACAAACTCATTTCAAGAAACAGAAGCGTCCTGCACCTCACGCTGCCCAGCAGCAAGTCTGTGTTTCCAAGTGCCCTTCCTCAGGGAGAAATGCAGCTGGCAGATCCTTCCCTTTCCATACTCAGATAATTTCACTGAATTAAATAAAAAAACAGTTTGAAAGATTCAAGCTTTTTTCAGCTGCATGCTCTGTAGCTGCAGCGAGCAGGGCTGGCAGCTGACAGCAGGATGTGACACACTGATGGTGCATTCTGAATGTGGATCCCAAGAGAGTGGCTCCAGCCTCAGGCAGACTTGCTGCTGCTCCAGGAGTGCCTACAGCTCATTTTCAACTGCATTGTCTCCTGCAAGGGGCTGTAATCTCACACAAGAGTTTATCATATTTGTGTTATGCCAGGCCAGGCCTGAGCTGAAACTCTGAAACTGAAACTCTGGCTGCAGGTTGGCTCCACTTCTCCCATTTCCAGGATTAGGGGAGCAATCCTCGTGTGCTCCAATGGCTACTCCAATTTCACGGCATTTCATAGCTGCTAAAATGCCAATTATTAGGAACAGTGGTTCTCTTTAGCACAGAAAGGCTCTCAGCCCAGGCATTTTCTAATTCCAAATTTGACTTGAAGAACTATCTGGAAAGACTTAATATTCCTCACCTGTGCAAATCTCTGTTTCAGAAGGCACCTTTTCCTTTGAGAGCTGAAGGTCTCATACATGTGGTGGCAAAGACACCTCACCCAGCCCATCTCTCCCACTTGGTATGGCCCTAGCAGCCCACATGTCACCTGCAGTGTCACCACTGCTTTGATTGTGAAAAGGAGCCAGGGAGACCTGTACAACTCCAGAGATGTCTCCATGGCTATCAAACATCCAGGAAGGTCAACACAGCCTCTCACGGACCTTTGAGCAAGGGCTTGTTGTTATTTATTGGTGTCATGTTCCTACCACAGCACCCACAAGCACCAGGCAGCCCCCAAAATGCTGACAAGGCACTGCAAGGGTGTCCCCACCAGAAATTAGAAGCACACAAATAACTAAGTCAGATTTTCTTTAGCAACAGGCACACTCCAAAGGCAGCTTTTTAATCTGACAGCAGCGAAAAAGATGAACCAGAGAGCAGGGACTGGGGTTTGTTCAGCCCTACAGTGCTGTGCCCAGTCTAGCTTTAGCCTTTGGATAAATCTCTGCTTGACTGGGGGTTAAAGCTGAGTCAACAAGTCATGAAAATGATCCTGATTATTTTGGGATGCAAGGGAGAAGCCTGGCATTCAGTATCACAAGATGCAAGGTGACTAGCAAACACAAGACTCTTCAGCTATATTTTACCTAAGTAAGCCTCTGAAAATATTTCAGTCTCCCTAATCTTCTTGTAAAAATGTCTTTTTCGTTACCTTGTCAAATATTTTAGTTTCTCTCCATGATTACAAATGTCAAGATTAAGTGAGCTGTATTGGGTGAAAGATTAGAAATGGTAATAAAAATAACCTGAACAAGACATGAATTCATTACTTCTGGAATAGTTGCCTAAGGAATGTACAACTAGTCTTTGAAGTGTATAATTACCATGACAAAAAGTTGAAAGCTATCAGTTTGGTTACTTCAGGACTTATTTTTCTTGTTACTAAAAACAAAAAACTCCCACCAGAATAGGAGATGAACATAAGGTCCTCAGGTTCAAACCAGCCCTGCATCTGCTTCAATGTTCCCTAGCTGAGGAAAAAAACATATTAAGTAAATTCAACCTGATGAGTGTTTTGGTTCTTCAATGAATGCAGGAACATTTGTATTCTCTACTCCTATATTATGCTATAAATTGTTCCCTAAGTAGGTCACCAAGGCGACTTCTGAACGTTTCAAGACAAATCCTTTCTACATGAACCCACAAAACAAAACCAGAGCCTTGGCTGTCAGGGCATTGATAGATCTCCATCAAACCCACTGCTGTCAGAAAAGTAAGGGGAGTGCTCTTTTTAACTTGGCATCTGCTATCGTGATTCAACTCTTTGCAGAGAAATATACTATTACTCCATATGGCAGCTTCCCCAATTGTAAAAGGGCAGCCAACTTCTATGGCAATGAGAGCGTTAGCAAATTAACAACTGAGTCTGGCACTAATGAATGCTCCACTGTCTCAATAGAAGGTGGCTGGAGGTTTCCTCACATGTTTTTTCTGAGCTTTGTTCTAGCAGGAGATGCTACAAGAAGCAAACTGTGTTCCAAGCCCTTCAGAGATTCAATAACCCAAATACTTCACTTCCCTCCTGATCAAAGGAAGCAGCAACTTGAGAGCGCCTTGTTGAGAGTCCCCAGTGCTGTGCAGGCTGACTGGGACCTGTCACTCCCACATTCCCTTCAGAGCAGGAGCCAGATTTTAACACAGCTCTCCCAAATGCCACCTCACCTTTATGACCTGGTTGCAGAGGGAACCCAGCTCTTCCAGAGGCTGGAAGGGCCAATTGTGGAAGGCAGGCCGTGGAATTCATTCACTGTCTGTGCTCTGCTCCCCCGTCGCATGACTGCTGAGTGTGGGACTGCTCCTTTGAGTGCCAGAGAAGCTATTTCAAGCTGTTAGCCCAAAGACTCATCAATAAGTCATAAGCCCCAGAATGGAAGTCAAAAGAAGGGGAAAAAACAGTTGCTCAGGCAGAATAAATAGTAACTTCCATTCCATTCTCTTAAAGTAAAAAGAGAATGAGCTGCTTCAAAATATCCCCTCTATGGGCTGCTATGCTGCAGGAACCCAACCCAGTTCCACCTCCTGGAGACCTGAGGTGAGAGAGACAGCTGCAGTGCAAGTTAACTGCATTTGGGGATATAGGAAAAATCATCCTGGAGGACCCAGAGCAAGAGCAGGAGTTGCTGACCACTCCACAGAGTGGCTGCTGATGGCAGCAGTGGGGAAGAGCCTCCTTCCAGGGAGAATTGTCTGCCTGATGATTCCCAGACCACTGCAGACAGCCTCTGGTCCAAAGCAGAGTGGAACATCTCCCTGGATCTGTCCTGTCTTTATCAGATTGACAACCCAATCTGATAAAGAGGCTCCTCCAGGGAGTGCTGTCCCTGCCAAGCACCAACACCCTCATTAATGAAACATTAGCTGCTCACATCATTTCTCCTCTGCCTTTCCTGGAACACACGGTTTGCCTTGGATTAAGCTATCTGGGGCAGGGATGTGCCTTTGTGAAGCACCCTGGAATTTAAGAGCACTAGAGAAATATTAATCACTCAGCAGTTGCCATCTTTCCTGCAATTCCTTTAATTGCCTCAATTCTTACTGACAGCTCTCTCTGCCTGCTCCACCGTGGGTACTTTCTCTGTTCAGACCTGCTCCAGTTCTTAACTCCAGCCAAACCTCATGTTCAGTTTACAGAATGGTGTGACTGCAACAAAGTCCTTAATCTACACAGATGCAAGCAGCTGGTTTGAGGTATTTGAAAAGTCAAAAAATTCAGCAAGTTTCCATTTCAGGTTTTCTCGGAGAACCTTGGAAAAGGAAGAGGGCTCAGTTTTGGCCAGACTTGAGGCCCAGATCCATGAGATCTGACTGTTTACACATGGTATTGTGTGATTAGAATCTTACCACAGTGTTGGGCCAAACAAACTGGCTGAGCACCTGCTGAGCTCCCCCCTGCCCAGGAGGAGATAATCCTTACCTGGAGGTTGTTCAGAGGCTCCATTTTCATGACTGGTCCCAGAGTGTTGAGGGGCAAGGAGACATCAATGCTTTGGTTTGGCATCAGAGGTGTGTGAATGGCCAGGGGGGTGCTTGGGATGACCCCAAAGCTGGGCAAGAGAAAAACAGAGGTGATGAGAACAGCCCTGCATTGTCCAAAATATGCTCAAAATACAATGTTCCTTTTGTCAAAGCACCACCTGCCTCATCTTCCCATTACTCCTGAGCTGCCCCTGCTGCTGCTCCAGGGAGGGAACACAGTTCAAATGAGCACACAAAGAAGGCGGCATGGGAAACTCACTCAGGGGGATCTTGCTGACAAATTCACCCCCTTCCCCAGGGACCAGAGACTAGGAACTCTCCCATTCCCCACACGGCACTGGTCTGTGTGGTGAGCACCAGCCTGCCCAGCAAGGAATGACCTGGACTCAGAGCCAGGTGTTGTTTCTCTACTCCTGAGCTCCAGAGCACTGCAGGTAGGCTGCATCACACACTGCATGGCTGCTGCACCCCTGGGAGCTGTGGCAGAAGGACCTGGAGCCAGCACAGAACAAACAGCCAGCCAAGGAGGAACGTGTGGCTTGGAACAGCACTGCAGAACAAATGAACCAACACATCCAGCTGCCTGGTCCTGAGTGACAGCACCTGGCACAGCTGCCTGCTTGGAGGCTCCTTCACTGGGGATGTGTCCCAGCAATGTTTACTTGCCTGTTCAGTCCAAGGAACATTTAATTCCACGGGCAACTCTGCTTAGCATGGAGAAGAGGGAAAGCATCTCACGTATAACACAGAGCTCCTGTACTACAGACCAGCTGCCTTCCAAAAGCAGGTGGAAGCCCAGATGTTTTGGTGTCCACTCATAAATCCATTTCTCTTTAGCAGAATACACATTAGCTCAGAGGTCTCAGGGCATTTGCAGGATGGATAGGTGTGTATTTTTATTTTATTCACTAAAAGCCTCATGCTGTCTCTGCACAGTCAGCCACATTTATCAGGTTTGTCACTCTTTCAGAAACCAATAAATGCCCCATTCTTGGCTCTCCTTAGTTTTCAGCTCTAAGGAGCTGAAATAGGAATATTCCTAGCAAGGGCTTAGCCACATGATTTGCCTTCTGCAGCCATCTCACCTTTGAGGACACAAACCCTTGTGTTTTCCCTAGGACTCAGAGGGGAACCAAACTTGCAGTTTGTTACTAAGGGGCTGTGATATTACAGCACACCATAGCTTAAGCTTTCTTTTCTTTTATTTTAATGCTTTATGCCAAGACTGCAGTGAATACCATTAGCAGCAGCAGGAAAGGAGGGAAAAGCAATAGAAACTTTCCAATCACAAACCTTAATATTTACACTTAAAGAACCAGCCCTCTGCAGCTCTTTCTAATGCACCAGGCACAGTGGAAAGTATCGACAGAACAGCATTTGTAAAAGAGTAAATAGTAGTAGGTTGTAGATGGAGTTTGTGCTGCAAACTGCTGGTTTACTGTACAGTATTTAAACTTTCTACATCCTCAAAGTACCATGTAGGTGTGGCTAAAACAGCTTGATGTATATGGGAAAATAAATCAGGAAAAAAATGCCTTTTCTTCCAGGCTAATTTGCATGAAACATTCACATACAGCAGCTTAGCAAAACTCTCCAGAAAATATGGCAGTCCAGGGAGAACATTCACTAAGACTTATTTAGCATAATGACTTTTCTAAGTAAATCTTATTTGTCCCAAGAAATCCTGAATTTGCAAGGCTAACAGTGAGATTAAAGAGACGGCTTCTGTGGATGTTCAGCATGAGAACTCTTTTCCAGTGAAGTGATATTAAGGAATACAGAGAACATGTCAGAAGATACTCTTTGCAGCCTTGATAAGAAGTAGCCTGGTCCTTGCTGAAGATAACACACAGCAAATCGCAGGATAAGCTCTCTGGAAAGGCTTTTTGTGGGAAGACACTGTGGCTGTGCTGCCATGCCATGTCCTTTGGCTGAGATGGGTTTCCAAGAACAATCTGAATTGTATCATCCAAGCTCTAAACTTTCAAGTGGCTGCTGCTTCTGCCAGAATTGTTCTGCTGCCTATTACAGGGACAACATGTGCCACAGGCTCCCAACTTGCAGCTCCTTCAGTGACAAGCAGCTTTATTAAGGAGTCCTGTGCTTCCAGACAGTCTGAGGGGCAGCAAAGCAATTAAGTTAGGAAGCAGAGGCATCATGGGGTGATACTTGTGCAGCTCAGATCCTTCCACTTTGTGCTCTTGTTTTGCTCAGGGCACTCACTGGCTATAAACCCAACAATCCACCTAACAACCCATGAGGCTGCTGAAAAACTCCACTGAGGTTAAATGGGGCAGATGCTGTTTCAGAGCTGAGAGAAGGATGGCACTGTCTGATGCCTGTTTCCTCTCAGATTTATCAGTCTGTGCTTTCAGCCCTTTCACACCATTTTGGTGTGATGGAGAGGTCAAGCTATTTCCATGACTGCATTATACACCTAAGCACAAGCCCTCCTTAAATTTAGCAGTGTAGGCACAAACTCCCTTCCCAGGAGTGCTCAATCTGTTGAACACAGTGCACTGCTGATTATTTCTTACCTGTTCTTATTGAACTGAATGGCAAAGTCAGTCATGTGCTGCAAAGCCTTATTGGTAAAGTTCATCTCCATGTAGATGTGTCCCTGCCTGTGGCTGAATGTGCCTGAGATCTCCAATCCTTTAGCCTTCACTGCAGGCAGCCAAACCTTGAACACAAGAGATGTCATTCAGCGTGTGAGCAGCCTGGCCTGAAGATAACAAACAAGCAGAGTTTTCCAATAAACAGAAGTTCTGAGCTCAGAAATCCATCTACATTGGCACATTGAGCCCACAAAGGCTAAAGAAACACTACAGGGAAGATAGGACACGGGGTGTTGAAAGGATGGAGCTCACCACTGAGGAATAAGCTTGCTGCTCCTAATCCATATTTGTTCACAGCACTCGGGGAAGAAATCAAATTACTACAGCATTAGTGTGCACAAGAGCAGGGACAGCTTGTGTCCATCACACCAATGTGAGACTCACCCAGTCTGCTGCTGGACTTCTCCAAGGGCTGCTTGGGCTATTAGAGGCAGGACAATACTAAAGTTTGAACCAAATAAAGTCACAGGGTGATACTATTATCTGTTGGGTTCAGGTAACCAAATCACCTTTGTGGGAAAAACCCAGACCCGGATCTGAGTGGTACAAAATGAGGCAGCACTTAGCTCAAAATTACTGTGGGCTTTTTCATATAAGGTGCAATAATTGCAAGGACCAAAAACTTCGAGTATGGTCTGCAGAACCTTGAGATCCTCGATTTCAGAGGATGGTTTAAAATTATCCATCCATGGAGCGTTAATTGAGTGCCAATTTTTGTTTCTTCCCTTTCAGGAGCCTGAGCTCCCTGTGGCTGCTCCACAGCCAGTTTCCAGAACCATGTTGTGTGTCTCATGATCCCTCCCAACTCCGTGCTTCAGCCAAAGCCTCTGACAGAACATTTCTCTGCATTCCACTGTGGCACCACCATCCCAATCACACGATTTTATCTCCACTGTCGCACTGGATTCCTCCAAATAAACAAACCTGCTAGGAAAGTTGTTGCAAATTCTATCTTGCCCAGTTTTCTGGGGAAGCTTGTTAAGAAGCAGGTCTGCAGGAAAGCTCCTCTGACACAACTGAAAGTTCTGGATCTTATCTAAGCCATTCTTTAGAGAAATACCATCACAGGTAAAATGAGGGGACTGCTAAAATGCCATAAGTCTGTGACTAATAACTAATGTGGTCTCCAACTCATGGTTACTCTACTTGGGAAAAGCCCAGGGCATCCCTGATGGGACTGAGCTAAAGTTTTAGCACCAGAAACCCACAATAAATGGGACAAGTGAGTAATGTCAGATTTGTAGCTCAAGGGAAGGCAAGAAACTGGGGATGACTGTTTTTCCTTACGTACAGACTTGGGAGCCACGTATCCTCCAGGAGCCATCCCTATGCCAGACGAGAGCTCGAAGAGATCGTTGAGTCCACTGCTGACCACTGCTGGGGTGGGAGAAGGGGCAAAGGTGGATGGCACAGAGGAGGGAATGAAAGTCTGTCCCACCTGGAGGAGTCAGAAAGAACAGGGCACTCATTAACATCACGTGTGAGCGCTGCTTATTAAATAAACCATGAACTCGGGCAATATCCTAAATATTTTAAAGCCATTTGCAGCTTCCCCACTGATTTATCAATAGTGCTAAATTATGCATTTGAATTCCAAAGCTCTTGGCAGCTAATCCCTACACTCGGCTGTCACCTCAACCAAGCTTCCACATCATTTTTTCCAGCTCCAGTTATCTATTCCCACTGTAGAGGAATCTTTCTTCTCCATATCTCCTCAAGACAATATGCTTTGTGGATCTAGCCTACATAAACCCAGGGAAAAGAGCAAATGCTTCAAACCTTCCCCCAACTATGTCAGCCTCCAGGAATCTGCAAGATTTTGCATATCCAGAGATAGCAAGGGAGTCATGACCGTGTTGTGTACTCCCACCCAAAGCCAGAGCTCTGCATTCTCAGCATTCGGGCCCAAAAGGTTCATTATATGAAGCAGAGTCTGCCAGAGGACAACCTTCCTGCAAGAAGGGCAATCATTCCCTCTCAGGACTTAAACGAGGGCACCAAAGCTGGGATATTAACCTTTAAGTGCCCAGCTTCAGATGGGACAGTCACACTCAAGTTACACTCCCAAACTCTCTTCCTAGCAGGATGAATGCTGTGCTTGAGAACAGGATTCCCCAGCCAGCAGCCCAGAAACAGGCAGAGTGACCAGGACAGAACTGCTTGGTGGGTTTTTGCTGGCCCAGGAGGGCAGAGACATGGCTTTGTAGGTATGATCACCACAGGGAACCATCTTCCATGTCCTGCATGTACAGACAGGTGTTCTGTGCCACTAGCTCTCTTCTGCCCTTGTGCTGAAGGAAGGAAGGAATGCCAGATTCACAGGGAAAGGAAGAGAGAGAATGACTGCAGCCATAACAGGGTCTCTGAAAAGCCCTCCCTCCAAAACTGGGTAAGTTTTCCTCACTGAATTACTGGATACAGAGTCCTGGGGAAGAGGGACTGAGCTTTCTAGGGGACACCACTTCTGGCTGTGTGTTGGAAGCACACTCCCTCCTGCCCACTGCATCTCCAAGCCATGTTTCATTCCCTTTCCATGCTTTTCTGGAAGAAGCTTGAGGCCAAGGCTGCTTTGAAAGCAGGCTGAAACTGTCCCATGTCCTGGCAAGAGTTGTAGGCAGGAGGACACTCCCAAACCACAAGCACAGAAGAGATGGCCGGTGGCAGCACTGACCACATGTAGTAGGAAAGCTCAGAGCACCTGACCCTGATGTCCAGGCAAAAATCTTACGTGGGGTTTGGGAGGAGAAAGCACTGAGTTCAGGTAAGTCTGTGGTGACACTGGGTTAGGGTTACAAACCAGGCTTTGTGAGTAGGGATAAGCATCCTTGGCCTTTCAGCTGCTAAAGCAGTTGCACAAGGATGAGGCACTGCCAGGGTTAACGCTGGTGCTCCAACTACAAGCTCTGAGGAAGAAGAGCTAAGCAGAGAGAGTGAACAGCTCTGGCCCTGGCTGCTCTTAGGAAAGCCCAGATGGCAGCTGGACTCAAATCAACATAGGTGGGGACCTGTGTGTTTCAGTTGCATTTATCCATTTTCAAACATCTTCCGGGCTTTAAAAAGCACCTTCCAGCACATAATGGGCGAGGTTACACTGCAAAACCCTGAGCTTTGAGCAGCTTTGGAAATTGGGGAAAAAAATGGAATGGCACTTACTGCCGGGCTTCCTCCAATGCCCCCGCCAAGGTCACTGCCAAGCTGAAAGAGAGAAGGAGAGAGAGGAGAGGAAGACCGAGATCATTTCAGCCAAGTGTCAGACGGCTGGAGCGGAGCCGGGGTGCCCGCGAGCTCGGATCGCTCCCACACACAGGACAGACAGAAATGCAGTGCTGGGAAAGCACAGGGAACAGAGGGGCTGCTTGCTGCTGTGTGAGCACAGCTACTCGGAGAACTACCCCATGCTTTCACTGTGGACAGGAGTGTTTTGCAGGTTAGTAAGAACAAAAATCCATCCTTGTGCCTGTTGTCTGCACCAACACCTCCCTTCTTGTCTCATGCATTGGTGCTGTCTTCTCGGCCCTGCTGCTGCCAGCAGACCCCAAGCAGCTCCACAAAACCCAGTGGGGTGACTGTGAAATGGCATAAAAATAAAACTGACAGGAAGGCTCACTTCCTGAAAGCTTTAGTTTTCTAGGGAACAGCTATGAGCCATGGGCAGACACAATGCATCTTGGCTGTGCTCCTCTGACACACGGCTCCTTTCAACAACAAGGAAACAAGAGAATGGGATCTGTGCTGGTCTGACAACAGCTCAGAGAGGGGGGCTTTGAAGATGCTCCCCTCCCTCAGACAGGGAAAAATAGCTTCATCATCTAATGGGCATTCCAGCAGCAGAGACTTCACAGTGCACCAGGCTATTTCAGTATCCATTTCTGCCACGCTACACAGTGACATCTGAAACAGCCCTCCATAAACACTGAATCCTCTCTGGGGCCCTTCTGCAGCCCATCTAGAAGCTCTCCCCACACAAGTCCCCTTTACAAAGCATCCAGACCACATTCCCAGTGACAAAGCTCATTTTTCAAACCTCCACATCACTCTACACACTCAGGACAATTCAGAGATCAGGACAGGCTCCAAGGCTTGGCTATAAGTGCTGTTTGCAAATACATCATCACTCCTGTGAATATTTAAAATGCACTTAACAGATGACTGATAACCAGAAGGAAACAAACACAGATCTGCAGTGGTTATTCACTGCAGAGACATCTTCAGGCTTATCTCTGTCCCAGGCTTTTCTTCTGAAGACCAGGGTAATTTTTTTGTCTAGAACAGGAGTTTTTTGGAGTCACATTGAGACAAGGAACATGACCTGACAACATTCACAGAGGAGGATGCAGGGGTGAGGCAGGAGCCAGTCCCCTTAGGAAAAAGCTGGACTGGCAGACCAGAATATCACAGCTCACCTGGCAGACGGTTTTGCTCTTCCATTTGATTAAGGTTTGGGGAGTTAGTTTGCTTTTAAAAAAGCATGTGATAAACTGGGTCAACAAAGGTTCCAGATATGTTGTTCAAATAAGTGCTGGTGTGTCAGAATATTGAACAAATGCACCATATAGCTGAAGCAAAAGCTTCCAGGAGTGCCTATGCTTAGTGCCAAAAAGGCTCTGATTTTGCCTCTGCACAAAAAAACTTGGAAATTAACTTTGCTCTGATCCCTTTCAGCCTGTTCCCTGAGAGATCTCACAGCAAATGTGTTTTATGCTGGTCAAGAGATACCATAAAGCTTCACACATCTCTCCATCAGAGCACAGATAAAAAGGATAAATTGCCCTGAGAAGAGCAGCAAAGGTGTAAGACAGTGACTTACCAGATGATAACTAGCCTCCATAAAACCTGTAAAATGTGACAAATCCCTGTGCTTCCCTGGATCTCTCCTCCATTCCCAGACACCTCTCCTTCCCCTAGTCCTCACAGGAGCAACATTACCACCCTAAGCAGGTGTTAGAAAAGAACACATCTCACACAATTTGCTCTTTGTTAAGAGGCCCTAAGAGCTTTTTTCCTATGTGGGACTCAGTTTATCTCTACTTGAGGCCATGGCAGAAACTCACAGATTCCTCATTCTTTTCAACAGCCACCTCTCTATACAGCAACCCAGGCTCTGGCTGTCCAGTTTTGTTTAAGAAATAATAGATAAAAGTGAGTGATTCTAAAGTCTAAAGAAGGATCAGTCAGAGACCAAAAGAAGCCAGCCAGAGGATGCAAATCCAATTAATATTGAGCTTATAAAATAAGGCTTATTACACTGTCAAGTCTCCCCCACAGAAACAGCCTGACAGAGGAGAGCTTCGTTCTATTGACTGCTCTCTAAGCCAAGCCACGGTTTAGATTAATATATCAGATCATTTACATCTTGTTACTGGCTCACTGAGGAGTAATAAATGCAACTATTACACCTCATCCCTATTCATAGTCTTGCATGCAGATGAACTTCAAGCTTTATATTGACAGGCAGCAAGATCTGGAGGAAAAGAAAGAATCCAGTTCATTTCCAGATATTATTGTATGCACGGAGGATTTCTGGTACTGTTGTCTGCAGCAGCAGAAAGGCTGGTTTATCAAGCAGCAAGCATTTTACAAAGGGTATTATGGAAATGACTGAATAATTCTGCATAATCAAGCCAGATGTTAACTATTCTACCGTTTCCTACTACACTCATCAGAAGGAGCTGCAGGGTAGGAACCCAACCTCGAAGCAGCTCGTACACTGATGTTGGCTGCAAGGGACAAGGAATGACATATTGGGGTTCCTTGAGCTCTCCACAAGTCTTCCATTTTCCCTAAATGTCAAGCCTCGGGGGAAGGAAAAGTAGAATGTGGATTTATTGCTTTAGTTAAGACTCCAGCTCTCATAAAAAGGAGAAAAAAACACCCTGACTGGCTCAGAGAATTTACCAGGAACCCTTGTGTATGTTCAGATTGGACCCAACATCTCTTTTCCATGCCAGGAAGCTCTGAGCTGCTGCAGCCCCTCTTTAGTGGCTGGAGGGCTCTGCAGAGCACAGCCTGAGCCTCTCCTGGTTCCTGTGCTCGGGCCCAAGCACTGCAGATGTGCTCCAGAGCCGCAGAGCCAGCGCCAAGGAGCTGCAGCTCCTCCAGGTCCCTACAGGCAGAGCTGGCTCTTCCCAGACTGAAAAGAGAAGAGACAGCATCTCTACTGCACCAGAAGTTACAGGGGGGAAGTTAATAAAGATCTGATCAGTTCCACATCAGATCTGGGCTGTACTTCCCACTGCAGCAGCACAAAGTCTCTTTTTCTGGTTTTCTTGCCTGTCACCCTCCCATGGCACCGACGCTTTCCCCATTCAGGAACTGCAGGTCTGTTTTTCCTCCTGTGAGATGCCCAAATCATAACTTTATTCCAAACTCAGAGTGATGGAAGAGACGGTAGCAGTGATGTGTGTGAGTAAGAGGGAAGGAGGAAGACAGAGGGAACAGGAACCAATTACCCACGGAGTGTCCTCTCCCATCTGGAGTGACAGGCAGAGTGCAGAAGGAAAGAAACAGATATTAGTCAGGCGTGAAGTGCTGCTGAAGCAATTCCCCAGGACTAACAGCTCTGGTAAATCATTTCCATTTGTCTCATGGACAGACAGACACTCCTTCCAGAAAGACAACCTGGATCTGCCTCACAGGAGAGTCAGGAACAGCCCCACAAGGGAGAAGACTGTGTTAATACAGCTTTCAGCCCCACTTGGGCTGAAATGCTCACTGTGAAGGTGGGGTGGACAAGGGCTGTCTCTTGATGGTCCAAGGGAGTTCACGGCACTGCAAATCCCTGATCCTGATCCTAAAGTTGGCAGCTTTGCCTCTTGCTGAAGAGCACAAAGCCTCTGCTTCAAGAGCTGCCAGCTTCAGGAGAGGAGCAGAGGGCTGGACAGGGAGTCTCAGCCCCCAAAGGCATAAAAGTTCTTCAAACAGGAATTCTCTTTATTCCCTCCAAACCTATCCTGCCACAACAGCACCCAAGAGGGTTTAAAGAAGAAGTTGGGCTCAATAAAACCAGTGCCAGCACCTTTTCCCAAACCGCATCAGCACTTTTACTTTGCACAAGTTGGCTTGGACAGTGCTGCAGCTGCTCTGCAGTTGGAGAGCCTTTGCCCTGCAATTCCAGCCCTGTGGAAGCAGTTATGCTGACTTATGAAGTGTAGCAGTGCTGGAGTTACTGCATTAAGAGGGTTTATTTGCATCTTAACAGCAGCTTGTAATGAAGTGACTCTGCTGAAGTGTTCATGTGATCCTGAGGGTCTACAATCACTTCTGCAAAATGACGTGAGGCTTTTGGAGTACCAAAAAATAACAGGGAGGGTGGAGCCAGGGACAGAAGCTTCAACAACCACTGCTCAGCAAATGCCTTGCCTTGTTGCCCACAGCATAATCAGGGCTTCCAGGGCAGCTGTGCATTTTGTGGACCACAATTCATGGGTTAACAGGGGACAACTGCCTTCTCTCTGCCTCACACCACAAAGCAGGAGCCAAGCACCACAGCTCTGGGTGCTGCCTGCACTCAGCAACACAGCAACAAGGAACACAAAGCATTCACCCAACAGGAATGGGGTGAGATGCTGAGAGCAGGGCTGCTGGCAGCCCCCTTGATGCAGGCTAACCCTGTGACAGAGCCCTGAGCAGCAGGACAGGCCATGCATGAGCTGCAGGGATCTCACTGCAGACACCCCTGTGGCATTTCAGTGCCTCGTTTGCTGCCTCTTTTGTGTCTGTCTGCACACCAAGCCAGGACTGCAGAGATCAAGGGCTGCTCTCCAAACCAGGGACAGCTGTGTCAAAGCTGCTGGAGGACAGGTCATACTGTCAATATCACAGTCACCAGTTTCCCTGCACTTGCTGCTGATGCTTTACCCTGCTGAGCGATTTCCACCAGCAAGCAAAACTGAGTCCTAACCATTTTTGTCCTCCAAAGTGTAAAAAACAAGTAGCTCACAAAGCTTCAGCAGTCCTATGACTGCTACAACAGCTTTGAATCAGATATGAATGAGTGACCTACCAAAATAGCTCCTTTTCCACACCAGCCCTGCCCCAGCAATGGATTTGTCAGTCCTTTGTCAGAAATCTTAAGAGATTCCTTTGTAGCTCATGAAATATCCACAGCCCAGATGAAAGGTCCTTGTCAAAGGCTGAAGGAGCACTCTGGGAAAGCATCACATCCACTGCATAAATGGATGTTGGGGCTGACCTGGCATAGCCACTCTCACACTGTAGTTTCAGGAAAAGGTAAATGAAGTAATTTTCCTAAGATTAAACACAGCAAATCACTTGCAGAGCCAAGAGAGGAATGTGGCACCACAGGGCAGACTGAAGATCACTTTGGGGCTTTTTTATAAAATGCTGGTGAGTCTCTAATCAACCCCAACACTCCAAGGTGTTGTCCATTGAGGCCAGACTTTGAATTCTCCACCTGAAAGCAGTCAGACAGGGAGGGAGGCACACCAGCAGCCCCTGCTCATAGCCTTGTGGATGAGGCAGGCATTTCAGACTGCTGGAATAGGGTTTTTCTCCCAGGCTGCTGAGCCTGTGGTGCCTGAAGCTCAGGGTGAGCTGGTGGCTCAGTTCCCACTCTCCATCCCACTGCAGTGATGGGACACAGCCCCAAATTGTGTGTAACAGACCCTTGGGGTCTTTGGGTCAGACTCCCCTAAATCCAGCCAGATTACACAGAGGGGCACAGCCCCACCTGGAACAGCCCAAAGCAGTCCAGGCATTACAGAAAACTGTGGATATTCAGTGTTTATCAAACAGCTTTTCAGTTTAGGACATAAATCAACCGGACCAGCTGCCAGTCTCGAATCAATAATATTCTTGTAGATGAGTGGTTAGAGTATTAAATAAAATCCTTACATAACAGCCAATCCAAGTCTGTCCATTCCTGCAGATTTACTGCTCTGCCCCCAGGTTTCAAGCCAGCCTTCCTGGCTCCTGGCCATAGCGCCCTGCTCCCATTCAATGCAGGGGCTCCCAGGAAGCACAGAGTGCCCACAGAGCTCTCATGCTCCGTGGATTTGCAGAACAAAAGAACACATAAAAAGGTTTAAAGGCAAAAATATTATGTCAGCACAGACATCCTGCAAAGCACTGCACCATTGCAAAGGAGTTGGGAGAGTGACTGTAACCTGCATGGAATGCAGCCACTTGAGGGGAAAAAAGCATCAAACTCCAGCTCTTGGGATGCACAGCTCTGCAGCCAGCAATCTGCTCTCCCACACCTTTTGTTTCTCCCTCATTAGTGACTGCTATGGCTACTTTACACTGTGGAGTTGGACATCCCAAAGAGTTTTGCAAAGTGGGCTTAGTCTCCATTTTATAGAAAACTGAGCAGAGAAGAATAAGATCTGCCCATGGTGGCAAACAGAGGCACAGCCTGTTCCCTAGAAAACAGCTCTCCAAAAGTCCTACAGCAAGTCTGCTCTGCTTACAAGCAATACTCTTGTACCAAAGGTCCTTTTTCTCCTCTTTTTAATTGCTAACACATGCTCAGCATCTGTGCATGCATGTTACATTTAATACCAATTACAGATCTCACTATGGAGATAAAATAAGATTTACTCACTAAAGAAATTAACCTCGCAAGCAGCTGGAGCCTCATTGGTCATGGGCATAAATATCTGGCAACACTGAGGACAATTCAAATGAACAATATTAATTTGGTGTTTGTGCAGTTTTACACCATTCAGTCTCTATTTAAATGCCTGGAAGAAAAATAAAACCCCACAGTTTAAGAAATGGGAAATGCAGAATGGCATTTTCCATGGGAGTAAACGTTGCTGTTGGTCTTTCTGGGTTAGTCCCACTGGGACTTTCACTGCAAGAACATCCCTCTGATGAGACAACCCCTCCAAAGACAAGGGGGCAGAAGAAGGGACCAGCAGATGACACTGAGTGGGTGTGACAAACTGGCTGAGATGCTGCCAGCAGCCTCTTGCAGACCTCCAGCTGCCTTTGAGGCTCTCACAGGACTGAGGCAATGTCACCGTCACAGAGTGTGCAGCCTCAGTCTGCCCAACAAAGCAGGGCAAGAAATGCATGAAAAAAAAAACCCTTAAGGAGTAACAGAAAGGGAAATTTCAAAGCAGAACAATTCAGGCATTGCTGGCCCCCAGGTGTTTTTGATCCCTGGCCAAGAGTGAAGAGCTCAGCCCTTCTTCAAGGGCCACACTGGGATGTGTCTCACCTCCTTCCCACACACAGAAATCAGGCCTGTGGGATCTATAGTTGGAGGCTGATTTTGGCATTGCACAAATGTGGTTTAATTTTAGCCTGAGATCCAAATGCCAATCCTCTTGGCAAGCCCTGCAGCCCAGGACACTTCCCAGCAATTTGGGTAATACCAGGTTAGGGTTAACCCAGCTTGAGACTTGTTAAACACATGCCCACAGCAACAAACAAACACAGATCACATTCACTCACTAATTAAGCTTATTATCTGAGACTCATTTAGGTTGGAAAAGACCTCCACAGCATTCCACCAGCACTGCCAAGGCCACCACTAAATCATGTCCCCAAGTGCCACATCTATATGATTTTTAAGTGACCCCACCACTGCTCTGGTGCCCATTCCAGTGCTTGAAAACCCTTTTGGTGAAGACAATTTCCCAGTATTCAATTTAAACCTCCCTTGGCACAAATGGGAGCCATTCCCTCTCATCCTGTCACTTATTACCTGAGGAAAGGGACTGACCAAGGGAAGGAAAAGCTGGAGCTTTGATGCAACAGCCCTCCAATAGAAAGAATCCACCTTCAAAAAACACATCAGGATTCAGATTTTTGTTTTAGTGCTTCTCCATCTACTCAGCTGAGAGAGTACTGGCCATGCAGCCCCAGGCACAGCTACTCCCCATTCAGACAGGATCATTTTGTCAGATCACACTCCATAACCCCACAGATGTACTTAAGGCTTGAGAAAAATACTAAGTAAAAGCCTGCTACCATTTCAACTAACAGCTCCACTGTCAGAACAGGTCACTAAATTAAGCCCATTAATGCCAGCTGCGAGACAGCTCTTCTCCCAAAACCAAGTTTTAGTTCTACTGTGTCCATTTATTTGTGTGACACTAATGAGGAACAAAGGGTTACTGTGAGAGGCCTGCAAGGCAGCAGAGAGGAATTTAAGTGCAAACCACCCTGTGGCACCACGGGCAGCCCCACCTTCTGCAATGCTTCAATTCCCAGGTTTTTAGAAGCACCACTTTCAGTGCAGGGAAAGGCTGCCCAGGTCACTGCTCTGGGCTCACTGTCTGCTTTCCCAGCAAGTCCAGCTGGAGCATTTTGCAAATCCCCAGTAAAAGCAGTGTCCCTGCTAACCAAACACCTCTGGTTAGAGAGTGCAGAGCCTACAGTACCTCTGCCCTCTGTGAGTGCCAGTGCCATTAAGGGTTAGATTGTTTCCAGTTCATTAGGCCATGAAGCACTGGAGCTGGAAATGTGTTTAACATTTGCTTTAGTAAGCTTATGGAGGCTTAAAAAAATATATATTTGACTATTAAGGATTTGTTGAATTGGGGTTCATCCAGCTGCCTCCTACCCCTGTTATTCAGAGCTTGACTCAGAACTGAAAGTGCACCTGAACCAGGCAGAGATAACCCAGGCCAACTCATCACAAGCCAAACCTCAAGCAAGACAAACCCACTCCAAGCCTGACCAACACCCAACTATGTCCCCTGAGGCACTCTTACTTGATTTACATAGTGCAAATACACCTAGGAGAGCTTCTTCCCTCTGTGGGGAAGCCAACAGGGAGCTGGGAATCTGTGTGCTGTGCTCCCTGCCTTGGGGACAGCTCCAAGGCTGATCCTTACAGTCAGCACTCCTGGCTGCCAGCAGCCTAAAAACACAGCACTGATCTCTCCCCTGCTGCTGCCTCCCTGCTAAGTGATTTTCTCCTTGCAGCTCATGGCCAGCTCCCTCCCCAGAGCAGAGGGGAGGTGTGATTGCTCCCACTGGAGCCTGACCCTGGTGGTGCCAGGGCAGGTGCCTTGTGAGCAGCTCTGGCACAGGGAGGACTGCACAGAGAGCTCCCTCTTGACCTCACTGCAATTAAAATGTCACTGATATTAAACCATGGCATGCTCTGGAGATTACACAAATGGGAAGACACAGGGTCACAGCCTGAGAGCTTGAGCACTGAAATTCAGGAGGGCTGGGAATTGGGTGGAATAAACGCCTTCCTGAAAAGGAGCTAATTCAAATAGAAAGCAGTGAAACGCTTTTACATCCTTAAAGCAACTTTTTGGTTTTCCTCTACAGACAGAAAAAGCACAGAACAAATATATCCCTGACCACAGGGATTCTACAGCATGCAGCAACATTCACTGTAGAGCAGGAAAAGCCTGCTGAAAGTTGGTACAATAACTCTGGTTAAATCCTCCTGAAGTTTCAGGACTCAGCACTGGGAGCTCGGCTCACTGAGCATTGAAAGCACAAACGATCAAGGCTTTGCAGATATAAGCACAGCTCCAATTATCTCCCATTAGCTAAAGAGGATGTGCTGCTTACCAAGCTGTCCAGCCCTCCTCCCAGGAGGTCCACAGCCCCCATCTGCATGTTGCACACTTGGGGCACATTCACGGGGGGCCCCAGGTCCAGGTTGAGCAGGTCCCCCAGGAGGTCACCCTGGAATGGGATGACCTGTGGCTGCTCCAGGTTTGTGGTGGTCGTGGTGCCCACGGGGCTGTCACCAGCATCAGTGCTGTGAGGGGAGAACAAGCAGCAGAAAAGACAAATATCAGTCACCTCTGGTCTCCAGTTCCAGGTTCCCAGCATGGGGAAACACAGCAAGAGGTGGCTCAGCAGCAGAAGCCACGCAAAAGATGGTTCCAGCAGCTGCCGTGGCTACTTGTCCTGCACCAGGCAGGGTTATGGCATGTGGCTCTTCACCACTTTGAGCACAAAGATTTTTCTCTGCATTGTAGGTGGTTTTCAGCCCAGCAAAGAGAATCTTGCAAGGGGTGAATCCTACCCACCCTGAGAGTCAGAGATCCCCTCCAAAACAGAGAGCCATGGGTACCACACGAGCTACAGAACTGAAAATAAGCATTTCCTACCTCAGAATAAACCTACAGAGATAATCTTCAGCCCATTGGGCCTGAGAATGACATGAAAACACAGGGAAAAATAAATAATACAGTTTTTCTTAGAGATCTAACACTGATGAAACCCTTGAGCCCTTACTCTAACCAGTGCAAACTCTACCACTTCCCTCAGATCTAGATTAATCACCTTCTCCTGACCAGCAACAAGGTCCACATAAGTCTTTCCTAATTGAAAAATCTAAAATTGATTCCTCCCTTCTATCAATAATTTCCTTTCCTCTGAGTTAGCAGGCATGCTAATTACTAGTCTAGAAACACTCATTATACAGCTTCCAAAATTTATCATCACATGCAGTCTGGCTACCTTTTATATCTTTTATATTCACTTGTCATTGAATTTGATAACAAGGAGAGGGTAAAAAAATATATCTGTGGCTCCTGGAGAACTCACTACAATGTATTTATTCTTTAAATCCAAAGATGCTCATATTTTAGATAATTAAAATCCACTTTATATCCTGTTTCCAGCAGTAACTGATAAAATGATTTCTAGCTCATGTTACTGCAGCCAGCAGGTAAGTGCACAGAATTGCTGTGGGAATTAATGTCCTGACAAGGTGTTTAACCCTGGGGCTGCTCTGCAAGCACTGCAGCTTCTGATTTGGAGTAGCCAAAATTCTCTTATCCTTCTTCAGCTATTGAGGGGAAAGATTCAGTGACAGAGTATAAGCTCTCCCAATCCCAGTGCCGGGAGGAAAAGATGGAGCATAAGGAGTGCAGAATGAATTAGTTACCAGGCAGCAGCAGGAAGGCTTGAAAGCTTCTTTGCATTAAAAGCTTCAGAGCCCCAATTGCACTAATATTAGCTGTCCTTTCTGCTGCTGCCTTCAGCAGGGAGAGTGCTGAGTGTGCTGAAGTGCTCACTGAAGCATTCCTGGGGAGAGGTGGTGACTGTGATCGTCTCCCGCCCCCAGGCTGGGAACAGGAACAGCCTCTCTGAGAGAGGCACATCACAAACCACTCGGTTCCTTCCCAGGATATAATCCCTCTAACACTCCACCCCTTCAACACTTACTCATCCTTCTCCTGATGGAGACACAGAAATCCCTCCATGTCTTGTGTAACTGCTGCTGCCCCAAAGCCCAACAAGAAATCGAAAGGACAAAGCTCAGTTGAGTTTGTTTGAAAAAAGCAAAACCCCAGACTTCCATTTGTAAAGAACCTCTTAAAAGAGATTCCTATAAACAACTTGGCATTTTCTTTAAAAGAAAAGAAATTCCCAAAGAATATGTGGGTTAAAAGGGGCAAAAATACTTGATACAAGCTTTCCCCTTTACAGTCTTGGGTTTAGCCATGGGAACTGGGGATTTGGCCCTGTGAGTTCAGCCTCCAGCAGTTCCCAGAAGTTGGAGTCACAAGGGATGCACAACCTCAACCAGAATCAAAACTCTTCTGCAGCCACCTGTGAAACAGGGAAATGGAGACCCCTGCCCAGGTCTAATCAGACTTGCTCCTCTCAGGAGCCCTGTCAACATCTTCCCAAATTTCCCAGCTGAATTATGGCTGAACAGGGGTGGTGGGAGCCACCACATGAGGCAACACTGCCAAGCCAGATTTGTCCCTCACCCTCAGGATACATCTGCAGCTCTGTGAACACCTGGACTCACTGAAGAGGCAGGAACATTTCACCACCTGTGAGCTGTTCAAGGGGTCTTCCTATCAGTTAAAAGCTTCAAGAAACCCGCCCTACAGTGCTCTGAATGAAAAATAAATTAATCAAAATGCCACGTAGTGTGTTCTGCCAACCAGAACTCCTCCTGGGTTTACACCCAGGGAAGCACCACTCAAGGCAGTGCTGTCTTGACACTTTGAGCCACATTCACGGTGGACATCTCCCCATTCCCACCTCACAGTGCCATCAGTCACTGGATCAGCCACTAGAATGGTCACTGGAGTGCAGGAGCTGTACAGAAAAATCACCTCACCTCACTGCTTGGACTTCTCTTTCACTGGACACCCTTAACTTGCCTTAAACTGATGCGGAAAACCCCAGTAATGGGGCCTCTTGAGGTGAGCTCTCATCAGAGAAGCCTGGTGTGCCATTAAACTTACCCCACTCATTTTTTAAATTTACCACAGTATGATCAGTGTGCAGCACGCTCTGCTGAGCATCCCTCACACTTTCCCCCAGCTTGCACTGCTGACTGAGGCCTGGAGGTTTGTTTTTTAGGGTTTTTTGAAGCAATGGTTCTGCCAAAGTCAGAAAATATTTAAGGTCAGCAGACTGAGCATGAGCAATGAGAGTCAAGCACACAGACACTACATGCAAGAAGATAATAAAATGTTCCTTCAAAAAGCTGAATTCTCTGAGCTAAATCCCCTAAAATGCTACTTGCTGTAGTAACCTGGAACAGCAGTGTACAGGAAGGCTGCTAACACCAAAAATCAGGTCATTTTGAAATAAATCTTTGATTAGGAGAGGTAGGAAAGTGGCCACTGCTTTTCCTGTCCAACTGGTACATTTGTGCTTGCTGATTCTGGGTCAGTGCAGCCTGACTTGATTTCATAGGCAGGGAGAAAACAACTCAGCTTCCCAAAGCCAGCCACCACAGAAATAGCTTCAGTTGCTAAGAATAGCAGAGAAGTGGTGTCAGAAAATAGAAAAGAAGCAGCATCGCACACTGATTTATCAGTGCAACAGCAAAAAATAGCACTCCAAATGTCACTTTGGGAATATTATTAAGAGGTAAGCCTGGCTACTCTGCCTCTTGCTGCAAAATACACTGATTTTTGTAATTAACACCATTACTGCAAATAGCAAACTGTTCACCTGAATGAGGTTCCATGGGAACAGGCCCAACAACAACACAGCCCCAGCTGGGACTGAGGCACTGGCTGCTCTTGCAGAGCTAACCTGCTGCCAGAACTGTGATGCCAGGGAGGCACTGAAGCACCAGGCAAGGAGCCAAAGCATTTCCCTCACCTCACAAAGGTCAGACAGACCATGTCCGTCTACCCATCTTCTTTTGAGCCCTGACAGCGATGGGGATTAGATGGCTTTTGCATTTCCCTTGTTTTACAGGCACCAAGTGAGAAGGGGAGTTCCACTAATTCTTCTCCATTTCATGTTCCAGTGGTGAAGGATCCCTGTGCTTGCCTGTTCCAGGAAAAGTGATACTGCATTCCAGGAGACAGGCTCGTAAAGCTGAGGTGCTGCTGAAGCAAAGCTCCTACAAAATCATCTTCTGAAAGATGCCTCTCCTCACTCTAGTCCTCCTTGCACCAAAGCTTCTGCTTTTCTACTCAAATCATGTCAAGAGCACTTATTATCAGTGTGTTCTCAAAATACATCACAGCTTCTCCTCACACAGGAACTTTGACACTTCCTGTCGTCTGACTCAGGAACCTGGACACTCCACACCCAGGATTTACATTCTGTGTGAAACAGCCCCTTGAATGACCTGCAAACTACTAATGAAATCCCACCAAGGTGTTCTAAAAGATCTTGGCATCTTTTGGACTGTTTGCTAGGAAGAAAAAGCTCACCTCCCATGGTGGATTGGCAGGTGCTTGCGGTGGATGCCGTGGCTGCCCTCCACGAAAGCGTTGGGTGGTTTGTGGTACACTGAAGCCAGAGACCCAATGTGGCAGATGAGCTCATCCAGCAGGGTTGGCTCAATCAGATCAGTCTCCTCAGAAATCAGTGGCTTTTCTGAGAGCACCACTTCCTTGGCAGTCACTGGATCCGTGGAAAGAAGGCGCCAGTAGATGTAGCCACGATCCCGCAGGTCTGGGTTGTCAGAATCCTGAGACAAAGCAATGCATCACTTACAGGTTGAAGTGAACTAATGCCTGTAATCACTTTATTCTCCCAGCAGGGATTCTGCTGGACTAAAAAACCCCAATCAACCAGCAGCCACAGCCACCAATTTCAAAATGATGTTACAAACTGCTGGTTGAGATGAACATCTTAAAATTAAAAACGAGAACCAAAGTATTAATGCCTGGCTTCCTGCTCAGCTGGTCAGGGAGGAAAAAGCCCAGGATTTACACCCCATAACTGCCCCAAACCACAGCGCTCCCAACTGCTTTCCAAACTTTCCTGCCAGTAAGTGTTAGGAGAAATCCAGAGGAAAGAACATGAGTGGCAATGACTGTTAGATACTAAGAGCAGACACACTTACCCAAAGACACTTGCTGGACAAAGAAGATGCTGCAGAGTCACATCTTAATAAGCCATATTCTTTATAGCAAAAGAGATCTTATTTATCCTGCCTTTTAGTTATCTAATGAAGTATGGGGAGATGCTAATGATACACACTTAGGGTACTTCAGCACTTCTCCAGCTGTCAATAATACCCTTGTTTTATTGCAGATACTTTTGCCTCTGCATGAAGTGCTAATTATTTCCCTCGTCTTTGAGCAGCTCTGCCCAGAGCAGCAAAGTGAGTGGGGATGGTTTGCTGATAATGTTTTAGGGAGAGGGAGGTGCTGTAGTTTTATATTGTAGTGAACAGCTCATGGAAATGAACTCGAATTTCTAATCTTCACATCAGCAGAATAACAGGATAAATGTCTGAGGTTTTTCCCTCTGATAAAATTCCAGCAAAATATTGCACACCTCCCCAGCCTTCCTCTTGATATCTCTTTTTCTCTTTTGTGCTCTCATTGCTGCTGCTGCTGCCCTGTTAGAACCAGCATCTGCCATCTGCCTCAAGACATTCTCAAACCTCTTCTTCAAATGAGACTGAGCTCAGCTCATTTTGCTTGTAAGGACCTAAATTAATCTCTCTGTTGTCTCACACATTATCTCAGCAGAGCTGGTTTTGTTTGATGGTAGAATTGTGGACTCTTTACACCCTTAACAATCTCTGCCAGACTCTGCACTCAGGATTAGGCAGGGTTTCTGCAAGGGCACACATGAAAGGCCACACTCTCCTACTTGCAGGCACCTACAGATTCAAGGCTGACTGTTTCTTCTCACAGCCAAAAAAACACACTGGAAATTGGTAAATCTACTGAAACAAGAGGCTCAAATCTCTCCCAGTTTCTCTCACAGTTCTCCTCTCTCCAGGGTCTGCATGCACACCTGGGGAGCAACACCAATGAACCCTGGCTAGCTCAGCTCCCCACCCATGCAGCAGCAATGGGGATACAGAGGATGAGACCTCAGTTCCTGTGTTTCTTCCAGCCCCAGCTGCTCCACTGCTATTTTTACCAGTGCTGGCAGGATGAAGCTGGCTCCTGCTACAACCACACCTGCAGTCTGCTGTGCAGACAAGCTCTGAGACACTCAAAGGGCAACAATATCTAAGCTGGGGAAAAAACCACACGTGTAATTACTCTCCCACTCAAGTGAAAAAACACTATCTCTACCTAGAAACCAGACCTTGAAGCACAAGATTTTTCAGTGTTTTACAGCCACTTATCCTACATTGACTTATTATTCATATAAAATACAAAAAGCCAGACTGAATCAACATTTGTGACAAACAGAAAAAAAAAAAATCCCAGCCGCCTGTTACATTCTGAGAGTGCCATTAAATATTTGTGACTCAGCACAGTGGGTTTTAGCACTTAGTACCTTTCCTCTGTTGGCTCAGGCAAATGATACAGCGTGCCCTTGGCCCACTCCTCTCTGAAGAGCAGCTCATATCCTGCCTAATAGCAAGTTTTGAAAGCAAGAAAAGCAGGTCAGGGGTTTGTTGCTGCTGACCAATGCAACTCCCCAAAGGAATGAATAAAAGTTTTAAGTGCAGTAAGTCCACAGCCATGATTTCTCACAGCTAAGAGGATCAAAAAGGCCAGCTGATGATTGACTCCAGGTTTTCTGCTCAGAAACAATCACAGCCCATTCAGCTGGCAAGCTATTTTTATCACTTGACACAGCAGGTCTGGAGAGAAGCTGCTCTTTTTGGGTACTTTACCCCAGTCATTGCAGCCAAGGAGTGTAGGAAGATCAGCTGAGCTCTTACCCACCCCTGCCACCAGGACATTTCCACTTCTGTCCTCTAGATCTACAGCAGTTGTGTCTGCCAGCTCAAGCCCAGCCTTGCCTGCAGTGATCTGAGCTCAGAACTCAGCACCTCATGCATAATGAATCCATGATCTTAACCCACTGCTACAGCCTCCAGCAAAACTGCCACATTGGTTGACAGCATCCAAGTACAAAGGAAAAACCCCAAACTTCAGTTCTTCCTTTTTCACAGCGCTGCTTGAACTTTTCTGTTCACAGAACAAAGTCTTTGCCAGGCTCCTTCCCTCTGTTAGAGCTCCAGATGTTTAACTGCAAGCCACCTTCAAGGAGAGTGGATTTTGGTTTCTTGATAATTCTACCCTGTCCCTAACTTTCCATTTAGCGAGTGAATGGGAAGGAATTCAGATAAAGCAGGAGCTAAGAAGGAGAAAGCAGATTCCAGATGGTAACAGGCACAAAGCAGCTTTTAAAGAGAGTCTCTTTGGGAAAGAAGGGAACTTAAATCTGATCTACTGCAAAGCTGCCTGGCCTGGCAGATGGGAGAATCACACCGAAGGCCAGGCAGGGTCTGGCACATCACACAGTGTCTGCAGGGCTCTGGATCACTGGATACCTTGGCTTACCTGTGTGGCCAGGCTGAGGACCTGCTGCACCAGCTCCTGTGTCTCAGAAGGCTTTTTCAAGAACAGCTTCACTATCGCGGTCAGGAGGGTGAGCTGCACCTGAGAGAGAGAAGGGCATGGGAGAGATTAAAAATTCATCCATTCAACAATGTCTCAAGTCTCCACATCCTTTCCTAAAATAAAACATAAGAATTCAGTTTCCTCCCAGCACTACACTATTCTCTGCCAGTGAAACCCAGTATCATGAGACTCAGACTCTTGCCTGTTGCAAAACACTTTCACAGACAAATCCCTGAGCAGCAGGCTGAGGTTTGTGTGATGCTGTTATGCCACTCCATCACTATCTAAGTTCTGATCCCCAGTACAGCCATTCCCCCAACAAATATACAACCTCTGGAACCCCCTCCAGTTCTGTCTTGTCCTTCCAAGAAGGAAATTTTTGGAGATACGAACAACAAAGCAAAACTGCAGATTCCCAAGAGTTTTATTTCAGCCCAGTATTGAAGCTTTTATTGACAGGTATTGTCTGACCACTGCAATAACATTTACTGTCCATCCCATAAACATACCCCACGAAACACTACAGATAAAATGCACATTGAAAAACTTACCTGAGTGCTTTCATCATGGAAACCCTCCAGGAAACTCTCCAGCAGCTCATCTGCATTGTCAATTCTTTCAGCATATTCACCCACTATCCAGATCATGGCAGCTCTGGCATCTGGCTCATCCAGGGAATCCAAGTTCTCACACAGAGTGGCAATGATGCTCTCATACCTGGTTTGTCACAGTACAGGTGGATTACTGGGGTGAACTGGACTTGTTTTACTCCATTTCTGTCCACATCATTCTGCAGAGAATCCTGCACTGAATTCATGTCTTGTATTTCTGCACAACAAGCAGCATTTTCATTCAACTATTTTTTTTTCTCCCAAAGCTGAGCAATGAGATCTCACAAGGTCCTTGCAGTTTAATCCATCAGCAAGACCACCCAGATGTGGAGCTCAAGATAAAGCTACCTCCCTTTCTGTTTGCTAATGGGAACATTTGATCCAACAGTTCAAACCATGAGTCAGAATCAGATCCTGCAGCCTTGCTGGAGGCTTCAGCCTGGTAACTCTAAACTGGGTACTATACTCCCCCCAAAGCTTTACTGGAAAATTCCACACTAATTTAGTTTCCCCTATTCCCATGTGTGGGTATCCCCACAAACAGGGAATTTCTGATACTGACAGCAGAAATTGCCAGGGAAGTCTGCAGATGTCCCATATTATTTTTTATGAAGTCTCTGCTGAAAAACATTGCTGCAGTCCTGTGGCTGAGGAGACAAAACCTTACTGCAGAACCAAGAGAAGCTGAGTTCTGCCCAAGCCAGAGGAAACACTTGGCGGGAAAAGCCAGCAGTGCTTTGTTCAGCACAACCTGACTGGATCTTGGACCATGGGAGCCATGAACTTTCACAGCCCTGTATGAGGATACAGGGCTGTGTATGAGGAGACAGGCCCTGTATGAGAAGACTTGTACACTTCATGGATTTCTAGAAGACATCAGCAAAACCAGAATAGCCTGATGCTATAAACTTGGCCAAATTTTCCTTCTGGCATCCTCTGCAAGAGCTTTATTGCCTTTTGATTCAGGCTTCAATATGGAGTGGTGGGGAAGGAAAACCTTTC
Source organism: Zosterops lateralis (assembly GCF_965231275.1). Taxonomy (NCBI): domain Eukaryota; kingdom Metazoa; phylum Chordata; class Aves; order Passeriformes; family Zosteropidae; genus Zosterops; species Zosterops lateralis. Next base: position 6,141,697 of record NC_139779.1, on the reverse strand, counting down.
AATTCAAACGAATAACAAGCCAGGCTGATACCTCATCTAGAGCCAACACCTGAATCCTACCAAACTAGCAGTGGGATCACTGCTTCCACCTTTGTTTCAGAGCCCTGGCAAGCTGAGTTCTGCTCTATTCTGGTGATAGCAGCCAAGTGCTTCCAAAAAAACCTGAGGCTGCTCCCACGTACTTGTTGGGGTACTTGCGGAAAATGTCCCTGATGACCACGATGGCCTCCTGCACCACGTAGTTCACCTTGGTCTGGATGAGGTCCAGCAGTGTGCTCACACAGCGCTCTGCAGATTGCTAGAGAGAGCAAAAAAACACCACTTTAAAAGCTGAAGAAATACCTCTGCTCCCACAGCACACGCTGAGGAGCACAGCATGTGTATGAGAAAAGGCCCAGATGGGGAAAACGAAAAGACAAGAGCTACAAACTCAGAAATTAACTACAGAGTAACAAAAGGTTGTTTGTGGGGACACCAGATGGCTCCAGCTCCTTTAGTAAGTAAAGAGAAACAACTGTGCCAGTAGAAAGTTGGGTCATCACACCAGAGACCTTGAGAACATCGCCTACACTGCTATTTGTACCACCCTGGGGCTGATACAGGCCACTGAATGAGTTCCCTGGGGCTTCCCATGCCAGGCAATCAGAGCTGGGAAAGCTCTGATAGGGACAGCAGGAAAGTTTCTAGCAAAGCCAGAAGGCAGGAGAAAAGAGTGTTGTCAAAACCAGCAGCAAAAAGCAGCTCCCAGCAGCAACAGGTTCAGTATTTTTGGGGTGAGGTCACTAACAACATGTGAAATGTACAGCTAAAAATAGAAATTTAGCTGCTGTGAGTGCAGCTTTCACATTAATTAGTTCAATTCACAGGCACCGCAAGATAACAAGGACTGGACACTGTCATGCTCCAGGAACCAGGAGTGGAGTTAGAGGCAGAAAATTTAGGGAGGTCTATTCCCAAACAGCACAGTGAGGCAGGACATCACAGGAGCAACCAACTTCAGCAGCAGAGAGTCTCAAATGAGGGCAGTGATTTGGTTATTAGCAGAGCACACATGAAGCCTCATTACACAGCTGGTGATTAATGTGAGAAGCAGACTGCTCCCGACACTGCCGAGGCAGTCGCCTTCGGAACACTCATAAAGGATTCGGGCTGGAGACAAACACTGTAGGGCACAAACAACAGCAATGTAGGTGGATTTTTCAATTCCAGTGAGTTAACAGCTCCCTCGACTTACAGAGCACTTAAAGGCTGGGCAGGAGGAGGAGGAGTGAAATGGCATTTTAGTCACAGGAGTCGGTTCTGTGAGAATGGGCAAAAATCTCAAGGACAAACCTCACGAATTTGGGTCAGAGACTAAAAACCTTCTGGCAATTTCCTGCCTTCATGGATATCTCACACAGGGCTTGTCAGCACAGACATGAGGATCAGCCAAGGGAGGAGACACCACAAACCAGCACTTGCTCTGTCTTTGCAAACTGGCAGTAAGTCCTAAGACTCTTCCCTGAAATTCACACCAAACAGAAAAACATTCCAATACAATTGGTGTTAGAGTGAGGAGAGGCATCACACAAAAATGGGTGATTGGTGTAATATTTTTTTATGATACCTCTCCCTCAGCATTATGGGTACTATGGCACTACAGGGGCAGTGAATGGTAACCTGACCATGTCCTGCTCTGATCCCTTCTGCTCCAGAAGGGATTTGAGGCTGTGACCTGGAAGACAATTCCACTTCATGGGGACTGACCATGAACCTGGCTCCACACACTGACCTGGCTCACAGTGGGAGCCCTGCTCAAAGTCCTTGCAAGAGAGATGCTTCAGAGCTCCCAATTTCACCTCTTCATCTGAAAAACTTCCATCTGATATTTTAGCAAGTGATCTGATGGGGGTAAATCTGTCCCATACCCATTCTATAGAATCTACAGCACCAGTCACTGCTGGCAACCAGCAGTGCAGCCCTGCCAGAGCCTACAACTAACAGAGCTTTAAGAGCTGTACAATTCAAGGAAAAGCAAATTAAAGTTTAGTTTTCTTTTCTTTAGACACTCTGAAGCATGATTTTTTTTTCCAGGAAAAGCACGACATTCACTTTGAAATACACAGCAATGATTTTTAGCCAAAGAGTCCCTTGGAAACTGAGCAGTGGTGGGCGCATGCCCATAAGAGCAGTTCCTCTAACCAACCCAATCTCAGCTCACCCCATCTCTTGTAAACACACTGCTGTTTGAAGGTGGACATCCTTGGGGACAGCAGAGCTCTGCAAACTGATGAAAGAGTGTCCCAACTCGAACAGCTTTCAAGTTGGAGCGAGGAAGGACAAGCAACCAAAGTCAAAATTGCTTTGTTTTTCTGCAGAAACCAAATGAAAGCCCACAAGATTACTGAAGTAGCACATATCACACAGCCATAAGCCCCAATGATTTCTAAGAACCAGCCTGCTGGCAGTGTCTCCTGGAAACGAGACAAATATCCCTGTAAGATGGCTCCTTCTGCTTCTCCTTTGCTCCAAAGGAATCCTTGTCTTTACTGCATCCACTTCATTTCCTTTTCCCACAGGAGTAGTGCTTGTTTTCCTTAAAATCAGAGCACAGCATGATGGTTTCTTGTGATGCTGTCACTGGAGCAAACCAATTCACAAGGCAGACAAGTGTAGCTACACCAGAGTTTGCTGTAGATAAAGCCAAGCTAACTCTAAGCTCAGCTATCAATAACCCAGCCCTATCCATGCAAAATGATGATGTTCTGACATCTCCCAAAACAATGGGACTGCTCAAGCTTGGGCAAAATCCTGTTACTCAGTGTGGGTGTTGGTTCCATATCCCAAACCAGCACTAGGAGCAAAGGGAACACCACATCTACTTTGTGCTGCACCTCTCAGCAGACAAATTTATTTCTGTCTCACTCTCCTAGGAGTGACAATTAGACAAAAGGTAGGATCCCTGAAGGCAGAGCTGAGGTGCTCTGTGAATCCTCATTCATCAGCAGCTCCCACTGGCTGTGTCCTGTGTCAAAAAGCAGATTTCTGAGCTTTGGGAACTTGCACACTGATGGGTATGAGGATGCCCTCCCATTACTCATAACTCACAGTGTAAACAGCCTTTAGTAAACACAGATGCAGTGGGGACAGGGATTAACCTAGGGATGAGGACACTGTCATGAATTGTTCTATATTTGCCCTCTTTAAATCTGGTTCTTGTCAGAGCAGGAAACAGACCTCCTCCGTACCAGCAGCATCTTCAATGGAGCAGTGCTAAAAATCAAGGTTAAATTTACTAATGAGAGACACAATTACAATTAGAGGGTCACTGAGGCATTATTAGCTTATCATCTTTTGCTTATCAAAGCATCCTTGGCTTATCAAATATGACTCTTGTGGTATCAGGGATGGGGAAAAATGTGAGGGATGAGGACAGAAAAGGGTAAAAACTTCTAAAAACACCTTGATGCTGCAGGAGTACACCACCCTCCACGTGCAACTAGCACAGACACAGGGCCAAATCCTAGTGAGAAAGTTCCTGTTGAGAAATAAAACAAATTCCCACCGCCCCCCAGCACAGCACTGCTACAAAAAGGGCTGTCACCAGCTCCTATTAAACTTCTCTGTAGGCTTTTTCCATGCTCAGGGGGATTTTCTGAGGTTTACTGTCACTGCTCCATCCAGACAAGCTCCTGCCTGAATGCAGCATGGAAGGAGTGCTCTGGTATTTTGAACTGCAGACATGAAACAGAAGTAGCAGCCCCTCTTCCATGGGGCCACACTTCAAAGAAAGCCCCTGGCAGTGACAAACCTTTGAGAGCTGGAGGAAGGGAGAGCTGCACAAAAGGGCAGTAGATTCTTTCCAGAGGACAGAAGCTGGTGTCCTCTGTGCACAGGCTTGCAGTAGTTTAGCTGAAACAAGAGAATCCTGTGCACTGACACCACACTAAGCCAGGCATGATTAGGTTATTATTTAAATCTGCTGTCAGGCAATGCTCATGGGAACACACTTGAGCAAAAGCTAAATGAGCTCAGCTGAAATTAGAGCACTTTACGTGACATTTTGCACTCAGTCATCAGTTTGCTGAAAAGTACCAACACCACAGCATAAATCTTCTCTCTCTTCACAGCGTTTCTGAGCTCCTGACAGGCGCTTCACATTCACTTACAGGGAAATTAACAGAGACATCCCTAAAAAAACAATATTCTATTATGAGCACTTTAGGTGGATGTTCCACTGGCAGAGGACATCTCAGACTTGTTTTGGATAACTGCAGAGGTTCCTGGGAACTTGTTTGCATAAGCACTGAGGCAAAGGAGAGCACACTCCAAATGAAGCCACAAGTTATATGGATTTACGTAAAGAGAGTCACTCTCTTTGTATAAATTGCATTTAAGTGCCCCAAATCTCTGCAATTCTCTGCCTCTGTGTTCTGTTCTGCTGAAATGGAGGGCAGGGATGACACAGAATGCTTCATAATACTGAGTTTCTCCATACAAACTCTTCCTCTTCCCCCCCCTTCAAAAGGTCAGGCCACAGCTGTTAAAGGAGTTGGATGGGTAATAGTCATTGTTCCACTAAAGCAAAAGCAGTAAGATATTCCATCAAGGATGAATGACCTGCCCTGCTCTGCCTGCAAGATGAGAGGAACACTCCACCCTCCTGTGATGTCCTACAGCTCACACCCTGTTCAGTGGTGCTCTGTCCAGAACCAGGATGTAGCCAGGCCACTTGAAGGCCACCACTGAAATCCCAGCAACATGGAAATGAGGTGGCAAAGCCCATCACTGTTTCTGAAGACAGGGAAGCTCCAGGATGAGATACTTGCCTCCACCTTGATGGCACAGCGGCCGATGGCTCGCACGGCCTTGCGCACAAAGTCCACGTCCACCTCGGTGGCGTATTCCTTGAGCTCTGCCAGGACCTGTGGGGACACCAAACCAATGTCAGCCCATGGGGACACTCAGAAAACAGCCCACCCTCACACGTGATGCTGCTTGGACACCAGAAGACAAGCAATATATTCTGTCACAGCTACCACACACACCCAGCCAAACTCAGCCTCACTGTCCGGAGCCCACTGGTTTGGTTACACTGGTGTGTAATCCAAACTGGTGTGGGTTACACTTGGTGTAGGTGAACAAAATCAAAAGGTGGCCTGCTCTTCATTATTTTCAATTCTCCTGAACAAGAGCTGGGGAAAAAACAGCCCTGCCAAACTTAAAGGTTTCTATTCCTTCCTACACTGAAAAGACATTTGCTGCATGCAAAGCTCTCGGCAACAACTGATTTTGATCTCTTCTTTTCTGTGCTGAGGTGAACCTTTGGATCCCTGGTGAATCCAAAGAGGAGATCTGAGGACACTCTGGAACATCTATACACAGATTAATAACAGCATGAAGATACTTCCCCTTGTAAAATGAAGATTTATTATTTTGTCTCAGTGTTTTTGCTAACGGAAACCGATGAAGGGCTAAACTCGGGATCTGCTGGGATCTTACAGACTTTTAAGTAAAAAGCTTTGTCTTAAATCACTTAGCTTACAAAAAAATTATTTCAAGAAAAGACCACATGTAATTTATATTCCCTCAAAAGCTCAATTTATTTCAGTTTCTCATGCCAAACACGACATCAGGGATTTAATTGTGATGTCACAAATAGATGGTGAGGGAGAGGGGAGCAGCACAAAGCCAGACAGTCCTTTGAAAAATCTCTCATCCAAGCAAATTGCTCAGAAGAATGACAAGATAAAGAGGCTATGAAGGGCCAGACTGCAGACAGATAAATCTGCAAGGAGGAGACAGGACATCTGTGTTTTGAAGTTTTCTTATTTCCTTGGATGATCTATGTTGCACTTGGAGCACCTGCCTTTAGCAGCTGATGCTTCCCAAACACTGCCCGAGGCCAGGGCTGGAACCATTCCTGTGCCTTGGTCCTGGATGGGCACAGGGATGGACAATCTTCACCAGCAGCACAGGAGGATGTGGCTGGAAGCTGCTCTCAGGCCTCCTTCCAGGACATATTCCTGCTAAAGCTTGTGTTGTTTTATGAATGCCTTCTCAGAAGCAGGAGAGATTCATTCATTAGTCTGCAGATCTCAGACTGCCCTCCAGACACCACTGCCTTTCATGCAAACAGCCCATATTATTGGAACATTATAATTTCAAATTGGTGTGGAGCCTACCAAAAGTACACAGAAAATTCTGAGTATCTTCTCACAGAAACTGATTTTTAAAATATTTTCCATGCCCCCAGCACAAAAAGGGCATGAATTACCTTGCTCAGTTCCAAAAACCATCAGAAGAGAGCTGAAGGAGCTGCTTCAAAATGTCACATTAAATGAAATTGCTCTGTGACAATTAGGATAGGACAATAATAGCACTAACCAGAGGCATTAATCATTCTGCATTAGTGTTAGCCTCATGGCCAGGGAGGCACTCGAGAACACCTCCTCCAAGGAAGGGATCTGCATTAAACCAACATCAAATACAAGAAGAATCTACACTGTAAAGCAGATATCAACTCAGTTCAGCTTCATGCTAGTTCCACTTTGGAAGCAAAAGCAGGATTTTTTTAGCTCTGAAGAGTGCCTGTGCAAGCATTTTAACAATTTTACCGACTTGAAATTCACACTTCAATAATGTTTGGCCTTTCTGAATGCCTCCCTTACAGGCACACCCCTCTCACTTGAAACAAGCCTCTCATTCCAACCTCAGCACTGGCAGTGACTCATTTGACAGGAGCCATGAGTTCTCCTCCTGGAATTGTCATCTGTGAAACAAGATCCACCTCACGGGTCATGCTATTATCCACCTCACGGGTCACGCTATTAACATTTAAATGATGGGGGAAACTCCACCACCTCCCCTTAAAGAGCTGCATGGAGCACTCCAGCAGGCACAGGGATGCCTAAAAGGCAGGATAACTCCAGGAGTAGCTGCAAACACCTCACCACAAGGAGCAAGGAGGGTTTTCCCCTCCCAGAGCACAGCAGGAGTGTGGCCCACAGCTGACCTGGGCAATGTTTGCTTGGGAGGCCAGGCGGATCATGATGTCCAGTTTCTCCAGTTTGACATAGATGGGGTCGTTGTACTTCACAAAGAACACTTTGATCTCCTGCTTCAGGATTTCAGGCCTGCAGGGAACATAATCTTGTGTCACTCAAGAGTGGTAAAAAGCCCAAACTATCGTAACAAAAGTTTTCTTTAGAAATCCACTCCCCATCCTGGAAGTGTTTGAGACCAGGCTGGACAGAGCTCTCAGTGATTTGGAAGGTGGAACCTGCAGAGGAGGTTGGAACTGGATGATCTTTAAGGTCCCTTTCAACCCAAACCATTCTCTGACTCTGATTTTATGCCTAGGATGTGAAAACACCAATTTGAAGCAAGAAGTATGGATAGAAAGATTATTTAGATACAAAAATTCATCATTCAAGTCTTTCTACGGCCACATCTCTGCTTCCTGTATTTGAGCTGCTGAACCAACCATGACAGGCAGCAAACAACAATATTTTCAGTAAAAGAATAACATCCTTATCTCAACACAAAACCTACAAATACATTTCCACTTTCACTTGCAAGATGCCAGTGCACAGAGTTACTGCCCTAATATAATCACAAAGTGCTATCCAAGCTATTTCACCTTTCCAGCAAGGATCAGCAGCAATAAAACACAAATGCTGGAGCAAACTTCTGGGAAAAACCCCAACCCACTGTACACCAAGATGTCACCAGCTTGGTGGTTCTGTGCTGAACAGAGGAACACAGGCACAGTGAGATCCTGCAGGTCATTATGAACTCTTCCTGTTTGCCATTCTGATTTATAGAAAGCAATTCTGATTACTCATAAAGAGAAGGTGAAGAGAGGCAAGTAAAGAAATACTGCATGAAGCTGGTATCACAAGTATGCTGTAAAGGACATGAGTTCAGGCTACCAGAGTCATGAGACTGTTTAACCTGGCTCTCAAGAGATCTGAGCCTGGATTAAAAGAAATTCTGTGCATGTGGCAATATCTGGAGGTTTGAGATAACCAGATGGCCTTTGACAACACAGGAATAACACCCCCTTGAGCCTTTACCTCTTCTGCACAATCAAGTTGATGTTCCTCAGAGCAACATACTGAACTTCAGGCTCTCCAGACAGTAGAGTCACCAGAGGAGGGGCAAGTTTTTTCAGCAGCATGTTGTAATAGTCAGAGTCTTTGGGAAGGAGCTCCAGGAACTTCATCAGGACCTTCACTGCTGACAGCACCACTGCCGAGTTGGCGTGAGACAGCCGGGGGGTCACCCGCTCACAGATGCTGGGGACACAAGAAAGGGTTAAAGTGGATTTCAGGATGCCCAAATATTTCACAACTAAATGTAGAAGATGGCACATAGCTGAAGAGAGCTTCTCAGACCCTGCTTGGATTCGGTTTTGTTCACGAGTGAGCAAAGTCCTGTTTTCCTGAATGCGGCAGGAAGCAAACAGGGACTTCTCTGACAGTTTCAAGTTTCTCTCCTGTCACAATCAGCTCAGGAACAATTCCACACTTCCTGCTTTTTCCTGGTGGTATTCTCTATTTGTGTGATCTCGTCTGTCACTTACAAACATAACTTTAACAAAAACAGCTACTGGAAAAACACTTTAGCCTCCATATAAGCACTCAGAGGTGATACATGCTTCTGGCTTGCTTAGGGGGTTGCTGTCATCTCAACAAAAAAAGATTTCTGTTCCTCTGAACACACAAGGAAAGAGTGACCTAAATATCCTCCCGAATCTCAGCTTCACCACTTGCCATAATGGATCCTGTAATCAAACAGCATCCTAAACAGCCCATCCCAAAAAGAAAGGAAGTTTGGGTTCATATGATCTTTCTTACAGCATCTGTCAAGTTTCTTCCCACTCCCTCCTGCATATTGCTAACCCAGAACAATCTTATTCCCATCTGTGCCTCCTGAAGTTTCTTTCCCTGCAAGATTTGCTTTCAGTCATGCTGGAAGGGAAGCAGCACAGCTCAGGGAAGAGCAGAGAAATCCAAGTCATGGCTGCCTCTGCCTAAGGCCACCTGCAATGTCCCAGCTGCTTCCTCTCTCTCTCTCTGTGCCTCAGTTTCCCCATGCACAGGGGAGTGACACCAGCCTTTCCCAGTGCTGTCTGAAGTAAGGCAGGCTTCAGGAGATAAACCCCACACAAAGGAGCAAAAGGAGCTCCTGCCCACGCAGTTGGATAAACCATTCTTCAGAGGAACTGCAGCTGAGGAACTGGGACATGTTCACAGGTGTTGAGACCAGTGGTCACTGACAGAGCTGGGATAACACCAGTCTCACACCCTGGAGATCTCTGCAGGTTTCTAGCACTCATTAAGAGCTGTTTCTGGCACAGAAACAGAACACAAGGGGGAAAAAAAACCAACCAAACCAAAAAAACCCACAAAAAAAAACCCCCACACACAAAAGAAACCCAAACCACCAAAAAACCACAAAAACAAACCACAAAAACAAAAACAACCAAAAAAATCCACAACCCCCCCACACAAAACAACAACAACAACAACAAACAACAAACAAACAAACCCCAACAACAACAACAACAAAAAAAAAACCACCCAAAAACCAGCAAGACTACTGGCAGGCTTCTTAGAAACAGTGCATTTTGTACCTCAAAAAAAAAAAAAGTCAATGAAGAAACGCTTCAAATTCCAATTGGCCTGGCCTGGATTTTGCACGTGGGCTTGTGATCCTTCCTCCCCCTCCATCCCTGCATAAGCTGCATTAAATACATAATTTCAGAGTCTCCCTGTTCCAAGTTACTTTTCTGGCTGAATCCTTGTTTTCTTGGGAACACAATCTGGCTTTTTGTGATTCTGGACACAGATAAGGAAGAGGCTTGAAGTGCACAAACTAACAGCCCACTACCCAAACTCTAAAGTCTTCCTATTTAGGTTTAGTCATTGCACTTGAAAGTAAAAGCACAAAAGTGAATTTGGAGCAATAAGAAAAATAATTTCTTACCTTTATTTTCACTTCTATGATATCACAGACTAGTTTTCAGTTGGAAAATATTCCAGTCTCACACCTGTAGTACTTTGGAAACCTACAAACCTATAAAGGCTTCTTGCCTCTCAAAGCAGCAAAACCAAATAGGAAAAGTTCTGCTTTAAACCAGAAAATCCTCCAAACAGTGCTTCCACTGTTAATAGTTTGGACTTGGGCTGATCCCTTCTTAGTAGTGCCAGTTCCCACAAGAACCAGAAAAAAAAAGTTATAAAAAGATAAACAGAGAAAACGGTTCTGCAGAGGGAAAGGGCCAAAAGTAGCTTTGCTTTTAAATCTAGTTTATCAAATCTTATTTGTGCTGCCACAGTGCCCTGTCATCAGAAATCCTTTCAGAGCTGCAACACCCCCAGCAACCCCCAAGTGCCCCCAAAAAGCCAACACACCTCTGAGCTTCCCGGTCATCCTTGGGGTTGTAGTTGGACAGACAATCCAGGATGAAGATCTGCCCCCATTCTGTGCACTCGTTTAAAGCTGTCAGCAGCTTGTTGATGTTCTGAGGGTTCAGATCCAGCAGGTTGCTGTTGGGGTGGGACTCACTGATCTCCGACAGGGCAGCCACAGCATTCGCCACCACCTGGGGGGAGAAGAGCTCCTTGTCAGCAGAGCATGAGGGGTTTGGCAGGGACTGATCCAGGGCTGGGTACACGCAGGGAGCAAACTGCAGGTCTGTCAGCTGCCACATCAGTTATCTGATCTTGTGTTTCGAGTCCAAGATCCCTCTAATTAGGGTTTTTTTCCTTTTCAAAGTCCTGTGCCAGAGTTTGAAAGAAAAGTGGAACTTGCAGCTCGGTCTTGAAAGGTGGTTATTGAATTTCTTATCTGAAGGTTAGTGCACTGCCCAACACCAGGCTTACCATACTGAGAGACACTGCTGCCAAGAGCACGAGACCTGGCATCCAAGGTCTCTTAAAAGATTTCCAATCTAATTCACTCTTAAAACATACTAAATTTACAATTTTGTACCAATAATTATTACCAATTCTAGACACGCAAATTTTTACATCGCCCACATTCTACCAATGTCTTTGTATCACCGTCATAGCAGAAGATGGAGTAGAAGAACTTCAGACACCAGCCAAAATTCTCCATCTTGCCTCTATCTACTTTGATTCTAAAAACCCAAAACTACAAATTTTCACCCTGTGACAAACTAAACTACTATCTAATTTAAATTTTTGTTCTTCTCATTTCATCCATAAGTGTTGGTAGTTATTTGCATGGATTAGGGTCAAAGGCAATGCTTTCCTGGGGTCCCAGCCAGGGGCCTGGACCCCCCAAGGCAATTTGAGGAGTTTTCCCTGTGCCCTGGACTCCCACAATCTGAGCCTTCTGGAATCAGCCTTCTGGCAGCACAACCTCACAACCAACCTGCAGAGCCCAAAGCGTCACTGGGAGGAACAGGGACACCACAAGAGACTTTGCTGTGGAAGGAGCTGGAGATGGCACCTACAGGGAACACCACCACCCTGCCTCCCTGCAGGCTCCACACCCTCCCCCAGCTCCAGGGGATGCTCAGCTTTACAGTCAAGGTGCCCAAAGCTCCAGCTGCCCTATTTACTCAGGAATGTGCGCCTCTTGCCCAATTTCCCCATGGCACATGGCTTAACAGTGATCCAGAAATGAGCTGGCAGGTGCCTGGCAGCCTCCAGCTCTGCAGCAGCACTGGCAGGTCACACACAGTTTGAGAGCAAACAAACAATTTCCCTAAAATGGGCAACTCCTGCTAAATTTTTCATAATCCATATTTCAATTTAAGTCTCCAGAACATCCTTTTGCTTCATGGAGCCGTGGTAAAGCAAGCACTCCAGCACAATATCCCTGAAAATATCCTTGTTGCATTTAGGACTATATAAGGTCTTCTCTTTTCTAAGCACAGATGAAAGGAGGTCCAGGGCCCAGCTTGACACAAACAGAAGTGGGAGTGCAGCATAAATTTCTAATTCTTAGTTCCATACTCAAATTCAACAGCTATTCCAACAGATTCCACAGGAAGATAATTTTTTAAATAGAAGAGTTGAAGAATACAGAGACAAAATATTAAATTTGCAGATGAGACTAAAGTCTTATTTGTTTAACTAACAGGAAAAGGGATTTGTTTGACACACAAAACTGAAATCCCCTATGAAAAGGCATTTTCAGGACATTTTACAATGGACATCGTGTCCAGCCCAACTCCCAGTGAATACCTGCTCAAATGAAGATTTATAGTGTTATTTTCTATGAGATTAAGGCAAAGAAACATCTTATCTAAAATCATCTGATTGTTTGGATGACTAAAGATGCTTTTGATGCAGTACAATGAAAACAAGAACAGCACAACCAGAACTTTCCCTGCCTTGTTCCCATCCCTGCTTGTCATTAAACCAATATATTCCAAAGTCATTGCACAGGCTCAGTAATGTTGATTGTTCTGCATTTCACACCTAGAGGTCAGAGATAGGATTTTGATCCAAGATTTTATGAATTTCATTAGTTGAATGAGTCTTCTGTCACCAAAATCATTAGTAATCAGTGCTGCTGTCGTCTTCTACTGTTTTAATGAGGAACTTATTAAGATAGGCTACTTATTCTCCTCATTATTTAATTTGCCTAATTCCTGAATGGTTAATGTGACACAGCATAAAACTGAAGTAAAAGATTTTTAATATCATTATATTTTTGAAGTTTACCAGTGAAGACAAATCACAAAAGCCACTGGAAAGTTCAAAGTCCTTATTAAAAAGCACTTATAAAATGAAACTACTTTGGGAAAAAAATGTTGAATTGACAAAAAAATTTACAGAGCCAAAGCATCGGAGAATGGGACCTGTCAGTTGTACTGAGGGACAGGAGGTCTGGCAAAAGCACTCACACTGCCAGGTACTTTGTTGCAGCATTTGATAAATTAGTAACTAATAGAGAATTTTAGACTAGAACTGAGACTGGAGAAGAACTCCAAAATCATTGAGTCCAGCCATTAACCCAGTACTGCCAAGCCCACCACTAAATGATGTCCTCAAGTACCACATTCAGATGGTTTTGGACACTCCCAGGATATCCTAAACCCTGGGGCAAGGACAAGTTAAAGCAGCTGTGGTTATGTTTCCTTCCTTGCAGGGTCCATGGAGTCTATCCCTGTGTTTGCCACAGGCAAAGGATGCACAGAAATGCTGTTCCCATGGGTGGAGAGCAGCAGCTCCAACCCAGAGACCAAACTGTGAATGAGCTTTTTGCTCTCGGGATCTCAGGAAATGCAAATGCTCAAAGCTGAGGATGGGACACCACACGGCAATCCACTCATAATTCCATTCAAAGCATCCATGAGGAAGCAGCAGAAGGCCAGATGGACTTAGGAACATGAGCTGTGGTCTCCTTGAGTGTTGGAAAAAGGACTGGGAGGGGTTGTCAAACATCTGGTGGCTGCTCATCCCTCAGAGGAGCTGGGATCTACAATCTACAGTCCCCAATTAAGGCTGGTCCTCACCTCCCACCTCAGCACCACAGTGACAAGGAGATAAATAAAGCAAAAGGGGATCAGGGAAAGGGTGGGGAAATAAATTCAAACTTTAAGCAATATTTATTACAAAAAAGGACTTGCTGGCGATTTGCACTGAACATATTGATGTGTTATGGTGTTGTGCTATGCCAACAAAAACAATCAGCATCTTCAAGGCTTTTCAGCACAGCTGAAAGGCAAGCAGCTCTCAGGAAACAGTCCAACACAAACACTGGCTGGAGCACACAGGCTCACCTCTTCCCTGGCACTGCCACTGCCTCAGTCAGGAACAGGAACACGCAGAGCACCAGCCAGCACTGCACAATTCCAGCACACAACTCCTGCTCTGCCAACTGCTCCCACCAAGTGAGAGGGCAGGTCAAGGACTGAGGCATCCCCCACTAAGAGTTATCACTCAGGTATGGAAAAAAGTCCATAAAGACCCATTCAATACTAATTCCTGTGTTACACCACCTGCTAATCCAGTGTGTGCTTTGGCACTCATGTGTCCTGGGTTGTAGTGTAGGATGTACACAAAGTATTTATTCTATCACCATCTTCATGAACTGTTGAAACCAAGTGGGGCAGTGCTCTAGTGTAGGGCTGTCTTCTGCTCATGGCCCATCAATGCCTTGCCCAGGACTCACAGGGAACTCCCTCCAGGAGCTCTCTCTGTTTAATGGGCCATCAAGGAGCCACTGCACGACTCCTCATCCCATTGGGAGATGCTCCGCCCAGGGGGAGGAGCCAAGCATTCCCACCTGGAGAGAATCTGGGATTTGGGACAGGACAAGCAGCCCTGACCCACTGGATTCCCAGAGGAGCAGAGCTCCCAGACCTTTCTGTGGGATCACTGCTTCAGGAAGAGCCCCTCACCTGGACTGCTCCCACCACCCTGCTCAGGCTGTGTTCTGACTCTGTCAGTGCTTTTTGTGTTATTGCATTTATTTTATTTTATTTTTACCTTTCTTCTTATTAAATTGTATTTCTGACTTGGAGCCTCTCACTCGTTTTGCTTTCAAACCACAACATCATGGAAGTGCTACTGGAAATATTTAGAAAGATGGTTTTTGGCCAAAAAAATCAAAAACCTGCAACATCAAAGCTGAACCTTAAGTCTTCAGCTCTGTTGACACTTCTTCCTTAACACAGCAACACAACATCATGAAGTCCAACTACATTATATAACAAAAAGAAACTGATAAGTTACAAGTTATTTTCTCCTTAAAATAAAAGACGATGGAATTGCTGGGGGACATAAAAGTAAGCTAAAGCTTTACAAATGTTGTAGGACCAAGGAATTCAACAAGTTTCTATTTTCTATATCCAAGTTCTATTCAATTCCAAGGAATTAGAAAGGATGATGGAAAAAAAATCCCCTAAGTTCCTTTAGCAAACGAAGTATTCTCTGCTTTTTAAAACATGCCCCACGTTTACTCTGATGAGAAACCAATCAGTTGTATGATTTATCCCATAGATTGGAAGAAGCAGACTTAAAGTACATAAAACTAACAGCTGGTGTAGTCTTGAGTTCTCAAAAATAAAGAAAAAATTGGAAGTCAACCCAGTAGCCACAGATATGTAAGCCTAACCAGCTAATGAACAGGAAAAAGCTTTTAAAGCTTGAAATTCCAAGTTAACTCCACTGCAAAATGCCTCATTTGACTCACAATTAAGAACACCAACTTTAAACTAAGAGCTACCAAATGATCTGTCTAAAAATCCCCCAGAAAATAAAAATGCAGAGCAGATTGAAGAATTAATAATAATTAATAACAATAACAGGTCCCTGGCTTGCTGATGTAAATCAATTCACCCTGGGTACACGATGAGATTATTCAAATGCAGCCACAGCAACATCCCTTTGGAGCAGGGATGAGCCGAATGACAATAAACCTCCTTTTGCCTGGAATTTCCCAATAAAAATTTAGGCTCTTGGAGAAGCTTGGGATGAGGATAACTAAAATCTCCCAGGCTCTTATTAAGAAAAAAAAAAAAACCAACAACAAACCAACAACAAAAACAAGCCCAAACTTCTGCAGTTAAGAGCTACATCAGAGCTTTAACAAGAACCCAACAGTTTTAAATCCACCTCCAGACAAACTCCCTCTACAGCCACAGAGACCAGACCCGACCTCTCGGGAAGCTGCAGAGGTAGGAGCACTGTGATTTCCAAGTGATTCCTTCTGGCAGCTCAAACCCTTCAGCTGAGAGCAAATGGTATAAAACAGCACCAGGGAGGGAAGGGGGTGGCTGAAAACCTGCGTGTCTGCCTGGCAGCCCACACGGAAAAGCTTTGCAGGGGCTGGAGGGACAGGAGGGAAGCTCAGCACATCCAGAATGCCAACCAGTCAAAAGAATCAGATTATTTCCCTAGCATCCCAAGCTAATTGGAAATTAAACCAAGTGTGTAATGGAGTTAATGAAATACAACGTTCTGCTGTTTGAAAGAGGAACCTCTGGCTTGCCACGCTGTTAAAGTGGAGAGAAAATGAAGAAAATGAGGAAAATGAAGGGGCTTGGAGAAGGTGCTGAGGGAAGGCAGTGTCCCTCCACAGCTGGAGGCTCCTGCCCTCAAGGGAGTCAGGCTCCAGGAGATGTCTCTGAGAATGGAGAGGTGCTGATGTTTCAAAGAGCACTCTGGGCTTGCAGGATACATCTGTGTCATTCAGCACACACTCCCAGGTGAGAGATCCTGGGAGACTCAGAGCATCCATGGATGGGTGTTTCACAGGGCCACTCATTTTCATGATCACATTGTGGTCAGATATTCAGAGCATCCATGGATGGGTGTTTCACAGGGCCACTCATTTTCATGAGCACGCTGTGTGCCCCGAAGGTCCCTAACAGGTGCTGCTCACCAGAGAACACCACCTCTCATCCTGTTCACATCGTAACTTTTATCTCCAAGCCCTCCTTACTTTGCTTCCCTAGAAACAGCTCAGGAACCATTAAGATTTCTTACTTTATAAAAGTAATTCTTCCCTGAGAGGGTTGTTCAGAGAAGCTGTAGCTGCCTCATCCCTGGAAATGCTGAATGGGGCTTGGAGCAACATGAAGTAGTGGAAGGTGTCTCTAATCATGGCAGGAGGTGCAACAAATTGAGCATTAAGGTCCCTTCCAACCCAAACCTTTCTGTGGTTCAATGATTCTATGAAATGCCTCAATCATGCAAGTCAGACAGCCCTCATGAGCTTTTCACACTGTCAATGCTTGTTTGTATGTATAGATATAAATTAAAGCTCTGAGAGACTCACACATTCCCCGTTCCTGATCACATCCCAAAAACTGCCTGGGTGGGGAGGACCTCCTGGCTTGCTTTTTGCAAGTGGGCTGAATTTTTACGGAGGTGGCAATGGAAGGGAAGTTAAGTGTTATACTTCCCACGGTGTGCTTGCCCTAACTGGGTTTTGCACCTCCCTGCAGAAAAAATGGCACTTTGTGGCAGACTGGAACATCACTCCTGCTCTCATATCCTGGCAAAAATCAGAATGTGTGAGCTGAAAGGCAGGAAAACAAGCTTCCCTCAACTGTTGTAACTCTTGTGGTAGGTGGGCAAGAAGCTGCTCAGGGATGGCTCCATCCTCAGGGGCTTCTCCTTGGCACAGTTGAGCTCTTACTGCAGGAAATTAAACTCCATGGCAAGACAGAGGGTCTGCAACTTCCTGTTCTTCTTCCAAAAATCACTGTGGTGTGATCCCAGTCTGGATCAGGCACCTACCCCATATATCAGAAAGGTTTTGCTTTATTTTTTTTTTTTTTAAATTTTCCTTGCAGAGGTTCTCGCTGGCACCATCCAGTAGCAAATGGGCTGTCTCTGATCTGAGCTGAGGAAAAAAAGCACCAGTTAAGCACAAAATTCCTTACAGAGCACTAAAAAGGGGGAGTGCAGAGTTACAAAACATCACAATCACAACATTATGTGACAAATGGTACTTGCCAATAGCTAGAAGTGCCTGTTCCAATGGAAAATAACATGTAGACACATGTCAACAAAATTCCCAGCACACTGATTGATGTTAGAGATGCTGGAATGATCTGTTCAGCAAGACTAATGCTTTGGAAATTAGGCACATACTGGTGGTTTTAATTGGAAGGAGACATGTCTCTGATGGATGAATTTGTCAATTAAGCTTTATAAATTAGGGGTTTGTATAGACAAACTCTGGAGCTATGGAATTTCACAATTATCAAACTCCTTGCCTCTCTGCCAGTACTGAAAGCACAGGGAAAAAGCTTCGAGGGAAGATGCTCAAGACTCGTATCCTTCACACCAAAACCAACCAAACAAAAACCCAAGTGCCACATGCATGCTTGAAATTCCCTCAGACCTCTTTAGGATGACAACCTGTAGAAAATACCTGCTCAGTAAGGGAGAATCCTCTGCAGGAGAAAAGCCAAAGCTGGTCTCACCAGCGGAATGAGGGAGTCAGAGTGAGAAACCAGAAGCTGTGCCACCAATCACAGGTGGCAGCTCTCCCTTTTTCCCTACTTTAAGTCTTTGCTGCTGCCTGCTGCAACACACACAGCTGGTTTCTGCACTGCCAGGCAATCTCCCACATCTCCTCTCTCTACCATCCCACCACACATGAACACAGCCACTGTTTAGACAGGCTCCTCCAGAGCTTCTCCCCATATCTTTCCCACAGTTTGTTGCTGCTTTTGGCTGCATAGTTTACCAAAAGTGTTGCTCTTCCTCCTGAGCAGCCCCATGTAAACAGCAGAAGAATCCATTAGAGAGCTCCAAAGTGCCACCGCCACTCTTCAACAGCCCCAAGCAACGTTCTCTCATTCTCTGCAACATATCCATCACTGGGTAAAAGAAATTCTGCCCACAAATGCCATCAAGTGTCTCCCAGAAGGAAATATTATCTCTACTTGCAGCACAAACATTATAAAAAAAACCCCAAAACACACACGGGACCAATTCAGACATGGTTGGAGGACTTCAAGATCCAGCCTGCATCTGCAGTATTTGGCTTGGAAAGAAGAGAGGTATTTTTTGCCATCAGGACAGAAAGGGTATCCTGGAGCTGCAGAGCCCACAGCTCCCAGCAATATTCAGCTTCATACTGGGATGTGGATTTTCAAGTCCTTACAAACTTCATGAGCAGGAATAATGAATTCATCCAGCAGTGACAGCTCACTCCTCCCACCAGATAAAAACACCAGCTGCAGAGGGAAAACACAGGGCTGGGAGAGTTCCCATGAGGAACAAGTGATCTCCTGTGCCCAGGGAGAAGGTGGTGCTCCACTCTCTGTTGGATAAGACAATTCCCACATCCCTGATTGCCTCCTTCAAAGTCCTTTTGGGACTCAGGGGATCACCACTTTCTCAGCAAGGGGTTCTTTTCTCAGCTTTATTACAGATTCAGATAAAATTCCTGCAGAGGACAGGCCCAGGAGGCAAAAGCTCCTTTTGTTTCTAAACAGGCTCATTCCTCAGGACATCATCTCAGAGACATTCTGCTTGCCAGCTAGTAGGAAAAATAAAAGGAAGATCATCTTCATTCATAGGGTCATCCAGGAAGCTCCCACACACACTCTCTGAAGTTCTGGCAGAGAAGGAACTCACATCCCTTGCAGACACAGTAGGAGAGACAGGAGAATACTCTGATTTATCTCTACATGTTTTTAGTCTCATCTGTGAGCTGTGGAAACTCAGTACTGCTGGAGGGAATTCGGATTAGATCAAGCTGGACCTCACCACCTCCAGCTGTCAGATCTCAGATTCCCTTCTTAGTGTAGTTAATGCTAAAGGCAAAAAACTCCCAGGTACAAGAGAGTTTAATTATATCCCACACACTTGGAGCATTTACTAATCAGTTCTGTGATCTCAGGTTACTCTGTGCTGAGTCACAACAGTGTTTCTCCTAATAAATTCTGATGCAGAGGGTGTAAAACACAGCACAAAGAGTCTGCACAGTCCACAAAAACACAGGAGCAGAACAGCCACACCTGAAAAACCTTGGATCCAGCCTGAGGAAGGAGAAATGCTACAGGAAGGAATTAAAAATTGAATACAACCTAAAAAATAACAGGGAGAAGGTGATATCAGTTAACTTAAGCCATGTGGATAACAGAGAGATTGGCAAGGAATCTATTCCATGGGTTAAAAGTCACCTTAGAAGGTCAAGAATTGAAAATACTCAGAGAGAAAGGTTGTTCCATTCAAATACTGAAAGACCGGTAAGGCTTTAGATGGATTTCCTCTCATGTTTTTCTGCTAATATTTACATTCCTGAAGAAAACCAAGTGCAGGGATAAAAAACCAGGAGGGAAGCAGTTACAAAATAAAGTGTCTAAAGATAGTCAGCTTTCCTTCTGCTTTCAGCTGCTGCCATCTCGTGGTCTGCTCTCCCTCTCCCGGGCTCAGCACTTCCAAAGCTCCAAGGAAGAGCAGTCATTGCATGTGATCCACAAAGGCCAGAACAAGACAGCAGCAGGAAAAAAATAACAGAAGGAGGTTTTTCCATGACTTCAGAGAACCTCTGGCCACTAGGAAGTGTGAAACATTCCCACCTCTGTCCCCTCACTGTTACCTACTGCTGGGTGTGAACAGTGTCCTGCAGTAACAGAGTGCACAGAAATCTCATTTTGGAACCATATTTTTGTTAGAACAAGAGGATTGTGGGAGAACAGGCTTCTGAGGTGCATTATTCCCAGGTTACCAGCAAGAGAGATGCCGAGGACAGAGCAAATGCAGCAGCCCAAGGCAGCCAACTTCATACTCCTGTCCTGTTTCTGCTGAGCTGCATGTGCAGAAATGCAGCGTGAAAAAACAAGGATTTGCCTTAAGACAGCTCTGGGAAGAAATGAGGGCTCCCTCTGTGGAAGGATCCTCTTCAGCAAGATCCCAACTGACAAAGGGCAGCCACAGGCACTTCAGACCCATCTGTACAATGAGATTAAAGATTCCTTCACAATCAAACTTCTTCAGGGCAACTGAACCATGCCCTTGGAAGAGATTTTGGGCCATGGCCTGCACAAGACATCCCAGATAACTCTGCTGTCATGCCAAAAGTCACCAGCCCACCTGGCACCTCACCAGACACATCCATACCAATGTATTTGCAATTAGAAATTTGAATTAATTCACCTAAGGGATTCATCTGCACAAAAGATCACTTCATGTGAACCAAGGCCACAGCCTGACAAACAAAAAACCCAGATAAAGGGGAAAGAACCTTGGCTGGGCACCTACAGCACCTCAACAGGACTTCAATGCCCCGAACATCCCCAAGGGCCGCTGGCTTATTAACACAGAATAATGCCTCTACTCCAAAAATATAAGAATAAAAGAGAACAAACCCAAAATGTTTCTGACAAGGTCACCTCCAGCTTAGTCAGACATCCTTATGAGGAAGGTGATCTGAGCCCAGAGAAATGTGCACCCTGATCTCTGCACAATTATGAGGCAATTAGGGAGCCACAGATGGAGATGTTCCTCTACCAAAACCCAGCTAAAATGCTTAGAGCCTGTTCATGTGCTAGAGGCAACCAATTACAAAGCCATAATAAAACCCTTCTTGAAGACTATTTTTCAGCTGCAGCCTTTTTTAGCTCCTGCTCAAAATCCTCATTTCTCAGAAGAGAGAACAAGTGTGGATTTCCCATCTCAAAAATTCTGCTTCATTAAGTGTCTAATGTTGCCCATTTCCACAGGCCATCAAAAGAGGAGAAACATTTATAATATAAATATGAATGAGCTTGGCTAACAGGTTGCAATGATTGAGATGCACCATTTACAGAGGAACAGACCATCAGAATAGATCCATCTGTACCATTCCTTCCAGCAATCTTTCTTTTGATAGCCAATACTGATACACACATTTTACTCAAAAAGACCTTCCAGGCAGGAATTGCATTCCAAGGAAAAAATACCTTAATAAACAGCAACTTGCACACAAATATGACTTATCTGGCAAACAAAATTCAAGGTCATCAGGAAGTTTCACAAAATTGGACAAAGCAGCAATGAGGTGGATGGTTTGACCAGAAGATGAACCTTAATTAGGGTTGGATAATTCTTGTATTTTTGAGGGAATCACTGTGCTACAAAGGCATGAATTTCAAAGAGGATCAACTTAACCAAAAGGAATGTCCTTTTCTACTAACACTGTAACCAGATTAAATATTGTATTAAACCAGCAACTGTAAGAGCCTCAAGCCTTTGATAAAATCTCTCCCTATGCACCCTTAAAAAGCAACACTATTACACCTCATCTACAGTAAAACCTGGGAAACCAGCACATAGAACACAGCTACACGAGCCTCTCAAACTCTGGATCTGAAAACACACCCCAGGCCTCTCCTTCATCACCACCACTCCTCCAAAGTGCATTTTCCTGCTGTGAATGCTCAGTTTGGGAAGGAGCAGGTGAGTACAACATAAGGGAGGTACTGTGACCCTGCACAGCTTCAGGGTCCACCCAGCCCACCCTCATTACCACCAAGGAGCTCAGGAGTTTCCCTGATGTTTTATTAGGAAGGCCTGTGCTACTTTTGGAGGTTTATTTAGCAAACGGAGCACTCGCTGCCCTTTGGTATTTTTCTTCTTCTCACCATTAATTGAAGTCTATGTTAAGTTAATGTTCTTTTTAAATACATATCTGTGCTCTCCTGTCAGCCAACGGTTCATTTACCAAACCACTGAGCTCCACAGAGATCAACAAGCACAAAGGGCAAGCAAACCCTTGTTATTCCTGCTCAAGTACCACATCTTTTCAGCCAGAGCTCTTCACCTCATACCCATGTGTCTGTAATCAGAACAAAATCAGAGCTGGAACCAAGGCTGGGAGAAGAGGAGGTTCTGTCCCTGACCTCCACTGCTGCTGAACACCAGGGCCAGCATTGAAATGGAACTAAAGAAACCCAAGCAAGTCCCTTCAGAGGCTGCAAGGCACACTCTCCACAGTGAATTGGAACAGCAGGTGCTTCTCCACAGGCTGCCTAGACAAAGAAAACATCTTCAAGTAGTCATCAATATTCACACAGAAGCCTGGCACAAGAAAAAAAAAAATCAGGGAGGCAGATAAAAAAGAACAAGTTGTAAAAGAGCTGGATATCAGAGAAAAGAGGTGTCTGTATCTCCTGAGAGACACCATCACTCAGACTGCCTGTGCCTGTCAGACATCTCGAGTTTCACTGTCCCCAGAAAGTCTTACAAAGAGCACTCAGCAGCCTTCACTCTCCTGCCAAAGGAGATGGCACCTTATCACCTGCACCTGATTTATCTCAGGTGCCCAAAGACTACAGCAGGACAGAAATTCTGTGGTTTGACTCGTGCACCACAGAAAGAGCTGTTAAACCTGCCTTAATAGTGTGAGACCATTTCTTTAACCAGAATCCATTCTCTAGAAGAGCTAAACAAAGTAGGAGTCAGATTCCTAAACTCTGAGTTAAACTGAGCTGCAGAAGTTTTCTTCCCTGCTAAAGGTCAGGATGATATTGGTATGCTCCCTGGATTCCAGCAGGAAACAGTATTAAATGAAAGGATGATGCAGTGGGGCACTTCAATTCCTTGGCCATCACCTTTTAGTCATGAAATAATAGCAGGAGACACCTGGCTTGGAAGTGGACCCTTCATCAAGCATAATTAAATG
This sequence comes from Zosterops lateralis, assembly GCF_965231275.1. Classification (NCBI taxonomy): domain Eukaryota; kingdom Metazoa; phylum Chordata; class Aves; order Passeriformes; family Zosteropidae; genus Zosterops; species Zosterops lateralis. The sequence goes on along the minus strand of NC_139779.1, from coordinate 6,118,600 downwards.
CTGATTTAGTAGGTAATTTACTCCAGTGAAATTCTTGGTCATGATCTCCACCTCTCCTCCGACGACTCGTTTAACTTTATTAAAAACATTAGCATTGATTTTCTCCATTCATTACAAGCCAGTGGATTTATCTGCATTAGCAAATGAATTCATCCAAACTCTTATTCCAAGAAAAGCCAAAGCCTGCAGGAAGGCAAGAGCTACAAGCTGTCACCAAGGCAGCAGCATCACATATTTCCTGTTCTTCTGGAAGTGACAAGAACAAGGAATGCAGTAATGCAATCCCTACACCTCTAGCAGGTGCTCCCAAATAGGGAAAGGGTCTCATTTTACCTTTTTTAATGTTAAGAAATTAGCTGGAAAGTTCTATGGATTTCTCTTTGCAATTGGCTCGGAGCCAGCCCAGAAGTGTAGACTGGACCCTGGAAATGTTACTCAAAGACTGTTGGTTTTCTCATTGGGTCAAAGGCTAAAAAGCCCAAAAAGCCCACCTCTCTCTCTTTTATACCCAAGCCCTTAGGTACAAAAGAGAGAGAACAAAGGAACTCCATGCTTTTCACTTCTCATGTTTCGAGGTGCTGTAGCAGCAAAGAGTTTCTCTCTGTGCTGTGCTCAGCTTTGTTATTTTGCATTTTGTATTACTTTCCATCTTTATTAAAACCCTTTTGATTTTTCAAGGCACCTGCCATCTTGCTTATTATTATAGCCACGTTCTGTCAGGCTGGCCCTCAGGTGTGTGGGTGCAACCCATAAAGGAAGTTACACTTTTGCAGCCTTCAAGACAGGCAAAAACCCAAACAGATCAAACAACAGAAGTTCTATGAGGCAACAAATGTTCTCTAAACAACAAAACCACCCCAGTGCAAAGAACCAGTGAAGAAACGACACAAACTCAAGCAACGTGCTGGGAACGCCTTACCATGGGGTTGGAGTCTGCAATCAGGTCCCGCAGGGAATCCAGGAACCCTTGGTCCTCCACCATCTGGGCATTGATGTCGTGCAGCTTGGCCACGCAGACGGCTGCAGTTTTCCTCACGTAGGGGTCCTCGTCCTTGAGGCACTTGCGCAGGGGCTCGCACAGGTACTCGGTGATCTTGTCCACGCGGATGCAGCCCATGGTGCGCACGGCCAGGGCGCGGATCAGCGGGTTGGGGTCCTCGCAGTCCTGCAGCACAGCAACACAAACACACCTGCACCACCAGCCACAACCAGGCTGCTCTCCCTGCAGCAGCATCTCTCTGATTGCATGCTAAGAGCTGGGCAGTTATTTCAGGTCAGGGGTAAAAAGGGGCTTGCTGCCTCACAGAAACGTTTTACGCTGTTTCCACCTTATAAAATTTTCATCTGTGTGTCCATTCTCCCAGCAAAGCTGCTTTCAGTGTGATCCAACAGCTAAGCTGGAGAGGCAGCTCTCAGCACCCAAAATCTCACTACAGACCAAGTAATTTACTGATTTCCAACCTTCCTGGTTTAAAGGAGCAAGAAATAAAATGGGGGAAATCAACAACTAAACACAACACAACAGCCATCAAGGCTTATTTCTTAAAACACAAGTACCTTTTTAAGTTACAACACATGAAGCACTAAGCAAAGGCTACTCTAGAGGTGCTTTTCTAAAGAGGAAAAAAAAAAAAAAGGCAGACAGGAATACAACATTTTCTACTCCAAGTCTACATAATTTTTCCTGCATCCAATCCATCTATATCTCTGAGCTCCTCCAGAATCAGTCTGTAGAAGGCTACAGAATGACCTACAAAAGTATTTACCTTTCACTGTTCAAATTTCCTACAGCTGAAAAACCACTTTTAAAGACTGCAAGAGAAGTGACATATCCTACCAGTGCACTCCACACCTTGAACTGGGAAGTGCTGAGTTAGTGCAGACCAGTGTCAACACTTGCTCTTCACTAACAGCTGTCCCTCAATTTGCCAAAAAGGACATCAGGCTTTCCTCTGCGGGGCATGAGATGGAAGATATCATTTTGTTAGTCCATTATAACAGAATTGCACTTTAAAGACAGACAATATCCTTTCTAGAGAGGAAGACAGGGATATCCTCTCTGGCCAGAAGAGCAGAGCTCTCAGCTTAGGCTTTCTCGCCTCTTTCTGCCCCAAGAACCACAACAGAAACTTGAAACTCAATCCCATTCCCCACTGTCCCAGATTTTCTAACACTCTACAAGGAGTCTCAAACTTCTTCTAAGCACTGGGTTTTATCTTGCACAACATGGGACTGAAATAACATTCTCTAGATAAGGAGAGGCAACCTGACAACAGAACTAAAGGCAACCCAGCAATCAGGCTGTTATTTTTCCAGTGAACTGTCTCTCAGTTTTACCAGAGATAAAGGTTTGCGACACAGAGCACAGCTGGAACATTCAAACAGGAAGTTTTATCCATGTCTCAGATGCTAAAAAAGGCTGGCAGATGAAACAGATAAAATTTGTTTTCCAATACCAGGAGTTAGTAGAACAACAGAAGCAGCTTTCCCTGGAGCAGGCTCTCTCACAGCCACTTACAGGGCTGCTGAAGTCATCTCCTCTGCAGTAACCAGCAGGAACAAGTGAGAGAAAAGACCCAGATCTAGTGGATTCAGCACCCTCCTCTATGAGCCCAGCCCCACAGCAGAGATAAAGCTCCCAAAGGCTGATGGACAAGGAGATGTGCTGGCAGCCACTGTGCTGGACCCTTTCCTGACGTGCCAGGGGAGCAGGTTACCTTCACAAAGCTGTTGACAGCCATGATGGCCATGTCTGGCTGGCTTTTGGCATAGTTCATCAGGTACAGGTAGACCAGCTTCTTCAGCTCCAGGTTGTCAGTCTGCATGCAGTTGACAACATCAGGGAACAGAGAGCTGGATACACAACACAAGGATAAGCAAGGATGGAATCAGAGAGTTGTTTAGGTTAGGAAATGCCAGCAGTTCCCCCAGCACTGCCACAACCTTGTCCCCAAGTGTCACATCTAAACACTTCCTAAAACTCTTCCAGAGATGGTGACTCTACCACTGCCCTGGGCAGCCTGTTACAATCCCATCTGAACCTCCCTGGCACAAGTGGAAGGTATTTCCTCTCATCCTGTAACTTGTGACCTGGGAGAAGGGACTGACCCCCAACTAAACTCTCCTGTCAGGGAGTTCAGAGAGTCAGAAGGTCCCCCCTGCGCTTCCTTTTCTCCAGACTCAGCCCCTCCAGCTGCTCCTCATCACTTGTGCTCCAGCCCATTCCCTCCTCTGGACATGATCCAGGACTCTCAATGGTTTTTTTTTTTGTCATGAGGGGCCCCAAACTGACCCCAGATTTGAGGTGTGGCCTCAGTAGTGCCCAGCACAGAGGAACAATCACTGCCCTGGTCCTGCTGTCCACACTGTTCCTGACTCAGGCTAGATGTCTTTGGCTTTCTTGGCCACCTGGGCACACAGCAGCTCATGTTCAGCCACAGCTGACCAGCACCCCAGGTCCTTTTCCACCTTTCCAGCTGCTCTTCCCCATGCCTGGAGTGTTCCATGGGTTGTTGTGACTCGAGTGCAGGACCTCATATCACTGAGCCTCACACCACTGGCCTCAGCCCATGGGCTCAGCCTGTCCAGATCCCTCTGCAGAGCATTCCTGCCCTCCAGCACACTCACAAAACAAAAAACAGAGGTGGCATGGCAAAGGGGATGGTAAAAATATCAAGGAAGCCAGAAAAACTGGAGTTCCACTTTAGCACCCTGCTGTTTAATGAAAGGTCACCTTCCCTTTCAAAGCAGGTTGCAATGGCTTTTAGAATAATAATTTAATATCTTCTGTGGGTTTAACATAGGAGGAGGTGAAAACTACTGCCATTTCCTAAATGTGTTTTATTTGGGGAGTTCACCAAACAAGAAAATTCTACCATGCCAGGCCTGGAAATGAACCCACAAGAGGAAAAAATTTGCTTTATAATGTTTTAGTCATGTGGGACACTTATGAAGAACCTGCCAAATTTCAGAGTAGCAAAGTCCAGAGTGATTAGGAGCTTAAGCACTGACAAGCTGGGTTCCACTCAAATGTCAAGCAGCCATCTGCAAACAGCACTGCAGAATAACACAGGAAGTTACACAAAGATTCTGCAGCTCCCAGGTTTGCTGTGGGGATCTAAAGGTGAAGGGTAAATATTGCTGGCAGAAAAGATTAGGGTGGTTTTTTTCCCTTTCATCTTATATGTTCCTTCATTCTATGATGAAGTCATGATGCTGAATTTGCAAGCTTATATTGATTTCCGTGGCAACAGACCACGCTGCTGTGAATCCAGAATTATTGACTCTCTGCTAAGCTCCAGGAACAGGAGAAGCTGGAAGGGAGAAAGCCTTCACTCCAGGTTTTTCTGCTTCTCTCAGAAAACAGCACTGGGGACAGTAAATGCCAGTGTCCTTTAGCTGTAGTAAGACACAGGTTCAATTCTAAAATCACTCATTTTAAAACATAACTTAAATTTATGCTGTGCCAGATGAGGCAAAGAAAAACTTGGAATTACCTTTGTAACATTAAAACCCAGGACAGCAAGCAGCAAGAGAGCATTGCCTAAAGTGACATACAAAATGGCTGAATTCTGGGTGTGTTTTAAATAAAAAGGGCTCTTGGCACTGAGCTAAACCCACACCGAGTTGTTTCTCTTGCTTTCAGTGACAGCAAGGAGTTTGAGAAAGCTGTGACTCAGGCACAGCACAGGCAAGGACACAGCCATCCTCAGCCAAAGAGCTGTTCCATGGACATGTGTCACCACACCTGAGTCCCAGGACAACCTGAGCTGCTACAGGTAGGAATTGCTTTTACCTGACATCCTTCCCCACAGTCATGGCTGCAATAACCTTCTTTACAGCTTCTTTCCTCTTCTCTTTCTTTTCATTGTTGAGTTCAGCCTTCAGTTCAAAAATCTCTCCTGGAAGAAGACAAAAAAACCAAAACAGATTGAATCTCTCAGGAGAGGAAAAAGGTCTTGTTTTAGGGATAATTCAAGAGTGAATTTTTGCTTTCTTGGCCTGTTATTCCCATAAAACTGGTCCAGCAGCACTTGGAAGCTGTCAGATCTTGTGTGGGTCACTGAGAAGCAAAGCTGCAACACTCAAGGGACTGCTATGACTACACCTTGCAGAGGAAAACGCTACAAACAAGAACCAGGCTGCGTGTGGCAGCTCTCCCACTTCCAGGACACCAAACCACATCCCTGGAGCATCTGTTTCTCTGAGGCAACCATTACATAACCAGCATGAAAAGATACTTGGAGATGCCAGATTCGTGCCTGAAAGAAACAAACTAAAGCTAGGAATTTTGCCCAGACTTTTTAAGTTTTGCTCATCATTGCCTGCTTCCTGAGAGAGCTGGAGTGGAGCCCAAATGCTAAAAGCCCAAACTGATTCCTGAAACAGGGCAGCATGTGTTTAGTCCAGTGGAAAAAAGCTAAAAAGACAGAGCTACCACTAACAAAAGCTGCATGTAACAGAGTTTGTCTGGATTCCAAGCTTCTCAAAGCAGCCTTTTCCACACCATTAATTCTTCCAGATACGACTGTGTGGAAAGCCAGTTCAGGCTGGGTCACCAGAGTGGAAACCAAGTTTAGAAAAACAAAGCAACATGTGCAAAAGGCTGTTTATCTGTCTGTTCCAGACACAGCCAGTGGTATGAGAAGGATAATGCTCCCAGCACAGACAGACAGCTTTCCTCAGGAAGAATAGCCAGCAGCATACCCACTGGGAGCCACAGTCTGAGCACATTTAACAAACATCAAAATACCCCTGACAAAATTCCAACACCAACTTCCCATTCCTACACTTGCTCAGAGCAGAGCACTAATTAAAATCTGACACAGAGAGAGACTGCCAGGGAATCCAAAAAAGAAGAGAAGCTGCTGCAGTGCAGAGACCACTCGTCATCCCTCCTGCCTGAAGAGGAGCCTGGTATTACTCACCCAGAGATCATGCCCTGTAGAGCGGAGCTGAGACGGCTCCAGCTCTCACCCAGCCCAGACTGGCTCCCTGCAGCCAGCCCACAAAACCCTACCCTCAGCTCTGAACTTTCAGAGCTGCTCCTTCCAAAGAGATATCAGCTGCAGGAGCTTCACTTATGAGCTCCTTGTGAAGCTTAATGACACATAAATAGATCAACAGTGTGGGTTTTTTCACTGGCAGGCACCCAGGGGGAGCACTCAGCCATTTTGCAAGGGAGAGGTTAATGCAAACCATTTTTCCACATCTGCTGGAGAATGATCAGGCTTAAATTGCACTCAGCAACAGTGTTTTGTTCAAGAACAGGTTAGAAAATCTGCCTGGGACAGTCTCAGCAGAACAAGCCCTGCTCTGCAATAACTGAATGAGTAAAATAATCCCAAAGAGCCTTTCCAGGCTTCCCATTTTTAAGGGCAGCAGTTTGTCCTGAGGTGAACCTGCAGTAAAGGCAGAGAAAAGTCAAACAGGGCACCTCCAGCTTGGAGAAAAGGGCAGCAGGAAAACCCATTATTTTTGCTTGATGTATATATCCAAAATATTAAATCCCTCACATCAACTTAATCCTGTGATGCCCAAATTAACAACCATCCTTAGCCTGGCCACTTGTTAGCCCATAACCAAAACTTTGTCTCTGGCCAGATCTGCACTCAAATCCCACTGTTTTTCTTTCTGATCCTTGAAAGAGCAGCAATTTGGGTCATTTTGTGCATCATAAAAACGTACAATACCCCAGTTTTGTCTTTTTGTCACCATGTGACCTACTTTGGAAGTTTCTCCCTGGATGATTAAGAAGAGAGAAACAGGGACAGAGCTACCAGAAAAGCACAAGTTCTCCTTGCATGCAGTTAAAAAAGCTGTGTAAAAATAGCCACCCACCACCTCCAATCCACTGCAACAGCTCAACACCAACCTTTTTTATTGGTCGTGAAGTATTTGGAGTCCGTCATGGTTCCAGTTCCTTAAAACACCTGAGAATATGAAAAATAAAAAAAGAACAAGTCAGCTCCAAATGCTGTGTGGTGGCAACAGTTTGTGAGGCAGGAACTCAGAGCAAGGACGGTTGGTGAGTGAAGGAGGAAGCAAAAGCTTCACATCCACAGGCACGAGTTCCCCAATCTTCATCCTGCACCTGCTGCTGGTTTTACTTGGCAAAGCCAGGGATTTAAAGGGCTTGGTGAAAAACACAACAGTGGTGCTCAGCCCAGCTCCCTAAATTCTCAGTCTCAGCAGGCAAGAGGCATTTTTTGAACTCCTCATAACCAGCAGACGCTGGTGTGCTCTGCAGCTGGCTTTCCTGGCTATACAGATTCATTTTCCAAGGGAAAACACATCCAGTGTCTCGCCTGGCAGTGAGAAGTCCATGCTTCAGACAAAGGAAACTGTCATCTCCCCCTAACGATATCTGCCTGTGCTGCATCTTGATGGAAGGCACAATTAACCCCACTTGCAACACCCACCCCCAGGCCTTTCATTCCTTTCCCTCCTTTTGTTCCCAGCAGATGCAAAACAGTGGTTTTCTTTTGAAAAGAAAAGCCATTACTTTTCAGTTCTCTCAAGCTTGAAATTGAAATATTTCTCTGCCAAGATCTGACATCCCACCTCTGAGAGACACACACACAAAGCTCATTATTTCAGTGCTGCTCTGCTTTTTTGCCTTTTTTTTTTTTTTTTTTTTTTTTTTTTTTTTGTGGACAGGATGGAAAAATGCTGTTGGAGCAGCAAGTGCTCAGCAGAGCCACGAGAGTGGTCTCACCAGCACTTCTCTTGCTCCACAGAACTAAATTAATGCCTTGGAATACAGGGATTGCCCAAATATACGTGGATATCCATTATTTTATTCTTACAATTGCTAGCTCTGTGACAAATCTGAAACAATTTTCAAAACAAGCAGAGGAGTGGGCACTTCTACTGTTTTTCATTGAAGTCTGTATCAATGCAAGGAACTATGACCCTAAAACCACCTAAAAAAGAATTTTATAATTTCTTTCCTCCTTTTTCTCTATTTCTGCCCCAATTCCCCTTTTCTCACACATCCTTCCATGACCTTAAAGGCTGCCAGCAAAGCAGTAAATCATCTGTTCCCTAAATGCTGCCTGCCTTGCCTCTAAAACCCTGCAGGTCTTGCTGGCTCAGCAACAAAAGGACCAGCACAGCTCTGAACTCCAGGAGTGCCCAGCAGTGCAATCAGATTGCTGTTTCTTAACTCTTCCCTTCCTCACCCCTTCACCAACCCCAATGCCAGCACCATTCCACTCTCCCCCATCCACCTGGATCAGTTTATTACCCCAGCAGTTGAATTCCCAGCAGCTGCTGAGACGTAATGCCCAAATTTCCACCCTTTTCTCGTGGGGTCATCCTGTGCAATTGCCAAACATCTGGATGAGGATCAACCTGTTGCTTTCCCCAGTTTCCTGGAGCTGTTGCCTGCCTGGTTTCCACCTCATCCAATTAGGCTGAATTACTGGGTTTGGTTTGATTTCTCTCCCTTTCTGCTCCTGCCAAGCCTGGATAGAGCTCTGGAAACACATTCCTTGTGCAGAGGAGGTTTAACCTCCTTCCAAAACAGAGGCTGGGTTGGGAAAAGTCACACGAGCCACAATGAGTGCAATTTTTCCAGCAAAAAAATCTCACAGCCCCCCCCTCCCCAAAAGCAGAGGCTGCTGTGGAACTTGTTTTGTAATTAAAATCAGAGTCTGTGTTCAGCTGCAATGTTATTGCTGACAGAGTCCTTTGGGTTTGAGCTCAGCTTAAAAAGGAAGACTTAAAATGTTTTTTCTCTGCGAGAGTATTTGGCACAGTGCCATGCAAAAAGCACCAAACGTGGCCTCGATGTTCTTTGCTTGCATTATGTGGGGATTTGTCATCCAGGGTCACATCTCAGCTGAGCTACTCTAATACAGCTTTAACTGGGGCCAGAGCAGCAGATTAGAGAGAAAAATCAAGTGGGGAAAAAAAACCCAACCCAAACACCATAAACATCAGCCCAGCTGCACTGAGCTACACACAGAGAAGAAGGAACCCTGCTGAATTTCAGAGGTGGTCATTAAACCCCAAGTGCAGCACATTTTGTTGCTTTACTCCTTTCAGATATTGCTGTTTTTCTCCTTTCATATAATTGGAAACACGAAGAATCCTAGAAACACTCAGACAGGGCCAAGCACAGCTCATGCCTTTCCAACCTCCTTTGACAGATGTGAATGAGAGCTGCCTGAGGTCAATAACCAAATTGCCCCATTCCAAGTGCAGCACAGGATAAAGCTCCTTTTCTCACAGTCTGCTGCTTCATGTGTGTCAGAGCTTGCTTTGCACACTGCTCAGAGACAGCCTGCCAGCAGCACTGGGTATTATCTCATCACTAACAATCTCAGCACGCTTTACAGCAAATGGAACCAAACCAGATATTTAAAACACTGCTGTTTGTGTGACTGCAGAAAATGCCAGCTCCTTGTACACAAATCTAAACCAAGGAGAGCCAAGGTAAATTAGAACATCGTGAACAGCCTTGTATTTTCAGAAGAAAAATCCACTTCAGACTGCCCCCTCCTCCTGCTATTGTTCTGTGCCCAGCACTTGCTGAGATGGAAACAGGTAAGAGGTGCACAGAGCTGACAGCAGAAAGCTCCTCCTGATCCAACCCCAGCAAACGAGAAGAGATGAAAAAAAGAAATGGCTCCAGAAAGCTCCAGCAATGCTTAATGCTACAAACATTTGGCTTGACATTTCAATGTAGACTGAACCAGAGTAAGATATGCCTCCTCAGCCCAAAAGCACACAGAAAACCTGACCCTGTGTCTGATCAACACCTGCTTGACCCCACACATGCCTCCAGTCAGCCTGACCCACTCCCCAGCACTGATCCCACACAGGAGGGTGACAGGCTTAAGGGCCTTGGGATTGAGCCAAGCTCCTGGACATTGAAACCATCAATCCCTAAATCTCTTCAGTGATCCCTGGTTTAACTCCAGTGCAAGTGGTGCCACTTGTTTTTCCTGGAAAGCCTCTCAAGGAGCTGCATGACAGCCCAGGTGTGGCCCAGGGCCACTGGAGAACCAGGAAAACAACCAGAACAATGGAACGTGGATGGCAGAGGGAGGAGCTGTGCCTGCAGCCCTGAACTTGTGCTGGAATTTTGTTTCCATCCTGGAGACCGAACCCCCCTTTGGTGGTCCCCATTCCCCCTGCTCCTCCTATCACCTCCCCATTCTGTGGAAGGCCCATCCCAGCTTTGCTGCCAGCCCCTCCCACCCCTCCAGCAGGACTCCCAGCACCCAGCCACACTCCAGACTGGCATCCCAGTACCCCCCTAAAGCTCCCTGCCCACCAGCCCTTCCCCAGATCTCTCCCAGTATCCCCCAGTTGCAGAGGCATTCCCCACAAAGCCCAGTTCTCCCCTCCAGCACTCTCAGTGCCACTCAGCACCCAGCTCTTATCCCTGCCTGCTCCCACCAGTATTCCAGTAGCTTGCTGTGCTCATTCCCATCCCAAGCCCCATTCCAGCCCATCCCTCATCTCACCCCAGAGCAGTGCCTCCTCCCAGGGCCCACTGACCCCACTCCTCACCCTTGCCCCTCCAGTTCCTCTGCAACCACCTGCCCAGTCCTCCCAGTGGCCCCCCACCCTCTTCTAGTACATCCCCAGAGCCACTCCCAGTGCCCCACCCCATTCCAGCTCCCCCTCCCAGGACCACTCGCCCCCTCCCAGTACCCCCTCAGGTGCCCCTTCGCACCCTACCCCAGGTGTCCCTCCCAGCACCCCACCAGTGGCCCTCGCCTCTCCCAGTATCCCCTTCCCACCCTATTCCAGTTCTCCCAGCCCTCGTCTCCTCCCGGTATCCCCTCCCAGCGCCCTCCCATCGTCCCCCAGCCCCTCCCTAACCACATCTCTCCCCGCCCTATCCCTCCCCACCCTGTGCCCGCATCCCACCGCTGCCCTCGCCTCTCCCCATATCCCCTCCAAGCGCCCTCACAGCCCCTCCCAATTCTCCAGCAGTGCCCCTGCCCGCCCTATCGCAGTCTCCCCACCCCGTACCCCACCAGTGACCCTCGCCCCCTCCCCATATCCGCTCCCAACGCCCCCAGTGCCGCTCGCACCTCTCCCAGCGCCCTCAGCCCCGGCCCCACTCACGGTCCGGACTCACCGCTGCGGGGGCGGCGGCGGAACCGGAAGCGGAGGGGCCGGGCGGACTCGCGAGCAACGAGATCAAACCCTCCCCCGCCCAGAGCGGCCGCGCCCCACCACCATAGAGGCGGCGGCAGCGGGCGGAGCACCGGCGGCCCGCGCTTCCGGGGGGGGCGGAGCGGAGCGGTGCCCGGCGGGGCGGGGTCGCGGCGCCCCCTAGCGGCGGGGCGGTGTGGCGGTGTCATGGCGGAGGTGGGCGCGCACCTCACGGCCGCCCCGGCCGGCGGGGACCGGCCCTCCGTGTTCGAGGCGGTGGCCCAGGACAGCCTGATGGCCGCCGTGAAACCCGCCCTGCAGCACCTGGTCAAGGTGAGGGCGAGGCGGGCCGCGGGTGAAGGGAGAGAAGGGGGGCCGGCGTGTAACTCCTTCCGCACTCACGGGCAGCGGGGCAGTTGTGAACCACCTGGCTTGTGTTGAGAATTAGAGGCGTCGTTTATAGCTGCTGTAATTTGTAATTTAGCACTTTACTCCGCTTTCAAGTCCTTCCCTGTGAGGGTGAGGAGGCCCTGGCACAGGCTGCCCAGAGAAGCTGTGGCTGCTTTTTCCCTGAGAGTGTTCAAATGTTCAAATCCAGGTTGGACGGGGCTTGGAGTAGCCTGGGATAATAAAAGGTGTCCCTGCCCATGGTAGGAGCTGGAACCAGACGATCTTTATTGCACCTTCCAACCCAAACCACTCTGATTCCTCCTGTTTTAATGTCCCTTTTGCAACAGGTGCTTGCTGAGTCTAATCCTGCCCGGTACGGTTTCCTGTGGCACTGGTTTGACGAGATCTACGTCCTTCTGGATTTGCTGCTCCAGCAGCACTACCTGGCCAGGTGCAGCGCCTCCTTCTCTGAGAACTTCTATAGCTTGAAGAGGATCCCCATGGGAGATGGCAGACGGCAACCTCTGGCCACGGCTGGCCTGCCAAAGAGGCAGCACTGGAAGTCTCTGCTCCTGCTGGTTCTTGTTCCTTACCTGAAAGGAAAGCTGGAGAAACTGGTGTCCAGCCTGAGGGAAGAGGATGAGTACTCCATCCACCCTCCCTCATCATCCTGGAAACGCTTCTACAGAGCCTTTCTAGCTGCCTACCCCTATGTAAACATGACCTGGGAGAGCTGGTTTCTTATCCAGCAGCTGTGCTACATACTGGGCAAGGCTGAGCATCATTCCCCCATGCTGAAGCTGGCTGGTGTCCGCCTGGTCAGACTGACTGCAGAGGATATCCAGGCCCTGGAGAAGAAATGGGCTGAAACCACCTCAGATCAAACACACAGGTATGGCAGAACCTAGCTCAGCTGTTGCTGTCCAGGGGGTCCAGTGGGTGTGTAAATTTAGAGGTGATGCTGCAAGTAAAAGTGCCTTGCTCTTCAAAAATTCAAGATGAAAATTTGCTCTGACAAAATGTGCTCTCAAATGGTGTATTGTGTGTGAAAGTAGCAGGGATTAGCTTGAAACAATTTTGTGGTAATAAATTTTCGGAGTTTGGGGGTGGTTTTGGACATGCAAACCTTTATCCTGTTCAGTCTTCCCCTGCACTTTTCCAGTAAAGAAGGGGCAGCAGTTGCAGCAATGTTGCTGAAAGAATTAAAACTTATTTCTTTGCTTTTCCTAAGCAGCAGCTAGTCATTGCCACAATGTGAAATGATGATCCAGGAGTGAAACACTCTGTGATCCAGGATCTTTTAATCCAAATTCTTCTGATTTAGACTTCTGAAAAAAAACAGGATTTGGATCTTCTTTGAAATAAAACAAAATCTGAAATATCTGAATAAGTGCAAACATGGGACATGCTGGCCAAAGAACTTAGCATGAAGGAGCTGTGTGAAGCTCCCCAAGTGCTTTTCCCCCTGGTTTCTAGGTAGATAAATGTGCAGCAGTAACCATCTCTCCCTGCTTCTTTCTCTCTGCTACAGCTTTACCTCCCGAGTGCAGTCGGCCCTGCGGAGAGCTCTGGGCGGCATCGCCTTCTCCCTGTCCACCGGCCTGTCCGTCAGCGTCTTCTTCCTCCAGTTCCTGGACTGGTGGTACTCCTCGGAAAACCAGGAGACCATCAAGTCCCTGACAGCCCTCCCCACGCCCCCACCTCCTGTGCACCTGGAGCAGGAGGCCAGCTCAGCCCTCCTGCCCGGGCTGAGGAGCGTGTGCCCCCTGTGCCGCAAGGTGCGCGTGAACGCCACGGCCCTGGCCACGTCCGGCTTTGTCTTCTGCTACCGCTGCGCCTACAGCCACGTCAAGGCTCACCAGCGCTGCCCCGTCACAGGCTACGCCACAGAGCTGCAGCACCTGGTCAAACTCTACTCCCCCGAGAGCTGAAAGGCTCCCAGGAGCTTCCAGCACCTCTTTCTGCATCCTACAGAACACTTCGGAGCTCCTCTATGGCGCCTCGGTGGTTCATCAGCTTTGCTGCCTTGGCACATTTTGGCAAGGCTCTGCCCTTTCTTCAAACATCCTGGCAGTTGCAGAGGGATCACACAGCCTGTCAGCCAGCACAGAAATGCCTTAAGAGCAGCTGAAAGGGAGGAAACGTTGATTTGGGTAAGAGGAGTGCAGATGTGAGGATCAAAAGACCAGAGCTGGTGATGGTTGAGGGCATGAGGCAGCAAATGAAAGAGGTAGGGAAATTGTCTAGGCAAGTTTTTCTTCCCTGAGTGTCTTCTCAGGCCCTCATGCTGCCCAGGGTGAGCTCTGGCTTTGTCAGAGCTTAAACCTCTGCTCTTCAGTCTCCTGCATTTCCAGGCTCTTCACCTTGGAATTGAGAACATCACCCTCCTAATTCCCATCAACGGTTCTCAATTAAGACTTTTGACTCTTTAAAGGAACAAGATGGCCAAGAGGAATGTGACTTTCTGCACAAGAGGGAAAATGACAAACCAGATTAAAACTGATGAGAATGGTTTATTGCCAAATAAGTATTTGCATTCATTATTATATGCTTTTATAAAGCAAAATTCTTTCTTGATTGAGAACCTAATTTAATTCTTTTCTGGCTATTGGAAAAAGAGTTTGCTCCTCTGGGGGCTCTATTTACATAAGAGAGACAAGACTAAAGCTGCTTTCATCTTTCCATGTGATGGTAATGGATGTAAGATTAGCACTTTGTAGGCTGAGGATCTTTAATATCTGAGCATTACATTGCAGTTATTGCAGTTATTCCAGTCCCAGCCATGTAGCACATTTGTATCAGAACAAAACATTACACAGGAGGAAAGAAAACCTGTGTGACATGGTTGACACCTGATTTTTCAGCATGGAAGGTTGTTCTCCTGACTCTAGGGAGCAGCAGTGCTCCAGATTTCAGGGTGACAGTGCTCAGAGAATACAAGAGCAAAGTTTGCTGCACAGAGTACAGGAGCCCACTCTGGTCTTTACAGATTAAGAGATATCCTCTAACATTTAATCCACTGAACCAGGCATCTCATTTTCCCTCCACTTTAGCTCTGCTTCAGAAGATAAAAATCTCCAATATCCTCCTTCACCTGTAAGCAAGAGAGTAAGGTTATTGAATAACCTTACTGAATAACCTTATTGAATAACCTGTGGGAAAATGGAGTAATTTGAATCTTCCCAAAACACCCAATAAATGAGATTTGTTCCTGGTGATTTATTATCTCTGTACACCTCCTTGGCCCTTTTACCTGTACTGATTTATTAAAAAAACTATGGACATTGATCTAATACCAATATCCAACTATGATGGACAAAGACTCTCTAACAGTTTAAAGTTAGAAAGTGTATGTTTATTACGACGCCGGGCAGCGTGCGGGATAGCTCCCAGAAACACACGCGCAATTTACAGATCATCACAGGGTCTTTTATCTACAGGAGTATTGAATACACAAACTACAAATGCATATTCATAGCTCTGATACCTCCCATTCCCCGCTTCGTATGGTAATTAGCCCAAAAACCCACCAAGCATGCGTAGTTTGTTCTTTGAAATGGGTCAGTGGTCTTTTTAATGGGGTGGGGTCCCAAAATGATGAAGTAAGATTGTCTTCCTCAGCTCTGACTTTTTAACCTTTAGTGTTCGTGACAGCTAAATCCTGTTTTTCCCAGGACTGTTTGATTTATGATTGTATTGTATTCATGGGGTCTATTGATTATTCAGGATGCAAAAGCCTAGTTTGACAGCTCCTCTGATTGATCGGTTCCTTCCAAGGATTATCAGTTCCTTCAGTCTGGCTTCTGTTAGCAAAAGGGAAGTTCTAGCTACATTATCTCAGCACTATCTATTTTCACTACAGTCTTTAATTCTTCTAAATCCATGCCTCAGTACTGCTATGGAATAATAATAAAAACTGTCTAATTTCTGTCTTTTCCAGTAGCTCTGGGATCCATGAAGATACTTCTCTTCCTTTAGAGAGCCAGTAAGAACACACATCTTACTGGAAGACAAATCACATTGAGGTGTGAGATTTTCTGAGGTTCCAAACCACTTTTTACTTTTTGTTCATGTCCTGGTGACTCCAGTGAAACAGCTAATTTAAATAACATTTGACTGATGATTCCTTCTCAGGATAAGTTCATTTTCCTTTTATCATTCCTGTACTTTCAAAGTTATTTGTCTGCTGCTCAGGGAGAAGCTGGGCAGGCGTCGGACACTCACCCCCCAGCACTGCAGGATTCACTAACACACAGTTAACTGATCCCACACTGCTCCAGGGCCTCTCCAGCTCCTTCTCCCAGGATTAATCCCTTTTCCTCTCCCCAAAATGCCCACCAGATGCCTGCCTGGCAGGCCCTGGCTGCTTTCCACTCCTGCACAAAACCCTGTACCTGCCAAACTTGGATCTGGCCAACTCCAAGACCTGCACAGAACCACCCACATCAAAGCCTCCCAGTTCTGAGCAGCTGTAATTACTCTTTTACACAATAAATTGCCCTTTAGAGCTCAGCTGAGTAACAAGCACCAAACCCACCATGGTGACAGGCTCAGCAGTTACCTGGCAGATTTTGTGTGTTCCTGGAGATGGCTGCAGGATGCCAGCTTGGATTTGACTCCTTTGAAACCTCCTGTCCTTAGCAGCCAAATAAATACTCATTTCTCAGGTTTCTTGCTCTAAAACACAGCTACAAAACCAATTGGGGTTGTAGAAAAATTTCCATTTATCTGCTTTTTAAACTGTGTGCTTAAAAACACAGTGGGCAAAAGATTGACGAGAATTTTTTTCAGGGAGCACCAACTTTATTAAACCAACCTTTGGACTTACATACTAATTAGTGATTTCTATAGAGTCATGTACCACATACACCCTCAGGATGCCTTTAGTGTTGCTCAGTACAATTTCATCAACATTAACAGCAGCACTGAAGTTGTTCAGTATTACACTGCCAGGACTTGACTTTGCAAGTCTTTCAAAAAAATTTTAGTGAACCTAAGGCACATTCACAGCTCATCCAGGCAGCGTTCAAAAATTAGAGCATGAAGCATTTTTGCTATTTTCTTAACAGAAACAAAGTGCCTTCTCCTGTTAAGGGAAAACCACTATAACATACTCCTAGGTATATATTCCCCAGAGATGCTTCCTTCTCCACAGGAAGAGAGAAATCAATACAAAGATGTCATCAGGACCTGAAAAAGAACAAAAAACTGAATTAGAGAATAGCCCCATCTCTTTTCCTGGGCCTGTCTCTCAAGCCCAAAGGGGTTGCACTTCATAGAGAGTATTCCAAAAATTCTCCTAGCTCCCTGCTGGCAATCATTAAATGGGAATACAGCTGAATGAACTGCTAATGAGCTTCTATAGGACAGACAGCTCAGAGTCTGCATTGCACTTACAGAGAGAACATAGTGGCAGAATATCTGGAGTTCTGTGATCCATGGCACTTCCAGGAGAAAACCCACATCCCTCCCCTCACTGCAGGCTCACACTAAAGCTGCAGCAACAAGTATTTGGGTTCCTTTTCAAACCAAAGCTTTGTTTTTCTGCCGTTAAAAGGAATTGCTAAAAAATCTTAGTTTTTTTTTTAGGGTGCAAAGTCTCAAGAACAGCAAAGCTGTTCCCTGCAGACGAGCTTAGCCTGAAGTAGCTCAGAGAGAAGATTAAGTGATCATGCCCTGGTCAGAGCAGAGACACGGAGTCTCGGCAATACCAGTTCAGACTATACTTCGCTCATCATTGCTTCTGGGCAAATCTGTTTGCCTTCAATAAGGAGCTTGCTCCCAAGGCAGGGGCTGGGAGGTTTTCTCCTCCCTAGGAGGATGAAGCACATAGAGCAGGGGAACACAGGGACGGTGTGACATCCCTCCTACAGCCGAGCAGCAGCTGCATAAGACATGTCACAAAATGGCATTCCAAGGACAGGAGAGCCAGGACCAGGCAAACTCAAGAGGAACGGTGTCATACCTATAAATGCTGCAGTCAGTGTCTCTCCAAGGCTCCAGAGGCCTGTTTGAATCCCTCCCTTCCCTCAGGCCACACGTTTGCACTCTCTTTCCCCCTCCTTCTCTGTATCCTCCCCACCACGTCCCTGCAGCTCTTCAGCCGCAGCTGCTCTGCCCGTGCCCGCCCTACCCCAGCCTCACATCCCTGAATTCCCAGATATCCTCCCCACATTTCAGCAAACCCCACAGCAATGCCCTACACCTCGGCTGGGTTCACCCTCCTCAACCCGCCCCCAGCAGAGCCGCTTCCGCGTCCCCTCAGGCTCCCTGTCCCCGTCCCCGCACACTCCGAGCTCTCAGCTGCCCCACCGCGGTCCCTCACCCCCTGGACCCCGCTGCCCAGCCCCGGTGTCCATGTCCCGCACCCCTCACGCCGCTCCGCTCCCGCAGGACCGGCCGCGCCGGGGCGGAGCCCCCGCTTTGCTCCACCCCCTCCGCTGGTAACAACCAATCACAGTGCGCGGCTCTACCGGTGGGGCCGGCGGGAACCAATAGGAAGGCGCGTTAGAGGAACTGGGGGCGGTGCCAGAGTTTCCCGCCCTGAGGAAGCCTGAGGGGGGCTGAGGGAGCTGCTGGTCTCTGTAGTTTAAAATGGGTGTTCTGTCCGTGTTTAGCTGAAAGAAATGCCATTTAAATGTCTTTTACAGAAGTTATTACCCCCCTCAACTTCAGCAACAGTCAGTTAGTAGAACTAAGTTGCTCCAAAGAGAAGCTTTAGTCGGAGAAGGGTAACTTCGCCCTTTTTTATCATCAATGGTATTTTGTCTTGGTGTCAGAGATGCTGGTTAGGTAAAGCTGTGTAGAGTTAATGTAAAGTACTTTCGAAAGCCAGATTGAAAATCCCTAAAAACAGGTATCCAAAAATTGCAGGCTGGTAGAAAACAAACCATATTTCCCGCCATGGAATGTGGCTCCCTCAGTTTGGAAGAACAGTCTGATTGATATTCCCCTGCTGTGACTATAAAGCACCAGCGATTGAACTGAACGTGATTACATTCATTGAGTACAGCTGGAATCACCCTTCAAATAAATTTGCCTTTAGGTTATCAAACCTATTAGCTTAAAATTTTCAATCTTTTCCAAATTCAGGAGACTAGAATTCCACATGGAACAAAGTAGTGAATTTATTAAGAATTCATCCACCATCCTCACACTTTGGCACACAACTTCCAATAAATGAACAAAAAAAGCACACAGATAAAATCCTATTTTCTGGCTACAGAATAAAAGGCACTTAACCCTCCCTGTTCCACCATTGCTGGGAATTCAGAAGGACCAGGTCCAGGAGGTGGAAGCAGAACTGATTTCAGCTTTGTTGAGTTTCCTTCCCACATGCTCCTGACATATCTCCAACACAACCCAACTCTTTTACAGCTGGGCCTTGAAGCTTTCATCATTATCAGCTGAATGGGGGCAGAGAAAGGATTTACACCATCTGGGAATTACTCAGATGGACACTTCCCAAATTTCCCAGAAAAAATCCCTCCTTTTCCTCATACAGCTTATGATCCTCCAAAGCTGCCCCCAAACTACTCAGTGCCTTGACGGTGCGCTAGATTCTCTTCATGGCTCTCACTTTTTCATATTTCTTCATTCCCCCCCCCACACTCAGCCTTTTTTGGTGTTTTTCATTCCCTCACGCCCGAGAGAGAGGTTTGATGAGCTCATAATCCATGCACTTGGTGAGGCAATCACGTGCCACACTAATGATGTGCTGCTTCTTGGGGTGATCCTCCTGCTTCCCAACATACGTCAGGATCTCCAGGAGCTCTGACTCCACCAGCTTCTTGGCCAGCTCTTTGTCAGCGCTGATTAAGTTGAAAGCAATGACCAGTCCTCGGTGCTGGACCTCCATGTTGTCATGCAGGCAAAGCCTCTGCAGGATTTCAAGCCACTGGGTGGTCTGGAAGGGAAAGATAGCTCATTAGTACTGATCTGTACTAATAGAATAAAGAATATCTCAACCAGGAACATGAGTTTTGCTTCCTTCAGCAGAAGGAAGAGCAATACTTAACGTCACTTAGGGTTATTTCATTTTTTTAAACTAAGGAAACCTGACTCTGAACGTTTGAGCCCATTTTTTCTTACATTTAAGTCAGAATCTTTCACAGCACTGGGACAACATGGAACATGTTTCATATTCAGGCTGTTGCATAATCTCTGTGATAAGAATCTGACCAGAGTCTTGACACAGCTGAGTTGACCAGGACGCTTCCCCACCCCAATCTTTTTGAGCTTCTCTTTTGGCTTGATTAATAATTTTTATCTTAACAAGCTCCAATGTCCAATCGTGTGCAACAAAATAGGGTTCAGGAGTTCTCAACCACAGCTCTACAGACACTCAGCCATGCAGGATCTGGGTTCTCAAGGAAGGGACATCCTTTGGGATCTCTAAATCTCAGTAGGTTATTGATCAAGCTCTTCTCATTTCTGGGTGGAAAAAGGTTTGGATTTCAGGTTATTTATCAAAATGGACTAAAAGCATGCACACCCAGGTCCCAGCTTCTCTAGGGTCCTCAGTATCCAAGTAGTAAATTGCATATTCCTTTGGAAAGACTTTTTGATGTCTGAGCCAGGACCCTTGCAGGGTACATCCACACTGCCCACAATCAGAGTTATGGTCTTACCACTTGGGTCATCTTTGAGCAGAGTTTCTTTTGTGCTGCTGTAAGCATGGCCAGGGCTCCTGCTGCTGCAACCTGAACCTTCTCATCATCCTCACCACACAGCAACACCACCAACTTCAGCCGGTCGTTGCCATCAGCCACAAACCGCTCTTGGACCTAAAAAAACCCCAGAGGTAACACAATTTAGGGACGGCTCCTCACAGGGGCAGGTGCACACAGTCAGGTTGGACATGCCCAGGGGTTACCTCCTTGTTGACCACCAAGTTGCACATGCACTCTGTGGCTGCCTGTCGAAGCTGGTCGTGGTTCTCAAACATGTAGTTTTCGATATCTGGCAGGGCCTTCTCTTTGATTATCTTCAACCTGTATCAAAGAGCAGTAAAGACTCCACATTATAGGTCAAGCAGTAACCAACTTATCAAATATTAAGTGCAGGGAAGGCCTTGAAACAAATCAGTGTCTGCAAGACTGGAGCTCATGGCGTGGTTCATTCCCTGTCTAATGTAGATGAAGGTCATGTCTTTGCTGTTTCGGGAGGAAAATGTGCCACTCTCCTTTTCCTACTTCATGAATCTTTTAGCTCTGAGACCTTTATAGTTCTGCCAAACTGGTCAGTTTGAGCTATTGACCAGTCTTCATAGTCCAACAAGTAACTCAGATTCACTCCTGGGGAAGAAGGAAGGTTAAAAAGCAGTAAAGCTCACCTAAGTTTATCACTTCTTCCTGAAAAGTTTGTGAGACCTAACAGAGCTTCATAGTTCTGGAGGCCATCTCTCTCTGTGTTCAGCAGGCTGACAAGGGGCCTCACCACCTCATACACCTGGAAGAGAAGGCCTGTATTAGCAATTTTCATTTGCTAAAGGAAGTATCAATGCTTTTATTTTTTTTTTTTTTTTTTTTTTCTTAAGCTTACCCTCTCCCCTGGGAATGCAATGTCTGGATTGGAGATAGCAGCGATTTTTGCCAGAGCATGAGAAGCCTTTATCTTGCCAACGTCTGTGCCTTCCAGAGCCAGAGGTATCAGGGCCTGGAGACATACAGGAAAAAGCATTCAGGGTTCTTGGAAGATTTACAGGATTGCCTTAACAGACTAAAACAAGTTTTTAAAAACCCACAGCCCTCTGTGATGTCTTGCTTTTGTTCTCAAATAGGCACCAGGCCAGAGCTTGTAGCTCACACAGTCACTCCAAGAACATCACTTCTTTGGAGCCTTGCAGAGATGGGACTGCAGTGTCAGTATAGCCCCGGGGGGGACAACTTGTGCTCTTCTGTCACTGTCCCTCACTGGAGACACACCCCAGGCTCCCTGCAGACATTAACAGCACATCAGGAACATAAAAGTAATCACCTTCCCACCGCCTTGAGCGACAATGGTCCCACGGTCCTTGGGGTCTTCACACAAGGCAAGAAACACCCTGCAGGGACACAGAGCACTCAGTGAAACAGCCACGCAGGACAGCAACAGCCCTCATGGAACTGAGGTTTCACTCATGGAAACCTTGTGGGCTGAGGTTTTGCAGGAGTGCCAGAGCCACCAGGTAAATTCCAGGTGCTTAACCCCGTGCACGCAGCACTCTATGAGGAAGCAACAAATGGCAGAGTAAGAAGTTTCCAGGTCTATAAAATTAACTCTATTCCAGCCAGAACCAATACAGAGAACTCAAAAATGCATTCCAGCAAGGCAGCTTGAAGGTCAGAACACAGATTTTTATGACACTGCTGAACAAAAACTCTGGTTTTAAATCTTTGCTTCACTTGCTTACCCACAGGCAGAATGCCCCACCCCAGGTGTCCATACCCATGGCACAGGGGCTCCCCAGCACTCCCAGCTCCCAGTCAAGGCACCTGGCAATGAGTTCCTTGCTCTGGTCTGTCAAAATGGCACTGTCAGCCTTCACCATGCAGGCCAAGGCAGAGACAACCCCAGCCTTCAGCAACCGCTTCACTCGCTTCACCACAAAATCCTTCTTGTCCTGAGGAGGAAACATTGGGAAAGGATTAGCCCTTAGCAGCTGCTGTTCTGCCATCCAGTCATCTAACAGCCCAGCCTGCCTGGAGAGTAAAGCAATTTCAGTCTGGAGACAGGAGACCTGGAGTTTGTGACAATGGATACACCAGAGAAAGTCTTTCTGAACAGCATCTTCAGCTGGACACAACCCACCTTTGGATGCTCCTCAGGCACATGCTGCTTGGAGAACTTTGCCAGCTGCACCAGCTCTGGGACCAGCTCCTTCGTATCATAGCTGTTGGTACAGTTCACCAGTGCAGATGCTACTGAATACAAGATGGTCTTGTCACTTGCCTGCACAGGAAAATAAAGCTTGTGTGAGGGTGAGGAGGGCACAGCAGGGAAACAGGTCCCTTTGGACTGCCATGATGGTGTTTTGCACTAGTGGAAATGTTCTTAGCTTTATCTCCAACTTTTTAGCCCATGAAACTTTTCATCAACTTGGACATCATCAAGTGCAGTCAACACCTTGGTGCCTTTGGTTTTCATGCAGCTGCTGACTGAAGGTAGGAGCAACCTCCCTCAGCCTAGGGAGAAGAGCAGGATGGCAACAGCTCTGACATGTCTCCTGAGGCACAGGCAAAACTGAAGTTCTGCTGAACCAGAGGTGAGGGGCTGGGGTCTCAGCTCCTTCTGGTTGGGGCATGGAGTAGGGCTGGAGAGCTGGGTGAACTTGATGCTGCCAAAGGAATGAGGGAACAAGGAAAGGAGATAGACCTTGGCTAAATCAAACATAGCTTTCAGAGCTGGCTCATCTTCAACGAAGTCATCTTTCACATCTGCATCGAGGGTGAGGTACGAGAGCCCTTCCACAGCCCATTTCCTGGTGCGGGCATCAATGCTGGTGTTGCACAACCACCTGGAAGAGAGAAAAACACTCACATTTCTATCTCAGGAGCCAGAACTAACTTATCTGGAAAAAGAGAGAGGCAAAACAGATATTGAGTTTGATTCAGGCCCAAATATGTTCTCAGATTCTGCTGCAGCTCCTCAGACTGGGGATTCTTCCCCTTGAGATATGACCTCCTTTCCACAGCCCAACTTGTGGGATCTAAATGCTGCAGGGAATGACAGACCAGGACAGCTACTCAGCTCTGCTTTGCCTTTTCCATCCCATGAAACATGAGATGCCTGCAGGAATGATGACCCATTCAGTCACTTCCTAACTTGATCCCACCTCCTTGGTTACCCCACCTGGCAAATTCCTCCCCTTTCAAAGGGGACTTGTGCATATTGAAGGTAAACATTAATTAGGCTGTGCCATCTGACAGAGAGAGGTCTGGTGTCTCCCATGGGCAGTGAGGGATGGAGAAGGCTCCTCTGGATATTGAGGCAGGAGGAACACATGGCTGCTTCAGGCACAGAGGAGCTTCCTGTCCCAGTGCAATGGCTCTGGGGGCACTGTCAGCTGGCAGGCAGCACAGGAAATGAAGGCAACACATGGGCAGGATCTCGTGGGAGAGGAGCATATTGTACTTTGCAGAGGTTGGAATAGGTGAAGGAAGAAGTGAAGTCACTCACTTTCGGCACTGCTTGGCTAACTTCTCAGTGGAGCCCTCAGCAAACTGCCGCAGGCCATAGTCTGTGCCTCCTGCTGAGCCCAGCTTGCAGAGACCCTGAGGAGGATAAAAAGGACATACCAGTGAGAAAGGCTCATTAATCCTCTGGTGTTGCTGCCCCAAAACAGCCTAAGCCCATCCCTCATTCCCAGAACCTCCCTCCTCTCCCAAGTCCAGGATTAAGCTGCCAAGTGGGGCAGGCAATAGAGGCAGGGCTGCATCCTTACCACCAGAGCTCGGATTTTGATCTTCTCATTCTTGGTCTTCTTGTAGATCTCCTTCAGGAGCGTCACCCCGTTGGTGATGATGAAGGTGGCTCGGCTCAGCTTGGTGGAAGCATGGATGAGGGCTTCCACAGCCACCAGCTGGTCAATCTCTCTCTCGGACCCACACAGGGCAACCATCATCTCCATCACTCCCTTCATGCCAAGCAGCTTGTTGCCCAAGTCAAAGGGCCCTTGCAGAACACCAGACACAATCTGGACAGCGTGGAGTGTCTTATCCATGTCTTGTGGGTCGATTTTGCTCCTGCATGGGATAGAGGGAGTGGGGTATAGAACAGCAGTGGGGAGGGCATGACCTCCCTCAGCTGTGCTGCTGAATCACATTGCGTACCTGGGAGTGCAAATTCCTGCAGGATCTCAAGCAAGTCATAATCTCCCACAGCCCCAGTTTTGAACACAAATGGATTTCAAATGCCTGATCTCACCCTCAAGAACCCCTGCTCCTGCCCTCTGGGGCAGCTCCCCCTGACTCACTTGATGTATTCCTCACAGATCAGACGGTAGTTGTCCCGCTCCGGGTCGCAGCGCAGGTCATCGTAGAGCTTATTTAGGAGGACAGAGGCAGTCAGCTGGGTGTTCTCTGTCAGTGGCAGGCAGTCAGGCATCTCAGGAATCTGGCCCACCACTTTCAGTATCTTTTTTAAGCCTGGAAAGGATGGAGTGATAGGGCTATCAGAGGGGAGAGGGTCTGTGCAAAACTCAACATACCGTTTGTTACTTTCTTGCTGTGGAATAGCTAGCTTGGAAGGTTTTCAATTATTTTGCAGCCTAATCATATGAGTCTTAAGCAAAAAAGACACTCAGATATTTACTGGGGAGGAGCTTCTGCTGGTGAGATTACAGGTTTGCAGCATCAGGCTTTTTTCCAGTTCTCTGAGTGAGATAAGCAGAGCTGCATTAGGCCCCTGGCTGGATCTGTCATTTTTGTCAGGAGAGATTAAACCTACTGACCTCCAAGGCTGGAGGCTCTGACTGAAGAAAACTCTGTCATTTTCAAGTGATTCTGGATGACTTAACTCTCCTTTTGCTGAATTATTATTAAATAACTTCCATCAAAATGGTAACATACACATGAATTACCATAAAAACACACAGCACACTTATTCCTCCCCCTTGTCAGTTTTAGAATTGATCAGTTTATGGGTCCACCAAGCTCAGCAGGTGCTCATCTCATCCTGTCTAAACCAGACAATTTATCTAAGCCAAATCCTCCTAACATTAGCAGATACATTGGAGAAACTAACCAGAGATATCAGGCAGTCCTTTAGAAACTCAAAAATTCTTGTTTACTCATACACAGTTGATTTTCTCTTAGCACTGTTTCCTGATAATAAGTCTAACTTTGCTCCAGGCTTGCATTCACCAAAAAAAAGGCCAGAGAGGATTTATTTTATAGGAAAGACCAGTTCTTCAGGTATTCAGGTGAGAACACACAGCTCCACATCTCCCAAATCAGAACAGCATGGTGGGCAAGGACTCACCATTGTCAATGACAAAGATGCTCCTGCTGTTGTCATGGTCTTTCAGGTCCTTCCTTGGTATGTTCTTGTTGAGGAGGTTGAGGGCTCGGTCTCGCCCTTGCCCAGACACTTTCTTACTGACCAGCATATCCAGCAAACGCATGGTGATCATCCTCAAGTCCTTCTTGGTGTCTACATAGAAGCAAAACAGTAGCAGCCAGTGACAAGAAATTACCTCTGAAAGCAGGTGAGCTCAGTCAAAACCTTTGTGTGGCTGGAAGAGAGGTATTTAAGCTATCCATGAGGATAAGAGCTGTGTGCAGGTTGTCCTCCTCTACAGCTGAAAGTTGAAGTCCCCACTTCAGCAAAGAACAAGGAATAAGGTGGAATCCCAGGAGCAGAGCCCTCCCTGCTGGGCCCACTCCTCCTGCAGGCAGAGGGAGTGAAGAGTAGGTGATGTGCTGTTACCTAGCACTAGAGCCTCCTCCTTGCCGTGGTGCTCCTCCTTCCCCTGGTCCAGCAGGCAGTCAGTGATGGTCTGCAGGAGGTTGCAGACAGCCAGGGAGATTTCTTCATTGTCCACCGACATCCACATGCAAATGCTGTCAATGCCCAGGTAATGGAGAATGGCAGTGGCCTGGCCCCAGGAGGGAGAGAGCAGGACAGTGTTAGCAAAGGCTTTTCCTCCCTGTGTCCTCTAGACTCAGCTGGGACAAAGAAACGATTTTCCTCAGTGAATCTTGAATCAGTACAAGCCAGGGTTTTAATCTTCTCCCACTGCTCACAAACAACACAAATTATTTCAATTTCCCCCTCCTCATGTGCAGAAAACCAGCAAAGGTCCAAGCACCCTGTCCTTACCCGAGCCTTGTGTCCTGTGCACATTCCTGAAAATGTCCTCACGGCTGCCAGGATCAGCTCAGGATTTTTGGTTTCTATCAGCTGCAGCAGCAAGTTGACCCCATTATTCTGGAAAATCCTCTCAGCACCTGCTTCCTCTCGCCCCAGGACTATGAGGTTGTTTGCAGCCTGGGTGAGAGGCAGAAGAACCAGGGGTCAGTAGCACAGCCCAGCCTCCAGAACATCTCCATACAGCTCTAGGAGATCCTGGTGGGAGCCATCTCCTGACAGATGCAACAGATCAGCTCAGACCCCACCAGACAGTTTAACCAGGTGTATTTAGGAATCAGCTCTGTTCTGCCCAAGAAGAGTAGGTCACTGCCTGGAGGGAACATCTGGAGGGTGGCAGAGATGGACCTGACCAGAAGTCCAGGCTGATCCCACCTTTTGTATTTTGGAAGGTTGGGCCACCTTCCCTTGGTACAGGGGTGATTTTCCCTCTCTCTGAGTGCAGTTCACCTCCCAGCTCATTCCCTCATCCTCCATCCAGGGGAGATGGGGAAGGGAACACAGTGTTCTGCTCCCTGGTGCAGCCTCTGACATCAAAGAGCCATTTTGCCAGGTCCAGGGCAGTTCTCACCTTCTCTCGCTTTTCTTTGTCGCTGTTCTCATCCAGCAGGATCTCAAACATCTTCTGCACCCTTGAGTCCGTGGAGAACTGAATGCGCAGCTGTGCCAAGAGAGACAGCACAGAGCATCAGCAGGAGAAAATTGAGGAGCAACTTTCCTTTTTCGCTTCAAGAATACTCCCTCCCCATAAACCACAGGTAATTCAAGCTGAATAACAGGAGATGTAATTTCTCAGCAATCAGCATCCATTACCCATCTCCCATTTCATGGGCACAGGCAAAGCCAGCCCCAAACCTCAATTTCTGAGACTTTACAGTATGTAGTGGTGCAAGGATTTCTTCACAGCACCCCTGTAAAGGTAACTGTAGCAATGTGGCAACTGCCAGACCCAGCCCAAACCTGGTCCAGTCCCTTGCCAAGACCTTTCCATGACACTCAGGACCAGGCCAGCCTCAGAAGGGAGCTGCCACACTTTTTAATTTAATCATTCAACCCAGTCCTCAGATTTACACATATCAAGTATGAACTTCCAATCAATGGAGCCTATTTATCCCCCTATATTGCCAGGAGTTTCCAGTATGACCAACAATCCACTGATGTAACCCAGAGCAAGGATTTCCCACCCTTGGTCTGTGAGTCCAGGACAGCTCCCCTGGCATTTACCTTCTCCTGGATGTTGGCTCCCAGTCTCCTCAGGGTCTCCTGGAAGTTTTTGTTGCGGGGTTCAAGGGTGGCACATTTCTGAGCATCTTTGAATGCTTGGTCCAACTTCCCCAGTTTTTCCAGGGCTTGACTGCGCCGGTACAAGGCTTTGATATCCGAAGCATTGATGTCAATAGCTAGGAAAGGGATCCAAAACACCAGGCATCAGAGCTTGCTGCTTGGAAAGGGCCTGTGCAAACTGTGATTTGCTTTGTTATTAGCATCAATCAGTGCCTGATTAGTACTGATTGCACTAGCACACTAAATTGAAACATCACTTGAACTTCCAGGAATTCCCTTGTGGCCTTAGCACTTGGGTGTTAGTGGACATCAAAGAATAAGGCCACAGTGTCCCAAAAGCAGGTGTGAGAGCAGGCTGAGCAGGTGTATCCATCTCTCCTCATAACCCCCCTCCTTACCTCTAGATGCATCCGAGGCAGCCTTGGCATATTCCTCCTGTTAAACCAGAAAGGAGAGATTTGTTAGCCATGGAATAGCAGGGCATGTCCCCATTGATGGTGGACATTGGGACCTCTCTGTTCCCATTTCCCAGGTGGGATATCCCACTGAAGCTCCAGCACAAGCCCATAACATTTCATTTCAGACCAGCTGGAAACACCCTATTTAGTAAGTGGACAAACCACCCAGTCCACAGCCAGTGAGTGCCCTTGGCTGCCCTCCTGCTCTTCTCCCCTTGAGCACTGCCCAGGTGAGGGGAGCTTTTCTCACCTTTTTGAGGAAACAGGCTGCTCTGTTCCTGTACAGCACCGCCTGCAGCGCCTTGTCCTTGTTGAGCTTTATGGCTTGAGTGTAGTTTTGAAGGGCTTTCTCATAGTCACTGGCTTGAAAATATTTATTGCCTTCCTCTTTCAGCTGGATGGGATCCTCCATCTGGAGAGCTTGAAGGAAAAACATCAATTTGTGTCCCATTTGCAACTGCCTGGGTCGCCTGCCTACTCCCCCCAAGCTGAGTTCCACCATGAGACTCACATATAATTAACACACATTAATGAAAACAGCTTACCAGGCTGAAGAGTTTTGAAAATGAAGACCTAAATTGCTCTTTAAGGCTGTGGCTTCTCAGAAGCTTTTCCCACCAATGTATATCCTTAGGAGACAATTTAAAAAAAAGGAAAAACAACAACAAAAAAAAGGAATTAAAGAAATCTGCCAGCACTACAGAGAGTCCGTGAAGCTCAGGAAAGAGCTCACTTCCCACTCCAAGTTTGGGCAGGACCTGGCAGCTCCTGCTGCTTGTCAGTGTCACCTGTCACCACAGCCTGTCTCCTCTCTGTCCCCTGGTGCTTTATACCCCTGGGAAGGGCTGGGAGCCAGGGCCAGCTCAGGGAGGCACCTGACTGTAAGCAGGCAGCCCCCTCTGCAGCAAGAGGGAATCCTCCCTCACCTGCCAGGGCAAATCCCAGCTCTCCTCTGCCTGCAGAGCTGCAAAGGGTGCAGGCAGCAGGAAGGGGGAGGTTCATGCCAAAAAAGCCCACGGCTGGGATGGCTGACCCCTATCACAGTGCTCAGACCCTTTTCCTTTTCTATTTAGGGAAGCATGAGACAGCTGAGCCTTGGGAACAAGTGGCCCCAGGCCAGCAGCTGCAGCAGTGCCCAGCACCTTCCAGAATTCCCTGGGATGGAAAGCTGACAACCAGCTCTGCCTCCTCCTCCTTGCCGGGCCTTTGGGAGCCCATCCCACTGGAAATCCCACCCCAGTCTGGTGCTGCCACCCGCCCTACACGTGGTCATTCAGTAACACCCTGACCTGGGCTAACACAGAGGTCTGGACTGGAACATGCTGGAAGTGCTGTGATGACTGGCCCCATTTGAGTGACACCAGCAGACAGAGCAGCACTGAGCTCCAGGAGAAGTGAGCCTTTCAACCCACTCTGTTCCCCAGCAGTCACAATCAGGAATTTGCTTTTTGATTTACCTCCCCTTAAGCACAGACCTTGCCTTCCCCAGTGTAGCTACCAGCATCCCAGCTATAAAGCACAGCAGGGAACTGGCAAGATGGGGAAATGACTGAGGAGAGCATGGGCTGACCAAGACACTGCCAGGAGCAAAAAATACCATTGTCTTTAATTGTGTGATCTGTGTTGTGGCTTTTATGCAGCAAGAATTACCACAGAACTTCCCTGTCCAGGTCTCCTGTTTTATTCACCCACCAGCAGCAGCACTGCCTGGTATCCAGGCAGGAGGCAATTCCAAATCCATTTGTAAATCTCTTCTCAGCAAATCAACACCACAGGTGCAGGCAGCTTCATCAAGAGCAGCTCCCACACCTTCACCTGTTTGGGAGTAGGTCCAAGGCACAAGGACAACAGCTGTGGAAAGTGCAAGATGCCATCCCTGCCTTGGACAGACTCAGTGCAGCAGCTTTTCCAGCATTCATTTGGATTAACACACCAGAAATTCCTTCCAGCGTGGCTTTAGGTACTGGGCGAGGCTCAGCCGGCTGAAATATCAGTACTCGTGGGATATAGCACTGCCTTTCTCCCGTCAACAAACCTTCATTGCCACAAGCGGCATCACTGCAGGTAAAGTGAGTTACAAACCCGAAGGGTGTTGGGTGCTGCTGCCCAAGGCAGAGCTGAGAGTGCAGGGCAAGTTCAGCAGCGAGTGCCGAGAGCCCTCTTCAGGCCTCGGCTGGAAAGAAAAACATAATAATAATAATAAATACCCCCAAAAATAGCTTTCCCAGGAGAAATTCAAGCCTCCGAGGCAGCCAGGGAGGGACACATGACTCGCAACACCTGCAGGGCAGCAAAGCCCTCCCAGCCCTTCGTGCACCTCCATCTCCCCCCTGGCAGCACTGGCTGGTGAACCTGGACAAACCCAGTCCGGGGAGTGTCACAGACCCCGGGACAGATGGGTGGGAAGGGAGTTTAGCGCTGTGCTGATCCCGGCGGAGGGATGGGAAGGGAAACAGAGGGGCTGGAGCCGAGCGGCGGCCCCGGCCCTTCCGCCGGTGGCAGGAAGCAGGAAGAGCACGAGGGGAGCGGGCTGGGGCTGCGGGAGCCCGGGCGGTGGGTCACCGTCCTGGGGCTCTGCTGGAACTGGCTCGGGATGGGGGATCCCGGGGAGGGAGTCCCCCCGCCCGCTGGGATGCCCCCGTGCATTCCCCTTTCTCCCTCCCCGCCCCCTTCCCCACTCCCGTGCAGGATTTTGGGCTGTTTGGCCCCAAATAAGAATTAATTACCCACCGTAACCACCCATCCCAAACACAGCTTGGGTGGCTTCTCTCCCCGGCTGCAGGGGCAGGCGCCATCCGTGTCTCAGTGTTGGACCTGGCAGTGCAGGGTTGAGGGTGGGAGTTGATGATCTTGGATGTCTTTCCCAGCCTTAATGAGTCTATGAATTCCACTCTCCCATCTCCTCCGCAGGTTTCTGCTCTTCTCCCTCCCTGCGGAGATGGTGGTCCTGCGGGCTGGGCTCTGCCCTGGTCTCACTGAAGACATGATCCAGCTGCTCAGGGCCAATGGCATCAGGACGGGTAACAGGGTGGCATTGGGGTTTTGGGTTGGGGGACATCATCCCACATCCTGGGAGGGTGGCAGTGGTGGTGGAGGAATATCCTTCTGTGTCCTCCTTTCTGGATGTTTTCTGGGTCCTCCTGGGTGGATACAGTGAGTAAGGGCTTCTCCAAAAGAAGAAGTGTAAGGACATGGTAAGAGATCTCTGCAGAGGCTCATTGAGGACCAATCCATTCTGGCTTTTTTATGGTGTTTCAGGAGGGTTGATGCAGTTTTCCCTCTGAAAAATGTCCAACTTTTTGGAATGCTGCACCCTGGGCACCTCCTGCCCTTAGAGGGGGAGGAAAAGGTGCTGGGTAGCTCTTAAACAAAACAGGGAAAAATTTTACTAGCGTCTCTCCCTGCTCTGTTTTTCAAGAGATGATTTGTTCTGTGATGAATGATGGGGCCATCTCAGAGTACAAACTCCTCCACTCACAGTATTGACAGAAGGCATGGACACTTTGCTTGTTGGGGCAGGTTTTGTCTAAGCTGGTTGTCTTCTGGTGTTTGTGGTCTGACCATGTTTGGTTTCCAACCTCTTGTCCCTCATTTTATTTGCAGTGGTGGACTTTGTGTCTTCAGACCTGGAGGATGTTGCCCAAAAGTGTTCCCTGTCTTACAAGGTAGAATGGACTACTCCTAACTCCTGGTACATTAACTGGGGAGCTCAGAGCTGTTTGGCTCATGGACAAGGATGGGCTTGTCTGGGAGGCCCTTCTGCAGCAGTTGCTGGCTGTTGATCAGTCCCATTTCCAGACATTTCTGTGCCCCCAGGCGCTGGTGGCAGTCAGACGTGTGCTCCTGGCCCAGTTCTCTGCCTTCCCTGCCAATGGAGCAGACCTCTACGAGGAGCTCAAGAGCTCCACTGCCATCCTGCCCACTGGCAGCCCAAGGTGGGTACCTCACCCATCCACCCCCCAGCTCTGCCTGGGGCTGGGTTTGCTGCACAAGGCACAAGCTTTGAATTTCACTCTCTGAACCATTCCCATGCACTTGTGTGCATTTGGGAAGGGGACTTTAAGCGCAAATATCTGTGGACTGGTGCCTCCCGGTGCCTCTGCCATTCTGGCTGCAGGGGTGTTGATAATAATCCCACCTTGTGTCCATCCCATAGCCTGGACCAGCTGCTGGACTCGGGGCTGTATACGGGGGAGGTGACAGAGCTCATGGGAGCACCGGGCAGTGGGAAGACACAGGTGAGTGGGGTGGAGGACGGGGGACAGGACAGGTAGGGTGAAGATAGTGCCATCAGGCACGAGGGACATGTGAGGGCTGGCTGACCCCCTGTTCCCCCAGGTGTGCCTGGGCATTGCAGCCAGTGTTTCCCTGGGCCTCAAGCAGCACGTCCTGTTCCTTGACTCCACGGGGGGTTTCACTGCCTCCCGTCTCTACCAGATGCTCCAAGCCCAGACAGAGGATGAGGAAGAGCAGGCAAGTTCCCCTGAAGCTGGTCCCTCTGCTTTCTCTAAAACTCACTGTGCTCTTGCCTGCAAGAAACTCCAGAGATGGTTTGTCTTTCCAGCTCTGCCTTTGTCCTCATGGGTTGTTTTGAGTCCAAACCCTTCCTTCCATGGGCTGGTGGGTGCCATGCTCAAAACAGACACTGCTCTTTGTTGTTTTCCTTGGGAGAAGAGAAGGAGTTACTGAACTTGCAGGACTTTGCTCCCTGAGGTCAATCCATGTTGCTTTTCCCATCAGTGCAATAGGGGCGATGGTGCTAATGGGGTGGAGGCAAATGTGGAAGAAAAAGGGTCCCTGTGATGCCTTGGGAAGGCTGAGCTGGAACAGAGACTGGACAGAGCTAGAGAATAAAGTAGAGATTTATTGAAAGCCCTTTGGGGTACACCTTGGGCAAGACGAGAGCCTGGCCAGGGTTATACCCAAGGTGGACTTGGAATGGTCACAAAATGGTTGGTCACGAGGTCTCACACTTTTATAAATTTTGGTCCATTTGCATATTGGGTTTAATTGTCCAATAACAGCTTCAGGTTGTGAGGTTTCATCCTTCTTGTTCCTCTCTTCACCCCAGCCTTGTTTATCCTTTTGGGCCTGAAAGTTGTCCTTGGTCTTCAGCAGGGAAAGGATTTGTTTTGTCTACTTACACTGTGAAGAGAGCTTACTAGCACTTAATATGAGGCTCAGAACTGCACCCCTGGGCAGCACAGAATCTGGAATACATGAAAGATAAAATTTAAGGCATCACCTGTTTCTGTGGCATGGTGTGAGTGCAGAGAGCTGGTGGCAGTTGGGGCAGGAGGAGTAGGACAAGTTCTGGGGAGACTGAGGCTATGTTTTCTGCTGCAGCTGGAGGCCCTGCAGCGGATCCAGGTGGTCCGTGTGTTCAACATCTATGAGGTACTGAGAGCCCTGCAGGAGCTGCGGGATCGCCTCTCCCAGCAGGTAGGAGTGAGCCTCTGGGCCCCTCTCCCTTCCCCAGAGCTGCAGAGAGGGCAGCTGGGCTTGTGTGCCTGAGCAGTGACTCCAGATTGCCTCATCCTGGGGACACGGGAGCCTCTGTGCAGCTCACAGCCTCCAAAACTGCTGCATTTGTTACCCCACCTTGCACGTGGTGCCTCCTTGCAGGTGGTGAGCTCCATGGGACCTCTGAAGATGGTGCTGCTGGACTCGGTGTCAGCTGTGATTTACCCTCTGCTGGGTGGCAGGCAGTCAGAGGGTGAGCTGGGTCACTGCCTGTGCCAGGAGGCTGCAGAGCTCTCTGCTCATCAGGAAGAGCCTCTTCCACCCGTGTGTGTTGTGCTTGGAATGGGGGCTGGAGCAGGATTGATGTGGATGTGACTGCTGCCAGCTTTTCCTTTGGGATTGGGTAAAAGGAGAGTCTTTGCAGGGTTAGAAGCAAACACTCCAGCTGACTGTGACTCTGTATGCTCATGGCAGTGGTCTGAAACCCATCCAGGGGTTTTTGGATTCTTTGTCCATAAATTAAAACATCTCTTACAGTGTCAGAAATACACCATAGTTGCTGGCACAGTTTGCGGAGCTTTTTCTGCCAGAAAGGACCATAAATCAGAAGTGAGGATACCAAGGAGGCCTCTCAAACATCTCCCAGAGGGTCTTGTACAGCTGGGGGGGCAGCCAGTGCTATCACAGGAGGTCCCCTGACAGCTGTGGGCTGTAGGAAGCGAAGCTGTTAGCTGGAGAGATGGGTCCTGTGCCTGCTAAATCAACCTGCCCAGCTTTGTGTGGAGCTCCTGGTGCTTTTGTAGGGTTTTTTGACCTTGGGCCTTCTAAGATGGGAAAGGATGGGGAATGGTCCAGTGAAGGTGTCTGTGAACACGAGTGCTGGCACTGAATCCAGTGCTCATGCAAATCCAGATGTCAGCTGCTTCCAGGATGCACTTTGGGGGTTGATCCCCGGACAGCCAAATGCTTTGTCCTGCTCCAGGTCTGGCCCTCATGATGCAGCTCTCCAGGGAGCTGAAGACCCTGGCCAGGGAGTTCAGCCTTGCTGTTGTGGTGAGTGTTGCTTTGCTTTATCCTCTGTGTGCTGGTGTGTGGTGAGGAGCCGTGGGGAGGCTCTAGAGCCTGTGGGAGAGGGGACTCCACTCTCAGCTAACAGGAGCCAGAGGCCTGAACTCCCCAGTGCCCTGCTCCCTGACATCTCTGCAGCCTGCAGATGTCTTGTTCCAAGCATGGGGCAAGACCTGATGTGCTGCCTCCTGCTCTTGCTGTCCTCAGCCACTCACTGGATTGAGCAAGGCAGAGTTAAGTACAGGCAGATTGAAAGGCTGGTTGTGTTTATTTTTGATATGACACCATTCATTTAAGGGGCTGGCCAGCTCCCTGGGTAGCCTCTTGGTCACCTTGCAGGAACTGCAGGGCATTGCATCATCTCACATACCCTGCTCTAGCCTTCCCCAGCTCCTGGCCAAGCAATTGCATTTGCCAAAGCACCAGACAGGTGGGTGGGACCACAATTAATGTGTCTGAACAGGGAAGGCCACACCAGAAGATGGTGGTCTGAGCCTGGCACTGGAAGGTGTCGAGACAGTGTTGCCCTTCATTCTGATAAAGTGACAAGGACAGCATGTCTGGAAGGACACCTGGAGGCCCCAAGTTAAACTTTGTGGTCACTTTATCACCAAATGATGCAGCTTGCAGATGCCAGTGAACTCCCTGAGTACTGCTCTGGGGCAATTGCCTGGGCTGTGTTCAGAGGGGATGGCAGAGGAACTGCAGGAGGCCTCAGAATGGAGAAGGAAAAACCTCCCTAGATGTAGCAGCCTGGCCAGGGTTTCCTGGTGACCTCTAGTGTTTCACTGGCACTACTTTTCCCAGGCATTGATGAGTCTGTCTGTGCTGCAGGTGACCAACCAGGTGACGAGGGACAGCAGCAGTGGCCCACTGAAGCCAGCCCTGGGCCGCTCCTGGAGTTTTGTGCCCAGCACTCGGGTGCTGCTGGAGAGCAAAGAAGCCACCTGGGACAAAGCCACCACACAACGTGCTGCCACCCTGGCAAAGTCACCACGGCAGGTGAGGCTCCCTGGAGCCATCCCTTGGGAATGCAGGAGCAGCTGTAGGACATGCTCCTGGGGGAATGAGGTAGGACCCAGCCTTGCTGGGTGAGTGGGAGAGGAGCTTGTGCAGCTTGGCTGGATGCTGCAGAAGAGAAGAGCAGAGCATGTGTTACCAACAGCCTGGGCTGGTATTTATAGGCAGGATAAATGAGTGGCACCACTTCCCATCCAGGTCACTGTGTTCTTGGTGTTGGTCTCACTCTCCTGATGGTGTGTGGGCAATGAGGGTCCTGTGGAAGTGGCTCTGACACCTTCAAAGGTGACTCCAGCTTGAGGCCTGCCTGTGTACAGGCAGCACTGCCTGAGCCTCTTGGCTCTGAGCCTGCTCTGCTGCTTGATCCAAACAAATTTGGGTATGGTGGTGTGCTAGGCAGAGAAATGCATCCTGGATGTGCTAAATAATGGTGTGTCTGGGGATGTCTCAGAGCAAGATGTTCTCTCTTTGCTAAATTGCATTGTCTATTTGTATCTCTGCATTCAGCAGACCCAGTTAAAACAGGGGCCCCAGCAGAAGGAAATCCTCAGGGGGATTTTTGGCTCTGAGACAGGAGACAGAGTGATGTAGAGTCCAACAGTGTGAGGATAAGCTTTGCTCTGCTCCTCCTTGCAGCCAACAGGGATCCAGGTGGAGCTGGACATTGGAAATGGTGATGTGTTGGAACCCAGCCTGGTGACACCCACACAGGGACTCTGATGGGATGGAAAAGCAAATGTCACAAGGTCCAAGACAGCTGCACAAAAGCAGGCAAGCACTGGAGGTTTTACAAACTGACTGAGAGTCCTGCAAACCTGGGAAGGACCAACACGAAAAATCTCTTGTTCTTCTGCCTCATGGAAAAACTGAATATGGGGTTCCTTGGAGACCTGTGTGCCCAGCAGATGCTGCCTGCATTATCTGGGCTGTGAGAGCAGCAGGACTGCCAGCTCCTGCCCTCTGCTGCAGGTTTGTCTTCACTCCCCAGAGCCAGCCCTGTCCTCAGGTGGTGTTTGGGATCAGCTTTGTGCCCTGTCCTTGCACAACCCCACAACTCCCCGTGCTGGTTTTGTTCCCCCTGTGACTCCCTGTCCCCTGGGGTTCTGATCATCCTCGGGCTCACAGTGGGCTTGGTTCAGAAATAAAAGGAAAAAAAGCTGTTGCACGTTGCTGTGGTTGTTGAGAGCTGGAATTCAATTAATGATAGCTGCTCTGAACTTAATTAAAATGTTGAGCAGGGCTGGGGTGGGACAGGCTGCTGATGAGCAGGGACATAATGAGATGCTTGATCTTCCCTTCTCCCCAGAGTAACACCAGGCCCTGTGGGGACCTGCTGGTGTTTTTGGGGCACAGCTGGACTGTGTAGAGGCTTGCTGATAAATGATGGAGGCTCTGATCTGGATCAGCTGAGGCAGATGGGTTCTGGCTGGCACCAGCTGGCCCTGTTTGATGCTCAAGGACCTATTCAATTGCATGTGGTGATGTTTAAAATAATCTTCCCGTGCTCCAGTGCTTTCTAGCTGCTCTTGCCTGCTCTTGGCAACCTCCTGAGGAGAGCGGAGGCTCAGATGTGGAGTTTCCTCTTGATCCCAGATGTCTCAGATATCCTCAGTTTAAGAGACCTCCTTAGCAGGTGAGCTGAGCCATGGCCTGCACTTCAAGGTATCTGATGGAGAATTTGGGAGCTGGGGCTAATTAGGGCATGGTCATTAAACTAATAACAGAGCAGCACAGCTCTGGAGCCCTCTAAGGCTGTGCTTGACGCATTAAATACATAATTTTTACTGAAAACTTTTAAAAGTTGTGTATTTATTTGTACTTCTGTGCTCTCCAAGCTCAGGAGGCGAAGTTTGGCTTCAGGGATTGCAGCCGTGTTGGTTGAGGTGAGGAGGAAGAAGATGGTTTTTGTGTCTGCTGGAGGCCTGTGCTGATGTGGCTGGAACTTACAAGCAGGAATTTACCTTATTAGCTAATTTCTTGTTAGTTAATTCCTTGCTATCTCCACTCTTGGAGCTGTGGATAAAGTGGTGGTACACACACATTTCAATTTCTAATTTATCTCTTTGCCTGAGGTTCTCTAAGGGAAGCAAAGCTCTTGTGGGGGAGTGTGGAGCAGAGAAGAGCCAAATAGAAACCTCTGGGGTTATATTTGAACCAAGAGAGCTTTCCAGATGGTTCCTTTCCATAACCAGCAGAATGAGAATAGGAACAACATGTTTTGAACCCTTGTTAGAGTCAGCATGAGACCAACCATGTGTGCATCTTCCTTGTGATCCCTGAGAAATGACAGAAGGAATTCCACCCTTGCTCTCAGTCAGCAGAGAATCACAGGGTGGTGACTCTACAGGGACAGTGCCAGTCTGTCAGGAAAGGTGATGGTGTGAAATCTGGGCTTTTTCAAAGCTTCCCATCCCAGCTTTCATTGGCATAATCGTGACCGAGGGGGCGGGATTTTCTCTCCTTGGCATTCAGCTAATTGCAGCTGTGGGAGTTTTTTCCCTTTTGGGAAACATCTGGGAAGGGTGGTGTGTGGTTTGGGACCTGGCTGGGTTTTGTGTGGCACCTCTTCTGCTCCCAGGTGTGCTTCAAGGTCACGGGGTGTCCTGAATTTCTGGCTGTGTTGCTGCAGGGAAGCTGTCACTGTATGGGTCCTGGCTATTGCACAGTGTGGGGACAGCCAGAGCGTTCAGGTCATGGTAATCTCTTACCTTATCTGGAAAAACTTGACTTCCTACTCAAGCTCATTTGCCCTAAATTTGCATAATAAAATCAGGCTTAAAGGAGTTTCTGACCTAAATATGCTCATTCAGCCTTTCCACTCCATGCTCAGGCAGGCACTCCTGCAGCTCTGTAATGCAGAGCTTGGGTTGTCCTTTTTCCCTGCCTCTTTCCCATGCCCAAAACAGCTGGAAAACCACTGGAAAGTCTTGGAGCAGGGCAGTAAGTCCCATCCCAGGGCAGGCAGGCCACCTCCCACTCCAAGCAGCAGGGATGGTTTTTGGCACTAAGGGCTTTTTTGCCCTTGATCCTTATAAAATACACGTGTAAATGTGTGTTTACACACATTGTGTGCATCCGTGTGTGTGTGTGTATAGGAATGTACGTCCGTGTCTCTGTCCACCTGGCTGTGTGTCTGTCTGTATCTCAGGATGAGAGGACAGGAGTCTCAGGCTGTGTTAGGGGTAGTTCAGGTTGGACATTAGGAGGAAGAAAGGGCGATTAAACATTGGAATGGGCTGCCCAGGGCGGTGGTGGAGTCACCATCCAGGGGGTGTTCAAGGAAAGACTGGGTGCAGCACTCAGTGCTCCGGTCTGGTCGATGAGATCTTTTCCATCCCGGCTGATTCTGTGATGTCTCGGTGTGTGCTCACTTCCCGTACGCACCCAAGGGATCCCCCGGCACCTGGGGAACCCCGCCATGTCCCCGTTTCCTCCCACCTGCCCGGGGCGGGCCTCGAACCCGCGGACCTTGGAGCCACCACGGGCAGCGCTGCCCCCCCGGCCCGCTTGGGGGCGCCGCGGAGTCCTCCTGTCCGCCAGGGGGCGGTGCCGCCCCGCCCGGCGCCCCTGGGGCCGCTCCGGCCGCCGGGTCCCCGCGGGCAGTTGCCATAGCGCCGCTGCCGCCGAGTGCCGGCACCGGGACGGGTCCGCCCGCTCCAGGCCTCGCCGCCACCGGGGACGCAGCTCCTCAGGGGGGAAGGTGAGGCGGTTGAGGCGCTGCTGGCGTCGGGGGGCTGCCAGGTGTGAGGGGTGTGTGTGGGGCTGTGAGGCCTCGCGGGGGCTGTGAGGGTTTGGGGGGTGTTTGTGTGTGTGAGGCTCCGGGGAGGCTGACGGGGTTTCGGGGGGTGGAGCACGGAGGGGAGCTGGCAGGGCTGGGGAGTGTGGAGCAATGGGGTATAGAGGGAGCTGGCAGGTTTGAAGTGAATGAGGCTTTAGGGTGAGTGTTTGAGGCTTTTGGAGAAGCTGCCAGGGTTTGGGGCAGTGGGGGCTGCCAGGGTAGAGATGGGGTGGGAGGGGGCAGGTTAATATGGGGTCCATGAGGCTGTAGAGTTGTCACTGAGGGTTGTCCAGGGGCTGTGGGGTGACGAAATGGCTCTAGATTGGAGTGTTGGCAAGTGTAGGGGGACAGAGGGCAGGAAGGGCTGCCGGGATTTGA
Source organism: Zosterops lateralis (assembly GCF_965231275.1). NCBI lineage: Eukaryota > Metazoa > Chordata > Aves > Passeriformes > Zosteropidae > Zosterops > Zosterops lateralis. The sequence continues at coordinate 6,078,793 of NC_139779.1, read as the reverse complement.
GGGGCACAGGGCAGGGGGAATGGGGCTGCTGGGGTTGGCACAGGTGCAGCACCTGGGTTTCATTTTGGGGATATTTGGGGTCAAGGGGCTCCCTCACAGCGTTTCCCTCATGAAGGGGGAGTGGGATTCTGGTGCAGCCTCTTTTTTCGTGTTTAAAAGTGGTGATGAGCAACTCTTCCCCTCTCTGAGTTCTGCTCCCAAAGGACCTCTGGGGTTCAGTAGGTTATTCTGCTCAAATTGATATGAGAGCTGAGGAATTCTGGATAAGCACCAGCCTTACTTAGAGCTCTCTGCTTAAATTATTGCCTCTTTGCATTTGAGCATGTCCAAAGTGTAATTTGGTGTTAAGGACCCAAATTATTTCCTTCTCTGCTCCACACTGCAGAGTGAAAGCTGAGCAAGTCCTACTTTCGTTGCAGAAAGCAAAAGTTGTTCAGAAAATAAAAGTCCTCTAGTGTCCTTTGGAGCATTGTGTTCCTGTAAGCAGGTCAAGGTGTTTCCTGTGAGGAAAGTATTGACTCATCCTCTGGTTTCTTAGCAGTATTTTGGTGTCTGCAGGTTAATAAATGTCAGCTCTGCAGTGAGAACAGGGCCCTGTGAGTCTCCTCAGGTTAAAAGGCTGAGGATGGGAAGGCTCAGTGTTTGACCCTGTGATAAAGAACCAGTTGCACTCCAGAAAAAACAAAACAAAACAAAAAACAAAACAAAACAAAAAAAACACCCCAAAAAACCACAAAAACACCAAAAAAACTTCAAAACTTCAGGTGATTTCCAACACTGCAAGGACAGCTGGGTGTGCTCAGTCAAGTGTGGCATTAAAGGCAGATAGGAAGGGTTTAATTTTACACTGCTTGGATTGAGCTGTGCTCAGGGTAATGTTTAATTGGCTGGGACAGAAGGGGTTTATTTGTGTGCTTCATTTGAGCTCACTTCCTCCTCTCTGACACACGCTGTGTCTCCAGTGGGGAGTGCAGGGTGTAACTTCACATGTTGTTTTGGGACAACTGCTCCACAGCAGTGCAGGCACCTGTGGCAGGTTTCTGTTCTTTCTAACCTCAGTGTGGAGCTGGTGAAAGACTTAGTGAAGAACAAGAAGCTTTTTTAGCTCTCCATATCACTAGGATGGGAGATAATGGGTGCATTTTAAGTTGGTATTTTATTGTGTTTATGCTGTAGCGGGTTGTATTTTGACACTTTTTGAAGCTCAGATTTTAAAGTAGGTGATCATTAAGGCATACACATGATTGCATAAACCAAAAGAGTTTTAATCCTTTGTTTTCCTACTGTTACCTCCTTTTTCCAGAGCTGAGCAGTGGAGCAGGAAGCTCTGACAAGCTTTAAATGTTTCTTACAAATCCCAGATCCTTGAGTTTACCTGCCTCCATCCATCAAAGACTCAATCTCAACACCTTTGTGCCCACAGTGCTGGGGAGGGGGATCTTGTAGCCCTCCTCAGTAATCACAATTGTTTTTGGTGGCACAGTTGGGTCTAATGAACCAAAACAATCACCTTTGGCTGCCGTGTTTGCCATTGGGGGCTGGGAATCCTGGAGCAGAGTTCCCCAGCTGCAGCACTCTGGGACTGCACATCCACTCAGCTGTAGCAACTCCACTTTTAATTAAAGGCTGATCGCCTCCACAGTGGTTCTCATGGGTTAATGCTTAATTGCTCAGGTTTTTGCTGAGTTGGAATAGTTTTGAAGTCATCACGTAAGTATTGTGTTTAATTGTAGGGTAGAAAAAGCAGCGTGGCTTTCAGTGAGGCTCAGGCTTTCTCATTGTCAGGTACCGTGTGATTTGGCTCCTAAAATGAGAGCTGAATGCACTGCTCTGCACTGAGGGTACAAAGGAATCCTTATATATGAGTTTTTGGGAGGTCAGTGGTCACTAGTTGAGTTTATGATTGAAATCTGTGTTCTTCACATCTTCAGATTTTTGTTGTTGACTTCAGTGTGGGTTTGTGTTGTTTTGTTTGTTTGTTCAGTGGTGTCATTTTCACTTCTTGTGCAACTTTGCACCAGGGTTTGTTGTTAATAACAACTGAGATTGTAAACTCTTCAATTAGGCTGGAGCATGAGCTGAGCTGAGCTGCCAGTGCTGTTATTAAACCTGGAGCTTGGACTTTGAACCAGTTTTTGCCTGGAGGGGTGGAAGCAGATTTCCAGGCTCTGCTCTGTGTGCCTGCCTCTCCTGGGCAGTGGAGCTGGGCAGGCTGTGTCTGAGCCAGCACTGCAGTTTGTGTCCTCAGGTCTGCCTGGGAAAATGCTCTCCTCACTTCGGGTGTGTTGGTTTCACTGTAGGAAAAATACTGTTTAATTAGGGTTAGGCCATTTTCCTGTTCCTTCCAGTGGGTTTTCATAGGGTGTGGAATCACAGAGTGGATTGGGTTGGAAGGACCTTAAAGATCACCTAATTAAAGATCCTCTGGCTCCATCTCATCTCTAAACCTTCTGACCAGTCCTGATCTGAGGATTAGAAATCAAAATACATTGAACCAAGTTCTTGTGCTTAAAGAAACACTCTGTGATCAGCAGGATAATGAGAGGTTCAGAAAGGTGTGTGCATGTGGCCCTATTTTGGACACAGCTGTGTGTGACCTGCTGCTGAGCAGGGAGAGAGGACCTCTGGGTACCTGGGAGTTAAGAGAAATTGGTTCTTTTCTCTAGTCCCAGCTCTGACTATGGACATAACCCAGCTTTACCTGGGTCTTGCTGGCAGTCTGGATATGGAGTCTGTTTTGAGCTCTGGGACAGTGCAGCCAGAGCCCTGCTGGGGTCTCTGATGCTGCTGTTCACTGCCTGTGCCTTGTGCTCTGCACTTCCATGTATTTACCTGGTGCAAATATTCCCCCAGACCTCCCCTGATTATAAAACTCCAGCCTGGCTCCTGCTCCCCAGAATAATTCCAGTCATTATCCCTGACAGTCCCTCTCTGTGGTTACCCCCCAAGCCTGTTCTCCTCCCCTTCCCAGGGACTGTCCCTACAAAAGCCAGGGACTGGGAGTGTGAATTTCCCTGGCACTCAGGGAGCAGGGAATGCTTTGCAGGGATGAGTAAGTGGAATCTCTGTTTCACAGGTGGGGACAGTCCCGTCACTGCTGGGCTGATGTCAGGACCAGGACTCACCTGCATGCAAAGGTTTCCAACCCCCTGCTGGTAGGTGCCTCTAAAGTTGATTATTTAGTCTTCAAACAACATTGCAAGGTTGAAAAATTACCCTCTTCTTTAAGAAACCAAGAGTATGATGTCAGATCAAGAGTTCAGATTTTGTATTAGGTTTTTCCTTCTTTCTCAGCTCAGATGGCTTATTCTAACCTCTGAAAGGCCTTTTTGGCTTGTTAAATTTATGCTCCCATAAGGGACTTTAGAAAGAATTGTTGTTCTGAGATGCTGTTAATTCTTCTCAGTGTCTGTAAAATCTGCAACTTCTTCACATTAATTGCTCTTGAGGTTTTCAGTTTATTCAAAAATATTAATCAGGCTTCTTTCTCTAATGCCCTCTGGCTCCTCTGCCAAATCGTCTTGGAATAAGAATTTCCACATTTTATTTTGGTGGAGACTAAAATATTCATTAAACACCAGCTTTTTTTTTAATGCTGCCACCTTTTTATTTATATTCAGAAGGTTATGGGATGTGCTTATAAGAATATACTTAAGGAGCATATGCTTTGAATCTTTTAGTTTAGGCTGATGTTAAGTGAGATTTGAAACTCATTAAATATAATTTAAATTTAAAATACTCTCTTTTGGGAGTAGCTTGTTGCGTGGTAACCTCTGCTGCATGAAGGATGAATCCTGTGGACATTATATATTCTATATATACACATGGATGATTTCAAATTGCAGTGTCACTGAAGCCACACCACTCTTGAGCTGTTACTGCTCTGGCTTTTCCCCAAATGAGTGAGGAGCTGCATCCCAACAGAATTCTAGACTGAAACTGGTGTGATGCTCCTTTTTGTTGATGTGGAAATATCTTGCTCAGAGCAGAGTTTCTGCTGGCACCAGGGGATGGCTGCCAGGTGTCCTTCACCCAGAAACTCCTTGCTGGCGTCACTCACACAAGCAATTCCTGTGTTTGAGGTCATCCTCCACGAGCTTGCATCATGCATTGATAACTTTGCTTCCATGGAAGTGTTGGTGCTTCCCAGGACTTTGCCTGGGCCACGAGGAGTTGGAAAACTGCCCAGCAGTGCTGTCCCTGGGCTTGGAGGGTGATAAGCAGCAGCTTCATGCTCTGCTGTTGGCTTGGTGTTAAGATAATCATGGCCAGGCTGGGAACACAACTGGTGCTGCAGCTCTGAGGCAGTGAGCAATTCCTTCTCTGTGGGATTGCCTTTGAATTTTTTTTATTTGTGTCTTAAAAATGAGCTTTTATCCATCTGCTGGAATAGATTTCTTTACAGACACTTGAATTTGATAATTTAAGGACAAACAGCCCTCTGGGTTCCTGAACGGTTTTTAAATGGCAAATTAATGGTTAAAAGAAGGGAAATCTCTGTTTAGATTAACAAAATAACTTTTTTTCCTTGCTGAATCCATGAACCTCTTCCTATATACATGCCCAGCAGTCTGGGCCAGCAGCAGAGACGGATAGAATGCCGAGCTTGATAGATTGTTGGAGCTGGTTTTTGGTAGTTAAACAATAATGGAGCTGTTGTGTGCTTGCAGGGAAACACTGAGCTCTGTGTGCAGACTTCAGCCTGGAGAAAGTTCCAATTGTTCCAGAGAAGGGCGAGTTCTAAAATGCAGCTTCTGTGGCTGGTGGCACAGCTGGCCAGATCCCTGCCTGTCCTGAGGCCCTTGCACAAGCATTGCAGGAGAGTTTGGAAACAGTTTATTTTTCAGATTCCAAGTAAAGTGTAGATTTCCAAGTCCCCTTTGACTGTATAATCCAAAAGAGTAGAAATGGAAGCTGGTTTTTATGTAGGGGCTGTTTCATGCTCTTGGAGCTCAGGGCCCAGGCTCCTGCCAGTCAGACAGAGGCTGATATTGCATAATCCATGCCTTATGTCTGTCAGATGGAAAGGCTGATCAGTTGTTGCAGGGGATCATGGAGTTCCTTGTCAGCTCAGTCAGACCTCGTCTGTCACTGTGCATCTTCTTGTGCAGAGGGATCTGGGCTAGGAAGAGCAAGATTTTGTCTCTCATGCAAAAGAGAAACAAGAGCTGAAGCACAAATTTAATAAAATGAAGCCCAAATCATCAGCCTCCTTTTTGGCAAAACACTTCTTTCTATTCCTGCTGTTATTTATTACTGTTGCTTTATTGCTGTTATTTGTTACTTGCTCCCCTGACCCAAATACAAATCACAGACAGATTTTTGCAATGGAAATACCTAAGTCAGGAATGTCATTGGGAGTGAAGGAATTCCTGGAAAGAATTGAAATACATTGTTCAGCTCACTTTTGGGCTTCAGGAATGACTTGGAATGCCTACAAGGTGTGCAGGGAGAGTGCAGCTGGAATTCTAAACCCCTGTAAATGACTGCTTGTGTATGGCAAAATAACACACTTAGGAACAAAGCACTTGTGGCATTTCCTTTTATCTGCCTTCAGAGGCACCTTAAATCAGCAAATAACCTTATCTGATCACCCTGATACCATCTCTGAACTCTGCCATGGGTGAAAACCCATTTCAAGGTTTAAACTGTGTGTTTTGGAGAGAACACACAACACATTTAATGCAGTTTTACCATTTTGGTCGCTCAGAACCCTCTAACATTGCATGATTTCAGTTTGCTCAGCTCTTGCTGCGGTAAAGGCCGTTTATATCAGGTTTTCAAACAATGTGTTCAACTGCATATAATGAAGCCTTTTCATCCAACAGAATGTAGGCCAGAGCCCAGCCTGGGTCGTGAAAGGCTTTACTTTGTCTGAGGGAAGTAAGATGATCGTTTTTGGAATGAGGCCTGTCTCCCTCAGTGCTGCTCTGCCCAAAGCCAAACTCACTTGGTAAGGCATTGTTCTGGAGGCCTGAGCTTGCTTTTTTACTTCTGGATGTGGCTCTAAATAACATGAGCTAAAGCTTTCATTGCTCTGGCAGGAATAAGAGATGCAGGCTTGACGTTAAATCTAATACATGGTGGTATTTCCTAAAAATTTCCCTAATGAAAGAAAATGTGAATAAAAGGGTATAAGCTGTTACTGTCCACTGTATGCTTGATTGATCAACCTTAATCCTCGATCATGGACTAAACAGTCTGAATGTATTGACCAAACCTTCTAAACTTCTAAGGAGAAGGGTTTCTTTACAACATGTACAAAAGATTTGAAATCTAAAATCCTTGATGTTTTCCTAGCCAGCAGTTTGACAGCATGCTGCCTCCTTCACACCTTAAGTCCCAAGGCTGTTTGTCTTTTTTGTTTTGTAGTGTTTTGGTTTTTTTAAAAGACCACATTTGTCAGTAACACTTTTATTTTTAAGTTGAAATGCCCCTTTAAGTAAAAACAAGCTTCTTGAGCAATATTTAATTCTGCACGTTGACCATAATTTTCCTTGTGAACTGGGAAAGAGTTCAAACAAACCAAAAAAAAGCCACAAAAAAATGAACAGGACTTGCATTGTCTTTTGCACTTGCGTCAAACATGAATTTGGCCTCAAAATCATCTTGTTTTGTCCTGTTTATATTACGTGTTGTAAAATTGTTAGGATGCTCTGCAGAATTGCAAGGAGGCATTTCTTCCCTTAAGTGCCTCACTTCTATGAGCTCTGCAGTTTTCTGCAAGCATTTAATTCCATTATGAATACAGTACTGCTTTAAAGAAATGAAATATTGATTCCATTCCCTGATGGGGCATTATCTGTATTTTGCTTATGGAAAATTCAAGCACAGAGAACTGAAGTGGCCCAGACTCAAAGAGTTGGAAACTGAACCTAAAAATCCTCACCCTGAACTTTCCCACATTATTTATCCCATTACTAATCTGAAAATAATTACCCAATGATACATTTTGAAATTTGGATTTTATTATTTTTTTAAAAATAGGAATATCTGGTATCTGATTTATTTGTGTAATCAAAACTAGGTCAGTTTCAGCTGAACTATTGAACTGGGAAAAGTAGAGTTCAAAAGAGAAGAAAGGTCATGCTGATGTTATCAGGTCAGTGGTGGAAAAGATTGTGTCATAGGGAGCTTCTTACTGGCAGCAGTCCTGTCTGGCTGTGCTGAAATGCCAGATAAGTTATTTGTTTGGGATCTGAGGACAGAAGTGAAGATGTTTTGAGGTTTTATTTAAAAAATAAGTATTCTTTGTTATTAGAGAGCTGTGTGAAAGTACAAGACAGCTTAGTATGTTCCCAAACTCCATGATAGTTGGTCTGGTTTTATTCTTTGTGCCCTCACACCAAGATTTAGTCTAATATGAAAACCTTGCCTGTCATTTTACAAAGCAAAAAAACCCCAGAATGGAAAGAAATGCTCCTGCCAGTTACAGAGAAGCAAAACGAAAATGTAACTGTGTACTGCAAAGGCTGAGGAAAAAAAACCCAACTGAAGGTGAACCAAAATGGAGCAGATTTATTGGTTTCTAAACACCAGTGATTTCTGGAGCACTGACTCATGATGTCTGAATGTCTGGGCTTGCCAGAAGCCTGCACTGAAATGTGACCCTGCTGGCTTGGGCCATATATGGGAAATTTCCCCTCTGTGACAAAGGTGGAGAATGCAGAAGATGCAGGTCCCTGGCTGAAGCTTTCCTTACCCCCTGTCCTCTCAGCCTTCTGTAAAAATCCATTTTCTGGGTTGGATCCCACTGGGATTCCACGTTCAGCACTTTCTGTTTGATCCCATGGATTTAGGTGAGCTCTGCCATCAAAGGATGCCCCTCCTGCCTCTATTGGTGCTGCACACAGGTGATTAGAAGGCTTGACAAAGAAATGTTCTGCCATAACTGATGTGTAGAGATGTGGCAGTAAAGGAGAATTACCTTTTTTTGGATCGTGGCTTTAATTCCCAGAGACAAATGTTTACTTGAATGGTTTGTGAGCCCCTGTGTGGGCTCTTGCAGAATCTCCTCAGGATGTGCCCCCTTAACTCAGCAACCAAAACCCCAGGACCAAATGGCTGTTGGGTTTGTTCATGTTTCTGTTTGAATAAAGCCTGGATTTCAGGCTGCTTTGTTTTGCATTTCTCAGTCCTTAATGTTCTGAAGAAATTGAGGCTGGAGAGAGAGAGAGAGAGGCACAGCAGTTGAACAAGGATGGAAGGAACCCATGTAGAGTCTTCCAGCCCTAGAAATAAACACTTCAGATGGTTGGAAATGGACTTTTCCACAACATCTGTCCCATGAATGCTGCAGAGAGTTCATGCTCGTCCTGCTGGCACAAACTGGGTACTAAGGCTTGAACTTTCCCTCAGTTTTCAAGCTCTTCTCCAGGGCTGCAATTTCAAATGCTTCCGTGCTAAAGGGAGATTGGCACAAGAATAATATTTATGGAAATGCTTTAAGAGTATAACTTCAAAGTCCCTCTCAAAGTTCCACCTGTATTAACTTCCTTCAGATGGGAGTGGGGTATTTCCCCCTGTCTACAGATAAGGTGACTAAACCATAAATAAACTCACTTTTTTACGGCCCTATCTTTTGTTATCTCAGGAACAAAACCAGTCCTCAGGTTTTTATTCAACATCCTGGACCTTTTTTTAACTGCTGACTAATTTTGAAGTATTTCTGCGGCCTGGGAGGGCAGATCTTCCCACCCCACACGTCGGATGTGACGTCTCTGCTGGTCTTTGTACGTGTGTGCTGAAGGAGAAGATCTGCAGCTGCATTTTATTCTGTTTCAGCACCTAGTTTGGATTTGAATTCCGATGAATTTGGACTAGGCATAGCTATGAAATGAGTCTGCAGTGTTTGTACTTGTTAGGATGTGCCTCACTTATATACATCCAGATCTGTTTCAGTCCAGCCAAATAAAAATTATCTTTTTTTCAGGCTCCAGTTAAATAGGTTAGAGGTTGCCTGCCAGTCTGCACAGAGCTGTGGTGCCTCCAGTCCTACTGCACGTACACTCTTCCACTTGTATAAATTCCATGGGGTTTAGGTTCGTTTTCTGCCAGCAGCTCCTGGGATAAGGTGGGGAGAAGAGTAGGTTTGGCATGTGAGGAATTTTGAGACTATATTTTGATTTTGGAGGGGTGAAATTTAGAAGTTTACTGGTTAAAAATAAACCCATAGCTTGGCATGACAAATAATTTCCAGGGTTTCCAACTGGTGGTGTAATTTATCAGCAAACACTCTCAATTCTGGGTGCCTGAAACACAGTGATAGGCCAGAGTCTGTGGAGCTTTGGGGCCAACTGCAATCCCAGTTTCAGGGAAACTTAATGTAATCCTGGCTAGTCTTGTCCAATCCCAAGTTTGAGGAGCTGTATCTGGGATAATGCACCTCTCTCTTCTCCTTTCAACTGCCCCCATATGCTTGTGCTTCATTCCCAAGCTGAACTGTTGGTGAATGTGTAATTTATCCAGTTGTCATAATGAAACAAGAGGTGTAATTGTAACCATAGGCCTTTGGGGCCAGGGATTCCAATGGAAATAATTTGGTCTCTTTTTGCCTGAAGAAGGGAACTCGAGATGTGATGAAAATACAAATTTATATCCTTTCTCCTTCCCTTTTTCCTCCAGCTCCCTGAATTCCTCCTGAATTTAGGAGAAGAGTATCATTAAACCATCTGACAGTGGTTACATTCTTCCATGGTGAAATCACCTTCCAGCAGAGGGGATTCCAAGGTGTTCCCTGGTTAAACTGTGGATCTGCTCCTGTTTGTTTGCAATACCCAAGCACTGAAGTCACTGAGTCCACAGCAGTATTTTGCAGCACAGCAGAAACTTATTTTCAGCAAGGTTCTATTCTGGGTGTTGTAAAACTTGCTGTGAGAGGGAGGTATTTGCAGTGTGGAGAGGAGGAGGAGGACTCCCTGAAAAGCTCCTGCTGTGCCTTTGGAGCCACTTTCTGGCTTCCAGGTGGGCAGAGATCCAGGAAAACTCCCCCAGCTGTTGCCATGTGGCTGTCATGGAAGAGTGGTTGAGGTGGGTTTTGAGATGAAGTGTGGATAGGATGGACCCTTCCTGGAGCAGGGCTGGTTAGGGAAGCTGCACAGTTATTCAAATGTTCAGGTTTGTCTTGAGAATTTACTGCTACTTATTGCAATTACAGTTTTAGCAGTGACCCATGCAGCTGGATCCAAGAAAAACTGTGAGGGACAGGAATGAAGGGAGAGAAAAATTCACCATGGACTTTTTTTCCATAATGAAAAGGACTGGTTGAGTTGGGAGGGGATAGTCTAGGATTCCTGGACTGCTCCTTGCTGACTTTTTGGTGGAGAGCTTCCACTTTCAGTGATACTTTTGGCTGTGAGACCAAGGATGGAGACACAGTCACCCATGCAGGATGCTGGGAATGGTAACAAAACAGTACTCTGGAATCTTGCTTCTCCAGAGTCTCCTTTCTTCTCCTCCTCCTGACTTGGTTCATGCTATAATTACAACTGACTTAATTCAGCCTTGCTGATGAATATCAAACCAGTGTGAAAGAGCACAGCAGCTTTTTGAATTGTTTTTCAGCATAACAGGAGAGTGGAACGGACATAAACCCAAGGTAACAATATGTTCCTTGGGAACAGGTATGGGACTAAGGAATTGAGATAGACTGGGTAAGAAAAAGAATTTTCTAAAATCACATTATTTCACTTAATCACTTTGTTTTGTTTTCTGTTAACTTGCTGGAAGAATGTCACTGACTTGCAAAGGAGAAAGGCAGTTGACTTTCCATCTTGGCAGATATCTCAAAACCCAATTACAGTTAATAGCAAAAAGAACTTCTTATCTAAATATTTTTCAATATAGAAAATGCAACTTTGAGTCAAAATAAACAGTTTATGTTAAAATAATGCTCACCTCAGGTATCCAGTTCCTTACAAAACAGGATTTCCAAGTATCTCATGATAAAATGGGGGAAATTTGGTGTTGCTTGTGCTACAGAGGAGAGGGAAAGTGGGCAAGAGTTGGATTTGCAATTCCAGGTGCAAAGCTGGGAGTCAAGTGAGAAGGTGTCTGTTTTGGAATTAGCTTTCTGGGCAATGCTCTATAAATCCCACAGCTTTCTAAAACCCTTTTCTCCATTTCAAATAGGAATTGCAGCTCTCTAGTTTCAAAGAGGTGCTTGAAGCTGAGATCCTTTGTGCTTGTAACAATGCTGGTGGGATTTCAGGTGGAGATCTGTCTCTAAACCTCCCGATCAGCATCAGGTGTTGCTGGGAGTACTGATAAACACTGGTGCAGCTGCAAAATGTTCTTGGAATATCTGCTGGATTTTTGTCATCTATATAAGAGCTCATAATTTTCCCCTCAGCTAAGCCAGTTTTCCAAGGGCTTACCTGGCAAACGGTCTGCTCAATGTAAACCAGGTTACAGCAGCGTAAAAGGGGCTTTGTGTGCACGATGATTTCGTGAGAAGTGACTTTTGGTGCTTCTCTGGGCTCAGCAGCAGTTGAAGGCTCTGGCGTTTCAGCAGAGCTGTGTGTGGCTGTTCTGAATGCCTGTGGCCCCATTCCAGCTCTTTCCTGCTCTGCCTTGCACCCTGCCCCAGCGGGCTGTCCTGTTTACTCTCTGCTCTGTGCTAAATGGATGTCACTTCCTTCATTAAAATGCTGGTGCGTGGCCAGTTCCCCTTCCTTTGGGCTCGCACGCTCCGAGCAGCAGTGCTGCCGCGTCCAGCTGTGTGCCACGCTCCGGGATCTGCTCCTACCTGGATTGTTGGGATCTGCTGAGCCTGCCGAGGTTCCTGAGCCCACACACAGAGGCTTTTGGAGGCGTCTCCGGGGTGGAGAAGCACAGGTGAAGCTGTGTTGAGAAGAGGCTGAAGATGGATTATTGCTGGTGGGTGCAAGCGGCGCTTCCAGCCAGGGACTGCGCACATCCCACAGGGAAGGTGTAAGCACAGCGTGCAGAATGGGGTGCCAGTGCCAGCCCGCTCTGGCCAGCCTCTGGACATGAGGATGTGGGTGCTGTTCAAGGGCATCCCCTGATGTGCCTGGCAGTGCAGGCACTCCTGGATGCACAGGATCACAACCAAGGGGACACAGAAATCCTGGACACCCCGTTCTGAGCACTCGGTGCGGACTGACCTGAGCGCTCTGCCTTTGTGGCTGACCAGGGTCTCACCTGAAGAGTTTTAAACTGACATCAAAGTCGCTGATCAGACTGGTGAGCAATTAAATGTTTGTCTTTGTAAGGTTTATTGCTGTAGCATGTTTAGGTGATTAGCGATGGGAAATGTCTCCAGGCTTTTGGAAGGCATGAACAAAATGGAAAAGTGTTTCCTCCTTCCATAACACAATTTCTTCTGTCTCCCCCACCTGAACACTCCTGTTTCTAGCTGTGATCCAGTGCTGGTATTTATTTGCTTATTTTTTCAAGGTGTGCATGCTGGCCCCTTGGGCACAGGTGAATTAGTACCTTTACTATAAACATATTCTTCCCTATCCCTACATAAAAATCTAACTGTCTCAGTCCAGTTATTTTATACAGTAATTTAGATGTACATTCCTTGTGACAGATTTGTGTCCCATCTCTTCCTTTTCTCCTGCTTTGTGCTGATTGAGACACCACGTCTGCAAATGTCGTGCTCAGACTGGCAACCTGCTTCCTTCCCTTGTCCCTTCTGCAAGTGGCTCATTTGCTGACTTTTCCAGCTGTCCCAACATATGGCTGCTCCCATTTATCATAATTCAGGTCTGTGCCTGGGACAAAGGCTGATAAAAATAATACTTTGTGCATAAGTGGCATTTGAGCAGATTATTCTATAGCTCTGTTATCAGGCAAATACTGGTTTTTTGATCTAACTGTGGATTCAGTTTGTAAGTGATAGGTCATTAGTGAAACTAATTTTAGCAAGGCATTTCTTATCAGTACAGGTTTGTTGAAATAATAAAAAAAAAAAGGTAGTAAATTGTAACAATGAACAATTGTGCAACACTATTAATAGGGCACCAAGGTGGTTAACTCTTTAAATCCCTCAACCATTTCAAACAGCATTCATCAAAGTGAGATCTGATTAATTTTGCAGGGGCTACAACGTGGATTAATAACAAAACTAATAATTTTAAAAGTGGGCTATTAATACATGAGTCTTTTAAAGCCACACTGCCTTCTTCTGGCCTCCAGAACAATTTCCTTAATCTTCAAGCTATTAGAAGTGGCAGGAATTAATGATTTTGTGATCAGCATTATCCCAGGGTTGGTGTGTTGTGTTGAAAGTTGTGTCTTACAGTGTTGAGGAGGACAGACAGTGTGTTATTGTAGAGCATCTGTGGCTGCTCACTGCAGGTTCTGAAGGCCCTAAGAAGGTTCTGAAGTGGGAAGGAGGAGGGTGTCTCTCAATGGATGAGGGGCAGAGGGGAGCTGAGTGGTTCAGGGAGCTGATGGAAAATCAGCTCATTGTGGTGAACAGAGGAGGTGTGAGGGCAGCTCTTGGGGCTGATGAGCAAACAGCACTGCAGGGAAGCTGACCCTGGCAAAGCTGCTCTCTTGCATCTTCTCTCCCTTTTTGGCACCCAGCTCCATCTGCAGTAGCCTCCAGGGTCAGCAGCCCTGCTGTTCCAGTGGTTAAAGGCCTCTCAGGAGCAGAAGTACTTGTTGCTGTGGTTTCTCCTCATGTGGGAGTAGAATCAGCTGCTTCTGGGAGCTCAGTTCCTTTTAATCCCTTGATTCAAGTGCCTCCTTGATGCTGCTGCATTCCAGCTGCTGAATTCCTGAGCAGTCACCAAAAGGAGCCAGGCCCAGTCCTCGAGAGCTTTATTATACAGAGCAGAAGCTCATTGATTCTGACATATTCCTTTGCTTGCTCTAGTCCCTTGTTGTTTGTACCCTTAGGAAAATAAAGGCAGGTTTTATATTCAAACATAAACCACAGTTTCCCTCTGCAGCCACAGCCTACCCTTTGATGAAATCCAAACAGCATGTGTAATAAATCCTGTGTGGAGGCTGTGATCCCTGATATTCCAGCTAGCAAGGTTATGGCAGTGATATTGCATGTAGAGTGAGAACCTGAGTTCAAACACTTTTTAAAATGAAGATGGAAAGTATAATAATCCAGGCCTGCATTATGAATCCTGTCTCCCAACTGTGTATGGGAGGAAAACTTTGACATCACTGGTATTTCCTTCAGAATTATGTTAATGCAGAACTCGTGGTGTTGTGTAGAACGTGTTAATGAACTGGTGTTGAAATGAATTTCACTCTCTTGTTTAAATACTGTGAAGAGAGCGATGGTGTACACAGCTTCATACTAGAAAATTAAATAATCAAATCAATAAAAGCAGTCCAGCAGAGCATGGTGGAGTGCTGGCACCACTCTGTCTATGGCAAGCACCTCCCTGCCATTTACTGGATTTCTTCTGGCTTTCCTTAAAGCAACTGAAGAAAGAAGATGAAACCCCCTCTTCCCAAGGTGCTGATTGCTGTGTGGGTGGATGTGTTTGCAGGTCCGGGACAGGCTGTTTGATCTTGTCTCCACCCTTGATGAAACTCCCTCTCCCTTTGCCCTGGCAGATGCTCCAAGCACAACGTGCACTTAGGATTGAGGGCAGGTGGTTTTTGGCTTCCAGCAGTCACTGTTGGGTGCCTGCCATGGAGCTTCCAGTTTGCCAAACCCAGCTCAACTGCATGGCTCCAGCAGTTGTTTCTGTGGCTCCATGAGGCAGTACAGGCACCTTGTCCAAGGATAATGCTGCTATCAGTGGTTCCTCTAATGTCAGCTATGCCAGTAAGTCCACATCTTTTATTCAAGATGTTCCTCGGGAATTCCTGAAATCCATGCTGTCATTAAGTTTTCCAAGCTGGCACACTGTTATTAGCCAAGTTACTCTAAGTATTTTGCCAGCCCTGGAGCACAACACAGAGAAGTACCTCTTTCCACTGGGTGGTTTTTTTTTTTTTTTTTTTTTTTTGTCTGGGCATTAATTTGTCACTTTGGTGTAGCTGTGGAGCTCCTCGGGTGCAGAACAGCAGCTCCTTTGCAGAGGATTGACAGGAATTGTACAGGGCAGGATTCGTACTCTGGTTCTGACCCTCAGACTGTCACATCTGTAACATCCATCCCTCCCTTGGGGAACTGAACAGTTACTTGGACTGTGCTGACCACGTACCTCTGGATGGGTGACAGAATAAATAAGGGAATAATTTTGCTGTAGCAAACATTGTAGAGTTATCAGGGAAATTGTCATCCTGCAATTCCACTGAGACATTCTCCTTGTAACTTGGAGTCCTCTATCAGTGGCAGTGCTCATTTCCTTGGCTCTAAAGCTGATCCTCTCCAGAACAATGGGAAATCCCTCTTGAAGCAGCTGCTGAATCTTAGCTGTATTTCTTGGTGCTGTCTTAGTGCAGCTGTGGGCAGCTACAGAGGTGTTTTACATATGTGGTCCTTTCTATTCAGGAACAGAGATGCCTTTGGAAAAATGTTACAGATCAGAGGACAGTCCTGGTTGTTGTTTATTTATGGGCATTTCCCTTCAATGCTTTTGTAGTTGAGCAGGATTAAGGTTCTTCTAAAGCAACATCTGAGCTTTTTGTTGGCCTTTTAATTCCTGGCAATCACAGAGCTACAACCCCAGCTGAATGCTGAGCTCTGTCTTACTTTATCCCAGTTTGTGCACTGCCTTGTGTTTTTCTTCCCAACGTTTGACATGTTGCAATGTTCCAGAGTGAATTAGTAGGCTGTCTTTTTTTAGGAAAACAAAGCTTTTGGGGGCAGGCAGTAGCATTTGTGTATTCTGTTATCGTGGGTGGCCTTCAGCTTGCAGGGGTCCTTGAAACAGGAAGGGAGCTGAACTCTGGACACAGTTTTCCACTGCTGTGCAGGCTGTGAATGCTTGTTGGACTGTGCAGCTTTCATGTTGTTTAGATTTGTGATTCTTTGGAACAAATTAAAGCTCGAAAGAGCGTGATTTCAAGTAGAAGTTCTGTATTTTTGCAAAAGAAAGGCTCTGTTAACTTCTAAGTGGGACAGAGAGCTTGGAAATTAACGTGCAGAGAGAAAAAGGGTAATTGTTTCTTTTATGTGTGCCATCTAAAGTGCATGTTTGATTGCAGGGCAAAGCTAATACAGCTGGGTGATAGGTTATTTCTGTTCCTGCAGTGCTTTCCTCCGTGTATTTATTGGGATCTCATTGCCAGCCTAAGTGCAACCCACACTATTTATTGAGATCTGCTTGCCAGCCCAAGTGCCATTTCCACTGCAGCAACGAGCACATCAGCTACACCACGGATCCATGGAGTGAATGTGTAGATTTGCCCTTAAACACGGCAATGTGCTGAGCCTGCAGGGAGGGCTCCTGGCTGCGCTCACACTGTGGCCTTTGAAAGGCATCAGCCCAGGACAGCAGGGGCTCCAACCAGCCAAATTCAGCCAGGTTTTGAAAGGATTAAAGATGCCACTAAAGCAACAGATATTGGAACAGCACCAGAGTGCAAAAGCTTCCCAATTCAAGTACATCAGCCCCCAAGATTTAGCACAGCTTAAAAAAGAACATATTATACCCAATAACCTTTAGGATTCATACCAGCCCCGTTCCCTTGGGAATCTGGAGTTTCAGAGTGGCAATACTTACTGAGTAAAAAGCCATGAATTGGCTGCGCAGCTGAGAGATGTTTTATTTCCAGAAGTTTATAAAATCAAGCAGTTTCTGAACACTATCAGTGAGGGAGCTGATTTTTAAGACATAAAAGAAACAGTTCAGGAACTCCCATGTGAGAGCAGAAGTGCAGAGGAGGCAATTTGTATTCAGTTTACTCGTAAGTGATGACACATGGTGTGTGCTCCAGAAACTGAATGCCCAGATGAATTCAGATTTCTTTGTAGACTCCCAAAAGCAAGTTTAGAGCAGTGTATTTCTGGAATATTGCAGCAGAGGTGGTCTGAGAAGACTTTGGAACTGAGCATTTTGCACTGGACTGTGTTAGGATTTTTAGTAAGTGTGTGTGTGTATATGTGTAAAATTTGACTTGAAAAAACAAACAAGTGATTTTGTGTCTCAGCTGAAGTTGTTTTCTCAAGCAAGTTACCAAAGCCAGTATTTGATTTTCTTACACTGACCAGCTGTGTGATGATTCAGCCTTGTAACACTGTGAATTCAGCTCAGAACTGCAGTGTGTGAAATCAGCCAGTCCTTGCTTTTATTTTATCTTTTTGGATTTGTAGCTGTAAATCTTGAGAGGGATTTAGGATAAAGCTGAGGAATAGCCATCTTATGATCCTGCTGCTGATTTTATTTATCTGTTATGTGCTATATAATTTGAGCTTTTGTGTTCTTTTCCTGATGCATTATTACATCCTGATAAGTATTACAGCCTCTGTGAAATAGAAACAGCTTGTTACAGCAAACTCAGAATCTGATATAGCCAAGTGGAACATAGTTTTTATCTTATCTTCACTGTAGTCTCTTAACTCTGTGAAGTTTTACTAATAAAGTTCTCTTGATCTTTATTTGTTCCTTCTCACCAAAGCTCCATCAGGCTGGACTGGGCGTGTGGGATTTGTGTGCACTTGTCAGGGAAAGGATCAAAACTGACAATGTGCTGTTAAAAATGACCCATGGGTGGGCAGTTGACCTGCATTTCCTGCCTTGCTGTCACCTCAGCTGCCAGCCCGTGTCCCTGCCACCCGTGACTGGTGTTTTCCCTGGCAGGTACTATGTGGGCAAGCTGCTGTAACTGGTTCTGTGTGGATGGCTCCCCTGAGGAAATGCAGCCACCGCCGGCAGCCCGAGCCCAGGCCTATTCCAACCCTGGCTACAGCTCCTTCCCCTCTCCCACCTCTTCTGAACAGAACTGCAAAGCCTGTGGGATGCACTTTGACAGCTCCTCCAGCAAGGTGAGTCCACAGCCTGCCCTGCCAGGGGCAGCTGCCTTCCTTTAATTCCAGACACACATTTCATACACGTCTCCTTGGATCTGAGCACACCCCAGCTCACCCTTTGTGTCTTCAGTCATTCAGGAATCATTAATATGACTGGAAATCCTTCAGCAGACTTCCTCAATGAGAAAACCAAGCTGCTGATAGTCACTTAAAGAAGCGTTAACTTGAACATGAGTTATTCAAATTCTTATTTAAAAGCACCAATGTCCTTTAAAAATAAATATTTTGGCAAGAAGTTTAATAATGTTCATGCTTTCAGTAAAGGAAGGTATGCCTGCCTGTTTTCCAAACCATTGTTGCTCAATCTAAAAGCCAGTGGAGTTTTTTGAGGGTGTGTGTAGAACTGCTGAGCAAAAATAGCCCCAGACCAACCCCAAATCTATTTTATCTTACTTGTAAACTTGATTTGTGGGTATATAGATGCCAAGATAATTGGTACAACGAGACTTAATTTGACAGCCAACTGTGCCTGGGGCATTATTTGGACATGGTGGGTCCTTTAATGCTGCTTGAAAATGTCCCAGTGGGGAAAATTGTTCTGTGTACACACTCTGTGGCCCAAGAAGTGTCTTATCTATAGTTACTGAAGTTAAGTATGTGGGAATTTAAAAATAATGGTGAATTCTGGCCACAGCCCTTTTAGATTACATGGGAAAGTTCATAATTTGGTTTTCCTTGGACTTTCTTATTTATGCATGAGGACACACATCTGAGGAATGGTGAGTCTTGGCAGAGCTGCTGCCTTCTACTCCCAGGACAACAGGGATGTTGATGCATTTTTGCACTGAGAAGTGTAGTTGCTTCAGGAATCAAACTCTGGTGATACATTTTGGGGTGTGTGAGTATGCAGAGAGTTCTCCTGGTGCTGGGTCAGCTGCAGTGGGACTGTCCCTGCTTGTGACTCTGTAATGTTGTCTTTGACATTGTCCTCATTCAGCCACGTGTCCTCACAAATGCCTGTGGAGAGTTACCTTGGGCCCAGCACTTCCTGTTGGGCCCGGTTGCAAATAGTGGATGGAGATAATTCTGAAATGAAACCATTCCAGGCTGTGAGCTCAACAGCCCTGATTTCCCCAGAATCTCCTAAATACCTGTTCCATATGAGCTACCCTTAGAGCAGTGTCTCGTACAGAGCCATCAGTGGCTGCAGGTGAGCTCTGACTGGGAGAGGGAAAGCTCTGGTGCACAAATTGCAGAGGATCTGCTAAAGCTGTTGAAAACATTCCTGCCCTCAGCAGCTTCCCCCTTGTCCTGTGGGATCTGGTGTCTGTACCTGTGCTCGTGTCCAGCTGCTCCTGCTCCAGGCTGTCAGGGAAATTGAGTCTGAGGGTTTTACTCTGTATTCCAAAGGGGCTCCCAAACCTCCTCCCACCTTGCTGCTGCCCCAGCTCCTGATCCCAGTGATCTCTGGGAGTGACTGGAGCCTGGTGCTGCAGGTGGGAATGCTGGAACAGCTGCAGGAGGGGCTGCCAGAGCTCTGGTCTCTGAGGGAGCTGAAAACATCCCTGGTGTGTTTGTTAGCCATGGTGATTCCTCTGGGCTGTTGCTATGGAGGGAGAAGTGTCTGAAATCTCACTGTGCTGCAAGGACAGCATGGAAAACTGCATTCTCTCCTGGGAGAGGCAGCACCTTTGAACTCCAGCATCCAGTTAATGTTTATTCTGAAATCAAGTGGATAAGAATTAATTCCTTCTGCACTGGTGACCACAAGGATAGCCTATATTGCTTTAAAAAAGCCCAAACCCAACAAACCAGCAAAACCACCCATGTAAAGCATTTCAGGGCTGCCTGACCATGCTGACTGTGCTGTCAGCAGCAGTCAGATGTGGCCTGACCTTTTAGGAAAGTTTTAATGTACAACATTTCAAACTAATCCTTCTGAAGAACACAGTGCCTTGAATCACTGCCCTTGCAGTCAGAGTTCAGTGAGATGTGCTTGATGCTGAGATGCAGCCAAAATGCCCACATTTAAACACTTGGTGCTCAGATACAGGCTGGGGAGGGTTTTTTTTCTCTGAAGATAAATCCTAGTGCCGAGCTGCTAAATCAGAGACATGCCTGGGTTTATTTTCACTTCCCAAATGTGTCCTTTGATAACTGAGGCAGCATTACTGTTAATTGCAAGAATGTTGTTTGATAGAGCAGCCCTCGTGCTGTGTTTGCTTGGTGATACCTAAAGATGGGAGTGCCCAAGTTGGGGTTTTCTGGCTGCTGGAAGGTCCTTGGCCATACAGGGCTTCCCTTTGCAGTCAGTTTGGCAACCTGAAGGGCATGGGGAGGCTTCCCCTGCCAGAGAAAAGTGTGGCTGCTTCAGGGTTTTGGGTCATTTTGTGCAGTTTTTGTGTTGTTGGGGTTTTTAATCTCAATTCTGATTGCTCCCATGGGGGATTCAGAGGGCAAGTGTTACCATCAGGGTTATTTTCCACTTCTCTGCCTTTGTGGATTTGTTTTGTTCCCCTGCTCTAGGCACACACAGCCCTCAGTTCCTGTCTCTACCCTAAAAATTTCCCGAGGAACAGGATTGCTCCTGCAATCACAGGGTCACAAAAAGTCAATTACATACTATTTTTTTTTAATGGTGATGAAGTTAAGGAAAACTCATCCAAACTGGATGTTCTGTGGAAATTGCCCTTCCTGCCTTTGCTTTGTTATTGGTGAAAGTCACTTTTCCTTGGCAGGCCCCCAGACAGCAGTTTTGAGATGAGGTTTCAAGAGTTTCTCTCTATGGAAGAAATTTTCATGTCTTAAAATGCTTGAGCAGGAAATTGGGATTCTTTCCAGTAAGTGTCACTGTGAGTGTAGTGAGAGCTCTGAATGAGAGGCCTGGAGGTGTTAACTGGGGAGCAGGGAGGGTTCAGGCTGAAAAGGACATCAGAAAGAGCTTTTGTAAGCAAGTCATGTATTTACACCCTGTAAAACACGAGCAACATCTGCTTTTTTTCAGCTGGGAACTTAGAGACGTTCTTCAATCACTAGAGCAGTTCATAAACCAGTTTCTTGTCTTTGAGTTTGTATTTATTACTACTTCAACTCCACCTCTGTGTTTTTCCTTGCACAGCTCTGAAGGATCAGGATGCCAGGATTTCACAGGGGTGCTTTGGCTTCTCTGAGACTGTGAATTAACATTTTTAACCAGCACTGAAACCATTTCTTTCTTCTCTCAGGACTTTTTAACAGGCACATAATGTGGCTGTTCTGCTGCTATTCCTATTGGAAAATGTAGAATTTGCCTTCCCAAAGGGTTGAGCAGTCAAGTTTCTGCAGAAGTCAGCATGGACTGTGAGTGCTTGGAACTTCTGAAAATCAAGCCCTGAGTGACAAGATTGGAACAGTATCAAATACAAACATTTAATAACAGCATTTAATCTGTAAAGTTTTTAACTGTCTAGGGCATAATATTTCCAAAACTTCCAACACTTTCTGTCCAGCCCTAACTGGTATAAAGTATGGGTATTGCTTTCAAAATAAGCTGGTTTTGTATAAATAAGTGTCAGTTTCTTTGATGTCTGTGAGACCTTGCTGTTCCCTGTCCCTCTTAAAGTGAAACAAAGATTCATTCTGTGATTGCAGCAAATTGGAGGGGAAAAAAAGGGAGCAGAAGGTCATTCATGGCAGGTATTTATGAAAGAGAATGTTTTTAAGTAGTTCCCTTTAATGCTGGAGCTTCCTAATGCAGAGAACAATGTGCACAAGTAGCTGGAATCCACTCACAAGTCTGCTGCCTCAATCTCCAGATTTCCTCTGGCCTAAACTGCCTGAGCAGGTGCAGAAAATTCCTGTCGTGTGAGGGAATCTTGTCAGGATATCACATTTCATTCTGGGTAAATGCAGTGGGACGGGGCTTCTCTGAGAACTGAGAAACCTGCTGATTGCTCAGGGATCAATCCTTTTCCTCCTCTAGGAACATGGATAATAAGCACTTGGCACTTTTTAATGATTTGGAAGGTTTTGATTGTGCTTTGTGGCCATGGCCGGGAGGGAAGCGCTGCCTGCGGCCGCTGTGGGCACAGGGCACAGGCTGGCTCTGATTCCTTCCCTCCCCTCTCTTTCCCAGCACGTCTGCTTGGACTGTAAGAAGAACTTTTGCACTTCCTGCTCAAACCAGGCCGAGGGTGGGCCCCTGCTCTGCCACCTGTGCCAGCGGTTCCGAGCCACGGCTTTCCAGCGGGAGGAGCTGATCAAGATGAAGGTGAAGGACCTGCGGGATTACCTGGCGCTCCACGAGATTTCCACAGAGTTCTGCCGTGAAAAGGAGGACCTGGTTTTCCTGATCCTTGGCCAGCAGCCTGCAATTACCCAGGAAGATCAGATAAGAACAAACTCGTTTAATACCAGCGCCCCTGGACAGCAAGACTTTGTGAGTCACCCCCCAACCAACCTGGCCTCTCCTACCTCACACGATGAGTCCTCAGTGTCTGCAGATCCCATCTCAAGTTCAGAAGCTCAGGAACACCAACAGGTACAGTCTCTGGCCAGAACCATCTTCTGCAAACTCCTTCATCTCTGGTTTTGGAGTAACTACTAGGATGTTGCACGTGGTTTTGCTGTGTAAAGCTGTGATTGCTGTCACTGACTTTGATGTGCCATTCATTATGGAATTGAGTTTGGTGGGCAGTGCTGAATAGATCGAGTGTTCACTCTCAGAACATCATCAGCGCTCTGGGATGTGTTTTCTCTGGTGCTCTGGTCCACACTTCCATTACCACAAGATGCTCCTGTGATTGCTTCCTTTGGTACTTGCTGATGGCTTCTGGCACGTGTTTGGAGGTGTAATTAAATAATTGATACTGTTCTTTAACTCCTGGGCCAGATAACAAGCACAGTCTAAAGCAGTTTTGGAGCTGGACCTGATCAGAGGTGATGGGGGCTGGGTGAGGTTTTTGGTGTCTCCTGCACTCAGATCAATAAAAAACAAACCCTGAGTCTGTTGCCAAGTCTCGGTTTATGATGAACCTGCAGTTCTGATGAACCTTGGCAGGGGCATTTGAGCTTAATTATTTTTTATTGACCTTGCTTTGTTTGTCTTTCTGCTCTCTGCTAAGGAAAGTTTACTCAGTGTTTGACATCTGCTCCTTGTCCTATTACAAAGTTAATGGGTGTATTCAGTTCCCTGTGGGCCAGAGCTGTGAAAATGTGTGTACCTTCTGCTTCCTCAGCAGATATATCTAGTTCAAAAGAAGAGTTCTCCTGGGAGAATGTTTTTTACAAATCATTAGAAGGCATTTTTGTTCCTGGTTTTCCAGTTTTTACAGCTCTGCTGTCTTCCCTCACTGCACCATGATACATTTCAGCTTCTTGTCTCGACTTGCACGACATCCTGCTGCAGCTCAGGCTCTTTGATCCTGATTGTTACTCTTGGGCTCTGTAAATATTAACAAGTCCCCACTTGGATAAGTGGGATGGTAACATTACAGTCTCTTTGTCAGTAGGAAACCAGAGGGAACAGTGGCTGCTTGGGGGTGAGTCAGCTGAAATTACACTGCTCATTTCATCAAGTGTTCAAAGCAACTGCCCAGCTTTTCTTCTCCAGCTCTGCTGCTGCTCCTCCCTCCCTCAGTGTCTCCTGTTTGCCACTGCAGACCCCACCTGAGGAGGTGTTTGCCTGGTCACTGTGAGGAGCTGAGCTCTGTTAGAGGAGGGTTCTGCAGAGCTTTGCCCTGAGAGCTCTGACATCACACCATAGCATAGTGTGACCCTCAGGGAAGGACTGCAGAGATACACAGACAAATTTGGTGTATAAATCTGGTCTCCTCCTGATCTAGCCTGGAGTTCTGTACTGGGGCTTTGAAGGTTCAGCTTCAGCAAGTGATACTTTGTGTTGTGTGAGTGCTGCACAGGGAAAACCCCCTGTGAGTGTGCCTGGCTTGTGTCTTGTCCTGCCCTTGTCCTTCCAGAGGTCAGGGACTGCAGTGACACTGTCCTGGAGTTGATTTCCCT
The DNA here is from genome assembly GCF_965231275.1 of Zosterops lateralis. Lineage (NCBI taxonomy): Eukaryota > Metazoa > Chordata > Aves > Passeriformes > Zosteropidae > Zosterops > Zosterops lateralis. Next base: position 6,054,939 of record NC_139779.1, on the reverse strand, counting down.
CCAGAAACCCACAGCTGGTGAAAGCTTTATTTCCTCTTCCAGGCCAATGGTCATGTGCCTCCAAGCCCAGCCTATGGAACAGCAGCTGAGAATGCAGCAGAAGAAGCAGCAGCAGAGGATGAGATAGAGGTTTGTGTGTCCTGGAATTGGATGGCAGGGAATACCAAGGACAGGGAATATCAAGTTTCCTGGCCTGGATTTGCTACCAGAGGTGAACAGTAACTGAGACTGACCAAACCCAATCAACCCCTTCTGTGGCATCATCTTGTCCTCCACATGCAGAAAGAACTGGTGTCACTTGGACACCAGAGTAGAAATTATTTAGTTTCACCTCAAGATTTGTGTTTCCGATAGATGCATTCAGAGTAGCCACTTCTCTGTATATCCAGACCTGAATTCCTGCTAACACACATGCTGAAAGTCAATTGCAATCTTCATTTAAGGTGTTGAGGGCAGTAATGATTCCCTGTTTGCTCCCTCCCAGTCTAGTGACTCCGAGGATAACCTGGTGCTGGGCAGGAAGGTGTCCCTGTCCGACCTGACGAGCATCGGGGACATCAACGCGCTCTCGGTGCGGCAGCTGAAGGAAATCCTCGCCCGCAACTTCGTCAACTACAAAGGCTGCTGTGAGAAGTGGGAGCTGCTGGAGAGGGTCACTCGCCTCTACAGAGAGAAGGACCAGCAGCATCTAGGTGGGAAACTCAGCAAACACCTGCCTGTTTTCCAGGTTTAGCCTTTTTATGGACAGCTGTGTGAGGAAATAGAACTTACCTTATATTTCTGGTGCAGCAATGGGAAGAGGAAGGAGTGTTTTGTATAGAGTGAAAGGAGCTGAACTCTGCTCACCACTCGTTGTTGTTGTTTGAGGAGAGAGTTCTGGGAGCCCTGCAGGGCTGTGCATCCTTCACACCTTGGTCCCTGCCTCACCCTCACAGCAGCTGGTGGGTGGCTGGACACAATTGGATGTGCTGAGCTCTGTGGTACCTGGCAAAGCCAGCAGGGAGATGCCCTGCCCAGGCAGGAAACTGCCACCCAAGAGCAGCTGGGAGATTGAGGACACGCGTTCAGAGCAGTGGCTCCCAGGGCTGCCCAGCTGTGGGTAGCTGGGATCTCACTCTTACCACCAGTGTTCCTGCTGTACGTGTTGGGCCTGCACAGGTGGCTGTGAGGGGATACAGGTGCATAGAGGATATATCTGGCTTGATTTTCCAGGTGCCAGTTTGCACCTGCAGGGGATTTCTTAAAAAAGACACACATTTGTAAATTACTTAAAAGAGAAACTTATTTTAACACTTTGATTTCATACATTTGTTTCTCAATGCTGTCCAAAGTAGTGTTCTTTTCTTAAACACATCTCTCTAGGCTTTGTCTTCCATGGATGATCCAAGATTTAAGACAGCAGCTTTGGGGTTATATTCTTTCATTATCTTGTGCTTTTGAGGCAATTTATCCTTTTCTTTCATTCACTTGTATCTCTGTTCAATCACTTGGTGATTGTGTAACAGTAGAGGAACTGGCACAAGAGGCTGCTGCAGGTGCAGCACTGGGAAGCCAAACTCTGCACACATTCCAAAGCTGTCTTAAAAATTGAGACATCCCTTTGGATCCCTTATCTCTGGGAAGCTGAACTGTTCTGTAAGCTCAGTGTAGGAGAAAGTTCTTGTCAGTTGTAGAACCTGTCCCAGTCAGAGCCCAGCCTGAGCCTCCCATGCTGATCAGCAAAAAGCAGTTTTGGTTTAGCAACTCCCTCAAGGTTTTCAGCCCCTGCCTGGTAACACTTCTCTGCCAGCTTTTCAGATTCTCACCAAATCTCTCTCTTCTTCTCTTGCAGTTTCAGACACTGACGATCAAACTGGTGAGTGAGATCCTTAATCATGGAGTTCTTTATTGGGTAAAATCCTCCAAGATCCTGCAAGGCCACCCCTAAACCATGTCCCCAAATGCCACTTCTATAATGGCTTTTAACTGCCCCCCTCCCAGGTTGTTTATGCCACCACTGCCCTGAGCAGCCTGTTCCAGAGCTTGACAACCCTTTTGAAAATTATTAGGAAAAATTATCAGGTATCAGGAAAAATTTCTGTCTAAACCTCCCTGGCACAACTTGAGGTTGTGCTGTTACTTGGGAAGAGAGACCCACGTTGCTTCATTTGCCTCATCACTGAGAATCTCAGTGTATTTGTTTCCATCTCACAGAAATCACTGTGCAAAAACTTAAACTGCTCCTTTCCAGCTGATGGAGCAGCCACAAGGACAATTCCTTTGCCAGTCCTCATCCCTTAGGGAATCCCTTTGGCAGAGCCAACTGGGATTGCACCAACCACCCACACCCCCCTTTGTCTGACCCGTGCATGCTCTGCTGTCCCCTCAGGTGGTGCTGGGCCCCCCAGCACCGAGGACAACCTGTGCAGGATCTGCATGGACGCTGCCATCGACTGCGTGCTGCTGGAGTGCGGGCACATGGTGACGTGCACCAAGTGCGGGAAGCGCATGAGCGAGTGCCCCATCTGCCGCCAGTACGTGATCAGGGCCGTGCACGTCTTCAGGACATAAAGGTGGCTCTGGGGTCAGGGCTGCTGTGGCTTAAAAGCCTCAGTGCTCTTAGGGAAAGGGCCAACATCCCTGCCAGTAGTTAACCTTGGAGATTAGTGTGGAGCCCCTACAAGGGAGGGAAGGAGGAAGCCTGGGGAAAGCTGCTCTGCTCAAGCCATGCCCGACTCTGCTCATCCCACCATCGTGCTTTACACCACAGTGCCTGGACTCGTTGGAGCTCATTGCCAGCAATCATTAACCACCTCCATCCTAGGATAATTTGAAGACAGATGGATGCCCAGCTTTCCACCAGAAGATCAGCTCCAGAGGCTTTGTATTTTCCTCTGAATAATAAAGTGAACCAGGGTCTCAAAAAGTGTCCTTTGTTTTGCTGCTCAGGCTATGCCCAGCAACAACTTGGTTTTTGAAGATTAGTGTCACTGTGCTTGTTAATTTTACTTTTTAATTTAATGTAAAATTGTTATGCTTGCAGGACAGGCAGACCGCCCCTGCTTTCCTGAATTCCCGCCTAGTGCAATTGTGGAAGAATGTGTAATTTTATATCAAGGTTGTCTTTGTATTATTTGAAAACTGTTGAGGAGGGAGGCTGGGAAGGCTCAGCCTTGCCCTGTGTGCAGGGTTCTTGTTTCTGTGCCAGAGGGAGGTTTCTGGTTTGCTTTTGTTGACTTTGACTTCACAGCACGTGCCAGAGGTGGGGCTGGAACTGAGCTGCCCTCATTTGCTGAGGGAGTTACAAATCCAAGGCTTGAGTTTTCCTCAGGGTTTAGTGAGGAAACCACAGAGCTGCAGAGTAATGAGGACTCCACTGCTACACAATCATATTTAATTTAAGTACAGGTGACTTTTTCTTTTTTCAGAAGGGAATCATGGAAGAAAGTCTTTATCTCCCTTGGATCCATGAGCAATCTCCACTGCAGATCAGCTTCCCCCATCCTCCCCAGGGCTCAGTTCTACAGTTCTGTTACCTTCCACTGTTTATCAAGAGCAATTTTGTCCTTTCTGCTGGTGAGGGTGGGGAGAGGGACTGTGGCCTGATCCCTGACAGCTCTCCTGGGCAGCGAGTTCAGCTGGAAGAGACTTGCTGGAGAAGCCTGGCAGTTCTTGCTGGAAGTGACTGTAACTGGTGTATTTTTCCCCAGCGACCTGCAAACATTCAGAGCACCTGGGCTGCTCCACAGCCAAGCCTCAGCATCCTGCTGCCCTCAGTGTCCATCACTGTGGGCCTGTGCCTCAGCCCAGGGCAGAGTGAGGTGACAGCCCTGCAGAGCTTTCCTGGCTGCTTTGGGGACAGGGATGGCTCCATGTTCCAGCCTGGCACAGGGAACAGCAGGGAACAGCACAGACCCAGAGGGGACCTGCAGAGTCCCCTCACCGCTCCTGAGCACCAAAGCTCCTGTGCAGTAGGAGTGATGGCAGCAGCACATTCACCTTGTGTGTTCTGAGAAGTGCAGGGGATTTGCTCTGGGGGCTGCAGCCAAAAGAGCTCCTGAGATGAGAAATCCATGGCTCAGGAAGGCAGGAGAGCCATGGATTTCTTACTGAGGTGGTCACAGACCTCCACAGAACTGCAGCACTTCACTGAACTCAGCATTCCGAGTTCTTCCTCTGTCCCAGGTCAGGCTGTTCTTTAATCTTTGACTTAAGGTTGAACAGATCCACCATGTGAACAAACAGAAAAAAGGACAGGGAAGAAGTGACTCTGCTCTGGAGAGGGCACAGGGAATACAAAAAGTGCTGAACAGCCTCATTTAGGAAATTCACTGTGAAAATTTGTGTTGTCATATTTTTCAATAAACTCAGGGCTGGGGGAATGGAGCAGGAAGATTATGATTCCCCAATGGATAGGTGTACTTCTCCTTGCTGAGGGTAGGCTTATTTTCTACAGCAGATAAATCAAGCTGCAGATCAATGCCTGAAATTTTAGGGATGAGAAGATCCACCCACCTTGTGACTCCAAAATGTGCTTTGTGAAGGGAGGACTCTTCTTGTTTCCCTTGTAGAAATGGATTATCTACTTATGGATATGAGTGAATTGTTCTTAAAGGAAAATCAAAATCTGGAGGAAAGTGATTAATGATCCAAAGGAATATAATGTTCTGAACTAATAAAGTAAATGGAAATATTTATGTGCTTTATGTACACTGTACATTGTTTAAAGATTTTAAAAGTTAATATTCTACTTGAAAGGGCATGTTATTCACTATTAAATCCTCTGGTACTATGACAGTTAAACTTACTAGTTTTGGTACAGAAGTTTGGTTTATAATTTTATAATAAAGTTGAAATGTGATTCAGTTCACTTTGTTTCTGACTGTTACAAGCAGAGATCCTACAGCTACTGCTGAGCCTCAGCCAGAAATGGGGATCCCAGCTCTTTAAATGTTGTTAGTGGAGGTGGAAAAAAATTACCTGACAACACAAATGACCTTGGCACCACAGCCAAGAGTCCCATGGAGCTGCTGATCTGTTTTCCTGAACAGGAAGAGAAGAACCTTTGGAAAGTGAGTCCTGACAGCAAAGGAGAAGCTGCTTCAGTTTTATTTCTTTATCTATAAAAATACCCAAACTTTAAAAACCCAAGGAGACTAAACCAGCACCTGGCTAAGGGCGGTGGTCTACAGTATGGGCAGGAAAACGGCATTCAGCAGTTCAGAGAACTTTTAAATTCATTCCATAAGGTTGCTCTGGATCTCTGTAGCTACTCCTGAGGGCACTTCCCTTGTCCCCACACCTCTGTGGAGGAATGTCCCTGTTCCCTCCACCTCCCCGTTCATTCCCAGCTGTGCTGTGCCAGCACCACCCCCTGTGCTAGCACGGGGCCACCAGCCTGCGCTTGCGGATGCACTCCCAGATCCACCTGGGTGTCACCCTCAGGGCCCCGGGGTTGTCCTCGATGTCCCCGATGACGTGGGTGGCCGAGGCCGTGTCAAACTCCTCCACCAGGTCCCCGTCGAAGGCGATGAAGTAGCGGCGGATCCGGGCAAAGTCCTTCACCGAGGGCGGCAGGTACAGCCTGACCCCCGTGAAAATGTCCAGCAGGGGCTGCTGAGGGGGGAAGGGGAAACAGAGCCTGGGCACAACCTTCCTTGGGATGGAAGTGAAGGGACAAGTGCTCAGCCTCCCCCCAGCCCGCCATGCCTGCTCTCCTGTACCTTTTTTCCATTGTCCTCCATCTCAGATGCTTTTCTCTTCTCCCCTCGTTTCTCCTCAGATTTCTGAGGGGATCCAATGACTCCTTTGCTCTCTAAAAACAAAAGTTTGGTTTGTGCATGTGCTCTGTCCAGATACTGGTTGTGTATTAAAGAACAGAAGGGAAAAGTCTCCTCCTCCCTTTCTGGGAAATCCATGTATTACTGTCATTAGTGAGACACATTTCTTTACTGGCAATGGTGTGGCTGCTGCTGGCCACCTGCCCTCTTGTGCTGTCACCACTGTGTCCTCTGTGAAACTGCTCAGCAATCTGCCTCCTGTTCCAGCTCAATTCACCTGGAAATCACCTCCAGCCACGTGTCCCTTTATACACAGGAATTCCATCCAAATCAAATTAAACACTGGCTCATAGCCAACAGTCTCACACCAAAGGCTGTGACCTGCAGAAATGGGGGCAGGGAACTCCAACCTGAACAGCATCATCTGAGCTGTTTCCATCCATCTTTTCCCAATCCCAGGACATCTCAGAGCTATGGCTACTCCATTCATATTGTGAATGCCAAACCAAGGCTCTGAACAGCTTTGCCCAGTATCTCTGAGACCCATGTGAAAGGTGGGATCATCAAGAAGGCAAAGACCCAGAGCCAGCCTGCCCCAAGCACAGGGGACACAGCCCCAGGCTCCTTCCTGAAAGCACCACCATCTTACCTTCTGCCTTCTGGGCTTTTGCAGGTGACTTGCTTAGGGGACTCTTAATACTGCTGTGAGGTGTGGAAGACCTGGAATTCCCATCATTCTCTCCACTGCTGCCAGCTGTGGACTCATCTTCCTCCCCAGCTGTAACACTGAAATCAGCCTTCTCCTTGGAGAGCTGGTACAGCTCCTGCCCAGAGGAAACAGAGCATTGATCATGTCTGGCACTGACACGAGCTGTGATGCAGAGTCTGCTCTGCTTTTCTACCCCCTGAAGTGTTTCCTCAAAAGCTTTCTCTTCCTGCACCTCTCTGCAGCCATTTTCCTGTCAACTCTGTCCCAGCTCCCTGCATTCCACCCCTCTCCTGGCATTAAGGGAAGCCACATCCACATCTGCTACAGAGCCAGAGCCTGATTCACCAGAGCCTGAAGGAAGAGCAGTGCCCAGTTTTCACTGTTGGAAGGGCCCATCTGCAGAGGGGTTTGTTCCTCTCTCCTCCCCACAGGGATCCTGGCAGGCCCTGGGAGCTGCATCACTCCTGTTTTCCATGGCAGAAACAGCCCTGGCAGCTGCTGCCAGCCCCAAACTGCAGCAACTCCCCTGAGCACAGAGCTCCCCCAGTGCCAGGGCTGGCACCAGGCTCCCTCCCCTCAGCACAGGAGGGAGAGGAAGGGTGGCTGCAGCCCCGGGGTCCTGGCTGGTGCCACTTGGCTCCTGTGCCCCACAGGCACTTCCCAAATGCCTCTCCCAGTCTCAGCAATTGATGGGAAACTGAGCGAGCATGGAGAGAATAAAGGTTTGCTCAGGGAGGTGGTGGAGTCACTGTGCCTGGAGGTGGCAGACAGGGCCACAGTTTAGTTGATGAGGAGGTGTCAGGTCATAGGTTAGACTCTATCTCAAAGGTCTTTTCACAGAATCACAGAATGATTAGGTTGGAAGAGACCTTCAAGATCATCAAGTCCAACCCAGCCCAAACACCTCAACTAAACCATGGCATGACAATGCCACATCCAGTCTTTTTATAAACACATCCAGGGATGGCGACTCCACCACCTCCCTGGGCAGACAATTCCAGTACCTTACCACTCTTTGTGTAAGACACTTTTTCCTGATATCCAACCTGTATTTCCCTTGGTACAGCCTAAGACTGTGTCCTCTCATAGCTGCTTGGAGAAAGAGACCAACCCCCTTCTGTCTACAACCCAGTTCATTCTGGGATTCTCTGGTCACCTCTAAGGAAGGCAACTCCTCCCCCTGTCACAAGAACTGATGGAAACAAGAGCCAGCAGAGACCTCTCAGCCAGGGCACAACACCACGACAGCCCAGGGGACCCGAGAGGCCTCCCCAGCAGAGCAATCCAGGCCGAGCCTGGCACGAAGGGAGAACGGAAGGTGTCATCAGAGGCAGCAGGAGCTGTGATGTGTCAGCAAAGGCCAGCCTGGCCCTGTGGTGCCCACCTTGAGCTGCTGCAGGTTGGTGGCAGTCTGCCAGTCCTTGTCGTCGCGGATGCGGGTGCAGCGCGGGAAGCGGATGGAGATGCCGTCGGCCGTGTGCGCCTCGGCCTTGGAGAACTCGGCCCCCGTGATCTCCCACACTGGGGCTTTCTGCACACACAGGGAGGAAAACACGTCACATCCCCATGTTCTCTCAGCAGCCAGCTCCAAGTGTCTCACACACACTCACTTTCCACCCCAGCACGCTTCCATTTACACAAACTGACCTTCCTGCTCACCCTCGTTAGAAAAAGATACTTTTTCACTAAGCCAGAGATCCTTCACTAAAACAAAATGCCAATTTCTAAGTAACACCTTCTCCTTCAGGCATGCAGAGCATACTGACACATTCCCTACAACATCAGCAACTTTGGGATTGCAGCTGTGTTTCAACCCTTTTAAATAATTTTTCTCATATCTCAAATTTAAAGTAAGCTCACTTCTGGAAGGGATTTAATGCACAAGAATATTTCCCAAAACTGCTGCAGGTGTGATTTCTTCATGAAGCTCTTAGCCTCAAATGCACCTGCAAGATTGAGAGATAAAAACTTGTGCTTAATTTCCCATTCCAAGCATGAAGATTCATTTCGTAACAGAGACAATTTCTAAGTTGTCCTTGTAAAGGATTCATAGAAGATTGCAGAATAAGGGCTGGGAAATGTTAAATGATTATGAGAGCACTTACCTTTGGATCTGGGACAATGAAGTCTGGGTAGTAGATTTTGTTAATTTTTAGCCACCTTGGAATTTTACTAGGATCCTATTAATTAAAAGCACAAAATTAAAATCATTGGCACTTATCATATATAAACCTAATTCTACAACAGAAGCTGCTGAAACACAACCTAGAAGTAGATCAGCATGGAGGTATTGCATTGCCTTTACAAGGGCGAAACCTGCACTGATCTGCAGCCATTTCTCTCATCTAGAAAATTACAAATATTGCCTGAAACACAGCCCTCAAATCCTGTCATTGTGTGTGTGAAACAAGAACAGTTGCTCCAATTGTGAGTCATGTAAAACTATGTGTTTTTTAAGATGCTACAACCTTGCAAATGGCCTTCAGGATGTCAAAGTTATATTAAAACTCAGTTCTCTGTTTATTTGTCCAGTCTTGAAAAGCAAGACAAGTCACTCACAGAAATTTTAAGTCCAATCCCAGTTTATTGAGCCACCAGAGTGTGACCAAGCACTTCCCTCCCACAGCCCCATCTAGTGACTGCCTTTGCCAATCACAACGTGCCCAAAAATCCACATTAAAAATTTGTATCTTCCCAACAAAACTTTGTCCTAGCAGGAAACAGATGGTGCCTGGCTTCCCACTCAGTGTCTGGCTACAGATCCCAGGCAGTGCCTCCTCCAGGAGCTGCCTGTTCTGACACCTAAGTGGCTGATGTGCTTTAACTCTGATTCATTCCTGGCAGGAATGAATTCCTGCAGTGAAGCAGGGCCTCAAGGGCAGCCGAGCATCCCCTGCCCCCCTCTCACCTTGCTGATCTTCACCATGTCCAGCTCTGTCTGCAGACGTGCCAGGGTGGCATCATCGTGGCCACCGGAGCACTTGGTCACCGTGCACCACTTCTCACTCTTGGGGTCGTAGCAGCCCATGAGGAAGATGGACATCATCCCACCTGCACAGGGACAGCAGCCTTCACCTCTCCCACAGGACCAGCCACAGCTTTTCACAGCCAAAACCCTTTTCTATCTTTGGGAGTCACAGGGGCCTGAGCTTGTGGTGGTTGTAGGGCCAGTCACCAAGCTGAACAGAGCCCCAACAGCCCAGCCCAACACCTCCAGCTCTGCTGTGCCAACCAAGGCACAGCAAAACCACAGCAAGGCCGTGATGGCTGCAGCAGGTAACCACTGCTCCAGCCACTCTCTTTCTGGAGGCCTGGGAACAGGAAAACCTTGGCAGTTCCTTGGACAGACAGATCTGTGACTTCAGCCAACCCCAGACCTACCTTTACTGCCTTGTCCATAGAAAGCCCCCAGCACCACCAGGTCAGCTGTGTCAGCCATTGCCCCCTCGTTGAGATAATCCTTCTTCACCTTCAGCCAGTGGCGTTTCCCTGGCTCATAATTACCCTGTGCAAAGGAAGGCAGAGCCCCCTCAGAGACATCCCCTGGTGGGCAGCAGCTCATCAGACAGCCCTGGCCTCTACCCAGCTCAGCAGCTCCTGAGCACAGCAGGAGGAGCAGCTTGGACTGGATGTCAGCACTGAGAGGAGCCCAGAGATGTTTCCAGAATGCTCAGTGTGTGATTCTGTCTCAGAGCTGGCTCTGTCTGTTGTCATTCCCCAATTCCCAGCTTACAGCAGTGCAGAGTGATGGGAACTTGCCTTTAGATCTTTCAGCACCAGCCCCTCCAGCCCCTCCCGGATGACTCTGGTGATCATGTCTGCCAGATCTGAAGCTTTCTGCAAAGGAGAGGGATCATGGTTAGCTCAGGACTGTGAAAAGGGCTGAGCTCTTCAGGCTTTTTTTGTTTGCAGCAGTGCTGCACTAAACCCAAAGCACCTGCAGAGGGAGGAATAGGTAATTTTGTACTACTTTTCCAAGGAGAATCCTGCACATGTTCTTATTGCTGCACATGCAGTGACAGAGCTGGGAATATGTCCCCAGAAGAGGTGGTTTGTCAGGTTAAAAAATACCCCTCAGAGATGTGGCTGCCCCACTGGCTGTGTCCCACTATATCCCATATCAGATCTGCTCAACAAGTAGATCCAACTGCCTTGGGACCTCTGAACCTTCTTCTGCCCAAAATGTCCAAACATTCTCCACCAAAGCCAAGGAGCCACAGAAATCAGTAGCAATGGGGAAAATAATGGGACATGAGGCTTGTGCATATTCAAAGGAAAACTCCAGCATGCTGCTGCCTAAGTGCAGGTTTTAGCAGCCAGGATGTCTCAGAGCCGTGTATTTGGGAAGTGGCCCAGCCTGGCTCCCTTCAATCACACTGCAGTCATAGCACAGACTGAGTGACAACAGGATTTAGCTCCTCCTAACAGGGTCACAGTGACAATGCCTACAAGATCATTAACAATTCAGAAAAGCTGAGGTAAGCAAGTTAGGATTATACTGAAGGGCTTGGGGCCAGGAAAAGATGGGAATACAATGTTGGCTCAAGTCTTGCACATAGAGCAGAAGGAGAACCACTTTGCCAGGGTGAATTTGCAGAGTTAATCATAAAAAAAAAGCCAAGTGGTGGAGGAGGAGGAGCAGGGTGAGGGCTGTGAGGGCACACTAGACTCACAGTGACGTGTTTCATCTCCGAGAACAGGATCCTGTTGGGGATCTCCACCATGTTGTCATGCAGGAACTTGCGCCGCTCACACAGGGGCCTGGAGCAGGGCATGGAGAATGAGGGATGAGCAGCAATCCCAACAGGAACATTGAGAAAAGCTCTTAAAGTCATTAAATGATTGATCTAGAGAGTTCCAGAGAGGACAACTAGCTCTTACTTCCCTCCAGGAAGTGATAAAATGGGAATTCCAATGTTGGCAGTGTGTTTAGAGGGTGTAAGACAAACAGCTGAGATGCAGCTAATCCCAGAATTTTGGGGAGCCAGAGGAGCTGCACAGGGCAACTCCTTGGCATAGCAAGGTTCCTCCCGTGCTGCCCTGATTTCCCAGAGAGTGGCCAGTGTGACAGCCCAGCTGAACTGGTCTGTGTGCATTCATGGACTTTTCCAGGCAGCTCATCCTGGGAAACCAGCCCAGCCACTCTGCCCTGCCACACACACCTGTCCATCAGGCTGACATCGTTGAAGTAGATGCAGTCAAACACAAACAGGCAAACATTGGCATCCTGGAAAGCAGCTTTCTGAAATACAATTAACACAATTCTGCAGTCACAGCAAACAGCTTTAGCAAAGTAATAAAAGGATAATTTTGTTTATCTCTGTATTATTTTAGGTATGATAAGCTTATGCCTCTTCTAAAAGGAGCATTCTGAGAATTAAGATTTACACTGAATGTGTCCAAGCACAAGCTAAGAAGATAAAAAATGTTAATTTCCTAGGAATGGGAAATAATGCTAAAAATATAAATGGCTTTGGGCAATGCAACATCTGTCACTACTGCTGCAAAAAATCCCACCACATTTCTACAGACAGCAGATTAATGGCTACTTTTAACTTAAGCACTTATAGTTTAATTTTCATTTTCCTGTCCTCTTCCTCACCCCCATTCAGTCTAGACACAAGCACTACATAACACTTCCATGGAATAATCACTGCATCCTTGTGCTCTCCCAGACTGCCATACATTGTTCATGCCATGAGAAACAATGACAGAATTGCAAGATTTTCCAAAGATTTTTTTTGTGTTATTGTAATATTAATTTTAAATCAGTATTTTAATATTATTTTAATAAATAAAATTAGTTATTTAATATTAATATTAAATTGATAAAGTAGAAATTAATATAAACTTCATCTTGAGATGAAGTTCTATTAATGTCCTGCCAGTGATTAGGTTAATGCCAAATCTACTGTATTAGAGCAGTAGCTTTTCAGTATCAGCCTTCTCAATAATCTTATTTTTTCCCCAGATGCTCTAACAAGCACCAGAGCTCTGAAATTATCCTGTGATAACAGGATAAGTCAGCAGAGCAACAGCCTCCAAACACAAAAAAACTTTTTTTTTTTTTTTTTTTTTTTTTTTTTTACCTTGTGCACACCAAGAGTCCCAAAAGGCAGTGGCTTGCCAGTTTTATTGTCAATCAGGAGAACTTCTGAATCCAGGATCATACTTTGCCCACCAGGGAATGCCTGGGGGATGAAATCCTTAAAATGGGCTACCTTGGGGAAAGGAAAAAAACAAACAACAGAAGAAAAATAACTGGCTGGAGAGAGGGATTCACTCCAGTGCAGGTGTTTTCTCCACAAGTGAGGCACATGTGCCACATCTGCACTTCTAAGGTACTCACAGCAGTCTACAAATAGAAAAATGAGGTTTTCATTAACAGAAAAAAGTCACCCAACTGGCAGCAAGGCTCACAAAATGTAGTGCATAGAGAGGATTGTACAGCAGACAGCTGAAATTTAATTTCAAGCTCTTAATGTGCACCAGAATTAAATGATTACAGTTTCAAGCATTGCTTTCCCCCATTCTACACATCTATTTAAATTAGGAACAAGTCTACAAGAGAAGGAATCCTCCTTGCCTGTAGAATGAGGCTACAGGGAACGCAGTGGGGGAGCTGGCAAAAGGGGTGAGGCAGGGCTTACTTTGTGGGGGAGCACAGGTTTGAGGCTCCTGCTGAAGTAGCTGAAGTGATCCCCGTTCTTGTGCACCTGCACACGCTCGCCGTCGTACTTGATCTCAGCGTACATCCCGTTGGGACACTTCTTCATGGCATACTCGATGGACTTGCAAGCCTCAGCCTGGGGGAGAGAGCATCCCAAACCCAGGGTGCTGGGATTTTAACAGGAATGGGACCTCTGGGAGATGTTTAAAGCATGATTTATTGCCCTTGGTTTCATGAAGGGTGAGAAGGTCTTCACTGCATACACCAGGGGTTTGTGGTCAGTGATTGTCAGTGGTCACAAGATCACAGGTTACAAGGTCTCTTCAAGGTTAATTAGCCAATAAATTACTGCCACAATGAATGTTTCTACTTTACTTTTTACTTTATTGGTGTTTTCACACCAATCCCGAATTAATTTGTCTTATAAGTCTCTGCCACAGTGTGGACTCTCTTGACCAACAATCTAATGACACACAAACTTACAGTACTACACCTTAAAACATATTACCTTCATAAAAGCTTCTATATCTTAATTTTAAAACTTAAAACCTTCCACTACCTAGCTTAATATGTCTCTACTTAAACTAACTCAGATTCTTACTTATGGTCTCTAAATTTGGAAGCCTTTCCCAAGGTCTCAGGTATTCTCTGCTGTATTTGGGGCTGTATGCACAAGGTTCTGAGAATCCTCTGTGCTTTGACTTCCCACACCAGGTGATACATGGAAAATAAAGCTATTCTTACCTAAGTTCATGAATGAGCTACAATGAATTCCCTTGTAGAGCTTCTTGTTCAGAATGGCTGTTAGCAAGTCCAAGTTTTTCTTAATTATTCACTTAGAATCATCTGCATATGCCCAGATAATTACAGCTTTTCAGTGCTTATCCCCTCCAAACCCTTTAAAACGTGCACTGTGCCTTCTGCAGGAGCTTGCTCAGCCCAAAAGTAAATATTTAACTCTGCTTTGTTCACACAAAAAGCCAGACTTTTTGAATCTCTAATCCACTGCAAAGCTTACACTATTTCCAGAGAAAGATCAACTTCTGCAATGACAGCAAACAAACAGGAAAGTCTGAGACGAAGACTGAGAGCAAGACAAGGTTTTAGCTTGGCAGTGGCACTGAGGGTACTGAACATTTGGTGGCAGGAGATGCTTTTTGAACTGGCATTAAACAACACTAAGCCCTGCACAGCCACTGCCCTGGCTCCTTGACCCTTCCAGCTAGGGGTTAAACAACAGAGCCCTGCACAGCCACTGCCCCTGCCAGGTGGGGGTCTCTGCTCCGTGCCTGGCTGCCAGGAGGGGCCCCGACCTACCAGCATGGGCTGCACTGGGGTCATGAGTGAGGCCTGCACGCTCAGGGTCTTCTTCAGCCCCGGCACCTTCTCGGCCTCCTGCTGGTTCTGCAGCACCCGCTCCACCACGTCCTGCAGGTTCCGCGACGCCTTGAACGCCTCGTAGGCATTGGGATCCAGAGCATCCAGCCTGCATGGAGAGAGGGGACACTGATCAGCCTCAGGGCTGCTGCTGCTGCTGCCTCAGGGAATGAGCATTTCTGGGTTCCTGTCACTTACACGTGCTTTGCTCCAGCATTCATTTTCAAGTCGTGCTTAATGAGCCTGATGATGCACTTCAGGTCGTTGCCCGTACACCTGGGGAAGAGAAGATTCAGCAAAGGTGTGAACTGAATAACTTTCCAGCTGAGAAGAAGAAGAAACTCATCCAGGTCTCTTTAAAAAAACCTTTGCAGAAGGTTTAAACAAATCTGAGGACACATGTTAATAGTGACACCTCAGGGACACAAGGGAATATCCAAAAGGCTTTCCAGCGTCCAACTCTGCCTCAGTGTTGATGCACCTTCCAAAATTTACTTAATTAATACATCAAGAGTAACTGACTGGGAAATCCTTAGCCTCAGATCAACACAAACTGAGCCAGACCAAGAATCTTTGTCTAAATTACTTGAAGGCTTTCCCCAACATACTTAAGAACAGCAACTTAACTAACAGCTAAACACCATTAGGGCGTTATTGCAAATCACCTGTTTGACTGAAGTGTCCTGACAGGCAGGGATGAAGTTCTCTGGCATGAGCAAGAGCCATAGATGTTCTCCACTGCTGTCAAGACATCTCAATCACACCACTAACAGCAGCTTATAGATGGTAATTGAGTTCAGTCTCGGTGGCTCAGGATTAATTTTTCACCTTCTCCAGCTTGTACAGAACCACTCAGTGTTTGTGCAAACCTTCAGAGACTGATTCCTTCCCTCACCTGCGACTGATCTGCTGCAGAACACTCTGCTGGTCATCCTCCTTGGTGAGCTTGGACAGCTGGATGAGGAATTCATCCACCTCCTGGATGGTCAGGAGGCTCTTGGCTGCTGGAGGACAGATCTTGCTCTGCTCGAAGAAGATCCGGATGGTCTCAGAAACATCTCCCTGTCTCCAGAAACAAAACCAGGGCGTGGATGAGAGAATGGGGCTGACACTGGGGATTCTGCATGGTTCCAGTGAGGATAAAGGACAGCAGTGAGGCTGGGATTGCATGAAGAAATCAGAATCAAACACTTAAAGAAGCTGCCACGACACATAAAGCTGCTCAGCTGTTTAATCTGCCAAGAAAGGTAATTAAAAGTACCAGCATCATGTCATGGCTCTATTTTTCACTGCTGCAGAAGCACAGACCCTTTATTTCCTCAGGATGAATCCACTTGTAAATCCAGGGATGTGAGACAGGCTAGTGATGTCACTAGAAGGCAGCACACGGCAAGGCAATGAACAGAGATGAAAGAATTACCTTTATTATCTTATTCACCCCTTTTCTGCACCTTGCAGTGAATCAGAGGGTGCACACTCAATCACCAGCTCCTGTGCACAGGGACTCTGTGCACAACTGAGCACTTGCAATTGTAGCAGCTTAATTGTATCAACCAAGTGCAGCTGCCAGTGACAGGTCTGTTAATTGAATCCCAGGTTTTGATATGTGATGGTACAAAAAGAGTAATATAAATCAGTTCTGTAGGAATGTGCCAGACAAAGAAGTTTAGACAACCTCGCCTAGAAAATTTCAGTCTTGCTTTCTAAAGCTTTGCCAGGTGAATTCTTATCCTGCTTTCTGTTCAAACATGATTTTCTACAGGTTCCAGATGGCAGAAAATGCTATGAAAACTGCTGAAGCCAAGGAAAACCAAAATAAATCACCAACTCCCATTCTAACAGTCAAGCTAAGGAGTAAAAATCCTAAACCATTACAGAATTTCCATAAGCAAAGGGCTGAACAGCAGAAATTAAGAGAGCTGCTGTCTCCACTCACCTGCTCCAGGTCCCGGACCATTTCTTCCTGGTTGCAGTTAAAAATCCTGCTGAACAGCTTTACAATCTGCTTATCATTCAAGTTGTAAACTATTTTAATGACACCTGGTAATAGCATCTTAATGGTCAGGTATACATCACCATGAAAACCATCTGGAAGGAAAAAAAAAAAAAGCAGCACATTATAACTGTGAGGATTTATTTTCATGTCCAGGCTCTGGTTGGTTGTGTCAATTTGCACAACCCTGGGGATAAAAATCCATAGTTGGAATTCTTAGGGGAAATAGCCACAATTTACCTCTAAATCCGATCTCAGTACTAAATTTGGCACCTACAATGCCTGAGTGAGACATTTTTGTCTGAATTTGCTGTTTAAAGAGTTCACTTCTCAAAGATGATTTCTGAACTGTGAAGGTAATCACAGCATGAGGCTGGGACCACCCAAAGATCAGATTTTAATTTCACCTTTCCTTGTGAGGTCAGACCTTGAAGCTGACTCTGAAGAGAGCTGAGAACTGCAAGCTGGAGCCATACCTCCTGCAGATCCCTTCCTGAGGAAGTCCTGGATGATCTGAGTTTTGACATTGTAGCTGGGCTTTTCGGCCACCATGGCGCAGAGCTTGCGGAACTCCCGCAGCAGGCAGTCCTTGTGCTTGGGGTCACACCTGGCTGCAGACAGGCTGGCCTTGTGGGCAGAGTTTGCAGGGCCATCCTCTGAATTCTTTGGCTTGGCTGCATCAAACACACATCACAAGTTGCTTTCATTAACAACACGTTGCAAATGTTGAAGTTGCCTCTGCCTGGTGAGCTGGGAACGATCCCAGTGTGCTGGCAAAGCTCCAGAGCTAAAATTTATGACTTTTACTGATTTTACCCTTCACATTACACCAGAATTTCCTACATCTTAATTCTTACCAGAAAAATAGGACTAAACCATGGTGAAAAAGAATTTCTCCTCCCAGATACCTCTGTTTTATTAATTTTTTTTTTTCTACTTTATAGGCTTTTGCCCTTCACAGCAAGATGTTTCCCTAAGGTAATTTCTAATATGGGGGAATGTGTCCCCATCCCCTTTTGTCTCCTAACAACAATCCCCAAAAGGGTGTGATGTCTTCGGCTGTGTTGTGGCTCTGGGCAGTCTGGAGCTCCATGTGGGTGTCAGGTCAGTCAGAGCTCACAGATGGGACTGTCCTGCTGGCAGCTGCTCCTCAGGACAAGCTTTCCTTTCCATGAACACAACTGAGAAGCCCTCAGCAGTTTTTTCCACATAGGATAACTTTAGCCTATAGCTTCAGTTTGGACTGGAATGAGCCAATGGATGAAGGGAGATGGAGTCAGCCTGACAATGTGGGTCATGGCAGAACCTTTGTTTCCTTGGGAAAACTGGAAATTCAAACATCTTTCAAGATGTTCTTTCAAGACTGACAGCCTAAGAAAGCACTGACAGCTTTTGACAAATACCTCTAAATCATCTAAAAACCTACTGATCTGGGCCAAGCTAAAACACCCCTTGATCTTGAGATTAAAAGAACCTAATTTCCCAGAACCAGTTTCTTAATTCTTACCAGAGAATCCAGAGAACTTCTTTGGTGGATCTTTTGTGGTCAGCTGTCCTGTGGCAGTGAGTTTTGCCTGCACTATCACCTTTTTCTTTGGGGTACCTCCAGTCTTGGAATTAGCTTCTAGAAAGCAGAAAGGTTCAAAGAGGCAGTCAGGAATAATATCACACATCCCTCACCATATTATGTAGCTTACAAAGCAAAAAGCCTTAAAAGAAATGGGAATTGGAGGAGTAAAAATCCCAGATGTTTTTCAGGTAACGAAAGTTAGAAGAATACATAATTTATTAAAGATCACAGAAAAAGGTGGAAATGGAAAATAACTGATGCTTCCTCAGGGGTTTTATTTGCTCATGAATTAAATCACCTAGGCCTTGTCCACAATCAGCTGTGACAAATGAATCAAGGAGTGTCACTGTAGAAGTGACCATTTCTTGCCTTCCCTACAGGGCTGAGACAGGGACTGGAGCAGCACCACACACTTTGTCTCTAAGCCACACAAATAAATCCATGAGGATTTCATGGCAAAGGCACAGCTGGGTGACAACCTTTGACAGAATTTGAAAATAAAGAGAAAAGTAACCCTCACACTGCCTCGTGCCTCACCTGAGATGTACTTGTTGATTGTTTCTTTCTCCTCATCCTGCAGCTCTTCCCACCCCTCCAAGTCTGTGATATCTTCAATTTTCTTGGTGGTGGCCCGGGCCTTGTCCAGCTTCTCAAAGATGCACTTGACATGGTACCACTCCTTCATGTCCCCTCCAGACTCGGTGAAAGGATTGGGAACGATCTTCCCGATGCGCACCATCCCCTTCACGATCTTCTCCTTGCACTTCTTACAGCCCGCGGTGCCTCTCTTGGCATAGTCCACACAGTACCGCTGCTCTGCCATGCCCACGGCTGAGCGCAGCCAGCTGCCCAAGAGCAGGGAGAGGGGAAAAGCGCCGGCAGCAGCACGGCGCTGCTCCGGGGACGGCACGGAGACGGGCCGGAACAGCAGCTGGCACCAGCAACCGGGGCTGGCTCCGGCAGAGCAGGAGAACGGCCTGGGCAGCAAGGGGAGCTGCGGGCGAGGGCAGAGCAGCGCTGTGCCCCTGCCGAGAGCGCGGGCAGCGTGTGACAGCGTCCTGCCGCCCGTGGGCATCCAGTCCGCGCTGCGGGTGCTGCGAGCGACAGAGGGGACACTGAGCGTCCCCAGCCTGCCGGGCCCCCTCGGCGGCCCCAGGCCTCACCCCCCAGCCCGGAGCCCGCTCCGCAGCGCCGTCCATCGCCCCCGCCCCGCTGCCGCACACCCTGGCCCCTCACGGCCCCCTCCTCGCTCGCTCCCAGCCCCTCTCCCGCCCCTTCTCCCCTCACGCCCCAGCCCAGCCCCGAGGCCGCTTTCCCGCGCTGCCCGCCCCGGCCCAACCACCGGCTCCCGCCGCCGCCGCAGGCCCCGGGCCGCCCCTCCGCCGCTCACCGAGCTCCTCACGGTGCCGCCATCCCGCCCCCGGCTCCGTCCGGACCCCCGGGACCTCCTCCAGCCCCTCCGGCCGGGGTCGCCGCCTCCGCTACCGCCGGGACACGAGCGCGCCCGCCCGGCTTCCGTAGAACCGCGCGCGCGCGCCGCACCAGGCCCCGCCCTTTCCGGTCCGGGCCCGACCAGCGGTAAACGGGGCGGGCACGCGCAGGCCACGCCCCCATACTGTCTCGCCCCGCCCCCAGCACGCGCCGGGAGCGTTTTCCCGCGTCGGGCGCGGCAGGGGCGGCACTGGGACCGGGCCTGGGGCAGGGATGGTCCGTGCCCTCAGGAGAAACTGAATCCGTGCACTAGGGCGGCACCGGGACCGGCTCTGGGGCAGGGATGGTCCGTGCCCTGAGGCGAAACTGGATCCGTGCCCTGGGGTGGCACCGTGTCCTCAACCTGGGTCAATAGAGACTTGCCCTTCCCTGAGGTGCTGGAGGGTTTGTGCCCTGCGGTAGCAGCTGGTCTGCGCCCTGAGGCAATGGAGGGTCCCTGCCCTGAGGTGATGGTTTGTCCCCACCACACGGGTGGCTCCTCTGTCCCACCGAGAGGCAGCAGCAGTTCCCCAGCACGGGGGTGGATCCGCAGGAGCACCGCACCCTTTGTGTCCTCCTTCCTGAGGGGATGGGGCATTCCCGACCTCCCAAAGCTGGCTTTTCCAGAGAGCTGAGCCAGGTGTGAGGGGATGATCCCTTATTCCTGAGTGCACCACGCTGGCTCACCAAGAGTGCTGTGCTGCCTTAACACAGCTTAGAGGTGCTGTTGGATCACCTGGCCATAGAAATGGTCCCTCCAAGAGTTCTAACGCCGTGTTTGTGCACTGAGCCACTGCCTTATCCCCAGCCTCATGAGGGAGGAACAACCCTTCAGGAGTGCCGTGCCATGTTGGTGCAGGTTTGAGATGCTGCTGTGTCACCTGGGCCCTCAGCACCTGCACAGGCCTGAAATGCTGCACTAAAACCTCCTGACATTGTCCCTCACGCTGTGTTTGTGAAGGTCTGAGGTGGTGCTGTATCACCCCAGGCTCCTGAGAACAGCCCTTCATCCCAGCACAGGTGAACACACACCTGCACCCCAGCTGCTGGCTCTCTGCTGCTGGCAGCCCCCCTGTTCCTCTGATGGAAGTGCTGTTGTGCTGTGCCAGGAGGCTGCTGAGGAGGCTGGAAGGGATGCAGTACACAGCTCCACTGGATTCCTGCCTTCATCCGTGGGAAGGATGCTGTGTGGGTTGACAGGGCCAAGTCTCTGACCTGCTGTGCTGTTCCTCAAAGAGTATGAGACATAAGGTACAGAATTTGCTTCCCCAGCCACATATCTGTCTTTTTGCTGGCCTCCAGCTGGTTGCAAAGCAAGCTACAGGCAGTCTTCCTCTTCTTCCCAGCACATCAAACAAACCACAGTGTTTGGAGCTGGGAGTGTAACAACAGAGCGTGGTCACAAAACTGGGATGGAGTCTGACAAAGGCATTTCTGATCACTGGATCTGGCTGTGAACAGAGCCTGCATTCATTTGCAATATTTCACATTGTAATATTTGCTTTCAGACAATGCATTCAATCCATGATCTCAGGATGGAAATGCACCTTCCTGTCCTTCATGGCCCACAAGTGGAGGAAACCCAAAAACCAAAGAGAGAAACAAGCTCCTCCAACCAAATCCAACGGGGAACTTTGAGTCACAGAAGAGGAATTGCAGAAGGACTGAGAAAGGTCTCTCTGCTATGGACTTTATGTGGAAGGCACCCAGACCACCACCACACTCCAGATTTTTGGCTGAGTGCATTCACCTCCCAGACCATGGCAGACCTGGATTAAAATTTTAATGTGTGAGTATAGTGTGATTTGATTTTTAGTAGTTCAGACTGCTTTGAGAAACGATTTACAGAACCAGCAGTGACTGGGTGCAACGGTTTGTAAGAACACTGGGATTTCAGAGGGGAAGAAAACAAACCCCAGGTAAAGATGAGGTGTTCAGATGCTGTGATGTGAAGATGTGCAGGGCTCTGAGAGAGCTTGCTGGGAGCACAGAGTTCATGGCACCATGGTGAGATCTCCCACTCACTGTGAGCCTGGTAAAAGAGATGGAATGGCAAAGGGCTGACACTGCAGCACATCATCATCAGCTTTAAATAAGGAGCTGAGCAGCCTGGCAGTGGTGGGATCTGCTTCCCTAACTCTGTCTAAAAGTCACCTAAATGAGCTAAACTAGGCAGAGTCGTCAGTCAGCAGAGAGACGTTTCAGGGGCCTCAGTGAGGGTGAGATGAATTGCTCCTGGCTGTTTTCAGCCTGCAGGGGGTTTGGATGGCAGCAGGGACAGGTGAGGGGAGTAGGAGGCTGCCCCTCTGCAGAGTGGTGCAGGCACTGGAGATTGATCACCCGGCAGTGAGAGATGCAGCGAGCACAGGCAGGTGGCAGAAGGCTGCCACGAGAAACTGGGAGTTTTGGATAAATTTCCTCTCTGAGAAACGCACACAACTGCTGTTTGGTTGTTTTGGAGAGGCCTGGGAGCAACAGCAGCAAAGCTGGTGCTCTCTTAATGCCAGCTCTCCTCCTCTTGAGCAGTAGATGAAGACTCTGCAGCCTGGAGCATCAATTTTGCAGATTTTCTACTGTGGCTCCAAAGGAACTGCTGGAAGGTTGAAACTTGCTTCTTCATAGAATGACAGGATGATTTGGGTTTGAAAGGACCTTAAAGCTCATCCATTTCCACCCCCTGCTATGGGCAGGGACACCTTCCACTATCCCAGGCTGCTCCAAGCCCCATCCAACCCAGCCTGGAATGCTTCCTGGGATCCAGGGGCAGCCACAGCTTCTCTGGGCACCCTGTGCCAGGGCCTGCCCACCCTCACAGGGAACAATTTCTTCCCAATATCTAATGTAAATCTACCCTCTTTCAGTTTGAACTTGTCTTGTTTTTGTGGGTTTTTTTTTTTTTGGTTTTTTTTTTGTGGTTTTTTTTTTTTTTTTTTTTTTTTTTTGTGGCTAACAGCTCTGAGATGGCATTAAGAACTGCTAAGAAAGTTTCAAGTGGCCCATCAGGCTCTGGTTTTGGTCACTGCTCCTAAATGTTCTCTGCAAGCACTTTCTTCCCCTGAAATTGCAATGTGCATCCACCTCTCTTATTGTGAGTGGGAAGGTTTGTGTGCAAGGGAACTAATTAAAATTACTTTGGGTTTTGGAGTCTTATTGGAATTAACTCCTCCAACTCTCCCTTTGGCTGGATGTACCTTCAAACAGCTGTGAGCAGAACAATATATCCAGTGAATATATCCACAAAACCACAGGACACTGAGTTCACTGAGAGAAAACCAGGAGACAAATCCCTGCTGCTTTGCAAAGGATCAGGGAGAAATCACTGCTGGAGTCTCCCTTGGTAGCAAATACTGGAATTGCTGAGCAGAGCCTCTTAACATAATGTGCTCTCTATGTGAAAAAGCAGCAGTGACAGAGCAGTAGAGAGGCCCCAGGAAATCAGAACTCTGGTTTAAGTAGTTTATTCCACTAATACCAGGAAGATAATACCCCAAAAAGTCAGATTTAAATGTTTAAGTCTGTCCTTGCTTAAGCCAAGTGGGCATCAGGAGTTCTGTCAGGAATTAAGATACATATGAAAGGAAAATAATGGTCTCAAGTTTTGCTTTTAGGAATTTTTCCTCAGTGTTAAGAAGCAAAAAACCCCAACATTTCAGCTTCATTTGAAACTAGAGTTGAAAATAGTTCATATAAAAAAGTTCACCTTGTCCACATCTTCTAGGGATATCTTAAATTAATGGAGTTGGAACTAAAATTAAAGTTTCCTTGCAAGACATCTGTCAGAGTTATATTCCACTGAATCCAATCTTCTTGGTATTGAGAAAATGTCTGGAATCTCACTAAAATCAAATAAAAGGAGGGAGATATTTAGAATTTTAATAACCCCAATGAACAAATATATCTCCCTCTCTGGCTGCTAAAGAAGATACTGAATCTGTACATGTGGTTTATTAAAATACAAGCGATAAGAGAAATGGGAAAGATTATAAGAAACAGACATATATACATGAGATACATTTGGCAGAAAGGGAAGGCATGTCACTTAAATGTCACATAAAATGGATTTGTAGAGCTCAGTATTAGTCACTTATTTGCATTTATGTTCATTGGTGAGTCTGACTTTAGGGAGGGCTTGGAAAGGAAAAGCTCCATGGTCCAGTCTGAAGGGATTTGCAGTGGTTTTGGCTGGAGAAGGGGCTTTCAAGGCTTTCTCCTGCCTTGTGTGGGGGTGAAAAGTGGAAGCTGGGTGTAACAGGAACAAAATCTCTTACAAGCCTCTTTCTGCTCCCTCAGTTTGGTTGGGAAAGGGGAGAATATAACCTGTTGTCAGTTTAAAAAATAATTTGCTCTTCTTCGGTTCTCATTTCCTTCTTGGTGTTTCCTGGAACAGTGAGAGGGACTGGATGTGATCTAAGGTGTAACACTGAAAATTTGGGGATATCTCAGAGGAAACAGCTGTTCCTGCTGCAGGGCATGGACCAGGTGTTCCCAAAAAGGTTCACCTTTCCTTCCCTCCTGTTCCCTTCTCCAGGGCACTGCCTGTGATTCAGTGCCTGTGACACAGAGCCACGGAACTCCTCTGCCTCCCTGCTCCCATTGCAGTGACATCCCTGCCTGGGGCGGTGACAAACAGATGACAATGAGTGTGGGATTATCCTAAAATTGGTCTCTGCAGCCCTCTGTGGAGGAGACAGTTTTGGAATGTGAACTTTGTCCTTTCATCCAAACGCAGCAAAAGTCTGTCTCTTGCCCTCCCTCTCACCACATCTCAGCTGTCTTTTTGAGGGAAAATTTTGACGTTTGGTACATGGACATTAGGGATATCTGAGTGCAGGAAAACAAATGGGAAATCTGTCATTTCTAGTGCAGATTGCCCAAAGAGTCATTTAACAGCCACCAAAATAAAAATGTGTCAAGAGATTTCCAAAGGCACTGAGGAGATGCTTATGCTCATTTGCTATTAATACTAATGAGAAGTGAGTGTCCAAAACACTTGGACAAGTTTTGGAAAATCTCAGCTAGATACATGTCTTCCTGGGGGAAATTACATTTGACAGGAGGCTTCTGATGTAGGGACAAGAAGGGCATTGGAGGCCACGCTCGGAATCCATTCTATTTCAGTTCAGAGATCTGCCAAAAGTGTGTTAGACACAGAGCTGCTACCTCCACCTCTATTCTGCTGGCACCTAATAGAATATCCTTTATTTTTTCTGCTTGCTGCATATGCTGTTAAATTAGATAGAGGTATTTGCAAGGTGAATGACAAGTGTAATTGGCTATAAATGCTCCATTTAGAGAGATTGCAAACTATGTTTAAGTTACACCCAAGTGCACCTGTACTTGAGATGCAAAGTCATTCAGCTCCCACAGCACCTTCATTATAACCATACTTCATCCTCCCACACAAATAGATTCTGAGGAAAATAATTTCTCCCCAAATGTACATCTGCTACGAATTATCCTGGCATCATTACACATGCCAGGGTAGTGAACACAAATCTCATCCTCTGGGGTGGTGCTGATTGAAAGATGACACCTAATTTTGGAAAACAAAGGAAATCTAAAATAAAAGCTTGGCAGATATTTTGAGGGGGGGAAGTTTGTTTCAAAGCATTTCCCAAATTATTTTGTCATTTCTGCTTGTCGTGAAAGGACATTTTTCTAAATTTTAATTGAAAATTTTAGCTGTGAATACTTTTGAATGAACTTGAAACCACAGTTGATTTTTTTTAAACTGACCTTGTCAGGCAATGACTGTTGCTAAAACCAGAGATCACTGTGATACCATTCTTTGAGACATCCAAAATAATTTCAGAAAATCATCAATGTTTTCAAGACAGACTATAAAAGGTTTTTTATTTTGGAAAGTCTTGAATGCTACTGATTAAAAGGCTATTCTTGAATGCAAACAGCATTTTATTAAAACATTTTCAGTCCTGCAAAGGAGCACTTGTGACCAGGAAGAAAATGTTGCAATTAACTGGTGCCTACCTTGCACTGTCCCTTAGACCTGGGCTTGGTTGTGGGGTGCAAATCACTGTTTATTCTCTTAAACAGCCAGGAATCCTGCAGGCTTCAAATTCCCAATTTCTTCTCCCTGTTTATTCCTTGTTCTGAGTGGCAGCTGGGTACGACTGGAGAACAGACAGGGCCAAGCAGCTTTAACTCCTTTCTGTGTCCCAGAGAATCTCTGTTCTTCAGTACAAAGCAGTCCCAGGTTGCTGTGCACTTTCCCCAGGTTCTTTCAAGCCACATCTGTCATATCTGCACTCCACAGCTGCTCTGGCCTGGTGTCACACATCCAAAGTGAAATGAAAGGAATTCCTCAACAAATCCAATCTGGGTTGTGCCCTGCTGCCTGCGGTGTAGGGCTGAGCCGTGCCTGATTGCAGATCTAATCTCACCCTGACACCTGAGGAGCAATAACGACACTGCTCCATTTGCTCCTGCCCAGGGAAGCTGAGGGATCTCTTTAGCTAAATGAAATATTAGCTAAATTAAATATTAGCACTTCTTGGGCTTTCCACAGCCCAAGACTGTGTTTTGGGAGGCAAATGGAAATTCAGTTATGATGAGGTGACTTCTGCAGACCCCCAGCTCTTGGCTTGGGCTCTTCAGCACATTTAGGAATTGTCATCTCTGGGTTTTAACAGAGCTCAGGAGGCACAGCCAAACCTCTGTAATGTCACAGGACCTTTCTTACTTTAGTGCTAAACTGTGTTACTTCTCTTTGCATCTTCCCTGAAGTAGTCCTGTGATGTTCCCCATTGCTGCGCCGAGAGCTGGATGTGTAATTAGTGACTTGTATGACTCCCAAAAGCTGCAGTCTAAACCTTAATCCAACCTTCACGTTGATCACCCTGCCACATCACTTGAAAGCACTTATGATCAAGGAACTGCAATTCTCCGAGCCAATTCCACATTGGAGATGACTTTTATTGGGGAGACGGGATGTTAAAAAAAAATTAAACCGGTCCTCATTAGAAATTGGAGACATAAAAAGTCTCCAGAGCCAGACTGTGAGTGCCACTGCAGAGCTGTTTATGCAGCTATTTATGCAGGGAATAGCTCCCCTGGGACGGGCTATTTGCTGTTGCTTTTGCTCAAAGACCCCGCGCTGAGATGCCAGTGCTGGAACCAGGGATTTGGGTTCCTGCAGGAGCAGCGTGAGCGAGTCCTAATGATGGCAAAGTGCTGCCTTTCCCTCTCTGGAGGATGCAGGGGTTGTCACAACGCCTCTGTGCCACTCGTGTCGCCCCGGGGCATGGGAAATGGGATATAAACAAAGCCAAAGTGAATGCAGAACCTCTGACCTATCTGCAAACGTTTCTTCTGGGGCTATTTGTTTCTGTAATTCCTCAGAGCAGGTTGGGGGAGGCCGATTTATTGCTGCCTGGGATATCTTATCCCTGTCCTCTCAGTGAAATGGAGCTCCTTTTTCATTCTGCAGGGTTTTGTGGATGAACCGAGGGGCTGCCACTCGGCTTCTGTGCCAAATAACCCCACATTTATTCTGTTACTGTCAGGACTACCAGGTCCTTCTCTGCAGGGGGAAAAATCAGGGCCCAGCCTGTCCCTGTCCATAGGGTGCAGCTGTTCCAAGTAGAGGGGCTTTGCTGAACTCGGGAGGTTCCTGCTGGCCCCTTTCACCAGAGAATTCAGGCCCCTTGGCAAAACCCAGCCTTGCCTTGCCTTGCCTTGCCTTGCCTTGCCTTGCCTTGCCTTGCCTTGCCTTGCCTTGCCTTGCCTTGCCTTGCCTTGCCTTGCCTTGCCTTGCCTTGCCTTGCCTTGCCTTGCCTTGCCTTGCCTTGCCTTGCCTTGCCTTGCCTTGCCTTGCCTTGCCTTGCCTTGCCTTGCCTTGCCTTGCCTTGCCTTGCCTTGCCTTGCCTTGCCTTGCCTTGCCTTGCCTTGCCTTGCCTTGCCTTGCCTTGCCTTGCCTTGCCTTGCCTTGCCTTGCCTTGCCTTGCCTTGCCTTGCCTTGCCTTGCCTTGCCTTGCCTTGCCTTGCCTTGCCTTGCCTTGCCTTGCCTTGCCTTGCCTTGCCTTGCCTTGCCTTGCCTTGCCTTGCCTTGCCTTGCCTTGCCTTGCCTTGCCTTGCCTTGCCTTGCCTTGCCTTGCCTTGCCTTGCCTTGCCTTGCCTTGCCTTGCCTTGCCTTGCCTTGCCTTGCCTTGCCTTGCCTTGCCTTGCCTTGCCTTGCCTTGCCTTGCCTTGCCTTGCCTTGCCTTGCCTTGCCTTGCCTTGCCTTGCCTTGCCTTGCCTTGCCTTGCCTTGCCTTGCCTTGCCTTGCCTTGCCTTGCCTTGCCTTGCCTTGCCTTGCCTTGCCTTGCCTTGCCTTGCCTTGCCTTGCCTTGCCTTGCCTTGCCTTGCCTTGCCTTGCCTTGCCTTGCCTTGCCTTCCCTTCCCTTCCCTTCCCTTCCCTTCCCTTCCCTTCCCTTCCCTTCCCTTCCCTTCCCTTCCCTTCCCTTCCCTTCCCTTCCCTTCCCTTCCCTTCCCTTCCCTTCCCTTCCCTTCCCTCTTCTCCAGATGTCCCCCTTTTTTAATCCAAAACTGGAATCTCATTAAAATGCACGAGTGGAAACAGCAGCACATTGAAACAAATGCATTTAAAACACCTTTTTAAAGAGCTTTTGTGCCTTGGTTTAGCATCTGCTGTTGTTTAGGGGAAAGCCACTCCTGTGCACCATCCCTACCTATCACACACAGGTCATGTTTCCTGTCGGAGCAGGTGCTCAGGAACACCCACCTGCTGCAGGTGAAACGCAATTAACCCAGTTAATTGGTTGTTCTGAACACCGCAAGCAGCTCTGCTGGTTCTTGTCCTGGGCAGGGAAGGTGTGGCTGTGCTCAGGGTCAGAACTGGGAGTTCTGTTCCTGAAGGCGTTTTACCCCCTTAGGATGAGAATGCTGAGTAGTGCTGCTGTAGAACCACGCCTGTCTGATCAGTGAGTTTTCTTTAAGCCAGCGCTAATTGCCTCATCCAGATCAGGATCTTTCCCTCCTCACTTCCAGGGGTATTTTTAGACTAGTTGGTTAAGTCAGTGCTGTGTCAGGACCTCTGAAAAGCTCTTGGCTTGGAGAGTCTAAAGGGAAAGGGAATGAGATCTGCCTTGTGAAGGGGCTGACAGCTGTTGTGAGGTGCTTAGATCTATTCCATACTAATGAGAGAGTTTCTTCTCTGACTGAACTGCAACTTTGCTTAACTGCTGTCCACTTTTGAAAACCTATGTGTTAAATTACCGTGAGACAATACTTCCTAAAAGGCACTCCCCTAACCTTAGTTTCTTCACTAAATTGGCTGAATCTAGTGAAATGTCTCTGAGAAACAAATCTTTTTTAAGCCTGCACTCTATTCTTCTTAACCTCCCTGCCCTAAACAATTTCTGAGACAAGATGAATGCCAGCCTGTGATGATCATTGTACATATATTCCACTTAAGCATTCACTTGGCTGATAGCCTGGAATAAGTCACTGTTGGGGGTTAAACAACTTCTGGGGCTGTAGATGGGACCTCATTATGCAAAATGAGGAGAGTTATCGCTGGAAGCAGCTCAGGTGGAGCTGCTGTGTTCACTCCACAGAAAGTACAAGAGCTGAGGTTACCTGCTGTTGGAACCTCTCAGCTGAAAGCTGAAACAAGTGGGGTAACCTGTCTCCCACGGGGACTTTCCACACTTTGTCTTGGTTTTGCTAATTTAGGATGCCATTTTCTGCTAGGAAGTGTAGGAAAAGAAAGTTTCCACTCCCTTTAAGGATTATGTCGTTGCCTTGAGATGCTTTGAATTGCAAATGCTACCTTAAATCTGGTCGGGACTAAGGCACTGCTGAGAACCAGACCAAGGCTTTGACAAACCTTTCAAATCAGAGGCTTTTCCATTTGAATTTCAGATGTGCCCAAGGCTCTGGAGCACCGGAAGGCAGTGAATGATCCTGCCTTGGCACTTCTCTGGGGTAGCCAGCATGGCTGTTTCCCTATAGGAGTGTGTTCCTTCAGGTGATCTCTACCTCTCCATTACCTGGTATAATTGAACCAGGTTGGGACATTCCCACCTCCTTTAGGGGTGTTCTGAACTGAAACTTTGGATTCAGGATCCAGGGCTTTAGGAGACCCTGCTGTGGGCTGTCAACAAAGACTCGGTTGGGAAATAATAGAACCAAGAAAATCAACCAAAAGCAGTTGTTCTACTAATTCATTAAATAATCTTACTAGTTTTTTTTTTTTCTTATAGGAATTTACTTTCCAAAGGCAGATAAAATGTGTGTCTAGCCAAGTTTTTCCTCGAGTGAGACTGGGAGAGAAATCTGTATTGGTGGTTTGGACTTGCACAGTGAGGGGGAGCTGCTTTGTCATGTTCAAAGAACCACAAAATGATTAAAGGTTCTGAACTTTTATGCTGTGAACTTAAGTGTCTGTGTCCTAGAAAAACCACTAAACCAAGTAACTTCTTTTTGGACCCATTTGCAATGCTGAGGTCTACAGGCTGGATTTTGAAACCTCAGTGAAATGCATAAAGTCAGTTTAGATTAAGAATTTAACTCACCTGTACTGAGAGCTTAGTGTTGGCTGGGATGAATAATGACATGATTGGATCACTCTTCCCACACAACAAATGACACTCTCATGTCTCTGCTTGGAATTCAAAGTGGAATAGGAAACTTTGGAAAAGGAAAAAAAGGAAACTTTTTTTAAGCTGAGCTTTGGTCTGGTCTGACTCTCTGCATTTCTCTGTGAGCTGTCTTCCTTCTGAATTAATTTGAATTCCCACTAGGTCTCCAAGCTGGTGGGGTTGCAGCATCCTGGGCTTGCTTTCAGAGATCCACATCCTTATGGGGAGGCCGTGTTGTAGTTACTGTGTTGGGATCCTCCTCCCTCCTCTGCATGCAAAACAAGCCCCAAAAAGCCATTGACCAAATGCTCCCAAACGGTGCCAGATCCTCTCAGGACTGGTATCAAGCAGAATGTCACTGTGTGCTCAGGGCTCTGCTCATAAACATACTGAACTGCGGGATGGAAATGGAGGATTGATTCACTGATGGATGGCTCACTCCCTGCATGTAAATAGAGATGTGGAGGGTGCTGCCAGGACCCTCCAAAGGGTTGTGTCATGTCAGGGATCTTTCCCCACAAATGTGACTCTCCTGCAGATGCAGTGGCTGCCAGGGCTGTCCTGTTCTCCAGCCCCAAATCGGATCCTTCTGCAAGTCCTCCTCAGCCTGTCCTTGCTTCAGGGCAAAACCCTGTTGGATCAAGGTGTCCTTAACCCTGTCAGGACCCTACAGAGGTTGCTACCCACTTTTCACCTGCCCCTGGAGTTGCTGCATAACTTAAATCATCAAGTTGTTCTTGCAGACTCTTCCCCCATTTCACTTTAATACTTCAAAGAATTACTAGGCCTCGTAATATTGATCTATTCACTTCCTATCCTTTTACAGCTGCCTGTATAATTTCTGATCCTTAAATCTGACAACTGTGTCCCCAGGATGACTGTTCTTAATGTTGAAATGATTGGTACCTTCCATCAAAACAATTTAGCATTAAAGCTGGAAATACAGTGCAAAAGCAGTAAAATAATGTGTCTGTGGATTAATTTCTGACTACCCTCTCAGTATAAAACCAATGTGTGGAATATAATTTGATTTTAAGCTAAAAGTAGATCAAAGCTCTCTAAGCACGAACAAGAAATCACCTGGAAATAGTACAGCTACAAGGAAAGATGCCCAAATTTTGTACATTTCATGTATCTGAAACTGCATTGAAAGAATTATTTCAGAAAGAAGGAGGGGTTTATGCTTTTATGTAGATATCAAAGACACACAGGATTCCAAGAGTGCTAGAAACAGCAATTAATGCACCAGGTCTTTCAGTAATGCCATTTCCTCTCTGTTGAGCAGTACAGTGTTAAACATTACTTTTTATTTTGTATTTTTTTAGTGGATCTGTGTTTTCATGCTAAGGCATTGCATATAATTTGGGGATACAGCTCCTCATAAATGCAAAGAAAATTTCCCAGCTCCTCTCCTGCCAGCTCTGCAGCCCACCAAAGAAACTACTAATGCAATTTTAATTTATAGCTCTACCTTTTCCTCCAGCTCTGGGACAAAGATTCCCTAAAGTGCTTTAGAACAGAGGTCAGGCTGCATTTCTTACAGAGCTGTGAGGAGTCTCTGCTCTGTAATATAAACCCCACGCTCTCCATCTCCACAGCCCAATCCAGCTGGGAAGCTGCTGCTTTGGGAGGAGGGTAAATGTGCACATCACACCTCCATAGGAGTGGTGGAAGCTTTGGACAGCCAAATTTCCAATTTTTCCCTGTTGCCGTGTCCTTTCCCTGCAGAGCCATCCCTCCCTCATGGGAGGTGCCTCAAACAGCAGCCCGAGCTGCCTGCCACGGTAAGGAGCCCCCTCAGCCAGGGCTGTGCTCCACCTGAAACTCTTACAGCCTCTCTCCCCGGATCTATTAAGAGCTGCAGCGTCTCCCAGCGCACTTCCCAGAGCTTCTGGCTTTTGGCTTGACATGTTTGTCCATTTCTTTGTTAGCTCACACCGCAGAGATGCCCCCATCCAGCCTTGGCTGTTTGCTCAGGCTTCCCAGAGCAAATGTCAAGTGGCTCGGAACTGGCTGTCTTTTAAGTCATGGTAAAACAGGCGTGAAAATCAAATGCAGCAGCTTTTTGAGTCTGGGCAACTTCCCGAGTGTGAGCTTCTAGATTTCCGTGCTGTGAGGCAGGTGCTTTTTAGCAGTTGTTCCTGTTTAGCTGCTAGTCAAATCTCCAGACAGTTACGTGATAAATACCTGCCAGTCCTGCATCCATCATCCCAAATCTGCTTGGATTGTTTGCTTGTGCAGATGGAGCGTGTCTGGTGTTTGCATTTGGTTCAGACCACATATGTTACCTGTCTGATGCTTATATTCTATGCAAAGAAATGAGATTTGAACCATTTGTATTTCCATGGTTCCTCCTTTTCCTCCCTCCTTTCTTTCCAAGATCCATGACCTCTACACACTTCCTTTTTCCCCTGTTTTCACCCCATTCCACCAAAGGTACACCACCTGTGCAGACAAATGTTTTAAGGACAGAAAAGTGACGTACCTGTAATTCACAATTTTAAATAGAATTCAGTGCAATGTCTGGAGAATCACTTGCTGAGACGTCTTTCTTCAGAGTAAGATGAACTTTCAGTGGACAGTCTGGAATGTATCTGGCTCACCTAGCAGGGCCAGGTGTTACAGCAACACGGAGATTTTGGAAAGTGAAGTGCAGAGACAATAGTAGGAGGTATTCACTTCGAGTCAGTCACAAAAAGTGTAACTTGTTATCAGGCCTGTTACTTAAAATGTTATAAACCCCCCTTTTCAAAGTGCTTAATGATTTGGGGAGCTTAAACTCACATCATGCTGAGTTTACAAACAATCTTTTGATTAATCTCTTTCAGGCAAAGCATTGATAGGTAAAGCTGAGAAACGTTCAACAGGCAGATCTCAGATCTAGGACTGATGGTCTAAAATCTGTCTGGGCAGGAAGGTGCCCTGTTTGTGCTGCCCTCTTGCAGCATAAACACAGTGCTCAGCTTTTCCAGAGGATAGCTCAGTGGGAATTTCTGTAATACACAGATGAATGAATTTTACAGGTTCTCCCTTGCAACAAAAAGGAGTTCACTGAGATTTAGCAAATGTTAGGTTGAGTAATTCAGCTTGGAAAAGCTGGTTCAGAAGTCTGCAGCTTTGAAGCAGTGAGTCAGTGTGCCAAACACAGCTCTGCTGGTAGATTTTGTGACCCTGTCTGAAACTTCAGCTGCTGGTGCCCACTGAAGTTCTGCAGGGAGCAAACTCTGCCTGCACGAGAGCTTTGCAGTGGGGCAAGGAAAGCCAGCTTCAGAAAAGCTCCTCCACCTGCCACCTGCTTTCCTTTTCCACTGCTACAGCTTTCCTGGCAGGGTTATCCAGGGGAGCAGTGTAACAGGGTTGTGCACACAGCAGCACTAACAGGGCTCTTTCCCCACCACAGGGCTCTTTTTTGCACCCCATTTTGGCATCCTGGCTCAGCCTATGAGGGCAGACACTGAACCTCAGTCACCCACCTGTCTGAGCTACTGAGAGCTCCTGCCAAGTTCTCCTTAGGGCAGACTGGCAAAATAAACTCCTTTCTCATCTCTCAGCTGACTTACAGACATTGTGTTCTTGGGACTGCCCTCGTGTTGTCAGTCTTGTTTGAAGCAAAACATGAGAAATTGTTCTTTGCCTTGCTGCTGAGGGGGCTGCAGGATAGAAAAGGACAATAGCAGCTCGTCTCCTGCCTTCCATGTATAACCTGCTTCTTGGAAAGCTGCTGGAAGTGCCAGAGTGGTGCTAAGCCATTATTCTCAGACATTATTTCTTCCTTGTGCTGGTGGTAGGAGAAGCTTTTGCAAGAAACTGCCACTTGAGCCTTCAATTTGCAAGAGCAGAAATACCTTTATATAAAGCATATAAAAACCATTATATGAGGAGGGAAGGGAACCTGCACTGACCTTTTGAAGGGAGAAATTTGCCCCTTCAGCAGGCTTGCCTGGGCTCTTATAACAAGATAATTATTTCATTGCTGTACTTCAGTTGTGGCCACTTGCTGCCTCTTCAGATTTTATCTTCTTCCTTTTGTAATTTTTTTCCCTATCGCTCTTTAACGTGTTAAAGAAGATTTTAATTTCTTTCTTAGTCTGAGAATGAGGAATGGCACGGAGGGAGGTGGTAGCAGAGAGGAAAGCAGGGCTGTGGTCACGTCTGCCACCAGATGAATTTCAGGTGCTGAGCAGTAATGTGGTGTCAAAATACCGAGCAGTGAAGCATTAGGATGATGCATCTCAATTTGTTTCAGTCCTCTGGAAGCTGAAAGGAAATCCCCTACTACTTCAGATCCCATCATGAAATAATGGCATTCTCCTCTTCTGCCTCCCTCCCTGCTCCCTCGGGGAGAGATCATGCAGGATTTAGATAACCTTCGTTCACAGGGCATAATGATACTGTAAGGGAGAAGATTTTTAAAACAAGCAGCAGGCAGGCCTGGGATCAGGCTCTCTTGTGGTTGATGGTGGGGAAGGTGGTTCTTGTTTTGGAGAACTGCTTCCCATTCCTGCTGCTTTCCCTGCTCAGTTCTGCTCCCTTAAGGCTTGTGATGTCCAGGTTCTCCTATCCCCTTGGCTCCTGGCTTCTGAGTGACTGAAATGTGGAGGAAGAGAGAGAAGAGCAGCATGACTGGTTTACCTGCCAGGCTCCCAGCCCGAGGAGCTGTGTGAGAGCCCTGAGCTCTGCTCCTCTATGTGACCATTCCTTCCTGGACTCTTCCACTCACTCCCTGACCTCACTGTTCAGCACATGCCATGCCCTTCTCTCACAGCCTCTTCTCTCTCCTGCTTCCCTGGGATGTGGCCAGGAAGGAAAAACAGGCTTTCCCAGGTTTTTGAGGCTGGCAGATGAGTCTGTAGCTTGCAGTGCTCTGGGCAAGAACAAGTTCCTTTTGATTAAAGCTGGGCTGTGTTGGTAAACCAGCAGTGGATGAGGGACAGCTTGAAACACTCAGATCCTCCAGGACTAGATAAGCATAATTGAGTATTTGGAATTAGCAAAACTGCAAGGATCAAAGCAATCTCCTGGATGGATAACTGGATCAAAGGAGAGACTTTAAAAGGAGAAAACATGGATGTTAAGTTCTCTATCTACACTCTATAAATACAAGATGCCAGCGGTAAAGAGGATATAGGAATAAAGGGAGCTTTTGCACATTTCTCAGCAGGAAATAATTTAGTGTCTGACTAGTTTGATTTTAAATTATGATAAAATAACAGGCACAAAACTCCAGCACAAACAAGGTTCTCCTTTTAAAAGCTAAGTCTGAATCCTTATTAGGATATAGGATAAAATCATAACTTCTTCCATAAATTTACATGAAAGAGCAATATCGTGTTTCTCTGCTTGAAGAACAGATGTTACCTGGCTAAACAGCAAACTGCAACATAACCAAAAATCTATCAAGGACTGTTACTTGGTCTCCCTTTAAATCACTCCCTGATATGCAGATAGAATCAGAGAATACAGATTTCTCTCTGAGCACGAGGGGCCCAGCAAAGCTCACAGCAGATTGGAAACGTGACTGCTGCTTGTTTTGCGTGTGGCTGTTCAAAGGATGTGGCATTCTGGATGGAAAAAAATCGAGATGAGGATCTGCCAGGTTTGCCTTATCTTTCCAAGGGGAAGATGCTGGCTTTTAATATTGGTGGGTTCTTATCTCGAGCAGCCCGGTGGATGTGGTTGTCCTGCTGGTGGATTGCCTGTGATGCTTTGAGCAGGGTGGGACTGGGATGAGAACGGAGCTGCAGCCTCGGAACAGGAGAGTCTCCAGAGTCCCTGTGCCATGGAATGAATTCTCCTGTCATATCCTGGGGGATTGAACTCCCACGCTGACATGTGCTTCCTGCTGCAAGGAGCGCTAATGAACAAATACTTCTCCTGTTAAATGAGGTGTTTCAGAGGCTTGTAAAAGCAGCTTTCTGGGAGGAGAAAATGAGCTGAGCAGTGGTTTATGCAAGAAGGAAGTGCAAATGGTACATGTCTGCATGCTCAGCCTGTCGCCCTCACCTCACTCCTGTGTGTGGATCTGGGGGTATTTAAAGGATTAGGCAGCTCTGAGGATCCCAGTATTGGACTGGACTGGAGGTTCTTCACTGAAATCCTTTTGTCAATCTGACCCCTCAGGCCTATCCCATAGGGATGTGAAAATCCCCTGACAGTGAAATATGGAAGGGCTGGGTGTTAGGAATAAGATTGACTTAACTTTTGTGGAGAGCCATTTAGAAGAGCATTAATGTTACCTCTTGCTACAGCTGAGTTCTCTGCCTGAGGCTTTCCTTCATTACACCTTGGATGGGAGACAGGAAAGAAGCATCCAAAAGAACAAGCAGCACTGCCGTGCTTGGCTCCTCTTCTTTTCTGAGCAGATAAAGCTGTGAGGAAAGAAAACATCTTTCATTGTGCTCTGCTCTTTCTCCAAACTCTGTGATCAGTTAGCTGCCAAGCATTTTCCAATCCAACCAAATCAATTTGCAAACTTTCACTAATACTATCAGGTAATCTGCAAGCTGTTTGCTCCCTGCCTTATTGGAAGGGCCATTAATACACAGGATAATGGATACCTCAGGGAAGCCAGACATTAAGTTAATAATTAATGTTTACAGAGGCCTTAAGGCAACTGAGTGCATTTACCTCCGTGAGGATATTGAAATTGCATTACTGTAATTTCAGCTGTCTCCCCATAGTTGGCAATCAGAGTTGGGCTGGAGCCTGGCTCCAGATGAGCTGTTCTTACCCTGGATCGCAGTAAATAAAGTGTTCCTGGGAATGGTTGGGCTTCCCATGCTGTCCTGTCAGTTTGTGCTAATGCTGAGGGAGGCGTGTGGGACTAATCCCTCCTGACAGGCTCCTCTGGTGCTCTGCTGGAAGTGCTGTGTGTGGGCTCTGGGTGCTGAGTGCAGGGGGATGAGGCTGATGTCACGTGAAGTGCTGATCCTGCTCTGCCTTCTGAGGACACCACAGAGAGTTTATACAACCCCCAAAGAGCCTCTGTGGGTGGAAAGGGTGGATCCCAAGAGAGACATGCAACCCAAACTCCAGTCCTGGTCTTCAGCCAGCCAGGGAGGGGCTATTCACTGAAGATACCTCACAGACATGATGACAGTGAATTCAGAACAGAATTCAGACCCAGTCAGGGTCTGGGATATGGATGGATCAGGCTGCCCCTATAAACCTGAGAACCTGGGGTTTTGGTTGGCATGTCTTGGGGAGTGGTATGCTTGCTTTACCTCTGCAGGTCACAAATCAATTGTGTGTGTTCATTGAAGAACCTCCACTTTTCATAGGTTTGTCTGTAACTTTTCTTCCCTTCTTTCTGCACCATCTGCAGTTTGATACATTCCCTCCAAAAGCCATGGCTCCACTTTGTCCCATACCCAGTGTATATTCCCTGTTCTCTCAGCCCATGTGTCTGCTGCCTCCGAGGTTTCCCTTCTGTGCTGATTTTGTTTCATTTCCCTCAGAGTTTGTTTTCCTGTAGGGATTTCTCCTGTTCCAGGGCCAAGTTACATCTGTTTGGGGTCAGAGTGCTGGGCTGGGGCTGACCCTACTGCTGCTTCAGGACAACACTGAGCACATTCTTGTGCTGGGACAATTCTGGGACATTTGTGCACAAAGGCTTTAGCACAGGCATCCTCACATGTCAGGGAAAACTGGATTGGGTATAAATCACATTTGTTGGCCCCAACTCCCATGTTTGTATAAATTTTTACCAAGTACTGGAATGTTTAAAATACCATTAGAAAAACCTCCCCTTCAATTTACGAGCGTTGATCCCTGAAGAGTCTGGTTGGGAAATGTGTTTAATTCCTGAAGCCATTGTTTTCAACTCAGAGCCTTTTCACTTTGGACAGGTGAACTGCTACGCTGAGCTGCTTGTCTTTCATCCAGCCTCCTGAAGATAGGTCTTATCTGGCTGTGAGGTGTAATTTGTTTGAAACTGTCCTCACTCATCAATCCCAATGATGTTACCTCGGTGCTTAAGCCAGTCCTTTTATTAAGTTCCAGGGGTTTTGTATTCCACAATCCAATTGTGCATTATTGATAAAGTCTTGAGCAGAGGATTACTTGAGCCATGAGCTTTCTGGCACATTAGTCATACCTGAGCTGTGTTTTTCAGAGGGAGCTGCTCTCCTCTTTAGTTACTGCCTGTCTGGCTCTCTGTTCCCCTGGAGCTCTGGGGTTACTGACTCCAGGCAGAGCTGCAGGATCACAGCAGGGAGGTGACACTGCCCACAGGACAAGCAGAGGCTGTGGCCTTGCTGATGATGAGTGCTGCAGTGCCACAGTGATCCCCAGCAAGGAGAGTAGAGCAGCTCCAGGGACAACAACCAGAGCCCAAAATCACTCTCCAAGTGCACAGAACCAAGGCAGGTCTGGGATCAAGCTGGGAAGTGATGCCAGCAGGTCAGGATCAGCAAGGGACGTGGCCAGGCATGGACAGATCCATGGTGGCACCACAGCAGCCCCTCGGGGTGGCAGCCAGCTTGTCCCTTCCTGACACTGTTTTACACCACAATGACACAGACTCTGAGATTCAGAAGGCTGAAAATGACTCCTCTGTTTTTGGGATGTGTCTCCCTTTTATACTATTTTACAGAGACCAATTTGATTGGTGACACAGACAAACCTCTTCACTCACATTGGTCAGAGCAGAAGGACATCAAGGAGAAGTCCCTCCTAGGAAAAGGAAGGGATAACAAAGTTACAATTACAAAAACATTTTTCCTGTTTACAGAAAATTCCCTGGGAAAAGAATTTCAGAAAACCAAAACACCTCAGGCACAGAACCAGGGCTACACCTTCCCAGTCCTGCAGGGTGGGGAGGGGTGCCAGGTCACTGCTGTGCCAGGAGTGGGCTGTTTGCCATGGCCTGCAGGGCTTCACAGAGAGCTCATCCCTTTTCCATGGTTGGACTGAGGTAGCTTGGAGAAAAGAGGACAGGAATGTGCTGCAAGAGCCTGCAGGGCTACAAGTCTGTGCTAAGGTGTGGAAATCTGTCTGGAGCTTTGAAGGAATCCTAAAGGTTGCTGTGTGGAGAAGAGTGCAAGGTCCTTGATGCACTCAAGGCTCTGATGTGTGAGTCCTAAATGACACATTTTCCCTGTGGATGGGCAGCCTTTGTAGCATTGGAATGTGATTTTCACATATGAGTTACTTATAAGTCTAAGAAAATGGTAAAACAGATCTTTCCCCCCCCAGATGTCAGCAAAATGATCGTAAAGGCATTGAAAGTAGCGAGAGCCTTAATCTGACAGCTGACTGGTAGATATATGTGTGTTGGTTAAAACCAGGCTATGTGCAGCCTTGCACCTTCCCAGCAGGGCAGGGCAAATCCTTCTGGAATCATCTTCACAAGCACAGCTCTGCCATTACAGACTTTTTCACAAAAGAGCACCAGCCAGAAAATGGAAACCAAATTAAAGCACTTGTTGTCTTTGTTGCAGAAGAAAAGAGACATTTCTTTCTGCAACAAATTTATGTCTTGGGTTTTCCATGACTACTTGATATATTTTTTAACCACTGTAGAACTGCCAGAAACAAGGTATTTACAACCCCACTGTGCAACTCAAAATAGACTTGAAACTAGTTGGTTCTTTCCTCTGAGAGTTTCTTAGCGTGGTTTGCAAAACTGTGCAGTGAAGTGTGACCTGTGCTGGCTGGTTTTGCTTTCCCTGACTTGTGTATCATCACTTGGGCAGGCCAGTGATGATGGAGGGATGGTTCTCAGAGGATGTGCTCCTGCAGGGGATGTTAAAGCACGTTTTACAGTCACACTCCCCTTTCTGTTCATGTTTCTTGTCACACGCTCATTGCCGCAGTATTGCCTTCCAGACACACCATAAAGGCTGGAATAAAAATGTCCCCTCTGTTTTTCCTTCAGGATCTCTCCTCTCCTGTTGGTGAAGGGGGAAAGATGAAATAAAATAATTTTAAAATTGGGTTCTTCTGTGCAAGGCCTCAATGGGCAAGATCAAAGCACAGCTTTTCCATGGGGAAGGGTGG
Source organism: Zosterops lateralis (assembly GCF_965231275.1). NCBI lineage: Eukaryota > Metazoa > Chordata > Aves > Passeriformes > Zosteropidae > Zosterops > Zosterops lateralis. The sequence goes on along the minus strand of NC_139779.1, from coordinate 6,014,791 downwards.
GATGGGTGTGACAGGAGAGCTTCCCACTTCACTTGGGGGGCATCATCTGAGCCCATCCACCAGAGCTGTGCCCTATAGACCGAGAGTGTGTCCTGCACACAGGAAACTGAAGTGCTGAGACAACAGTGGGAGTCGTTGTTGTGTCCTGTGCCTGAGCCCCAGGGAGTGGAATGTCGCAGGGCTGAGAGTGCTGCCTGGTCCCACACCTGGTCCCACAGCACACCCTGCTCTGGCTGCCCGGTCTGGGGGCTGCATCCCAGCTGCTCCACCTGTTCTCTAGGAACCTCTGCACTTGAAACTCCTGCACGTCTCCCCGGAGCTTCTGGAGCCTTTATTAGCTGGAGCTTTCACAGGCTGATGTTGCTGTCACAATTCACATGCTAAAAGGCCTTTAACTCCCCCTCCCTGCCGCAGCCTCTGTTGTAGAGGGCTGGTTTTATAAGCCTTATTAGAGGCTCGTCTGGCAAGGCCTTTGGGGGCAATTTGGTTTGATAAAACACCATATAAATTGGAGTGGCTGTTGATTTTGGAGCCGCTCTTACGAGACAATTGTGTTTCCAATTAGGGATTTCCTTCTCTTACATGCACAACATGTGGTTTTTTTTCTTTTTTTTCCTTTGCAAGATGGCTTAAAATGCCTGCCATGTGCTGATAAGCTCTGTGCTAGACCTTTTGTCTTCTGCTGCATGTGTGCAGGCCAGCGTGCACAATGGTGAGGTAGATACAACTCCCCAAATCCACTGCCAGTCATAAAAGAAGCTGATCCAGGACAGTGCTTGTTCTCCCCAGGAGCTGTGGGGATGTTCAGAAAATTCAGACATTCAGATGCTTGTTGAACACTGCCAAATGTGGAATTATTTGGTTTATAGGTGGCCTCAGGAGGCTGAGAAGGTAGATTAGCCAGGCAGGAGTGCTGGCAGAGGGCAATGCCAGCTGGCTGTTACGGGTGTGGGGTATTCTTGGGAAGAGGCCTGGCCATGGGGAGGATCCCACAGAGCCAGGGACACAGGAGTGAGGAAGAGGAGGCACTAAAAAGCTCCCAGGCCAGTGCCACCCTTGTCAGAAATAACTCCCAGGCCACAATAAGATTTCTGGTTACTCTTTCTTTACTTCTCTTTGCCTCTTCATTTCCATCATGAATTAGACTTGATCATAATGGGATGGCAGAGTTCCCTCCATCCCCTCACCACAAAAGGGTACAAGAAAAACAAAGAAGCCAAGCTTATCAGAGGTTATCATCTCTTGGGATGAGTTCTGACTTGGGGGTCTGAAGTGATTTCTTATCTGTTAAAAGCCTACAAGTGCCTGGGCAGCAGGCCTTGCTGATGCTGGCAGATTTTGAAGGGTGGAGGAGAGCTGGGTAATGTTGTGATCCTTTTTAAAGAAGAGCAGGAGATGAAGTTTACTCTGGAGTCTGTAACATGCTCCAGCACTCTTGTCCTCTGGTAGTGGCCTGTGCTAAAAGCACATCGATAAAATTGCTGATGCTGCTGTTAAGTAACAAGGTAATTACCAAGGATGGGGAGGGGAACAGAACTAAAAATCTGAAATGGTAGTTAATGCCTTTCCCATTAAGTTACCAGCCTTAAATACATGGCTTACTGCATCTCTAACTTTCACTGCCATAAAAGGGTGCAAATTGCAGACTTAAGAGATCATTAGCAAAATACACAACGGATTTATCTTCAGGAATAAAAAAGATGCAGCACGGAGCTTTTTCTTTTGTGGGTAGGCAGATGCAAGTCAAGACAAGAAAGACCCTGTTCCCAGGTCGTGTTTAGGAACAGCAGATCCAAAGGTTCGTGCTGTCTGTGTGGTTAAAGCTGTCTTAACCTCCTTGATGTAAATAGTTCTTAAGATAAAAGATGAAGCTCTTCCGAGAATATTTTGCCGTTCCCCGGTGACAAATCAAGGAAATGTTTTGTGCTGATTAAGTCACTGTCAGCAGGTCAGCCATCTCAGGGAACTGATTTAGAAGCCTCTTAAATAAATCACCTGTTTTTTCTCACCCCTGCCCGTTCCTCACTCAGCTCTCTACCTGCCCTGGAGATGCAGATGGGGCTCTGTGTGCTGTAACCTCTGCTGTGACCCTCCCCTCACCTCTGGGGAAGCTCGAGCAGAGACTCTGCAGGAGCTGCTGTCTCCCAGCTCCACTGCAGTCCTGCAGAATAAAAAGGGAAGAAAATGTATTCCCATGGTGGAGGTTTGGGTTTTTCTGCCCTTATGTTACTTGTGGCTATTCAGGTTTCAGATGCAGTGAAACTGTGCAGGTTCTCATTCCAGAATGGTTGGAAAAATACCTTGATATTGTGTTCCCCGTCCCCTTTGCTGTTACTCTGTGGCTGAGAAAGGACGGACAAGCCGGTGGAGACTGGATCAACCTCTGGTTGTGATGGGAATCCTGATTGTTCTTCAAGTGTCTTGTTCTCCCTAGCAAGTGTGGAAAACAAGTTCTTCACTTCTGTGCCTTACTTCCTGTCTGGAAATGACAGAATGTGCATGAGCCCCACCTGTGCTCAGCTGGGCTGTCTGCAGCCTCTTTCAGGTTGTAATTTCACAGCTGGGCCTGGGTGCCCTGCTTGTGTTTGTGCTTGTGACTCCTGGGCTCTGTTTGTCTTCCTGTCATCCCAGGGCAGGCACAGCAAGCATTTGCTGGCAGTAAAACCCCCCTGGCTCCTGACAAAGGAGACTCAGAGCTTCGATCTGAAGGCTGAGGGGGCTGTGCAGTCACCTACAGTGACCTCAGACAGCATCAGGAGAGGGGAGGGTGAGGAAAGGGCTGTGTCAGAGACCTGGGGGATTTTATTACAAGACATTAACCAAGCATAAATTCTTTTATCATCATTAACATTTTCAGTCCAAAGCTGAACAGATCCAGGAGCTTTAGACCAGATCAGGGCTCTGTATCATCTGGCCATTACAGCTTTTGATACTGAGCCAACTCCATCCTATCTCTTTGGCTAACAAGAATCCGAGAGGCTTTTGCTCTGTTTTCAAAGCGGATGAGATGTATCACCAGGGCTCCAGTTTTCCTTTTCTCCCATTTCCTAAACCAATAAATATTTTCTCATAGATGGGCCTAATAGTCTAAGCATAACCTGGCAGCTCATGAAATATTTCCTTGCTTTAATCAGAATCCTGAAGCAAACAAGGAGGGAAATAAAAAGCCAATAATATGCTTGGTTGTGTGCACAAAAGTAGAATGAAATATATGAAGCTGGTAATGGCTCTGCTGTCACATCTTAAAAACATTTGCTTTGACTTGCATAAGTGTCAATTCAGCTTGCACTTGACACATTATACCATGGATAAAGCTGCTGGCTTTTAAAATCAGGTCTTTAAACGAATGCAGAGATACTCTAAGTAGCTACTCTGTATTGTTGGGTAATGATGTATGTAGCAGAGAAAGCTTTTTCTCTAAAAGCACAACTTTTAGGCGGCAATTTTTTTTTTCTGCTGTGTCTCTGCATTAGGGAAGGAGCCCAGCAGCTCATCCTCTGTCATGATTAAAGGCAGATCCCTTTAGCCAAGGTCACGACAAGCTGGGCCTCTTGGCCATTTGCTGGGGAGGTGTGTTCAGCCAGGCTTTTTTTCCCAGTTCCTGGGCAGCCTGGCTGGGAGGAGAGCAGAGGAGCTGGGGGCTCTGTCCTGGGATTGCCAATCTGTTAAACCTGTTCACTGAATATCCTCGTGCTGGTCCTGAACATCCTTGCACTTAGATCTCCTGAAAAGCAAATTTCACTCCCTGGCCCAAGCCCAAGATCACAGAAATCTGGTACTCTTACCCAGGAATATTTTCTAGTTTCTCCACTGGGATTCAAGGTGACCAGCAGCCTCCTACCACCCAGAGAACTTTCTTAACTCTCTCCCCAAGATCTCTGAGTCAAAGGAAATCCTCCTTTCATCCTCCACCCTGTCTGCCCTCTTTACCTGCCATCTTCTCATACTCCACCTTTGCCTCCTTTTGGTCCTGAACGTTCTGCATTTCCCTTCTGTCATCAAATCTGATGTCATCAAATCAACAGAACTTTTCTCACACTGAGGTCACACCTGTCCTAGGACTGTTCATGTTTTTGTGCCAGGCCTTTCTCTGTTTATCATGAGAGCATGTGGCAGGCCTAAGATCCTGCCTAAATGCACCACTGGCCCTTCTCTGGCTGTGCTGCTCATTTCCTTCATAGCTTCACTCTATTTGCCTTCTGGTAAGTTTTTCCTTTATTCCTTCCTAGAATTTTTAAAGTTTTTTTAGTCCTCTTCCCTTTTCTCTCCTGCTGCACAACAAGCAGTGTCTCTGTGCTGATGCTCTACTTCCATTTCTGCTTTTGCATTTCTCCTCCACTCACCTGAGTCCCTCCTGGAGGAACAATCCTCCTTCCAGGGGCACAGCCCTCTGCTCCAGACCTTCATTCCAGCACTGCTCTCTGAGCCACCTCTGCTTTCCTTCTCTCTGGGCTGGAGAAATCCCGTTAAAGGGCACTCGAGTGCTGTGTCCTTTGTGTCCCCACCTGTCAGGGTCACAGTATCCATGGCCATGGTGCAGCTGGGTGACTTCCCTACTATCCCAGATCTCTCCTGAGTGAAAACTCGAGGCAGGGAGCTTCAAGTTAATGCACCTTGCTCCGGGCAAGGCAGTTTACCTTACAGCTGCTTCTCACGACTTCACAGCCTCTAATTTTCTCATCCTACTGCCTTGAACTTTATTTACTCTGGGGACAATTGGAGGAGATGGCTTTGAGTGTTTCTCAAACACTGAACAGCAAGAGCCGGGCTGGAATGTGTGAATTGCTGAGAGCCTTAAGTGACAGCTGCTGTACTTGTGACCCTTGGGTGAGGAAATTAGAGGCTATGAAACCTCTGGAAAGGCTTTCTGCCACATTATTTACTTTGCCCAAGCTCCCTGAGGCTCGCTCAGAAATGGGCTTCTGAGGACTGCTCAGCGCTCGCATGTTTACAGTGCAATGGAGTTAAAAGCACTTGGGATTTGCTGGGAAAGCAGGGTGGGAAGCCAAGCTGCCTTGAAGGCTTTTTAAAACAGGATTAAAGCTTTTCCTACTCGGAGAATAGGAATGGGAGGGCTTTTGCCACGCTGTTGTTTGATCGGTGGGAAGGGGTTTCCATCCCCAGGATTAGCTGTTATCCCGCTCCAGGGGCAGCCTCATGACGTGTGGGAGGATAAATAGATGTGGACTTTTCCGGTGATATTTTTTTCTCTCTAGGCAGCTTTAGGATTTCCAAACTGAGCCTTCTCCCATCAGAGAGGGCAGCAGTGCCTGGATAAAAAAGAGGGACCAAGTTCAGAGAGGCTTTAAACAGGAATTTTGTCTTCATAATACCAGTCATTTCCCCTCTACAGATTTCTGCATCTTCTTGGAGGGCTCCAGCCCTCCAGGTAACTTTTATCACTTGCCCTGTGGATGGAGAGGACATTTCTCTTCCCAGTCAGAAATCCTGGGGAGGATCTTCTTTTCCTCCATGATGAGAAATGTCTTTGCACTCAGCATCATGTTCCAGCCTCCTTGGAAAGAAACTTTCCTTGGGGAACGTGCTGGTAACTAAATTCCAAGGTCAAAGCCCTTTCTGAACATCAAGGTGATGCTTCAGTCTTTTTCCAAATCAGCTCTGAGGGAGCGAGTTTGGGATATTCCTGGTGCCAGATTTATAAAATAAAATCTGGGAGATTGGGTCTGATTCCTTGCCCTGCCAGTGGCTCTGTGACCTTGGGTAAATCCTGATTGTAATGGAGGTGGCTGAGATGTGAGTTTGAAATGTTTTTGTCAACAAAAAGTGATTACATAGGCATAGGAAAATTAAATAAATAAGTGATCCAGGAAATTTCGTATTTTTTTTTTTAATCTACCAGTACCTGGAAGAAAAAAAAAAAAATCAGGGAAACTTGGCTGGAGTCTCTATTCACTTAATCCTTTTCTCCTTGACAAATGCTGCAGATTCTGTATGCTGGAGGATATTCTTCAAGAGAAGCCTGGCTGTTAGTACATTAAGAGGCAATTTAATATTGAATGCACACTGAAGAAGCAGAGCTCCTTGACTAGAAAGCAAACAGGACCAGAAAGGGGATACAAATAAATAGAGCAAGCACCAATCTTTCCCCAAGTCTCACCTTAAATTCCCTTTTAAATAAAGGTAAAGCTGATTCCAGCATTTCCAGCTCGAGGAAACTGCTGCTATTTTATCACTGTAGAGATGCCAACCAAGCTGAGTTCTGAAACAATCCTCAGGTACTCTGGTGTGTTGCTGACATCCCTGTGCCCACGAGTCTTTCTCCTCTCAGCACAAGCACAGCTGAATGGGATTTTTGCTGTCCTGAGAAGCCAAATACCTCAGGTTTCCCCCACGATTTTCTGCTGTTTAATTCATACATGGGATTTGCTGTTACACTTTACACCTCTTCCCTGCGAGGTGGTTTCCAAACAGATTGAGGTGAGGGGAGAGTTTGCAGCACAAATATTGAAGCTCGCTGTGTCAGCTCCAGAGATAAGGGAGCATCTTAGTATGTTGGCATTGCTGAGCTCTGCCTGGCCCATCCCATGGTGGCTGCAGGTAAACCCAGCTCACACTCATCAGGCAGGATTAGAGCTGATTTCCTTCTGCTCTCAGCAAGAGGAGCTGAAATCTGAGCTGCTTTCAGGGCTGGAGATGAGCTCAGTTTGACAAGTAATGCAAAGCTGAAAACCTGGGGTATAAGAATGTGCAAGCTGGCTGGGAAAAATTCTGGATTGCAGAGTTTTTCTTGCCTTAGTCCTGACAGCTGTACTCAAGCTACCCACAAATCTCCTCATCTCTGCAGCAGACAGACACAGCACTGTGATGGAGATACTGCTGATTTTGGTGGCCCCTGGTTGGGTATCTGGGTTATTGATTCACACTTCACTCTCCCAGCCAGTGTCTCCCACCCAGCACTTACCCTTCCAGTAGTTTCCAAACTTCATTTTGCAAGACCTCTCCATGTGCAGAGGTATCCAGTGCTGTCCTGACATCCTTTCTCTCTATAGGGAGCCTTAAGTAGCTCCTGCACAGGGCAGGCAGTGACTGAAGCCATGGCTTTGCCAGAGAGTCCCTGGGCTCCCTAGAGACATGGAGGGGGCTGTGTTTGGCACTTTGGAGTGAAGTGCACTTTCTGTGAAGTGCAGAAGAGTTGTCTCCTGTCCAAAGATGTGTTTCACCACTGCAGAACTAGCAGTGAATGTCATGGTGTGAGGGCTGGGGGCAGGTTCTGGCTTCTCTGCCACTCAGTGTGACTCTGTGGCAGCTGCCTCGAGCTTTTCCATCTGTTCCCTGTTGTTAGTCTGTAGCTGAGAAAGGATGGACAAGCTGGTGGAGACTGGATCAACCTCTGCTTGTGATGGGAGTAGGTAGAGAAATGGGCCTCCCCTCCAGGCAGGGCAGAATTCCTTTAGTGCCAGAAAATTCCTCTGAGGACACAATGCCTTTCCCTCTCTCCTCCTGCCTGGGAGCAGATACAAATCGTCCCACCGTGCTCTGTGGGTTTAACTTCATTACAAAAAGTGTGCCTTCACAGGTGCTTGGGGAGAAAAATGCCTCTGGAATAGCCCATCTGGTGCATGGATTTTGATTATTTCCCTCTCTCCTCTCCCTGCCCTCATTACTAAGAAATGCCCAAATGCTGTTAACAGTCCATTCCCATAATAACAGTGCTGCTTCATCAGGGGCAGCCTCCACCACAGGAGAAAGCAAAGCAGCTTTTTTTTTTTTTTTTTTTTTTTTTTTTTTTTTTTTTCCTTCCTGTGAAGATGGAGAAGGAGGAAATTGTCTCGGGAAATTGTGTTTGGATGCAGAGGAGGGCTTGGGAAGGGAAGAACAGCCCTGGGGGTGCTGTTCTGTCAGGGTGATGGGCCAGCAGGTTCAGAGCAAAACCACTGAGATAACACCACCGCCTTTGGTCACCCACAAGCCCCAGGCAGCAGCGAGGCACATCAGTGTCCTCTGCCTGGACAGAGCTCCCCAGCTGTTCTGGGGACATAACAGGATCTCTTCCTTGAAGAAATGTAGTGCTGGCCTTGAAAGAAACCCCAGTTATATTTGGGTCTGGAATAGCAGATGTCTGAAAGCCACTTAGATTGGCCAGAGGTGATTTTGAAACTAGCAGAAGTGAAGATATGACTAAGAGAGAGCTAAATGAGGAAACTAGTTACCCTGCAAAACACTTCTGCTGCAAAATCAGATGTCAGTAAGTGGCTGCTTTCTTTGCTTGTGTTCCAAAATTTCAGTTTATTCCTGTTCACTCTTAATGCTCCCAGCAGGACCAGACCATGCCCTTTTGCTTGGCACTGTGACCTTTTATCACTGGCCTCTGTCTTGAAACATAAATTGCACTGTCTGGACATTTGTGCTGCACAATAAATCTGTCTCTTGGTCAAGCAGGACTTCAGTGTAAGGGGAAGGAAACAGTAAATTGTGGGGAGATATTTCTGTTTGTTTTCTCCTGATTTGCTGCTCTTTAAATCTCCCTGCCTGGAGATTTTGGCTTTTGGATAGTCATTGAGACAACTTAGCCTCTTCTTCCCTGCATGAATTATCAATAAAATAAAAGGGACTTTTTCCATATTGTCTCTTGTTCTCATTCCACAGCAGAAGTGAGTGTCTTTCAGGAGTCTTGTTCCCTGCACCGGTAAGTTATCAGGGCTTTCAGTACCACTTGCATCTCAGCAGCATGGAGTATGGACTCATATTGGTAGCTGAAAAAGCAGCTTCTGCAGTTGATTTAATGTCTTTATGGAGGAGGCAACAGAGACAGAACTGGTGAGGAGCCATTGGAGTCAAATCATGCTTGTCAGGAAAACAAGCTGAATTTCTCTCCCACTGTGTCATCACTCTTTGTTTTATGAGAAGCTCTCTGAGTTGGCTCTCCCTTGCCTGCCTGGCAGGAACCTTTATTTCATTTTCTCCCTGGCTCTCCCCTTTGATGCTCAGCCCTTGCTAATGCTCCACAGCTGCTGCACATCTCCTCACACCTGGACTTCAGCACAGACTGGTTTTTTTTAAGCTCTAGCAGCCAGATGTGCCACACAAAGCTGGACTTAAGCTGCTGCTATGTCCAACAGTTACCTCAGAGAGAGCCCTGCCATTGCTTGTTCTCTTGCAGGAGAGTGATTCTCAGGTCAGCCTGGTGTGGGTGCCTGTAGCCCTGGTTCTATGCCTGAGATGTTTTGGTTTTCTGAAATTCTTTTCCCAAGGAATTTTCTGTAAAAAAAGAAAAGTGTTTTTGTAACTGTAACTTTGTTTTCATTCTTTCCCTAGGAGGGACTTCTCCTTGATGTCTCTCTGGTCTGACCAATGTGGTTGAAGAGATTTGTCTTCTTGTCACCCATTGAATTGGTATGTGTAGAATAATATAAAAGGGAGACACATCCCAAAAATAAAGGAGTTATTTTCAGCCTTCTGAAGTCAGAGTCTGTGTCATTGTGGTGTACAGCAGTGTCAAGTGCCACCTCAGAGCTGTCACACAACTGTAATGGGCCCAGCCTGAGGTTGTAACTGTTCCACTCACAAACCCAACAGGAGCCACCTCCCCAGGCCAGGAGTTGTTTGGAGGCTTCTGTGCAATCCATCACCAGCAGCACTTCCACCAGTGCAGGTTCCTCAGAATTTCCAAGCCCATTCTGCACCTGGGGCATTCTCCAGGCAGGATTAGTGCCTGTTAAGCAGTGCTGGAACAGGAGCAGTCTCAGCCACCCACTCCAGGGAATGTCCCTGTGAGAACACAGAGTCCAGCCCAGCAGGGCACAGCTCAGTTCAGGTTTAGCTCTGCCTTCAGCCTGTGCTGGGGATCAGATGCTCTCAGGCCTGCCCCAGAAAGGCAAAGGCAGCTCCAAGGAAACATGTTGGTGATGAGGATGAGGAGCGAGAAGGTTGGACATGATAAAATCCAGGCATGTTCAGCTCTTTCCATTACAGGCAGGATGAAGGTGCAGGGCCAGGAATACCCCTGGCAGGTCTCTTGCTGCATTCAGAGACCTCACCAAGGGATTTCCTGCATTTCTTGCAGATGGGAGATGTTTCTGGCATTCTCCTCACAGGCATGGCTGGGCAGAGCGAGCTGCATAGACAGCAAGAGGAAATCTCCTCTTTTGGAGTGGTGTGATGTCATTACACAGTGGGCAGGTCAGAGGGACAATAATGTGTGTGGACAGCAGCCAAGACATGCTGGAAAGGAGAGCAGAGCAAATATTTGAGAGACTTGTTCTCCAACACAGCCTCTCAGGGCCAGGGCTGGCACTTACCTTGAGTACTGCAGGGTTCAAGTTTATTCATTGTCAAGCTAATCCAGCCATGAGGAGAGGAACTGGGATATGTGAAAATGGAAAAAATCAGCCATTATTTTCTAAAGGAGCCTGTAAACTTGTTACATGCTTAGGTGTACACAAGGGCTCAGATCCTTTCCAGCTAAAAATCAGTCCAGCCACCACTTATAAGGGGAGAAAACTTTATCTTGTTCCTGCCCTGCTTTCCACAGCTGCTGTCCTGTGGCCAGCTGGTGATAAATTCCAGCTCCCACATCTGAATCCACATCATGTGTCCTGATGCCCCCCAAAGCAGTGCTGTGGGAGAGGACAGTGGGAACAGAGAAAAGACAGCAGGAGGAGTGGAAGAAAGGAGCTCATCTGCTTCCTATCAGTTGTAGAACTGCCAGAAACCACCAGGGAATCCCAATTCCTCTTAGGTAGCTCCACCTGGGAGCACTGCTCAGTGCCCTGTTTCCCCCTGCCCTCCCCAAGCTCATCCCAGGGTTTTCCCAGGAGGAAACAGCTCCAAGGGCACTTGGCACATGCTGTCCCTGTTTGATGGCTGTCACTGCAGTGAAACAAATCTCCTTGTTTCGGTTCCCTGACCTTCAGCAGCCAAATTATTGACTGGCATTTCCTACTCTCCCCTCTTCCCTACGCTGCCAATAACTGTGTGCACATAAAAGCTTAGGGAGTGCTGATCAGGATAAATGTAATGGTGTTTCTAGCCCTGTGAACACATGCTTTATGACTATTGTGAGGGTTTGGGGGTTTTTATTTTTTTGGTGGTTTTTGTTTTTCTAGAAAGAAAAAGTCCCACAGGGTTTTTGTTCACGTAATTGTGTTAAGCAAATTTGAAATATTTGAAAGCTTTTAAGTGCCTGTTATATATACATCCAAGGTTTGTCTTGGAACATGCTAGGTTGCAATAGACATTTTCCAATTAAGTGAAACAGCAGTGAGGATAATGGGTTTATGGAAATGGAAGAGCCATGCTGGAGGGAGATGGAAAGCCAGAAAGCATTAATCTTAATAGGATCCTTTTTCTTTTTTAGCTTTGCTTTTTTCTAAAAACTTTTTAAAAATTTCCCTAGGCATGTCCCTGGTTCTGCAGTGGCACGTTATGTATCTAGAGAATCTCTTCCCCTTTTTTTCCTCATTTACTCCAAATTACTCTCTCTTTTTTTTTTTTTTTTTTTTTTATCCTTTCTCTCCAAGAAATCATCTGCACTACCTTTTCTCCAGTGATGGAGGCTCGTGCACACATCCAGTTGTCTGTCACTTTAACTGAGCATGCAGTGTGGGAATGGGAATTCACAGCCTTCTGCTCTGGAAGGCAGAGTAACCCTCCAAAGAGCCAAACCCTCCCTCCCTCCCTCTGCCTCTCAGAAAACCTCTGGGAGAGCTCTGGGCTGTGCTCCAGTCCTGCAGCCCAGTCACCTTGGGCCAGGCTCCGCCCTTCTCTAGGGTGAGGAAATATCTTTTCCAGGAGGTTTCCCAGTGAAATAAGCAGGATCCAGGGTGGGATCAGTGCCTGGGACTGGCACCTTTCTGTGCTGCTGTGATTTTCGTGCTGTGCCTTGCTGGGGCAGTCCCCGGGCACTGGAGCAGCCCAGTGGATGCTGAGCTCTGCTGAGGGGCTTTCCCTCTTTGGGAGGAGTCACTGTGAGAGGGAGGTGGGATCGAAGGGCAATTTGATAACTTACAGCCAGAAATCAGGACTCTGAGTCCCCAGCCAAACCTGCTGGCAGTAACTGGAGCTTGAAGGAAGGAGGCAACCTGTGGGTTGTACATGACACATCATACAGAGGGATGGCTGTGCCATCTCCCAGGAGGGTGCTGGGCTTAACCCAACCCTTCCCTGTGCCTGCCACCTCTCCCACCATTTCTGACCTGATCTGTGACATTTTCCTGTGCCAGCTCTCCCTCCTGGCTCACCCTCATTGTGTGAACACCAGCACAGATTCCCGTGAGATGCTGGATTTGGATCATCTCTGTAGGAACAACCATCTCGAGTCTGGCATAGGTGTTTTTAATTCCCTTCCTACCCCTGGCTGTAAAAGTGGACTGTGTTTCTTTAAATCCACTCACTCCTTTACAACTGCTGCTTTGCAGGAAACAATGCTTGGATCTTTAATCTGAAAAAAATAATGAAATAAAAGGGCTTAGGCTGCCCTGCTGTATTTTTCTCTGCCCAAATCAGAAGGGTTGGAGCCTTAGACACCTCAAAGAGCTCCCTAAGGCTAGGTGCATTTCAATAGTGGATGAAGGGATATATATATATATAGATTTATAAAACATTCAGGTTAGATAGGCTTCTGCATGGGAAGAACCCCCAAGGAACCACATAATTCCACTCGGTTGAGGTTCTAATGCTGCACCTGTCAAGGCAGTGTCAGTGTGATCTCAGAGCAGGGCACTGGGGAGAGCGTATTGATCCCATCTGGATACAGAGCACAGCATCCTCTGCATCCTTTATGTCCAACACAGCAGTGCTTGCCCAGCTTCCCCCCCTCCTCTAACAGCAAAATCTTTCATCCACGAGCCAAAGCAAAACGACTTCACCAGCTCTGATGTCCTGGGGAAATGTGTTGGGCCTCTGCCATGAGTACAGAGCCTCCTTCCACACCCAGAAGCTTTCAGGCAGTGAGCAGGATTAAGACACGCAGCCCTAGGCTTTGCTGTGACCTTTGGGTATTTAAACAGTCTTGGCTTGGCTTCATGAATATGAGCAGACTCCTGTCTGCTTTCCAGCCCAGCACTCTCCTTGCACGGATAGACCTGAAAAAGCAGCTCTTAAATGGCTTTCTTGGAAAAGTAAAAAATAGTACTGCAAGTGATAATCAGACTTTATGACTTTATTTCCCCGAGATATTCCGTTTCCCTCTGTTTTCAAGCCCGTTTTTATGGTTACTCTCGATGCAGTTTTTCTTTAGCTCTAAAACCCCTGCATTTGTGTGTGTGTGTGTGATGGTTTGAGAGGCTTTCTCCGGGCTGTTCTCCCGCTAGAGGGTACTCCTGCTACACCAAGCATGGGCACTCCGGGCTGGACCGGGTTCGCAATGCGTCCTCGCCTCTCGGAGCAGGCTGTTCCCTGTCAGCACAGCCTGCCCGTGCTCCGTCCTGCTGCTCCCCTGCTCCAGCAGCCACCCAGCTGCCTTGCTTTTGGAGCCCAGAAATGCTGGAGGGCCTTTTTGGCCTCTCCTGTTTTCACCTCCATGGCTACACAACCCTCTGGAATGTGTAATTTCACTAGGGGGCTGAGGTTGGTGCCAGCTCCAGGGATGTTGTGGAGAATCCCACACACCACAGCACAACATTTTGATTTGGAAATGCTCCCATGGCTACGTGGTGCTGAGCTGAGGGGTGGAGTTTGGGTGCTTTTATTTTTAGGGCTTGCTCTTGGGGTGAGAAAATAGAGAAATTTTCCTGGCCATCCTCTTTTAGGCAGGAGATCAGACCCTGTGGTCTATTCTGGCCTTGAACTGTGTGTGTTTGTAGCTGTTGATGGATGGGAGGCTCCCTTAAGAGCAGATTTATTTGGCTTTCATGTTGAGAGGCTGCAAAAGCAGCTTTGGGTATGGCTGGACCCCTCCTTTCCCCTCCATGCCTGAGTGCCCCTCTCCATTTGCAGTAGGCAAAACCCGTGGCAGGCAGGATGCAGCACATGCTGTGCTTGATGTGGCTCTGGGGGCTGCAGCCTCTGCAATGGCACAGCCAGCAGGTTGGATTTCAGCCTTTCACCCAAGGAAAAGCCGCAGGTTCCTTGCCTGGTCTGAGAACTCTCACTCCCCTGTCCCCTTCACACCTCCCAGCTCTGCAGAGCCACTGGGATTTCCACCCCTGCCTGCTGCTCTCTCTTTTGAGCATGCTCGTGCTGCTGCCTGTTCTCACTTGATTAAATGAGCAGGCAGGAATTACAGTCAACCATCCATCACCAGAGCCACTGTTCCCTTGGCCCAGTCAGGATGAAAGAGGTCAACATTTTTCTTTCCCCAGCCATTTGTAGCAGTGAGAAACTCAGCGAGAGTTTTCTGGCAGGGTGATTCTCCTTCCTAAAAGAACCAGCTACACAAAGTGGTATCTTCAGAGCAACGAGAGCCACAACTCAGCACTTGTGGTTGGTTGAAAGCTCTTCTATTCTCAGGAGAATAAAACACCATCTTCTGCCTTGTGTTGGTATTTGTAGACATAAATCCCTTATGTGGACCATCAGAGGGAATGTCACTGTCCCAGGAAAGGGAATGTCACCGTCCCATGGAAGAGAAGGCCACTGTCCCATCCAGTCTATCTTAGGCCTCTCCAGAGCAGTTCTTTGTATGTGCTGCCCCACAGGTGTCTCCTGTGTGTGCTGTCCAACACAGGCAAGGAGATAATCCAAGACACTGAATGCTCAAAGCATTTGATCCTCTTTGATTTGATCCATGGGCTGTGGGTCCTGCAAAAGGTGGTGGTTGGGATTTAGTTGTTCCTGGAAGCATCAGTAGAGCTGGCTCCTCTTCAGAAAGGGGTTAAGGAAGGACATCCATGAAGCTGGAGAGGAAATTATACCCTAAAACCCAGCAAAACCTTCTCTCTTCTTGCAGACTGACAGCACTGAGGTAGCAGAGGCTCCGATGGGAGGCTGGAACAGCACTCTCTGCTCTCCAGGAGTGGAAAGGAAGTTGAGGTGACAGTTAGGAAGGGGAAAAACAGAAAACACAGCCTACAAAGGGGAGTAACTCATCACTGTGACTAACTCAGAGAAAGTAATCTAGCAGCTCAGAATTACAGTAAATGACAGGCCTGGCTTACTGTGGCTGCTGAGTGCTCCCAGGCTGCATTGATTTCAGAACCAGGCTATGAATTGCTGCCAGGCAATGAGCTGGCTGGTGGCTGAACCCTTATATCCTCCCCTGGACCTGATCCCTCTCTTTGTCCCAGTTCCCATCAGAGGCTGTGGCTGCCATCAGTCAGTCTAGTTGAGTGGGGAATCAACTCTGTTTTAGTCCTGCCTAAATCCAGAGGAATTTCACTCTAACAGCCCTTCCAAGCTTGCCTCAGCAGCTCCTTTTTCTCTGCCACTCCTGGTCATTATTCAGAATGTTCCTGAGAGCAGCAGGGTACCTTGGAGCTCTGCTGGAAGGAGGAATCTCCATGTCCTCCAGCAAGCCTCAGACACGCACGCCGAGGGCAGCCTGCTGGGCACCTCCACACCACACTCCCCTCGTTCCTTCCAGCTGGGAGCAGATCAATCTGGGAGCTGGAGAGGAACATCCCGGCCCACCTCATCGCCGAGGCCTCTCCTGAGAGCCGTTGTGCAAACAAAGGGCTGTTTGTTTGTTTGTGCACCCCGCAGCAATTAGGACGTGCCGAACTCTGTGTTTGTCAGGCAGTTCCCGAGGACAGAGCACTGTGAATCCTCCCCTGCTCTTGGTGCTGAGGAGCTTCTTAAACCTAGAGCTCCCTGATGGAGAGGTTTGGAGAGGGAGAGTTAGATTGGCTAATGAGGAGGTGTCTGCTGCCCGTATTGGGGTGGCTCAGTGCTCGTGTGAGTCACTCCTGCTCAGGTTAGCAGCCTTGGGAGCAGGCAGTGCCAACAGACAGGACTCGCTCCTAATAATGCTTCATCCCTCTCACGGAGGCAGCTCCAGTGCAAGAGATGTTCCCAGCTTCCAGCTACACTTTGTTCAGCTACAAGTCTGCAGGATTGGCTCTGGCCTCCAGCTTCTCTCCTCTGATTCTCCCTTGTTCTCTCCAAATCGTGCTGTGCCATGCAGCCATTTCACTTCTCTGGTTTATGTGCCTTTGCTTAACCTGTGGTGCCTATTTTGAGACTTTTGGTGTGACAGTCTGAGCTGGGAGGCTCTTTGCTCCAGGTAGGGAAGTCAATGCTAAAACACACAGAACAAATCTAGGAGGGAACCACTGAGAAAGAGCAGCTCTTGTGGGCCATCAGGCAGTGAAGGATTCAGGATGTGTTCTCCAGGGCTCACAGGAGACCAGCAGTGGTGGCTGGGCTTTGCTGCAGGTCTGTATGAGCCAGTTTGGAGGTCTGCAGTGGGACAAGGCTGGAGAGTGGGCCCAGCAAGGACAGATGGAGCAGAGAGAGAGACAGGGGGAAGCCAAGTTGCTGCTCAATTGAGTTTGGCCAGGGGGATTTTGGAGGGGGATATCAAAGAATAAGTTTAATTACTAGGGGATAATCATGGGAGACCAGCATTTGGGGGTCTAAATGTAAACCCCAGAGAGTGGACAGATCCTGTAAGGAAATCCTCCTTAGCAAAAAGCATGTGAGGGATGGGGAAAGGAAACTACTGGATATGGATAATGAACCTGCAGGGATGGTTGCTCCTGCTTCCTTTAGGTGCTGAGACATGAGGGAAGAGGGAGCAGCCTCACAGACCCATGGGAACCTTGGGAGCTCTGTCAGGACCTGTGCCTGTCCTTCCCTCCCCATGGGCTGACTGAAATCTAGTGACTTGTGATTGCTCCCCCAATTACCACGAAACAGCTTAAAAATTGAGCTGTGTCAAATCTAGCATGTGCTGTTGCTTTGTCTGCAGAGCTGTTTGTTTGCCTGATGAAGGGGAAAAATAATGTGAAGCTGGAGATGAAGCTAAGCTGAGAAAAAGTTTCTTTTTTTTTTTTTCAATCTCAGCCTTTCTGGGATCGTTCCAGTAGGTGCCAGTCTCACCTTGTGGAGCAGGGGAGGATGGAAACTGCCAGTAATTCTGCACAGAAATATGAAAAAATACAGCTCGAGAGGGGGTGGGTGGAGACATGAAAGCCTATAGGAAAGATCTCTGCTCTCTGGGATGTTCACTTCATTTCTTCCTCCCTACTCAGCAAAGTTTATCTTGGGCTCAGCAGCACGGACCAGTCTCCCCCTCCCCTTGTTCTCTAATTAGTGTGCAGTAAAGGAAAAGGTGTTGGGGGAAGGAAGGGGAAATGGGATATTGTGTTTGGATGCCCCAATGGGTAGAGAACTGCATGGTTTCCAAATATGATAGTTAATGCTTAATCTGACAGGCTGTCTCTTATCAACAGGCTGGATGTGACTCCCCATTACGTGATAATGGAATTCTATATGGGGACCACAGGAGACCCAGTTCCATTCAATTAACTCACAAAACAGCAAACTCTGAAAGCATCTTTGTCTTCTCTTCTCCCCACCTCTTCCTTTCCTTTCATTTTGTTACCCTGAGAAAATGAGAGAGTGAATATTTCCATTTTGTTTTGCAGAGGATTAGTACCAACTAATAGGATTAATATCCCAAGTTGTGTGGCAAATGGAACATTGTTAATAGGGTGATTATTAGAGAATTATATGGAGGGGCAAAAAAAATATTAAAAGCAGTTGAAAGAAAAGCATCCCTGTGTTGGAGAGACTGCCATTTCTGTGCAATAACCAGCTGCTGACCTGCCTGTTCTGGGTCAAACTTCTTTATTTCTCAGGCTTGCTCTGCCTCTGGGATTGACTTCCCCATCAGCACAGGGCAGGAAGCAATTTCAGAGGCTGGAAATTCTGGATGCAAAGAGCATCTCCTCCAGTGACAGCTCCAGGGACCCTGAGAGAAAAAGGAAAGTAAAGGATAGTCACCATTGCAGCTGGGATGTGAACAGGCTTCTGCTCAGGGTGAACAACTCCATCTTTCCCTCATCTCACTCTGCTTCCTTTGGCTCTGCCCACAGCCATGGTCACCGGTCTGAGGGGCTGTGTCCTCTGGGAATGTTTGCTTTGGACATTGCTGGCTCTGCAGGATGTACTGGAGAACTTTATATGAGATTGCAGAGCCAAAGAGAACTGGCAAGAATCCTGTGGAGGCTGCGTGCCAGAGGTGAACTGGTTGTGTGCCACTGCCAGCAGGTGTAGGACAGGCACCTTCTGCTAACCAAGGGTGGAAAGGCCCGGGGCTCTGCTAGGAAAGCACAGAGTCCTCAGGAAATTAAAGCACATTTATTTGTTTCCCAGGCCCTCAAGGAGGGACTCTTGGCAGACAGGTTTCAGCAGCAGCAGCAGCACAGTTGATGCAGAGAGATTTTTTCTGACATCTGTCTGGGAGAGTCTCCTTATGCTCTGCATAAATCCATCTCTCCTGGGCCACAAACCAAAGCCATCCACAGCACTGGATGTTTCCTGGACAGGGGAGTGGCACAAAGGACTCTCTGCCTGAGAGGTATTATCTTGAGCTCTGTGTTTCCAAATCCCTGGAGGTATTTAGGCCTGCTCCTTCGGAGGTGTTTGCTGTAGGAGGCTTTGTGGCTTTGTCTGAGCCACTGATAGGGATTTGTTCCCCTAACTGGATCCCCATTACACCATGAGTCACTACTATTTATATCAGCTGTCGATCTCTCTCTCTGGCAGCTATTTCTGGCTACCTGCATTGTATTCAGGGGAGATTTAGCACCTTTTTAAAATTTTTTATTTCTTTTACCGAACCTGCTTTTAATTCTTTTTTCAAACGTTTTTTGTCTTAGTTTGTTTTTCAGCAGCTGTTGAGCTGTCTGCAGCTGAGCTGCCCTCACCTGCTGTTGTTCTGCTGAAAAAAAGGATTTCCAGTGCTACTTTCAGCAGATTCAGCTTTGTCTGAAGGAGTACTTTGCCTCAGAGTGAGAGCGTTGTGCCATCTAGAAATGAAAGGCTACAACAGGAACCAAAGCACTTTGCATCAAACAGGATTCTAAACGCTGTTGAACTGCAATCCAGGGTAGCAGGTCTGCTTTGTTTATAGCCCTTGTTATCCCAGGAACTCTTCAAGCAAACACTGAGTAACCCATTCTTGCAAGTAGATCAAAAAGGACCGACCTCTTCTATTGCAAGGAGGAGGGAAATGGGCCATGACAAGGGCTCAGCCTCAGCTGCACTGAGCAAAGTGGGAGCAGAGCTGAGAGTCCAACTAAAATCTCCCGAGGTCTGTTTGGATGCTCTTCCCACAAGGCTGAGCTTTCTGCTCTGCTCTGGTTTCCCTTCCAAATCTGAACACTCAGGATTTCTAATCCATCACAATTGGTAAAAAAACTCACTATCATTCTCTTGTCTTTTATCAGGACCAGGATTTTCCTTTTTTTCCTCACACCCCAGTGAACCAAGAGATCTCCTGCCTGCCTTGGGCTCTCTCTGGAGCAGATCAAAGGCTTAGGCTGGAAGCAGCTGTGGAGGAGCTGTGTGCACTTCCAGGAAGGAGAAGATGCTCTGGGAGCTGCTGGGAGACTTTAGAGCACTTTAGGCTGGTTCGGTGTTGCATGAGGCAGGGGCACAACTCCCTGGTGAGTTCCCTCGTTTACAGCAGGCACTGGGAAAACAGGGACCTTCTGAGGGGCTCAGATTCAGGATTATGCACCCTGATCCTGGCACAGAGAGGCTGAGGAGCTCCTGCACAGAGCCAGCTGCTCTGAGGCAGGACAGGCAGGAGCAGCAGGATGGTGTTTTACTTTCACCTCCGTGGAAGGTAAAAGTCTACGTAATTTAAAGATGAGTTCCCTTATGCCAGGCTATGAAAAAAGTCTTCAGAACACCCCCAAGGTTTCCATTTAATTACCAATTGCAGCTGATTTCACAGAGCAATTTCTAAGCCTCCAGCAAGGCCTTGTGGCAGTTCTTTCATCTCTCAGGCTTATTGGGAAAAGCTGTATTAAACGTCTTTTAATCCTGCCTTGGATGCACTACCTTTGATCACCTACAATTTTATACATCTGTGCTCGGGCTCACGTTCCTACGTACGTGCCTCCCCATCCAAAATGCTTTAAACTGTGTCAGTTGATTAGAAAGTCTCTCCTGGCTGATATAAAGCATCTTGCAGGCTTGACTGAAACACCCTGAGAGCTAATGATCATCCAGAGGGTCTGGGTGATCCGAGTGGATGGTTTAGCATTGCTGCGTAAGCTGATGAATGTCAGCTCCTCATTTATGTTTTACTCCATCTTCTCCTTCCATGGAGAACAAGAAAAGGAAGCAGTGAATGTCCTTGCATGGAAAAAGAGAGCTTTAGCCAGATCTGGGGTGAAATAATTTCATTTATTAATATAACATCTCAGTTGAGTGTGGGATGCAAGAAGGTGGGACATTCCCAGAGAAGATGCAGAAATCCACACTCTAAACCCTGAGATTTCTGCAGTTCATTGAGGGCAGGGCCAGCTGGAGCTCTGATCTCAGCCTGATGTCCCAGGTAAAGGACACTGTGTCCCTTGTGATGCTTTTCCTGTCCGAGGAGAACCTGATCTCTTTTCTGGGAACACAGCAGTGACAATAAAAGATTTCACTTGGGATTCAACTGGACTCTCAGAGCATGGAGATGTGCCACAGGAGTTGTGCCACTTCCCTGCAAGAATTCCCCACAAAGCTGTGGTGGGATTGGCTGCCTGGAAAAGGGGAAGGAGCCATGCCCTAGATCTGCCAGTGTCTGAGTGGGGACATCTGCCTGCTCCAACAGCTCTGTGGGGCCACCTGGACATGGGCTCCAGTCAGGGCTGCCTGAACAAATGTTTGTTTTAACTGCAACAAGAAACCCGAGTGTGGGGTGGTGCTGTGGAGGCCTTGGGTTTGCTCATTGGAGGAGGAACAATCTCTTTCCCAGAAAGTCAGTGTGTGATGCTCAAAGAGAGAGAGAACAGCTGGAGAGCTTTGTGATCTGAACAGCCAGAACAGCTCAGCTCTGCAGGAAAAGAGATGTCAGCTGCCAGATGGGGCAATTCCAACCTTTTGCTCTGCCATGACCAGCATGTTTTGCACTTTGCAGCTTTTCCATGGGATCCTCAGGCTGTGGCATTCCTGGGCAGAGCCCCTTGAGGTGTGTGCCCACCACATGCCCAGGGCCTGTCTCTTCAGGAGCCTCCTGCTTACAGTTACAACAGGATGTGTTTTCTACTGCTCTTTTCTTCAAATCTTGGTGCTGCTGTGGGCCTGATATTTCTGGGTCTCAGAGATTTCAGCCTGCTAGCACCTGCTAACTTTTTCCCAAAGAAAAATTTCTCAAGAAAGTTTCTTCTCCAAACAGTCTTGACAAACAACTCTCCTTTCTCCAAACATTTTTTCTCCAGGTGGTGTTTTGCTGTTTCTCTGGTTTAACCCATGGGATTAGAGAGGTGTTGTTCCTATTCACCAATCATGTTAAGTCTGTATTGAAACACCTTATAAAAGGTACTGAGAATTAGACAATAAAGCCCTTTTTCTATGCTCTTTGCCTCCTGAAATATTTGGAGTCTCTCATCTTTCTTTTGTGTCCTACAATGACAGTGCTGTTGCTCTCCCCTGCCCTGGAAGGAGTCAATGTCTGCCTGTGGATGTGCTTCTTGGACACTGGGAATGTCAGCAGACCATCCATGAGCTCCTCTTTCTGCACAGCAGCTGGACCTGGGGTTTTGGCAAGGGGGGGATTCATTCCCAAGGGATGAACGAGGCTAATTGCTTTTCTCTTGCTCTATCAGAGAAGAGAGTGAATCCTAACGGAGTCAGATCCAAGAGTTAGATGTGAGGATCCAGCACTGGCATGTTTTCCAGGTCTGATGGAACTGTGATCTGATGTGTCAAATGCATTTTAGGGTCTCAGTTCTGTGACAGCTTGCTAATGACTCTGAGCTTCAGGAAGCTTTGACTGATCCCTCCGGGAGCTGGCAGAAAAAACTGCAGCAAAACTTTTTTTTTTCTTCTTTTATTTTTTTTTTTTGGAAACATTTTTGTCAAAATCAAAACATTGAATGGAAACATGTCTCTTCCAGCAGCATTTTAAACTGGAATGTGTCAAAACAAATGCTTTCAGTTTGATTTGAGTGAGACATTTATAATTTTTTACTTTATCTCGCAATAAGGAAACAACACATTTCCCATATTTTTATTTAGATCTTTGCTTTTTTGGATAATTATCAGAAATGAGGAGCCACATGCTTCCAAAGCAAATTCTTGGCATTCCTATTCAGAGAGTTTCAATTTCTTGTTGATTATGGAAGCAGATGTGGATGCTCAGCCAGAACCACCAACAGGGACAGGGCAGAACATCTCTTCAGGTGGAAGAATCAGGAATTGGAGCCATCCAATGAGGCTGGCACAGGAAGGTTGCTCTGCTGCTTGCTTGCTTGTTTCTTGCAACCTGCTCTCTGCTTTCAGTCATTTTAGGCCCCAGAACTTCAAAACTGTGTGAATAAATCATGGTCCTGTCTCACACTGAGCTGAGCTGCCCTCACAGATCAGAGCCTGGCTGAGCTTGGTCAGACAGAGCCAAACCTTGTTCATGTCCCTGTGCTCAGCCTGGGCTTCAAAGGGGCTGCTTTGGGTTGGAGGCAGCATTTCCTCTCTGTTTTTCTTGCCTTGGGCTAAAAATGTCTTGTGGGTTTTCTTCCCCCAAGGCTAATGGTGATTCTTGTCTTGCCTTAATTGCTTTTTAAAGCACGCAGAGCTCCAGGTCTATCCCAGACAGGGCTGAGCTCTGTGGCGCATTTGTCATTTTCCCAAATACCTTTTTAATTAAATTGGAGCAGAACACTCCACTTTGTTGAGCTATCCATCTCAGCAAGTCTCTTACTTCTGCTGGGCAGGCATTCTCCTAATCATCACTGGCAAAATTTGGTGACTCTTCCTCAGGCTTTGTGATTTGCAGGGAAATTTTGCTCTGGTGGGTGGAGAGCTGCTCACACCAAGGTTGCTCAGGCTGGCTGCTGTGGGCTGAGGATGTGCTGCATCAATCCAGGGAGGGTTTTTGCAGGGCTTAGGAAAAAAAAATGTTGTGTCTGTGATGGGAAGAAATGAGGTTTGACACTACATGAGGCCCTCTCTTGCTCCTGAATTCTGCAAATCTGTGCAGGCTGGGTTTTTTGTAGCCAAGGTGAGGGCTTGGAATTTGGTTAAAAGGGTCATCCCAGCCCTGTGAATTTGGGAAAGAGGCATCTGTCCTGCTCCATCACAGGCACCTGCAGCACCAGTGACTTTTTCTGCTAAACATGGAAAATTTGTTGTCTTGTGAAAATCCACTGCGCCTTTTGTCTTGACAGCCCATTTCACATCTCCATCCCTGCACAGGGGTCAGTGCTCAGGCCCTTCCTTCCCCACACACTGCAGAGCTTTAAAACCCAAACCCTGCTCATGAAGGTCAGCAGGGTGACTATGTGGAGTGAGCCTTTCTTCCCTGACAGCAGACATTGACCACCTGAGTTATGTTTGCTCTGTTGGAGGAGAAAAAATAGAGGTGATTTCCAGTGTTTTCACCAGCACTCTGCAGGATCAGCTCAGCTCTGGAGAGCAATTCCATCTTCTCTGCCTGGAAAAGCAATGGAATGATGAACTTCCCTCTGCAAATCCTGCTCGACCTTCTGTCTGTGCCTTGAGCTCCAGCTGTGCAATCCTTCCACAGAAAAGGGGTTGTGGATATGTCTGACATGAGCAGCATGAGGTCCTGGGAATCTTATTACAGCTGGTGATGATGACTGAGCCAAAGCCAAAATGATTTGTTCTCCCCGAGTGGGCTCCTGGGCATTTTCTTCCGGCAGAGGGGTTGGATGAGTCATTTTGACAGGTGAATTGAGCAGATTTGTTGCTGACACTGAGAAAATGGAGGTGATGCCCCACAAGAGAGCTTTTTAAACAGCTTTTGGAAACTCCAGCATTGTGTGACACACAGAGTTTTCTGTGATGATGTGACTTTGATAGAGATGAGGCAGCTGCTGGCTGGGCACATCTCATGTCCAGCTGAAGAGATCAGGTGGGAACGAGAGTTGGTGCCTGGTGGGGGCAGACAGGAAAACAGAGATTGAAGTGCAAATTGCACCAAAACCCATGGAAGGAGCTCCAACACCAAATCCTGCACTGGTGCAGAACCCAGAGGTCAGTGCTCATCCCCAGAGATGGACTCTGACAAAGCCTCCGTGTTTGTCTTCACATTTCAAGGCTGGAACGTGGAATTTCCTCATTAAAATGGTGAAGATGCTGTAAGAATTTGCAGTTTAGGAAGTCTCCACGTGGCTCTGAACATATTTGAAGGTATCTCTGGCCCCTGAGGTTCAAGTTGATTCATTTTTCTTTTGTTGTTACCTAAGAGGAACTTGCATGTTCAACCTGGATGTGTCAGATCGATGTTCTGGGACTCACCCAGGGAGAGGTTTTACATCTTTGAGACATTCTCTTTTTTGTCAAAGACAATTGGATCAGAGATGTTCAGTTTTGTTGAGTTTTGGTTTTGACTTTTTTTTTTTTTTTTTTTTTTTTTTTTTTTTTTGTCACAACAGTTTTGTCTGGAAAAATGTCATTTTGATGAAACAGAAATTGCTGAAGAAATCTTACCAATTTTGACAATTCTGCTTGGAAAAGAGCTGGGGAGGAATATCTTGAAAGTGCTGGAGCTCCCAGTTATGACATTTTCTGAATGGAAAGGAGTTTTGATTTATTTCTTTTTCTCTTCTCAAAGTGATGTTTCAAAATGTACTGTTTTGTGGAGGAACAAAATGGTTGAATTAAAGGCCTGAAAAAAAAAAGAAATAAAATATTTTGACTGATCTGAGGCAGTTTTTCAGCATTTTATTTTGCAACTCTGTTGGCTTTTCGGACAACATGGGATGATTTAAAATTGTTGGTTGTTCTGTTCTGATATCCAGACTCACAGATGTGTTTCTCAGTTGAGCCAATGATGTATGAACCATACTTAGGCTTGTGGTGATAAATTACCTGGTTTCATAGCTGAAAAAAACCCTGTTTTAATCCATTAACTATAGAGAACAAAATACCCCAAGTCTCTCAATTCACGGAACCATGCAAGGATCTTCCACCGTATGAATTATTCAGGAGCAGTGGTGGAAATGAAGTACCCATTACATTTACAAATATTCCACAAAGAGTTCAAGGCTGAGCAGGAATAGATCAGACAGCATTTATTGTAAAGCCTTGCTGAGTATTACTGGAGATGTAATTTCCCGTAGTAATTAACACAGGATCTGCAATCCAGCTTTGAAAAGACGATTGAACCTTTCCCTGTGAATTTAGGAATCATCTGAGTTATTCCATGCTATAGGTGACTGGGAGCATTGAGCCTTTGTCTGAAATTAGTCCTCAGCGTGGTGGATGATTAAAGAGGGTTCTTTCCTTCAGGCTACTCGGGATTGATGTTTTCTATTAAAAAATGCACTGCTAAGGATTTGTGAAATAGAGAGAGAGCTTCTCTGGGTGTGTGCCACTTACTATGCAGATGTGCTTGAGCCATCAGATAAATGATAAATGATTTCTCCAAGCTGGATGGGGCAGCATGACCCAAAGGGGATGGAAGGGGGGGTTGTTATTTTTCTTCCTTTCCAAGAATCAGAGAGAGCCATTTGTCAGCTGAACCCAGCGAGGTGCCCAAGGATCAGATGTCAAAGGCTGCTCTGTCTGGAGAGGGAACACTGGCAGTCAATAGTGGTGCCTGTCCTCAGACCTCTTCATTTCTACTCCATTTCTCTGTCCTTTCCCTTGCTTTGAACTCCACTTTCTTCTGCCTTCTGAGGCTGTGAATGGCTCTGAGTGCTGCTTGCTGGAAAAAAAAGGGAGTTGAATTTTGGTGGTTTTTTTTTTTTTTAGGAATAATATGCAGAGTTTCTTCTCGGTGGATGGAGTTCAAACATCTCTAGCACCATCCAGTCTTAAATCAGACTTTTAAAAAAACAAGGCTCTTTCTAATTACTCCCAGAACATTAATTCACTGCTGGAAATTGGGATTCTGTTGAGTTGGAGTCCATACATAGACTATAAGAGTCACAGGCCTGAAGATTTATCTACTTAAAAAACAGAGTAGGGGAAAAGTTATTAGAGCTGTTCCTGCCTATGATATGTGTGAAATCTTTTAAAATCGAAAATTTCAGTGGAAGAAAGGGGAACTCTTTTGGAAACACAGTTCTTACCTTTCAGTTAACTTTGAGTCTTCTTATCTTAATCATGAAGAATGGAGATAGTGATTCTCAAGGAATATTGAATTTCACAATGGAGAAAAATGACAGTTCATCAAAAATGACCCTTTACTGTAGAAATCCATTTCACTGGAGGTCCTGCTGGGCTCTTTTGTGTTGGGAAAATAACAATTAAATCACATCCCAACAGTTTTACCCTTTGAAAATTGGTTTTCTTTTGTAAACTTGAAATACCTTACATCTGTTGAGCAAAACAATTTAGCAGTGTTCTCTCAGAAATAATATACTTTGTAGGACTTCCCGTTGAGCTGTGTGGTGTCTCATCAAAGGGGGATTAGAAGGTCTGAGAGACATCTGTGTCACTGTGTCTCACTCCACGTTTTCATAGCACCAACAGGGCTGTGATCGAGGCCAGGGCACTCTGACACCACTGTGAAACTCCTTATTGTGTTTTTAACCTAGTCTGGAATTACAGCAGAGTCTGGATTTTATTTGCCTTTCCCTGGAACATTTTCTTTTCCTACATAAAATGTAAATATCCCAGGGTCTCCTAAGAAGGGAAGGTGTAGGGATTTGAACAAATTGTGCTGGGTTTGGGTAGCAGGAGATAATCCCCAGCCCGTACAACACCTTCAGCTCATTGTATGAGTTCTGTAGACAGCAATCACTTCACTCCACCCTGAGCTGGGTGTGACAGCATCCCTGGGCTTTGCTACCTACCCCAGCAAGGAGTGTGGCAGGGCTTTAATGACTGCAGTCCTCTGTGTGTGCTGGATTCTGCATCCAAACAGGGAGTATATCCAGAGAGGAGCGAGGAACAGGCACAGAAAAGCTCAGCACGAGTCCTGACATTGCCACCCTGCAGCACCACGGGCTCCAGGAGCTGTTGTCACCTCCCTTCTCAGGGCCTGCTTCCCTTCCCCTTCTCCAGGACATCATCTGCTTTCCTGGGCATCAGCTGCTTCAGAGCTTCACTTGCTAATGCTGAAGGACAAAGGGAGACTCTGCTGCCAGGGTTGATACAAATATGTAATAATTTGGTTTTAATCAGTATTAACAGTGCTGAGATTACCCAGTCAGATCCGTTCATATCACAGGGCTGGGGTAACGAGGAGCGATCAGTGCCATGTTGGTTGAATTCCTCCTTCCTAACAAAGCATGGAGATGATCGAGCACAGCTCATGCATGCAAAATCAAATCCCAGCTCGTGCAGCTTCTTGGGGAAACGACTTCTGCAACATCTTTGTCAACACGTGAGTCTCACTGTACACAGCAGCCTCTGAGGGCTCAGGAGCCCAGCAGTTCAGCTGTTACTGCCTCCTGTGTGCTGACAATTTGCTTCCATTAAAAGAATAAAAGCAGGCAATTAAACGAAGCAACATGTTCTTAACTCTGGCAGGTGCCTATCTGATTGCACAGGTAGGCTCAGGGCTGCTCTTTGTCCCTTCATGGCTTTGATGAGCTTCCAAATCAAAGCAGGACGGGCAGGAAGCCACAGAGATGCCTTTTGCATTTATTCAGTGTGCAGAGTCCTTGTTGGGATCTGGACCTGAGTTTGGCAGTTTGGAGCCCATCTTCAGGCTAAAACACCACTGGGTTCTGTGTTTGTGGTGGATTTCTGGGATGGGATGGGATGGGATGGGATGGGGGTGTGAATAAGTGACCTCACTGCACATCCATCTCCTGTGTCTTTTCCCTGCTGAGGGAAAAGCCAAACCCTGGTGCAGCTGCTGGCTCAGGAGAGCTGAATGACCCTTTGCTGCTTCATTTTAAAAGTTCATCCCCCCTGTACAGATCCAAGCAGTGCTGCAGTGACAGGGAACCTGCAGCTCTTTCTCTCCACTCTGATCATCTCTACAATCAGAGCCTGCAATTCACTGGCCAGCAAAAAGAGGAATCTGGCCCCAAATGATCTGAGAGGAAGGCCAAGAAAGGCCCTTGGAGGTGCCCCCAGCCCCTCTCTTCTCCCCTGAGGCTGCTGTGGGTCATTTCTCTGCAGAAGTGTGGGGTGGCCACAGCTCTGCAGGACTGCACATCTTCCCTGGTCACTGTCCACAGCTGGGGCTTTGCCTGCCCTCTTTAAAAAATGGAAAGAAATTAACAGTTTTGTGGGCAGGGAAGGAGCTTGGACTCCAAGCATTTGGCCTTAAAAAAACTTTCCTCAACACCTGCTCCTTTCTCAGCAAAACAAAAATGAAGCAGCTGAGAGCCCTGGCCAGCAGCCCCTGGCTGGAGCAGTGTCCAGGAGTCAGCACTGTCCAGCAGGTTCCTCTGCAGCTTTAAATCTGATTCCTGCCTTTACTTCCTGGGATGCAGCAAGATTCTCCACGAAATGAGTCCCATTTTTACCCCCAGATTTGCCCAGCAACTGGAAGTGGCTGAAGCAAGACTGTAATTTCTCTCCTCTGAGAGCTTTCCCCCCTTTTGTTTTGATTTGTTTTGTTTTGTTTGTGTTTTTGTTTAGTGGCCATCTCAGGAGTGTTTCAAATTATCAGGGCTGTGGTCTGCTGAGCACAGAGCAGATCCCTCCCTCCCTTCTCTTTCCCTGCATTCCTCACTGCAGTGAGAAATTGGCCCATCCGCTCCTCTTTGGCCCCAACAGTGGGGTTTTTGCCCTTCAGTGGTTTTTGCCCATGTTGGATGACTGAAAAGGAACAGGCTCTTGTGTTTGGGAGCCTCACAGATTTCTGTAAAAATATCCTTGTTGAAGAATTTCTGTCCTTTCACATCTGTCTCTGCATTTTTAGGATTTCACAAGCTATGTTTCTTTTTCTTTTTATTGCTATATTTTTCTAGGGTTTAGCTAAGTTGTTATTTTATTTGGGTTTTTTTGTAAAGAACAAGTTTTCTTCCTGAGAATTTTCCTTCTTTCCTTAGTAAATATTTATCATCTTCAGAAATAACTAAACAGGATTTTTTTTAAAGAAAAAAACCCCACTGTCCACACTGTCTTCCAAGCTTGCTCCATGTATGTGGAGCTGCTGCTCCTTTGGACTACGTGTGATCCCAGCTTTCCCATGTCCTGTCCTGGCTCTCCTCACAGCCAGGGCTGCTCCTCTCTCTTTACACAGTGAGTAACAAGATGTCTCAGCAAGGCATCAAAGTCTGTGCTGCATGTTCAGACTCCAAATCCCTGCCAATAACGCCGAGATAGAAGAAGATTATAAGGCTGCGTAACAAATAACAAGGGTTTAAAGTGTCTTAAGAACACCGTGCTCAGAAAAAGAGGGATTGTTGGCATGGGGAAGCCTGCAGGTATGAAGGAAGGTTTTATTTCATGTATTTGTAGCACTTGCAATAAGAAACTGGGATGTGAGAGATGGGTTATTATAAAGAACTTATCCTGGACTTGAGTGTTGCTCTCGCTCTAAGGTCTCTGGGCTGTGCTCACTTTCTTCTTCCTTCAAAGGTGTCCAGTCTTAGGAACAAATCCAAGAACGAGCAGATACTGTGGGCTAAAGGCAACATGGAAATCTACCCTTCCTGCCATTCTTCCCATCCTTTTCTCCTTGGACCACTGTAGAAGCATCCGTGACTTACAGAGACAAGGTATTCTGCAAACCTGAGATATTCTAGAATACGTGGTTTTATTGCAAGGGTCGTGGGTAGAAAGGGCCTTCCCTTCAGCCACCAGCCTTGGCTGAAGGGAAGTCCCAGAGAGAGAACGAGAGAGAGAGCAAGAGGGTAAGCTGGCAAGATGAGGGGAGAGAGCTAGAGAGACGTGGCAGGGGTCAGAGTGCAGGGGGAAGAGAGAAGAGAAGAGGGGACAGGGTGAAGAGGAAAACCAAGAGAATGAAGAGGGAAGAGAGGGGGAAAACCAAGAGAGCAGGGACCAGAGCGTGAAGAGAGGAGGGGACAGGGCGAAGAGGAAAACCAAGAGCGTAGGGGCTAAGAGAGAAGAGAAGAGAGCGAGGTCCAGGTTACAATACATTATATCTCTTTTTGTGATGAATATTCTAATTTACAGTGACCAACCAATACAAGACACAAAATCCTATAGAATTTACATACAGCCTATAAGAACTACTACATTACCATGTGTTATATCTTAAACTCTAAAAACTACTCTTTAGACTTTTCTGTTTTGCTGCATTGACCTTTGGATCCCTTAGCCAGCAGAAAGGTATTGTTCAATCAAAAGGGATTCTCCTTCAGCTGGCCAGGCTATTGTCTTCAGGTTATAGAGTGACTAAGACTTGGTATCCTACAACTCAAAGTACGCTTTCATTTCGATTACAGGTTTCATATTTTCAGAATCTTTTGCTAAATAATCATATTTATAAGGTTTCTCTGATTCATCTTTCCCAACAGACCGCCTCTCCTGGTTGTTTGCAATGTGGAAATCTACACTTCCTGCCATTCTTCCAATCCTTTCTCTCTTGGACCACCTCTCCTGGTTGTTTGCGAAGTGGAAATCTACCCTTCCTGCCATTCTTCCAATCCTTTCTCTCTTGGACCACCTCTCCTGGTTGTTTGCAATGTGGAAATCCACCCTTCCTGCCTTTCTTCCCATCCTTTTCTCCTTGGACCACCTCTCCTGGTTTGCAGCCCCTCACACCTCGAGTGAGCTGAGGAGGGCGATCCCAAACGTCCTGCTTGTGCTGAGCTGCCTCCCCACAGGAGCTCAGGTCTCCCAGAAAAGCCCTGGAGCTGTGGATTCTTCTGTCCCTTCATGCAGGCAAGGCCTGAGCGTTTCAAAGCTCAGTGTAGAACAAGGGCTGTCGTATGGGAAACAGAAGCAAGGGTGTCAGAACACATTAGTGCTGCTCCGAGCTCCTGCCTACCTGACAAATCCCCCCTTCCCTCTGAAATCCCACACAGGCCTTGCTTTGTACAAAGGGAGCTGCCAAATGCAAATGTTTGTTTGTTTTGTGTTCGACAAAGCCGCCTTCTTTTTCCCTCATGTTTTTGATTAGTTGCCGCACGTGGCAAGAGAAAACAGGAAGGAGGAACCTTGGTTTTTTTTTGAAGAAGAAAAACAAAACCCCCCCAAAAATGAGTAAATCTGAAACATCTAAGAGAGGCGTTTATTGAAGCTGGTTTGCTTTAGCGTGTTCCCTTTCTTTACAAGCTGAGACATCTTGATTTGTCTCATTTACCAGATGAGAATGGCAGGCAGCAGCCGTGGAGGTGATTACACACAGGTTTAAAGCAAACAAGGAGAACAAACCAGTTGCTATTTAAGTGCCATTTCCAAGCCAAAGGTGGCCCTGCTGTAAACACAGATTACTGTGGTGCAGACACCGTCACCAGCTGTCTCCTGGAGTAAGCCTGGCTTTGCTCTCCTGCTCTGTCTGAGCATCAGCTGTGACACAGTCGGAGTTCTACTCACTGCCTTCTAAAAAAAAGTGGCTTTTTTTGACTCTCCTCCTCCTCAATTCAACTGCAGGTTGATCTTTTCCTATTTTTAAGTGCAGGAACACTGAGGTCCAGGTCAGCTCCTCTGTCTTAGCCTCTTCTGCTTTGCTGCAGTCCAGTGGTGCCCACCACTGCAGCTGTGACAGTGACACTCCCCCAGAGGCACCCAATTATAGATGGAAGTGGCCCAGCTGCCTGCACAGATTAGACAGAAGCAAACACGATTTGCCATCCCAGTAGATCTTCTGACACACAACGTTCACAAAGGGCAGGGTGTCAAAATGCTTTTGACTGGAAATAAGAGAAGGGGGGAATAAAAAAAAAAAAAGCCAGAAAATGGGTCATAATGAAAAGCACTGGGTGGAGAGGGAGAATGCTTTAGAGATGCTGCAGTTTTGTGCTGCTCTGCTGGTTATTGTGTTGTGAAAAGAGGCAAGTTTCTGCACACTCTTAAGGACTCAAAAAAGGCAACTTTCTTGTGTAGCTTTACCTCTAGAAGTGCATCTATTTCCATTGAGTGTGGAATTAATTTCCTGCACAGGAGGACTCAGGGAAGTTCTCAAGTGGGCAGGTGTACAAGAGCCATTATTGGTAGCAGGACTCTTAACTTGCCTTCCTAAATCCAAACCAACTTTCTATCCCAAAATCCATAGAAAGTATCCATCCCAAAGAAGTGCAAAACACATCACATCCTACATACACAGTGTATGGTCTCCAGACAGCTGAAAAGTCTCTAAATCTGGGCAGAAGATGGTGCAAATCCATTGTGAAGGTCTTCACCAGAGAAAGAGGCTGAAGAAGCCCCAGCTCTCCCAGGCTGACCCTCCTGGGGCTGCACATGGCATGGAAACAGCTCAGGACTTGGGAGATGCTGGAAATGCCTCGTGTGGGCTTCAGAAGCTCAGCCATGCTCAGCACAAGGCATTTCCCAGAGCTCTCCAGACCCTGTGACCACTTGCCCAAAATCTCCAAAGATGGAGACTGTAATCAAGGAGTTTTGAGGCTCATTGAGTCCCCATCTCCTTTCTCCCTCTTTCTCTCATGGTGTTAGTGCTGACAGGCTCCTTGGGAGCTTCCAAGGATTAATCTCCCAACAACCTTGCCCAGACAAGCAGCTGCAGTGTTGGGGTTGTGTGTGGCTGCTGAATGGCTGCGTGGTTGCCTTTAGCTGGTTGCACAGGGGAGGACAGGGCCCCTCAGCTGGTTCTCCAGCTTTTTTACATCCATTTCTGTTCAGGCTCCCCCTTTTCCCCCTAAAGCTATCCTTTGTCTTGCAGAAAAGCCGTTCAGCTGGCAGGAGATCTCTCCAGGCATTCTGAGGATTGTCATCACTCTGTGTTCCAGCCAGACAGCTTTTGGCCATTGTTAGCTGGATCCACAGTTCAGCTCGTTTTCATCTTCATCCAAAACAGGGAACTAAATCCAGAAGTGCAGCTCCTCTATTAATATCTCTGTGCTGTGGTAGGACCACGCTGCCAGGTGCTCTGCTTTGTGCACAGGGAGGGACTCTATTGCTCCACTGAGCTTGAAGCAAAGGCACAGAGAGAAGCCAGATTACTTGGGAGAGCTGAAAAATCAGCTTTGGTTTCCTAAGCCTCAATCCGATCTTTGATCCATCAGGCTATGCTGCCTGGTAGTTTGAAATTGCTCACTTCCACGAGGGCTGAATCTGCCCCCCTGCTCTAAAATGTGAGGCTATTGATGTCTGACTCCAAACTTTCAGTGCCTCAGGCCTCTCCTGAGGGTGCCTCTGTTCCAGCAGCCCAGAGTCACTAGTTTGTAATTTTTTTGCACACATTTATTACCAGTCAGAGGAACCCACTCTGCTATCAGCTTCTTGCTGCAAGGGCAAACATCCTAATTACTTTTGGGCTCCATGGAAGGATAGGGCTTCATGGAAGTGCCTCAATCACAAATTTATTTGCTAGTTACATGCCCAAACATCTTCCTTATCTGAACTATTTGTATCTTACTGCACTGGGGTCAGTTTAAATTTGTTGGCATTACTCTGTTCCATGGAAAGGCAGCTGATGGGAGCAACTTCTCACTTGGCATCAACAACACTGGGCCCAGTGGTGAATTCCCACAAATTTCCTTACTAATTCCTGAAGAAAAGAACCTCTCAGAAATCCATGGTGCCCTTAGCAATCTCCCTTCTCATGCAGTCCCAGTCTCGTGGAGTTGTAGGCTGGATAATCTCTCCAGTTCCACTTTTCCTGCATGGAAGAGCTCGTGTTCCCAAGCAGCACTCTGTGACCTGAAATGCTCAATGGATGCTTCAGACTGAAGGGGCTCCCCCACCAGCAGGGTCTGTTGAGCAGCTCCCAACGGTGCCTGAGGGGGATTAAAGAAGGAAACAGAGGTGTAGTCCTTTAGAGCAGGGTGAGGTGGATGGAGCTCAGCAGCTCCTAATGGCCTCCAATCAGCTGTGCAGTTCTGCTGGCTGAAAATTACCTTTTCCCTTGATAAGATGAGAAACAAGCCAACAGAAGAACACCCCCAGCATTAACAATCATAATCCTGAATTCACTTGGAGGGCACACTCTGATTTGAGCACGCTGGAATAATACTAGAACTTTTTTAGGTTAATAATTAATTGTGTGTTTTTAATTAGAAATTACTGTTGCATCCACATGGACTGCTAGCACATTGCATCTTATTAAAGCTGTAATTGGAATGCGTTATTTATTTGTTTCCTTTGTTAATGTTCATATTTCTGGCTCCTGAGGTCACTAGAGCTGCAAAAGCAACTTGTTTAAAATGAAATGCAGCAAACTCCCAACAGTAAACGTTGCTGTGTGATAGTAATTGCTCTTGTTCCTCTCCGTGTTCCAGCGTGGTGCTTTGGGATGCAGGGGTGAGTATTCTGATATATTCTGATATTTCTGTGGTGTCTTCTCATGGCTCAGGCTCAGCTGCTCATCAGGAGTCTGTGGCTTCTCCCTACACGGACCTGGGTGTGCTGTGCTGCCCTGGCCCTCAGATTGCAGCGTAGATGGATGATGGGTGAGGATGGAAGGATTTAAAGGACTCCCAGAAGCCATTCTGGGAGCAAACCTGGTGCAGCTGAGAATGCTGCTGGATGGCTCTGAGCTCAGCCATGTCCCCACTCACTCATTCCTGTCCACCCTGGGAGAGGGAAGATTTCCTGTGTTCATCATCCTCACTATTTCTTCTGTATCCCCTCCCCTCATTGCAGTTTCTGGAGATAATCCTGGATGAAAAGCAGAGACTCTGCAGGGAAAGCTCTGCTTTGTGTCCTGTCCAGGCAGTTTGGACAGCTCCTGTGCTGCCTGTGGGGAATGGAACAGCCTGGGAAGAACTTGTGTGGCTCAAAGCAGCTGCTGAGCTCTGCCTTAAGGATCAGGTGGATGCAGCATGAAAATTAAGATAAGGACCAGAGTTAGAGGCCTCCACAGGCTTTGGAAAATTTTAAAGAAGTAAATCAGGATAAGTATGGCTGGGAAATTTCTGTGAGGAACAGTCTGGTCTTCCAGAGAATCATGGGCTGGAAACTCCTTTGGGTCAGTCCAGTAAAGGTCTGGGGAAAAAATAACGGAGCTTATCAGAAAAAACAGTTTCTCTCTCAGTTCCAAACAAAATTGCATTTCCTTCCACTTGTTCCATTTGTTTCATTATCCGCCGAGAGAGTTGACTCAGAAATCCTGTGTTGTGTAAGAGATAATTCTGAGGACCCTTTGTAGCCTTCTAATCAAAAGTCTGCATGGAAGCTGACACCTCAAATCTGCCCTC
Source organism: Zosterops lateralis (assembly GCF_965231275.1). NCBI lineage: Eukaryota > Metazoa > Chordata > Aves > Passeriformes > Zosteropidae > Zosterops > Zosterops lateralis. The sequence continues at coordinate 5,979,578 of NC_139779.1, read as the reverse complement.
ATTAAGGCAGTTGAGAGATTACCAGTTGCAGGCCACCCAATTTGCCTGTAAATATTCAAGGAGCTGAGGTAAACTCCACAGATGGGAAAAGCCAGCGTGTCAAAGCAACAGCAAAACCTTTGGCACTAGTTCAGATAATCTTTGGAACACCAGGATTTGGGCTGATTAGAAGAGAAAACCAAAGCAATTTGAAGAAGAGCTAGGGGGAGGAGAAAGGAGTAAATTTAGACAAGAGAAAGCAATTACAGGCTTAAAAGGAATAATAAGCATCAATTAGCAGCAAGTATCTCTGCCTACAATGAAAGCATTTTCTAATACATCCACGGTGGAATAGAGAAAGAGAAAAGACAGCTCTGTCAATGAATTGCAGCAGGGATCCCGAGATAAAGGGGAGCAAATGCTGTGGAGATATTAAACAATTACTTAGCATCAGCCTTTTAGAAATTAAAAAGGTGGAAGCTGCCCTGAGCTAAGGAGCTTTCCAAAGACACCCGATAAGGCTGCAGATGCCAGCTGATAATGGCACGTAGCTGATGCTCTTCAGAGAGCCTCTCCTGCTTGGCCAAGCAGCAGCTTCCAGGGAGAGGCACGGCAGGAGCAGGGAATGATGGCAAAGGGCTGGGCAGGAGATGGGGAACAAAGTGCCAGCCTCATTCCGTGCTGGCACGGCCAGGCTGCCTGTGTGCCACTGCTTCCCGTGGAAAAGGGGCTGGGGGAAAGGTCTGGCTTCTCCATCTGCTTCTTCCTGCTCGTGGTCCCTGGTGGGTGATTGTGCTCCCCGTTCCGCTGGCCAGGATTCCACGCTTGGTTGTGCCTGGTGGGGAGCTGAGTGATGGGCAGCTGTGCTGAGGAGCCCAGACTTGGCATCCACTGTGAAAGGAGGGCAGGGACAGGATTCAGTTGGCTTCACCTCTCCTTAGCTGTGTCCATGTTCCTAGAACAGGCCTCTAATTGGATCACGCCAGTTACTCAGCCGAGCATAGCTAATCCTTTTCTGTCTCTCTCCTCCTCCCCTGCCCCAAAATAATGGAGGCTGGGGCTTGGCCCAGGATTGTGGGGACTTGTTTTGTGTCTGGGACACTGATTTTTTAGCCTTTGTTTAGGAAGATCTTGTCCAGCCCTATTTTCTGAACAGCAGCAACTGGCAGAGCTCAGCTACATCTCCCACTTCAATCCATTCTCATCCTAGCAAAGGTGTGTCAGGAGTGATCACAGTGTGGAGCAGGGACTGCTAGGTCAGCTCATTCCCACAGACCACCTGCACTGTGCAGTTCTGGGCTTCCCAGTTCACAAAGAATCCAGGATAACTGGGAGAATTTCAGAATTCTGTGCCATCCCCTGTGCAAGGGGTGAGCAGGCAGCTCTGACTGCTCCCTGTGAGAGAGTTCTGATGGCAGGGGTGTGTGAGGAAGGGCTGCGGAGTCAGGAGAAGCCTGTGGAGGGTGGGCAGGCATTGGATGTGCACTTCCAGCACCAGGGGAAGCTTCCCCTTGTAGGTGAAAGCATCAAAAGAAATGAAAGAAGGTTGGTGCTGGTCCTGATAGCTCAGCTGAGGAACTCCTCGCTGCAGGATGGTTTATACAGTATCAGGAAATGTCACACTGATTAATGGCAGAGAAATCTGCTTAGAGATACTAAATACATGAAAGCACTGCCTAACTCTGAATGAGACACAGAAGTTAGAATCTGAGAGGCTGTTTGGAGGGAAATGGTATGTTTGCTATTAATTCTCATGCTCTTCCCAGACATCTCTTTTTGGCTGCTGTCAGAAAGAGCTACCCAGATGTTTGGGCTGCTCCTTATCCTTGTATGTTTTCCTGCTGCTGTGTTCTACTGGTAACAGTCTCCCTAGGGCAGCAGTGGGATTACAGAGCTCTTTTGGAAAAACCAGCTCAATTTTAGCCTGTGTGGCTTTCCCTGCTGCAGCAGCTGGGATGATCCAGGTACGCCTGACAGACAATGAAAGCCAACACTGATCTCCCTCTCCAAAACACTGCAGTCATTTGGGTGACCTCAATGCAGGCATGATCCTGCTAGCATTAAATGGAGCTGAAAAATATCAGTATTACTGCTCAGCAGCAGCTATTTCCAGAGTGGGAACAAGGGAAAGAACACCACTGATGCTTCAGCTGGCACATGAGCCATGTAACCCTTCGTTCCCTCTTTCCCCAAGGCCTGGCAGGTCTCTCCAGCATTCCACAATTAGCAAAGAAAGCAATCAGCTCTCTGTATTTCTCAGTGATTACCTGGCAAATTTAGTGTCATATTGTGAGCTGCCTCACTCTTATGTGAGCAGGGAGCCACTCACTCAAGACCAGCAGCACCACGCAGATCCGTGCCAGTTTGATCTGTGGCTCTCCCAGAGTCTTGGCTCTTTGTTTTCCTGAGGTGTTTGCAGTGTCCCTTCTGCAAGCAGCGTCTGCAGGAGGCTGTGCCACAGCAGGTGTGACATTGGGGTTCATCAGGATCCTACCAAATGTCAGGTGAGCCATCCTGATATCAGGAAAATCAGTCCACAAGCAGCAGAGGTTTGTGTCCGAAAAGGAGACAGAGGAGTCTTGTAACTTTATTCGAATAAAGGGAGAGGCCATGGGGCATTTCCCCTGGGGTATCTCAAATATTTGGAGGACACAGCCTCCTTTTTATCCTCATTTCCCAGCCACATTTCCCTCTCTCTTTTCCCTTTGGCTGAGGTCCTTGAGAGGTACAGAATTCCCAAATCACCTTATACAGACCCCCTTCTAATGTGTTACCCCCATCTTTATTTCTTTTTCCTTGTGTCTCTGCTCTTTTATTCTAAATCCAGGGATTTAGCTGAGTCTTGGGTGAGTAACAGCCTGTGTCAATTAGAGGAATTCCTCTGGAATCTATGGTTTCCCCTCAGTGCTTCTTTCACCTCTCAATATCTGCCTTTATCTCCCAGCAGGCCCACAGTTTGTTTGTAAAACTCCTTCTCATTCCTTTCAGTGACAGGGATTTCTTCCCTTTCCTAAAAGGCTGTGCCAGGGCAGGGTGAGCAGTGGGAAGGGAGGCTCGTTCCTTCTGTTACACTCGTTCCTCTTCACAGCAGAGAGGCTGTGATCCTGACTGATCCTACAGAGGGGAAAATGCCTTAAAAGCGTGGTAGGTGACACCAAAACCACCCAAAATAAAAATTTGGGTTGATTTAGGGTTGGGTTTGGTTGGGTTGGTTTTAGGATTGGGTTGAGCTGGGTTGGGTTAAGGTTGGCATTAGGGTTAGGTTTAGGTTGGGGCTGTGTTAGGGTCAGGTAAGGGCTGGGTTGGGTTTCATTCATGTTAGAATTGTGGTTAATGTTGGGGTTATGGTTAGGGTTGGGGTTAGGTCTAGTCTTGGGGTTAGGGTTAACGTTGTGTTTAGGTTTGGTTTCGTTTTATTTAGGGTCAGGCTTTAGGGTTTATTGTATGATGAGCGGTAAGGTTTTTTTTAGGGTTAGGGTTAGGTTTTGATTTAGGGTAAGGCTTGGGTTTAGGATTGTGGTTAGAGTTTGGGTTGTGTTAAGGTTGATATTGGGTAAGGTTTTATTGGTTTATTGCATTCTGAAGGGGTTTACTGAGCTGTACAATTCCCCTGGGTCAGATCCAGATCCAAAGCTGGGTTTTTTCACGATACCAGTGCTTGGGAATTTGTCAGCACTTGACTTCCAGGGGTGAATCTTCACTTTTCTCAGCTGGAGGTTTTTTCTCCTGTGATGCCAATGTGCTGAGATGGCAGAAGGATCCAGCAGGAGTAGAGTGGGAGGAGCTCTCTGGGGGAAGAGGAAGATGGGGAAGGGAATGCTTCAGTGAACTAATTCAAAGCTGGTTTTTAATTAAAAAAAAAAAAAAGAAAAAAAAAGGGAAGAGAAAAGGAGATAAAAGTGAAAGACAAGAAAAATCTCCTCAAGGCTGGACAGACCTATCATGCAAATAAGGATTTTAAGTGGAAAATTTAAAAAAATTACCAAGAAAGAGAAGAGAAGCAAGAAAGTTAGCCAGCATAAAAATTAAGTTGCTGAGTCAGTCCTGGAAAGAGTTCAGAAGAGAGGGCTTCTTTTTTTTTTCCAAATAGATTTTTTTTCCGTAAATAATAGATGAAATAGGAACCAATAACACAAAACTGCCAGAGTTTGTGAATGCTGAGTGAGCTTTCCCTCATTAAAGCAATTTTTGAAGAGACATTTACAGGGAACTCCCTGCCCCAGCAATGGCAATCTCCAGAGCACTTTGCAGCCACCTGTGGCTCAAGGCTTTGCTGAGTTCTCTTTGCCTGTGTGAGTCAGTGGTTCTGAGGCACAGGGGAGAGGGACAGGACTGGTGGGATGGAGTCCTCATCCCCTGGAGCTGGCAGGGCCTTTGGGCTGGGTGCACTGAAGCAGCTCAGTGTGAGCTGGAGTGAGATCTGGGATCTGCAGCATCAGTCCCAACCAAGCTTGGGAGAGACTGACCAAAGTCAAATTTCCCACTGGAAGCCCTAAATCTGTGTTTGGCAGCCAACAGCTGCCTGTTTGTTGTGTTTGTAGAGCTCCAGGAGGGATCCAACCCCCATCCATGGCTGGGCCCTGTCCTAGACCCACAACCCAACCCCCTGTGAGAGCCCAGACCCCACTCCCTGAGGGACAGGCAGGACACAAGGCTGCATTTCCTCAAGGTTCACTTGTTCCACACAACACCACTGTCCTGCAGAGCTCCTCTTCTCATCCCAGAGCAGACTGACTCCAGCCTGAGGGGCTGAGGCTTTGGTGTGTGGTGTCCCTGGGAGTGTCCTGAGAGGCTCCACAGAGCCTGGGGGTGTTGTCCATCCATCCATCCATCCATCCATCCATCCATCCATCCATCCATCCATCCGTCCGTCCATCCATCCATCCATCCATGTTGCTGTTTTATGAAATGAAAGAACGACATGCACTCATCAAGTGAGGCAAAGAAGGTAAGTTTATTATGATTTGGGGTTTAAATAGGATTTGGAATGTAAACAAGGATTAAGAAATGAGGGGAACACCCCTCTGACCCCAGTAGTCAAACCAGCAGTCCATCACAAAGATAAATGAAAGAGCAATCTACTTGTTTATATTACTTGTGTGAAAATCTCCAGTAAAAATATGTAAACAATGTCAGAAAACTAAAAAAACCAAGGCGACAAATCCCTCCATCACCCATCCATCCATCCATCCATCCATCCATCCATCCATCCATCCATCCATCACCTCTTGCTTCCCATGGCTGAGAAGCTGCTGCATGAACAGGGAAACAGCTCAGCCTGTTTCCACCTCTCTGTTTCCTCCAGGAATCTCCTGCAGCAATCCCCTAAGCTGTCAGGCATTCATGTTCACTGGCAACAAATCTGTTTCCTAGAAGCTCACAGGAAGCTCTTATTTTCTTTCTCTTTTCCTAGGAGGTGTCCAGGCTGAGGACTCAGTTCAGAGTGTGGTTCCCTGGCAGCAGAGGGGCATTGGGGAGAGTCCCATCCCTGGGTCTCTGTCCTGTGCTTCTGCTGCTCCATTGTTTATTAGCAAACAGAAACAGCTGTTCCTGAGTACCCCACACTCCTCTGCTGGCTTTTCTTGTGGAGTCACGTTACGGGATCTGTGAGGATCATCAGAGAGAATTCTCAAATAATTTCACCTCTTCCTTTTGGCAGGGTGAGCAGACTGCAGCTCTAATTGTGGGATTATTAGAATGCACTGCAAGTCACACAGCAGCAAATGTCTGTGTCTTGCTGTACAGCAGCTCCAAACGTCCTTTGCTGCTCAGCAGCCTTTTCCAAAGACATGTGGGATGTGTTAATATGCACACGAAAGCCAAGGGTCACAGTATCACACACACTGCTGGCCTTGGGGTGAAATTTCTTGTAGCTTATGCCAGGAGTTGGGATTTATGATGAACTCCCCCATGACCAAAAGATTGATGCAAACCTCTCCACCTCGGCTGATGGTGGGAGTGTCTCTTGGATCTCAGCAGTTATGCCTACCAAAAAAATATCTTTGTCTTAAAATAAGTGCACAAATCACCTTTTTTTTTTTTTTTTTTTTTTTTTTCCCACTAGGAAAAGATGTAGAGGCTTAACAATTTTTGTAGTGCTGGATGAGTTGCCACAATGCCTTAAGCAACACCAGCTCTTGATCAGGTCTTTGGATGTACAACTGCAAAAAGAAACTGGTGCCCTTCCAGGCTTTCCCCCCTTAAATAAATCACTTTTCTAAAAAATAAATTAAAAAAAAAAAAGAAAGAAAATCCCCTGAATATTACCTTTTAGCCATTTTGTTTTGGGAAGATAAATCTGAGTGGAAGACAATCCATCGAGGTGTGACATGAGCTATACTGCAGACACAAACCATCTGGGACTGTTTGTTATCCCAGGGTGTCCTGTTTGTGTCCAAGCACCATGAGTTACTGGTACAGCACTGCCTATGGAGGGGGTGACTCCACTGCTGAAGACACAGCAAAAGCAATTTTCTTCCTCCTCCATCTGGGCAGTGAAGACAACTCGCTTTAATCTCTTCTTTCCAAGCACTAATTAATCTTCTGTTGAAAACAGGGACAATATTTGGCCTGGCACGGTGGGTGGTTACTCATGCAAATGAGTACCTTTGTTCCATCCACAGAGGACAGAGCTGAGCCCCCATCTCAGACCCGGGGCCAATGTCAAGGCAATGACACAAAGGCACTGAGTCCATGCAGAGACACCTGGGCAGGTGTGAGAGCAAAAGCTGAATTCCAGCTGGGCCATTAGTGAGCCTTTTGCTGCAGCACTGAGCCAGCTGTGGGTGATCTGCTTTGATAAACCCTTAGCCCAGACACCCTTAAAGCCAAAGAAGCAATAAAAGTGAGAGGTAGGCACTGGTGGTTAATGCAGTGAGCTCCAGTAAGGAGGAATGTGTGTCAGGCCAGAGGCCCCGAGGAGGCACTGACACATTTTCCTCTGGAGAAGCAAGAGCTAGAGTCCAAGACCTGAGGATTCAGTAATTGAGTGCATTTGAGCCTGCCTGGGGAGCTCTCCACAAATACAGTTGTCCACCTGGGTAGCTGAGGAGGATTAAAAATAGCCCAGCAAGATGTTGGCTTATCCCTGAGAGAACAGAATTAGTTGTCTGGAAAGACAGAGCGTATTAGAGGAGGATGAAAGGTGGGTGAACGCTGCTCTTTCTCTTCAGTTAAATTCCTGCCCTATCCCTGCAGGCTTTGGATGGAGGATCAGACCCTTTTTCTATTCAGCACTTACCCTCCCTAATGCAAAGTTAAGCACTACCATCTATCCTCTGCCAGGCCTGTGCTCATGGCCATGACTGGAGAGCAGCACCCAGAGCTGGGCAGCCCTTCCCCAGCCCCTGAGCTCCTCTGCTGGGGCTTTGTGCAGATAAACTGAACCTGATCAGCTGAATCACTGAGCAGCAGCTTGGGCTTGTAGTTCTGAAGCCAAGGCCAACCTGGTTGTCTCATGGGCTGTAAAAGTATGGTCAGAGGTGTTTGATGTGGGCTTGCAGCTCTTCCAGCTGGGAATTTTCTGGGCAGAAGAGGCTTCCCTGGGAGGGCTGAGGAGCTGCTGAGCTGGTCTCTCTTTCACCAGGGTGTTCAGCCCTGCTTTAATGGCTGCAGGGAACAGCAGCAGTGCTTGACAGGTAACATTTCCCACCATTTCTCACAGTGACTATGCCCAAATTGCACCTACAAGTTACTGCCCCACTCTGCCTTCTCAGCCTGAGCAGCTCAAACCTCTCGCTGGCAACCCACCAGACCTTGGTTCCTTTAGTCTTCTCTCAGACACAACCATTCCCCTTCCTCCAGGGAGTGCTTTTCTAAATATTTCTCTCTGTTGTGCAGCAATCATGGGGCCAGATGAACTTTTTTCCCACTTCTTCTGTGCTCTTTTATTACTCCCATTTTTAACTGACTCCTTGGTTTGCTGCCCCATTCCCAATCTGTGCTAGTGGCCTCTGTCCAGATAATTTAGTCAACACAGGATGTTCCAGCAGGATCAGGCATGTTCTCTTTGCATGCAAATCTCATTTTCACTGCCCATGGACCTGTAGAATGCTGAGCCTTGGGTCCAACATGGCAAAAGCTGTGCTACAGCTCAGTCTGTAACAAGTGGCTCATTCTACATCGGGATAACCATTTAGTTAATAAATACCCATTAAAGATTAGATTAAACTATGATTCCTTCCTTTGCTGATCTGTCATTGTTTCTTATTTAGTAACTTCATTCAGGAACATTCACACATGACTGCTTATGATGTTTTAATTGTCTTTGAAATGTTGTTTCACAGCTGAGGTTGGAACCTGGGTAAAGTGTGCATGAGATCCTGGAAATCATTGCCCCTAATGGGTGTCTGGCTACTAATGTTGAGTTATCTTTGCTTCTTTTTGACTCTTTAATTTCTGTAATGGTCAAACTTGGTTTCCTGCTGGCTGAGTCTGAAATCCTTCACCTTGTTAGGAGCAATGAGAAATCACCAGGATAAAGCTGTGCTGTTAATATCCAAGGAATATGGCTAACCAGCTGCCATCAATCTTAATGCAAACCAGACATTCAGCCTTAAATTGTATCATCCTTAATGGAATGATGCAGTTAAGCAAGCATCAAGTGGCCCCAGGGCAAGGATGTTTCAGTTTCATTGAGCTTTTTTTTTTTTTTTTTTTTTTTTTTGATCTGGCAAGGGCTGAGTCTTGGGTTTTGATAATTTGAGTCCTCCAGAAAGTGATGCTGCAGGGGGTGGGTTTACCCATCTGAGAGAGCTCCCCATGGCTCGTGTGACCATGGGCCAAAGGGACAGCTGGCCTTGGCACAAGGCACCCCAGAGGAGCTGGGGCAGGAATTCTGCTCTTCCTGGCCTTCCCCTGGCTCTGCACAGAGGTTTAGCAGCACCAGGGATGGTTTCCTGTGGCTCCTGGCACACACAGGAGGGGCTCTGGCCTTGATGCTTTGATGGAGGACCTGGCACTCTCTGCTCTGCTCAGAGCAGCTTGTTAGGTGCTCACAGCACAAACAGGGCCCTTTCTCCCTGCAGGGGCGTAATAACCAACCAGGGAAACAAGGGATCCCTCTGAGCAGCCTGGCTGCACCAGGGAGAGAAATCAATCTGTGGAAATCCCAGCTGAAGCACGGAAAAGAGGATCTAAATCTAGCTGCAGCCTGCCTGGGGCTCCTGAAGTTTGTGGCTGCTGGGGCAGTTGCTCAGAAGTTGAGCTGCATCCAAAGGCTGCAGGCAATGCAGGAGAGCAACACACTCTGTTGTACTTCCAGGTACCTCTCTTGAGTCTTTGGGATCATGGATTCATTTGGTGGTTGTTTAAAAAGAGCAGTTGTACATACAAGGGAAGAGCAAGAGTTTGTGCCTCACAGGGGCTGCAGTCTGCACAGCAACGTCGAACAAGGGCCTGGAGGAACAAAGCTCTTCTTATCCTCCCTTCACAGCTGGGTAACTGAATTCTGTGAGATGAAGTGATTTGCCTGTGGTTGTGTGGGAAGTAGGGGAGGCCAGGAATGGAGCTGGGATCTCAGGGGATCCGAGTTCACAACCAGTTCCTTTCTGCAGCTCCAGACAAACCCCGTGATTCCTCAGTGACCTGTTGTTTTGCCCTTGGCATTCCCCTGCAGAAGAATCAGCAGGTTGGCATCTCCACTGGATACAAATCACTACAGCTCCTGCTTGGGACTGAGAATGTTGAGTCTTTTCAAGAGAAAAAAATCAAATCCACACTTCCTTTAGACACTGCTTGTTACCTTTTCTCAAGAGACAATTTGTAGATGCTACACTTAGGCCTGGAAGCAAACTAGAAACCTTGCTAAGTCTCCAAACTGTAAATTACAGCAGAACACATTGCTGGGGCTGATAAAAGCTGCCAAGGACTCACAGCTTGGAAAGCCAGCAGCACTGAAAATTGAATTCCTGGGCAAGAGAATCTGCAGAGCTGTGACCAGAGGAAATTGCTGCTGCTTGCTGAGGAGTGGCTGTTGCTGCAACCTGAATTTGGTGGAATCAGCCCTAAGACCAAACTCTGCATGCTTTGCTCAGTGAGTTCAAAGCAATCCTTCCTTCAGTGCTCACGGAGTGGTGGAAAAGACTCCAGATAAATGAGAGGCACAAAGAAAAAGTACTTGCAGTGATCTACTTGCCTATGAAATGTTCTCTGGAAGGGGTCATTGTTAATGTTGCTGCTTCCCATCTAAACAGGAACACAGAGCCCTCCTTGACAGGGAGTTTTTAGCAGGAGCTGAAGGGATTAGGGGGTGTTACAATATCTCACTTCTAAAAAGTTAATGTATTAGGGACGTGTGAGTCTAGACACGTACTGCAAGACTGATTTAGGATCTTAAAGAGGATTCTGCCTTTCATTCTGGCTTTTATTAAAAGCTTTGTAGTACATCTTTAAAGAGCCACTAAAGCCACAGTGAAAACATAAAGGAGAAAATAATAGAAGAAGAAAATTTTTTTTAAAAATGGATTTCTTCCCCCATTCTCTCTCTCGCCCCTACTCAGAGTTGAAAGCCATTTGCATAAAAATATGATGTTAATTTTTTCTTTCCCCTTTAAAAACACAACTCACTTCCTCTTTACTCTCTTCCCCTGAAAGAAAGTGGGTGACTGTGCAAGATTAATGCCAGACTGTGAAGGAACAGAACGCCTCAAATTTGGAAGTTCATCCAAACTTCCTCCAGCTGCAGAGTGGTTGAGACAGGAGCAGGCTGGGGGAATCTGGGACAAGGTAACTGGTTCTCAGAAGGCGTTGGAGTAGCTGCCAAAAGATTGGGAAAGATGATGGACAAGGGAGCTGTGTAGATTTGTGGAGGATGTGGATTTTGCTGTGGTTGGTAAGAAAATGCCCACAGGAACACAGAGCTGCAAAACCTTGGAGAATGCAGTTATTTATTTGTGTGGGCAGATCCAGCTCAGCTCTTGCTGAATTAGCATTATTTCACCTCTAATTCTGGAAAGAGAAATAGCCTGGCACCCAACTTTGGGGAGACTTCAGATCTGCTTCTGCAGGGAAAACCATCTTGAGATGGAAGAACATCTGCTGTTGACTTTTATCTTTTTTTCTCCCAGTCTCTAACTTCTTAGGTCCTTTCAACTCCCAGGCACCCAATCCACTGAAAGTAGGAGTGCCTGACTTCAGGTGAGGAGGGAACAGCAGGAACAGATGGATTCCTCAGCACCAGAGTTGGTTTCCATGCCAATGGAGCCCGATGACAGAGAACAAGGAGTCAAACTCTGCTGACAAAAGGTGTGGGAGCTGCTGGCTGAACATTTCCCGAGGCTCTGGTGATTCCTTACCAGGTGGCAGCCAAATGGAGCTGCTTTCTGTTCAGAAGGGATTTTGTGTTTTAAACGCAGCCTAAGTCCCTGAGCAAAGCAGAAGAGAAGTTCCTACCAGCCCGGGTGGAATGCAAATCTGCTGCTGTTATCCAGGTGTTGTGCCTGGGAGCTGGGGTTGTTTAGCCTGGAGAAAAGGAGACTCAGAGGTGACCTTATCACTCTACAACTTCCTGAGGGGTAGTTGTAGACAGCTGGGAGTTGGTCTCTTTCTCCAGGCAGCACTGACAGAACGAGAGGACACAGTCTTCAGCTGTGTCAAGGGAAATACAGGGTGGATATTAGGAAGAAGTTTTTCACAGAAAGAGTGATTAAATATTGGAATAGTCTGCCTGGGGAGGTGGTGGAGTCACCATCCCTGGATGTGTTTAAAAGGAAACTGGATGTGGCACTTGATACCATGATCCAGTTGAGGTGTTAGGGCTGGGTTGGACTCGATGATCTTGAAGGTCTCTTCCAACCTACACATTCTGTGATTCTGCTCAGCTCACCTGCCCCCAAAGAGGAGGAGGAAGACGCCACAATTTGCATATAAATGAGGTCACATCGGGTTCTCTGCAGTCATTAAGGTGGGTTTATCACCGTGGTCGTTCTTAGCCGAGCTGCCCAGCCCATCTCCACCCCAGAGCTCCTGCCAGCCCGCTCTGTCCCTGGATAGAAGCTCTGAGGTGCAGCATCCTGCCCTGCCTCCCTCAGGAGGGATGGGGAGAGAGGTCCTGGAGCTTCTGCTTCCACTCTGGAGCTCAGCCACACCTGGGGGATCCTCGCGACGCACCATCAAGTTTGCAGAGAGGGAAACTGAGACACAGAGGGAAGGAGGAGGTGCTGGGTTGGAAGAGCAGAGCAGGGCTGACATCCACTGTGATGCACAGAAGCTGCTCTCTTTGCTTTCATCGTGGAGAACTCCCTTTCTTGAGCTCCAGCTGGAGGCCAGGCAGCCACTGAGGCTCAATCAAACACCCCCTTTCTTCACTCAGGCCTCAGTAGATCTGTGCCAGTTCTAAATTTTTTGAAATTACTCCGACTTCCCACGGGCAGAACCCAGCCTAGTGCGAGGTGTCGGATAAAATGCTGCAGAGTGGAAGATTTATATCATTTTACCCTCTGGAGGGGGTCCAGGAGTCAGCTGGATCGGCTGGGAACAAGTCTGCTAAAAGGGAGTTAAAAGACTCTGAGTGGTTTTCTGTCTTGCTTTCTCTTTGGAACAATCCCTGGAAATATCCAAATGCTCTATTAAGAGCATTTCAGAGTCTTTAGTGCTCGGAAATTACAGGTGACTCTGCTTTGCTCTGACAATGCAGTGGGAGTGTTGGGTCCTCCCCTCCTGAATTATTCACGCCAAAAGGTAATTTGAAGCCAAACCTCAAAGTTCTCAGATTTGTTTTGATTTTTTACAAAATGCCTCCAATCAGCAAGCTTCACTTAAAACATGGAATTTTCCTGAAAATCAACTTGCTTTGTTTAGGAGGAATAATATTTTCTGTCAGCAAAGGTGTTGCAGGAAATACACCAGGAGAACTCACAGGCACAGCAGGATTAGAACAAAAATGTGTGGAAAGAGAGGAAACACATTCAAATATTTCTGCCCACGGCTATTAAAACTTTTGAACAGAATTTGTGTCCTTCTAACTGACACTCTTCAAAACCTGTACCTGCAGCAAACCACAGACCAGGAGAGCATCCCTGCATCCTGCCTGTGCCAGGGAGCTGTGTTAGACTGGAATAAAACTGCCTGCAAAGTGGCTGCTCCTCTCAATAAAATATGGGCTTTCACTTCAGCGAGGGATCACAGCACAAAGTGCTAAGTGCTGTAAACACTTTCCAGCAAGACATTTCAGGAGCTGAAAACTGACTGCTTAGGTAGGTGCAGTTGATAAAAAGCAAATGTAGAAGCAGCTGAGCTCAGCCAAGGCGAGGCTGTGCTTTCTGTGGAGTTTTCAGCTTGGGTTCCTCTGGCTGCCCACGGTCACTGTGGGAGTGGTGGCTGCAGCTCAGGAGCTGCTCGGAGTTGTGTCACTGAGTTAAAAACCCTCTCTGAGCTCATTTCTAGGCTTGGGGGGTCTCTCCGCAGTCTGATGAATTTCTTCTGTTCATTGCGGGATAATGTGAGTTCATTTCGTGTTGACCACGTGTGGTTTATGTGGCTTGGACAGAGCAGGGTAACAGATTGTTCAGTCTCCACATCTTGCGTGTCCAAACCCCACAGTGTAACACTTCACTGGATCTCATCATTCCACACCTTTCAAAGGAGATGATTTCTCTTCCTCCCTGGACAGCTGGAGCACTGATGCTCCTGTTATCTCTCTTTGCACTTATCACAACAATATTTTTCCCACCCGTTGCCCCTGGGTCCTTTCCAAACATCACCTTCCTCCAGCAGAGAGAACAAGAGGGGAATGAATTTCCCTGTCCAGTCCCCTGGAGGTGACAGGGAGGAGAATCTGCCCTAAAACACCTCCCTGGGTGACTGCTGTGGGGGCACAGCCAGAGGCAGGGAGTGAAGTGGTTAAACAGCAGAAGGTTCTGCCAGGCAGTGGGGAAAACGCAGCTGATTCTCACCCTAAGTTGAAGTGCTAAAACTACCAGCAAATACTTCAATAAATAGCAAGCTCATAAATAACTTGCAACATTGCACTTCATAATAAAGCAGTGACAAATGTTACATCTCTCTCCAAGTGGATTAATGGTAATGGGGGTGGAAAGAAGGAGTGATGTCTGTGAGGTGGTATTAAAAATCACTTACATTTCACAGGTTCCCATAAAAAGGAGGTTTGTGCAAAACAATTAATCATGCATTTTAAATGCAGCTTTTATTAAAGAAAAGCAAAAGCATAAATACAGCCAAGCCCCGAGGCACTTGTTCCTTGCAATAGTTAGTAAGTGTTTGGAAATATGAGCCAACACTTGGGACCCAGTTTAGCTATGTTGTTATTGCTCTAAGAAAAGCTGGGATGCAGAGGTGGCTGTGCTGCCTTATTTTTGTCTTTTTTACAGTCTGGCATCGGCTGCTCTGGATATCAACAGCTTTTCCCATGCCTTGCAGTAGTGGAGGTCTAAGAACAGCCCAGCCAGATCCTTCCAAGGATTTATCCTGGAAATGACCCCTGCAGAGCAGAGTTATGGAGCCATCTCTGCTGCCCCGTGTCCCTGACTCCTACAAAACTAAAATCTTTGCCAAAGCCAATCAAAAACAACTGTCAGTGTCCCACCAAGGCAGCAGAGAGCATAAAGAGGAGGAGAAAGCTGTTTTCCCTCAGTGTTCCCCATGGAGAGCTGTCCCAGTGGTTTCCCTATTGCATTAGGAAAGGGGAGTTTGTTGTTGAGAGTTGTGTTGCAATTCTGCTCTCCCTAATCCTGGGCCTGAGGAAAGGAAACTTTGGGGGTGTTGTTTTATTCCCCTTGGAATAAAAGGGAATCCCCTTGGAATCTGCTCTTTCAAGTTGAAGTCTGAGCACTGAAAGAGAGAAGTGGCAGAACTAGAAGGTGATGCAAGAAGAATACTAAGGGGCAGGGGGATTTTATGACAGCACAGTAAGAGAGATGATTTATTTTGTCCTTCGAGCACTTTCTCTTGATGGCTGCTAAAGGCCATTAAAGCTTCTGTCTGAAGCTATGGTGAGGTTCACTCCTTGGAAAGGACAGAGGTTTTAGCATGGGGAGCCAGGAGTGGGGATGGCTCTGCTTTCATTAGAGAGCAGTTATGTGAGCTGAAAGGGTTTCTGCTAAATTAGCAGGGGCCCTTCTGGCAATTAAAGTGCTACTGTTTGTAACCACTGTCACTGTGGCTTGTTTGATTTCTGGGGGAGAGCCAGAAGACCATATCCAGGATCCTAGCAGTCAAACAACAGGAACCAAAGGGACTTCATGGATCTGTACAGCCACAAATCCTCCCCAGCTCCACCTGTGTAAGTCCTTTCCTTGGTCTTCTCTAATGTTCAGTGTCTAAAGTTCACCACCAGACACAACCAACACATGGAGCGGGGATTCAGTAGGATTCAGCAGGACCATTCTAGAGTGTGTTTCCTTGCTTGTGCAATGCTGCATTTCTCCATGTGGGAGTTGGGAATGACCATCCCAGCTTGTCTGTGTGAATTGTTTCTTCTGGTCCAGAATTACATGGAGACATATACTGTGCAATAAATACCGGGGAAGTTGCAAAAAACCCCTTTGTCAGTTTGGTGGCAGCCCAGGAATTAACATCCATTCTGTAAAAGCATAAATCCTGGTTAAAATCTTCCCACCCTGCTCAGATCCATCCTTTTGGCTGGCAGGTGATGGATTCTCCAGCCACAGAGCCTGGAGAGCAGCCAGGGGTGCTGCCAACCCTCCCACTGTTCCCTCCTGTGCCTGTGATTGCTCCAAGGTATGTGGCACCTTCCAGGAGCATTTTGCCAGAGCAGCTGAGCTGTCCTGAGCTGTCACCCAGGCTATTAAATATTTAATTCATCCATCACTGAGGACTGGCCCTGATCAAACGGACAAAGGAGCTGCTGTTCCGTGCTGCTTGTTAATCAGAGCAGCTCTGGTGAGCAACTCTGACAAGATCTTGAAAGGATAATTTTAATTTCCATGGGGGTGCTCAGATGTGTCACCCTGGAAAGAGGACACCTGTCAAGCTGAGCAGAGCATCCTCCTCTCTCTGGCTGTCCCCAGAGGCCAGAGCTCACCTGGCCTGGCAGTGAGGATGCCACAAAAACTGGGCCTTCTGCTGGCTACTGGAACTGGAGCAAAGCCTTGGGAACTGAGTCATTTTGAATGATTCTGGTGAAGAGGAATGGGCAAGGAATTCCTGCATGCCCCAAGGATAAACCTGATGGTTCCCCCTTTCATTTGGAGACAAACCATGGTCTAAAATGAGAACACAACTCGTGCTCTTTGCTGTCACTTAATCACTCAAGGAAAATGAACTTCCAGCAGTGAAACTGGATATTGGTTTTCTTGTTCTCACTGAGTGCAGGGCACCACAGAACCACTCTGTTCTCTTTATCTCCTCTATTCCCTTGCATCTGCAGCCAAATCTCAGCTGTCCCATATCTTTCATCCCCTTCCATCTGAAAAATGACTTCTGTTCATACTGGACTGTCTCCAAACCTTGCTGCTGCCTGAAGAGTCCCCAGGCTCCAGCATCAAATCCAGCTCTAATTGCTCTCACAGAATCACAGAGTGAATCTTTCCCCTGCTCTTCATCAGCCTGCACTGACAGAGGTCGGAAATGCCTTCCTGGCCATCTCCTGGATGAAGTTTTCTCCAGCTCCTGGATGAAGTTCTCTTCTTTGTCCCTGCACTGTTTGACATTTGTGGGGCCACAAGTGTCTGAATGGAACACAAATCACTGGAGTTACGGCATCTGGAACACACAGGGAAGAGCAGGAACAGTGCAGAAATCCCTCATTCTGGGTCTCTCTCGGTGGTGAGAGATCTCCCAGCTGTCATTTCTTTTATTTCAGGCCTTAAATGATGCCTAGGCCTCTCCTGCCTGTCAGCCTGCCTTGCCAATGCTGTAAATACTTCCCATTATCCATCCAAACCTCACTGCACCAGCTGCTTCTTGGAGCTCTCCTGCTTATAAATCTCCTCAACTTTAGTCCTTTGCCTTTGTTTGGGGCAATTAGTTCTGCAGCTCTGCCCACAGGTCAGTGTGAGTTAGCAGTGCTTTTTATCCTCTTTCCCCTTCTTTTCTTCTGGCATTCCCTCTCCATGCTATTTTGCCCAATTTTCTCTGCCCTATTTTACTGCTGCTCAATTCAGGCTCCTCTTTTCCCTCTGCATTTCTCATGGAAGTGCTGCCTCATCCCCAGCACACCCTGGATGTTCCCTACCCTGCTTGCTGGTGGGTAACCCCAAACCCAGAGTCTGAGGGATCCAAACAACCCCCCTTTCCTTGCTGTTTGTGCTCACATCTCCACTCTGCCTCCTCTCCTGCTTCCTTTGTGAGTTCTTTCCTCATTTCACGTCTGGAAAGGCTCGTGCCCGCCGTGAGTGGAGGGTCCCAGCTGCTCTGTTGTCCTTTATCCCTCTGGAGCTGTTCCAGGAATGCTGTTCCATGGGCTTCTAATAAAAACCTTCAAAGCAGGACATGGGGGGAGCTGAGAAGAGCTGAGTGAACTCTGGGCACCTCTTCCCTGATGCCTCCTTTGTCCTCAGCTTCCCAAGGCCGAGCTGTTTGCCGGAGAAAGTCGGTTCTGATCACGGGGAGAACATTTCACACAACCACTGCTATTAGCCATAATGAGAATAAATGACACAAGAATGAAATCTTATTATATACACTTTTTGATGAGGGCCTTTCATCTGAAAGATTCCCAGGTGCTTTGCAAGGCTACTGAGCACAGAAATCGTTTTGCTCGCTGGGGAAATTCAGGCGGCTCGGGAGCACCGTGTGGGGAACTGTTGGAAAACACACACTGAGCACGTGGGATGGTTCAGGAGGGGGAGCAGACATCCTGGATTCAAACAAAATCGCTGCCTAAATTTAGGGGAAGAAGTAGGCTAGAATGCCTTTTATGTGGAGCATTAAACAGCTGCCCCCTGGCTAATACCTGTTGGAGTGAGACAGATATCAGATTTTATGATCAAGGCTGGTATTTTCTTAAAGGAGCTCAAATGCCTGACTGCCATTTAGTTCTTGTTCCTAACTCCCTTTGATTCCTATGAATCAACTCACCCTGGTTTAACATTCCACAGGGAGCAGGGAAGTTCTGCAGCTGTGATTTCCTGATTAACCCTGCCTGCAATGGGGATTCAGGGCTGGCTCAGAGAGAGGAGTGTTACTCCCTAAACAGCCAAGTCACAAATATTTCTCTTCCTCTACTGTGGATTTTGTTTCCCTTGAGCTCTCCAGTCCAAGCAATGACCAGCTCCTGACCCTGCTTAGTTTATGAGAGGCTGACAAGATGAAAATCCATAGCAGAACATGGAATGCACTTATCTTTTGTAAAGGAGAAAAGCATCCACACAAACCCCTGATCTCCAAAGACACTCAGCTGCCTCCTGCTTCTTCACTGCTCCTTGGTTCTGTTTATAGGAGCAGATTGAACGGGGCAGCCCTGTGGAGGGGAGCTGTGTGCATTCCCACTGATCTGTGAGGTCAATAATATCCCCAGTCCAGGCATTATGCAAAGCAGGCCATGGGTTCTGCTGGGTGGCACCCAGGGAGGCACAGGTGACAGCACAATCCATCTCTGGGAGCTCCAGAGCTCCTTGGGCTGGCACTGACCCTGCTGAAGGCTGGGCTGAGCACATGAGCTCATTCCTTGGGCTCTGGGCTTGTCTTGGAAGCTGGGAACTCATCCTCTTGAGCTCTTTGGGTTGCAAAAATCGGTGTAAAAATGGGTGTGCTAATAAAGCATGAACCACCTGTAATTCCTGTTGCATCCAGGGGCTGGGTATGAGACCTTGGGAAGGGAATTCCCTGCCTTTGCTGCTCTGATGGTCTGAAGAGGATGTAAAAGGGTCTCACCAGACCTCTCTAAAAGCCTTGAAATTCTGGGAAAAGTGGTTATTTGGGGCCCAGTCTGTGGTGCCTCCTGGTGCAGATGGGGATGTGAGAGCTCCCAGCCTGGAGGAGATCACAGAGGGAGCAGCGTTTGCAGCTGAATTGAGCATGACCTTTCCTGACACAACAGAGATTGAAAAGCCCATCATGGATTGAGTCATTCCCCAGGAGAAACACCATCAGTCCTGGGGGACTGGGGCAGCAGATGACAAGGGGAACGACAGGAGGAGGGCACGTAAGGGCAGCGTGGCAGCTTTGTCACTGAGGTGTTTCAGAGCAGATTCGACAGCTCTGACAAACAGCTGAGGGGTCACATTCCTGCCTTGCAGCAAGTGGAATGGACAGGATGGCCACAAATCCTTCCCTGTGATGGACATTGCTGGAATGGGCACTTACACAGCCAGGCTCTTCCTCATCCTGTCGCAGAGCAGGATCCATCCGGGCTGGGAATTATTCAGGGAATTTGTCTGCACTGAGAGTGGAGCCCTGGTGTCGGGCTGAGGGTGATCCCACATCCTCTGAGCTGCTCCACAGGCTCTTCCTAAGGCAGAGGGCATTGAGGAGCTGTTCCAAGAGCTGTTTGGAAGTGCCTGGTTCAGGGATCACCTTTTCTCCACAGGAGTGTGATGGGCAGAGGTGGCACTAGGGAAAATTAACAGCAGAGTATTTAGGGGAGAACCATTTGGGTAGTTGGGAAGGATCACTCTGAAAAATCCTGCCTTTAAACAGCCACAGACAAGAGGGAAAAGGAGCCATGAGACACTATCACAAAAATGATGTCCCGACCAAAATCCACCTTGGGTTGGTGCTGGGCTGTCTGAGGGAGCAGTTATTTGTCTTAGGAGCCAGGACAGTTATAAACAAGCAAAGGTGACTTTAAGAAACTCGAAGCCATCCAATCTGGGTTTTCTGGAAGCTGTTCCAGGAGTGGGGATCATCAGCAGTTTGGAGAACCATAGCACTTCCAGGCCCTTTATGGGTAAATCTCACAAAAATTGGGCAGGAAATTTGAGAGTTCTTAGGAGGAGATGACTGCTGCAGAGCAATAACAGGTCTTTTTTTTTTTTTGTTCTCCTAGGAAATTTAGGCTAAAAAGAAACTTGAATAAATGCATGTTGCAGATTATTTACTGTAAGCTATTCACCTAGCTCAGCTTTAAACTAACTAGTTGAATGACTGGCTCACGCTTAAAATAAATGTTTATTTTAACCTAAGCTCATTGTAGAAAGCCTCAAACCCCCAGTGCTGCTATCAGCTAAATATATTTTCTCAGAGTGTATACAAGGCTGTAATTAAGGCTGTGTCAGACATTCCATTATATGCCTCTCATCTCCCTCTCTTAATATTTATCACCCATTTTCACATCTTTCCATCTTTACCCCGGGCAATCACTCAGGCCTGGCAAGGTATTTCCTCCTGAAATGGATTTAATCCACCCATGATGGTTGCAGACCTTTAGAACATCCCTTAAGGTTGTCTCCAGTTGGATTTAAGATGTCCCTTAATCTGTCACTGCCCTCCACCTGCCCCTGCCCCTTGTGGCTCACTGTGGGCTGGGCTCATTCCCAGCTCCAGCCACGCAGGGAGCAGAGGAAATGCTTCCCTTGTGGGAAATGGATTTGTCATCCAAGGGTGGGGTCAGGAAGGAGCCCTGGCTGATGGAGATGTCCTGTCCCATCCTGGCCCAGGTGTCCCAAATGTCCCACTGCAGCCACAGGTGGGTTTGTGTTGACTGGGGCCAGTTTCCATCGCAGTGTTTGCATGAGAACACCCATGGCAGCTGCTGGCTGGGGTTTCGTGGGATAAACCTGGCTTGCCACACTCCTGCTGTGTCCCAGGATGTTGGATGTCCTTACCAGGACTGTGGTTGTAGTGGTTGGTGTGGAGTTGTGTGAGGGTGGCCTCGCTCCATGGCTGCACCTTCATCCCTTGTGGTGCCAAACAGGAGGCTCATCCTTGCATTCCTGGATCTTGCAAAGTGAGACATCACTGCATGGGCTCTGAAAGGCTGCAGAGGGACCCAGAAATGCCATTTCCAGTTCTGCTGCTCACCTGCCAGCAACCTCCCCCAGGGAGATGTGGGGAGTAGCAGCTCTCGTGGCCTTTATTTTCCCAGCAAGATTTGTAGTTCACACTCACTGTGGTGACAGCAGAGAGAGCCCCGTGTGCTGAGTGGCAGCAAGGACCCCAGGTGGCAGGAACAGAGGCTTTGGAGAGGCAGGAGCAGGATAATCCGTGGGCAGGGGGATGTCAGAGTGCTGGGCGTGCTGTGCCGACTATGCTAATGTGTGTTGGCTGGAGGAGAAGCATTTATTATGTGTCAGGGGGAGGGTGATGGATGGCAACTCAGGTTTTCCCCTGTATTATTTCAGCTCTCTGGTCTGCTGGTGATTTATTCAGTAGCATTTATGGTGTTACAAGTCTAAAACCAAAAGTGGAATTTATTCAACCCTCTCCTGCCTCTCTTTTCCCTCTCTGTTTTATTATATTTCTGAGGGGATTTTTTTCCCCTCTGGTTTAAAGCTTTCCTTGCTTTTGGGGTAGATGGATTACAAAGCACCAGGCAGGTGCTTTTCTGCTGTTCTCTTTCAAACAAGGGCAACTTTCCGAGGGACTTCAAATGTTTGGGTGCTGGGCTCTTGCAGAACCTCCCATGAGGATCCAGAGGAGCTGCTGTGCTCCAGGCTTTTCTGGAAGGCTGATCGTGAGTGGCTGAGCTTTTAAAAATCAAACCATATGCTGTTTGAAAATAAAACAAACACTCTGGCCTTTGTCACAGAAACTCTGATCCATGCAACAAATGGAGCAGTTTGGGGCAATTTTCTTGGCCCTGTGTTTTAATCTTGGAGGAAAAACCCCCACTTCTCAGTATGCTAAAAGAAAAATTATTGTGTTTAAGTACAGATCTATGTACAGGGAAGCTGGAAAGGTTCAGGAGATTTGAGGTGCCTTTCCCCCTTGCTGTTCAGAGACCTCTGCACATGGCAGGATCTGCCTGTGTTTGCAAGCTGTTAAATGCATGCAGCTCATCCAGTTCCACCCCAAATGCAGGTCAAACTCTTTCTCTTTAGGGCTGCATCCTTTGTGTGCCCCAGGACCAGCAGCCTGAGCTGAATCAGGCCCTGTGGAGAGAGGCAAGACTCACTCACTGCTCTGGTACCCGTGTAAAACCTGCTTCCCTTCACACTCAGCCTGTGGGGATCATCCTTGGTGCCTGCAGCTTATAAATTCTGCTGGGTTTGGCACTCTCCCAGCACTCCTGGGCTTCATGAGTGTCAGAGTCCAGGGCATCCCCTTGGAAGAGCTGGGACCTGAGAAAAGGAGTTTGAGTCCTGGACAGGGGGTGTGGAGCTGGTCCAGGGGGTTTGGAGACCTTGGCACAGAGCCCAGGAAGACACTGGCTTTGATTTTAATCCATGGGAGAGGCTTCCGACACTGAGAGAGAAATTACAAACCACAAAGGGGTGAAAACAGTAGTTTAGCACAGCACAAGATGAAAAATTCAGTAGTTTTGGGGTTCATAGACTAGAGGTGAGTGGGGGGACAAAATGGAGGAATTTGGGTGGTGCCTCGAGTTCCTCTCCTTCCACGTCCTCCATCTCCTGAGGTGGCGATGACACAAGGTAGTTTGAATGGATTGGGTCAGAGTAGAAATGACCCTTTTAGTACAGGCACTAGGCATTGGTATGAAATGGTAAATAATTTGACACGTAGTTATCTGTATAAACCAAAGCAATGCCCCATCACAGGGGGAGTCCCCTCGTGTCCTCACCACTGTCCAGACCTCGGCTGGGAGCGGAGAAAATTCTGAGATATCAAATAATAAACAACACGAGAAACCTGAAAACAAGGCCTTGAAGACTCTGTTTTTTTCTTGGGGCCTTTAGAGGGCTGAGGACTTTTAACAACCTGAATCTCAAGTGTGAAACCCAACCCGAGACATGAGGAGGGCCCCGAACCAGCAGCGAGGACCAGGCTCTGCCGTGGGACACTGTGATGTGGCGCCGGGTGCTCACCCCCATCCTTTCGCTCTTGAGGCATTGATATGAAATTGTAAATAATTTGACACGTAGTTATCTGTATAAAAGCAAAGCAATGCCCCATCACAGGGGAGTCCCCCATGTCCTCACCACTGTCCAGACCTCGGCTGGGAGCAGAGAAAATTCTGAGATATCAAATAATAAACAACACGAGAAACCTGAAAACAAGGCCTTGAACACTGCGCCTTTTTGGGGGGGCTTTTAGAGGGCTGAGGACTTTTAACAACCTGAATCTCGTGTGTGAAACCCAACCCGAGGAGCCCCAGCACCAGCAGCGAGGACCAGGCCGTGCCCTGGGACACTGTGATGTGGCACCGGGTGCTCACCCCCATCCTTTCACTCTAGAGCCTTGGCAGGGAGTTTTGCCTCGGCGACAGGCCGGGTTTAAGTGGCACATAAAGCTGCCAGCCCTTTCTGGAGGCTGTCGGGCACTAAGGACACGGGGAATTACGGCAGCACAGGGCTCGGCACGCCGGCGCTTTTGCAGGCGATGTCTCGCAGGGGACGCGCTGTTTATTTATCTAAAGCAGCAGCTTTGCGGCGCTTTTCCAGCTTCCAGGCCGGGGTGTCTCCGTGCCCGCAATCCACGGCTCCAGATTAGCTCTGACAGCCTCTAAATCTGGGGCAAAGAGGGCTTGGAGGGGCCAAGGAGCGCCGCGGGATGATGTGCACAAGGAGCCGTTTCCTGCTGGAGGTTTTGTGAGGGAAGCCGGGCTGCTTTTCCTGAGAGCTGCAGGTTTTTGTGTGGGTGACTATTGTTATTTACAAACAGCCGTTCGTTCGTAGAGGAGTGAAACGTTTAATTGCAATTGGCTTTCCTCAGGCTCCCGCCAGCCAGGGGAGGAGGGGAGAGGATGAGAAGCTGTAAAAAAAGGGAAAACATTAGTTTCCCTGTGGCTGGAACAGTTGTGAAGGATTTTTATTGCTGCTGCAGCAGGAGATGGTTCCTCTCCTCATGTCTGGGATGTGTTGGGGCTCTGCCTTGAGCAGCTGCACTTTTTCTCTCTCAGAGCAGATCCTGCCTGCTGCAGGAATTCCTGGGGTGGATGCAAAGGGTGACAGTGGCCCTGTGAGTGTGAGGGGTCTCTGTGTTGCCCTTGCTGTGCTGGCACACCTGGGCAGGGCCCAAACCCTCACCTGTGGACATGAATTGCCTTTAACTGGCATTGCCAGATCCCTCCTTGTGAGGAAAGGTCTCCATCCAAACTGGCAGGGCTGGTTCTTGTTTCCTCCTGGATGGTGTGGCTGCTTTCATGGCTTTTGTCCTGGAAAAAGTCTTCCTTCCTTCCTTCCTTCCTTCCTTCCTTCCTTCCTTCCTTCCTTCCTTCCTTCCTTCCTTCCTTCCTTCCTTCCTTCCTTCCTTCCTTCCTTCCAAAAAGCCAAGGAACACGCTCTTGTTGGAGCCAAACAGAGCTTTTCCTTTCAGCTGCGAACCAAAAATTCTTTGAGGCA
This sequence comes from Zosterops lateralis, assembly GCF_965231275.1. NCBI lineage: Eukaryota > Metazoa > Chordata > Aves > Passeriformes > Zosteropidae > Zosterops > Zosterops lateralis. The sequence continues at coordinate 5,955,279 of NC_139779.1, read as the reverse complement.
AAATCAAAACTTAGAAGAACATTTTACTCCATGTGGCTTTCCATAGACTGTTCAGGAAAACTGAAAATAGCAGCCTTGAAATGAGGTGCTGATTTTTTCTTAGGAACTGGGGCAACAAAAAGGTTTGGCATCTTTGGAACAAAAGGAAAAGAACTTTCATACATTTAGGAGAGGAAAAGTACCCCCCAAACTGTGTATTTTTTCCAAAATTGTACACTGTTTTGGCTTTTGCTTGCTGAGATCTGGTTAAAGACCATTCACATCCCTCCAGGAGACCTGGTGCTCCCTCAGCACCGGGCAGAGCTTTGTGAAATTTGTGAATCTGGCTGTTCTCAGGTCACTAAAATGCACAATTCCAGGCTGGAATGAGCTGCTCATGTTCTGTTACAAATCTCCAGGATCTCTCCTCTCCTTCCTGCTGAGCTCGTTCCTGTTTCTCCTGGCTGGTGTGTGCCAGCTGTGACCTCCAGGCACATGTGGGTAGTACTGACAACAAACTGCTCCCAGGTATCCCACAGGAGGGCAATGCCAAGGAAATGTGGGGTATAAATCTAGGGAAGGCTCCTTGGGAAAAAAGGGATGTTTGGCACAGAGAGTTGGGCTGTGGGACAGTCTGGAAGGCTGGAGGAGGGAAATTCTCTTTTCTATCCCACAAAATAGGTGGGATTTTTATAGAATTTTTTAAAATTTGCTCTCCATATGGCTGTAAGTATGATATTGTTACAGCTTTTTGTAAAAATGCAAGACAGCTCAGCCTGAGGGAGCGTGGGGGAGAGAAGCTGTGGCATGGAGGAAAGGGAGGGACAGCAATCCCTCCTTGGTTTCTTTTCTGCCTGTCTGGGAGCAGGCAAATGTCCTAATTCCAGGATTGCTGACTGTGCTGGAGCCTCCCCTTTCCTGCAGAACAAATGGGAGAAGCAAATGAAGGTGCGAGGGGTTGACATCTCTGGGAAACAACAACTCAGAGCCCCCCATCCTTTGTGCTGGGCACTGCTGATTGTCTGCCCTGTGCTCCCAGCTGAGGGGGTGTCACTAGAAGACACAAAAAGAGCCACACTCACCCATCAGGATGTGAGATGAGAAAAAAGGAACTTTATTTTTGGGATCTGGACTTATATAGTCTTTGGAATTTGATCAGGGATTGGGAGATGAGGTTAACCTCTCTATGACCCCACTGGTCAAACCAGGAGTCCATCGATTTGTCCTTTCCCCTGGAAGGAGTGTATTATTTACAAAATATCACTCTTTGTTTTTGTTACAAGTGTGAGAACTCCAGTCCAAGAATGGAAAAACATCAGAAGGCTGAAAAATCAGGGCAACAAGGGGGGGTGTACAGGGAGGGGCTCCTGCCACCCTTTTCCCAAGGGAACATTTCCATGGGAGGCACCACGGGGCTGCTCTGAGTGGGGAAGGCTCAGCCTGGCAGAGCACACAGAGCAATTTCCTTGTTCCCTGTGGATGTGAGGGTTTGGATAAATCCCTGCCTTTTGCCCAGGCCTCTGGAAGCAGGCAGGAGTTTTATTGAGGTGGCCAGCACCCCAAAACTCACTTTAATTCACAAATTCTTTCATAGTGGCTGATTTGGTCTATTGGGAATTCTGGCAACTTAGATTTTGGGATTTTAGCATATTGTAACAGTGAGTTAAGATGGAGAATTTTGGATGTTGTCTAAGTCCTTCTTCTTCACCTTCTTCTTCCTTCTTCTTCACCTTCTTCTTCCTTCTTCTTCATGGGTTTGGGTGGTTTTCTGTAACTGAGTGAAAAAGGTCTGCATTGTGGGCCTTGGGTGGTCATTATTGGGTCAGAAATATATAAATAATATAGGTGTCACATTGTTATTGGGTAATTAGCACTTAAATAACCTTGGAAAGAGTTAGAGGTGCTCCATTTTACCTCTGTTCTCTAACCTGCTAGTCAGAGCTCATGGCTCGTGAGTCTGTAAATAGATAAGAAATAATAAACATCCAAGTCTGAGCATAAAACCTATATTTCCCACGTATTAATCCCAATCCTGGCAGGGAAAAAGAAGCCAGAACCTTCACAGTCTATTACAGAATGAATTATTCATTTAATAGACACAAAACTAACAAACAGAAGGCTTAAAACAAACTAATACTGCACAGGAATAAAGACAAAAAGAGACTACTAGTAGATACATACAGCGTGAGGTTAAAGGTACCTATTAATTTTAGCTAGCAAAGAAATAATATAACTTAGGATTCAGTGTATCTTACTGTGGGAAATAGAAAAAGCAGGAAAGCTTGCATAGCAGTGCAGGTGTAAGGCCTACAGTAAAAAAGATACCAGAATGAGGACACAAAACAATAAGACTCTGGTTTTGTGCTGTGCAGAGTTAGGCCCTTAGCAAGCAGAAAAATATGTTAAGCAAGATAATAGAAAAGTTTAATAATGAGGCTTTGTGCTTTGTTTATAGAAGAGTATAGAAAATTCCTGAATAGCAAAAAAAACCCCCATGAAACAAGCACTTATTGTTAGATATAAAGTACATGTGTAGTTCTAATGATTGGTTTATGCAGATGCCTGTAAGCTCTTAACAATTTGCTATCTTAACAATTTGCTATTGGTTAGAAAACTTTTAAAAGGCCTTGTAACACAGAGAATTCTGGCTGCTGTTGGCAAGATCTCAGCTGTTGCCATCTTTCTTTTCTCACCCTGTACTGAGGCTGATGTTGCAATAAAAGTTTGAGGAACATCTCCTGGCAGTCCCATCCTGTTATTTGGAAATTAGGTCCAACATCTCACCATCCAATTGTTGGTGGGCACACATGGAGATTTTCCCTCAATCCTCAGGGAAGGAAACATGGATTTGTGTCCAAATTCTGGAGAAAGGTTCAAACACTTTTAGGGTGTGTGTGTGTGTGTGTGTAGAAGGCTCTGTGATAACTGTGTGTCTCTTATAGTTTGTAAAACAGTGTCTCTCAGTCAAAAATATTTCTTTTATCTCTTCCCACATTTGCTCTCCAGATTAAGATGTTGATTCTCAGCTGAGGGCTGAGCTAAGAGGTGCCAGAGGTGACCCCTCGCTGGGCCTTTAACCCCGAGTTTTTCTCTTCCCATCTGCACCAGCTCTCTGTGGTAGAGAAGGGCAGGACAGTGACAGTCCTGCCACCCTCCTCCCCAGCTCTTGGCAGCCAGAGACCTTTAGGCAGTGCTGGAGCTCCTTTCCAGGGGTGAAAGACAATTCCAGGTGTCCCCTCCCTGCCCAGTCCTATCCCCGTGTATAATTTAGGATACATCATGTTACCTTTTTATTACTACACCAGTTCCCAGGCTCAGGGCTGGCAGGATTCCCGGCAGACAACCCAGGGAGGCTTTTGTGTGGAGAATTTCAACAGGAGGAGCGAGTCCTCGGGAGCCTTTGTGTCGATGTGTGGGTTTAACACGCGCCTCCTAAAATCAGGTTTGATAAAATGGGGGGTTGTGCGTTAATAATTGGCTTTTCAATGGCATTGATACCAGAAAAAAAAAAGCTCAGAATAAGAAAGAGAGGAAATGCATATAATCCCCTCCAGTATAGATTGCAATTGTGTTTGAATTACAGGGCAATTAGTTTGTCAGGCTGGCAAGTGTTACACAAGAGCCCAGGAATTTCCTTGGACGCTCTCTTAGCCCTGACATCTAGAGAGGTTTTGGGATGGAAAGCTGTGGTGCTGGGCTGTGCTGATGCCAGGGATTGATTTCCTACCTGTGGCAGATGCTCCCAGGCAGCTGACAAATTGGTGACACATAAATATTGAGGCTCCTGGAGCACAGTTCTGGAGTGAGAGCCGTGCAGGTGACAAAAATAGTCCTGCTCAGGAGCAGGAGCTTCCCTGGCAATGGCTCGTGTTGTGGCCATATGCCTGCAGAAACTTCCCCCTGTCTGGGAAGGACTCTCTCAGAGCAGGACTGAGACATTCCTTCTGGAGCATTCCCTGAGTGTGGTAGGCTTCACACTGGAGTGTCTGAATTAACGAAATCTGGGAAGTTTTGGTGGGAAGATATATTTATTACCTGGCCTCATTCTGACATGAGCGATAACACAAGTGCCAAGGCAGGTTAAAAATAGGCAGCAGCCCCAGCAAAGTTCAGGAGACCTGGAGCTTCAGGGAGAAAAATCCAGCACAGAAACAGACACTGAAGACAGGGACTGAATGTATTTTTTCCTCAAAAAATGATACTTTGCATCTTCTAACTCCTGTGTCTCAAAGAGGGTCATGTAATTAGTTAATAGTAATTGATAAGTTTCTTCTTAAAGGTTTCTCTTCCTGGTAATGCCTGGGCTTGAATCCTGCTTGAGCTCGAGTGTGCAGGTGGATCATTTAGGGCTCTCCATACTCCTTGCACTGCTGGATTTTTGGGGTTTCCTTTTGCCTGTCCCCCTGCCCTGGCTCAGCTGGTTGGATTGGAAGCTCCTTGGAGCAGAGCTTGCCCCTTGGGCAGCTCCTCACCCACTGCAAGTTCCCTCCAGCCTGGTTATTTCTAAGGCACAAACTATATTTCCCTCTGGGGTTCCTGTTCTTTGCCCATTGTTTTATTCACCTCAATCCTGCCCTAAGAACCAAGATTTCAAAGAGCTCCGAGTGCTCAGCAGGACCATGGAAAGCTCATTCCCCACAGCCTGAGCAAAGGTTTTGTGAGGCTTCCCATGAGCCAATGTAAAAACCTACTTCTCCCTCTCTCTCTGTGTCCCCTGCTGCCCTCGGGAAGAGACCTCCCCAAAGCAAGGCAGAAGTAGTGTGTTCTCTGCTTCTAGGCAGTAATCAACCTGGAAAAGGGAGAGGAAGTTCAACATCCAGCCAGGAATCTGAAGGAAAGCCTTCCCTGTGTGCTGGCAGGCTCCCAGCTCTGTCTCTGCCTGCTCCAAGACGTGGACATGAGGGATCTCTAATAAGAATCTTGTTGCTGGCACTGCTCCCTGTTTATTTTCTGCTCCAGGATTCACAAGGTGCTGGGCTCTGCACAACATGAAGAGCTTTAGAGATAAGGGCAGGAGTGAGAGGAGGGAGAAATCCTGCTGCAGCCTTGAAACCCCCTCAATGATGCTGAAATATCTCTGCGTTTCTCTTTGTCTTCATCGGTGTTTCTCAGAAGAATGTTTCCAACCTTGACTCCTGGGGAGGGAGATGCAGGCTCTGAGAAAATCCAATTTCATGTGAGACACAGAAATATTGGTAGATAAAGTGCTGTGGCTGTTCCTGGCTTTCCTCTCTGTGCCTGGAATTGGAGCAGCTCCCTCTCTGCTGCGAGCCAGGCTGAGCTTTCACACCGCTGCTGTGTGGATGGATCCTCTGTTCCTTCAGACAGAAGTTCATCTAAGGTACTGCCTTCCCAAATTTTCCTGGCCTGCAGGCAGTGGGTCTGGGGAATGGATGCACTATGAACACAGGGCTCTGAGCACCAGCAGGGCTGTCGGGGATCCAGGAGCTTGGAACATCTGCATGGATTTGCAGCACCCCCCGATTCCCTGGATGGGTTTTCACAGTGTTGCAGTGTGCAGCTCGTCCTGTAAGCAGATGATCACACGCAGGAAACTGTGTTTAGTTTGACTAAACTGAAGTGTTCTCCTAAATCCATCCCTCCTTGCTGCCCTGGCACTAAGCAGACTCTGCTCTTCCTACCTGGCTCCCAAACCCTCATACAATTTGGAGGCAGGTAAGAAGATAACCCTCTTCTCCACAGCCTGTTGCTCTTCTTGTTATTCCGTGCCAGATTGTGAATGAAAAAATCCTTCTGCATTCGAGGCTGTGCTTGTAGGTGGTAATTAACACTCAGCACACTCTGCCAATGCATCTCAGAGCTGCTTTACAGAAACCTAGAGCTGGAACAGAAGCCACCCGGAAAAACAACGTCTGCCAGTCGAGTTAAACCTTAAGTAAAATCCCCAGCCAAATGTCGGCAGGATAAATCTGGGAAGGATTCTGGCTCCTGCACTGAGCTGGGTGGTGTTTTCCAACGATGGGGCCCCAGAGATAAGAACGTTCAGCGCTAATGGGACTTACGCAGATCGATCTCCCCTTCTCGTGTGCTGTGTTCCAGCTGGGAGCGGGTGCTTTACGGGGTGTTAACTCCTCCAGAAGTGCGGTGGAAGCGCTGACAGAGCCGAGTTTTCAGCGCTGCTAATGGAAATGTCTGCTTTCCAGCCGAACCTGTGAGCTGGGGTTACACACGGCGTGCACAAAGGCAGAGCGAGCCCTGCACTAACAAATTCAGCTCGCAGGAGTGATGTGTACATGAAATACACCTGCCAGCCCTGTGGCCCGGCTCCAGCACTAAGGATTGTTCTCACTCCCGTGCCTTTCTCTTCTCTTTGTCATCCTCTCTGAACAAGGTTTTAACAGACAGGCTGACACTCTGTCCAAGAGCCTGCCTGGCAAACAGAGCCAGGCCCAGGCAGTTGTCAGAGCTGAGCAGTGAGTCTGCACTGCCCTGAGCCCCCCACACCTCCTGGCACGGCTGGAGCTGGGGAAGAGTTGCTTAATGGAATCGATATGATGGAGAGCAGCCTCGTCCCCAGACTGCCCTGTGCTTCTCTGGCGTGACACCACTTCCACCAAGGATGTGATCTCCAAAAGTGTGGGATTTCCTGGCTGCTCTGAGTTCAGTGTGTTATAAATGCATATTTTAAAGTTGGCTTTTCACAAGATGTGTGCTATATGATTAATAATGTTGTGGTAAGGATATAAGTTTTTTGTTTCTGCTATTAGTAAAGAAAATTAGGCATAGTGGTAGTAGTTGATGTAGTCTGCTTAAACTGTCTGTTTGGTCGGGATAACATCCAGTGAACATGTAAAAAGGACCCTGCTATTGATACACCAACTATCAGCATCTCCCACCTGAAGAAAGGCTGGAGCAAGGCCCAAGCTGGAGGTGATAATGAAGAAACAGCCATGAAACACACAGGCTCTAAAAAGGTGGACCCAAGGAGGGACCATGCAAAACATTTCCTGAAATATGGAAACTAGTTTATGGAAAAATATGAATATTCAACAGATTGATACAATAGAAAGGGTATTTAACGGATGTCTCTGATATAGCAGGGTGTGGACTTGGCTGAATGCTGAGTCCCTGGCCAGCTGTACTTTGCTTTTTTTCTATCTCCTAATTGTTTTATTTTCCATTAAACCTATTTCTTAAAATTGACATAGAAAGTGAACCTTGTTTTTTCACAAGTGCCTGTCTGCAGGGGAAGTGAGGAGTTGGGACATTAACCCCCTCTGCCAGCCACAGTTCTTACAGCTTTTTGTTTCTCTGGGTTCATGGTGACCTCATGAACAGGCTGCCAGTTTATCTGCCTCTCCTCGTGCTTCTGTGGGACTCTGGAATCCCTTCCAGAGAGTGAACAACCACCAGGGCCATCCATCAGCTCTGCCCAGCTGCTGAGGCAGGAACAGGCACAGCCTGGCGTAGCCTGGGTGCAAAGTGGGAAGAGACTCAGATCCACAGTTTTGCAGCTGATCTGATATTGCACCTGCAATAAGAACCTGCAAAGTGGGACCTCCTGGGGGACAACTTTTACTTTTGGACCTCTGGAGCTCCTTGGTTCCTCATGCCATGGCATAAGACAGCGATGTGTGTATGTGCATGCACAGACACTCACAATTATACAGACACTCATAGCAAGAGACAATTTGCTGCTTCAGAGAGTCCAAGGGCCAGAATTGCAGAGGCATTTGGATGCCTGAGGCTGCACTGAAATGGGACAAGACCCAAGTGAGTTGGGCACATAATTGCTCAGAACAATTTTAAATACTTCTGGGCACACACAAGCATCCTCAGGGGTGCAAATTGCCTTAGAAAACCTGGTCCTTAAGCTGTAACAGCAGGAGAGACCACGATGCTCATTTGCCATGTGGGAGCTGTGGCAAAGGGAGTACCTGTGACTTGCCTGAGGTTATGTGAGAAGGCAGGGGCAGAATATCTCCTTTCTTCCAGTTTGTTACTCTCCAGCACCAGCTGTCCCCTCTCCCCTTAGCTGAAGAACAAGAAAACTCCCTCCTGCAGCTCTCAGCTCCCCCTTTCCCGTGCATTTCATCTGGGTCTGCCTGTAGCCACCAAACACGAGCCTCAAACCAACCCAGCCAAGTTTCTCAGGAACCCACCATCACCCAGGAGGAGCAGCACAATTGCAGGCTGCCAGTTTGCCCACGTTTGGCCCCCTCCACCCCTCCTCCCATCTCCCTTCGGTGCTTGTCTGCTATTTTCTTTTGATTTGCAGCTTTCCTGAGCACCGAGTCTGCAGCAGGCTGTGATTACCCTGTGTGGAGCCTTTCCCACTGACAGCATGATGAGCAGAGACAGAGCTCGGTGCATCTACAATTGAAGCCAAGCAGGAGGCCAGCCCAACACCTCACTTGCCAATTAGCTGAGTCGATATTGTGCACAGGATAATGTTTGTTGTTTGCCTGTGTTGCTAAAACACTTCCAAGGCTTTAGAGCAATACAGCAGCATCGTCACCTCCCTGCTGGGAGGATGAGCTCTCCATCCAGCCCAGCCCTCTCTGAGAGGAACAGCCACACAGGGATAAGGGAACTGGGGACTTCCAGGGCTCTGTGTCCATCAGGAGGTTGTGTGAAGGCCTGTTCAGGGTGGGGGAAGCCACGAGCCTCTCCCACTGATGGTGATGAGTGTGCAGATGGAAAGGACTGAGAAGGAAATGGCATCTGTGGAGATTAAAAGCTGTTCAAGAAGATGGGAAGCAGTGGAAAGACACTGCAAAGGAGTCACGGGCAAACCTGGTTCTGTGCGTCCCAGGGAGCTGGGTTTCCTCACTGAGCCTGGTGTCTGTGCCCTCCCCTGACAGCCCAAGGCAAAGGGAATCCAGCACAGGGAAACCCCAAGGGGTGCAGGTTTCACCCATGCCCTGAGAGCAAAGCTGGGCACTGCTGCTCACCTGGGAGACCACGGGGATTTCTGTGGGGTCTGGGAGGAAACAGCAGCTCCTCCCAGAGGTGTTCACTGGTTTTACATTCCCTGAGGGTGAGCTGCCCTTCCTCTGGGGCCAGGTCGGCCTTGTCCCAGCTCTCAATGGGAATCCCTGACACTTGGCAGGGGAAGCAAAGGCGTGTTCTTGGCAAGGCTCACCTTTCTGCTGCAGAACTCCGAGACTGCCCCAGGCAAACTGATGTTGGCTCTCTCCAGACAAGTTTCTGCCTCGGGTTTATTTCTTTTCTCGAAGTACACAGACAATGTTTTCCTGCCTCTCTGCAGTGACAGGAGGATGTATATCCGTGAGGCACCTCGGTTCCCAAGCAAAGGCAGCTGCAGAACCATCCTGGCACACAGGACCAGCAGCAGGGAGATTTTGGGATGCTCCAGCCCTCCCTGTGTGGGGACAGTGGGGTGATGGCAGCACTAGAGAGGAGAAAGGGCCACACAACTATTTTGCCTCAGATTTGCACCTTTCATCCACTGTTATCACTATCAGGAAACATCAGTGTCCACAGAGGCCCAGGTGGCTCAGAAGGGGCCTCTTATCATAGTGATGCCATTTTGGGAGTTGCTTTTTTATTCTTTTATTTGTTCCCTGTAGTCTTCACACATGTATTTGTAACTCTGTAGCCTATTGTAAAAGTGGCTAATTTTTCCAATAATTTCCCATGGTCTTTCCTTAGGCAAAAGGACAAAACAAGACCCAGAGCTCTAAGGCCCAGGGGGGTACAAGGCCCCAGTGCTATCCTGGTTCTTCAGGGAGCCCAGGCTGAGAACAACTCTCCCAGATACATTTTCATAGACAAAGTACAGCCAGTGCAGAGGGAGTACTCCAGAAAAAGAGGCTTGACCTGAAGAGAAATTGCATCACTGCTTGTCCTCCTAATTAGTGCTTCTTATCAATTTTGCTAATTTCCTAAAACCAATAAAAATGTATTCACCCCTGAGGCAAGGGATCTTTTGTAGGGATCTTTCCATAACTGTCCCTGAAAGCTTTCAAATAAAAATCCACTTTTATATTACCGCCTTACTAAAATGATCTCAGATTTCATTTCTAAGCTGAGAAAAAGGCAACAGTGGTCATGAAGAAGAAAAATCCCTTTAAGCTGGAGCCTCATCACCCTATTTCCCCGCCAGCTCCTAGGCCTGTGTTTGCTGGTTGGTTTCTCACCATCCTTCTCCATGTTCCCTGAAAGCATCTGGTGACCACAGGTGTGGGCTGTCCCCCCTCTCCCTTCTCTCCCTCTTCCCCAGGCTTCACCAGGAAGTATTTATTAAGTGTCAAAGTGATAAATGAAAAGTCATATTTTATTGTGAATTATTCCAGCCCTGCAGTGGAGCCCAGATCTATCGCCTCAGAGAGTTATTAACTGCTTACCGCAGAGAGCTATAAAATCCTCATCATTTTCTCCAGGCTCTGCTCTGTCAGGGTGAGGGAAAGAGAGCCAGATTATCACACAAAATTCTTGGGAAGCTGCCTCCAAAATTCCCCTTTCATTGGAGGCCAGAATGGCTGGAATGATTTCATCAGAGCAGGACAAGTCTGTTGTGAAACACCTTCGCTGGGTTTGGCTCTTCCCAGCGTGTTCTTCTTGTTTTCAGGTTGCACCACTCAAGTACCTCGTGAGAGAGCCCCAGGGAACCTCACTCTGGCAGTCGTGGCTCTATTTCTTCTCTTGGTGGTTTCTTCTCAGAAGCACAAAAAGCAAAAGCGACTGCAAGGTGCAGTGAGTGCTCTTTTGAATTTCTCTCATTGTGTTTCTCCGAAGACACCGCAAGGATTTCCAAATAGGAAGTGTATTCTCATCCCCTTGTTGCTGCACTTGTGATTGAATATGTCACCTCTAGCAGGTCCTTGCCCAGGCTACAGAGCCAATTTCTGGTGCAGTTTCACTGCTTCGAGTGCCTGAATAGGAGCTGAATTCCTGATGACACCAATTGAATTGGGAATGTACTCTTCACTTCTTTGACTTGATGAGAAACGATCCTGACTCCTCATGTCCTGCAGCCATCTCACAACAAACACCCTGCTGGCTTTTTCCACAGTCTGCAGAAAGGCCAAGGATTTCCTGCACCCAGAGGCTTCCAAGGCCTGTCACTGCACCCTGGTGACACAGGGCTGGCCACTTGGGCAGTGCAGAGCAGCAGGAACAGGTTTGTGTGTTGTCTTCTTCCTCACAGGTGTTTTTTGTGCTCCTCTGCTTTGGATTTTAATCCTGCTCCATGGCAATACCTTCTTTTCGTAGTGCTGATAGTCCAGAAAAAGTTGGCTTTGGAATCTACCAGGACATAAAAGATTTAGGTTGAACAAGAGATGAGGAGGTCCCCTGAATCTTCCCCAGAGTTGTTTGCTGCTGGAGGGTTATTGGGAGGTAGAACAAACCTCTCCCAGGACAATAAATATGACAAAGACTGGATCATCTTTCATCCCTTCACATAGATGGGACTTTGCTCTGCAACATGTTCATTTCTGCTTGACTTTGTCATCTGGGAAGGGAGTAAAAGTGCCTGCACTGGGTGTTCTTTGGAGTTGGACAGGTTTGCCAAGAAAAGGGAAGGATCTTCCTGTGGGGATCATTGAGAGCCAGTGGATCCAATCCATTGTCCTGTAAGATCTGTTGTTGTCTTCCAGGATCTGGTAGGTGCAAAGTTGGGCTAAATTCATGTTTAGAGTTTGACTTCTTAACTGGAGGTACAACATGTGAAGCAAGATCATCCTCTAGGTCACCCTCAAGTTCAGCAGGCGTTTGATGTGCTCCAAAGATCATCCTCTAGGTCACCCTCAAGTTCAGCAGGCGTTTGATGTGCTCCAAAGATCATCCTCTAGGTCACCCTCAAGTTCAGCAGGCGTTTGATGTGCTCCAAAGATCATCCTCTAGGTCACCCTCAAGTTCAGCAGGCATTTGATGTGCTCCAAACCAGCAGCAGCAGCTGAGGGCAGTGAGGGAGAATGGTAGCTCGCAGCTTGGTGGACTCTGGGGGCACCTGACACGTTGCTGCCTCCATTAAATGAAACTCCACTTCTAATTATAACCCGTAATTACAGCCTTCAACCAATGTGATTTGTGAAGAGAGGGGTCACAGAGCCGAGATTGACTGTGCTGGGGATATCAGTAAACATCCCTGCCTGCCTCCCCGAGCCTGACAGAGACAGAAAGGGCTAATGCAGCCCGGCAGGGCACGCAGCTGGATTGATGGGAGCTGTGCTGTGGCCTCTGGCCCCCAGAGATATTCTGTGACAAGGCAGTGAAAGCTGCAAACACGAGGCCGAGCCATCTATTCAGCCTGACAGCGTTGGACAGGGGTTAAGGAGCTCGTGGACTCCCATCAGCATCGATGAATGGGCTCCAGAGGATCTGCATTAACACATGGAGTGCCAGGTCCCTGGGTGTGAGTGGCAGCTGTGCCTGGGCAAATGTCCCTGTGTCACAAGCAGAGCCATCACCCTGAGATCATGGGGAACAAGGTTCTGTGTCCATGGAAAGCTGGGCAATGGCAGCTGTGCCTGTCCCTGTGTCACAGGCAGAGCCATCACCCTGAGATCGTGGGGAACAAGGTTCTGTGTCCATGGAAAGCTGGACAATGGCAGCTGTGCCTGGCCAAATGTCTCCCTGTCACAGACAGAGCCATCACCCTGAGATCATGGGGAGCAAGATTCTGCACCCATGGAAAGCTGGGCAATGGCAGCTGTGTCCAGCCAGTTGTCCCTGTGTCACAGGCAGAACCCATCACCATGAGATCATGGGGAACAAGGTTCTGCACCCATGGAAATCAGGGCAGCCAGGAGCAATTCACTTCCAGGTGAATTTTTTAAGAGTGTGGGATGATAAAGGCTTCTGTTTTTTTCTCTAGAAACCCCTGTGGTCAAACTGGAGGTGTTGCTGTAAATGATGTAGGTTTGGTTTGAAATTCTAGTCTTGGCTCTCATGCTTTTCTAGTGTGTATTTCTTAAATAACCCCCAGGAGTGGTGCAGATTCCCCTCCCCAGGGCTGGTGCCAGGTACAGCAGAGACTTTGTGTGAGCCAGAGTCAGTCCTGGGGGTTCTCTGCTCAGAGAGAACCTGTGGGCTGCTCTACTCTGGCCTCTTGCACTTCTCAAGCTCACAAAAGTGCACACACTGACCTCTGCACTGAGTTTAACAAGCTGTGGTTCCTCCCATGCTCCCCTGGTTTGGATCTAAGTGGTGGAGAATTAGCCCTGCTCTTTGGTCAGCTCTTGCAGGGAATAGCTCCTCTCCCTGTTAATATTTGTGTTTCAGATGCCATTTAAATATTCCAGTCTCAGCTTTGCAGCCACTGGGCCCTTGGGGTATTGAGACAGCAAAGGTGACAGAGACAGAATGAAAAATCAAAATCAGATTGTCTCTCATTTGATATAATTTCCCTTGGATTTAAACCGTGAGGGAAAGGAGACAAGACTGCTCAGACATAAACTGATCTGCTGATTGAGATGAGACAGTTGGTTTGGCTTTGCTCCAGCCAGCTTGATTTTGGGTTTGTTTTCCCTAGAAATGGGTTGTGCAGCTGCAGGTGCTTTGACACCTCAACTTCTGCACATCTCAACCAATTCCAGCCCTGTTTGGCAGATGAGAGATGGCTGTAAAAGGGATGATATATAGACAGATCTCACAGAAGCAGCAGCCAAGAAAAGGGACCTTCTAAGGCTCAAAGGCCCCAGTTCCAACTTCTTCAGCTTGAGGAAAAGGTCCAGAACCTCGCCAAAGTTGAAAAAGCTTCAACAAGAGCTCCCAGGCAGTGAAGAGTGAAATACAAAATAGTTTAGCAATTCAATTTAACTGTGCCTGCATTCAAGAATTTCATCTTTATTTACCTTCACAGCAATACAGGATCCAGCTGGCTGGAAGGAGTGCAGACATCTCACAAGAGGCTGCCTGACCCCAACCTCCCGTGGACTGCCTGGGCAAGGTGGCCAACAACCATTTGATGGCTGGACAGCTGAAGCAAAGACAGATTAAATCGTGTTCTGAATCCCACAGGGTGGCTGCTTGACTGTCAGCCAGCTCCCTCTTTGCTTTCTTGTCTCTAATTCAATTCTTTGATCAGAGGCTCTGGCTTTTGTTTCTATAGCTCGTCCAACCTTCTCCTTGTTGTTTCCAGCAGCCTCGTTACAGCTTTTTTCACAGGCTCTGCTGCGCTGGCACGATCATTGTTCCTCTCTGCAGGATGGGATGTACGTCTGAGTAATTCTGTGCATGAGTTGTCTTTCTCTCAGAGACGTTTCTGTGATACAGAATAAATTGCAACACACAGCTTATTAGAGAAACAACAACAACAAAAAAAACCCTCATCAAAACGCTTCACAACCGAGGCAGTTCAAAGAGGAGAGCAGCAGAGTCCGACATAAACAAGCTGTAGGAGCACAGTCAGAAACTTTCCTGCTACTTTCTGGGATGGATTTACCAAAGCCTCTGCTCCCTGGGTCATCAGATGCTCAGCTGTGGGTCAATCACATTTACAATCTTGTTTTCACCCTCTGAACTGCACAGCCGAGTTCTGCCCTGCAAGGTGGGATAATCGCAGAGGTGCCTACAGAGGAGTTCAGGCCAGCTCAGAGGTGTGTTCTGGAAGGATTCCCCTGCTTCAGGTGCTTTTCCCTGCACCCTCTGAACACCAGGGGAGTTTGACAACCTGTGGGAGGTGTTCCAGGCCAGCAGCCTGGAGCAGGAAGCACTTCATGCCCTGCTTTTTTCATTTTCAGATAAAACAGCTTCCACTCCCCTGCACCTCTTAGCAATGCAGCTAAAATCTTTCCCAGCTAAAAAAATCAGATTCACCAAGAATGTCTTTATTGATTTACAGGGTTCAGCTTTATGAACATCTCCAGTATTTCTCTTTGGTCAAAATAAAGCAATATTAAACACTGTAGCAATAAATCCAGGGCACCCTCTTCTCTCCGGGGTGCAAGGTTATCCAAATGTATTTATCATTTACCAACAGCACTATTTAAACTACAATATTTGACAGGAGTGGTTGTGTCAGGTGTGATAGAGTGTGGGTTATAAAAGGACATTAAGAGAGACTTTGCATTTGTCCTTCAAACATAAAGTCGATTTTTTGCATGATTGGTACTTCAGAGCTCATCTGCAGCACAAGATGAACTGGGAGCAGCACTCGGGGAAGGCAAATGACTGGGACCCCGTGGCTCCCTGTGCTGAGGTCTCCAGGAAGGGCTCTGCACCTCTGCATCAACACAACAGCAAGCTCACCCCTGCTGCTCTGCAACCTTCAGGTGGGATTTTCCAGAGGAGGTCACGCCCCTCCTGGAGGATTTGGAGTTGGAGGCAAAAGGTTTTAACTTCACCAGGCAGTCGTGCCTTCATTACAGCCTGCAGCAGCGAGCAGTGTCTGTAAACAAGCCCAAATCTGGCTATTTTGATTTCTCCTTTTAATCCAGGAGTTAGCCTAGTGTGCACAGGAGTTTTCTTTTCATCTCAGGAGCCCTTCGGGGCACCAGCCCTGAACAGAAGCGTTAATGCCTCATCACACAGTGAGTGGCCGTGGGCAGCTGGGTCAGGAAGTGACCCTTGCACCGAATATGATTGATAAGAACTCCCTGTGGAGCTGGGGGAAAGATGAAAAGAGCTGGAGGGAAAGCACGAGCTCAGTGTGAGGTCCAAGGCAGCAGCCACGCACAGCCCGCAGGGTGTGCAGTGAAGGACATGTGCAAAATATCCCCTGGCCACAGCACAGGGAGAAAGGAAAATAAAGCCTGATACTGGAGAAATGTGACTGCAGAAAGGTTTTTGCTAAAAATGGACTGTTCCATTGGAGGGAAATGAGGAGAACTGTAGCCCCTGGATGAAGTGGTGTTTCTGTGTTTGCCCATCTCCATCTGGTTGTCACGACTTGACAGGACCCCCTGTTCTGCAGCTCTGGTTCTTCTCCAGGGAGGGGCTCTGTGGCCAGGGCAGTGAATCCTGGCCCTGGAGCTGACAGCTGATGTGAGGAGCCCGTGGCTGGTGCTAATTACTGCCAGCTTTGGGCTGCAGGCACCTTCTGACAGCGCTGCACCCCTGCTCTGGGTGCTGCACAAACAGAGAGCACAGCCCCGGGTGCTGCACAGCAAAGTGCAGCTGGTGGCAGAGGCAGGAACAGGCAAAGTCTTCTCTACCTCTTTTCAAGGTCTTCTTAAGCATAAACTGTCCAATAACGAGATGACACCTACATTATTTTTACTTTTAACCCAATAATGACCACACAAGGCCCACAATGAGGACCTTTTTCACCCAATTAGAAAAAACCACCCAAAACCATGAAGAAGAAGGTGAAGAGGAAGGACTTAGACAACTCCTTAAATCCTCCATCTTGCCCCACATATATTGCTATATATCAAAACCTTAAATCCTAAGTTTTGCACCCTGTGATATCACACACTTCTATTCAAACTCCACACCCACAACCCCAGTGCTGTCACTCAATTTTGGAAGCCTTCTCCATGGCCTCAGGTCAGATGTAGTGCTTGCTTGAGGGTCAGTGCCTTTTAGCACAGAAAACCTGAAATTTTCAGCCTCCAGAGTTCTAACATTTCCCTCCTGCAGCTGTGCTGCTAAATTGAATAAGCACTTCCAGGCTATAGGTGGGGTGGAGAGACAGAAATATTTAAAAAATAGAAATGGAAAAAAAAAAAAAAAAAAACCAACAAAACCAACAGAGCACTCGGGTATTTCATTATTCCTCAGGTGACTCCGAGCTGGAGTGCCTGGGTTTAGCAGGTAGGAGGCATTAGTTTTGTAATCCCTTGTTTGCAAAATGTGAGGCTCTTGGCGTGTTCTGGGATCTTAAATGACTCTCATAACCTATTTACCAGTGCTGTGAAGTTCCCCTTTTACACCAGATTATGGTAATAATGGTATTGTGCAGCAGATGAAATTAGTTTCTCTACACAGTTTTGTTTCATCTCAGTGGCTAAATGTGTGAAATAAAAGGTGAAATGGGCAATATTTTCATGGGTAAGCCAGTTCCCTCCCACATCCACCCTACAAACACAGATGCTTCCTCATATCCTGGGGACAAGCTGACTGCCAAGCAGTGCATGACAGGACTGTGAGAAGCAAGGGATTGTTAAAATTTAGATTTGCCATTAGGGTAATTTTTGAGATTTATGAGGTTTCAGACAACTGAAGACTGTTTTGAGCATCTCCCATGGGCTGGCACCTCCCATGGGCTGTGGCAGCCCTGGGGGATACTGGGGTCATGCCCGTTTTCCTTTCCCACTGAGACACGCCAGAAAAAGACTCTCTATGGAGATGTGAGGGCTTGGATGTGGCTCAGGATCCTCTTTAACCCAGCTCTCCTGTGGCAAGTGTTTACAGGGATAAACTGACCTCTTCTTTCATCCCTTTATGAACCTGGGCTTTGCTGTGAGAAGCTACCAAAACCCAACAGTGAGGATGTTCCTCAGCAAAAATTGCTATCTTTTTCCCAAAAATTAACTTCAAAATCCTTTAAGTTTCCATAACCTTGTTTGGGATCAATCAGTGTCCACTGGCTGGTCACATTGAGGGAATTAAGTCCCTGCCATGCAAACTTTACCTCCTGTGATGCATTTTGGTGACTCCTCTTCATGCAGGCAAAACTCAAGACTATGGATCCTTATCACACATCCCAGATTTGCCTGGACCAACACCCAGACTAAGAGTCAGCTCAGAAATTTCCCGAGCAGATTTTGTTGTTCTTGTGTTCTGAGCAGATATCAAACTTTATCTCACATTTGGGGTGGAGTGGGCCAATCCCAGCTTCCCACCTTAATCGGGGATTTCTGCAATCATCAGCATCCTCAAAATGAGGCCAGGGTAGAGCAAAGTCTTTCTTTAGCTTCACTAGCACGTTCTTTAAGTTTAATCTGAAAGATTTGTATCAGGGAGTGGAGAGAGATGGGGAAAGGAGCTTGTTTGGGAGGGGGGAGAGAAAGTAGGTCAGGCAGAAAAGTGTTTTATTGTTCCCAACCCCTGGCGTGAGCTCCGGGAGAGAAACGAAGCTTTGTTGGAGCACTTTGCTGAGCTCTCCTTGCACTTGTGAACGTGGCATGGTGAAAAGGCTTCAGAGCTGCCCAGGAGGGAGCTCAGCCCGAGCCACCTCGAGGGCTGAGCACAGAGGGGCTTTGTGGGCTGAGCCCTGACCCTCAGAGAGCTCCCTGCACCCTCAGAGACACCAGGAGTGACTGAGGGGAAGCATCTTCTACACAAAACCACCTCAGAAACCCCTCCAGCACCCTGGATTCCCTCAGAGGAGATTCCCACAGCTGTGAGGAGTAGCAGGCTGGTTTTTTCCCAGCCTGTTATCCCATTAACTCCCTCGCTGGGTTAAGGAATTTAACTCCTCTCACCAGTCCCTGCCTCACTGGTACCCTTAGACCCCTGTCAGGGTTTGAGCCCAGCTAGAAATTAAGCAGCACTCCCTCTCTCCCTCTGCAACCCAGTGGGATGGGGAGGAGAATCAAAGTGAAATGTGTAGGTTGAGATACGAACAATTGACTAATCAAAAATAAAGTCAAAATGCAGTAATAATGGTAAATTGTAATAATAATGATGATAATAATAAGGGAAAAATCAATGCAGCTGCTCACCACCCACTGACCAATGACAGATTGGCCCCTCTGAGCCCAGACTGGCCCTCCTGGGTAACTCTCCCCAGATTTTATACTGGGCAGCACCTTCTGTGGTGTGGAATATCCCTCTGCCCACTCTGTCCCACCTGTGTCTCCTCCAGGTTTCTTCCTCCAAATCCTCCTCACTGGCAGATCATGAGACAAGAAAAAAGCCTTTGATTTAGGATAAACACAACTTAGGAAAAGCCCAAACCTTCAGTGTGTTAATGACACCACTCAAAGCACAGCACTGCAAGAGCTGCTGGGGAGAATTTAACTCTGCCCTGCGTGACCCCAGGACATCCCCAGCACTGAGCTGATGCAGCCAGAGCCTTGTTTTTTCCTGTTTTTATGGAAAAGTAGCACCTGGAACCACACAGAGCTGCTTTCCCAGAGGCTGGAAAGGAGCTGGAACGGCCCCATATGGGGTTGGATAAACCATCTTCAGCTTGAGGGGTGTGACAAGATTGTTCCTGAGGCTGCTGGTGAAGAAAGGGACCAGCTGCAGAGTGACAAGCAGCTCCTATCACACCTGCAGTGACACCTCAGCAGCTGGGGACAGAGGGGAAAGCACAAACCTTGGCTGCAGAATAGACTCATCTCCACTTGTTCCCAGTGCTGGTGGGGGGGTTCAGCTCAGCCTTGGGGTTTACATGGGATGGGGACAGGGGGTTTTATCCCTCAGTGTGATTTTTGGCAATAATCATGGGTAATTTTCATGCACTGCCTCGTGTCTCAGCTTCATTCATCACCAGTGTGATGGCCAATTAGTCATCTCTAACTACTGAGCAATGCTAACAGCTACTTTAAATGCAAGCAGAGCCTTAATCTAGTTCTAACTCAGATGGACGGTGATACGTGTAATTAGGCCATCAAACAGAGGAGAAATGTGAGATGTTTATAGCTGAGGGAACCTCTGCATTGAACTGTTTCAGGGATAATTATGTATTATCTTTATTAACACTGCCCAAGTTAGTAAATAATGGGTCATGCTTTTGCATTTGGGGTGTTAAATATCGTGGGTTCTGGCTGAACTGCAGGTTTTGATTTGCTAGGAGATGCTGCCTTGCCAGAGCATCCATCACCAGCCAGGTTTCCTGGGAAAGGGATGTCAGGGCTTCCCTACACCCCACCCAGCTGTAGCCAATTCCTTTTACAAATCCATCCTGCTCTGATTAGAACCTGGGGCTGATCCAAGGCTTGATCCACTGGTAAAACTGAATAAAGTCCTTCCATAAAAAAATCAAAATTAAAAGAAGGTTGGAGAAGCCACTGCAATAAACAGACATTGATACTAATCATGAATACACCTCCCCAGACATGCCTTGGCCTGGGTAGTGTGTGTGTGACAGAAATCAGATAAACACCTCCCAGCTTTTGATCAGAAAATGTGAACTGAACCTGTCCCTCACTGGAGGAGCTGAGAACCTGCTCACGACCCTGTCTGGAGATTAATAAAAAGGAAAGGGGAATTGGAGAGAAGTTGTTTTGAAAGCAGAAGCTTTCTATTCCAAGATGATAAACAGGAAAAGGAAAAGATTAGTGTCAAAATTCATTGGGGGGGCTGGAGAAGAAAAATATGGAAATGAGTTAAAAGTGAATGTGTGTCTTTCTCTGGAGATGTTTCTCTGTTTTCCTGCAGCCTTATTAATCAGCCTGTTCCTGTCTCTGCTGCTACAAGAGGCAAGGGAGAGCAGGAACCTGGGGCACCAGACTGTGAGAGCGAGGCCACAGGACATCCTGCACATATATTTACAGCATTAATACTGCTCTTCTTTGATTCCATCTTTAATCAACTTCCTTTCCTCCTAATGAGCTTCTCAGCGAGGCTTTTGCCTCTTGCAGGGAAGTGTTGTGTGTTCTCTTTGTCTTCCTTTGTGGAACCCCAGTTTTGGGGCCTCACTGAGAGAATCCCCCAATCCCAGCTCTGGTGATGCACCCAGGAAGGTTTTTGCTGAGCACAGAGGATGTGTCAGGGTGTGGTAATGCCCACACCTCCAGCAGGGGCTTCCAAACAGGGAAAGGGTTTCAGTTTACCTTTAGACATTTTAGGAAGTTTAACTAGAAAGTTCTGTGGGTTTCTCATTGTAATTGGCTCAGAGCCTGCACAGAAGTGTGGATTGGACTCTGGGAATGTAACTCAAAGTCTGTTGTTCATCTCATTGGGCCAAGGGCCAAAAAGCCCATCTAAACTGTTAACTACTAAAGAGAGAGAACCAAAAAAACTCCATGCTTTTCGAGGTGTTGTAGCAAGTGAGAGACTTGTCTCTATACTGTGCTTGGCTTTGCCTTTGTGTTTGTATTATTTTTCTTCTCTATTAAAACCTTTTTGATTTTTCAAGACACACTCGATCGTGCCGTCTTGCTAATTGATTTTTGCCATGTCTCTGCCAGGCTGGACCCTCAGAGGTGTAGCCCTGGTTTCGTGCCTGAGATGTTTTGGTTTTCTGAAATTCCTTTCCCAGGGAATTTTCTGTAAACAAGAGACATGTTTTTGTAACTGCAAATTTGTTTTCATTCTTTCCCTAGGAGGGACTTCTTCTTGATGTCCCTCTGGTCTGACCAATGTGGTTAAAGAGGTTTGTCTTCTTCTCACCAATCAAATTGGTCTGTGTAAAATAGTATAAAAGGGAGACCCATCTCAAAAATAGAGGAGTCATTTTCAGCCTTTTGATGTCAGAGTCTTTGTGTCATTGTGGTGTACAATAGCATCACAGAGGTATGGGTAAAACCCACACCAGGGGTAGGAGCTCTTTGAGAAACATGATGGATTCATGCTCCAGCCTCAGTGAGGGGTGTGAACCCTCAGGGCAGTGTGGCCTCCTCCCCAGCCCTGTGACCACCTCACTCAGAGGGGTCACAAGCTGTGACGTGGGTGCAGACCCTCACAGAGGACAGCAGGCAGCAGCAGAAAATGGAAGACATGGAAAAGCTTCTTTATTTTTCTGACTCCATCAACTTATATACCCTTTTTGCAGAAGGCCAGGATTGGCCCAAGGAGGTTACAACCTCATGACTCCATTGATCACTCTGACTATCAATCAAGTTCTCCTCTCAGAGAAGAACTATGCAAAACACATACATACAGTTTACAAAAATACATATAGTTTACAAAAATACATATAGTTTACATCCAGCAGTGTGAGAATCAGGCTGCAAAGATTCAAACACTTGAAAGCAAGAAAATGCAGGGCAACACATCCCTGCAGCCCCAGCAGAGCCACCAGGCACTGAATTCCCTGCTGCTCTCTCATCCATCTCCTGCTCTGCATTTGATGCCAGGCTCCACGTTTTCAGGGTCAGCTCCTGTGCCTGCCTCTCCATATGGATCTGCTCCAGCAGAACAAATCCGTAACGACTCCGGTGTGGGGCTGACACCGTGGGAAGCGCTAATGAAGCGTCAGGAGGAAGGGCCCCGATGTTCATTAAACCCAGGGAATGCCCTGCAGCTCAGCAGCCATTCCAGCTCTAAAATTAAAGTGGAGACACAAGGAGGGGTACCCAGGCATTGGCAAAGGTACCTCCAGACAGCCTGGCCCGTGTCCAGAAGTGCTACCAAAACAAAGGAGGGTCTGGGAGGAAGGGAGCTTTAGATGGTGGAAAATCCACAGGTGAAATGTTTGCCTTCTCACATCCTGCTCCAGACTCCTCCAAAGGAAAGGATGGAGAGCTTTTCAGGGCCAGACAGCTGTTTGTGGAAGATAAAATGGGCAGAATAAATTAAAGTTGATCCAAGGATTTACTTAGGGTTGCTGTCTTTGGTCCACATCGGGTCACCTCCAGGTTGGAGACAGCTCCATGGTTTCACTCTGGGATAACACAGACTGTGCAGGGTGTGTCACCCAACAGCAGTTTTTCTGTGGCATCTGGAACCTTGTCCTACACTGTGCAGTCATTCCCTCAAGTTCTGGAATCAGATCCATGCTGGAGCCATGCTTGTTCTGGGCTGGGATCCATCTGAGCTGTGCTCAGGTGTGACTCTGAGCTCCAGCAGAGCCCAGCACTCAGCACTGTGCCCACACAGGTGTCCCCTCCTGCTGCTGCTGCTGCTGCCCCTCCTCTGTGCTCTGGTACTGACTCAGCTCTGCTCTCCTGGGCTCTTATCACAATTACCTTGCCTGGCAAGAAGAAACCTTCCCCTTTCTTATGTCTGATATAGCAGAGCTGTGTATTTTGGACTGTTTGGGTTCTGCCTTTCATCCCAATCTCATTTCATTTGCTTTTACCTTTTCAGGAATGAATATCCCATTTATCTCCATCTCCTTTTTTACTCATTATTTCTTTTTCTGTGGCTTCTTTTATTCCATTCCTTACTTCTCTTGCTGTTTACCAGCCCCTCCCCATCTCCTTTTCTATATATCTTACAGGGTTTCTTTACCTCAGCTTTGCAGTTTAGTGGATTAATTTTGTTAGTTTCTTTTGTGTGTGTCTAATTGACGTGCAGTTTCAAACTCTATTTCATTTCAGCAGTGCTGACCTTTATCCCCTTGCAGGCAGAGGGTTTTTTTTTCTCCAGCTAATACCTTCACAACCTTGCTGAAAACAGAAATGCAGCACAATTTTGCTCAAGGGTGTGGGGAGTTTAGGACAGCAGCAGGAATCACACAGCAGTGGAGAACAGAGCTGGCTTTTCTTTTGCCACCCCCATCTAATCATCGATGGGCGGCTTAAGGGAGTCCATTTTTCTTCCCACTTTATTTCTGACAAAATCTCTTTCCTCTTCTGGGGGTGTCATTGCCACAGAAGGAGCAAAGGTGTGTGGGGACACCTGAGCCTGGCCCTGGTGGTATGAGCTGTCTCTGACAACAGCAAGAGAAATTTGTTTCCAAGGAAAGTGCAAAACCTTCCCAAATGAGGCTTTGGGGAGATTCCTTCTTCCCTTGCCTGGAGGGCCTGGGTTTGTTCTCTAGCACAAAACTTTCTCCTTTACAGAAAACCCCAGGAAGGTGCAGTTCCTGTGCCCATCACCATCACTTCAAACCTCTCTGGGGCTTCACAGGACTGAAATCCAAGTGGAAATTCGCTGCTTGGCTTTGCTGGCAATCAGGTCAGAAGGAAGTGGGACCAACCAGGAATGTGGGACAATGCTCTTCTTTTCTCACAGCCCTTCTAAAAGACCTGAAATGAACCTTTTGGATGGAAGAACCTCTCAGAGCCCTTTGGCTCTCCCTGACTCTGTTCCAGAGTAGGTTCCACTTCCCCAGGTGCTGTCCCTGCTTGGAGACAATGCACTTCTCTCTCCTTATTTCCTCACCCAGCAGAGCAGAAATGGCAGTTGACAGCCTTTTTTTTTTTTAATATAAGATGTTTTCATTATAATTTTAATGGGCTAATTTCTTCCCCTGAATTGCCATAATTCAGATTTAATGAAACATGTCTTATAAAATTAAAAAAAAAAATACAATAATAAAGTGGAACGCCTCATTAAGCTGAAGAACAAGGAAATAACATATGTAGAGATCTGATGACTCTGACCCTGCCATTCCAGCAGCAGGCAGACACGTGCTCTATATCTCCATGGGTGGTTGTGCTCCCCACTAGGAGAAAATAGATAACAAAATAATAATAAATAAATGGATTTATGAGGGGAGCTGGTGCCTGCTCCCATCACACCTCTGCCTGAGTTCACAGCCAGTGCTTTTGGTCCTCATCAGTCATTGCTTGGTGAGGGCATCATCTAAATGGCCTTTTCTTTCTGTCTTCTGTGGATCCTGCTCTGAGACCACATTCCTGTGAAAAACGGAAAAACGGGGATCTGCATCTCCAGCTGTGCCAAGAGGGGCTGATCCTGCTGCCTGCAGGGCTCCATCCTGGGGGCTGCTCAGTGGAGTTACACGTCAGCAGCACATCCCTGAGGAATATGAGCCCAAAAAGGGTTTTAGACAGATCTTCCTCTTGTTTCTTCTTGACATCCACTAAGAATCATAAAACCATGGGATTCTTAAGTTTGGAAAATCCCTCCAAGCCCATCGAGTCCATTCTTTGAGCAACCACCACCAACATCCACCAAACCACAGCAGTGAGTGCACGTCCAGTCATTTCCTGAGCACTTAGACAATCACAGATCTCATGGGTTTGGCCTCCTGTTGTGGTTTGAAAGCAAAACGAGTGAGAGGCTCCAAGTCAGAGATATAATTTAATAAGAAAAAATGGTAAAAAGGTAAAAATAAAATAAAATAAATGCAATAACACAAAGGATCACTGACAGAGTCGGAACACACCCTGAGCAGGGTGGTGAGAGCAGTCCAGGTGAGGGGCTCTTCCTGAAGCAGTGATCCCACAGAAAGGTCTGGGAGCTCTGCTCCTCTGGGAATCCAGTGGGTAAGTGCCCATTGCACTGTCCCACATCCCAGCTTATATCCAGGTGAGAATGCTTGGCTCCTCCCCCTGGGCATTGGGAGCATCTCCCAATAGCATGAGAAGTGTGAAATGGGTCCTTGATGGCCCATTAAACAGAGAGAGCTCCTGGAGGGAGTTCCCTGTGACTCATGGGCCAGGAGTTAATGGGCAATTAGCAGAAGACACCCCAAAGGCCATTAGCAGAAGAGGCAGGGGGCTTGGGAAAACACTGCCCCACCTGGTTTCATCAGTTCATGAAGATGGTGATAGAATAAATACTTTGTGTACAGCCTACACTGCAACCCAAGACACCTCCTTAAGACCAATGCTCACAGAGAGAGGTGATCTTTACGGCCTTTGATGATCTCTTCTGAGGCCCATTGCCCAGGAGCTCAGAGTGACACAGGTGAGGAATGTTTCTGGAATGTCTCCCAGGTGTCTCTGCACCAGCCCAGAAAAATCCTGGCCCTCCCAGCTGTGTTGGTGCTCCCTCCCAGTACAATGTCTTCTTTTGGAGAATTCCTCCCTGCAAATGCTGACCTCCAGCCAGGAGCAAAAGCAATCCAGGGATGGAGTTTATTGTGATGCTGAGTCAACAGGAGAGATTAATGCTCCCCTTTCATCTCACGACCTTTCATCTCTGTGTTTCAAACCAGGCACCATGTGAAATATCACTCTGAGCACGCTCCCTGTGGAAAAACTAGCAAAGAAAAGGAGCTGTTTGCAAAAATCAGCACTCAGGGAGAGTCACTCAGTCCCCTCTGTCCTCTGCAGCTCTCTGGGTGGTCAGGCCAGGGTGGTCTGGAGTTCCATCCCAGAGCAGCTGACAGAGATCCAGCTCTGCTCATCACCTCCTCTGCTTCAAAGGGGATCCCTCTGCTGCTGACAGAACTAAAACATGCAATTGGGAAAATCATCATGAAAGGAAGAAGGGATATTTTCAAGTTTCAACCAAATCAGGCCTTCAGGGGGCAGGAAGTGAAGGGAAAGAAACCTCCCGCTGTCTGTGCAGTTCCTGCCTCTGGGAGCTGAGTTCAGCTGCTTAGGGAAGGGAGGCAGTTGTGAGACTCTCCAGAGAATGTCACAGCCACAGATGTGGGCTGGAACTCCTTTTTTTCAGCCACTGGAAAGCTTCCACTGCCTGCTATCCATGAAGAGAGAGGTGCTTTTATGCACAACCACTTCCAACCTGTATATGCTGGAAAACAACATGGTTTGACCCCACATATTTCTGAGACGTTGGAACAAGCAAAATCCAAAGAGATTAATTGGAGATTTCTTCGAAAATAAATCCAAGGAAGGGAGAAGGAATATTTATCCAAGCTTTAATGAGGTATTTATTGCTAAGTAATTACATCTTAGCAACTTATTTACAGGAGAGGGAGGTTGTGGAAGTTCACTTGGCTTGTCTTGGTCAATTAGGTCCTGTTCCTTGGGATGAGCTAATTGGACATTCAGTGAGATAATGAAATAAATGTCAGTCATATAAAGAGTTAATTAAAAATAAAAGAAACCTTCACCCTTCTGGAGACCCTGAGCTGGAGTTGATGCAATATTTGGGATGCAGTGCTTTTCTGTGGAGACACACAGCTTGGTGCAAAGTGTGACTTGGCATAAATGTTTGTGGGAGCACAGCTATTTGGATGGAAATTTTGCCTGGAAGATTTATGAGGTCAGGGAAAGGGAAAGAAGAACAGCAAGGCTGTTACCTGGGCTGTAGGATGCTGCTTTTCAAATGCTGCTCTAGGAGATGGCAGCACTCCCACTGTAAATTAAGACCTTGAATAGCAAAAAAATGTTTTCAGCCCAGGAGCTGCTGGTTCCTCTGTCCTTCGCAGCTGGGGGAAGGGGTGTGATTTAAACATCACTGCTTTGTGTCCAGGAGCAGATGGGTTGGCCATGCAAGGTTGCAAGGTCGGCAATATGGTGACTGCTGACTCTCCTGTTTTGCATTATGAATGCCAGTGAGAACCTGTAGGAAGCTGCTCAGCCAGCCTGTGCAGAAAAATGTAATTCCTGGCCAAATGAAGTAGGACAAAAACTTGTAAATCCGCTGAGAAATGAGTGTATGACTTGTGTCTGATTGGATGAGAGAGAAATTGCTGATGTATAGACCTCAGTATGGGAATTGTAGGAGAAAAATCCATCATTGGAAAGGTTTTTGTCCTTCTGCTTATTGCTCTTGAGAGCTGAATGGACTCTGGGAGGGGCAGCAGCAGTGCTGGAGCTGGGCACTGCTCCCCTGGGAGACACCCAGAGCTTCTGGTGACAGTGAGGGGCACAACAGGACCTGCACCTTGCGTAGAGGAGGGCAAATCTTGCTGGGCATATCTACTGGCCAAGGAGTTCCTGGGTGACAGCTTTGGCCTCACTGTGGAGATGGAGCTGGGTCATTCCTTAGAGCTGGGACATTCCTCGGAGCTGGGTCATTCCTTGGAGTTGGGACATTCTTTGGGGCTGGGTCATTCCTTGGGGCTGGGTCATTCCTTGGCGCTGGGTCATTCCTTGGGGCTGGGTCATTCCTTGGAGCTGGGTCACTCCTTGGTGCTGGGTCATTCCTTGGGGCTGGGTCATTCCTTGGAGTTGGGACATTCCTTGGGGCTGGGTCATTCCTTGGGGCTGGGTCATTCCTTGGCGCTGGGTCATTCCTTGGGGCTGGGTCATTCCTTGGAGCTGGGTCACTCCTTGGTGCTGGGTCATTCCAAGGCAGTTCTCATTTCCTCACAGGAGCCCCTGTTCCCTGCTGGAGCTGAGCTCTCCTGAAGGTGTTTGTTTCTTGGTGTTAAGTCCTCGGCTCTGGAGTTATTTTAATGGGCATATTCCTGCATTTCTGGCACCATCTGCTCCTCTCTCTGATTACTGATGCAGGGAGGGATTAAGAGAAATCTTTTCCCTCCTTCAGCAGGAAGGGAGTTATTAGTGCTTCAAACACACACTCTGAGTCTGTTGAGCGTGCCCAGCAGCAGCTGGCATTTCCTCTCCGCCTTTCCCTCTGCAAGCTGGGGGAGGAAATCTAATTGGGGAGTGGAGATCCAGGGCTGGGAGCTGTGCTGGGAAATTGGTTCTGTTTTCCCAGGAGTTTGTTGGGTGTCCCAGACCCAAGGCTTTCTGCAGGTTCTGTGGTCAGCAGAGCTGGGCCTGGTTCTGCAGTCCTTGCTGGGAACGTCCTGGGAGCCACACATGGATGGATGGAGCAGAGAGGGGAGGCAGGGAACTCTCCAAGTTCACATCCGCTCTTTGTGGAAAGCAATTCCCGTCCCCTGTGTGATTGTTATTCCATCCCACATGGAGAAGGTCAGGCCCAGCCATGAGAAGGAGGCTGGGACTGAGATCTCAGCCAGGCCCAGGAGTGCCTGGAATCCCAACGAGTACCAGCGAGGGGGAGATGCCATCAATAAAACCTCCTCTGTGACAAATTAAAGGGAACAACAACAGGTGCCACACAGAGGTCGAACCATCTCCAAAATCTCACCCTCAGCTTTGGTCCTGATTTTTTTTTTTCCAGGCAACCTGATCACCCAAAGTGTGGAAAGGTGGGAAACAAGACTGACAAGAGGTTTTAAAAGCTGCATCACAATTCCCTGCCAGCTCTGCTCTGAGTGGGTTTGTGTCTTTTGTGCATGCCAAGCCATTCCTTGGCTACATTAAGTCCATATGGATAGAATCCCTGACACTGAAATATAGCACAGAATGGGTATGGCATGACACCTGGTATAACAGACAGGTCTGGGAGAGACCTGCACAGGTCCTGGGACTCTGCAGTGAGGTATATCCCATAATACTCACACATGGGGGGAATGTCTCCAGCTCTCCAAATGCTGGGAAAATGTCTGATGGGCAGTTCTCCTCTGTGGGATGCTCTGGGTCCACGTCAGCCTGATTCTCTGAGGCAGTGATGGAAAAATCTAAGGAAGATTTTGGGCAAGTTGTCCAGGAAAGGGAGCAGAGTCCTTGGCTGCAGCAGGTCATGGACAACTACACTTGGATGTTGAGTGACACTGGACAATGTGGATGGGCTTTCCTGGGGGCTTTGTGCTGTTCTGCACTGGTCACCTCTGTGGTGGAGCTGCTGGCAGCTGTGACAGCAGTCAGCTCAGAAAGTCACTGTGACCAGGCTGGACAAGTCCCCAAAGCCCAGCATGGAGAAAAGCACCAGGAATCATTGCAGATGCAGGGCTGGACTCAGGATTCAGCCTGAAGGACTTTGGGGTAATAGGAAATGCAGGGCTGGCTGTGGCTTGTTTAACATTGGCAGCCTGGCTGGTATTTCCTGGCACACGTGTTTGCTGAAAGGTCAGAACACAATCTCACAGCTCCTCCACACATTTTCTGTGGGCCTGGAGTGAGCAGTGCTGCTCACTCACCCGTGGCAAGCAGAGAAACCATTCATCAGCACAAGCAGTTAAAACAAATACTCTGAGCTGCTTGGACTAAACACAGACAGCAGAGGTGGGTTCAAAGCTGCTGCTTCTGGTTTGAAGTTGGCTTTTCCTGGAGGGGTCAGCAGGAGATGGAGTAAAGATAACAACATCTCAGTGCTGGGAGTATGTGTCCAGTGGGGCTCAGTCAGGGAAAAGAGGAGCAAAGAGATGAAAAAAAGCATGAGGAGGAGAGGAGAGGAGAGGAGAGGAGAGGAGAGGAGAGGAGAGGAGAGGAGAGGAGAGGAGAGGAGAGGAGAGGAGAGGAGAGGAGAGGAGAGGAGAGGAGAGGAGAGGAGAGGAGAGGAGAGGAGAGGAGAGGAGAGGAGAGGAGAGGAGAGGAGAGGAGAGGAGAGGAGAGGAGAGGAGAGGAGAGGAGAGGAGAGGAGAGGAGAGGAGAGGAGAGGAGAGGAGAGGAGAGGAGAGGAGAGGAGAGGAGAGGAGATCCATCTGCTGACACTCCCTGGATGCTCTGCAGAGAGAAGTGGGTACTTTGATTCATGTGCCCAGCTGCTGGTGGCCGCTTTAGAGGAGACACATCACTCTCCTGTCTCTGCTAGCAGGGCCAGCAGTGCTTTTGAGGCTCCCAAGGTGACTTGAGCAGGGTAAACATGAAGTCTGTGTTTAGCCTGATAACTCCCATCCACCTGGGAGGAGAGATGGATTGGAGCAAAGGGACAAGATGTCACATATGGAAATTCCTTCTATTCCTTTATAAACTGGGTCCTGCAGCACAAACAGATGGTGTGACAGAGCACTGTGAGACAAAAAGGGAGAGAGCTGGAGAGCACTCAGCCAGTGGTGAGCAGTGGGAGGACAGCTGGACACCGTGTCCCTGTGCTGGATGGCTTGTCCCTGGCAGAGCCAGCTCTGTGTGTGGTGCACACCCAGCCCTGACTGCTGACTGCTCTCCTTCATGCTGCTGGCCTTCCCAACATCCCTGTGAGGTCAGATTTCCTTGTTCTGTGGAGTTTTTGGCAAGTATGGGGAGGATGGGTCAGTCTGGGTTGAGCTCCTGTCAGTGAGGTGAGGAACAGGCTTGGCCTGAGCAGAAATCAGCAGAAATCTCAGAGCTGGCTTTGGCACAGTGGGATAACTCAGCTGCCTCATTAAAAAAGAGGATGAGCTAAACTCCAGCACTTGCCATGTTCTGTACAGCTATGGAGTGTCTGGAGCTCAGTTTTGACCTTTCAATTCCCACTAAAATTCACCTGGACCCTGCTGGAAACCTCATCCCAACAGCCCCTTCTGAGCCCTGAGCAGCAGGGTCACCCCTGACCTCCCCAGCTGTGACCTGAGCAGCCCATCCTCACCAGTGTCACCAGTGTCACCAGTGCTAACTGGGCAGGTGGATTCCTCAGCCCATCCTCACCAGTGTGACCAGTGTCACCAGTGTCACCAGTGCTAACTGGGCTGGAGTCTCCAGCACTCTCAGCCCATGCTCACCAGTGTGACCAGTGTGACCAGTGTGACCAGTGTGACCAGCTAAATGGGCTGGAGCTTGCAGCATCCTCAGCCCATCCTCACCAGTGAGACCAGGGTGACCAGTGTCACCCGTGTCACAAGTGTTATCTGGGCTGGAGCCTGCAGCACTCTCAGTCTCTCCTCACCAGTGTGACCAGTGTGACCAGTGGTACCTGTGCTGGTGGCTACAGCACCCTCAGCCCGCCCTGTCACCCCCTGGCACTGGGACCCTGCCGTGGCACTGGCTCAGCCCAGTGAGCTGAGCTCCTTAAAGCACCTGCAGGGCAGCAGGGCCCAGCTCAGGACGGGATTATTCAGGAGCAGCAGAGCTCTGTAACCTCCAGGGCTCTGCTGTGAGTTGGGCAAAGCTGAGCTGGACTGGGAGCAACACTGCCATGGCAGGACCCAAGTGTGAGAGTTAAAAACAAGTGTGAAAACGAGTGAAAAACAAGTGAAAATGAGTTTCTGATGTGAAAAACGAGTTCCACTCTCTTTTAAAAATTTGTAAGTTTAATAAAAATAAACAATTAGGAGACAGAAAGGGCAAATGTTCCAGCTGGGGTGCCTTACCAGAAAGCACCTTTCTCTTTTAATTACTGTGTTTTAAAGATTGCTGGTTTATATATTCAATAGATATTAAAACATTTTTTTTTTATGTTTCAAGTACCTCTAATAATCTTATTTGATAAATTTATTTGTGGGTGGCTCTACTCTGTCTGGCAACATGGGTCTCACAAATCTCTCTCCTGAGGTCTTTGGCTGTTTTTATTTTGATAAAAAACACAGAAATGACAACCCCTCCCTCATAATTTTTGGCCTGGTCAGCTCAGATATCACAAAAAAAAAAAAACCCAAAACCCTAGTCTTTCCAGTATTCACACTATGTCACAATCAGAAAACACATTCATCACCTTTCTAAACTCTAGTAACAAAACACAATAGAGTACAATTATACATATAATATTCATTCCAACTTTACAGCCACATAATGAAAAAAGCACCACAGAGATTTTTTTCCCCACTCTGTTTTGACCTAGCAGCCTCCCAGTTTTGAAATGTTATCAAAACACTGAAATTTGAGGAAAATTACATCAGCTGAAGACTTTTTGAATCCACGCTGATTTCTCCAAATTATTCTTTTCCAAGTGGGGTAGAAAATAAACATCAGGGGGAAAAAAAATCAAGCCTCTGATATTTGAGAAGTGAAACATTTCCTATCATCAGTTTGGAACAAATTATTTAAAAGCCTGCTAGATTTCCATTAAAAAAAACCCACTCAGATCTTGAAATACATCACTGAATAATAACTCATTTAATTCTGGGTCGAAGAAATGTCTCAGAAAACACAGAGGCAAAGCGGTTTAATTTTAATTAAATTTTAATTTATTTTTTTTTTAATGGGGAAAAATCTGGGTCCAGCTCCATGGGTTTGCCTGTGGAATCACCTTTTTAAACTTAGCTTGGAGCATCCTTGGATCGTGCCGTGCCAGTGAGGTGACACAGCCCCTGGGCAAGGAGCTGAAATGGGTGGTTTGATTTACGGAAACAGCTTCAAAATCAATTGTTCTGCTCCTCAGCTCACTCCTGATTGCAGCATCAGGAAAGCCTAGACTCCGTGCTGAATTCCAGTAATCACGTTGCAGCTGGTGGTGACACCCATAGGGACACCAGACACTGTCATGGTTTGAAAGCAAAACGAGTGAGAGGCTCCAAGCCAGAAATACAATTTCATAAGAAGAAAGGTAAAAAGGTGAAATAAAATCAATGCAATAACACAAAGGAGCACTGACAGAGTCAGAACACACCCTGAGCAGGGTGGTGGGAGCAGTCCAGGTGAGGGGCTCTTCCTGAAGCAGTGATCCCACAGAAAGGTCTGGGAGCTCTGCTCCTCTGGGAATCCAGTGGCTCAGGGCTGCTTGTCCTGTCCCAAATCCCAGATTCTCTCCAGGTGGGAATGCTTGGCTCCTCCCCCTGGGCATTGGGAGCATCTCCCAATGGGATGAGGAGTCGTGCAGTGGCTCCTTGATGGCCCATTAAACAGAGATAACCCCTGGAGGGAGTTCCCTGTGAGTCCTGGGCAAGGCATTGATGGGCCATGAGCAGAAGAGCCCAAAGGAGGGGCCTGGGAAAACACTGCCCCACCTGGTTCCTACAGCTCATGAAGATGGTGAGAGAATAAATACTTTGTGCACATCCTACACTGCAACCCAGGACAGACACCAACTCTCAGCTCCCATGTCACATCCCCAGAGCCTGGACCATCTCCTTGGTGGCCAAAAACACAAAAACACATCCCCTGCCCCGAGGGCACGCAGAGCTGGATCCGTTTCCGCAGCACTTTGGAAGAAAAGATCAATTTCCAAGGGATGTTGTATCCTGGGAAGCAGCCAAGAGGCTTCTTCTAACTGTGATTGTGCTTGACACTCATAATGAAACAAAATTCAGATCGCTGCAATAAATTTCCAAACTGTGAGTCTTCAAAAAAAGAAAAGAAAAAAAAAAGAAAAAAAAAAAAGCTTAGCATTTCCCACAAGGCCCTACAAATTCAATCTGCATAAAGCTCCAAAATAAGTGTATTTTCTACCTTAAACTAATACTTGGCAGCAACTTCCAATTGGCTCATTTAATTAAGTTGCTGTGCAGATCCCATTTTAATGTATTTAGTGCCGCTAAAATGACAGGCACACTGATCAAGGGGATTGTATTTTATTATTTTTATGTTTTCTTTTTAATTTAGGTTCAGATTTCTTCTCCTCCTCGCCGTGTTTGCTCCTCCAAGTGCACGTTTTTCAGGATGTGATGCAGCAGAACACCCAAAAACCAGCCCTGAGGAGAGAAGGGAGCAGGGCATGAAATGAGGGAGTGAAATTAATGCAAAATTAATTAGGGCACACAAGGATGTGCTGGATCAAGGAGGAGTGACATGAGATGACACCTCCTTAATCTCAGAATCAGGGAATCACAGGATGGGTTGGGATGGGAAGGAATTTGAAGCTCATCTTGCTCCATCCCTTTCCCATGGGATGAAAAAGGGATCCCCTTTCCTGTAGCCTCTTGTCCCTTTGTGGTTGCCAGAAACCAATACCTTGGAATGGCTACCTCTAGGCAAGATCAGGAGAATAAAAGTATTCTCTTATTTATTATTTATTAAAGGTATTTTTTAAAGGCCTTCAATAGGAACACCTTGGGCATTTAAAAGCCTCCCAGAGGCTGCACCCAAGATGGACAATGACCACGAGTTTTTCACACTTTTCTAAGTTTGGTCCGTTCACGTAGCAGGGGTTAATCCTACAATTACATCTTCAAATAATGAAGTCATTTACTCAAATGAGTAAATGACCCCCTCCCCACCAATTCACTGTTGTTTGTATTTTTCAGGGCCTGAGACAGTGAGGTGTCCTTGAGTTTCAGGCCTGGAGAGAAATGGTTTTGTCTGAATAAAATGGGAGAACAGCAGCTGACAGGCCATGGAGTTTTAGAGTTATACACTAAAGCAGTACAGGACCTGAAAAATATAAAAGCTAAATCCTAAG
Source organism: Zosterops lateralis (assembly GCF_965231275.1). Classification (NCBI taxonomy): domain Eukaryota; kingdom Metazoa; phylum Chordata; class Aves; order Passeriformes; family Zosteropidae; genus Zosterops; species Zosterops lateralis. The sequence continues at coordinate 5,920,986 of NC_139779.1, read as the reverse complement.
GCATCACAGGGACACTTTTCATTAGCCCAGGTTTGTTCCAAATCTCATCCAACCTGGCCTTGGACACTTCCAGGGATGGGGCAGCCACAGCTTCTCCAGGCACCCTGTGCCAGGGCCTCCCCACAAACCTCCTCTTGTGCCCAGCAGAAAATACAAGGATTTGGTGACTTCTTGCACAGTTTTGAGAGTATTGGTGAAAAGTGAGGCAGTTCCCAAGGCTGGGGACAGGCAGGAGACTTTTCCCAATGGAAAGGAGGCATTTCAGTCCACTTTGTGTGCACGTGGCTCTCCCATCTGCGCAAATTTTTAGAACCTATTTGTTTCTAAGCAAATTTGAAAGAGGGTGAAGAGCTCAGAGATGTGAAATTCCCACGTGTTTGGTGAAAATGGGCAGCAGAGAAAGGTCGAAGAAAAGGTTTGGAGTGAAGGCCCATTGTTAGACCCTGGGAAATGTGCACAGGGGAGCCACATGAACCCACCAGGCTCACTGCTCATCCTGCCCTTCGAGGGATTTTTCTGTGTCCCTGCCTTTCCTGAGTGTTATAAAAATAATGCATATTATATAGTTGGCTTTTTGTAGATATTAACATGACTATTATATGTACTGTATTATGTTTTATTAATAGAGTTTAGAAAGGGGATGAATGTGTACCGGAAGGTTAACAGTAAAAGACTGGTTGGTTTGTTTTTTTTTCTTTTTTATCTCTAAACTACCAAGCCAGAAGTTATGGGAGGGGGGAGGCCACCTTGTGACCCTTCATAAAAAACTGTTAACTTTCTGTTTTGTTATCAAAATGAAAAGAACCAGAAAAAAAAAAAAAAAAAACTCAGGAGAAAATTTATACCCATTGTTACCAGACTAAGTGGTGCCACCCACAAAATAAATCTATTAGATAAGATGATCAGGGATATTAAAACTGATCAAAAAAAGAATGTTTGATTAACATCTATTGAATATTCAACACAGCTCTCCTTAAAGACAGAGATAGTCCTAAAAGGGTGAGTGGGGCTATGGGCAGTGCCAGGCGCCCTTGGCTGAGAAGCTTCGCTTATTCTGTCTCCTAATTTGTCTATTTTTAAATTTTATTAAACTTATAAATTTGTAAAAGAGAGTGGAACTCGTTTTTCACACTGAGGCTCCTCCAGCCTTCCCAGTTGCCCAGAGTGGTCCCACTTTGGTGGGTTGGGCAGTGCTGGGTGCTGACAGAACAAGGAACAGCCAAAAGAAAAGGGCTGGGCTGGGCAGATTTCCAGCTCAGGCACTGCTGAAATCCTCAGGAGAACTCACCTGGCCGACCTTGCTGGCTCTGAGGGCAGGGAGTGGGACAGGGATTGCACAGAGTGGTCCTGAGATGGTTGTGATGGTCCTGCTGTAACTCACCCTGCAGAGCTCCTCCCTGGAGGTGGTTAAAAGGGGCTTGTTGTGAGTAATTGCAGTTGTCAGTAACTGGGGACAGAATTCCATGGCAGCCTCTGGGATCTGCTAATGGAGCTTCTCCTGGCTCCAGCAACCCTGGGCTGATCTCACAAACACAGAGATATTTTTATAAAAATGGCTCCTATCTGAGAGGAGGAATAGCTGTGTTGTGTTACCAGTTCTTTTTCTCATACTTTGTGCTGGAGCATCTTTTGATTTTCCTGTGATTACCTGAACCAATTTTCAGTTATTTTCCCCCACCTGTGGTCCGTTTGCTTCAATCCTCTGTCCTTACACAGAGAAGATTTTTTTTCCCTTTTTTTTGCTTTAAGCCCTGAAGTTAATTCCTCCCTCTCTCTCTCCCTGCAAGGATTTTCTCCATGAAGCTTTTGTGGACGTGACAATTTCATCTTTTCCCAAGCACCACTTTGACATCACCTGAACCACAAAACTCTCAGCTGCCCTTGCCAGCCCCACTCTCCCTCAAATCCTGCCCAAGGTAACGAATTACCCACGGCCCAGAAAGCCACAAAGACTTAGGATTGGGCTCAAATCATGTCTCTGCTTGATGGATCCTTCCCTAAACCCCCGAAAACTCACGGTGCTCACGGGTGGCAGAATGGAAGGTTTATATCCTGCTTTCATTTGCAAGTGGCTTATAAAAGATTAATAAATGATTAATAGGCATTAAAGACACGAGGAGCATAATTTAGCAGGTGATTATAAGCATGTCAGGAGAAGGTATTACAGAATATTATGAGCAACCTATTGACTGTTTGGGCTTTCCAGTAATCTGTAAGCATTGATTAGTCATTCATTAAAACACCAATTAATAATTTCCAAACGTTCTATCCTCTGTTTTTGGGAACACTTGACAGAAAAGCAGAACCAGCCAGAAATGGTATGTGTGAAAATAGTGCTGCTTTTTTTTCCACAGTCAGCCCTAGGAGGTTTTAGAGCCAGAGATGCCAAAATTTAGCCCTGATCCTGCCAGGAGAGCCCTCCCTGTTCTCCAGGACAGAATCAGGAGCCCCACAGAGCTGCTGCTGGTTCCACCCGGACAGCAGGAGGTGACTCCCAGTCTGGTTTGCACTTTCCAAAGAATTTTTATGTTGAGAATAAACAAGTGAGAAAGAAGATTTTCTATTTTTTTTCTTTATGATTCTAATCTTGTCCAGCTCTTGAGCTGTGAGCCAAGTCAGTGTTACCTGTGAACCCTCAGAGACAGAGGAAACATTTTCCAGGAGCAGCTTCCTCATCCCTGTCCCATCTTAGTGTTAAGCTTGTCCATTGGGGTTATTTTGAGAGTAGCCAGGAGCTGATTTTAATGAATCCTCCCGACTCACATGGATTTTTATTTTTTTTTGAAACAGCACGTATTAAAAACTCGATTTAGTAATTTCAGATGCCTTTTTTCCCTCCTTTCCTTGGTCTGAGTATGCATTTCTTTTCTAAAAAGAGGGAAAAACAAACTCAGAAATGAGTGGTTTCTTTGCTGTCCCTGGGGGAACAAATCAGAAACCTGCAGGATTTGGGTGACAACTTCTCTCTGTGCTGCTGTCACAGCCCTTGTGTGGGGTCTGTTCCCCCCTGGACTCACTCTCACCCCCATCCCTGTTTTCCATTCTCCATTCTGGTTGAGGCAGTGCCCCTCTCCAGCTGCTGAGGACACCTCACTGTCCCAGGCCCTGAAAAATATAAACAACAGTGAATTGGTGGGGGAGCAAACTTGGAGTAAATTACTTCATTACCTGAAGCTGTAATTGGAGTATTAACCCCTGATTTGAGAATGGACCAATTTTTTTTTTTTTTTTTTTTTTTTTTTTTTTTTTTTTTTTTTTTTTTTTTTTTTTTTTTAAATACAACTGTGTGACAAACTTGTGGCCATTTTCCATCTTGGGTGCAGCCTCTGGGAGGCTTTTGACTGCCCCAGGTGTACCTTGTGTGCACCCCTCAGGATCTGAACCCTCCACCTGGAGCACATTGGGAACACAAAGACTGTTCCCACCCTGGAGAGCTCAGTCTGGGCTGACAAAGGGGACACAGGGGACACAAGGGACACAAAGGGACACAAAGGGACACAAGGGGACACAGGGGACACAGGGGACACAAAGGGACACAAGAAGACACAGGGGACACAAGGGACACACAAAGGGACACAGGGGACACAAGAGGACACAAAGGGACACAAGGGGACACAAAGGGACACAAGGGGACACAAAGGGACACAAGGGACACAGGGGACACAAGGGGACACAAAGGGACACAAGGGACACAGGGGACACAAAGGGACACAAGAAGACACAGGGGACACAAGAAGACACAGGGGACACAAGGGACACAAAGGGACACAAGAGGACACAGGGGACACAAGGGATACACAAAGGGACACAAGGGGACACAAAGGGACACACAAGGGGACACAAGGGACACAAGAGGACACAGGACCCTGCATGGGACACAGCCACCCCTGGCATAACCCTGCTCCTGCTTTGGCACTGGCAGTGTTTCCCAGGAGCTGCAGCAGCAGGGATTTTTAAGGAGGGATGTGCAGGGGGTTTCACAGGTTTGTGCACAGGTTTGTGCACAGGAGGAACTTTTCTCCCCATGGTGTCTCCTGGCCCCTGAGTGAAGGGAACCTGGCAGCCCCGTGCTCCCCTTTGCAGCCTGAATTTTGAGTGCTTTTCTCTGTTTGGGCTTGCATGGGCCAATTACCAGCTCCATCCCCATGGAATGCTGCCCCTTTTACAGTTCCTCACTTAATCGATTTGGATGAAGTCTCCCTGAAAATCCTGTCTCTTTTCTTGCTCTATTTTTTTTTCCCTCTTAATGCAGCCTGCTCTAATACCTCACCAATCCTCCTTCAGATCCCAGCGTAGCCCATTAGTGTGTTTGTACTGTAAGATTTCCTTCCTTTCCCAGAATGCGGGAGAAATAATTTCACGGTGTTTTTCCAGCTCTGAATATTGACAGAGCTGCTGCTGAAAGGGGCTCTCTGTTCCTGCTTGTACCTCTTCACACTTGAGCTCACACTCTTGTTATTCAGCACTTAACAGCTCCCTCCCCTTCCCAGGATGAGTGCTAATTGGCCAAAATTAAGCGCAGAGAGATGAAATATCCTTCACACCCCATATTCATGCCCCCATCCCAACTTCTCGACCTGCTGGTGTTCCAATTAATCCAGTTCAGAGCTCTAAATGGCTCCACATCACTCCTGACCCCCTCTGCAGGTTTCCAGGCTCTCAGAGAGATGCTTTAGCAGCTCCCTGTCGGTTTTGTTTGTTTAATATTTTGCTAAATGCTGCCACTTCTTGCATATCTTGGGGTGAAGTGGTTTGATCCTTTCTCCTCTGTTCTGGGTGCTCCTGTTCAGGGCTGGGTTAGTCACTCTTTTCAGAGGTCAACCCCCATCCTCCTGCTGTTTCTCTGTCAGGAAACCTGGTCTGAAGCACAATCCAAATTTGAAGCCTCTCCTGTCGTTTCCTGGCTGTTCTTACCAGCTCCTGCAGGTGCATCAGAGGCATCCAGAGATGTGGCTGAGCTGAGCTGCTGGTCTGGACTGTGTGGCTGGAAAAACTCAGGGGAAACATCACAAGAAGAAAAATCTTCCTGGCTCTTGGCTCTCCAAACCTGGTGGGGATTGTGGGGTTTGTTGCCGCCCTTTGGCTCATCCCTGATCTCCCTTTGCAGCCCTTATTCCCTCCAGCTTTCCCGGTGAGCCTCTCCAGGATGTTTCTGCAGGTGAACTCTTGCTGGGTGAGCTCTGCATCTCAATTTCTCCCTCTTCCCCCAGAAGGGCTGTAAGGAAATAATCTGTGTGCCAAATGTGATCGTGGGGGAAGGCAGCATTAGCTGCACTGAGGGATCTTTACTGAGGGCAGTAAAGAACCAGAACCAAAGCTGATTTCTTGTCCTGACCCAGATTCCTCTGGGAGCCATGTGCACACCCCATAGATTTTCACTTCCCAACATTAAATTAGGCTAAAGAGCAGTGAGGATGTGTCCACTGCAGAGGATCAGCCATGGATCCTGTGTTTAGAGTCAGACTGGAGAGAAACACCACCCAGCACTTCACAGTTCTGTGCTGGCCCCACTCCAGCAGAACTCTTCAGAGAGACAGAAATCATCCTCTGGTGCCCAAATATAACAGAGGAAGGATGTGAGAGTGTTCCCCAATTCTCTGCACAACCCAGCTCGCTTCAGGCTCTGCTGAAAGCAGCTCTCACCTTTCCCCATCCCTATTCCAAGAGGTTCATCAGGCAGGGAGGCCCATTCCTCACACAGCTGATGGCACTGACAGCATTTCCACCAAGTGCTCCCTCTCTCATATTTCACTCCTTTTGTTCTCCCGGGCTGCACTGGGCAGAGTTGCTCTTTCCCATGCTGCTGGGAAAGCCTTTTTTTTTTTTTTTTTTTTTTTTTTTTTTTTTTTTTTTTTTTTTTTTTTTTTTTTTTTTTTTTTTTTCCCTCTGTTGTGCAGTCAATAATCTACTGAAATCAGAACTATCCATTTGCCTCGTTGCTATCAGTCTAACTCGGCGCTGTTATTGAATCTCCCCGTCGAGCTCGCTGCTGGCTTTGATCTTTGTCACACAAATATATATGGAGGACGTGGTCTCCTTGGCTTGGGAGATTTATCTCTCTCCGTTGGGCTGGTCAGTAGAGGAGGGGGAAAAAAATAAAAGAAGAAAAGACAGCGGCGAGGAGAGAGACAGATGGTGTGAGATCCAGAGAAACTGAAAAGGCAGCTCGAGGATTGATAGGGGAGGAGAGCAGGAGGAGTGAGGGAGGGAAGCAGATGCAGAAAAGCCTCTCAGGACTGACAGGGTTGGAGAGGCACAGGGGCTGATGGAATGCCCTGCTCAGGGCTGGACACAGCATGGTGGTGAGGAGGGCCCTGCCCTACCCTGAAGAGCTCATTTAGGGGGAAAGGAGGAGAAGAGGAATTTCAGACACGGTCAGACAAGTCTGGGGGGCCGCTAATGAGATCACACAGGGTCAGGGAAAGTGTCAGCGGTTTGAGGCAGCAGCTCCTTCCTGGGAAGCTGTTTAATCAAAAATATCATATCTTGTCAGGAGCCGATGAAGCAAAGTTAAAACAGGCCCGTTATTATGTAAATCCATCGCCAGCCTGCTGAGACAAGACAGGCCTGAGCTGGGCCAGGCCGTGGCTGCTGCTGGCTCAGTGACAAACACGGGGACAAGGGGACACCGGGGACACAGGGCTCTGCATGGGACATAGCCACCCCTGGGATAACCCTGCTCCTGCCTTGGCACTGGCAGTGTTTCGCAGGAGCTGCAGCAGGAGGGATGTGCAGGGGGCTGCACAGGTTTGTGCACAGGAGGAACTTTTCTCCCTGTGGTGTCTCCTGGCCCCTGAGTGAAGGGAACCTGGCAGCCACATACTCTCCTTTTCAGCCTGAATTTTGAGTGCTTTTCTCTGTTTGGGCTTGTGTGTGCCAATTACTGGCCATCACCCCATCCTCAGGGCAGCCCCTCAGTGCTCCTCATCCTCATCCCTTGGAGTTCTAGAAATTTACAATTTGAGGTTTTGTAAATACTGTAATACTGTAAATAGATAAGAGATAATAAACATTCCAAGTCTAAACTCGAGCTTGGCGTTTCCCGAGTATTTTCCATCCTGACCTTGGCAAGGGAGAAAAAGAAGCCAAAACCATCACATTTATCCTCCTCATCATCGTCATCCTCCCCACAGCAGCAGTCCCTCACCTGGGCACCTCCAGCCCCTTTTTGTCTGTCCCAAATCCAGCCCTGCTTGGCCGTGTGGGATCTCTGAGGGAAGGATCCCCTCCCAGCCCTGTTGTTGGTGAAAAGGAGGTTCTGCCAAGGCAGCTCCTGCCATCCGAGGGGGATTTGTCCTGCTGTGCTATCAGTAGCCCTGTTCTGCAGGCAGGGCTTGAACCCAGAGCTTTATATCCCACAAGAGAAGCTCAGCCTCTGGATTATTGCTACTCCCTCCCCTCTCAGCATCTTTTGCTTCTGACATGCTCTTACACTTCTTTTCTTCCTTGACTTTAGGAAAATACTCAGAAATAAGTTTCCTTTGCCTTTCCAGATCACTGAAGACTTGTTAGGTAATCTGTGGGTCAGGTTTTTTATTTTTTTTTTTAGGTTTAAGCTTTTTTTTTTTTTTAGTCTGTCACTTCTCAGGCCCTGCCATCCTATGGAAAATCAGCATGAATGCAATTAGCAGCCACATCTCAGCCTTTGTCACCTGTGCCAAGTCCCCGTGCTTGGCTGAGCTGCTGAGATAAGGTGTTGGCAGCTCAGGTGGTGAGATTCAGCCTCTAAGAAATCTCAGTGCAGAGCATCCACAGCAGGGATGAGAGACCCCAGCATGGGAAGGATGGAAATGACAGGGAAACCCAGGCAGCCCGAGCTGCAGTGCTTTTTATCCAATTCCAGCCTCCAAAACTATCCTAACGGAATTTCCAGACCACTCCTGATCCTTCTACAGCCCCTGTAAAAGACACAGCTCCAGTCCTGGTGGCTTTTATCAGACCAGTTTGGGGAGAGGGTACCAAAATTTTCTCAGCAGATGCCAAGAGCCTCCTAATAAAAACTCACATCCAGGTCTTATCCAGGTGAAATCCCACTTATCCAAGCAGAGGTTTCACATCAGGTGTGATGGTTCCTGGCCCAAGCCTGATCCCATGCAGAGCAGAGGGTGCCAGTAAGAAAGGGGTTAACCCAGGCAGCAGGTTCTGAGCAGCTGGGAAGGATCAGGGAAAAGCTCTTTAGTAGAGGGCACTTAGAGAAGGAAGCTAAGGAGCCTTTTTTTTTCTTTTTTTTTTTTTTTTTTTTTTTTTTTTTTTTCCAAAGGCTATAGCTCTGGGAAGTCTAGGAAATTAGGCAGGACAGGTTTCCAGCAACAAATTCTCAGCAGGGAGCAAACTGAACTAGGTTCTGAGGCAATGCCAATGCCAGAGTGAACAGAGGAGCTAAACTTGCATACAAATCATACAAATTCTGTGTGTGCCTTTCATTCCCCATCCGTGTCTCTCCCCCTGCCTGCCAATCGTGCTCCCAGTTAATAACTTGATCTGTGAGATGAGTGGTAGGAGGGAGAGAGCAGGGCACTGAGCTGGCAGAAAAGATCTCCATCATCTTCAGCAGAGCCTTGGAGGACTCACAAGGCAGAAGATGATCAGAAGGGATCTGGAGATTAGAGAGGGGAAAAGTTGAGCTGCAGAGCCAGGCCGAGGGCACTGCAGGCACAGGGTCCCACTCCCTTCCTCTGGGACACAGCCCTCAGTCCTGCACACTCCTCAGGAGATGGGCACTGACACACTTGGGAAGTCCAACAACGTTATGGGAGTTCAAAGGGTCTGATTAACAAGGAGAGATTCCAAACATCTAATTATGTACAGCTTGGCAAAGTAATAACTATGAGGGACAGGATAAGTGTCTGCATATTGAGAGAGGATAAATACCACAGATGGGTAATATTAATGTGCAGTGACTCAAGGGAAAGTCTTAATAAGAGGAGAAGTCTCTGTGGTTATCAGAAAATATTCTTACATCTGGTGCATTAGGCAGCAGTGTAGTTTACTGTGGAGAGGGGTGAAATCAACTGGGAATTGTAGATCTGGGGAAGCTGCAGCAGTGCAAAACATAACGAGGGGAAGCATCCTGTGGTGGGCTGCAGGAGAACAAGGGCTGTGCGTGTTCTCCTCCATTAATGTGTCAGTGTGAATCTTTTGCCACTTAGGTTCAATTTCAGTAACACATCCGTGTGACAGGAGACTTGGCTTTGTGTCAGATTTCCACTGGATGTCAAACAATTCCATGGATTTATGCCAGTCAAGTATTTGTTCCTGTTCCTTCAGCTTTCCCTCCAGTCTCCAAGTGGATCCATCATTAAAATCCCTCTGTGCTCTCCCAAGCTGGGAAGTTCAATGGAAGCCCAAACCTTGATGTAGTGACAGAGTTTAATGAATCCCAGGGCTGAAAATAGCTCAGGTTGTTCTCCAAAGGTCTGGGCTGCCAAGGGATGGAAAAACCTTCAAAGGGGACTGTCCTGGGTTGCAGTGTAGGATGTACACAAAGTATTTATTCTATCACCATCTTCATGAGCTGTTGGAACCAGGTGGGGCAGTGTTTTCCCAGGCCCCTCCTTTGGGCTCTTCTGCTCATGGCCCATCAATGCCTTGCCCAGGACTCACAGGGAACTCCCTCCAGGAGCTCTCTCTGTTTAATGGGCCACCAAGGAGCCACTGCACGACTCCTCATCCCATTGGGAGATGCTCCCAATGCCCAGGGGGAGGAGCCAAGCATTCCCACCTGGAGAGAATCTGGGATTTGGGACAGGACAAGCAGCCCTGAGCCACTGGATTCCCAGAGGAGCAGAGCTCCCAGACCTTTCTGTGGGATCACTGCTTCAGGAAGAGCCCCTCACCTGGACTGCTCCCACCACCCTGCTCAGGGTATGTTCTGACTCTGTCAGTGCTCCTTTGTGTTATTGCATTGATTTTATTTTTACCTTTTTACATTTTTTTCTTATTAAATTGTATTTCTGACTTGGAGCCTCTCACTTGTTTTGCTTTCAAACCACAACAGGGACTCACATTCCCCCTTGTCCCCTGGGCCCCTGGCCCAGCCACATGGAATTGCAGCCACTTTGAGAGTGTGGCCAGAGCACTGGGAGATGGGGCCACCAGAATGGCCAGACCCTCTCTGTGCTGAGCCCTGTGATCCTTTAACAGCCTCTGTAATTCCCATAAATATCCCTGGGATATTTCAGCTCTTGCTGCAGCACATCATGCCCTTAAAGGTAGGAGCCTCAGCGCTGGCTAAGGTGGCACCTGTCGCACTTAGAAAGAGAAAGAACAACATAAAATAACAAGACCTAAAAATTTAAACATTAAGTAAATATAATATAATAAATAATAAATTTAGAATATTATTTTTTAAATAATTATAATAAAATAAATGACAAATAATAAGATTATAATATGAAAAAAAAATAAATAATGAAATGACAAAAGGGCAACCCTATGGTGGTTTCCCAGCTCCCTCAAAGATGTCCTGGCAGCTTTGTGGAAAACAGCCGTGTGAGAGTCATGGGCTCCATGGAGCAAAGCAGGGCTGCACACCAGAATTAGCACCAGCTGCTACCAAAGGCTCTGCAGGCCAGGCTTTTATCTGCTTTGCATGGGAATTGGCAGCAGTGAATTCGGGTTTCCAGCCCTCAGCTGCAGTTTGAGGAGGCTGTGATACGTTTGAAATTAATGGAGGGGTGTGTGGGGGGGATCAAATTAAGGCTTTATCAGCATAAAAGAACTCGAAACACAAAGTTTAACTCAAAGACTAAGGGGCTGATTCTAATTCATCAGATATCCCCACTGCTCACAGTCCCTAATGAAAACATGTGTAACAAGCCTGCAGGGTTAATTTTACAGGGGAGAAAAAAATTCCAATAAAGCTCCGTGAGATTTTCACGTTAAATTAATGTAACGGATGCTTAAAAGCCTTTCTAATTAGGCATTGTTATTAACAGGAATGTCAGGTGAATGAAGTCAACCCCTGAGCTGACATTTCACTCCCGTGAACTTCCAAGGTGGTGTTTAATCCCTCGCATGTGGCAGCTGCATTACAACGGGCTCGTGGCTTTTCCAAACGTGTTCCTGAGCCACTCCAGTGTTTCCTGAGTGAGGGTTTTGCCAAGCCAACCTTCCCTGCCACGGAGAATTCGTTGCTCTGTCAACCTCTTGGGAGGAAAACTATGTAAATAAAAGAACCGAGAGAAAAAGAGGGGGAAAAAAAAAAAACCAACCAAACCAAACAGGGAGAGAAGTGTGGTGACTTTAGGAGCTGAGATGAGCAGCTGTGTGATTCTTTTTCTGGAGATGTGTCCTCCAGGGACTGCCACGAGACGTCAGCTGTGCTGGATGTGTCTTCCAGAGGAAACAGGATCGCAGCTAAATGTGGATCAACACATTTCCCCAGGAGCTGGGGCTGCTCCTGGAGCAGCATTCACCCACACAGGGATGTCACAGAGGCAAAACTGCCACCTCCCTGTGCCACTGCAGCTACTGGAATGATGGATCTGCAGCTACAGACCTTTCAGGTGTGGGAAGTCCTGTGTGCTTCACTGCAGGGTCCAGAGATTGTAGCCCTGGTTTTGTGCCAGAGGAGTTTTGGTTTTCTGAAATTCTTTTCCCATGGAATTTTCTGTAAACAGGAGAAGTGTTTTTGTAACTGTAACTTTGTTTACATTCTTTTCCCTAGGAGGGGCTTCTTGCTGTCCCTCTGCTCTGACCAATGTGAGTGAAGAGGTTTGTCTGTGTCACCAATCAAATTGGTCTGTGTAGAACAGTGTAAAAGGGAGACACATCCCAAAAACAGAGGAGTCATTTTCAGCCTTCTGAAGTCGGAGTCTGTGTTGTTGTGGTGTAAAACTGTGTCAAGAGACCTCCTGGCACTGCAGGCAAAGAGCAGATTGGAAAGGGTTAGGATGAAGGGAAGAAGGGCACTTTTATTTCATTAGGAAGGGAAGCTGTGGCAAACAACTCACCTCAAATCCTCCCAACAACTCACCTCAAATCCTCCCAACAACTCACCTCAAATCCTCCCAACAACTCACCTCAAATCCTCCCTCCCTCCTGGTGTTGCTGGTGGAACCAGGGCTCTGCTCAGACTCTGCCAGCCCCTGACCTCGTGCCTGGTTCACAAGGTTGTTCCTCCTCTCAGGGCTCTGCGTGTGCAGTCAGGGAGAACTGGAGGTGTCTTCATGTCCGTGGGACACCTGCTCCACACATCCCTGCTTTGTCAGCCATGCACAAAGCTCACACAGACCCCTCACAGCTAATTTCAGCAGCAGATGAGGATTCCTGAACAGGTTTTTGTCCTTTCTCCTCAGCTCTGCACACACTGTGCTGTGAGAGACCTCAGCAGGTTCCCATTCCTCTGTCTCACTGTGCTTGTGCCCTCCCCACACAGGAGTTGGGTACAGGTGCTGCTTTACTCAACTCTCTTTGCTCTTAGGAATCTCAGGCTGGCCACAGGAATCTTTGGGATTTCACTGCCTTTTCCACCTTCCCATTTTTGCAGGCTGCCCACAGTGGTCAGCTTCTCCTTGTCTCTCTTCATTACTGTTTCACTACCACCAGAACCATCCCAATATTTTTGTTCCAGCTCGCTTCTGGCCCTTTACCTTTGGAGATGTGTTTCTACATCTCCCATCTGCATCTCACACAAGCCTTTCCCTCCTCACCCCCAGTTTGTTTGGAGCTAAAAATTCTCTGAGGAAAAAACAACAGTTGTTTCTGCTCAGTGTTTGGGCCTTAATTTCTCTCCTCATCAGAATCCTTTTAATTAATGCCTATAGGAATTTAATCTGTCTGCCTTGTTGATATTTCTGGCTGTCAGGTGTTGAAAGAAACCTTCAGAATCTTATCGGTGCACAAACATGCATTTCAGCTGGTCTTTGCTCCTGTGTTTGCCTAATGGCTTCTTTTAAGATTTCAGCCCTTATTTCTTATCTCTTTCCATAGCCAGTTCCTTGGCAGGTTAAGGAGTGCTGGGACAGGCCACTTCCATTTCCTTTGGATTGAGTTATGGATAAATTAAGTTGAGTAAAGAACACACCCTGCTCCTGGAGCCTCTTCCCTCATATTCCCAGGGGAGCTGCTCAGCTGTGCTGTCACCAGGGGATTTCTGCTGTTTGTCTGCAAATTCCTGCAGGAATATCTGCGTCCTCCCAGGCTGCTGGTGCCCATCAGCAGGAGCAGAGTGGGGGTGGGAGGATTGGATGTGGTTTCATGGGGTTTGGGAGAGGAGAATGCACAGATATGAATTACTGGTTTGTTCCTGGGCAAACCTGGAGCACGTTGGCAGGGAGTGGAGGGAGGCACAAAAGCCTAATGAATTTTCCAGAGGAAGGAGGCAGATAAATCTGCCCTCACAGAGGAGTCTGACAGAAAAACTCCAGATCTCTTGTTTCTCTCATTGTCTCTCCCTCTCCCATCCCCCTTTTCCTGCCCTGTGCACACCTCAGGGTCCCTTTGCACCTTTTCCCAGCCTGCTGATCCCATTCCACCACTTCTTTTTCCCTCTGCCAATCTCCCTTCAGCTCTTCTCCAGGGAACTGCTGAGCCTGAAACAGGAGCATGGAAATGCCTGTGCTGGATGATTCGGTATTGGTGAGGATTTTACCACACTGTGTGGATTTTGAACAGCATCCCTGCCTATGTGCACTCCTCCCACAGGGAGCCAGGTGGGATCCAGGGATCTCTGAGCTTATTCTGGTGCTCCTGGTGGGCTGGTTGAGAGGAATGTAAATGGATAATGCAGCTCTCTCTCCAGGTCCACACTGATTTACACCAGCTGACAACGTGGCCTGTGACTCCCACACCTTCACTGAGACATTAGCACTGGAAAAGGCCTATTAATTTGGATATACTCCCCTGGGGCACAAAGGCAGAAGAATTCCCTGCCTCGTCCTGTCTACTTATTTTTCTCATTTCATTTTTTGATGAGGTCTGCACGAGGAAACTCTCCTCAGAGCTGGCTGCCTGCTTGCTATGCACGAGGTATTGCATTGCTCACAGTCCGATTGCTTTCCTCACTGAAGGGCTCACACCTAATAAAGTTCATGGCCATTCTTAAACACAGCTTTGGAATAAGATACTGCTCTGCGCTGGGTCTAAAGGAAATTCAAGGCAAACATTTTACAGATCATCAACACTGAAAATCTCCCCTGAGTAAGAAATACTATTAGTTCCCCAAGTGGCCCCGTGCTCATGACTAACCATGGGCACACTGTTAAATCTCTTTCTGACAGAGGCTTTCCAGCTGGAGAGATGGGGAAGATTCCTTCTCCCAGCTTCACAGGGGTGTCAGGAGAGCAAAAAAATTGGGGTGCATTCAGATGAATCCAGCCCAAGTATCACTGGTGGTGCTGGCACTGCTGCCAGTGCTGCTGCTCAAAACTGCTGCACCTCCTGTGCAGGTGAGAAGCTCAGAGGGAGGGGAGATGGACTCTCCTGTGAGATCAACCAGAGGATCCAAACACCACAGGGGAGAGGCTGAGCCCTCCCTGCTCCCCCAGGATCAGCAGAGTCTGTTCCAGCCAGGCTGCTCCTTTTCATGGAAGTTCTGGCCCATGGCTGGTATTTTTAGAGCAGAGGAACCTGCAAGCAGAGAGCACAGACAATAATTGACCTCAGCTTTCATTCACTTGCAGCTCTTATTCCCCATGCAAAGGTTTGTGTGTTCCAAAGCAGATCCAATAAAAACTCACCCTGCTTTATCTAAGCCTTATTCAGAAAGGCTCTCAGGCCCTGCTGCTACCTGTGCTAAGAGAAAAGGGAGTCCATTAGCTCGAGGAGCAGCACACAGGCTGCCAGGTCACCCCTGCAGCAGGTCAGGAGTGCAGCTGAGTCCATTTCCTAAGGCTTTGATCCGCTTTTGGAGGTTTTGGGTTTGCTTGGAGCTGAGGAGTGATGTTGCAATGCCCTGCAAGGAGTGGACTGAGAGAGGAGCCTGAGCAGGGGTTCTGCAGCCTCAGCAGAGCCTTTCCTGGTGTTTTGGACATTATCTGCACCTCTGCATGCTTTGAAGAGGCTCAGCTTGTTACAATGTCCCTCACAGGGGCCAAATTTTTGTTTTAGGTGTTGCTGAGCAAGGTGAGAGAGACTCAGATCCGAGGCAAACCTCAGCCTGGCAAGGCTCAGGATGAAATTCAGGGCTGCCTCACAGCACTCCACGTTTTCCAAGGGACCTTTTCAATCTGTCTATTTCTTTCAAAACGATTTTGACAAATTGGAGAAATGGTTTGGAAGAAATTAGATGCAATTTAATAGAGGTAAGTGCAGGAGTTTCCATCTAGGCAGGCATAATGAACTGTTCTCATGCACGAGGCAGAAAGGCAATCCTGCAGCAAAGTCTGGGACTCTTTTTTTGATCAAGGAGTGGATGAGAGATGCCAAGTTGCTGTGAAAAATGACAAACAGGGGAGTGTAGACACAAGTAGCCCCAACAGGACATATAAAATGGAATTCTTGCTTTGCTCAGTGCTGTGGAGAACTCAGCTGGGTGCTGGATCCAGTTTTGGGCACAACTCATACAGAAAGTTCCAAAGCTTTGGAAGAGAGTCCAGAGCAAGGGCTGACTGAAGATTGGCAGGCATGGGCTGAAAAGGAGAATTGAGTAAACTGGGATGGTTTAGTCCAAAGAAGAGGAATTCAAGCACAACTGAAATAGTTCTGAAACATGAAAAAGGCTGATGCAAACAGAATAGGAATAATCACTTTTCCATGTCCATGGAGCAGTCAGCTAGCCTGGGCAAGTGCAGTTTTAACTGAACACTTTGAGGAGCCTTCCCAAAGGAAAAGAAAGTGAAATGTTGGACAGAAAGTGTCAGAAGGGGCAGGGCCTGCATTGGAGCTGCAAGAATGAAAATGGTCCAGCCACAGCAGCTCTGCATGGGGACAGCAGGCTGGCCTGGGTGACTCCCTGAGATCCCTCCAGCCCTGGGGTGCAGGAACCTCAAAGTGTGACCTCACAGCTCAGTGGCATCACTTTGGACTCACTCAGCATCCCAGTTTTGGAACTGAGTCGTGTTGTGAAGACACCACCAGCACTTTGGAGCACCTTCCTTGACCTCCCTGCCCAGCCTGTGAGCCCAGGAGAGTCTTCTCCACATCCACAAAATGTCCAGGCCAAGAAAACATTGCCATAAATAACAGCAGCTGTTCTGGCTCCATTTCCCCACCAGTGGTGGTGCCAGCCCTGTTAGGAATTCTTGTGCCAGTCAGAAATGGTGAGAGGCTTCCTCCAGCCTCAGGTGGGAACAATCCCATGGCTGCTCCCTGTGGCCACCAGCTTTTGTTCTGCACTGTGTGAGGATGATTTTCTGAGCTACCTGTGCCACGTTCCTGCGAGGCCTTGCAAGAGAGGAGTGAATTTATTCTCTGTATTAGCCCACACTGAATAACCCAGAGCAGCCCTTGAAGAAATGGTGCTGGAGGATGTTGCTCCATCTGCTCCAGGCACAACCTTCCTGTATCTTCCCCTTAAACGCCTGCTTCCCCCTGTTTAACAGAACAAGTAATTAACGATGTTAATTTTAATCTCATTTGCTAATGAAGGCAGTCTAATTGCACAATAATTGGCAGCAGCCTTAGCAGAAAACAGAAAACAAACCCTGCATATGTAATTCACTTTAACTTCTTTCTAATTGCCTCTCCGATGGCTTTCCATCATCAGTGGTGTCTTCGGGGGATTTTGGTAATAAAGAGAAGTATGGGACACAGGAGATGGTGCCACTGAGGGGGAGGAGCTGGAGTGACAGGCCAGTCAGTACCTGCTTTTCCCCAGCTGGGAATTCTAGATTTTGGATTTCTAGACGAGCCGGAGAGCCAAGTTAGGGCTGGATTCAATCACTGGAGTTCCACGGACTGTGGTTTGGCCAAAAAGTCACCTAAAGGATCTCCTGGACTCCTCATCCTTTTCTCAGCTGCCTGTTCTCCTGCACACCTTCCCAAGGCTCCAAACAGCAACTTTCCAAGGAGATTTGTTCTGCTGAAGTGTTCTTCTGCCTGACCTGCTCTTCTGAAGTCCCTTTGGTCTGCACATCTCAAGATGTTTCCAAGTCCTTCAGAGATCATCCCTGGATATATTCAGGACCTGGATTTTTACAAAAAGGAGAACTCAGGCCCAAAGGGGATCAGCAGTTGCTCCTGGAGCTCCCAGGGCTAGAAAGGCTGGCACAATCAGGAGATGGGTGGCAAGTCCTGCTGTTTCTTTGGGTTTTAGCAATTCTGGGAGGTGCCCCTGACAGTTAAGTGCTTTTTTTAATGGTCCCTTTGGACTTGCTCCATGTATTTGCTGCTCCTCTCGGGGTTTCTATTCCCTCCTCTACCATCCACCACCTCCTTCCCCAGTTCCACCTCAGTTCATCTGCTGCATTGTCTTCCTCTAATTAGCTCCTTCTGAGTTGTTTCTTTCATCTGTGCAATTGAATAACAGCTGAAGCAAAGAGGGAAGGAGGGAGGCTCATTTGACTGGAAACAGCTGTCATTCCATGGCTCAGAGGGGCTGCTGGAGAATGGAGGAATGGGGCTTCTGTCCTTCCTCGCCCTTCCTGGCCAAGGTCTCCTTCTGGGGAGAGAAGGGGGACAGGAGCCATTTGCTAAAGGACTCACCAGTGGGCGACTTGGAGGAATTACACCGGCTGGAAATCCCAGCAGCTGCCTCCCAAAGGTTCCCTTGGCTCACATCTCTCCTAGCCTGCTGGCCTTTGAATTAAAACAGTCTAATTAGCGCAGCTCATTATAATCAGTTGTCTCAGGCTGCTGAAGATGTGCAGTGGAGGCTGATTCCTGAGCACCTTCACAAGGTCTGGGCTCGGGTGGTGCCAGGGGGGGTTTTGGAGATCTCTGAGGACAAAGGATGCTTTGTGGTCATCGTGGTGTCACCCCAGCTTGGACAGTCCCTTTGGAAAGGATCCCTCAGGAGGGGTGTTGCTGCCTCAGCCTGGACATGGGGATTCAGAGGGAGCCTGTGAGGGGTGCACCTTAAGGATCAGATGTCCACCCCTCACACCCTCCACCCTGGCTCTCTGGGTAGACACAGGAGTAGAAGCTGGGTCTGGCTTCTGTTTCTTCAGTGGAAAAATGCTTTGTGGTCATCGTGGTGTCACCTAAACTGGACAGTCCCCTTGGGAAGCATCCCTCAGGATGGGTGTCATTGCCTCAGCCTGGACATGGAGGATTCAGAGGAATCCCCTTGGCTTTCAGACACCTTAAGGATCAAGTGTTCACCCCTGACAGACTTCTACCCTGGCTCTCTGGGTAGCCACAGGATAAAGCCAGGAGGAGAGGCTGGGTCTGGCTTCTGTTTCTTTAGTGGAAAAATGCTTTGTGGGGTCACCTGGGCTGGACAGTCCCCTTGGGAAGGTTCCCTCAGGATGGGTGTCACTGCTTCAGCCTGAACATGGAGGATTTAGAGGAATCCCTTTGGCTTTGAGTCACCTTAAGGATCAGATGTCCACCCCTCACAGATCTCCACTCTGGCTCTCTGGGTAACCACAGGAAGAGAAGCTGGTCTGGCTTCTGTTTCTTTATAGCCAATGCACAGTTTGTGCATTCCCTGCTCAGGATGTTTCCTCCTCCCCAAACCTGCAGGAAATGATGGGTAAATCTCTCACCTTCTCCAACCAGTCCCTGCAGAATCTGCCACTGTCCCCATCAGTGCTGCCCTGCCCTGCCCTGTTCTGGGAGTGATTCCTGCCAGCCTGCCAAGCACAAGGAAACTCCAGACTCGCTGTGCTGAGCTGATCCAAACCCTGGCCTCAGACCAACACCTCCTGCAGGAGGTCTGGGATTTAGGAAATCCACTGCTGAGCTCCTGTGCTCGGCTTCCCTCTCTCCATCCCCATCCATGTCTCCCAGGATGGGCACAGCTCCAAAGGGGAGCACAGGGGCTCCAGTTCCAGTGACACTCTGAGCAGAGGTGGCAGCTTCCCAGGCACCAACTCCCACACTATTCAAGAAGTGCAGGGGGCTGCAGCAAATCCATGGAGAACACAGAGCCCCCAGGAGCAGCAGGATCTGTTCCCTCACTGACACTCACTCACAGCTGGTGACTGACATGTCAGGGGGGCGGGCAAGCACGGGCAGCTTTGGCAGATGCCAAAAAACCCCAGGCCTGGTTGATTTTTTTTTGTTTTTGTTCTCCAGGGTTTCTCCAGCATGGCAGCTTGCAGGCAGCGCAGGAGGTCCTACAGAGCCTGGCACTGTTTGTCACTATCAGAAAGGGTCACTGCTGACAGATGTCCTCAGAGCTTTTAGAGCCCACAAAGCTGCTAAACACTAATTTTTTAAATGAAGTTGTCAACTGATCTGTGATTTGATTGTGCAGTTGCAGCGTTCAGGATAAATCATGCAGAAAATCATCTAATTAAACTAATAAGGAGTCCAAGGCAGGAGATGTTCTCTGGTTGTTGCCTTGGTCACAGGGGGAGGAGGAAAGACCCTTTTGGACAATTTTTTTTTCTCAAGACAGGGAAAAAAATGAGACTAATGTGTAATTTCACCTGGACCTTCCTGCAGTCTGGGATGCTGTGGTGTCACAGATCTGGGCAGCTGGTGCAGAAACTTTGGCTCCCCATCCCTCATCCCTGGATATTTTCCTGGTGAGGCCAGGCTGGGGTGTGGATAAAGGCAGGGAACATTAATTTTGGGGCTTGCCTGCCCAACTGCCTGGTGCCGACTGTGGAAATACAATCTTCTGCATTTTTTTACCTTGCTCGTTTCCCTCTGCGCTTCCCATGCCAGGAATGTCCGTGCAGGAAGATGAGAGCTGGTGTGGATATCCTGGAGCAAAATGTGTCTGGTACATCTCTGAAGTGGGATTTAGGCAGCAGCTAATTATCCCAGCCCAGGATTTGGACAGGATGGCAGCTCTGACACTCAGACTCTGTAAAAATAAGGAGCTGCACTGACAACAGCTGCTCGGGACCTTGGATTTGTGCTGGACATGGAAAACAACCCTACAGGAGCCCTGAGCCAGTCCTGCCCTCTCTGTCCTAGCTCAGGGCTGGTCAGGGGATGTAGGAACACACTCCACACCCCTGCAGCTGTTCCCATACAGGGAAAGGTTTGACTCACCCCTTGCTGCTCTAATAAGGTAAAAGGACCCAGACACATCTTTGCTCTCCTGGCAGTGATTAGCTCAGTGCCAAGACAAAAACACTGATGGGTCTCTTTCCCTGTTCCTCAGAAATGGAACTGTTCTCTATTGGGCGGTTTGCCAAAAAACCCACACAAAAGGTTCAATATTTAAGGGAGAGCAGGAGGCTTCTCAGCACATTTTAGCAGGTCTGTGGGACCTGTCCCTACACTGTGCTTGGCTTTGTTTTTTTTTGGTTTTTTTTTTGTGGGTTTTTTGTTGTTGTTGTTGTTGTTGTTGTTGTTGTTCTTTTGTTTTGTTTTGTTTTGTGTTTTGTTTTGTTTTTTTGTTTTTGCATTATTATCTTATTTTATTAAAACTTTTTTGCTTTTTCAAGACATACTCGACCATGCCATCTCTAAGCCATTTTCTGTGAGGTGCTGGACACCCTCAGAGGTATTGAACCCTAACAGAGCTAAATACATCTGGCTCTTTGAGAAATTCAATAAGGAGAAACCCCACTGGTGTCCCCGGCAGGGAAAAGCCCATTGCCAGGAGTGCGGGGTGAATATTCCCCCTGCTGAGTGTCACCTCCTGAGACACCTGCAGTGACACCAGCTGTGAGTGTTGGGCTTTGAGCCATCAAAGATGCAAGGGGGATTCCAGGCAGCTCAGATCTGTCTCATTCCCAGCCTGTTCTCTCCAGCTGCTGCGTTTCTGTAACTGCTGAAAAACGCAGGGACACGTCTGGAGGGGGACCTCCAGATGTGTCCCAAAACATCTGGGCAGGCTGGTGAATTTTGTACCTCTTTAAACCACCCATTTGCTGGGTATTAATTAATCACTTTTGGGTTTTATTCTCCAACCTGCTGGGAAGGGCATTTTCAGAGTTCTGGGATGGACTGGCCCAGTTTGGGTTCAGCTCAGGGAGTGCAATAATTCTGTCTGAGGGGCAGACAGGGAAGGGAAAATGAAGACAGGGAAGTGAAAATGAAGCAGAGGCTTCAACAGCGTTGCAGAAACCTGATTTTTGCTCTGAGTAACACCTTTCCTCCAGTGCTGCTTTTGACAAACATATGATCAGATCCCTCAGGTTGGAGAAGACCTTTAAAATCATTGACCCCAACCATTCCCCCAGCACTGAACCACATCCTCAAGTGCCACATCCACACATCTGTTCAATCCCTCCAGGGATGGCGACTCCACCACTACCCTGGGCAGCTGTGCCAGGGCTTGACAACCCTTTTAGCAAGGACATCGTTCCTACCATCCAATCTGAATCTCCCCTGGCACAACTTGAGCCTGTGTCCTCTTGTCCTATCATTGTTTGACGTAGTCCAGAGAGCAGGAAGAGCTGATTATCTGCAGCAGGCAAGCACACGCACTGGGATGAGCATGAGGAACCTGAGAAATGGGATCTGAGCAGGGTGGAAATAAAGGAGTGGGAGTCACTAACTGTCAAATCATGCCAGACGAAAAAAGATTGTATTTTGGGTTCGCCTTGCATAAGGCATGTAGGATGGCCTGTAGCACATTCCTTTTCTCTCTTTTTCTCACCTCTCTCAACAATTTCTCATTTGGTCACCGAACAGAAAAATTCATCCTGTGTGCTGCTTTAAGTGGAATAACATGTCAGAGAGTTTCTGGAGGAGCAGCGGTGGCAGGGAATGTTGGTGGGGAAGGTGGTAAGAGCAGCATTAATCCCAGCTCTGTGCTCTGGGCCAGGGAGAGCTGCTGCCTCCCTGCTTCTTTTCCATGGCAGAGCTATCAGCAGCTGCAAGTTCTCTTTTCCTGAGAGAAGAAACTCTGCACACAGATCTTGGGGCCTCTGAGGGGGGGTTCTGTAGCTTTGCTTGCAGCAGCACCTTGGTGTGTTTTCTGTGTTCTCTAAGTGAAAATAAGCCTGTCAGGAGCCCGTGGTAGCTCACAATAACACTTCGGGGGATTATTGAATTTAAAAGTGACTGTCTTGTTTTCGACAGTGTAATTTTTTCACTCCCTGGGTCATTTTACTTTCTAATTGGAAGAAAAGTCAGAGGATCAGACTCCTCTTTAATGGAGAAAGAGTTACCCAGCTATTTTGTGGTGCTGGGAAAGAGTGTACTCATCAAAGTTGGGAGGTTGGTGGAAAGTCATGTGCCAAGCAGGATTGGGTAAAGCCAGATCCTTCTGCTCCAAACCAGGATTAAATGTGTCAGTGTGATGTTGTTTTACACCACAATGACACGAAGACTCTGACTTCAGAAGGCTGAAAATGACTCCTCTATTCTTGGGATGTGTCTCCCTTCCATTATATACCATTCAGACCAATTTGATTGGTGACAAGAAGACAAACCTCTTCAACCACATTGGTCAGACCATAGGGACATCAAGAAGTCCCTCCTAGGGTAAGAATTTAAATCAAGTTTACAGTTACCAAAAATTCCCTGGGAAAGGAATTACAGAAACCAAAACATGTAAAGCATGAACCTGGGCTATATCAGTGCCCTCTTAAACCACATCAAGCTCCCACTGAAACATCCAGGATGGATTTGGTGGCAGTGGGAAGCAGTCCCACTGGGAAACATTTGTCCCAATCACATCCCAGCTTTTCAGCTCTCTGGTGAGAAAACATGGAACACAGAACATTTCTGCAGGACTGTTCCTTGGTTCTCATGCAGGAAGGAGCCTGAGCTGGGAGAGATCTCCCAGAGAGGTCGAGGTCAGTCAGCAGCACTTAGAACATCTCTCCTGTTGGTCAGCAGCTCTGTGCTGCTCTGTGTGCTGGGAATGTGCTGAGCCCACTCCTCCTCCTTCTCCTCCTTCTCCTTCTTTCTCCTTCTCCTCCTCCTCCTCCTCCTGTGCTCCAGCACCTGATCCTGGCGTGGGGAGGAGCTGGGAAGGCGGGAGGAAGGGATATCCCCTGCTCTCCTGCATCCATTGCTTGTGTGGAATACCACCTCCCCTTCCCTCAGCAACCCAGCGAAGCTCTGGCTGTGTCTGATCCCCAGATCAGCTTCTCCTGGAACTGCTGCCTCCTGCCAAATGGAGAGAATTGTCCCAGGAACCTCTGAGGAGGAGTGGCTGCTCTGGGTGCTCACAATTCAGGTGCTCATTTCCCCAGCTTCAAAATCCAACTTCCTTCCTGAAAATCCCATCACAGAATGTTTCTTCCCTTCTGTTTGAGTTAAAGACCCTGGTCTGGGAAGGGTTTTTTAAAACTTAGTTTAACATCAGGGTCAGTTTGGCCTCCAGGCTGAGTTAATTTCCTGGTTTAGATTACCTGGAGGCATTTCCTGCTGGCACAAACCTTGTTCAGATGTCCAGCTGAAGAGCTCCACTGGAAGGACAATTTAACATTGCAGGAGCTTTTCCAGGGTATCCCTGCATCCCTAATTATGCCCCACCAGGAGGAAAACCTGTCCCTGGGGACTTTTCCCATCCCGCTGCACCACAACTGCTCCTTTTCCTCTGCTCCTTCTCCACCCTTCCACCTGTGACTTCTGAAGATGACCACAGCATTACAGGAACCTCTGATTTATCTGTGGGACGAGCAGAATGAAACACCCCACCCAAAATGAGGATTTTACCCAGTCAGAGGAAGGCTGCTGGGCCTGCCAGAGGATGGTCCTATAGATAATGGAGCTTCATTTCCACTTGGATACGTGGGCTGGGAGCTTGGATATGTGGGCTGGGCCAGCTGAATGGACAGAGACAGCCTCCTCAGGGAGTCAGAGCTGTTTAAAACTGCTGGCCTGAGTTATTGTCACTTTAAGGACTCCAACTGTAACTCTCCAGTTATCAACTTTCCTCGTGTTCACTCCAGGATCTGGGGAGAAAGGGAATAGGTGTGGCTGGGGAGAGACTCTTGGCAGATAAGCTTCCAGCAGCTCATTATCTGCTGGGGAGATTTCAATGCCTGGGAAAATATAAAGCTGCTAATTTGTATTTTAATATTCCTCCTGTGTCCCATTGGCCGTATAAATTACGTAAATTCAATCAAAGGCTATCCCTTATCTATTGCCTGCCTGGGCCTTGCTGGGGAGCTGGATCAGCTACGGGGAGAGAGAGAGGCTGGGAATAGAAATCTGAGATCCCTCCCGATATATCAAAGTCAGACAAAGGGAGAGCATTGATCGCAGGCAGCCAGACAACAGCCTGGGCAATAAAAAAAAAAAAAAAAAGAAAAAAGAAAAAAAAAAGAAAAAATTTTAAAAAAAAAGATGAAGAAGAAGCAGAAGGAACAATCCCTCTTTTCTCTTCCCTATCAGCATCCTGAGCTGTGAATTACAAGTGAATGAGAGCTGACTTATTCCTTTTTTTGAGGGAGAAACTCACGCACAGGACTCAGGGCAGCAGGAATTATGGCTCCCCTGGCCATCGTAGATTGGCCCCCCTGTGAGCCTGTAGTATTTTGTAGGACTGTTTATGGGGCTAACTTTAATGTCTTAATATATATGTGCAGTGTGCCAGAATTACAGCTGCAGGGGGAACCATAACTTGGAACTTCCTGACTTTCGTGCGTGTAAAACCTCAGCTGCAATGTTAATTTACTTGAGGATTTTTTTTGGGTTGTTCTTGGTGTTGTTGTTGTTGTTGAGTCGTTCCCTGCCCTGATTTTTTATGGAGACAAGAAAGCAAAATGCTGGTTTGGTGCTGGAAATGATGGATTAGCACTGGTAATTCCAGGCAGGACGTGGCTGTTGGTGTGGAGGGGAGGTGGGAATTTGAAGGCCGTGGCTTGGAAGGAGAAAAGGAGGCTGAGAGCTGTAGGAATTACAAACACAGGGTGGTTTAGGAGGGTTTGGTGTTGCTGGAACAATGCCAGGCTGTGGGAAGCAGCAGCACTGGAAATCACCCTCGCAGGACCAGGCAGGCTGAGCTTGTTCTGCTCTTCTGTTAAAGCCAGGAGAGCCTGGGATCATTCCACAGCTTTATGGCTCCACCTTGTTCAGGCAGCAGCAGCCAGTCACAGAATCATTGAATCACTGAGTTGTTTAGGTTGGAAAAGCACCCCAAGGTCATCAAATCCACCATTCCTCCAGCACTGCTGATGCCACCACTGAGCCACGTCCCCAAGTGCCACATCCACGTGTGTGTTCAATCCCTGCAGGGATGGGCACTCCACCACTGCTCTGGACAGCTGTGCCAGAGCCTGACTGGAGCCCTGGTTCCATGCCTGAAGTGTTTTGGTTTTCTAAAATTCTTTTCCCAGAGAATTTTCTGTAAACGGGAGAAATGTTTTTGTAACTGTACCTATGTTATTCACTCCTTTCCCTAGGAGGGACTTCTTCTTGATGTCCCTCTGCTCTGACCAATGTGATTGAGAGGTTTTGCCTTTCACCAATCAAACTGGTCTGTGTACAATAGTATAAAAAAAAGACACATCCCAAAAATATCTGGATCTCAGACTCTGTGTCATTGTGGTGTAAAACACTGTCACCTTGCCACCCTTTTGGAGAAGGAATCCTCCTGGAAAAGGTGGGGCAGACCCTGCAGGGACCAGCAGTGAGGATGGTGAGGACAATGAGGACACGAAAAGGACACTCACCCATCGGATTGAGAGTGAGGAAAAGAAAAACTTTATTTTTGGATTCAAGGTTTAAATAGAATTTGGACTTTGACCAGTGATTGAGAGGATGAGGTTGACACCCCTCTGAGCCCACTGGTCAAACCAGCACTCCCTCAATTTGTCCTTCCCCCTGGAAGGAAAATATTTACAAAACATTGCACTGTTTATTTTACAATTCGTGAGAAAGCTCCAGTAGAAATGTGAAAACATCAGAAGGCTGAAAAATCAGGGCGACACTCCCCAGCCAACCGGAGCAGGGCTGATTGTCCAGCAGTGCCAGGCTTGGTTTAGTTTGACGGTTACACAACTTTTTAAGTCTTTTCTCTTCCTTTTTTCTCATGAGAAAAGCCACCATCAAGGCTGAAGTGAAGAAATTTTTGCCTTGAATGATGCCCCTGGTTTGCTGTGCCTCCATCTCATGCTGCTCCTCTAATGACTTGATCAGGGAGATGGCTCTTCTCTGCTCAGCTGAATCTCTCCATCTCACTCATTGGCACCTCTGAGCTTTAAGGTCTCTAATTCTGTGTTGAAAGCACTTGAAATCAGCTCAAAAGCTCGGAGGGAGCGAGGGCAGGCAGACTGACAGACAGACAGAGTGCCACACTCCGTTTGATTGCTCCAGTTTTATTTCCAGCAGCAACCTGAATGGAAAAAAAATCAAGGCAAATATGATTTTTGAAGCGGGGTGGGGAAAGATAAAATCGAGTTAAAGGAAAACAGGAGTGAGATATTTCAGCTCTCCTGGAAACACATTGTTCTTCCAGATGCCAGAACCTGCTGGAGACTCACACAGGAAGAGCAGCAGGACAGGTTTGGCTTGGGGGGTTCCCTGTGGCTGTCTGGTGCACAGAGCTGTTCTTTCCAGCCCTGCCAGGCACAGCCTGTGCTGTCCAAGCAGCAGAACCAGGGCCCTCGAGTGCTGCTCTGGAGTCATCGTGCTCTAAGAGCCTTACAAGAAATCCTTTTCCTCCTGGAAGCATCACACCCTGCTCCCATCCCTGCCTGGACTGATTTATAATCAACAACACCAAAATCCTGCTGCTTTCCTCATGCTGTTGAAATCGAGTTACCCCAAGAAGCTTTTTTTCCCCTCCTGCACCCAGAAATGCAACAGAGAGAAAGAAATCCCAGGCAAACCATGCTGTCTGCCAGAAAAACAACCAGGAGCCTGCCAGAAAAACAACCACATCTCTGCTCTCCCCAGACTACTCACAATGCTGAGGGTTTCCTGCCTGCCTCTCACTCCCCCTCTGGATAAAACCACGCAGAAGGAGAGAGCCTCTTGCCTAAAGACAGCTCTTCCTCCTCCCCACACAGGGATCAGGGAGGCTGTGCTGCCCCAGAGCCTTTGGCAAGCACAGCACAGCCCTGCCAAGGATTGCAGCTCGTTTTCCCCAAGGCTGGTGTAGCATTAAGTTCTTATATCCAAAAGCAGCCTTTCAAATTGCTGCCTGGTGTGTTACATAAATCCTCCCCAGGATCCTCGGAGACTGCAAGCAATTACACTGAGGTGCTGAGGAAGCAAGTGAGAGCTCAAAGAAAGGTTAAGGAAGAGGAGGGAGGGAAAAAAAAAAAAAAAAAAAAAGGAACAACAAAAATCCCAGCCCTGGTAGCAGCTTGGAATGGGAGGGAGGCCACATAAGACAAGGCTGTGTGACTTGTGTGGAAATTGCTGCATCTTGGCCCGTCCCAAGCAGGGCCCAGGGGAGTGTCACCCATCTGCCAACAGTGGGACAATGTGGTGATGATCTGGGATGTTCATTTATGCCCTGAAATTGGAGAAACTGTTGTCAGCAAAGCCCAGAGAGGGTTCCTAGGATCCATTCTCTCCAAGGCATTATCTGGGTGCTCCCCAGTCAAGGACATCCCCTGATAGAGTTTTGCCTGAGGTCAGAGTGTTATCAGCCCTACAAAGGTGTATCCAGCTCCAAGGGTTGACCAGCAACCTCCCAGAAATGGCTGAAGAATAATTAGGCAGACATCATGATTGGAGGTGTTTTGGAAAAGCAAAAAGGTTTTAATTAAAGAAGAAAATAACAAACTTTACAAAACAAAAGAACAAAAGCCTTGCACGGTGCAGGGAGGTTCCTTGCACCTGCTAAGAGGACAGCCCAAAAAATCCTGAGAGACTCAGTGCTCTCTCGGAAGTATTTAATGATCTAGGAGGAGTTTTTGGCTCGCTGCCCAATAGAAAACAGCTCCATTCCTTGAGGAACAGCTCAAGAGTCCAACAGGTGCCTTCCTCCTGGCACTGGGCCAATTATGGTGAGAGAAGCACAGAAGTTTCTGGTTCTTCTTCCTTAAAATTCAGGGGTGAGCAACAATCCCCCTCTGTACAGACCTCCCTGTCTCCTTCCCCTGGGTATGAGGAGAGCTCAGGGGAGGGCTCCTCACTCTCTCTCACCTTGCCCTGCAGCAAAAAACAGCAGCAGCTGTAGCCCTGGTTTGTGCCTGAGGTGTTTTGGTTTTCTGAAATTCTTTTCCCAGAGAATTTTCTGTAAACAGGAGAGATGTTTTTGTAACTGTAACTTTGTTATTCATTCCTTTCCCCAGGAGGGACTTCTCCTGGAGGTCCCTCTGCTCTGACCAATGTGATTAAATAGGTTTGTCTTTGTTTCACCAATCAAATTGCTCTGTGTAGAATAGTATAAAAGGGAGACACATCCCAAGAATAGAGGAGTCATTTTCTGCCTTCTGAATCTCAGAGTCTGTGTCGTTGTGGTGTAAAACAGCGTCAAGCAGCCAACATCTGACTGCTCCCAGCCTGGGAGAAACATGAGACTTCCCTGGAGAGCTGCTCAACGCTGAATCTGGCCTGCTCTGTCCCTGTCCTGGAGCCCTCCCAAGGTCCACCTGCAGCCTGAGGTGGAGTGAGGAACCAGGATTGCAGAGATTGGGGTGAAAGGACTGAGCTGAAGTGCTGCAGTTCCCCGGGGCAGGTGCACAGTGCAGAGCTGATGTCCAGCCATGCCCCTGGTGCTCAGAGCAGCTGCTGCCCTGGGGGTCTGGCTCACTGACAGCCAAGCTGGGACTGTTCCAACACCTTCCAACCACCTGCAAATGGGAGCTCTTACATTCCCTGCCTTCCCATTTCCCCTTAGGGCCATCATCTCCATTAGTGAACATCTCCAAAGCGCCTGCAGAGCAGAGCAGTGTGTGGAGCTGCTGGCTCCCAGCTTCCCTCACACTTGATGCACAAGCCCTGTTTCCCCAGGGCTGCCCTGTGCCTAATGCAGCCAGCACTGCCTTCTTCCTTCATGTTCTGCTTTCCTTCAGTCCCATAATGTTGTTATCCCTCACCACCTGACAGCTCCAGTGCCTGGCCAAAGGTAACTTTGGTGGGAAGGGGGGGTTGGGGTTGAAGTAAATCCATCAAATAGATTTCCCAGGGCTGCCTGAGTTCCAAGTGCTCAGAACAGATGCATTTCCCTAACAGACACGGGCATGGATTTCAGTGCCAGGCAGCTGCATTAAGGAAATGGATGGCAAGTCCTGGAGACATCTGAGCTCTGGGTGGAGCAGCTTTAATCCAGGGACACTGTCCTGGCCAATGTGTCACTGTCTGCTGGGAGGATGCAATAATAACTATCTCTTTTAGCTGTGCCCTGCAGGCTCAGCAGCTCCTGATAACCTGCCCTTATCAGCACTGGAAGCAAGCACAGGGAAGCTGGAACAGTCAGGCAGGAACAAGGCAGGAGTTAATCCACAACTGCTCAGGCCAGGCTGCCACACATCAGCACCTCTGAGGGATCCCTGCCAGGCAGCACAGGCAGCCTGTGGACAACTGAATTAGCAAAACATCTGGAATCCTTCCAGAGGGGCACCAGGGAGCTGCAGGACTGGTGGATGGTGCTCAGAGAGAGTGGCTGACCCCTCTGAACCATCCCAGGGAGCAGCACTGAGTCAGGGGTTTTTCTCTCTTCAAGTCTAAACTGGGTAAAAAACTCCCCCTTTGGACCTCCAGGTCCTGGCACAGCCCCGTGCTCGTGGCTGTATCCCCAGGACTCTCAATTCCATGACATTTTAGCTGGTTCCCATTGGATACCAGGCCCTTTCCTTATTTCTTTCCCAGGTGGGTGTAGCCCTCAGAGCTGCCTGGCTGCTCCTCAGCACAAGGAGCTGAAGAGGATAAGGCAAATTTCAATTAAATAGAAGGAAAAGGAGAATCTGTGGACCACTGACATCTTTCCTGCTATCTCCAAGCGTCTTTGAAAGACTTTCCCTTCCTTTGACAGAGGCAGCCAGCTCTTCATCTGGGAACTGCACGAGTCTCAGGCAGCTTCAAAGCTGGATGGCTGCATTCACATTCCCAGCTGCAAGGACTTTTTGAGTCTATATTTAGGTTTTTCCATAGGATAAGGGACAGGCAGCATGGGCTCTGCTGAAGGAAATTATGTTTCTCTGACCCGCTTAAATCCTTTGGATGAGTTAAGAGACCAGTGGATAAAAGGGAATGAGAGAGTATATATACACACAACTCCTTTTGAATTTCAAAAGTCTTTTTTTTTTTTTTGATAAAGACCCTGACAGAGAGCTATCAAGCCATAATGGCGAGCAGGGGGTGCGAGTTAAAATCCCTGTGATAGATTAATGCTGGTGGAGAGAATGGGAATAAACGGGCGATTCTCAGCAGGGGAAACTGTGATTGTCAGGGGGACGTTCCGTGAGGATATTGCTCAGTCCATTTCCCCCTGGCTGTGGCCTGGGCTGAGCAGAGAGGTGAGAGTGTGTGTGCTGATGCCACGTTTGGTGTTTGTTTGCTTCCCCAGCCTGCTGTCCTGATTTCCACCTCTGCCTGAAGCTGGCCCAGCTCGGCTGCCAAGAAGAGCCTCTGATTTGCACTCCAGGCCCTTTTGTTCACAGGCAGCGAGGGCAGCAGGCTGCAGAGGGCTCGTGCCTGGGCTGGAATGCTCATTCCCAGCTGCCCACACTCCCCAGCACGCCGGGCTGCCTGGGCTGGCACGTTCTGCTGCCATATGTCCCCAGTCCGCCGGTGCCCGTGTCAGGAGAGCTCCCCAGCACAGCAGAGGGGACTCTCATTAGTCTGCAGCCTTGGCAGGATGTGGGAACTGACAGTGGTCAGAAAATAGATTTTAGGCTCCAGGCAATGGCTTGAAGCCTGTGAGAAAGATGAGCACATCAAATCCTTATTCTGGTCTGGGAAATGGTGAGGAGGAACACAAACCTCCTCCTGACTCCTGGTGTTTTCCCAACTTGTTTACTGGTAGAGATGTTTACAAAAAGGTGGTGCCCTAAAGGACCAACCCTATTCATTGTACCCAAACACTGCATAAAAAGAATCTATCTTTCAATAAATTTGGCTATAATGCCCTGCAGAGAAATCAGAGTTCCACATATTACTACTTGGCCATCCTGAATCGTACCCACAGAAGGATGTTGGGAGAAGGAAGTTAATTAGCAGGATGTGTGGGCCTGATATTTCTGGGTCTGAGAGATTTTAGCCTGCTGGCACCTGCTAACTTTTTCCCAAGGCAAAATTTTTCAAGGAAGTTTCTTCTCAAAACAATCTTGGCAAACAACTCTCCTTTCTCAAAACAATCTTTGTCCAGGTGGGGTTTTGCTGTTTCTCTGGTTTAACCCATGGGATTAGAGAGGAGTTGTTGCTATTCACCAATCATGTTCAGTCTGGATGGGAACACCTTATAAAAGGTAGTAAGAATAAGACAATAAAAGCCTTTTTCATATGTTCTTTACCTTCTGAAATATTTGGAGTCTCTCATCTTTCTTTCATGTCCTACAACGACAAGGATGCATTTGGACACCTCTTTACGACAGGCAGAGTTGGGCTTCACCTTTTACTCTGATCTTCTCTGTTTCCTCTGCCCACCATCCCCATGTCTGTGTCCATCATCACTGTTCTGCTCTTCCTCTCTTGTTGGTAGATCCTGCAGCTCCTGCAATGGCAGCACACTTGGGATTACACTCCTCTCTGCTTTTCCCTGCTTTTCCCTGCTTCTCCCTGCTTTTCCCTGCTTTTCTCTTCTCCCCAGGCTCTGAGCTGTGCTGGTGTCTCCTTGTGCTCAGAGCTGAGCTCACAAATCCTGCTGAGACTTCTGTCCCCACAGCCTTTCAGCCTCTGCTCCCTCCTCCAGCCCCTCAGCCACGCTCCTCCCATTGGAACTGTGGTTAAATTGGATTAGAGTAATTAACTTCTGGTCACACTTTTCAGTGAGCAGTCAGGAGGGAGAAAAGAAGAAGGGAAGTTAATTGAGATGAAAGGAGACAATGCCAAGCAAGGAGTTCTGCAAGTTAATTCCTGTTGGTGATGCCCAGGGAAGTGTTGCAGTGTTTGCAGTGGGCATGGAAAACCTCTGACATCTTCTTCATTACTCTGTGTCATGCTGTGCTCTGCTTTTGGGGAAGGGGATTGTTTGGATTGAATTACCTCATTTTTCTTCCCACATTTCCTTTTCCCCATGTTGCTAATGACACAGCTTCACCTACACAGTGTGAACATAAACTGGAAAAATTATTTCAGCTTGATGGGCTCCAAATCCTGTTGTAAACTCCAACATGTGGGCGCTGTCTGGTCTGAGGAGCCCTTGTGGAGATGTTCCCATTCCCTGTAAACAAGGATTTGGCCTCACCTCTCACAGCAGCTCCCAGCCCCTGTGACATTTTGATCTGCTCCAGGATTTATGGGAGGGAAGATCGTGCCTCATCTGTTAAATGAAATGCCTCAGATAAGGCATTTCCATTTATTAAGGCAGTTATTATATTATAATTAAGCACCAGTTGCTGGCAGAAAACATATTTATGGAGGTTTAAGCATGCAGCCTGAGGGAGATAAATAGAGGCTGTGGAAGTGCCTGGGGTTTCTCACTCTCAGGGAGAGGCACGACCTGGAGCTCAGGACACTTTCCTGGCCAACAGCTGGGCAGAAACTGTTGAAAAATAGAATTTTTTTCAGCAAGGGGAACTGGAGCTGCTCTGCTGAGAAAAGACACTTTCCAAAGCCATGGCAGCCTGGTTTGTGTGGGCTCACACTGAGCCAGGTGTCCCCTTCATCCTCCTGCTCCCACTGAGACTTGAGAGGTCCTGGGCGCTGCAGGACTGAAAGCTCCACTCCCTCTCCAAGAGCCATGATGGAAAGTTTCCCCTCCTTTCCCAAGAGTTGTGCTGGAATCCTGCTCAGAAATCCCTGCCCTCCTTCAGGGCTGTGCTGAAGGTGGGGCAGGGATTTCACTGAGGAAAGGGAGCCTGGAGAAATTGGAGGGAATGTGAACAGGGAAGCTCTCTGAAGTTTGGGATTAACGAGGGATTTGGGAAGGTTGGGAAGATATAAAAGAGCCTTGAGAGAAGTGTTTTCTCTGGGATTCAGACCACAGAGTCCATCTCAGTGTGGTTTTTAGAGCTGCCTTGAGGCTGTGTAACACAGCAGCTTCAAAGAGGAGAGAGAGAGGAACAGGGAATGAGTGGGGCTGCTCCCCATGCCCTGCCTGCCCTGATGCATTCTGAATCCACAAGAACTGAGGATGAGCAATTAATCTGGGGGATGTGAGCCAGTCTGGAGGGTCACAGGCAGCTTGGCTCCTAACTGGGCACAAGTGAGTCCATTTTATGCTCAGCCTGTGGCCAGGTGCTCCCTCCTGTCCACATCCAGAGGGTTTAAAACTCCATCCCCCCCACACCAGAGCATCTTCTCTCCTTCTCCCTCCCTCTCCCAGCTTGTTGTTCCTGCAGAGTTGGTTTTTTTGGGTTTGGTTTTTTTTTTTTTCAGCACGTAGTTAAACCCAATAAAATAATCATTATTGCTGCAATTATTTCCAAACAGATTAAATATCTGCCACGCTCCCGGTCCCGGTATGAAACAGGAGGAGCCATAAACTACCTCAGTGCATAAAAACGGGGAAAGGGAGCAGGGAAGGATGACATTTCATCTGGCTTCCTCATGGGCCCGTGTAGTTACTGGGAACATTTGCATATTTTTAATGCAGTGCCTCTTTAATAAATTCCTCCCTCCAGACACATTAAAAATGGGGAAGCTCGCCTGAGCATCAGGATAAGGGAGGGTTGGAAACTCCAGGATCAGCCACAGAGCAAACACGCAGAGGGATGGATGTCTGTGGGATCTGGGAGGGAAGGAGAGCAGGGAAGGAAAGGACAGCATATCCCATCACTTTTTTCTTTCTTTCTTTCTTTTTTTTTTTTTTTTTTTTTTTTTGTGTGTGTGCACCATCAGCCAACGCCATCTGTTTAATTTTTGACCTTTTTGTTGTGTGACCTCCTTTGAACTTCACCGGAATTCTCCAGGGTAATATGGTTTCTTTGCATTCAGGGGCAGGATTATTTGCTATTAAATTGGAATTCGGGGAAGAAGGAGACTTAAGTTCTTCTCCTGACCTGTTAATCTTCTGGGGAGTAAAAATATTGCCTGTAATTACAAGGTTTTCTCTCTCTTTTTTTTTTTTTTCCTTTTTTTGCTGTTTGGGTTGAGTTCAGGCCAGACCCCAAACTTGCTCTTGAAGCCTCTTATGGCATTATGGCAAATACCTCTTTTCTGGAGAACAGGCTCTTGTGTTCCTCCAGAGCCACCATGTCCTGTCCCCTGTCCCCAACCACGCTGCTGCCTGTGGGCCTGGGATATTCAGGGAAGAGGGAAACCAGGCTGGAGAAATATCTGGAGCTCAACAGTGATTCCCACACAACCCCAACGAGGCTGGATTAATCCAAATCCTTCAGGGCACTGCTGGAGGGACCCACACATGGAGCAGAGGTCAGTCAGGTCCCTCACCCCACCACAGGCTCCCACCTGGAGCTCCAAAGGATCTCCTTGGCTTCTATCTCTCAGATTCCTCTTTTCTTCTACCCTTTTCCTTCTTCTATCCTTTTCCTCCTCTTATCACCTTTTCTCACCCCAGGGAGAGATTTCTGGCAGTGTGAGGGTGGGATGATTGGATGTGGTCTCCAGCCAAGGTAGATGTTCCTCCTCTGCAGTCCCCAATGGATGAGGATGGCTCTTCTGAAACTTCTGCTGATTTTTCCGCAGAAAATAGTTGATTTCCTGACCACTGCCATCTCTCCACAGAAAAGCTGCGTTCACTTTTCTCCCAGAACACCTGGAAAGTAAGAGATGTCCAGTCCACAGCTGCTGCAACCCAGCAAAGTGGAGCAATTCCTCTCCAGGTGGGCTAACCTGCAATTTGGAGCTGTTGATTCCCCAAATCCTCTTTGCTCCAGGGGCTCCCCAGTCCAGTCCAGTCCAGTCCAGTCCAGTCCAGTCCAGTCCCATCTCCAGGACATTGGACCTGCTGTTCCTGGCTCCTGAGGAGGGAGGGACCTGTGGTGTACCCCAAGGGAGGATGTCCACAGTGAGCTCCACCTCTCCTGGAGCATTCCAGCATCCTCAGGAACCTTCAGCACCTTGAGATTGGCTTGAAATTCCACAATTCTCAGGGAGCTTCTTTCTACTTCCTGGCCAGCTTCGATGCCCCTGTCAGGGAGATGCCATAAATCAAGAGGAGAATATTTTTGGGTCCTCTCTGCCTTGTTCCCATGTGGGTGCAGCTCTGCCTGGCGAGGCTGAAGGCACAGAGGGTGCATCTGAAATTAAGAAATAAAGAGGGGTTTTAGTTAATGCACTCCAGATGTGGCTTCCATGGCACCTCCACCGACTCTTTTATCAGCAGAACAGAGCACAGGAGAAATTGTAGATGAAACAAATACAGAAAATACATTAAGAGAGTAAGTAATGAGATCTGGGTGAAATTGCATCTTATGAAAAAGTAATCTGCAGCTTAGTGTGCAAGGAGGAGGAATTTGATGGAATAGAAGGGGCTCTCAAGGAAGGAATGAAGGAGCACATTACAAACAGACAAAGACAGCCAGGTGTGTTGTGGAGCACAGGGAAGCAGTTAAATTAGGATGTAATGGAAAAGGTTATTTTAATATTCTCTTTTATGGATATCGGTGTCAATATTATCTCAGGGAAGGAGAGAGAGAGAGAGGGAGGAGGGAATGGGGAGGTGGAGTTGTGAAAAAAGGCAAATAAATTGCAGCATGTACAAATTCCAGGCTCCTTTTGTCAGCAGGAACAGGGACATGAGTGGCAGGTCTGGCTGGAGGGACACAGAGGTCACAGAGGGGTTTGCAGGCACAAACATTTCCCTGCCCACTCCTCATGAGACGGCAGCTCCTGCAGCCTGAGCTGCCCAAATCCAGGGCTTGTGTCTGCCTGGGATGGGGGGAAAGTGATCCCCTGCAGGATGGGGTTGTAGAGATGTCTCGTGGTGGAGCAAAACCTTCTCCCTCAGTGTGTATTTCAGTGATTGGGCCTTTTCCTGCAGCTGGGTTTGGGGTGGTGGTCCCAGTGCCATAATGGGGAGGGAAGCACACAGGGACATGTTCTTTAAAGGGATTTTCCAACTCTGGAAATGCCTTTATTTTACCCTGCAAATCTCAAACCCAAGGCAGCCCCCTGAGCTCTCTCTCCAGGCCCTGGAGAGGCAGAATCACCTTCTCCAGAGGTTTTGTCACCCCCTACAAATACAGCAAGTGTCCGCTGCTAGCACTTCTGCTTTACCTGCAGAGAAGGGGTCAAGAATCATGGTTTTGGGGTGGAAAAATTATTTTGGCCTTAAATGACAGACACAGGACTTGTCTGGGCAGCTGCTGAGGCAGAAACAGCCCAAATTCAGCCTTGTGTCTCCCCCCTGTCCTTTCTCCTTCATCCCCCATCCCCTGGCACAGCCTCTCCCATCCTGTGGCCGAGCCCTTCCCCTGGTGGGTGACACTTCCCACACCTGGCACCCATCAGCCTCTCCTCAGCCAGCCCTAATTAAGTCTTTGCCTCATTAGACAGAGAGCTGAGGCCCTGTTGACTTGCTCAGGTCAGCGAGGTGCACCTGTGAGTTGAGCCTTCTGTTTATTCCCCTCCTCCTGCAGGAAGTGCTGAAGCCAAAGAGCTTTTTAGGACACGAGGCAGTTGGAAAATGCCATTTGTGTCCTTCTTTAGTGAGGAATGGAGCAGAAATCTGGGCATTTGTGCCATGCTGAAAGGATTTGCCATTCCTGTGTGTTGGACTCTGTCTCCTCCCAAAAAAAAAAAAAAAAAAAAAAAAAAAAAAAAAAAAAAAAAAAAAAAAAAAATCTTGGAGTGGGGAGTATCTCCTGCCACTGGGGATTTCTGGAGCAACAAGAAATCTCAAATTTCAAGTGTTCCAGGCAGCAGCCAAAGTTCCCTGCACAGAGCTGCTCTTCTCAGGGCTCCCCCTGCTCTTGGCTGCCTACAGAAGGAGGCCAGGCTGGATTCATTCAGCCCAGAGTGGAATTTTTGCTCGCTAAAGTTTGATGAGCTCATTTCCTACCTGCTTTGCAATCTGACTCCAGCACCTGCCGTTCCCAAACAAGCTGGGAAATGAATTCATTTCAGCCCAAGCCAGAGTGGGCGATTTCCTTTTGTAAGTTTTGAATTTTTAGTGGATGGAGAAATCAGCAATGATTTCATTTGGGGCTGAAGGAAGTGCTTTGTTCCACATCAAATGAGGAGTGGGAGGGTTTTTACCCTTTTGAGTGTGGTCAGGTGTAATCGGAGCCAGTGTGAGACCAGAACGAGCCCTGGGAGCTGAGAAATTGGAGTGGCTCCTGTGAAAAATGTCACACTGGAGTGTTTCAGACTGGGGGTGGAGGGGAATATTGCTTTCTGCTTCGGCCTTTTCAACTGAATATTGCCAATGCAGATAGGCTGGGCTCAAAAAACCCCCTCAGATTTATGTGCTAGTGTCACCCAGCTCAGGTGGGGACAAAGACCTGAGTCAAAGGTCCTTGACTCCAAGATTTAGTACCCAAAGGGTTGTTTTTTTCCACTCCTCTCACTGACAGCACAGCTCTGCCCTGCCTTAGCAGCATCTCCAAACCTCCTCTTTGGAGGCAGGACACCCTCCTGAGCTCTTCCAGTTTGTTCTCATGCCTGGT
Organism: Zosterops lateralis; assembly: GCF_965231275.1. NCBI lineage: Eukaryota > Metazoa > Chordata > Aves > Passeriformes > Zosteropidae > Zosterops > Zosterops lateralis. Next base: position 5,883,448 of record NC_139779.1, on the reverse strand, counting down.
GTTTGCACAGCTCCATCCTTGACAGCTCCTCCTGTTTCGTCCCTGAAATGAACCACGTTGCATCCACTCAACGCTGCTGGAGCCAAAACATAAAAAAAGAGATAAATTAAAGGAAGCTTTTTTTAAAAAAAGGCTTCTTTACCTGGGCACCTTTGTTCCTGCCTCAGTGAAAAGGAGGACGGTGTTTTCATAGGCTGGGCTGTTGAAATGAATGCAGATGAAATGGTTCAGTGTAATTAATTAAATGATCTCCAGCACCTCAGGAGGATCAGCAGCGTGCAGAGGACATAATTGGGTGTACACTGGCTGAATACATCATCACACACACACATGTGCGGGCTGTGTGCCAGGCCCAGCCGCTCCAATCCAGCAGGATTTATAGTCCTGCAAAGCCAGAGTTCAGGAGAGCCCAGGGCAGGGCTGCCTTCCCTGGGACTGCCCTGAGGGGAACTTGTAAAACCTCACCTAAAACCACTCGTGGAACCAACCTGGAGCTGCCAGGAGACAGCAGATCTGTGCCATGCTGGGATGTGTTTGGGGTGTGCCAGAGTCCAGGGCATCCCTCTGGGCATCCTGGAAGGTCACAGACCTCGGCAGAGAGGTCTGGGACCCGAGAAAGAGGGTCTGGGGTCTATGCAGGGGGGTTTGAGACCCTGGCACAGAGCCCAGGGAGACACAGGCTTTGATTTCAGTCCATGGGAAAAACTTCCACCGCAGAGAGGAATTACAAGTCACAAATGTGTGACAGACAGTGGTGTCATTTATCACTGGGTGGAAAGTTTTGTAGCTTTGGGGTTTTTAGAATGGAGGTGCAGGGGGACAAGATGGAGGATTTAGGAGGAATTAGGGTGTTGCCCTAAGTTCTTCTCCTTCTTCCTCGTCATCCATCTTCTCCAGTGACAGGGACACAAGGTAGTTTGAGGGGATTGGGTCAGAGTAGAGATTACCCTTCTAGTACAGGCACCAGGCATTAGTATGGAATGGTAAATAATAAGTACATAAGTATCTGTATAAGAGGTAACGACCTCCCATCACAGGGGGAGTCATATCGTGTCCAGGCTGCTGTGAACACCTTGGCCAGCACAGAGAATTGTAATATAAGAAATAATAAACAACACGAGAAACCAGAGAAAAACCAAGACCTTGAGACTCCACTTCATTCTCGCACCAAACACAGACCCAAAACCTTCAGAGGGCAGAAAAAGACCCACCAGAACCGCCATCTGAATCTCGGGTCAGAGAGAAACCAAACCTGAGAATTGGCATCCCTGGGTGGGCCCAAACCACCAGCAGAACCACGAGCCTGAATCTGGGGTCAGAGAGAAACCTAAAACCCCTCAGAGAGGGGTGTGCAGGGCTCAGCTGTGCAGCAGCACCAACAGGGGATTATTGTTGTTTGCTCCAGAGCAGTTCCTCTCCGTGGTGCTGATTATTAAGTACCAAAGCGGTGCTTTGTTATTTTGCCTTATTTATTTCCTTTTCTAAACCCATTCTGGGGTGGAGGAATTCAGTGCTGAGCTGCTCTCAGCTCCTGCTTTCTCTGGGGGGCTGACCCAGAACTTGCTGTGACTAAAAGATTTGTCAGCTAATTCCATTGGATTTTAGCCTGCACCACGCAGGGTCAAGGCAGATCACAAAAAAGCAGAGTTGTGAGGGAGGACAGCCAGGCACTCACAAAGAAAAAGTGCTTTAAACATTCAAGAAGAAAAGTAGCCAAGGAAAATGATTTTCAAAGGCCCCTCCATGAAGGCTGTGATGGGGAAGGAGCACAATGCCCAACGTGTCTGGCAGCACAAAAGCTGCTCTGGGAGGGAGCTGAAAGAGCTGCCTGGTGATTAAACTTCCCAAACCACTGTTGGAGGAGCAGAAAATAACTGGAAATAAATCGGTATCAAATTTTCTTCTTCCTCACTGCCACAGAGAAGAGGGAAAATAACTCGGAGGCCTTGGCACTGCAGCTTTGAAGCTTTGAAAGGACCCCCTTTTCCAACACATCTCCTGAAAACCAAGTTCAGAACAGCCCTTGTGGCAACTTCCACTTTGGAGAAATATGGGTTTTCTTCCTCTCCTGCCTGTTGTGTGACTCTCTCCTTCCCCTGTCTTCCCCTTTCTCCTGCCATGCAGCAAATCATTTCCTTTGGCTCCTTCTCCAAGCTCCTCCATGCATGTCACAGAATCCACAAGACCTGAAGAGGGGGAGGAAGGGGAAGAACAGAGCAGTAAGAACCCGGTTTATTATTTATAATGCTCAGCTGTAAGCAATAAACACAGGCAGGGAATGTAAATTCTGCCACTTCCTTACCCTCTCTCTATAATTCCCTGGTAAATTCGCATCATTCACTGTCAGCCTTAATGTGCCTCTATTTGTCTGAGCTCCCCATTTCTCTGGACTTTTTTTTTTTTTTCTCCCTGATGAAATAATATCTCCATGTATAGTCCCCTTCCTCTATCCTTAGACTTGTAAATTAAATTAATTTCAAATTCAAAGGGGTAATATCCTGCTAAAACGATCCGCTGTATCATTGCAGGTCATGGTGTTGAACTGTAAAATAAAAGCCTGTTTATAACTTATCATTTACAAGGCTTTCTTCTCCCAGAAACTACCACTGTGATGGAGAGAGCTGCCTGAGGAACTGGAAAAAATATCTGTAAAACCACAGGGAGGTGTTCACATATCCAAAAGATGACCTGAGTGCACCTGTTCAGCCCAGTGCTGTTGTTTGAGCATTCCCCTTTCCCAAGGCTTTGCTCCTTAGCCTGGTGCTTTGAAGGAAATCCAGCAATGGGAATCAATCCCTTGCTCTCAGTTCCCTTCACTGTGGACACAAGCAGAGGTGAAAGGAGGAAAGAGAAGATCCACATCCAATTTCCAAACCAGATTTACTCCTCAGTGCATTCCAGGAAGGCACAACTTGGTTTTTCCCGAAGCGGGGGTGAGAAGTTATTATTCCGAATTTCCTCGTCTCTCAGAAACAGCAGAAACTTCTGGCAGAATTATCCAAGATAATTTTCTTCTGTATTACATTTTACCTGTTACACGGAGAATGAAAAGGAAAGATTGAAGAGAAGGCTGAGGTCTGTAAAGAGCTAGAAATGTTACCTCTGTCAAAAAGGGTTCTGCTCCTCCAAAACCTTTCAGACAGCAAAGGAGCCTCGCCCCAAAAAAGCAGGAGATGGAAACTCTGCTCCAACTTTTGTGAAGCATCTCTGGATGCCTCCACCCTTAGCACTGAGGAATTTATAATTTTTTATCAATTATCAATTTTGTAATTTTTATAAATTATTTAATTTTATAAATTATAATTTTGTAAATTATGAATTTAATAAACCCAAGTGAGGGACACCCAGGAGCCGCCTCCTTTTGACAAGGAGATGATGGAGAGAAAAGACTCAATTTTGCCACTCAGGGCTCATTTGCCTGGACCATTCCACCGGTGCAGCCCTTTCCCTTCCTGCAGCACCAAGGAATGGGATTTGCAGCTAAATTATTTCCTTTCAATCCCTTCCAAAGCCCCTAAATGGTTTCTTTTCAGTCCCTTAATGAAGACACTTCCCTCGCTCTCCTCACGCATCACATTCCAAAGGTTTTCCTTCGCTGGGGCTGCTGCTTCACCGGTAGTTTTGTAATTTATGAGACTCTTAGTGGCTTAATTACGCCGTCAGCTCCATCTGTCACTTAAGTGATATGAGGAATGATGGGATGCCATTAGCCAGCTAATAGTTGCTGTAAAGAGAATTGTTTTATGCCGTTTAATCACGGGAACATAAACAGTTTTTGCTCCCCGATATCCACACTTGCTTTCAGAGCGGTATTTAAGAGGCCAGTCTTGACATCTGTCCTTCTGCCTGAAAAAAGTGCTGCGGGAGACAAAGAGAAACTCGGCAGCAACAGATTATTTGATTTACCATGGAGATCGTGAGCATTTGACTTCACCTTTTTTCTATCCTGATGGACTTTTTAGTTGAGTCTTGGGGCCTCTTTTGCTCCTCGCCTTGATCTGTCATGATGTGGTGTCTTCATGCCCACGAGGGCTGGGAAAATTCGTGTCTGAGCCCCTGAGCTTTGTTAGCACATCTGCCTGTGTGGGGAGTGATATTCATTTAGGAGACCCTGGATTGCGTCTGCCGGAGGACAGAGTCACTCGGTTGCCATTTCAGATGGCAAAAATCAAAATGTAAAGCTCATAAATCCCTCTTGTTTAACCCCTGGAGCCACCTGAAATCTCCTTTCCAGCATTAAAGCGTTTCAGGTACCAACATTTCCATCTCTGGGCTCGCTAAGGACAGGCCCAGCCCTGGCAACTCTGAGTCCTGTGTGAACCCCTGGCCATTCTTTGGCAGAGACTTTGTTTGCTGTCATTTTGCTGCCAGACTCGGAGCTGTTCAACAGTGAGAACTTGTGGAGGCTGAGGGGAGGCAGCTGGGAAGGAACCGGAGCCACCGGGAGCGTTTGCACCTTTCTCAGCTCTGCTATTTTAATCCCAGACAGAGCCGTCTCACCCGCCCTTGCTCTGCTCCTGCTCATCCCACGCTGGGTTTGATTCCTGCAAACATCTCCTGACAGGAGAAATCTTCCTGCTTCAAACCGAGCGGGATTTCAGCTTTTCCTCCCCAAAAATGAGCATCGCCAGAGGCGTGAAACCCAAACCCCGCGGGTTAAGCTGGCAGTGCCCTGCCGTGTCCTGTAGTGGTGTGGTTTGGGTTTTATCAGTTTTATGTATGTATTTCTTACTTGTTTTATGTTCTTTTTTATAAGTTGTAATGGTTTGCCCTGTGTCACCCATGTTCCACCCTCATTGGTTTCATCCCAACCCCAGTTATGTGTCAGTCAGAAGTTTTCCAGCCCCTGGGCCTTGTCTGTCACTTTGGGGTCTCTCCCAAAAGTCTGGAAAGTTCCAGTGAGGACCCCAAGTGATTGGACAAGACTTCAGCTGTCTCCCCACCCGAGTTATTGATTTATTGATTTGTTACAATGAGTTATTGATTTGTTACAATGTGTGGCATTTACCTGCAGAGCCAGACCCCCTTGGTCCCTGACTTGTCCCCAGTTAGACCCATCCCTGAGTTCCTCCCCCCAATAAAAGGTGTTACACTGGGGGGTTTCCTGCTTTTTTCCCTCGCCTTTCTTCCCCACTGCTTCTGCTGAGGGGTGTCTGCTGGGGCAGATCCCCTGATGGATAAAGTCAGAGTTAACCCAGAACAGACTCCCTCTTTCTTTCCTGCTGTGTTGCTTCACTCCTTGGGGCAAACAAGAAGTCACAGGGATGGGTGAGGTTCATCCTGCTACCGAGCCGTGCCCTTTACTGTCGAGGTGTCAGGGCTGGCCGAGGCAGAGACAAGACATCTCTACAGTGTCCAACATCCTCATCCATTCCCGGGAACCATCAGCCTGAAAAGAGGCAAATTGGCCGTTCTGCTCCTCCTGGATGGCTCCCGGGTTTCCATTAGAGCTCAGTGACACTTGGATGTGCCCGACATCCCCCGTCAGGCAGGGGCTGAGGGGACGCTGGTCACTCTCCTGCTCAGATAAGGAGCTGTCAGTCAGCAGGGACCCGCTGCAGTCACACGGCAATAAAAGCAGAGAGGATTATTTGCTGCTGTGTCATTCATAATAAATGGATCCCGGGGTGCTTTGTAGAATTAATTAATGGACAGAGGAGAGGGGAATGAAGGGCGGGAGTGTTGTCCTGATTTTTCAGCCTTCTGATTGTTTCCATTTCTACTGGAGCTTTCTCATGCTTGTGATAAAACCAAAGACTGATGTTTTGTAACAAACACATTCTTTCCAGGGGGAAGGACAAATTGATGGACTTCTGAGTTGACCACTGGGGTCAGAGGGGTGTTCCTCTCATCCCCCAATCCTTGACCAAATCCCAAAAACTATATAAATTGAGATTCCCAAATAAACTTCCCTTTTCCTTTTCATCTCACATCCTGACAGGCGAGTGTAGTTCTTTTTGTGTCCTCTTGAGACACAGGAGACCAGGAATAAAAGCTGGGGCTGGAGATGAGCTGTGGCAGGGTCTCCTGGAGGAGATATCTGCAGTGGGAATGCCGGGGGGCACCCAACACCACAAAGCAGAGATAAACAGCTGCACATTTGGCCCAGAAAATGTGTCATCCCCACACTGCTGCTGGCAGCTCAACACAGAGGCTCAGAGGAGGATGTGGATGCTCCTGGCTGTCCCAAGGATGGAATTGCTGCCTTCCTCTCTTCCTGTTTCCTCCCTGTGTTTTATGGATAGTGGTCTCCATCCACCAGCGGCTGTGAAATACACAACAGTGTCACAGATGAGGCACTCCATAAATCCCAGATTTTATGATGAATTATTATTTATGGGGACAAGCCACTTAGGGATTCCCCCTCAATAAAAATGGTGTCATGCAGCAGGGTGAGCCCAAGAACATGGCCAGGATGAGAGGATGGGGCAGGAGGGGAAGAAGGGAGAAGTTTCCTGGGTTTTTTTCAAGGAGCATCTGTTTGCCTGCAGTCCTCTCCCACTCAGTCAGCTGCATTTCCAGGCTCTGCACAATTCATGGCAGGAGGTGGAAATGGCAGTGGTGCTCCTGAGGGCTCAACCTTCGTTAGACACTGGAGAATCCACCTGGGAGCAAGACCCTGGATTGCCCAAAGTGGTGGGACAGTGGGAAAATCCCCCACTTGTAGGAGCATCCATGGATGGCAGGGAGAGAGAACTCTGCAGACCTGAGACACTCTTGGAACACAGGGTTTTATTGCAAGGGTCATGGGTAAAAAGGGCTTTGCCTTCAGCCACCAGCCTGGGCTGGAGGGAAGCCCCAAAGAGAGAGGGAGAGAGGGTGTGAGGTAAGACAGGTGGCAGAGGTATGAGAGGTAAGGTAAGAGAGGGAGGACTTTGTTACAATACATTATATCCCCTCTTGTGTTGAATATTCTAACTTACAGTGACCAACCCGCCAGATAAAAAACCTACAGACTTTGCATGCAGCCTATGAGAATTGCTGTATTACCATATCACTCTGTATTCTAAACTCTAAAGGCTGCTCTCCTATCTACCTTTTCTCGGATACCTTGGTGGGGCTACATCCTTGGGTCTTTTGGTGTCCCTTTGTTTGCTATCACTCAACCCATCTCCCAGTTAATCACTTCCTGCCTGCCATGATCACATCTCAAAGCTTCCATTTCTATTTCACTCACGGGTTTTATATTTTCAGTATCTCTTGCCAGGCAATCATATTTGTAAGCTTTTCCTGTCCCATCTTTCCCAACACCCACTGTCATCACTGCTTGCCAGGGAGTTGCTGTAGGATGTTCCATGCCTGGCCCCAGGGCCAGACACTGAGAAAATCCCCCACTGGCATCACTGTGTTGCTGTGGGATGTCCCATGCCTGGCCCCGGGTCCACACATTGATTTTGGGAGGAACAAGCCCAGAGCTGCTGCTCCTCAGCAGAGAGGGGGGTTCAGCTCAGCCTTGAGCTCACACCCAAAGCGTGACCTATCACCACCCGCCTCTGCCTCTGGCTAGCTCTTCTGAGGGCAGCGACCTTCTCTAGCGAGTTGCCTTGAGTAAGGCAGCCTCAGCCCAGGTAGCGCAGGGCGCCTCGGCAGATTTCAGCTCTTTTGTGAAGTCCAAGACTATCAGTCCGGACAAGGCTCTAGCTGTTGGAGGCTGCTCTTCCTGAGGGGGTGATCCCAAGCGGCGCAGAAGGAAACACAGGAGCCAGGGATGGTCTCCAGGAGGCTCCTTTACTTTATCTCCACCGACAGCCAAAGACCCAGAGGGGCTCCGCTGTCAGGGTTTTATGCACCTACCAAGGGGGTGTGGTTTTACCAACAGCCAATGGGGTTAGAAACTGAGGAAATGGACCAATCAGGGAGAACATTAATAAACAAATTAGGGGATCGAAACTTGGACCAATCAGGGGAAGGATACAGAACTGACCAACCAGGGAACAGAACTGGGGTAGCCAATCCATAGCTGGGGGTGCTCATGCACTGTCTGCTCTCCAAGGGAGTGCAGGGGGCAGGACCCTTTCAATGACCTCTTCAGACGCAGGGGCCTCCACAGTGACCTTCATCCCTGCAGTCCTGGGGGCAGCAGTCTCAGATCTGGAGGACATCACTTGGCTCTGGGAGCAGGACAGATCCCACAGAGCCCATCAGAGCAGCCGTGTGAGGCAGCACATATCCTCCAGCCCCTCCTTCCTTTTCCCCTTCGTTAAACCCCAGCGCTATAAACCAAAACGTCAATTTTCTTTTTAAACATCTTTGATGGCAGCTCTGATGCGGCTTGGCAGATTGATGGCCCGGCTTGACTGACGGCTCCCATTTATCCTGCCATCAAAGCGTGCAGGATTCCCCGGCACTCACAGCCCTGGCAGGGAGCGAGCACCGGGAAGGGGCAGAGTGCCAAGAGGCGGCGGTGGCCCTCAGTCACCTCTGCCCTGCTCCTGCTGTCTGTCTGTCTGTCTGCTGGATCATCCAGCCTCGGATCTGCCTCCTGCCGCCAGGCTCGGGATGGACCTGGCCAAGCGGAGAACGCCGGGCCAATAACGAAGCTGCTAATGAGGCAGAGCAGGCCCGGGGTCAGGGCAGAGCTGCACGGACATCCCCTTTGGCAGCCTCGTTGTGCTTTTGGGGGAGGATTTCTGTGTAAACCGATGGATTTCATCCCTCTGGGACAGCTCTGCGGAGCTCCCAGCCCGGCCAGAGCTGCATCCCGGGATGATGATGGGATCACTGTAGTCCCTTTCCCGCAGCTCCTTCCCGGCTGCCGTGCACCTTCCTCCACGCTCCTTTTCATTTCTCTTTTCATTTCAAAGGGAGCAGAAGAAAGCGAGGCGGCTGCAGACAAAGGCCCAGCAGCGGCAGGCGGAGCGGGGAGCTGAGCCCCGGCTCTTGTGCTGACTCTGTGCTTCCACTGGAGCGAGAAGGCGCCCAGGCGGGCTGGGGAGAGCCTCGCGGTCCGTGCTGATCAGCATAACAAAGGCTGGATTTGGCAGCACCCGCCAGATAAGCCGGGAGATGCGGCAACACAGTAAATAGAGCCTTCTCTTCCCCTCCTTGTCTGTTCTTCTCTCTCGCCCCGTGGCCAGGCTTGCCCAGGCACCTTCAGAACAATCCAAGCGAGGAGCCAATGGAGCTCCTGGCACCCCGAGAGGATGCTCGGGGAAAGACAGAGCTGCTGAGAGCCCAGAGATAACCCCTGCCCCAAAGCCACCGGGGACAGAGGCCACCTGGCCCTGGGGACTGGCCAAACTGACCAGGGCTTTGAGGTGGACTCACAAACACATCAGCGCCCCACGGGGATGCCTCAGACTGTAGCTGATGCCTTCAGATTGATTTCTTCACTCAGCAGCTCCTCTTCACCTCGACGCCCTTTTCCAGCTTTTTCTGTATTTTTGATGTATTTGTAGCCTTGTAGGTTTTAAATATGTAGTTGTGTCCTTTCTAGTAATTTTCCTGTCCTTTCTCGTAATAAGGCAGCCCTTTCTAAGACATTCTCGGAATTCTGTTCAGTCTTAGTCTTAAGAGGTGGATTTCTGGCAAGAACATCTTGTTTTCCAGCAGAACTTAAGAAAATAGGGCAAAGAAGCCCCTGGACCAACCCCAAGGGGCTGACCCAAGTGTGGGTTGCTGGGGTAACTGATTCCCTATTGGACGTACCTGCTGCATATACTCATTAATTAACTTTACCAAATTTACAGAAATCCTTTCTCACATGCACGGAGCCGTATTTGTGCACCTGAAAGCTTTCATTAAAGCTTTTATCTTCCCCTTTCGACACCGCTGCAAGATTTCTTCCTTTTGTTTGTTGGCAACAACTTCCTGTGTTTCATCTTGGGGCCTTGCTCCGGGGTTACCCACTGTGGGAGAGCTTGGATTCTGCTCCTCGCTGCACCCAATTATTCGTTTTAACACATTCCTCGGCGGCTGCTGCTCAATTCACTCTGAAACCGGGTGAGAACGCAAAAAACGAAGGAGTTATTGTCGAATTGAAGCGCGTGTCTTCAGCGGGACAGGCTTTGGAAATGGCACTTGCCCTAGGAAAATTCCAACAGGGGGATTTTTCCCGGTGGCTTAATTAGAAAAAAAAAAAAATCCAAAATCAAAACCACGGTATTTTTCATTAAATTCTTATCGGTGGTAACCCCCAAAGTTCCCATTTCTTGCCTTAAGATATTTTATAGGGGGGGGCTGAATGTGGTCAGTGTTGGAGCTCGAACATCTCCTTGGAAATTCTCGCCAGGCTCTGGACCACAAATGTTCATTTCCCAGCTCGGTTCCATTCTCAGCCTTCCTCCCGAGAAGCTGTTTCATTAGGGAAGTGTCACTTGTCCTCCCCTGTTAATGCAGGACACCCTGAGCGTTCACTGGGGCAGCAGTAGAGGTGCTGAGCGCTGTCTGGGCCAAATTAACTCCACCAGCTCCGCTCTCTCTTCTTCCCCAACCCCGAGCAGAATTCCCACCACCCTCCTCAAAGGGAAGCAGGACAGGGGTTGTGCAGGTGAACAAAAAGACAAAAATATCCTGTTCCTTGTCGGGCCTTTAATGAAGCTTTTACAAGATCAAACGGGAAGAGGTGCCCTCCCCCAACCTTCTTAAAGCTGTAATTAATTGGCAAGTAAGTAGCATATAATTGCTTTCCCAGAGCACCCTGGAGAGCAGGGCCATACCTCGACAAAGGTGCCTGAGTGAGAGCAGGTTAATTAACATCAGGAGTTAAGTGGCTAATTGCATTGTTCTGTCGGGGCAGCATTCCCGGGGTGTTCCATTGTCCTGGGTTGCAGTGTAGGATGTACACAAAGTATTTATTCTATCACCATCTTCATGAACTGCTGAAACCAGGTGGGGCAGTGTTTTCCCAAGCCCCCTGCCTCTTCTGCTAATGGCCTTTGGGGTGTCTTCTGCTAATGGCCCATTAACGCCTGGCCCATGAGTCACAGGGAACTCCCTCCAGGGGTTATCTCTGTTAATGGGCCACCAAGGACCCACTTCACACTCCTCATCCCATTGGGAGATGCTCCCAATGCCCAGGGGGAGGAGCCAAGCATTCTCACCTGGATATAAGCTGGTATGTGGGACAGTGAAAGGGCACTTACCCACTGGATTCCCAGAGGAGCAGAGCTCCCAGACCTTTCTGTGGGATCACTGCTTCAGGAAGAGCCCCTCACCTGGACTGCTCCCACCACCCTGCTCAGGTTGTATTCTGACTCTGTCAGTGATCCTTTGTGTTATTGCATTTATTTTATTTTATTTTTACCTTTTTACCTTTCTTCTTATTAAATTATATCTCTGACTTGGAGCCTCTCATTCGTTTTGCTTTCAAAGCACAACATCCATCCCAGCACCAGAGTGAATCCATTCCTATGGGTCCAGCCCACAGGGATGTGTTGGGGCAGGAGGTGTCAGCAGCATCCCGCTGGTGGTGACCCAAAGGAAAATCCTTCAAAATCTTCGTTTGGGCCCTTCCTTGTGGGGATTCATGAGAGTGAGACAGACTTAATTAGCATATCTAGTCCAGTGACTAGGATGCCCTGGTGAGGACAAACAGAACTTTGAGCTTGTGAGAAGATGGGATTAGAAACCTGCTTGCAGAAGAAGAATCAATCAACCCCCTACAATGAAGATGTTGAAAAATGCATGAGTTGTTTGTATGATCTTTTAACCTAATTATTGTAGTAGAAATTATTAACCTTACTGAAATGGTATATAAGTTCTTGGAAAACCCAAGTAAAATCGGATTCTGATCATGGTCAGTCTCCCCATCTCTCCATCAATCGCTGATACTTCCTGCTTTCCCTCAGAGCATCCCCTGCATTTCTGGGCTGGGTGACACCTCCTCCAGCTCACACATCCAGCCGTGAGCCTCCCTCCCTCCTGCCCAGGCTCTAATCTGTGCTGCTGGGTTTCCAGCCTGGCTCAGGGTGCTCCTGAATTCCCGAATTCCCTGTTCTCCCTGCCCTGCTCACCTGGAAACATTAACCCGGGACACTGTAAAGACACAAAGACTGATGAGCCTTCGAGGAGAGAATGTTAACTCCCTCTTGGAATGCTCTTCCCAGGACTGGACATCTTTCATGGACCGAGCAGCAGCGTCGATGAAAGGAATGAGGAGATGTCTTTACAAATAAACCTTGGGCCTGCTGGGAGATAAACACAAATATTGAGAGGTGAAACAAGCAGGGGGGAACCATAAATTCCAAAGGAATTCCACAAATTGGCACAGACTGTTAGTCACCCAAACTGTGCTAAATCCCTGGATTTACAGTAAAAGAGCACAGACACAAGGAAAAAGAAATAAAGATGGGGGTAACACATTAGAAGGGGGTCTGTATGAGGTGATTTGGGAATTCTGTACCTCTCAAGGACCTCAGCCAATGGGGAAAAAGAGAGAGGGAAATGTGGCTGGGAAATGAAGATAAAAAGGAGACTGTGTCCTCCAAATATTTGAGATATCCCAGGGGAAATGCCCCATGGCCTCTCCCTTTATTCGAATAAAGTTACAAGACTCCTCTGGCTCCTTTTTGGACACAAACCTCTGGTGTTTGTGGTCTGATTTTCCTGCCATCCACGAAGGCCCCGGGGGCTGAGGGAGAAATCTGGCTGTGCCCTGTCCCTGTGCTCAGGCTCTGCTGCCCCATTCCCCTCTCGGGTACAAATCCCAAACCCCTCTCAGTGAAGAGCCTTTCCGAGCCTGTTTCTGAGATAACAGCACTTGCCTTAACCTCTCCCCTGGCTCTTCTTCCTCTGTTGTGTTGCTGTTAATTTCGGGGATATTTCTTCATCTCCTGACAGTCCTGAGGCCGCAGCCAGGGTAATAAACAGCACATTAGTTGAGCTTTGTTAGAGTGAACGAGGCTTTCCTGATAAAGAGTCGCCAGGGCCTACAAGAGGAGTTGCTCTCCTGGGCAACATCTTCATTGCACTCGGCTCCGAGTCATTTCCAGCCTCTGCAGAGCTTCCCTGGCTCTGGGTGACTCCGGGATGGCCCCGTTTCCACCCGGCTGTGACAGGGGAAGAGCTGACCGTGGCTGTGGGACAAGTCATGGCTCTGTGAAAAGAGGAGGAGGAAGAAACAGAGGAGAAATTGGGTGCCCTGGCGAAAGTTGGGATGGCCCAGGTGGACAGATTCGGTTCTCACTGTGCTCAGAGGTGATGCCAGAGGCTCCACCAGCCCAATGAAGGACTCAGCAGAGGTCTGCCAACAGCCCTCAGGTTACTTTGCAGTGATGACAGTCTCCAAGGGGACACAGAAAGTTCAGTTCCTGCTGAATGGCTTCAAAGAGGTTCCTCAAAAAGGAGCAGTTGGGTCTGTGCTGAGCTGAGACACCTCCCTGCACTCACAAACCCTCCCCCAGTGAGTGCCTCACCCTGGGGTGGGGACAACAAGGGCTCTGGGGGACAGTGGAGAGTTAAGGCTCACTAGAGGGAGAGAAAAACTATGGTCCTTCCAAGCTTGTCTCCTGCCTAGCTCTGCTCTTCAGATACCATACAAACGAGTTATTCCTTTGGGTCCAGATTTCAGACAGAGACGTGACTTTGCTTGGAAGAAGGAGCAGCTCACACTGGGTGGTTATTAGGAATGTGTTTATTTGTGAGTGTGAGTCTATTTAGGCTCTTACTTGCCTTTATGAACAGGGGCGTTACTGATGGAAATGAGGGGGAGTGACTTAGGTAAAGGGAGCATTGACATTGCCATTTGGGGGCAAAAGGGATGTGAGGATACCTGAAGCCTTGGCTGAGCCACCTGGCTTTGCCACAGCCATCAAGTACCAGGGGGTGTCCATAGATAAGGTACAATGGGAAGTATAATGGGCAATTGCAGGGGTACAATGGGGAGGGAGAGGCCTATTTTTTGGGGTTAAGGAAAGGGATGTGGGTAGGAATGAACTTTTACAGAAACTCAATAATAAAAATCATACAGAATTTTAGAAATCTCAAAATGCACACTGCAACAAAGAACCTTGCAGCTCAAGTTTGAGCCTTGCTCAAAATGCATAAATGCTCATCTGAGCTGGGCAGCCAGGTGAGATGGCAGCTCCTCACTGCACCCTCAGAGCCACAAAGTTTGTGGGTGCTGCAAAAACCACGGCCCAATCCTGTTTGTGTCGCCACTGACCAGGTGCCTCCTCTAGACTGAGATTCATTTCCTGGCCCTTTCTCCTTCCCAAAGCCCCTCCCTGAGCATCCCTGCTGTCTCCCAGCCTCGTCCTGCCTGCCAGCACTGGGGGAATGCTGAAGATAATGGAGTGTGCCACACAGGGAGAGGAGGCAGCTCCTTCATTTGGCCTCTCTATTCCCATTTGGGAAATATCTTCCCGAAGGGGTCTAATGGAGCAGAACCCTGGAAATACTTCCAGGCTGCCCAACGTGGCATTACCCCAGCAGCTAATTAAAGTGGGGCCCTCCCAAAGTGATGAGTTTGCAGGGAGGCTGCGGCTCTGAAAGAGATTGATGTTGCATGGCTTATCAATTTTCAATCTCAACACAGCCAGATATTTATCAGGCTGCAGAGAACAAACACTTGTAATATTTAAAGGGGGAAGTCTTTAATGAAATCCATTGCAGATCACCAATTCCTGTTCCCTTGGGCTCATTCCTTTCCTCTTCTTTCAGTCATTTTTCTTTTTTTCAGTCTTATTTTCTATTTTTTTTTCCCTTTAGCATACAACAGTCAATGAGGGAAGGAGAGTTTCATTTCAAATGCTGGTTGCCTTCATCTCCCCCACCTCATCTTTCCCTTCCAAAAGGTTCATGCATTTATTTGGATAAAAGGTTTTAAACAATAAAGAACTGTCTGCAGTAATTTGTGAAGGTAATAGATTATCCTGGGAGGAGGCCTAGGCTGGAAAATTCCCCTACTGCAGAATTCAGTCCTTGTCACTTGGTTATTTTACTAGGAAAGGGAGAGAAGGAGGGCAGGAGAGTCGGAGGGAGAAGAACACACCTGCTGGCTGAATTATTTGCTGAAGTAAATCCTCCCATTTTTACAAGCAGCACCTAAATCTGGTTCTTTCCCACACTCACTCCCAGGTCAGGGCCACGCAATCAGCACCGAGGGCTGCCAGGTAATTTTCCCAAAGTCACCTCAATGGGAAACAGCTGATGGCTGCAGCCCTGGGAAGGCAATTGGATCTGGTCTGGGATGAAAATCACTGCCCAGCTTTCTCCAGGGAGACTGGAGATAAATTGCCTGGGATGGTTCTAGTGAAAACCCAGCTCCGAGCTGGCCCTGAGGCTGCCCTTCCAAACCCAGCTTTAGATTACAGGTCTGGTCTTAACCCTGGTCCTGAGTCTGCCCTTCCAAACCCAGCTTTAGATCACAGGTCTGGCCTTAAAGCTGGCCCTGAGCCTGCTGTTCCAAACCCAGCTTTAGATTACAGGTCTGGTCTTAATTCTGGTCCTAAACCTGCCCTTCCAAACCCAGCTTTAGATTAGGTGTGCTCTTAAAGCTGCTCCAAACCCAGCCTTAGACTGCAGGTCTGGCCTTAACGCTGGTCCTGAGCCTGCCATTCTAAACCCAGTTTTAGATTACAGGTGTGATAAATGTGACATTGGGTAAAAATTCGTGATAAAAGAATATAGCAAGATATGTTAGATTGGTGTTAATATAAAAAGGTATGGTCTGTAGAAACTACTCCCCCCCAGGTTTCCACGGTCCTCAGTCCTGAGACAAAGAGAACAGGACAAGGAACATTACGAGAAACAAAGACACTGGCCAACCCAGATAAGAATTGGCATCGCACCCAGACAGAGAAATTCCTCTCCGAACGAAAAAGAGAATTCTCTGACAAGGAATACACATTGAAATAAACATGGGCCGGAGAGCTCCATCCGCATGTGAAAAGGATTTTCCCGGAATACAGTCTGCAGAGTCCGGCAAATCTGGGAAGCCCACCCGAAAATTATTTGGACTATCCTGGGCACCTGTTCCACCTCGGACACAAAAACCCCTATAAAACCCCAAGCTGTGACTTGCTCTGTGTGGATTTGGGAAAACCATGCCTGAGAGTGCGGTCCCCCCATCCACCCGGCGCTGCGCTGTGAATCCTTTTGTGGTTTTTTCTTTTTATCGATGATTTGGATTGTTTTATTAATAAATTGTTTCTTTGTTAATCTGAATTTTGCCGTTGCATTTATAACACAGGTCTGGCCTTAAAGCTGGTCCTGAGCCTGCTGTTCCAAACCCAGCCTTAGATTACAGGTCTGCTCCTAAAGTACTCATTAGCACAGCGGGAAGAGCGATTGTAATGAATGCGGACTGCCTAAATCGCTAATCAATAGCGGGAGGCTTTGGCTGATTCTCCGCATCACCTTGAGCCCCTTTCCCCGGCGCGTTAATAAACAGACACCGCTGCAGTCTGGGCCAGCGTCTCTGGACTGACTAATCACCTCCCAACAACTTGTAAATGCATGGTTAATGAGAACTGCATGAATAATTGCTTTTTCATTTTCCTGCCTAACCGGGGAAAAAAAATAAAAATCAAAAAAAAGAAATCCCACCCCAGAATGAGATTTCTTTCACGGAGCTGCCAAAAATAGAAAGTTTTCCAGCGGGTTTTTTTTTTTCTTGCTGTAAAAGAATTCGTGTGTGTGAGAGCCCTCTCCACCTTCTCAAAGCCTTTGAGATGAAATGGAAGAGTCAATATAATCCAAAATAAACCAGATTCCTGTTTGCTTTACACTCATTTTTCCTCTCTTTTGAAAGTATTTTAAAAAATTAGGCTGAGGCAAATGAAATCTTTGAGTAGTGTTTCGAATGGAAATGGTGTTATTTCCCCATTCTGGGAATAAAAGATCTTTTTGAAACCCGATGAGAAAATCTCCTGGCATAGAGAAGGGGAAGAAAAAAAAAAAAAAAGTGCTTTTTCTATCATTTATTAAAGATGTCTGAAAGAATCTCAGATTGCTGCATTCCTCAAACACTGCAGTCACTCCCTCTGCAGCTCTGGCACTGGGGAGATGATGGGATTGGGAGGTGGCTGACCCTGGCTGGGCCCACAGCTGCTCTATCCCTGCCCTCCTCCTCTGGAGAGCAGAGAAAATATAAGGAAAAGCTCATGGATCGAGATAAGGATGAGCTGGAAGGTTCTGGCAGCCACTCCTGTGTCCCCCCTCTGTCAAAGCCTGCCAAGCAAACCCAGCACAGGCTGTGACCCACAGATGGACACAGACCTCCAAGGATCTTGTACCTGTGGCCAATTTGGCGTTTCCAGGGGATTTCTGGCTCTCTCAGATTGGTTGCTGTCCCTTTCCAGAGATAGTTCCACCTCAGGGGGCTGGAGAGCAGCAGGGACTGAATGCAAATAGGATCTGGATCCTGTTTATTTGTACTCGCTGCCACTTCTGCGAGGGTGTCTTATTCTTTTTTAATGGTAAATTCAGGGTTGGCTTATAAAACCAATCTCTAATTGAAGGAAAGAAATTCAAGAAGCCACAAACACCCTAAACCAGACTAGTTTGCAGCAGCCTCTAAGCCTGTTTTGCATTAAATCAGGTTTTCTCTGTAAATGAGGCCTTCACTATAATTGCTCTGGAGCAGTTATTCTGATTTCTTCGCCTCTTTGGCTTTGGTAATTTGTCTTCAGCAAAACACTGAGGACAGACAAAGCCCAGGGGAAGGCAGGGGATGTTCAGGAGGACAAGCCTTGCTGGCACAAGCTGTTCCTCCCCTCCTCCCATCTGCCCAGCTCCTCTCCAGTGGCAGGAGGACTCTGTAGGAATTCTGAGCACTTCCCAAGTCCCCAGTTCAGGGCTGGCTCTTAGAATGGGGTCTTGGGGACTCTTTGAGGGAGCCTGATGACTTCAGTGTCTGCAGCACCATCCATAGTGGGGTGAAGGCAAATGGGTGAGGGAGGGAAAAAGAGGGGCTGGAAAATGAGTTATTTTAATTCCAGCAGACGGAAAAGTCCTGCCTTATTAAAATCCACCTTGTATTTACTCACAGGGGCTGGGCTCTCACAGCTCCTCAGCCCCAGCAGCCCTGGGGGATGTCTCAGGCCCTTGTTCTGTGTGCTGAGTGCAGGGTGTGCACGGGGCTCTGTGCCCCCAAAAACACCTGGGCACATCTGGGCAGCCACATCCCCACCCTGCTGTTACCCTGTGCAGACCCAGGGGCTTATCCCCAAGGTAGCTGCGCCTCAATTCTGGAGGGTCTGAGGCAAATGGGGAGAGGTCCCCTTTCAGGTCATGGTGAGGAAAACTTTCCTCCCATGAGCTTTTGAAGAGAGATGTTAATACTTCTTAGGTTTCATTGTTCTATCGGTTTGTTAAGTTTATGTCACCCTGTTCAGCCTCGTTCACCATTTATGCACCCATGCCAGAATGTTCTTGTTTCCCTTGAACCCCACTGGATTAAATTTGCTGCACTGTTACACCCCTGTAACCCCATTAGTCCCCTTAGTTTATATTCACCCCTTTGCACCACTTTTTCCTATTCTTATTGGACCCTGACCTCAGACCTGCCCTAGCTGTCCTGTTTATAACCCTGTGCCTTCGGAGCCCTTTTGGCTCTCACCCCTGGATTTTATTTGAGGCTGTTGCATCCCTTAACCTCTATCCTGTGTCCCTGGAGCCCTTGGCTATTCCTGCCTGTGTTCCTGAATAAACAGCTTTGGGATCTTCAAAGGAGAAGCCCATCCCTTGGCTTAGTGGTTGGATATGTTGTAGCAGCATGTCTGGGGCTCAGAGACACCTGCTGCTCCCCAGGACCATTGTCACTCTGATTTTTCAGCCTTCTGATTGTTTCTCATTTTTACTGGAGTTTTCTCATGCCTGTAACAAAAAACAAAGATTGATATTTTGTAAATAACACATTCCTTTCAGGGAGATAGGACAAATTGATAAACTGCTGGTTTGACCAGTGGGGTCTGAGGGGTGTCAACCTCGCTCCCCCAGTTGCTGGTCAAAGTTCAAACTCTATTTAAACCCTGAATCTAAAAATAAAGTTCTTCTTTTTCTCGCTCTAAACTTGATGGGTGAGTGTGGTTCTTTTGTGTCTTCTAGCAACAGACCATCACTCTCATGTTGCTACATCACCCCATCCCAAAGGCAGAGCTCAGCCGGGACATGGGATGTTCCTCCCCACACCCTGCAGCCCTCTCAGCCAGGGGGCAGAGAGCAGGCAGCTGCAGGAATTCCCTGCTGCAGGGATCAGGAGGAGACAGAGAAATCCATGTGCTAAACACGACCCAACACCAGCAAATGCACTGGCACTTCCATGGCCTGCCTGTCCCTGGGGCTCTGTGTCCAGATTTGGGGTCATGGCTGTGGTTCCACCCCTTCACACCGCCACCCAGGAGATCCAATCCTCCAGAATCTAGAGGGGATTGGAGGGATTGCAATCCCAAATAATCCAGGGGGCCAAACCCTCCTGGAGGCAGCTCAATAAATAAGCAACATCCAGCACAGTTTAGTGAGCACAGCTGGGCTCTCCCAAGGAGTTCAGAGCTAATTCCACCTCTGCACTGAAGACTTTGGATGACTGTTAATGAATTTAAATGATGGGGATTTTCTTTTCATGCTTCATTGCATATGCTCCTCACATTAAGATGCTAATTAAGAATCCATCAGCCCAAGCTGGGAGTGATGTGGCCACGGAGCAAAGTGGAACTGTGACAGTGGCTTTGGGGCTGCTCAGTGGGACCTTTTGTTGAGTCTGATAAATGATTTGCTTGCACAAGGCTGCTCTGTACAGGTCCCACGGGGAGCTGAGGTTTGCTGTGGCTCTCATGTGTCAGTGGCTTGTTTGATCCCACTGGGATGTCTGAGGGATGCTTGGGCAGCCTGGGCTGTGTGTGAGAGGAAAGGAGGGCACAGAGAACAAATCCCTCAAGGGCCAATGGATGTGAACTCACCCTCACTGACAGGGGAAGTCCCTGAGCAAATGATCCCCAGCAGACTTGTTGTAGTTTGTGAGATATTCTGGACAACAGCACAATTTTCTGCTTTTCTGGTGTGTTTTCCACATTTGAACACAGCTGGTCTGGACAGGTGGTGCTGTTGTGGTTTTCAGGTGATTCAAAGCAAGGCCTTAAAATATTTTGCTGGGTTTTGTTTGCTTTTGGTTCCAAGGATGCTTCCCAGGTGCTGACACATCCCACCCTCAAGCTTGTGAGGAGGTTTGGCACTGGGATGTCATGGCATTCCAGGTGGGATATTCCCCCCCTCTAATCCACCAAACCCTGTCAGGATATCCCAACAGCAGTGGTTGAGAAATCACTCCTAAAATCTGGGCTGAGCCAAAGTCTGTGACTGCTTTTTAAAAGCCAAGGGGAGGGCGAGAGAGAAGAAAAGGTTTATAAATCATGAAACCTATTAATCTAATCCTAGAACAAATTTACCAATTCTAAAATGGATTTTCAGGGATGATGGGAAAAAATGGATTTTGCAGATCTGAACAATTAGTCCTTCTTAAAGAGCTTCTTACTTCCCAGAGCAGCTTTGTGCTCGGGACAGTTTGGTGAGAGATTGTTCCTGGCTGCCTGTGGCCTCTCATTATGAGAGGGATTGCAAATGCTAATTCTGTGGCTGGGAGTCTGCTCAGTCCTCCAAGAATTGTCAACGGTGTGAGGAAATGAATTCTCACACTTAACCACTTCACTGCTGCTCTGCTTTCTGAGGAAAATACCTGTATGGCTGCAAAGGATTTTTGAAACAGGCTGAGATCTCAGATTTGATCCTAGTGACCCCCAAACCTCAGGAAAACACCTCCCTCCCCAATTCTATCCAAATTTTGGGTATAGTTACAGCTCCTCTTCACTCCTGGAGAAGGGAAAAGCTTTGGTGCTGGTGTGGTCACTTCAGAGCCCTTCATTAAAGGTTTTCACAACACTGCCACTATTTTTGTGGCATCCACTCAAAAACTAGAAGAGCAGGGGAAAAAAGAAAAAAAAGAAAAAAAAAAAAAAAAAAAAAAAAAAAAAAAAAAAAAAAAGGCTGTCCTGAGGAGAGAAGAGCTTGTTTTGCAGTGGAGCCTCTTGGCTTATTAAGCTCAGCAAGACAGAAGTTGAGTGGGCACAGGATCACTCCCTCTGTGCACATCGCACCGCACGGCACCGCGGGGGGAGAAGGGCGCAGACGCCTGAACAGAAAATTGGCACGGGGCAGGAAAAAAAAAAACAGGCAGGAATCCACTTCAGATGGCAACTCAGCAAAGGTTCTGCTTCGGCACAGGAAGGGAAGTGGCTGCCTTGGGTTATGGTGACCCATGAGAGAGAGCTGCAGTCTCAGTTCTGGCTCCTGAGCAGCGTGTGGCACCAGAGGCGGTGGATGTGGGGTGGAAGCAAACATGGGGCACAATCTCAGCTGCTGCTGGGAGCTTGTTTATGTCACTGCCGCTGGAATATCCAGGGCCCAGCTGGTGGGGGAATTTATGGAGAGCCCGTCCGTGTGGATGACAAATCAAAAGGGACGCGAGGAATTAGGAAAGGGAAACGTTTATTTTCTGCCTTTTCGAATGCGTGTCGCACCCGGTTGAGAACGAAATTAATTCATTCATTAAATGCACTCGGCGTGGCAGAGCCTGGCTGGGGGTGGCTGCTGCCTCACCAGGCTGAGGCTGAGGGCACTGATGGCACAACAAGGACCAGAGCAGGCTCTGGGACTGTGACAGCCTGGGATGGAAGCTCAGCCAGGAGATGCTCCCAGGAACCCCAAGGAGGAATTTTCAATCAAGTTCACACATGAGTTTTTTTCTGCCTTTGCTGCACAGCTGCTCGTGGTGCCTCAGGTATTTGGCTCCTGGGATGTCTGTAGAGGTTGCCACCTTTTCCTTTCCTGTTTTCAGTCTCAGAAAGAGACAGTGTCCTGTGTTGCTCCTGGGGGTTATCCCCTCTTCAAGGGAGGCTCTCCCCCTCGTGCCAGCATAGCAAAGAGAATTTTCTCAGGCCTTTGGGGACAGCAGAGGTACAACCTGTCCTGTGTGAGGAGTTCAGTCAGCTCCCCAGGCTCAGAACAGGCCACATCCCAGCAGGAGAGCACCAGGCACCAAACCCTGCACAGCTTCTCTTCCTTCAGGGATCCCTGTGGCTTCCACATCCCTCCTGCAGCCCTGCTCCCAGATCCCCCATCACCCATGTGCCCCAGAGCTGTGATCTCGGAGCAATCCAAGCTGAGGAGTGGATTCTGACACCCTCCTGGCTTTTCCAGCTTTCTGGAGGCGGGTGATGAGGATTTGCTGGCGCACAGGCTGTGACGCAGCAGCTTGTGTTTATTTGGGAAGTCATGAGTTGTGCAGAGGCCCGGAAACCTGGGTCTCAAATGCCATTCAAAGGCCACCTACTGATGCCTTGAATTCCAGCTTTCATGTTTTCCAGATTCTGTGCTGCCCAGGGCTGTAGATCTGAGCCTCACATTAAGTGCTAGTAAGATCCCTTCACAGAGCTGGGACACAAAACAAATCCTTTTCCTGCTGCACACCAAGGACAACTTTCAGCCCCAAAAGCACAAACAAGGGTGGCTGAAGGGAGGAACAAGAAGGATGGGACCTCACAACCTGGAGCTGGAATTGGACAATTCAACCCCAATATACAAATGGACCAAAACATAAAAATGTGAGACCTTGTGACTGGTTGTCCATTTTGTGACCATTTTTTGTCCATTTTGTGACCATTTTGGGTCCACCTTGGGTGTAGCCCTGGCCAGGCTCTTGTCCTGCCCAAGGTGAATCCTGGAGGCCTTTCAATAAATCTCTACTTTATTCTCCAGCTCTGTTCAGTCTGTGTTCCAGCTCAGCCTTCCCAAGGCATCACCACAGTCTCCCCTGGCTGTAGACATCTCCCAGCCCTCTTGGCAGCTGGATCCACACCATGAGTGAAGCTGAGTGCCACAGACAGCTCCTCTCCCTCTGTCAGGAGCTCACAGGCACTCCCTGCATCCTTTTAGAGTGACCAGGCTGGTGCTGCCTCACCTGGGAGCCAGGCCAGGACAGCACACTGGGCAGAACCAGCTCTCTGTGGGGACACCAATGTCC
The DNA here is from genome assembly GCF_965231275.1 of Zosterops lateralis. NCBI lineage: Eukaryota > Metazoa > Chordata > Aves > Passeriformes > Zosteropidae > Zosterops > Zosterops lateralis. The sequence goes on along the minus strand of NC_139779.1, from coordinate 5,860,491 downwards.
CCAAGTCCATCCCCACTTCCCCTGGAGCCCCCAAACCCAGCCTCTGTTGGGGTTGTGGGGATGCTGAGGCAGCACAGCCCCCAGGCAGCAGGAACAGCCACTCCTGGGTGGGTGACGGCTCCACACAGCCAAGCAGGGCAGCAGAGGAGCTGGAGCTGCACAATGCAGAGAAAAGAGCATTCTGGAGTTTGCAGCTTCCCCCCAGAAAAGCCTCTTCTGGGTCAGAAGTTCACGTCTACAAAAGCCAGCCTGGTTTGTGCTGTGCTTTTGGATTCCCCTCACAGGGAAGGGCAGTGAGTTAAGCCTTTTGCCAGCCCTGACTGGCCAGGAGATTCTGCCTCATCCTGGCAGACAAGGACCTGGCTGAAGTTCTTCATGACTTCATCAGCCCTTGGCCAGACTGCAGTGCTGCCTGTGCTGTGCCCCAGGCTGTGCCCTTCAGGTGTCCCCACCCGCCCAGGGCCACCTCCTGTGTGCTGCCATCAGGGGACAGTCCCTCAGCTGGGTGGGACCTGGGCCAAAGGAAGGAAAAACAGAGTTTGGAATCGCTGAGAGCAGCGGGGAGGTTTTGGTTGTGAAGCTGATCTTGTGTTTTCCCAAAAGAAAAGTTCAGGATCCACGTGGGGATGCACAAAACCTTTGTCCTCTGTTTTGGAACCGCTGCAGCTGCTGCCATGATGATTTTTTGCCTTTTCATTTTTGTACATTTATGTATTCTCAGTGCCCTTAGCATGCATATTTGTAATTCCCTCAGCCTGATAACAGCACGGTCCTGGTATAGGCCAGGACACCAAAGGCCTCACAGCTGGAGGCTGGAAAACTTTATGCTGTCTTGGGAAACCAAGGTCCCTCTAAAATACATCCTGTAAAACACGATTAGGCCCTTCCAGGGAGGAATATTTCAGCATGGGAGGATATCACACTATTCACTGAAGCCTCTCCTTAGGGCATCTTTGTTAGATATGCTGATTTGCAAGCAATAGACATATGCTAATATACAATAATTTTAAAAAATTATTTCAATATTAAATTTTTTTAAATAAAAGTAAGATTAAATTTAAAATTAAATTAATTTTAAAATTAAAATTTAAAATTAAAATAAATAAATATAGTAAAATAAAAATATAATGTGCAATAAAATAAAAATATATAAAATAAAATTATATATTATAAAATTATATATAATAAAATTATATAAATACAAATATAAAATTATATATAAAATATATAATAAAATATAGAAATATAAAAATTATATAATAAAATTACACATGTTATATTATATTATATTATATTATATTATTATTTGCAAGATATAGATATGCTAATATACAATAAAATTATATTTAAAAATAAATCTATATACTTTATATATTATTTTTAAAATTTTAATTAAATTTTTGATTTTAATTAATTTTCAAATTAAATATTAAAACTAAAATTAAATAAAGATATACAAATTAAAAATACATTTTAAAATCAAATAAGGAAATATACAATAAAATAAAATTTTATATATATATGTAAATATATATATATATTTGCAAGCAATATATACATGCTAATATATAATAAAATTCTACACAGGATCTACCATGGGTCTATATTTCAGCACATCGCACCTTGGTAAAGTGATGCACCTTAAGAATCCTTATTAAAATACTGAGGTAAAAAACTCTTATCCCTTAACCAAGTCTGGCTCTCAATTTCAGTACCAAGAAAAGGCGTCACAGCCAGCCAGGACCTCCAGGATCTTCACTCCAAGCTTGCTGCCACTGCTCTTTTGTGAGCTCTGTCCCCAGACACTGATCACGGCCAGCAGGGACAGGAGCTGAGCTCAGCACCATCACATTTATCACATTTATCCATCGCTGCCCTTCCCTCAGCTCCACAGGACTCCTCATCTGTGAGACAGCAGAGTCCTCACATGCTCCAGCCTCCAGAGCATCCTCAGGCACTGCTGGGAAGGAGCCACCTCTGCCTGTTTTGTTCCCAGCTCTGACTTGGTGTAGCTTGGAGAGAGGGGAAAATGTGTGATCTGAGGTGATCAAGGGGCTGTGATTCTCCCACTCCTCCTTTGGTGCTCTCCAGACAAAATGTGCAAGGGCAAAACAATTTGTGCAGAAGAAGCAGGAGCAAGGAGCTGGGAACAAAACACACGGGGGTAAAAAAGGCTTTGGAGGAAGTGTCAGGTTGGGAAGGGTGGGGAGAGGGGGCAGAGCTGACAATGCAGATCTAGAGAAGGGAGACAGGCCCAGCTGGGAGGTCAGGTCAGATCTGTGTTTAATCTTGAGGGTGAAGGGTGTTCCTTGAGCAAGGAGAGGGAAGCATGCATGGGATGGCAGCTGGGAGCAGAGAGGGTTTCCCATCTCACAGGGGATGGCCTGGCACCCTCACCTGCTGAGGGTGACACAGGCACCTCCAAGGGGCACCAAAAGGGACAGAAAAAGGGACAATTTCCTTTCCTGCCGTGAAGGAAACTGCTCTGGCCAAGTCCCTGCTGCTCCCACACAAGCAGTGGGCACATTTGGGGAAATAAAAGCAGAGACTTCCTTTTGTCCTCAAACACAGGGGTCCCTGGGGAGGGGACAGCAGAGTCCCCTGCAGTGACTGACACCCGTCCTGACTGAGCAGCCATCGATCAGCTGGCCCTGCCCACGGTAATGATCGATGCTAATTAGTCCATTTGCATCCAGAGCTGGATGCCTGTTTGTGTGAGGGGGTGCCAGAGAGGCTCATTTGGGCTGAGAAATGGAGTTTTAATTCAGCCTCTGCATTCCCTTGCACTCTCTGGACACCCCAGAGCTTCCCCTGTCCCCAGATCCCTTGTTTAGAGGAGACAGTGAAGGCCTGGAAAAAGGATGAAGGGATGAACTCTCAGGTTTTGCCTTCTTTGTAGCCCAGATTTGGTGCCTGATCTCCAAGCAGTGTTTCCTGATCCTGCAGGCAGAGATCCCCAGCCCTGTCTGCAGGAATACAAACAAAATCCATGCACCATGTGCTCTGACCACGGAGATCTCCATCTCCTGCTTCTGCTTCTCTGTCCCCACCCACAGTTTGATTTAGACACTTGCTGGGGAAGCAGCCTTCTCCCTGTGATCCTGCAGGGATGGTTGGTCCACTCTGAGCCTCTGGGATGCCCTTTTGTAGGTGATTTCTGCCTTTCTGCTCACACATGACCCAAAAAGCTCCTCTAAGCTCCCTGCAATGGGTTCCTGTTGTCAGCAGCTTCTATCTGCAGAGCAATTGATAACAACAAATAATTAAAAATACATTTCTGTTTCAGCAGCCTCTGGGTGCTCTCTGTGGCAAAAACAAGAGCTCGTCAGTGTGGAGGCCCCCAGGAAAACGTGTTTTTCTCAGCTATGAAGTGTTGCTCCTGAGCCCTTTTCTGTTCTGGTCTGTGTCCATCTTATCTGCTGCTGTTCCTCAGGTCAGGGGTGGAATCTTCTCTGGCTCTGCACCGTGGGATGCCAAATGCGGGCAGTTTGTTGCTATTTTTCCATGCTGTTTGCTTGCTTTGCTTGATTTTGGAGCTGAAATGACACGCCGAGGGGATGGGAAAGCTCTGCTGCTGCTCTTAAATAATTCCCTGTGTAGATGGGCTTCCTCTGGAATGAGAATGGGCTTTCCTGATTTAGCTAAATCCACTTCCAGCTCTAACCTGCTGCCTGGCCCGAGGTCAGAATGTGTGTGAGGGGAGGTACCACAGAGCAGCTCCATCCCAAAATTCCAGCCCCCATCCCTGCGGGGTTTGTGGTCACAGCTGACCAGGGCCATCTGGGGAGCAGCCACCAGAAGGTCTCAGAGGACACTGACCCCAGCCTCTGTCCCCCTCCAGCATTTCTGTGGCATTTATTGATTAGCTGTTAGAACAGAATAATGTCGTTTGCAGAGGTGGCTGTGCTGTGCTGGGGGTGACAACACCTCCCACCATGTCTCCCCCACACAAGGCAGACCCTGTTGACCTAAATAATGGATAAATATGGATCCAGCACCCTCTGGGATGTCCCTGCCGCTCCCCTGTGTCCCACTGCCCACCCCGGTGCTGCCAGGGATGTCACTGCTGGCCGTGCCACCAACACCCCGTGGTGCCCGCGGGGCTCCAAGCGCCGCCTCCTCTTCCCCAGGGAAAGGACAGCTGGGCCACTGCTGTCCCCTGCCCCAGCCCAGGGTGCAGTCCCTGTCTGCAGGATGCTGGGAGCCACTGGGTGTCAGTAGCATCCCACTTCCCGGCCGTGGAGTCGGGAGGATGAGTTTTCCTCCATGGAGAGCAGCTTCATCCCTCTGGAGAAGAGTTCCATCCCTCTGGAGAGCAGCTCCATCCTCTGGAGAGCAGCTCCATTACCCTGGAGAGCAGCTCCATAATCTGGAGAGCAGCTCCATCCCTCCGGAGAGCAGCTCCATCCCTCTGGAGAGGAGCCCCATCCCTCCATGGAACAGCTCCATCCCTCTGAGAGCAGCTCCATCCCCTCTGGAGAGCAGCTCCATCCTCTGGAGAGCAGCTCCATCCCCCTGGAGAGCAGCTCCATCCTCTGGAGAGCAGCTCCATCCTCTGGAGAGCAGCTCCATCCCCCTGGACAGGAGCTCCATCCCTCCAGAGAGCAGCTCCATCTCTCCAGAGAGCAGCTCCATCCCTCCAAGAATCAGTTCCATCCTTTTAGAGAACAGCTCCATCCCTTTGGAGAGCAGCCTGAAGGTGAGCACCCATAAGTTGCTGCTGGCTGGTGATTTTCTGATCATGTCTTTTTTTTTTTTTTTTTTTTTCCCAGACTTTAAAAGTTACTAAAATGAAGAATTTTTTATTATTATTATTACTATTAAATTTTTTTTCAGGGACATAGCACGTGTGGGGTGGCATTTCTGGCTCAGACCAGGAGGAATGCAAAGTCCTGTGCCCCAGCACAGCCAGTGAATTCATAATCCCAGCACCCAGAATGGAGGGCTGGCTGTAACTGACTGCCCACCCTCACTCACAGCCCAGATCTGACCCCCTGCCTTCTGTTGTGTGAAAACCTGGCTGAAGAGCTTCTCCTGTGGCAGGCAGAGCCCTTCAGTTCCTCCTGGTGAAGATGTTCCATCTGCTGTTAATAATTCACCTTGAAGTGAGGCTGTCTCCAAGCCTGCAGCTCTCTTTCATCACTGAGATCTGCTCGTTCCTGCTTTCCCTCTCTCCCCACGACTCTCATGTCCTCCTGCATCCACCAGGCTGTCCAGGGATGAAGGATCTCTCTCCTGAGTGCACGAAATCCTTGAAGTTCTGGAAACAGAAGGGGAAAATGGCCGAGGTCTCCAAAACAATGCTGGTCCCTGCTCCTGGCCAAGTTGCTGGGTGCAGTTTCTCAGGTTTGGTTTTCTCTTCACTCAAGATTTAGGTGGTGGTTCAAGAGAGTCTTTTTTGCCCTCTGAAAGCTCTGAGCCAGTTGTGAGAACGAAACAGAGTCTTCAAGGTCTTGTTTTTCAAGGTTTCTCGTGTGTTTATTATTTCTTATCTTATAATTTTCTCTGTGCCTGGCCGAGATGTGAACAGCAGTTCGGACACAGGATGACTCCCCCCTTGAAGGGAGGTCGCTGCCTCTTATACAGATAATTACGTGTGTCTTATTTACAATTCCATTCCAATGCCTATTATCTATACTAAAAGGGTCATCTCTACTTTGACCCAATCCCCTTAAACTACTTTGTGCCCCCATCACTGCAGAAGATGGATGCCAAGGGAGAAGGAGAACAACCCAGGGCACTGCCCTAAATCCTCCATCTTGTCCCCTCCATTTGCCTCCATTCTAAGAACCCCAAAACGCCAAAATTTTTCACCCGGTGATAAACGACACTCCTGCCCATCACACCTTTGTGACTTGTAATTCCTCTCTGTGGTGGAAGTTTTTCTCATGGACTGAAATCAAAGCCTGTGTCTTCCTGGACTCTGTCCCAGGGTCTGCAGCCCCCCCTGGACAGATCCCAGACCCTCCTGTCCAGGATTCAAACCCTCTTGCTCAGGTCCCAGACATCTCTGCCAAGGTCCCTGACCTTCCAGGGTGACCAAAGCAATGCCCTGGACTCTGACTCAGTCTGTGGGGTCTCTTGACTCCTCTGCTCGTGGATGGTGAGATTTCCCCCAGAGCATTCTCTCCCTGGGACGCGTTTCCTGCACAGGCTGTAACTCACCCAGAGCCAGGAGGGGAAGTGGAGTTGAAATCCACAAGCAGAGAGTGAGGAACCCCCATCTCCTGTTCCTATCAGCAGGTCCCTGCTTTCCCCAGAGCTCCCGGGGATGGAAATGCCCGTTCCTGCAGGGCAGTAATTGCTGTGAAATGCACTTTGCAGGCCCATTATCCCTTGGCTGCCAGGACACTCAGCTCGGGGAGTTAATGGTGTAATGGGAGCTGTGCTGTGAGGGGGACAAGCCCCGGGCAAGCCTTTCCTACACGAGGCCTTGGCTAAAGGCTGTGGGGTTAACTCCGGGGTGAGGGGAAGGGAAGGGCTAAAAGCCCTGTTTGGAGCTGGTGGCACTCAGGCCAAATCCTCTTCAAACCAGGGCTGTTTGTACTTCTCCATGCCGGATGAGAAACTGGGATGGCAGAGGAGGAAGAGTCTGACTAGGCTCTCACAGCTCCTTCTCCTCCTCTGCAGCACGGCAGAGCTGGGGCCCATCAGCCACGGTGGATTTACTCACCCCTGAGTGCCCTGCTGTATCCCAGAGTGGGATGGAGGCAAGGCAGAAATGTGCATTTTGTGAGGGGACAGCGCTGATGTCACCCTCAGGGGCAGGCAGAGGGTGGCACCGAGCCCTGGGCACACCCTGAGTGATAAATACCTACTTTATTCTCTAGCTCTGCCCAGTCTCTGTTTCAGATCAGCCTTCCAAGCTCCAGCCTCATCCCTGCCCTCCCTCCCTTTGGGCTGGTGGAGCTGTGCCCTGCCAAGGCCAGGCTCAGCTGGGACAGCACAAACCCTCAGTGCCCTCCAGGGCTCCAGCAATCCCGGACCTTGTTCAACATCAGGCACCAAATGAGGCTTTCCCTGCCCTCATGAGCAGTGATTTGCCTCCACTCATGTAGGATCATCTGCGGACAGCAGGGAGAGGGAACTCTGCAGACCTGAGATATTATAGAAACATGTGGGTTTATTGCAAGGGTTGTGGGTAAAGAGGGCTTTGCCTTCAGCCACCAACCTGGGCTGGAGGGAACCCCAAAGAGAGAGGGAGAGAGAGAGAGGGTGTGAGGTGAGGGAGGTAAAGGAGCAAAGAGAGCTAAGAGAGGTAAGAGTAAGAGAGGTAAGAGAGAGGACCTTGTTACAATCCATTCTATCTCCTTTTGTGTTGAATATTCTAATTTACAGTGACCAACTGGTGTGAGATACAAAACCTACAAACTTTGCATGCAGCCAATGAGAACTGCTATATCACCATATCACCCTATATTCTAAACTCTAAAGACTACTTTTCTTATCTGCTTTTTCCCTGATGCCTTGGCAGGGCGGAGAGGGGCTGCATTCTTGGGTCCTTTATTTTCTGTCCCTCAACCTGACTCCAGCTCTTCATTGTCTTCCTGCCTGCCATGATCACATCTCAAAGCTGCCCTTCATTTCTATTTCACTCACAGGTTTTACACCTCTAGTATTTCTTAACAGACAATCATATCTACAAGCCCTTCCTGTCCCATCTTTCCCAACACACTCAGGCTGGATTGATGCCTGTCTGGTGCAGTTCTCAGCCAGAGAGTTGGCATCCCACCTGAGGGACGTGGCTTTGGCAGCTGTAGGGCTGGATTTGGGATGGACACGGCTGAGCTGCACCTCGAGGTGCTGGAGGCTGCGGGGTCAGGAGCTCCCAGGCTGGTGCTTCTCGGGGAGGGTTTCCTCACCTGAGATTTTGGTTGTTTAAAGTCCTTGGCCCTCTAAAAGCCCCGAGTCACGTTGGTATAAAAAAGTGGAGTCTTCAAGGTTCTGTTTTCAGGTTTCTCGTGTTGTTTATTATTTGGTATCTCAGAATTTTGTTTACTCCCAGCTGAGGTCTGGACAGTGGTTGAGACATGAGGTGCCCATGGGGCGCCACCTCACATTTATATAGATAACTACGTGTGGTTATTTACTATTTTGTACCAATGCCCAATGCTCACACTAAAAGGGTAATTTCTGCTTTGACCCAATCCACTCTAACTACCTTGTGTCATCACCACCCCAAAAGATGGAGGATGAGGAAGAAGGAGAGGGACACGAGGTACCACCCAAATTCCTGCATTTCGTTCTCCATTTACCTCTATTCTAAGAACCCTAAAACTAGTGAATTTTGCATCTTCTACTGTGCTAAACTACTGTTTTCACACCTTGGCGGTTTGCAATTCCTCTCTCAGTGTCAGAAGCCTTTCCCATGTACTAAAATCAAAGCCAGTGTTTTCCTGGGCTCTGTGCCAAGGTCTCCAAACCCCCTGGACCAGCTCCACACCCCCTGGCCAGGACTCAGACTCCTTTCCTCAGGTCCCAGGTCATCCAAGGGGATGCCCTGGACTCCAACAGTGCTGACTCCCACAGGTGGTTTCACCCCTTCCTGCCCCTGTCCTGCCTCACCTGGCCATCAGCAGGGCATGTTCCTGGTGCTCTTTCTCCAGGAGAAGTTGGGATTGTTTGGAGCCTGGTAAATACAGTGCTCTGGCCCGCTGGGAGCTCACATCCCTGTCTGTCCCTGCCTGCCAGGGCCGTGGGGAGGAAGAAAGAGGAAGAGGGAAAACCAGCACCAGTGGTGTAGGACAGAGAAAACCTTTTGCTCTTTCTCTTCAGAGGCTTTCTCTTTCCCCAGGGTGACAGAACTCCACACAAGTGTTTTCAAATTCGGGTTTATTTCCCAGCAGCAGAGTGGTTTTAAGTTTAGACAGGACTGAAACACTCTCCCGTTGTGGCCAAGGGCTCGTGGATCTGTGGCCTGGAGGCAATTTGCTGGGTATCAGTTCATGTGCTGAACTTGGAGATTATTGTTCAGAGATGCAGAGCTGTGGTTTGATGCCCTCCATCCCACCAGCCTGGTGGAGATCAGCACAAGGGAACAAACTGCTGCTGGAAGAGCTCCCTGCATCCCTCAGCTCCTTATTTCTGGCCTTTGTACTTCCCTTTTCTGTTTGCTTCACTTAAGCAGCTTCAACAACTAGAATTGTAAACTCTTGGTGGGCTTCTTTTTTTCCTCCTGGCCCAGAATTTCATTGTTTTTTTCTGGAAATAACTATTTATTTTTCTCTGCTGTTGCTTTCTGCTTTCATCTCTTTCCTGCTCAAGTCAGCAGTCTCCCTTCTTGTGAATCTGCTCTCCCCTGAGACATTCCTGGTTTTTGATCCCCTTTTCCACACTCCTGGCAGCTCAATAGTTTTTTCAGCCTTTCTTGCCTCATTCCCAGCCCTTTTAATTTATTTTCAGTGGGACTTTTCTGCCTCCCTTTACCCCACCCTTCCCTTGGCTCAGAGATTGGGAACGAGGGAAGTTTCCTCTGGGATGGAAGGATGGAGTCCCAGGCTCTCAAGGAGGATGTGCCCTCCTGGAATTAAATCCCTGGGTGGTGGAGCTGCCCCCTTAAGCCCTTTTAAGTGTTTGCTTTCCCTTTTTTTCTTGTCCCTCCCCTGATTTTTATTTGTGGACCTTGTTTCTCCGATTAACCCTGGGGCCTGCATGGCTCCTTGAGAAAGATGCTCTCACTTCATTAAGAGATAATGGAAGCTGTCAGAGGTTTGAAGGATTGCACTCGTGATGGGAGCAGGAAGGGGAAGAAATATATTCACAGCAAAGTTACATTTTCATGTAAATTGTTTAAAGATTTAAATGGTTTCTATTAGGAAGGGTCACTGGGGCTGTGCAGAGGCCTAAATTAGTCCTTCTGTGCAGAACTATAACATTGTCTATAAATGAAAAGGAATAAAAAAAGCTGTTAATTTTTTTTTTCTTTCTCCCACTCTCTCATTTCAGCCCACATTTTTTTTTCTCCCTCTGCCTTTCCAGCAGATTTTCTTTCATTCTTGGATCTTCCTGTTCTCCTCTTTAGACCGGACTTGGCGACTTTGCCGTGACTTGGTCCTGCCTAAGCTGAGCTCAGCCCAGGCAGTCCCCAAACACCTGACGAAATGCAAACACTCTGCTTTGGGTTTCCAGGCACACAGAAGGGCCCACGGGGAGCGGCAGGCCCGGGTGATCAGTTAATTTGTTAATGACTATCCCACGCGGGTTGCGCTGACATGTTCGGTGGAGTCACTGCTGCGGGCTCTGCTGGGTAATTCATCCACAAACACATCCTCTCACATAAATAATCACCAGGCAGCGATTTGCTCGGGGAACTCACCAGCCCAAACGTGGGTTTTGCACATGCCAATGCCCATCTAAATGTGACGGCACCTGTGGGGATGGGCCTCTGCTCCCAGCCTGATCCCAGCCCCGCTCTGCATCCACCCTGGCTCCAAAGGGATGCTGCTGGCTGGGGAAAAGAGGCTTTGCCTTCCCCTGGGAGCCCTGTTTTTTAGAAAGGGGCACTTGTGCAATCTCTGCTGGCTTTGCACATGTCTGTGGCAGGAAAATCGACCCACAAGCAGCAGAGGTTTGTGTCCAAAAAGGAGACAGAAGAGTCCTGTGATTTTATTCAAATAAAGGGAGAGGCCATGGGATATTTCCCCTGGGGTCTCTCAAATTTTTGGAGGATGCAGCCTCCTTTTTATCCTCATTTCCTGACTGCATGTCCCTCTTTCTTTCCCCATTGCCCGAGGTACTTGAGAGGTACAGAATTCCCAAAACACCGAATACCAAACACCCCCTTCCTAATGTGTAACCTCTCCACCCCTTTTTATTTCCCTTGTATCAACCAATGGAATTCCTACGGAATTTATGGTTCTTCCCATTGTTTCTTTCATCTCTCAGTATCCCATTTTATTAACCAGCAGACCCACAGTTTGTCTGTAAAGACAAATCTCATCCCTTTTGTGTGGGACTGTGGTTTGGCCTCTAAATGCTCCTTGAGAAGTGGTTTCACCTGAAAATCCATGAGGCAGAAATCTAAAGGTGCCTTTCCTCCCCAGTGCCCCCTTGCTCTGTTCATTCCCAAAATTTGGTGTCTCCCTGCTCCTGGCTCGCTGTGTGCTGTCCCCTGGAGCAGCCATGGAAGGGTTAAACCACCTGCACCTCCCTGCACTCCCACCAGGGCCACAGGCCAGGGGAATAAAAGAGCTTTTGGGCAATCAGCGATTTAATTGACAAGGAGCTGTGCGGGCTTTTCCCCTCGGAGGGCAGGAGCAGAGCAGGAGGCAGGGAGAGGTGTCCTACAGCACTCCCTGCGAGGCTGCCTTGATCTCCGGGCTGTAAAATCCTCCTAAACTCCCCCAGCAGGCAGAGTTCAGCCCCCCTGGCTCATCACTCCCATGCAGAGCAGCAGAGATCAAATTCATCTGGCAGCTCAGGAGGCTCAGCTCCAATTAGGGGAGGTGAGGCTCTGATTGCTCTTCACACACACACACAGAAGCAGGAGGCACAGCAGAGACCTCTCAGGGGTGGGAGGACTGTGGGGAATAGCAGCAGGGAGAGGGGTTTGCATGCAGATCACTGGGAAGGCAGCAAAAGCAGAGGCGCAAAGGCTGTGGCTGAGAGGAAGAAACTCTCTCTGTGCTGGGTTCTGGGGGGTTTTGGCAGAGGCAAAGCCAGGCCAGCCTGTTGGTGGAGAAACAGGCCTCCAGTTTTGATCTTGGGGAAGGAAGGAAAGATGCTTTTTTGCAGATTGCAAGAGCTCAGCTGCAGGCCTGCCTTTCAGGAAGAGCAAAGCCAGAATCCTGAGCAGATTTCCAGGATTCTGGATTTGCAGGATTCTGGATTTGCAGAAGCCAGTTGTGGAGCACAGAGAGATGCACACCCCAAATATCCACCCCAAATGACAGCAGTGCCATAAAAAGGGCATCTTGCAGCTGGCTGTTTGTGGGGTAGAGAGATTGCTCAGGATCTCCTGCTCATCAGCCTGAAATTCCCCTCAGTGAGACAAAACATCCTCCCCTTCCTGAACAGATATGGCTTCTAACTCAGCTCCTCATCCTCTGCTCCTCAGAACTGCAATGTGTCCCACAGATTTGCTCTTTTCATGGTGAAGGATCCTCTAATTCCAGCTGAAGGATGTCCTTGGGCTTTTAATCTCCATCTCTTCAACTGCCAGCTTCAAATAACTCTTTTCCCTGTTTCCCCAAGCGTTCCTCTCTCAGCTCTCTGTTCAGGCAGCAGCTCCATCCCTTCCCTTTGCTCTCCACTTTGGCCAAACTCTTGCAGGTCCTCAAGGAAGGATCTTCACCCCACCAGTGCTGGTTTCAGTCAATCTCAGTTGAGTGTGGCTGGTTCAGGACTCCAAACACAGCTTTTCTCTAAAGGGAACATTTCCCCTGACACCTTCTGGTGGGTTTTGCCTTTTCCAGAGCCACATTACATCAGGCTCCTCCCTGCCTTTCCTTTCCTTGTTTCCAGTGTCTGAGCTCCCAGCTCCTTTCACAGGAGATTCTCTGCAAATGCTGTTCCTCAAGGTCACAAAATTTCTCCCTTCAGCTTTGGGGGATCAGCAATCTTTCTAAAGCCAATCTGTATCTCCATGCCAATTCCATCAACAGAGATGCCAAAGAGATGAGTCCCTGGGTCACTGTTTGAGGAACTCCACTTGTACTGGAGGGATCCATCTCCTGCTCTGCAGGGCCCATGTGGATTAGCTGTCCCAGGTTTCCATGCCTGGTCCCCTTTTCCAAGCAGGGTGCCAGTCAGTGTCACCAGGTTTGCATTGATGACTTCAAGGTCTACCAGAGAAATCTCATTTCCAAGCCAGAAACAGCACCCCTGAGTTTCTGTCCCCAGCTCTCCCAGGGTGGTTTTGCTCCTGGGCTTCTCAGGGAAGGAAATTTTGGCAGTTCCTTCTCATTTTTGGCTTCTTACTGCAGAGTGTGGCCTTGTGGCCATTGGGGGAGGTGTTTGAACAGCACACGACCCGTCCTTTATAAAAGCTGATTATTTTAGGCTCTGTTCTGTGCTCTCCTCCAAGAGTGGCTGGAAATGGAGGCGAGCTCCTGAGGTCAGAAGAAAGGCTCTTTAGCTGTCACGATTGCTCTACCCCATTTCCCTGAGCGTGGGAGCTGTGTTTGGTAAACTCCAGGCATATGGTCCCCACTCCCAGTTTGTTGGATGCAGGAAAAGTCCTCGTTGGCACCTCGGTAATTTCGTGTGCTAATTCATCCCAAACAGCCCCAGCTACTGACCTGCTTTAATACCTCCTTCCATTTCATTGAAATGGCATCGACTTCTGATGCCTGGCCCCATGCTTATTTTCTAGGTCAACCTCTTCTGTAATGTCTTCACATTCCCTGAAATCCTACTAAAATAGCCTCGTGTCGTCCTGGATCAGTAACCATTTGGAGACAAAGTCTGTTTATTATCGTGCTCAGGAATAAGTGGTGCCTGCAATAAGCAACATTTGCTCTGCAATCTGTGCCTCAAAAAAATTAAAGCCTCCATGATGACTCAGTCCCAGTCTGACGGGGGGGATCTAAACTCAGGCTCCAGCACGACCTACAAACTCCTCGCAGAGTTCTTTTCCCCAAACAACTTTTTATTTTCACCAGTCTAAGCCATCCTTTTCCTCTGGTCTATCCTTGCCAGAGTCTGATTCCAATAATCAGATTCCAATCCCCGTGTGTGGAGGCAGGAATGATGATTATGTGATATCTCCAGGTCCCTCTGTTTCTCCCGCAGCTCTCCTGAGATTTGTCAGCCTTAATGTCAGCACTCAACACCCAAACCTAACCAGGGGGGGAATTTGCTCTCTGGAAATAGCTCAGCATCCTCAAACCTTTCCCTTGGCATCAGGTCCTGATGAGCCTGTTGGAATGCAGGAGTAGCCTCTGACAATCACTCAGACCTCCCGTAGAACTCCCTCCAGCCTGGGGCTGGTACCTGCAATCAATTCCTGTGGGATTCTGCTGCTGTTGCTGTCCCAAGGTAAAGGACAATCAACAGCTTTTACCTTAAATTCTTCTTTTTTCTTCTGGTTTTCCTTGCAGACCCCACAGCCTTCTGCTCTTTGGTCCTAAATATGCAGGAGGCTCAGCATTTCTCTCCTGATACCTGCCTGTTCCCAAGGTTCTGCAGGACTGGTTTCCCCCTCCCCGATCTGGTTTTCCACCTGTTTTCTGGTCACCCCATTTCCCTTGAGCAGCATCCTATTCCTCTCTGGCTTCAAACCATTGCACCCTCCACTGTGTCTCCCTCTTTTCTGCTGAGCTGGTTTCACACTCCCATTCAGCAGATCCTGCCACCCTGGGGCTGGGATCTTTGGATGTAAACATTTCCTTTCAGGAACACCTCTAAGAATGACACAGATGCCAAGCCCCCAGAATCCTGTTTATTACCAGTTGATCTGTGAGGCATTTCTTCTCATTGTCACTATTTTTCCAGTGGAAAAATCTCCTAAATTCTCTCCCTGGCACTCTCACGTGAGATCTCCTATTTGCTTTCTCCTCCCTTTCACATCTTATATTTCCCCACTTGCACTCCACGCTTTCCCCAACACATTTTCCTCCAGCTGAGCAGCTGGAGAGGATGCTCAGGGAAGGGGCTGTGGGTGGCAGCCCAGGATGTGGAGGAGGAAGTTTTCCTTTATTCCTGGTGTGCTGAGGGGGGTGTTGAGAGAGAAGCATGGAGCTGGATGTAGAAGCTGATTTGGCTGGCAGTGCACCGGAGTGGATGGGACACTCCAGGCAGCCAACACCACCTGTAGCCCTGGTTTTGTGCATGAGGTGTTTTGGTTTTCTGAAATTCTTTTCCCAGGGAATTTTCCATAAACAAGATAAGTGTTTTTGTAACTGTAACTTAGTTTTCATTCTTTTCCCTAGGAGGGACTTCTTGATGTCCCTCTGGTCTGATCAATGTGAGTGAAGAGCTTTGTCTTTGTTTCACAATAGAATTGGTCTGTGTAGAATAATATATAAGGGAGACACATCCCAAAAATGGAGTCATTTTAAGGAGTCATTTTCAGCCTTCTGAAGTCAGAGTTTGTGTCATTGGGGTTGAACAACCCCATCCCTTCCTCCCACTGCCCTCTGAGCCCACACCACATCTCCACTGGACCCCCGTGTCACGGAAGGACACCATCAATATTATATTTTTTCGCAGACATTATCTCAAGAGTCAGTTCATGCCTTGTTGCAGGTCGGGCAGGCGGCCGCCTGCGCGATCCTCCAGCCTTTGGCATCGCCCGGTGCCGCTCGGGCGTCGGGAAACTCCTTCACCTCCTCCACGGCCTCTCCGCAGAGCTGGCGGAACACCGGCAGCCTTTTCTTGGCCTCGGGACAGCCTCTCACATCCACGGCTTCCCTGGAGAGGGCGAGGAAGGCGGGGAGGTGCTGAGGAAGAGAGAAATCGCAGTCTTCATCTGTGCTGAGGTAGTGCTGGGCTGTGGGGTGGCAGGGCGCGGGGCCGGGGGGGACGTTGCTGGCTCCTGCCCCATCCAGGGCGTGGTGGTGGTGGTGGTGGTGGTGGTGGTGATGGGACGCAGGGATGTTCCTGCAGCTCTCCAGAAAGATGTAGCGGATGTCCCTGGAGGTGTGGTAGGGTGTGCATTCCGGCAAGGACAGCCCGCGGGCTTCGCACTGGAAAGCTGGTGCCGACATCGGTGCTGCTCTTGTGGGGGGATAGATCACAGAGTTAGAGGGGTGGGAGGTGGAGGAAGGCAGGCAGGAATTCTCAACACACCCTCATGTCTTTCCCCACCCAGCAAAATGCCAGATTCCCAAAATCCTCTCTCCCTCTCTGCTGGCAGCCCAGTCAAATAGGAATTTTTAGGCGTCAGGCAGCAGCAGAGCCTGTGGGAGAACAAGTCAGATAGACTTTCCCAGGAATTGCTCTGGAGGAGCTGGGAGAAGACATCCCAAACGATTCCTAATCTTTGCACCTGCTGCCTCTCCATCTTGTTTACTTGCAAAGATGTTTACGAAGAGGTGTTGGCTTGAATGACCAATCATACCCAATTGTATGGGAACGGTGTATAAAAAAGGTTTGCTTTCTAATACATTATAAATTTCTAATTTGCCTTTCTTTTTCTATACACCCTCCAAGAAGATTTGGAGTGTTATATCATTATTAACCATCCCTAAGACATATCAATACCCTCCCTTCTCTGCACTGACCAAATTGCCTCCAGAACAGCAACAAACACAGCTCTACCATAAACTTTCACAGCAAAATCAGGAGATATCTGTCGCTGTTGAGATGGTCACAGAATGACTCAGTATCAAGTTTTCAGAAGGCTCCTTATTATAACCCCATGCTGTCTTTTATACTGTTTTTAGAAACCTCAAGGGCAATTTCTTAGTGGTTAACAGCTTTCTTGTTAATTGTTCTATTGGTTAGTAAAAGGTATTTTATTGTCCATCAAATTGATCTGTTCTTGGATTGTTTACCTGTTTACTGATTCTCATGAGACAAATCCCTTGGTGTTATAGGTGCACTTATTTTTCACCCTCAGAATAGATTGTTCTGTTAAAGGAACTTCTTGTTCTCAAAATAGCTTCATATGTGAGCTTACAAACTGTTTGTTAGCTGCAATTAGAAGAAATGACAGGCCAGTTTTTACCCTATTCCTACAGACATCCACCAAAGTTAAGGCTTTGCTGTGTCTGTACCCCAAGCTCCAGTTCACAGCTGAGTACAGCCACCACCAGCCTGGGTGTGGGAGGGTGCTGTCAGAGGCAGACAGGTTGTCTCCATCCCTCCTGGAGCTCCCAAGGGGAATGAGTAACCACTGAAGGGATTTGGGATCTGAAACTGCCTCTCTGGGGAAAGGCCAGCCCTGTGCGCTCCCTTCTGTGTTCTTCCATCACGACCCACTGAATATTTCAGCTCTTTCCCAGGTTTTGTACATTTGTAAAAACGCAGATTCTTGGGAGGGAGGGGGAAATATCCTGACCTACTCCGTGCTTTGATACCTGGCTGGAACTTCCAGAGTTGACAAAGAGACAAGGCGACCAACCCGGTTCATGGATAATTCATCTCATGCATAACTCATGCCCACACATTTCATGGATAATTTAGGATAAGGGCTTGCAAGATCAGGATCTCACATGGAAGTGAAGGGTCTCTCCTGAACAAAGCTGATGGCAAACTCTAGCTGTGGGACACCGAGTTTCTGCCTGTGGCAATGTGCCAGTGGCTGGGAGAGCAGGAATGGTGTGGTTCCTTGGATGTCAGCATTTCCCAACCTCACCAGGCTCAAAATGCCTTTGGCACTGTGTCCTGTCCCTGAGAGTGGCCAAAATCTGATCAGTCAGAGGAGGTGCAAGCATCCCAATTCCACCAGGAGGTCTTAAAATCCTGGGGCTTGTGTGGAAATCCACAAAAATCCCTGTCCCCTGCAGCTGTGACAGACAGAGGGATGGTGCTGCCATGGGCTGGACCTTCTCCCAGCAGGCTGAGGCAGCAGCTGGGGTGTTCCCTCAGATGGGTTCAGGACTATTCAGTGGCCACCAAGGACCACTGGACTGGGGGACATTGGTGCCTTGTGCCACCCCAGAGTGCTGGGACAGGGCAGTGGCCTCAGCTCCACTGCTGGAAACCCACCCGAGCCACCCTTCCTGTGCTCACGTTGGTGCCTGGCTCCATCCATTTCCCTACAGCTTTGGTTGGTGTCTTTAAGAGGAGCAGGATGTAATTAAGCATTTTTTATCCTCATTCATTATTGCTGCTCTTTTCCCCTCTCCCAAGTACAGCCCAGAACGGGATGGTTGATGTTTTCTGGTGTGAGAACAGCAGAGTTTCACACAGTGAAGGAAGAAATTTGTGCTCTTGAGCTTGGCCACACCACGGGAAGTTGTTTAAACCACCAGCAAGGCAGAGCACGCAGCACCCAACCAAGAGCCCAAACCCTGAGATTCACGGGAGGTCGGATCTTAAAGCTCAACTCCCAGGCATCAAACATTTAAAGAGACCAGTGGAAAGGCTGAATTATTCAAATCACCCGACGTGAAACGTTTCTCTGCGAGGAGAGGAGCGCTCTCCTTCCCTGGCTCATTGTCTCTGCGGGGTGTCAGAAATGCTAAGGCTCATCCTTGCCTTCCCATCCCCCCTGAGATACTTGGAACAAGTGAAGCACTCCCAGCTGCCAAGAAACATTGAATATTTATGAATTCCCTTAATCACAGAGGCAGGGACCATTCCAACCAGCCTAGTTTGGTGATGTTCTGGCCTCGCCTCCTGGAGAGGAGCAGGACTTGCTCCCACAGGTCTTTGTCACCACCCTGGAGCTGCTCAACAGTGGCCAAGGGGAGGTGGCAAAGCCCAGCAGGAGCTCCAGGGATGGAGATATTTCATTCCTGCTCCTGCACTGCCTTCTGGGATAAGGAATACAAATTAATTTGCCTTGGGAGCAGAGAAGCAGCAAGTCCTGGGGAAAGTGTCCTGACTTCCCCACTGTTTTCTCACCATCATTATCCCATTATTTTCCTGAACGTGGTGTTTGTCTCAACTTCCAAAAGAAGAGCAAGCCCAATATAGACACCAAAGCAGTGGTTTTTTTTCCCTCTATTTCTTCCTTTTTATCCTGTTTCTTCTTTTCCATTTCCCCAGATTACAGTAA
Source organism: Zosterops lateralis (assembly GCF_965231275.1). NCBI lineage: Eukaryota > Metazoa > Chordata > Aves > Passeriformes > Zosteropidae > Zosterops > Zosterops lateralis. Next base: position 5,841,884 of record NC_139779.1, on the reverse strand, counting down.
CAGAGGGAACTGGGGGAATTAATCATGAGGAAAGAATTTTTTCTTTGGTCAGAATGAAATCCAAGTGGGAAGAGCAGGGGGGGTTCTCTTTTATCTTCTTGTGTTCCAGCACACACAGAAATACATTTTTTAATTCCTCCTAGGCATTTGGTATGAAAGGAGAAGTTCTTGGGGTATCTTTATTTTGGTTTTAGGTCTTTTTCAGTTGGGTTTTTGGGGGGTTTCAATTGGATTTTTTTTATTTTGTTTTGTTTTTCAGTTGGGTTTTTGGGGAGATTGTATTATTTTGTTGTTAAAGATACTTGTTACCTTCTTTTAACTGGCTCTGTCATGGGATGTTCAGAGACTCTGCCTGAGAAAGCTTCTGAAACTGGGTGTCTTTCATGCAGAAAGGCTTGCAAAAACCATTTGTGGGTGCTCACAGCCTTCCCAGGTAAGAGACTCATCAAAGGCAAGTTATTTCCAGTTGAGTTCTCTGAGCAGACATCTGGCTTTTAAACAAGTTCTCAGGGAGGAAACAGGGTGAGAGGCTGCTGCTGTGGTGGAAATCTGTGGCTGGGAATAAACCCAAGGTCTTCAAAATCCCAATTTTTTTTTAAGAAAAGCTACAATTTTCCAGCCTGGAGAACCCTCCACAAGGAATGTGTGTGCAGGGAAGGCAGGAGGGGTGGATGACTGGCATGAGTCAGCTCTCTCCCTGCTCCCAATCCCGAGTTTTATGGAGACTCCTCTGCTCTCAGCTCTGCCCTCCCTGGAGCCAGCAGGAGCAGGGAAGCCACTTGAACATTTATTAAAAACACACATGGATGTTCTCACAAGACTCACCGAAATTCCAGATACTTCTGTGTTTGGTCCTGACAGGAGATTAATGTCTTCAGAAGACTTCCACGAGGAGCTGGATGGTATCCACCCTGGCTTTGGGGATTCTGGCAGGGGTTGTGCACACACTGCTGTTGGAACATTCCGTTGTCACGCGGAGTTCTGGTGTCACAAAGGGGCAAGGCCTGGCCTCGTGTGGCACCAGCCTGGGGCTTTGTCTCTGCTGAGGTGTTGGGCATGGCCAGGATGGGGAGGGATCTGAGGGATCCCAGGATTTCCCAGCAGCCGGCTGGAGGTGTCACTGTCCCTAGTTAAGGAGTGGCAGGTCCCTTGGGGAGTGGTTGTCCCATCAGATGTTGAGTTGTGGTCTGGTCACACCAAGGTGGTCACAGCTGCTGCCCACATGTGTCACAGTCCCCCCCCAAAGGGACACCTGAGCACTGGTGACACCATAAATGTGCCCACACGCCGCTGTGGGATCCCTGCAAATGTGGGATTGGCAGATTTGGGGACATTTTGGCCACTCCCTTCATTTCGAAGTTCCCCTGAGCAGAGGCTGCTTGTCCTGGGGTAACTCCTGAGCCAGAAAAGATCCTTTCACACTCCGTGCTAATAGCTGAGTGACAAAACCCTGGTCCCTCCTGTCAGCACAGAGCTGCAGAACTCTCCTGGCTGGTGGAGGTACAGCAGAGCCTGGTGTGCTTCTGAAGGGCTTCCTCTCCTAAAACATTCCCTGCAGCTGTTAAACATCTTGCTGCATTAAAAGCCACGAATGAAGCAGTCTCATCCTTGTAAAGAAATAGGTTGCAGGACTTTTAGCACTCTGGGAATTGGGAGCAACAGTGCTCTGTAAATTAGATCTATTAAATGCTTAGTGATATCAAAATTTCATGTGGTGCTTTTCTTCAAAAGAAATCCGAGGTGGCTCTGCTCATCAGGCACTTCTCCCTCAGACTGACCTGCCCTTCCAGAATCACTTGAGAGATCCTATTTGATCCCAAGCTAATTCCTAATGAGATTTCCCACTTCCCCAAGGCTGGACCAGAGCCTTTTATGCAAACATTTCTCAGCTTTGAAGATGTTTTTTTCCAATCCCAAGCATGGACAGAATAGTCCTGGGTCCTTGGGAACCACAAGCCTGGATGTGAGGGAGGTGGTTCCTCCCTGCAGTGGGTGATTCCTGCTGGGACACGGATTTTATTGAGGAGAAGGCTGGGTTTGGGCTTTGTGAGGGTGGTGGTTGCAGACCCCCAGGCACCAGATTCCCCAAATAACAGCGGGAAATGGGAACTGTGCGCTCAGCAAATCCTCTGTGAATGAGCCAACGATCCAGGGAATGGGAGTGCTCCTGGTGCTGCCAGTGGTGTTTGCTGGGATTATCAGCTCAACCCAGGGCTGCCTGGAGCTGCAGAGCTCCTGTGGCTCAGCACAGATCACCCCAGCCCTGGAAAACTCGGCCGCAGTGGGATGGAGCCTTGGGAAGGGCTCACAATGCACTTTTCAGCAGATTCCTGAAAAGCCAGCCCAGATTCTGGACTGGAGACTCAGTTTCAGCATCTCTCCAAACTGGAAATAGGTGAGTGGAGGGAGAGAGACCCTCCCAGCTGGAGCTTCCCACCCCCCAGAGCTGGCAAACAGAGCCAGGTCCCTCAGGGAGGTTCTGGGACCCCCCTTGTTTATCCCTATTGTTTATCCCTGCCCCGTGTTGGTACAACAGGTCAGGCTCTGGGAAGAGGCTGCCAGAGATAATGCACACCCTGTCACAGGAACAAGATCATCAGGAGGAAAACTGGGGAGATAATCAACCGGCAGGAAGGCTGAAGAGTGAGAAACAAAAGAGGAACAGAGAAGAAGTGACAATGTAATCTTTGTTTAATGCTCCTCTGAGTCACCATTAGTTATTTAAGATATTCATCTGCCAGGCTCCCAGCCCTGTAAGAGATCCAACGGGTGCTGGGGTTTGTTTGTTTGGTTGGTTGGTGTTTTTTTTTTTCATTGCCAAACAAGTTGCTGCGTCCCAAATGGAGAGGGATTTCCCATGAAATGATGGATGCACCGTGGTGCAGCTCACTGGGGAAGCCAGGAGGAGGCAGAGCTACATGGGATTACTCCTGGGCCTGAATATTTCCCTGGTGGTGGATCCACAAGGACAGGAAGGATAAAGGAAAACATCAGGGATAAGGAGAGCAGTTCCCACAGCTGGAATCCAGGTGCTGCATGGACAAGGCACAGGGCTGGCAGCATCCCGGGAATCCCTTTGGAAAGAGGTGGCCAAGTGGAGGGAAAACAGCTCAGATGTGCTGAGGAGAGAGAGTGTGGGTCCATTTTAGGGCAACCAGGGGAGATGGTGCTGTGGGTGCTCAGGGGGTGACAAGATGTTGTCACAGAGAGCATCAAACCCAACCCCCAGCCCCTCACACACCTGGGCCAGGTGACACCTCTGAGCCACCCCACTTCTCCTGCACTCCCAGAGACCAAGTGGAGACAGCCAGGAGCCAGGTGTGCACCCACACGTGCAAACACCATGGGGGTGTGTGTATTTGGAGAGGCCTCTTCCCTCTGCCTTTTGCTCCTGCCAATGAACTTGGGATGCAGGAGAGCAGCAAGAACATGAATTTAACATACAGGCCCAAAATAGCCCAGACAGTGTTTGTTTCCCTCGGGGCTCTGCAGGGAGAGAGGAGGCACCTGGCAGGGAGAGGTGCTGAAGAGGGAGGGAAGAAAGGAGTCACGACTGCCCAGCTTCTCCTGATTTGTGTCTGTGGCACAGGAGGGGGTAAAAAAAAAAAGGTGACAGGAGGTTCAGAGAGCCCTGCCTGGGTGAGTTTTCCCCTTGCACTTGGAGCAGCATCTCCCCCCGGGGACAACCAGAGGTCTGCAAACCGTCCAGGCGTGGGATTAAATAAATTAATGAGCTGAGGAAAGTGGATGGGAACACTCATCTGGCTGGTTAAAAAAAAAAAAAAAAAACCCAAGCCACGAGCAGTGAGGATTTATGGCAGGGGTCAAAGGCTCCCAGTCCTTCCTGGATCCAGGCTGAAAGCTCTGCAGGGTTCCTCACTCCCAAGCTCCTGCACATCCATTGCCAGTGTGAAGGAGCAGGACAATAATTACCCCAACCAAATAATTAGCAGCACAGCAGCCAGGAGGGCTGCACAGACAGATAATGTTAAAATGTTAAACAGCAGCTTGAGCATTGTCAGGGCTTTCTGCTGCAGCCAAAACCGAGCAGGGGAAGATCTGAAGCATCGGGTGGGGGAAGGCTCCACATAACCCACCTGTCAGTGGCTGATTTGGGCCCTGCAGCTCTCCTGATGGATAATCTGCTGGATGGGACCATTTTTGGCATGTGCCATTCTAGTAGGAGCTTTCCTACCCTGCTGAAAGAGGCTCAAATCCATCCCTGTCCCTACACCAGGCTGGGCTGGCATTGGGCTGAGCAATCTCCTTGTGCAGACCCCAAGCTTGAGATGAGCACCCCCCAAAATAACAAAACCTCAGAGGGCACTTTTTTCTTGGCTGGAAAAAAAGATGTGAAGAGCTGAAGAGGGAGGATCTCTGAACCCTGCAAGAGAGGATTTTAGTGAGGCCAGGACAGACCCCACTGCTGTCCCCATGGTGGGCTCGGTGCCAGCAGCCACCAGTGCCCACTTGGCATTAACGGGGTCTTCCTGCCCCCTCAGCCCATCTGACACACACTGGCAAACATCTGCTCGGCCCTAATGACTCTGCCGGCCCTAATGGCTCCTCTCAGCCCTAATGGCTCCGTGCTGACCTCGGGCTGGGAGGCACCGAGCCTGTCACCAATCTGCCAGCCCAGCTGTCACCCCCGGGCACGGCCAGGCCACCAAAGCCTTCCTGCCACCACAGCACGAGGCTCCAGCAGCTGCAAACACCTCCAAGAGGAGCCAACAGCTCCCTGGGGGATGTCTTTGGAAAAGGTTTCAGAGACCTCAGCGCTCTCACTTGGCAAAGCCCAGCCTTGGAAAGAGCCAAACATAAAAACCGTGATGTCCCCTACTTTTATTTTATGTGTTTGTTTTATTTGGGGTGTTTATTTTCGAGGAGATTACCAGTAAATTTAATGTCAATACAGTTAATCCCCATATATATTTAGTGAGAGCAATTAGCTGGCGTTTTTCTATTAAATATACACAATAGAGAGGTGGATATACAGTTTATACAGTATAATTAGATATATACACACACATAAATAGATGCATAACTCTGTCTGCAGCGTGTATGGGTGAGGAAGGAGCGGGGTAATGTGCCATGACAATATTTATCTCCCACCATATTTATACCCTGAGAGCTGGAGAAGCACAGAGGGGCTCCACAGAAACTGCCTCGAGCAGAGCAGGTGTGCCAGGGAGACAGGGGCAGTGCCAGGGGGATTTAGGGAGAAATAAAAGGGGTTTGGGGCTTGGGGACTCAGCAGCAAGGGGAGACTGAGTCATTTAGAGGTCCAGACCAGAAGGAAGCAGCTGCTTATATAGAGCAAGGGGCACAGGAGTTGGGTTTGGGTGCATTTCCCCACTTTTTTTACCCACTGCATTTTGCTGTGATGGATCAATTCCCTTTGCTGTGATGGATAAATTCCCTTTGCTGTGGTGGATAAATTCCCTTTGCTGTGATGGATAAATTCCCTTTGCTGTGGTGGATAAGTTCCCTTTGCTGTGATAGATCAATTCCCTTTGCCGTGGTGGATAAATTCCCGTTGGAGATCCTGTAAATCCTGCGGTGTGAGCAGGCACAGAGTGGAGGAACCCCCCTGCCCCTCGCCTGGTGCCAGAGCATCCCCTGAGGGCAGCACAAGCCCAAGCAGGAAAAGCTGGAGCCCTTCAGCACAGCCCAAGTCCAGCCTGGCTCCAGGTGTGGGAGCAGATGTTGGAGGGAAAGGCAATCTCTGAAAAGCAAGAGCTGCCAATCTCCCTTGGCTTTTTCTCCAATATTCTTTCCTGGGTGAATCCCTGCCTTGCTCCAGCTGGAGTCTGGGTGGTTGGGGCAGTGTGGTGGGGAAGGGGTTGGATGATTTTCTCTCCCAGCCTGGCAGCTGCCCTCTGTTTGGAGGGTCCAGCAGCCTCTCCAGAGCAGAGGGAGATTTGGCATTTCAGCTCTCAGCTCCTCTGGAAGCACAGGACAGCAGCTGAGGGGGCTGCTGGGTTAGAGGACCAAAGAGAATTTCCTTTATTTCCCATCTCTCCTTGAGAAGCGCCATGAGATGTGGAGTCAGACAGCATTTCTAGACCTCATCCCACCAGGAAGGTAAGGCACGTCGGGGATGATTTGAGACAGATTTTTAAACCCAGAAAAATCTGACCCCTGTGGGACTTTTCACACCCTTATCCCAGCTTTAGAGTGAGTGTAAATGTTTCACCAACGTGCCTCTCCCCAAAAAGCCACCCCTTACCTGCATTCAGCCAAGCCTGGCACTCTGCAAGCTTGCAAAAGCCTGCAGCATTTATTAAACATGCAAATTATAGTTTATCACTAGCAGGAATAAAAACTAACACTGTCATTTCCCTTGTTCAGCCTCCCCAGCAGCCGTTCCCACTCCTGCTGGAGCTGCTCAGCTGAGCAATGGGAGCTGCTCGTGCATGAGCCTCCAACTCCATCATCCCAAACCCTCTCTCTGAGGGTTTGGGAGCCTCCCTCCCCCTCTCTGTACCTCCAAAACCTGTGGCCCATCCTCAGGTGGCCCAATCCAGAGTCAGTCCCTTTTCTGCTTTAAAAACAAAGTCAATTTATTCCTTTTTGTCCTCCTTCCACCTGTTCCTTCTTGGCTGCCACCAGCCTGGTTTTCAATCACGCAGAGCTCTCGCTGTGGGTTGCACAAGGCAGTGTTAAAATCCTGCCTGCAGCTACTCGTGGTGTGAAGCTGCCTCCAAAAGACTCCCAAAATCCTCAACGTCCCTCTTTCCCTCTGAGCTTCTCCAGCATTGTCCCAAATATAAACGAGGGGCTGAATCCTGGGATCACGTTGCCTCCCCTCAGCTCCATTTCCTGCTCCTGCAGGGCAAGGAATGAAAACTCCTCCTGTTCCTCCTCCTCCTCCCTTCCAGTTCTGCTCAGGGAATTTGATTCCCAATCACCATTTCTGGCTATTGATTCCTGCACTCCTCACTGTGGTGGGAAGTGACCTGGAACCAGAGCACAGTGCTGGGTTTATCAATCTCCACGAGATAATCGGGAACACGGGAAGATGGGGAAGGGAATAAACTCTGTGAGTGAGAAGAGTTTGGTTACCACTCAGTGGGAAAGCAGAGCCAGGCAGGGAAGCCCTGAGTTTCATCGTGGCCAGCCTGGAGGAGCTGGCTTGGGATACCAGGTCAGGATTTGGGAATATCTATCCTGGACTCCCGGATCCCATTGCCAACTCTTGCCTTAGAAAGGTCTCCTTGCCTTGGAGAAGCCATGAGAGCCCAGCCTGGGTTTGGAAGGGTTAGATAAGAATTTTTGTGACCATTCATGGATCCAAAACACATAAAAAAATTCCTTTTTTAGGCAGAGCCTGGATTTGGAAGGGTTGGATAAGAATATTTGTGACTGTTAATGGATCCAAACCACAATAAATCCCTTTTTCAGGCAGATCCCATCCCTGCAGCCCAAACCAGCCCCTCTCCCAGTGCCCTGGTGAGGAAAGCACTGCTTGGCACGTTCAGGAGCAGCCCCAGAGGGATAATTGTCATTTTGGCCTCTTTGCTATCGAAATGTTGCCTGCAATTAACTCCCACCCTGTGAGCCAGACCCTTCCTGGGAGCAGGGCTGGGTTTGGATCCTTCGCTGGGATCAGCCAGGAGCGAAGTCTTGGTTTAGTTGCAGGGATCTCCCCCGATTTGTGGTTCAATTGCTGTGAGCAAACTCGGCAATCTCAGGGTGATTAAACGACCCGGTGCTGCCAGAACAAACCCCCAGGTTCCATTAGCAGGCTCTGGGTTATCTGCAGGTGTGCTCACAGCCCTCGTGGGGCCCTGGCGCAAACAGATTTCCAGGGTGCAGGAGGTGGCTGGCAACGGAGTGTTAAAAATGAGAATTAAACCTACATCTCCTCAAGGCTAAGACAGGGGCCTTACCCCCAAATAATCACTTTGCTGCTCCTCCCTGACCTCTGCACGATGCAAAATAGCTTTTTGCAGTGGAAGGGCTAATTCATTCTCACAGCTAAAAATGATCATTGCTGCGAGAAAGTGTTCTGGGCGTGAATCCTTTGCCGGCAAATAGCAGCATTAACAGGTTCATTTTCTCCCAGCGAATGCTATCAAAAGCTCTTTAAGCCGCTTCCAGCACACGGCACAGAAGCAGCAGCCTGCAAAAGGGGGTGGGAGATATGATTGCATGGGCAGACCTTCCCCTTGAGCCTGCAAAACCAGCCCAGCCCCGTGCTGGGAACATCCAGTCCAAGGGTTGGGACAGTCCCTGTCCCCTCCTGACGTGGCCCTGTCCAAGGGATGGCTTTGCTTCTGAGCAAGGATTTGAGGAATTTCTGCTTTTCTGGAGACCAACAGGCAGCTTTGGGGATGGGGTGGTTTGCTTGGACAGGACAGGTCCATGTCCTCCCCCCCTGAGCTGATTTTGGGATTGCCTGCACTCAGTTGTTACCTTCTCCTTTTGGTGGGGTTAATTAGTGAGGTTAATTTTGGTGTGGTCCCAGCTCTAAAGCTCCCATCCCACCTCGGTATCTCCAAGCTCTGGATTGAGGCTGGGTGTCAATCTTTATCTCCTGCACTTTTTTTCCAGAAAATGAAGGAATAAGCAGTTGAATCCCTGAAATTATTGGATGGATCACTGCCAAAAACCGGGATGGGAACACAAGCTGCTGATGCTGCGTTTATCCAGCTACAGGTGCTGGAACTCAGCTGTGGCTGTGCTGCTCCAGCTCAGGTGGGTTTGGGAGCTGTGATAGATTCCACTTGGGGCTAATTCCAGCTGCTTCTTAGACATCTTCCCAGGGGCTCTGTGGCTTCTGTGCAATGCCAGGCTCTTCAGCATCAGAGAAGGACTGTCCTGGATTTGTGAGATAAGAATGTATTCTCTTTGCCATCTGTTGGAGGTGGGGGGCAGTTATCTTATCTCTCCAAGAACAATGTCTCCCTCCGGGGAGATGTCTCCTGCTAATGGGCCATTAAGTGACTCACTGCATGACTGATAAGGTACATCATCCCATTGTGAGATGCTCCACCCAGAAGGAGGAACCAAGCATTCCTACCTGCATAAAATAAGCTTGGTCTAAGCCATCGGCCCAGTTTTTTCTTCACTGGATTCCCAGAGGAGCAGCCATCTTCGCTGGATTCCCAGAGAAGCAGCTTCTTCCCTGCTGGATTCCCAGAGGAGGACCAGGCCCATCTACTCTATCACCAGACCTTCACAAAGAACTATACCCTTCTACAGGATCTCTGCTTCAGCAGCATTTCATCTGCCACTGCAGGAGGCACAGCCACCATCCAACTGGACTTTTACCAACACCCTGACTCCTCAGGGTGTCAGGTTTTCTGACTGTATCAGTAGTTTTGTTTGTACTAATTACATTTGTTGTTCTTTTTTTTTCTATTTTAGTTTTTTCTAGTAAATAACTATTATTCCCATTCCCATACCTTTGCCTGAGAGCTGTTTTTTTTTATTTTGAAATTGTGGTAATTCGGAGGGAGGGAGGGGGTTTACCTTTCCCACTTCACAGGAGGCTTTTGCCTTCCTTTACAGACTCCTGTCTTTTCAAACTAAGACAAGGACAGAGCAGTTTGGGTTGCAAGGGACCCTTAAAGTGCTCCAGGACCAGCACTGAGCAGGGACATCTTCACCAAGATCAAGTTGCTACAGCCCCATCCAACGTGGCTTTGAATATTTTCATGGATGGAGCATCCACCACCTCTCTGGGCAATGAAAAAAAGTGCTTTAATCTCAATTTTTCCAGTTTCATTTAAAGCCGTTCCCCTTTGTGATGCTATATTGCATTATAGGACAGAAATTGGGGTTTGAGGTGCGGATTTGGGGGCTTGCAGCAAGGAGAGAGGATGGGCTGAGCATGGCTGTGGATTCCCAAAGCACAGAGCAGTTTCGTGTGCAAGGGATCCTTAAAGTGCTCAAGGACCAGCACCAACATCTTCACCAAGATCAAGTTGCTACAGCCCCATCCAACGTGGCCTCGAATATTTTCAGGGATGGAGCATCCACACCACCTCTCTGGGCAATGAAAAAACAAAGCTCTAATCTTAATTTTTCCAGTTTCATTTAAAGCATTTAAATATACCTTACGACGCTATATTCCATTATAGGACAGGATTTGGTGTTTGAGGCACGGAGATGGGGGACGCAGCAAGGAGAGGGGACGGGGCTGAGCATGGCTGTGGATTCCCAAAGCACAGAGCAGTTTGGGATGCAAGGGACCCTCAAAGTGCTTTAGGACCAGCACTGAGCAGGGACATCTTCCCCAAGATCAAGTTGCTAGAGCACCATCCAACGTGGCTTTGAATATTTTCAGGGATGGAGCATCCACACCACCTCTCTGGGCAATGACAAAAAAAAATGCTCTAATCTCAATTTTTCCAGTTTCATTTAAAGCATTTAAATATACCTTGAGATGGCGTATTCCATTATAGGACGGAATTTGGGGTTTGAGGCGCGGATTTGGGGGCTTGCAGCAAGGAGAGGGGACGGGGCTGGGCATGGCTGTGGATTCCCAGAGCCCAGGGATGTGCTGGAAGCAGCAGCTGGCTCTGAGCAAACGCTCCGCCAGGGTCGGCAGCGCTGCTCCCTTGGCGGGGAAGCCCACACGCCTTCCCCATGACAACCTGTTACACGCTCCAAAGGAAAACAATGTTGCTCTTTTTTTTCTTCTTCTTCTTTTTTTTTTTTCTTCTTCTTCTTCTTTTTTTTTTTTTTCCCCCATTAGTTCCTGGGTTGCCTCTCGCGTTCAGCAGAGCTGCTGCTTCTGCCTCCTCAGATCTCAGTCGAGGTGTTTGGGGTGATGGGGGTTTGTGTTGACCCCACGGGCAGGTCATGGGGGAGAGCTCGCCTGGGTGTTCTTGGCACTGCTGGGCAGGAGCAGGAATGGGGAGAATGGGAAAGCTGGGCTCAGATAAATCTCTTGGTGCAGTTTCATACCACAGCAATGCAAATGTCAGGAAAATTGACCCACAAACACCAGAGGTTTGTGTCCAAAAAGGAGCCAGAGGAGTCCTGTGACTTTATTCAAATAAAGAGAGAGGCCATGGGGCATTTTCCCTGGGGTCTCTCAAATTTTTGAAGGATGCAGCCTCCTTTTTATTTGCATTTCCCAGCCACATTTCCCTCTCTTTCCCCACTGGCTGAGGTACTTGAGAGGTACAGAATTCCCAAAATGCTGAATACCAAACACCCCTTTCTAATATATACCCTCCTTTCTTTTCCTTGTGTCAACCAGTGGAATTCCTATGGAATTCCTGGTTCTTCCCATTGTTTCTTTCATCTCTCAATGTCCAGCTTTATTTACCAGCAGACCCACAGTTTGTCTGTAAAGAAAAATCTCTCTCATCCCTTTTCACAACCTGGCAAGGAAGCAGGAGCTGCAATTCTATGGGGGGGGGGGGGGGGGGAAGGGTAAAAGGAGGATTATGGAGAATTATGGCACAAAGATTTGGAAGAGGAGTTGGGTAGAGATGTCCTTCTGCCCACTTGACACAAGGAGCAGCTCCAAGGCAGGAAAAGGAGCCCCAGCACCACCCTGGGGCTCTCCATGGTGCCCAAATCCAGCCAGCCCCAAACCCCTGACTCCAGGGGACATTTAATTGTTCCTTATCTCAGGGACAACCTCAGAGCACCCCGAGGAAGGGCTAAACTAAACCCCAGGCTCCATTCCTGGATCCATCACACGCCCCCTCAAGCACCTTGGGCAAAACCTGCTGAGTCTTCCCACAGCAAAACAGCATCACCAGGCCTGGCCTACTTTGCAGGGGATGTTTTGAAGACAAATTTGTTTCCCTGGGTGGAAAACCTGTTCACAGACGGGGCTTAGCCTGATGTGCTAAGGAGCCGTCTCCAGGGAGAAACTTGCTTTTTCTTCCCTTTTTTTTTTTTTTTTTTTTTTTCACCCATGGAAGGAAAAAAAAATAAAAAAAGCCCAACCCCATCAAGATAAATTCCTGGCTATCAAATCAAAAGATCTTCGGTAACCTCTCCGGCTATTAAAGTCAAATAACGATCATAATGAGCACTGCAGTTTCACTCGTCTCAGAAGATAAAATAAGAAAAGCCAGGCCAATTTCTTTTTTGCTTGCCAGCAGATAAGAGAGCCTGACCCAGATTGGCAGAGCTCAGCTGCCTCCACAGCTTTGATTTTTCTTGGGGGAAGCTCAGTTCTGGCTGGGGGGACCCCCAAACCTTGATGTTCCAAGCCTGGTGTGATGGGGAGCACCAGCTTTGCTCTCCCACTTTTTCTTATCCCTGAACACAAAATCCATTTAAAGACCAAAGAAAAGAGGAAAAAACCAAACCCGTGCTCCAAGTTGTGAGCGATGATCCCTTGGGAATTGCAGCCTGAGGTGGAGAAAACCAGCAATTAATGCTTTGGAGAGGACGAGAGGTTTGTGCTGTCCCCTCGATGCCTTTGCATTAATTATATTTAAAAGTAGTTCCTGCCAAACCTGACACTTCAGTATCATAAAAAGTTCCTTTTGTCGCTTTCCCCCTTTTCTTTTTGGCAGCCCTGTGAGCGGGCAAGAGAGATGGAACGGGCTAAAATAATGTGATCTGATTGAGTAATGAATAGATTAATGAATTTTTGCTACCCTCAATGATTCTGTGGTAATTGCTTTAATAATATAAAATTATTTTTCTGCTCCAAACTATGATTAATGATACCAACGGAGCATTTGAATCGCGGGCCTTGTTGGGGTTTTTTTGTAAGTTCACTGATTAAATAACTAATATAATAGTTTACTCTTAATTTTTCTATGGGCAGCAATCACCCACTAATTAATTGGGGCACCAGGGTTGAGCAAACCTATTGTTTTGTGTATCAAAACTCTCCCTCATCTCTTGACTTCTCACCAACACCGTTTAAAGGAGGAACAGTTTCTTTTCCACATGTGGGGGTTTTTTAAATTTTATTTTCCACATCAGAAAAATGTTCATTAATTGTATTTTCAGAGTAGTGGGTTGGTGGTGACATGGGGGACATTCATTTTAGGGTGAGATGGGCACAGAGTGAGCAGGGTCCTGTCCCAAAGCCAAGGGGAAAAGAAGAAAAAGAGGATTTTCCACCCCATTTTAGGGCAAACCCATCCTATTTTGTAAATGTTTCATATTCACTAGACCTTCCTGGACAGAGGGGTCCTCATTTGTACCCCAAAACCTCCCCACCTCTGAACCCTTTTCTGCCTCTTTGGCACCAGAGATAAATCAGCCTCCGCGGGGTGTTAATGAAGCGTTTAATCATTTACTGTTCCTCGTGCTCTGCCTCCTTTTTATTTCGGTTTGCAGGAATCAGAGAAACACTGGAGCGTGGCAAAAGGCAGCTATTGAACGTCTGTGTCTGTTATTTGCCCCCGTGATGGGGAATTAATTGCCTGCTGATTAATGAGCCCTTCAGAGCCAGGACTGAGGGGAAGGGGGAGAGAGAAGGGAAGGAAATCAGCTGCTCTGCTCCAGCCTCGGTGTTTTCTGGGCGGCCAAGAAGGGGTTAAAGAGCCGAAAGCTGGATGGGGAGGGATGGTGGGAAAGGCAGGGAAAGGAGAGGGAGAAATCTTAGTCCTGGCATGTGTCAGAGAAAAGAGAGAGAGAGAGAAATTGAAGCAGCAGTTTTAATTCTGTGAGTGCTTTCACGCCCCTTGAATGGAGAAGGGGAAAATTATTTAATTAAAAATATATTTACTTTTAATGCAACCATCAATATTTCCATCCGTGCTGATTGTGGAGAGGGGTTGTGTGTTTGCATGTTTAAACACTTGGGAGCTCTGCCTCCCGCTGCTCCTGCTCCAGCAGCGCTGGAGAGTGAGCACACCCAGATCCTGAACGTGTTTAGATCCTGACAACACTCAGATCCCTGTGCACACTCACATCCTGTGCACACTCAATCCCTGAGCACCCTGAGATCCCTGTGCACACTCAGATCTTGTGCACACTCACCTGGATGCCTGAGCACACACAGGTCCTGTGCACACTCAAATCCTGTGCACACTCAGTCCTCAAGCACCCTAAGATCCCTGTGCACACCCATATCCTGAGAACACCCAGATCCTGAGCACACCCAGGTCCTGAGCACACCCAGGTCCTGTGCACACTCAAATCCTGTGCACACTCAATCCCTGAGCACCCTGAGATCCCTGTGCACACTCAGATCATGTGCACACACAGATCCTGAGCACACTCACATGCTGAGCACACACAGATCCTGAACACATTTAGATCCTGTGCACACCCAGATCCTGAGTACACACAGATCTTGTGCACACTCACATCCTGTGGACACAGATCATGAACACATTTCAATCCTATGCACACTCAGATCCTGTGCACACCCAGATCATGTGCACACCCAGATCCTAAGCACACATGGATCCTGTGCACACTCAGATTCTGTGCACACTCACCTGGATCCCTGTGCACACTCAAATCCTGTGCACACTCAATCCCTGAGCACCCTGAGATCCCTGTGCACACTCACCTGGATCCCTGAGAACACCCAGATCCTGTGCACACTCAAATCCTGTGCACATTCAATCCCTGAGCACACTGAGATCCCTGGTGCACACTCACCTGGACCCCTGTGCTCACCCAAATCCCTGAGCATACCCAGATCCTGTGCACACACAGATAGATCCCTGTGCACACTCAGATCCCTGATCACACCCACCCACCTCCCCTGACTGCTCAGCTTTGGGGCCTGGGTCCTGTTTGGCAATTCCCACAGAGGATTCCCATGAGCAGCCTCCTCCCCTGTGGACCCAGCCCTGACACCTCTGGATTTCAGGTCCCCTGTGGGTGTTTTGCTGTCATGACCTTGCTGGGCTCCTTTTGTGGAACCAGCCAGTCCTGGGGGCCCAGTGCACCCCAAACTCCATCCCTGCTATGCTCCTGGGCTGGTTGGGGTGTCTGGGTGCTGCTGAGTGAGGTGCTCCAGGTGCCAGGAGCACCCCCTAAGCACAGGGGCTGGGAGCTGCCCCTGCTGCTGTCCCCTAAATAATTCAGACAATGGAAAATGTCAGGATCCAGGGATTCTGCCAACAACCCACCAAGAGCTGTACAGTAAAGCTCCTACAGCCCTTCGGATCTGAATTCCTTCCCAGTGTCCAAACACTTCCTAGGTCCCCATCTGCCTGTCTTGTTCCTACCCTACAGGATGGATTTGAAGGATTTCTCCACAAAAGCCTCTAAATCCCCTGGCTGGGCAGTGCTGAGTGGTGGCACACTCTGATGAGGCTCTGCTGGCCAGGTCCTCCCCCGGGGCTGACCACACAAGGACAGACAGAGGCTTTGTGTGAAATATGACTCCAAACAAGGAGGAAACAAAAAAGTTTAGCTTGTACAGGAAACAAATTGACTTTGTCAGTGTGACCTTGAGGCTCAGCCACCAGCCCAGCAGGACTGGCAGCTCCTGCTCGGGTATCATCCCTCTTCCCCTCTCCAAAGGAGCTCCTGTCTCCCAAGACTGGCAGCATCATTCCTTATTTCCAAGGCCTGCACTGTGGTGCCCTTATTTTGCTCTTTATCTGCTGGTTTTTCATATTTGCCAGGCCATGAGGAACAAGTCCTCCTCCCCTCAAGGGCGCTCTGATGATTCCCAGCCCCATCCTTGTCTCCCCAGGGCTCGCAGGGATGAGGATGCGGGTGGGAGTCACAGCTGGGGATTCCAGGAGCTTCCCAACTCCCTCCTTGCTGATGCAGCTCACAGCTTCCTTTCCGCTCTCGTATTTCAAGTGGAAAATTTGGTGAAAACAAAAAAATTAGCAGGACATTCTTGGTGGAGCAGCAACAAGCATCACAATCTATTAGCAATGGCCCTTTTTTCTTTTTTTTTTTGAGTTCATGCTTGCCACACATTTTCCAGCAGAGCTGCTGAGGGATTGGAGTAGTCAGCAGGAGCTGAGAGCCCGTGGGTCTCCCTTCTCCTGGGCAGCTCCCTGGTCTCAGCCCACAGGACTGTTCCCATCACTCCAGGTCTCCCTGAAGGCAAAAGTCACTCCGGAGCCTCCGGTGAGACACAAACACAATCTGCTGATTTTTCTAAAAAGCTGCTGAAGTGATATTAATCCCTGGCTCCACAGGAAAGATCAAAAGAGCCAGGGAGGCAGTGCTGGAATGGAAATGGTGCTCTGCAGAGGGAAGAAAGGCAACTGGGAACTTCCTGGTGGAAGCAGCTGGGTTTTTAAATCAACCTCAGTGGTGGCCAAAGTTGCCTTTGCTGGACCCAACCCATGGAGCAGAAATAAGGACAGAGAGCCCCAGAGGGTTCCTGTATTTCACTCCCTGTGCAGAGCAGGCTCTTCCTGAGCAGTTTTGGAGACAACACTGCGCCAGCCCTTTGCCTTTTATTGCCACAGTCTGTTCCACTTCTCATCAAATCCAGCCCTGGATCTTTTTCCCAGCCCGTTGTGGCCCATCTGGTGTTTGTGTTGAGCTGTGCTCTGGCCCTGCCTGAATTTCACCAGCTTTGTAGGATATCTCAGGCCCTTTCTCCCATTTCCCACCACTGGCTCTCAGCTCTGATTTTGGTTTTGTGTCCTCCCAAGTGCCACTGGCCTTTCCTGGGGTGAGCCCTCCATAGATCTAATAAATGTCCCCTCTCTTCCATCACTGGGGAGGTTAATTGGAATATTGAATCACAGCAGATGAAGAGAGACTCCTGTTAGCCACATCCCTCCTTTCTGACAGGGAGCCATTGATAATCCTTCTCCAGGTTCAGCCAAATTGCCAGACAAGGCTGTTTCCCAGCGTGCTGAGGAGAATGTCATGGGGGGACAGCTCAGAGAGGCTCCCTGAAGTAAGGACAGATGACATCTCCTGCATCCTCCCCCAGCACTGTCCCTGCCACCCTGTCACTGCAGGAAATTAGATTGGTTTGACCCAATTTGGTCTTTACAAATTCATGTTGGCTGTGCCTGAGTTTTTTTCCTCTGTTCTTCCAGGTGCTCGCCTTGTTTGAGGCAAACTCTTCCTCCCAAAGGCAGGTGTTGCCTCTGTCCTTTTCCATAGTTGTTTTTTTTGTTTTTTTGGGTTTTTTTTGCACAGTCATCTTTTCAAATATCGCAGTGTTGGCTCCAAAATTGTGCTCAGTGGCTCTCCACGTGCCTGGGGATGGAGCTGGAAAACGCCTGAGTGTGCTCCAAACTCCTCTGTCCCTTCCCAGCCTGCTCCTCCTCAGGGTTAATTGTGTCAGACACCAACTCACAGCTGATCTGTTTAGTAAAGACTAAACTGAAAGAGGCTTTAGCCATCTCAGCATCATCTGGCACAGCCTTCCCTCTTCAGCCACTCTGACATTTCCAAACGGGATTTTGATTATTTTTTTTCCAAATTCAAGCTGACTTTTTCAGCTGTTTTAAAATGTAAATCAATTTCTGCTTAAAAAAAAAAATAAATGGAAGAGTTTTAATAGTCTGACTGCAATTGTTGGAATAAAATGCTTTGAAAGAGCAAAATGTTTCTTGCTACTTGTGATCATCTTTCTTTGGAACGATTATTAATGGTGGGGCCAAAAATTGAGGGGTTTTGAAAAGGAAAAGATTTCTCCCCACCCAGATTTATGTCAGTTTGTTTCTCAGTGATCAGGAGCATCACACTCGCCCTGCCAGGTGTTGGCTCAAGCAGAGCTGCAGTTATTCCCCTGCAAGATTTCCCTGGGCCAGGAAACTCTGGATTCTCAGGCAACTCCATCTGCATCGACAGCAATCCGTGCCACCAGCCTGCATCCACACCAGGCAGAATTGGACGGGTATTGAGCAGAAATGTGCCTTGTCCCACGCACAGCAGCTGAGAGCTGGCTTGAAATGCAAATGGGATGGGGAAGACTATGGAAATTCAATAGAGAAAGCTCTTTGGGGCTCTTTGCATCCAGCACAGATCGTTAGGAAGAGCTCTGTTTGCCCAGAGACCTCTGGCACGAAACAGAAATATGAAATCAGACCTCTCTGCCTCGCTCGAGTCCAAGTCAGACACATCGTGTGCATTGATGTCTGATCTCACCTGTTCCAGCTCTCATCCCTTCATCCCAGCCAGAAGATCATTCCAGGAAACCTCTGCTCCACTTCGAACCTTCCCCTGCCTTCCAGTGGGGATTGATTTGTGGCCCAGCTCCTCTCGTGCAGGCGTTGTCCTTTAAGTGGAGCAGCTCTGCCTTGCCCGTGCCTGGGTGATGGATGGAGCAGGAGCCTGTTTGCATCTCAGCTGTCTCCCACAGCAGCTGCTGCTCCAGCAGGGAGAGGGATGCTGGTTATCTGGGTAAACAACTTTCCCTAAAAGGGGATTATTTCCAAGAACACCCATCAACTCTCTAAAATCGACACCCAAGTGCTTTTAGTGGATTGGAGATATTCAGTGGAGAGCAGAGTCAGGGGGCTCATACAAGCAAAATGGTAACTTTTCATCCAGAAGTTAAAGTTTCCTTTTTTCCCCCCTTTGGTTTTGGCTGACCAGCCCTTTGAAATAGAAATAAAAAAAAGGAATTCAGAGGATAAACCTCCCAGCAGTGCAGCCTAGCTGGGAGAGAAAACTGAGATTCAGGAGCTCGGTCATTCCTGCATCCCCCACTGGTGATGGCTTTGAGCTAGTGCTTTGCTCCCTGTGAACATCCCTGGAAAAGGGAATTCAGCCCATGCAGGGGAAAGGTGTCAGAAGTACCTGTGAGGTTCTCTGAGCAGCACTCAGGGAGACAAAGAGGTGGGAATGAGGATTTGTGTGCCAAAGAGGTGAGGGATGAGGATGGAGCAGGGTGAAGATGGGGCAGGATGAGGATGGAGCAGGATGAAGGTGGAGGAGGATGAGGATGGAGCAGGGTGAGGATGGAGCAGGGTGAAGATAGGACAGGATGAGGATGGAGCAGGATGAAGATGGGACAGGAAAGCCCCAGTGCTGCTCGGAGCAGGGGATGGGAAGTGCAGGGAAAAGACCTGGATGTCCTGGCCCAGAACAGGTTTTGCTGGACTCCCATTTCTCTGTGGGGCCAGGTGAAGGTGGAGCTCAGCACGTTCACCCACCCTTGGCTGTCCCTGTGCCCCCCCAGCTGTGCTGTCCCCACAGCCAGGTGCCAGCCCTGTCCCAGGGGTGCCCACACCCCTCTGCCCTCGTGCTGATGTGCCAGGGGAGGGAAGAGCCCGGCCAGGACGTGCTTGGCCTCCCCAACCGCAGCACAGCCGCTTCCCAGGAGCACCGAGAGCACTGAGCCTGTTGTGGAAAGTCCTTAAATCACTAATTAAAGCTGTTACCCTCCGTATGACACTGGAACAACCTCTTCCGAGCCTGCCTGGAGGCTCAGGGGATGCAAGAGATGTCTCAGCAGCTCGTTTTTCTGTCTTGCACCTCTCCCTTGCCCCCCACCATCCCCGCTGCCAGCCATCCTCTCCGTTATCCTCACACACATCCTGCGGTTGGGAACGCAGATCCCATTGATCAGGGGGTGCAGGGATGGCAGATCCCATTGATCAGGGGGTGCAGGGATGGCAGATCCCATTGATCAGGGAAGGTGCAGGGATGGCGGGTCATTTGCATTCCCCCGTCCCTTCCCATTTCTCCTCCGGAGCCCCGGCTGGGTGAAGTTTGGAGCGGAGAAGGAGATGGGGTTGCTATGGCTACCAGCGCTGCCTTCCTCCCGAGGAGGAGGAGACCGAGGGAGTTCAGGGCAAAGCCATTCCTCACCAACTTCTCTGCCCCTGAAACTCAGACGGGGGCTCTGGGGCACCCTTGGGGCACCCTTGGGTGCCACCAGACACTCCCTGCGGGCAAACAGGAGCTGGGGATGAGCAGCAGCTCCATAAAAATCCTGTCTGTCCCATATGGGACCAGCCCTTGGCTCAGAGGCCACTCCTGTCCTCCTGGAAAAGACAGTGTGGGGACACTGGAAGGGAAATGTGGGACACCTTGGGGACACTTTGGTTCTCCTCCTTCCCAGGGGCTGGTGCTACCTGGCTCTCTGGACTGATGGATTCTCCCAAAGGGCTTTCAGCACCCCAATATTGAGGAATCATCTCTTTCTTTTCACATTTTTTGCTGCTGCATCCCTCAAAATCAGCACAGAGGACTGCAGTGACCCCCCTGCCCTGCACCCCAAACCCTGGGGTGAGGGAACAGACAGAGGAGGCCTCACACAACACGGATCCCTTTGTTCCCTCCTTGCTCAGGATTGTCTGTAATTATTTCCAGGGATGCACGCCACGGCAATTGTTGATTATTTGAGGCTCCTGTGGGAAATGCTTCCCTGGGAAAGAAAAGCAAAGAGAGCCTGCACAGAGCCTGGATGAGAAATTCAGATCTGGAACGGGCTCAAGAAGGGAATAAATAGGTGAATAAATTAAATAAATAACAGGTGGGGGGGGAAGGAGTGAGATGGCCTTGCCGTGTCAAGATAACTGTACCTTGTCCCTCTGCTCTGCAAACTCTGCTGAGCAGATTTATTAGTTTTAATTAACAAGAGGGGGAGAGAGAAAAAAAAATGGAGCTGGGAATACATCCAAATTTCAACTCACAAAATCACTGCTCCTTCCTCAAGATTGAGAGAGAAAGAGGGTGAATGACCAGAATAATAATCAGGAAGGAGATCTGGGTGCCAAGGAAGCCACTTCTCTGCCTGGGATTTGTGCTGGCTCCTGGGGTGAGCAGGAACTTTTTTCAGAGCAGAACAGGAAGTCCTGGCAGGGTCAGAGTTCAGGAGTGTAAAATTCAGAGTGGGGCAGATAAAAGTTCTTACCCAACTTTTTCCTTTTGGTAGAAAGCTGGGGCTGGGTTTAAGGTTGTGTCTGTAAGTGCTGTTTTTCACAGAAAATGTCTTTTTTTTTTATCATCGTTAAGTCCTCATCCACAAGGATGAATGGCTTGGGGACAGCCAGTTGCTGATGTGCCCTCAGTGGCCACAGGGATGTGTCCCCACACTGCCCTGGGCACTGGGGAATAGGATTTTTGTGCCCAAAGAAACATCAACCTTCTCCCCATGGGGTGCACTCTGGGATGCTGGAAGGAAGGTGTTTAACTTCAGGTATTTGCTTATTCTCAGTAGCAGAAGAGAGCTAAAAAAAATAAAATAAAATAAAAACTCAATTTCCAGTCCACAAAACATTGACAATCCAAACCATCTAAAAGAAAAACAGTGCTGCCTTTTATTTATTAGTGTTTTCTCTCCTGCTGGCATCCAGTCGACATTTGCTGCCACGGATTTATGAGGATGAAATGCTTTTTTTTATTCTTTTTTCCCCTGTCAGAATGGCCTGGGAGGGAGGCCTGGTCTGGGAGCATCTCCTTCCTCCTGCAGAGTCCTCACCTCAGGACCAGCAGAAGCGCAGCCTCGTTAGTCCAGCTAATTAGCCCTGATTAATACCCAAGAGCTGAGGTGTTGCTGGGCTTCTCCTGCGGCCAGAGCTGTCCATGGAAAGGGAGGTGCTGGCTCAGGGAATTTGCCTCTGGTTTTGATGTAGAAATTCCCTTTATGGCTCTTTATGACCATCAACTGGTCCCTCTGAGGAGGATAAACATCATCATGAGGCCCCAGGAAGGCCCTGAGTTCTTCAGGACAGAGAAGGAAAATGGGCTTTGCTTTCCCTCCCAGGTTCCCTTTCAAGTTTTTCTTTGGCCCATGAGAAACCATCTGGGAAGAGCTGGGAAGGATCTGGTGATGCCTTGGGAAGGCTGAGCTAGAGCAGAGACTGGACAGAGTTAGATAATAAAGTAGATATTTATTGAAAGGCCTTTGGGGCACACCTTGGGCAGGACAAGAGCCTGGCCAGGACTACACCCAAGGTGGACCCAAAATGGTCACGAAAAATGGACAACCAGTTATGAGATCTTACATTTTTATAAGTTTTGGTCCATTTGCATCTTGGGGTTTAATTGTCCAATTCCAGCTCCAGGCTGTGAGGTCTCATCCTTCTTGTTCCTCCCTCCAGTCACCCTTGTTTGTGCTTTTGGGCCTGAAAGTTGTCCTTGGTGTGCAGCAGGAAAAGGATTTGTTTTGTGTCCCTGCTCTGTGCAGAGCTGAGTGACACTGACTGTGAGCTCAGAGCTGCACCCCTGGGCTGCACAGAGCCTAAAAAACATGAAAGCTCAAACTTAAGGCATCACTGGCTGCCAGCACCACCAGGATCCAGGAGAACCTGGAGCCCTTGGTCCCATCCCTGCCCTTTCCCGAGGTTCCATGAGGAAACACAGCCTCGCTCTCCAGGAAACAGCAGCTCCAGTGTTTTGTCTTTGACTTTCACAATTTCAACAAGTCCCTCGGGAGAAGCCTCAGTGAGTTTTATTAAAAATAAAAAACCCTGGTGGAGAGGACGAGCACTTTGTCTTCCAGAGTTGCCAGGAGCTGCCAGAGACAGCAGAGAGAGTTCAAAAAGGCTCTCGGGGAAGAGCAGGATGTAAATAAAGAGAAATAATAACAGCTGGGCCCAGCACAGGGATAGGGGTACAAGGCCCTGGGTTTGTGGCCAAAACACTGGGAACAGCAAAAAAATTCTCAAGGAAAACACAGACTCAGGGTCCCACAGGAAAATAATCCAACTGGAAAACTCAGCAGAGAGCTGTGTCCTGGCCCTGGGATGAAGATCAATCCCTGCTCCATCCTCATTTTCCACGGTGACTCCCTGGATATGACAAGGAGGCCACTTGGAGAAAAGGGTCACTCCTGCCCCAAGCCCATGCTTGATTTGCAGGCCAGAAAGGTGCAAACTCCAATCTCCTGCCAGATGGGAAATTTTAAGAAGTTTCGCACATTTTTAATTAATTTGTATCCAATAAAAGCCAGGCCTCTGCTACCTTCCACCTCGTCTGCTGTTAGAAATCCAAATATCACTGATTCTGCACCGTGATTTTTGAGAACCCAATTACCTGCAGGGTCTCAGCCCATCTGTGCTCGAGATGTGCCCAGGTACAGGCAGGTTTGCTGGGGAAAAGGTGACAAAGAGGCACGGAGAAGGAGTGATTTTTACAGCCTCAATTCCCCAGGGAAGCAAGCCAACAAGAGAGGTCAGATCCTGGGTCCCATGGCATATGTTCAGATTACTTCATCAGCGCTCTGGTTGAAACATTTCCATGGCTGCTGCTGGCAGAAAATTGGTCTTTTTTTAAAAAAAGGAAAAAAAATATCCAAATTATGTTGTTGGGTTGTTTTTTTTTCCCCACTTGACAAATGTTGACACTGTGTAAAAAAAAAAAAAAAAAAAAAAAAAAAAAGATAAAAATTAAAAATAAAAATAAAAAAAGCCAAGCAAAAAATCCAGGCCAAACCCAAATGTTGAACAAATAGAGACATTTTCACTTTGGAAGCAAAAATCAAAACAGATCTGTTGAAAACAGAAATAATTTCATCCAAGCAGCCCCACTTACAACCTGGCCTCCCTCTGATTGCTAATTCCACGCCAGGCCTCTGGCATGGAACCACGAGGAGCTCTGGAGCAAAATCCAAAGGAGCAGCCAAACCTGCCTTTGGGCTCCTTGCACGTGTGTTTACCCCACCAGACTTCCCCCCAAAATTTGGAACAGTGATTAATTAATTTAGAAGGTGATGAGAGTCAAGGCTGTGCCACCACACTGAGCTTGGTGTTGGTCACCCAGAGGTGCCCAGTGACATAATTGTTACTGTGTCTGTCACAGCAGGAGCAAAATTCCCAGATTTTGGTCCATCTCAAGCTGGCAAGTTCAACTCTATGAGGTTCTTCCCCTCTTTTTTTTTTTTTTTTTGGTGCATTTTCCAAGCAGGGTTTTGGGAGGATGGAAATCCCAGGGTGTCCCCAGCCCCAGAGCCTGGGAGTGGAAAGAGAGCTGGAATTTACACATAAACATCCTGGCACGAAGCCACCTCCACGAGGAGGGAAAAAAAAAATAAATCCAAACAGAAAGAACATGAAAAATTAATAAGGGTTTTAGACTATTACATTTTCCAGGAGTTGCTGGATCGTGGTTCTCAATTCTCAATCAATCACGTTTCAATTGGGCTGATTAATTTTCCGAAATGCTTTGTTGGCCGCCTCTGACGTGCTCCAGTTCCTGGGGAGACAAGCCAAGGCCAGGATTGGAACTGGGGGACTCAGGAGGGGGTTCCAGGAATGGAATTGGGGGACTCAGGAGGGGGGACCGTGGCTGGAATTGGGGGATTCATGATGACAGTCCAAAGTGTGGAATTGGGTGCTCATGAGGGAGTTCCCAGGGCTGGAATTGGGGATGGTTCCATGGCTGGAATTGGGGGATTTGTGAGGAGGGACTCAGGGCTGGAATTGGGGGATTCATGAGGGGGTTCCAGGAATGGAATTGGGGGACTCATGAGGGAGGACCCAGGGCTGAAATTGGGGGATTCATGATGAGGGTCCAAAGTCTGGAATTCAGTAGTCATGAGGGAGTTCTCAGGGCTGGAATTGAGGAGGGTTCCAGGGCTGGAATTGGGGGTCAGGGTGGGAATTGGGGGATTTCATGAGGGGAGACCAGGGCTGGAATTAGGAGACCCATGTGGGGGGATCCAAGGGCTGAAATTGGGGGATTCATGAGGAGGGTCCAAAGTCTGGAATTTGGTACTCATGAGGGAGTTCCCAGGGCTGGAATTGAGGAGAGTTCCAGGACTGGAATTGGGGGAGTCATGAAAGGACATCCCAGGAGATCTGGAACTCAGGGACTGGGTCCCAGGGCTGGAACTGTGGGACCCATGAGGAGAGTCCTGGGGCAGGAATTGGGGGACTTATGAGGGGTGTCCAGGGCTGGAATTGGGGAATTCATGAGGGGGTTCAAGGGATGGAATTGGGGGATTCATGAGGAGGGTCCTGGGGCAGGAATTGGGGAATTCATGAGGGGGTCCCAGGGCTGGAATTGGGGAATTCATGAGGGGGTTCAAGGGATGGAATTGGGGGATTCATGAGGGGGGTTGGGGTGGGAATTGAGGGATTCATGAGGAGGGTCCTGGGGCAGGAAGTGCGGGACTCATTAGGGGGAATTGAGGAGGGTCCCAGGGCAGGAACTGGGGCACTCACGAGGAGGGTCCAGGGCAGGAACTGGGAGATTTTAGAGGAGGGTCCAGGGCTGGAATTGAGGGATTCATGAGAGAGGTCAGGGTGGGAATTGTGGGACTCATGAGGAGAGTCCTGGGGCAGGAACTGGGAGATTTTAAAGGAGGGTCCATGGCTGGAACTGAGGAAGGTCTCGGGGCAGGAACCGGGGGACTCAGGAGGAGGGTCCCAGCACCCCAGGCTGCCCTGTTTGGAGCAGGAGGAGGCTGCAGGGCTCCATCCCGAGCGGCACCAGCTCCTGCCGTGCGTTCCGTCCCCTCCATGCCATCCTCTCCTCCTCTGCCCCGGCCTGATGGCCCCGGCCTGGCCGCAGGCCCCGGGGTTAAGGAGAGCACTTCATTGTGCCTAACGAGGCGCTCTGCCCAGCCAGCCAGAGCAGCCGGCTCAGCCCTGGATTGTCTTTCCCTTTTTATTGCCCAGCGGGAGGAGCACGGGGAAGGTCTTTATGTGATTGTAGAGAAAGACAAAATGCCTTAATAGCAGCCGGCGCTGCCTCTCTGGGACCCAGGGGACACTGCAGCAGCCCGTAATAATCATCGTAAATAAAAGGGGATGGCTCTGGTGTGCGGCATGGGCCGTTAAAACAAGCCCCAGGGTGGAAGGGATGTCTTAAAAACAAGCTGGAGAGGATGTTTCTCTCCTCATTGCCCCTCTAATTCTCCTTCCCTGCATGGCAGAGCAGGGGAAGGCTGGCACAGCTCAGCTCTTTCCCAGCCTCCATTTGCCTAAACAGCACTTATGGATTGGATATTATTTTCTGTTATCTAGTTTTATTATCTGGATATTTATTAGCTATATATTTATATATTATCTATATTTTATTTTATTTATATTTATAATCTATGTATTTATATATTATATATATTTACCTATTTTTATTATATATATTTATTATCTATATATTTATATAGATAAATATATTATATATATTAAATATATTAATTATATTATATTATATCATTTCATATTATAACATATTATAACATATCATATATTATATCATATCTTATATCATATAATATTATATGTTTTATCTATATTTAAGTTTATTATCTCTATTTATACAGAATCTGTATTTTTTATATAGTATTTATTTTTAGTATCAATATATTTATTATCTGTATATTTATATTTATCACCTATACATTTATTATCTATATATTTATATAGATAATCTATATTTTTATCTATAGTCATAATCTATATATTTATTACCAGTATATTTATATTTATCACTTATATATTTATTATTTATATATTTATACATATTATCTATATTATTTATTATCTATTTTTATTACCTATATCTATTATGATCTGTTCTCTATATTATTATCTATTATCTGTGCTTCTCTGCTCCTGTGGCCTTAGGGAGGGGACTCTCACACCTTAAACTCAGGCCTTACTTTCTGACCTAGCAAAACTGAGTCCAGGCTGTGCTTAACCTTCCCAGCCCTTGCAGCTGAAATTTCTTCCTGCTGTCTCTTTACCACAGCTCTTTTTCAACCTTGGTTTTCCCAAGTGAACCTCTCCAGACGTCCCGAGGCTCTGGAGGTCTCCCTGCATTGGGTGGGAAGAGAAATCCAGAATTCCAGCCTGGAGATGCAGAGCAAAAGGTATAAATTAATCTTCACAAGAGAGAAAAGGAGAGGTAAATGGGAAGGAACACGGATTTTACTAAGGGGGCATGCAGCCACATCTCTCCCAGGCTCCCTGCCTGGAATATTGAACTCAAAGCCAAGATTTTGCCAAGCTTTAGTGGCCTTGGGAATAATCCTGGAATGTGACATCGGAGCAGAGCTCCTTGGGACAGCCCCAAGGGACAGAGCGGCCTCCACACACCAGAATAAACTTCCAGGAGAGACAGGATGGCTGAGACAACTTTTCAGGGAGCCTGGTGTGGGCTGAAACCTCCTTCTTTAATGGCTTGGAGCATGCTGGGGACACAGGAGGTCTCAGGAGGGAAGGGACCTTAAAAGACTTCAGCAAAGAGGATGCATGAACTCCTTTTCCTTCTCTATAATACATGCCAGTCTCTCTCGGGGTGTTTTTCATGGCTTTGCAAGCAACAGATTGGCAGCTAAAACTGTTTCTTTCTCTCTCTCTCTCTCTTTGCTTTAGTTTCTTCCCCCCTCTGCAAATGTGTGGCAGAAAGGAGAACCTGCAATAAAAAAAAAAAGAGAAAAAAAAAAAAGAGTTGATTAAAAGCCCTGAGCTCTAGCTGCGAAAATGTTTTGAAGCAACTGTAACTACCTTTATTTTCTACATAATTCTTGCGCTGTGTTGCATTCACACCCTTCACAGCTCCATCTGTAATTCCAGTGTGGAGATGCTGGAGCTGGGAGGGAAAGGCTTTTCTTGCCACATGCAGGGAACTGCTGGCCCACGCCCTCCTACAGCCCTGCAGGCTGTTCCTGGGGCAGAAGATCTCCCAAGAATGGCAGGGAAGAGCTCATGGAGGGAGTTGGGACACAGGGAAGCTGTTCCTGGGGCAGGAGATCTCCCAGGAATGGCTGGGAAGAGCTCATGGAAAGAGTTGGGACACAGGGAAGCTGTTCCTGGGGCAGGAGATCTCCCAGGAATGGCTGGGAAGAGCTCATGGAAAGAGTTGGGACACAGGGAAGCTGTTCCTGGGGCAGGAGATCTCCCAGGAATGGCTGGGAAGAGCTCATGGAAAGAGTTGGGACACAGGGAAGAAGTTTGGGGTGCTCCACATCCTCCTGAGGCTGAGGTGTTCCTGCCTCCCTGAGGGATCTAGGGAGGGCTTAGCCCATCCCATCACCCTAAGGTGCTTCTCCATCCCTCATCCTGCTGCCTGCCCCATTTCCCTTTGCTCAGTCCCAGCCTCCCCCTCCTATTAAATGAAACTCTCTTCACTCCCCTGCATCACCCTTTCCCAAACTCCGTCCAGTTCCTGGTGTTGTCCCCTTATCCCACATCTGCAGCATGAAGGGAGCTCAGCCTGGGTGTCTCCACCCAGGATCTCTGAGTAATTCCCATCTCCTGCAGTGTGAGGGGGAAAAAAGGAGATAACTGGAACTCAGAAATCCCAGGATCCTGGGAAGCCACAGCTGAGGAGCTGCTCCTGGGTTTTGGCATCTTTCCATCGTCCCTTGCTCCTGGCCAAATCCTCCATCCCCTGGAAAGGCACACCAATAACACAGAGCAGCTGCTGCTCCTGCTGCCACCAAACCTGCAAAGCCACACCTGAGGGAGCAGGTGGCATCCTCAGCTCCCTTGTCCCTGCCTGGATTGTCCCTGTCACCAATTATTCCAGTCCCACGTTGATACAATCCTGCACAAGGCCAGAGTGTGATGAACTCAGGGAAGGGGTATCAAGTTCTGAGGGTGTCCAGCACTTCTTAGAATGGCCTAGAATAATTGCCAGACAGCTGATCAGATGTGCTTTGAAAATCAAAAGGTTTAAATAAATGAGAAAATAACAAATTATGCAAAAACAAAAAGTGAAAGTTGAGCACAGTGCAAGGAAGCCCTTTTTGCGCCTGCTAAGGCACCCCAAAAAGCCCTGAGCACCTCTGTGCTCCTTCTTAGGTATTTAATGTTTTAGGAGGGGTTTTTGCCTTGCTGCCTGATAAAAAAAAAGCCACAGGTTTTGAGAAGCATCCCAAAGGTCCAACCAGTGCCCCTGTGCTGGCACTGGGTCAATTACAGTGAAGGAAACACAGAAGTTTCTGATGCTTTTCCTTAAAAGTCAAGGATGAAACCAAAACCCTTTTCCTAATTTGGAACCATTTGTTTGGGTGTGAGGATCCAATGCAACACCACCTGCCAAGGGAGTGGTGGGCATGGGGAAGGGGAGCTTGAATCCCACCTGGTGTGGGAATGAAGTGTCCAAACCCCTCTCAGAGCCCTGGCTGCTCCCTGTGCCCCTGGCCATGGAATTTGGTGACACAGGACAGGCACCAGCTGGGACACGGGATGGGATTGACCCCGGGAAGCTCTGGCACTGAGCAGGACAAGGGCAGGGGCCAGGCACTGTGCAGGGGCCAGGGCTGGCACACGGGCTTGGCTTTCCATGTCCTGCAGCATCTGGCTGAGGGATTAAACCTGACAGGAATCCCCAGTTCCTGGGGCAGGAGAAAAGGCTCCTTGCACTGATCCACACGGGATGGGGCAAATCTGAATGCACCCCTGGAGTTCCCGCTCTGCCTCAGGGCAGGGGTTGTTCCAGAGCCCCAAATTCCCTGCAACCCAAATCTTCATGGCCAGAGCCAGCCCTGCCTTCACATCCAAACTGCTTCTGGCTTTCTTCCTCCTGGAGTTGAATTTTTTTGGGATGCAGGGAGTTCTGGGGAAGGGGGGAAAGTCCAGGACCAACCTCCTGCTCTGCTCCACCTGATGGAAACCAACAGAAGGAATCCTGTGTGGGATATTTATGGATATTTCACACCAGCAGAGCAGCCAGGAGCCAGGAGGGGGTTGGTGCCTCAGCAGTCAGAGCCAGAACCTCATTTCCAAGCTGTCCTGGTACAGCAGTGGCACTGTCACAGCCAAGGAGAGCTGTGCCCTGCTGTGTGCCACGTGTGCCACCAGCCCTGTGGCAGCACAGCCACTGCAGCCTGGCCAGGGAACGCTGGGCTGCTCCGTGCCTGGATTCCTCCACATTCCCCATCCCATCCTGTGGCTCCTCAGTGCCCTGCCACCCCAGCCACCTCTTCCCACAGCAGGGAGGATTTTATTTGGGAGCTCTGGCACTGCTTTGGAAATCCTGCAGGGAAATGGAACAATTTAACACCACGGGAGCTCACCTGCTCTGCCTTGGTTCCAGAGATGGGCCCTGGGGATGGGAAAAGCATTCCCAGAAACGGGAAATTGTCACAGTTAGGGACACGAAAAGAACCACACTCACTCGTCAGGTAGAAGCAGGGAAAAGAAGACAGTTTATTTTGATATAGGGTTTATATACTATTTGGGATTTGGTCAAAGATTGGTCAATGAGAGGAACACCTCTCTGACCCCAGTGGTCAATCTAAAAGTCCATCACCGAGAGGAATGAAAACAATATACATTGTTTTGAGAGACTTTGAAGGAAAGTATGTAAACAATCATTAGAAGGCTTAGCATTATGGCAATAGGAAATTACCTTTTCCTCCTGGACAGCCCCTCCAGGAGCCCATCCTGTGTGCACTGCCAAGGCCACAAAGAGTGGAGATGGGGATGGAGACAGTGTCCACCCTTGGGCAGTCCTCATCCCACAGGAAGAGGGTCAGGAATGGGCAGGACAGGAGATCCCTGCTCCTCTGCAAGCTGAGTTATCACAGATAAACCCAGCTGAGGCCGTGCTGTAGGAGAAACCCTGTCCTGGCAATCCCTGAGGGAAAACAGAGGGGAAATGACCACTTTGACTCTGAATTCAGCTCTGTACTCTCAGCTTTCCATGGGCTGCTCCTTGAAACACTCACAGGCAAGCCTGGATGTATCCAGGGATGGAGCAGGCTCAGGATAACCCCTGTGTGCTGCTGGAGGCCTGGGATGCTGCTGCTCCCATTCCAGAATCCCCAGGGACACCCCATGGGGAACTGGGAGCCCTTGGAATGGTGCTGGAGCCACAGAGAGAGAGACAAAGCTTTTATCAAATCCAGTGGTTCCTGCTGAGGGATCAGAGAGATGGATAAAGGACCTGTGGGTCAGGGCAGAGACATTCCCGGCCTGGGAATGGGATCCACTGAGGGAAATGTGGTTCTCACTTCACTGCAGTGCTCCAGGATGCAAAAAAAAGCACTTTCCATTTGTAGTTCTGAGTCAAATGTTCTGACTCAGGGAAGAGTTTTTGCAGCCTTCTTTTCCTCTTAATGTGTTTTGAATAATTTTTTTTTCCCTTTATCCTTTCCTTAGAAAGCAGAACATTCTTGTAAAAGCCTTTCTTTGTTAAAATCTGCAATTTCCAATTCAAAAAAACAACTTGTTATTCCCCCCCCCACCTTTTTTTTTTTTTTTCCTGAGGTGCAGATGGAGTTTCTAATGAGGAAAAGACACTGATGCTCATCTCAGGAGAACTCCCTGGCATTTTTCAAGCCCAGCCCCACATGCTGGATAAGCCACATTTTCCTACAGCTGCAGGTTAATGGGATTTTCCACACTCCCTCCCACATCCAGAGGATTCCCTGCATCCCCCAGGAGAAATCCCACCAGACCCCTGTGGGTCTCAGGTTAAGCCTGCTCTTAATCTTCCAACTCAAATATCTTCTCCTTTTATTGAGTGTGACCCAAAATCCATGGGATCAGTGGAGGAGGAGGGTCATGGAATGGGGTTGGGGTGCAGCAGCCACTGAGAAGGGCAGAGTCCAACCACAACCACCTCATGGAGGCTCCAAGTCCTAAAATAAATCCTATTAAAGCAAGAGGGAAAAAAAAAAAAAAAAAACAAAAAACAAAAAAAAAAAAAAAAAAAAAAAAAAAAAAAAAAAAAAAAAAAAACCAAAAAAAACAAAAACAAAAAAAAAAAAAAAAAAAAAAAAAAAAAAAAAAAAACAACCAGAACTCAAATAGGATTTATTTTAGGATTTGCATCTGGAGATGCCTCCCCCTCCCCTCTGGTGGAGAGCCAGCTCTGAGGAGAGGTTTTAATGCTGAAGTTCAGCTCTGTGCATCCTCAGGGCCATTTTTGGAAGGGATCCTGGGCTGCTTTGGGGTGAGGGATGCTTTGGGATGAGGATGGAGATGGGGCAGTGCAGGGTCCCCCAGCAGCAGGAGCCTGGCCCCCTGGAATCAGCTCGGATGAGCTCATTCCCAGAGCAGAAGGATTGGCAGGAATACTGAGAGGATGGCTGGAAATTAAAAACAAACAGAGGAGAGCCAAGAATCATTTATTTGGAGAACATTTTGCAGGTTTTGTTTAGGGTCTGGTTTTAGCCTGGCACTTGTTGATTGTATTTGCACTGGAAATAAGATAAATGTGACACCTGCTCCAGTTAATCTTTCCTTCCCTTTGCCTCCCCCTCCACCAAAACTCCTTTATTTTAGGAATTCACCAAAAGACATTGAAAAAATGGGAGAAATGTAGGATGATGTGCCTGCTTAATGATTCTCTGAGGGGAAAAGAAATCATTTACCCACGATGTGGAGCACTTTTGATTGAAAAGATCTTTGAATTCCGTGTTCGAGCCGGGAGCAGAAAGGGGGATAACAAACCCAGGAGAGCTCACGTCCCTTCTGTTCATCACCATTGGCCCAGGGGGCTTTGCATTGCTATTAAAACAAGATAT
Source organism: Zosterops lateralis (assembly GCF_965231275.1). Lineage (NCBI taxonomy): Eukaryota > Metazoa > Chordata > Aves > Passeriformes > Zosteropidae > Zosterops > Zosterops lateralis. Next base: position 5,809,681 of record NC_139779.1, on the reverse strand, counting down.
AGGGTGAGGAAATAGGAGTGAGAAGGAGTAAATATGCAAACAGGCTTCCAAATCCAACAGCAAACAGGGTCAGGATGGAGGGAGGATGGAGGAGTGCAAGAGGATGGAGGTTGGATTTATAGGGATATGAGGATTCCTTGCTCTCTGTTGTGTCATTCCTCTTTTGAGCAGGTTTTGTCCAGGGAAACCCCATTCTCAGAGGTGGGGATGCACTTCCAGCCAGGAAAGCTTTTCCCAAAGGCTTGGGAAGCAGGGCTTGGCTGGGGGGGATTCAGGTCAGGAAAAGTTTTGCCCTGAGCAAAGATCCCCAGCCCTGCCCGTGCCATACCTGCTCCAGGGACAGCTCCAATGGACTTATTCCATCCTTCCCATCTGCAACAAAGCACCATTAAACCCAGCAAGAGAAAACCTGGCATCATTCTTCCCCATCTTTCCACACGGACTTTTAATGTCCACGGAAACAAATCAGAAATATTGTTGCAATTGCGCTAATTGGGCACTAATGAGCCACTGCCCCGTGCCGTGAATCGTCAGCTCGTCTCCCCATCCTCCTCCTCCCACTGACCCCCCTGATCCCAGGAGCATCAAGGACTCGGGATGAAGGCTGGGAAAAGGGGGAAAAGCAGCGAGGGAACGGCGCGCGTGGAATGAGCTGTTTGCTTTCCCCCTGATTGTTGCTATTAATAAAACATTACATTAAATCAGGGCTGGAAGGATTGTAATTGGGATCATCCATCACATTTCCAGAGGAGAGGAGTTCCCGTTCAGTCAGCTGCCACCCCGGTGCTGAGCAGAGACAAGGGACAGCCTGGTGTCCCCATGGTCCTGCTCCAAGGGTGGACCTGGTGTCCCCATGGCTCCCATCTGTCCCCTCCCCACAATCAGCTCCACCCCTGTCCCTTTCCTGCCTTTCTTTTCCATGGGCAAAGGCAGGAGCTGGGAAAAGAAGGGAATATCAGTTGGAGACAACATGGCTGGACCAGAGTCTGCTGGGATTTCAGATTGAGGATTTGGAATTTGGAATTGAGAATTTGAGATTGAAGATTTGGGACTGAGGATTTGGGATTGAGGATTTGGGATTGAGGATTTGGGATTGAAGTGTTGGGATTTGGAATTGAGGATCTGGGATTGAAGATTTGGGATTTGGAACTGAGGATTTGGGGTTTGGGATGTCCCATCCCTAGAAGGGTTCAAGGCCAAGTCAAACAGGACTTGTAGCAGCCTGGTCTATGGGAGGTGGCCCTGCCCTGGGGACCAAGTTGGCCCCTGAGGTTCTTCAAAACCGTTCTGATCTGTGATTTGGGGTTGATCTCTGTTTACTGACAGCTCCTCCTCATCCCCCAAGGAGACAAAACCTCCTCCATCCCAGCAGGAAACACCCCTGGCACTCACTGCAATAAATTCCCTTGCAGAGGGAGCAGAGCAATTGGAATTTCAGCCACTTTTCAGGGCAGCTGGAACCGTTCCGTGAAGAGCTGACCCAACAACTGGAGATTTATTGTTCCCAATCCCAATAATTCGTGTTGTGCACCTCTTCCTTGGCAGCAAATAACTCACCCATGTGTTCCCACAGGGGCACAGGGATGGATTGGGGCTGCTGGGCTGGAAATGGGGGAATTTCCTCTGCCCCAAATTCCCACCTTGGCTCTACACTGAAAATCCTGCAGAGCCCCTAGATCTCCCCAGTCTCCAGCCCTGGATGAGCCCTTAGTCTGAGCTCTATTAAATCCCTGTGCTGGCAGCTCCTGACTGCCACGTCCAGGCTAAATTTCCAGGTGGGACTTTGTTTAGTCCCATTTCTCTGAAATTTAATAAATCCTTTAATATCTCCCCCCACTCTGAGCATGTTTGTCACTTTAACTTACAGCTCTTGATGTCTCCGAGACATCAAACAGGTCAAATCCCTTTGGTCTGGAACTGCACAGGATTTTTTTTTTTTTTTTTTTCTTCAGGTTCAATCCTGTAACTCTTTCCTGAATCCTCAGATTTCCTTCACATCTCCAAGACTGGCTGGACAAAACGATGCCCCAGCGAGGAAATTCATTAGGAATGTTCTCTGTTATGGAAGTAAACCCCCCCAGTGATCATTTCCCTGTATTTATGCTTTATTTTCCCACTCCTTGGGCTGCTCAAACAGCAAATAAATGGTGTCATACCCATTTATCAGGCTTATAACAAGCACTAATGACCCTACAATAAAAACAGGAGGAGAACTGGTGAGACAGAGATTAAGAAAAATAAGATAAACGCACGCGGGCTAATATTTTTAAAGCATGTCCCTAATTTCAGAGCATCAAGACGTGATCACAGCTAAAAATACGGCCATCCATCAAAATCCTGTCACAGAGAGAGTCTGGGACTCATTTAGACAATGAAGAGCTGAAGGAAAAGCCGAGTTTCTTACGCTGTTAATACAGAGCTGAGCAATCCGAGAGGAGGATATTCCATTAATGGCATAAATGGATCATAATAAAAGGCCATTCTGACATGTCAATACTCTCACTCTGTGCTAAGAGAGAAATCTCAGATGGAAAAAGCCTTTCCGTGGGGCTTGGCCATTCCTGGTGATGCTGACCTGAAAAAGAGACTGCACAGAGCTGGAGAATAAAGTAGATATTTATTGAAAGGCTTTAGGGCACACCTTGGGCAGGACAAGAGTCTGGCCAGGGCTGCACCCAAGGTGGACCCAAAATGGTCACAAAATGGACAACCAGTCACAAGGTCTCACATTTTTATGTTTTAGTCCATTTGTATATTGGGGTTTAATTGTCCAATTCCAGCTCCAGGCTGTGAGGTCTCATCCTTCTTGTTCCTCCCTCCAGCCACCCTTGTTTGTGCTTTTGGGCCTGAAAGTTGTCCTTGGTGTGCAGCAGGAAAAGGGTTTGTTTTGTGTCCCTGCTGTGTGCAGAGCTGAGTGACACTGACTGTGAGCTCAGAGCTGCTCCCCTGGGCAGCACAGAGTCTGGAAAATATGAAAGCTCAAACTTAAGGCATCACTGGCAGCACCTGGATCTGGAGATTTCAGGGGTTGGGGGTTCAGGTCCCACCTCACCCTTGGGTTTTTTCAACCGGAGCTCTGCCCCAGCTCATCTCCCAGGTCAAATCTGGCTTTTCCTTGCCAATGGTTTTGGGGGATGCAGGCCGGGGAGGAGCAGGGGACAGGGCAGGATTGTCACCAGGGATTTGGGGACCTCCGTGGCAGCCACTTCCCAGCATCATTTCCGTGATCCCAGCTCATCACCCACTCCTATCACTCGGCTAATTGGTTATCTGAACACCAAGGATTAATTAATTACAGACACTTCATCTCCTCAGATTTGGGGACCACCACAGGTGTCCACCTGGCGAATCCAGGAATTCCCTGATCCACACTTGGGGAGCTGCTGCCTTTGGGGTGCCAAGCTCTGACCCCACAGCTGCACCACCCCTGACCCCACAAACCATGCCCAGAGCTCCAGATCCCAGCCCTGCATCCCAACCCCGCTCCAGGCACTGGGGATCAGCCAGGGAAGGAGGAATTGGGCTCTCCCCTGCAGCTCCAGAGGCTCCCTGTTGTCCCTTCCCACCCCACACTTTGTATTGTTTGGAGAACTCCAGCCCGAGCTGAGACTTCCAGGGAGAGGAGGAGGTGCTTTATGAGCTGGGATTTTTGTTCAGTTTTGAGCAAAATCAGCATTGTCAAGATATGGGAATTTTATTTTATTTTAATTTATTTTATTTTATTTCGTTATTTTATTTTCTAATTTTTGCTTTATTTAACTTTATTTTATTTTATTTTATTTTACTTAACTTTTATTTTATATTTTATTTCATTTTATTTTGTTATTTTATTTTCTAATTTTTGCTTTATTTAACTTTATTTTATTTTATTTTATTTTAATTTAATTTAATTTAATTTAATTTTTAAATTATTATTTAAATTTTAAATTTTTATTTTACTTAACTTTATTTTAATTTAATTTGACTTTATTTTAATTTAATTTATTTTGGTTTATTTCATTTTACTATTTTATTTTGTTTTATTTCATTTTATTTCGTTTTATTTTTTTGGTGAATGGGAGGTTTCAAAGTTTGCAGAATAGGAGCCAAGGGAGGATGACAAGTTGTGGCATGGAGCTGATCCTGCTGCTCCAAGTTTTTTGGCTCACTCCATGAATCCAACCCTAAAGTGCATCTTGAGGCTCCTCCAAAGAGAAAAGCACCAATTTGCTTCCAGCTGAATGGGACTGAAGGGCTTTTCCCTCTTCTTTTAATTAAAAGGGATTCCCATTTAATGGAAAATAAAGCCAAATGGAGAAGCTCTCCCATGGAGAGCAAGAAAAAATAAAGGTATATAACACAAAATATATCTGGGACCAGACAGGAAATGTTTATTTGGGGGAACATTTTGGTGAAGAGAATGGGACTGTTCTTGTTTCCAGCCAGACTGAGCAGACAGAGGGAAAAGTAAAGAGAAGAAACAAATGTTCCAGTGCATTTTCTAGGCTGAGGAGGGTCCTGGGAGAGCAGGAGAGGAGGTTGGGAGCCAGGAGGGTGCTGATGTCCTCTACTAAAATCCCTGGGACCTCCTGGACTGAGCAGGGATTCCCAGGGGTTTGGCTGTGGCTCTGTCACCCACACAAACCCCACCCTGACCCAAGGGAGGTGACAGTTTGGGTGCCACCACTGTCACTCCCAGGCTGGAAATGCTCCAAAGCAGGCTGGAGTTTGGAGGATGGAATTTGGGATTTGCTCAGGGCTCTGCCATCCATGGAGGAGCGAGCAGGGATCTCCTCCAACAAACCCAGAGCTCATCTGATGCCTTGGGAAGGCTGAGCTGGAACAGAGACTGGATACAGCCAGAGAATAAAGTAGAGATTTATTGAAAGGCCTTTAGGGCACACCTTGGGCAGGACAAGAGCCTGGCCAGGGCTACACCCAAGGTGGACCCAAAATGGTCACAAAAACAGACAAATGGTCACGAGATCTCACACTTTTATAAGTTTTGGTCCATTTGCATATTGGGGTTTAATTGTCCAGTTACAGCTTCAGGCTGTGAGGTCTCATCCTTCTTGTCCCTCCCTTCAGTCCACCCTTGTTTGTGCTTTAGGGCCTGAAAACTTGTAGCAGCTGTCCTTGGTCTCCATCTCCTGAGCCAGGATTTTCTTCCTGCTGAACAGGAGGAGCAGCTCTGGATGCCTCCCTGTCCAGGCACCTGCTCCTGGCTGCTGTCCTGGGAAGGACAATGGACTGGAGTGACACAACACAGCCCTTTCCTCACCTTCCCTGCCTGTCCAGAGACTCCCTGCACTTCCCACAAACCAGAAAATACCTGGATCCAGATTTCACATCTCCTGACTCAAGCTCTGCCCAGATTTTCCTCTGTTTCTGAAATGGGAACACGAACAATCTGGGGCACATTAATCCAGTTCCCGGAGCTTATGGAACAAATCTGGAAGGAAAGAGTCCTTAAAAACACAGAGCTGAAGAGAAAAGGACATGGAATGGAGTCCAGGAGGTGCCAGGCTCATGTCTGGGTGAAGGAAATGCCAGAGACTTCTCTCCACGCTCCAGTGAGGAGTCTGCTCCAGCGCCTGGTGGGAAACCCTTAATGAGGACAGGGATTAATGGCAGAGTGGAAAGGGCACGAGGAACTCACTGAAGAGGAGCTGACAGCTTGGAGAGCTGCCCACGGGGGTGTCTGGCTTGCAGGACATCCATCCCGAGGACAGCCGAGTGATTTGGGACCTGACCCCAGCTCCAGGGTGTGAAATGCAGGAGTGACAGCACAGCCAAGCACATCCCAGGGCAGGAGGAAGGGCAAACTGGTTGAATTCCTGGTGGGATTTATCTGCAGTGCTCCTGGACTTCTCCTGAGGGCAAATCCAAACAGGGAAGGGGCAGGAGAGGTCTGAGCTGCCGCTGTGGGGAGCAGAGCACCCGTTTGGTGAGCCAATGGATTCCTTGGGAAAAAAAGGTAATGAAGGAGAAGAGCTCCTGAGGTGAAAGGACTGTCTGTGCAGAGGAAAACTCAGCACAAATTAAGCAGTAATACAGTTAAACTCCAAATTAGGAGCTGTGAGGGAGGTTTAGGAATTAAGGAGGAAAAAAACCCAAGCAGTTTTGAGCCAGAGTCTGGTACTTTAATGCAGGAGATGAATGGGTTGTCTCCAACAGCAGGGATCTGGATTGATCCATGGGAGTGTTTCCAAGAGCTGGATGGAACTGGGGCCCTGAGGGAGGCTCGGGAGGCTCTGCAGTTCAGGTTTATGCAGGGAGCTCCAGTGCAGCTCTCTGGTCTCTCACCATGGGCTGCACTGCCACAATCTCCTCTCAGCCATGGAGAGGGAATCACATCCTGCTCCTGGTGTGTTCCCAGCCAGAGCCCCCCAGAAACGTGTCAGGATCAGGGATCTGAACAAAACCCCTCCCTGGAAGCTCTATTTCCCATTTTCTGAGGGGTTTGGTTGTGGCTGAGCCCAACCTCAGAGCTGTCCCCAGCTTCCCTCTGGGACATTCCAAACCCCACCAGGAGCAGATCAAGGCTGAGGGACACCACGAAGGGAAGGAAACAAAGCAAGGAAAAGGAGAAGGTCTCCAACCACAAACTCCTCCTCCTCTGTTTGCTTGGGTTTCTGTCCCTGCTGAGGAACTCCTCCTCGTGCTCCCATGCTCTGCCTTCTCAGGGAAAAACCTCCATATCCCACTGGCTTCCCACAAAACATAAACAAGGAAAGCTTTTGATGTCGGGGAAGCTGGGAGCTCGTTTGCACAGCTTTGAAGGGGAGGATTCGCTCAGGTGGGTGGGGAGAGGATACCCCTGGTAGGAGAGAGGAGCTGAGCTTGGTGTGCAAACATCAGCCTGATGGGATGGGAAAAGGAGGGCAGAGATGGGAAAACGAGTGCAAAGATGGAAAAATGAGTGCAAAGATGGGAAAATGAGTGCAAAGATGGGAAAACAAGTGCAAAGATGGGAAAACGAGTGCAAAAAGGACTCAGTGTTGGATTTTGTCCCCACTGACACCCAGAGCTGGTGTCTGGTGGAAAATTTCCCCAAATGCAGGAAACTCGACTGCATAATTAGTGAGGGACTGTGATCACACTCTCCCCTGATTAGAGGGAGAGATCTGGGCAAGATCTGAACCCTTTCACTGCACAAATGAGACCTGAGGGCATTAACCCTCTCCCCAAGTAAGAGGAAAAAGACAGAGTGAGAGGTGAACAGGACACAACATGAGATTGAAGTCAGTGAAGAGAGAGAGTAGAAGTCCTAGGTTGGAAGGAGGATTGAGGAGTTGCCTAGTTTGGGCCAGACTTCTCTTGTGAGGCCATGGAGACTGGACTGAAATATCCCTGTAATTTATAGAATGTTTTTTGGAGGGATGCAAAAGGGAAAAGCTGGGAGGGCAGCAGGGGTTTCTCAGGGGAAAAATGGATTTTTCTCGGCGTGGGGAGGTGTTTCTGCCAGATTCCTCCACTCCAGGGATTTCACAAGGAAACAGGGGGTTGTCCTGGGAATGGGAAGTTTCCTGCACCCCACAAGGCAGTTGTGATCACTCAAACTGCTCTCCAGACCCTCCTGGTGTCACTCCTGGACTGACAGGAGCTGGAGCACAGGGATAGGGAATGGTGTGCTCACATTGGGATACACCTGGAGACCCCTGAGGAAAGGATGAGGGAGAAGGAACAGGAGGGAAGGACAGGAGCACTCCCAGCTCCCAGAGTCCCACTTAGTTTTGGGTCCCCTCTCCCACACCATGGAGAGGAATGACCATCAGTTCCCATCCTGCTGGGAGTGCTGCCCCTCTCCAGGGCTCACAGGCTGTGGGAATTCCCACCAGCATCTCCCCCACCCTCATCCATGGGCAGTAACAGCTCTGGGGCTGTGGGAGCTGCTCACCAGGAGAGTTTTGGGGGAGCTGGGCACGTCCTAACCCATCATGGCACCCCAAGAAGCTGGGATGCTCCTGGAATGCTCCAGAGCCTCCTGCTGAGGTCAGCAATGCTCTGCCAGCTCTTCTGTCCTCCTGGGAAAGCCCAGATGTGTCAGAACAGACTCTAAAAGCCATTTTCAGTGGGGTGAGCAGCCAGGAGGCAGAGGGGAGCAGAGCAGAGGAGGTGCAGGTCCAGCAGCTGCTCTTCCCCTGGCTGAACACAGCATTCCCTCTCTATCCTGTTTTCCAGCTCCTGAGGGTGTCACTCAGCGTTTAACATCCCTACACATCCTCCAGCATGGAAATTCCTGAGAGGAGCCAGCCCAGCAGCCAGGACTGAGCTGGGTTTGCTTGGTTTAGCTCTCAACCACATCAAAAAACAAAATTTCAGCTGCCTCCTAAGTGGGGGCTGAAGGAAGGGGTGGGGATTCATCCTCCTGCTGGGAGCAGGATCCCATTCCCAGCTCCATCCATCACTCTGCTCTGGCATTTCCCCGGACAGGAGGGATGTGAGCACAGAGAAACCTTCAGAGGAGAGGCCAGCACAGACCTCGAGGGCATCTGAGGGAGGTTCCCCCAGCTGGTGGCCACAGGTGGGTCCCCACAGCCTCCTTTGATGCTGCCCCACTTAGTTTGAAGTGCCGAGTTTTCACTTAAGAGTTGGGATTTCAACCCAAATTTCTAATCCCGGGCTGGGGAGCCGTGCCTGGCCGCTCCTCTTTTTGATCCATGTTGTTTATATCCATGGATGTGTCCCTGAGGAGAGCCTGAGGCTGGCAGGGGGCAGCCCCTCAGCCTCCCCTCCCCACGGGCTGCACAGGCTCCCTCCAGAAGAGAGAGAGAGAACATCCTTTGCTGGACGTTCTGGGAGCTCAGCTTTTCTGGGAAGGTCCAGCTCAAGCTGAGCCAATTCTCGTTGTGCTTTTGTTTTCATCCCAGTTGGCTTTGGATTGAGCCCTAAAGAGCTGGGGAGGGGGGTGGGGGGAGTTTTGCCTTTTTTTTTCCCTTATTTTTGGTTTCTCTCCAGGATGCTGCCTCCCATCCCCCTGTATTTGCTGGAGCTTTTGCAACCATGAGAAACGAGGCAGTAAAACCACTCCTAACTCTGAAGCTGGAGGATTTGGTGCTATCAAGTGGCTCCAAAGGTGACCATCCTCACCAGTGTCCCACAGATTGACCCAACAGCAAACTTAGCACTGGGACCCCTTGCAGGAGAGATCTGGATAAATCCAGGCCTCATCTCATCCTTCAAATGTGGTTTTTTTTGGACACTGATGTTGGAGAAGAGCTCTTGGTGTAGTATAAATAGATTTTGGCGTGTATAAAAGCCTGGGCAGTGGCCCAGGGAGGTCCTGGGTGGTGTGAATCTGCTCCTGGCCTTCAGGGTGGGAAAGATTTGAGATGTTTTTGTGAGTTTTGGAGAGGGTTTGTTTGGGTCTCTAAACTTTAGGGCAACTTGGGGATAATTTCCTTCACTGGGTTTCTCTGGGGGTGCTGCTGTGGGGTATTTGCTGCTGCAAACTCTGGGGGAGGTTGTTCCTTGGAGCTGGGACGTGCTGGAGCCCACAGATGGTGTTTGGAGGATTTGGGAGATGATCCAGCTCTGTCCCCAAAGGTGAGGAGAGGGTCTGGACCTGCAGCTGTGGGGGAGGATCTGGAGGATTCCATGGGGCTCGGGTTAAACAAACTCCTGGTTCAGATCTGGAGGTGAGGGAGACCTGCCCTGGAGCCTGAGATCTGCTCTCCCTGCAGGGCTGTGCGAGGGTGGAAGGGCTCCAGTGCAGCTACAGAGCTCAGTTTGGGCTCAGGAATCAATGCCAAGGGCAGAGCTCCTGCAGCCCCTCCTGAAAAACCACCCGAGGGAAGAGCAAAGCCAGGCTCAGCCCCCACAGAGGACCCAAAACCACGGGAGATGGGGGAACTCTCAGCATTTCACCTGCCTGGTGCTGGTCAGGGGCTGGACATCTGCTCAGGGACTTCTCCGGGGTCTCTTTGCCTGCAGGAAAACCCTAAAAAGTGATTGGAGATCACAGGCACATTATGCAAAACCTCCATTTGCATAATCATCATGCAAATTGAGATGGATAACCAGCTTTAACCAGACTCGAGTTGCTTTCAAGTGCCTCTTTCTCGGCTGCTACTTCAATCACTCAAAAGGACAGGGTGGGGGAAAAAACAGAAGGAAAAGTTCCAACTTTCTTCTCCAGGTTAAGCAGAGTCACCGAGGCAGGGAGGGACAGGACAGGAGGTGACAAGTGCAGTCCCCGAGTGGCCTGGAGGGGTCACTGGTGGCTTTCACATCCAGGAGACCCCGAAGGGACTGGCCAGAGCTGACAGCCCCAGGGACAAGAGGAGCTCTGCTCCATCCCAGCGTTCCTGGAACCTTTGGAAAGGCTCTGGGTCTCCAATACTTTATGGGATTGTGGGGACAGAGGACACGATATGGCCGGGGCTGCTCCCCAGCCCTCACAGCCTCTGGAGCATTAACCCTTGTGATCCCTTAGATTAGTGTGATTAAAACTGCGCAACTTTTTTATTTTAACTGAAATGGCGTCTTTTATACATTTTTATTTAGTTGGCATTTTGGATAGCTCAGTCATTGGCACACAGCGAGGGAAGGAATGCAAATATACATCATTTTACTTACAGTTAAGGTGGCTTAACATGTGCTTATTAACTACTTCACTCAGTGACTTTTAAACTCTAATACTTTTTCTAAACACTTTAATAGCTATTTTTAACTGTGCCACTGTTGTGGTTTGAAAGCAAAACGAATGAGAGGCTCCAAGTCAGAGATATAATTTAATAAGAAAAAAGGTAAAAAGGTAAAAATAAAATAAAATAAATGCAGTAACACAAAGGATCACTGACAGAATCAGAACACAACCTGAGCAGGGTGGTGGGAGCAGTCCAGGTGAGGGGCTGTGATCCCACAGAAAGGTCTGGGAGCTCTGCTCCTCTGGGAATCCAGTGGGTAAGTGCCCTTGCACTGTCCCACATACCAGCTTATATCCAGGTGGGAATGCTTGGCTCCTCCCCCTGGGCAGAGCATCTCCCAATGGGATGAGGAGTGTGAAGTGGGTCCTTGATGGCCCATTAAACAGAGATAACCCCTGGAGGGAGTTCCCTGTGACTCATGGGCCAGGCGTTAATGGGCCATTAGCAGAAGACACCCCAAAGGCCATTAGCAGAAAAGGCAGGGGGCTTGGGAAAACACTGCCTCACCTAGTTTAACAGTTCATGAAGATGGTGATAGAATAAATACTTTGTGTACATCCTACACTGCAACCCAGGACAGCCACAAACTTAAAGGAATTTTAACTGCGTCATGGCTTCAAGGCCCTAACAAGGCCTCAGGTCAGGGTCATTCAAAGTTCTGATATAAATCATGACTTCTTGCTCTGAGGAAATTAGTAGCACCTTAGGATTTTAGCTTTTATATTTTCCATATATTTGTAATCCTGCAATTCTTTAGTGCGTAACTCCAAACTCCACACGCAGTGTGAGCTGCTTCCCCATTTTGGTCAGACACAACAATTCCTCTCCAGGCCTGGCGATCAAGGACATCTCACTGCCTCAGGTCCTGAGAAATGTAAACAAAAATGAGTTGTGGGGAGCAAACTGGGGGTAAATGACTTCATTATCCCTGAAGCTTTAATTGGAAGATCAACACCAATATGCAAATGGACCAAACTTATAAAAGTGTGAAAACCCAAGATCCATGATCCATTTTTGGGTGTAGCCCCTGGGGGGCTTTGTCTGCCCCAAATGTACCTGAAAGCCCTTCAATAAATATAAACAAACTGCTTTTTATTCCCTTAATTCTGTCTGCCGTCTGTGTTTAGGTGTCCCAACAAGGCACCACTTGGAGCTTTTCCTTTTGCTCTCCACAAGGAAATTCCTGGTCTTCCCACAGCTCTGCCCTCACTGAGTCCCTGCAGGGCAGGGCAGGTTTTGGTGATGTGCAGATCCTGCAAAACCACCCCAAAATCTCGGCTCTTCTTCCTCTCCAGCCCCTGGGAGCCCTCGGGCAATTCCTAACGAAGCCAATTCTCTTATCTCCGAAGTGATTAAGGGATATCACTGAACGTCCCCGGGGAAAACAGATTAGGGAGAGCACAGGGTGACCCAGATAAGGACTTTTATCAAGCAGAACATGAGGGGTGACATGAAGATGTCACCTCATTAGTGACAACTGCCCAGGGCTCCTTGCAAACCACCCTGGATGCGTTTCACCATCTCCCAACACAGTGTTCCTGCCAAATCCCTGGGCCCCTGGCAGGGAAATGGGGCACAAACGGGTTGTGGGGTGGTCAGAGGGCATAGAAATGGGGTCTGAAAGGGTTGTGGGGTGGTCTGAGGGCAGGGAAATGGGTCCAAAAGGGTTGTGGGGTCATCTGAGGGCAGGGAAATGAGGTCTGAAAGGGTTCTGGGGTGGCTTGAGGGCAGGGAAATGGGGTCTGAAAGGGTTCTAGGGTGGTCTGAGTGCAGGGAAATGGGTCCAAAAGGGTTCTGGGGTGGCCTGAGGGCAGGGAAATGGGGTCCAAAAGGGTCGTGGGATGGTCTGAGGGCAGGGAAATGGGGTCCAAAAGGGTTCTGGGGTGGCCTGAGGGCAGGGAAATGGGGTCTGAAAGAGTTGTGGGGTCATCTGAGGGCAGGGAAATGGGGTCCAAAAGGGTCCTGAGAGCAGGGCTGGAGCTGCATGGTGCAGGAACTGTCCCTCAGCCCGTGGGATTTCTTGGACAAGAGCTCTGGGCACACACCTGAGCAGGGCAGGGCAGGGCTGGAGAGGAGAATTTCAGTTTGTTTAGATGAGGACTGAGATAAAGCAGGGTCTGTAATGTCCCCTGGGTTAAAGGGCAGGACCAAACCCCCTCCTGTGGCTGGTGGGGAGGGATGGTGGTGATGAGGGGTAAAACCCCTGAGGGCAGGAGCATGAGGATCCCAACTGGTACAGAACGGGTAAAACTCTGCTGAAACGCTCGAGCTTTTCATGGCAGAACAGCAGAAACTGCTGAACCATCTGTCTGGGAGCTTCAGGGAGATGATTCAGGACTCGGGGGTAGGCAGAGGGGCGACTTTGGGAACACTCTGTGTCTTGAGGAACAAAGCAGCCCCCAAGAGAACGGAGATGAGCGATGACTGCACTGAGCTGTGCTGGCACAGGGAGCACCCCCAGCCTCATCCCTGCTGAGAGAGGAACGTCCAAAGCCAATTAGCAAAAAAGAAAAACCCCTGATTTCCGTCAGGAGGAGCAAATGTGATTTGATTCCAGCTGTCCTGGGTTGCAGTGTAGGATGTGCACAAAGTATTTATTCTCTCACCATCCCCATGAGCTGCTGGAACCAGGTGGGGCAGTGTTTTCCCAGGCCCCTCCTTTGGGCTCTTCTGCTCATGGCCCATCAATGCCTTGCCCAGGACTCACAGGGAACTCCCTCCAGGAGCTCTCTCTGTTTAATGGGCCATCAAGGAGCCACTGCACGACTCCTCATCCCATTGGGAGATGCTCCCAATGCCCAGGGGGAGGAGCCAAGCATTCCCACCTGGAGAGAATCTGGGATTTGGGACAGGACAAGCAGCCCTGAGCCACTGGATTCCCAGAGGAGCAGAGCTCCCAGACCTTTCTGTGGGATCACTGCTTCAGGAAGAGCCCCTCACCTGGACTGCTCCCACCACCCTGCTCAGGGTGTGTTCTGACTCTGTCAGTGCTCCTTTGTGTTATTGCGTTTATTTTTACTTTTTTACCTTTTTTTTTTTCCTATTAAATTGTATTTCTGACTTGGAGCCTCTCACTCGTTTTGCTTTCAAACCATGACACCAGACCTTTCCCATGGCAGGACACAGCAGTGTCTGCTGAAATTGGGGTGGTTTTTTTTTTTTTTCTTGTTTTCCTGCCTCAGTAGTGCACAGGTGCGGGGAGGAGGGAGAAAACAAACAAACAAACAAAAAAATAGATTGCTGAATGCTAAAAAAAAAGAATTTTAGGTGTTTCCTAAAAATACAGGTAGCAGCAGTTGGGAGGAATCAAAGAAACTAATGGACTATGAATGACCAGAAGGGTCAAAGACAATAGGAAAGCACTTAGTGAGAGCAGGGGATTTATTTCTGTGGTAGAAATGGCTCTGCTGTTAGAGCCAGATGGTGAAATTGTAAAACAGCAGAGTGGGGAAAGTAGGGATACTCCAATACTCCACAGATAGTCCAAATCCAGGAGATAAAAAGGAGGCAGAAAGTTTTATTTGCTGTAGTTCCCAGTGCAGGAGGGCATCCAGGGATTGTCAGCCTCAGCTTGCAGCTGGAAAATTGCTCCCCAAATTCTTCTTCCTCCAGCTTCCTCAAGGTCCTTCCACCCAGATCTTTAAAAACTGGGAGATTCCTGGGGTGCTGAGTGATCCCCAAATTATTCCAACATTTAGGAAAGTAATTGGGTTATCGTAAGGCAAAGGGTGGGAAAATCCATTTGGGATTTAACTGATGAAGGAGCTGGCACTGGGAACAACTCTGTGAGTCTGTGAGGGGTAGATTGGGTAGGTTTAAGGTTTCTCCAAGAATTTTGGCTTGGCCCCATGTGGCCTCTTATTTCCTTCAGGAGTTTTGTGGGGAATTAAAAGGGTCCTCACTGATGCAATAACAGAGGGATCAATGGGTGTTTGCTCCCATGAGGATTCCCCATGGATTCCTCTCTTGGTTCAGTGCCATTTAATGTCCTCTGAGGTGCAGGGACAATCACACTTAAGTGCAAGAATCACAGTGAGAGGGGGAAAATACCCAGCAGGAACATCCCCAGTGGCAGAATGGGGTGAAATGATCCCACTGTTCCATCAGGGCCACACAAACGGTGTTCCAGGCTGCTGGGAAGCAGGAAAATCCAGGTTTTTTTTAAATATGCACATGCACAGGGCAGAGGATCAGCCTTTAAAACAGCCTCTGAGTCAGCAGGGATCTCTGTCTCCAGCAAGAGGAGGATACTGGGGGTCCCATTCCCTAATGATCCCAGTCCAGGATGAGCCCATCCCTGCTGCAATCAGCATTATCCCTAAAACCCATCACTGTTTGCCTGGTGGCTCCTTATCCGGCAGCTCAAAGCACCCTCAAGGTCAGGCCTGGAGCAAGGTGTGAAAAGCAGGAGCTGAGATGTGTAAATGTGGAGTTTGGGGCATTTTTGGGGTGTTTTCAGAGGAAGCTTCAGCAGAGACGGCTCCATCAGCATCCCACAGCTCACTTTGGAGGCTGGTTACGTTCATTATTTTTCATCCTGGAGGGTGGAATCACTGAAAGGAGCTGTTCCCTCCTGGATCAGCCATCCCTGATCCCAGGCAGGGTCTGCCTGGGCTGGCTGGGGTGGTTTACATGCATTATTCTTTTTTAAGCTGAAAGTAAGGAAATAACACTCGGAGCTCCTTGCTCCCACACTGGAATCACAACCAGCCATGAATAATTTATTTTCAAATAATTAATTATTCTGCTTATTTCTTCATTAGCTGGAGAACCTGAACGTAATTAGCTGCTTACCTCCACAAAAAGAACCAATTTTTTTTTCCTGACGAAATAAATAAAATATGAGCAAGATTTTCATCCCCAAAAACCCCCAAACAACTGGTGACCCTTTAGAGCAGGGTCCCTGAGGACCTTCCTGGGTGTTCTCATGCTGCTGCTCATCCATGGGGGTGGATTTGGATCAAGGTCTTCCAGCATTCCCACAGAGAGAATCCCTAAAAATCTGATCTGAGCCCAGCTGGGATGGGATTGGAGATCACTGGGGGATCTGGTGGGACTTTCTCCGCTTATCCAGAGCTGCCACCTCTCCCAGGGAATGGGGGGGATGGTGCCTTCTCATCTCCTTAAAACGTTGGTGTATTGTGCTTGTTGATCCCTTTAGAATTCAAAAGAGTGGCTGCTGCAGCTCAGCCTGGGCAGGGCAGGAAGCCCTGGGGTGGCCTCTGGAGCCTCTGCACCTGCTGGACCCCTGTGTGAATCTCAGAACGGGGTTCAAACCAGGTTTGGGTTGGGAGAGACCTTAAAGCTCATGGAATTCCCACCCTGCCATGGACAGGGACAATTCCCACCATCCCAGGTTGCTCCAAGCCCTGTCTGACCTGGCCTTGGACACTTCCACAGCTTCTCTGCACGAACTGCTCCATCAGGATTTCAGCCCATTCCAGTGATCCTGAGCCTCCCCAGCACCATTTAGGCAGTGCTGGCTGTGATCCCTGTCCCAAACCTCCCCCCGCACCTGCTGCCAGCTCCTCTTTTTCCTCTCCAGCCTTCCTGTTTGCCGTGCAGTTTTTGCCTGAGCTGGCTCTGTCAGCTCCACGCTTTCCTGCCTTTCTGCTGAGCTTGGTTGGAGCTTGTGCAGGCTTTATCCCACTCCTTTTTTTAAAAAATTTTATTTATTCCTATTCTTCTGCCTTGTACCAGAGCCAGGAGTGCCTCGGAGCCGGTGTTGCTCAACTCTGCAGCTGCGTGCTCTGTACACCCTGTACCTTCCTGTGTGTTCATGCTAAGTTTTCTGTGCTCTAAATATATTTTTTTTCTGGGAGATATTCCCAGCCGTCCCCTTCCTCTGATGCCCCACACCTTTTGCACGGCCTCTCCTGGAGGCTGCAGGTGGTTTTTCCCCACCCCGTGCCTACATCCCCCGATGCTCTGGCTGTATCTTTGTTTTTATCACCCATTTTTGGCAGGTTGTAATGACCGCTTTTATCTGTTCTCCTGGCAGTCTGGATCTTCAGGCAAAGCTTTTGCAAATGCTGACTTCTCTTCCCTGAGTGATCTCCCTGCCTGAAATTCCAGCTGCTGGAGATTAGGCTGTGTGCTCAAGGATATGCATCTCAAAATTGCCTCCCTTATCTGGTTTAATGGCTTTGTCGCTGCTCGGCTCTTCCCGGGCTCTTCCCATGGAAAACTTTGCATTCCCTGCTGTACCTGCGGTCCTGGGGAGGAGGACAGTGCTCTGGGGACCACGGAAAGGGGAGACAGAGGTGGGGAATGCTGGAGCAGATCCCGTTTGGAGCTGTCTGCCATGCAAATAGATCCTGAAGCAGCAGCAGAGTCGCTTAAAAGGGGCTGTTGAAGTCATGGTTTGACCATATTGATGCAGCCAGATCCTCACTGCTCATGAGAGGAGCTGCTCCCAGGCCTGGGGAGGGATCAGGGCTGCTCCAGGATGAATGGGGCATCCCTGGAGAGATGTCAGTGCAGCACCAGTGGGAGCCCCTTACCTCATCCCACCCCATCCCACCCCATCCCAACCCATCCCATCTCATCCCATCCCAATCCATCCCAACCCATCCCATCCCAATCCCAATCCCATCCCATCCCACCCCACCCCATCCCATCCCATCTCACCCCATCCCATCCCAATCCCATCCCATCCCATCCCACCCCATCCCATCCCATCCCATCCCATCCCACCCCATCCCATCCCATTCCATCCCAATCCATCCCAATCCCATCCCATCCCAATCCATCCCATCCCATCCCATCCCATCCCATCCCACCCCATCCCATCCCATTCCATCCCAATCCATCCCAATCCCATCCCATCCCAATCCATCCCATCCCATCCCATCCCATCCCATCCCACCCCATCCCATCCCATCCCATTCCATCCCAATCCATCCCAATCCCATCCCATCCCAATCCATCCCATCCCATCCCATCCCAATCCATCCCATCCCATCCCACCCCATCCCATGCCAGGGGCTGGCACTGCTCTCCTACCAGCCCTTCACAAGCACTTCAGGCACCAGACCCCCCCAGGGTGCCCCTGCCAGGGACATCCACAGGCTGTTTGCATTGCCAAGGAACATCCCTGGCCTTTCTCCTTGCCCCTGCCTGGAATTCCCATGGAATTACCTGATCCAAAGTCCCAAACGGGCTTGGTCTGGCCCTGTGCCTGAGGAAAGTCCAGGTAATTTTATTTTAATGCTCCAATAAAAGGAGGATCCTGCCATGGGCTCAGTGGTTCTCTGGTGCTGCCGTGGCCATGGGGTGGTTCCCATCTGGAGATGTGTCCTCAGAGGATTTTGGTCTGGAAGTTTTCCATCTTTCCTGCCTTCTCTTCCCTCTCTGTCTCAGCCCTCCATTCCTCTCCAGGTGGAAGGGAAGAGCTCACAGACAAAAGGGGATGAGACAAATCCACTTATTCTGGCAGTGATCTCCCCTTGCTAAGCCCTTGTAATGTTGTTTGCTCACTTTCAATTAGCCCCGTGTTGGAATCTGCAGCGAGGCCTCGTCCTCTACGAGATCAGATTAATGGGTTTTGTGTCTGGTGTTTAAACACAGCCCCCATGTGTGTGCTGTGCTCCAAACCAATAATACTTTATCTTGATGTAATAAAAATGATTGCAGGCAGAAATGTTCTCCCTTTGTGCCTGTTCCTCACCACTCCAGGGAATTGCTGGCTCCTCTCTCCCGTTTCTCCTGGTTGAAATCCGTGAGGAAACAGTGCTGGGAGGTGCCCCAAGTTATCTTTTCATGTTTTCCCTGCTCTCCTCACCTCACACCCCTTGTTCTGCCAGCCACGGAGGTTCTGAGGCTCTGTCTGAGATCTGTAAGCAGCTTTTTGCTCCAGTACCTTTTCTGCCAGGCTCAGCCCTGACTTGATGCAATTTGCTCAGGACTTGGTGGCCCCTGTGACCTCCCATCCCAGGGCTCCTCTCTCCCAGCCTGGGCAGGGTCCCTGCTCCTTCCCAACACCTCCCTTCAGGTGCCTGCTCAGCCCTTTACCTCACAGGCTCTTCTTTGGGAGCTTTTATTTTTAGTTTCTCTCCCCCCTGCTTGGGATTTCTTGCAGCTCCAACACCCTTTCACTCGATGCCATTCCAGGTTTCCTGCCCATTTTCATCCTTGACCTCTCTCCAGCTGAATTCACTGAAAATTCCTTTTGTTTCTCGGCATTCACTCTGCTTGAAATCAAGATCCACAGCTGCAGCTTTATTCTCTTTTGTTCCTTCCTCTAACCACGTGTGGATTTAGGTCGAAATCTCCCCTTCAGGGCTCAATTCTGCAAACAAGCCCTTCCATAATATCTCAATTTCTCACCAGAATACTCTAAATAATCATAGGTTCAGGTGGAATTCTGCTTGCCAGCTCTCACTGTGGCTCCACAGGCTTTTTTCTGTGGAGCAGAGTCACTGAATTGTTTTTTCACAATGACTGAAGAATTTCCCTCCCCAAGGGGAGCTCTGGTGCACAAAGAGGTCGCAGCTGGGTCTTCAGTGATTCCTGTGAGGAGGATTTACTCAACCTGGGTGTTCAAACCACTTTTTCCTTCCTCTCTCTGCTTTGGGTGGCCCAGTGGGTGTTTGGAGAAGACCCAGAGCAATCTTGAGCATCCAGCAGCCAGCAGAGCCTGTTCTGAGGCTTGTCCTGAGCTGAGCTCATGCCTTAAGCTTTAACTTTCATGTATTTCAGACTCTGTGCTGCCCAGGGATGCAGCTCTGAGCTCACAGTCAGTGTCACTCAGCTCTGCACAGGCAGGGACACAAAACAAATCCTTTTCCTGCTGCACACCAAGGACAACTTTCAGGCCCAAAAGCACAAACAAGGGTGGCTGAAGGGAGGAACAAGAAGGATGAGACCTCACAGCCTGGAGCTGGAATTGGACAATTAAACCCCAACATGCAAATGGACCAAAACTTATAAAAATGTAAGACTTTGTGACTGGGTGTTAATTTTGTGACCATTTTGTGTCCATTTTGTGACCATTGTGGGTCCACCTTGGGTGCAGCCCTGGCCAGGCTCTTGTCCTGCCCAAGGTGTGTGCCCTAAAGCCTTTCAATAAATCTCTACTTTATTCTCCAGTTCTGTCCAGTCTCTGTTCCAGCTCAGCCTTCCCAAGGCATCAAAGCCACCCCAAACAGAACAATTTGGGTTGGAAGGGACCCTAAAGCTGAATAGTTTTGATTGGAAGGGACCTTAAAGGTCATCTTGTTGCATCCCCTGCCATGGGGCACCTTCCCCTGGATCCCATCTCCCCATCCATCCCTGCCTGGTGGCGCCAGTGCTGATCCTGCACTTGAAATATTCATTCCTCAGCTCCCAGAGCAGCTTCTCTCAGAGGCAGGAGCTCCTGGGGTTTGCCAGAGCTCATTAATCCCACAGAGGTGCCCCCGTGCTGGAGGTGGCCGGGCTGGGCTCTGCAGGGGGAGGCTCCACTCTGCTGCCTCAGAGGACCCTCCATGGTCTCCTGACATTGATTTCCTCCCCCTCCGTGCCCGAGGCAGCGCTGGGATAATGGAATGCATATCTGAGGGAGCTCATCCAGCAGCCTCTCCCTCACCATTGGCTGCCCGGGCCAGTTTGACCTCCCGGGTCACTGACACACGAGAGGAACGGCCAAAAGTGCAAAATCAAGCTGGGAAGGTTGTCAAAAAGACTAGGAAGGAAATCTCCTTGTGCCCAGCTTTGGGGCCCTTTGGAGATAAAGCTGAATTTCCAGCAGCTCAGGGCAAAATTTAATTTTCTGGTTGGCTTTCCTTGCACTCCACCTGACTGCTCTTTCCTCCCCTTTGCTGCTCCGTGGCCAAGCCACCCACGTCCTCCCTCCAGCTGCCATCCCAGGCCCTTGGGGGATCAGACCTGAGCCTGATGGGCATCCCACTATCCCACTATCCCATTATCCCATAATCCCATAATCCCACTGCCCACTATCCCACTGCCCACTATCCCACTATCCCACTATCCCACTGCCCACTATCCCACTATCCCACTGCCCACTATCCCACTGCCCACTATCCCACTATCCCACTATCCCACTGCCCACTATCCCACTGCCCACTGCCCACTATCCCACTATCCCACTGCCCACTATCCCACTATCCCACTATCCCACTGCCCACTATCCCACTGCCCACTATCCCACTGCCCACTGCCCACTATCCCACTATCCCACTGCCCACTATCCCACTGCCCACTATCCCACTATCCCACTGCCCACTGCCCACTATCCCACTGCCCACTATCCCACTATCCCACTGCCCACTATCCCACTGCCCACTATCCCACTATCCCACTGCCCACTATCCCACTATCCCACTATCCCACTGCCCACTATCCCACTGCCCACTATCCCACTATCCCACTGCCCACTATCCCACTATCCCACTATCCCACTGCCCACTATCCCACTATCCCACTGCCCACTATCCCACTATCCCACTATCCCACTATCCCACTGCCCACTATCCCACTGCCCACTATCCCACTATCCCACTGCCCACTATCCCACTATCCCACTATCCCACTATCCCACTATCCCACTGCCCACTATCCCACTGCCCACTATCCCACTATCCCACTGCCCACTATCCCACTATCCCACTATCCCACTGCCCACTATCCCACTATCCCACTGCCCACTATCCCACTATCCCACTATCCCACTATCCCACTATCCCACTGCCCACTGCCCACTATCCCACTATCCCACTATCCCACTGCCCACTATCCCACTGCCCACTATCCCACTATCCCACTGCCCACTATCCCACTATCCCACTATCCCACTGCCCACTATCCCACTATCCCACTGCCCACTATCCCACTATCCCACTATCCCACTATCCCACTGCCCACTATCCCACTGCCCACTATCCCACTATCCCACTGCCCACTATCCCACTATCCCACTATCCCACTGCCCACTATCCCACTATCCCACTGCCCACTATCCCACTATCCCACTATCCCACTATCCCACTATCCCACTGCCCACTATCCCACTGCCCACTATTCCAGCCAGGCCTGAGCTCCCAGAGCTCACCAGAGCCAGGCTGGGATGTGACAGGATGCCAGGTGAAAAGGAAGGGCGAGGGAATCACGGCAAATAGGAGCTGACTGCCCAATAATTGTGGACAACCAGGCTTTTCAGCAGGGCTATAAATCAATGGCAGATGGAGCCACACTGGGTGGTGCTTATTGATTTCTCTCGGTCTTTTTTTTTTTTTTTTTTTTTTTTTTTTTTTTTTTTTTTTTTTGGTTCTTCTTTCCCCCTGTTTGCTGCCTGCCAGAGTGAAAAGGCTCTTCAGGCAGCTCGGGGGGAGGCGGGGGGGGTCTCTCTCTGCCTGGCAGCTCTCCCACCTTCCCTCTCCTCTCCATCCTGGCAGGGCAGCACTCCCAGCACCCCTCCTTGGAGCCAGGTGCTGGATCTGGGCCTGGCTTAGAGCCCAGCACCAGCTTTTGGGGGAAAATCGAGGTTGGAGACAGAGGTAGGATGGGGTTGAAAGAGGGAACATCTCAAAATCCCCTTTTAGCATCTCCAGGACCACCTTGCCCCACCCATCTCAGTGCTCACTGAGCCCCTTCTGTCCCTGCTCCTCCTCCTCCCTGCCACTTGCAGCTCCCAGATGGGATTTAAGGGACCTGCCAGGTCCCTCTGTCCCATCTGAGAGGGGACACTGAGGCTGTGTGGGGTCTGTCCTGGGGGCACCCTCCCCCCTCACAGTCCCATGAACAACAACAACCCTGCTAAAGGAAATCCAGTCACAGGAATGGGCAAAACCACAGTGGTTTGTTTGGAGCAGTGCTAAAAAATAGGAATTTTTTTCCTTATTTATTCTTTTTTACGACCCTTTCCTCCACCTCCTGTGCTCTGGATGGGGGAAAATCAGGCCTTCAAGGAGATCTCTGTGCAGGATTTTGGCTAATGAGGGGCTCCATCCCCTGGTCCCTCTGAGCAGTGGCACTGATGATGTTGCTGTCCTCTGGCTGCTCTGCCGTCCATGTGGGATATTCCTTTAGGAACGCCTTTCTTTCCAGCATGAAAAGCTCTGCTGTTACAGCTGGTCCAGGCTGGAGGGTTTTGGGATTTTTTTTTTCCTTCTCTTTTGTTCAGGGCTGCGCAGAGCACTTATGGATTCATAAAGTGGTAATTTATTGAACAAGTCTTTGGAGAAGGGAAGTAATGAAAGCTGCTGGATAAATGACAGGAATGTTCTGGCTGGCAGGAGTTTGGGGGCTCCAGGGGCTCTCATGGGGGAGCAGGAGCCTCACAAAGCCACACAGAAATGGGGTTTGGGCCAAAATCCAAGCAGGAGGCACCTCCTTGGAGCAGGAACACTCTAAGGAAGAGCTGGGGGATTTGCTTTAGCAGCCCCCAGCATGGAGAGGCTGTGAAAGCATTTTTGGCTGCCTGGAAATTCCAGTTATTGGAAGTTCCTGTCTGCCCAAAGTGCTCCATGAGGATCAAGAAGATTTCTCCTGGTTTAAGGCAAACTGGGGAGAAATTGTCTTCTTTCCCCACCTTTGCTGTCAGAACCAATCTTAAAGGTGTAGGAGTTAATATCCAGCATGAACAGAACAGACAATTGGGGATACAAACATCAAAAAGTCACCCCAGGATAGAGATCCTTAGGGAGAGGAAGCCAAAACATTTACACAGCATCTAGGAAAAGCCAGTTTTTGGGACTGGGGAGGGATCTGGGGAGTGAGGCTTTGCTGAGCCCTTTTTACCTCTTCAGGTGAATCTGGCCTTGGAAATGAGGGAGGTTTGGTCCAGCACTTCCAAGCCAGAGCTCCTGGAGAGAGCTGTGGAAAACTCTGCCAGGGAAATGCCCCGTTCAGCTGCACGTGGAAGCTGCTTTGGGGTTAAAAACCACGTCTGGGTGAATCCTGGTGTGAGCTTCCTACCTGAGCAGCATCAATAAATGAATTCATGAATGGGTGAAATGTAAATTGTGGCAGCTTTAAAATGGAAGTCAGGGTTTCCAAAAGTGCTTTTAACCAGCACTTATTTCTGCAGCAATATAACTGTCAGCAAGGGCTTAATTCATTAGCACCAGAACAAAATGAAGACCCTGTAAATTTGAAGTCCGATTTAATTTCTCACAGAAAGAGCCTTTTTTTTTTTTTTTTTCCATCTTTCGTTCCCTTTGCTTTCTCTCCCTGCCTAAGGAAGGAGGATTTCCATCACTTAGAGCTGCTCTGGGCCTCCTGAAAATGGGATTTTCTCAGCCTGATGGGCTGGGGAGAGGAGGTGGCCCTGAGAAAGGCCAGCATTGCTTGGGGAGTTCAGGATGCAAATCCACTGGGGTGGGGAGGGACACAAGGGCTCAGAGGGGACACACACCTTGCCCTAGCCTGGGTTCATGGCAAGCACCTGAGTGCTCCAATCCTCACCTCTGCCCAGCCCCGGGGCCATCAGCGATGTCCCAAGAGTTTGTAGGGCCTGTTGGTCACAGCTGAGTTGAACTCCCCCAGGTTTGGGGCTCTGCTGCTGGAAGATTACGGCTTGAGGGTGAGGACCCCAGGGAAGGCAGGTCCTGGCAGGGAGATGGAGATGGAGGTGGCCACGGGTGAAGCTGGGGCTGCACCTTGGTGGACCCTGCCTATAAACCAGCCCCTGAGTCCCCTGCCCCTCTCTCTGCCACCTCCTGCCCCTCACTTTGTCACCAAGGAGAGGGAGCAGAGGCACAGCCCTGCTCTGGTGCCACCCAGGAGCTTGGGGCATGTGTGTGTGAGTGTGTGAGTGCCTCTCCCAGAGCTGCAGAAACCCAGCAACAGCATCTTCCTGCCCTAAAATGTGAGACACAGAAATGGGGGAAGGGACCTGATGCAGCTGGAGGAGCCGAAGCCCGTGGTCTCCATGGAGTCTTTGTTTATACTCCTCTCATTTCCCTGTCTTCATTCTTTTCCCTTTTTATTTTTTTTAATTCTTTTTTTTTATTTTTTTAAAGGGAGTATTTTTAGCACAGAGGGAAGGGAGCAGTGCTGGTTCTCTGGATGCAGGGTGCTCAGGAGCAGATGGTGCAGCAGCTTCTCAGGCTGTGCTCCCTGGAAAAACACCTCTGTCTGCAGTCACCCCGCTGTCCTGGGCTCTCCATCCTCCTCCTCCTCCCGCACCCAGACCTTCCCTGTCTCTCCAGCCCATCCTGGACTCCTGGCACAGCTCTCAGCAGGGAGAGGTGGAGGATGAGACCTTGTCCAGGTGGCTCAAGGAGGTGCAGTTGATGTGTCACCAACCCTCCCCTGGCTGGTTCTGTCCCCTCCCTGTGCTCAGCAATTCCATGGGACATGTTTCCACCAGGACACCCCGCCAATCACTTCAAAACTTCCTCACTCCTTCCCTAAAATCCCTGGAGCAAGGGGGATCCCTCCAGAGCAGCATTCCCAGCTCAGGTTGTGACGTGGGTGCAGACTCTCACAGAGGACAGCAGGCAGCAGCAGGTCAGACATGGAAAAGCTTCTCTGTTTTTCTGACTCCATCACCTTATATACACTTTTTACAGAAGGCCAGGATTGGCCCAAGGAGGTTACAACCTCATGACTTCATTGGTCATTCTGACCATCAGTCAAGTTCTTCTCTCAGAGAAGAACTATGCAAAACACACAGATAATTTCTAAAAATACATATAGTTTACATCCAGCAGTGTGAGAATCAGGCTGCAAAGATTCAAAGAAAATGCAGGGCAACACAGGTGCTCCTACATCCCCACATTTTTTAATGGGAGACCCCAAACTCCTACTGGGAATGAGTGGCAGGGATCTCCTGGAGTTCATCTGGAACACGCAATTACCGGTGCTGCTTCCAGAGGGGAAGAAAGGCTGCTCTGACCTGCGGGTAATTAACGAGCAGCGCGTAATTAGCAGCGACCATCGGAGCGTTGTCCGTGGAGCGTGGCCTTGGGGACATCCTATCATGGAGGGGACAGGTGTGCAGGCCTGGTGGGGTGGCCCACAGAGCTCCTACCTGTTTGTTGTTTTTTTTTCCCAGCCCTCTGTATGGAATTATGGGAAAAAAAAGGAGGAAAAGTGGTTGTTGGGGGGGAGCTGCACTTTGTGATTGTGTTTGCTGGGATCTGCCCAGCCCAGCCAAAACATTCCCTTCCACCTCCAGCTCCTCCACCCCGGCAGTCAAACATTCAGCGGAATATTTAGGTGTAATTAATTCATGTAATTTCAGCTTTTATACTCCAGTAAAATATTCATTTTCCGCGTAGCATAAAGGTTGAAACTACATCCATCAAGAATTAAGGGGAGGGGAAAAAAAAAAGGATAAAGCATGAAATAAAGTGTTTCCTCTCCTCGGTGGGGGAGAGGTGAAACAAGGGACTTGTCACAGGGGAAGGAGCACCCTTGGGAAGCACCTGGGAATTCCCAGTGCCTGGAGAGGGTGGGAATTCACTGGAGAGCTCCTTTTCCTTAAGCACAACCAGCTCGTGGGCAGGGGGAGCCAGAACCAATCCAGCTTTTACAAAATAAAACAAGCTTCAAACAACACCCCTTGAGAACAGCCTGGAGGAGAAATCCCTCATATTACAGGATCTCCAGGCTGGGAAATCCTCTGGCTGGATTTTGGGGTTCCTCTGGAGGAAGCAGAGTTGCTCCAGTGGCAGAAGTTTCTCCTGTTCCCCCAAGAGTCCTGGAAGAAGGGTTTGGTTTCCTTCCCACAGAGCAGAGCCAGGGTTGTTTGAGCTCTCCCACTTCCCAGGGGCTGGCTGGATCCTGGGAGACAGAATTCCAGGGAAAGACCACCCTGGAGCTCTGCTGCTTTGCCTGGAGCACAGCACTGCTTCTCTTCCCCACCTCCAGCATTCCCAGTGCTGCACTGGGGTTACTGGGAGCGCCTGGCCCATGGTCAGTGCAGGCTCCAAGGGGATGGACTGACCCCCAGGCCTGTCCTGGGGCTGCCTCAGTGCCCAGCCCCAGCCTGGACAGTGCTGTGGGTGACCTGGGGACAAGGGCCACCCTCTGACCCCAGTGTCACCGTGCTCTGCTTGAAGATTTTCATGGAGCAGCAAAAAATCCCCAAAATCCAAAAATCTCTCAAAATCTCCAAAAAATCACCTGGTTCTCCAAAAATCACCTGGTGGAGAGAGAAGACGGATGACTGCAGCCCTCAGAGAAGTGCAGGAGATCTCTGGGCTGAACCTGGGGTAGTGAATTTCTCCAAGATGGGCTTAATGGATTGTTGGGGATTTGGGTGTGGAGCAGAATCAAAAGTGTTTGAGTGTTGTTCTAATTACAGCCAGGCTCCTCTGAAGGAACAGGGAGGCCTCAGCCATCAATAACATCACTGGAGGAGAAAATTGAAGGGATATCTGCCCAATTAAATGACCTGCGGGGCTGGAATTGGGAATCAATGTGCCATGAACCATGAGGGATGGACCGAGGGTTCCATCCACCTCCACAGCCCTGGATGTCACCAAGGACAGGATGGGAATTCTGCCACTGTCACTGTCCAGGCTTGGTGGGAGATGGACAGAGAAGGGCTTGGCGTTGTCCTGGGGGCTGGGACACTCTGGATCTTCAGGGCTCTGGGCTGCTCAGATGGGGGGCGTGGGCACAGGTGGAGCAGGGATGGATCCCTGTTCCCAGGGAGCACCCAGGAGCCAAACTCCTGGTGGTTTTCTGGATACCTTCCTTTTTTGGGAGGTGTCCTGGGGTGACAGGAGAAGTCAGGAGTGTCTGGAGAAGTGGAAGAGATTTTGCTGAGTGTTCAAAGGGTTGGGCTTGTTGAAGATGAGAGGGGTGGCTCCGGGGATGGGACAGGGTGACTGCTGAGGACACGGGGCTGCAGGTGGAGAACATCAGATTTGCGAGGAAAAGGTGGAGAATTTAGGATTTTAGGGAAGAACCGTGGATCTATTTTGTCCCTCCTTGAGTTAAACCAAGCCTTGATCCCTGGTGTTTGTGTGGGTTTTGCAGGACCCAAGGCAGAGCAGGCCCTCTGTCTCTGTGGAAGTGTTTTTCCATCATCTGGGCCCTTTTCCAGCTGGGATTAAGGGCAAGAAAACCCTGCTCTGTGTTTCTCCTTCCTCCTCCTCGTCCCACCTTGCCCAGGGTGAGTCTCCCTGTGGCACAGGGGGCGCAAAGCTGAGCCCACCCTGTGCTGGGACATCGGGAACAGGGCGCAGCCAAATCCTGCTCTGCCCCTTTAATTTTTTATAAAGGAGAAATTAATTTGGTCTTTGCCTAAGTACCTGTCACGTTCAATTACTGAGGCTGATAGTGAAAATGACGAAGCAGCCAGGTCATTAGGCAAATTTTAATTAGAGGCTCAGCTGCCCTTTACTAATAAGATGCTACAACTCTTTCCTGGTGTTCCTGCTCCCCATCCACGGGGTCTTTCCAAGCCTACCCAAGGATGTTGTTCTTCTTGGGGGGCTCTCCCCATTGAGGAAGAGCTCGGGATGGGATGAGGGATGCAGGGGATGGAGGCCAATGGCTCAGAGTCCAGGTGGAGATGTGGAGGGGCTGGGCTGGGACCAGTGATGTGTGATGTCCTCACCAGTGTCAGACTGGGATTGAGGGCACCCTCAGCTTTTTTGGAGGTGGCACCAGGCCAAGCAGAATATTCCACATGTCTCAAGGGTGGATTGACTTTCACAGGTGATGCCTTGGGAAGGCTGAGCTGGAACAGAGACTGGACAGAGCTGGAGAATAAAGTAGAGATTTATTGAAAGGCCTCCAGGATTCACCTTGGGCAGGACAAGAGCCTGACAAGGGTTACACCCAAGGTGGACTAAGAATGGTCACAAAATGGCTGACTGGTCACAAGATCTTACATTTTTTGTAAGTTTTGGTCCATTTGCATATTGGGCTTTAATTGTCCAATCCCAGCTCCAGGCTGTGAGGTCTCATCCTTCTTGTTCCTCCCTCCAGCCCACCCTTGTTTGTGCTTTTGGGCCTGAAAGTTGTCCTTGGTGTGCAGCAGGAAAAGGATTTGCTTTGTGTCCCTGCTGTGTGCAGAGCAGAGTGACACTGACTGTGAGCTCAGAACTGCACCCTTGGGCTGCACAGAGTCTGAAAATGTGAAAGCTCAAACTTAAGTCATCACAGGGACCTGGACAATCCCCAAAAATGGGTCCTCATGAGATCCAGCATGGCTGAGAGAGAAGAAATCCAGCAGCAACCCCTCCCTGGCCCTGGGGAATGGGGAGAACAGGATGGAGGAAGAGAAAAACAGGCTCTTTCTCCCTCTCCTGGCTGGGGACAGGATCAAACCTCCTCACGATGTCCCCAAGCCTCTGTGCCCTGCAGGGACCTGTTTTATATGGGCAATCTCACCAGGGATCCATCACCGAGCTGCCCATCTCAGTCACTCCACCACTGCCAAAGATCCCACAAATCCCATCCCGACCCGTTTCCATTTCTTCTCCCTGTCCATGGGATGTGGCTGGAGCTGGGCAGGGATGCAGGGCGGGAGTCTGTGCCTGGATCCTGCTTTTTTGGGGAGGTTGGGGACAGAATCCTGTGCTCCAGCCCAAACATTTTCCACGGTGCCTCCTCCATGCTGATTTTATCATTCCCATCACTCGCCCATGGATCTCCAGGCTTGCTCAGGAATCCCCAGCAGGAGCAGCTTTATTGACAGGAAAGGCAGTTTTCTCATCATGAAAACTTCCTGCAGGAAAGCGCTGCCTTCAATCAAACCCCGCTCGGGAGGGCGACGGGAAGGGAAAATTCTGTCACGGAGCTTTTTTTTTTTTTTGGCAGCAGTGAAAACCTCCCTGTTTCCACACATCTGGAAAGGAAAGCTTCAATTTCGCGCCTCGGAGCGATTTCCATGCTGACATTTCTTTTATTCCGCAAAATCAGGCAACTCTAAATATTGGAGTTTCGGCGCCAGGAGGAAACACTTTGAGCGGCATTTCCCCGCCTTCCCTTTTCCTTGCTTCTCCTCCCTTTAGGTGTTTGGGAAGAGTGGAGTTCTTCTCAGGCAATAAAAACTCCGCTGCCTCTATGCCTGGGAGAGTTTTCAGCCTCTTTGCCACCCCCCCAAAAAAAAAGCCACAAAATCTCATCCTGATTCTTCCCACCTTCCCACCTTTCTGCACATTCCACAGCTGGAATTTCTCCACCTTTTCCCTTCTTGGGAATGTTCAACCCAACAAAATCTCATCCTGGTTCTTCCCACCTTTCTGCACATTCCACAGCTGGAATTTCTCCACCTTTTCCCTCTCAGGAATGTTCAACCCAAGAGTCAGGTAGTTTTGACCAGCAACCAGGAGAGAGGAGATTTAGAAAGAAGATTATGCAAAGAAGTAGTGGCCCTTTTTTTTTTTTTTTTTTTTTTTTTCCCTTTTCTCCTCATCTTGTGCAAATTACCCTATTATTCTGCTCCCTTAGGATGCCTGAGTGTCCTTATTTCTTCTTTTGAGCTAAAGTCATCCATGCATTAAATTAGTTCTCTGCCTAGAAATAGCTTGATTACTTTCTCCAAGCCGCGCTTAATGGGAGGCTCCCGGAGAGTTTTAAAAATAAAAACGGGGCAAAAAACAGGGGAAAAGGGGAGGGAAAAGGAGGAGCAGGGGTAAGATGAAGCCTCCTGCAGCCCACAGAGGAGGGATTTGCCTTGTGGAGGGATCCATCCCCATCCCGGCGCTCATGGAACGGTTGGGGCTGGATTTGGAGCTCCGTGAAGTCCTGGCCATCATCATACCTCCCACAGCTCTGGGTGAATAATGAATGATGAATAAACATTCTGGGTGAATAATGGGGGTTGTCCTCACGGTTTGGTTGGATTTTGCCTCAGGTTGTTGATTTTTCCACACGGTTGTTGAGGTGGAAGGGAAAGAAGGGAGACCTTGGTGGGACATCCCATCCCAGGGCTGAGCGTGGGATGACTGAAAGCACTGGCAGGGCTTGGGAAGGGCCAGGATCCCTCAGGATCCCTCAGGATCCCTGATTTCCTTCCCTACAATCAGCCTGCCCCCAGAGCAAGGCTCCCGAGGTGCACAAAGGAGCCGATTTGGATAATAAACTTCAATTCTCCCCATGTTTTTGCTGTAACAGCGCTGCAGGAGGCGGCAGAAATCCCATTCTGGGAAGGCTGCGGGACCACAAAACTCCCTCCCAGCTTCCCAAATTCCTCCCCTCTTCCTGAGGCAGCTTTGAGCCTATTCCCTCCTTGCTGGGGCAGCCAAGATTCTCATCCCTGCTCCACCCACAAACCTTGGAAGATCCCTTAGATCCCTCATTATTTCCCTCATCCCCCTCATCATCTACTCCATACCCCTCCCTTATCTCCCTCCCATCCCTCCTTTCAGCCCGGGACCAGCAGGAAAGGTGAAGCTGGGCATCCTCGGAGCCTCCAGCACAATTCCAGCAGCTCTCACCCACTCCAGGCTCCCAGCTGGGCATTGGGATCATCCCTGCCTTCCCCTCCCCGCTGGAACTCTCTGTTCTCCCATTAACCGTGGGGGTTTTTATCCTCATCTTCACTTCCTGGGTATCTTTTCTGAGCAGAGAGGCCGAGCCCATCTCCTGTGAGGGGCAGTGAATGTCAGATAATGGCCTCAGAAAATGTCCTGAGTGGTTCTCTGCCCGTTCCTCTGTGCAGCCCTGACATTTGAGCTGCCTTTGGGAGGGGGGCTGGTTATTTTCCCCCCCTTCATTCCCTGCCTGTCGGGCAGGTGGCTGTTCCCAGCTGTTTGCAGGAGAGCCAGGAGCTGTTCCCTGCTAATTCAGGGCCAATTATCCCTCTTTTCCTGCTGCATTTTGCTATATCCTTCCCAGAATTGCATCTTTCCCCTCCTTCCCAGCTTTTCTTCCTGCTGGCTCCTCCAAAATCCCTCTCACCCAGTGCCGGAAGGAATTTGAGGAGCACCAGCAGACCTACAGGGAAGGTGTGAGGCTGCCACCCTCTCTCAGGACATTCCCTGCATCCAGGGATGCTTCTCCTCCTCCTCTCTGGGGTCAAACCAGTTCTCCCAGTAGCTGGAGCCATCCCTCCTGTCCCAGGTGCAGCCACTGAAGGAGTAATTTGTGATTTGGATCATCCAAGAAATCAATTCCTGTTCTGGAGAGTCCCATCCCTGCTCCCACAAACAATGACCTGATGCCTTGGGGAGGCTGAGCTGGAGCAGAGACTGGACAGAGCTGGAGAATAAAGTAGATATTTATTGAAAGGCCTTTGGGGCACACCTTGGGCAGGACAAGAGCCTGGCCAGGGCTACACCCAAGGTGGACCCAAAATGGTCACAAAATGGACAAAAAATGGTCACATAATGGACAACCAGTCACAAGGTCTCACACTTTTATAAGTTTTGGTCCATTTGCATCTTGGGGTTTAATTGTCCAATTCCAGCTCCAGGCTGTGAGGTCTCATCCTTCTTGTCCCTCCCTCCAGCCCACCCTTGTTTGTGCTTTTGGGCCTGAAAGTTGTCCTTGGTGTGCAGCAGGAAAAGGGTTTGTTTTGTGTCCCTGCTGTGTGCAGAGCTGAGTGACACTGACTGTGAGCTCAGAACTGCACCCCTGGGCTGCACAGGGTCTGGAAAATATGAAAGATAAAACTTAAGGCATCAGAGCAGTGACTGCCATGGAATCCTTATCCCAGAGGAGATGGGAGGCACAGTTTTCCCGCTGGGCAGGGCAGGGAGAGGATCCTCCCTGCAGCCACGGTGGATCCTGGGGGAGATGGAGCAGCATTTGGGATGATAAGGGAAGACTTGGGAGTCCCCAAAACCAGGAAAATTGTCCCCAGCCAGCAGTGGGGACAAGACCAGGGTCTTGCTCTCCCTCCACTTCCAGGCTCTCCCTGGCTTTTCCAGTGGGAAATTAAATTTCCCCCTCCATGAATCTTCCCAGATATTTGGAGAGGACCAGCTGAGCCTGAGGCCTTTTCCATGGGCTTTGGTGGAGAAGAGCCACATCTGGAGGGGGTTTTGCACCATCCAGGCTGCTTTTCCATGGGAATTCCCACTCTGAGCATCCCTCCTGGATAAAATTCCCCAGCTCACTTTTTCCAAGGCACAGAGGAGCTCCTGGCCGTGGATGGGGAAGGTGAGATCTCCAAACTGGGAAACACTAGCATGGCAAATGTCCCCCAGGCCTTTCCCAGATTGCTGGAGGAGAGGTAAAAATGCTCCAGGAAAATCCTGCCCGTGCTGGGAGATGGAATGAGGCCTTTTCTTCCTTTAATTAAACAGAAAATGTCTCCCTCCAAAGTCATTAATTACTAATGACACAATTAGAGCCAGGAAGGAGGGGAAGGAGGGATACAAGGGAAAAAGAAAAGAGACAAAACAAACTCGACACCCCCAAAAAATCCCACTGGCAATTGGAGATGTGTGAAGCTTGAGAGAAATTAAGGAAATAATTGCTTGACTTGAAGTTAATTCTCATTCCTGCTGGGCCCACACAGGATGGGATGGAAACCACCCAGTGCATCCCAGAGCAAGGACAGAGGGCTCTGTCCTGTGGAATTTGATTTTCCTGCTTGGGGCAGAACCTGAGGCACAACGGGATCCTGAAAACTTGGATTTAGCTCCATAATCCAAATATTCACCCTTTTCCACCCCTCCCTTGTCATGTCTCAGGGCCTCACCCCTGCTTTTCCCTCCCCAGCCATCCCATTTTCCCAGACAAGGAATCAGCTCTTCCCTCCTGCCCCATCCCGAGCTCTGCTGCCCCCAGGGATGGGGCAGAGCTGGGGACAGGCAGGGATAACCCATTTCCTGGAGAAGCTCCTTGGCTTCCAAAGGGCAACTTCAATTGCTGAAAAATAGATGAAGGTAGTGGGAATTCCTGGTATTCCTGCCAGTTTTAACTCTGGAATCTCCAACTGGAATGGCTTTGGGAGTGGAGGGAGAAGAGGCTGGATGAGGCAAAAAAAGCAAATTCCAATTGTTTTGGGGGTGAAAAGCAATCTCTGAGCTGGAGGTGGGGTGGGGGAGCCCCAGGGGTGTCAGAGGAACAGGTGAAGGTCACTTTGGGGGGGATCTCCAGGTTTTCCACCTTCTTTTCCGTGCTGGCCATCCCTTGGGAAGTGAAAGCCCCAAAGGTGGCCTGGCAGGGATGAGGCTCAGGGCTGTCCCTGTCCTCTGGAGCCCACAGGGGACA
Source organism: Zosterops lateralis (assembly GCF_965231275.1). Classification (NCBI taxonomy): domain Eukaryota; kingdom Metazoa; phylum Chordata; class Aves; order Passeriformes; family Zosteropidae; genus Zosterops; species Zosterops lateralis. The sequence continues at coordinate 5,775,980 of NC_139779.1, read as the reverse complement.
GCAGGGTGGCTGTAGGCCTTGCTTTCAGCCCCCTAGCACTGATGATTTAATTCTATCCCAAAAGCTGAGCTTTACCAGAGGGATTTTTCCCACCCCTGCAGCATCTCTGTCCAAAACTTGCCAAAATCAGAAAGGAGGGAGGTCCATCCTTGCTCTCCCTGCCCTTCAGGCCACCAAACCGCGGTGGGCACCACACTCCTCCCATCAGGAGGCTGCAAAATTCTTGGAGGATTCCCTGGGCAAAGCCAAAGGCCTTTTCCCTGTGCCACCAAAATTGCTCAGCATTTTGTGAAGGTGTTTGTGCCCTGTCTAATATTGGGATATCCTCTCACATCAATTTCCACCAACTTCTTATCCTGGATGTAAAAGGGAAGTTAAGAAAACAAAACAAAACAAAACAAAACAAAACAAAAAAAAAAAAAAAAAAAAAAAAAAAAAAAAAAAGGCAGGAAAGGCAAAAAATGGCAATAAAAAAATCCAAGATTTTTTGACTTGTTCAGTTCCCCTGGAGGTTGGGAGGGAGAAAAGCTCCTAATCCATGGTTTTATCTTCCAGCAATTATGTGCAAATGAGTTAATCACAGGGTCACAGGAGCCAGAACCATTAATTAATCCCCAGCATGAGCTGCAAAGAGGAATTCTTTGCTGCAGTAAACAAATGTGAGGGACCTGGCGAGGAATCAGCTCCCGCTGGATGATCCCAGAGCTCCCTGGAATGCTGGGTTTGATCCCTCCAGACCACAGAGCAGCCCTGCCAAACCTCAGCAACAGCTTTCCTGGAAAATCCCTGCCTTTGGGAAAGGGGAAACAGGGAATGAGCACAAATGCAGATGTTCAGTCACCCCTGGAAAAGATCTGAGGGTGCTGCTCCCTCCTGGTGTTCCCAATGCTTGGAGCAGGGAGAGGACACTGGGATTAAATCCCAGATGGATCCAGCACGTCTCCAATGAAAGGGCTCTGAAGGCAGCCCAGAGCAAAGGAAATTTGGTTGTAAATCCTTGAAAAATATCCTATTTTCTCTTTTTTTTTTTTTTAATATTTTTTCCCAATTTTTTTATACTTCCCCTCATTTCCCCACATGAAGCAGTTGGAAAGGGTGAGAAACCTCCTGAAATTCTTGTGGCAAATTCTTCCTCTAAAAACCCAAACCACCCCAACACCAAAACAAACCCCCTGATTTGCTTTAGGCTGTGTGAGCTGACTGCATACAATGAAGCGAGTTTAAACCCTCTATTTATTCAGCTAAATGGAATAGGAATCATGGAAATCATCCCAATTTCCTCCTGGATTGGGCAAGGCAGGATGAAACTCCCCTGGCTGGGTGTCAGCAGCTCCCTGCTCTGCATTCCTTCATCATTCCCCTGTTCTCTCTGGATCTGTGGGGTCACCCCAAGGGAGAGACCCCCAGATCCTGATGGAGATGCTGAGCTTGGAGACTGCAATCCAAAAAAAAAAAAAAAAAAAAACAATTGGGGGAAACTGGGAAGGACATTCCCTTCCAGATCAGTGGGAAAGCTGAGGGGTTTTACCCATCTTCTCCAAAACACCGTCATTTTAGGGCTCATCCACCCCTTTTTTTTTTTTTTTTTTTTTTCATCTCAGACAATTAAAACCCATAAATCCATTTAAAAGGGAAGTCAAAACTTCCCACGCGTTCCTGGGCTGTCCCTTTGCTGGGTGTCACCAGTGATGGGCTTTGATATTGGACTCTCCCACTGACACTTTATTGTGGTTAATTCCACAATTCCAAATCGCTGCTGCTGTTGCATCCAGGATAATCCACACAGGGATAAAGGTGGAGCCCCAAAACCCACCCAGGAGCTCGTGTTATGACATTTAAATCCCCAGCCACGTGTTCATCCTCAACCCAGATAAATTCCTTGGAGCAGCAGAAAGGTTTTTTAGGGACAGGGAGCAAAAATCACCTTCAGACACCAACCAGTGATGAGAGATCCATCAGTTCATGTGTTCCATCAATTTCCAGGAGAGCAGGGGTGGTTTTTTTGGGATTTCTCCTCTCATTTATGGGATTGAGGCATAGATTTAGAAGAATTAAAGACTGTAGTCAAAATAGATAGTGCTGAGATAATGTAGCTAGGACTTCCCTTTTGCTAACAGAAGCCAGACTGAAAGAACTGATAATCCTTGGAAGGAACCGATCAATCAGAGGAGCTGTCAAACTAGGGCTTCTGCATCCTGAATAATCAATAGACCCCATGAATACAATACAATCATAAATCAAACAGTCCTGGGAAAAACAGGATTTAGCTGTCACAAACACTAAAGGTTAAAAAGTCAGAGCTGAGGAAGACAATCTTACTTCATCATTTTGGGACCCCACCCCATTAAAAAGACCACCGACCCATTTCAAAGAACAAACTACGCATGCTTGGTGGGTTTTTGGGCTAATTACCATAGGAAGCGGGGAATGGGAGGTATCAGAGCTATGAATATGCATTTGTAGTTTGTGTATTCAATACTTCTGTAGATAAAAGGCCCTGTGATGATCTGTAAATTGCGCGTGTGTTTCTGGGAGCGATCCCGCACGCTGCCCGGCGTCGTAATAAACATACACTTTCTAACTTTAAACTGTTAGAGAGTCTTTGTCCGTCATAGTTGGATATTGGTATTAGATCAATGTCCATAGTTTTTTTAATAAATCATTTTGGCGAGCCAGGTAGGAGAACTGCTCTTTCTGGCCGTGGGGCCGGTGGGGTCTAGGACCCCTCAGGGCGCCCACCCGGAAGTTTTCGGGGTGAGGGCTCCTCAGACCTTACCGTCCACCCGGGGAAAGACCTGAACCTCCTGGAGCTACGGACAAAAGGTATGTTTAAAAAATGTATTGAATGAAGGTACCTTTGAATAGAGGCGGCTTATAAGTCATAAGAGACGTCTTATGCAAAGCAGAGGCCTGGGTTTTGGAATCTCCGAGGAGTATTGTTGTTGTGTTGTTGTGTTCCAGGTAGAGCTGGTCACTTGTTGGCTGCATTCCAGGGGGGAAAGCAGCAGCAGCATAGAGATGCTGTATTGGGGGCGTAGTGGCTCCATGTTTGGTTTGTCCAGGTAAAGCTGGTCACTGTGGGCTGCATTCAAGGGGGAAAGCAGCGGCAGCACAGAGCTATTGATATCGGGAGCGTAGTGGCTCCATCCATGGTTTAAAGGTGCACTTTGGTGATTCATAATCTGAGAGGCTAGCCTGAATTTTTAAGGTGAACAGGGTCCCGTTTTGAGTTGCGGTCGCGAACGCTGGATGTGTGTGTATTCGTGTCTGTTTGGGTTTTCTTTGTGATTGAGTGACTGTATGTGTGTGAATTGTGAAAGTTTGTGTTGTAAGTGTTTTTGTTTTTAAGAGATTTTAAAACCCCCGCCGATCCGCGGAAGGATATCTCTGCTGAAAAGCAGAGGAATTCGGGGGGAGGATGTGCTTGGGCCGTGACTGGAGGGTGTCACGGAGAGCGCTGTAATTTCTGACCGCATAACTGATAGTGTGATTTTAATCAGTGTGCTGTTCAATAGAAAAACATCTGTGGGTGAATAGGCTGTTTGTTGTTTATAAGAAAAAAAAAAAAAAAAAAAAAAAAAAAAAAGTTTTGGGTGTTTTTTTGTGACATATCACAGTGATCAGGCAGGAATCTGGGTTGTCCCGGTAACCGGCAGGGAGCCGGGATTTGTCGCCTCCGGCTGTATCTTTGAAATTCTGAAAAGCCTGATGTGTTTGTTTTAACTATTGTTTGTTTGTGGAATACAGTTTTAATTGTAAAAAGAGCCAAAACTGCCTGACCGAGAAACCCCCCCGCTTTTTCCTCAGTGCAAAAATTTGTGGAGTGTTTTTGAACCCATTGTTTTGTGAGCCTAAAAAAAATTGCTATCCCATAAACAGGTTTTGGTGAAGGGGGAATAAGTGTATAAGAAGTGTATAAGGGAATAAGTGTATAATAAGTGTATAAGAAGTTGATTGCAAATTTTCTTCAATTGTTAACTTTTTGTTTTAAGCACAAGAATTGGAAAGCTGGTTCAAAGAGTTCCCCTGCCCAGAGATGGAATTTCAGAAACCCTAAAAATTAATAACCAGTAATTTGAATTATGTGTCTAGGTAATCGCGTGGGTTTTTAAACACAAATTCTTTCTTCAACAGCTGGTGCTTCGAGCCTTGTTTTAAAGAATACATATTGCTAACTTTTTGTTTTAAGAATAGAAGGAACAAGAATTGAAAAGCTGGTTCAAAAAGTTCCCCTGCCCAGAAACGGAATTTCAAAAACCCTAAAAATTAATAACCAGTAATTTGGATTAAGTGTCTAGGCAATTGTATGGGGTTTTTCTTTTAAGTACCTCTGATGGAGAGTGATTTAGAGATTTGGGAAAAGGGTTGCTAAGAAAATGAAGTTTGTAATCAAGCAGCATTTACCAGATCCCAATTGTTGCTTGATGCCATAACAGAAAAAAAAAAAAAAGAAGAAATAAAATTCTTGATAAGACACCGGGGCAATAAAACCCTAACACCTGTAACCAGTAACTATGTAATAATAAAAGAAGCGGCTGGCCAACCTAAAAAAGGCTTACATTTACAAACCATTGAAGTTTAAATTGAGGAATGCCTAATGCTCCATCTGCACTTTTGGGCAGAAATCTGCTAAAGCAGCTGGAGGCAAAAGTAATATTTAAAAATAGAAAAATTATTTTGGAGGTAAAGAATGTAAAACTGTTAAGTTTAATGTAAAAAAAAAAAAAAAAAAAAAAAGAAAAAAAAAAAAAAAGAAAAAATATAATAATAAAAAAGAAAATAGATTAGGTGTTTCCTGGAGTGTAGGCTCCTGACATGCTGGCAGGGCAAAGAAAACTTTTTAAAGATACTGAAGGAGTGTCAGTTTAATTTCAACACTCCTATCGTGCCAGTATGCTTTCTTTTGCCTCCCTCTCCATAAAGCCAGCCAGAAAATCTTTTCATTTGAGTCCTTTGAAGTGGTCCTTGCACAAGAGAACCTCAAAGTGGATAGAAGATATTTGGGGAGCAGCTTGCGAACAATTGCTCCAGTATGCAGAAGACCTCCTAATAGCTACCCAGGTCCAGAGAACATGAGTGGACCGGACGGTAAGCCTCCTAAACTTTTTGGGCTTGCAGATCCCAGAAGAAAGCCCAGCTGATGAGGCAAATAGTCATTTACCTGGGTTAAAAAAGCTATTCAGGCCTTTGACCAGCTAAAGAAGGCCGTCATGTCAGCTCCAGCCCTGGGACTTCCAGACGTGAGTACACGGCTCCTAAAGGATGGCCAGAGTGCCTCAGAATTCACTCTAGGCCAGAAGATGCCTGTGCTAGTGTCCCATACAATGTCTGCAGTCCTTGAAGAAAAGGAGGACATTAGATCTCCCCACAGAGATTCCTAACAAGACGATGTTAAGATTGTGGTAACTAACATTGTGAACCCAGCTTCCTTCCTCAGCGGGAGTATAGGAGAACCAGTGATCCACGACCGCCTGGAGACCATCGAAACCACCTACTCCAGTCACCCGGATCTGAAGGACACTCCGATTGAGAATGCTGAGACCTGGGTTACTGACAGAAGCAGCTACGTTGTCAGTGGAAAGAGGCATGCTGGGTATGCAGTTACCATCAGCAGAGAGGTAATAGAGTCTGGACCATTGCCCACCAACACCTCTGCACAGAAGGCTGGATATTTACTCAAGGTATGCCTTTGAGGTAGTCCTTGCACACGGAGCCATTTGGAAAAAATCCTAAAGCTGCTAGATGCTGTGCAGCTACTTGAGAGGATGGCACAGATCGCATCAAAAAGTGAGCTCTAATTGGAAGAATATGCTGGCGGACAGAGAGGCAAAAGACGCAGCTAAAGGTGAGGTACCCGATGAGACAATTGAGGCAGCACTTCAAAATAGATAGTGCTGAAAGGTAAGCCAGTATATAATATAAAGGGTAAGAAACTTATTAAAGCAGAAAAAGCAAATTATAATCAGGAAGGGTGGGCCATGACAGAGAAAAAGACCATCCTATTTGTTATGGCCATTAGTGTAAAGAGAACATGAGAAAACACACTGGGGAATAGACATCTTGTATAATTATTTGAAAGAAAGAATTGTGGCCAGAAAGTTACAAGGTACAGTGATACAGGTAACCCGTCAGTGTAGTCTTTGCCTCCAAACTAATTCCAAAAATACACCAAAGCCTAAAATGGGACAAATTGGGAAAGGCTGTGGACCTGGGCAACAATAACAAATTGATTTTACAGAGCTGCCCAGGAAGGGGGGATATCGTTACCTATTGGTGTTAACTGATACCTTTTCAGGATGGCCAGAAGCCTTGCCTACTAGAACGGCTACAGCCCGAGAAGTAACCAAAGCACGGTTGCAAAAATAATACCGGGGGTAGAGTTCCAGCCACCATATCCCCAGATAAAGGACCACAAGTATATGGTGGCCCTAAATAGAGAAATTAAGAAATATGTGGCTGGAGCTCAAAACAAAAATTAGACAACCTAGAAATTAAGTCTTTTGCAGAAAAGTTCTTGGAACCACAGTGAGAAGGAGCATTCCAGATGCTTCTTACTACTTTCACTACAATCAAGATCAAAGAACAGAAGGCCTGGATCCATCACTCCCGAGTGAAGAAAGCTCCAAAAGGAATCTGGAAGATCACACCAGGCGACGATGAACTAAAAGACCACCGTGAAACTCACTCGGAACCACAAATAGATGGACTAATAGTTATTATAGACACTATGTGGAAAGTTGTAATTATTGCTGTAATAAGCTTAACCATAACAAGGGTCAATGCAATACTGCGTAGGTACAATGTGACTGAGATAAACAGGTGCCAAAGAAAAGCTTATGATGCTTACTCTCGTAAGGCTTTAAATAAGATGCTAAAGGTTATGGGAAGGAAATGTCCTCCATTTAGACTCAAAATAGAGGGGTGTGCAATAAAAGAGTATGACTCAAATACCTGTAATAGAAAGGCTGTAATCCCCAGGTGCCATCTAGAGATCTCTCACTGGGGTGCTAGGAACAAGGTTGAGAGTATTTCACCTATAACCCTGTGTCTAGTACAGTGACAGCCTTTGTTTTAACGATACATGCCAATAGTCCCCTAAAGATTAAATCATGAAGGAACTGTATTGTACCCTTCTGAACACCAAATGTGAGCACAAGAAATTGAAGGAAAATAGCAAACTGTTAATCTAGAGCCCTGTACTGCAAGAAGACAGTTAAGATCTGTCACTTTGAGACAAACAGAAAACTTCACTGGTGTATACAGGGCAAGGTTGTGTCTGTCTAAGGAGAGCATGCCACATCATAAAAATAGACAACCAAATTACCCAATTCAATTTGTGTATTTGCAATTTTGTCAGAATTAAAGGATGTGATTTTTACTATCGGGCACCTGTAAGATACTGCCTGTACCCATAGGAACATCCCAGATTGAAAGAAATCTTAAAGGAAATTAAAGAAGAGGGAAGAAGGACATTAATTACAATTCACTATGACACAGAAACCATCAAAGGAGTATTTAAGAGGCTTAAGGAACATTTGTCTCATCACTGGTGGGATGTGCTTTTTGAGTGGTCTCCAACAGCAACTGGTATACTAAATGCCTTACTCCACTCTATAGTTGTGTTGCTTATTCTAGTTAGTATAAGTCTAGTTTTATCTGTTGCGATGCTTGTTTGGAATTGAAAGATGCTACGACGAATAGCAGCCTTAACCTCATTATCAAAAGCGTATGGCTTGATCTTAAGAGACACTAGCTGTACAGATTGGATTGATGAAGAAGACACTTTCGAGTAAAAGAATTTACTCACTTTAAAAGGAGAAGTGGGGAAAATGAGGCATAGATTTAGAAGAATTAAAGACTGTAGTCAAAATAGATAGTGCTGAGATAATGTAGCTAGGACTTCCCTTTTGCTAACAGAAGCCAGACTGAAAGAACTGATAATCCTTGGAAGGAACCGATCAATCAGAGGAGCTGTCAAACTAGGGCTTCTGCATCCTGAATAATCAATAGACCCCATGAATACAATACAATCATAAATCAAACAGTCCTGGGAAAAACAGGATTTAGCTGTCACAAACACTAAAGGTTAAAAAGTCAGAGCTGAGGAAGACAATCTTACTTCATCATTTTGGGACCCCACCCCATTAAAAAGACCACCGACCCATTTCAAAGAACAAACTACGCATGCTTGGTGGCTTTTTGGGCTAATTACCATACGAAGCGGGGAATGGGAGGTATCAGAGCTATGAATATGCATTTGTAGTTTGTGTATTCAATACTTCTGTAGATAAAAGGCCCTGTGATGATCTGTAAATTGCGCGTGTGTTTTTGGGAGCTATCCCGCACGCTGCCCGGCGTCGTAATAAACATACACTTTCTAACTTTAAACTGTTAGAGAGTCTTTGTCCGTCATAGTTGGATATTGGTATTAGATCAATGTCCATAGTTTTTTTAATAAATCAGGATCCCTGACCTTTTACAGAATTCCAAGTCTCCCAAGGCCTGGCACTGTTTGTTCTCCTGCTCCTGCCTCCCTGCTCCCACTGATCCCTCTCTTCCCAGCCCTGATAACCTTTGGGAAGAGCATTTTGGGAACCTTGTCAGCCACAGGGACAGGTGTCCCATGGCCCTGGAGGCAAAGGGAGGGATCAGGATGAGGAATTTCCCTGTGAAATGGGATATTTGACACCAGAGCTTCCCAGATGGGAAGAGCTGGGCTGGGAAAAGCAGGGATGGAGCTGCTTGGTGACACTTTTGGGGACAAGGAAATCATGGTCAGAGAGCAAAAGCTGCTGGTACCACAGGGAACAAATTTCCTGCTTTGCTTAGGTGAGGATGTGTTGGGACACAAATCTCCCTGAGCCCCATCCACTCATGTCCAGAGATGTGAATTAAAACCTTCAGAGAACTAAATCCACTCAGACATGAGGTAGAAATTCAAGTTTAGTTTTGAATAAGTAGAAAATATATTAAATGCCTGAAGCAAATAGGAGACTGAATTAGTAAGAAAAGGACCCAAAACCTGGTTTAAAGTTCAGTAGCTTTACCTTTTGCAAAGTTAGTTAAGCTCTAGACATGATGAAAACATTGTAGCCCTGCTGAGCATCCCTAGATGGAACAGATAGAGTTATATGGGTAGAATTTGTGTAAAAAATTACAAATACTGTGGCGCATCAATCTTAGCTTAGGATAGGTCCAGCAAGACTGTAGAAAATTTGTATTTAAGCCTGATTGGCTAAAAATAGAATAAAAATGGACTGGTTTGAGGATGTTATCACAGTCATGGAACACAGATTATGGGTGCTGCCACTGATACCACTGCTGCTGCTGCTGGGGACATGGGGACTTGTTGGGAAAGATGGGACAGGAAGGGCTTGTAGATATGATTGCCTGGTTAGAAATAATAGGGATGTAAAACCTGTGAGTGAAATAGAAATGAAGGGCAGCTTTGAGATGTGATCATGGCAGGCAGGAAGATGGTGATTAGCTGGGGATGGGTTGAGGGACAGAAAACAAAAGGACCCAAGGGTGCAGCCTCTCTCCGCCCTGCCAAGGCATCAGGGAAAAAGCAGATAAGAAAAGTAGTCTTTAGAGTTTAGAATATAGGATGATATGGTGATATAGCAGTTCTCATTGGCTGCATGCAAAGTTTGTAGGTTTTGTATCTCACACTGGTTGGTCACTGTAAATTAGAATATTCAACACAAAAGGAGATAGAATGGATTGTAACAAGGTCCTCTCTCTTACCTCTCTTACTCTTACCTCTCTTAGCTCTCTTAGCTCTTTTACCTCCCTCACCTCACACCCCCTCTCTTTCTCTCCCTCTCTCTTTGGGGTTCCTTCCAGCCTAGGCTGGTGGCTGAAGGCAAAGCCCTTTTAACCCATGACCCTTGCAATAAAACCACATGTTTCTAGAATATCTCAGGTCTGTAGAGTTCCTTCTCCCTGCCACCCACAGATGCTCCTACAGGGACTTTATGGTGGAAGGCTTGAACTGTAACACCAATGCCTTCCTGAGACTGATTTTAATGAAGCAATAAAGGACTTTGCTGTTGCAACTACCCAGCTTTTGGTCTTCAATGGAGAGGCACTAAAATCCCGACGACAAGGGCGGGAATGCTGAAGTGCAGGGATGGGGATGTCTCTTCCCCGCTTTTCTTGGGGTGGTACCTGGAATCCAGCCCTGATTCACTCCGGCAAAATCCTAAAAAACCCACAGAGGCTCAGGGGTGGTTCTGGGGCTGCAGCACCCAGGAACAGCAGGATGTAAAAATCCTTGGATTGTGGAGAGACTGAGGGGAAATCAGCCAAACAAGGTGCCCGCCCTGCACTGAGCCGTAATCCCCTGCTGGAAAAGGGGGAAAAAAAAGGTTGGGATATCTAAACCCTACCAGCAGCAGAGCAGGAGGGAGGCCAGGCAGCTCCCTGTGTTAAAAGAGAGGGAGAAAATGAGTCCTTTTTGGTCTCCTCACCCATTTGCACACATCAAACTTCCCAAATGCTAAGCCAAATAAAGTCGTCTTATCGGTGTATTACCACTTAAGGCTCTTTCAGGCAGATTTAGGATGAATTAGTGCTTTTTTTAACCACAAAAAAAAGAGAGCAAAGTGAAATTTCTCATTCCATCAGCCTCTGCAGCCTCTGCCTCAACCCTTGGAGGGGAAAGAGGGGTCAAGGCTGGGCCAAGGTCTCTCCTGGTGCCAAACTTTGGTGTGGAAGGTGCTGCTTCTCATGGATCCTGGAGATTCTGGGAGAGGTTTGGGATTGGCTCCAGAGCACCCTGATATTCCCTTTGTTATGGTGAGTTATGCAGCTTTTGGGGGCACAGGGAGTGCTCCACAGCTTTACCCCAGCTCCAGCAGTGGGAAAACACCAGTGTGGCTCATTAGGGAGGTAAATTGGCCACTGGATGGGGATGTGGTGGGGTTGTGCCCATCCTGAGAGCCCCAGTCCACACCCAGGGACCTCTGGCTGTGTCTGGAGGGGGGAATTTGGGATCCACAACAGATCCAGGTCTTGTCCTCCTTCCCACCCAGGCTGGATTTGGGACACAGCAGGATGAGGGCTGTTGTCTCAGCCCGTGCACGGAGGTAAAAATCATGAGGAACTGGAGCATAGAACCTCTCCCAACTGGGAAAATGGGAATGTGTCGTTATAGGACACGAAAGAAAGATGAGAGACTCCAAATATTTCAGAGGGCAAAGAGCATAGAAAAATGTCTTTATTGTCTAATCATTACTACCTTTAATAAGGTGTTCTGATACAGACTGAACATGATTGGTGAATAGGAACGACACCTCTCTAATCCCATGGGTTAAACCAGAGAAACAGCAAAACAACACCTGGAGAAAGGAGAGTTGTTTGCCAAGATTGTTTGGAGAAGAAACTTCCTTGAGAAATTTTTTCCTTGGGAATAAGTTAGCAGGTGCCAGCAGGCTGAAATCTCTGAGACCCAGAAATCTCAGGCCCACAGGAATGGGGAGCCTGGGAGTGCACAACCTTTATGTGAATGAGATAGAACTCTCTGTGTTAACAGATATACTGTATGCATGAGTTTTGTGTTAAGGTTTAATATTATCCTTTGTAGTTTTACACACTCTGAAAATTAAGTTTAAATCAGTGTAAAAAGAGTGTTTTAAAATTACCTTCTTAGCTAATTGGGTAACCTATAGATAAGGAAATAAAAATACATTTATAGTTTATAGGTAAAAATTCTCTGGTTTAAGAGCAATAGCACAGCACCCCTCTCCCAGTCACAGGGGACTGTTTGCAGCTCCACGGCCAGGAGCACAAAAAATCTACTTGATGTGAGTTCACAGGGGTGGAATTGTCCCCCCAGAGGAGCCACCAAATGGCTCCTTCACCCATTAGAGAACCACCACTCGTTAGCAATTAACTGCTTGACTTAATTGCTCTCCATCCCTCCCACTGTTCCGCTGTTTCAGGAATGCTGATCCTTTCCAAAGCTTTTTTGGGTTTTTTGGTGGTTTTTTTTTTCTGTGTGTGTGTTTAGCAGGGAGCAGCTTTGTGGCTAAAATTATTCCTGGGGATGAATGGCTGTGGCTTCTGGAGCCTCCAGGAATGGAGTCACCATCTGCTCGTGCTTCTCAGGGAGACACATCCTCAGCACACACCCCCACACAGCTCTGCTCCTCCTGGGCAGCCACACAGGGCCCAGCCGGGCTGGGAAATCATTCCAGGGGGGAAAAGCAGCTCCAGAGGGGCCACAGCGCTTGGGAAGCTGCCAGAAGGATCAGGGCTCTCCAAAGGATGCTCCAGCTGCTGTGGGTCCGACCTGAGCAAGGCTGGTGGACCCTGCTCTGGAGGGGGTTTGAGGAGGGGTGGTTGAGTCCTTGGGGTTGGTGTGGGAACCATCCCTGCTCCAGCCACCATTCCTTCATCTCCAGCCACCATTCCTCCTCCTCCAGCCACCATTCCTTCTCCTCCAGCCACCATCCCTCCTTCTCCAGCCACCATCCCTCCTTCTCCAGCCACCATTCCTCCTTCTCCAGCCACCATTCCTCCTTCTCCAGCCACCATCCCTTCTCCTCCAGCCACCATCCCTTCTCCTCCAGCCACCATCCCTCCTTCTCCAGCCACCATCCCTTCATCTCCAGCCACCATTCCTCCTTCTCCTCCAGCCACCATCCCTTCCTCCTCCAGCCACCATTCCTCCTTCTCCTCCAGCCACCATCCCTTCATCTCCAGCCACCATTCCTTCTCCAGCCACCATTCCTTCATCTCCAGCCACCATCCCTCCTTCTGCAGCCACCATCCCTTCTCCAGCCACCATCCCTCCTTCTCCAGCCACCATTCCTTCCTTCTCCAGCCACCATTCCTTCATCTCCAGCCACCATTCCTTCTCCAGCCACCATTCCTTCTTCTCCAGCCACCATCCCTTCACCTCCAGCCACCATCCCTTCCTTCTCCAGTCACCATTCCTTCTCCAGCCACAATTCCTCCTCACCAGGCAGTCCTGTGAGCCTGGGGAATGTGCTCCAAACCATGTTCCAGAAAAACCTCCTCTGCGTCCCCAAAATTCCAAGCTGAGCTGCCAGTGCTGGAAGATGCTGCACAAACCATCCCTTGGGAATAAAGCTGGGCTTTTTTTAGGACTTGGCAACGTTTTTCCCTATCCTCAGCTGCTCCAGGGCTGAAGCAGGATGGGAACAGGTCACTGCAGCATGGCTTCCAACACCTCCTTCCTGATCTTCACGGGGCTGCCATGGGCACAGCACTTTGGGCTTTTCAGCTGGGATCTTCCAGGGTCAGCCACCACCCACAGCTTTGGGAATGGGGCTTTTGGCCACTCTGTAGTGGTTCCTCTCTGCCCTATCCTGGACACAGCTCCCTTTGGGACACACCACCAGCAATCCTAATTCCCCATCTCCCAGAAGATGAAGCTGCTGAGATGTCACTCCTCTTGGTGACCAACCTTCTGCAGGATGCCCCAGGCTCTGTGGGGAGTTGGCACCCAAGACATGGAGACCCAAAAAACTTTGGGAATGATCCAGCCAGTGGCCACCAACCCCCAGGAAGCCTCCAGGCCATCCCTGGTAGTGTGGAGCTGATCCAGGCAGTTTATGGAGGTGACAACCCCAAGCCAAACCTTGGCAGGTTCACCTTCAACAGGGGCAGCCCTGGTGCCCTCCCCAAATCCTGATATGGAAAAGGAGCCACCAGCAGAGCTGGGAAGGGCCTCCCAGGACCTGGCAGAGCCAGATGGTGCAGGAGGGATGGCGGAGGAGCTGTGAAGGAGCCATGTCAGAGCTCCATCAGCATCTCCCGGCGTGGGAGGCACCTCCTGCCACACGCCAGGGGCTGGATGGTGCTCCCCCTCCTCGTGTCACTCCTGGAAATCTCCGTGCCCTGGGCTGGGGACACCAGGCTCTGGTGGTTGCTCTGGGGGCTGGTGGGAAGTTGGCTGGGAGATGATCCGGGGTTTTCTGGTGGCTCCTCGGCACCGTGGTGATCTCCCCCTCCCTCCAGCCGGCTCCAGTTCCCAGCACTGGCTGCAAAGAGAGTTTTTCCCCCTTGCTGAGGAATCAGCTCCTTTCTGATTCCTTCTCAGGGCCTGCCAGGATGAGAGGAAAAATCAAAATATGCCAAAACTCCAGCTGGGTCTGAGAGACCCTCCTCGACCCTTCTCTGCAGTCTGTTAGCACCAACTCCACTCTCTTATTCTCATTGATTTCGAGAGCTCCTGAGCCATCCTACTAAATTCTGAAGCTGTCCAGGCCTCTTTTTTAAAAAAAATTATTAAAAAAGAAAAGAACACTTTCTTCCCAAGGCAAAATCCGACTCTTTGTGTCCTTTTCACACGAGGCAAGTGGAGCTCACTTTGAAAAAAAAACCACCACAAAGGTAGGAGAGATCCCACATCTCCCCCATCCCAGCTCTCCTCCACTGCACCAAAGCAAATTAAAAGGGAATTTTTCCAGTCTTCGTTCACAATGGGGAAAGTGCAAGGGCTGAGTTTGGATTCAGGTGGGAGGAAATGATGCCTTGATCCTTTCCCACAGCTGCTCTCACCATCCCCACCTCGAGATTAGATTAGATGTGGTGGTGGAAAACTACCCCCAAAAACTCCATTTTCTCCCAGGAAAAACAAGCTCCAAAAGAAAATTTTATGCAAAACAAAGATCCCTCTCCCCTCTCCCAGCTGCAGCCACAAAATTGTCATTTATGGGTGAATTTAGAGAGGCTTTTTCGGGGAAAAGATGTGCTTGGAGACCTTTGCTCGCCTCCCACTTCCAGCCCTGTTTTTCTGACTTTGGAAAAGAAAAAAAAATCTGATTTTCATGAAAACCTCACCTCGCTGCTCTGGGAGAATCCAGATTTTTTTGTTGCTGTTGTTTTGCTCTGGGATGGTTTTGTGGGCTCAGCGTGGTGAGGAACCAAAGGCTCTGGGAAATGAGGGGTGGAAAACTGACAAACATCCAACCCCACTGAGTCCCTCCGCTGCAGCTTTTGGACCTTCTGGTGGGGCAGCAAGACTCCAAAGTGGGGCTGCCTTCCCAAGAGCTGCTGCTCCAAGGAAATGGGGTGAAATCCCCGCATTGTACAAATTAAGGGCATAATTAGGTGCATCAGCCATTAATGCAACCCACAGAGACCCGGCTGCTCCTTCCATGGACGTGGGAAAATCTGTTCATTTTCCCCCCAAATTCCTGGGATTGCTGGAGCCTGGGGAATGGATCCAGCTCCCAGATCCCAAGGCCCCAGCCCGTGTGCAGTGTCCCAGATCCCAGCAAAGCTCTCAGCTGCTCCCAGCCTGGGGACAGGGCACTGCAGGGGACAATTCTCACCTCGCAGTGACACTTTCTCCATGGATCACTGTTGTGGTTTGAAAGCAAAGCAAGTGAGAGGCTCCAAGTCAGAGATATAATTTAATAAGAAGAAAGGTAAAAAGGTAAAAGTAAAATAAAATAAATGCAATAACACAAAGGACCACTGACAGAGTCAGAACACACCCTGAGCAGGGTGGTGGGAGCAGTCCAGGTGAGGGGCTCTTCCTGAAGCAGTGATCCCACAGAAAGGTCTGGGAGCTCTGCTCCTCTGGGAATCCAGTGGCTCAGGGCTGCTTGTCCTGTCCCAAATCCCAGATTCTCTCCAGGTGGGAATGCTTGGCTCCTCCCCCTGGGCATTGGGAGCATCTCCCAATGGGATGAGGAGTCGTGCAGTGGCTCCTTGATGGCCCATTAAACAGAGAGAGCTCCTGGAGGGAGTTCCCTGTGAGTCCTGGGCAAGGCATTGATGGGCCATGAGCAGAAGACACCCCAAAGGTCATTAGCAGAAAAGGCAGGGGGCTTGGGAAAACACTGCCCCACCTGGTTTCAACAGTTCATGAAGATGGTGATAGAATAAATACTTTGTGTACATCCTACACTGCAACCCAGGACAATCACCATCACATTCCCACTCCCCTGCCCAGCTCTGAGCCAGCAGGAACATTTCTCTGCCTTTCCTTTGCAGACCTGGAAGGCAAAAAAAGGGATGAAGAGCCGTGGCTGTGCATCCCAAATGTTTGAGGGAAAAGCTCTGGCAGCTGGGAACTGTGAGGGGTGAGAGGCAGGGAAAGAACTGAGTTAATTAACAGGAGCAAAATGAGGATCTGAGGGGGCTGGTGGATCAAGGACTGCTCACAAACCCTCCAAACACCTCCTGTGGGCCACAGCACTGCAGGAAATGTGACTTTATTGCCCAAACCTCTGGCAGAGCCCAGCTTTTCTTGGGGAAAAAAAAAAATCCTTTTTGTACAGCTCAGAGAAAACAGGAGCTTCACATCACTCTGACCTCCTGCTTTATTCCCACCCCCACTGTATTATTTCCCCTGAAAAAACATCATTTTCCACTTGATCCCCTGAGCTCTTTGTACAGGAAGGCAGAACATCCAAGGTCCATTTACAGCATCTCTCTGACCCCAGGGCTCTGGTTTTTTGGGAAGCTTTGGGAAGCTTTCCTGAGCTAAAAGCCTCTTCCACTCCACACACACCACTTCCCTTGGCCTCTCTCCCTCTCACTCTTCCAAGGCACTTCCAGCAAGTGAATGCCCAAAGTTTTTTCCCCTGGGATGAGGCTGGGCACCTTTTTCCTTGCACAAAACCCACAGCAGGAATTGGCTGATCCTTCTCTGCACGGAGGAGCTGAGTTCTCCAAGGGCACTCGAGGGGTTGGGACAGGCAGGATTTTGATAATTCTGACTTTTTTTCTCTGAGTTTCCCCCCAGAGCTGCTCCCAGGATCCACATTCCCAGGGCCAGCCCTCTCTCAGGCCCAGGTTTCAGCAGGAAGCATTTTTGGCTCCTCTGGATGTCAAACCTTCAGCTCAGCATCTCCGACTGATGCTGAAATAGGACGAAGACCCTCCCAGGCCAATCCTGTTGTCGTGTCCTCTCAATTCAAACATTTTACTTGCAGAGTCACTTAATTTTTGGGTTGTTTTTTTCGTTGTTTTTTTTTTTAAGCCAGATTTGGTCCTGTTCAACTTGGAGATAAAGGTTTTTTATTTCCTGGAGCAATGGCATTTGGTGCCAGATACCCATCTGACTGCCTGGCCCGGGGCCAGCAGCTCCCTGCCTTGCCAAGGATCCCAGGAATTTCACCCCCAGATTCTGTTTGCCTCCCATAGCAGGGACTGGTGCTGGCATTGAGCTGCAATGGGAACAGCACCCCCAGAAGTTGTTCTGGGAGATGAAAAGGGGTGGGGTTTTTTTCTCTTTGAATCAAGCTTGGAGCTGCAGATGGGCCCAGCTCAGAGAAGGGATGGACTCAGCTCCGTGCCAGGACTAACCTGAGCACAGACATTCCAGACAATCCAGAAAATTTCCCTCCCCAAATTTTTGCCTTTCTGGAGCTGGCACAACCCAGTGTTGTGGTTTGAAAGCAAAACGAGTGAGAGGCTCCAAGTCAGAAATACAATTTAATAAGAAGAAAGGTAAAAAGGTAAAATAAAATAAAATAAACGCAATAACACAAAAAGCACTGACAGAGTCAGAACACACCCTGAGCAGGGTGGTGGGAGCAGTCCAGGTGAGGGGCTCTTCCTGAAGCAGTGATCCCACAGAAAGGTCTGGGAGCTCTGCTCCTCTGGGAATCCAGTGGCTCAGGGCTGCTTGTCCTGCCCCAAATCCCAGATTCTCTCCAGGTGGGAATGCTTGGCTCCTCCCCCTGGGCATTGGGAGCATCTCCCAATGGGATGAGGAGTCGTGCAGTGGCTCCTTGATGGCCCATTAAACAGAGATAACCCCTGGAGGGAGTTCCCTGTGAGTCCTGGGCAAGGCATTGATGGGCCATGAGCAGAAGAGCCCAAAGGAGGGGCTGGGAAAACACTGCCCCACCTGGTTCCAACAGCTCATGGGGATGGTGAGAGAATAAATACTTTGTGTACATCCTACACTGTAACCCAGGACACCCAGGCTGTCCCTCCTGGGTCACCCCTCATACCTTCCCATGTCCTAATTCTGCACCCTCAGTGATGCATGTACAGAGCACTGAGTCTCTGGGAGTCAGATCCTGTGGCAGATCAGCACTTTCCTGGCCAAAAATCCCACCAGTCTCATCAGTGTTTGCAGGAATGAGCCCAAATTCACCTCCCTGCTGGGTTTTCAGGCTTGCCCAGCAGCAGCCTGGGGTCTCAGCTGAAAGCT
Source organism: Zosterops lateralis (assembly GCF_965231275.1). Classification (NCBI taxonomy): domain Eukaryota; kingdom Metazoa; phylum Chordata; class Aves; order Passeriformes; family Zosteropidae; genus Zosterops; species Zosterops lateralis. The sequence continues at coordinate 5,757,832 of NC_139779.1, read as the reverse complement.
GAACTCAGAGTCCTCCTCTGCTTCCAAACCTTGGGGAGTGACTTTGCTTTTCCCACCTTGGAATGGGACTGGCAGGAATTGGGTGCTCCAGCTTGGAGCAGCCTCTTGCAGGAGCCTGGGGCAAGGGAACAAACCCACAGCAGGGGAGAGGGTGGGTGAAGGTCCCAGGGTGCACTCAGGAGCCTTTTCTCCCTTTTCTTTCCCTAAAATCCAGGCTGGAACATTCCAGGGTTTATCAGAGATCCCGTTGATCTCCTCCTGCTTTTCAGGGCTGGGTAGGTGTGTGGAACTGGAGCAGCTGCTCTGGAGTTGGGGACATTCCTGCCTCATCCCAGCAGTTTGGAAAGCCCTGCAGGAATCCTCCCCCTGGTTTATTGCCCGGTTGTCACCTCCTGTGCCCAGCCCTCGGGGAGGAGATCAAAGCCCGGAGCTGGAGAGCACTGGCTCCTCTCTGAGCAGGGATTCATTCTCCCCGAACAAAGGAGGGTTTCTCCTCTCCCAAGCCCCCTCTAAATCCAGGAATGTGTCTCCCTGATTCAAAAGCCTTCTGACGATCTTGTTTACATACTTCTAGTGGAATCTCTCACGAATGCAACATAAACAAAAGCAGATTGTTTTTATACCTCTCTGTGATGGACTTCTGAATTGACCACTGGGGTCAGAGACCTGTTCCTCTCATCTACCAATCCTTGACCAAATCCTAAATCCTATAAAAACCCCAAATCATAATAAACTGCCTTCCTTCTTTGCCTCACTTCAACTTGCCCGTGTCGTTCTTAATTGCAACACGAACATATCATAATTTAAAGCAAAATACAAAACCTTTTGTTTAAACCGCTGAATTCAGAAGGAAAATCGATCCTTTAAGAGTGGGGCTGAGCCTCACCTCCCCTGTGCCCTCCCCGGGGCTGGGCTGGAACAGGGCCGGATCTCTTTGGGATTTTTGGGGGAATTTTGGCTGCCGGGTGGCGGCGACTCCATTTGGCAGCGCAGTAGCAGAAGGGACCTATTTCTGTCCTCCTTCTGGCACTGGGAAGGCTCAGGCTTTTTTAGGGGCTGCTTGGCTCCCGTTCCTCAGGGAGGGGGAGCTGCCAATTGCATGACTCAGGGTGCTTTGAGGAAAAGAGGGATGAAAACACCAGAGCTCTTGGCTCCCACCTCCTGTCTCTGCCAGAGTTCATACAGCTGTTTCCTCCAGCTCAAAACCCGCTGCTAAAAATATGCTTTGGAAAACTCGGGGATGCTGGCAATTCCAAATCGCCTCGTTACCAGGTTTTTCCATGGTTTTGGGTTTGGTTTTTTTTTCACTCTTGGTTGCTTTTTTCTGTGAAGAGGAGCTGTCCAGGTGCTCCCTGTGCTGGACCATAAAAGCAGAGTGACCTCCCATCAGGAGGAGGAGTCACATCGTGTCCGAGCTGCTGTGAACACCTTGGCCAGCACAAAGAATTGTAAGATAAAAATTAATAAACAACACAAGAAACCAAGAAAACCAAGACCTTGAGACTCCACTTCATTCTCACGCCAAACCGAACACAGAGATACAGAGTCAGACTTAAAATCCTTCAGAGATCAAGGAGGGAAAAACACTCCCTCAAGCCCACCAGAACCACCAGCCTTGAAATCTCGGGTCGGGAAAAAAGAACCATAAAACCCAACAAGTGGCGTCCCTGGGTGGGCAAAAGAAAGAAACATAAAAACCCGAGAGACCAGGGGTTGGGATGGGTCATGAGCAGGAGGAGGAGGAGAAGGAAGGGACAGTGATGAGCTGAGCCCAGCTGAGTCAGAGCTGCGAATGTAACCCCTGGGAATGACCAGATTTACACCAGCCCCGGGCTGTTCTCTGTCCAGCAGGGAAATATTCCTGCTCTCCCACTCCCCACCTCCTCCCTGCTGCCTGTGGCACAGGAGTCAGCCTGCTCTCCAGCCTGGAGCTGCCTATGGGGCAAAATTTGGGCAGCTGGGGCATCCCAAACCATCCCTGAACTCCTGGGAGCTGGGCAGAGCAGCAGGATGTTCCCAGGCTCCATTTATCCTTTTTGCTGCTGGGCACAGTCAGATTTTGGGGAAAGGCTGGATTTGGGGCCATTCTGGGAGGGGAGTTTTGCTTTGCCAACAGGAAAGAGAAGCAGGAATGTGGTGGCTTTTTTCTCCACATCATCCCTGGGTGGATTCAGCAGGCACTGACTGTCCCTGTGTGATCCTGTCCATCAGTTCTCCCAGGATCCCGAATTATCCCCTGCTCCCAGCCTGAAAGGAGCTGTAATTCCACAAAAAAAACCAGGAAATTCCACTCTGCCTGGTGTTCTGCTCTCATTCTTTTCCTTTCTCTTTGGCGTCTCCCATCCTTGGGCCAGGTGCAGCCCCAATCCCTTTGTCAAAAGGGGCAGAGCAGCCCCTAAAAATTCTCCTCCCAGACAGGAAAGATCAACCCTGATCCTTCACCTTCCCGCTGAGTTCCCTGTACCTGCAGGACACTCAGAGGTGCCCCTCAGGATTGGAATTCCCGAGATCCAGGTGCTCTCGGACTTTCCCTGGGATCCCCTTCAGAGTCACCGATCCCCAAGCCCAGCAGGGAATCAGCGTTTCCTTTCAGAACATTCAATTTTAACTCCCCTTCCCTTCATTTAATTCTGCCGTGTCCCTCCCTTCCCACCGGCGGGGGAAGCGATGGCACGTCCCGTTCCGATATCCGTGGGGAATTCGCTTTGCTCGTCTTTAATTCACCTCCACTGTGTTGGGGGTTAGGTTTGCTCCTTTTTTACTTTAAAGAATTTTTTCCCCATGAGTCACCAAGGAGACTAAGTGTTGGATATTTAAGGGTACTTGACCAAAACAAAGAAATAGCCAAAGGTTTTGTTTTTCTTGTCTGTTGTAACTCCAGAAGGGAGGGGGTAACTGCCTTACCTGATAACAAGGCAGCTGTTAAAACCCGGTGGGGTGTTGTTCCTTATCTCTGCTCAGTCTTTCACTATCCCCATGGGAATATCTTCTGTTAACGCACCATCAAAGCTCACCAATGGCACGACACATTTCATCACCCTATGGGGAGATGCTCTACTAGAGAGCAGAACAGCGACCATTTCCACTGAGATAAAAAGGAGCCACAGGTATCACCAGGCACTCCGGTGCTTCCCACGGGACTCCCAAAGGAAGACTGGACCCATTTTGGGACCCCTGGCTCCACCGGACCCATTTTGGGACCCCTGAATCCACCGGACCCATTTTGGGACCCCTGGCTCCCAGGACCATCATCTCTGCTCCCAACAGGCCCCATCTGCCACTCCGGGAGGGCTGACTCTGGACTGTTCCCAACGCCCTGACTAACAGGGTGTCAGGTTGTATTTTTCTGACTCTGTCAGAGGTTTTGTTTGTGTTTTTTTTTTGTTCTGGGATTCCTTGTTTGTTTGTTTGCTTATCATTTTGTACTATGACATTTGTATTTTTAATATCTCTAGTAAAGAACTGCTATGCCTATTCCCAAAATCTTTGCCTGACAGCCTTTTAATTGCAAATTTATAATAATTTGAAAAGGGGGGGGGGGGCGGGGGTTACAATCCAAGGGAGGCTCCAATCTTCCTTGGCAGATCCCTGTCTATTCAAACCAAGACACGCTGTCAAAAAGGAAAGGCCACGATTTGTCTGATGGGATCTTTGCCTTCCTCTCCTCCCAAAGTTCTTCCCAAAGCCCCGAGCCCGTGCTGGCAGCACCTTCAGGAGCTGTTGGAGAAGGATGCAGCTCTGTCCCAGTCCCTCCCAGTCTCTCCCAGCCCCTCTACCAGTTAATCCCTTAATGCTCTCCCGACACGCTCCCATTTCCCGAGTGTTTCTCTTCCCCCCCCCTTCCCCGGAGCTATTTTTACGAGGCCGTTTGTTACTTCCTAATTGTCCAAACCACTTTTCCACATTTCTCTTGATAAAGGCAGATTTCTAAAAGCAGTTCGGCATCTCAGCCATTTCAGCTTCATCATCTGTCTCATCCCTTTTATTGTTTAGCAAATGCCCTACTTTTGCTGGAGCATTTTTATTTCCCCCCAAGAGAGGGTTGATTCCACCCCACCTCCTTTATTATTTTGTTTTTAACAGCTTTTTCTACCTCTTAAATAATTCCTCTTACACTGATCCCTCCTGCCTTTATTTCACTATTTTACTCCCACCCATTCCTCTGCTGGGCCAGCCTCCATGGGTTTATATATTTGGGTTTATTTATTTTATTCCCTTTTCCTCACGAACATTTTGGGGGGTTTTTTTCAGGGTGGTTCAGAGCATTTCTCAAAGGAGGGTAAGTGCTGGGTTCCACCCACCCACAGCGATGTGCTGGTTGGCATCTCAGTGGCCAAACAGAGCAGGTTGTTGAGGTTTTGGGATTTTCCAGCCTTTTCTTGGCCAAAAAAATTCACATTTCAATGCTTTTCTGGTGGTTCCAGTTGTTGAAGGAAAATCCCAGCAGGCCCTTGTCTCTTACCCCATTAAAGAGGGAATTTGGTCCCTAAATGGAGTTTTTGGAGCTGCCTGGGGACCACTCGAGCAAATTATTTCCTCTCAAGGGGAAGGAAATGGAGAGGAGACAAAACTCTGCTGCAAAAGGGTATTGTTTCCAAATATTGGATTAAGGGACGTGAAGGGAAAGGGAATCCTGGATTCAAACAAAGCCTTTTCTTCCAGCTGAGGCAAGGGAGGAAAAAACCCCTCTGGGAGAGGATCCGGAATCCCACCCTGGATGGTTTGTGCAGCACTCACTTTGCTCTGAGCTCGACAGAATCAAGAGCTTTTTGCTGTTTGGGACATTTTTCTCATGAAGGAAACAAAAAAGTGTCAAGAAGACTCAAGTCTAGGTTTGAAACAAACCTTTCTGTGAAACCTCCTGAGGATCCCAACCCGGTGTTTCCTCACATTCCCTGGGATTCTGGGGGAGGGGAACAAGTGACATTTTAAGATGAAAGGGATGTAGAGCAGATCCCTGTGGCTGCCAGGAGCTGAGTGGGAATGGCAGGACAAGTACAGGAGGTGGTGGCTGTGCCTGAAAAATCAGGGCAGCTGTCCTGGGTTGCAGTGTAGGATGTACACAAAGTATTTATTCTATCACGATCTTCATAAACTGTTGAAACCAGGTGGGGCAGTGTTTTCCCAAGCCCCCTGCCTCTTCTGCTAATGACCTTTGGGCTCTTCTGCTCATGGCCCATTAACGCCTGGCCCATGAGTCACAGGGAACTCCCTCCAGGAGCTCTCTCTGTTTAATGGGCCATCAAGGAGCCACTGCACGACTCCTCATCCCATTGTGAGATGCTCCCAATGCCCAGGGGGAGGAGTCAAGCATTCCCACCTGGAGAGAATCTGGGATTTAGGACAGGACAAGCAGCCCTGAGCCACTGGATTCCCAGAGGAGCAGAGCTCCCAGACCTTTCTGTGGCATCACTGCTTCAGGAAGAGCCCCTCACCTGGACTGCTCCCACCACCCTGCTCAGGGTGTGTTCTGACTCTGTCAGTGCTCTTTTGTGTTATTGCATTTATTTTATTTTACTTTTACCTTTTTACCTTTTTTCTTATTAAATTATATCTCTGACTTGGAGCCTCTCATTCATTTTGCTTTCAAACCACAACAGCAGCACATCCTGGTGGAGGGTGAGGGTGGAGAGAAGGGTCCAGCTCTGAGGATTGGGGGTGTCTGGGTCTGGTGAAGCTCCTGCTTCCTGCTGTGAGTGTGGGACAGGGAGGGGGAGGATGGAGAGAAGGATCCAGCCAGGGAGGATTCATTAATTCCTTCAGTCTGGCTGCAGCTCCTCCTTCCTCTTGTGCCACAGGAGGGGACAGGGAGGGTGAGGTGGCTGCCAAGCAAAGGGAAAGGGAACTTTTCATCCTGGAGGCAAACAAAGCCTTTCCAAATGTGTGGAGCAGACACCAGAGAACCCACACAGGAGTGGGGTCTCAAACAAGAAACCCCTCCCTGAGCCAGGATTGCCCCACAAACCACCCCAAAGTCCCTGCAGCCAGCTGTGGGTTTCCTGCTAGTGCTGGATAATGCTCCAGGAATTTCCCCAGGGACTGCTCCTAATTGCCTGGAGAGTCCCTGATGTCTGGTGAAAAGAAGGACGACATTCCCAGCACGGCCCTTTCCTCAGCAGGGCCATTAATTATGTCCTTCACTCCTCTGGCAGGCTGGGGATCCTCACCGAGCCTGTCAGAACATAATTCTCCTCAGATTCCCATTATTGCTGTCAAATCCAGTTCCAATTGCTTCCTAAGTGGGAAATGAGGAGGGCAGACACTGCTGCTGTCTCAGGCACAGGAGGGGAGACCCCACAAACCTCTTTTCCCCAGGAAATCAGTCTTGCAGAAACCAAAATACTCCCTTTTTTGTGTGTTTCTCTGCAGCTCAGCACATCCATCCTGGCACTGGCCTCCAGCCATCAGCAGAATCCAGGGATCCCTCCAGGAATCTCGGAGCACTCCTGGAGAGTTGTCCCAGCAGATCCCACAGGGAATGACCTGTCCTGGAGCCACAGGAAAAGCTCCTGGAGCCACAGGAAAAGCTCCTGGAAGCAGCTGGTGAGAACCACAGTGGGAGAAATCCCTCTGCCTCTGAATTTCCTAGAGGAAATTTCCTAGGCTTTACCTAGAGGTTAATTCCTCGTTTTTTCCTCTCTCTGTGGGGTGCAGAGCTTGGTGTTTTCAGGGATTGGGAGCAGCTCTATTTTGAGGGCTCAAAAGCCAGTTAATCCCTTCTCTGGGATGCAGCAATGTCCCCTGCTCATGGACAGTTTGGCACTTATCAAGAAAAAAATAAAACACGAATGTCTTTCCAAGGTGGGAGAATGTCCATCCTTTGTCAGCCTTCCCCGTGTGTGAGTGCCAGGGAAAGCAGGAGCCAGCTGGGGCTGGAGGAGGGATCCTGAGATCCGCATCCATCTCAGCTCTGGAACAAACTAGAACAGAAATTAAACGTTTTCTCTCCCTTTTTAGTGCGCCTGATGCCTTTTTTTAGGACTCTCATGGGAGGCAGGGAGAGCGCAGGGATGTGGGCAGAATAAAACTGGCTGAAGATGGGGAAAGGAGTTCCACGTGGGAATAACTCCTTGCAGCAAAGTCAGGGGGAGTGATACAGGGACCTGTCCTGGGTGGTGACAAAGCACAGCTCAGGAGTTGGAATATAAAAAGTGGGAAGAGAAAACAGACATCCAGCAGTGGATGAGAGTTGGGAACAGGACAGGGCAGGAGCCCAGGGGCAGCTGAGCCAATGTCACCTCAGCCAGGCTGTGCTGGGGATAAGGATTTAGGCTGGGCTGTCCTGCAGGGCACTCAGTGGGAAGATGAAGGATCAGGATTGATCTTTCCTGTCTTGGAGGAGAAGTTTTAGGGGCTGCTCTGCCCCTTGTGACAAAGAAACTCTCCCTGAGTGCTTGAGGGACTTGGAGACTTTGTTCCCTCAGTCTATCCTCGCTGACTGGGCTGCAAGGTGGGACTGGAGAGAGTGGATGTCTTGGGTGTGTATTCCATTATCATCTGCTGAAACCTGGTGGGGAGCTGTTAATGGGCAGCTGTTAAACCAGCTGGGGCTAGTTCTTTATCCCTTCCAGGCCCCATCCTCCCTCCAGGGGATCTCTGCTGTCCATGGGCCATCCAGGCTCACTGCAGGGCTGAGACAATTCCATCATCCCAGGGGGAGATGCTCCACCCAGGGGGAGGAGCCCAGCATTCCCACCTGGATCAAACCTGGCATTGGGAACTCCAGCACAGCCTGTTTGGATTCCCAGAGGGAAATCAGACCTAGCTCAGCACCACTGGACCTTCTACAGGATCATCTCTGCTCCAACAGAACCACATCTGGCACTGCAGGAGGATTTATTTGGACTGCTCTCAACACCCTGACCAACAGGGGGTCAGGTTGTGTTCTGACTCTGTCAGTGTTTCTAGGACTTTTTTTTTTTCTTTTTTGTACTGCTACACTTTTATTTTTAACATTCCTAGTAAAGAGCTGTTATTCCTATTCCCACATCTTTGCCTGACAGCCCCTTAAATTCAAAATTATAATAATTCAGAGGGAGGAGTTTTACATTCTCCATTCCAAGGGATGCTCCAGCTTTTCACCTGTCTTTCCAAACCGAGACAGTGGAGAAGGGATCTGGTTGGGATGAAGGTGCTGAGCTCCCCTCTGCTGGCTGAGGATGCAGCCCTGAACACAGCCTGCAATTCCCAGAGCTCCAGAAGGAGAAACCAGGAGAGCCTCTCCATTCCCCAGCACCTCACAGCTCGCAGGAGTGGTTGGCGCTGCTTCCCCCAGCACAGGAAGGCAGAAAGGAGCCCTCGCTTCCTCTGGTGGGAAGGAAAGGAAGGAAATGAAATCATCATCCTCCTCCACGAGGCACCAGGATGCCAAAATCAGCCAGGATCCAGCTCAGAAACACCCCCAGAGCGTTTGAGGGTTTGGTGTCGGGGTGTGACACCCACGCACAGTGTGGAGGCTTCGTGTGACCAGCGCTGGGTGTGGTGACACTGCCACAAACCCCTGGCAAGGCACTTCCCTTTAACACCCCAAGGAGCTGGAAATTCTGGGAATGCTGGAAATGCTGGAAATGTGGCTGCCAAGGTGCAGGAGCTCCGTGCCTCCGAGCAGATGTTGCTCCTCCCGCTACACCAGCACTCTCGTCTGCTTCCCAGCTGTCCCTGGCTAATGAGCAGCTCCTTCGTGCTCCTTCCCCTTGTTCCAGGGGTCATCCCAGGTCTGAGGTATTTAAAAATATCCATGGAAGCTGCAGCTCAGCACAGTCAAAAGGTTTTGCTGTACGTTGGGATGTTCCGGTGCAGTGGATGAGCAGGAGGTGGACTTGGGGAGGATTTTAAACTCCTTTTTAAACCTGGGATGAAGCAGAAGTGTTGGTGCACAACACATCCCTCACTTTTCCTTTAGGAAACTTCACGGATGCTGCAGCCATGGGATTCACCTGTCCTGGGGGAGGCGGGCTGAGTTTCCAAATCATCCCATGCAGGGGGTGGACAAAGAGATCCCAAATCACTCCATGCTGGAGGTGGATGGAGAATCCCCAAATCATCCATGCAGGAGGTGGATGGAGAGATCCCAAATCCTCCCAAGCAGGGGGTGGACAGAGAGATCCCAAGTCATCCCATGCAGAAGGTGGACAGAGGGATTCCAAATCACTCCATGCATGAGGTGGATGGAGACATCCCTAAATCATCCCATGCAGGAAGTAGATGGAGAATCCCTAAATCATCCCATGCAGGAGGTGGATGAGGAGATCCGAATCATCCCATGCAGGAGGTAGAGGAGGAGATCCCGAATCATCCCATGCAGGAGGTGCATGGGATGATCCCGAATCATCCCATGCAGGATCTGCTCATTTTCCAAGGGATTTTGGAAGGGGATGATCCTCCTGCCCCTGCCATCTGCCCTGAGCCACATTATGGGGTTGAAATTAAACAGAACCCCCTTTGCAGGTGTCAGTGCTGCACAAACAAATCGGAGCCATGGTGAGAAGGAGGCAGGAGCCCGCAGCTCCAGCAGCACTCGGAATCCAGGGGGAAACGAGTCTGTGAATAATGAATGGGCACTGGAAAAATAAAACACATTATTGTGGGCAAGATAAGTCTATTAAAGTCCTGCTGCAGAGCCTGCCTGATGGATTATGGAGTTCTCTGCCTCCGGCTGCAGCTCTTCCCTATGCTGGGCTGGGTGAGCATCCACCCAGAGAGGGTTTTCTAGGCATCCCAGCTCACCTGGATGGACATTCCTGGCCTCTTCTGTTCCTCAGAAGTGCCCTGCAGTGGCTTTTAGTGAGCTCTAGGGAATGCCCACCATGGGATGGTGAGCTTTTTCTGGGACTACCTAAAAAACAGAGGCCAGACAGAATTAAGGGAATAAAAAGCAGTTTATTTTTATTTTTATTATTTTATTTTTAATTTTTAGGGGTTTTTTTTACCTATTGAAGGGCCTTCAGGTACTTCAGCAGCCAAGGCCCCCGTGTGCCAGGACCTGGGGTCACAGTGCTGTCCCCAAGCTCAGCCCCACAGCACTGAACCCGGCCGTGCTGCCCTAATTAGAAACACCCCAATTAATCAGTGCATTGCAGCTCTGAGGAGAGCCTGTGTTGTTCTGCACTGACCTGAAAGGATTTGTCGGTGGTCACTTCAGCTGTGTCTGCTCCCATTCCAGCTTTCCCTTCTGAGCTGGGCTTGGCTTCCCTGGATTTATTTTTTATTTTCCTTAAAGAAAAAGGGGGTTTGTTTGTGTTTCTCCTCCAGCAGCAGGAATTTTCCTGCTGGAACAGCCACTTTCAGTCAAAGTCTATCCTTTCTGAATGGGCCAGTGAGGTTTGGGGAGGTTTTCCCCATTTCTTTTCGAACTTCTCCTGGATGAGACTGGGGCAAGGTGCAAATGGGGTGTGGGGTCACCACCTCAGCTCTGTGCAGCACAAACTGCTGTGTGAGCCACACTCCTGCCTTGTGACAGATCCAGGGAAGTCCCTTCAGGGTTTTCCTCCCTCCACTTCAGTCTGGAGCTGTGACAGCTCAGGCTGTGCTGAGTTTATCACCCCAAAGAGGGCAGGGAGGCTCTTTTTTTGTTTTCAGCTGAGGCTCAGTCCTGGGCTTTGATGGGGGCACAGGGAGGACAGGTGGGGATTGGACTTTCTCCCAGGTAACAAGAGGAAATGGCCTCGAGTTGCTCCAGGGAAGGATTAGGGTGGATTTCAGAGAAAATGTCTTCATAAAAGGGTTGTCAAGCCCAGAGCAGTGGTAGAGTCCCCCTCCCTGTGTGTGGATGTGGCACTTGGGGACATGTCAGTGGTGGCCTTGGCAGTGCTGACATTGACCTGGATGACCTTGGAGGGCTTGCCCAACCTAAATGACCCCAGAATTCCAATGCTCCCAGGAGGGAAAGCACCACAATCCATCCCTGTTTCTGCTCCCTGCCCTCCTCCAGACTCACACCCAGCCCTCAGCCCATCTGTCACCCCCTAGAAATGGGGATGGTGAGCAGGGCACCAACCCTGAGCAGAGGTGGGATCCCAGCTGGAGCCTGGCACTGCCCCTGTCATTGTCACTGCTGAAAGGCAGCCAGAAAAGGAGGGATTTATTTTGGGATGGTCATGGATCCTTCAGCCCACAGGCAAGGTGGCATTTTGGGGCGTGTGAGAGCTGCCGGGTATCATTTCCTAGCTCAGATGTGCACCCAAGGAGCTCAGGGGTGGTGATTTAAAGCAGCCCGTGGGGTCGCACCCCATCCCAGGTTTGCTCCATCCCAGAACGATGCTCCCGGCCTCAAGAGCTTCTCCTTCTCCTCCTGCAGCTTCTCCTTCTCCTCCCTGGGCTCCCATCCTGGGGGAAGGTCCCTGCAGCAGAGGCAGCACCAGCCTGGCTTGGAGTTTGAAGAGCTTGATGAGCGTTGTGTGGTTTGGGGAATTGCAGGGGGGAGGCAGCAGGAGCTGGGAATATTGGGGGTAAAATAACATCAATAACGGAGGGAGCACGGAGGGAACCAGCCAGGGCTGCCCGTCAGGCCGCTGATTTAGGATCCACTTTGAAAACTCATTCCCCTGCAGGGGAAACACTGAGTGCCCCACCGGCAGGGGAGGGGAAGGGAGGGGGAGGGAAAGGGGAAGGGAAAGGGAGCAAAGCAGAGCTTTGCAGGGCCAAATCCCTTCGGGAGAAAAGCTGGGCCGGCAATTCCCACCCGATGAATGAAGTGTGAATGATAAAAATGAAAATTAGAATGTTGAAATTTTGAAAAGTTAAAACCCTTAATTGTCATGGAATAAGTGTATTAATATTTTAAATGTAATAATCTTAAATTGTAATGTAACAGTAAGGAGCCACCTCCGTGATCCCCCTGAGGGGAGCAGTGAGGGGGGGCTGCTTGGTCGCTAGAGGCTGCCCACAGCCCCCCGCCCGACGCCAGAGTGGACTGCCCGCTGCCTTGGGAGAGCCTGCACCCCCCAGACCCCGGAACGAGCTGCCCGTCGCTTCGGAGGAGCCTGCAACCCCCGCGAAATGCTGGCTGCCCGCACCTTCCCCCCCTGCCGCCGCCGTGGCTCTGTCGACGGGGCGGCCCGCCCCCAACCCAACCCGCTCCAAAAGGACCCACTCTCCGAGCCATGGCGGATAGCCACCGAGCCGCTGGCGTGCCGCTCCCCCCCGAGCATCCGCTTGCCTCGGGCCCGCACCTTCCCACCGCTGCCCCGTCCCAGCATGGCTCTCCCGACGGGGCGGCCCCCGTCCCGTCCCGGCCTGCACGTCTCCCACACCACTCCCACCACGGAGCGGCCAAAAGCATACACACGCCCCCCCCATCGAACCCGCGGGACCTCCGAGACGCCTGCTCCCCGTGTAGCGCGGCCATCTCGCTGATGCCAGTTGCGAAATGCCATGAGGCTGCTCCAGCCCCTGCCCCCCCGGGGCAGCCCCATAGAACATGTAAATTAGAAATCCCAGTGCATTCTGGGACCCTTTTTAACACCAAAAACCCCCTATAAAGATAAATCTAACTAAGATTTAAACCCACAAAAACCAGTACTAAGCTGTATATACCCTAGAGTATCAATAGAGCTAATTAATACAATTTTTGTAACTCGCTGTAACCTAAAAATACCAAAAAAAAAGGTGAGACCCCGAGGCAAACAAACGGAAATCAGAACTCCTTGGAGACTCCCAGCGAGGGAAGAGTTCTCCAGCTCTGCGGAAACCTCCTGCTGCAAAGCTGACCAGGACCCTCCTCCTCAAGAGCGAACCGGGCTGCAAGGTCCTTCGAGCCACCCTTGTAAGAGCTGATTAATAAAAGCATTTTAAGGAGAAAAATATTATCTCCGCCCATTTTTAACATGAGTGGCCAGGCTTTGGCTCGGGGTGCTCGCCGGGAAGGGGAGGGGGAGAGGCTGGTCCTCAGCGCAGGAATTCAGGCACATCCCTCTGGGAACAGCTTCAAAGGCTCTCCCGACCCCAACACCTTTCCTGCTTGTAGCCTCTGCTTTGCCTTCCCATTGGTTGGTTTGGGGTTTTGGGGGGTTTTTTTTGGTGTTTTTTTTTCGAACACCACCTAATCACGCTAATTAATATATTCTGGGATAATTCCTTCAGCCTTCCATCACACAGAAATCAGCTTTTATCAGCATTTTGCTGTGGCTGTGGTGGTTGCTCAGGTCCTGGTGCTTATCCCACCCTCCTGCCAGGACCAGGTGCTCCTTCCCCAGTCACTTTCTTCTCCCCAGAGGTGACACCATGGGGTGACGCTGTTTGGAATCGTCCTTCACAGCCAAAATTGATCATTTTTTTCACTTTCATCCTGCTCTCTTCTTGCTTGCCCTTCCCTTGTACCAGCAGGAGCAGTAAGGGATGCTGGAGATGGGTCAGCACAGGCACACAGGTGGTTTTTCCTCCCTAAAGCCATTTTTTTGGAGCACACAGGAGCTCACACACCCTCCTGCTTCATCCTTCTGCAGGCTGGGGGAGAACGAGGGGCTCGGGTCCATCAGACATGGGATGGGAGGCTGTGCTGGAGGTTTGTTGTGCACTGTGAGATGTTCCTCAAGCCTTTATTGCCACATCAGCCTCATGACAGGGATTGAGGCAATTAAAAGATGGAACAGCTCACATCTGCCAGCAGCAGCTGAAGATTTCTTTGTTTTAAAAACTTTCTAGCCAATAACATATTGCTAAAGCTCACAGACAACTGTTCTAGGCACACAGGCTTTAAACAATGCTTGCTTGGATGCTTTCTATCAACAATACACAATGTTCCATGATGAAGCTTAAAACCTTCTACTATCTTGCTAAGCATATTTTTTCTGCAGTCTTAAGGTCCATCCTAGCCAAGCCTAAAAACTCAGACTATTGTTTCATGTCCTTGTTTGCTGTACCATTGTATCTTCTCCTACTTTCAAGCTTTGCAGCTGCAGCTAATTCCAGGATCTCTTTCTGTTTCTGGGGCCTGTTTTCACAGATTTCCGAAAGCTTTTTTACCTTTAATATTTCCCGCAGGAGGCTGCACCCCTCTCCCTCATCTCTCACAGGGAGGAATGTTTAATTCCAGATTTTTGTGGAGCTGAGGAGGTTTGGGGGTTACTACACGAATCACTCCAGATTTTGAGCCCCTCATGTTTGGGGACAAAAATACCCCCCTACCCCATTCCCCAACACAGAGAGAGAGAGAGCTGAGGCAGTAATGGAAGAGGCTTTGGGGTGTTTTTGGCCCTCTCATGTTTGGGGTCAAAAATCCCCCCTGGCTCCATCCCCTGCCCACCAACACACACAGTGAAAGCACAGGCAGTAATGGAAGAGGCTTTGGGGTGTTTTTGGCACATTTACTGATATTTCCTGGGGGAAATTCCTGCCGTAGGGCTGAGCCACCTCTCCCTCCCTGCTGTCCCTGCTGTCCCCTCGTTGTTGCCAGGATGGATTCCCAGTGTCACCTCGGGGCAGGTCAGGGCACCGTGCCCACAGCATTGTCATGGTCATTAATCTTAATTAGATGTGCCAGGGCGGCTCTGAGCACATGGAGCCCATCGAGCCTGGTCCTGCCAGGCTGAGCTCTCCATGCCCGGGGAATGGGCAGGAAGAAGGTGGAAAGGATGGAGATTTAGGGAGAGGAGGAGTGCACACACCTGGTTTTTTAAGAGCACAGATATTGGGATGTCCCTTTGCTGTCACCCTCTCCCTTCCTTGTTGGGAAAGATGGGACAGGAAAAGCTTACAAATATGATTGCTTGGCAAGAAATACTGAAAATATAAAACCTGTGAGTGAAATAGAAATGAAAGCTTTGAGATGTGATCATGGCAGGAAAGACTGTGATTAACTGGGAGATGGGATTCAGTAATAACAAACAAAGGGACACCAAGGGACTTTAGGATATAGCTTAACTAAGGTATCAGGGAAAAGATAGATAAGAAAGTAACTTTTAGAGTTTAGGATACAGGATGATATAGTAATATAGTAGTTCTCATAGGCTGCATGCAAAGTCTGTAGGTTTTGTATTTCTTGCTGGTTGGTCACTGCAAATTAGAATATTTAACACGAGAGGAGATATAATGTACTGTAACAAGGTCCTCGCTCTCCTACCTTACCTCTCTTATCCACGCCACCTCCCACCTCTTACCCTCTCTCTCTCTCCCTCTCTCTCTGGGGCTTCCCTTCAGCCCAGGCTGGTGGCTGAGGCCAGACCCTTTTACCCACCACCCTTGTAATAAAACCACCTGTTCTCAGAATATCTCAGGTCTGCAGAGTTCCCTCTCCCTGCCATCCATGGATGCTCCTACACGTCCTGTCCCAATTTGCCCTCACAGAAGGCCCTAAAAGAACCAGAAGGCAGCAGCACCACACCAGCATTAACACCATCCCTATTTATTTATTTATTTATTTATTTCCTCCTTTCCCAGCAATTATTTGCATTGAAAAATCTCAGAGGCTTCTGCCTCTGGCTAACACAGCCCCTCATCTCCGCACTTCTTCTGAAAGCATTCCCAAAATATTCGGGGTGGAGTGGGGATGTTTCCCAGCTCTCTGGCCATTTAGAAGGGTAAAAAAAGGATCAAATTCCAGGGGCTGCTCAGTGCAGGGGACTTTGCTGCTGCATTAGCTGCATCAGCTTGGAAAATGTATCCTTCAATCAGTTTAAGCCTCTAGGCTTGATGTAATTTTACTGCTGCCTTCTCTCTGAGGTGCTTTTACGGCTGCTATCTCTGACTATTTACAGCAAAGTGAGGAGAGACTCGGCTCAGTTTGTCCCCTGCTCCAGGCTTGGCACAGGGATTTTTTTTCCCAGGGATTCATCCTGCTCTGACACGAGCAAGGAGCATCCTCCAGCACCAGCAAAACCTTGTGGGTTTGTTTTATTTAGTACTGTAAGTGATATTTTATTTTATTTTATTTTATTTTATTTTATTTTAATTTAATTTATTTTTGCTTGTTTTATTTTATTTTATTTTTTTTATTTTATTTTATTTTTACTTATTTTATTATGACCTGTTTTATTTAGTACTGTAAGCGATATTTTATTATGCTTTTGTTATGTTTAAAGTTAAGTGACCAGGTTTTAGGGCTTTGGGCTTTGTGTTGGTTGATACATTCATAAGGTACGTAGAGTGTACCATAATTTAAATTAATTTAGAGTTAAATTCAATTAATTAATTAAGAGTAAAATTTAAATTTTTACTTAATATTTACGTGGCTCAATATATTTTAAATTTTTTAAAAGGCTTTAATCTAATTTTTACATTTAAATATTTTTTTACAAAAAAAATTTACATTTACTATTTATATTTACATTTATAACTTATATTTGCATTTATAACTTATATTTGCATTTATAATTTATATTTCCATTTATAATTTATATTTGAATTTATAATTTTTAATTTTTACACTTCAATTTTTTTTTTTACCAAAAAACATTTTTTTTTACATTTATATTTTAGATGTTTTTTCTAAAGGCTTTAATTTTAATTTTTACATTTTTCTCTCTCCCTCGCCGGACAAAAATAAAGGACTCTGCTGAAAGTTCAGCAGAGTTTAAACCGCTCTGCGAGGTGGATCCAGTCCCGCAGCGAGAGTTTTGAATGGAGTTAATTGCTCATTGTGTGCCTTGGGAGAGTCCTCGCCTCCAAAAATCACCACCCATTAATTCTTGGGAAGGTTCTGCAGCAGCTGCACCATCCACACCAGCGGTGCTCCCAGCTGGATTGGCACAGTTTGCTCGCTGGGTAGAAAAATAGGGATTTATTAGAGCAGCCGGTGTGGTTTGGGTTCCTGGGGTAAATCCCGGTGGGACCCACAGCCCAAAACCCACAGGGGAACAGAACAGGGAGAGGAGAAATGATGGGAATCCTCACCATGGCTTGCAGCCTGAAATTAGGGAGATTTCTGCATCATTTCTGCATCATTTCAACTTCCCTGTGTTATAAATGTATATTATACAGTTGGCTTTTCCCAAGATGTGTGCTATATGATTAATAATGTTGCGGTAAGGATCTAGGATATAAGTTTTTTGTTTCTGCTATTAGTAAAGAAAATTAGGCATAGTGGTAGTAGTTGATGTAGTCTGCTTAAACTGTCTGTTTGGTCAGGATAACATCCAGTGAACATGTAAAAAGGACCCTGCTATTGATACACCAACTATCAGCATCTCCCATCTGAAGAAAGGCTGGAGCAAGGCCCAAGCTGGAGGTGATAATGAAGACACAGCCAAGAAACACACATGCTCTAAAAAGGCAAACCCAAAAAGAGACCATGCAAAACAGCTCCTGGAATATGGAAACTAGTTTATGGAAAAATATGAATATCCATAAACTGATGCAATAGAAAGGGTATTTAACAAATGTCTCTGAGATAGCAAGGTGTGGACTGGGCTGAGTGCTGAGTCACCTGACCAACCGTACTTCGCTTTTTTTATCTCTTAATTGTCTTAATTTTTTTATTAAACATATTTCTTAAAATTTACCAAAAAGTGAAGCTCGTTTTTCACACCTGGATCTGTCCCTGTGACAGTATAGGGTTAAAATGATTTCTGAGGTAGCAGGGCCCGAAGAATGGGACATTGGATTCACTGCAACCAGGATGTTATTCCATGCTATTGTTTTAACCAAATCAAGTATAACTTTGCTTAGGTAGTGGGGGAGAAAGGGGGGACGATGGTGATTCTTAAAGTACACAGGCCTTGAGAATAAAGTTAGGTCAGGAGGATCTGTACCTGTACAATCGTCTGTACAATAAATGATATTATTGTTAATTGTAATGTTAGTTTGATAACTAAATATGACTATTCTCTCAAACCAGAATCTTAAGCAAGAATCACGAGGATCATTGTTGCTTGGGTAGAATCAATGGAACAATGGGGTTTAATGATTAACATGAATCCTTATGTAACAAGAAAGGTATAAAATTGTATTAATTTTGAATGTCGGACAAAGGTGAGATCTGGGTCTGGGGAACCCTCGGCTCCCAGAGCTCTCAATAAAGCACCACACTCAATCTGTGATTGTGTGTTCTCTCCT
Organism: Zosterops lateralis; assembly: GCF_965231275.1. Classification (NCBI taxonomy): domain Eukaryota; kingdom Metazoa; phylum Chordata; class Aves; order Passeriformes; family Zosteropidae; genus Zosterops; species Zosterops lateralis. The sequence continues at coordinate 5,739,844 of NC_139779.1, read as the reverse complement.
ACTCTAACGCCTGCTGTCTGTCGCCCCGATCTTTTTCAGCCCTTCTGATGTTTGCGTTTTTGTAGTGGAGTTTCTCACAGATTTACATGTGAACAAAGTGATGTTATGGTAAATTGTCCTTTTTGTTTATCATTCCTCTCTCGAGGAGGGACAATTGATGGACTTCCAGTTTGACCAGTGGGGTTGGAGAAGGGGGCACCCTCATCCTCCAATCCATGGTCATTGTCCAAAATTTATATAAATCGAAGTAGAAAAATAAACTTCCCTCTTTTTGCCCTGACGACTTGACTGCGTGTGTGTCCTTCATTTTGTGTCCTATAGTGACAGCTGTCCCTGCTCCTGGCAGGAGCATCATCATCATCATAATCATCATCACCATCACTCTCCTCCTCGCTTCTGGTGGCTCCTGGGCTGCTCAGGGTGGCACCTCCAGTGGTGCCTCCTGTGCCAGTGCTGTCACTCAGAGGTGCTCAGGCAGGGGGATGTGACACAGCCAAAGTGTCTCCAGCTGGCTGCAGTGACAGCCAAAGTTGTCACATCCATCCCCACTGAACCCCATGGAACAGCAGATCCCAGATCCCGGGGCCTTCAACTCCACCAGCTTCTCTTCCCTTGGGTGAAACCCACCCTAAATCTGCCCTGTGCCCATGCAAGACCCTGGAAATGTTGTTTTTATCCCCTATTTTTTATCCCACTCTACAGATAATCCCAGTTAATTCACCCACATGGCTCCAGAGCTAACACAACCTTCCCAATTGCCTGCCCTTGCCCTTTGACATGTCCGTGAAACAGCCTGGATGGATGGAAATGCTCCAGGTTTGGGTGGCATGGACAGAAAACTGATCCTGGGACAAAGTTTTGTTTTCTGGGACAAAGCCCATTTGTCCATCCCTGTGTCCATCCCTCCATTCCTCACATCTCCATCCAGCCAAGGCTCAGCCCCATTTGCTGCCCTGGCCGTGCAGGTGAAGGCAAAGTTGTTAATGTGGTAAATGAAAATCATTAATCAGGGGGAAGAGAAGATCCTGGAGGGAAAGGTTCTCATTCATCCACTCCCTGACACCTCTAATGGGGCTTTTGTTTCCCTGCGTCTTCATCTCACAGATGCAGAAATTCCAGCACTGAACCGAGTTGGAAACTCCAGCAGGAGGAAGCCCAAAATCTTCCTCCCCTCATCCCTTTGCACCCTCCAGACTGGGGAGGTTTCTAAGTGACTTTCCTGCTCTCACGGACCCACCTGAGAACCTGAATGCTTTAAAAACAAGAAAATGCCAGTTTAAGGACCTGATAACTCCTGGGCTTGGGGGGGCCTCTTTGTTCTGGGAGGAATGGGGGGAATTCCAAGCAGGAATTTGGAGGGGATGGCTGGGGATTCCACCTTGTCTGCAGAGCTGGAGCGTGCCCAGATCCACGGGCATCCCTTGGGGGGTTTCAGCTCAGTTTGAGCCTAAGGGATGCTGTGCCTCAGTTTCCCCATTCTGTGTGAGGAAGCTCAAGTCTGAAGGGACAGCCACATACCACATCTGGATGTCCAGGACCTGATGGTGATGCCACATCTGGATGTCCAGGGCATTGGATCCTGTGCCAGGTGTGACATTAAAGGGCTGATCCCCATTTTTCTGCCTTTTTCAAGCTGAGCCTGCTCCACCCTTTCCAGTCTCTTCATCCAGGCAAATTCCCGAATGGACTGGGCAGGTCCTGAGGCCCTGGAGCCCACACCAGCAGCAGAGCTGGGTGCTGTCAGCCCAGCCCTTCCTTGCCTGGCAGCTCCATTAATCATTTTTATCCCTCTGCTGTTGGGATTGCTGTTCTGTGATCCCATTTAAAATCATTGATTTACCACTGAGGCATCGAGAAGCAATTTGGAGCAATTGGAGCTGTTATCTCATTGTGGATCTCACTGTGCTGCTGGCAGTGAGAGGGGGGAAAGGGGAAAGGAAAGGAAAAAGATCCAGCCTGGATCCATCCCTCGCTCCATTCCACATCTCTGGAAGGCTGGGAGGGAGTTTGAGTGTTGTGGTCTGGGAGCAGGGAGATGGTCTTGGCTCCTTTTATTGGGATTTATCCAGGATTTGGCAGCACAAAAGGACAGGGAAGATCCAAGGAGGGCCCTGAGGGTCAGAACTTGGGAATAAACTGGATTTTTCCACCGCAGCCATGTGCACTTGTGGGAAGCATAACAGCCCCAGCAGCAGAGCTGGGAGCTCTTTTGCAGCTTGGCTTCAGAAGTTTCTCCTCTCTCTGCTCAGGTTTGAAGCCCTGGATGTCACCTTCCCTGCAGGCTGGCTTTGCCTCCTGTGTCTTCTGCTGTATCCTTGGAAAAACACCCTTTTTGGGAGCCAGGGGGGAAAGGAAAAGGAAATCTCAGCCTGGTTAGAGGGAAATCTCTGCATCAGTGAGCAACAAAACCTGCCCCAGCTCCATCAGGCAAAAAACAATTCACAGGGTCAAGGGGAAGGATAAAACATTCCAGCACTGTCGATTTTTAGCAGTAAATTTCCAGTACATTCAGAGCCCACCTGGAAAAGCGTTCAGAAAAGTGAAAAGCCACTTCAGAAAGTGCCTCAAGAAGCACAATTAAGGTGGGTTTTGGAGTATCTGTGTCTTTTTAATCATTAGATGAGGATGAAACCATAAAAGCCCTGAGAGGCTGTCCCAGAGAGGTTTTTCCTCCTTGCTGACGGATGGAGAACCCTCTCCTGGCCAAAACCTCCAGGACAAACCCTAAATCCCAAAATCTGCTCGTGGAGCGAGTGAGAGGATGTGGTGAATGTGATCATTCACAAACCGTGAACGTTCTTCGAGTGGAGAGAAAATAAATCAGCCATAAAGCAGCTACCTGTGAGCTGTGGTAATAACAGCTTTAAAAAAACACCCTCAGGAAGGGATCCAGCTCTTTTCCAGAGGGTTTTGGGAGCTGCTTTTTGGGAGTAGGGATGGGCAGAGGGTTCCTGTGCCCTTCTTGCATTGGTAAAGGCAAAGTGATGCTCTTTGGTGGCAGGGAAACACCTTAGAGATGATGTTTTTTTGCTGAATTTGTTGCTGGTGCTCCAAGAAATGCCTGGTTTGTGTTTCTCCCTCTCCCCTGCAAAGCTTTCTGCTGGAATGGAGGTCACCCTCAGGGCTTTTCCTGTGTCCTCACCCTCAGCAGGATGCCCGCGTTGTGTGGGTGCCACACACAGCTTTGCTCACCCGGGGTGACCCAACCACTGCAACCAGCAAAAACCACACAAGAAAAACACCCCAGCAAAAAACCAAACCCTTCCAAGTTGTGAAGATCCCCAAATTCCCCGTTTTTCTGTAGGGAAGAGGAGATTTTGACATGATGAATTGGAGCAGAAGGCTCTCCTACAGAGCAGGACCCTGAGCTGCCTCCCTCAGAGACCAAATCCTTAAAAAGTGCCCCCAAGAGACATCATTTCCATGCTGGAGGGCTCAGCCTGGTTTTGGGCATGCTGGATTCTCTTGCTGTGCACCCCACAGCTTTTTTCCAGAGGCATTTTGGCATCTCCAGCTGTTGGCAGAGCAGAGCCAAGGCCATTCCTGCCAGAGACCTCCACAAACTCAATATCTCCTTTCCCAGCACTGCCAACAGCAGATTTATTTGGGCTTTTTCTTTTTCCTGATTCTGGAGTAGTTGGGAAAAAAAACCCAAAACAAACCAGAAATCACTTTTCAGAGACATCCTCTGTGCTCTGTCTCCGTTCCAGTCAAAATCAAAAAGGGCTGGGGTTGACTTCCAGCTTTTTTAAGGTAAAAAATAAATAAACACAATCAAAGGAAGTGTCAGGGGGGAAGAAATTCCAGATCAAAAGATTGAGGCGGCTCATTGCGAGCCAAGGAAACGTGTCAAGAGGAAATGTTTTTATTTCTGAATGTGGGGTTTTTTCTGTCCTTTTTCTCCAGGAATTTTCAGCCACGAACCATCAGGTGCAGCAGGGATAAATCCAAGGGGCTTGGAGCCACCTGGGACAGTGAACAAACACCAAAATATCCCCTTTTGTGTCAATGTAAAAAGTGTGGGAATCGTTGGTGTCATAGAGCTCCACTGGCACAAACGTGGTTTGAGATTCTAAATCATGTTGTGGTTTAGAATTCCAAACAAAGGACAAAGCCATTGGATTTTTTGTTGCAGTGGGTCACAAAGAAGAAAATTTCCCCTGTCTTCTTACTCTTAAGAAGAGAATTTTTGAGAGAATCAAAAGAGATTCAAATTTGCAGAGCTGAACGCAAACAAAACAATTTAGTGCCTTTTGTTTGGTTGGTCCCGAAATAAATTTGGGGAAAAAAAACTTAAAAAGGAATGTGCTAAAAGATTTGCTTAGAAATAAAGAGTGGAAAAATAAATGCCCTAAATCAAAAAATCAACCAAAGAAAAAGAACTAAAGTTAATCAGGTATCATGTTCATATCTTATTTTGTTTGCTTTCATCAATGCAACCTTACCTGTCAATTAACTACTAATAATAAATAATAAAAATAAATAATACTACTAATAAATAATAACAATAAAATTGGAGTTGAAGGCGTCCAGGAGGGGTGGAATGAGATGGTTTTTAAGGTCCCTTCCAACCTTAACCATTCCATGACCCAGCAGGCCCCTGTGGGAATCTGGGGTGGGGAGAAGGAGCTTGGGATTTTCCACGGAGCTGCCTCTGAACCTTGTGCTTCCAGAGGGACTGGGATGAATCCAGAGGGGTTGGGATCACCAAGATGAGGCAGCACAGCCCACGGAGATCAAAGGTGGGACTCTGAGGTTCTCATGGAGGTCTCCCAGTCCTTCCCCCAGCTCATGTCCGTTCTCTCCAGCTCCATAAATCCCTGACTTGGGTTACACCCACCCCAAAACAATATTTTTCCCACCTCCACTGCAAACACAACTCAGAGAATCCCTCTCCTTTCCCTAAGTGACCCCAGAGCCATCTGAGCAGCGATTTTTCCTCATTTTTGTTTTTTCTTCCCAGCGGTAAAACCGGGACCTGCGGCGCCTCCGTGTCCCCCCAGCCAGCCCCAAACCCCATTTATTAATCTGCTCAGCGGGGTCCTGCCAGATAAAATGTATTTCACTGCCAGGACAGAAAGGGATGGGCTGGCAGGGAGGCAGCAGGATCATTTCCATGGCATTGATCGGGGGCAGAGCTGCTGCTGGCTCAGCACTTTGGAACCCCCTGGATTTCATCAGCGGAGTGCTCAAAAGCCTCGGCTAATTGGATTTGCCGTCGTTAGGGTGATCTATGCCTCCTCCAAGTATTCCGGGCACGGGCCTGGCTGGGATTTTAGCAGAGACAGGGAGCCAAAAAGTCCTGAACCGGCAAGGTCGGCCAGGGAAAGGCATCCTGGGATGTTCAAAAATTGGGACATCAAACATTGAGATATCAAACATTGGGACGTTACCGCCTGGAAAAGAGCTGGAGCTGAAGTTTGGGCTGAGGGAGGGTTTTATTTTTAACTGGCACCTTGCAAAGGGCAGAATCTGCAAATCCAGGGTTGGAGAGGGTGTGGAAAACAGGCCGGGGTTAATTACTGAGCGGTGAATTCCTGTGGTGTTAATGAGGCTGCGGCATCCCCTGAGCCTGCCAGGGACTAAGGGGGTACCAGTGGTGAGGTAAACTTAGGCATGGCTGGGTGAAGCTTTGCCACTGGGCCACCAAGAGGGGTTTTGAGGGACTTTGCTCCTTGTCCCTGTCATGCTGCACCGTGACAATGATGCTGCACCGTGACAATGCTGCTGCACCATGACAATGATGCTGTTTCCATCCCCAGCTTGGTTTTTCCAGATGTGTCTCAGTTCAAGCCACTTTTTCCTCGATCTGGTTTCTCCCCCGTCGTGTGGAGCAGCTCTTTAGATTTCTAAGGAAGACAGAGAGCTACAACCAAAACCAGCTGTAAAGCCACTAATTTGCAGGGAATGAAAATCCATGATTTTTTTTTTCTTTTCCTGGCCAAAAAGAAAAAAAAAACAACAAACACAACCACTCAATTTTGGATCCAAGCATGAGGAGAGCTCAACTGTGCCTCAAAAGTCAGATATTTCAGATATTTGGGAGGTGTTTGCTCCCAGGGGAAGAAGGAAAGGCTCCAGCCATGCCCAGCCCTCCCAGCCTGGTTTTCAATCATGTCCAACAGGAGCCCTTTGCCGGGAGGGAGCACAGACGGATAATTGGGAGCCGAGTCACGGCGGGTCAGACAAGCTGCTCTTCCCTGACCTTTAAATCCAGAAACTCACAAAAATTGGGGCTTTTTTTCTACAGCCAGGCCACCGGGACAGCATCTGCTGCTCTGCCCTGGCCGGCTGTGCCTGTGGATCCAGGAATAGCTGGATTTATCCCTCTGAGCAGAGCTGGGACAGGGGACAGGGAATCCTGGCATGGGACAGGGATGATCCCGACAGGGGCTGGAGAGATCCGGGAAATGATTCCCAACCTGCTGAGTCGGGGGAATGGAAACGAGCCCGGCGCCTTTACGGGAAGCGGGGACAGCTCATTGAAAATGCGGCCGTGGGTAAAGGATCTGCCTCTCCCAGAGCAATCCTGATGCTGATCCTTTGCTCAGAGAGAACCCAGAGGTGTTTGGAGGAGCAGCCTCTGTCCCAAAACCAAACAATTCTCTGTCCCAGAGAATTCCTGAATGATCCGGGTTGGAAAGGACCTTAAAGGCCGTTTAATTCCAATGACATGAGCAGGGACACCTTCCCCCACACCAAAAGACACTCAGACCCTGCCCCACACCAAAAGACACCCAGAAAATCCCTCAAATTCCTGGCAAGCCCAAAAGGAGATCTGGAGAGCAGCAAAAGTTTCCAGCAAGGCCTGAAAAATATTTCAGAAGGGCTCCAGTCCTGCCATCCTTAGGGGAGTCCTAGAAAAAGGGGAGAATTCATAGCAGGATCCTTGAGGAGGCTCCGTGGGGCTGATGGGGGATTTGGGAGCCAGAATATTTCAGCAGCACAGAGGGATCCTCAGCTGGGAGCACTGGGAACGACTTCCTCTCCCAAAATTTGGTGTCTGGTGGGTTTTCCTATTCCCTGGAGGCGCTCAGAGCAGGCCTCCAGCTGGTGCAGAGACAGGAGCATCCCTCCTCTCTCCCCAGGGAGGGATCTCCGCTGAGCCAGGCAAAAAAACCAGCCGCGAGCCCCCAGAAATAATGGCGCAATTACCAAAGTAATTAAATCGCGGCTGCCGAGCAAATCCTGCCCCGGTAATGTCAACAGCGGGGGCGGGAGTGGGGACAGAGGCTTTGATTAAACTTCCCCCGGACAGTCAGGGATGGCTCTTCTTATCCCGGGAAATGAATCTCCTACATTTCTGGGAATTTCCTCTGGGCAGGCCTCAATCCCATTTATATTTATATTTATATTTATATTTATATTTATATTTATATTTATATTTATATTTATATCTATATCTATATATCTATATCTATATCTATATCTATATTTTTATTATATTTATATTTATATTTATATTTATATTTATATTTATTTTTGTGTGTGTGTATGTGTGTATATGCATATGCACATATATATGTATATATATTTTTATATACATATATACACATATATATGTGTATATGCGCATATATATATACACACATATACATATATGTATATGCACATATATATTAACACATATACATATATGTATATGTGTGTGTGTATATATAGGTATATAGAAAACCAGCATAAAGCTCTCCAGTAAAATTTTAAGGCCAACCAGAGGAGAAATTTCCACAGACCCAAAAGTAATAAACTCCTTGCAGAGGCTTTTGAAACACCACACACCACCCCAGAGCACAGCTCACCTGGCAGGGAAACTGAGGCACGGGTGGGGCTGCTCCGGGTGCACCACAGGGGTCTCTGTTCCCAGATAAATCCCACCCTGGGGACACCCTGGAGGCATCCCAAGGGGGTGGGATTGAGGGGAAAAGGGCCCTGAGCGAGGTTAAGGGTTGAGAGAAAATCGAAGGCATGAGGAAATGATGGAGGAAAAGGGAAGGGACTGACCCCAGCACAGAATAATCCCGATTTTTCCACTCTCCTTTGATCCCTCCTCTCTCTGAGCACACAGACATTGACAGCCCGTGAGGTTTGTGGGGTTTTAGAAGGGTTTAAAGGGTTTGTAAGGCACCAAGCATCCCTTGGGGAGGTGAGGGGACACCAGGGTGCAGGTCCCCAGCTCTGCCTCCTCCTCCTCACAGGTGGCTCCCGCAGCCTCACCAGGCCAAATTAAAATGCAAATATGTCCCTGCCTGCTGGGAACAGATAGTGAACCACTAAACAGGGAAAAGGCAGCAGGAATAAACACAGGGAGCACTGAGGGGAGCTGCTTTTTCATTATTTTACCTTTTTTTTTTTTTTTTTTTGCTATCTGTGACACGCTGTTTGCTTGGGGATGATTTAATAGGATCTAAGGCAATCAAGAGGGAAGGCGCTGGGTTTTGGGGTAGCACAGGTGGATTTGGGCCTTGTCCACACAAGTGCCACCAGCCCCTAGCTGTAACCTCCATCTCCTCATCTCCAACAGCACCCTGAGGTCTTTTTTAAAATTCATTATGTCCCAACTGGATCAGTCCTATGGGAGAAAATAAATAAACTGGCAGTGGCAGGAGTGAAGAGGACCAGACACCATCAGAGCCTTCAGAGAGTTCCCATTTTCCGGGGGTTTGTCCCTGGGTGTTTTGCATTTGCTGATGGATTTCCAGAGCATCAGAACCCTGGAAAAATCGGTGGGGAGCTGTTTTCCTGGCATTCTGAATTCCCAGAGGGACTGGGATGGTGGGTGAGACTCAGGGGCCTGAATTTAGGGGTGTCTGTAAGTGCACCCCTACCCCTGAGAAAAGGGGGTAATATATATATTACCCCCTTAATATATTATACAGTCCTTATATAGCTATATATCTATATATCATCTATATATCTATATATCTACATATGGATATAGATAAATAAAATTTAAAATATAAATATATAAGTTTATAAGTCTATAAATAAATCTACACACACATTAGAGATGCATATATATGTGCAAAGCCTAAATACATCCATATGTATGAAGCAGAAATATCCACATCTGAAGGTACCAATGAATAGATGGAGCTGCACAGGAGGGTTTGCTCTCCTCACTCTGAGCAGGGCTCTGCTCCCTCACTCAGGAATGGTTGGGATCAGGGAGACCGGGGAATGACTGGAGGAGATGCCAGGAATGCTGCAGGACAAAAGCTTGGGGTACACAGCCCTGAGAGCATCCTGGGCCTGTGGGTGCTGCCTTCCCAAGGATGCTGAGCTGGATCCATCAGCTGGAATGGGGAGTGACGGGCTGGAAAAGTGCTGCTGATGCTCCGTGTCAGACCCTGGGCTTGGCCACGGCTGGGAGAGCAGCCAGGAGAAGTGGGAAAACCTGGCAGTGGGGACAGCCCGTGCCAAGCCTGGCCACACTCCCTGATTCCCATGGATCTGTCCCTGTTGTCTCCAGCTCCCACCTCCACAGCCCCAGGACATGCTCATGGACTGGAGTCAGGCACTGCCAGCTCTTATTACAACTAGAAAATTTTATTCCGCCCTTTTCTGACCTTTCCCTCCGTCTTTTTTCTTCCCTTTTTAAAAATTTTTTCTTTTCCCTCTACAAGTATTCATTTATGTTAATTGAGCGAGGAGGTTTGGCAGTTCCAGGCAGGAGAGGCAACTGCATTAATTTTCCTGCTCAGAGCCACAATCAGCTCCGTGGCTGGTTCAGATAAAGGGGCAGAGTAAAACCAACTTCCTGCACACCCTGGCTGCCCTCTGGGCAGGCCTCAATCCCCCCGTATTCATATTTATATTTATATGTATATATATATGTATATAGAAAACCAGCATAAAGCTCTCAGGTAGATTTTAAGGCCACCCAGGGGAGAAATTTCCACAGACCCAAAAGTGATAAACTCCTTAAAGAGGTTTTTGAAACACCACACACCACCCCAGACCACAGCTCACCTGGCAGGGAAACTGAGGCACGGGTGGGGCTGCTCTCTGCCCACCCAAGAGGGGAGGATTTTGGAGGGGGAACCCTCAAAACCACAGCTTTGACCCCAAAATGCTCAGTCAAAGCTGAGCCACCCCCCAGCAGACCCCACAGCCACCAGGGCTCACCCCCAAACCCACTGTGAACCCCCATCCCGGGCACCACAGCAGAGACAGGGCCCATGACAGCGCTGCCACTTGGGTTTTTGTTTCATTTTTTTCCTTTTCTGGTCTTTTATTTAAGAAAAAAAAAATAAAAGAAAAAAGAAAAATAAAAAAAAAAATAGAGACACAGTGGTGGGTAACTTTCGATCCAGAAATAATCCGCTGCCAGCCTCCAATGGTGATGCTGGGGGTGTCCCTGGCCCCCCATGCTCGGTGCCCATGGGGACAATTGCACAGCCCAGGGTCCCCGGGTGTCCCCCCCAGCCTGGGGGATGCTCCACACTGGGCTGGGACATGGGGTGGCCCTGGAGGTGCCACCAGCACGGGGGGACCGGGAGGCATCGGGTTATGGCAGTCAGAAGGCACCACACAGGCTGAGCCTGGCCCCGGGAGTCCCTGCTGGGCTGGCACTGGGACAGCTGGGCTGGCACTGGGACACACAGGCCAGGTCCCATCAAGGGTGTCCCCGGGGCACTGGGAAGCCCCCACACCACATTCCCATCCCATTCCAGCACTGGGAGAGGGCACAAAGCAGTGGCTGGCCCTGGAGGCCCCAGCAGGGCTGTGGGGGGGGGGGGCTCAGCACTGGCCTTATGGCTGGGACAGAGGGACAGGCAGCAAATGTCCCAACTGGTCACCCCCAAACTGCCCAGGCAGACAGGGAGTGGGGCACACCGGGAATTTGGGGCTGGTGATGGGGACAGCAGTGCCCTGGGCCCGTGGCCACTGTGCCCCACTCTCCTGCCTCCCCCAGCATCACCCAGTGTGGGCAACACCCCAAAAACCACAGGGCGACCCAGCACTCATGTCCAAAATTGTGCAACTGAGCGCGGCAAAGGCTGGGGGAGACCCTTGGGAAGCCCTCACCCACCACCTCCCTGCTGGGTTCTGGGGGGAAAACAGGATCTGTCCCCTCTCCCAGCCCCTTCCCAGCAGGACACACAGCCTCCCCCTGCCAGGGCCACACGCCCGCCCTGAGCTGTGACCCCCATCCCCTCTGGGGGGGCCACGCGTGTGCTGCTGCCTCCCCTGGGAAAACCGGTGTGGGGGGAGAAAAGGGCGAGAACTGAAAAAAGGCACCTGTGGAGGTGCCTTTAGGGCGGGGTGAGGAGGTGAGATGTGCGGAAAGAGGAGCCGAGGGCGGGTGCCCGGCCCCGGGGAAGCGTGGTGGCGCGGTGGTGGCACGGCGTGGCGTGGCGTGGCACAGCGTGGCAGCCCCCTCCCCTCCCGCCCCTGACCCCGCTGCCCCTGCGTTAAGCGATCTCCTTGATCCTGCGGATGTAGTTGTGGAGCTCCTCGGGGTCCTGCAGCCCCATGTCCTGGCACACCCACTCCAAGTCCTCCTCGTCGGCGATGGGGATGGAGTTGTAGGCCAGCTCGTCCGAGGGCATGGTGGCGAAGGTGGTGAACTTGACCCGCTTCCGTTTGGAGGTGGGCGAGTTGAGCGGGTCCTCGCTCTGGTCCCGTGTGGAGCCCCCTGAGGAGCCGTCCCCGCGCCCATGCACCTGGCTCTGCACGCTGGTCTGCGAGCTCCCGCTGCTGTGGTGGTCCCCGTGGCAGCAGGTCTGCACGTTTTCCAGTGGGTTCCCCGGGCTCTCGGGCTGCGGGGAGAGGTCATTGTGAGCCCTCAAGGGCTGCCCGTTGCCCAGGAAGACCCAGTGGTGGGAATGGTCCATGTTGGTCTGGCCTTCCGGCGGGATGCGCTTGTGCCGGTACTTGAGCACAAAGACGATGCAGTTGATGAGGAAGACCAAGATGGCCAGGCAGAAGACGCCCAGCAGGGCATACATCCCGATCTCCAGGTCCGTCAGCCCCCGCGTCACCTGCACAAAGCCGGTGGGGATGGTGGGGAAGTCCTCGGTGGGGTGAGATGCGCCGGACACCCGGCTGTCCACGCTGGGGTCCGCTTTCCTGTCCACCTCTGCCCGCAGGGTGGTGCTGGCCCCGGCCTCCCCCAGCCCCGGCCTGCTGGACACGTGGTCGTAGTCATAGGTGGGGTCCTCCTCGGAGCCAAAGTGGACGCGCACAGTGGCCAAGGCTGTGGAGAGGACGCTCTTGCGCTTGGTCTTCTGGCAGCTCTCACAGATGACCAGCTCCGCCCGCAGCAGCTCCCCTGAGCCCTCGCTCTCCGCCACCACCAAGGGGAATGCCCGGTCCTGGGTCACCGACACCACCTTCTCGTCCAGGCTGCTCACCACCAGGTTGTAGTCCTTGGGGTCGTACAGGGACAGGGGGGCCGTGGTGCCGTCGCTGTAGGAAATCCACAGGCTCAGCAGCGCTTCCTGCGGGACCAACACAGGCACCGGTTGCCCAGCAGGAGGCCAGTCCCACCTGCACCCCTCTGTCCATCCCCCCCCCATCCACCTCTCTGTACAATTCACCCTTTATCCCTCCATAATCCATCTTGTTCCAACCATTCCCTGTTTTTTATCCTCAGCCTGTTCTTCTCTCCATGTTCCCCATGCTTGCCCAGGCTCAACCCAAATCCCAGAGGTGCCAGATGTGGCTACCAAGAGCTGTATAGGATTCCATCCCTTCCTCTTTGTGTCCTGTCCCCAAGCTTGGATCATAGGTCTCTGTGAAGGTTTCTGGGATGTTTTGGGGTCACCAGGGTGTCATGAGCACAGTGGGTGTTGTGTGGCAGGATTTAGGAGGAGGGGGCTGCACCTCAAGTTCCCCCTCAAGCCTGGAAGCCCCCTCGGCCTCACCTGCTTGAAGAAACTGAGGGTTTGCTGCACGGACGTGCGGGCAATGATGGTGTGGCTGTTTCCAGGGCTGGGGTGGAGGGACAGCGAGAGGCTGGAGACCACCTGGGCCTTCAGGTCCGTGATGCTGACCTTCTCCTCAGCCACTGTCACCAAAGTCTCGCCCAGCACCGCCTCCACCAGCGGGGACACCACCTGCAGGGGACGAGGTTCCTGTCACCACCTGCCACCCCCAGCCAGGCTGGCAGAGCGGGGAAAGGTGACCAGGGGTACCTTGAAGAGGGTGGTGCCTGGCTCCCGCCCAGCCAACGTGGAGCTGTCCACCATGTGGGCCACCCGCGGGTCGTCCACGCGCATGAAGTCGCTGACCAGGTCAGTGACCTCCACCAGCCAGTCCGGCCCCAGCATGGTGACCACCTGGCCCGTGCCCTCGGCTGCCGTGGTGTGGAACTGGGTGAAGACCTGCAGCGTGGAGTGCTGGTACTGCAGGGCACAGCCCCGGCTCTGCTTCCGCTCATCCTCCTCCTCCTCGTGCTCGCTGTCCCGCACTGACCTGTGGGATGGATGGATGGATGGATGGATGGATGGATGGATGGATGGATGGATGGATGGACAGGGCAGTGGGTAGGCAGTGCTGCCAAGCTCCCTATACCATGGGTCCTCAGCCCCCTACCCAAGAAAGGTGGCCAATCAGGGAAAAATGCAATGTCACCAAAAAATGGTGTCTCCTGGGCAAAAGACGCCCATTGTCCATGAGGGATTCAAGGGATTTGGGAGGAAGTGGTAACAGCAGGGTCACCAGCATTTCTGCCCACTAAACAAATGAGAGGATAAGGTTTCTCTGCTTAGGATGGACACCTAGAGGTCTTTAGATGTCGAAAAAGGGACTTTGGAGCTTGGCTGTTCCCAGTTTCATCCAGGGAACTTTTGACCACCACCAAGGAGGGATGTTCTCCACCAACCTGTGAAATTTTTTCCTTCTCCATAACTCATGTCCATGATCCCTTCCGTTTCCACCAAAGACCCCCTGAGACACCTCTGTCTCCCCCGCCTTTAAAACCTTCACATGAACTAGCTGAGCAAGGCAATTAACTCATGACCACCGCCTCCACCTCGCCTTCCCCAGTCTGACCAGCACAGCCCCTCAGCACCCACCTCCTGTCCGGCAGGATGGGCACCCTCCAGCCCTTGACTTGGCTCAGCCGGGCGTCCGAGAGCTCGATGTGCAGGGGCAGTTTGGGCACCCACACCGTCATCTCCAGCGGGGCTGACAGGTGCTCGTAGGTGAAGGTGACCCGGGCACTCATGGAGCCCCGCGACTCCTTCCCGCTGACGAAGACGTAGTCGCAGCTGCTGGAAACCTGTGGGGCAAGAGAGGGTGGATGGTCCTGTAGGCATAGCTGAGATCTTGGCAGGAGGCTGGAAGAGCAGAAGGTCGCCCGGTGTGAATCTGGTTCATGCTGGCCCCTGGAGCAGGGATGATCCCTCTTCCCAAAAATCCTGCTCAGAGGGAGATCCACACCCCGTGTCTATCATGCAAAGTGTCCCCTGACCCGTGCCCTCCTGAGGCACACATTCACAGATCTGTGTCCATTACGCAAAATGTTCCCCAACCCAGGTTCTCCTGAGGCACAGATCCACAGATCTGTTTACACCATGCAAAGTGTCTCCTGGCCCATGGCCTCCTGAGGCACAGATCCATGTCCATCATGCAAAAGTGTCCCCTGACCCAAATCCTCCTGCGGCACAGATCCACAGATTCGTGTCCACCATGCAAAGTGTCCCTTGACCCAGGTGCTCCAGCCAGCCCTCACTCTCTCCCACCCGACCAAGAACCTCCACTTGGTGCCTCAGTTTCTCTTTGGCCTCCACACTGAATTGTCCCTGAGCTAGAGGCACCCATGGGTGCTTCACAGAGGTTGCAAATTGCTCAGCCTGGAAATTTGCCCCAAAGTCTCCTCCAGAGGAGGCAGCAAGTGCAGACCCCTCTCGTGCCTGTCCCCACTGGTGCCTGGTCCCTGTCCCTCCTGCTCACCCCAGAGCAAGATTCCTATGGTCTGAGTGAATCCTCCTGCTCCTCTTCTCCCTCCTCCTCTTTTAAATTCCCACTAATGCAAATGCCATTAGTGAAATCGCTATAAAACAAATCCATCCTGCAGGGGGTCACTCATTACCACCCGCCTGAGCCAATTAAGGAGCTCAGGGGACACCAGGAAGCACCTCCCAGGGTTTGAGCTCAGGTCACCAGCCAACAGCTCCTTCCCAGCCAGAGTGGCAGAAGACAATCAGAAGGAGACTCCAACCTCTCATCTGCAGCCCCACAGCCCAACCCCAATCCCCTGTCAGAGATTGCATCCAATTTTCTGGATGCTGAAAAAGAACAGAACTCATTTGCTCAACCAGCAGCACTGAGCACCTCAAACAGCACAGGAGAGCTGATTTCCAGCAGTTGAGAATCCCTGGATTCTCTGGTGGATGATAAAGGTGGATGATAAAGTTGAGGCCAGGCTGCAGGTGGCTGACAGCAGAGGTGACAGCATCCCTGGCTCTCTCCCAGCCAATTCCTTGAGCACCTGTGGGCAACCAGATGCATTTCTGAGCCCACAGCAGGGTTTGGCTTGTACAGCAGCTCCAGGAGCCCCATGCACGGTGTCCATAGTCCCCTGGGGCTGGTGGAGGAGGCAGAGCCCTGGAGCTGGGCTCCTGGGGACACCCCTGAGCACAGGAGGGAAGGGCAAGCAGGAGGGTTTGTTCCTTGTCTTCCTATCAGAGGTACCAGCTCAGCAAGTCTGACAAGACAATCTCATCTGTGGCGAGGCAGCGTCTGAATAAAGATGAGCTCCCAGGTGAATCCTGCAGCAGAGGATCTCTGGATATTGTGCCATTTATCACAATAAACACGATGGGCTCTGCTTGCATTACCTTGGCTAATAAAGCCCCCGGCACCTCCTTCTGGGCACCACTTGCTCTGCAGCCGGGAGGGGGTTGAAACTATGACAACAAAAAATCCCTGCACACCAGGCCTGTCCCGAAGATGGAGTGACTGCAGATTAGCTGGGAAATGAAGCTTGTTGGGGGAAACTTCCCGGATTTACAGTGAGGTGTCAGGAGCAGGGAGGTTGAGGGCTGCCTGGGCTCCCAGCCAAGACACCGCTGCCTCTGCTGCCGTGGCCAGGAGATCCCAGCTTGGCACAGGGACAGGCATGGGGACAAGGGGAAACACATTCTCCAAGGCCCCCAGGAGTGGGGAGAGCCACCATGGTCCTGGTGGTGGCTGTGGGTGAGAGCAGGATCAGTCCCATTGAGCTCCTGGGAGCATTCCCCAGGGGATGTGGAGTGTGAGGTTCTCAGAAGAGTCACACGCACAGGTGAGGTTAAGCATCTCCCACCCGTGTGTCACTCCACACCTTTACCCATTTTAAAAATAGGGGGTGATTTCCACCCAAGACCCTGAGTGATGATGTCCTCCTGTACACCTTCGTCACCCTGTGTCGCCACAGAAGGAGATGAGCACGACAACTCCCACTCGTGCTCTCCCACCACATCCTTCAGAGAGCCACGTCCACACCAAGCCCAGGACAAATCCCACATTACACAAGAGAGCAACCACCAGGGAGCCACACCAGCTCCCCAGCCCGCCCTCACGTTAAATTATTTACAGTAACAGATAGCACATCCCACTCCGTAAGCTGTGATTTATGGAGCAGGTTTGGAGCCCTGACACCGCAATCATACTTCCCGATCTCAGCAGGTAACTGAGAGCTCCCTCGGAAATGAAGCTCCAACACAAACACCAAATAACTCAGGGAGAAATTGCGCAGGGCTCCGAGCAGGATGAGAACTGGGGCCAGAGGGCTGCTCCCTGCATTATTCATCCCGGCTCCTGGGCATGTGCCTGCTCCCCCCAGGTCTGGGGACAGAGTGTCAGTAGATTTATGAGCAGAAAGGCAGCACATTAAACAGTTTAAGTGTCTTGGAGTCCATCCTGAAGTGTATTATTGCTCCAGTGTTTTATCACGCTGGGGAGGACTGGGCTCCATAAATTAGAGCCGGTCCTGTAAATCCCATGGATCTGAGTTTTAGTCAAGAACTCAGGTCAGCACTCTGTGGCACTGGATGTCCCCTGTGGTGGGTGTCCCAGCAGGGACAGGGAACTGCCATCACCCTTGGGGCAAAGAGGAGAATCCAGACCCCTTTCCTGCCTCTGCTCACCCCAGAGGGAACATGGAAAGGGAGAGCTGGCTGGGTGCATGCAGGGAGAGGGGTGGGAGGTGTTCGGGAGAAGGGAATGATGTCTGGGGGTGGATGGATGGATGGAAATGGTGGCAGAGTGACATGGGCAGGTGGGCAGATGGATTTATTCAGGGATGGAAAAATGTATATGGATGAACAGGGCTGGTGATGGAAAATTGGAGGGTTCGAGGATCAAGGGCTGCCTCAGTGGCTGGGGCAAGGAGCCTTTGGCATTGGCCCCACCAGCACCTCTCCCACCTGGATCTTCCCCCTCAGCTCCTCTTGTCCCTCCATCATTCCCATCTTGCCAGTCCCCAGCTCAGCATCTGATCCAATCAGGACATCAATGTCACTCCAAGGCCTGAGTGCAGGCAGCGATGGAACATGCAGCTCAGCCCAACAGCAACAGCATTTCCCCTTATCAGCACTAAGTGTTGTGATAACCCACAGTCACTGTGGCTGCCAGTGTGGGAGCATCCCATGGTCTCCTTGGGGACAGTGACAAAGTGCCTTGTCCTTCTCCCAGCAGACCCCAGGGAGAAGCTTGCACAGACTGGAGCCACCCAGGAGATGACCCTTGGTTTTGGGTGGGGTTGTGAGCCCCATCAGCTCAGCCACCAACTCCAGCCCAGGGTGCTGTTGAGGTCCTGGAGGAACCCCAGCCACTCATGAGAGACCTCCCCATCCCCACACCCACCTTGATGATGTCCTCGTTGTTGGACTTGCACTCCACCATGGCCGAGACATCCACGATGACACCGCTGAGCTCGATGGCAATGACCTTGACGGGAATGGCCACGGTGCGCCCCGTCAGGATGGCCGTGTTGATGATCTCTGTGTCCTGGGGGTGGCATGGAAAGGGCAGCACCGTGTCAGAGGCCAGCCTGTCCCATCTGGGGCAGAGAAGGGCCTGGGTGTGGGTGGGATGGATGATGGATGGATGATGGATGGAGGGATGGATGGAGGGATGGACGGACAGATGATGGATGGATGGATGGATGATGGATGGACAGATGGATGGATGATGGATGGATGGACAGATCAGTGGACAGATGGATGGATGGAGAGGCACTATATGGCAGGTGATCAATCCCCCAGGGGGGCCCGACCCCTCAGAACGGTAACAGCTGAGGGCAGGAACCTGCTCACCATGGCCAGGGGCACGATGGCCCTGATGTCCCTCTGGATGACCGTCAGCTCCGTGACCACCTTCTCCAGGTCGGGCGGGGGGTTGCGGCCCCGGTAGTCGATGTGCCACATGATGCGGCGTGTCACCGACTGGCTTGTGAAGTTCTCCATCTCAAAATCCAGCTGCATGATCTCAGATGAGGAGTCCCCATCCCTGGGTAGGGGGACAGGAGCAGGGGACACATTCAGGTGGCTGTCCCAGGTTCCAGGATAAGCACCAGGCCATCATATTCCCCAGCAGGTGTCCTTGGTGTCCCCAGGCTGCCAAGGGGGACAGTGCAGCGGGTGCCACCCAAACCCAGACACACTGACCCCCACCCCTGCAAAGGCTGCTCCAATGGGATCCTGCAGATTCCCATGGGAATCTCCCCAGTGAGAGAGATAAATGTGTTTTACCATCTCTCCTAGCAGGACAAAAAATCTTCATCAGCTCTGCTGGGTGACATCACAGGGTGGGTGTGTGGCCATGGCCTGGGGGGACAGTGGGTGGCTGCTGGTGCTGGCCTTGTCTGTCTGACTCCATCTTCCCAGCAGTGTGGATGGATTTACTGCTCCTGCCTGGACACTCATGTCCCACAGGTCAGATCCCTGTGTCCCACACTCAGAGCACTCAGGAATGACAGATAAGTGTCAACACATGAGCTCAGCCCAAGCTGTTGATTTTAGAGGCCCTGCCAAGGGGATCTCAGGGAAACTGAGTCACAGGAGAAAGAAGTTCCAGTGCAGACAGCAGGTGGGACAGCACTGAGCTGAGACATGGGACAGGGCTGTCCCCTAGGCTGTGAGGGAGGATGGGCAGGGGACAGGGGAGGTGGACAGAACCATCAGGGGAGAACAGCCCTGAATCTATCCATCCATCATCCATCCATCCATCCATCATCCATCCATCCCTCCATCCATCCATCCCTCCATCCATCCATCCATCCATCCTCCATCCATCCATCCATCCATCCATCCATCTATCTCTCCATCCATCCATCCATCCATCCATCCTCCATCCATCCATCCATCCATCCATCCTCCATCCATCCATCCATCCATCCATCCATCCATCCATCTATCTCTCCATCCATCCATCCATCCATCCATCCATCATCCATCCATCCATCCATCCATCCATCCATCCCTCCATCCCTCCATCCATCCCTCCATCCATCCATCCATCCATCCATCCATCCATCCATCATCCATCCATCCATCATCCATCCATCCATCCATCCATCCATCCATCCCTCTATCCATACCTCCATCAGCTCAGCAAATACACAGCAATGCCAGGGCTGATGACAGCAGGACACAGAGCTAAAGGACAGGGAGTGACCCCTGAGGTGTCCCCGAGGCAGGACAGGGTGGAGAGGATGTCAAACCCAGCACGTGGTGCCAGACTAATGGACAGGTTGATGTCCATCTGCATCATGGCTTGGACACAGCCCCACAGCAGCAGCATAAATCACTCCTACCCCCCCATCCCTACAGTCAAACCTCCCCAGACCTGATCCTGCCCTCCCAGCTCTGCCTCTCCCCTTCAAATCCTTGGAGTGACTCAGGGTTCAACCCTGCCCCGAGTCAAACTTCCCTGCCCCCCAAAAATTGAACATCCCTGGAGGAAACCCCAGAGCCTCCACAAACCACAGCACTGGTAAAAGGCCCCCAGAGCCAGCAAGGAAAAGTGAAATTCCAGTGGAAGGGAAGCCAGGACTGGCTCCAGTTTCATCTCAGTGCAGCAGCAACCAAGGAGGTCCCATCGATCTGGGGATTCAGGGCACAGCCAGGCTTCTCTCTAATCAATATCTAATGAGTGACAGGGAGAGAGCAGAGCAGGAAGCTGGAGCTGCTCCAGGCCAGGGCAAGCCCTGCTCCCTGCTCCCTTCTCCCTGATCCCACAGCAGCTGTGATGGGCTTTGCAGTGGAGCTGGTCCACAGGGGCTGCGGGAGTCTTGTTCTGCCCCAGGGCAGCCCTGGGGTTCAAGGGGAATCACCAAAGGCCACAGGGTCTGAACAGCAGATTTGGCTGCTCTTACAATGCCAGGAGTATCAAACCCAGCTGGGAAGAGGCAAGTACAAAGACAAAGCAGAGCCAGAGGTGCTGTGGCAATTGGACTCCTGGCCATGGGGTGCCCCGAGGTGTCTCAGGAGCTCTGCCAGGCCCAGCAACATCTCCTGCCCTCCCCCAGCATCATCTGCTCAAGCTGAGACAAGAGCCAGGCTGCCCACATTGCGGGAGAACAATTTAGGACACAGCTGCTGGGGTGCAAAACACCCCAACTTGGCCATTCTGACCCCAAAACTCAGGACTCACAGCCCCTCCCTGCACAGCCAGCTCTGCCAAAAGCCCCCAGAGCCCCAGCGCAGCAACTCCTCTGTTTGCACAGCCCGGAGGGCAACACGGCTCGGAGTCATTCATCCTCTCCATTCCGTTAATATTTGATGGAGTTGTTTGTCTAAAAGGTGATTGTAATCACTTTAAATTCCTCCCCCGTCTCTAACCTATGCAGGCTGATTGGAAGCAGTGCTGGCAGCGGGAGAGGGGGAAGGGGGAGAGGATCCTGCTGCTGGCAGCTCTGGTCTCCCTGCTCTGGGGTGGGCGTGCAGGGGACAGGGTGGCCCTGGTGGCCCTGGGGACACTCCTGGGTCAGCCATGGGGCCCTGGGTTTGGATGCTGTGGGTGCATTTTGGGGCAAAGGGAAATCCACCCTCCTGGTAAGAAAGGGGTTCTGCAGAGCTATGGAGGTCACACCAGAGCAGGCAGAGCTGAGGGGCTCTTTTTTCCAAGGGTCTGGCCCTAACTTAGCTCAGTTTTGGGATAGAGGAGAGACATGTGGGGAGATTTCCATGGCAGAGGACAGGAATGCCTTGAGCACATCAAGTTGCTCTGACCCAGCTCCTGGAGACACTTGTGTGCCTTTACCCAGGGCACAGTGACACAGATATCACTGCTGTTCTCCAGCACTTCAGAACCATTCCTGCTGCTGTTTTTGACCCTGTGCCCATCCCCTGCCCTCGCCTGCCCTGTCCTGCCAGTCTCACATCTCCCCTTCCTCAGGCTGAGAATCCTCCAGGGGTGTCAGCTTGGCCTTGTGGCTCCTTCCTCCTTCAGATCATTCTCAGTTCCATCCCCAGGGCTCTCCTCAGCTGATCTGAGCCTTTCCCAGAGTCCCAGGAATGTGTGAGCAGGGCAGAACTGCCTGTCTCAGGTGCTGACTTGGATCCTGCTCTCCATCCAACACTCACCCATCACTTTAGGGTTCAGATGAGACCTTGCCTTGCTCTCCTTCCTTCTCAGAAGAGACACCAGGATAGATAGCAAGGAGCTGCTGCTTCTTACAGCATTAAAACTTAATAAGAAAATCAAAATTCTTCCACCCCAGACTAAGGAATCCTCCATAGCCTCACAACTCAGCCTTAAAATCCTCACATTCCCCTGCTCAGCTCCCACACGGCACTGCAGCCACCCACATTCCCCCAGGCAGGGAGCAGAGAAGTGCTCCAGGCCACATCCCAGCACTTCCCTGGCATTCCCAGAGGTGCAGCCCTTACCTGGGCCCGGCCCCTTCCACCCTGGACACATCAACGGTGGCAGTGGAGTGTTTGCCACCCGTCAGCAGCTCCGAGCTCACCAGCCACTGCCCGCTCCTGGACTTGGTGCTCAGCAGGTTCACACCTTTCTTGGCCTTCACCCTGCAGAGAGCAACAGTCAGGGGTGGATCCTCACCCTCAGGCACTCCTGGATCCCCTTGGACACCCTGCCATGGCACAGGAGGAGTTCTTCCCCTGATCCCTTCAGGCTGTGGGGAGCACCATCCAGGCTGGCAGCAATAGCTCGTTCCAGCTCCTCTTTCATGGCATTTTGTGCCTCCGATTCTGGATTTTGGATCCCCAGCCCCCCAGTGCTGCCCCAGGGCAGTAACACCCCTGTGGCATTGGGCATCCCTGGGGTGAAGGACAGGAGAGCCTGGAGCACCACATCCCCCACTCCAGGTGCTCCCTGCTGGTCCAGAGGCCACAGGACACCCGAAAGTGCCCTTTGAAGGGCTGTGGCCAGGGTTTGTGTCCCCATCTTTGTGTCCCCACAGGGACACTTGAAAATACCCTTTGAAGGGGTGTGGCCAGGGTTTGTGTCCCATCTTTAGGGACATGCAGTGATGGGAGTCCCCCCTGCTCACACCGGGATTCTCAGCACCTCCTGCCCACCACCCCATTCTGCTCCCACCTGCTTCTGGGGCAGGAGGAGGGGCTATGGGGGATCCCCCTCACTCCACAGCAGCCCCAAGGCCATGTCCCCAAAGTGGCTGGGAATAAACCCACAGCTGCTGGCAGAATCCCAGAGCAACTGGGAGCACTGGGAGAGGCAAGGCAGCAGTGCAGAGGTGTCCTGCGTGGACAGGCCTGCCCTGTAGCAATGTCTTTGAACACCTTAGGCCATAATGTGCTCCAGCCAAACCACCTGTAGTTATTCTCATCAGAACTCTCAGGAATTTGTCCAGGTTACTGAGACATAAACAGTGCTAAAATAACTAAGAAGAGTCTGAGAAACAGAATACCAAGAATGCAAGAACTAGATAAAGGAGGCCTGTGAAGTGATGGACTGTAAGCAATCGTATTTCCTGAAAAGGGCACACTGAATGCACGGACAAGATAGAGGAACCAGTCAAATAACGTGAGATGGCGTGAACACTAGTGTTAGAATGCACAAATACAGCTTAATGTGAACAATAAATGGCTTCTGCAAAATCACATTGCTTGGTTGTACAGAAGTCCTGAGTTTCTGCACTTCCCTTCCTGCAGGCAGCTATTCCCACGTTCCAGATATTGCTCTGGCTCCACTTCCAGACCTGCCCCAGCCTCCGGCAGATCCTACGCACACACCACACCCTCCCACCCCCTCCACAGCCGCTTCTCCACAACCACCCCTCGGCAAAAGGAGCGCGCACATCCCCCAGGGCCTCACCTGAGGGTGAAGTGCTCCACCGTGGAGTTGGACATCAGGTAGAGGAGGATGCTGAGCACCTCTCCCGGCTTCAGCGGCTTGTCGGGCAGGCGGATGAAGACGTTCCCGTCCAGGCGATGCTCCTGCAGGGCGGGCCCGGCCGGGGGCTGCAGGAGGCTGACGCTGCCGATGCGCAGCAGCGGGTGCTGGGTGGGCCCCTCGGTGCGAGCCCCCCCCGGCCCTCGGCGAGCCCCGCCGTCCCCCAGGCACTGCCCGGCGCCGTCGGGAGCGTGCAGCGTGTAATACAGCTCGGCCTGCTGGCTCTCCCCCGCCACCACCTCCAGGCTCTCCTGGGCGCTTTTCCTCCTGCCCAGCGGCACCGCCGAGGGCCCGAACCAGGCGTGGGGCAGCTCGGCCTGCACCAGGCACATGGCCAGGCTGCCCCGCAGGCGGCAGGAGCTCTTCAGCTCCCGGGCATCGCGGAAAGCGTGCAGCCTCACGCAGGGCAACCTCTCCGTCACCTCGAAGTCATCCCAGTCCCGGCCGGCCACGTAGAAGAGCACCTGGACCACGGGCTGGCTGGCCACCAGCCGCGGCTGCACGATGAAGGCGCGCACCTTCCAGTTGACGGTGAGGCGGTCGGGCACCTCCAGCGTGCTGGAAGGCTGCAGGTGCTCCTTGGGCAGCACCAGCCCCGTGCTGAAGGGCCCCAGGGTGACGTTGAGGACGGGCAGCTCCTTGGTCTGGAAGACGACGAAGGGCTCGGAGCGCTGCAGAGGGGCGCTGCCGTTGCCCGGCCCCCCCGGGCTGGCCCCCAGCTCCTTGAGGAAAAAAGCCAGGCGGGTGTTGGACAGGCGGTAGCTCACGGGCAGCAGGATGGCACCGGGGGGCTCGGCGGGCTCGGGGCTGGGGGCTGGACCCTTGGCCTGGGCTGCAGAGGGGAGGGAGAGTGGAGTTAGCACGGGCAGCCCCTTCTGGAGCAGCTCCTGGGCAGGGAACAGTGAGCCAGGGAAGAGTGGAACAAGGAGTGGGAGTTTCAGCACCCAAACACCTGAGAAGGGCAGCAAGAGCCTGGCTGGGTTTCTGTCCCACAAATCAAAAATGCAGAAGGTCCCGGGACTGGAATCCTCCCGTTTGGAAATCAGTGAAATCTGATCTCACTCTCCTTATGTTATCTGCTCCCTTGACCCAAACCCTAGAGTCCTCCCCTGCAATACGCAAAAAAACCCCACCACCCTGCCCCTGCGGCCTCCTGGCCTTCTCCTCCCTCCCTGCCTCGGGGTGAGGGGGGAAATAAAATGGATTCTGGAGCTTAACACAACAGAGACTTGTTTGATCTGTTCCCTGCTGGCAGCAGTACCTCCCTGGACAGGATGATCACCAAAGCCACCCTCGGTGTGGGGTGGGCTGTGCTGAAGCCACATCCAGCCTCGTGAAGTGCTGGTCACCCACGCCAGCACTGCCTGACCCAGCACAAAGCCTTTCACAGGAACAGGGCTGGCTCCATCCCAGCTCCATCCCAGCTCCATCCCAGCTCCATCCCTGCTCCATCCCTGCTCCATCCCTGCTCCATCCCTGCTCCATCCCAGCTCCATCCCTGCTCCATCCCAGCTCCATCCCTGCCCCATCCCAGCTCCATCCCTGCCCCATCCCTGCCCCATCCCTGCCCTATCCCAGCTCCATCCCTGCCCCATCCCTGCTCCATCCCTGCTCCATCCCAGCTCCATCCCTGCCCCATCCCAGCTCCATCCCTGCCCCATCCCAGCTCCATCCCTGCCCCATCCCAGCTCCATCCCTGCCCTATCCCTGCGCCATCCCAGCTCCATCCCTGCCCTATCCCTGCTCCATCCCTGCTCCATCCCTACCCCATTCCAGCTCCATCCCTGCCCTATCCCTGCTCCATCCCTGCTCCATCCCTGCCCCATCCCTGCTCCATCCCTGCCCCATCCCTGCCCCATCCCTGCTCCATCCCTGCTCCATCCCATATCCATCCCTGCCCCATCCCCTGCTCCATCCCTACCCCATCCCTGCTCCATCTCTGCTCCATCTCTGCTCCATCCCTACCCCATCCCTGCCCCATCCCAGCTCCATCCCTGCCCCATCCCAGCTCCATCCCTGCCCTATCCCTGCGCCATCCCAGCTCCATCCCTGCCCCATCCCAGCTCCATCCCTGCCCTATCCCTGCGCCATCCCTGCTCCATCCCTGCCCTATCCCTGCTCCATCCCTGCTCCATCCCTACCCCATTCCAGCTCCATCCCTGCCCTATCCCTGCCCCATCCCTGCTCCATCCCTGCCCCATCCCTGCTCCATCCCAGCTCCATCCCTGCCCCATCCCTGCTCCATCCCAGCTCCATCCCTGCCCTATCCCTGCCCCATCCCAGCTCCATCCCAGCTTCCCAAGGCACAGATCCTGAGTTTCTCTCGAGGCTCGTTACCAAAAGTGACATCCAGGTGAATTTTTGGCTGGCAGATCCCACCACATATTTATTATCATCAAGGCTTTCCTTCTGCTTCCAGCTCCCACATCTCCAAGGGAAGGTGGCTAAATCAGCCCTCAGACCTGCTCTGTCCCCTCACCTGCCTTCAGGGTGGTGTCACAACCAGTCTGTCCCCTGTCACCCACCCAGGGGTGCCACCCACACTGTGCTGTCCCCATGTGATAAAACACCACATTTTTCCAGACTTGTTGGAAAGGTGACACAGATGATGTTGGTGCCACTTTGTGAAAACCCCAGGGCCCCTTTTTTCCTTCATTTTGGATATTTTTGCTGTAAAAAAACAACTCCAGGACTGGCAGAGCAGGGAGCCCCTGCCAGCCGAGGGGCAGAGCTGCCCGAGCCCCTCGGAATGGTCCCAATACTCGCTGTAAACAGAGGGAAAACCCACGGAAATGTCCCTGGGAAAGGCGGCCAGAGCCCGGCACGCCTTGTGCTGCTGGCAGCTGCCGGAGCCTGGAAGACATCTCAAGGTCTTTGCCTTCTCCAGCGGCTGCCAAGAATTCCCGGGAGGGCTGGATCCAGCCCCCGCTCCCCTCAGCTCTCCCCATCCCCGGCGCTGATTGCAGCCGCTCCCAAGCGGCTCCACGAGCGGCAGAGCCCAAATTGCCGGTGTCAAACGGCGGGGAAAGGTGTGGATGTGACGGCTCCGCTGCCGGGAATGACTCAGCCCCCTTCCCCACGGGAGCTTCTGGACCTGGAGGCTTTTTCCAGCCCTGAAAGTGACCCCAGCCACTTTTTCCTTGTGGTTCGAGGGGTGCAGGAACCCCGGCCCAGCCGGGGAGGTGTTTGCTGAGGGGCACAGGGGAGTTTAAGCAGCTTAGAGGGCTGATAAAAGGATTAGGGCTGGATACGGGACAGGCAGAGTGCACAGCCCGGGATGGAAACTGTCCCGGAGCCAGGGAGGGAATTCCCGGGGGTTTGGGAATGCTGGGGACCCTCTGCCACCGTGGCACAGCCCCATCCCGTTCCCTCTGCCTGTTTTCCCATCCCCCAGGAGCTGCAGGAGAGGTGCTAAACCCTGGACAGCACCCATGGGTGCCCTTCTGCTCAGCAATACCAGCACTGAGGGGCCTCCTGCTCCTGGGAGTCATGGAAGTTGTTTTCTGCTCTGAAATGTGAACGTTTGCACGCCCAACAAGTGGGAAAAGGGAAATTTTTTTTCCAAGGTATGAGATGATTTGAGGAAAAGGATCCATGAGCTGGACCTGCTTGGGTGAGGTTTAGGGAAAGGGGCTTTGCTCAACCCACTGGCTGAAACAGCACCAGCCTTCATCCCTTCAAAATCTCTGGGGTTTGGAGCAGGATCAGGATATTTCACAGGGAAAATCCACCCCAAAACCCACCCAAGTCAATCCCCAGCACAGCCCCAAGCCAAATCCATCCCTGAGGTGCTGCAAAATCCCTGGTGTCACCCCTGAGTGTGGGACAGGAGAAGCTCTGTGCCACCCCAGGCAGCACCCAGTGCCTGTGGTGAGGGGCACCCGCTGTCACCCACTGTCACTGACCCTGGGAGGGCCAAAGCCACAGGATTTGGGTGCAATTTGGCCCCTCCAGCACCCAGCTCCTTCCTCCTCTGATGGACAATGAGGGTTGATATCGTCCTGATTTTTTCAGCCTTCTGATGTTTTACATTTTTGTACCGGAGTTCTCACGCATTGCAACATCAACAAAAAGTGATGTTTTGAAAACTGTGCATTCCCTCCTGGGGGAAGGACAAATCCATGGACTCCTGGTTTGACCAGTGAGGTCAAAGAGGTGTCAATCGCATCCTCCAATCCCTGATCAAACTCCAAAGACCATATAAGTCAAAATCCCAAATAAACTTCTTTATTTTTTTGCTCTCACAGTCCAACTGAGTGAGTGTCCATCCAGCGACAGGTTGGGCATTGCAGGATGAGGAAAACCCCATCCCAAACTGGTTTTGGGGACAGGCAGGGTGGCCCTGTCACCGAGCCCTGCACCCCGGCTGGGGCAGGGCCAGGCTGGGCTGCAGATTAATGGGATGGCCGTGATTAGTCGAGCGCCGGCGGATGGTGGCACCCAGGGAAAGCGATTTCCTGCTCAGACAAAATGCATTTAAATGACGCTCTAATCTGTAGCCAGGAAGGGACGGGAGCGGCGCCTCCTTTCCCTGGCCATAAACTCATCCTGCCAGGAGAGGGTCTAAACCAGCCTGGAATCAGCCACAGGGACAGCAGGGAGGGAGAAGGGAGGCAGGAGGGGCACGGAGATGTGGGTGCAGCTGCTGGGTGGGGGGAAAAGGGAAATAAGGATAAATAAAGAAGGAGGGAGACTAAAGGATGGAGGGGTGTGGGTTAAAAGTGGCTGGAGGGCAAGAGAACAGCTCCAGGGATGAGGGAGAAGAGGGAGGGAGGGAAGGAGGGAGGGAAGGAAGGAGGGAAGGAGGGAAGGAGGGAAGGAGGGAAGGAGGGAAGGAGGGAAGGAAGGAAGGAAGGAAGGAAGGAAGGAAGGAAGGAAGGAAGGAAGGAAGGAAGGAAGGAAGGAAGGGAAGGAGGAAGGAGGGAAGGAGGGAAGGAGGGAAGGAGGGAAGGAGGGAAGGAGGGAAGGAGGGAGAGGAGGGAAGGAGGGAAGGAGGGAAGGAGGGAAGGAGAGGAAGGAAGGAAGGAAGGAAGGACTGCCCCTTTCCTTCCTTCCTTCCTTCTTCTTTTCTTCTCAGTAGACTGCAGTCCCACACCACTGTCCCCTGCCCTGCTCCTGTGTCCCTCCCGGGAGGGGAGGTGACCTCAAGTCCCCCTGTGGCCGGGTCTGGGGCCCAGAAGGGTTAAGCCTTGGCGGCTGGCTGTGCTCTGCAGCCCTGCTGCCGCTGTGGCCAGTGGGATTTGCAGCACCTGACCTGCATTCCGGGTTTATTAGGCCGGCACTGAGGGGCCCATATGGCCCTTCCACCCTGGCAGCCAAAACACAGCTCTGCGTGCCTGCCCAGATCCCCGCTGCCCTGGGGGCGTCCCGGGGCTGAGCCCCAGCCCCACCCTGGACCGGCCGGGACTCCCGTGTGTCTCCTGGGCCGGACCCGCAGCCTGGGCAGGCACAACGAGATATAAACACAGCGCTGGTGACCCCTTTGTGCAGCCCCACATCTGCCCCGCCAGATGTGCCCCGTGCCGGCCGCAGACACCGGGCCAGATGTGCCCGAGTTGCTCTGCCCACCCGGGAGGGCCCTGGGCAGGCACAACGAGATATAAACACAGCGCTGGTGACCCCTTTGTGCAGCCCCACATCTGCCCCGCCAGATGTGCCCCGTGCCGGCCGCAGACACCGGGCCAGATGTGCCCGAGTTGCTCTGCCCACCCGGGAGGGCACACGGGGACAGGGGCAGCGCCCTCCAGCCCAGCCTTAAATTCCAGACCCAGTCCAAGAGGGAAAAACAGCACCAAAATCCCCCTGTGCCTCCCCCCAACGTCAGGTTTAGATCATCATCATCATCATTATCATCATCCCCACTCCTGGTGCGGGGGATGTTGGGCTTGGTGGACACACGAGAGACCAGATTGAGCCCCCAGCCCCATCACCTTCCCCTCCTGCCCTGAATTCCCAGAAAACAGGGCACGGGAGCTCCTCTCCATCCTGCTCCCACCATCCCCGCTCCCAGCTGCTATCCCGAGGCTGGAGATCCTCCATCCTCCTCCTGTTCCCTGCTCCAGACCCCCCAGCAGCTGCTATCCCGAGGCTGGAGATCCTCCATCCTCCTCCTGTTCCCTGCTCCAGACCCCCCAGCAGAGCTGAGCCCCAGCTTAGCCCAGCCCCAGCTGTCAGCCATAGGGATCGCTGCAGCCTCGCTCCAGGCATAGGGATCTTTATCCCGGCTTATCCCGCGGGACACAGCGGGGGCTCCCGGGCCTATAGCCCCACTTATGGAGGGAAAAACACCCTGGAGAGGAGGGAGGGGAAGTCTGAGGTCAGCCCAGGAGGGTTAAAACCTCTCTGGATGTTAATGGGTGGCGCTGTGGATCGATGGATTGAAGGCAGCTCCAAGGAGTGTGGGACACTAGTCCTGGCTTTCACAGCTCCTGCCAGGCTGCCGTGGTGATCCCAGCTTGGAACAAGGCAGGAGAGTTGTCCCCAAAGCAGTGACTTGAGCTGCCACAGTGATAAACCCACCCCAAATACCCGGGGAGGGATGGAGGGGGTGTCACTGTCCCTCCCGGAGGGCTCCACCCCAGCTTGGGGCTCCTGTGGAAGGGTTTTGGTGCCCACCAGCACCACCAGTGCCCCCTTATCCCCAAATCCAGTGCCATTCCAGGGTGATAAGGTGATGATGTTAGCCCTGAGCAGGGTGATGATGGCAGGATGTGCCCAGAGGAATCAGGAGGGTGATGGATCCCCCCAAAACCCCGAGAACCAGGAGCCCCCAAAGAGGATGTCCAGCCTGGCTATTCCCCTCTGGACACCAGCATGGATCTCAGTTCTCTTTGCTTCCACCTCATTCCCCTGAGCATCCCGTGGATCCCAGGACAAGCCCCAAAATCTGCTGGTTCAGGCTTTGCCACCCCATCCAAGCACAAAGGGGAAACGGGTGGCCCCAAATACCTGGGGTGTGCCACATCTGGAGCTTCTAGAGATGCCCCACACCTGGAGCTCCCACAGCTGGATATTCCCACAGCTGGAGGTGGTCCCAGCTCCCAGGGAAGGGTCAGGCTCAGAGATCTCCCTTCTCCTCCTGGGAATCCCTCCCCTCCTCATCCTGCAGCACCAACCCCTGCCACCCTACACTCACACCCCAGTGGGGTCAGCACCTCCAGATACCCTAAAAAACCAACAAAAAGGGAGAAAAGAAGCCTCCAGGCCTCCACCCAAAACCCAGCCAGCCCCAACATGTGCCCCTCTCCACTCCACACTCTCCACTCCAGGGTATAAAAACAAAAATCCAGGAACTAAATACAAACCAAAAGCAGAAAATCCAGAGAGATCCTTCATGGAAATCTCCAAAACGTTCCCTGCAGGCAGAGCCTTGGAAATTGGTTTTGGTGACATAAATGACAACAAGCTCCCTCTTCCCTCTGATGCATCCAGAGCCTCCATCTCCAGTCCCAGCTAATTGGAACTCAATTAAGTGAATAATTGTTACAAATGCGGAATCACCTTCCCCTGGCGTGCGGCGTGGGAAGAGAGGGATGCAGGGATGCTCCTGGATCTGTCCACAGCAGGGATGAGCTGGGGATTCCCATGGCACCAGAGGCTAAACTGGCTCAAGCTTCCCAAAATCAGCCTGGGGTGGGGATTGAGTGGGAGCTGGATGGGATATGGAGTGCTGAGGTTGGATTCCTGGAGCAGCAAATGTGGATTCTCCAGCACAGGGGAGCTGTGGCTGCTGGGCTCTTTTCTTGTAGATCCCTGAGATTTCTCCCTCTCCCAAAAGTCCAGCCTGGCTTTTCTATCAGCAATAAAATCCAATAACACTGGTGGGACACATCCTGGGATTTTCTTACGGGGATAAGAAGCAGCACTGAGCAAAAGGGGAACCACCCCAGCAGTGCTGAGGGCTGTGCTTCCCTCAGAAAATTAATAAGAGGAAAAAAAAAAAAAAAAAAAAAAAAAAAAAAAAAAGAAAAAACACACCAGGGACCTAAAGGAATAAATAAATATGGGCTAAATGGGATGTGCCGTGCAGAGGCACAGCCTGCCATAAATTCCTGGAGCCAGCAAGGCTTTTACACGGCAGCTACTTTAGAGCAATTTCCACAAATCATGGCAAGGGACAGGCTGGGGGACAGGGAGGAGAAGGCCTTTCCAGGGGAGGGAGAGAAAGGAAGAAATTAATTAAAAAGGGGAGGGGGGGATAAATAAAGGAACAGGGAAGTGGCTGATTATGAACGTCCAGAAAGCAACAGGAGGGGAAATACCCGGGATAAATAGGGCAGCCCCAGAATGTTCCATGGTGGCTGCTGGGCTGGGGGAAAAAAAAAAACCAAAACCACCGTGGGGAGCCAGAAATGGGAATCAGGGACAGGGACAGCAGCTCCTGAGGGACAAACCCTCAGCACCCCAGTGTGGGGACAGTGACAATGCAGGGACATCCCTGAAGCCACATGTCCCCCTCTCCATCCCTTCCCAGCACGGCCAGGAGCAGGAGCATCCTCCCAGCACCCTCTGAACATTGAATTTGCCCCCCAGGCTGCCCTCCCTGACACCTCCAGGCTGTGCCCAGCAACACCTTCCAGAATGATTGGATGTAATTGGAATAATTCATTCCTTTCCCTCTGGTGACACGTGGTGGAGCCGGCTTGGATTCCAGAGGCACCCAAGGGAAATCCAGCCCCGGATTTCAGGTTTGGGGTCGAACATCAGCCCCAGGCACCCCCAAAAGCAGGGCTGGGGACTGGTACCAGCTCAAACACGGCTGGAATTCCTCCCCTTCCTCTGCTCCAGGAGAGGAGCTGATCCCGCAGCCGCACTGAGCTGGCAGCAGCAGGGATTGCATTTCCAACCTGATTTATCTTCCAGAGCAAAAACACAGCTTCTCCTTAAAGGAAAATTAATGAAAAAAATGAATTGGTTCTCAAGTTTTGCCATTCCTGGGGAAAAGCTCAGAGCAAACCCAAACTCCTGCAGGGGACAGGAGGTGACAGCACCATGTGAGGTGGCAAAGCCACCCCAGCAGCACCTGCTTGGGCTTTTAGGGAAAATCCAGGGTGACAAATAGTATCCAGGTGGTGGGAAAACGCTCACCAGAAGGTGACAGTGGCTTCAATCAGAAGATTGAGCTGCCCTTGTTGGTAGTGTCCTCCCCATGGCCAGAGCAGAGGTGAGGGGGGACAAGGGACACAGAACAGGCCAGGAGCAGCAACAGGTCAGGGAACAGCTCAAGGAAAAGAGAGGGAGGGGCACATCCTTAGGAACAACATGTGCATCCCAGCCCTGGGGTGCTGGTGGCACAGGTGACAGCTCCAACCCCCCGGCCCAGCTGGTGCCACCCCAGACCTCCCCATTTCCAGCCAGATGAGCTCCAGCCTCCTTTCCCCCGGGCAATGGGCAGCAGGAGTCCCCTCACTGCACCCCACTGAACCATTCCTCCTTCTGCCACCACAACTTCCAGGGGACATCCCATCCCCAGAGCCACCACTGGTGTCCCCAACCCCATCCCAGCGTGTCCCACCCCAAGAGCAGCCCCTTCCCTCCCTCCCTCCCTCCCTCCCTCCCTCCCTGCCTGGGGGGCTGCTCGTTAGCAGAGCCACATATTTAATCATCAAAGATCCTGATTAGATTAGCAGGAGTGACCTTTCCCAGATGGATGGGGCGCTCCTGTGGTGACAGTGACGGGCGCCACACGGGGAGGGGACACCCAGCAGCTGCCACACACCATTTTGGCAATGCAGGAGCCCCTCAAAAAAATCAGATTTTGCTGTCTAAGCAGCCCTTCCCTCACCCAAGATGATGCTACATTCCCCTGGCCCCCTCCACAAGAGGGACTGGAGCTGGGATGTGCTGATGGAACGTGGGGGATCCTCAGTTTTTCCCTCTTTTGAGCCTTTTATAGGATGCAGAGGAGCTGGGAGAGGGACCTCAGCAGCTGGAGTGGTTTAAAGAGTAGCATTTTTTTTTTAAATCTCAAGGAAATAGGCAGGTTTCCAAAAATTCCTGAGCAATCCCCAGCCAGAGGGTGCTGCCACCCCATCCCCTGCCTCAGTTTCCCCCAAAAGGACAGGTCTGGATGAGGCCCAAACCCTGTGGCTGGTGCTCCCCACAATCATTGCTCAGAGGATCTCCCTCGGCCTTTTCCCTTCCCTCAAAAACACCACGAGGGCAAAAGGAATAGAAGAAAAGACAATTTCCCAGTGGGGTGCCCAATTTCACAGCCCTAACTCCCAGCATGGGGCCGGGATTTAAGGTATTGGGGTTGCGGGGGGGTGGAACAGGCCTTGGGGTCACACAAGGGCACTCCAGAGCCAAAATCCAACAGGAATATCCCTGCACATCCCTTTTTTTTTCCTGTGGCACCAAAGGGAAAACTTGTGCTCAGAGGCCTCTCCTTTCACCTGCCTGCCAAAAATCCTATTACCCCTTCCCTGCTCCTGGGAAGGCTCCGCTGCTCCGACCCCATCCCGGTTTGGGGACCGTTAGCCCAGCACACACCGGGAGCTGCTCCCGGGGAGAATTCCCGGTGTCAGGCAGCGGAGCCGGGTGTGGGTTCCCAGCTCCCGGCGCGTTATGGCACATCTCCACCTGCTGGCCTGAAAACCCCCGAGTGGGAGAGGCTGAGAGCCACGGCCGTGGGGCTTGGGGTGGAGACCCCACAGGGATGGAGCCCTGGACCCCAATCCTCTATCCCCAGTGCCGTTTTCCTGGGCTGTGGGAATGGGATTTGGGATCCCATTGGGATGGAAATGGGATCCCCGTTTCCTGAGAGCTGAGAATGGGATACACGGGGAGAGCAGCACAGCCCAGCAGTGGGATGGGGTAGGATGGGATGGGATGGGATGGGATGGGATGGGATGGGATGGGATGGGATGGGATGGGATGGGGTGGGATGGGGTGGGATGGGATGGGGTGGGATGGGGATGGAATGGGGTGGGGTGGGATGGGATGGGGTGGGATGGGGATGGGATGGGGTGGGATGGGATGGGATGGGATGGGGTGGGATGGGGATGGGATGGGGTGGGATGGGATGGGATGGGATGGGGTGGGATGGGATGGGATGGGATGGGATGGGGTGGGATGGGGTGGGATGGGGATGGGATGGGGTGGGATGGGATGGGGTGGGGTGGGATGGGATGGGGATGGGGATGGGATGGGATGGGATGGGGTGGGATGGGATGGGATGGGATGGGGTGGGATGGGGTGGGATGGGATGGGGTGGGGTGGGATGGGATGGGGTGGGGTGGGATGTAGGATCCAGCACAGCACCCCAAACCTGCCCGGAATGCTGGGACAGCATAAGAGCAGATTATGAGCACCCCAGCACATCTGAAGCACTCCAGAGCCTCCAGGCTCCTCTGGGAGCAGGGAAACTGAGGCACGCAGCAGGGAGCTGAGGGAAGATGCAGAGTCCAGGTTCAACCCGACAGACACAGCTCAAATCATCCCACAAAGCCATCAATTATTCCCCCAACAGGTCCCGACACAACAGCACCGAGCAGACACCACCACCAGCATCCCCCACGCTCCACATGCCCGTCTGTCCATCTGTCTGTCTGTCCATCTGTCCATCCTGAGAGCCCTCGGAGCCACCCTGGGGCCATCCCACCCCCAAAAAAACCAAAAAAAAACCCCGGATTTCTGGAAGCAGCTGATCTGGGGCCTCGGCCAAGCAGCTCCCGGGGAGCGCAGCAGGAGTGAGCCTGGCACGGAGGGCTGCTCTTAAATAAAATTAAAAAAAAAAAAAAAAAAAAAAAAAAAACAAGGGGAAAGGGGAAAATAAAAGGGAATTAAATCCTCCTAGCAGGGAGAGCGGGGCACTGCCTCACCACGGGCTGACCCCGCGAACGCCGGAGAAATCTGGAGCTCTCAGCGCCTTTTTCCGGCTTCCTCTGAGACCTTTATTTGTCCACCAAAGGCCAGCGAGGGCAGCTGCGAGTCCTGAAAGGAGCTTGAAAACTCCTGGCAGAGGTTTCCCTCTGGGTGGGCACAGGCCAGCCCTGGCACAGGCCACCCTGGGCCACCTCGCGGTGTCACCGCTGCCACCGGGACCCGCCGGCGACAGGGGACAGGGCATCCCCCAGGCCTGAGCCGTTTGTGGGGTCCCAGCAGCGATGGGGGGCTCAGAAAGGGGATGGGGAGAAGGGAGGGGTCACATCCAGCCCCTGCAGCAGAGCAGAGGCCGTTCCTGATGGATCGTTATTCCCATAGGGATGTTTCTTTCCCACAGCCGCCCCAGACAGCGGGATGTGAGCCAGGGAAATCGGGCACTGGGAGAGATCCTGCTTCCCTGCAGGCTCCCAGAGAGCTCTGCCAGCACACCCTGCCCCCGGGAACAGGGCTGCCTCTGCCACCCCCCGAGGGTGCCACAGAAAGTTGTGTGGCTCCACAGCCCTGGAGCATCCCTGCTCCTCCTCCGGGCTCTGAATTTCCAGCGTGGAAAATCCATTCCAGCCCCTTTCAATGCTCCCAATAGATTTATTTTTTTTTTTCCACCGCTCCTCCTTATTTCTCCCCTCCTCAAGCTCCTCCAAGACCCCTCGGGTGCTGCAGATGCTGAGAGAGCCCCCAAAGTGCCTTGGCCGTGGGCTATTGGTGTGACACAGAGCCGGGCACGGGGCAGGGGTCCCTGCAGCCCCTGGGGGGGTCATCAGAGCCGGGCAGTGTCCCCAGGACAGGGCACAGGGGTCCCTGCAGCCCCTGGAGGAGCATCAGAGCCGGGCAGTGTCCCCAGGACACCTCGAGGCCGAGGCCAGGGTCAGGTGTCCCCCCAAGGCTGCAAACAGCCCCCGCTTTCTGCTTGGCCGGGCTGGGGAAAGCGGCTCCGGCCGGGGTGAAAAATCCACGATTTTAAATGGAAAGCGGCACAGAAATGATCGACTGGAGCCAGGCCGGGCCCCTCAGGGTGTGTGGCCCCTCCGTGGCCCCGCTGGCCCATCCCAGCCCCCGGCAGCAGGTGCTGGGGCTGTCACCGCCCAGGCCGGGATGTCACCGCAGCCCGGGGGTGACACGGCAGCCCCCCCAAAACAAACCACGGGGTGGGAGAATGAAGGAGAGGGATGGGGCTGCCCCCACAGCCCAAATCGCTGCCAAGCCAGGCTCGGCTGGCCCAGCAACTCGGCACAGAGCGGGACAAGTGTCTGCTGCGGGTCTGGGGGATCAGCGAGTGGATAATAGCGGATAAAGGCTGATCCCGCCGCTAAAGCAGCTCTGCGTTAAGGAGACAAGACTCGGGGGGGGACAGGGGGACACCCCCTCGCCCCCTGTGTCCCCCCGCCACCCTGCTGGCAGCCCAGGCTCAGCCCAGCCCGCTGCCGGCGCTCGCAAGCACAAGCTGTCATTTTATTAAGCCAGGAATAAAGTCTAATCTTCACCCATTTCGCTGTGAGATGAGGCGGGAGGGGGGGCAGGGGATGGCCGAGATGAGGGAGGGGGGCACAGAGGGTGCCCCGGGGGTGTGCGGGGCAGATGGTGCAAAGCCCGCTATTGCAGACGTGTAAAATATAGAGATATATTTATAAATGTTGCCCCCCGCCGTCTCCCCCGGTGGCGGCACTTACCGGGGAGCAGCAGGGAGCACAGGCAGCAGAGCAGCGCGGCCGGTCCGGGCAGCATCTTCTCCAGAGAGGCCATTGCAAAGGTGGGGGGACAGCCAAAAAAAACCCCCCAAAACCGCGGGGGGAGGCGGGGGGGGTGGGGAAAAAAAACCACCCGAGGCACCCCCGCACGGCGGCAAAAAAAAAATTTAAAAATAATAAATAACAATAATAATAATAATAAAAAGGAATCCAAATCAAGCACCCAAAAAAAAATAAAAAAAAAAAAAATCGCAGAAATCCCCCTAAATCCAACCACGTGCGAGGCAGGAGCGGCGGAATTTGGGAATTTGGGGAGGGGGAGGGGGGGAACCGGCTCAGGTAAAGGGGGGCTCAGCTTTGCCCCCTCCCCGGCTCAGCGAGCGGAGCGCCCCATCCCCGCTCCCCCCCGCCCCTCCCCAGCCCAGCCCGCACCCCAAAGCTGAGCTGCCGCAATTCCCCCCTCCCCTCCCCGCCCCAGGGGCTGCAGGGCGGCCGGGGGAGCGCCCAGCGCCGGGGGAGGCTCCCCCTCCTCTTCCTCCTCCTCCTCTTCCTCCTCAGGAGCCGCGAGCGGGGGGAGCGGAGCACGTGGAACCCCCTCCCGGAGGTAAAAGCGGCCCCGAGGTGCCGATGGAGGAGGAGGATGAGGATGATGCTGATGATGCTGCAGGGTGCGGGTCGCCAGCCCACCTCCCCCTTCTCCCCGCTCTCCCCTGCACGGGAAGAAAAAAATCAGAATTCCAAGCGCTGTTCTTCCAAAGAGGTGAAAAAAAAAAAAAATTAAAATAAAATGGGGGGCGGTGGGAAGCCAAAAAAAAAAATATTTAAAAAATCGGAATTAACGCGCTCCTCCAGAGGAAAAAGATAAACAGGCGGAAAAAAAATTAAATAAAAAAAAGAAAACAACAAGACCGTAACAAATAAAAAACCACCACAAGCCAGAGGCGGGTGAATAATTAATCCCAGGCAGATGCGATTAATCGGCGGCGGGAGCAGCTCGGCGGAGGAGTCCCCGCAATCCAAAGTTTGGGGGGGGGGCACCCCGGGGAGCGCCGCAAGGAGGGGGTCCCGTCAAACAGGGGGTGCCCCCCGTGCTGCCGGCGGATGGACGGGCACGGGGGGGCCGGAGGGTCGCGGGGGTGAGGGGGGCTCTGCCGAGGCCCCCCAGGCTGTGCCGGGCCGGGCTGGGCGCTCCGGTGCCCGGCCCGAGCCGCATCGGCTCCGCTGGGCGGCAGCGAGGGGAGGCGCCTTCCTCCTCCTCCTCCTCCTCCTCCTCCTCCTCCTCCTCCTCCTCCTCCTCCCCACCCCGAACAGCCCCGGGGAGGGGGGGGGTGGGATCCGGCCCTGCCCCGGCGGCACAGCAAAGGGATGGGGAAATTTGGGGGGTGCAGAGCCTCCCCCCTGGGGGCACGGGGGAGTGAGGAGAGGAGCGGCCACAGGGTTTGGTCACTCCTGTGTCACACCTGTGTCCCCTCTGTGCCAGCCCTGGTGTCACCCCCACCCTGCGGGCTGACCCCCTGTGCCCCCCCCCCCGGGTGGGGGATCAGTCCCCCCTTTCCCTCCCTCGACACATCCCGGGGCGCGCTCCTGCAGGGCCTGGAGGTGCTCCCAGCACGGCTGGGGAGGGATTCCTCCATCCCGCCTTGCTGGAGCCGTGTGAGAGCTGGAATTTTGGGAATGCCCAGCGGGAATGTTGAGACCCCATTCCCAGCACGGCTTTTCCTGCCCGCAGCGAGCCCCAGGTGCCTCCCCGTGTCCCTCTCCCAGGAAAGCTCCAGCACGTCCCTCCTGGCAGCCTCGGTGGCGGTGGAAGCGCTCAAGACATCTCCATTAACGCCCAAATAACTCACGGCAATTAATGGCATTGACCTTGAGCGGTGACAGGAGCTGGAGATGCCCCCGGGAAGAGGCGGCCCCGCAGGGCTGAGGGGAGGATGGATCCCCCTCAACGAGGGTCCCCAGCACCTTTGGGTGCTGCCGGCAGAGCTTTGGGAACAACGAGGAATGGGGTGAGGAAGAGGAAGGAGGTGGGATTGTCCCTCAAACCCTCCACCTGGAATTCTGCAGGAGCGGCCCCGGCTGCTCGTTTCCATAAAAACACCATAATTTATAAACCAATCTCCCGATGGTTTCGGGAGGGGAGGGCCGGCTCCAGGGCTGAACCCCCAGGGATGACACCAGCTCAGAGGGAGCGAGGCCCACGGCTGCCCAGCCCAGCATTTCCTCCTCCCCAGCAAAGCCTCAGTTTCCCCGCTCCACAAGGAGCCTTGGGGAACGGGGAGGAGGATGAGGATGATGGCAGGACCGCGCCCCATCCCTCCCCGCCCTGGCATCCTTCTCCCGCTGATGGATGAGGGCTTTTAACCGGGGATGTTTGGGTGCAATCCCTCCTGCGCTCCCGCGGCGCCTCTGGCAGGTTCTTGGCATCACCGCCGGCAGATTTTTCAGCCGTTCCAGAAAGGAGTATTTTTACCCCAGCTGGATTTTATTTATGACTCCGGCGCTGGCGGGAGCTGGGGCGGGCAGGAGCCGGGATGGGATCGCTCTCGCCGTGAGGAGCAAAGCCAGGGGGATGTGCTGGAGGTAAATCCCGATATTCCAGCAGGAGCTGAGGCAGGAAAGGGCAAAATTCCGGCCCAGAACAGGGTCCTGGGTGTCTTTGTGGGGACCCACCCCAGCACCTTCTGGATGGATTTTCCAAGGAGTTATCCCAAAGAGCACTGAGGGAGGTCCAGGCAGGGATTTGACTTCCCAAATCACCGCTGGGCATCTCCACCCCATTGGCTTTGCTCCCCAAAAACACCACGAACACCCCATTGTTGTTTTGATTTTAGGGGTTTTTTTTAGCTTTTTGATGTTTGCATTTTTGTAGTGGAGTTTCTCACAGATTTTCATGTAAACAAAAGCAACGTTAGTGTAAACAGTTCTTTTTGTTTATCCTTTTTTCTCTTGAAAAGAGACAACTGATGGACTTGTAGTTTGACCAGGGTGGCTGAAGAAGTGTCAACTCCATTCTCCAACCCACATCCATTGTCCAAAATCTATATAAATCAATGTAAAAAAAAAAAAAAAAAAAATAAACTTCCCTCTTTTTTTGCCCTTCATTTTATGTCCTACGGCAACAGGCCGTGCATGTCCACAGGCCCTGCAGGGAGCTGATGGGGTTTGATGAGCTGGAGGCTCATCCAGGCTGTGGGAGCCAAATCCCGCAGATGCGGTGCCAGGTCGGGCAGAGAGCAGGGCCGGTAATCCCCGGCTCACCTGCCCTGATCCCTGATCCCGGGGCAGCACTAATCGCTGGGATTACAGGGCAATAATCCCCCGGGCCAGCCCTAATCCCTGTGGGAGACACCCGGAGGTGCCACCGGGACAGAGCCACTTTCCCTGGGGAAACTGAGGCACACGCAGCCTCTCTCCAGCTCTGCTGCTCCCAAGGGGTTTGCTGGGATGATCAGATGGATCCTGGAGTGCAAACCCCTCCTCATCCAAAAACACACCCCAGGCCCCATTTTTGGGATGCTTTGCACCTGGAGTTGTTATTTTCCCACCCTCAGGAACCTCCAGAGAAGATAAATCCCTTATAAACCAGAAAGAATTAATCCAAACCAGCCCCTGGGGACAGGCCAGGAGAGTGAAAGCCTCACTCCAAGGTTTTCCCATTATTTCCCAATAATTCAGGCAGGGAAGTTCCTTGGTGGTGGCTGGAGCATCCCAGCCCCACAGCTAATCCTGAATTGTGGTTAAAAATACATCTCCATCCCCTCCCTTCCAGAGCACTGCCCGAAATCCATTTGTATCCTCAGCCTTTCCTTCTACGGCCCTGATAATGACAGAAATAGAGAAATCCCGTAATTGCCGTAAATTCATTTTATGTGATTATTTCTAAGGAGATGGGGGGGAAAAAAAAAAAAAAAAAAAAAAAAGCTTTTTATTGGAATTAATTGTCCAGCTGGATTCATGTGGATCCATGGCTCTGTCACTGGTCCCAAGGTT
This sequence comes from Zosterops lateralis, assembly GCF_965231275.1. NCBI lineage: Eukaryota > Metazoa > Chordata > Aves > Passeriformes > Zosteropidae > Zosterops > Zosterops lateralis. Next base: position 5,698,970 of record NC_139779.1, on the reverse strand, counting down.
CTCCATCCTCCCAGAAAAATGGGTGGGAAAAACAAACAAACAAAAAAAACTATTTTAAAAGGGCTGAAATACTGAAATATTTGACTCTTGAGCACATCCCAGCAAATCTGACTTTTGGGTGCCCCGAAGAGTGCAAAGGCACATTAGGTAGGGAATGCAATATTTATAATATTAAAATGAATATTTCAATAGGGCCCATAAAAGGAGAGGAAGGAAGAGGCAAAGCGGTGGCGCCGAAGCCGCTCCTTCCTGCGGGATAAAAAATGTTTCATTTCACTTTTACTGCCCCAACTCGTCCCTGCCTCGACTTTTACGTTCGATTAAAATATTCATTTCGGGGCCTAACAGAGGAATTTAATATTTCAGCTGATTTAACAAGTCAATATTATCAAAGCTGGGGGGGGGAAGTCTCAAAGGAGAACATCTCAACAGACCCTTTTCCTTCCAAAAAATTTTAATCCTATGAGGAAATTTCTCCATTTTTGCTTTAACCTCTACTTTTGTGAGAGGGAAAAAAAAAAAAAAAAAAAAAAAAAAACCACCACAAAAAAAACCACAAAAAAACCACGCAAAATATTGGGTTGCCCAATATTTAAATCCCTGTGTCCAGGGGCTGGGCTGTGTTTTGTGTGCACCCAGAACTCCCTGATGGAAACAGAACATCCCAACATCCCTGAAATCCAGGGAATTGCTGCACAGCCCCTTCCTCCAGCACCAGGGAATGAAAGCACCTAATTACAGCAGCTCGTTTGGAGGGTTGGTTATCTTGGCAGCCAGAGAGGCCAACAAGAGAGTTCTTTTCCTTGCCTTGCTGTTTGTTTTGGGTTTTTTTAAAAAAGAAAATAAATAAATAAATTGTGGTGGTTTGGAGTTGGATTTAAGCACTGGGTGAGTTCAGGAGCAGCTCCCCTGAAATCAGGGCTGGGCTGGCCATGGGGGTTTGGGGTTGGGAGCAGTGGGGTGAGGACCAGAACATCATTTATCCTCATTTTTAGGGGGGTTCAGGGAGGATTTGAAGCACGATGAGAACCAGAAAATCATTTTATCCTCATTTTGGAGGAGTTCAGGGAGGATTTGCAGCACGGTGAGGACCAGCCCATCATTTTACCCTCATTTTGGAGGGGCTGGGGGCATTTGCAGCACCTAAATCAGCCTCTTGAAGTGAGCAAGGCCCAGCAGACGCTGATAAAACCCAAAAAGCTCTTGGGTTTTTGTTTGTTTGATAAAACCCAAAAGCTTTTTGTTTAAGGTTCTGCCTTAAACAAAACCCATTTTGACACTGAATTTCTGTGAGGGCAAGATCCCAAATAAATAAATAAACACATAAAAAAGGGAGAATTCCTTCTTTTCCAGCCCTGTGCAGGTTGGGAGCTGGCAGGAGGGCACCTGGAGCACCAAGGGACACCTCACCTGTCCCCACTGCCCTTTCCCTCCATCCCCCCCCATTCCCTGTCCCTCTGGCCCAGATGGGGAACACAGGGAGGGAAAAGCACATCAGAGCAGCCTCACTTGTTTTAGTTTCCCAGTTTCCCCCTCACTTGGCTTCTCCAGGCAAATTTTCCAGAGGTTTTTAGGATCAGGAGCCTTTAATGGTGTCTTGGGGACAAGGTCACCACAGGGCACAGCCTCAGGAGCTCCTGGCCAGCCCCTTTCCACTTTCCCCAGTTCCCCAGCTGGGATATTCCGGGCTTGAGCAGATTCCAGGGAATTCTGGGCAGGGGAGAGGTGGAGCTGGGGGTTTGCAGGGTGAGGGGAAGGGCACAGGGATGTTCTGGGCGTGCTCAGGGGTTGGCAGCTCAGCAGCCTGGGACTCCTCCTCTGGGAAGGGCTGGGCACCTCCAGGGTGGGGATTGCATCAGGAATTGGGATTGGCTGCTGGCTCTGTGCTCACTCCATCCATCCATCCATCCATCCATCCATTCATCCATCCATCCATCCATCCATCCATCCATCCATCCATCCATCCATCCCTCCATCCATCCATCCACCCTCTCCTGTCCCCTCTCTCTCTCCCCATGGCCACTGTGACTTCCCAGCTGGGGATCCCCCATTCCAGGGGTTCCAGAGCCCCTTTTCCCCTTCCCTGGACCCACCCAACAGGGGTTTTCCATCTGGGGCAGAGACAGTTGAGCATCCCACAGCCTGGTTTGATTTTAGGGGTACCTTGAGATCAGTTTTCTCCATCCCAGTCTGATTTGGTTTTTTGGGGTGCCTTAGGATAGTTTGCTCCATGCCACAGCCTGATTTGGTTTTTTGGGGTGCCTTGGGATCAGTTTTCTCCTGGCCACACGGTGGTGGCAGCTCTGGCATCACCCCATCACCTCCAGGACACACAGCGGGCACTCTGCTGCACCCCAAACCCCACCCAAGCATCCCCCAAACCCCAAACCCCAACACCAGCAGCAGGAGGGGGGGTTCTCATTCTCCCTCCCAGGGGATTTTAACACATTCCCGAGGGAATCTCCTCCCCGGGGCCAGCAGAGCGAGCAAGGAGGGATCAAACCCAGGCTGGGGAGGAGAAAGCAAAGCCTGGCTTTGATCCCAAAGCTCCATCCCAGCGCCCGCCCGGCTGCGGGAAAACAACGGGAGCAGCTGCTGGACCAGCTGGGGTCATCCTAATAGGCATCCCATAATGGCCAGGGGATGCGGGATCCCAGCTGGAGCAGCATCCCAAGCCCATCCTTCCTGCCATTAGCCATCCCAGCTGGGATTTGGGATGTGGGATTTGGGATTTGGGCTCTTCCCGTCCCTCCCGGACCGGCGGAACTCCCCCTGGAAGAAGGAGCGTTTTAGGAGTATTAACTTTTCAGGAGCTCGTTTAGCAGCGAGAATCTTCCCCAGCTGGTGGTGGGCAAAGCGGGTTAACCCTTTTTGGGGTGGGGATTTAAGGGGCAGATCCCCAGTGTTAATGGGGCCGCTGGGGTTTGGAGGGTGGGAAAGGCAGAATTAGGAGCAGGGGATGGGTTTGGGGCCCTGGTTTTTAATCTTTGAGACCAGGGAATGGCAAAAGGAGCAGCAGGAATTGTGTTTCACCCCATATATCCCCGAAACAAGCAGGAAAAAGCACCTCAGGGTGCACCTGAGAGACAAAAAACCTGCTGGGAAATCGGGGCAGAATTTGGTCTCACCCAAAATATCCCCAAAACAAGCAGGAAAAAGCACCTCAGGGTGCACCAGGGAGGAAAAACCTGCCGGGAAATCGGGGCAGAATTGGGTCTCACCCAAAATATCAATGGAACAAGTAGGAAAAACCCCTTCAAGGTGCACCAGGGAGGCAAAACCTGCCGGGAAATACTTGCAGAATTGTCTTTCACCCAAAATATCCACGAAACAAGTAGGAAAAAACTCCTCAAGGTGCAGCAGGGAGGCGAAACTTGCTGGGAAATCCTTGCAGAATTGAGTCTCACCCAAATATCCCCAAAACAAGCAGGAAAAAAACCCTCAAGGTGCACCAAGGAGGCAAAAAACCTGCTGGGAAATCCTTGCAGAATTTGGTCTCACCCAAAATATGCCCAAAACAAGCAGGAAAACCCCCTCAGGGTGCACCAGGGAAGAAAAACCTGCCGGGAAATCGGGGCAGAATTGGGTCTCACCCAAAATATCAATGGAACAAGTAGGAAAAACCCCCTCAAGGTGCACCAGGGAGGCAAAACGTGCCGGGAAATCCTTGCAGAATTGGGTCTCACCCAAATATCCATGAAACAAGTAGGAAAAAACTCCTCAAGGTGCACCAGGGAGGAAAAACCTGCTGAGAAATCCTTGCAGAATTGTCTTTCACTGAAAAATATCCCTGCAACAAGTAGGAAAACCCCCTCAAAGTGCACTTGGGAGGCAAAATCTGCCGGGAAATCCTTTCAGAGTCCCCCCATCACCTGCCAGGAGCCTTTGGGATCACAGGCAAGGCCGGACCCGACGGGCAGGAGGCACCAGCAGGACTGGGAGGCGTCGGGGAAAATTGCATTTGAAGCACAGCCAGTGCTGGGAGTCTGGAATAATTATAGCAGCGGGGTCAAAAAGAGCCTCCTGCGACATCGTTTTCCTCGCTCAATAGGCAGCAGATGTTCGAAATAAAATTAAAAATAAAATTAAAAATAAAATTAAAAATAAAATTAAAAATAAAATAAAAGCCCCCAGAAAATCCACACAAGGGAAGGGCCAGGAGAGAGGGAGGGTTCTCTAGTGGGGTAATGGCTGGGCTGTCTCAAGGATCAGGGTTTTCTGGCCAGTTCTGCTGTTTGGAGTTTCTGGCAGTGATTTCTCTCAGGTTTTGCAGCAAAACTCCCCCTGCCCTCGGTGGCGTGGCCAGAGATGAGTCAGGGTTTGGCTCCAGGTGGGCACAGCTCCATTAAAGCCCCCAGGGCTTCTGGTGAGGCTCTGATCGATCCTTTACATCGATCTACTAATGGGGCCGGGATTTCCTGATGTCTCCAACCCTTTTAGACCTTCTGGGAGCAGAGGGAGCATCTGCTGGGTGATCCCAACCTTCCTCAGCCTCACCTTCCCCTGCAGAGGGTCCCCCCAGTTCCTGCATTTCTCCAGTCTGGGATCAGGATTTGTGAAATCCAATAGCCAGAAGGACTGAGGTGCTGTCACCAACACTCAGAGTGTCCTTTGTCACGTCCCCTGCTCGTCCCTGGCACAGGTCAAAAGGGGTTTGGATTTTGGGGCGTTTGCAGAAGGGTCTTGTCATATATGCCAAGGCTGGGGTGTCCCACCAGTTCCTCCTCTCCCATTTCCCCATTTTTTTCCTCCCAGCTTGGCCTGAAGGTGAATTCTGGGGGGAGCAGCATTGATTTAGGGTTTTGTGCTCCCAACAAACCCACTGGGATTTGGTGACAAAGCGCCCTGACCAATATGTGCCCTCTGGATATTCCCCCAAACGTCCAGGCTGCCATTCCCATGGAAAAACCCCTGGAAGAGAACAAAATCCCACAAATGCAAAGCCAAACACCCCAAAAGAGACCAACAAAATCCCATAAATTCCAAACCAAACACCCCAGAACAGACAAAACTCCCACAAATTCCAACCCAAACCCTCTGGAAGAGACCAAAATCCCACAAATTCCAAACCAAACCTCCTGGAATAGACAAAAATCCCACAAATTCAAAAAAGTGAGGATTCAAAGTGGGTTTTAGGGTCCTTAAAAGTATTTTCTGGACACTTTCCCCTTCACTGCTGCTTCATCCTGAGCTGCAGAAGGATCTGGGGAAGGGATGGGAAGGTGGAAAATCCCAGGAAAACCAGGGGTTGGGTGAATGGGATGAGGATTTGTGGGCACAGGTTTGGGATGGGATGGATTGGGATGGGTGAATCCCACCAGGGATTCAAGAAAAAAAAAAAAAAAAAAAAAAAAAAAAAAATCCCTGAATTCCCTTTCCTCTGGCCAGAATTCCTGGGAGGAATTTGTCCCTCTTTTCAGGGGTAAAATTCCCGAGGGATCCTCAGCCTCTCCCTATCCTGGTGATGGAGGGGGAGAATAGGAGCATCCAGAGTTTGGGGAAGTAGCCAAAAACAATGGGAAAAGGGATAAAATAATTGGAAAATCCAGGAGAGGGCTGAGCCAGAGCCGTGGGCAGCAGGGAGAGAGGGGTGGCAGCTCCTCTGTGCCTGGAGCTGGATCCTGGCCCTGGCTCTGGGCAAAGACAGGGAAGAAAATCCTCCCCCAGGACCGCTCAGATCCTCTGAATGGCCCAAATTGGGGTTATTTTCCTGCTTTTTGGCCAAAGCTGCTGGAGCTTGACCTTGAACCAGTGTCTGGTTCCCTCCTGCCAAGCCTGAGCTGCTGGGATTTCAGCAAAATAAAACCTGGGGCTGGGGGAGAGCTGCTCCTGCCCAGCTCTGGGGCTTGGCTGGCACCCCAAGTATCCTAAATGGCCTCGGGGTGACAGCCAGGCACCCAAAATATCCCAAATGTCACCTCAGTGTGACAGCCAGGCACCCCAAATATCCCAAATGGCCTCGGGGTGACAGCCAGGCACCCAAAATATCCCAAATGTCACCTCAGTGTGACAGCCAGGCACCCCAAATATCCCCCATGACCCCGGGGTGACAGCCAGGCTGGAGCAGAGGGGGGTTTCAGGTGGATTTTGGGGACACCCAGCAGCAGCAAAGAGGAGCCTGGGGAGAAAAGGAAAACCAGCAGCCCCTTCCCATCCCCACCGCTGCCCCAAACCCCTCAATTAACGCCCCTAATCTCCCGTTCCCAGCCCCACGGGCTCAGGGATCCCTCCGGAGCCTCCCCTGACTCCGGCACGGCGGCACCGCCTGGAGAATATTGAATTATCCCCCTCCTTGTGCTGGGAATTGCCAGTTAAGGCTCTCAGGCAGGGCTCCCTCGCTGCCCCTAATCTCATTCACCTGCCATTTAGATTGGGAGATACCGGGGATTTCATTGCTAATTAGAGGGAATAATCAACATTTACCAACATTTACCAGAGAGAATAATCGATGTTTAGCGGGGGGTGCTGCAGATTGGTGGGGTTGGGGTGTGTTGGGATGGAAAAAGATGGGACAGGAAGGACTTATGGATATGATTGTATGGTGAGAAATACTGCAGATGTAAAAGCTGTGAGTGAAATAGGAATGCAAGCCAGTTTTGAGATGTGACCATGGCAGGCAGGAAAATGGTGATGAGCTGAAGATGGTTGAAAAAACAGGAAAAGACTCAGGAATGTTGCCTTTCCACCCTGCCAAGGTATCAGAGAACAAGTACATAAGAAAGGAGTCTTTAGAGTTTAGAATATAAAATTACATGGTAATATAGTGGTTCTCATGGGCTGTATGCAAAGTTTGTAGGTTTTGTATTGGTCACTGTAAATTAGAATATTCAACACAAAAAAAAGATAGAATGGATTGTAACAAGGTGATCACTCTCTTCTCTTTACTCTCTTGTTCTGCCCCTCTGCTCTCTTGCCTCTCCCCTTTTTCCCCCTACTCTCTTCTCTTCGCTTGCCCTCTCTTGCTTCGCCCCTCTCTTCCCCTCTTGCTCCTGTTTTCTCCCCACGCTTTCCCCCTGTTCCTACCCCATTTCCACCCCTTAGCTCTCTTCTATCTCTCTTTCCTCATTCTCTTTTTAGGGCTTGTTGTGGTTTGAAAGCAAAATGAATGAGAGGCTCCAAGTCAGAGATATAATTTAATAAGAAGAAAGGTAAAAAGGTAAAAGTAAAATAAAATCAATGCAATAACACAAAGGATCACTGACAGAGTCAGAACACACCCTGAGCAGGGTGGTGGGAGCAGTCCAGGTGAGGGGCTCTTCCTGAAGCAGTGATCCCACAGAAAGGTCTGGGAGCTCTGCTCCTCTGGGAATCCAGTGGCTCAGGGCTGCTTGTCCTGTCCCAAATCCCAGATTCTCTCCAGGTGGGAATGCTTGGCTCCTCCCCCTGGGCATTGGGAGCATCTCCCAATGGGATGAGGAGTCGTGCAGTGGCTCCTTGATGGCCCATTAAACAGAGAGAGCTCCTGGAGGGAGTTCCCTGTGACTCATGGGCCAGGCGTTAATGGGCCATGAGCAGAAGAGCCCAAAGGCCATTAGCAGAAGAGGCAGGGGGCTTGGGAAAACACTGCCCCACCTGGTTTCAACAGTTCATGAAGATGGTGATAGAATAAATACTTTGTGTACATCCTACACTGCAACCCAGGACAGGCTTTGCTTCAGCCCAGGCTGTAAAGCCCTCTTTACCCACGACCCTTGTAACAAAGCCACGTGTGTCTAGAATATCTCAGGTCTGCAGAGTTCCTTGTCCCCGCCATCCACAGAAAATACTACAGGGGTGAAAAATAGGTCCTGGAACTCCAAAATTCCTCAAAAAAAAAGGAGTGGAAAAGGAGAAAATTGGAGTTTGTTGTGCATGTGGATTAATGGCATGAATTAAGGAATTGAAATCGCTCCCCCAGTTACCCACCCAAAACACCAGCCTGGCACCTGGGAGTCTCCAGGGAATGTTCTCCCAGTTTCGGGGATTTCTGGGCCCTAAAACCAGATTTGGGGACACCAGAACCATTTCCAAGCTCGATGGAACTCGGCTGAGTCGCTCAAAATAAGGAAGAAAATAATGAGAGAAGGGATAAGGAGAGAGGGAAAGTGACAGTTTTGGGTTTCACGTTGGCAGAGGGAGAGGTTTGGTCCCAAAATCCCTTCTCCAGTCCCCTTCCACCTCCGGGGATGCTGGAAATACCCTGAAATCCAACCAGGCCCTCTCAAATCCCTTCCTTTCAGCCTTCAAAATTATCATTTAATTAAAAAGGACACAAAATGCTTTGATTAGGGCCCAAGACAGAAACATCTATTTTTTTCAAACCTATTAGTAAAAGATAAAATCCCCAAAAGCCTTGGAGGGGGTGGTGGAAGTTCCCACCAGTTTTGGGGCAGAACAGGGACAGAGTCAGATGGAGAAGAGCTCTGCGTGAGAAATCCTCTTCACCCCATCTATATTTTGCTAAATTTTGATTATTTTTCGTCTGGAAAGTTTAAAAAAAATCCAGTTTTTTAACACCTTCCCGAAGCTGCCGAAAATAGGGAGGGTGCTGACACCCACTCCACGGCTCCTCCCGTCCTCAGTTCCTTTTTTTTTCTTTTTTCTTTCTTTTTTTTTTTCTGTCTTTTTTTTTTTTTTTTTTTTTTTTTTTTTTTTTGTCTTTTTTTTCCTCTTTTTTTTTAATCTCTTTTTTGTTTGTTTGTTTTTGTTTTTTGGGATTTTTTTTGTATGTGTGTGTGCTATTGATATGATTTTTTTTTTTCTTTTTTTCCCTCCTGGCTCATTTCAAGCCTGAGCTCCCCAGCCTCTTGCTGACATCTGTTAATATCCCTGAAACCTGAGCCCGAAGGGTTTGGAACCACGACTTTGCTGCTATTTCCAGGATCAGGAGGGGTTTTCCCCATGCTGGGTGATCCAGGACATCAACCCGCTGAGTTTTCCGCTGGGTTTCTCCTCCAGGGACAGCACAGGCTCCGGAGGAGCTGCTGGAAGAAGGAGAATTGTCCCCAAAAACGAGGACAGAAGGGACCAGCAGGGAAAGACAAATCATCCTGAACATTCCACTGTGCCCAGCCCACCTTTCTGCTAATTCCAATCAAGGAAAACTCCATCTGAGACGAAGAAAAAAAAAATAATTTCATTTATTTATAATATTTTTTTGGTGTATATTGGGCGTGCTCGCCAACTCACCAGCCCAGCCCAGCCCTCTGTTTCACTGTACTAATGACTTTTTACACTCAGGGACAAAATTGGGGTGCAGAGACCCCCAAATGAAAGGTGGGAGCCCCCCAAAAGGGAAAGTTTTGTTTTCCAAGACCCACTCAGGGAGAGAACTCTTGCATGACCTGGGTGTTGCAGATCCAAACCAGCCATCCAAGGAAATGACTAAAAGTCGTTTTTGGAGGTTCAGGATGCTCCAGAAAAGCAGCTTTGCCCATCAGCACCACGGGCCCCCCATGACACAGAGGGCTGGGCTCAGGTGGTGAGTCGGCGAGCACACCCAATATGCACCAAAAAAAAATTATAAATAAATTAAATTACTGGTTTTCTCTTCTCCCTAAATGGAGTTTTCCTTGATTGGAATTAGCAGGAAGGTGGGCTGGGCACGGCGGGATCACCACCCCGAGCCCGGCCCTCTGTTTCACTGTACTAATGACTTTTTACACTCCAGGTAAAATCAGAACAAGACAGGGAGAGCTTTCGGAGAGAGAGAGAGCTCGTTCTGACAAATTCCTCACTGTAATTACTGGAGCAGAAAGAACTCATCAGCAGAACACGCCGTTGCTCGGGGCGCTAAAAGTCTCGAGTGGTGGTGGATGGCCCAGATCCTGGAGCCGCAGAGCCGGGAGGGGCTCGGCAGGTCCCGCACGCCCAGCCCTGACCCAGGGTCGTGGTTTGAAAGCAAAACGAGTGAGAGGCTCCAAGTCAGAAATACTATTTAATAGGAAAAAAGGTTAAAAGGTAAAAATAAAATAAAATAAATGCGATAATACAAAGGAGCACTGACAGAGTCAGAACACACCCTGAGCAGGGTGGGGGGAGCAGTCCAGGTGAGGGGCTCTTCCTGAAGCAGTGATCCCACAGAAAGGTCTGGGAGCTCTGCTCCTCTGGGAATCCAGTGGGTCAGGGCTGCTTGTCCTGCCCCAAATCCCAGATTCTTTCCAGGTGGGAATGCTTGGCTCCTCCCCCTGGGCATTGGGAGCATCTCCCAATGGGATGAGGAGTTGTGCAGTGGCTCCTTGATGGCCCATTAAACAGAGAGAGCTCCTGGAGGGAGTTCCCTGTGAGTCCTGGGCAAGGCATTGATGGGCCATGAGCAGAAGAGCCCAAAGGAGGGGCCTGGGAAAACACTGCCCCACCTGGTTCCAACAGCTCATGGGGATGGTGATAGAATAAATACTTTGTGTACATCCTACACTGCAACCCAGGACACCCAGGAGCGGTTTTATACCCCAGTGACCCCGAGAAATCCCCGTCCCCTCCAGGGTGATGTGGGGAATGGGATGGGGTGGATGGTTCCAGGAGGTTTTGGGGCTGGCTGGAATACCTGGGAAGGAAATTCAGGCTTGTTCCCACTGCTCACCCAGGTTTGGTGCTGCTCTGGCAGAAAAAAATAAAATAAAATAAAATACAAATAAAATAAAATAAAATATAAAATAAAATTAAAAATAAAATAAAATATAAAATATAAAATATAAAATATAATCCATTTCTGTAGTTTTGGTTTCATGTCTGAGATGTTTTAGTTTTCGAAAATTCTTCTCTTTTTTGGGGATTTTTTTTGTAAACAAGAAAAGCATTTTTCTAAACTGTACTTTGGTTTTTGTTTCTTTTTCTGGGAGGGACTTCTTGATGTCCCTCTGGTCTGACCAATGTGATTGAAAAAGTTCACCTTTTTGTCACCAATCAGCTTGGTCTGTGTAAAATAGGATATTAAAGAAGACACATCCCAATAAAAGAATCACTTTCAGCCTTCTGAACCTCAGAGTCTGTGTTGTTGTGTGCGTTGTGTCATTGTGTCCACATTTCCATCAAAACCAAAATCAAATCCATGGAAAAGAAAAAGGGAAATAAAGGCCAGCCTGGGCTGGTGGCAAAGCTCCAGCAGTGGGTCCAGCAGGGCTGGAATGTCCCTTTTTGGCAGAATCCACAGCTCAGGGGGTGCTGGAGAGGCAGGCAGGGAGGGGAAAGCCACCGGGATGTCCCCAGGGACAGGAGGAGGTGACAGGCACGGGCTGGAGGGAGCAGCACCAGGGGGAAGGAGGGGACAGAGTCCCCAGGACTGTAGCCCTGGTTGGTGCCTGATGTGTTTTGGTTTCTGAAATTCCTTTCTCAGGGAATTTTCTGTGAACAAGAGACAGGTTTTGGTAACGACAAGAATGTTCATATATTTCCCCTTGGAGGGGCCTCTTGATGTCCCTCAGGTCTGACCAATGGGAGTGAAGAGGTTTGTCTTTGTGTCACCAATCCAATTGGTCTGTGTAAAATAGTATAAAAGGAGAAACATTTTCCAAGAATAAGTCACTTCTTCAGCCTTCTGAAGTCAGAGTCTTTGTGTCATTGTGGTGTACAGCAGCGACACAGAGCCATCCCAACCCCACATCCTCACCCCAAACCTGGCCCTGACACCCTCATGGGGGGACCCGGGGAATGCTTCTCTCCCACGAGCAATGGCTTGGCTGGGAAGGGGTTTGGGAAGAGCTTTTGGGGCATTTGGAGGGAAGTGCAGAAGTGTTGTGATATTCCTGTGCTTCATGTCCTGGGAAAGGGTTTGGGAAGAGCTTTATGGGGGTTTGGAGGGAAGTGCAGAGGTGCTGTGACATTCCTGTCTCTCACTCCTCATGTCCTGGCCTCAGCAAAGGGAAAACTCATCCCAGGTCTGCTTTCACTGCCCCTCCAGCCAAGGCAGCTCTCAGAGAGGGAATTCCCCTAAAAACACGGGAAAGGAGGGCCCTAAATGTAGGCTGAGGGGGTTTAGTGAGATGAGGGAGAGGAGAAATCCCTCCATCCTTGATCCTCTCCCCCGGGATGAGCTTCCAGCATGGGGGGCCGGGGGCTGCAGGGATGTCCCCCCGCTTAGGGGACAATGGGGACACACAGAAGGGCTCAGGGCGGCACGCAGAGTGTCTGTCCCCTCCCCTGCCGCCACCCCGCAGCCGCTGCCGGCACCTAAAAGGATTAGTCATTAGGGATTCATGGTGGATTAGACACTCGGCCCCATATGGCTTAAACACCGCGGGCAAAGCATTAGCGGGGAGCCAGCAGGGGAGGGACAGGCTGGGGGCAGCTGGGGGACACTTGGGGATGGGCTGGCACCGCCCTGTCCCGCTGGCTGGAGGGAACAGAGCTGGGGGGGCTCCCAGGCACCGGGGCAAGAGGGGGATTTGGGGCCCAAAAAGGGAAAAATATGGACCTGGAGGGATCTAGAGCAGGGTGGACCCAGGATGGACCTGGACGGATCCAGAGAAGGATGAATCCGTGGAGCTGGATGGATCCAGAGCAGGATGGATCCATGATAAACCTGGATGGATCCAGAGCAGGATGGATCCAGGATGGACCTGGGTGGATCCAGAGAAGGATGGATCCATGATGGACCTGGATGGATCCAGAGCAGGGTGGACCCAGGATTGACCTGAATAGATCTAGAGCAGGATGGGCCTAGGATGGACCAGGATGGATCCATGATGGATCTGGATAGATCTAGACCAGGACAAACCCAGGATGGACCAGGATGGATCCAGAGCAGGATGGACTGAGAGCAGACCTGGAAAGATCTATGATGGACAAGAATGGATCCATGATGGACCTGGATGGATCCAGGATGGACCCGAATGGACCCCGAGAAGAATGGACTCATGATGAACATGGGTGGATCCAGAGCAGGGTGAATCCATGGACCTGGGTGGATCCAGAGCATGGATGGATCCAGGATGAACCCAGGATGGATCCATGTTCCTGGATAGACCCAGAGTAAGAGAAGTCACCCCCAGCTCACCCCCACCGAGGTCAGCCCCACAGAGCATCCCCAGCTGAGCTCTTCCAGAAGCACCACGACCCCACAAAGCTTTCCCTGCCCCTGGAAAAGCTGGAGCTTGGATCCTGCCCCATCCTCTGCATCCTCCAGCTCCTCAGTTCCCAATCCATCGAAACATGGGAGCCCCGTGGTGCTGATGGGCAAAGCTGCTTTTCTGGAGCATCCTGAATCTCCAAAACCGACTTTTAGTCATTTCCTTGGATGGCTGATTTGGATCTGCAACACCCAGGTCAGGCAAGAGTTCTCTCCCTGAGTGGGGCTTGGAAAACAAAACCTTCCCTTTTGGGGGCTCCTTCCCTTCCTTTGGGGTCCCTGCACCCCAATTTTGTCCCTGAGTGTGACTCCAGGCCCCCCACGTGCCCCAAGAGCTCCCCCAGCACCCCAAGAGCGGGGCTGGAGCACACGGGAGGGAACGGATCCCTCTGCTCTTAATCTCCCTCTATCTGCTAATTAAATATTGATGGTGGTTAAATATTCATAGAACACTTGGCTCGGAGTTTTTATCTGTCTTCAGGCAGACGTGGGGTCTTTGATGTGTTATTTTCCTGGTCACCCAAGGTCCCAGAAGCCTCCAGACTTGTCAACACTCTTTTGAGGGCTTTTTTTTTCCCCCTCCCATTGCCACGTGTTGCTGAGAGAGGCGTTGGGTTCTTTCATCCATAGCTCTGTATCCTCCCGGACCTCTCCCCAGATGATTCCCGGGGCTCTGGAGGTGTCTGGGAGCCTTTTGGTGCCTGCAGAGGGGAGGTCGAGCATCCCCCGCTGTTCTCAGGGGGGGTCCCCCCGGGTCCGGGGGGCACGTTCGGACCCCGGGGTGCTGCACCCCGGTTTGGGGACCCCCAAGGAGCGCCGTGGCCCGGCCAGACAGGGCGGTGGAGCGGCACCGAGAGCCGTGCGCGGGGCAGCACTGACATCTTGTGCCAAACGCAGGGAAAACAACATCCAGGGATTGTTGAGATGCAGGAATCCCTCCGCTGCCCCAAACAATCTCTGCTCGTGCCCGCCCTGGGCTGGCGCCTCGTCCACCTCGGGGTTTGGCCGCTGCCGTGAACCCCGAGCAAGCCCTGAGGTCCCAAAAATGGCAGAGGGACCCAGGCCTCGCCCCAGCCCTGCACAGCTGGTGCTCATCCCCATCTTCATCCCCATCTTCATCCCCATCATCATCCCCAGCTTCATCCCCATCATTATCCCCAACTTCACCCCCAGCTTCACCCCCAGCTTCACTCTCATCTTCATCCCCTTCCTCATCCCCATCTTCACCCTCATATTCATCCCCACCTTCATCCCCATCTTCACCACCATCATCCCCATCTTCATCCTAATCTTCATCCCCATCTTCCTCCCCACCTTCATCCCCATCATTTCCTTCCTCATCCCCATCTTCATCCTCCTCATCGCCATCTTCACCCTCATCTTCATCCCCAGCTTCATCCCCTTTCTTATCCCCACCATCATCCCTATCTTCATCTGCTTCCTCATCCCCATCTTCATCCTCATCTTCACCTTCATCATTCCCAGCTTCATCCCTCCCATCTTCATCCCCATCATCATCATCCTCATCTTCACCCCATCATCCCCATCATCCCCATCATCCCCTTCCTCATCCCCATTTTCACCCCCAGCTTTACTCTCATCTTCATCCCCATCATCATCCCCATCCTCCCCGCCTTCATCCCCATCTTCACCCTCATCCTCCTCATCTTCACCGCCACCATCTCCCCTCATCCCTTTTGAGGTGTCCCATTCCCACACTTCTCACCTGGAATTTTCCCTGCAGCAAACTCCTCAGGAAGGTCCTTCCCCACAGCCAGCCCAGGAAATGTTTGTGAAAGGATTTTTTTAGGGGGATTTCCAAAACGGGGGAAGGAGAATCCACACCGGGACTCTGCTGCGTGGGCTCCACCCGTCCCACCTGCCGGGAGTGATGCCAGGGGAAGGATTCTGGAGGAAAACACCCCGGCTGGGGCTGGAGGAAATGAATTCATCTCCCCTGGGGTGTCTTTTCCTCCCCTGGTCAGGCGGTGGCAGAAAATACGTGTGAAAAAGGTCACCGAGGCCACAAAGGCCGATCGGAGCTGCTGATAGCCGGGAAAACACCGCTGGAACCAGGGTGTGAAACAGAAATCCCCAGATCCCGGTGATGCTGATCACCACCTCCCTGCATCCCATGGGCACCGTCCTGCCTTGGGGCTGGAGCCTGGAGAAAACCCAGTGAGCCCAACAAGTCCCCAGAGTGGATTTTTTTTTTATTACTTTTGATCCCAGCACCTGGGTACAAAAGGTTTTAAAAGCATCTTCCTTGCTGCTTTGGGATTTATTTTTCTTTTTCTGTCCCTTGCAGGGTGCTGGGAAATCGTGAGGGAAGTGGAAACTGCAGGAATTGGGGTGCAGATGAGGAATTCAGATGAAGATCAGGAATTGGAGTGAAGATCAGGAATTGGGGTGTAGATCAGGAATTGGGGTGTGGATCAGGAATTGGGGTGCAGATCAGGAATTGGGGTGTGGATCAGGAATTGGGATGAAGATCAGGAATTGGAGTGAAGATCAGGAATTGAGGTGAAGATCAGGAATTGGGGTGTGGATCAGGAATTGAGATGAAGATCAGGAATTGAGGTGAAGATCAGGAATTGAGGTGAAGATCAGGAATTGGGGTGTGGATCAGGAATCAGGGTGCAGATCAGGAATTGGGATGAAGATCAGGAATTGGAGTGAAGATCAGGAATTGAGGTGAAGATCAGGAATTGGGGTGTGGATCAGGAATCAGGGTGCAGATCAGGAATTGGGATGAAGATCAGGAACTGGAGGGGGCAGATCAGGAATTGGGATGAAGATCAGGAACTGGAGGGGGCAGATCAGGAATTGGGGTGAAGATCAGGAATCAAGGGGCAGATCAGGATTTGGGATGAAGATCGGGATTTGGGGTGCAGACCAGGAATAGGGGTGCAGCTCAGGAGTCAGAGAAGGCTTTGAGTCCCTTTGAGTTCCGAATTTGGGGTTTTCAAAGGTCAGGGCTGGGAAGAGCTGGCTGAGCTCTGAGCCCAGCCCTGATAGCAATCTCAGGCAGAGGGGTCGGGTGTGAATTCAGCGGTGGAGCCGGGCCGGCCCCGTGCGGAGGCAGCCAGGAGGGGCCAAAGGACACGGGAAATGAGTCATGAGCACTCTGAGATGTGTCGAGGAAGGGGAAAAGTTCAGCTCGGGACAGCTGAGAGAGGATGAAACGCTCAGGGACAGGGGGACCACCACAAACCCCCTGCCCTGTGCCCAGGGACAAAGGGACAACACAGACCCCCTGCCCTCAGGGGATGGGGACAGGGATTGTCATCCCAAATGGGAAATTTTCACCTCTCTGAGCTCCCCACCACTGCTCTGGGCTCCAACCCCTTCCCTTTGGGGCTGCTCTCCCTCTGGGATGTGGGGACTGAGCTCCAAAATCAGGGGAGGAGCACAAACCCCCAGAGATTTACACCAGAACCGCACAAAGCCGTGTTTTCCAGGGTGTTTCCTCTTCCCACAGCTGGGAACATCAGTCCCAACTTTTCCCTGAGCCTGAATTAGGTCGGTGAGGGCGACGTGGGCTGGTCCAAGGCTGGACCAGCTTCTTCCAGCAACACCTGTGGCATGTTCAGCATTCCCACCACAGGATGGACACATCTGAAATTGGATTTAATCGGGATTTTCCTGGTGAAATCTCCCCTGGAACAGGAGAACAGCACTCATTCCATGTTAATTCCATAGGAGGAAGGAGTCTCAGGGGAGCTGGGTGCCAGGCAATGCCTTGGACAAAAAAATACCCACCCCAAAACATCCCCATCGATTTTGGGGGGCTCTGCAGGGATGTGGGTGGCAAAGGGGACACCGTGAGCCACCTTTTCTTGGAGACCTTTTTTCGGTGACCCAGCCCTGACAGAAACCAGGGGAAGTCCTGGGTGGCTGGGACCGGACAAGGACTTTTAAAAAAGGAAATGGCACAAACAGGGTGTGAATTCAGTGGTTACCTCAGCGTCAGCCCCGGCCAGGAGACGGAAAAGCTGAGCCGACCACACCTGAAAAGGGAGAAAAAAAAAGAGATCAAACGAAGGGGAAAGAAGAGATCAAAGGGAGAAGAAGAAATCAAACAAATCCTTGTTAAAAGCATCCCCAACCTGGGGAAGCAGCTTTGCTCCGGGCCGTGGCTTTGGCCGCCCCCGGGGCATTGATCAGTTGGATGCAGCATCGATAAAGCTTTGGCTGCACAAGCAGGTCTGCCCTGGAGGGGAGAGGCATTCCCGGCCTGTCCTGGGCTGTCCCGGCCTGTCCCAGTGTGTCCCGGCCTGTCCTGGTGTGTCCCGGGCTGTCCTGGTGTGTCCCGGGCTGTCCCGGCCTGTCCCGGTGTGTCCTGGCCTGTCCCGGTGTGTCCCGGCCTGTCCCGGTGTGTCCTGGGCTGTCCCAGCCTGTCCTGGCCTGTCCCGGTGTGTCCCGGTGTGTCCCGGCCTGTCCCGGCCTGTCCCGGTGTGTCCCGGCCTGTCCCGGTGTGTCCCAGTGTGTCCTGGGCTGTCCCGGTGTGTCCCAGTGTGTCCCGGCCTGTCCCGGTGTGTCCCGGCCTGTCCCGGTGTGTCCCGGTGTGTCCCGGCCTGTCCCGGTGTGTCCCGGCCTGTCCCGGCCTGTCCCGGCCTGTCCCGGTGTGTCCCGGCCTGTCCCGGTGTGTCCCAGTGTGTCCCGGCCTGTCCCGGTGTGTCCCGGGCTGTCCCGGCCTGTCCCGGCCTGTCCCGGTGTGTCCCGAGCTGTCCCAGCCTGTCCCGGCCTGTCCCGGTGTGTCCCGAGCTGTCCCGGCCTGTCCCGGCCTGTCCCGGTGTGTCCCGGTGTGTCCCGGCCTGTCCCGGTGTGTCCCGGCCTGTCCCGGTGTGTCCCGGTGTGTCCCAGTGTGTCCCGGGCTGTCCCGGTGTGTCCCGGCCTGTCCCGGTGTGTCCCGGTGTGTCCCGGCCTGTCCCGGCCTGTCCCGGCCTGTCCCGGTGTGTCCCGGCCTGTCCCGGTGTGTCCCGGCCTGTCCCGGTGTGTCCTGGTTGGAGGGGGTTTGTCCCGGTTTTGGGCCTGGTTGGGAGCACAGGGCAGGATCCAGCACAGGCATTCCTGGTCCGGATTTCCGCAGGAACGCTCTGGTTTCTGTCAGGAACAGTCTGATTTCTGTCAGGAACACTCCAGTTTCTGTCAGGAACGCTCCGGTTTCTGTCAGGAACACTCTGATTCCTGTCAGGAACACTGATTCCTGTCAGGAACGCTCTGATTTCTGTCAGGAACACTGATTCCTGTCAGGAACACTGATTTCTGTCAGGAACGCTCTGATTCCTGTCAGGAACGCTCTGATTTCTGTCAGGAACACTGATTCCTGTCAGGAACACTGATTTCTGTCAGAAACGCTCCGGTTTCTATCAGGAACGCTCTGATCCCTGTCAGGAACACTCTGGTTTCTGTCAGGAACACTGATTCCTGTCAGCAATGCCTGCTCAGGACCGCAGGCTCCCCCAGCACATCCCAGTCCCCCCCAGGAGCAGACCTTTGGAGCTCCTGCGGATATTCTGGCGCAGGAATGAACTCCGGGTGCACTGCCCAGGTTTGTCCCCTCCCTCCAGGCAGGAGCGGGATCTGTCCCCTCTGCCCAAGCCTGGAGCCACAGCTGGGGGTGCAGACACCCATAAAACAGGGAGAGAAAGGGAGGAAAAAGGTGTTTCCCAGATAATTTGTGGGATCAGAGGGTTCCTGGGCCCACCCCAGAGCAGGCACTGTGCCCATGGCTCTGCCCAAGGCCTTGCTCTGCACCAAACATGAGCTGGGAATGTCAATCCTGGCCTTCCTTTCCTGCCGCATCCCACCATTTCCCCTCTGAGTCCTTTTTGAGGGGTTTTCCCAGACGGATAAACACCGGATTGTTTTCCTTCCTTTTGTTTTCCGGGAAATGTTTTCTGCCCTCAGACGGCCCGGCCGCACTGGGAGCGCCGCGGTGCGCGGGGGCAGGAACAGGGATGGGGGAAAAGATGGATCCAGGCAGGGAAACACGAGCCAAGGACACAGCCGCAGACATCTCCGCTCCCCGAGGAGGGATGAACTGGGGAGTTTTGTGATGACAAAAGGTGCTCAGCTCCGCCAGACAAACACAAACCCCGCACCTGCATCCCGAACAAAGCCAGGCTGGTTTCTGGGAAACGCCTTTGGAGAAGAACAAATGAGGCGCTTCTTTCCATCCCCATCGGGGCTGGTCCCTTCCAGGAGCAGCAGCCCAGGGCAGGGCCGTGCCCCGAGCACCCCGGGGTGCCCTCGGTGCCATTCCCGGCCCCTCCAGCACGGCCCCCGCCTCTCCCCGCCGCCGCTCCCACCGCCCGCCAGCTGCCGGCAGCTGCGGAGCGCCCTGGGACTTGGAGGGATTGGGGGGAGAAGGGGATTTTTTGACAGCTGCAGCCAGGCACAATCCACCAGGGAAGCCCCTCACTGGCCCCTGCCTTTCCCAGCCCAGCATGGCCAAGAACATGAGCTATGGCTTTGGCACTGAGTGTGGGGAAGTGGAGCCACCTGTCTGTTCCCCCACCCCGGCCCCAAACACCCCAAAACCTGCTCAGAGGAGTTCTGTGCCTGATGCAACCAGGCAGAAGCTGTTTCTCTATGATTTGGGAGTCTTCTCTATAGGTTTATTTGCTCTCTGGCTGTTTTTCGGGGGCAGGGTAAAGGGGTCTTTTGGCTTTGGTGGTCCCCAGGGCCAGGATAGAAAACTGCAGGGCAAGGAGAGGACATGGACCATGAGAGACTGCAGAATGCTGTTACCCACCCAAAGGACATCCCCAAACCCTGTCACCTACCCTAGGTCTCCTTCCACGAGGCCTGGACACAGCCTGCCCAGAGAACCAGGATGCAGAGCCAAACTTTGGGAACAGCCTGTCCATCAGCCCTAACACCAGAGCTCAGGAAATAATCCCAAGCCCATCGGTGCCAGAAGCACAGCCTGGGAGCACATTTTTTCTTTCCCAGGGCTGGGGAGGGGATGAGGGGATGAGTATCACTTTACCCTCTGTGCTTTGGGACGTGGCAGGGGACCAGGCCCTCCCCCCGGCCCTGGGAGAAGCTCCCCCATAAAAGCAGCCGGGGCAGCCTGGCCCCAGCACAGGCGGCTCAGGCACGGCCACAGCCTGGCATGGGGACAGCAACCAGGGTGGTCTGTGCCCTCCTCATCCTCTCCTCGCTGTGCTGCCACAGCCTGGCTCAGAGTGAGCATCGCCCTCACCCCAGGGATGGGGGACAGGGACAGAACCCAGGAGTGGGGTTCAGGGACAGAACCCAGGGATGGGGGGGATGGGGACAGAACCCAGGGATGGGGACAAGGACAGAACCCAGGGATGGGGGGAATGGGGACAGAACCCAGGGATGGGGGGAATGGGGACAGAACCCAGGGCTGGGGACAGGGACAGAACCCAGGAGTGGGGTTCAGGGACAGAACCCAGGGATGGGGGGAATGAGGACAGAACCCAGAGTTGTAGGATCAGGGACAGAACCCAGGGCTGTGGGACAGGGACAGAACACAGGGATGGGAACAGGGACAGAACCCAGGGATGGGGGCGATGGGGACAGAACCCAGGGTTGTATGATCGGGGACAGAACCCAGGGATGGGGGATGGGGACAGAACCCAGGGTTGTATGATCGGGGACAGAACCCAGGGCTGGGGGACAGGGACAGAACCCAGGGCTGTGGGGTGGGGTTTGCTTCATGCACGGGGTGCAGGGGGATCCCCCCAAGGAGCTGCCATTGCCATGGAAGGAGGGCTGAGGAGGGATTGAGGGTCTCCAGGCTAAGCCAGGCTTATGCTGTCCCCCAGGAGCTCCAGCCATGCCCGACAAGTGCTGCTTCAACTTCCAGACCAGAAGGATCAAGAGGGACAACGTGGTGTCCTGTTACCCCACCAGCCCTGAGTGCCCACACCAGGCTGTGATGTGAGTACCCCTAATCCCCCCTGGATCCTGCCAGTCCCCATCCCTGTGCCCTTGTGCCCCTCAGGGGCTCAGTGTTGGGGTCCCCACTGACCCCAGCCTCTCTGTGTCCCAGCTTCAGGGTGAGGAATGGGAAGGAGATCTGCACCCAGGCCAGCAGGCCGTGGGTCAAGAGGTACCAGCAGAGCTTCCAGGTCAGCTCCTTCTCCATCCCCAGCTAACAAGGTGGCCGGGGACAGTGGGGACTCCTCCCCACGGGGGACACCCCCAAGGCAGAGGGGACACTTGTGGATGGAGCAGCTCACAAGGGACATCCTTCCCATCACGATGACCCTCAGCACCTCCCTGAAGGCAAACCCACCAGGATGGAGTGTCCAGACCCTCTGTGGGTCCACGGAGAGGCTGCAGCAGGCAGGGGGTGAAGGGGGAGCAGCTCCACTGTTGGTTTTTTGTAGACACTGAACAGAATTAAACGTGATTCCCACATGCAAACATCTGTCTGTGCGAGTCTCTGGGGAATGGGCAGATCCTTTCCTGCCCAGGTGCTGGGCTGAGGAGCCAGGAAGAGCTGGAGCCTCAGCCAGGTCTCTGTGAGGATGTCCAGGGGTGGATGGGGCCAAACCAAATCCATGAGGCCTTTGGGGAAGAGCCAGAGGGACAACAATGCCTGGGATGAAGGAGTTTCCTGTGCTCCTCACCCACCATCCTAATTAACAGCCCAAATTCCATTAGAGAGGGACCTCGGGGATGCCTGAGACAGCCCAAAATCCCAGGATGCCACCAGGAAACGTAGCAGGTGCTGTGACAGTGGGAGAGCCACCAGGATGAGCAACCAGCAACATGTGATGGAGAAACCAGGGACAAACCTGGCCACCAACAAACCACCCACCCCAGAGCGAGCAGTGACCTCACAGCCACCACCAAGAGGTGATTTTTGCACAGGAACTCGTAAAGGATGAGCATCACCCTGCACTGTTTGCTGCTGACCACAACCCAAACCCAAAATAGACTCCCAGCCCCACAAGCACCGGCCTCTCCCACGCTTTCCAACAGCTCTTGGGTGTCACTGCGGCCAAAGGGGCTGCCAGAAGGAATTTCCCTCCACCACTTGCCCTTTATGGAGAGATCCAAGAGGTTCTTTCCGCGGGGAGCCATCATGGAAAGCCTGGCATGGGCTGCTATAAATCACACAGGGCTGCAGGCAGGAGGGCAGGCAGATCTTGGTGGAATCAGAGCTGCTGCTGCTGACAGAGCCTCAGGTTGGAATGAAGATCTCCTTGGCCCTGCTCATCCTGCTGCTGGCAGCTACCTGTACTGGGAACCAGGGCTGTAAGTACCAATAGGGAGATTTTCCCCTCTGAGCTGTCCCAGCTCCTCCTCTGATGGGATTTGAGAGCATCCAGAGGAGGCAACGAGGCTGGTGAGGGGCTTGGAGCACAAGCCCTGTGAGGAATGGCTGAGGGAGCTGGGGCTGTTTATCCTGGAGAAAAGGAGACTCAGAGGTGACCTTATCACTCTCTACAACTCCCTGAAAGGTGGTTTTAATCAGGTGGGGTTGGTCTCTTTCTCCAGGCAGCAATGAGAGGACACAGCCTTAAGCTCTGCTAAGGGAAATATAAGTTGGATATCAGGAAAAAGTTTTTTACAGAAAGGGCAATAAAGTATTGTAATTGCCTACCTGGAGAGGTGGTGTATTCACCATCTCTGGATGTGATAAGAAAAGACTAGATGTGGCACTTGGTGCCATGGTTTAGTTGAGGTTAGGGTTGGGTTGGACTTGATAATCCTAGAGGTCTCTTCCAACCCAAAGATTCTGATTCTGATTTGGGGCTGGGGAAGGGGAGGAGAGTTCAGCTCCTGATGGGGTTGTGGGGCTGTGGGGCTGTCATCACCAGCTGCCTGAGCATGGGGCTGGTCCTGGGCTTGTTCAAAATGAGTAAAAAAGGGGTTGGTTCAGCCCCAGAGTCCCAGCTGGGGAGCTCCATGGGCAGGGAAATGAGGGGCTCCTACCCTGGGGCAGAACATCACTGCTGGGGCTGCAAGATGTTCCCTCTGTGGGATGGGGGAGCAGGAGCAGAACCCACACCCCTCGTGCCAGCAATGGGAGAGCACTGAGCCCTCCCTGCTGCTCTCAGTCCACAGCTCCGGAAGCAAATGCTGCAAGAAGTACTACCCTGGAAAAATCTTGGAGTCTAAGATCCAGGACTACAACTACACACCTTCCGACTGCAAACTCAAGGCTGTTCGGTGAGTAACCCCAGATCCCACCCAGCCTTCCTCCCCACCACCCCATCCTCACCTCCCTCACCCTCCTTCCCCACCAGCTGCTCTGCTCCTGGGGACTCCCCAGAAACCTGGGGATCAACCTGATCAACCTGCACAGGGTGCTGTGGGTGGGGCTGTCCTGACCTGGCCCTTCACACTCACCTCCCTCCCTGCTTAACCCGAACAGCCCCAAATCGCCCCATTTCTGCTGCCAGCAGGCCGAGAGTCAGCACTTGCAGGGAAAGTGGGGGTGAGGAGGCTGCAGGAATCCCTGGTGGGATCCTCCCCTCCCAGGCTGACTCAGGATATTCTTTCCCCCCAAGTCTGAAGGTGCCAGTGGGGTGGCTCTGTGTGGACCCAGAGAAGCCGTGGGTCAAGAAGTACCTGGATAATCAGAAAAAGTCAAACAGCATCTCCACATGAAGCTGCCTGTCCCAAAAGCTGTATTTATTTGTATCCCCTGATTCTCTGCGTGGTTTTGTCACTCATTGATTCACGGAGCTGGCTCCGTCCCCTCCCACATGGACTCAGTAAACTTCCTTGTGTTCACCTGCAGCTGGAGTGACGTGTCAATCCTGGCTCACATCCAGGCTCAGCCTTCCCAGGGATAGCCCAGGAGCCCCTGGGGGGACAGGGAAACCCAAAGGGCCCAGCTCCCCTCCAATGTGACCAAGGTGAAGCAGCCCCTGCTCAAGTGTGGGGTTTGAGGACACCCGTGGGATGGGGATGGGGAGGCGAGGCTGGCAATGGGAGGAAGATTCCCTTTGGGGTGTTTGAGGGTGTTTAGGGTTTGGGTTGGCTCTGTCCCTGGGGAACACCGCGGTGACAGCCCCAGCTGGGTGTCACTCCCTTCCCTTCAGCCAGTTTGTCACTCAAACAGGCCACCAAGCCATGGGCAGCCAGTTTCTCCAGAATAATCTGCCTTATCCAGGGCACCCATCCAAGCCATGGGCAATCAGTTTCTCCAGAATAATCTGCCTTATCCAGGGCACCCATCCAAGCCATGGGCAGCCAGTTTCTCCAGAATAATCTGCATTATCCACTTCCCCATTAGTCTGTGACTCATTTTGAATCATCTTTTTGACGAGTTAGGACATGCCTCACTCTCAAAGGCACCTCTATACACATTGGCAGATTTGTTGCCATTTATCTGCTCCCATTTAGGGGCATTTTTTGTACAAATCAATGACCTCGGGCCAATGAATCTGCCACAATGCCCACGGGACTGCATCACCTGGAACTGGTCTGGGATTGCAAGGAATATTCTTGCCTAGGACTGTGTAACTGCAATTCTCCATCCAAGCACTTTTGCAGAGAAAATGAGAGTTAACAAGACCTTTCTGGTTGCTCTTTGGTGCTGGAAATCCAGGACCCAGCAGAACATTGGGAGGTGTGAGGGATAGGGCAGGAATTGCTTATCTGAATCATGGAAGCAATTAAGAAAAAGACCTTTAAGGTCAAGTCCAACCATTAACCCAGCACCAAAACCACATCCCCAGGTGATGACACATCTTTGTGTCTCATCTCCAGGAGTGGGGATCCCACTGCAAATGCCACTGAGCATTCTGACTCAGAGATGGAGCCCACACAGAGGTGCCAGATGATAAAAGCATTGAATGAGCTGGAGATGCCAGTTATGCCTTGGGAAGGCTGAGCTGGAACACAGACTGCATAGAGCTAAGAGAATAAAGTAGAGATTTATTGAAAGGCCTTTAGGACACACCTTGGGCAGGACAAGAGCCTGACCAGGGTTACACCCAAGGTGGACCCAAAATGGTCACAAAATGGACACAAAATGGTCACAAAACGGACCACTGGTCATGAGGTTTCACACTTTTATAAGTTTTGGTCCATTTGCATCTTGGGGTTTAATTGTCCAATTCCAGCTCCAGGCTGTGAGGTCTCATCCTTCTTGTTCCTCCCTTCAGCCCACCCTTGTTTGTGCTTTTGGGCCTGAAAGTTGTCCTTGGTGTGCAGCAGGAAAAGGGTTTGTTTTGTGTCCCTGCTGTGTGCAGAGCTGAGTGACACTGACTGTGAGCTCAGAGCTGCACCCCTGGGCTGCACAGAACCTGAAATACATGAAAGATAAAACTTAAGGCATCACCAGATTGCCAAGGCTGGGGCTGAGGGCCACCAGCTCAGTGTCCCTGTGGCCCTGGCAGTGCTGGGGGCAGGAGGGTGGCAGGAGGGTGGCTGCAGTGCCAAACCACCCCCCTGTGGCTGGACATAATCCCCCACTAATCCCTTTGGGATTTTCTGGAGTGCCAGGTGTGCTGCAGCCTCCTGCCTGGGAGAAGTTGTTCTTTCCCTCACCATTCCTCCTCTCAGTCTGGTGCCAAAGCCACTCTGTCTTTGATGCAGGACCACAGAAAATCTGTCCTGGGCTGGAGGTTTTACCACAGGATCCTCAGAGAGGGAAGGAACATTTGGAAATGGGGCCTGGTGTAGGAACTGTGCTTTGAATGCAGAATTTCTCCCACCAAACCACACACACGAGGCTGAGGAACAGCTCATGAGCCTGCCCTGTGCTCTCCTCGGAACCAAGGACCCTTTAGCATAATTTTTATCAATGAGTGTCACTTCCCAGAGGGATGTTGCATAACCCCAGTGGCTTCCTCTGCCCTTGCACAGGATCGAGGTGCTGGCACTGACTTTCATTTCTTTCATTTCTGCCTTGGCCCAGAGCCTGGGGAGGGCAGAAGTTGCTTTGATCCCTTTGGTGCTGCAAAGTCTTGGGTCCATCTCCTGAAAGGGATGCCCAGAGCTCCCCTCTGCCCCAGGGTCAGCAGCTGGACTTGATTGTCCTAGTGGATCCCATCCAGCTCAAGAGTATTCTGTGATTCTCCTATTGTCCCTTATTTCTGGGGTAAGAATCCTCCGGGAGAGGTTCCTCACCCTGGGACTGAGCAAATTTGGGGTCTGCTCTGGCCCCACACTGTCCCTGCTGCTCCCCCTTGTCCTGCCCTCAGTCCCTCTGAACAGCCCCAGGGGCTGAGGGGGTTTTACACCTAATTTCCTTTATTTAATTCCCTTAATTCCCTCCTTGTCTTTGGGATACTCATGCAAGGCAGTGCCAAAGCCATCAGGTTATGCCAGACCAGTGCCATGTTTGCTCTCCCACCCCATGTGAGTTTGTACTGGTGGTGAGGTGGCCACAGCCTGGCTCAGGAGGAATTCATGGGAATCATTGCAGCCTTTTTGTCTTGGCTGCACCTGCCTCAGCTGTCTCTTCCTTCCTTATTTGTTCTCTTTTCCCTTTTCTCTCCTGGGTGCACAAAATTTTGGTGGTGCTGAGTACTGGACCATAACCAGACAAGCCAAACAGAAGCAGCATCTTTGGCTCTTTACTCCCCTCCCTAACTAATGAGCTTTTTCTTCTTCTAGTTTTTCAAATCTGCATTTGGAAAGCTGAAGTTTCTCTTTCCCTTTGTTTCCTCCCCTCCCCTAATTTGTGTTCCTCTGCTGGATCCACACGTCACCTGCTTACATTTCTCCATGGCAGGAGAAATAAAACCACAACTCATTTCTTTACTCTCCCTTTATATCAGTTCCTCGTATCTAATTCCTTAAACAGAATTAAACACAAGCCTCCCTGCTCCTGCTGAGCTGCACTTTTGTGCAATTCTCCGTAATATCCCCGATTCCAGTCACAATGGAAAGTATTTCATCAGCATCCAGTAAGAAGTCCCATCCGGCCCTCAGCTGAATGGAGAACTGAAAGCTTGGCCAGTCACTTCTGCAGGAAAGAGGAAATGGTTTTTTAGCCTTTTCCATCAGAAATAATCTATTAATTGTGAGATTTTCCTGCTGGATGACAAGTCATCCTCTGGAAACTGCAGTGCCCACAGTTCTCAGTTTCCAGAGGTTTCTGGCTGTGAGATATTCCTCACAAAGCTCCTGGTGTTTGTCATCCCCCAGTGCTGCTCTCTTGCCCATCCTGCTCCTTTTCCCTCTGTTTGGGCACCCACCAAGCCGAGCTCAGCTCATCCCTGGCTCTCTCCATAAAAAATCCCAGCCCAGGATTTGGACAGCTCAGGATCTCGTTCCTGTGGTTAACCCAGACAGCAATTCCTGGTTTCCTTCATCCTGCCTGTCCCCACTCCCACCTCTCCCTCATGCACAAACAGAGCTGGCCCTGGTGAGGGCAGGAGAGGTGCCAGAATTCCAGGGGTGGCAGGAGGGCAGAGGTGTGGGGAAATCTCTTTGGGACATGTGGGGTTTACAGGCAGAGAGGGGCATGAAAACACAAAAAACTCCATGAAAACACAAAAAATTTCATGACAACACCCACTGGCTGGCCCTGAATTTGGGATTCCTCTGCACACAGAGGATGCTTTGAGTTCTAGAGAAAACCTCTTAGTGTCTGTGCAATCAGCAGGGCAGAAAAACAAAATAAATGCATGCAGATCTGCATTATTCTGGGGAAATGAGTCCCTTCCTTCTGCCTTTGTGTGGCCAGGGACGTGTGACAAAGCAGGAGCATTTTACAGCAGGTGAATTTTCCAAACCTTCCCAAACCACCACAGATGGACACTCCGGTTATGGTTAAATCCAAAGAATTCATTAATTTATTCTTTTGTGTTTGTTTGTTTGTTTGTCCATTTATTCCTTTTATTAATTTATTCCTTTGTAGCCCTCATGCACAGAGTGGCTGAAACAGAAAGAGCTGAAAGTTGGGAGCTGGAGAAAGAGCTGGAACAGCTGGAACATCTTGAGCTGTTCTTCCAGCACCCCAAGGCCAGATCAGCACTGCTCAGCTCCGCCTGAGCAGCTCCAGGAGATGATTTGCACCCATTCCCACCTCTGTCCCACAGATGTTCACACCAGGCAGGACCTGGTGGCTGGGGAAGATATTCTGGACAAGAAATGGGGCTGGGAGCAACAGGCACTGCCATGGCTCAGCATTTTGGGCAGTTGGACTTCTCCCTTGAATCAGTCAGGAATTAGTCATGCCCAAGGCAGGGTCAGCAGCAAGGCCAGGGGAAGCTGAGGTTTGCATGGTAACTGGTGGCAGCATCAGGAAAAGGCTGGAAAAAGCAAAAAAAAATTGGAGGAAGGGGTGATTTTGGCAGCTGTTCCTGTCTGGGTGTGCAGCAGAGTGGAGAGTGTTTGGGAATTGCCCTCGGGCACTGGAGATGCTGCCCTTTTTCAGGCACTCTCCACTTTCCTGGAGATTTTGTCTGCAGTGAGCTGATCCCTGTGGGTACCAGCAGCATCCCCTCCTCCCTCTGCTTCCTGCTCCTAATGCTGTCCCTGAGAAGAGGGGGTTTTGCTTTTTGGGGCTAAATCAGGAGAGATTAAATTGGATTAAATGATCCGGCTTGGGAAGAAGTGGGCAAGCAGTTATTGCAACAACTGCAGCCAAAACTGAAACTCTTCAGTGTAAATTCAGCCAGGGGACAGGGAAAGTGGCAGGACTAATGCCTTGGGAAGGCTGAGTTGGAACACAGACTGGGCAGAGCCAGAGAATAAAGTAAAGATTTATTGAAAGGCCTTTAGGGTACACCTTGGGCAGGACAAGAGCCTGACAAGGGTTACACCCAAGGTGGACTAAGAATGGTCACAGAACGGCTGACCGGTCACAAAGTCTTACATTTTAATAAGTTTGGGTCCATTTGCATCTTGGGGTTTAATTGTCCAATTCCAGCTCCAGGCTGTGAGGTCCCATCCTTCTTGTTCCTCCCTCCAGCCCACCCTTGTTTGTGCTTTTGGGGCTGAAAGTTGTCCTTGGTGTGCAGCAGGAAAAGGATTTGTTTTGTGTCCCTGCTCTGTGCAGAGCTGAGTGACACTGACTGTGAGCTCAGAGCTGCACCCCTGGGCTGCACAGAGTCTGGAAATATTAAAGCTAAAACTTAAGGGATCAGGGCACCTGAGGCCAGGCCCTGCACCTGCAAGGACTCTGTACCTCTGCAGCCTTTCCTGTAAGGAAATTGTTATTTTGACCAATCATCAGCAAAAAGGGACAAATGTGAGAACCACAGTGACTCCGAGCTCGACACAACCTCATTCCCTCATGCTTTTCCCTGTCCAAGCAGGAGTTGGTGTTACCAGTGGAGATGTGCAGTGGTTGTGGTGGTGGTCCTGCCCAAGGTGTACCCTAAAGGCCTTTCAATAAATCTCTACTTTATTCCCTGGCTCTGTGCAGTCTGTGTTCCAGCTCAGCCTCCCCAAGGCATCCCCCTGACAGAGTTTGGGACCCCCAGGCACCCAAAGAGCCTCTGCAGAGCCGCAGCCTCGTGGCCAGCGCTTCCCCTTCTGCGGTTTCCTCGCCTTTTCCAGCTCAGCGAAACTGAGCCCCCCTGACATAATTTCCTCGGTATGATGCCCTCACTTTCTTTCTTTGAAACCCTGCACCCGCCCCTGGGATGGGGATAAAAGGGGAGCACAGCCCCAGGGGCCACAGAGAGATTCCTGCAGCTTCCCCAGCTCCAGCTTCAGCTTCACGCACAGAGCACTCACCCAACAGCACCATGAAGGTCCTGGCAGCCACCCTGGTCACTCTGCTCCTCCTGGCCACTTGCTCCACATCTGAGGGTCACCTCGGTGA
Organism: Zosterops lateralis; assembly: GCF_965231275.1. NCBI lineage: Eukaryota > Metazoa > Chordata > Aves > Passeriformes > Zosteropidae > Zosterops > Zosterops lateralis. The sequence goes on along the minus strand of NC_139779.1, from coordinate 5,669,199 downwards.
GTCCAGCATGGCTGTGTCCCCCCTGGAGAGCCCCAGCCCTGGTAGGGTGCCTGTGGGGAGGGGTTTGGGGTCAGTGTGGGATTGTTTGGAGACGAGGGGGTTTCTGGAGGAGGTTCTGCCAGGGAACGCGGCACCAGATGGTGAATCCCTGGAGGGGGCCGAGGCTGTGGGGTCTCACCAGGGCCGTGTGTCTGTCCCCTGCCCTCACAGATGGCGTCCCCAGCACCTGCTGCTTCAGCTACCAGAGGCAGCCCATCCATCGGCGCCGCGTCAGCTCCGTCTTTGTCACCAGCAGCTCCTGCAGCCAGCCGGGTGTGATGTGAGTACCAGCCCTGCCACCACCCAGGGGGGACCTGGGGACACGCAGGGGACATTCAGGGTGCTGATGGTGGGACTCAGATCCCACAGCCTCGGCCCAGCAGCTCAAGGCAGGTTTTCTCCTGGCAGTGTGGTCACCAAGAAGGGGAAGAAGGTGTGTGCAGATCCACAGGCACAGTGGGTGAAGCAGCTCCTGGACGACTTCCAGAGCCAGAAAAACTGAGCCTTCTCTGCTGACAGCCACCATCCCACCCCTGCACAGCTCCCAGCCTCCAGCACAACAGAGAGGATTTTACCCTCAGCCTTCTCAAGATGGAAAATTATTTTATTTAACTTATTTAAGTTAAACTAAATATTATTTTTTTTTCTAAGCACAAAAATTATTTAAACTATGTCAGAATAATACACTAAAATAAAGATAATGTCAATTATATCCATGTGTCTGTTAATGAAGTTTTGATGCCTCTTTGCACCAAGGTGGGAGAAGGGATCCCTGGGTTTGCTGTTCCCCAGCTCTGGTGCCACCCAGTTTGTCCCCACAGGTGACACCAGTGGCTCACCTGGGGCTGCCAGTGGTGCCTCTTGTTTGGGGCATGTCCTGGCAGTAGCTGTGGTGCCACGGGAGGGTTGGGGAACGATAAGATGGAACATCTTTTGGTCCATCCATCCATCCATCGACTCCATCCATGGGATGGAACATCCTTTGGTCAGCTTGGATCACCTGCCCTGACTCTGCCCCTCCCAGCAGCTCCTGAGCCCTTGAGGAAGGAGAACACCACTCAGGAACAACTAAAACATCACTGTGCTCTCAACATTATTCCCATGCTGAACCTATCAGCAAATATCTAAAAATTTATATAAAATTGAGCTGCAGATCCTTCCTCAGCTCTGTTGTCCCACACCACTGGTGACATCAGCAGCCAGTTTGTCACCCACCCATCCAGGACCCAAATTTCTGTGCCACTCAACCCTTCATTAACAGGCACATTGATATAACTGAAACTATTTTTGCTTTAAATTATTATCCTGAGCTATTTTAAATACCTACACCTAATAGCTGCCTTTTGTGAGTTCAGAGATATTTGTGGTGAAGGAAAGGCAGTGGATTTCACTCATCTGGGCTTCAGGAAGACACTTGAATTAAGGCCAGATAGTAAATTATGAGCAAAGGCAGGGAAGATGTGACTGGCATATGAAAAGTAAATTTGGTCAAGAGCTGCCTGGAAGGGGAATGGTAAATTGCTCCAGCTGAAAAGAGCTGTGTGACACTGAGAGGGGCTTGCCCACACAGTTCCTTGAGTTTCTGCCTCAAAAAATATCCTGCTTGACATTTGCATTAATGACCTTGGCACACAAAGCAGGAGAAGGCAGAGGAAATGTGCTGATGAGGCAAAACGAGATGGGATCATCAATCCAGGACATCACACAAAAGGATTCTAACGACCTTGAGGGATGGAGGAGGGATCCAAGGCAGCACAGCAGAGCGGGATCCTGCTGCTGGGGACAGGGATAACGGGAACAGCCCCTCCAGTTTGGGAGCTGGGAATGTCTAGGGCAGGGAAAATCCCATGACACACACCACAAGAATGATGTTATCATGAAAAGAGTTAAATGCAAAAGGTTTGGGTTGAAAACTGAGGGACTGATCCATGTGAAGGCACCAGAGGCTGGAAGGAGGTTGTGGACCTCCCTCTGGATCCCTGTGATGGAGCAGGGTGAGAAGTGGCATTTGTGGCAAACCTAGGGAGAAGTTGGCATCTGTCTCCTGGCACTGGTTTTCTGCCAGCAGCAGTGGCTGGGGGTGTCCATGCCAGGGCACCTGAGCTGGGCTGTGCCACCCCTGCTGTGAGGACAGGCTGGAAACTGCCCGGGAATATCAACAGAAGGAAAATCAGGTTTGCATAGGGATGTTGTAAGGGTCTCATGCAGGTTTCTGACCCAAGATAAAAACCAAGCACTGCTCCCATGGGCACCAGCCCCACCAGCACCTTCCACACTGGAGCTGAGATTCCTTCCTGGGGTGAACTGGTTACAAGAGCCTATTCCCAGAGCCCTGTTTTCCAAGGTGTCCCCCAAAGCAGTGTTGTTGTGGAATCCAAAGTTCTCCAAGGCTGTCCAGCCACCAGCAAACTGCTCCCCTTCCCAGGAAAATCACCAGATTCCCTCGTTCCCCTCCAGGCCTGCAGGTGGTTTTGGTGGTTGTAGGTTTTGGTATGAGCTGCTTCACCCCGAAGCTGGCTCAGCTCAACCACAGAATAACAGCACTTCTGCCAAATTTCCTCCAGAATGTCCTTTCTGGACACTCCCAGCTCTACCACTCCTCTTTCTGTGCCCTGGAGGAGCAGAGCTGAGGCAGCCTCTGGTGGTGCAGACACCCCCATTTCCCTAAGCTGACTGTTGCAGCTCCCCAGGGTTGAACGAATTTTGTGGTTCCAACCTTTTACTCTCCACATTTCCTGTGTGTGCCCATCCTCAGGGATGTGTCACCATCACTGCAGTCCTTTAGCACACTGAGCCTCCTTTGGGATCCTCAGGGGTTTCTATTTCTTTGTTTCTCTCCTTTCAGTTTCCTCCACATCCTCATCTCTGATCAAGCCCCTCAGAGCTTCCTGGGCCACCTCACTGCTGAGCTGAACGATTTTCATAGCACTATTTTAAATTTTCAGGCTTTTTCTGGTGACTTCCTCTTTCTCTGGAATTTCTCTTTCGAATTTACTGAGAAAAGATTAATCCTGGGCTCTGCTTGGATCCCTTTCCTTTTTCAACCACAGGATGTGGGACTGACTCACGTTTTAGGGTGAATTATTTCTATCCCCCTTGATCTGTGAATCCCAGCACCTACAGCATCCCACCACTCCCAAATCCCAGCCAAAGGTGTCTCTCTGGACACTCTCTCCTGCTTTTCTCCTGAATTTTCCTTCAGTGAATTCCCCAGCAGGACAAACCTTTGCTTTAATTTTAGGACCAAGCCAGGAGTAATGGGAGCCATCAGCCCTTTCCCACCCTTTGCAGAGCCACTTTTTTTCCCCTGCAGCCTTCCTGCCCAGACCCTGCTGGGTGTAATTCAGCATGACAAAGCCTCTTCCTCCCAGGAGAGGCATCACTCCTGATCCAAAGTGCCTTTTGGTGTGAAAACTGCTTTTTACCTTGGGCTAAACGCCTCAGTGCAGCCCCAAGGTGGGGCTGTGTGCCCCCAGCCCCTGCAAAGAGCTGGCCTTGCTACCCCCAAAAATGCCTTGCAGGAAGGTGGGAAAGAGTCCTGACAGTGCAGAAAACCAGAAATAACAAAACACAGCCGGGTTTTGTGTCTGGGCCTGCCCTTTGCTCAAAGAGCTGAGGGGAAAAAACAGCGATTTTGCAAACAAGGACTCAGGACAGCTGTCCCCACACCAGGACTGTGTCCCCAACATCAAGAGCAGCAGGCTGGGAGCTGAGGTGACAATGAAAAATCACAGGTGCCAGCCTGGAGCTCCATGCACAGCCCTGAGGTTGGGGCACAAGTGCCAGGGATGCTCTGGGGAGGAAGGACACAGCCTCCAGCAAACACAAGAGCCAGCAGACCTCGGTGGCTCAGAGGACACAACCCAGACACGGGGATGGCTGCAAGGAGAAAGAGGAAGGAGTTTGCTCTGGGGGTGATTCTGCAACAGGAGAGATGTGAACTCATCCTGCTGCTGGTAAACAGGCTCCAGAGCAGCAGCAGCACGGGCAGGAAAGGATCAGGATGACTCAGGGGTCAGCCACAAGCGTGTGGTGGTGCCCAAATTCCAGGGCCAGGTCAACTCTGGATCATCCAGGGGGTAAAAACAATCTGGTTTTTGAGAGATAGGTTCCAGCAGAGGATGTGCTGTCTCCAAGGACTGAACAGCATCTGCTGCTTCCCATGGCTCAGGAGCAGCCTGAGGAGCTTCCCATCTGCACAGTTCCCCTTCTAAGGGTTTCTGAGGGAAGGGAGAGGCCCCTGGGGTTAGAGCACGAGGTTTTTCAGAGAAACAGAGAAAGCAGGGCTGGGGAAGCTCATCTTCCACTCCCTGTGTCACTCTAGGAACAGACTTCCCCTCTCTCCAGGTGATCTCCCAGCACCTCCTCACTGCTGCAGGAATTTCTCTCCCTTTTTTTTCTCTGTTTGAGATCAGAACACCGTGTCCTTTCCTGCAGGAAAACAAAGGATGGGATTGTTCAGTGACCCCTGTGACTCTTTCTCAGGCCCCTCTCACCCTCTTTGCACTGCACACCACGATCCTTCCACGCTCTGCAAATTTAACAGATCCACACTTGTTTTGAGCAAGGAACAATAAAAATATCACATATCCCCAGAGCTGTGGGGTCCCAGCACACTCAGGGCTGAAATCCACCCAGGCCATTTCCACAGGCTGACAATGACAATGAGGTTTCAGAAGCATTAGGGGATTTTTGTTGTTGTTGTTGTTGCAATTCGGGGAGCTGGCTCATCCCCACGGGACCGAGCTCATGCAATAATCCCTTCCCAGAGCGCAGCGCTCACAGATTTTGAATCCCTGTCAAAAATGATGTCAGGGTAAACTCCAGGAGAAGAACAGGAGCGAGTGAGTGCCTGCTAGTGTGGGAACAGAGGACTTGGCAGAGATTCCCAAGGAGGATTTCCCAGCCAGGTCTTCCCGGGCTGTTGCAGAGCAGCCTTGCAGCACCATCTGCTGCCTGCTGCTCCCCAGCTCCTCCACGGGCAGCTGAGAAATATCTCCCTGCTCAGGGTGACAAATCCTGCAACCACTGATTAGAAAATGGATCTGTTTTCTCTTCTTGGGGGAAATCAGGGCTCAGGCTGCCCTCAGCTGAAGCACAGCCTCACATCCTGTGGTGATGCTGCAGGTGAGTGTGAGCAGCAGCAGAAGCACCAACTTACAACATTTAATGGCTGCAAATATTTACTCAGGGTTTAAGCAAATTAACACCCTGCTGGCACTTCTCTTTGCAGTGGCCTCCCTGTGGGGGCACAGCACCCCTGGCTCCATGTGTGGCTGTGCATTTCTCAAGCTGATCCCAGCTCCTCCTGACCCATCTAAAAAGCTCATTGCAGATTTCAGCTCCTCTTTCTCCATCTGAAAGGTTCACAGCAGATTCCAGCTCCTCCTGCCCCAGCTGAAAGATTCACAACAGACCCCAGCTCCTCTTTCTCCATCTAAAAGGTTCACAGCAGATCCCAGCTCCTCTTTCCCCATTTCAGTGCCTTACAGGAGATCTCAGCTCCTTCTGACCCATCTGAAATGTTCACAGCAGATCCAGCTCCTCCTGACCCATCTAAAAGGTCCACAGGAGATCCTAGCTCCTCCTGCCCCATCTCCAAGCCTCAAACACCCCTCCCAGCCTGCAGGACCGAGGTGCTGCACAGGAGCAATGCACAGCAAGGACACAGCAGGTTGAGAACAGCTTGTAAAGGCAGGGGTTGTATTTGAACTGGCAGGAGCGTGACCTTGTCCTTTTCTTCACTGGGATTCTCAGGGTTGAGTCCAAAGGAATAAATCGAAGGTGCACATCGTGCAGGACTCCTCTCTGGGTCCTTCTCCATGGTGCAGCTCAGACACAAGAGCAGAAGGAAAGGCCCAGCACGTGTGAAGGATGAGGGCACAAGCTCTGTTGGCTGTGGTAAGACACATGCCAGAAGAAAAGAGGGAACAGGAAAAGAAGAACCAGGGGGAATCCCAGCATTTCTCCTCACCCTCAAATCCGAGAATGTCACACTCAAAGCTGCTGCAGCATTTCCTGGCTAATAGAGGAGATGGTTCACTGGCCCAAATCGTGGCCAATGCCCCCTCCCCAGCCTTGGGACCATGACAGCATCTGCCTCATCATTCTGGCATCTCTGACAGCTTCTCCCTCTCACACACCAGCCTTCTGCAGACAGCTCAGGAATTGTGTGTAACAGCCAATATTCTGCAAACATCTCGTGCCAGATCAAGCTGGGAGAGAATTAACACACCCCAAGCCACCCAGGCAAGGCAGCGAGTGCTCCCAGGGCTGGGAGCAGCCAGGGCAGAGCACTCCTGCCCCTCTGCACAGGCAGCTGCCATCCCCCTCTGTGCTCAGCCTGCTGCAGATGTGTACAGAGGAGATTTGGGTGTTTGTTCTCCAAACCTGCCTCGGTAATGCTGGAGGAATATTGACACAACATTCCCTTCAAAGCAAGTGGAAATTGAAGCTTTTTATTGAACCTGTTTTGGTTTTGTTCTTTAATCTTAGCTTTTAGAACAAGACACTTAACAACATTACCATTCATTTTTGCATACATGTCACAAGTTCAGCTGGGCTCCTGCTTTAGCTGCAGCTGAATGTTGTCTGCTTCCCCAGAGTGAAGATTTGTGGAGGAGCAGACACTTGAACACACACAAAACCAGAAAATGCAAGTGGGTTTTACTAATGAGGCAGGCACTTTGCTGCATGCACCTCTCCACCAGAAACAAGTCCCACTTTAGCAGACACCACCAGCATCTTTTGTCTTTGTCTAACTTGGGAGCTGTGCTGCACAGAAGTGGGAAGACAGTTAATGTATGCAAAGTTTGCTCGAGCAGAAAGTGCTTGATCTCGTCAGGGACTGGAAGAACAGAGGCTTTGCATTCCAAACAAAGGATTCCCCCAGGAATGGGAGGTATTTGAAGATGTCCACTTCTGCATCTGGAATTAAAAGCTGAGACTTCTCACAGAGAAATGCAAATCAATTAAGTGAACCAAGAAATGTTTGGGGAGGAGAAGGAAAATATTTGGCAGGCAAACATTAAAACGTCGAGCAGCTCTGTGGGAGTCATGTCCCAGGGACTGGACCAAAAACATAATTAGTCTGTTGTGGAGATAAACACCAAGCTTGTGTTCTGTCTTCTCATCCCAAACACCTCCTGGGCACTTGCTGCCTCACATCCTTCCTCCAGCAGCAGAGCTCCAAGGGTGTGAAACACCACGGGGAGGAAGGGTTTTAGCCAAGTGTGAAGTGTTCCTTCCAAAGTGCACAAGTAGTAAACAACATTTCCTCTGGGTTTGCACTGCTCCCAGCCACACTGAGGGCACTGTGGCATTCTCAGCTGATGGCACCTGCCTGGGAGCTGGATGGCAGCTCTGCATCCACAGTGCCTTGTCTCTCACACCTGGCAGCAGCCAGAGCTGCCCGAGTGTCCCCACAGAGGTGAAAAGGCCACCAGTCCCACCAAGGAAATGAGGGGCTTCAAATGTAGATGACATCTGAGTCATGCTGCTGAACCTGCAGGCAAATCAAAGAGGGAGAATTAGTTCTGGCTTAGAGCAATTCTCTTTGGTCTGGGTCTTCCTTTCCTCCAACTCTGGAGCCTTTTGCAAGATGCTCTGCAATAGCTTTTTCTTCCTTCCTTAAACAAATGTATTTGCCTCATCCTTTAGTGTTAAAAGTTGCTTCTGTTGCCTCAGAAAGAGCTGCTCCCTCAGCTGCTGCTGCACTCAGTGTCCTTTAGTTCTAAGCACACCAAACCCTGAAGGAGGTATTGAATGTTATATTCTGGAGCTTTTAATTGATCCTAAACCTCTCCAGTTTTGTTCAGATAAAGCACAGCAGATCCATCAGGCTTTGCCCATTCCCAATACCTTGCCCAATTAGCACTGCCTACAGACAGCTGATTTCCTTCCCACTGTTCCAGACTACGTTTCCTTCCAGCTTCTTCTTCCTTCTCCAGCCCAGTGACATTTCAAAGCAGGTTGTTTTCTCCTGCCACCCAGCTCATTGCTCTTCAGGCCTCATTGACAGGGAGCACATGGAAGAGAGCTGAGCTGTGGGGAGCCTGGGTATTTATCCCTGCCTTTTAAAAGCAGAAGACGGCACAGTATGTTTTAAGCTCTCTATACCTGGGAGCACATTTCTCATTTCCAAGTCTGGCTGGTACAAATAAAATTTAACACAGATCCTCCTGCTGTGTACAGACATCTCTGCTTCATTTACCAAGGCTTACAGCTCTGCACTCCAGCTTAGATCAGAAGTGAGAAAAAACAGGCAGCCTCGAGTTATAAACATTCCCAAATGATGTGCCAGCACCAGGGGCTCCAAAATCCTGCAAAAGGGAGGCTGGGACAGAGCAGGACAAAGCAGGTCCCTACAGGCAGCCACCCCCTCTGAACTCTTCACTTTTAGGCAACATTTAGGAATTTACTTATGAATCTGATTACCTTTATAATCTGCTTTCTGGTTCCTGTGCCCACACTGTTGGCAGACAAGGAATTGGCTTGGGAAGATGACTTTTCCACTGGCACCGTGTGCTGAATTTTGTTGGTGCAGGGCCAGCTGCTTGCAGTGTTTAACAAGTAGGCAGGGAAAGGTCTTTGAGGATTTACATCCAGTGAATCTCCAGTCTCGAAGGTTTTCATCCATGATGGGGCCTTTAAAAGAACAGAGCACATAGAAATTTAATGCCTTCTCTGTATCAGCACTCATTAAGCCAAAAAGAACATCAGATGAGCAGTCAGAAAATAAAAGGCCATCTTTCCTCATCATTTTTCAAACCTCCCTCCTGCCTCTAAAAAAACCATTGACTCAGAGCCATTTCTGCTCCATGAGGAACAACCTGCAGACAAAGCCAGCCCTATTCCTGCCCTGCTTCAGGAAGAAGTTGAAGAGTTTATTTAAATAACAAGTGACTTATGACAAAAATCTGGGTCTAGTTCCTCATTGCCTTCAAAAAAATACACACACCAAGGCTTTTATGACTTTCAGCAACCACAAAGCACATGAATGAGAATGTGATGCAAACTGCAAGAAACCACATTTAAATGTGTTAGTCACAACAATTTCATTTGCTCCAAGACCTTAAACCCTGACTGTGATTTCATAATCATAAAATAAGATGATTATTTTTTTGCTGATGGCCCTGGTGTTCAGCATAGGAAAAAGGCCTTAAGATTTTGTTTTGACATGAATTTTCCTCTAAAAGTGTTCATGTTTCTAATATTTTATCATCAAGGGTGCTAAAGGCTTGGAGTGGAATACAGCAGCTCCCTTTAGCACACCCTCACTGTTCCATTTTAGGGTTCATTCTGGAGGAAAGGACAGGGATTTAGGGTTCTTACACTTCCTAAGGAGCGATCCAAGGAGCCCAGGACTTCATTCCAGTGACTGTAAAGCCCAGCCTGTTTCTCCTCCAGTTTCAGAGCATGAATTTCAGACTTCAGTTCTTTCAGTCGATCTTCAAATTTCCTGCTCTTTTCTAAGTAGTCCAGCCTGGGTCCACACATTGGAGACAAAAAAGTTTAGGGGGGCAGATTTAAGTCAAGAACAGGTGTTTGTGGAAGGAGGAGAGTTGTTTCTTGTTTCGTTTGATGTTTTATGAGTAAAATGAACTCTGGCAATGCCAGCCTGGCTCCCCTGACTCAGTGACCACTTGTTTCCTTTTTGCTTTCAAACTTTTTACCAAGCATTTCCTCCCAGACTAAGGGATGTCTGATGGATCAGCTCCCAGCAATTCCCCACTTTAGCACTAGAGGGAAACTTCTGTGCTCTCACATGCTGTTAGTTCAGTCTCTCCCCAAGACAGAAAGTTCTGGATTTATCATGCCCTGATGCCACAAAAAAAAAAAAAAAAAACCTTCACCTGTGAGAAAAGCCAGTCTGACACAGACATCACCCACTCCAGCTCAGTAAAACGCCTCCAGCCATATGCACATCCCAAATCATTAAAAGATGAATGTGATTCCCAAAGATTCCATTGCCTTTCTCATGCATTTGCACCACAGGCATACTGATACCTCTCTCTCTCTATCTCAAAGGAGAGTCTCTTGAGGTCGATGTCCTTCAAATCTAGTTTGGTGGATCCTTTGTCAAAGTTGGCATCTCTGCTGTCACCTGGGGAGTACTGGGGGTACTTGGCCATGTGCTGCAAGAGGCAACACAAGCACTGTCAGTCAGATCTGGTGGACTGGATTGGGATTTATCTCCTCAGTGCTGCAAGAATGCCATGTTGAGTTATCTCCTACATTTCTGAGACATGCAGATGCTCCTGCAGCCCCTCCCCTGCACCCAGCAGAAATCACAACCCCACAGATCCAAGAGCAGAGATTTATCCTGGCTGCAGTGTTTCTATCTCAGCAGAGAATAGAAACCCAGCCTCAGCAGGGCTGCAGCAGAAGAGGGAATTGGGGCACAGAATTCTAGCAGTGTTTTCTTGCTGGGGACAACTTTCATCTGCTTTGCCTAAAGACAGAGGGATGTGCCAGGATGACACAGCTGGCTCAGCACAACTACATCCACAAAAACTGCCTGGCTGAAATGGCACCATGAAGGCAAGACAGCCTCTGCTCCCCAAATCCACCACCAGTTCTGGTTTTGACTTTTGCCTTGCCTTCCTTACCACCCTGAACAAACCCAACTCCCATCCTCACTGCTTTTCCACACCAGTTTGTCCCCCAGTTGGGTCCAGCCACGCCACGACTCAGCTTGATGGGGGCTATAAAAATGCCACCAACACCTGACTATCCCTGAAAGTGAAGTGGTGCCCAGTGGAGCAGAACTCACAGGATAATTAAGCCTGGTTATGTCCAGGAGCTTCTGCTTGGCTTTGCGTTCGGCCTCGCGGGCTTCGTGCAGGTCTTGTTTCAGGTGCTCTGCTTCCTTGGCTCTGCAAGGGAAACATCCTGAGGGGAATGGCTCAACCAACACACGGATTTCAGAGCTCACTGACTTCCAGAGAACAAGCCCACTACTGTGTTATCTTTACACCAAGGCACTCGTGGGAGGATGCTCACATGGGCACAGAGGACAGAGACACCCCTGCACAAAAGGCTGAATTAACATGATTGCCCTATTCCCCATTTCCATGGGCTCAGTTACAACCTGCTGCTACAGATTCTCTCCAGGCCATCAGAGATCCTCCCTGAGGTGGGGAGAGGCTGCTCTTTATTTTGGCAAGCTTCTTGGTTAAAACAAGTAAAAGGATTTCTTAATAACAGAGTTAAAAAAAAAAAATCCTCTGTCAACATTGGCCTGCTCTGCATGCTCAGGGAACAGGCAAACATTCAAGAGTGGTTTATATCCCACGTGAGTTTACCTGATTTTACATTTCTTAAATATCTGAAAAGGAAACAAGAGAATGTTTTCATTCATTGGTACTAATGAATGAAAACAGCCTCAAATCTCACAGGGTATAAAGAGTAAATTTAGATAGGTAGCCAGTGCTCATTTGATAACACTAAATAGGGGAAGATTCTGCATTCTGGATCTTTCTTGCCAAACATCTCTACAGCTTTGCATCTGATCCTCTGTAAACCTGACCTGCAATACAACAACAGCACCCAGGTGGAACAAACAAGGCACAAGGAGGCTCAGTCCCTCTGAAGAGTCACTTGAGGGATAATTCTCCGCATCCTGGGCTTGGCTGTGAGGAAAGCAGCACCCTCTGCAGCCGAAGGAAAGCAAAGCCCACCTCCTGTCAGACTCCTTCACCAGCTTCACGGCTATCAGCTCCGCCTCCCGCATCTTCTGCTCCATCAGCCTCTTCTCCTCCTTGCTTTTCAGAGCCGTGATCTCCAGCCTCTGGCGTTCCTGCTCAGCCTCTGCAGCGTTCTGGGCCAGCAGTTTGGCCTCTTCTTCTGCAATCTGGGCTTTCTCAGCCAGCAGCTCTGCTGCTTCCTGGGATCGGAGCTGAGGAGAAAGAATTTTCCTTAGTTCCTTGTCTAGAACCTACAAAATCACCCCTGCAGGCAGGCAGGCAGGCAGGCAGAAGTCACCTTTTACCAAGAGATCAAGTGATAAAATGTTATTTCTTAAATAAAAGCCAGACACAATTTCAGGGTCTAATGTTCCTCCTCTGCTCCAGAATTTCCTGTGCCTCACCTCTACTAAGAAAGGAGAAAAATCTTAGAGCTGGACAAAGCTGAAGTCAGCCCCTTCACTTGCCTCTTTCTCCCAATTTCAGCTCCAAGATTGTTTCCTTTCCCCCCCTCTTAGCCTGAAGAGAGCACTGTGAGCCAAGTGCAGGGAGGGAATGGCTCACAGATCATGGATTTCCCAGGGATGCCCTTTCCACCAGTGACCAGAAACTCTCCAGCCTTGCCCGAGCTACAATTCCTGGTGGCAAAAAACAAATCCTGCTTCCAAATCAGGCACAAGAACATTCAGTCTGACCCACCAGGGCCTCATTGGCCTGCCTGGCTTCATCTTCCAGCTGGAAGAGGCGCCTTTCCAGCTCTTCTTTGGCTCTCTCAGCTTCTTCCCGGAGCTGCTTCTCCCTGGCCAGCCTCTGGTTCTCCATCTGGAAGCAGGAGGAGCAATAGTTGGTGGGTTTGCAGCAGAATCTCACCTGGGCCTGAGTGAAATGCACCAAACGAAGAAGGGGCTGCCCTCCAACTGGGATGTTCAATCCAGACAGGCTGGAGCTTCCTGAACTTTGCAGCACTGAACTCCTCAGGCAGGCACTCCTGGTTATTTCACACTGCTGGGAGAGCCCTTGGATTGATCTGTTTTGTGCCCCAGATCTTTGGGATCACCACACAGACACACCTCTGACCTCCTGAGGTGCCACAGAGCTGTTCCCACATTCAACCCTGCTGCACCTCCTCACCTCCCACACACACTCTGATGGAATACAGGAGCAGCAAGGGCAGCAGCTGGAATAATCATCACTGTCTTCAACAACACAGGAGCAGGAAGAATCTTACCTTTTTTCTGGCTTTTTCTTCCCTCGCTTGTGCTTTCATTTGCTGGATCTCTATGGAATCCACTTTTCTCCTCCTCATAAACAGGTCATGGTTTCCAATGCATAACTGGAAAATCTGGATAGGAAAGGCAAAGCAAATGGGATTTTGGTGGACTTGTGGCCCTGCCAGAGGGACAAAGAGGCCCACACTGGCCCCAAAGGACAATTCTGACCAGCACAAGTGCTGGCAGCTCCAAGAAAATCAGCACCCAGGGCAGGCTCATAGCCAGGCACACGACAAACAGCTCAGGTAAGTTTGTTACAGGATGAGAGATTCCTCCTGTCCTTCACCTCCCTCTGATCCCATTTTCCTGAATCACACAGGCTGATCTAGGCTGAGATCCCAAAATCACAGTTTTGTTTACAAACAATATTTCTCAGCTTTAAAGCAGTTCACTCACCAGTTTGTTCACTTTGAGCTGGGAAGAGAAGAACTTGAAGACTTCTGCTTTTTTGTCAAGGGGTTTAATAGTTAACTGCACAGGCAAAAGAAAAAGAAAGGAAGCACAATGAGGAAGAAAATAAGTTGAAACTATTAAAACCAATGCAAAACTTGAGCTCATCTCCACTTCTCTCTGGGGAAGCAGGGATTTATGCCACAAACAGGGGCAGAGTGATGTAAAACTGGTTTTCTCCATGGAGTCAGGCTGTGCTGGAGGATAAACCCCCAGTGCCAGTGTGGGTGGGGGTTTTCCTGATGCCACCTGTGCACTGCCCACTGTCCCCAGAGCTCTGGAACAAGCCCTGGTTGTTCAGGGCAGGAGAACAGGACACAGCAGCAATCCCTAGAAGCAGACATGGCCTTAAAGCCAGGGAAATGGCAAATACCTCTCAGAGCAGCAGCAATTGAAGGGATAAACTAAAGTGTCAAGGGCCTAAGGACTTGTTCTTCAGAGCAGCAGGTGAAAGCCCTGGAGAATTCCTCACTTTTTCAGTCTCAAGCTGTTCCGAAGCCAGGCAGAGTTTTCCTTTTTTTTTTTTTTTTTTTTTTTTTTTTTTTTTTTTTTAAGGCCCTGTTTTCTGTGCCTCACAGGTTCCTTGGCACTCTATTCCTCTAATTCATTGGCAAGGTAATTCCTGGATAATTCCAGGGCATCTGAGTCACCAGGATCATAATGTCCTTTCACCCTCTAGGTAATGACTGGCTGCCTTTTGAGGAGCAGGGCTGTGATATGTGACTGAATAAAGTGAAACTTATACACAGGGCTGCCCAATTTCCCCCCAGTAGGGAGTTAAAGTAGTTTATTCACATATCTCAGGGGATGTTTGATGATATAAAACCTGTTTTGGAGGCAGCAAATCTGTAGTCCCCTCTGATTTAATAGACACAAATCTAAAATCCCATCTCAGTTTTAGATCTCAATTTTCTGTGGGTCATTTTCCAAAAGGCCCACAGAAAATAGAACAGGCTGTGCTGACAAATTGCTGCCCTTTGGATGCCAAATTCCAGGTATTCCAGTACCACTGCAGTTTTCCTGGGTTTGTTTTTTTCTGATTATAGCCTTCCATGCAGCCCATGGAGCTGGACTGAGAATAAATTTTCCCCACTCCTTCACTTTCCAGAAGCCAAAGCTGGGCTTCACAGTGAAATTGCAGTGGTGGGGAGTGAAATCATGTCCCAACAAAGTGGCAGAAGTGAGGCAGAAAACCATTAATATCTCCCTGCATGTCTCCTCTGGCCCCTGGGCTCCAAGCCTCAGCTTCTGCGTGTGCAAACAGCATTAAGGTTTTAAGGATCATGGAATTCCTGCTGGGATAACTGAAGAAGCCAGGCACGGTGGCATTCATAATATCTGTCTTTTTCAGAGATCAACACATTTGTTTTGCAAAGGCCAAGCAGCAGGGAAGGAGGCAGAACAGAGTCAGAGCTCAGAGCAGCCTCGGGGAAGCGAGGTGTTGAGCTCATCTGCAAGGCAGGGCTGTTATTTTTAGTTTTGGAACAAAGCTCCTCAGGATTTTCCCCTTCTCCCCCAAAATTATTTCAACAGAGGAAGCTTTCAGCCTGTTCCAAGAATCCCAGTCCACACCCATGCCCATGGAAAAAGAATAATATATCAAAGCCATCATACCTCTTTCTCACTACAGGAAATGTTTCTGATAGAGCTCCACTCAAAGGATTTATTGGGGGAAAACCTGTTATTAATGCTGTAGATGTGAATACCTTTGGCATCAACTCCAAGCAGGAGATCTGTGTGGTTTTTGTTTTGCTAAAAAACAAGAGAGATCAGTAAGTGGCATTTTTGGTGACATGAAACAACCACAGACAAGAACGTATTTTGGTATATTGATATTTATTTGTCTTTTAGGAAATTGGTGTTTATATAAAATATTATGAATGCTTTCACTGGTAATAATAAACTCAGTCCTCTAGGCTGCTTAGAGCAGCTCAAACTATTTCTCCTTCCTATTCCAATAACCTGGAGTTACTCAAAACTTTTGTCACATTGTAAAATATTAATCTTAACTCTTTTATTCACCTGCTTATTTAGCAGGCAAGAAAACCAAGCTGGAAAAAGAAAAAAAAAAAAAACAGCAGCAGGGAAAAGCAGAAGTCAGGAGTCCCAGTTCCAAACTCCCTGGAGGATTTTAAAAGGACAGCACCATTATCTGCAGCAAGTGAAAAC
Organism: Zosterops lateralis; assembly: GCF_965231275.1. Taxonomy (NCBI): domain Eukaryota; kingdom Metazoa; phylum Chordata; class Aves; order Passeriformes; family Zosteropidae; genus Zosterops; species Zosterops lateralis. The sequence continues at coordinate 5,653,583 of NC_139779.1, read as the reverse complement.
TGCTAAAATAAGGCACTTACAGCAATTGGGAAATAATTGACACCGTACATTTCCAAGTCTTGGGCAATTTTCAGGTAGTTCATCTCAGCTTCATCCCTGGAGAATAAAGCCATGGTTATGAAATGCCTCTCCAGCCTTTCTCTCCATTTCCCACTAAGAAAAGAACAGCCAATCTGGCCCTTTGTACAAACTTACTTTAGTTTTCCCATCTTGCTCTCAATTATAGAAAAAAAAAAAGGATAATAAAACCAGCAATCTGGACAGACTAGAGACAGTAAAGTTGCACCTATTTCAAAAGATGACTCCTGGATAGTGTAATCTTCATTAAAATTCATTAAAAGTCTTATCCTTGTCTTAGTTTTGCCACTCCATGCCTTGGAAAATCCCCCTTGCATTGTTTTCCATGAATGTATTTCCTTCAGGAAATAGAGTTCATTAAGAAATGAATTTTGGACAGAGCTTTTGGCCAAGGCCAAAGAAGAGTGAGAATCTCTCCACTCGCTATTCTTCTCCCTTCAAGGTAAATCAGTAAATCTTGAGGAAAATCTTCAATAAAAACAATGCTAAGAAGCCTCCAGAACAGAGAGAAACAGAACACAAATATTAGTAAAAGCTGCCTCTGGGTGCTAACAGATCTTATTTATTGTTTAATTGGATTTCCAGATGGGCTGAATTACACTGAAGACAACAAATCTCATAAATAAAAATGTCTGGGGTTTCCAAGAAATGCAAAAGTTTCCTACCTGGCAATCCCCCTGTGCTCAGCATACCAAGCAGTGATCTTCTCTTCCCACATCTCTGCTGTCAGCTGGTACTGCCTGAGCACCTGCAGGGGAAGGAGGGAGGTTGAACCCCTGGGAAGACCCAAATCCAAGTTCTGCCTCCCCCAAGCAAAGTGAATGCAGAGTTGCAGTTCTCAGCTTGGTCATTTTGCAGAGTTTTAATGCTCTGATTAATCTCCAGCAATATCTGCACTGCCAAGAGGAGATTCGAAGACCCTGAACTGCAAAAGAGGAGGTTCAAAGACCCTGAACTGCAAAAGAGGAGGTTCAAAGATCTTGCACTGCAAAAGAGGAGATTCAAAGATTTTTGTACTGCAAAGAGAAGATTCAAAGATTTGGTTTTGTATAAAATTCAGACTCACCCTTTTGGGTAGCAGCTCATCATGGGCTAGAAAGCCTGGCTCGTGGAAATTTGGGTCATAGTCACCATACTGTCCCAAAAAAGGAAAAGTTATTTCAGTTTGTTAGAAGCAGAATGTTGGGGGAGTTGTTCCTTGCACAGTTTGAAGTGAAAGCTTGAGGGAGATTTTTTTTTCCCCTCATCTGAGCAGTCCATGGAAATTTCTTCCAGCCCCTGTGCCATGCAAGTGGCTTCAACACAGCCACTGAGCCACTCAGACTTCAATCCTAACCTGGAAACATCCAATTCCAACCAGGAAACCTCCAATCCCATCCTGAAAACCACCAATCCCAACCTGGAAACCTTCAATTCCATCCTGAAACCTTCAATCCCAACCTGGAAACCACCAATCCCAACCTGGAAACCACCAATCCCAACCTGGAGACCTCCAATCCCAACCTGGAGACCTCCAATCCCAACCTGGAGACCTCCAATCCCAACCTGGAAATCACCAGTCCAACCTGGAAACCTCCAATCCCATCCTGAAAACCGCCAATCCCAACCTGGAAACCTTCAATCCCATCCTGGAAACCTTCAATCCCATCCTGAAACCTTCAATCCCATCCTGAAACCTTCAATCCCAACCTGGAGACCTCCAATCCCATCCTGGAGACCCCCAATCCCAACCTGGCAGCCTCCAATCCCAACTTGGAAACCTCCAATCCCAACCTGGAAACCTCCAATCCTAACCTGGAATTTAATGTTTGGGGTTTTTTCCTAGCTGTGCTTGTACCTCCCAGGATGACCAACTTTCCCAGCAAATTTTAACCCTGCTGTGTATTACACACCACCATGCAGATGTGCTGGTTAAGCCAGAAAAAAAAAAGTCAATTAAAAAAGAGATTTTTCTATGCACAAACCTTGGCCTGGACAGCATAAGAAGCCAGTAAAACTGTAGCTTCTGGTGAGCAATAGATTTCCTCATCCAGGATCTGCTTCTTAACCTAAACCAACAGAAAAATGGAGCAAGTTCAAAGTCAGGACTTAAGTCAGGCTTGAAATGAAAGCAGACATGCCCAGACTATAACTTGGCACCAAACATCACCTTTAAGAGTTCATAACAGCAACAAGAAATTGGCATTCAGGAACACAGGAAGCCTTTAGTTAGCATTGCATTTAATGAGAGCAAAAATGCCAGTCAGCTCTCTGCACACACTTACATAAGGAGTCCTATAAAAGAATATCCTATAAAACATCAATTTTATTGTCTGTGCTTCATTTATTTTAACAATACTCCACTTTTTTTTTTTTTTTTTTTTTTTTTTTTTCCTGCCTGCTTTGGAAAAGTCAGCTTTGCATCACATCAGACATCAAATTTCAGCTTGGGAGGGAGCTCTGGAGGTCAGGTCTAAGCAGAGCAGGCTCAGGGCTGTGCAGCTGCCATATAAAAACCATAAGAGATGTTCTCCAGCTTTCCAGAACGAGACAATAAAGGAGACTCTCAAAAGAGAAGCTGAATAATAAAACACCTAATTTATTCATTTTCAACGGTCCAAGCACAATCAGACAATTCTAAAGAGTCTTTCAACATTCTTTTCATTTTAATAACCTGTGGTGCTACCAAGAGCAGAGGTGTTAATAGTTTGTAAGGTGGTGTTTGATTTTAAATCAGTTGTGCAATTTCTGTTTGAAAACCTAAAGAGGGAAGGGGAAATTAATCTTCCCAAATCCTCCTCTCAGGTGTATTTAGCTTAGGAACAAGCACAAGACAACCAAATTTTGCACAGCTCACAGTCTTAAACATTTCCAAATAGAAAAATGACTCAAGCTAGCACAGGTTTATAAACACACCTCTGTAGGTGCTGGGAACTGAAATGAACCACCAAGAAAGTTTTTGCTTTTAAATTTAGTCCCTGGTGAGCACAATTTGTGAAGCTGAGTTACAGTGCAGGGAACATTCTTTCTAAGCTGTTAAAATGGAAAGAATGAGAAGATTTCTCTTCCCATTTGGAAAGCTCCAGCTTTCACTCTCGACGGTGCAAATCATGATCTAGAATTTAAAACAATGTGGATAAATCCCCTGTAAGTGCCTGGGTTGTTTTGGTTTTTGTTGGTTTTTTTTTTCCTGATCAGTTTTTACAGGGACTTTTTGTTAAACTTCACAAAGAAGCAATAAATTACCTCATCTTTAAGGGGATAATATTTAGCTTTAGCCACTGACATTTATTCAGGCATTTATGGCACATTAATTTGCAAAGGTCTGAAGAGTCAGGAGAGCTGAAATCTTCAGGCATCCAGATGTCTGTACATGTTTTTCCTATTAGCATCCAGGTGTGAGCTGAAGTTCTTACAGTCGGGAAACTTTGCAAGTTCCAATTTGTTTCAGCCTTGTTTTCCTACTTTGGAATGAGAAGAATTTGCTAATTGCTTATTTGCTAGTTAAGGCAGGTTGAAGGAGAAAAGAAAAAAAAAAAGTGGAAAAATCGGGATTTAAAGAGTAGGAAAGGAATTCTGCTGCTCTCATTCCTTTCCAAAAGATAAATTGCCACGTGGTTAAAAGTTCTGGATGAAGTTCTGGTGGGTTTTTGAACTCCCAGAGCTGCAGCATTGCCCCATTATTTCATTAGCACATCCTCCTCAAGGAACAAGGGAATTTACTGGGTTTATTTCCAGCTGCAGACTGAATTTCTCCCAGCTACCTGCAAAGACACATCCTGCTGGAATAAAGCAACACTCCAGAGGCTGAAACTTCCAGAGGGACTCCACAGCAACTCAGAAGAGAAGCTGGATGGCCCAGACACTGGAAGTTGCCATCCCAAACTCAGCTATGGAGTTTTCCTGGTTGCTCCATCTTTATTTTTGATAAAGCTCCAATATTTTGATCCTTCATCTGCTTTTTTGATTGGAGCTCAAATGGTGTCTGCTGCTCTGCTCCTCTTAAGCCTTGCCAGGTGAACACACCTGGATTTCAGAATGCCTGTCAAATTCCATGATCTTTTATCCCTGCAATCCAAAATGAAAGTTTAGGGAGTCCTTGTTTTCTAGAGGTTTTGCCCTCCAGCATGAGATGTCCTCAAAAGTCTCACAGTTCTTCCAGCAGTTCCAGCTTTGCATTAATTTTATTTTATTTTTAAACATATATTAAGGAGTAAAAAAAGCCTGGAATACTCAGGTTTGGAATTATCCCCCCAAACTGCTAGGTGTTGTCACAAAAAAATGCAGGAGATTAAATATTCCACTTACCTGGACACCAAACCCACAGCAGGCAGGAGAGATGTTTGTACTTCATAAAAATAATCTCTACAAAGTTCTTGATACAGTTGAAGCAAGCAAAACTATCCTGAGCTGCCAACAAGATCAAAGACAATGCAAAAGGGCTGGGGGAAAATACAGAAGGAATTCATGGTTCAAAACTGTTCCTGACCTGAAGGAAGAATAAATGCTGGGTAATTTCCTGTAAGAGTTCCTCTTCTACCTTCTCTGGGTAGAATTTAGCCAAAAAATGAAAGCTAATGGGATCTTCTTTGGGGATTTCTTGATCTAAAACCTGTTTACAGATAAAATAAAATCCAATCAGCAGCAGAAAAGACACGAGTGTCTCCAGGTAATATTCCTGAGGAAAATCAGAAAGCAGCCAATAATCCACTTAAAGCAGCCTTTCTAGATTTTAGAGGGAAGGGTAATTCTGAGCTTTAATCTAACAGCAATCAGTGGTGATTAGTGTGGGATGCTCCAGGTCAAATAGGATAGAAGCAATCAGAGCAAATAATCCAACTGTAGCTTTGAAGAAAGCCACCATGCCAAATTCTGAGTGGTCATGGAACACATCCCTTTAGTTCCCATGCTCCAGAAAGTCAATATTTGTAGAGGTAAATAATTAATTGCCACCCATTTTGTCTCCTGTACCTTTTTGTCCATCTTTAACCAGGTGCACATTCCTTTAATTGTGTACTGCAAGCCAAAGAACCAAGTCTCCCTCAAACCAAGGGCTCGGCACACCAGGTCAAACAAATCCTTTCCCTTCCACTTCATCTGAAAGAGAGAAAAATCAAGAAAAAACATGTCTATCCTAAATGAATTTGCTCCATTTTAGCCCTTTGTCCTATGAAATCTTGTTTCATTTGTAGGTTTTTAATGAAATACTCTTGCTGCTGTGTCAGAGTTGTTGTGTTCCACCTCCTCTCCTTCTCCAGACACACCCAGAGAGCAGCTGGAGTCATTTAATTCACTTGAGGGAATGAGAGGGTTGTACCATAGATTTCCTGGGATGTGGCAAGTCCTTATTAATATTTGTCCAAAATTTTGACTCAATGGTTTATACAAATTGGAGAGACTGAGAGAAAGCCAGGGGAAATCAAATCAGAACCTGGGGTAGGAATGCTGAACAATGAGAGCAGATTCACCTTTCATACCTCTCAGGTATTTCAGTGGCACCAGGCCAAGCCTTTACCCTACTCTGATTTAAATGAGTCTTCTTAAATGTTCTCATTTCTGTTCAGCAGCCACAGAGAGCAAACTTTGATTCAAAGTCCCACATCCACACACATCTGCTGCCTTTTTTTTTTTTTTCACCAAAGAGGCTTCTCTCATCTGTTTCTTCTATTTTACCACATTTCAGAAAGCTGATTTTATCTAATTGCTAAAACTAAAAACTGAATGGCAAAAAAAAAAAAAAAAAAAAAAAAAAAGTGAACTTTTAGGCAGTATTTGAGTGGGAAGCTGGAAATCATCCCAGCAAATGAGCTGGGGAGAAAGGAGAGGTAGCAAAGGAAGGAATACAACAAATTGTTAACAAGGGCTCTGATCTCTAAATCAAATTTTCTAAATCCTTTATTTTCACTATTTTCACACTGCCTGCAAGTACTCCAGAGCAGTAAGTCATACAAGATTAATATATTCTGTTTCTGAAGGACCTAATAAACTACATGAAATGGCTCTCACAACAGTCAGGTCTCACTAAAACTGCCAGTCCCATTGGAACTGAGTTTTCTAACTCCCCACAATACCTGTGTGTCTTGTTTTGCTTTCGCTGGATGATTAGAATTAATTAATCAGGGGCAGTTCTGTCCCTTCAACAGTGCAGCCCAATTTAATTAGCAATCAGTCATTTCTTTTTATCCAGCCATGATTTCTCTAATCAATTTATCAGATAGCCAGAATTAATTGAACTGCCAGCTTTTTCATCAATCCTTTTTTCTCTTCTGCCCAGAGATCCAAACATCCAATTGCAGGTAAAAAACTGTAGTTTATAAATGGCAAACTGGAAGGGAATGTCCCAGATCAACAAAAGTTACCAGTTTATAAATTATTTTATAACCAATATCTTAGCACCAGCTCTGACCAGTTTATCTGAGCTGGAAGTGACTTTAATAAAGAGTTATGTCAGTTCCAAAAAATAAAAGCATTTCATGAAGAAGTAGGAATCCTTATGAAGAAAGTAGGTTTAGTGTTAATTTAGCTGTGTCAGTCAAATGGATTTCATGCAAACAGCTTTAAATTCTGAGCAGAGTCAAGAGAAGAACACATCAGAGGTTAAATAATCCATTATCTATAAAAATAACAGATCAGTTTTAAGACCATCCACAAGCTGATAATCTGAATTTTTCAAATCTCTTGCTCACACAAAAGGCACTGGCCAGCATTTACTGCCACTCTCACCTCACAGCTGAACTCCATCTCAGCATCCACTGTTATAATTCTGACTTTAAAAGTCTTTGGTTGTTTCTTCTTCAGGCCTCGGATGGACATATTTTTCAGCTGATGAGGGCAGCCACACCTGAAATCAAACATTGAGGGGATGAAAATTCAGCAGAATTTCCTTGGTTCCATTCCAAAGTAGGATAAGTCCAAACGTGCAGAATAAAGTCACGTTTACAGATGCATTCTTTGTGTCTGCTAAGGATGTTGGAAGAAAAACCTTTAAAATTAGCTTGCTCCTTAAAGTAAGTTGCTCAAAAAAATGTTATTGCTGTCTTTTCTCAGATTTTTGGCTCTCACCAATAAAATTCTCTTTCTCAAGGGTCTCTGCAGCATCTCCACTCAGTAGAACACCAGAAAATGCAGCTAAACTTTATTATGTCAAGTCCAACACAATCCTTTTCCATCAGTTATGGCTCCTTCAGCAACTAAACTATTGGATTTCTTTACAGCAGGAGACTTTAACTCCCTGAAATTATACAAATGCCAAGAATATATGCATTGAAATTCAGCTGCATTTACCACATTCTCTTGTGCTACTCCACGCTGACAAAAGTTATTTAGGACAGGAATTTTCCCAGTGAAGTTCTTGTGAAATTAATTTAATTCTGCACAAGCTGGCAGAAAATTCCATCGGAAATCTTCTGTTCTAAATGTAATCACCTCCATACCACCCCAAAAAATGGCACAAGGGTTTTATGGAAACCAAATATTGAAAGCTGGAGTTAAATGATGGTGTGGATCTGCTCCAGGCAGTTCTCAGGCATTTCTTCCTGAGCCCAGGAAATCACCCTGTAAAGTTGTTTTTTTTTTTTGCTTCTTTTTACTTCATAAAATTAACAGGTCAAAGTTGTATAATGCAGTGAGAATCTGTGAACTGTACAGGGCAAGAGACTGAGGCATTCCTGGTTTCCTGCAATATAAGACTATTACAATGTGGCTGAGTTCCAACCTCTCCTTGAGGAATTCCAAAATAAAGCTCTAGTTTAAACTGAAAATTTCCATTTGCCTGCACCTTCCAGGATTTTATAAAATATTCTGCTCCCTTTTTTTCTGCTGAGCTCTAAATTGGCTTGCAAATATATCGATTTTCCACTCACTTTGTGCCCCTCACACACAAATTTTGAGAAGTTAAATAGGAGGTCAAACAGAAATGGAAGTTTTCCTTTACAGATTATAAGGAAGTTGAGGCAGGGAACAGATAAAATAGTTACCAAATCATAGGGACATCAGAGGCAGAGCTGAGAACAAGTGATGGAGACAACTCAGAGTGGGGAAGAGAAGCTCAGGAGGAAATTCATCCTTCTGACACCACTGAGAGCAGGTAGGGAATCCTCTGCCTCCAGCTGGCTCTGGTGGAGCTTCTGCTCAAGTCTTGTTTGGGTTTGGGGCACCACTTCTGGAGCTGGGAAGAAAACTGGAGACAGTCCACAGGAGAGGTCCAAGGGCTAGAAAATCATCTGTGGCAAGATGAAAGCACTGGTCAGAACAGAGAAAGGAAGAGTGGTGAGACATTGTGATGGCTGCTCTTCAGGACAAGGAATAATGGCCTTCATGAAGTGGCAGATTGGGTAAAATCCAAGAACAATCAGGATATTAACAGTGCTGGAAAAGCACAGGGTGGCATTTCTCCTTCTAAAACAATACGACAGCATTGTCCTCAGGACTGGAGACACCTAAACCCTCAAGGGACTCCCCCCCAAGCTGGTTCCTCCTGGCAGTGCCCACCAGCAGCCCAGGAGGGGTCACACCACAAAACCCAGTGAAACCCAAGGAACAGCACACCCAGAGCCCAAATCCCATCACCCTCAGGGTACCTGTCTCCTCAGGGTTTATATTTTAGAGTGAAAACCAGATCTTCCCACAAACCCTCCTCTGTAATTTCAGCATCTCAGTGCACCCAACTGAGCAGAGCTCAGGTCCTTCCTACTCAGCACAGCAAAGAGTGTTCAATTAAGGAATAAGAGAATATTGAAAACCCCCAAAATGATCACAGCAATATTGACAGGCAGAGCCTCATGTAAGGGCATCCAAACCAGCTGTAAATTATCACACACATTTTTTTGATCCATAATCTGCAAAATTAAATTTTAACCTGTTCCATTCCAAAGCTCTTTCCCGTCAGTTTTCTTCAAAACTGTAAATGGTTGTACCATTGGATACAGCATTTATAGCCTGAGTACTACAGACTTCTATGCAAATCTGGAAAAAGTTTTATAAGTTTCTAGAAGAAACATCAATGGCTGAAAACTAAGGAGAAAAAAAGCTTCATAATTCATTTTTAATATGCAACCTGAAACAGCCAACTGAGTTAAACAGGAGCTCAGAGTTAGGGCCAGTACAGAACATTCTCAGAGGTTCATATGGAAAATTCTGAACAGATAAAATTGAGCAGCTGGAGAAAAATGTACTAATTTTCTCAAAATATGAGAAAAATACCAGAGCTTTTCACTTGGACTTTGAAGTTATTTCTTTTTTCTTATATAACCAGGTTGAAATGACAATATAATTTGTTCACCATTTCCAATTGCATTTTTTTTTGTTGTTCTTTCCAAAATTTTTATTCCATGGAAAAGTACATTCTGACTCAGAGCAAAAAGACATTTTTGAATATCAAATTTTCCCCCAGAAAAGTAAACTGCATTTTAATCAATAGCACTGGTAAAGAAATTGGAAAGGGTTTTCACACTGAATAGCTGAAATGAAAGTCAGATCCTGACAACAGAAGCGGGAGCACTTAGCAGACCAGATTTTACAAAAAGAAACTTTTTCAAATAAGAGAAATCTGCTGGGGAAAAAAAAAAAAATAATAAATAAAAAAAAAAAAAAAGACAATTGGGTTTGCAAATTTGTTTGTTTGGGTTTTTTGGGGTGGTTTTTTTTTTTTTTTTTTTTGGTTGGGGTTTTTTTTTTGTGCAAATGCAAAAGCAATCCCTTCCCCAGATCCCAGCTAACAACAACCTTTAACTGGGAATCAAGTGCTCCAAGGCAGAGCTCCTGACACCCAGCTCCAGTGATTTATCCCTGCAGGTGCCACAGGGATCCAGAAGGAGCAAAATGTGATGGATCAGAGCATGAATGCAAAATAGGGCAGGGTGATAAAAGATCCCTGCCCAGCCAGAACCTGGGAACAGAGAGTTCAGGGGCTGGGAACAAGCACAGGGAGATGATAAAAGCTTGGTGTGGCGAGGGGGAACACGGAATAAAAATGTGAAGGGAACAGAACAGCCCCAACTCTCTGTTCACGCCCAAGACGAAAGGAGCGACATCCAGCAGCTCTGGGTTTGAGCGTTCACCCTCCTGGACAATGAGAAAGCAGGAGCAAAGCGTGGGGGGCTCGATGGAAACTGGGAAGAGCAGGAAGAACTGGCCGGGTGAGTGTTGCTGATGTGTGTCACAGCGCTTTGATCCACGTGGGGAGCAGCCCAACACCGCTCACTCACACACAGGCACAGGGAGAAAAGGGAAACCAGCACCACCACACACACGCCAAGCTCCATAAACCCACCAGAACTCAGCACCTTGTAGATAAATGCCTCAGCGGCAATTTATTCCCAGTTTAGCATTTCCCAGGTGAATGGATGGGGTTCTGCGGGGGGGATAAGAATTTCCCTTCACAGTGCACTGCCCCTCAGTGACACACTTGGGGCAGTCACACTGTAGTGAAAAATCATCTGTTTCCACACACACAAAATTCAGCAGCACTTTCTAAGGTGAGAACTCAGGTGCAGACAGGTAAAGAATTAATGGCAATAGACACCCCTCTCTTACACCCCCAAAATGAATCTGTCCTGAAGGATCAGCATCGTCCCTAAAGGAGCTGGAAATATAAAAATCTCTGGGACAGCAATGAGAATTCAAGAGACAAGGCTTGGGAATTACTTTAAGAGCCACCAGCAGAAGATGCTTGAAGCATCCACTGCAAAAGCACATTAACACAGCCACTACTACACAGTTTGAAAGAGTGTCACCGCTGAAATATTTACTGCAACTCCGAGCGGCAAACTCCCCTGACTCATTATGTTTTCTCCCAGTTGCTGAATTTCCATACTCCAGCTCAGGAATTAATGCGAGCGATTTGAATGCAGACAACACAGGCGAGCGTCGTGGGCTTTGTGCAGTTGTTGACTCACGCTCCTGCCTGTGCTCCCTGCCCGAGGAACAATTTAAGCAAAGCATTCACTTTTGGTTTAAAATGGGTCAGCAAGATAAAGGGTTTTCTTAGCCCACACTCTAAATAGAAGTCATCTAAAGTCACCAGTTGGAATCAAGACTTACCTCACAGATCCTTTTTTGAATGACGATAAGAAGGGAGGTGAAAAAATCCCTTTTAATCCAAAAACTCCGTATTTTCCCCACAGACATCAATATCCAGCCCTCACAAGTTCTGCCACTGAGAATAAAATCCAAGAACAACTTTTCTACTTGATCCCCTTCCCTTTGTTTCCATGAGCTGCAGCATGTTAGCGCCCTCTGAAAAATCAAAGGATTGCTTTCCCAGGTGATAGGAACGGCTCTTAACCATTTCCTGCCTGCACCGGGCTCCTCCCAACCTCCCTGCTCTGTAATTCAATTAACCAGGCACTAAAATAAGAGAAATCCACGAGTTCTGGCTTGGATATCTGTAAAAAAATAAAAATTGTAATGAACTTATTAATAACTCTTTGGATGGTATTTGATCAAACTATTTCAGCAGTGTCTCCTGTTCTCCCCATATCAGCCACCTTAAAAGGGAACTGCCCGGAGTCGTGCTGTTAATTAAATATGATTCCCTACCTCTCCTCTTCCTGCCGTGAGAGATGATGGGACATCCACCCCAGAAAGAGGACAAGGCTCAGAACTGGGCAGCAGCCAAAATACCAGCAGAAAGTGGTAGGTAAGTGAGCACATTTAAATTAAAAAATAATAATAATAAAATAAAAGGATGGCCTCAGCCTGAAGTCACAGGGAAAAACCAGGAGCATGTTACCTCAAAGTCCAATAACTTTGCCATTATTCAGCTTCTAAGTGGTTTGGGATTTGTTGGGTTTTTTTTGCAAACCCTCCATTTTACACGCAGATTTACAGAAACTGAATATCTGCCAGGTTATGGATAGCAAGGCCAGCTCTCACTCCATATCTACTATAATTATTCTGGATTTTTATGGAAAACCTTCAAGATTTTTTCTCACATCCATCACTTATCAGCAGGGGGACGAGCACCACACTTGTTGATGTGCAGAAACCTCAAAGAGGCTGCACTGAGAGTCAGCTCCATCCCCAAAATTCCATGTAAAGGGGTCCCACAGCCTGTGTTTGTTTGGACAAGGAGGCTCAGGGAGGAATTTCATCACTCCCCACAACTACCTGAGAGGAGGTTGTGGTGAGGTAGGGTCACTCTCTTCTACTGTGCTTGCAGTGACAAGACAAGAAATACCAGCCTTAAACTGAGATGGGAGATTCAGATTAGATATTAGAAAAAATGTTTTCACTGTTTGGGTGGTCAGGCAAGGGAATAAGTTGCCCAGGGAGGTGGTGGGGTTGCCATCCCTGGGAATGTCTGGACCTGGTGCTGGTTTAGGGTTATAGTGGCACTGCTGGATACACAGCTGGACTTGACAATCAAAGAATCACAAAATACCCTGAGGTGGAAGGGACCCATCAGGAACATCGAGTTCAACTCCTGACAGTGCAAAGAACACCCCAGGAATCCCACCAGGTATCTGAGTTCTTGAGCTCTGTCAGGTTTGGTGCCATAACCACTGCGCTAACAAGGAGGCTGTTCTAGTGCTCCACCACGCTCTGGGTGAAAAAATCTTTCCCTGATATCCAACATAAACCTCCTCTGACTCAGCTCCATTTCCTCGAGCCTTGTCACACATGGAACAGAAGAGATGGGGAGCTGCCCCACCTCTTCCCCTCAGGAGAATGTTGAAGACGACAGTGAGGTCTGACCTCACTCTCAGGCTGAACAAACCAAGTGACCTCAGCCACTCCTCTCAAGGCTTCCCTTCCAGACCCTCCACCATCCTTAAAGAGCTCTTAGGTGTAGGAGCAGCTGTGCATGGCAGGGAGAGGGAACTCTACAGACCTGAGATATTCTAGAAACATGGCTTTATTGCAAGGGTCATGGGTTAAAAGGGCTTTGCCTTCAGCCACCAGCCTGGGCTGGAGGGAACCCCAAAGAGAGAGGGAGAGAGAGAGAAGGTGTGAGGTGAGGGAGGTAAAAGAGCTAAGAGGGGTGAGAGGGGTAAGAGCAGTAAGAGAGAGAGGACCTTCTTACAGTACATTATGTCTCCTTTTGTGTTGAATATTCTAATTTACAGTGACCAACCAGTGTGAGATACAAAACCTACAAACTTTGCATGCAGCCAATGAGAACTGCTATATCACCATATCATCCTAGATTCTAAACTCTAAAGACTACTTTTCTTATCTACTTTTTCCCTGATGCCTTGGCAGGGCGGAGAGGGGCTGCATTCTTGGGTCCTTTTGTTTTCTGTCCTTCAACCTGACTCCAGCTCTTCATTGTCTTCCTGCCTGCCATGATCACATCTCAAAGCTGCCCTTCATTTCTATTTCACTCACAGGTTTTACATCTCCAGTATTTCTTACCAGGCAATCATATCTACAAGCCCTTCCTGCCCCATCTTTCCTAACACTTAGGGAATCTCTTCCAACTTTAACGAGCCTCGCCCGACACCACACACACCCCTTTCTCCCTCAGCGCTTCTGAGGGAACAGCCGCCACCTGCGCCTTTAAATACCCGTGATAAGCCCCGCCCCCTGTGGCCCCGCCCCGACCCCGCCCCTTCCCGCCGCGCGGCGCTTCCGTGCTCGGCGCCGCCCGTTCCGGGCCCGTCCCTGTCAGGCCCCTGAGGCGCGGCGGCGGCAGCGGCGGTGAGCGGGGCCGGGGTCCCCGGGGCTGCGGGCTCCCCTCTGGGGGCTCCCCTGTGCTGGGGCTGTGCCCTGGGTGCTGCACGAACCGCCCGGCTGAGCCCCGCTGCCTGTGCGGCCCTGCTGGCGCGGAGGCTCCGGGGCAGGGCCTGTGGGGAGCCGCGGTGGGGGGGGCTGAGGGCTCCCTGTCTGTTTCAGTTTCTTCTTTCATCCTTGTCCGCCGGTGCTCTGTGGGTGTTGGCCTGTGCTGCACACACTTGTCTGCGTGGGGTGTTTAGCCCTGGGGTACAGGAGGGCTCCCCACACTGAATCTTTCCAGCCCTGAACACCCACAGCGGAGTCAGGCGGGGTAAAAGCAGCCCCCGAGTATTTGCTGAGGCTTTTCATCCTATGGCTGTGTCCCCGTATCCCTAAACTCTCCTTTTGATGTGTTGCGACATCAAAGCAAGTTACAAATTGGGGGGGGCATGGAGAATACACAGGTGTTGGTAGTGCTTAACAACGTGTCTGAGTGGGAGAGAAAATGGCCATTAATCTCCATCAGTATTAATATTGATTCAAGTCTTATATTGGCTTTTCCCCTGACTCTTGCAAGAGTGGTACAGAAAGCTCACTCTAATTAAACCGAATAAGGTAATGGGATATAATTTACTTGCAGGAAAGAACTCAAAAGCAAATACATGTACTATAGATCAGACAGCTCTTTGATGTGTCATTTATGGCTTGGGAAGCTCATTACCCTCCTTAGGTTTCATCAGCTCAGCTGATAATGAGAGGCACAGAAGCAAATGACTGAACAAAAGCTGTAGGCTGCTCCCTTGTTTGGGGGCACTCTGTTCTGATGAACAGGTTTCCAGCCAAAACAGCTTTTGGAGTATGAGTTAAATTAATAACTTCCGCAGCTGAGCTTTTCTCTATGGTGTTTGTGACAACTGGGGTGATTGAAAGGAGTTTTGTGAGGTAAGGTCTCATCCTCGTGCTGTCCTAAAGTAACTTTTACTGATAGCAGGCACATGGTGACATCCCCTCTATATTGTCAAAAGGACTGAGGTAGTGCAATAAATGGAGTTATGAACTATTCTTCCAACAAAATGACCTAAACTCTGGCTGGAGTCCCTCCAAATGCAGCTAGATCCCCCCCCAAAAAACCCTAATGAAGCTGTAAGTCTAAAATAAGGGAAATTTTGGTATTGATCAGAAAGGGGTTATGTTTTTTACTTTGTTACAGTAACACATCTCCTTTCCTTGCTGCCAGGCACTGCATGACCATAAGTGAAGGATGTCTGTCCCACGCGGAGCTGTCCATGCAAAATGGATAGTGGGGAAAGTAATTGGGACCAAAATGCAGAAAACTGCCAAAGTGAGAGTGACCAGGCTGGTGCTGGATCCCTACTTGCTAAAGGTAACGCCAGTGACCAACTTCTCCTGCCTGCTGGGGTTGGTGTCTTGTGGAGAAATGTTCTGCTGAATTGACTCTTAAACGTTTTGATGACTTTACAAATCAAACTCCTTAAGGGATGTGGGGATGACTGCAAAGGACTGAAAAGCAGTGAGTGGTGAGGACTTACAAATTACCTGCTAAATGTATTTCTTTGAAGTGCTTTGTTAATGCACTTCATTTGATCTTTTTGGGGAGGTAAGCTTTTGTTGTTTCACGCTCAGATTTAATGTTTCATCTTGATGTGGAAAATGCTTTGGAGGCCTGACAGTTTATTAGTCACTTGTACAATAAATTTTATAGCTGCTTTTTTTCTGTATGCATAATTGTAACATTACTGTGATCTTGAATTTAGCCCTTGTCAATGCACTTCAAACAGGAAGGTTAAAAATTGTATTTTCTCCATTTAAAACAGGGAAACAGTGGTACATAGAGGTAGAATAAATTGCTTTTGGTGACCCGAAGGTTAAGTATAAAGTCAAGATTGGAAAATGGGTGTTGTGGAGCCCATTTCAATATTTCATCCAGTAGAAGAACCTTTATGTATTTCTTAACCTAATTTATTTCTTAAAGGATTCTGCTGTTCCAAGAAGAAGAAGAAGAAGAAAAAAAGAAAAAAAAAACCAAAAAAACACCCACCACTTTTTATGTGAAAAAAATATTATAAAAAACTTCAAAATACAGATTTCAGAGTTTTTTCTTCCCCATCTCCTTTCCTCCAGGCTCAGTTGGCAACACTATCCTGACAAGAGATTGGGAAGGGCAGTGCTGTGCTTTCTGTGGAGAACCTGTAGAGTGCACAGTTTCACTTCTCTTCATGATCCAAACTAAATCTCACTTGCAAACATGCATAACACCTCAGTGAAATTTATTTATTTGCTATTAATTTTATATTTCCCCATCGCATAATTTTGAAATAGCATGCCAAGGTTTCCTTTTATTTTTATTATTTTCATTATTGTTGTTGTTATTATTATTATTCTTTTTGTTCCTTTTACAGTTCTTTAACAAAAGAAAAACCTATTTTGCCCATGACCCACTGCAGCAGTGTGTTGTTGGAGACATTGTTCTTCTGAAAGCTCTGCCCGAGCGAAGGAGCAAACACGTGAAACACGAACTGGCTGAAATTGTGTTCAAGGTTGGCAATGTCATAGATCCCATCACAGGAAAGCCCTGTGCAGGAACCAGATTCCTGGAAAACCTGTCAGATTCTGAAAACCTCACCGAGGCAGATACTACCTATCTAAGTGAGAAACTTCAGGAACTTAAAGTTTGTTCGACAGACAAATAGTGGGGGAAACATTTTAAGCAGAGGGCTTCCAGCTTTTGTCTCTCTCTCTCTGTTGGGGGTGTTTGAGGCCCTGCTGTGATATGTTCAATGTTTCAGTGAAATCTGTAGTCTAAATAAATAGTAAATGTAGTTGCTGATGCAAAGAGATGTTTTTTGCAGATGGATGGACACCTGGAGTTTTGAATGGAAATAGGGAGAAAAATGCAAGTTTAGTGTTCACACTTCATTTAATTATCTGTAGTTTTGCCCCAGTGACAGTTCCCAAAGCCAGCTGCCCCCCTGGAATGACCCCTTTGTGTTAAGACAAGACTGCAACCGTGGGATGTTTCATTTTGGTGGGAGGGTCATTCTCTTATTTGATTGTTCTGTATTTCAGGCAGTCTTTTGTGGTTTGTAGGGTTACTGGAGATGATGCTATTAAAGCTTTTGAAAGGAAGTGTAGAATTTTAAAACCAGCTGCATGCTTGTGTCCTTATTTCCTCTTTACAGTGCTTGCTTTCTGACTTCCAAACTCTAACAAAAACACAGCCCTGTCCTTTATGGTGGCAGAGAGTGAGAATCAAAGCTTTGGGCAGCTTAGAGTAGTTGTCTCTGTCACCTGTCCAAAGGCAGGATTTCATTCTGCAATCTCTGAGCTGCCAGCAGGACAGAGAGCTGATGAGAATACAAAGCCAAAAAGTAAAAGTAAAGGTTAGATTAGATTTAGTCTTACTAGAAAAGCTAATTAAAATAACACATTTTGGGGAGATAGAGGTTTGCTGGATGCTTTAATGTGGAGCTAAAGGCCAGAGCAGCTAATGATGAAAGATGACTTTATCCTGGTGCAGCTCTGGGGATCTCATGTCCTTTGCTCCAGGACATTCAGCAAGCTGAGAGCCTGCAGCTGTTGCAGCAGCCTCGTGTTCCTGACTTTCCAACTAAAAGGGCATCTGCCTCAAAATTTGGTGTGGGAGGAGAGAGTGGGATATGAGAGCTGTGAGAAATCTTTCCAAAGTGGCTCTTGGTATTTAGGATCAGAAGGAAAGCAAAGTGTATCAGGTCTAAAATCTTATCCTCTGACCTAAAATAGCTTACTTGAAGCAACTGAGTAGCTTCCAGTTGTGTTCTCTGCTGTTCTCTGTTGTGTTCTCTGCTGGGAGTTAAAGATCATTTGTCCTTTAACTCCCGGCACAAAATCACTTCTGGCTGCCTAAAAAGCCTGACTGAACTCAGCAAGTGATTTGGGACAGCAGGAATGAGAAACTTGAACTTCCTTCAGTGCTTCAAAGCAAAAAATGCTGCTCTTTGGATGCCAGTGTTCATGTGGGATGTCAAGAGACCTTCACTGAAATGTCTTTGTATAAAATACTGTGGCCTCTGAGGTTGAGGAAGGGCCTTAAGCATGTGGCTGGAGGGTTTTTCTTGTTGTTTGTGGCAGAGGTTTAGGTTTATGTAAATTCCTCAGGAACTGGAGCTGCCTGATCAAAGCAAAGGAAAGGGAAAACCTGAGCTCTGACTCCTGCCCAGGTGAATGTAAAATGTGAAACTTCATCCAAGCAGAGATTGGGAGAACTTGGGGTAGAATTTGGCCCTGGGCTGTGGGAAATGCACTGAAGTTGTATGGAACAGAACTTGACCTTCAGTATATGGGATATGAGTGTTCTAATAATTAGATAATTATAAAAAATAGAAAAGGTTTCCTGTTTGCTTAAGAGGTTGCATCTACATCTAACTAGGGGAGTGAATATCTTCTTGTCTTTCTTGGGATTTCCCTTGAGTAGCTGTGAAAATGCCACATTTTTTTTCTCTAAGATTGATTCATCACAGAAGGTTATAATTTTTTCCAGTGTAGGCTCTGGGAGGGTTGCTCAAGCTCTTGCCATGCTGTCAGATCAAAATGTGACTAAAACCAAGGTACATATCAGACTGTGTTATTTAATAGAGTGATGGGCAATTGTAGGTTAAATTGTTTTAAAGTACCAGGATTGTACTTTTGTGATGTTAAAGCCCATCATATGTGTTATCTTGTGGATTAGTCTCAGAGAGTGCTGATAGAAAAATCGTAAAATGGGAAGGGAAAGTTTATAGGGCCAAGATAGAATCATAATAGGTGTTATGTGGAATGATAAGGATTAGTCATTGACTGCTTTCTGTGTTTATTGGCTTCTTGCTTTTAGAACTGCCCTTTAATTTTTACCCTAATTATCACTTTATCCTTAATTTGAAGTGATTTAAGGATTCGATGCCAGCACACACCTCCTCCTCAGCCAAAATACCTCTGAGTGCAGCGGAGCAGATTGTGAGGAAAACCCTTCAGCTGCCAGCGACTGAAAAATGTACCGGGAGAGCAACAAACCAGGGCTGGGAGTCCCCTAAATCCAACTGGGTCCCCTAAAACCAGGGCTGGGATTCCCAGATTCCCCAAAATCTGCCCGGGGTGCTCCAAACTGAGGCTGGAGTCCATCAAAACTGGGGCTTGGGAGGTCTCACTAAATCCAGGTGTGTCCCTCCCCAGACCGGGGCTTGGGTACCCCTAAACCGGACTGGGGATCCCCCAAAACTGTGTCTGGAGTCCCCCCAAATGCTGCTAGATCCCCACAAACCGGGGCTGGGCTCACCCCCAAACCAGGCTCGATTTGACAGTCCCCCCAAACCGGGGCTGGGGGACCCTAAAACTAAATCCGGGCTCTCCTAAGTCTCAGTAGGTCCCCCCAAACCGGGGCTGGGGGACCCTAAAACTATATCTGGGCTCTCCTATGTCTCAGTAGGCGTCCCCAAACCGGGGTTGGAGCTCCCCTCGGCCGAGGGGCCGTGAGGGGGTCCCGGGGCCGCCCCGGCCGCGCATGCGCAGGCGGCGCTGCCCGCCAGGGGGCGTGGCCGCAGCCCCCGGCCCAGGAGGGAGGCGGCGGGAGCAAGATGGCGGCGCGAGTGCTGCTGCGGGGGAGCCTGGCGGGAGCGCCCGCCGTGCCGCGCCTGCCGCCCGGCGCCGGGCTGGCCCTCAGGTGAGCCCTGAGGGGGCGAGGCGGGCGGGACGGGGGCCGCCGGGGGAAGGCTGCACGCGCGAAGCCGGCGCCGCCCGAGCCACCCGAGCGCTCCCGCCGCGCAGAGAGCGTCCCCCCCTTTGCCAGGCTGGAAATGGCGCCCCGCTCGCGGGGCAGCGGCCGGGCCTGGGCCGGAGAGTGCGAGGCGGCGGGGTGTCCCTCAAGGTCACGGGCCGCAGGGCCGGCCCCTTCCTTCCCTCCTCCGAGTCCGCCCCTGGGTGGGCGGGTGGCCGCGCCGCTGACCCGCCGGGACCAGGCGGCCGGCGGTGCCCGGGCTGAGGGGGCAGCGAGAGCCCTTCCCTTCCCCGCACGGAGCGGGGCACACACACAGCCCACGGCGCTCGGGCTGTCCGCCCGCCCTGCACACCTGTGGTCTGCCCTTTAAATACCTGGATGCTCCGCTATCGCTCCGGGATCACAACTCCTCCGAGCAACAGGGTGCACACAGCCGGCAGCGGCTGCTGGCAGCGGTCACTGCCCGAAATCTGTGTTTCCTCAGGGCTGGGCTGCGTGACTGCACGTCCCCGCATCTTCCTGCCTTCACCGCGCACATAGAATCCCCTCGGGAGTCAGGGCTGCTGTGTCCGTGCTTCCCGTGGGAAGAAGGGAACATCCCTCAAGGTTTGGGGTGCAGGGATTTGTATTTTTGTCTGCAGGGATGCCTGAGGTGCAAAAACACACAGACACAGCTCCTGGGGCACCTCCCAGGTGTAGGAAGCAGGCACAGGGTGATGGAAAACACAAGAATTCCCAAGCTGGGATGGATCTACGCGGTTTTTCCTCCTTTTCTTTGAAGCAGGGAAAGCTGCTGCCTCCAGCTTCAGAATAGACAAGACTAAAAGCATCGCTGCAAGCAGCTGTTCAGGGGATATGTTGTGAGGTTTTTACCTGCATGTTTTGTGGTTTAGTTTCAAATAAACTTTGTTTAGACCGCAGATCAAAAAGTGTCAAATGTTAAACAAGTTGTTTTTCTTACTCTTCAGGTAGATTTGGATTACTACAAAATCTAAATACTTGACCTGGTATGTCCCACCCAGGTTGTATTTTGTGCTAAAGCAGGAGCTAAGTGTAATGAAGTGTTTTCCCTGACATTTTTAATCTAATCTAAGCAAGCTGTTGAGTGTTAGCCTTTTGTGTTCAGAGCCCAACCTTTGCAGCAAGAAGGCAAAGCCCACAGTTAATATTTGCAGGTTGAGAACTTGCTACCAAAGACAAATTGATGCTCACAGCTGTTTAAAGAGCTGAATTCAATCCCTGCTCCTCCAGAACTGATTTTGGGTACAGATTGCCCCAAAAATTGAACCAGTGATCAGTTCAGGGCTTCTTGGTTTGTGGGAGGCTGAGGTGACAGTGATATTTTAGGATGTTGATTAAAAATCAGGCCCTTGAATCTCAGTTTGGGTGTAGTGAACATCTGCTTTAATAAACTCAGCCTGTTACCTTTATTCCATGTGAGGTGTATATTTAGTGGTGATCTGTTAGTCAGTGCTCATGAGGAGCTTTACAGCTGCTGGGGAAAAGGTTTTCCATAAATGTAAAGTATTACTCATGTCATTGTTTTGAAAATTAACCTCCAGTTTTAGGTGCAGTTTAGCGTTCAAGTCATGAGATTTCTCCTAATAGCAAAGAAATTGGTTTTTCAGAGTTATACCTGTAGCTCCAGCTTACTCCTGCTGCTGATGAAGTTAACAAAAAAAAGCATCAGGATTATTTCTCTCTTTCTTCTTCCCAGTTTGCTGCAAACAATGATCCTCATAGATGAGTTTTCTAAATATTACTTTGCTAACTTTGTTTAATAAAGGGGAGGGCATGGTGAGAGTTTACAGGTCTGAGTATTGCAGGACTATTTCTGCCTCCTGGAGCCAATGAGGGCTTAATTTGAGGGAGCTTTTTAAAACAAAACTTGAATTTCTGAGGAGGGGTTCACCCCTGTGCTCTGAGCTCAGAGGAAGCTCTGCTGCCTTATCATGGAATGCCCTTCAAATGCCTGCCCTCAGGAATAGCTGCTTGGCTTCCAGCACAGCCACATGTTTGTGTGTGTGCCCAGGGCAAGGGAAGCACCATTTCCAGTAAATACACCAAGATTTATACAGTATTTCTTCATGCTGAAGGTCATCTCAGCTGTGGTTGCTGTTTCTTTGCTGTGAAATACTTTCCCTTTTCTCCATCCTGCTCCCATGGGCAGAATCAGGTCATTATGTTCTTTTCTGACACTGGGATTAAAAGGTAAAAAACTGCTTTTGTGTAACACCGGTGTGTCCAGGGGGACATTTTCCCAAAGGAAATTGAGATTTTCTTTCCCTTTTTTTTTTTTTTTTTTTTCTGGAAGAAAGCTTTGGGCTGGAGATCCAGCTGTCTTCTGGGTGAAAAGGTGACATCTGAGGCAGGAAAAGGCTAAGGTTTCCAGTTTAGGAGTAAATAAATGTGGTATAAATACCACATTTAACATTTTAGTATTTCAGGAGAAGCTTGTGACAGAATCAGTTTTCACTGTGGCTACTATGGGGCTGTCCAACAAAAAAAAAAAAAAAAAAAAAAAAAAAAAAAGACAAATTGAAGGAAGAGAAAGAAGCAAAAACATTTGAGCTTGTCAGACATTGTAGGGGATCAGTTAAATGCGTCCAATTCCTTGTCTTGGTCATCTGGAAAAGAGGAATAATTCCTTTAACACATCACTTAAAAAACCACAGTTATCACTTGGTCTGTGTGCTCTGATGTAAAGGGAGGTGACACTGTTTTGAAAGTGCACTTGGAGAAGCTGAATGAAGATTAGATAAGGAAAGCCAGTGAGTTGTGTTTTGAGGTGAGGGAAATGTGGATGTTGCACAGAGATCCTGGCTCTGTGTCCCCACATGATGCAGTTGCCAGAATCTGGAATTGAAATATCTCCTGGCTGCTTATTTCCTACCACTCATCTTTTTTTTTTTTTTTTTTTTTTTTTTTTTTTTTTTTTTTTTTTTTTCCCAAATTAGTCTTTAATGCTATTTTTCCCTCTTGAAAGACATTTCCCTTTTGTAGAGCTGTCTTTAAGCAGCACAGGAACATAGGGCAGTTCCTTTCCCTTTTACACTGTGCACACTTTTCCTTCTGCACTTTTTTTTTGTTTTGTTTTGTTTTGTTTTTTGGCTCTTTTTCACTCCTGGTTCAGACCTGGCCAAAGACAATAGGTTAAAAAGAGGCTAAATAGGCAGGGAATAACCATGGTTATTAATTACACAGGGAATAGCCATGGGTAATGTGGATAAGTCTATGTAGTGAAATGATAAATCTCAGTGAGGATGAGCTGCTTTTGCCTTGCTGGGAGAGACTGGGTGGGAAGTTTCAGCAATGTGTTGGTGCCTTAAGTTTTAACTTTTATGTTTTTTGGCTCTGTGCTGCCCAAGGGTGCAGTTCTGAGCCTCATATTCAGTGTTAGTCAGCTCTTCACAGAGTAGGGAGACAAAACAAGCTTTTTTCCTGCAAGGACAACTTTCAGGCCCAAAAGCACAATCAAGGGTGGGCTGGAGGGAGGAACAAGAAGGATGAGACCTCATAACCTGAGGTTGAATTGGACAATTAAACCCCAACATGCAAATGGACCAAAACTTATAAAAGTGTGAGACTTCAGGGCCGGGTGTCTGTTTTGTGACCATTTTGGGTCCACCTTGGGTGTAGCCCTGGCCAGGCTCTTGTCCTGCCCAAGGTGAATCCTGGAGGCCTTTTAATAAATATCTACTTTAGCTCTGTCCAGTCTGTGTTCCAACTCAGCCTTCCCAAGGCATCAGTGTAACTGTAGGTTGTGATTCTGTAGTTCCCATTAAACCTGTGGCTGCCCTGCCTGCAGGTGGGAAGGGTGGGAAAGGTGGGAATTGCAGAGGCTCAGTGCCTGTCCTGGAGGGAATCGCAGGGCTCAGTGGGAATTGCAGGGCTCAGTGTCTGTCCTTGTTCCCTGCAGGGGGCTGGGCTCCTCGGCCCGCAGTGCCCGCGAGGACAGCTGGTTAAAATCCCTGTTTGTGCGCAAGGTGGATCCCAGGAAAGACGCCCACTCCAACCTCCTGGCCAAACGAGAGACCAGCAGCCTGTACAAACTGCAGTGTGAGTGATGGTGCCTCTGTGCTCAGCAGCACCTTTCCTTCCCTCTGCCCCTGCCTGCCTCACAGCCCTCTTGTTGTTGTTGTTGTTGTTGCAGTTCACAATGTCAAACCTGAATGTCTAGAGGCCTACAACAAGCTCTGGTAAGTGTGTGAGTTCTCTTTTCACCTTTTAGGTGTGTGGATTTGATCTGAAAATTGGCAGGTAGCATAGTTATGTAGAGGGGAGGTGACAAAATCCTGCTTTTTTTAGGATTTGGTATTAGATCCTATGAAAGAGCAAAAGGTCCTGTACTCAGTTCACCCCACTTCCCTCTTGGTGTTGTCATCTCCTGAGCTGCAGTTGGGGATGATTTCCTGTCCTGAGAGCTTTGGTGACATTTGCTGGAGCAGCTCTCCCCTTTCCCTGAGTGGTCTCAAAGCTCCTGCTCCCTGCAGGGAAAGGTGGGATGTTGGAATTCCCACTGCAGCTGCCAGGTTGAGGATGGTTTTTGTCTGCACACTGGAAGGAAAGAGAGATCACTGGTAAATAAAACTACACCAGTGTAAAAAACTCAGGTAGAACTTTGAGATGGGGCTTTTGATTTCCTCTCAGCTGATTTATATCCCTCTGCACAAGTCCTGTTGCTGAGCTGCTCCCAAGGAGTTACACAAAGCCTTGGATGGGGTCTCTGCATTGGGGTGATTCCCTCCAAAGGGAGCAGCACTGGGACAGCTTTCCCAAAAAGTTACAGCTTTAGAACACATAGAAATTACTCACTGCTTCAAGGGTAAAACTGCAGAAATATTACTCCTTTTCTGCCTCCACAATCTCCCCTCTGGAGCCCTGAAAGAGTTTTGTGTTTAAATTTGGGGATGGCGTGAGCCTGGCACCCAGCAGTGCTTTTCTCACTGACAATAAAGAACATTCTCAGCATAATGACACCTTTCTGCAACCAGCTCTGAAGTGTGAGCACAGCAGCTGGGCTGGAGGGAGGGGAGGAAGTCCCAGCTCCCAGTTCATGTCCTCAGCTGTTCCTGGGTGGCTGCAGTTCATCTGTCACCTCTGTGCCTCCCTCTGTTGGGTTGGAGAACCCAAAACTGTTTCAAAAGCATAAAAAGCCACTAGAATAACATTCAATTGAAATATTTTTAGCCTTTTTTTTTTTTTTAATCGATACACAGTAAAGGACAATTAACATTCAGCCAGCTTGCTGTTTAAAAGCTGAATATAAACATGTCCAATTATGCAAAGACAGGGAATCACTTCTCTGCAGTATTTCATGAGCTGCCTGAATGTTGGGTGAGGGCAGAGATTTCTGTTTGCAAGGAAAGAGACAAACAGCAAAGAAAGAAACTGCTGACAGCAGTCAGATGAAATATCTGTGGTTAGATTGATTCTTTCCAAAGCAAATGGAAGTATTTCAGGCAAGGAGACAACTTGAATAAAGTAATAAACAAAATTAAACCTCTCTGAACTTCCCTCCTGTCTCTCCCTAAAGAAAAAAAAAAAAACAGGTTCATTCTGAATCCAATCAAAATGAGGATTAGTCATCAGATATTAATAAATAGTGTAATGAAGATAATTACAAGAGTATTTAATGAATCACTGTGGTTGAGGAGCCCTTCTGAAGAATTAGGGTCAAAATTAGGAAAATTAGGGAATTTTTTTAAAAGGTGTTCTGTGAGCATTTTTTTCGCTAATTTGCAACAATATATGGTAGAATTATGCAATCATTTCCCATTCCTCTTCAAAGCTGCCTTTCCAGGATCTCATTCTGCTTTGCAAAAATGAACTGCTGCTTGAGAATGTCCTTGAAGAGTCGTTTTATCATATTATTTACCCTGGCTAGTGAGAAAATGTCGAGGTACAAATTGATAATGAGATTTGCTCAAGGTTGTCTGGAAAGTCAGTGGCAGAATCCAGAGGAAAACTCCTCTCTAATGACTCCCAGCCCAGCCTACTTTTTATTCCTTGATAGTGTGCAGAGACTCGTTGCCTGTGAGCCAGACTGAGGAAGAAGGGTAATTAAATAGGGAAAAACAGAAAAGGCAGAGTTCAACCAGACTAATTGACTTGTTCATCAAGGCACAGTGCAGGGAAAGCTGTCTTGGCCCAGTCAGCAATCAGCAAACTTAATTTCCTCATGCTAATACGGGCCACTTCTAAAGTTTGAAAGAGTGTTAGAAACCCTGGGCAGAGTCAGAAATTTTGAGTTGAAGGTGTTTTAAGGCAGTCCCACTGCTCATTAGTGGGTGAGTTGCCTCCAAGAGCACTTTCTGAAATCAAAAAGCCATTATTTCCTTTATCAAATTATTTTTATTCATCCAGCTCAGCAACTGTAACTGGTTTAGAAGGGTGTGCTTTCATATTTCTGTGCAATTCTCCCCCCTTGAGGGGAGCTTTTCCTCAAGCAAAGAAAAACTTTTCCTCAAGCAAATCACCCACATAAGCTGAATTGTCAGTGATATTTTCAAATATCCTGATAGTTATTATCCTGATGTGTTGGATGACCTTTTAGATAGACATAATTATTTAGATACACCTAATTTACTGCATCCAAAGAATCCCTTGTTGTAGATTTCTAAAAAAAAAAAAAAATAAATGGTAACACTCACCTTAAATCTCCATGGGGAGAATTAAGCTGAATTTCAGTGATATTTTCTAATATCCTGATACTTGTTTTCCTGATATGTTGGATAACCTTTAGATGGACGTAATTATTTAGATACACCTAATTTACTGCATCCAAAGATTCCTTTGTTGTAGATTTCTAAAAAAAAATAAATGGTAACACTCACCTTAATTCTCCGTTGATAGCAGAATTTGATATTTCAGCTTTCCCCCTCTGCAAAATAAAGCTTGTGAAATGTTCCTAGCATGCTGCTGTGTTATACATTATGGACTGTGGCCTCCCTGGAGGTCAATGCAACCCAGTGTCTGTGTGTTCCTTGTTTTCAAGTCAAGAGGTGCTGCCAAAGATTCATGAAGAAAAACACTACCCTTGTGCTCTGGTGGGGACTTGGAACACGTGGTACGGAGAGCAAGATCAGGCTGGTAGGAGATAGAAGTACAACCCAATGTAAACCCATGTGCTTGGCAGGTTTCTTCTTTTTTAAATCATCTCTGTTGGCACCTAAAAAAAAAAAAAAAAATACCCCTCTGTGGGGGTGTGTCCAGTGAGGGGTGTGTGCATCACTTCTCAGCTGTCTTTAAATGTTGCACTGCTTTGCTTTTTGTCGTGCTGGGTTGGACAGCAGAGCCTTCATCCTTTTGGTTCTGTCTTCTTGTTGATGTGTTTTTTTCATGTTTTCCAGGTGGTTGTTGAAATTAACAGGTTTTGGGGATAAATTTGTAAAATTTATATATACAAAGCTCCTGAGTATTTGTGGATAATTTGCAAAGCCAGGGTTTGTCCCTCCTTTGGGCAGTCTAAAAGCTTTGCTCAGCCTTTCAGACTGTAATTGCTGTATTGATAATGAATTGCAAATCATTCCAACCCATCTGCATTGTAAACTTAACATGAAACTTTACTGGGGGAAAAGTAAAAATCTTTCTGTTCATGTTCATACAAGGGTACTGCCTAACTATGAAAACAAACTGGAACTAGACATGACTGAAGAGCTGCTACAGAGGTAACTCCAAAGAGCCCAGTGTAGAGAGAAAACCTGAAAAATGCCCTGGGAATTGGAAGGAATGGGAAGCCACAGATCCAAGTCCTGTGAGAGCTGTGCCAGGATCGGTGCTGTTGCTTCCTAATTAAAGAATAAACTCCTGCACACATCAGTTCTCCCTGCACTGCCAGCATATTGCAATGTTGACACTGAACAAATGCAGGGAATTAACAGCAGATGAACCAAACAATGTCTGAGAGCCAACCCTGGAAGTTGAAGGGGAATTGGGGAATGAGGACAATTGAAATGGGAATTCCTCAGGCAAGTCCCAGTGGCTGCTTTTGGAACAGATGAGCACAGGCGGGATCTGTCACTGCACCCCCCAGCCTGCCTGGGAAATGTTCTTGCAACACTGGAACAAAGCAGATTGTGGGGTTTGACTTGTTCAGTGCTGGGTTTATATCAGGTGGATCCATCAGATCTGCCCTGGGGGTGAGGCAGCAGGAGGAGAAATCTGCTCTGCCAGGGCAGTGCCTCCCATCAGCCTCCTTTGCTCTCTTGGAAAAGCTGCTTTAGAGGGGAGAAAATAGCTTTTATTTTTGTGTGAGCTGAAATTATTGCCTTGCTATACTAAATGCTTGTAAATGCATCTTTCTGTGATTTACTAAAGGGGTTTATTCTGATTTATTAAAGAGGGAATGCTTTGAAAAAAATTTAGATACAAACATAGATACTGGAGTTGTTCTTATGGGGGAAATCCCAGCAAATGTTCAGTTTTCTTCTGCTTTTATTAATGTTGAGCTCAGAAATAACATCTGCATCGTTTTTCATGTCCTGCAGAAATTGTCTTGCTTTTGTGCTGGAGTAATTTACTGAAGTGAAAATCTGCCCCTCTACTGCTCTTAGATGAAATTGGTACAAAGAACATTTTTGGAACTAAGTCATCCTCTTCAGCTGAATCTTAATTTCAGTAATGGCCATGACAAGTGATCACATCTCTACCAGCATGGCAACAAAAAGTCCTTTCAGAAACTCCCCTCTTACCGTCAGAGTAAATTGCAAAATTTTCCAAGAGAACCCCTTTCAAAGAGCAGATGATTCCATTATCCCTAAAATATTCCAATATGCAGTGCTTTCATTAGTGAAAATCTATTTTCAACCCTGCTGCCTGGTTTTTATTTTTGCGTAATTTTGTAGTGTGAAGAGCATTGTATATTGTGATTTTTTTTTTTTCCATAAGTTTTACCACTGGTCTGGGACATCCCTGAGAAAACTGAAATTTTCTCTGTTTCAGTTCATTTGTGGAGATATGAGGGAGGTTACCCAGCTCTCAATGAGGTCATGAGCAAACTTCGTCAAAATAAGGTAAAAAATACTGATTTTGTTACTCAGAAAAGAGCAAAGAACAGGCAGAGCAAATAAAAAAATCCAGATTTAGATACCAAAGTGTCTCATCCCTTCCTATAAAAGCCCAGAAACATCTTTGAGAAAGGATTTATTGTCACATTCACCTTTAATTCCTGAATACTTCACCTGGAAATCCTTGGAATTCTCAGATTCACCAGGGAGAATTCAGATTCCTTTCAGGATTTCACTGTCCCACAACACTGACAGCATTAAAAAACCCCAAATTTAACCCACTATAACTCCTGCTGTTTGTTTTTGCAGAATTTGACCCGTTTGTCCCACGTTGTTTTTTTAGGAATTCACAGAATTCCGTAAGGAGAGGGGTAACATGCTCCTGTCCCGTAAGAACCAGCTCCTGCTGGAATTCAGCTTCTGGAATGAACCTGTGCCCAGAAATGGCCCCAATATTTATGAACTGAGATCCTACCAACTCAGAGTAAGTCAGAGTTTTTTATTTCTTTCTGATTTTTGAAAGCTTTACACTGTCCTAAAAACCTTTGGAAGGGTTTTTAATGGCAAGCAAAGCTTGTCTGAAAAATCTGCTTTTTTTAATCCAAGCTGGTTTGTGAGTCAGGGCTGCTCTCAGAGTGTGGGGTCTGAGGTGAAGGCAGGCTCCAACAAGATCCTGATGTCTGCAGGGCTGAAACCCCGTGGTTGCTTTGAGGGATGCTTCAGACATGACTAAGAGGTGGTAAACAGAGCAATTAAGAGATTATTTTAATATTCTTATCACTCAGAGGAAGGGATTGTGTTATTACAGGGTGGTTTCCATACAGAAACGGTGTGAAAATAGTTGTTTTTTTTTTTTTTTTTAACTGCAGCTTTAACAGTGTGATTTGTTTTTGCAGCCTGGAACAATGATTGAGTGGGGCAATTACTGGTAAGTGCTGCCTTCAGGCCTGGACTGTGAGAGGTGCAGGTGTGGAAAAAGCAGGACAGGAGGTGCCAGAGTGGCACCAAAGCCACCAAACCCCAGTTCAGGGGCTGCTGCTGCACTTGCACCTCTGCTCAGACAGTCCTGTGACCCTCTGAGGGAAAAAAAAATGGAATTTTGTGCACAAACAGCCCTCTGTGGTTTGGTTTTCCTTCCCAGAACCTTTTTAGTTTGCTGCAAAAACCTGAATTTTCAGCACAAAGAGTGGCACTTCTTGGTTCATCTTTCCCAAGACCACTTCTAGTTTAAATCTTGCCTCTTGAAGCTTTCAGAATCAAATTGCTTTTTGAAAAGCTGCTGAGCAGCACGTTTGTATTTTAATATATGGGTTAGAAGTATTTCAGACAGTTTTCTATTGATTGTATGCTTCTGGTTTTGTATTATTTTTAACCAGTGTAAGTTTATTTCAATTTACACTCACTGTCCTTGCAATTCTAGTGGTTGATAGTTAAACAATTTGGAATATTTTCAGATATTTGGACAAAGGTGAGGACCTAGATTTTCACACTTGTCATTGATACAATTTTTTCAATTACAGTCATTTGAACAAATTGAATTTAGAATAATTTTTTTTATAAAACAGGCACATGTCTACTGGTAGAAAATCTGTTTTATAAGATGCAACAAGAGAAATATTTATCTTAATTTATGCAAAGATCTACATGAATAAAAAGTTGTATTCCACTACCACAAAATCTGTGGGAAATTAACGTGGCAAAGCTGACATGACTAAAACTTAAGGATTTAGTTATAAAACCTGCTATAAAAAGGTCACTTTACACTGTTCCAGCAATTACCTTTATCATGAATTTGGTTGAAAAATTATGGTTGTAAAGCTTAGTGAAAATGTAGCCTCCAATTTAAATACATCCTAACAAGACACTTAAGAGGTAAATCTTAATTATTTATTGCTGGAAATAAGCACGATGCAGATTTTCCCCTCATTTTTGATTGCTGAAGTGCCCAGAAAACCCAGTTTAACATTCCAGCTTCCCTTCCAGTGTGTTTTCCTTCCCATTTTCCCAGATTTCCTGCCCAGCTGTGCAGGCTCTGATGTATCTGTGTTCCTCTGCAGGGCTCGTGCCATTCGGTTCCGACAGGACAGCAATGAAGCAGTTGGGGGCTTTTTCTCCCAGATTGGACAGCTCTACATGGTCCATCACCTTTGGGGTAAATTCCTGCTCTCTGCTTTTTTTTTGGTTTTGGGGTCTTTTTTTTTTTTTCTCCCACCAAGTCAGCCCAGTCACTTTGCCCAGGAGGAAATAGTTGTACAAAAGGCAAAGGAAATGGTGTCTTAAAAGTTGGGGTTTAAAGGGTTTTTTAATTATTATTTTCTTTTTATTATTATTATTTCTTAATTTGTTGATATTTTCTTTTTTAAATTGTGTAGGCAAATTTATTCTTTACCAAACAAGAAATGAACATTTCATGGTTTGTTCTGGTTTCTCCCACAGTTTCTGCTGTCCCTTTCTCATTAGGAACTCAGTGTTTGCTCTCAGTCCCACAACCACAACCCTGCTGAAGTCAGTTTTTTACTGTTTCATTTCAAGCCTCACCTGCAGAAAGGAAAGTCAGACATTTATTCCCATTCCTGCATGGAGACGTTTTGGCTTTCTCTGTGCATTCATATTCATATAAACACATTAGGATTGTTTCAACTTGAAAAACAATAATTTGTTAGAAATTACTCTGGTTTTTTCTTCATATCCCAACATATATTTCGGCAATCTGACAGCCCTCATTAGAGCTCTGCATTATCTTACCTGTGCCCAGGGATTCTCTCTCTTCCCCAGCTCCTCCTGATTGTGCTGCTCTGGGAGCTTTTCCTTCTGGCAAAGAACTCCTGATTTATTTTTTTCTCCTTCCTGCTGTTCCCAGCCTCCTAATTCCTCCTTGGAATTCTTTAAAGCGATCCCTTCCTGTGCAGAAGGGAAAGGAATCACTCTGTGCTTGTTTTCCCAGCTTACAAAGACCTGCAAACCAGGGAAGATATAAGGAATGCAGCGTGGCACAAACCTGGCTGGGATGAGCTGGTTTATTACACAGGTAACCCATTAACTCCTCTGGAATGCTGGGGGCAGACTTTGGGCTGTGCCACCCTCTCTGCTCCTCAGCACATCCCACTGGGAGAAAAACTTTTGTATCTCGGGGGAAATATGTGTAAATTTCAGTTTTCAGTCTATAACGGAGCAGAGGGGCATTGCACTGAGCTGTAAAGTGAATTTTTGCAGCTGGTTTTACGTGGAAAAGTTGCCCAAGTGCTAAAAATTTGCTGCATTAATACTGAATTTTTATAGCAGCACTTCTGTGGAAGAAGAGATTTATGCAAGTGCTTGTCCAAAGGTTTAGGGAGCCAGGAGTGAAATTTACCTTTATATTAAGTGATTACTTTGAATGCTTCATGGGATACAGGAGCCTTGTTAAACGCATTGCTGGGAAAAGGGAATTTAGACTTTGGCATGAAAAGCCAGGAGATCTTTGAGATCAAAGAAAG
Source organism: Zosterops lateralis (assembly GCF_965231275.1). Lineage (NCBI taxonomy): Eukaryota > Metazoa > Chordata > Aves > Passeriformes > Zosteropidae > Zosterops > Zosterops lateralis. Next base: position 5,621,640 of record NC_139779.1, on the reverse strand, counting down.
CTGTCACAACAGAACTCCCAGAAGTGTGCCAAGCATGTCAGCTCTGGGTTCCATAGGGCACATTTCAAAGGAAGTTACACCAGAAAAATGTAGGATCGCTTCCATTTTGGTGAAAAGAATGGAAATATTTGTCTTCAAACGAGCAGAGAGATGATATTAAAATAATTTTTTCCCCTGAACTAATGATTACTGAATGTGCTGAACTCTGTCAGTGAAATTAAAACCTCTCTCTGTTTCTTTCAGTGCCCCTTATTCAGGAGATGGAGTCCAGAATCATGATACCCTTGAAGATTTCTCCACTTCAATAAAGTCACTGATTTTCTTGTGCCTACATAGATGAAGTGACAAGTATTTGTCTTAATTTATGGTATACACTGTATATCATAGTCTGAAATATAAAAGTACTGTATTGAGCTTATAAAAGAGACCTCTTTTCTTCAGAACCCACGACCTTGTGCTCTTAGAGGGGGGAAAACAAAAAAAAAAAAACTCCAGGACTGTGATGAAAAGGTTGGGGAATTGAAAACAAGTCCAAATGTGTGCGCCAGGTCCCCAGGTAATGTGTGACCCAGAGGATTTGAAATCTCCTGCTCCACAGGCACTGCCCAGAGCTCAGTACCAGCCCTGCTGTGAGCAGTTAATGACTGCAGCTTTCCAAAACAAACGTGGGAGTTGACACCAGAGGCTCTGGAGAAATGAGAATTTCAGATTGTGAAAGGAGCAGCTCTGGGGTTGCTGTGAAATCACCCCTGGCTGGTGGAGCAGGGCTGAAATGAGCCAATCTCCGTTTCCAAGCAGGCAGTCATTAATTGGGGATAATCCTGCATGGCAGGGGATGGACTGGGGACATTGCAGGGACATTGCAGGGGCTCTGAGCACACCTTTTTGTGGAACCTCCCCCTGGAGTGGAGCCCACACAGGGTGAGCCACCCCACAGACACTGCCTGAACACCCTGCAGGGAATCCACCCACTCCAAGGCACTTCCCTCCCCAAACAGCTCCAAACTCTGGGAAAAGGGGTTGAATTTAATAAGCAGTGCTGGTTCAGACTCAGAGGCTGGGTTGGTGTGTGAAGCTGGGCTTGCCATTTCCGTGTACCATGGTGTCCAGTTCTGTTTTGGTTTCACTTCTAGGCTAGAATGTATCCACACTTTTTTGGTGTCTGCAACGATGTGAACATCCTGTAAGTGACAATAATATTCTCTCTCTCTCTCTCTCTCTCAAGTGGCTCCAAGAATCAGTGTAACATACTGAATGTACAAATCAGTTCTGAATGTCCAGTTTGTACATTTCAAGAAGTTTTCAGGAAGAACATATCAGTCAATAAAAACCTTTTAATTTTCACTTTTTTTTTGCTGGCATCTCCTATGTATTGCACCACTTGGGTTTTCTCTCCTCTTGCAGTGTTCAGTATGGAAAATTTGGAATATTTCAGCTTAATTAACCAATATCACTTCTCTGGGTCAGGGACAGCATTTCCTATTTTCTGCTTCCCTTCAAATTGAATTTACAGTCTCTTCACCACATCCCATTTTGCTGAGTGTTCTGAGTGCTTTGGTGATAAATACAAAACACTTTTGATTATTCTCCACAAATTATGCTTCATTTTTCAGGTGTGGTTTCTTCCCTACTTACATGAACTACACTGCACTTGTGCCTCCCCTTGAGTCTCCTCTTGAACAAAGCCAATATTTGATCTGGTTCTTATCTGGTTTTATATTTCCCTCCTGTTGTAATGATGGAAGTAATGATGGAATTTTACTGAGTTACATTCTGTGCTTTAGCAACTTTTAAGTTGCTCAGTGGGCCAAGGAAATCATTTGAGCTGATCCTCCTTGTAAATCAGCCCTGAGCAGGGATACCACCTGGGGCTGCCATTTTTCCAGACTTTTGGGGCTGCTCTTCAGCTGCAGAAGGAAAAAACGGATGTCAATATCACCTTCCAGCCCTGTTCATCTCTCCCAGCATCCTCCCAGATTTTTTTCCCCTGGAGGATTGTCCTTGTAACTCTTACCCAGCAATCTCAGACAGAGACAAACAGAAAAGAAAAAAAAAAAAATCTTTGGAGCTACAGGATTTTTTGTGTTCTGATGCAATCCATATTTTTTACCCTCACCAGGAATTAAATTCTGCCTGGCACAGCTCTTGTTCAAAGGCCACGAAGTTTTGCCTGAATGAGGAATCAGAGGAGTGTCCTGTGGGGTGACATCACAGAGTGCAGGTCCCTTATCCTCTCCCAGGATCTGAATTCCCCCTGGAATTCTGAATTCCCCCTGCCCTGATGTGTTAAGGATGTGCCTCCTCTCATTCTGAGCTTCCTGCTGGTGCTCTGGCTGCCCTCAGGGACAGGTTCATTCCTGTTATTTTATCTGCAGATAAAACAGTTCCTGTTCTTTTCCTTACAGGTAACAATGTAAACTCCAATGGAAATGGGTAATGCCAATCTTTCCTTTTACCTGGGCTTGGCTTTTCGCTGGTCCTGTGAACACTGCTGGGATTTTCCCTCTTAATTCCATGGCTGAGTTGAAGTTTTCCTGAGATGAGCAATCCCTCAGCATTCCTTACATCAGAACTGCTGGAGTTCAGAGCTGAAGTCACTTCCCAAAGGTTGAAAAGTGAGGGACAGTGCCTGGAAGGGCCTCTGGCAACTCCCAACTCTTGTTCCACTGCAATGACACAATTAAAGCTCAGCTTTTATTGTCCTGGAGAAAGCTGCAAAGTGTTCCTCATGCAAATACATAATTTAAAGCAATTCTTCCTCATCGAATAATCACAACAAAAGGCTTTATATGAAGGTCAAAAGACCCACCTGGAGCCCTGTGTGCCCTGTGCTGCTCCCCAGACTTTGCCCCTCCGTGCTGGGATGTGACACCGAAACTTCCCTCACTGCTTGCTGGGAATTTTCCACTATTTCACAGCCCAAACAGCTGAGCATCTCCCTGAGCTCAGCAATCCTCCAGCTGCCTCCTGGGCTAGAGGTCAGCCTCGATAATTGCCCAGTGCAAGGGGAGGAGGGCTTTTTTTCTTTTCCATGCCAGTGCGACCTCGAGAGCTGTTGTGAAATCCCTGGCACAAGCCCCACGTTTCCATAGTGCCCCGACGGGCAGAAGCTCCTGCTGTGAATGTTAACATCCCTTCCAGGGCTCCGGGGAAATGGCAGAGCCCTGAGCCGTGTCCCAGTGCCTGCAGCTCCAGCTGATCAGCTCCATGTCAGGTTCATTTCCTTTTAAATCCATAAAAAACAGCAAACTCCTTTAAGTCCATAACTGTGGGATTGCACAGGGGTGCAGAATCACTCTGGACATGCCCTGCTCGTGCAGCTTTGCCTGAACAAAAGCAGGATTGTTGTCCAGGGGCTGCCCTGGGAGCTGGCTGGGACTTGGCTCAGGGAGAATTTCAAAGAGCCCATCTCGAACCCTCCCAGAAGTTGTGGGGAGCGCTGCCAGCCATTGTCTGCCTGCCTTTGGTGGGCTGTGCTGGATCTCTGCAGATCCTCCGGGGCTCTGACGTGTCTGCCTTGTCCCAAAAAGCATCACAACTTTGCTTCTGGGCTTGTTTTTTTTTAACCCTTCTCTACTATTGAAATGCTATTGGAACTTGAAGCCAAAAGCATCTGAGAGCATCACTGAGAGCTGCACCCCTCACTCTGGGCTGGGTCATCTCCTCTGTCCCCCAGCCCCTCCTCTGTGGTGTCACAGAATTAACAGAACCAGTGTTTGCTTTCATTGTTGGTGAGGCTTTAACAACTGGACAGCAGCTGTCTCCTGGCACCTTGGTTTATTCATCATAAATTAAGGAGATTCAGTGCTAATTGGGAAAAGCAGTGATTATTGTGAGACACTATGGAATTTTGGAGGGTGGGGATGTCACTTGTTTCTGTTCCACCCTGAAATACTTGGAGGGGTGAAAGAGAATCTCCAGACTTCAGTTTCTGGGAAAACACTGGGACTCTTTGTAAGTATTTAGAAGATAAAAACCTCTGTAGATATTACATATTTTTAATACTAAATCATGTCATATTTACCCATCCTTCTCCTGTGTGTTGTGGGGATTGAAGGAAGGGGCAGGTGTGATGTGTTTTAATGTTGGTAAAGCTTTTCACATCCTCACAGGTCAGGGAAATAAAAGTCCCACAATGTGAAAAACACACTCAGGAGAGCTGGCAGCATTTACCAGCTGTGTTCTCTTGGATCAGACACTAAAGAGACTCCTTAAAATACCAGGATCCATCAGCTGGAGCTCAGAGGAGTTCTTAGAACGGGTCAGGCTTAACTCTGGCAGAGTTTAGGGGTGGTTAATCCATGTTGGAGGCAGAGGAAGGGACTGAAACTTCCCAGAATTTCCTGTAAAGGTTGATGAATTCGCTCCCATCCCATGGTAAATGAATAAAACACTTCCACAAACACTGGGACCACTTTCCAAAACCAGCAGTCTGGAGTTTGATTGGAATATTTTGATGAAAGATGGGAACCACTCTACCCCTCAGCTGAAAAATGTTTCTTGGCCAGGGATGAGGGTTGGATCTGTCTCAGATTTCCATGCAGCTCCTGCCCCAGACAGGTTGAGTAACTGGTGTTGAGTAAGAGATGACACCTCAGGTCCTCTGTAGCCATAATTTTAATGAAATCAGAGATATTCAGTGATGTTTTACACCTGTTCACTGATTACCTGCTGCTGAGATTCTGTGACGTGAAAGGTACTTGCCAAACTGTAGCCTGAATTACATTATTATTATTATTATCATCATCATCATCATCGTTATTATTATTGATTGGGAAAAGTTCGTGTTTGTGGCCTTGTTCTTTTTTTGTCACTCAAAATAAGCAGAGACATTGCTGATGAAACAACAGATGTGCAATATTGACCAGGAGATAACCCCTTAAGGTATTTTTAACTTATTATTTTCTATGTTTGGTCCTCACTTGGAAGTCAAGAATCAATCTATTTCTTCCACCATAGGAAACCTTTCTAAAAAATCTTTCCCATTTTCATTACAACCCATTTGAGCAGAAAGGTGCCACTGGCCACAGCAGCCAGAGTGGAAGGTCCCCAACTCCCAGAACCATGAAAAACTCCAGCCCACGAGTTTGCAAACAAATAAATGTTTAATGGCATTGTATAATGGATTTACAGGTGTTAAATAGATTATTTTACACGAGGATTTATCGCTCTTCCAGCTCCTTTAGCAATTCATCAAAGTGGGTGATGTACCATTTTGCTTTCTCCTTTACTTGCTTTCTGACTACGTTGCCTCCAAAGCCAATGAAGCAATCCTGGAAAAACACAAGGAATGGGCACATGGATTATTGCATGGAAGGAATGGAGTTCTCAGTGATTAAATTTCCTTTTAGGATTGGATTTTAAAATCACAGCATTCCTCCCTGCCCTGGTTTCCTCTGCACGTTCATTTTTCACATTTATTAATGACTAATTCTGCAGCATTTTGGTTTTCCTCAGTGCCTTGTGGCTTCCAGACTGTTCAGATGTGAGATTTTACTGAGAATCTGATGTAAATGTGATGCAATTCCATTCAAGAGCAAGTAAACATTGGCTCATGCAGGAGCATCCCACAATTACCCCTCTGCTGTTTGTCTAACCTGTTTACCTCACCTGAGAGATACAAAAAGCAAACTTTAACCCTGTCCTCAATCATTAACCAGAGCAATCATCGTTTCTACATCTCACAAAACCCCCTGCAGTGAAAGTGCAGGGTTTAAAATTTCCACTGCAGCTTTTCTTTTTTTTTTTTTTTTTTTTTTTTTTTTTTTTTTTTTTTTTTTTTTTTTTTTTCCCTTGAGGTGGGAAGCATAAAACAAATCCTAAGCTGCTTTGGGGTACTGGGGAGACTTTTGTGTGGGGAAAGGAGCTGAAGGGGAGATGAAATTAAAATCTCTCCCTGGATCATGACCATTTATAAAAGTTGTCTTTCTGGTGATTTTTTTTTTAATTAAAGAATCCAAACCTCACTCTTCTTTTTCCCCCCAAGGATTTGCTTAGAAGGAATTCAGGATTTCTGTAATACTCACTCCAGGAGGGCAGGCTTCCATGTCTGTAGCTCCATCTCCAATCATCACCACTTTCTTGAAATGGAACTGTTCTTTCAGATGAGTGATAACCTTTCCTTTGCCCCCTGATTCAGCTGTTGGTTGTGTTTCATCAAACCCTGCATATTCTCCTAGAAAACAGTGCAAGGACAGGTTGGAAACACAGATATTTTCTTGGAAATGAAGGAAGATCTCTGCCTGTGGTCTTGACTTCACTGCATGCAGCCCTGCAAAACTCCCAGCACCAGCATCCCAAATAAATAATTCCAAGGTGAGCTTAAGATTGGGATTTCACCCAAGTCTTCAGTGGGGGGATTTTCAAAGAAAAATAGAGACATTTTCAGAGAAAAACAGAAACCTGTGTGGGCAATGCTACCAATGCATTCCCAGGCACTCTGGTGTGGATTTCCCAACAGCAGCACTGAGGATGATGCAGAGACAGTGTAGGAAAGCCTGAGTAAGGAACAACCTCAGTCCCCACAGCTCTGCTGGGCCACTCCAGATAAAAACCCAGAGCAGCTCTGCTCCAGAGCCCCAAAGCACTGAGAGGGAGGTCTGTGAGAGCAGCTCAGGTCATGAACTCTTCAACTTGAAGGAGCAGGAGAAAATGAAACTCTGCTCTCAGCAGCTGTGACAAGTTTTACCTTTGGCACAGCTCACAATTAAAAAGTAACTGCAGCTCTGTTTCTTGCACTGAGTATGCCCTGAGCTGGTTTGGGGTGAGGTTTTGTGAGCTGGATTGGTGACAGGACAGTGCCTGCAGCCCAGAGTGTGACAGCTGCAAACAGAAAAGGTCCATGAATGGGCAGAGAGAGGAGATCTGAGGGGACTCTCACCGTTGAAGTAGAACTTGAGCCTGTTGGCGAAGACGTTTGCTGTGGGGATGTTGAGCTGCAAGGCCACGTGTTCCACAATGCTCTGAAAGCCCCCAGACACCAAGAACACCTGGACCCCTCGTTGGTGCAGCCTGCTCACCAGCTCCCTGAGAGGAGACAGCACAAAGCTCAAATTAATCCTTCCCAAACTAAGCTTGGTGCTATTCCAGTTCAGTTTTGGCGTGTGCTGCTTCCAGCTCCATCCACCTCTGCTGCACAAAACTTTTCCTCCTTTCTTTGTGCACACCTGGCTGGAAAGTGCTGGACAAAACCATCATTTCATTCCTCAAAAACAAGCTCCCCCTCAAACTCTTTCCTTTCCACTTTCACATTAGTTCCATTTCTTTCACATTCGTATAAATCCTTTCACATTTCTTCCATTTCTTTCACATTAGTTCCCTTGACCAAGTGAGAGCAGATCCAGCAGCTCAGATTTTATTTTTTTTTTCTGAAGTGAAACAACGGCAAGAAAATGAATCTGGAATTGCAGCAAAAAGCAGGGAATGAGATAAAAACCACTGCTCCAAAATGCTAAAAAGGTGCAAAGTGCAAATGTTTTCTAGCTCAGAGTTGGTTCAGCAGATGCTGGGCATTGATGCCATCTTTAGAAGAGGGCACCAGCTACAGGAAAGGAATCAATAAAAGCAGTTTTTGGGCCCAGTTCATGTGAGCAGGACTTGCAGGCAGTGAAAAGTTTTGGGGATTTGGCTCTGGAGGCAGGAGGATCAGCCTGCAGGAAAGGGAGCAGGGGAAGGGGTAGCAGGAACAGCAAAAACACTAAAGACTGAAAAGCAAAGCAGAGGCTTAAAGCAGGACACAGAAAAAGAGGAAGAAAGGGAAGGAATGAAAAGGAGGAAGAAAAGGAAGGAATGAAAAGGAGGAAGAAAAGGAAGGAATGAAAGGAAAATCCCATGATCCTGAACCAGGAAACAATGTTCTCTTTGTAGTTATCTCTAGCTGTCTTCTACAGAAAAAAAAGATAAAATACTAGCACAGGATCATCTAAAACTCCTCTTATATGCTAAAAATATTTCAGACTTGAAGCTATGGTCAGATTTTGTAGTAAAGAAATTCTTTTCAATTGTTAGAAACAATCTGAATAGGGAAAAAATCCCCAGAGCTTTTCAGTTTAAATAGTTCATGTTCATTCCAAACCTCAGGACGAATGAATACATATATTTATGTGTGTTTGGTTAATGAGAATTTTAATCTTTTTAGGGATTCAGAATGGGTAGCTCTGAGCAATGGATCCTCTAAACTGAGCCAGGGGTGTGACTGCACTGAGGAGAGTCAGAGAGAGGTCACAGAGTTGCAGAACAGACCAAATTTAAGGAGGTATTAAATCTCCTCACCCCTGAAAAAGCAGTGGTTGAACAGATTCTTTTCCATGCCCATTTAATCCTCAAGCCAGGATTTGAGCTTGGCAGCCAAGGTGCCAGTTAATATCTAAGAATCTTTTCTTTTTCCATGGATGCTTCATCACTTGCCATGGAGTCAGGCTCCTGATCCAAGCTCTGTAACACACCCAGCAAGGAGGTGGAGCAGGAAGGCAACACAAACCAGCTCTGATCCACAAACAGGATCATTAATGACACAGAATTTAGTTTATTTATACCATCCGCTTCCTGAATAATGAAAAAAAAATTCCATTCTTCTTACCTTATTCCTGGAGTTAGTTCAGGTGGGTTGTCAGATATTAATTTCTGCACTTGCTCGTAGGAGGGCCGGATGAGCCCTAACCGTGCTGTGAGAGCTGCCTTGAATGTCACAGTGCCACCCATGGCTCTGCGGGTCCTGGGGGACACCAAAGACTCACATCAGGGACACTGCACCAGCTGAGGCTTCTCCCAGAGACAGAGCATCACCAGGGAGTGACAAGAGAGGTAATACTGAGCCCAGAGACTGGTGGTGGTGTCCGCTGCCAGGAGATCTCCATGGATGGAGCAAAGGAAAACGGCTCCATTCCCTCTGTGATGCCAACTGGGACCATATTCCTGAGCTGAATCTCAGCTTTTTTTGCTAAAAAAATCTCAATCTTTTTTGCTAAAAACTTCAGCTTGTGCTGTTTCCCAGCCTCAGCAAAGGGTTGGGAGTGCTGTCCCCTCTCCTCCATCTCTTGGTAAGGTTTCCTCGTTCAGAGCAGGGTTTGGTAGTGCTTGGCAAAGTTTAGTGATGAGGGCTGCTCCTGGTCTATCAAAATTACCACTGGACAATTCATGCCAGGATAGTTTTGTTGGGTGGCCTCACAACTCCCACACCAAGTTACTTCATTAATCCCACTTACTACTTACTAAGTTACTTATTAATCCCACTTTATAATCATTCAAGTTACTGCATTAATTCCCCTTATCGCCCCGACCCCGTTAATAAACCGTAATAACCCACAGCAGACTCTAAAGACCCTAAAGGCTAAATTCAGGGTCTCAGATTAATCCCATCCCTGGCTAACTCTGCCTGGCCCTGTGTGGGCTCCCCCAGCCATACATACATCTCTGCCACGGCATCCCCAACCCCACAGAACTTGGCCAGCTCGTCGATGCCCTCCTCCCTGATGACGGTGCTGTCCACGTCGAAGCACACGGCGTCGGCGCTGCGGAAGATCTCCTTCAGCTCCATCAGGGAGGCCATCCTTTTGGGAGCCTTCTTACTGTGAGGGGACAAGATGAAGTCTTTCTCTGAGTGGGAGTAGTGCACTGTTTCCTGAGCCATTGGTGCTGCTGCTCTGGCGCGGGCGAGAAGGGCCGAGCACAGCCCGGCCACGGCTTTTATCCCGAGGGGAATGGTGGTGGAGGGTCTGCCTCAGCTGCTGATTTGCTCCCGCCTGTTGCTGCCTACTGATGGTCACCTCGTGCTCCAGGTGGGCAGTGGAGCCCTGGGCTGCTGCTGATTTGCTCCCTGCTGCCTCAGCCCACTGATGTGCGTGGGTTCAAGGTTGTAATCCTTGGCATTGGCTGAGGCACCAGGCTGCCAAGGGCTGTGCGGGATTGCGCGGCTCTGATTCATCTCAGGGGAGTCTTGACTCCTCATCCAGGCCCTAAGGATTGATTGCAAACTATCCTAAACCTATCAGTGAGTGCTTGTGCCTAAATCAGGGAAGTTTGTATCCTTTTCTACACCTTCATTAATAAAACGGGGATTAGCCTTTTATAAATCCATCAAACCTCTGAGAACTTCAGTCAACCCATCAAGACATCACAAATTTTCCTATCAGTCCCCGACAAAAGTTTATTTTCTACCCTTTTAGATCTGTCCACTTCAATATGTTGAGCACTTCTGCAGATCAGAAACCTGAGGACTTAAGTATCTTCTCACCCTGTGCTTCATCCTTTCATAGGGGAATTAATTCAGTGTGGATTTTACTATTTACTTCATCCTTTCACAAGGGGAATTAATTCAGTGTGGATTTTACTATTCACTGATCTATAATTTAGACACAATCAACACCTTCCTATTTATCTCACTTCTCAGATTTTGGTAGAAGTTTTTGTTTCTTCTAATCTCTCAGGACATGTCTTGTATGATGGGTTGCAGGTTCTTTTCCTGAGACAGGGGAAAAACACCATCGGACAGCACATTCTTAAAAATTATGGGTGTCTTTATAACCTTTCATCTTTTGGTCATCTAATGGTCAAAGCAGGAATGAGAACTTTTGGGTTTATTCCCAGGACATGGTGAATATTGGGACACAAAAAGAAAAATTTATGAAAATTTCCCCTCATCACTACAAATGTAGAACACACACCTCTCTTATCTGCTCTTGTGCATGGAATAAAAGGGAATGCTCCAATCTGTTGTTGAAAGGTGGAAATCTGCCTAAAGGAAACCACCCAGCCTGAGTGGTGAAACCTGCTGAGAACAGCCAGGAGCTGTGTCTGCACGAGAGATTGTGCCTGACAAACAGGGACATGTCAACGAGCAAGGGACAGAGACAAGTGACAACAAGTGAGAGGCACGGGCAGCCCTCAGACAGGATTTCTTTGTGGGGTTTATTCTTCTACCTTTAAGGGGAGTGGGTGGAACTAGAGGAGATCCCAGAAAAGGGCTTTCACAGAGCTCCTCTGAGCTGCAGTTTGGCAGAACTCTGTACATGGGCACACCATAAAACTCCAGCCCAGCCTTAGGACCGTGACTAAAGGATTATTTGCTGCAGGCCACGTGGGGTTTTATCTTTTTCTACAAAGACTGCACTGAACATGTAAGAATAATAGTTATAAGCCATCAGCACAGCATCTAAAAGAAAAGTGACCAGGGACATCCAAACCTCCCTGTGCCAGAGTCCAGCTCCGAGGTCAGGCTCGGTGGCCAGGGGCCAGCTCTGAGGTCAGCCTTGGCACTGACCAGGCAAGTGACACCTGAACTCCAGGTTGACTTTGCTGTAGCCTTGACTCGCCCCGGGCTGCGGAGGGCGGGCTGCGTGTCTGTGTTTGCAGTGAAACATCCCGCTGTCCCAGCGCGGGGGTGACACTGGCGTCACCTGTGCAAAGGCAGCCTTGGCTCACCTGGGGCTGCGCTGTGACACTGCCACAGGTGAGGCAATGGCACAGTGTGGGGACACTGCTCTGTGACGTGACGAGCTGCAATGTCGGGCTGGATACACGGATTTAATCTGTCCCAGGGAAATGTTATCTCGTGCTGGGAGCGGGGATGATGAAATGTTCACGTTTCTTTTTCTCTGATATCCACATTTCCCGTGTTCCCTTCACTGCTGGATGGGCCTTACAGTGATGACATGAAAGCTGTGCTGGACTTTGATGGGCAAATAAAGAATTATTGTGGAGTCATAGTTGGAATTAACCCTGTCCTCTCTTTATTCCAGGAAAAAACTCTTTGAAAATAGTTGCAAACTGTAATAAATAAATCTTTGAAAATAGCTTTAAACTGTAGTAAATAACACTTTGAAAATAGTTTCAAACTGTAGTAAGTAAGTCTTTGAAAATAGTTTCAAACTGTAGTAACTCTTCAAAAATAGTTTTAAACTCTTAAAAATAGTTTCAAACTGTAGTAAGTAACTCTTTGAAAATAGTTTTAAACTAGTAAGTAACTCTTTGAAAATAGTTTTAAACTGTAGTAAATAACTCTTTTGAAAATATTTTTAAATTGGAGTAAGTAACTCTGAAAATAGTTTCGAACTGTGGTTTGTGTTGTCTAAAAATGACAAACGGGAAGGGAAGAATTGCAAAAGTAAAGGGTAAAGGATTAAAGTTGTGTAAAACCCTTTTAGGGACAAATCTCAGCTGCAGTCAGGGAAAAGCAATTTTTGTTTTCCAGAGTGATCCAGGCCTGTGTAAGTGGCAGAGATTAATTATCCCAAAATACAGAGCATCTGATTGCTTAAAAGTGTAAATGTCTTCATGAGATGGGAAGAAAAAAGAAATTCCCAGAAATAATGGGTTCTGTTTCCACATGAAAAACACTGATAGGGAATCTCTGGTCTTCCTACCACTGAATTTCAGGTAGGTAATTAATTCCTAGCCTGAAAAGCATCCAAGCAGCAAACATTTCAACAGGTCTGATATAAAATATCATGGGGAAAAGCTGGGAAGAAGAATATAGGGAAGAGAAGAACAATGGCTAAAGAAGACAAAAGAATGACAGTGAGAGAGAGGTAGGGTGAGAGTTGAGATAAAAATGGAGAAAAAAGGAAATCACAAGGGAAAAGCAGAATTCCCATGAGATCTCCTTGCCTCCAGACTATGAAGTGTTTCATTAGGCTGTTCTGAAGAAAAAAAAAAAAAAAAAAAAAAAAAAAAAAAAAAAAAAGACATTTTCACAAGAAACAATTCTCTTTCATAATAGACAGGGTGGAGTCACAAAGTGGAGAATTATGTAAGCGCACATGGGAAAGGAAAACAACTGAAATCCTTTCTGTTTGCTGTCCCTTCAAAGAAAAGCACTTGCTTCACTGGGAAAAACCTCCACCATCCTCTGTATCCACATGTAATGCAAACAGAAGCAGTAAGTGGTGCTCAGAGCTGCAGGTGTTCTGGGGCTGCCAGGTTTTGATGAGATCTCAAACCCCTCATTGTGACTACACCTCCCTTGTTGTCATATCTCAGCTCTCAGAAGTGCTGACACCCTGCTACTTTGCATGATGATCACATTTATTGCTGTTTAAAATGAAGATTAAGTGAATCTTAATGAAATGTTACGCAGCACTCAGGAATATCCTTGTTTGCAAACAATTTCTGATTCACTTCCCCGTTTAACATTGTATTGAACATTAGGAGAAGTTCAACCACATTAAACTGTTTCTTTTGCCTTGAAGGGGAACTGCTGTTCAGAGCAAAGGATTTGGAGAAAACAGTTCTTGAAACTTTTTTTCAGGACCTTTTTCCTCCTACAGCTTCTAAGAACATTCCCAGGAGTGTTTCCACGGTATGAGTTGAAACAAACCACTTAATCCTCATTGTTCCCAGTCCTGTGTCTGTAAAATGGGAATAATGCAGTGACAGAGCTTTTCTGCGCTGAGCTTTCATCCTCAGAATTAGCAACGTTTTGAAAGCTTTAGAGGAAAGCTGATACCTTTAAGCAGATTAGTTATATTTAAGCAAATTGTGTTTGTGTTTATGTAAGTTTTTGAAGTTCAACCCATCCACCCGTAACTTTCTATGGTTGCAGGGTAAGAAATAGGAAGATTCAGTCCTTAATCTCCTGGGTTTTCTTTTTTTGGTTGTTTTCTTTTTGTTTTTGGTTTTGTTTTTTTTTTTTTGTTTTTTTTTTTTAGGATTTTGTTAAACCCTCCCAGGTTTTCTATTTAATTTTCGGTTTTTCTTGGACCTGCTGCTGGGTTTGTACAAGGCAGTGGCACAAAGCCGCCTGCAGTGCAGGGATGAGCCGCCCGCAGCCCCAACACCATTATCTGCACAGCAGTGCCTCACAGCGAGCTCATTCAAACACCCCGCGCCAAAAGCAGGTGAAAAAAGGGCAGAAAGGAACCTGTTGGATGCTGTTGACATCCACCTCCCCACTCTCCAATCCCCTCTGGCCTGCCCTGCCCTGCCAAAGCCGCCGCTCCCCCCGTGCCCGGTTGCATCATTCATTCACGCCGCTGTGATAACCCGGCACCGCGCCGGGCACGGCCGCAACTGCCTCACTCTCCTTGCTGGGGAAAAGAAAAACCAAAACCTTCTGTGTTACGGGTCTGCCAAGCCCTTCCGCCCTGGAGGAAAGCACGGTGGGGTGACTTACAGAAGCGAGCCGGCCGTGCTGCCGCTGGAACCCTCGGCGGCGCCGGGCGGGGAGGGAGCGGCCCAGCCCGTCAGCGCCACAGGCCGCAGGCACGGGCCCGGCTGGACGGGAGCCGCATTCTGCCGCTCGGGCCCTGATAAAGCGCTGACTCAGGCAGGCCGGGGGGTTTGTTTGAGCTGCTCGCACACATGGGAGCCGCGGCAGGGCAGGCCGTGCTCGCTGCCAGCCGGGGCACGGAGCTGTGACCGCCCCGCGCCGGGGGAGGAGCCGCGCCGGGCCGGGCCGGGCCGGGCCGGGCAGGGCAGGGCAGGGCAGGGCCGGGATGGGCAGGGCAGGGCAGGGCCGGGCCGGGCCGGGCAGGGCAGGGCAGGGCAGGGCCGGGATGGGCAGGGCAGGGCAGGGCCGGGCCGGGCCGGGCAGGGCAGGGCAGGGCAGGGCAGGGCAGGGCAGGGCCGGGCCGGGCAGGGCAGGGCAGGGCAGGGCCGGGATGGGCAGGGCAGGGCAGGGCAGGGCAGGGCAGGGCAGGGCAGGGCCGGGATGGGCAGGGGCGCGGGGAGCGGGCTCGGCTCCCGGGCACGGGCAGCTCGGGTGAGCACGGGAATGAGGGGCCCACAGGCTGCCATCGGGAGTGTCTCCTGGCACAAATCAGAGGCCAGGCAGGGACGCTGTTTTCGGGAGAGAAGAGAGGATTTGTGAGCGGAGATCAGAGTCACTTTTTAAGATCACCAAGTCCAACCCAGCCCTAACACCTCAACTAAACCACGGCACCAAGTGCCATATCCAGTCTCTTTATAAACACATCCAGGGATGGTGACTCCACCACCTCCCCGGGCAGACGAGTCCAACACTTTATCACTCATTCAGTAAAAAACTTTTCCTAACATCCAACCTTGATTTCCCTTGGCTCAGCTTAAGACTGTTCCCCCTCATTCTGAAAAAAGAGACTAAACCCCCTACTGACCACAACCACCTTTCAGGTATTTAAGTTTGCAATTTCTCCTCTTGGCTTAAGCTGTCAGTGCATCCCTGAGCGAAGTTACACACACAAATCACATCCAAAAGCTCGGCAGCAAAGGGAAAAGGCGTGGGAAAAGGCTCGGTGTCGTTTCCCCAATTGCAATGTTGTCAAAAGCTGTGGAAAAATTGCCAAAGCTGCCCGTGCTTGTGTTTTGGCATCCCACGGAAGAGCTGCCCAAGCACACTGCCGTGGGTTGGAAAATGGGAGAGTGCCAGCCCCGGAGCTGTTTGGTTCAAGGTCAAGGAAAGCTGATTTAGCTGATTTAGCCACTTCTGTTCCCTTGTGCCAGGAGTCCTGTGACTGCTGCCCGCCTGTTCTGCACCGCTGGCTGCTCCAGTCACACTCCACGCATGACCTCTCCTGCCACCCCTCAAAACTCCATTTATTAATTAAAACAAATCTCCTTTCGTGCCCCTCCTCACTTTATGTCTTTGCAGAATTTCTCAGTACAGGAGCAGATGTTGACAGGATCATCTGTCAGTCACTGCTGGAGTCAGGAGAAGATGGGACCGAGCCCCTGTGCTGCCAAACCGGTGCCAGGGATCAGCAGCCCGGTGTTGTTTGTCAGCTTCAGACAGGATGTTGTTTAAAGCAGATTTAGAAATCATTTCTGTGAATAAGGTTAAAGGAAAACCCATCTTGATAAAGATGAAAGAAAATGGCTTTTACTGAGAATCTCAGAGGGGGTTTTTGCCAAGATAAGCAGTGCCTGCTTTGACTAAGAGAATTGCTGCTGAATATTTCATGAAGGATATTGCCTTTATTTGGCTTGGTTTAATGGACATGTAGGCTTTAATTTAGTTAAATATTTTGATTCTAACCTGGTGTAATCCATTGAATTCATGGTGCAATTTAAGTCTAGTAAGCATTTGCCCTTTATTTTTATTACACATAAAAAACAAATACACAGAACAATTCTACAGCTAAGACTGAAAATAGGAAGAAAAGCTTGTCTTGATGGCTGAAAATGCTGCAAAATGGGAACTTAATGTGAAGATGCTCGTGAGAAATGTTACTATAACACAAAATAACTATCCTGAGGAATGTGAGCCAGGAAAGAAACACAGAGAGCTCTGCCTGGGAGCTGTAGGAGGATGCTCAGGAGTGAAAATACAAACGTGTACAAACACAGCGCCCAACTCTTGTACATCACTACAAAACCTCTCCATTTCTACAAAATCCAGCAGAAAACACCTGCATGGAGGATTAGGAAAGCTGTCTTTGAAAACAGCTTTTCCTTTTTATCCCCTATTTTCCTAAAAAAACCTCAGAACTAAATTTTTCCTGCAGAAATAATTCCTCTCACAAACCTGAATCACTGCCAGCCCTACACAACACAGGTGTTTTAGGGTGGGCAATTCCTGCCTTTCCATAGGCATCAGCAAGGAAAACAGAAAATATAACAAGCCTGCTGGGATGAGTTTGACAAGGCTGCCCTCTGCTGAGAACAGCCCTGAGAGGAACAGGAAAAAAAAATAAACCAGAGAAGCAAGAGCAACAAAATATTTGACCTGGGAGTTCCAGAATCCAGGGCAGAGCTGGGGTCCAGGTGTTTTAACTGGACATTGCACAGCAGCCTATTGGGCTAGGTTTGGTATTTTGGTCTGTTATTGTTTCAGCATCCCAACGAATTGCAGACAACATTTTAACAGAATTCCAGAGCCAATACTGAAATGGCAATTTTGCAACGTTTAATGTTTATTCCTAATGGTTGGAATCACAGAGGAGAAAGCCCAGCCACTCCGCTGGAGTCAGCATCAAAATATTTCACAAGACACTGCTCAGCTAAACAAAAGGGCTCCAGACTTACTTGTAGGACACCCAAACACCACCTAAAACATTTAAAAAACCAGAATCCTGAGGATATCAGCAGCTGTCCCTTCCAGGGAGACAGACAGGCCACATGTGGGAGTCCTCCTCTTGTGCACAGAGTGGCATTTTGGCCAGAAACATGAGATCCACAGCCTGCAGCCAAACCCAGCCAGGCTGCCCTGACACTTGACACTGACTTTTCCCACCAGGCTCCCCAAAACTCCTGTGCAGCAAAGCTGGACCCAACGGCAGGCTCAGGCTTTACTCCTGGTGCTGGTGTGGAAATATGTCCAGGTTGTTGCATTGCTGAAGCAACCCAGGGCTGCATCCAGAGCTCCCTGCTGCAAAAAATGGGATGGAGAGGGAGAGATTTCATAGAATTCATAGGTTTGGCTGGAAAGGAACTTCAAGAGCATCTTGTTTCAGCCCCCATGCTATGGGCAGGAACACTTTCTTCTGTCCCAGGCTGCTCCAAGCCTCATCCAACCTGGCTTTGGACATTTCCAGCTTCTCTGGACATCTTCATACCTGGTGGGCGAGGGCTGGGGAAGGGTCTCTGCCTTCCCTATACCAAATACTGACAAAATCCTGGCCTCAGGGCCAGTTTTCCCTGTGGTCAGCACCCTCTGGAGCACCTGGGCTGCAGAACACGGGAAACTGCCTGGGGACTGTTCTGGGGCTGGGCACCTGCCTCATGCAACACTTGAAATAAGAAGAGGTTGTGTCACACCCAGTGTTGCCGTGTGCTCCAGTCTCAGGGTACAAGGTGAAGCAATTTGGGATCCAAACCTGGTGCAATCAGTGCCCGCAGGGATGTGAGGGACCACGCCAGGAGCTTCTTCTCACGCTCCTCTCCAGGGAAAATCACTCATTTCAGAGCCCAAAGATACAAATATTTCAGCATCTCCAGGAGTGAGATCAGACAGGCCACGTAGGGCAAACATTTCAGTACCCATCAAGGTTGTCTTGATAACAATATTTCTGGTTTTATTCTACACAGAAACCTGTGTGGCCTTGGCAGGGACCGACCCCATCCTTAGAACCCCTGGGAGGGATTCAGTGCAGGAAACCCCCAGGTATAGGGTGTGCACTGGGGGCTATGGAGGCCCCGCTGCCACACATATGCTTGTGTGTTATAAGAAGACGAGTTTTAATTAACCCCAACCCCGAATTTAACCAAGAACCGTTGATTATTAACCCAGTCCACTCAACTATTAATTCTGTCGGCCTGATGCGAAATCAGCGTGTTTAATTATTTATTCTCACGGCTCTGGGGAGCTGCTAGGGGTGTCTGTGACATAAGAGGGTGCATTATAAGCACAGATCATCCCCACCCGTTCAGAAACTGCTGCACCCGCCCCGCGCTCCCCTCACGGCCCGGTCTGAGGGCGGGGCCGCGCCCGCGCCTCAGCGCCGGGGTGGGGGCGGGACTGGGCGGAGCGACAGGCGCCACAGCCAATGGAAATGCGGCAGAGGCGCTAATAAACCAATAAGAAGCCGGAGGACCTCAGCGGCGGAGCAGCGGGAATGAGCGACAGGCATAATAACCAATAGAAATGCAGTATCCCGCCGGGGGCCAATGGACGAGCCCGGAGTGTTCTAGAAGGGGCGGGGCGGAGGCGGGGCCGCGGTGCCCCGCCCGGCGGGACCCAGAGCGGAGCGCAGTCATGGCGGTGAAGGCGCTCAACCCCAAGGCCGAGGTGGCCCGTGCCCAGGCGGCGCTGGCCGTCAACATCAGCGCGGCCCGCGGGCTGCAGGACGTGCTGAGGACCAACCTGGGGCCCAAGGGCACCATGAAGATGTGAGGGAGCCCGCGCGCCTCTCGCCGCGGGTGGGGTTAGGGGGGAGCGTGGTGTGAGGGGAGGCCGCGGTGTGCGGAGGGAACAAAGGCGGGAGGGGTGAGTGGCTGAGGGACGGAGCGAGCGGCGCGGGGCCCCGCATGTGTTGCGGCTGGGGATGGACGGATGGATGAATGGACGGGAAGGAGCGGGGCGGGCCCGCGGCCTCACACACACACACGTGTGTCGGGGCCGGGCGCTGCTCACCCGCCCCGTGCCGCCCGCAGGCTCGTGTCGGGCTCCGGAGACATCAAGCTGACCAAAGATGGCAACGTGCTGCTGCAGGAAATGGTGAGCTGGGGCTGGTCCTCGCAGGGGGATTTCGGGAGGGATGAGCGCCTGTGGGTGATCCCACTCATCCCACTCACCCTTATCCATTGAAAGCAAAATGTCCTTTGGGAGAAGGGTAACAAAGTAAAGAGCAGATTAAGACAATACTGTAAGGAAAATAGTGTGAAAAATATAAACGGCACCATTAGAATGAGTGAAACAACCAGCCAAAGGAGTAGCAAACCAATTAGGGTAAACCATTCTTTCGGT
This sequence comes from Zosterops lateralis, assembly GCF_965231275.1. NCBI lineage: Eukaryota > Metazoa > Chordata > Aves > Passeriformes > Zosteropidae > Zosterops > Zosterops lateralis. Next base: position 5,602,325 of record NC_139779.1, on the reverse strand, counting down.
TCTTTCTTAGCTGATCTCAGAGTTCTATTTGCTGTACCACTGCAGTGAAACCTAACTGCTCGGCTTCTTCTTTTTGTCCAGCAAATCCAACACCCCACGGCCTCCTTGATAGCAAAAGTAGCAACAGCACAAGATGACATCACTGGAGATGGCACCACCTCGAATGTCCTCATCATTGGAGAGCTCCTAAAGCAGGCAGATCTTTACATTTCTGAGGTCTGTATGCAGGGTTTCATTTGTAGGTGGGCAAGTTAAAACCTTCACTGAGACCTCTCAGTGTTTTTTGGGTTTTTTTTGTTAAATGTTTAATAGGAGTGGAACATAAATACATTGTTCTGCTTAAAATGAGAAGTTGTAAAAAGGGGAGAAAGCTAGAGGAGAGGACTTAAAGCTTGTTCACAATCAAACCCACTGATTGTGGATACTGTAGCTGTTAAGGTGTTGTGTGATAGCTGCTGTTACTTTGTTTTGTGTGAGTCTAAACACCTCTGGGGTGTTAGAAAGGAGCTCCTCCCTGAGGGCAGGTAAACGTGGATCCTGCACAGCGAACACCCAAGTGTGCTTTGTAGTTCCCTTGGTTTCAGTCCTGTGCTAAATTAACCTGTACTTTTCCTCTGCATTGGAAGGATTTGCATTCCTTTTATATGTATTCAGAAAGACAGAACACCTGGCCTGTGTGGGATATTCCCTGTGTTTTGCCATTCCATGGAATGTTGAAACCATGGCTTCTGTTTGTGGGGAAAGGACCATTTTGTCTTCCATAGTCCAATGATTCTCTTCCCTTGCCTTAGGGTTTGCACCCTAGAATAGTAGCAGAAGGATTTGAGATTGCCAAGGAAAAAGCACTTGAGGTTTTGGAGCAGGTCAAAGTGTCCAAGGAGATGGACAGGGAGACCCTGATCGACGTTGCCAGGACATCCCTCAGGACTAAAGTCCACGCTGAGCTCGCTGACATCCTGACAGAGGTGAGTGTCCCTGTCACCTCTGCCTCTTTGTGTGAAGAGATCCAGCTTTGAACATGCTGGGATTGTAATTCCAAGTGTGAAAGGTGTGAACTTGCACTTTGGAAGGCTGCTGGTCACTCTGGGATGTTTCCCTCCCCTGTGTTGCAGGCTGTGGTGGATTCTGTCCTGACAGTCAGAAAACCAGGTGAGCCCATTGACCTGTACATGGTGGAGATCATGGAGATGAAGCACAAATCAGAAACAGACACAACGTAAGTCAGGAGCACCCTTGAGCTTCACTCTAATGGGGCCTTGAGCTTTGAGGAGCCTGGGGGGTTTTGGTTTCTCTTTAGGGTGTCCCAAACCTACCACTGAAGAGTTGAAATACAGATTTCAGCCATAAATACCTTGGCAGAGGTTTCTCAGTCACTGAACTTGATTCCTTGATAAAATTATCAAACACCAAAAAGCAACACTGGCTTAATAATGTTGGATAAATACTCTTTTCTTAGTGTCTGTGGCTTGATGATGCTTTAGATTGGCACCTGTTAAATGCAAAGCAGCACTTGATAAATGGAGACTGGGTTGTGGATTGGCCATTCCATAGGATTCCCATTTCCCTCAGTGCATGGATGAATTCTGCACTAGCTTTCCTCAGTAGCTGATGCAGTCAGACACCATGCCAGAGCAAATTCTTCTTTCCACTGTGCCTGGTGTGCTTTTTTTATGGAATGGGCATGCCCTTGGAAGGGGAACACATCATCCTTGTTCACTGCCAGCCCGAGTGCCCAGGCAGTTTGGGTTGGGCCAGTTCCATCCTGTGCACTCCATGAAATCCTGTGTTTGTCCCCACTGACACCCAGAGTGGTTTTTAATCCTGCAGGCTCATCCGGGGGCTGGTTCTAGATCATGGAGCTCGCCACCCTGACATGAAGAAAAGAGTGGAAGATGCCTTTATTCTCACCTGCAACGTGTCTCTGGAGTATGAGAAAACGTGAGTACACAGCAGATGCTCCTGTCCTAAGGACTTTTATTTAAAGTGTGCTTAAATACCAACCAAGACTGTGAAGGTGAAAGGTGATGCCCCTTCTGCAGCCCTTTTGGGAAAGGTGGTGGGTGAAAAAAACCTTCCCAGCAGTTTTTATTTTGTTGTGTGATCACAGAAAGGTCGAAAGTCCTTTCTTTTTGTGGGCATAATTTGATATTCTAGAGCAAACACATTCACAGTTCTCTCAGCTTCAAGTGTCTGCCTTATTTTTTGAAGTAAAAGCTCTGAAAAAGCTCTGAGGAAGCTCAGGAAAAGCTCTGAACTAGAGAGCAGGAACAGCAGTATGGGTTAGGGAAACTGGTTTGGTTTGGGTGGATTTCTTTAGAATGTTACTGAAAGGCTCATCCCTTATGCTGAAGTTTATTTCTGCAGCAGAGAGGAAGTTTTCTCACTGCTTTTTTGTGGTGTTTTTCCCCCTTCAGAGAGGTGAGCTCTGGATTCTTCTACAAAAGTGCTGAGGAGAGGGAGAAGTTGGTGAAAGCAGAAAGAAAGTTCATTGAAGACAGAGTCAAGAAAATCATAGAGTTGAAAAGAAAAGTCTGTGGCGACTCAGACAAAGGATTTGTTGTGATCAACCAGAAGGTGAGAGGAAGAGAATAACTAAAAATTACTTGAAGTGCTGCTTCCTTGTGTTACCCACCTGGTAATTGTTATTGAGCCAGAATTAGCTAAATTTAGGCTGATACTTCTGAATATAATGTACAGTTCCTGCTTGAGGATCTTCTTAGAGCCTTGAGGAAGAACTTACTAGTGCCAGAGTGAGAGAAGGTGTTTTTAGCTTTGTCCTTGTGCTGATGGTCACTTTCTGTTTGCAGGGAATTGACCCATTTTCCTTGGATGCCCTTGCCAAAGAAGGAATAGTTGCTTTGAGGAGAGCTAAAAGGAGGAACATGGAAAGGTCAGTTTTGGGGAGAAGGAGAGGAAAGGACACAATAATTACCTGCTTTTCCAAACTGAGACAGTGAGTCAAGTCTGACTTAAATCCATCTTTAAAGACTTGATTAAAAATTCTGCTTCAATTTGTGCAGCTCTTCTGGTGTAACTCAGGGCAGTTTGGACAAACTGTAGAAACAGCTTGAGCTCTCAGAATGTTTTAAATGCAGACACCTACAGAGGAGCCTTAATTCTACAAGTTAGTTCTTTAAAGAGCTCTGCCATGAACAGAACCAAACTGTTGCAAGCACTTACTGTCAGCGCCTTTGTGTTTTATCAAACATAAAGCTGAGCTGTCCCTGTTCTCTGTCAGACTGACCCTGGCCTGTGGAGGCACCGCCATGAATTCTGTGGAGGATCTCACTCCTGACTGCCTGGGGCACGCAGGGCTGGTCTATGAGTACACCCTGGTGAGTGACCAAATGTTTAAAGATTAAAGCTGGAGTGGTGAAATAAAATACTGAAAATCCACTTGGATGTGAACATCTGCCTGGATGTTTGCTCCTGAGAAAATGGAAATTAAAGTTCTGCTGTTTCTCATCACTCCTTGAAGTGCTGTCAGTGCAGAACCCAGCCTGAAAGCATCCAGTTGATTAGTTTGTGTCCACATTGCTGAGGTAAGTGCCTGCCAGGCAAACATGAGCCTATTTTCCACAGGGAGAGGAGAAATACACCTTCATTGAGAAGTGTGAGAACCCGCGCTCGGTGACCCTGCTCATCAGGGGCCCCAACAAGCACACACTCACCCAGATCAAGGATGCAGTCAGGGATGGGCTGAGGGCTGTGAAAAATGCCATTGAGGATGGTGAGTCTCCTCCCTGCTAATCATGATAAGCACTCATCCCAAAATTAGGGAATTATCTATCAGCTCCCTTAGTTCCTGCTCCAATCCAAGCCTGAGTTTATTGTGAGGTGATTTTATAGTTCTGTGGTTGATACCTGTGTAAAATACTCCCCTGTTCATGTGCAGGGTGTGGAGGGAAGAGATCAATCTGCACTAAAAGTGAGCTGTTTAGACTGAAACAGGTGCTCTTCCCTTGCAGGCTGTGTGGTGCCAGGAGCAGGGGCACTGGAGGTGGCAGTGGCCAATGCTCTTGTGAAACACAAACCCAGCGTGAAGGGAAGAGCCCAGCTCGGAGTTCAGGCTTTTGCTGATGCTCTGCTCATCATTCCTAAGGTAAAAGGCATTCCTGGGTGATAAAGTGGCTTTAAAGCACACATAGACTCACTGCTCTTTCTGCTGGAGGGCTCTGTAATCAGCAGAATGAATCCAATCCCTGTGTCCTGTGGCAGGTGCTTGCTCAGAACTCGGGGTACGACCCCCAGGAGACGCTGGTGAAGGTGCAGGCCGAGCACGTGGAGTCGGGGCAGCTCACTGGGGTTGATCTCAGCACTGGTAAGGGCTCCCTCAGCCTCGGGCTGGTGCTCCTGTAGGAACCTGGCTCAGCTCTGGAGAGCAAAGTGCTCTGAATGCAGAAAGTTTTACCTTTGCTGATAAAAAGCTGCACAGAAGCCTTGGCAGTCAGGCTGCTGTAGTTCACTGTGTTCTCTGATCTGAGGTTTTTAGAGGATAAAGCACATAGTACCACTCTGCTGGGTAACAGTGAGTGATGTCAGATGTCAGCCAGCAGAAAGTCTCTGTGGGAACTGCTTATTTAAAGGCTGCCTCACTTCTATTGCAGGGGAGCCAATGGTGGCTGCAGCAGCTGGAATCTGGGATAATTACAATGTCAAAAAGCAGCTGCTTCATTCATGGTAAGGCTGGCACTATTTCACTTCTAACATTACTCTGAGTGTGTTTAAGTGATGTGAAACTGGGATCCCACCTACTGGAGGATGTCTTGAAACAAAAAATGAAACAATATTTCTTTCCTGTTTCCAGCACGGTGATCGCCAGCAACATTCTCCTGGTGGATGAAATAATGAGAGCTGGGATGTCCTCCCTGAAAGGCTGAGCTGAAGCTGCTCCCTGAGGAATTTCTCCAAGGAATCCACCCCAGGGCCCTGTCCTTGGCTGTGGTGGATGTCCCAGCACCACAGGTCACTCTGCCACAGGGGCAGCCCCTTTGGTAACATGGCCACTCAAAATCTCAGCAACTTCAATCAAAGATTTGGCTCTAAAAAGGAGTTATTTATTTTTGATTTCACTGAACTGTGTGGCTGCAGTTGCTTTCCATTTTTACCCAATAAACTGTTTTGTTCTGTGCTTTAAGTGTCTGATTTTTAACCATCACCCTCTCCAGAACGTTCTGCAGTGGAGGGGCTGCATTCCTGGGTCCTACTCTTGGGAATTTTGTGAAATTACTGCTCTGGGAACAGGGTGGGATCAGGCATGGAATTTTTTTCAGTAAACTTAAAAAAAAAAAAAAAAAAAAAAAAAGCTGGATTAAGGCGATCACTTAATAATTTTGTACTTGCTTGTGGATAAAACTGAGTTCACTGACTGTAGAATGGTTTGAAGGGGAGGGGTGAAGGAGCTCTATTAGGGGGTGGATTTACACTGGTTCTGCTGCATTAAAGAATTTATGGATGACGAGTGCCAGCGCAGGCACAGGCAGAGCTGTCAGTGGGGTTGTGGCAGGGGAACAGGCTCCTGCCCTTTGGAATGATTTCCCCTCATCCCAGCCGTGCTTTGTGTTGAGGAATCTCCTCCTTCTGTCACACGCGATCCTGGATGACCATAAACAAAACCTTAAAAAACCCTCAACCACCCAAAAACCAAAAGGGTTGCGGGTGGCCCCGGCGCCTGGCAGTTTTACCCCGGTGTGCAGCCGGAGAGTGACAGAACTGCCTTTTTTCCTACAGAAATCCCCTTTCCTACAGCAGGGCTGCCCCGGAAGCGCTTCCCGACCCGCGGCACCTCCGGGGCGGGCCCGGTTCCTCCGCCATGGGAGCGGCGGGGCTGGTGCTGCTGTGCTGGGCGGTGCTGGGGGCTCAGCGCGGTGAGAGCCCCGAAATAATCCCCCCTGGCATCCCCGAAATCCCCCCTCAGCGTCCCCAAAAATCCCCCCTGGCATCCCCCTCCACGGAGCCTCCTGCTGACCCCCCACTCAGGGCTCGCTCTCCCTTCCCAAAGATGTTATTTGAAGTGCTTTGAGCTGCCCAAACACCACTGGTTGTCACCACGCAGGAACATCCCGTCAGTAGCTGCGCCTCGCTCCTGTTTAAAAGTGAAATTTGGACTGAATTTCTCCCTTTTCAGGGCTTGGGGAGGATGGGGGCATGGTGCAGCTGCCCGGAGGCACCTTCCAGATGGGATCCCCGCAGAGGAGCGGCGAGGAGGGGCCCGCCAGGGAGGTGACAGTGCAGCCCTTCGCTCTGGACAAACACCCGGTGACAAACAGGGACTTCAGGTGAGCCCCTCTGGTGGCCGTGGGGAGGGGACAAGGGGAATCGTGGTGCCGGATATTCTGGGGCTGCTTCTGGGGTTTGAAAGCCGATGCTTGGGTGCTCGTTGGGAAAAAAATGTGTCTGGTGATAGTAAATCACCCCTAGAGGTGCAAGCTGAACCATCGTGGCAGTGTAGCTTGCAAATATACTTTTATTTCCTTTTATGACCCCCTCTTTCTTTCCTCTTTTTCTTCTTCTCCTTTCCATTTCCTCTTCTTCTCTTCTTCCTCCTTCTCCTTTTTTTTTTTTCTTCTCCTCCTCCCTTCTTCCTCTCTTTTTCTTCTCCTGCTCCTTTCCCTTTCCTCTCCCTATTCTTTCCCTCTCTCCTACTTTTCTTCCTCTCTTCTCCTCTTCCACTAACAGCAGCCACAGGTTTTATTGGCTTTTAAGAGATTTTTTTCTCTCTGCAATTATGGGAACCTGAGTGCAGGCTGAGTTTACCTGCACAGGTGACATAAAAAGTATTAAATCTGTGCAAAGATGTGCACACTGGACTGTTTTATCTGTTAAATCTAAATTAAACCATCTGGAGCTGGGGGTTCTGTAAGTTTTGTACCTTTTGCCTTGCTCTGAACTCGTTGCACGAGCAGATTTGCGAGGCAAAGCTTGAAGAACTCTTACCCAGAGCGTGTTGTATTTATGCCAGGGAGTTTGTTAGAGAAAAGAAATACAAAACAGAAGCAGAAGCATTTGGCTGGAGCTTTGTCTTTGAGGATTTCGTATCTGAAGAGCTGAAAAAAAAAGTCACCCAAAAACTGGAGGTAAATCTGAATCCTATGATGAGTTTGGTGTTGCTTTTCTGATGAGCAGCTGCCTCTTTGCAGAGCCTGGCTGTTCTCAGAGGTTTTTCTTTAGTCTTGTTTTGCTTTTGAAATTTAGCAGAATTGAGCTGGGGTTGATTTATGTGCTCCTCTATTTCCATGTTCTTTGAGCTGTCAGCCTGGACTCCACAGAGCTGGAAGGAAGTAAAATGTATTTCAAAGTACTTCAATAATCCAACTTTCAAACAGAAAAACCGAACAGCACGAGCCTCTTGATCTATTTTCACTTTTAAAAGCAGATGCCTCTGCTCTGTGGGAAAGCAGCATCCAAATGTCTGTGATAACCCAGCTCACACTGCAGCATTTCCCAGACTAACACACCCTGCTGTGGGACAGTGTCACCAGTCCAGGTGTCACCAAATTCCCCTTTAATCTGGTGTAATTTCTTTCCCCAGTCTGCCCCGTGGTGGCTGCCCATCGAGAAGGCATTTTGGAGACAGGTGAGTAAAATCCTGGTGTAATGAAATCCTGGTGTGGTAAAATCCTGGTGGAATAAAATTTTGGTGTGGTAAAATCCTGGTGTAATAAAATCCTGCTGTGGTGACTCCTCCCCCCATGCTGGGAGCTCGTGTGTGTTGTGTGTGCTGAACCTTATTGACCAAAAATAGGTGAAAAAAAACATTTTCTATCCTTTTGACTCTTCCACCCCTTATTCCCTTTGTAATGAAAATTGTATATAATTAATTCCAATCTGCTTAAATCCCTCCCAGCCCTCAGGCCCTGGCTCCAGCATAAAGGACAGGCTGGATTACCCAGTGCTGCATGTGAGCTGGAATGATGCTCAGGCTTTCTGTGCCTGGAAAGGGAAGAGGCTCCCGTTGGAGGAGGAGTGGGAATTTGCTGCCAGGGGAGGACTGCAGCGTGAGTAGCACAAGCTCTGAGCTTTTCCCAAACCAGGAATGGAGTGGTGGTAGTTCCACCAGATCCAAACCTCCCTCCACATGTTAATCTGAGGGGGTTTGAACCACCTCTTTTGGCCTGAGAGGGTAATATTATTAATAATTAATAAAATGAATTAATAAAACCTCAGTATCCCAAGCTGAGCAGAAAAGGATAATCCTAAAAGCCTGGCTGGAGTAACCCAGGGCTAATAAGTGTCTTTTCCTCCCTGGCAGAAAGGATGTATCCCTGGGGAAACAAGTTCCAGGCAAACCGTACAAACCTGTGGCAGGTAAGATCCTAAAAATCATCCCACACACACTGGGCTCTCCTCAAGGTGGGGTTTCACTGACTGAGGGTGTCCTGGGAAACACTGTGGGCACTGAAACTGTGCTCCTGAGGGGGTTGTAAAAACACTCTCAGAGGGAGCAGGCTCAGTCCATCTTCCCTGGGAAAGCAGGATTTTACTGCTTCTAAAAATTAATGCACAAATTCATTTGAAGAGGGAACTTGTGACAACTTCAGCTGATTGATCTCTCTTGACCGGCATAAATTCACACCAGAGAGTTATTTGCCTACTCAAAGTGTGGCACAGCCCTGTGAGGGGTTTGTTTTGGGGTGGTTCTTTGCTGGGAGTGGTTTCTGTTCCCCCAGGGTGACTTCCCTCAAGGGGACACAGCTGAGGACGGCTACCACGGCGTCTCCCCAGTGACAGCCTTCCCTGCCCAGAACAGCTACGGTACACAACACCCTCAGCCTGCCTTGGGGATGGCATCTGCTGCCTAAAGTCATGTTCATTGGCAAATCCTGGGGCTGGGCAGAGTTTCAGATGGGTGGGATCTGGAGGAGAGTAAGTGAGCCCAGGAAAAGCATGGATGGTTGGTGCTGGAGTTGGCTGAGGTGCACCTGCTGCACTTCAGGCACCAAACCACCACCTTTTAATTAAAACTGGGTTATATTGCAGCTCAGTGGGATGTAACGAAAAATTCCAAGGATATTGTTTGGCTGCACATGGGAAATGATGACACATTGAAGTTTGAAATACAGTGAGGAATTTCTTGAGCCTCACCATTGAACCACACTCTTGAACAATGCTTTGAATGTTGTTCCCCCTCCCATACACCAAGTTTGCAGCCCTTGCACACCTGCTCTCCTAATTCTCACACAAAACCATCTCAGGGCTCTATGACCTGCTGGGAAACACCTGGGAATGGACAGCATCAGAATTCCTGGCTCCAGGAAGGACATCCAGGGCTCAGAAGATGCAGGTGCTGAGAGGAGCTTCATGGATTGACACTGCAGATGGCTCTGCAAACCACAAAGCTCGTGTCACCACCAGGTAGGTCTGACCAAAGCCCAGGTGCTGCTGCACATGGATTTTCTCTGGGTTGGTTTTATTTTAAAAGATGTCTGTTCGTTCCTACACAATTTTTTTGAGAAGCAGTTGGCAGAGCACACTATAAATATGGCTGAAAACACCCCTGTTATAAATCCATTCCTAAATGCTTCTCAAATCATGTGTTTTCCAGCAGGTATTAATAATTAAATGCTTTTCTGTAAGATATTTAGGGGAAGTGGAAGATATTTCTGGGCCGTTCTAGCAGATCACATTAGGGTTGTGAGGGTTGTAACATGTTAGGGGTATATGTTAACAAGTCAGGATCTCTAATTTTGCGTTTCTTTTTTTCTGTGAGGATGGGGAACACACCAGACTCTGCCTCTGACAACCTGAGCTTCCGCTGTGCTGCCGACATCCCGCCCGTGCCAGCCTGGAAAAGCCAGGGCAAACCTGAGCTCTGAGGGCTCACTGGGAATCCTCAAACCCTGAGCTCTGAGGGCTCACTGGGAACCCCTCACACCTGAGCTCTGAGGGCTCACTGGGAACCCCTCACACCTGAGCTCTGAGGGTTCATGGCAACACAGCACCTCACATCTGAGCTCTGAGGGCTCATGGGAATCCTCAAACCCTGAGCTCTGAGGGCTCACTGGGAATCTTCAGATCCTGAGCTCTGAGGGCTCACTGGGAACACCTCACACCTGAGCTCTAGGAACACCTGAGGCATTTTCTCCTGTGGAGATGGACAGTAACCCGCAGTTGTCACTTCCATTAAACCCCAGTTGTTTTTAAAATTCAAAATTATGTCAGTCTTTTCAGTGCTGCGATGTGTGGGTGTGAGCAGCGATTGGGATGGCAGGAAGGGGAGGTTTGTCTTTAGGCTCCTTTTGGTGTGGATACTCCAGCTCTCCTGCTGTTGGCCATGTAAAGCAGAGGGGTGCAGGTGTGGGACTGGGCCTGAGCTGCTCTGACCTCCAGCCCCAGCCAGGGGACACCCACAGCCCCCTGTGACCATCCATGTGGGGCTGCCAAGGGGGAAGTGATGGGGGCACATCCCCAAGAGGAAGTCATTCATCAATCCCCATTCCTTTGGGAAGTTCCAGCTTTGGAGCAATGCTGAGCCTTCCCAGAAGTAAAACAAGGCCCCTTCATTGGTGTTTGAGCAGTGACAAAATGATGTGTGTGACAGATGACACAAATCAGTGCCCCACCTCTCCCAGGAATTAAAACCAGCACAAACTCTCTGTGCACGAGCTCTGCACCAAAGCTGATGGGACCAGGAGCCTTGACAACAACAGATGGGCCAGAAGACTACTGAGGGATCTCTCATCCGCCTCTTAACTGTCCCAAAACAGGCACTGCAGGTGCCTGAGGGCTGAGCCTTCCCCATGGGGAGCTGCAGCTCCAGTTGGACACCCCCCAGGAGCAAATTATCTGCTGGGTTTGTATTTACACCAGTCAGTCCTGAGGCCAGTGAAAGAAAACTTAAAAAACCCAGAAATCACCGTTTCGTTGTCCAATATTTTACTCGCCTACTGTGAGCCAAACCAGGGGCTGGGGCAGGGATCAGAACAGCTCCTCCTCGGCTGCCAGGGTGAGCAGGATGGCCTTGCAGGTGTTCTCAAAGAGGGCAGCTCTGTTCTGGGCCTCCCCTTTCTTCACCCAGTGGCGGTAGGTGCGGAAGGCACAGGCGTCGATGAGCTTGCGGACGGGCTTGAGGGCATAGGGGTCCCTGACCACCAGCTCCCTGGTCACTGACTTCACCTGCCGGTACTGGTAGTAGATCCTCACCGAGGCCAGCACAGTCAGGCAGATCACCTGGGGCACAGGGAACAGCCTGGCACTCAGGGGAATTCTCCTGCAACAGCCTGGCACTCAGGAGAATTCTCCCACAGCAGCCGGGCACTCAGGGGAATTCTCCCACAGCAGCCTGCGACAGCCTGGGATTCCTGGCATTTAGGGGAATTCTCCTGCAACAGCCTGGCACTCAGGGGAATTCTCTCACAGCAGCCTGGGAATCAGGGGAATCCCAACAATGGCCTGGCATTCAGAGGAATTCTGTCACAGCAGCCTGGGATTCAGGGGAATTCACCTGGCATTCACCCCATTCCCACAATGGGGTGGTCCCAGTGCATCCCCCCATGCAGGGGAGTCAGGAGGGAGCTCAGTGCCTGGCACAGTTAAGTTCCTGTGGGGCTGGCAAAGGGCAGGGGTTCATGCCAGGGAATCACAGTATCACAGCATGGTTTGAGTGAAAAGGGAAGATAAAGTCCATTTTACTCCACCCCCTGCCGTGGGCAGGGACACCTTCCACCAGCCCAGGCTGCTCCAAGCCTCGTCTGACCTGGCCTTGGACACCTCCAGGGATCCAGGGGCAGCCACAGCTTCTCAGGGAAACCTCTGCCAAGGCCTCCCCACCCTCACAGCCAAGAATTTCTTGCCACTATCCCATCTATCCCTGCCCTCTGGCAGTGGACAGCCACTCTCCCTTGCCCTGCCACTCCATCCTTTGCCCAAGGTCCCTCTCCAGCTCTCTTGGAGCCTCTTTAGGCAATGGAAAGGGCTCTAAAGTCTCCCTGGAGCCTTCTCTTCTCCAGGCTGAACTCCCCACCTCTTTCAATGGGTTTTTTTTTTGGAGGTGAAAGGCAAACTCTCACCTTTACTCCCTCCCGTGAGCGAGTGCCTGGTCTGCACCCAGGCTGCCCCATCCTCCCAAAACCCAGCCCCACCAGCCTTACCCAACCCTCAGTTTCTCCCAGCTCAGCTGCCAAACCCATCCCACCGCTGTCTCCTGCAGCTCCCAGCCTCATCCTCACCTTGAATTTTCGGAAGGGGCTGAAGTGCCGGACCTCCTCCACGTCGTACTGCTGGAAGAAGGGGTGTGCCAGCGCCTCTCCCGCCGTGTACCGCTGCCGCGGGTCCACCACCAGGAACCGCGAGATCTGCACGGGCCACCCGCTCAGTTTGGGCCCTCCCAGGGGTCTGCAGCACCCCCTGCTGACCCCAGTTCTCCCAACCCGAGCGCTTACCAGGTCCTTGACGGTGTCGGAGCGGTCGTCCCACTCCGGGGAGCCGAACTGGTAATCGCCGTTCATGATCATGCGCAGCATCAGCATCTGCTTGCGGTGCCAGAAGGGCGGCGAGCCGGCCAGCAGGGTGTACATGATCACCCCGGTGCTCCACCTGCGGGCAGGCACACCGAGCTTCCAGCACCCCCGGGCCACCCACCTGCCCCTGCCCCCCTGGAAAACCAGCAGGGAACTGCCCTGCCTGTGCCTGGGGCTGAGCTTGCTGCTGGAGCAGGGCCTTGAGCTGAGCTGGTGGGGAGTTGCTCCCTGGATGCTGCAGCACATTGAGTATTTGACCCTTGCAGAGTTTTTTAGGGAAGAGAGTAGGGCTTGGTGATGCTGGGCAGGCTGGATGCCCTCAGCTCACTGCCAGGTGTCCTGGCTTAAACTGGGAAGAGGATGAAATCCCCTGGTGAGTGTCACAACTCTGCCGCCACCAAAGAGGATGGCAAAGAGCAAAGACGGCAGAGGTGATGGGCTGCCCTGAGCTGGCTGCTCTCTCAGGAGCTGCACAAGATGTGTGTAAAACCCCCATGTCATGGAGCTCAGCCTAAGCTGACTCCCATGAACAGAAAGTGTTGCTTTCCCTCCCACAGTGCAGCAAAGTGGGGAGATGGGCTTGTCCCCAGGCTGCTTCTCCCCCTGCTCTGTGCCAGAGCCCCCTGGTGACCCAGACACCCCCTCACAGCCACCAATATTGGCTTTTGCTGCATCATCTCCTTCTTTCCAAACACTCAAACAGGTCCCCACCGGCACAATTCCGGCATGTGTGTCTTTAGGGAACAGCTTCTCACTCACATATCCACCTCCTTCCCATAGCCTTGGTGCTCATCATCCATGGAGCACTGCAGGATCTCAGGGGCCAGGTAGCCAGGAGTGCCACAGATCTCTGTGGGGACAGGGACACAGGGCAGAGCATCAACCCAGGTGCCATTCCCACCCACCCCTAGGCAGCCCATGGTGGGATCACTGTAGGGATGGTGGTCACAGGGAGGAACTGCAACCTCTGTGCATCTCACTGGTGAGTTTTTTGGTGACTTATTGTGGCTAAAAAGTGAGCAAAGAAAATTACAAGGGTGCTTGTGGGAGGGGATGTCTATGTGGCTCTTTGTATGTGGGAGCTGGGGGAAATAATGCTGGGCAGTAAGTGGATGAGGTAATGGGGATCAAGTGGAGGAAAAAAAGAAGGGGAATGGATTAGGATGATTTTCCTAAAGAGCAGCAAGGAGAGAGAGGTGTGGAGGCTGTGTGCAGTCATAACGTGTGTGAGGACAGCAAAAGCAGCCAAACAGCACCAATTTTCAGCCCCAGGTGAGACTGGTGACAAGGAGAGAATGGGGCAGGAAAATCCCACCAGCCCAGCATCCCTTCACCTTGCCAGCCCCCTACCTTTGAGCTTCTCATTCTCGTTCAGCTGGCAGGAGAAGCCAAAATCTGTCAGCTTGATGTTCATGTCATCATCCAGCAGGATGTTCTCTGGCTTCAGGTCCCGGTGGACGATGTTGATGGAGTGCAGGTACTGGATCACTTCCAGCAGCGCTCGCATGATCTTCCTGGGGATGGGGACAGCTCATCCCCTATCCCAAATACCCACTGGCACCATGATCCCAGGGATGGGGACAGGGACAGGGCACAGGGACACAGCCCAGGGTGCTGTGCTGCCTGCAAGGTCTCCCCTCAAACCCACGCTCTGCTCTTGCAAGGTGATTTTCACCCCTCTGCCCCTGGCCTTACCTGGTTTCCTTCTCGCTCAAGGTGACTTTCTCAGTGAGGTAGTCAAAGAGCTCCCCTCTCTTCATCCTGCAGGAGGGAGGGGAAACAGAGACAGGCAGAGGCTGAGCTGCAACAGCAAACCAGCCCTGAGTCCCTGGGGAGGATCAATCAGGAGTCTGTGCCCCTTAACAGCCCAAAATAACTTTCATTAAAAGGGTTAAAAAAGCCTTTATGTATTTCAGTAAAATATCAGGCAGGAGGAGAAGCTGTGCCTGGACAGGGCAGGTTTTGATAGAAACACAACTGTTAAGGTTGGAAAAGATCTTTAAGATGGTCACCAAGTCCCACCATCAAAGATGGAGCAGGGATGGGGCTCTCCCAGTGCCACCCCACTCCTCTGACATCCACTGCGCTGCCCTGGCATTGGGAATTGTGGCTTTGCAGACACCCTGGTCCCACTGAGCATATAAATAACTCTCAGGGATGCATGACAGCTCCCACCAAAGGTTACAGGGAAACCCGAGCAGCGCTGAGCCGCTGACAGAGGGGAAACAGTGCTGGCAGTAGGGCTGCAATGAGCTTGCAGTAATTGGGGCTTGGTTCTACCTTAAGGGCTGCCTGTCCCTCCACTTTGCCATTTTTGGGCCATAAAAAGCTGGGACCAATCTGCAGAGAAGGAGTGGTCCCAGGGTACTGAGCCAGCTGGTACTTACAGGTCAAACACCAAGAAGAAGAAGGTGCTGGATTCATAGCTGTCCTTCAGCTGGACTGCAATAAAGCACAGGGGCTGTGAGCACGGTGTTCCTGTCCATCAGTGGACTAAAAATCTGATTAAACTGCTAATTGAGTTAATGAGGAGCTGATCTTCACAAGTGTTGTGGTCGGGAGACAACACGGGGGGTACTACTGGGGTGTATGTGTGTGTGGAGGGAGAGCAAACAATGCTCTGTGTGTCTGAGTCTGCATCATCCAGGGATTTCACCCCAAAAACCCCTTCCAGGGGGACACCCAGAGGAACAAACAGGGCAGGAACTCCCCTTGGCTGGACGCTCGAGGCCTGACTTACTGACGTTGGGGTGGCCCGAGACCTTGCGCAGGATGTCGATCTCCTTGGCCGTGGCTTCCCGCAGCTCCTGCACCTCCTTGGGGGAGATGTTCCCCGCCGTGATGTCGATGATCTTCACGGCATATTCCTGCCTCGTGGTTTTGTGGATGCACCTCCGGACCACGCTGCTCACCCCCCTGCCAGGGACAACAGGGAGAGAAAAGGGGGGGTTCCATCCCTGCCTGCCCAGCCACCGGCACCTGGCCTGGCTGGGATTTTCATGCACCAGCGGGTCTTGCTCTGTCACCCTGTCTCGGTGGGACAGAAGGTTTTGAGCTGATGGAAAGTGCTGTTCCATGCTATTTTTAGCCCCATGCTGCTGTGGGCCCTGTTTGTATCAGATTCCCATGGAATGCTGTTCCTCTCTGGCACTGGAGGACGTGCAACCAAAACAAGCTGCTTGGCAAAAAATAAAGCTTTACCTGCCCAAAACCTCCTTCGGCTCATATTTTTCATAAAACTCCTTGGATGAGTTCCAGTCTGGTAGATCTTCTTCCTTGGTCATCTCTGGCTCCTGTCAGGCAGCACTCTGGGCTTGTCTGAGGGCAGAAAGGGGCTGCAAGGAAAACAGAGAGAGGATGGGAACTCACTGCCCCCAGAGTTGGGATCATCAATCCCTCGTGGAAGAAAAAACGTTGAGGAGGAAGGAAGAGAAGGAAGATCCTGGACCAGCCAAAAGGGGTATTTTGCTGCTTGGGAAAAGCCAAGCTTTGCCCTTGGGATGCTGTGGAGATCCCACTGGGAACAGGAGAAACCCCACTGGATTCCCTCATGGCCTGGCTGTCCTCAGGGGCAGAACCAGCCTGGCTGGGGCCAAGGCTTTGGGAAATGCTGCAGCACCCCAAAACCTCATCCCTTCCCTTTTCATCCCTTCCCTGTTCATCCCTTCCCTGTGCACAGGTCACAGCAGCAGCCCCCAGAAACACCACCCCACCCCAACACCAACCCAAGTGGAACTTGGAATCTGCCCCTATTGCTTTTCTCTTTCTTTACCTTGTTATTTTTAAGAGGGTAAAGTTGTCTTTGGCTGAGAATGAGGAGGGAAAATAAGGTTTAAAGGGAATGGAAAGGGACTGAGGAGGAAAAAGAGGTGGTGAGGGTCAGTGAAGCAGCAGGAGGGGCTGGGTGAGTCAGGGTGCAGGTGGGGACAGAGGGACTGGGGACAGTGGGAGCTGAGCCAGCGTGAGGACAGCGGCTGAAAGAGCTCCCTCAGCCACTCCTGTGCAGCTGCCAGCAGCCTCCACAACTCCTCAAAGGCTCTTGTCCCATTTCTTTTTCCTATTTCAGGCTTGGAGAGGTTTTTACACAGCTTGTTTCTGTATGTTTCTCCATACACGGAATCCAAGCAGGTAGGATGGAAAGCAGTTCTTACAAACCTGCGCAGCAAAAGTGTCCCTTTGGGATGACAGCTTGTTTCTGGGGAGGGGACAAAGGTGGGCAGGAGATCCCCAGTTCTGTGAGCTTTGCCCTCCTCTCAATAACCCTGCCAGGGCACTGGCAGCTCTAAGTACATTTAAATCTCATTAGCAATGTGTATCTGTCCTGACCTGGTTTTAAGGGCCAAAGTGGTGTTCTGGGTGTCTGGCTGCTGCTGCCAGGTGTACCTAACACAGGCTGGAGCATTTCTAAACAGCCACGAGTTTAACTTACAAAATTTTAGTTGTTGGAAACACCGTGAGTAACGCCAAACCAAGCTGGAATCACAAAGGAGAGCAAAGGAGCGGCAGGACCAGGAAGTAGGGACAATAAAATATCTCTGAGGTGTGGGGGAGCACTCAAAACCTGATTATTTTTAAAAATCCAGGTGCTGGGGGTTGGCGTTGTGGGGAAAGGCTGGAGGCTGGGGAGTATCCACGGAGCTCTGCCGGGAGAAGCCCGGGATCTGTGCGCTGCCTTCTGCTGCCAGGGCAGACCCCGGGAGTTTGTTTAAAACACCCTGAATTACACCCGCAGCCGGTGCAGGGCTCTTAGGGGACACCCCGGGTTCATCAGCAGAGCGCAAGGGGGGCCGTGAGGGGATTTTCTGCCTGCACAACACTGAGGGTGAGGCGCCGGGCATCGCCCCCCGCCCGCGGCTGCCGAACCGGGGGGAGGCCCTGAGGAGGACAAAGATACGCAAATAAACCCGCAAAGCTCAAGAAAAAAAACCGCAAGCTTTTAGGCCGGCAGGAGAACGCGGCCCCTCAGGCGCTGACCCCCCGACCCTCCCGCCGCTGACCCGGAGACAAAGAACGCTGAGCACGGGAGTTTTCCGGGGCAGGACCCCCCCTCACGCACCGTCCCCTCAGCGCCGTGGGGGCTCGGGCTCCCCCCGGGCTCCCCCCGGGCTCCCCTCAGCCCCTGCTCACCTCGGGCTCCCCCTCAGGCTCCCCTCAGCCCCTGCTCACCTCGCTGAGGGCAGCGCCGGGCCCGGGCCTGCCGCCGGGAGCCGCCGGGAGCCGCCGCAGCGCTCAGGGCCGGCCGCCGCCGCCCGGCCCCGGAGACAGCGCAGGGCGAGCTGGCAGCGGCGGGCGCCGGGCGGGCATGGCCGGGCAAGGGGCGCGGGGGGGCCGGGGCCGCCCCGGGGCTTCCCCGGTTTAACCCTTCCGCCGCCGGGCCCCGCCGCCGCCCCGGCCGCTCCTCCCCCGGGGTGGTGCCGTGGGGCTGCCCCGGGGCGGGGGGACGGGCTGGGCCGGGAGGGCACGGCCGGGATCGGGACAGGGGGAGAGTCCCGGCGCCGCCGCCGTGACCGCTGGGCCGTCTGTCCTCACCCAGCACCGGCTCCGGCGCCCCTTGGACACCTCCAGGGGTGGTGACTCCACAGCTTCTCGGGGAAACCTATTCCATTGCCTCACCACCCAAACCGTGATTTATTTTTTTTTTTTCTCTAATAGCTAACTGAATATCCCCTCTATCAGCTTAAGGCCGCTTCCTCTCGTCACAGACTGGCCCAAACACCCCAATGATTTTATTTCAGTTTCACCAGGACGGTGAAACACCCCAGAAATGAGATGGGAGCTCGATCAGCAGGGGCGAAGCTGCTCCTGTCACCAGGACAGGCACTCCTGTCCTCATCCCTCCCCATGAGATGATTCCTCGCCCTTTTAAACACTGATTTAACCTTTTCATTTCCAGGAACTGCAGGTGAAGTGCATTAAGAACGGGCAGGACATCGGGGAAAACAGGTCATGCTAGGGAAAATATTTTTAACGGAAACTGCACTTTTCAGAGCAGGGTTATTCCCCACCACAGTTCGTGGTGGGAGCACAGCTTATCCAGGCTTTTCCAGTGGTGTCCAGCAGGGTGTTTACTTTATCAGCCTCAAGGATTTGAGCAAGGCATGACGTGGCTGCTCCCTCCGATGGAAAAAGGAGGGTTTGCACTTTGCGTCAGTAAATACTTTTAAAATAATTATTATTTTCATGTAGCAGCGGCGGCTTTGCTCGAGCCAGGCAGGAGGGAAAGGCCACAGGCCCATCCTCTCATGGTTCAGCCCCACCACAGCATGAAAAAAAAACCCACCTGCAGAACACCCTGTCAAAATCAATTCACCTCCTCACCCTTCACCTCCAGCACTCAAACTCAACCAGAGCAAGGTACTTCAACAAGAGAGAGAAGTTTATTTATAGACAACATTACATACATTCAACACAACAATCAGCAAAACCAGTTAACCCAATGTTAGTTCATTCTGCTTTATTATTCACTCTTCCATTTTGTGCTAAATTAAATTGCAGCTGTGAAGTTGGCTCACATCAGAGGCAGCTATGGCAGGAGTCAAGCCACAGGGATGATGATGAGAGTGTGAATATATGAACTAACAAGATACCAGACAGCTTTAAACTTTATTACTGAAGCTTTTTTGGTTTTCATTCATAGGTCAGTTCTTGCAAGATGATCTTCAGCAGCCTCGTTGTGCAGGCTTAGGCCATACCTGAAAGGCAAAGAATCACGTCAGTGAGTTTTGGAACCCTGAATGGGAAGTGTTTTCCTTGCCCTAAGACAGATTTGTCAGGGTGTCCCCCCGTCCCTCATGCATTTGCTGGGATATGCTGTGCTGCAGGCATCAGCACTGGTGCACAGCTGCCTCCTTCCTCCCAGGACAGGATGGTTTTGTAGCCCTTAGAGCTCTGCTAATGGCCCAGATGTGCTGCTGCCACTTTTCCAGTCATCTTCAATCCACAAAGCACCAGGAATTCACCCACTCTCCAGCCCAGCCACACGTACAGCACCCAAGCACGAAGCCCAACAAAACAGCAGCTGCTTTACCTGACTCCAGAGCACCTTCACCACTCCCCATCCTCCACCAGCTGGATCAAAGCCCCAGGACACCATTCCCACTGATTATCCCATTTAACAGCTGCCTGTCAGCACTGTGGACTTACCATTGGCAATCCTGCATTGCTTGAGCACCTCACTGAAGCCCTCACACAGCTTGAGGTCAGTCTGGTTCTGGGCACACTCCAGGAATTTTTTAATCTCATACTGGCAAGGACCCTGCTGCTGCTGCTCCTGGACAGCCTGAGCAACCTGAGGCTCCTGAAACACCAAATGGCTCCATAAGGACCCTTCCAACAAAGCCAAACCACCCCCAATGCTGCTTGCTGAGGGTTCTCCCCTGTGTTTCAGTCAAAATCTTCAGTTTTGTAATGGAAAACAAGAGAAGGGCTGAAGTACAAAACAATTTTCCAGCAGTGGTATGCCACATTCAGAGAAGTTTTTGAAGTTACAAAGACTTGAGTGACTCTGATACACTCAGGTAACTCTGATGTGTATCAGTGTATCAGGTAACTCTGGATGGCATCTGAGCAAAAGTCTCCCCAATGCCACACCTGGAACATGGAAGTTCTACCTGAACCACAGGAATAATACAGTAGAAAATAACACCAACACCTGGCCACACATCACTCCTGCATCCCTCTGAACTCTTTTTAAGGATGATTCATTGTAGCCCTGGTTCCGTGCCTGAGGTGTTTTGGTTTTCTAAAATTCTTTTTTCAGAGAATTTTTTGTAAACAAGAAAAGTGTTTTTGTAACTGTAACTTTGTTATTCATTCTTTTTCTTAGGAGGGACTTCTTGATGTCCCTCTGGTCTGACCAATGTGAGTGAAGAGGTTTGTCTTTGTGCCAGCAATCAAATTGGTCTGTGTAAAATAGTATAAAAAGGAAACACATCCCAACAATAAAGAAGTAATTTTCAGCCTTCTGAATCTCGGACTCTGTGTCATTGTGGTGTAAAACAGCATCAATTCATGGTGAGTTACCTTGGAGATTCAGTCTGTAGCTACAGACTATATATAGTCTTATATATATGCAGTTTATAGACTATATAAAGACTATAAGTAGCCCAGCTGTGACTCATGTGGTGTTTAAGGCTCCAGCAGCTCCCTGAGCCCACGTGGAGCTGAGCTGCCCTCAGCGGGTGTCCAGCTGTGCTCCCCCTCACCTGGTAAGTGATATCGGGCCTGGCGGCCTCGGAGCTGCCGCCTCCACTGAAGCCTCCGGTGATGGCGTGGCCGATGGTGTGTCCCACGGCCGAGCCCACGGCCACCCCGGCAGCGGTCGTGGCCATCTGCGCCATCAGCCCGGGCTGCCTCGGCGCCGGGGCCGCCACGGCGGAAGGCGGAGCCGCTGCGGGGACAGCGGCCCGAGGAGCCGGGGCTGGAGACGCGGCTCTCCTCGGGGGTGCCCGGCTGCGGGGACACGGAGAGAAACATCACTCCATCATCATCATCATCGTGATGACCCCAAACCACGCGGCTGCAGGGCCAGGAGCGCACCGTTCCTGCTGTGAGGAACAGGACGTCCCGAGCTCCAGGGGACACTCAGGGAGCGCCAAGCGCGACTCGTGGCGCTGTACAGGAGGCCTCAAGGATCACGCTGGGATTACACACACCCCTGCTACACGCTGAAGGGATGAACTCAGTGCTCTGGTGAGCGTATTATGCAAGACAGGGTCAGGATTACAGGCGTCTTTCTGCCTGGTTATTCCCCACCTCACATAGGGCTCTGCTCTTTTGCGGAAACATAATACGACCCAAAAGCGGTTGATAAACACGGTGCTGGCGTCCAGGCCCTGCAGCCGAGCAGACCCATTTCCATTCCCCGAAGCGCCCAACCCCGCTCCGCTAACCCAGAGCCAGCCCAGCTCACACCCGCCGGGCGCTGCCACCGCCCCGGTGCGTCACCCGCCCGCACAATGGCGGCCAGGCCGCTGCGGCCTGCGCGGGGGACACGGGACAACGAGAGGGGGCCCCGGCAGCCCTCACCTGGCGGGGGGCGCCACGCGGGACGAGCGGTTGCCCCTGGGCATGGCGGCGGGGAACCGAGACAAGCGAGAGGAAGCCCGGAACGGCGCGAGGGAACCGAGACAAGCGGAGAAAACCCGGAACGGCGCGATCCGGCCCGGCCCGACACCCGCCCGCCGCCTCTGAAGGTCACCGCCTGTGCGTCACTTCCGGGCCGCCGCGCGCGGGGCGGGGCTGGGCCGAGGCCACGCCCCCTCCGCCCGCCTGAGGCGCCGCGATGGTGGCGGGAGGTCGCGGTGAATAAATAAATAAATAAACGCCCAAACCGCGGTTAAACCCACGCTTGGGGGACCGTCGGTCACAATAAACGTTTAAATAGCGATAATCCTGCGTCTGCGGGACTTTCACAGTAAGCACCTAAATTGTGATATATAAGTGCGTGCAGAATCCTCGGTCCCCAACGCCTAAATCGCGATAAACCCGCCTTTGTAGAATCCTCAGCTACAACAAGCACCTAAATGGTGATAAAACCCCGTCTTTGTGGGACTTTCAGCAACAATAAACACCTAAATAGGGATAAATCCGCTTTTTTAAGATCCTCGGTCACGACAAACACCTAAATAGCGATAAAGCCGTGTCTGTGTGGGACCAAAGGTTACAATGAATACCTAAACCACAATAAATTTGCACCCGTGGCACTTTCAGTCACAATAAGAACCTAAATCGCGATGAAAAGTGTTCCAGCCTTCAGGGAATCGTTCTCTGTGGAAAAGGAGCCTCCAAAAGGCTCTCGGAATACAGCAGAGTTACAGATTTTAGATTTCAGTCTGGAGCAGAGAAGGGATCCCATCAATCCATGGGGTGCCAGAGGAGGATCCCAGATTCTTTTTGGTGATGCCCAGCAGCAGGACGAGGAGTAATGGCCACAAACTAAAACACAGCAAGTTTCACCTCAACGTGAGAAGGAATTTCTTTACGTTGAGTGTGGCAGAGCTCTGAACCTGCAATGTCCCTCTCTGGAGACATTCCAAACCTCACCTGGATGTGCTCCTGTGTCACCTGCTCCAGCTGATCCTGCCTTGGATGATCTCCCTTCCAAGTCCCTTCAAATCCCAACCATTCCGTGATTCTGTGATTTTCACCCCAAAAAAGAAGCAAGGCTCCCTCCTGCCCCCTCATTCCCACCCAAGGGCTGAGCCTCCTTACTTTAGAAACACTATCTACCTGTAGAAATTAATTTTTAAATGAATTTATTAACTATGGTATTAATTAAGCTGTTTCTACACACAGCAGCAATGATAAAGGAGACCACAGTCAACAGTTATGATAATTCATGAAAAAAAAAAAAATTGTTTGTTCACAGTTTCTTCACTTACAAAGAGGTGAAAGACCAGGCATTTCAACATCTTTTACATCAGGGGATGTAACTGTTGCCTGATGAAAGAAGTGCTAACGTTGTGAGTTTATAGAGCAGAAGTACGGCTCAGAAAAGCAGTTGCTGACAAGAGAATTATCAGGAGATAAATATAAATGATAAATCACATTGAGAACAGGGACATCTGCAGAAGCTCAGACCACTGGTGTTGCTGCAGGATGCTTTTCTCATTCCTGAGAATTTCTTCTCCCTGGCTCTTGGCCTCTCTCCATCAGAGCAAATCACAGCACAGAAAGCAGGAGTTATAATTTTGCTTTCACGGAGTTCAAGCACCTTGTTTCTTAATGAGCGGTTTTCTCAGTGCTTTTTAATTAAGAGTTTTCAATTTCCCCCTTTTTTTTTCTTTTTATTTTTTTGCTGGCAGTGGGATTCTTGACGCTCGAAGTCATTTTGCGGCCGCGTCCCTCTTGGATTTGTTTTGTTCTGCAGGACAATGAGGGCAGGATGGGATGAATGGTGCCATTGTGCTTTGTCCCGCTGCTCTCCTTGGGAAAACTCCAGAGCTGCCTTTTCTACCGGCTCAGCCTCGCATCTGCTGATGCCCACAGCAAGGGTTTGGGGAAGGGCACCAGAATGAGTAGATGGTGGCCAATCCCAAAATTCAGCAATAATGGTGGCTGTGTGTCGCCCCTGACTTTCTTGCTTTCAAGTGTTTAAACCTTTGCAGCCTGATTCTCACGCTGCTTCATGTGAACAATATTGTATCCTTAGAATTTATCAGTATGTTTTGCATAGTTGTTCTCTGAGAGAGAACTTGACTGATGCTCATAGTGACCAAGGGAGTCAGGAGGTTGTAACCTCCTTGGGCCAATCTTGGCCCACTGTACAAAATGTATATAAGTAGAATTAGAGTCAGATAATAAAAAGCCTTCCATGTTTAACCATGCTGCTGCCTGCTGTCCTCTGTGAGGGTCTACACCCACGTCACAACGTGTTTTCCCTCTAAGTGGAAAGGTAACAGCCGTGGGGATGTTTACAGCAAGCAAAGATTGTTTGTTTTCAGCTGCCAGGACTTTTGTGTGGCTACACCACAGGGATTCGGCAGTTCCTTAACCACCAGACAGGTGCTGATGCTGCTTTTGGTAGAAACGGGTGGAAGGAGAAAGATCCAGCCTTGATTTTGGGTTGTGTCCATCTGATTGTGACCCGGTCTGGCAGAATGTGACCCCAGAGCTGGGAAATAAGTGATGAAATCCCATTGCTCAAGTGCAAGGCCCTGGGGGAATCCATCAGCAGCTGCTCCCCAGCCAAGTGGAGCGCAAGGCTGCGCTATAAAAACCAGACTTTTAATATGTTTCTTCTATCGTCTGTCCAAATGACACATCCCAGAGCAGCTCGTGGCGAACTTTGGGAGTGTAACAGGCTCTCTGCACACCAGATGGGCTCTGTGCCTCTGCAGGATGCAGGATTTTGGTGTGTTCTGCCCAAGATCATGAAAAAACCCCTGGAGAACGGGGCTGAGGCTCACATCACCTGAGTTCCGGTGAAATGACACATCATCCCTGAGGGTCAGGTCAGCCGTGAAGACTTTTTTCACGTATTTCGGAACTGCCCAGTTTCCCCCATATCCCAGATCTGAGGGGGAAAAGGCGAGGAAAACCCCATCTTCCTGCTGGAAAACCCCATTTTCCTGCTGAAAAATCCCATTTCCTTGCAGGAAAACCCCATTTTCTTGCTGGAAACCCCCATTTTCCTTCAGGAAGAGCCCCTTTTCCCGCTGGAGTCGGGCGGGGCGGGGGCGCGGGCGTGAGGGGACTGTGCCGGGGGTGCCGGCGGCCGCCAGGCGGCGCTGTGCCACGCCCCCCTCCCCCGCCCAGCCCTGACGTGACGTCGTCGCGGGGCGCCACGTCCGGCGCGAGCGGCGAGGGGCGGGGCCAGCGCGGGGGGTGGGGGGGCACAGGGGAGGGGGTTGTGGCGCGCCCGCCCGGCCGGCCAATGAGGGCCCCGCGCGCGTGCGGGGCGGGCCAATGAGGTGCGCGCGCGCGTGCGCGGGGCGGGGCGGCGCCGGGCGCGCGTCGCGGGCTGAGGCGGAGGGACGGGGCCAAGATGGCGGCGCCCGTCCTGCTGCGGGTGTCGGTGCCGCGCTGGGAGCGGGTGGCGCGGTCCGCCGTGTGCGCCGCCGGCATCCTGCTGTCCCTGTACGCCTGCCACCTGGAGCGCGAGAAAGGCCGCGACAGCCACTACCAGGCCCTGTGCGACCTCAGCGAGCGGGTGCGCTGCTCCGCCGCCATCACCTCCAGGTGAGGCGCGGGTGGGACCTGCTGCCGCCCCCGCCAGGGGAAGGGGCTGAGGGCGGCGGGAGCGCTGGGGACGGGTCCCGGAGGGCTGCCTCCGGTGCCTCCGGGGGTGCTGGGGCGCCGGGCCGGTGCTCGGAGGGGCTGCGGGCCGGGCGGGGCACGGAGGGGCCGGGGCAGCCCGGGGAGGGTCGGAGCTCCCGCTGTGGGGCGGCCCCATCGCCCGAGGGCTGCTGTGGGAGCCGGGATTTTCGGGATCACTGCGGGCTGGAGGGCGAGGCACCCGCAATTGCTGTGTTGTAATCAGCGGTAATTAGGTGGAGTGACAGGCGTTTTAGTGGTAAAAGCTCGGGAGAGTGGAGTGTTGTAGCTGTGAGTTGTGGTTAAGGACAACATAAGCCAGTGCAATTGCAGGTGGTTTGCATTATTAGCTTTAATTGCAGTATCTGTATTGCGTTTTCATTGGGGTGTCTCCTGGTAGCACAGGAGATGCTTTGGTGATACGGAGGAAGTGCTTCATTCAAGGGACACTTGGGTGCCTCTGCAGCACAAGCCCAGTCCAAATCCTGGCTTGTTTTGCAGACGTTCAGCCTGTTTAGCACTTATTTTCTAAAGTCTGAGGCTCGTATTCCTGTTGGGAAAGTCAGTGTATAAATCTGGTTCTTGAGCAGATCTATGTATTAAATCCCTCCTCTTTATTTTAATGAGAATTTTGTTATTATTGTGCTACTCCCTTCAGCTGAGTGAGTAGTGGAGGTTTACTTTTTCCTCTCTCAGTGTAACCCCTGCAAAAGCTGTCACAGTTTTTATAGATGTATTTGCTGTATCATCATAACAAGCCATTTTGAGGGAATATTTCCATCCTCTGCCAAGCTGGGACCTGTGAAATTACTGAGGCAAAACACCCAGGGAGCTTTTTTCCCTAAAGAAAAGAGCTTTTCCTTTTCTGTGGTGGCAGAAGTGAGATTGTGTGACAGAGATCTGTGTCTCTGGCCACCTGAAATTGTGGTTAAATAAAGGCTTTAACTCTGCTTTTCTGTCTGCCTCAGGTCATCTGTAGTTTGTGAAGGTGCTTGTTCATGTCTCTGCTTGGAAAATGTCCCAAAATGAGAAGTTTGGATCTAACTAGGGAGGAGACTTCAATAACCTCACCAGATAAATTCAAATAATATAAATTAAATTATCCTTAAGCTGCTGAGGTTAAACCACATGAGTCTCATCAGTAATTTAACTTTGATCACACATACAGGGGTGAAAAGAGAATAACAGAGATTTAAACATTGGGTAGCCTGTTCTTGCATAGAAGTGGTTCTCCAACAGCTTTTGGTTGTTGCTGCAAATGCTGTTGTGACAGGGAGCTGGATGTCACAGTTCTGGTGCGTGTTTACCAATGCTCAGGAGAAAGAAATTACCTAAAGATATAATTGGAATTATTTCTAATTCCGGCATCAAGCTCAGTTAATTACAGCGTTCATTAGCGATGCTGTAGCTGACAACGTTGAGTAAGACCTGGAAATCCTTTGCTGTAGGAATTGTGTGTGATGATGTGAAGAGTTTTGGGGATGGAATGCACTCAGATCTCCCAGCAGTTGCTAGGAGAACCGTGCCTGGAGTGAAGCCTTGCAAATGCCAGGAGAGCTCGTGATCGTCGGAGCAGGTGGTAAAAGGAGTTTGTGCAAAAGGAACGTGCAAGTTCTGTTCACTCCAACCATATTTGGAGAAGAATTTGCTTTCCAGGCTGTGCAGGACACAGAGGGGGAGTTCTACTTTAAAAGTGAGGCAGGAGGACAAGGCATTAAAGTTGGAAAGAAATGAATTTTATTTTCTATGTTGCCACAGCTTCCCATCCATCGTTTTCTCTCACTTTCTCCAGCTGAATGTTCCTTGTTCCCACATCACCAGAGCTGCTCAGAAACTTCATTTCTAAAAGGAACTTTTAACCACACTTTAGATTTCACTGGGGTTGTAGAGTTTCAATTTTGTGTTCCAGCTTTTCCTCAGGTAATTCAGATTTGACTTGCACATTTCTTTTCTCATTAAGCTTTTACACTGATAGTCAGAATTTCATTGATTAGTTAATTATTGGAGTTCACTCTGCAGAGTTAACTGGCTGAGAAACTTCTGTTTCTACTTTGGCTTTTAGATGGTTCATTGGGTTATGTGACCTTTTATTTAAGCTGGATTTGCTGATGGAACTTGGAATGTTGCAATCTTCACATCTTGAGTTTTGACTCCAAGAGTGGGCTGAACTTTAAAAAGCACTTATTGCTTTTTAAAGGGTTTTTAATTATTTTTTTAGGGTTCATTTTAAATGCACAGAATAATTAGAATAAATTAGTTTATTCCTTCCTGAGCTGACTTTCTTTCTGGTATTTTGGGCGGAGTTTTTTGCACCAGCTGTTGGTATTTCCAAGTCTTGCTTTTAAGCCAGACCTGGCATTGGCACAACAAGAAGAAGAACAGAAATGTAAAGACTGCCAGCATGCAGAGGGAGGAGCACAGAAAATCTCCTATCAGAGCCTGACTCATGCAGAGGATTATTTTGGAGAGATCCCTTCCCAGTATCCCTTACCCAAAACATGAATGGTCAGCATATTTCAAGTTTTTATCAAGGGGAAAGTTCATGAAATCATTTAAAAATAAAACCTGCTGAGGAGTGGCTGATAAAGGCAGGTATTAGGGCAATACCTCACATCTCCATTGGTAATTGCTGTATTTATTTTAAATTAATTGCCGTCTTATAGTTGAGAATAATTAAGTGTCAAGAATGGCTTTCTTTATATAATGAAACTGGCTAATAGCAGTTCCTGAAAAATAGATTTGGTCTTGCTGTAGTTTCACAGAGGGAATTGAAGTAATAAAACACATTTCAAGTCATACAGGTCATGCTACAGCTTGAAATAAAATGTGACTTTTAAGGGGTAACGCAGAGACCCAGAGCCTTTGGCTTTGGTCTTTTCCACACCATTTCCTAACACGTTTCTGCTTTCTGTCTTGATGAATTGGAGATTCTGGAGGATAAATTAATGGGTTTGAGTGGCTTTTGTAGGCTGGCATGCATTAATGAGTGCTGTACCCAGTGTGACAGAGCCTCAAGACAGCAGCACAAACGAGCAAAGGGCACATGTCGTGGATATCTTTGGCAATATTTGCAGCTACATCAGTGAGGAGGTTTGGCAATAGTCAATATTGATCTTTGCCTGATTGCTGGAGGAGTTCTAGAGTCAGAATAGTGTTTTGAGAGTCAGGATGTCATTGATATTTTAGGAATTACCCATTATGTTCCACAGGCAAAGTCTTGGATTGGTGTGTTGTGTTTGAGGCACTCTGAAAAGTTCTGGAAAAGTCTGATGTGACAGAATGGTTTGGGTTGGAAGGGACCTTCAGGTTCCTCTTGTTCCAGCCTCTGCCGTGGGCAGGGACACCTTCCTCTAGACCAAAGTGCACAACCACCTTGTGTTTTCTGAAACATGTTTTCTGAAAATATTCACCTGGTAGTTCCTGAAAGTGCCTGTTAAATGTGGGGTGTGTTGTGGGTGGGTCTGAAAGGGTGGCCTGTGACAGCTGTAGTGTTCTTGTACAGCTCATAAATCACTTTAAACACAGAATTTACACCCGTTTGTGTTCTGTTTGGTGTTCCTGTGCAGAGAGGGTGTGAATTGCTCTGAGAACTGCAGGTAAAACTGCCCCGTGCTGGTTTCTCAGCAGAACACGCCTTGCTAGAACTGTTCCAGGGCATCTTTACAGGGACCAGGGTGACAAGAACAACCCCATTATCCAAAGAAATGGGACATGGAGAAAACTTCCCAGACCTCCCTAAGCTGATGTTTAAACAGATTCCTCCCATGAGCTCTGTTGTGGGGCAGTTCTGTAAACTTCTTGTCTGTCAAGTTTGCTTAATTCCAAGAGAAGAATATTATGTAGCAGTTATCATTTGTATTTATAATAATAAATTCCTGATATCCTAGGAATTTTTTCATTGCTGTACCTGCAGACAAATATCAGATATGTGTGATTATTTCAGCTGCAAGTGTTAGTGACTGGTGTAAGGTGTTAGGAGATGTAACAGGGTTTTTTTTACTGGGTTTGCTGTGTGAGGGAAGCTTGGAAGATCTCTGGTTTGCAATTGGGCAGGGAGAAATTGGAGCAGCCAAATTCAGCGCCACAGGGGAAGGGAGAGAAACCCAAAATCACTCAGCTCAGCTGAAGGGAAACCTGCCCTGGCAGCCGAGGCTCTGTGTCCCCTGTCCCCAGCTGGGCTGGCACTGTGCACACAGGACTCACACAGTGGGGAGCAGAGGATGAGGGGCTGAGCTGGGAGGATCCAGAGTTTATTCCATGTGCTGGAGAGGGGAGCTGTGCCAGGAACGCTGCTAGAAACCAGCTTGGAGTTTTAAAGTTGCTCTTAAAACTCCAGAAGTTGAAAACTCAACTGTTTGGGGTTTGTTTTGTGTGGTTGTGTTTGGTGTTTTGTTTTTTTGTTGTTGTTGTTGTTGTGGTTTTTTTTTTGTTTTTTTTTTGTTTTTTTTTTTTTTTTTTTTTTTTTTGGGTTTTTTTTTTTTTTTTTGGTTTTGTTTGTTTGTTTGTTTTTGTTTGTTTTTTTTCATCTTTCTAATAGAAAAATGATGATTTAATACTGATACAACATTTACTGACTGAGGCACATCTTTTATAAAGCACAGCAGTGCCCTTGCTGTGGGAATCTTTTATTTCCCATCCTTACAGTGCTCACACAAACGCTTTAATTTTTGCTTTTCATAAATATATAATTTCCAGCTTGACTGGAATTTTTAATATGGCTAGGAATTATTTTGCCTGGTGCAAAGTAAATTTAACAAAGTGCTTATAATTCAGACTTGCGCTTCATTTATGGCTTAATAGAAAAGATTATGTAGAAGGAATCAGTGCTGTTGGGTTGTATCTTGAATAGCCAGTGCTTCTGTAAAGGCTGCTATAAAATAATTACCCACTGTCTGCTTAATATTTTGCTGATGTGGACACTGAGAGTTTTTACAGAGTCTTTCTGAAGCAGGGCTGGAGGTTATATAGAAGAAAACCTCATTTGGTTATGTTAAATGCTGCTAATAGATTTAAACATGAAATTAAGTGTATCAACATTTTCGAGCACTCCTGGCAAGTTTACAAATGGGAATTTTTAATCTCCTCTTTTTTGTGGCTTCTAATTGAAGGCTTTTACTTAATTTATTAAAACTGTTAAGAGTGGCCTTGAAACCATGAATTAGGTTTAATCCAAAATCCTCTGGTGAAGCTGGAAAGAAATTGCAGCCAAAGTTTCTTAACATGCTCCAGATCCTTTGACCTTTATATGAGCTTTTCTCTGAAGACTGAGCTCTGCTCCCCTCTGAGAACTTCCACTCTGGACCAGAAATTACCTCACAAGTCCAGTGGAGCTTCAGGAAATGTGCACATCACTTATCGAGCGTAGCCTTTTTTGATTCCTGTGGAAAATTAGATTTATTGTTTCCTCAGGGTTACAAAGTGGTAAGGGAGGCTTGCTGTTGATAACCAAGTGATGCTTATGGGATGATAAATAATCCTGAAATGAGAGGCTTCAAGGGAATACTACTACCCAAAAAACCACCCAGACTTGAGTTCTTTTCTCGCAGTTTGAGGGCAGAATCTTATTTTATTGTTTGCCCTTTTCACTGCAGCAAACCCAACAACTGAGAGAGAATTGTGTTGGCGAAGCTGACAATGCAGAGATTTGGGCTCACACCTGCCTTTGGATAATCTGGTCCCCTGAAGGATTTGATTGAGGACACTGGAATGTGACCTGGGAATTGTGGACCTGCCCTGACCCAGTATAGTTTTTCCATGTTAAAATAAAAATACAGAGGTTAACTCAGTTCTGGGCATAAAAACTAAGTGGGTTACCAGGTGGAATTGAGAGGATGTGGCCCTGCTTATCACTAGGGGTTGTGGAGGTCAAAAATGCTCAGAAAGCGTCTGGGACATCCAAGAAGGTTTCAGAGTAGGGCACCAGGTGTCTTGGTGCAGGTAAAACCCTAGTTCAGAAGTTTCAGCTGATCCTTAGGGACAGTGGAGGCCAAGGAAAACATCCTGGGGAATAATCTTTGACAAAATTTTTAATAATATCTGCAGGTAACTGTCCGAGCTGGGGCTTGGCTACAAAAACACTCCGGCATGTCTTACAAGGGCTGCAGGGGACACTGATCCAGCTCCTGGCTAAATAAACATTTTCTGGTTTGTTTGTTTGACTTGGTGTGTTTGGCAGGCTTGGAATTCTGCTGCTTTTGGAGCCAGTGCTGATCACTCATAGCTTGTAACCTGTTAAACTGGAAGGTTGTTTGCTTGTCCTCTAAAATACTTGAGATACTGGGGGACTAAACGAGGTTCTTCTGTTCCCTTTTAGCTTTTTCTCTGCTATATTATGCTAAAATGTTTCAAGTGTGTCCAGTAATACACTGTTCTGGAACACAGAGGATGTTCATCATTGTGCAAAAGTGATTTAAATTATTTTAGTGATTTAAAAGTGTAAGGTTTTATTGGAGGTACGTCACTTG
The DNA here is from genome assembly GCF_965231275.1 of Zosterops lateralis. Classification (NCBI taxonomy): domain Eukaryota; kingdom Metazoa; phylum Chordata; class Aves; order Passeriformes; family Zosteropidae; genus Zosterops; species Zosterops lateralis. Next base: position 5,570,647 of record NC_139779.1, on the reverse strand, counting down.
TGGAACACAGTGACCTCAATTCTTTTTGTCTTCCCGTCAAGAAGTAACAATTGCACACAAATATTGCTTTAAACTTCTGAAAAATGCAACATTTGAGCTTTATGAAGCACCTCAAACCAAAAGGGACTTTGTTTAGAGGGTGGATAATAACTTTCAAAACCTCCTTTTGATAAAAGTTAGTGCACATTGGACTGAAAATCACCGCAGTGTTCAGTTGTAGGTGTTGGGAAAGCAGATGAATCACTTCATTTTAGATTTCTTGAATCACTGTTAAACATTTTAAAGAACATTCAGAGCGGTCCACGCAGGTAGGGAGGGAAACTGGGTTCCAAAGATGTCTTAAAGGTTTGTTCCTTGTAATTAGATCAGAGTGCTTTTTATTCTTTAATAGCAGTGAAACTCGGGCGTGGCGAGAGTGGGTTTGGCACTTGTGTTTGTCACAGTGCTCTGAGTCACCTCGAGTGACTTCGACCTGGATCCTCAGGGATGGGAGCCGCCGTCAGAACCAGGAAAAACGTGGTGAAATCAGGCTGTGCTTTTATCTTGCTGTTCAAGCAGCTCTGTAAATACTGCAGGTCATTTTGTTTAGCGTTCTGCATAAAAAAAAAAAAAAAATGCAAATGAATAACACGTCTTCTAAATTACGGGTTTTTTGTAAAGTGCAGGTTACATGAAAGAGTTTTGAGTTTATTTTTTTCCAGCTTATCTTGCTGTAAGGACTTTTTTCTTGTATTTTGTTTGCCGTATTTTTTTAGCCTTTAAAATTATCATCAGTCAGGCAATTCACACCTGAGTTTGGTGTGAAAAGGAACATTATCTACTCTGGTTTTATCCTTCCTCTGCTTGTTGGCAGAAGTTCCTGGTTCATTCTGGGGTTTACAACCTTTAATAAAATTAGGAGACAATTTAGACTTTTCAGTAGGGAAATGAGATGGGAAAGGGAGTATACAAAGTCAATATATTTAAGGGTAAATAATTTGCTTTTCAGTTTGATGCAGAACAATTTGCTCCCACTCCAATCCTTATAAGGCTGAGAAAAATGTTCTGTGCTAAACCCCAGGCTGCTTAGCTGTCTCCAAGTGTGTGGAATAAGATGTGAGATTAAACCTGGACTCCATGGGCTGAAATTTAATACTTGATGTCCTCAAAGCTGCTACAAGGCCAACAAGACACTTAATGAACTCCTGCATGTGGAGAAAGCTTTCCCTGTGCTCTGACCTTGCAGCTCTGCACAGATCACTCCGGGACTCTGACTCTCAGGACGGGCTGGAACTCATTATCCTTCCACTGGCAACATTTTATTCTCTCACAGAACGACTGCAAGGGTCAGGTTCTGTAAAATGCCGTTTCTGATGTTTTAAGCACGAGTTTGCTCTCCGACACCACAGGATCTGCTGAGCATCACAAGTGAGAGCACTCAGGTGGGGATGGATTCAGCATCCTGCAGTTATTTGGGGTTAGGCTGAGGCTGAGCCTTTGCCCACTTTGGGTTGTGCAGGAAAACCTGAGTGTGTTCAAATCATTTTAATGTCACCCTGCAAAGAATTCTCACTTGGAGTCCAGAACAATAAACTGAGCCTGTGGATGGCAGGCTGAAACATCTCTAAATGTAGTAATACAGAAAAATAAATGCAAACTATTAAATGTAAAAATGATAACTCCTTTAATATATTTCTGTGGCTCTTCAATACAGCCTTTGGAATTTGGACAAGACAATTGTTACATGTGTTGTGACCATCTTATCAAAGGAAGGCTAAAAAAATTAACAGTTCTCACTTAAAATCCATATCACATTCGAGGTGTGGGATGAAATCTCACCATATCTGAGATTCTCTGTCGTTTCCACATCCCCAGAGTTGCCCTGGGATGAGAGCAGAGAGCCAGGCAGTTCTGCTCTGCTTTTCCCTGCAACTCCCTGTCTGGCAGCTCTGGGATGCTGAGGCTCTGTCCCCTGGAAAATCATTGTCTGTGCTGCCTTGAAGGTTAATATTGGCACAAATTAAAAGATTTGAGACCAAACCAGTATGTTTAATTTTGAACTGTTTATATAGTGAATCTGCTTTCTAAGAATTGGGACCTGCTGGGTTTCTTGGGGAGAAGAGCACTGGAGTATTAATAGTGAATTCAAACTTAGTCTGCAATTAAAATGATGAGTTTAAATGAGTCTTTGCACAGATGGCTGTGAGACTAGAAAGTGTTTTGGAGATGGTGTTAAATTGTCCTTATTGTGGTGCTTCTTCCTGTGAGCAAACTGCTTGTGGTGTGGTGATGGCAGGTCCCAGGTGAGTGACACCAGCAACACTCCTGCCACGTGCAGGGACAAACCTGAGCTGTGTCATTGCCTCTAGGACAAGAAACTTCCTGAAAACTGCATTTTCCTTGGAGTTTTCTGCTGCAGCAGGATGAGGAATGGCACTTTGTTACCTTGCTCAGTTAAGCTGGTAATGTGAATCAAGTCTTGGATTTGTGTAGTGCTTGGCTTGATGCTCCAAAACTCTGCTGGCAGATATCCCAATATGCTCTTGTGAGTTAAATTACCTGTTGGAGCAGCAAAATAACTTCATATTTTCAAGTGACACTAATAAATAGGGTCCTCACTTTGCTTTTACAAATAATGGCATGATCTGCCTTAGGGCACGGAATTAATGGTTTCTGGCACAAACACATTTGCTAATTTAATCTTTCCTCCTCCTTCCTGCAGCAGCAGTTTTGTAGGGCTTGTGCTGCTTTCTGCTTTATCACTGGAAAGTTGAAAGTCACTTTGTGGGGATTTCAGGTGTTGGTTCAGTGTCACACTGAGCAAGAGCTCCAGCAAACGGGGGCTGGGGATCTTGTGATGGTGCCATGCTCAGCTCGTGTGCTTGACAGATTTGGGTTCCTCCTGTGCTGTTAGACTGAGGTGCAGATTTCTGTCCTGATTCTCCTGCTCTGGTGCAGGGAAGTGAGTGGAACAAATCCTTGCCTCAGCTTTGTGGTGACCTTGTGTCCAATTTACTGTGGTGCTAGTGCTGTCACTGGGGGAAGGAAGTGTTTGTTTGACAAAACAGCTCCCAGCTGCAGCGCTGGGAAGCAGAGGTGGTGCAGCTGTGTGAACTCAGTATTTCCTGATGTGTCAAACAACTTTAATCAGCAAGGTGTGGGATAAAATTGTGCCCAGTGCTCCCCCTGTTGCTGCTTGGTTTTCCAGGAGAACTCCACATCGATCATGTCAGAATATGTGTCCTTTTCTTTTCCCTAACAGCCCTGAACTGAAAATGCTGCTGGAAAGCAGTAGGTGGCCAATTAAGAGTTAATTAGTTTCCCTGTTTTACAGATGGGGTCGAGGATTCGGTCTCTTGGGTTCCATCTTTGGGAAGGACAGTGCAATAAATCAGTCAAACAGTGTTTTTGGCCTGGTGTTTTATATACTACAAATGCTACTGGGTAAGTATTCATTCACTTCAGAGCCTCAAGTTTACAGCAGGGCTGTGGGGGTGAAGGAGGAGAGCAATATCCATTGCACAATCTGCAGGAAACCAGATAAATGCTGCTGATTTTTATATCTTGGGGTTTTTTTTTTTTAGCATCACTCTAATGATACATCTGTCCAAAGGGCTTAAAAACCCGACTGATAACAAGAGTAATTGCATTTTCTCCTGATATGCTATTAATAATCTGAGTGTGAAGACGGTTTCTGTGCTGGTATTTTCACTCCAGGATATTTGGCATTGGATTGCATGGTGGAAAAGAGCGGGAATAAAAATGGAATGGGCAAGTTTTGCAGGAGTAATGGAGAGAGCAGGCAAAGAAGTGCATGCAATATAATTATATCTATTTCTTGGTAACTCTGTGGTTTGCTATAAAGCTGTTAATCCTGACAGAAATAACTTGACCACTAATTTCCCTATAACTCAGGAATATGAGCGTGGTTAATCCTACACACCGTCCTTATCACAGGGCTGTCAGACAGAGCCTGAGATACTCCCCTCCAAACACTCAGCCTGGTATTTAAACCAGAATTTTGTGTAACTGTTGCTGAGTGGCTGAGTTAGGATTCAGTTGTGCTCTGTGCGGGGAGGGGTGAGTAACTTTGTCTCTCTTGTTGCAGGTATGACAGCAAGTGCAGTAGCAGCTCTAATCCTCATGACATCCTCCATAGTGTCTGTAGTAGGGTCCCTGTACTTGGCATACATTCTGTACTTCGTGCTGAAGGAATTTTGCATTGTCTTCGTGCTCACATATTTGCTGAACTTCATTCTCTTTATCATCAACTACAAACGACTAGTTTATTTGAACGAGGCCTGGAAGAGGCAACTCCAACCCAAACAGGAATAACCCCTGGTGGAACTTTTGACTGACAGTCTGAAGACCCAACTTCCATTAAGTTTATTTTGCAGTAATTTTTTTATTCTCCATATCAGACACTTTTTTCCCCCCCTTCCCCCTCCCCCTCTGAGAATCATAATGGAAATTTTGAATTAGAAATTTCAAGGTGCCCCCAGATAATTTCTCTGTGCTAATCTTCAGTTTAAATGCGGTTGTGAAAGAAAGCTCTATAACAATCAAAGACAAGCTTTAACTTTACTTTGAAGGAGTTTTAGCCACAGCAAAACCTAGACTCTCTCTCTTCCCCCTCCACTTGTGAAGTGGGTAACACTTGCTATGAAATATCCTGTATATAAATTCAGGTATAACAAGATGTGATCATGACATGAAATATTCTAGACTAGCATCACCATATTTAATGTTGCCATGTTTACAGTATGTGTATTTTTTTCTTTTTTTTTTTCTTTTTTTTTTTCTTTTTTTTTTTTTTTTAGCTGATGGACTTAGATTTGACTAGGACTTATACTGTAAATAAAATTAGAACTCTTGGTTTCATCCCTGGAGAACTCACTGTCCCATGAGTTTGGTTAGGAGCTGTCAGAGGGTTCAGCTCAGAGTCGACTGACACGATGGAAGAAGTGACCTCTAAGGAAGGTGGAGTTGCTGCTCTCACTGTTGTGCTTTCACAAGAATAATGCTTGGGGTTGGTTCCATTTTTTTCTTCTTCTTTTTTTTTTTTCTTTTTTTCCTTTTTTTTTTTTTTTTAATCTCCAGTAACAAAAATGGAATTAAAGCTGAAACCTGAAGTATGTTGATTAAACGACAACCTCATTAATTTCTGTACAGAACAAAAATAGCTTCATGTGGTCAATGGAAAGCTGATTTGCAGATTGGGGGTTGGATGAAGTGTTCTTTGAAAGGACTCCATTTCCAAGCAGAGCTGTTTCATTCGAAGCTGTGCTCAGCCCAGCCAGTGTTACTAATGTTTGATGTTCTATGAATGCTGCAGTATAGAATTGCAATTTGCAGTGGAAACCACTGAGTGAGCAGGATAACCAGACAGTGCGCTGAAAAAGCAGGTCCTTAATTGATCTTGGTCAGGATCTTTGGTTTGTGCTATATTGGGCGATGAACTTTAGGCCTGACACACACACACACAGAAGATCTCTTGGAAGGGCAACCTGTTTAATGGGATAAGTAAGTCAATGTGCTCCTGAAAATAAAATGTGATATAGTGCTATCATTGCTCTTTCTAAGAACTAATTGGGAAAAAAAATATATTAAACTGCAGATTTAAACAAAGGAACAAAATTGTACACGTTGTTTCTGCACTCAGTATTCTAAGGCTGAATGTTAAAAGTGCCTTCTGTCTTCAAATCTTAAACCAAATACTTTGTGTTGAACTTGGCAGGCAGAAGTGTCCTTGCTTTAAAAATGAACAAAAAGAATTCCCAGCAAACTTGCTGGGGATGGGAGAGTATTAAGAGATCTGTTTTTTAGTTTTTAGACTGAGAAGTGGTAGCAGTATTGTTTTCAGATTAATTTAAAAGGTTGATGTGATTTGGAAAAGTGAAATACTCGTGTTTCAGACTGTGTGACACCAAAATGTGTGGGTTCAGCTACTTTCTGTAATTGGTGCTGTGCTGCTTTTTGCCGTTGTCAGTTCGAAATACGAAGAATTCCAACTGCATACCCATTTATTTAAAGAACTAATTTAACATTTTCAGTCTCAAACATGAATGTCAGAGAGACACTTCCATTGTAAGTGGATTTTAAACACTAAGGATAAACTTGACTGTGAAACGAGCAGCGTTTCCATAGAGCAAAACAAGTTTGGAGCTTGAATTCACAAAATTAACACTGAAATTACTACTGGAGTAATTCTGATTTGCACCAAGAGTGGGGGTGGAAACTGCTTTTCTGTACAGAGTTCTGTGGTGTGAGTAACATCTGTTGCATGTAACACTAAATGACTTGTCCCTCGTCTGACAGTTTTAGCCAACAATTCATTAAATGAGTTTTGTATTGACCGGGGTATAGTTAAAGCTTGTCTTGATGTTCAGTTCTGTCTCTCAAATGCCTTCCACTTTGATATTAAGGGGAATGAATGATGTTGAATTGGTCCCTCAAGGCTTGGCTGTGTTCTCTCCCAAGCCTTGAGGCAGTAGCAGTGGTTAATGTGTTGTATAGATTTTATTTCCATGCATTCCTGTGATCTCTACACTAAAGGCATCTTTTTTTCCTCCAAGGAAGAGGTGAACACAGGTGCTGCCTGAAAGTTTCTCCTCTCTCAGAGCAAGCAGCCATGGAGACAAGTCTAATCCATGAGTACTTGGTCCAATTCCTGGGGGAAAAAAAGAGGAAAAAAAACCACAAACCCATCAGCTGAAAGTATTGGTATTGACTTAACTTCACTGTGTCTTGTGCTTGTTTGTGTGGGCATAGTCTGTTGATTCAGTTTGTTTAGTAAAAAATTAGGGCCAGATTTTCAGCAGTGGTGTCTGCAGTCCTTGTTTGTGTGCACAGAGGGAGCAAATGGAGCTGGAGTTTGGGCTCTGGGAGAATTTGCAGCCACACTTTGTGCACGACCTTGCAAATCTGATCCTTAATTGTGAACTCTCTTGTCTTATGTGCATCTCTTGCAGTTACTTTTTACTGGAAGTGATTTGCTAGAAGTGGCCCTGATTTCTTCTATTTCTCTCTCATGCTTCAGAAATGCAGTTGGCCTGAATAAAGGGTGGAATAATCTTAGCAGGAGAAATTTGGACCTTTCTGCTTCCAGTTCTTTTTGACTCTTTCCTTGCTGCTCCCAATGATGGAAACAGCATCTTCCTTCCAGTAAAATGAGTTGTGATGGAAATCAGGAGTGCAGCTGTGCTCCTCTTCCTGCCCCAGCCAAAACCTGGTGGCAAATGTGTGCTTGGTACTGGTTTTACCCTTAAAATCCTAAAAATTCTCAGTGATGCAGGAGTCAGGGTAAAGGCAGGTATTTGTGCTGGCAGGGGACAGGGGGGTGTTGCAGAGATCCTCGTTGTGGTTTCAACCCTCAGGAGAATGAATGGGATAAAATTCACAGTATCTAAACAGAGATTCTGAATTTGGGCTCTTCTTGCCCTCCTTTGGCTCTCTCAGAATCCCAGAATTCCTTTGGGATCACAGAATATTCTGAGTTGGAAGTTCCACAGTGAGGGGGCGGATTGGAAAGGCAAAAAAACCTCATCCCAAAACCTGCTTAGGAATTAAACATTCCTGAAATCCTCTTACTGTAAGGTACTTGCTACTCTTTGAGGCCAACAAAGCATTCGAGGAAATGAATATTCTTGGAAGTTTCTTCCTCTAAAACGTTTGTGACACTGAGACCAAGGAAACATTCCTGAGCACCTTGGAGATCTGAAGTGACAACAAATCTCTGGTGAGGAGGTTTCTGAGGGCTGTAATTTGCATTTTTTGTGCTGCTGCAAAGTCTCAGTTGTTCCAGGAGGCTGGTGAGGTGCTTCAGGCAGTTTGCTCCTGATTTCTGTGGGCTGAATCAGAGGTTGGATGGCTCTGGTTCTGCCAATGTTGTTTAAACTCAGAAAAGATGAAGTATTCTGTTACCATAAATCTGTATTAAGCATGGCCTAAATATTAGGTGTTTGTTCTGTATAGTATGTTCCATCAACTATTTATTCCCAGTGCTTTCAACTCCAAATCCAGCACCCATTTCAAATGGAATCATTGGGCAGATATTCCTTTTCTCAATAGAGGCTGAGAGATTCTCTCTTGGAGCTTTAGGATACAATTTTGCTAACAGGTTAAAAAAAACACAAAAAAAACCCCATGTAAATATGTACAAATTCTATTTGTTGCACATAACTTTTTTGGTATAAAAAAAAAAAAGAAAAACCCCACAAAAATAAATGTAGAAATTACCTGTGGATGTCTTGCTGCAATCATTCTTATGCTGCAATCATGCAGTCCAAACATAAGAGCTTGAATGAACCCAACCAGAGGCCTTTTTGGACTCAGTCTGAGCCTTAGAAACTGTTTTTAATGTCAGTACTGTAATTCTGTTTCTAGAAATTGTACCAAGTCGTGTGTTGTTTTTTTGTTGTTGTTTTTTTGTTTTTGTTTTTTTTTTTTTCTCTAAGACCTTGTGTGTGTTTAGCTGTAGAAGGGTTAAAGCACTTGATTTCCCCCCAGATCCCAGTTTTCCCAGTAGAATTCCTGCAGCTTTGTGTCTGGCTGAGCATTGTGTGTAAAGGCTGAGCAGCATTGACTTGAGGCTTTCACTGTTTACAGTTCTTTAAGAAAAAACAAAACAAAACCAACCCAACATTGTGGTTTTTATCACTTTCTGCTTTATTGGGGCTGCTCAAAGCTGGTCCCACAGACCACAAAATCCCTGGAAACTGCTGGATGTGTCCCTGGATTTGGGGATGGAGCTGCTGGGCAGGGTTGAGTTTGTTGAGAACAAGCAGGAATTAAACCTCAAATGTGTGCTCAGATTTTGGGGGGGCTGAGCTGAGCCCTGATTTGTAAGGAGTGACCAGTGTCAAATCCTCAGCTGTGTTTTGGTCAGGTCTGTTGAAATTGGGGAAGAAAATGAGTTTTGAAAGGATGATGGCTAGAGATGGAGAGGAGTTTCAAACACTGCTAGTGGGCTTAAATACAGGAATTGCTCCTACCATGGTGTGTTTGAACAAGTGTCTTTTTATTGTGCATAGAGTTTTATATCCTGGGGGTTTAGTTCTAGGGAAAATCTAGGCCTAGCACAGTGTGAGGAATGCTGTAGTGTTGTTTCTTTTCCCTTAAAAACACAAGAAAAATTGTTGTGGAGTCTGCAGTGAACATCTGTGTCCTTATTCTGCTGGGGCAGGGTGGAAGGTGCTGTTGGTTCCTCGTGTATCACCTCTGAAAGGAACAGAATTTGGCCACCACACAACAGAAAAGCAAATATTTTTGTGATATGGTCAGATTCAGGTCACTCCCCTGAGCCACTGACACCAGAGGCAGCTGCAGGACAGGGAATCGTGGCACCAGGTTCACCCAGAATCTGTGAATTCCAGGAATCAAACTCCAGAATTGAAACTTCCCAAATGCACTGGGCAGCTTCTGATTTTTGTTGTGATGCTGCTGGGAAGTTTGCAGACTAAATATGCTGAGTTTTTGTGTGAGTGCTGGCATGATCCATGCCAGGGTAAGCCTAAAGGGACATCACTGCAGCAGCACAGGGATTTCTACCTGGCCCTACCCCAGAGGGCTTCAGGCCACTCTCAGAAAGGTTTGGAACACAATTTCCCCCTGGGCTGCTCCTCTGTGGTGACACTGAATATGAAGGAAGCCTTTCCACAGTGGAAGTGGCATTGTTAGGCACAGTTTGTGTCCAATAGTAGCAGTTTTGGTACTGTAAAATAACTAGATTTAAAGTTGAGTTGGTGTAGTCCCTCCCTCTCTAACATTCCACCTTGCTGCTGGAACAGGAATTCCAAACTCTCTGCTGGAGTGTGTTGGGTGGTTCACACCCTTCCTGACTGCTGGGAATGCTCAGGATTTCTCACACATCCATCCTGTCAGGCCAGAGCAGCTGCACAAACTGTGCTCCTCTGCAATCCTGTGGGCAGTTTGCTGTGATCTCAGTAGTGTTAACTCTTAGGGGAGTTTAACTGGAAAACCTCATTTGCTCTAGGAGGATGTGATGTTCATTTAGAGTAACTTAGATTTTGTTTTTAAGTTCAGCATCGAGTTGTATCATGTAATATTTGTGTATATTTTTTTGCCATAAACAGATACCTCAGTCAGGATTTCTTAACTTCAGCTCCTTGAAAGTGAATATTTGTTTTCCTGCCTGGAAAAGCCTCCAGACATGGCTGAGCACAGGAAACAAAAGTTTCTGATCTCTTTTGCATCACAGTAACTACTTCAGGTGGACTAGAAATCGCATTGGACTTGCAAGACTTGAAACAGGCATAAAACTTCTTTTAACAGAAATTTAATAACAAGTTCAACATAGTCCCCAGCCACTAAACCCTTTGTTTTCATTTTAGGAAGAGGGAATGTGATGTTATTACAGGAGGAAGGCAGCTGGATTCATTTGCAATCTTCCAGTATCTGTCTCTAAGAACAAATGCAGCTGCTTTGGGCTGGCGCTGGCGGGTGAAGATTCCTTTCTTGTTCCCCAAAACTCGTGTGGTCCCTGCAGGGAAGTTAGAAAATAAAGATTTAAGCCAAGCTCTTCCAGGCCCTGCTGTGAGCTGTTACAATGTAGGTACTAGATCAGGCCAGGTGGAAGAGACCTCTGCACTTTCTTCTGGACAGTCAGGTACAACAGGGAAGCTTGGCAGGATCCCAGGCTGTGACAATTCCTTCATTTTACAGCTGGGACACTTAACTGGGGTGTGCCCATTGATCAGGGTTAGATCTGCAATAGGTTGGCTCCACCTTCAGACTGGATGGAGGAAATGGTGGTGACTATTCACTGCCCTCTGTGGTGTCTGGATCCTTTCTTCCCGTTTTAATTTTCATTGAAAATTAGAGAAAAGGATTGAGAGACTGGAACTGCATCACTGTGTGACCTGTATCTACATTTTCTCTGTCCTTTTTGATGCTGCTTTTCTGGCCACTGCCATCACTGAGCCTTCTAAAGCCTGTGCTGGTGCTCTGCAGGGTATTTTAGTGCTGTTCCTCCCTCCCACTGACTGCTCACCACCTCAACCCACTGCAGGTGGCATAAGCAGAGCAGATTCATTATTAGATTGTGATTGTTTCATTTCTGTGGGACTGCACTGTAAATTAAGGGATTTCCCTTCCTTTGTGACTGCACTTATCTATAAATAATAGGTAGAGTGTCATGGTGAGGCAGCTGTGTGCCAGTGTGGCACCTGCTCATCTCCTGCTAAACCTCTGCCCAGTTAATGATGAGGATTTAAGGTGACACTGGGAGCAAGTGACATGTCCCTGACAGCTGCCTGAAGCTCTGAATTGAGGGTAGCCAAAACCCAGGAGCTGTCTGGGTCCCTCACAAGCTTCCCCTGTACATTGCCTCACGTTCCTGGGAACATCTGTGCAGGAGAAAGGATGAATTAAACACAGGCAGGAACTTCCCTCTTGGTCCTGCTGGATTTTGGGTCAAAAGCAGCTGTGCTCTGTCCTGGTGAACAGAGGGCAAGCACAGTGTTTGTGTGGCATCAACCACTAACCTCCCAGGAAGGGTGGAAAGGTGTTCAGAATAGAAATAAAAGCTCACCTTGATTGGTCATGAAATCAGCAAAATTCCAGATGAGCTCCCCGATGACATACTCCTTCCTCTTCTTGTCAAAGACAGAGTGGTACTCCCTGAGCATGGCCTGCTGGTACTCCTCAGTGAACATCATGGGGGGGTCCTGCAGCCACAACAACAGCCTGAGGGGACACATCATCCCAGCAAAGCCATTCCCACTGACCCAGGAACTATTCCTGAACAGAAGCCCTGGGGTTACCTGCTCTGCATTTACTTGGCTGTTGTGACCATTAGCAAACACAAAATTCCAGGTATTTCCAGGGGAAATTTCCCTGGTGGCCTTTGGCATGACAGGGACAGGAGTGTCACCTCCCCTGCACGGGACAGCACCACAAACCTCCATTCTCCAGGGTTTGCTTTATTTGAAGCATTTTCTACCACTGCCAAGGACAGATTTTGGAGTCATCTTTAAGCTCACTGGTTTTGGTGGAGCAGGATCCCAACCCTGGAGTCTTTTGGACACTCCCAGGGGTGCAACCCTCTCCCAGTTCCATTTTGCTGCCCTGTAAGAGCTGTTTCCATCAGGCAAACACCACAACACTCACACTGTGCAGCCCAGGCACTGAGTCTGCTCCATATTCACTCTGGATTATGGGTTTTTGGTAGGTTTTGTACCAGTTCTCAAACTGGGCTGTGAGTTGGAGTGGGATCACTTCCAGGTGGCCTGGGTCGTGGTACCAGGAGAAGTAGCTGTTCACACAAATCACATCCACGTAGGGAGCCTGCAGAAAACAAGGTGAGAGTCTCTTGGCACAGACTTCAACCTCCTCTTGTAAACCTAAATCCTCCTTTGGGTTCATTTAATGGAATCCAGGTTTATTACACACAGAATGAATTGTTTCTCCCATCACTCAGGCCCTCCAAACATCATTATCTTCCCCAGAAAAAAAAAAAAAAAAAGCAGGATAAATTTAATAAGCTAACAGCATTAATCAGGCATTTTTCTTACAGATTAGGAAATCACAGCAAAGAGTTAGACAAGATCAACATGTTTCATTCTCAGGTTTGTTAGAAGATTTTTGGTTTCCATGATGTCTCTGGCTTGCTGGTACATTTAGATGTACTTTTTCTTTTTGAGTATTGGAATGTGATTATCAAGTGAGTGGTCAAATATTTTGACTAGCAACTAAATTTTGTGCATCAATGGTGCAATACTAAGACTAAAGCATTCTGCAAGTTATTTGCCATTTCTACCACATGGACAGTGTGATAAAAGGGCACAAAGCCCCCTCAAGATAAAGTGATGTTGTATGTAACTTGTTCAATGTTCTCTTAACATGTTTTGTAATAAAAGAAAAAAAAAGTTCTAATATCACATCAGTGTATGAGAGATCTGTTCTTTGGGTTGGTTTCCCTGAGCTCCGCCGGTTGGGCATAGTGGAAATGGGATATCCAAAATCAGATTCCTGCTGGGACCCTTCAAATTTAAAGCCATCAGAAGTTGGGGATTTTTTTTCTGGGGTGGGGAGGAAAACCCTCAGAGTTGCAGCCATTCCTGCTGATTAGATGACATTTTAGAAGAAATCCAAAGTGTAACCTGGAGCAGGGATGTGTGGCAGCACCAACTCACCTGCTAGAAATGATTATTGTACAAGGATCTACCCTGGAAACAAATACAGCTGTTAAAAATTCCTTGGTCCATGCTATGAAAGGCCCAAAAATCCAAGGAAAGTGCCTTTGGGTTATTTACCCAGCTCTAAGGCTTTAATTATGGATCTGGAGGAGCTTTTAGATTGTTCAACACAAACAGACATCTGCCAAAGCAGATCTAGAGCAGTTTAAAGCGGGAATTAAAGCAAAGCTCCCTTCCTTTAGCCTTCCACAAGGGTTGTGAGTATTTTAAAGAGGTTTAAGCTTTGGCTTAATTGCAAGTGAAAATCCTGAGCATTAGTAAACATAATCAATGGCAAGGCAAAGCATGGCAATATTAATGGAATCCAGGAGCGTAATTCTGCACACAAAGAATTATTCTCTCTTACAGATTTATTTTTTTTTCAGCTGGGCTACAACTACGGAATAAAGTGATTTCTACTAGAAATAAAAATGTAATTTTTCTTTAGCCTTTCTCCAGTAAGGAGAGCAAGGAAAGGACTTATAAAACAAGTGACAAGAGGAGGAAATTTAATGTTTGAATTAAAAAAAAAAAAAAAAAAAAAAGGAAAAGCTAGAAAATGAAGCAAACTTACACCATGATCAAGAGCGTAATTAGCATCTGTCACAAAGGTGACTGGCCTGGAGGGGTCCAGAGCTTTAGTGTGAGCTATCACTGTCCTGTTTGCAAACAGTAAAGCAACAGTTCAACAACAGCATGGAGAAGCACAGCCTCCTCTCCCCAGGCTCTCTGTCCTTCCACCCCCCAGACAGAGCTGCTTTTGATACAGCAGGCAGTGTTTTAATGAAATAAAGAGAAGAGCTGTCACCACGTGGTTGCTGCACCACCTGGAAAAGAGCAGAGGGGAAGCACACCAAGCACAGGGACATGGGCTGGTGCCAGCAGCTTAGAAGTTGAAGGAACAGTTGAGTTTGAGGACAAAACTGTAAAAAGGGCAGTGGGAAGTTTCTCAACAGCTCCTGGGACGTGTTCTTGAGGCCTGTGCCACAGCAGGCAGAGGTTGGATGCTTTTGAGGAAGCTCTGAGTGAGGGAGATGGGACAGGATGGGATGGCCAAGCTCTGCTGCTGCCCTGATATTGCAGGAAGGTGGCGGAACATCCTGCAGGATGAAACTTCAAAGTTCCCTCTTAATGCACCTACAGCTCCCAGGGACAGTCTGCTGCCCATCACAGAGCTGCCTCTGGGCTATCCAAAGCTTAAATCTCTTTAGAAATAAAACCAAGGGGGCTGCAGGGACTCCAGGAAGTGGCTTTGAAGTGGGGAGCCACAGAACATAGAAGCAGCACTAACTGGAGAACCTTGTGTTCAGAATGAAAGGCCAGTTATTTTACAGCTTTGCTGTTAACTCTCAAAGGATTCAGTACTCATCTTCCAGTGCTAACGAGGAACATTCCATTCTCACCAGGATTTTACTTAACCCTTAGCTCAAGAAGAGATGCTCAAACCAAATGGACTCCTGGTAATTTTGTGGAGTCTTGGCAGTTCAGAACCAACATGTTGGGACAGTTCTGAGCATCAGTTGGACACATGCAGCAGTTCCATTTCAGTTTGCATCCTCAGGTTCAGTTCCAGGGTTCCCCAAAAATGCCTGCCCTCCCTTTACTACCTCTCTGTGCCATGCCATGCCATCCCAAAACAAGAAGAGGCATCATGTGCCCAGAGGTGAGGAGCAGAGGCACTTACTTGAAGTAGTGAGCAGCTGGGGGCAGCTCTGATGCTGGCTCATTGGCCACTGACCACATCACCACCGAGGGCCTGTTCTTATCCCTGCGGACCAGCTCCTCCATCACAGCCAGGTGATGCTGCAGGGACTTGTTCCCAAAGCTCTCCCTGCAAGACACAAGGAGGTGAGGGTGTAAAATCCATCTCCTCTGCCTTTCCCTGTGCACACTCAGCCTCTGGGCACAGCAGAGCCTCGATGCTGAGCATGGCTTCTGCCCCTATTTCCCCTAAGTTTGCTGCACAGTTCAGGGCCGTGGTTTGGGCTCGTTAACGGAGCCATGTGGCAAAATGTGGCAGAATGTGGCAAAATGCCCTCGGGTTGCCCAACATCACAAGGCACTGGTGGCGCAACGGGAGATTTCCACACAGAGCAAAGTGCTCTCGTTATCAGCACAACGGGTGGGACACCAAGGACAAAAAAAAAGGGTAAAAAGGGTACTGGGACACTTGGAAAGAGCTCAGAGGGGGCAGAGGAGCGAGGGGCAGGGCGTGCTGGGCAGCTCTTACGGCAGTTTGATGCCCACCCCCGGGCTCTCGTCGATGACCACGATGCCGTAGGCGTCACACAGGTCCATGATCTCCTCAGCGTACGGGTAGTGGCTGGTGCGGAACGAGTTGGCCCCCAGCCAGCGCAGCAGGTTGAAATCCTTCACAATCAGAGGCCAGTCCAGGCCTTTGCCACGGATCTGGGGGGAGAGAGGGATCACCCTGTGTGATCACAGCTTCCCTGCCTGATCCAGCCCCGGAGCTGCCTGCCACTGGTGCTGCCCGGGGTGGGGAACCTGACACCATTGTCACAGTCACAGGGGTTTGGGTTGGAGGGCACCTTAAAGCTCATCCCATTCCACCCCCTGCCATGGGCAGGGATACTTTCCTCTAGCCCAGGTTGCTCCAAGCCCTGTCCAACTGGCCTGGAATGCTTGCAGGGATGGAGCAGCCACAGCTTCTCTGGGCACCCTGTGCCAGGGCCTCCCCACCCTCCCAACAGACTGACTGAAATCTGGGGCTGGGAGATGCTTCAGTGTCTCCACTAGCACATCCATGTGCCCTGAGGGATGTCAGGACTGTGGTAGGACTGGGCACGGTGTCCCCTTAGTGCCTAGCCTGGGAGGAGAGTGTGAGGAAACAAGACAGAAGAGGGAAGAGGATTTCCAGTGTGAGCTGAGGTGCCCCTGGGTGTCCCTGCACTGGGTGCCACACTTACATCTGCATCCTCGTGCTTGTTGACCCCGTGGAAGTAGAAGGGCCTGCCATTGATGAGGAATTGGGTGCTGGTGACGTGCACGGTGCGGATGCCGACCGGGAGCGTGTACACGTCCTCCAGCAGCTCCCTGCCCACCTGGGCCTGCATCTTCACCTGCAAGGCCAGGGAGGAATGGGAGGGATCCTCAAAGGGGTGCCCAGTGCTCTCTCCCCTGTCTGTCAGGGAGATTTTGGCCCCACATCCCTTCCCAGCCCTGCCTCAGCACACGGCCTGTTCCTCACTGCTGCTGCTCGGGGGAGAGCCAGTCTGACTAAACAAAACATAGAAATCCAAGGAGTGGGAGCTGAAGGATGAAGAATGAGCCCCTGGATGACCCTTCTGGCATTTGCTCATCCCAAAAGCTTCAGTGTCCTTTCCCCATGGCATCTACCCAGGCCAGAACATTTATGTGCCCTGCAACTTCATCCCAGGCAATGCCATTTGCTGGAAAATCAGAGCAGCTCATCCTCCCTGATTTCTGCACCTGAACATCACTACTGATCCTAAACTCCCACAGAATCTCCCAGGCTTGAGCTATTGAACTCATCATCTCCCCGGAGGGGATGGATTGGACCCTCAGTGTGAAGGGCCAGCAGCTCAGAGCACACTCCAGGAATGCCCTTCTCTCTGCCAGACCCTTCAGAAGCTGCCAAAGCTTGATTTGATTACTGCCTAATTAGCAGAGCCACTCTGGTCACAGACACAGGGCCTGTGAGAGGAGAGGACAGAGGATGGGCCATATGGCACTGCCTTAACCCTGTTAAACACACCCACCCAGAGGAGGAAATGCCACTTTACCTCCAAGGAGTACAGGTATCCAGGGTTCTCATGCATCAGGTAAGGCCACCAGAGGTTTGGGTTGAGGACCTTGAGCTCTCCCACTGGGCCATCACCTGTAGCAACCACCTTCCCCTCCTGGTCACGTAAACTCAGGGACAAGGAATTGGCTGTGCTGCCAACCACTGACACCTGATACTGCACCATGGCTGGCTCAGAGGAGACAAAACACAATCAGAGACTGCCAGAGGACAGCTCAGCCTCAGGAAAAAAGACACTGGGAAATAAATTCAATCAGGCTCGTGCAGGATATTTGCCCTGCTACCCTTGTCACCTCCACATGGAGTATGAGGGAGCTGCTGTAATTGCAGTGGACCTACCAACAGTGTCTGATGAAGTGGTTGTCACAGTGATGTCATCGATGTAGGCAGCAGGAGTGGTGTAAAGCACAACTGGGCGGTGGATTCCGGCATAATTAAAGAAATCAAACTTGGTGTTCTGCACAAAGTAGTTCCTGGGGTACCTGAGTGAGCAAGACAGGAGGACTGGCTGCATTACACTTCATTACACAGCTGGAGGGAGCATGTGGAGGCTGGCAAGTGCAAAATAATCATGTAAAATACCTTTACAACAGGATGGATCTGTCTTACAGCTGCAACACTGAAGGGTTTTGTGTGGTAATGCACCCCACACCCCCAGCTTCCAAATAGGGAAAGGGTTTCAGTTTACTTTTAGATATTTTTGGAAGTTTAAATAGAAAGTCCTGTGCCCTTCCCATTGTAATTAGCTCAGGGCCAAGAGATAAGCACTTATTAGACCTTGTAACCGTTCTTCAAACCCTGTATCTCTATTGGCAGCAGGCCAAATTGTCCTTCCTAAAACATTCAGTATTTAGGAAGGGGCACAAAAGAAGTAAGAGGCTTTTTGGAGTGTTTCTAACAGGGTGTCAGAGGTTTTCTCAGACACCTGTGCACAGCTTTTCTTCTGTTTTCCAGAACATTTGTTATTTTGTTATTTTTCTTTATTAAACCTTTTATTTTACAAAACACCTCTGAAGAGCAGCCTCACTAAAATGATTTTAAGCCAATCAGCAAAGGCTGGACCCTCAGAGATTGATACATTTACACCTGGTTCATAAACCTGGCCAGGTGCTAACCTGTATCAGTTTTTGCAGTTAACAAAAATCTTGATCCTTCAGGTACTTGCAGCTTCCAGCTGAATCCAAGCTTCCCTAACCTGCCATGAATTCAGCCTGACAAATCACCCAACCTGATGTGCACACAACAGATGCAATAACTCACTGCTGACTCCTGAGAACTTAAACTCCTCACTGCCCCACTGACGAATTCCACCATAAACACAACCCCATGGAGGGATTTATGAACCAGCACCGGAATGAACTCCCCCTCTCCCACACCCCTGGGACGAGCCCAGCAGTAAATCACACCTGAATATCGAATATTGAGTAAAAAACACCTGAATATTGAGAAACTCACCTGGATTTGTCAGCCATGTACTGGATGGAGCCCGGGGGCAGCGTGTGGGGGCTCAGGGTGTTGTTGAGGGCGACGGTGATGCGGCACAGGGCGCCGGGGCTGCTCTGCACCACGCTGCTGATGTCAGCCTCAAAGGGCAGGTGCCCCCCTTCGTGCTCCACCACCTGCACCCCGTTCACCCACTGCAGGGAGAGACCCCAAAAAAAACCCAGGTTATTGGTGTTGGAGTCCAAGGCATCCCTCTGGGCACCCTGGATGGTCACAGACCTCAGTAGAGAGGCCTGAGACCCAAAAAAGAGGGTCTGGGGTCTGTCCAGGGGGGTTTGAGGCCCTGGCACAGAGCCCAGGAAGACACAGGCTTTAATTTCAGTCCATGAGAAAAACTTCCACCACAGAGAGGAATTACAAGTCACAAAGGTGTGACAGACAATGGTGTAGCTATCACTCGGTGGAAAGTTTTGTAGTTTTGGGGTTTTTAGAATTGAGGTGCAGGGGAACAAGATGGAGGAATTAGGGTGGAACCCTGAGTTCTCCTTCTTCCTCATCATCCATCTTCTGCAGTGACGTGGGCACAAGGTAGTTTGAAGGGATTGAGTCAGAGTAGAAATGACCCTTTTAGTACAGGCACTAGGCGTTGGTATGAAATGGTAAATAATTTGACACGTAGTTATCTGTATAAAGCAAAGCAATGCCCCATCATGGGGGGAGTCCCCTTGTGTCCTCACCACTGTCCAGACCTCGGCTGGGAGCAGAGAAAATTTTGAGATACCAAATAATAAACAACATAAGAAACCTGAAAACTTGAAGACTCTGTTTTTTTCTTGGGGCCTTTAGAGGGCCAAGGACTTTTAACAACCTGAATCCCGGGTGAGAAACCCAACCCGAGATATCGGGATTTTGCACGGAGAAGGGAAGCCCAGCTACAAGGAACAAGTTCAGGCTCTTGATCCTCAAAGGATCTTTGAGGGATCAGTCTTGATCTTTGAGGGATCTCCCTTTGCTGGGTCACATCAAGTGTCACTGAGGGACAGTGTGGGAGAGATCCATTAATCAGGAAACGTTTAGTCACCAATCCTGAAACTGCAGGACCAGAGAGGAGAAACTGGAATTCATTCCCACTGGGGGAAAACAGGCACAGGCTCAGAAGGGGATGCGAAATCCATCCAAATTTACGCAAAACCATAAAGCTTAATTTAGCCCAGCCTCATTTAGGCAGCACAGGGCCAGCCTCCGAGGCCACACGTACCACGATGGAGTAGTAGTGGGCGCTGCCGAAGCGCAGCACCACGCGGGGGGCCGGGTCGCCCTGCAGCCAGCGCGGGGGGAGCAGCACCTCCTTCTCGTACCACACCCAGCCGATGTAGTTCTCCAGGCTCGGGTCCTGCGTGATGTCGTTGAAGCTGGCAGGCACCGGCATGTCAATCACGGGGCCGCTCTGGTGGGAATTGCATGGAAAAGGAAGGAACAGAGCGTTTAAAAAAAGGGATTTCACTGCTGGAGGTGTCCCCCTCCACTGACAGCCTTACAATGCCTTTGCCAAGGGGAAATACTTGGGAAAAGCTGTTTAAAAACTGCTGAGATCTCTCACAGCTCCTAATTAGCACCTGCCTGTTCCTACAGGAGAAAGCTGCTTCTTTCTTTTCCCCTCCTGGTGTGCAATGAAATGTTTTCATTCATGGCTCTGGCATTACAGAATCAGAGAAGTGAGGGGGGAAAAACCCAAGCCCAAGTTGTTCTTTCAGTGAGAATTTTCTCCTGCACAGCTCCAGAGCAATGTGGGGGTTGTGGTGCTGTTTGTCAGCTAAGAGCTGTAGTAAAACGATAACAAAATAATAGATATTTGAGCAGTAATGGATATTTTCGGGTATTTTTCTCCCCATGGAGACTATTTGGGCTGAGTTCAGTCTTTCCCACTGCGTGAAAGCAACAGAGATTCCTTGGAATTACAACAGAATCCGTTCAGTTGCTTATTCAACACGAAGCTAACAGAGGGGCAGTGTCACAATACATTGGAAATTGAGGAATCCAGATGCTGTTGCCAAACAGAGCCGTTCATTTTCAGCACTTTCTGCCCTCAGGATGTTGCACAAAGGAGTTCTGCAGCTTCTCCATTCCCCAGGAAGCTTCAGGAAATGGAATGAGGAAGGTCTGGGCACCCAGGGTGGGCATCATGTGCATGGCTGACTCAGCACCGGCACTGCACAGAGCCCAGTGCCCTCAGCACAAAATCCCAGGGGGAAAATCCTTGGGTGAGGACGGGGATTTTCTGTGTCTGATCCAGGAGAAGCCTTGCCTGGGCTGGCCAGAACCTGTGTGTCCTTCAGGGAGCTGCTCTGAGGCCTAGGACAGGCTGAATGCACTCAGCCAAGCCTCCCTTGGAGGGAGCACATTGCAGGATTCCTCTCCTCTGGCAAAACTTCCAGCAGCACAGTGCCCTTCAGCCCTTCCTCCACAATCTGGCAACAAAATCGGCCAAAAGGCTAAAAACAGAAATAATGAACGACTTATCCATGTTATGCATAAAACCCATAACTCTTTTCCTTCAGGTCATGTAATTAATTTCCAAGCAGGTCCCAGTCGCACCAACACCTGTCTACCAGCGCTCCGAAACTTTGAAATAAACAATAATAAAATAAATAATAAAATCCCATCGCCCATTCAGGCACATTTTTTGCCGATTCTGGGCTGCTGGAAGCTCAGCGCCGTGCAAGGCTCCTCCAGGGGACACGGGGAGGTGAACGGGGCTCATCTAAACCGTGTCTGCCCTCGCAGCAGCGCCAGGGGCATCAGCAGGGGCTGCTAATTAGGAACTGCCTCGAGGGGCTGCTAATTAGGAGCTGCCCCCTGGATAGGGCCAGCACGGTGGGGGAACGGCAGCGGCTCCGCCAGCCCGGTGGAGAAGAAAGCAGGGAAAGAGGAAGGAAGGGAGAGAGAGGAAGACAGAAGTGGAGCCCCCGCAGCGGCTCGGAGGGAAGAGCGCGGCCCGAGCCGGGGATGGGCAGTGCCCGCCCGCCCCGCTCCCCGCTACCTGCCGGAGCGGCTGCCGGTACCAGCGCTGCGCGAACCCGGCGGCCCTGCCCGGGGACAGATCGGCGCGGAAGCTCCACAGCCCGCCGAGCTCCCTGCGCTCGCGGGTCGGCGTGTCCCGGGGCTGCAGCATCCCGGCGGGACCGGCGGCCAGCGCCGGGAGGAACAGCAACAGCGCCGGCAGCGGGCACAGCCCGGCCCTGCCGCCGCCTGAGGCCGCCAGCGCCATCTTGGCTGTGGGCAGGGCCCGCGGAGGGAGGGGCGGGGCTACGGCTGGAGGCGGGGCCTGATTGGGGCGGGGCCTGATGTATAGGCGGGGTCTGTGTGAGGGGCGGGGCCGTGGCTGAGGGGCGGGGCCGTGGCTGAGGGGCGGGGCTGGGGCTGTAGGCGGGGCTGTGGCCATAGGCGGGGTTTGTAAGGGGGCGGGGCTGTGCCTGAGGGGCGGGGCCAGGGCCCGGTCCCGATCCTTGTCACGATCCCGGCTTTGGTGCCGATCCTGGTCATGACCCCTGTCACTGTCCCCATCCCGACCCCTGTCACTGTCCCCATCCCGACCCCTGTCACTGTCCCCATCCTGACCCCTGTCACGGCCCCGATCCCGGTCCCGATCCTGGTCCCCGTCCCGATCCCGCCCCAGCGGGATGAGCGACCGCAGAGCCCGGCAGGGACAAGGCCCTGTCCCACCGTCCCCTCCGGACAAAGCCACCAGTGTCCCCATGTAAAGGCGGCTCCGGGAAGTTTCAGGCTCTGTCCTTGATCGCTGGATTTCATCGAGCGTCTCTCCTCTCCTCTCCTCTCCTCTCCTCTCCTCTCCTCTCCTCTCCTCTCCTCTCCTCTCCTCTCCTCTCCTCTCCTCTCCTCTCCTCTCCTCTCCTCTCCTCTCCTCTCCTCTCCTCTCCTCTTCCTCTCCTCTCCTCTCCTCTCCTCTCCTCTCCTCTCCTCTCCTCTCCTCTCCTCTCCTCTCCTCTCCTCTCCTCTCCTCTCCTCTCCTCTCCTCTCCTCTCCTCTCCTCTCCTCTCCTCTCCTCTCCTCTCCTCTCCTCTCCTCTCCTCTCCTCTCCTCTCCTCTCCTCTCCTCTCCTCTCCTCTCCTCTCCTCTCCTCTCCTCTCCTCTCCTCTCCTCTCCTCTCCTCTCCTCTCCTCTCCTCTCCTCTCCTCTCCTCTCCTCTCCTCTCCTCTCCTCTCCTCTCCTCTCCTCTCCTCTCCTCTCCTCTCCTCTCCTCTCCTCTCCTCTCCTCTCCTCTCCTCTCCTCTCCTCTCCTCTCTCCTCATTGCATAGGAGTTTAAATGTATTTATCACCTACTTTTACTTATTTATTCATTTGCTTACTTCTTTACACTTTCATTCATTTATTTGTCACATTTAGGTGGGAAAAGCTCTCCGAGGTCCCCAAGTCCAAGCTGTGGCCCAACAGCACCACCTGTCCCCCAGAGCCGGGCACTGAGTCACATCCACCTTTCCCCTCCAGGGGTGGCGATTCCACCTGGCTGTGCTGATGTTTGATCTCCCCTTCTGTGCAGGAATTGGACACCCTCCTGATGTCCAGCTGTCCTGGGTTGCAGTGTAGGATGTACACAAAGTATTTATTCTATCACCATCTTCATGAACTGTTGAAACCAGGTGGGGCAGTGTTTTCCCAAGCCCCCTGCCTCTTCTGCTAATGACCTTTGGGGTGTCTTCTGCTAATGACTTTTGAGGTGTCTCCTGCTAATGGCCCATGAGTCACAGGGAACTCCCTCCAGGGGTTATCTCTGTTAATGGGCCATCAAGGAGCCACTGCACGACTCCTCATCCCATTGGGAGATGCTCCGCCCAGGGGGAGGAGCCAAGCATTCCCACCTGGATATAAGCTGGTATGTGGGACAGTGCAAGGGTACTTACCCACTGGATTCCCAGAGGAGCAGAGCTCCCAGACCTTTCTGTGGGATCACTGCTTCAGGAAGAGCCCCTCACCTGGACTGCTCCCACCACCCTGCTCAGGGTGTGTTCTGACTCTGTCAGTGATCCTTTGTGTTATTGTATTTATTTTACTTTTACCTTTTTACCTTTCTTCTTATTAAATTATATCTCTGACTTGGAGCCTCTCATTCATTTTGCTTTCAAACCACAACACCAGCCTAAACTCAGCTTAGGTTTGTTATTGTCGCTTACTTTTGGTTGTTTTATTGCCTGCTTGCTTACTTCTATTTATTTTCAGAGCGGCTTTTTGAAGTGTGAAGGTGAATGGTTATTTGACACGGCAGAAAGGGCGCTGGGGGGGAGAGGAGGGTGAGCCCCCTTCCCACCTCGGAGAATGAAGAGTCAGGAGCAGGATGTCAGTGAACCACAGACACCCCGGTGTTTATTCACTCCAGGCACAACGCTGCAGGCACGGGATCTCTCCCCACACTCTAAGCCTGTTCCTTGAGCCTCTTGAGCAGCTCCCGCAGCTGCTCGATCTGGGCGGAGACGCTGCTCTTGGCGGTGCCGCCCGCGGCCGTGTACTGCTCCACGCTGCTGCCCGCGCTGAACACCTGAGCCACATCGCTGCCGAACAGGGGGCTGCGGGCACGGCACGGCTCTCACCGGGGGCTGGGCGGCCCCGCCGGGTGATTCGGGGAGTGGCAATAGCGGAGGTGCAAACCTGATGCTGTGCAGCTCCTCCAGGCTGAGATGGTTGATGGCGATGCCTTTGCTCTCGGCCAGCTGGACGGCCTTGCCAGAGGCCACATGGGCTTGTCTGAAGGGCATCTGCGGGGGGGGAAGGGGACAGAGAGAGGGGGCTCAGCTCAGCTCCTCTGCAGCCACACAAACCCCAGCTCCAGCTCTCCCCTGGCACTTACTCCCTTCCGAACCAGGTACAGAGCCAGGTCAGTAGCCAACATCTCCGGGCTCAGCGCCCTCTCCATGTTCTCCTTGTGGATCTGCAGGAGGAGGAGCCCAGGGACACGTTACCATCAGCTCCTCCTTGGGGCAGCGGAGTGCTCAGGGTGAGGGGAATTCATCTGGAGCTCTAAAAGGCTGCTCTGATCCCCTTGAGCAGCTGGCAGAGGGGACCAAAATGAGCAGCGTGGGTGAGCACTGAAGAGTTTTCATTTTAGGAGCAGTCTGGACCCCTGGCCCCTGGGTTACTCACAGAATATGCACCATGATGATGTTGAGCAGTGAGAGGATGAGGAGAATCCTTACCTGGAGCGTGGAAATCACTCCAGTGGCAACCTGGAGCACGGCATTCAGGGTGTCTACAACATCAAAGACAGCCTCCTTGTCCTCCTGTGTTGGAACAGGGATGGAAATGGCTCTGAGCCAAAAACCCCCCAGGCTGAGCTCTCCTGACTCCTCCAGCCAGCAGGAGAGATGGTGTGGAGAGGAACAAGTGCTTTACCTGCAGGTCCTTGTTGTAGGTGCTCGGGAGGCCTTTGAGCACCATGAGAATTGCAGCCAACTGCAGAGGGGAACAGGAGAGGCACAGAGTGAGGCACAGAGCAAAGCAGGGCAGGCCCACAACCCACAGCTCTTTACAAAATAAAAGGCAAGAAAAAGGAAATTCTCCGGCCCCAATATGAGCAGTTTCCTCTCCCTCCTCCTCCCTCTTGGGGCTCACCCGTCCGAACACTCGCCCGGCTTTGCTGCGGATCAGCTCCAGACTGTCGGGGTTCTTCTTCTGAGGCATCAGGCTGCTGCCAGTGCTGGGTGGGACATGAGTGGAGTGCACTGGTGAGCAAAACCCTCATCCACACACACACATCATCACTGACCCAGCCCTCCAAATGCAACGTGCAGGACCCTCTTCACTGTAGTCCCGTTCAGGGCGTAGGAAATCACTGAACTGACTGAGTTGCTCTTGGGATCTGTATCTTGCCTGGAGCTGTCACACAGTCCCACCTCTCAAAGAGAAATTTTAATAAAGGGGGCTCCTGCTCCAGGCTCCCCCAGGGTGGTATCAGCAGGTCAGACTAAGTGTCAGTGTGACTTCATGGAAGGAGAGGCTGTGGCTGTGCCACCCTGCAGACAAGAGTCTGTTGGGATTGCAAACCCAGCCAGGCAAGGAAGGGCTCTGGCAGCATTCCCAGCACAGCAGGAAGTTCCCTCTGCCAGCAGTTCCTGCACAGGAGCTGCTGGTGAATGCAAACTTGGTTAAGTTACCAGAATGACAAATAATTGACCATTGCTGAGGAATATTCACCCTGAGGGTGCTTTGTGCCAAACCCTTGATGTTGGGTCAGCCTCAAGCACAGAGAGACCCCAACCCCTGCCTCACCCAGGGTGGGAGAGCTGGGGAGGGGCTGAGGGAGGAGCTCTCAGCCCTGAGCTGAGACCTACCTATAGGCATCAGAGAGGGTGAGGAAGCCAAACTCGCTGGTGCTGTAGATGATGAGGTCCTCAGCCATCTTGCTGAGGTGGATCATCAGCAGGGTGGCAGCAGAGAGGAATTCCACTGCAGGGAAGGCAGGAAATCAGGAGGGGAAAAGATGCTTGGACAACCCAGGGAGCCCTGACTGGGGCTTTACTTCCCAGTGATGGATTTCAGCCCCTTCATTAAATAAACTGGAAAGGGGTCAGGTGTTTCCCACAGTGCTGGGAGGGCTGGGCTGTGCTCACCCACAAAGTCCCTCTCGCTGACGGCATCCATGCTGTTCAGGCTGATGGAGGCAAAGTCCAGCTCTGCAAGGAAGGGGATGGACACAGGAGGTCACAGTGGCCCTGACAGGACCCTCAGTGCACCAGGCTGTCCCAGAGGAGGTGACTTTTTATCTATTCATGACCCTCCACCCCCTTGTTAAAGTTCTATAACACATCCCAAATAACATCAGGGCAATCCACTGATGCTTCCCAAAATCCCAGATATTATGAGTAGTCCTGTTCCTCAGTCCCAGGGAGACATTTACCACTGCACAGCAGCTCTCTATCGATTCCCAGGGGGTTTCCAGCCAGAGCTCCACTGCCAGGGGAGAAAGAACCAGAAGTCACACGTGGTATCCAAACTGAGATCTGACCAAAACTGAGCTCTAGTGATACCAGACACCTCTCTGAAGATTCCCCTACCCCCATTCACTTTGATGTCACAGTGTGGTCTGAGGCTCATCAAACTCTGAACTCTGGACTAAACCAGAATTTCTCTCCCACATAGGAAGAGTTGCTTAATGGAATCCTTGTGATCCTTGATTTTCAAGAAGGAATAGAAAAATATTTCTCTGGTCAGAGTCTGCGGAGAGGGAATTGAGGTGTCTATGGAACAGAAACCCCAGTGGCTCAGGAGATGGACAGATCTGCCTCTTGCCTTTATCTCAGAGCAAAGCGAGGGCTGAGGATCACAATAAAAAATAAACTTTACCTTCCCAAAGGCAACACATTGATCCTCCTCTTCACCTCTCCCAGGCGCTCAGAATCCCGGGTCAGAGCCACGGCATGGCTGGGGAAAGACAGGAGAGATGGAACAGGGAGATGAGGCTGGAAAATCTCCCACTCCAGGAGGTGAGAATGGCCAAAGGATGGAGAACAGGGAGTTGCCCAACCCATGCTTGGATTCCCAGCTGGCCAGAGCCACACGGAGTTCCTGTTGCAGTTTGCAGAGGTTCCCTCTGGATTGTCACCAGCCCTGGCTGTCCCCTGAGCAGAGCAGGGCCCCCAGGGGGCAGAGGGTGCCAGGGGCTCACCTGAGCAGGAACTGGCTCCATCGGATGGGCTGAGCTTTCTGCAGGTGGGTGTAGCCAGGCAGGACCACATCGATTTCTCTGCGAGGGGAAAGGACAGAGAAGTGACAGCAGGGACAGGAGGGAGGGCAGGGACAGCTCTGTAACTCCCTGCACAGGACATCCTGCAGCTGCATGATCTCACAACAAGCCAAGGAGTCTCCTGCCCCCAAAAGGCCAAAGTTATGGAAAACAGGGACTGTGGACAAGGACTCACATGGCAGCACGTTCCACCAGGGTCTCGATGAGCCGCAGAAGGTGCGTGGAGATGATGGAGAGGGAATTCCTCATGAACAGCTTCAGGTCAGTCACAACCTGTGGGACATTGGCCAAGCACAACGGGACAGATTCAGAGAGCAAATATTGCCCAGCAGAACCCCCTGGCACCATTCTTCCCTCCTGGTTCTGTGTGATGGGAAGGGAAATCTTCCCTTAGGATGCATCCCTGGTCACTGATTTTTGAAAGCTGCTGGTGCTTTCTAGGGACAGAAACAAAATCTGTTATTTTCCGTGAATTTGTCAGATATTGCCAACGTGGAAACAGAAAATTCCCAGCCAACACAAGCTGATCATCCTGAGGAAGACAGCCCCTGAAAGATGTGTGTACCCAGACAGCAGAGTCAGGGGTTCTGGAGGCTTTCAGAGATATCAGTGGAATTTTGTGGCCTTTTACCCCCAGGATGCAGCTCTGCAAATCCCACTCCCCTGGGTGGACGAGTCACTGCAGCATCATTAGTTTAAAGCCATCATTAATTTAAAGGGAATACAGGCTGGAGTGTGTCAGGGAAGGAGAGAAACGGCATATAAATATTAAATTCAGGAACTGAGGTGGAGAAATACAGAAGGAGAAAAACAAAGATTCTGTCCATACCTGATCATTCCTGCTCCTGCCAGTGTGCAACTTCCCAGCTACGTCTCCAATCAGCTCCTGAGAACAAGAGCAGGTTTCTGTCACCATCTCTGTGCTCTGAACAGGACAATCCACACCAGCAGATCCCCCTGCCTGGAGGGGACTCAGCTCCAGGAGCCTGGGAGGATCCTCTGGGCAAGGGCAGATTTGGCTCCTGTGCCTGTCCAGCCCCAAAGGGGGTGTGGAGACCCTTGGCTGTGCCCCAGGGGGTTCAGTGCCAGCAGCTCCACAGGGATTTCATAGAGGGACAAGCCCTGAATGTCAGGCAGAGGAGCAGGAACAAGAGGCTGGAGGGGCCAAACCTTCAGCCTGCGCTCGTTGGCAGTGTGGATATCCTCATCACTTTGTTTCAGCACAAAGACTCCCTTGGACCATTCCTCAGAGATCTGCAAACAGCACAAACACCAGTCAGCCACAGGAGTTATTAAATCCAGGGAGGATTAATCATTAAATTTATTAAATTATCAAATCTCAGGTCAGGAGCTGTTCATTCACCTGACAGTTTTTGAAGGAAAGAAGAAATACCTTTTCCAGGCCACCCAGGATCTTCTCCAGCTCAGTTTTGGACAGGATCCCAGCCTTCTCCAAGGCTTTGGCATAAGCCATGCTCCCCTGGATATCCACCTCAGACAGTCTCTGGTCATAGCTAATGGAAGCATTGAGCATCTCCATGATGGGATCTGTGCTCCCTCTGAACCTTCCTCCCCAAAGTTTATTCCCCTGAGAGAGAAAACAGCAAATTAAAGAGGCCTGATGAATTCAGTTAAGTCCTGTGCAGTAAATAACATCCAGTGATCCATTTATCTGATACAGAGAGATCTCAGCTCCTTTCAGTGTGACAGAAAGTCCCCTGGACTCCAGGACCTCTGGCAAGTGGTTGAAGAGCTGGAGAACTCATCACTGTCAGTGTTAGTTACCCCTGAGCTCCGAGGCCTGGCCCAGGAACCCTCCAAGGTATTTTGCCTCTGCAGGACTCTGCTGGGAGTCCTTGAAATTAATTATCAGGGGAAGATGCAAGACCAGCACAGATTTCTGTTTTGAGGCCGTGTAAAGGGAGGAGAAACTAAGCAGTCAGTGGGATTAGAGTGAAATTAATATCCTCAAAATCCTTTTTGTGCTTAAACAGACCCTTCTCTGACTGACAGAGCTGTGGGCCAGCACAGAAACAAAAGTTTTCCATCCAAACCAGGATTCCTGTGGTGACCTCAGCCCTGGAATGTGTCAGGCAGTGAGCAGGGGCTCCAGCTGTGCCCCAGAGCAGGCTGTGAGCTGTGTGGAGCTTCTCCAGCTCTGATTCACACTCTGGGTGGCCTCACCTGAGCTGTGTCACCTGCTGAGGAGCTTTTTCCTTGCCCAGCTTGGGCAGCCCAAGGAGTTTTAGTCCTGCCAGACTTGCACTGAAGTGGGTAAGAATTTTACCTGGGCAGAGACAATTAATTTACCCAAGATTTCAAAAGCAACTCTCCAGTGGTGCCAGGCACAAAAAGGAATTGGAGGGCACTAAACAGTGGATAATTACTAATCTACTCGATTTTTTAATCACCACTGGCAAGTTCCTTCTCCTGCTGGTCTCTATAACCACTATGGACAGCAAGGAGCTGGCAGGGCTGGCTGGGAGCTGATCTGTGCCAGGGCTTTACCAGCCAGACAAAACACTCAGAAATGTTTTCCCTGGTGACTGTTCCCATGTCCCTGCGGCTGAAAGGACAACAGGAGGGAGCCTGCAGAGGTGAGGGTGTGGGGAAGGCAGAGAGGGGAATCACAATTGAAAAAAGAAGTGTTAGAGCTCCTCGGCACTCATTTGATGCTCTCAGGAACAAAGTTAATGATGAATTAAAGGCCATTCCAAAGGCTCAGCACTCGGCTGGGGATCAGGAGCACCCGGGTGTAACTTCAGTATTTAAAGCTTCCCATCAAAGTCAGAAACACGCCAGCAGAAACCTTGCAACACACAGATTTCCAACCGGGAAATCAAAGCTGAAAAATTCATTTGAGGCATCTCCAGGACTGTTTGCACCGCGGCCGTGCAGCCTGGCAATGCCTGGAGGGAGGAGCAGGAATGAACTCCCCGGTGCCCGGCCCAGCCTCGGCAGGGAGGAAACAGAAAACGCGGCTTTTGTGCCGAGCGGTGTTTACACACGGGCGGGAAGTGCCCGAGCACGATCGGCCTTTCCAGGGACAGGGGCAGGAACACGGAGCTCCGGGACAGCCCCGCCCGGCCGAGCCCCCCGGACACCCCCGGGGACAAAGGGCGCCCACTCACCTCGGCGGCGGCTGCCATCGCTCCGGGACACCGGGGGCTGGGACACCGGGGGCTGGGACACCGGGGGCTGGGACACCGGGGGCCGGGGACACTGCGGGGAGGCTCCGGGCACGGTCCTGGTCCTGGTCCTGCTCACAGTCCTGATCTCAGCTCCGGTCCCGATGCCAGCTCCAAACCCGGTGCCGTCCCTGCTGCAATCCTGGCCCAGATCCCAATCCCAGCTCCGGTTCCGAGCCTGATCCCAGCTCCGATCCCGATCCCAGCTCCACTCCAGGTCCCAGCTCCAAACCCGGCCCCGCTCCCGGTCCCGGCTCCTGTCCCGGCTCCTGTCCCGCCCCCGCTCCCGGTCCCGGCGGTCCCCCAGCCCGTCCCTCCCCGGGGCGGGGATTTCCCGGGCCAGCCCCGCTCTGGCCGTGCCGGGCACTGCCCCGGCTGTCCCTGTGCCGTGTCCCGGCTGTCCCTGTGCAGTGTCCCCGCTGTCCCTGTGCAGTGTCCCCGCTGTCCCTGTGCCCTGCAGTGTCCCGGCTGTCCCTGTGCCGTGTCCCCGCTGTCCCTGTGCAGTGTCCCGGCTGTCCCTGTGCAGTGTCCCGGCTGTCCCTGTGCAGTGCCCGGCTGTCCCTGTGCAGTGTCCCCGCTGTCCCTGTGCAGTGTCCCGGCTGTCCCTGTGCCTCCCAGCGCCCTCGGGAGCGACATCCCCGTTTTCCTGTCCCCTTTCGCAGTTCGCTGCCCCGTAACCAGCCCCGGTGCCGCGATCCGGCCGGGAAAGGACAGAATCCAGGTGTCTGGAGCAGCAGGACAGCCCAGTGACATCCCGCTGCCTCCGGACGGACACACAAGGCCCTTTCACTGCCGGTGTCCAGTGTGGTGCCCCCGGTGTCCATCCAGAACAAAGCTGAGACTCTCTGTGTCGCCGCCAATGAATTCCCTGCTTCTCAAACATTTCCACTCAGGATTGTTTCTTTTTCTCTTTTCTCTTCCAGACTCGAGGGTGGACAGACCATCACACTGTCTGCACTGACAAAAACCTTTGAACCGTTTTGTTTCCAGATTCCTTCTTCTTCAATCTCTCACTTTTAATGCTTCCTTTTTTTTTTTTATATTCATCCTTTATGGGTGGCCAAACTCCGGGAGGTTGCCGAGGGTTTGGAAGGAAGGTGAGCACAGGATTTACACCCAGAATGACCCAGCTGATAACCAGCCCAAGTGAATTCCTGTAATGAGCAGGGCTTTGAGACCAAACCCCAAACCCCAGTGAGTCAGAGGAGGGTGATGGTGAAAGTCTGAAGACACCGTGGACCGCACTCTGTAATGTTTGTGCAGCTCCAATCTCAAATATTTCACAATTTGAAGAAAAGGGTGGGTGGGTGGGAAGTACCAGTCACTATAAATTACTTATTTATGTAAGAAACTAAAATGTGGCAATCTGCTGCCTCCCTTTTCCTTTCGTTTTGTCACCCAGCACTGGCCATGAGGGACAAGGCCACACTTCTGCTGCTGGGAAAAGAGAAAATCTGCTCAGCTGAGGATCTGAAGAGCAGGAACCACAACATACAAATAGGAAAAATAAGGGGAGTGGCATGGATCAAGAAAACTTATGGGAGGAAAAAGAATTGTGAGGGGGAGATGAGAAAATCTCTGTCCTTCTGACTCTGCAGGTGTCGAGTGTTGGTGGCACCTGTGGCTTTGCTGTCCCTTCAGCCTGGCAGCTGAGTGTGAAAAGTGATTTCCTGGCCACAGTGACCAGTCTGGAGAGTGAGACATGGGCCAAAACAGGAGCACGGCAGGAAGGAGGGGAGCAAACACAAAGGAGGCTTGTGGAAAGGTAATTGAAATGTGCTCTTTAAATGCCAAGAGAATGGATTTGTTTTAGGGCCAGAATAAGTAGAGATTGGTAGTGGTGAGAAAAAGGGAATTTTGCTGTTGCTGATCCTTTTTCCACGTGTTTAAAGCACAAAGGTGCAAGTACTCTGTGGCTCCTGGGGGACTCAGGCTGGAGATTGAGCTGCTGGCAGTTTGTCCTGCCTGTGCTGCAGCCCTCGCCCTGAACTCGGTGAGGCAACACCTTTGTCATTTCTGTTCCAGACCTGCAGCTCTGAGTCAACACCGCGCTGCTGCCTCAGCACGGGGCCAGGGGGCTGAGCAAAACCCGGCTCTGCGAGGCTGGGGATGGGAAAGGAACTGCTGACTAAAAAGGGACAACCCCAACCTCCCCTGCAAGACACACCCGGGTGTCCTGGGCTGCAGTGTAGGATGTACACAAAGTATTTATTCTATCACCATCTTCATGAACTGTTGAAACCAGGTGGGGCAGTGTTTTCCCAAGCCCCCTGCCTCTTCTGCTAATGGCCTTTGGGGTGTCTTCTGCTCATGGCCCATTAACGCCTGGCCCATGAGTCACAGGGAACTCCCTCCAGGGGTTATCTCTGTTTAATGGGCCATCAAGGACCCACTTCACACTCCTCATCCCATTGGGAGATGCTCCGCCCAGGGGGAGGAGCCAAGCATTCCCACCTGGATATAAGCTGGTATGTGGGACAGTGCAAGGGCACTTACCCACTGGATTCCCAGAGGAGCAGAGCTCCCAGACCTTTCTGTGGGATCACTGCTTCAGGAAGAGCCCCTCACCTGGACTGCTCCCACCACCCTGCTCAGGGTGTGTTCTGACTCTGTCAGTGATCCTTTGTGTTATTGCATTTATTTTATTTTACTTTTACCTTTTTACCTTTCTTCTTATTAAATTATATCTCTGACTTGGAGCCTCTCATTCGTTTTGCTTTCAAACCACAACACCGGGAGGAGGAGCCCACACCCCCTTCCCACCTCGGAGAATGAAGAGTCAGGAGCAGGATGTCAGTGAACCACAGACACCCCGGTGTTTATTCACTCCAGGCACAACGCTGCAGGCACGGGATCTCTCCCCACACTCTAAGCCTGTTCCTTGAGCCTCTTGAGCAGCTCCCGCAGCTGCTCGATCTGGGCGGAGACGCTGCTCTTGGCGGTGCCGCCCGGGGCCGTGTACTGCTCCACGCTGCTGCCCACGCTGAACACCTGAGCCACATCGCTGCCGAACAGGGGGCTGCGGGCACGGCACGGCTCTCACCGGGGGCTGGGCTGCGCTCCCCCTGCCCCAGAGCAGCCTCCTGCCCTTCTGCTGGGATCAGCATCAAGGGGACACAGAGCGGCTCCCTCTGGGGGTTTCCTGCCTCCCAGCCCCTCCCAACAGCTCCGTGTGCTGATGGAGTGGAATGAAGGTGGTGGTGTCCCCCTCCAGTGTTTTCAGCCCCAGCATGACCAGCCTGGATATTCAGGATATTGAGGTGCTGCCCAGCCCTTTTGGGAAGGCTGAGCTCTGCCCTGCCTCTATGAAAGAGGCGAATGGCTCAGATAATCTTCTGCTTTACTTTTGTGTAAATTCTTTCTGGGATTCCAGTAGGTTGGGTTTGTAGAGCAGCTTTCTGGGCTGCTTCCTTAACAGCTGTCATTACATATTGAGGCAGTTTGATTTTCTGGTTTATCATGAGCCAGGTCACCTGCTGTATGGGCTGATGTAAGGCCTGTAAGTGGACCTTTAGCATAAAACTTCATTAATTTGGTGAGAGGTCTCCAAGACTTTATTAATTTGGTGAGAGCTCTTCTCTATTTGACTTTTTATAGCATGTACTGCGAATCTGTTAAGAGTGTAGTGGTAATATATTTACAGTTATAAGGTTTGCAATTGCACTGAAAGTGCATTTTAATAGTTGCTTGAAGTAGGGAGAGCCTAAGCCACTCTCTCTAATTGCTTAAGTTTTTTAATTATTTCCTGTGTTAGTTGTATCTATCTGGGATTTATATTTGGTATATTTTAATAGTATTGCTACTATTTGTGTCAATGCTACACTGAAATCTTCTTCTTTTAAACATTTTTCCTTCTAATTTCTGCCTTATTGGTAAAATGTGGTAGGTTTTTTAATAACAGAGGCACAAACCTGATGCTCTTCAGGTCCTCCAGGCTGAGATTGTTGATGGTGATGCCTTTGGTGTCGGCGAGGTGGACGGCCTTGCCAGCAGCAATGTGGGCTTGTCTGAAGGGCATCTGCAGGGCCAAGCAGAGGGGGCACTCAGTCAGTGGCCAGGCAGCTGGGCTGCTTTTCCATGAGGAAAATGGATGTGATACTCTTTTTTGGCTGGCCTGTTTTCCCTTAGGGCAATGCAAGCTGAAGCTGGCAGTGCTGGGGTGGCAGAGGGGAGGATTTAGGAATGAATTCTGATCAGGTCATTTGGGTGTAAGTTGCTATGAAGTCCCCCAGGGCAGCACTGCTTGTGATGCATGTAAAGGATGTGTTTTCAGCCTCCATGGCTGTTGGCTGCTCATCACCCAGGACAGAACAGAGGGGCCTCACCCCAGCTCCTCACTGAGCTGCACCCAAAGCAATCCCAGCTCCAGCTCTCCCCCTGGCACTTACTCCTTTGTGAACCAGGTAGAGAGCCAGGTCAGATGAGAGGATCTCAGGGGTCAGGGCCTTCTCCATGTTCTCCTTGTTGATCTGCAGAAAGGAGGGGCAGAGGGAGATGTTATCTCTCATCAGCTCCTCCTGGGGCACATTAGCTCTAAGAGAGGCCAAAATGAGCAGAGTGGGTGAGGCACTGAAGAGTTTTTATTTGGGAACAATCTGGAGCTCTGCTCTCTGTGCTACTCACAGGATATGCACCACAATGATGTTGAGCAGTGAGAGGATGAGGAGAATCCTTACCTGGAGGGTGGAAATCACTCCAGTGGCAACCTGGAGCACGGCATTCAGGGTGTCTACAACATCAAAGACAGCCTCCTTGTCCTCCTGTGTTGGAACAGGGATGGAAATGGCTCTGAGCCAGCCTGATACAGGACAAGAGGCTGAGCAGCCCAGGCAGCAGAGCAGGGATGTGATCCCAGAGGTGACACTAAGGGTGGCACCTGCAGCACCCCCTCCCTCAGCCCCTTTCCAGGGGCTGTGCACAGAAATGGAGTGCTGGGACAGCTCAGGAGCAGGAGATGACTGTGTCTGCTCACAGAGATGGTGTGGAGAGGAACAAGTGCTTTACCTGCAGGTCCTTGTTGTAGGTGCTCGGGAGGCCTTTGAGCACCATGAGAATTGCAGCCAACTGCAGAGGGGAACAGGAGAGGCACACAGTGAGGCACAGAGCAAAGCAGGGCAGGTCCACAACCCACAGTTCCTTACAAAAGAAAGGGCAGGAAAAAGGAGATTCTCCGGCCCCAATATGAGCAGTTTCCTCTCCCTCCTCCTCCCTCTTGGGGCTCACCCGTCCGAACACTCGCCCGGCTTTGCTGCGGATCAGCTCCAGACTGTCGGGGTTCTTCTTCTGAGGCATCAGGCTGCTGCCAGAGCTGCAGGGAAGGGGTGTGGAGTGCACTGGTGAGCAAAACCCTCTGGCTGAAATCCCTGTTCCAGCCCTCTGAAAGGAGCCTCTGAACCCCCTTTCCTTGTGCTCCAGTTTAGGGTGCAGGAAATCAGTGAGCTGAGTGTGCCAAGTCTCTCATGTTTCCCACAGCAAAGCCTTTGGGTTTTGCACCTTGTGTGGAGCTGCCACACTGTCCCCACCTCTCACACAGAAGGGAAATGGAGGCTCCCCCTCCAAGCAGCTGCAGAGGTGGTGTCACAGGCCAGGCTAAGTGCTCTGAGGGAGGGAGGGCTGTGGCTGTGCCACCCTGCAGACAAGAGTCTGTTGGGATTGCAAATCCAGCCAGGCAAGGAAGGGCTCTGGCAGCATTCCCAGCACAGCAGGAAGTTCTCTCTGCCAGCAGGTCCTGCACAGGAATTGCTGGGCTGAACACAGACTTGGTTGAGTTAAGGGAATCAGAAATAATTGACCATTGCTGAGGAATATTCACCCTGAGGGTGCTTTGTGCCAAACCCTTGATGTTGGGTCAACCTCAAGCACAGAGAGACCCCAACCCCTGCCTCACCCAGGGTGGGAGAGCTGAGGAGAATCCCTTAGCAGAGACCAAAAACCTACCAGTAGGTATCAGAGAGGGTGAGGAAGCCAAACTCGCTGGTGCTGTAGATGATGAGGTCCTCAGCCATCTTGCTGAGGTGGATCATCAGCAGGGTGGCAGCAGAGAGGAATTCCACTGCAGGGAAGGCAGGAAATCAGGAGGGGAAAAGGTGCTTGGACAACCCAGGGAACCCTGACTGGGGCTTTAGTTCCTAGTGATGGATTTCAGCCCCTTCATTAAATAAACTGGAAAGGGGTCAGGTGTTTCCCACAGTGCTGGGAGGGCTGGGCTGTGCTCACCCACAAAGTCCCTCTCGCTGACGGCATCCATGCTGTTCAGGCTGATGGAGGCAAAGTCCAGCTCTGCAAGGAAGGGGATGGACACAGGAGGTCACAGTGGCCCTGACAGGACCCTCAGTGCACCAGGCTGCCCCAGAGGAGGTGACTGTGAGCCCTTGAGCAGCCCCAGGAACACAAACACAATTAGTGGGGGTTTTGTTATGATTCCAAACAGGCAGAGTGCAGCAGGGGGGGCTTCCCTTCCTCCCACCTCACTGGCACTGCCTCTCTCTCTGCAGCAAAAATCCCAGAATATGAAAGGCTCTGGCTGCAGGATGGGGCATTATGGTGCCATTCCCTCCCTCCCAGGTGTGACAGGCTCCCCCATGCCCCTCAGGCCCAGGGGGACATTTACCACTCCGCAGCAGCTCTCTGTCGATTTCCAGGGGATTCCCAGCCAGAGCTCCACTGCCAGGGGAGGAAAACCAGAAATCATTCAACCCTCCTTCCATATCCACCCAAAGCTGAGCTCTGGGAAGCAGGGAAGGCACCCCTGAAGGCTTTGCAGAGCAAAGCAAGGCCCAGTGATCACACCTGCAGCAGATCTTACCTTCCCAAAGGCAAGACATTGATCCTCTTTTTTACCTCTCCCAGGCGCTCAGAATCCCGGGTCAGAGCCACGGCATGGCTGGGGAAGGACAGGGGGGAGAAAGAACATGAAACCAGGGAATGGCTCTTCCCTTTCCAATCATTATCCTGCCATGCCTGGAGCCTGGGATCCCCCCTCAAACATGAGGTTGGAGTGGAGCCAGGGGGCACAGGGAGTTCCTGCTGCAGTTTGCAGAGGTTCCCTCTGGATTGTCACCAGCCCTGGCTGTCCCCTGAGCAGAGCAGGGCCCCCAGGGGGCAGAGGGTGCCAGGGGCTCACCTGAGCAGGAACTGGCTCCATCGGATGGGCTGAGCTTTCTGCAGGTGGGTGTAGCCAGGCAGGATCACATCGATTTCTCTGCGAGGGGAAAGGACAGAGAGGTGACAGCAGGGACAGGAGGGAGGGCAGGGACAGGGACATACCAGAGCTCCTGGCAAGGTCACAAACTGAGCATCTTTAGCCTTTGTTGTGCTGAAGCTGGTCCATCATGTCAGCTCTCAAGCCAAGTACACTGGGTCAAGCTATTCCAGAGTGGTGAATCTGCCCTGAGCCTCCCTGGAAAATTGCCTGGAGCAGCAGCCCCTCAGTGGCAGGCCAGGATTCCCCAGCCCAGCCCAGGTTTGGGCTGTGAGGAGCAGAGCTGCACAGGGAGGTGACACAGCTGAGCTTTTTCTCATACAGAAAAACCTGAAACATTTCCCCCACTCCTTCAAATGGGTTTGGTGCCTTCTAAAATCTCATGTGGACCTCCCACCTGAACTCCTTTGCCAGGCATGAAGGGAAGGATCTCTGAGGGAGGAGGAAAGTTTCTGTGAAGTGAACTCTGCAGAAAAAGAGGCTGTTGTGTCCCCAAAACTGCCTGGCTGTACCTCCCTGCACAGGAGACTCTGCTGCTGCCCAGTGGGGTCAGGCAAAGGACAAACCAAGGAGTCTCCTGCCCCCAAAAGGCCAAAGTTATGGAAAACAGGGACTGTGGACAAGGACTCACATGGCAGCACGTTCCACCAGGGTCTTGATGAGCTGCAGGAGGTGCGTGGAGATGATGGAGAGGGAATTCCTCATGAACAGCTTCAGGTCAGTCACAACCTGTGGGAGATTGGCCACAGTCAGGCCACAAAGAGTGTCACATACACGGTGACAGCAGGGTAAACCCCTCCTTGCCCTGTGTGATGGGAAGGTGCCTCTTCTTCTCATCATTTGGTCATATTTATGTGGTAATGTCACTATTTCTTGCTCTCCAGAAGAATTCCAGAGGCCACTCTGGACTGAGGTCTCCTGAAATGAGGTAGAGGAGGAATACAGAAGGAGAAAAACAAAGATTCTGTCCATACCTGATCATTCCTGCTCCTGCCAGTGTGCAACTTCCCAGCTACGTCTCCAATCAGCTCCTGAGGACAAGAGCAGGTTTCTGTCACCATCTCTGTGCTCTGAACAGGACAATCCACACCAGCAGATCCCCCTGCCTGGAGGGGACTCAGCTCCAGGAGCCTGGGAGGATCCTCTGGGCAAGGGCAGATTTGGCTCCTGTGCCTGTCCAGCCCCAAGGGGGGTGTGGAGACCCTTGGCTGTGCCCCAGGGGGTTCAGTGCCAGCAGCTCCACAGGGATTTCACAGAGGGACAAGCCCTGAGTGTCAGGGAGATGTAGAAGAACAAGGGGTTAGAGGAGCCAAACCTTCAGCCTGCGCTCGTTGGCAGTGTGGATATCCTCATCAGTCTGGATCACACCAAAGACTCCCTTGGACCATTCCTCAGAGATCTGCAAACAGCACAAACATCACAGTCACCCTGCTGTGCCCGAGTGTCCCCAGCAGCGTCCCCTGTCATTCCCAGAAGTCTCATGCAAACTGCATCCTGATATTCCACACTACAGCTGGGATTCACCTCTCCATCCACGACAACCCTGCAGTGTTATGGAGGATTTAAGCATTGCAGCGAAAGATTGAGCTTAAATGTCAGTGATTTCTTCAGCATCAGCCACAAAGCTTTTCCTATAAAACATTGCCCAGAGTCACCGTTGTCCAGGGTGGGTGAGCAACAACCAAAGATATTTAATAAAAGCACTTGTCTGCTGCCTCCTTTTCCCCGCTACACCTGCCCTGCATTGCCTCCTGTCGGGCAGCAAGACTCAGAATTCCTCAGGGAAAATCCCAGCAGGAAAAGGGTGTTCTTAACTTCACACCGAAATGATTCCTCAGGCTGAAGAGGACACGAGAACATTTAAAACACTCTTTGAAACAGCAAAGTGCTGCCAGGTAAGGAAAGATTCATTCCAGCACACACGAGAGGTTGTGAAGGGAAGAAGAAATACCTTTTCCAGGCCACTCAGGATCTTCTCCAGCTCGGTTTTGGACAGGATCCCAGCCTTCTCCAAGGCTTTGGCATAAGCCATGCTCCCCTGGATGTCAACTTCAGAGAGTCTTTGATCAACAGGAATGGAAGCACTGAGCATCTCCATGATGGGATCTGTGCTCCCCACAAACCTTCCTGCCATCATCTTGTCCCCCTGCAAGTCATGAAGGGAAGAGACACGATTTATGGATATACCCCCTAAAAATCAGTTTCATGTCCATTTCAATCCTTTACTAAAGTAAAACTGAGGAACCATCTCAGGAATGGTTTTATTCAGTCTATACCAGCAAACCCCTGGACTTGGAGCATGTCACTGTCACTACAATTTAGCCCTTGAGGTTACAGGTTTGGCTTAGGGATCCTCCAAGATATTTTACTTCTGCAGGGCTCTCTGAAAATAAACATCAGGCCATGTGGTGCAAGACCAGCATGGAATTCTCTTTTTAAGAAAAAAAAAAAAAAAAAAAAAAAAAAAAAGGGTAAAAGAGCCAGAGATATGGTGAAAGCTGTTCCCTGATCCTTGAAATAATAAAAATCCCACTCTTTTAGGGAGACTAGAAGAAAATACTCAGCTGATAAGGAGCTGTGGGCCAGCACCAGCCACACACTTTAAACACTCCAGTGACCATGAAGTGCCTGAAGTCACCGTTTGAAGCAGCTCCCGGAGCTCACAACGTTGTTGCACAAAATTAGGATAAAACCGGCCAAGGTGCAGGCTGCAGACAGGGAGGCCTGGGCGCCTTTCAGTGGCACAAATGTTCCAGGGAGGTGAAAAGGGAAGAGAAAAGCCCGAAGCAGCCCCAGAAGGGCTCGGCGGGCGGAGCTACCATGGACAGCGGGCAGGGAAGGGCAGGAGGGAGCGGGATGGAGGCTCGGGCTGGGGCAGGGAAGGGCAGGAGGGAGCGGGATGGAGGCTCGGGCTGGGGCAGGGAAGGGCAGGAGGGAGAGGGATGGAGGCTCGGAGTGCGGGAGTTCTGCCTTCCCAGCGGGTTTGTCCGCAGGAGCTGCCGCGGAGGGGAAAAAAGAGCAAAGTTTGGAGCTCCTGGCTGGACAGCCCGAGATGGGCAGAGGGGACAGGGGGGGAGGGAAGGGCTGGGATGGGAAGGGGTGTCCAGGGTCACAGCTGGGACGGTGGATTACTGCAGCAAAGGCGTTCGCCGTCCCCTTCTCCATTGAAAACACGGGAAAACCACACAGGGAATCATTAAGGTTGGAAAAGACCTCCAAGATCAGCGAGTCCAACACTGCCAGGACCACCCCTAACCCCCACCCCTGAGTGGACACGGACACCCTTCCCAAAGCCTCCCGGGGATGCTGATCCCACCCGCTCCAAACGGAGCAAAGCCAAGCTCCCCCTCACCTCGGCTGCCATTTCGGACGACGTTTTGCTCGTTTGTGCAGCGACCTTGGCACCTGGTGCAAACCTGCGGGACAGCGGGGGGATGCTCAGCTGCGGCGGGGCGCGCCCCGGGGCTGGGGCACCTTTCCCCGTCCCGCTCCCGGTTCCCGGGCATCCCTCCCTGCCCCGCTCCCGGTTCCCAGGGCATCCCTCCCTGCCCCGCTCCCGGTGCGCTCCCCGTTCTTGGGGCATCGTTCCCGGTGCGCTCCCGGTTCCCTGGCACCGCTCCTGGTTACTGGGGCATCTTTCCCCGTCTCGCTCCAGGTGCGCTCCCGGTTCCCCGGGCATCGCTCCAGGTGCGCTCCCGGTTCCCCGGGCATCC
Source organism: Zosterops lateralis (assembly GCF_965231275.1). Taxonomy (NCBI): domain Eukaryota; kingdom Metazoa; phylum Chordata; class Aves; order Passeriformes; family Zosteropidae; genus Zosterops; species Zosterops lateralis. Next base: position 5,529,390 of record NC_139779.1, on the reverse strand, counting down.
CTCCCTGCCCCGCTCCCGGTTCCTGGAGCATCCCTCCCCGCCCCGCTCCCGGCGCTGTGCCGGTGCCCGGGCACGGCTCACCCGCTCCGCACGCAGCCCCGGCCGCTCTGTGGCTCCTCGCTGCTCCCCGGCCCCGCTGCCCCGCTTTTACAGCCCTCGGCTCGGGGCTGGCGGCTCGGCCCGGCCCACCGGGGCGGGGTGTGCCCGGGCCCGGCCCCGCTCGGGTCCCCCCCGTGTCCCCCGTGTCCCTCCCCACCCCTGCGCTCGGCCCGGGGGCAGGGGCTGCTCTGGGGAGGGAGGGTTGGGAGGGATGCTCCAGTGGTGCTCCTTACCCGGCGGAGCTCCTGCGCTGGGGACAGGGCAGGGATACCCTTGGGATGCTTTGCTGGGAATATCCCATCGCTCTGTGTCACACGCCTCTCATGAGCTGTCATAAATATAAATATAAATAATATAAATATAAATAATATAAATATAAATAATATAAATAATATAAATATAACGGATCCAGGGCTCTGTCCCCACTGCCACCCCAGAAAACACAAGCAATGGATGGGAGCCCCTTGTTCTTCCCCATCTCTGCACGGATGGAACTGCTCACCCCACCTGGAAAGAGGCTGCAGCCCCAGATTTGGGGCTCCCCTGCTGTCCTCAGGTTGTGGGATCACCTGAGAGCCTCAGGCAGTGGCTGTGGGGCTTGGAGTTATTATGGCAATAACCTCTGTCTTAAACTCATCATACCCTAAATACAGTGGAATGAAGTGGCTGATGTAAAGCACAAGAGACCTCTGAGAGCAGCAGTTCATTTCTCATTAACTCCTCAGACAGAGCATTTTCTGCAGCCCCTCCACAGAAAGCTGAATATTTGCAAGTGAGCTCCTGCAGTGTCATACATTGTCCAAGCCTCTCACAGAGCTCAGGAAATATATTCCAGATTTCTCATCCACATTTTTTGTTGGATTTTCCTCCCTTAAACTGACCCTCTTGTTCTTTTTCTACCGTTCTGTCACTTGTACAACTTATCCCCTTTTCCTTCTCCCACTGGGAAACTGAAACAGTTCTCAATCCTTTTGCAGTCCTACCCCTCCCTCTTGTGAAATCCCTCATTTTTACACATTTCTTGTCTCCTTCACCTTTTCAGAGCGTCCTTGTCCTTACTTTGGGCTTTGACAGGAGATTGCCAATGTGTTGTGAAGACATTCAGCACTGGATTTATAACCAGAGTGAATGGGTGTAAATAAGATTTTTGCTACCCCGTGTCTGATATTACATGTGACAGGGGATATTCCATCCCCATGGGATCTGTCAGCAATGCCACTGTGGATTTAGCAAACTTCCCAGGGATTAGTTGGCTCTGCTCAGCTCCTGCCCCAGTGTGTATCTAGGAAATGATGAATTCTCTCTTTATTTTTAGATCAAACAGGCAGCAACTCTGTTTTCTGCGTAATAAACAATGTAGAATGCAGATTAATATTTTTATAATCTGAGTGGAAGTAAAACAAAATACAAGCAAAATTCCTTAACTTAAAGATGAGCATTGAAGAAACAGGTTTTCATAAAGATGCTGGGAGCTGGAGAGTTGAACTTTTTTGAGGATAAAATAGTAAAATATCATATATAGGCTTTCTAATGCAAACTGAAGTGCATTCTCTTCACTACCTTCTCCATTTGTTCTGGTGTGGAAGTTTCTCCACTTCCCATCATCATCATCTTTCAGTGTTTTATTTGAAACAGAAGGATTAACCTCAAAATCCTCACCCCATACTTAATACCAAGGAAGTTCTGAAGGAAAAGTCTCCCATTTATTTTCCTTTCTGGCACAGGGGATGGCAAATTATTCCTACATCAATATTCCCAGCTCCACCTTTTTTCAGGTGAAAATAAGTACTAGAGAGCAAATTGCCAATTCTGCAGCGCAGAGAAGTTTAATTAAATATATTTGAATAGTCTCAAAGATCTGAACTTTATTTTTATTTCTGTATTCAGAGTCTTTCCCTACTAATTCACCTTTTTGCTGTAAGCGTGCAGTGCCGAGGAGCTCTGGTGGCTCTGGAAATCCACTTTTCACAACAGCACTGCAAAGGAAAAGGAGGGCAGAAACAGCTACACTGCACCTTCTTTTAAAAACATCATATTTTATTTTTTTTTTAGCTGTCTTTTCATTTTGGAGAAAGAAAACAGCTCCATGGGCTGAACGTGCCTGTGCAAACGCACCGTCAGCTCGGCTGACGTGCTGACATTTTTTTGTTCAAAAAACAAACCCACCCAACTTTGTTTTTAACATTATATGAATGTAAAAGAAAAAAAAAAAAAAAAAAAAAAAAAAAAAGAAAAAAAAAAAAAAAGAAAAAAGAAAATAGACGCCATAGGGTGCTGAGTGAAATGCTGAACACAGTAAACATCTTTCATGACAAAGAACACAAATAGCCAGCAGATCTGCTGTCAATAGCAAGTCCCCTGCTTTTCAATAGTTAACACTGAGGCCCCTCTCTCCCCAAGCCTTACTGGTAACAATCACAATGGTTAAAATGTTGACATGCTAAGCACATTTGGAAAAACCCATGTCTGCATTCCCTATGGATGGTGTAGCATCACTGTCTAACACCTAAAGGGCAGCAGTGGAAGGCAAAGTGACCTTCTCACCTCAGCCCTGCCCAGTTGGGTCTCTCTTGATATTCCCTTTCCTGCTGTCAGTGGAGCTGGAGCTGACCCATATTTGTATTTACAGCCTACCAGGCTTCCTGTCTGCACTGGGAAATGTTTAGGAGGAGTATCTCAATTAGGGGGAAAAAAAAAGCTGCTGGATGAGGTGTTTGTGTCGTGCTCCTTCAGTCCCAGCTTTGTGTCTTCGTCCTGGGTTGTAAAAAGCAGCACTGATTGGAAAAACGTGTCAGGAAAGTGAAATTTTGGGGAAGGGGCAGGAAAAACGTGTCAGGAAAGTGAAATTTTGGGGAAGGATGGAAAAAAAACGTGTCAGGAAAGTAAAAATTTGGGGAAAGGGTGGAAAAAATATCTCAGGAAAGTGAAATTTTGGGGAAAGAGTGGGAATAAATATAATAATTTGCTGCTGAGGGAGAGAAATAAAGAGATGTAAAGGAGAATTAAGATCATTGTGTGGAAAGTTCTGAAGGTGAGAGGCAGACAAGGATTAGCAGATTTCTGGCATGAAACCCTGAGATTTGTTTGTCTGGAAATAGGCTATTCTCACATGAATCCTGACATCCTTCCCATCCTGGCATCCTTTCCCTTCTCTCAGGGAGGGTTTGGGCCATGGCAGGGCACTCACTGAGCTTTTGCTGTGCCAGTTTTGGCCAATTTACAAGGCCAGTTAATCCTGACATGAAAAAGGGCAGCATCCAAAGCATCCTGTGCCCTGAGTCACACCAGCAGCTCTCGCTCTGCCTTTGGAGATCTCTCTCCTGGCTTTTTTTTTTTTTTTTTTTTTTTTTTTTTTTTTTTTTTTAATTATTATTATTATTATTCCACAGGAGTCCACAAAAAAATGATTCTGAAGAATAAATAAATTTCTATCTGTACTCCAACCCATGTGTGATGGGGGTGCACATGCCCACTGAAACTTTTTTTAGGGTTTTTTTTTCAAATTAAAAGGGCTAAAAAGCCTTTTCAGTCAGCTTTTAAATTTTGCCCAGCACTTCTAGATCTGGTGATGAAAATTCCTGGAAAACTGGGAGCTGCTGCTTTCCTGCTGTCCTGGAGAACGTTCCTAAAGCACTGCAGTTTGCTCGTGTTGTTTTAAATTGATTCAGCATTTGCAACACTCCAAGGAGAAGAAAAGGTTTAATTTTGTCTGGTTTGGTGGTGGAGAAAAAAGCAGCTGGTGGGATTTGTGCTGGAATTTCAAGGCTGTGGGCACAAGTCTGACCCATTCAGCTCCCTAAATCCCTAAAAGGGTCTTAAATCCCAGCTGCAAGCAAACAAAAATATCTGTATGACACTCCTAGGGGAGTTAGAGATGCACATAAAATTTCCCCTGAGGGATAATGTCAAAATTAAGGAATCAGTATTTCCCTGGCCAGGTAATTTTCCTTGCCACTGGGATTTTCAGCTGTTTGCACTCATTGAAGCGTCACTGGTTTTATTGAGGACGACAAGAGCTCTTGGAAAATGTAACAGCATGTGGTTGAGATGGGAAAGAGTCACGGTGATGGCTGGGAGAGACACGATGCTGATGGATTTGATGGGTACATGTTTGGGTGCTTTAAAAGACACCAGCACTATTACACAACTGCTTCAGCCTCGCCGCACTCCGCACACGCTTAAAGATTTGATTTGAAGGTACTTTCGCGATCCTGTTCTGCCTTTGTCACAGTTAACAGCGGCTAATTGCCAATGTGGGTGATTTCGGGCAAAAATTACGCACGTTTTCAACTGATATACGGACAAAAGCTGCGACGAAAGACACATCCTCATCACTGGCATTGGTGGTTCAGTGGTAGAATTCTCGCCTGCCACGCGGGAGGCCCGGGTTCGATTCCCGGCCAATGCAGTTGATCTTTTTCCCGCCTCCTCTCTCTTTTTTTTTTTTTTAAAGGTCCTTATTTCTCCTTCCTTTTCCGCTTCCGTCGCAGGCGCCGACTCTTCCTTCAGCTCCACCGGGCCCGTTCCGCCGCCGTGTCCTGGCGGATATATCCCCGCTTGCCCGGGGATAGCGGGGGATCCTCGGGGAGGCCGCGCCGGGGAGGACAAGATGGAGGTGTAAGGACGGGCCTGAGGGGCGAGCCCAGGGCACGGGCGGGCCCCGGAGCCACCCTGCCGTGCCCACAGCGCGTCTCTGAGGGGTTCCTGTGGGGTTTATCTCTCTGTGGGGTTCCTGTGGGGTTTCTCTCTCTGTGGGGTTTCTGTGGGGTCTGTCTCTACGGGGTGTGTGGGGACATCTCTCTGTGCGTGTGGGCACATCTGTCTGTGGGGTGTGTGTGGGTACAGCCATGTTGGCTTGGGCGTGAAGGTAAAATCAATCCGTGAGGGGTTTATTGCCCCCAGCAGTGACTTCAGGCGTTCTGCTCAATGCCTGAGGGGTTTATTTGCTTTTAAAACTCCTGCCGTACAAGCTTTTTGGGGCGAAAAGCGGCGTGAATCCTGTTCTCGTCCCCTCCTGTCCCCTCCTGTCTCATCCCCTCCTGCTCCCTCTGCCCCGGGAGAGGCAAAATGGGATTTTTTCATTATTCCCGTGAAATTTTCATTATTTCCCATATCGTGTAGGAGCTGGAAATGCTGGGGAAGGAAAAAAAAAAAAAAAAACAAACAAAAAAACCCCAAAAAAACCCCCAAAAAACCTGAGGGGTTTGTGCAGCGATTGCAAACACAATAAGACAGTCGGAATTTTGGCTGGTCGCTATTTCAGGGCTGTTACACCCGGCCTTCTTGTGGTGTATTTTGGGCATAAAAAAATACAGGATTTGACCTGGTTTGAAGCTTAAAATCTCACCACGAGTTGTGTGGAGCTGGATACATTTATAGTTTTTATTTCATTTTAATTTCTCTAACGGGTGGGGGCACTCATGGGATGTATCCCCCAAAGTCACTGAGCTCCTGCAGCCCTGTAATTTTATTATCATTAAATCTCTGCTATGAGCATGAAAATTAAAAGCTGATAAAAATATATGAAACATCTGCTGAAATACAGGTTTGTATCTTTAAACGTGTAGCAGCCTGCAGAGAAATGAGCTGTTCTGGTTGTGGTTCACTGAGAAAGATGCTTTTGATACCATTAATTAAAAAAATAAATCTGTGATGCTCCTTATACATCCACTGAGTTTTTATTAATCTTTTGCCTCCTGCCTGATTTGGAAGGGAAGCTTTTCAATTCTCCAAGTTCTTACCAGAATTATTCTGTATTTTTAACCAGAATTATTCTGTTATTAGAGAAAAGAACTCTCAGAAAAGTTTGTGGTTTAAATACACAACACATGGGAAACAGCATTCTTAAAAATATGAAGTGTCAGTGATATTTGTAAAGGTGTGATGCCCTGTACTAAGATTTTTTTTATATATAAGCAGCCCTACTCGAGTATTTTGGTTTAGAACTAAATGTTGGGCAAATATTAACTATTTAAAGATTCTAGAAAGTGTTTATATTTTTGGTGTTACCATGAAAATTTTTACTTTTCTGCTCAAGTCTTAATCACATAAAAATTAGGTGAAGCATTGAGCTGGCTGATTAAAAATATACCTTAGAACTCATTGTTCAGAATTCTTTATTTCCTGACTGTAAAATCGGTAGCTGTGAGTCAGGACTGAAGGAAATTTTTATTTCTATTGGAAATGTTGATCCGTTTATAATTTTGGTATTTCAGCACAACTGACCCAGGTGAAGAGCCAAGTGCTGAAGATTTGAGACTGACTCGTTGGCAGGAGTGGGGAAAATTTTGTCATAATTTTAAATGCGATAATTTTACTGACAGCATGGAAAATATTTTCCAGAGAATCACCAAAATAAGATGTCTTGGGGATTTATTTTTTTTTTAACTTCATGTTCTTTTAGTGTCTGTGACGGAGCAAAGAAAAGCTTCAAACACAGTTTCATTTGGGACATAATTAATCGTTTCCATTTGTCCTTTTAGAAAAGATGCAAATGCTGCATTGCTGAGTAACTTTGAGGTTAAAAAAAAAAAAATGTATTTTTCCGAATGGCAAAACGGATAGGAGTGAAAAAAGGAAAGCAGTTTGTCTTAAATAATTTAATTCTTCGATTCCGTGCCTTCGTTGTGTTCATTTCACCCTCTCTCAGCTGAAGGATTTCCACACGTAATTCTCCCTATAGAATGTCTTTGATCCGCGGGGATTTCTGCAGGGCCCGGCTGAATGCAAACATTCTGAAGACTTGCATTTACCTCCCAACAAAAGCTACATATGTGGCCTGTAAAACATGAATGAAAAACTAATGCGTGCCTGAGCTCACTTGCTGAAGTTTCACTCGGGTCAGCGAAATGGAAGTTTGAAGTTCATCTCAGCGTATTTTAGGAGGTCCTTTTCATTTAAAAACAATGCTAGAACCTGTGGAAGTTTGTGGACGCATTTACCATTTGAAAGTGATGAACGTGACAGTTCTATTCAATGTGTTTTAACAACACATTGTACCTTTTTTTTTGTTGGTTTTCTTTTTTCTCTCTCTTTCCTAAGCCGCTGCACAGACCTGAGAAAGGCCTTTTTTTCCTTTTGTATGGAAACTTTCTGTTGTTGTGGCTACTGACTGCTCAGCAGAATGTGTTGTTCAGTTTTTTTCTCCCTCTTTTTACTTTAAATATATAAATATAAAATATCCAGGAGGAATAAAGGCACGGTGTGCTTGGCTCTGCAGTCACCCTGGATAAGGATTATTAAATGGGGACTGAGGAAGTGGAAAATGGGAAACTCAGCCTTGCCTTTCTAATATAGGAACAGACACATAAAGATGGGAAGAATAAATAAAGAGGAAATGCAATAAATTGGTGTTTTTTTCACTCAATACAACATATAACAATTAAAGCCCTCTTTAAATACACACACACATGTGTCCGTGGTACTAAAATACTCAGGGTGCTCTTGACTGATAAGGAAAATAGTGCTTGCAATCTGAATTATTTTTCCCATCAGTCTTCATTTGAATAAAATCAGAGGTGTTTTTTTCTAAGGAAGAAGCAGAGCAATTTGGTTTGAGTGTGTGAAATTGGGTGAGTGAGTCAAAGTAGGGTGACTGAGTGAAAGGAATGTGTTGTACAAGTGTATTATGATTTATAGGGCAAACTGTGCAAAATATACTTAATATTTATGTAATAATTTTACTGACAGCATGGAAAATATTTTCCAGAGATGGCAATTGTAGAATCACCGAGATAAAATGTCTTGGGGCTTTTTTTTTTTTTAAATGTTCTTTTAGTGTCTGTGACTGGGCAAAGAAAAGCTTTAAACACTTTCATTTGGAACATAATTAATTGTTTTTATTTGTCCTTTTAGGAAAGATGCAAATGCTGCATTGCTGAGTAACTTTGAGGTAAGTTTGCCTTCATTCTGCTTTTAAAGCAGCAATTTCAAGCTGTCATCAGTCCCTTGTAGAATCTTTGGAAGCTGAAACCTGGCAGTGGCAATCAGCAAAACCTGCAGGGGATTCACTCTTCCTTGCATTTGGTTAGTTTTCAAGGAAAAAGGCTTTTTAAACAAGATTTGGAAATGGTTTTGTTTGTTTGGAAGTGGTCTTGTTTGTCTGGTCTTGAGATCATTCCAAAGTGGGTATTTTTCTCTCTCATTTTAAGAGGGGTGGAAAGAAATATTGTGTCCTTGTTGGTTTAATTTAAGCCAGGTAATGGAAATATTTTGCTTTGCTGATTAATGTAATTTTTGGCTCAGTTTTAATAACCCAAGTGGTGTTGTCTGTGTTATTGTATTGCTGAAGGAGATCTTGATTGAAGCCAGGTAAAAATGAGGGGAGGAGGAGTGAGAAGTGCTCACTTGCTTTGCTCTGAGTATTGGTTCTGGATATACTGCAAAGCCTGAAGCAAAACATCTGAAAAAGTTCCATTCATCTGTTTAAAACAGTCACAGCTTTTAAAAAACAATTTACATCCTTATTCGTCACTCAGGAGCCAAAACATTTCTCATTTCAGTTGCTGAAATCCACTAAAACAGCCACACATTTTCTGTTGTTTGGCTGACAGGAATCTCCCGTTCATTTATTATTTCCTGCTGTAATATTTCCAGGTAAAATGCTCTCAGATGCTCTAAACCACTTTATTTATTTATTATTTTTATTTTTAGGTGTACCAGTTACTTACTGATCTCAAGCAGCAGCGGAAGGAGAGCGGCAAAACCAAGCAGAGCTCTGGGCAGCAGAACCTCAACACAATAATGTATGAGGTGAGCAGCACTGGGAAAATCCATTTACCTGTTGCCTCAAGCTAATAATTCACATCCTTAGGGCTGTGTATTAATAATTTGGTATCAAATGTCCCCTAATTCAAACCATAATAAAATGTTTTATTTTCTGTGGTCGGGTGACTGGGCTGTCAGGGCAGAGTTAGGCAGCTGTTGTTCTTAAAAATATAGAAAAGTGTTTCAAAATTTCAACTCCCCTGGTTTTCAACTGTTTAGTTTTGTTAGGATTTTTTTTTTAATTCTAAGTATTCCATCCTTTTAAGACACAGCTCGTTATCATCCGATGAATTTCTGATGCCACCCAATGTGATAATTAAGATGATGATTTCAAAGCTGAGGCACAGATTACATGGTGTTTTTTTATTAACACAATTAAATTAATAATTCCCAGCCAAAACAGACAATTTAAATTGGGTTTTTTTGCTCCAAAGAAAAGCCAAACCCACATACAGATAACATCACTTGCCTGCCAGGTCGGGAATAAACATTTCACCCCTTGCTGGGAAGGAATTCTAAAATTTTATGATACAAAATACCAACATTTAAAATAAATTAGCAACTTCCCAGAGCCTTGCAGTGAGAGCCATTGTGTGTGTGCTGGAGAACTGCATGAGCAGCACCAGGACTGACAGGCAGCTGAAAGCACTTTGCCTTTGCTTGCATGAGTAATTCTGTTGAGCCCTGAAACGACTCATGTGGATAAGATCTGGCCTAGGCTTTGGTTTTGTTTTCGTTCTGGCTTTGTTTGAAAAAAGGTACAGGGGTTGTAATTCCTAAGCCTTGCATTCAAGAGAATAGGGGCTTAGCAAAACTGGGAATTAAATCTTCATGGGGACTGACAGTCTCTTCCTGCACCTCTGGGAAACAGCTGAGGAAGATCCTGTAAGTAAATTTTATCAGGATGCACCTGAAATCTTGAATTGCTTTGTTATTCTATGTGTTCAATGCTTAGAGGATGCTTGGGGGTGCAGCTGGTGTCAATTCTGGGTGTATTTTTCTATGTTTGACTGAAAGAAAAGCAGAATTTGATTTTACAGGCTTGTCTTTGGATTTCTTCACAAGCTCCCTGCAGACATGGATCCATTGGCACTGAAGTAGCTCCATGAAAGGAGCTTTGTTTTTCTGTATATTTGGCTTTTTCATTGATTTGAAATTGCCAAAGAAAAGATGAGCCTGGAAGAGAAATGACTCCTGTGAAATAATTATATTACATGACAATACAATAATTTCATTTCTATCACTGATGGGGAATAACAGCTCCAGTTTATCTGGAAAGGTCAGACAGGGCTTAAAGAAAGGAGTAATAAATGATAATTATTTCCAGCTCTTCATTTTGGGGTTTAATTGAAGCAACAATAAATATTTTAAGACACTTCCGATGAAAAGTCAGCTGTGAACTGGAAATTTTGTGGGGTTTTTTATCAACAAATTGGTTTTTTACTCAGGTCAGTTTACTTTGTGTAATGTAATTCCATTATCCACCTGCTCAATGTTGTTATTTTAAATACAGCAAATAAATGGAATATCTGCTATCAAAGTCAGTTGAGATTGGTGAGTGTTACATGGAAAAAAATGATCAAAGTTTAATTGTCTCAATTGATTTTTAATAACAAAATATTCATGTAGATTTTATAGCAAGCCACTTAATCTGCTTCTATCAACTTTAAATTGCTGAAAAAGGAGGTAAAAGATAAAAACAAAGATAGATTAGAGATCTTAAAGAGGGATTTCTGGGCTGGCAGAGAGAATATTCCTGGCACTGAGACCAAGAAAATTTGGGTTTAAGGTTGAATTCAACTTTCCTGTGTGCTTGTAAAAGATGAAAACCAAACAAGAAGCAAACCAAGGTAGCAAATGTCTGTCACAAACAGCAAGAGGGTTTTTTTTTTTAGCAGGCAGAGCTAAAACTCAGTCCTTTCCTCTATCCTTCAACTTGCAATTTTGGGCTTTGAACAGCTCAGATAAAGTTGATTTCCAAACCTGAATTGATTTTCCAATTTTTCTCAGGGCTGAGGAGAGTTTTTAGAGTTACTTGTTCCATACACAACTGGTAGAACAAGTATGAAGTGTGAAATAATTCATATTTTCTTTCTGTCCCTTGCAGACACTGAAATACATTTCCAAAACACCCTGCAGGTACCAGAGTCCTGAGACTGTCAGGGAGTTCCTGGTAGCAATGAAAGACCATAAATTAACCAAGTAAGTGGAGCTGTGCACTTGAACAGGAGTAAAAACTCAATTAGTGCTGAAAAACTGATCCCTGAGGACAGTGTGATGATCTGTTTAATGGATTTTAAGTATTTTCTGCCATTATTTAAATGCTCAGCCAAACATCTTTTCCTTCACTCATGGGTGAGTATTTCCATCTTCCATTTATGTGCTCTTTGTCCAGGATCTCTGAGATCTGTATTTAAATATTGGATCAACCAACTTCCCTCCTCCCCCAGTAGTTTCCAGTGAAGCTGAACATCCAGGGATTATTTTGGGAAGCTCTGCCTGGAAAAGAAAAGATTTCCTGTGCAGTTCCAAGACTCCAAGGGCTTTTTTCCCTCTTTTTGAGTGCCTGTCCTTGAGGCACATAATCCTCTTGGAGCTGTGCAGAGTGGCAGGGAAGCCTGATGTAAATAGAAATGGAATTAGCTCTGATCACTCCTCTGACTTCTAAAGCAGAAAAAACCACAATATTTAGCTGCTTCTAAATGACTCCTCTTTAACTTCTGAGGAGTTTATGCTTTACAGATACTGAGTGTGTTTTTATTCCCTGCTGTGAGAACTCCCAAGGAGTTCATCCTCTGGGAAACAAAGCCTCTCATTCATTTGGCTGTGCCACAAAATGCACAGTGAGAGCTCTGGGGTGCTGCAGGATGAGTTTTTGGCCTGTGCAGAGTAGGGAAAGCAGATTGTCAGCTTTTTGTCAGACTTTCAGTGCCCCCTCTCTACAGCCAGGCACATCCAGCACAGCAGCAGCAGCTCTGCATAAAGGGATGCTCCTTAGGAATTCTGGAATTGTGCTTGGAGTGCTTTATTTGCCAAGAAAGTCAGTGTTTAACCCTCCTGCAGCTCATTTTATACAGCAGGATATTCATTTGTGTATCTTAATTGTTTTCTGGAGGTATTGAAGCATGGAGAAAAGAAAATACACTGCAACGAAAATACTAGAGGTGTACAGAGGTGGGAATGTGGCACTGAGAGGGTCTTAAAATTGGCAGGAAACATTTCTTGAGTAGTAGTGAGCATCCTTCCCTTCTGGTAATGTAAACCAGCCCTTTTTGAAGAGGAATAAGCTTTGCTGTGTGTGCAGGGCAGCAGTTTAGGAAGAACCAGCTGAAGGATGTAGCGCAGCAAAAAGGCAGAGAAGGATTTTTCAGAGTAAAAGGAACTGAATAATGCTGGAGTAAAACTCCCATTAAAAATCGAAAGTGTTTATTTTAATTTAAAGTTCATTTCTAAACTTCTTTCAGGTGGAATTTGACCAAGACCTGAGGGTTAGCTCTTAGTGTTATCACTTTAGGTACCTTGACTGCAACTGCTCCCCTGGATGGGATCTCCAAGAATGAAATACTAAACAATTTAAATTAAAACAGAGAAACTTCCAGCTACAGGTTCTCTGTCTCCCACAGTGCTGAGCACTTTTGTAGAAGATCTCCCCAAATATTCACCTTCCTACACCTGCTTGTTCAGTGAGCTGGAAAGGCTGGAACAGTTACAAGCTTTAAAAGTGCTTTTGGACTGTTGAACTTTTTCTGGATGCTCTGAGGTGCCTTTGGGGTTAGGTATTATCCTGTGTGTCCTTTTCCTGAGGCAGTGAAGCAAGGGAATTATTCCCAAATCGTTTCTTGGGCATAGTGGCAGCAGGGTGAGAGTGAAGAGCCAGCCAGTGGTGTAGGTGACAAATTTACTCTGTCAGAATTCAGATTTCTTCTGTGAGCATCCTCTACAACTTTGAATTTTTTAATTCCTATCTTATCTGGTAAAGAACTTCCAGAAGAAAATTTCACAGGATAAAAACCAGAATTGTTTTGTGTGATCCTGGCACTTCTTTTTTCTGTTGTTTTTTTTTTTTTTTTTTCCATGCAGCCACTTGAAGGCAGAAGTGTCAGGGCCCATGTGGCAGCTCCTGCACCCCAAACCACAGGGGTGGAATTCCTCTTAAAGACACTTTATGTTAAACCACTTAAAACAGCCCTGCCTCCAAGGCAGTTTGTCCCTTTGGTTCCTAACCAAGGTCATTTCAGCACTGCTTCTCTTGTTAAATAAAAAGGCTTTGATGGTTTCCGTTCTGTGGATGGAGGTGGTGGTTAGGGATTTCATTCCAGCTGTCTGCCACAGAGCTTCCTTCCCTTGGAGAGGAAAGACCTGCAGTGTTTGCTCTTCCAGGACCTTGCTCAAGTGATCCCTGCAATGACCTTTCCTCCCACCGAGAGTAATGAGCTCCAGACTCTGTTTGCTGCTTCCTTTGTGGATGAGGCACCCCAAAATGTGTTCTCTGAGCTGGTCAGGCACTGGCTGTGCTGCTACCAGCTCTCTGCAGTGGCTGATTTAGATTTAAGATTTATTTGTGTTAATTTGGGTCTGTCCTCAGGCAGTTCAATCTGGTTAAAGAGTCAGCAACACCCCATCACCCCATTTTCCTTCCCTGCCTTTTAAATTCCTGTCGTGACTCCTCCTCTGCTCAGAGGGGGAACAATTAAGCAGCCTGTCCATGCTCTTAATTAGGCTCAGCTTATTTCCTAAGCTGAGGACTTTGAACATGAGGCTTTGCAGCCCTGCCTTGAGACGTGCCATTCCCTGCTCAGGCTGTGATTGCTGCCCTCGGCACTAGGCTGTGCTCGTGGGTGGGAGAATCCCCACAGCCAGGGAAACAGCCAGGAACTGAGGCACAGCAGAGCTTTGAATCGAGGGAATTGTTATTTTTCCCTTCCACAACCCTGCAGGATGTCAGGCTGCCCGGGATGTCTCTGCTCCACTGAGAGAACTGGTAACATAATTCTGGCCAGTTCTGCAGTTCCTGGAAATCACCTCAAGCCTGCTGTTAGCACTGATTTTTGCCACTCCAAATGCCAGATTAACAGAACCAGCATCCATTTTGTCTCTTTAGTGTTACAGACACACACAAAAAAAAAGCTTCCTAAAAGGGAAATTTTAAATACAAACACCCAGTGTGCGCAAACAAATATTCCAGAGTCATCTCAGATAGCTGCCTTGCTAAATGGAGGAAATTCAAAGCCAGTATTTCACTGATATAGTTAATATGTGGCAAAACAGTTTTTCCCATAATTTTTAATCATTACTTTGCTAAAATTCAAACTGTACAACTGAGATTTTTTTTTAGAACTAAAGCTCTGCACCCACATAATGAATTTTATTATTACCTTGTTGAGGCCTCAAGCTTTGGCTGGAGCTCCAGTTCAGTGAGCCATGTTGTACTTGGAAATAGAGTTTGCCACTAGCAGCTAATTTTCCAGTTTTAGTGCTGGAATGGCTTCATATTTGTAAAGTCTAGTGAATTGCATTGCATGAAAAGATCATTTATTAAGCTGGAGCTCTGTAATTATGATTCAATGAGAACTGGCTCTACTTGTGCCTCTTCCTGTTACTGATAGTCTGTCTTGGATCTCATTTTGAGATAACCAAATTTCCAAATTTCGCTGCCTATTATTATAATAAAAAAAAACCCCAAAAAAGTAGTCAGGAACATTGCCCTTTTTGTCTTTAAATCAACACAGTCGAGAAGTGTTGAGCTGAAAATCTTCAGAAAGTATATACTTGCAGAAAGTATTTTCCCTCATGACTGCCAAAAGCTACAACAGATACAAACCTCTGCAATATTAAAGGCTGAAGGATTTGCTTGGTAATTATTGTCTCCTCTAGAGCTTCATTTCAAAATGGATATTCAACAGCAAGTCAGGCTTGTGTTCATTGAACAGCAGCATCATTTAAGAGATTTTAAAGAGATTATTCTCAGCTTTTCCCTGTGGGAATCCCTGTGGAGAATCACAGCACCCATTGGGACTGTGATTTCCCATTTTGTGCTCAGGATTCAGGCATTAAAAATTGCCCTGGTTGCTTCAGGACCATGGGATTTCTATTTCCAGCAGGAATAAAACCCCTGGTTGTGTGTCCAGCTGTTACTTCCTGGTTTTCCTAGCAACTCTCAAACATTCAGTCCTGAGGATAAATTTGCTTCTGCTCAGGCACAGATGTTTGAAGGGGTTTTTTTTAAGCTCTCTTGGCACTGTTCTCTCCTTACCCAGATCTCTTGCTGGAAGAACACTCTGAGAGTTCAGCAGATTAATAAAAGGGCAATACCAACACACAGAGGAGATTTTGGTTCAAATATGAACTGCAAAAGTTTGCTTAGTGCTGACAGGAAATGGTTCATTTTGTCTGAATTTCCACAGGAGCATGGAAGTATTTGTTTTTAGAATGGATGTATCAATGTAGGAACATGCTGTCTGTTCTGTCTGTGATCTTGAACATGACCCAGGGGTGGTTTTTGTCCTGTAGAAATGGGGTTTTTTAGGATGGAACTCAACATCCTCACCTCCTCCAGCACTCTCCCCTCATCCAGACCTCAGACCTATTTTCCTCCTAGGAACTGCACAAGTTTTTATCCCCTGCAGCCTGAGCTTTGTGTGTGTGTCCCCAAAGGCACTGCAGAGCATTTTTCCATCCTGGAGAAGCTGCTGGTGGCTCCAGCTGAGCGCCAGAGCTGCAGGATGTGGCTGAGGCTGAGCCCCACAGCAGGAATTGCCTCAGCAGGCACGTCCTGTACAGGTCTGCAGCACGGCCCATTAACTCTGATTAGTGGAACCTTGCTTTTATGGGAGAAAATTCCTTTCAACTGTCACTCATCTTTTGTATGGATTCTCCTCTTGAATGAGCAGCTCTCGTGTTCCAAACTGTTACTAAAATCCAGGCAGAGCAGGGAAAATGCAGGTGGTGAATTTTGAGGGCAGTGACGCTGAAAATGTTCTTTGCCTTCTGTTTGGATGAATGGGACAGTTCCCCTTTTTATTTAATGAGCATCAGCGTGCTGTGCATGCTGTAGAAAGTGCAAAGATGAATTCATGGGAGCTGGAAAAAGTTAATTTGAGTTTTTAGATTTAATGGAGCATGAACTAAATTTGGGCTTAGGTCTGTGCCCAAGCCAAACGCTGCAGTCAGGGCTGATCCTAATGCGTGGTTGCCTTGCTTAAAGTTAATCTCTGATGAAATTGTGGTTATTCAGGTTTTCATTTGTGCATGTGCTGTCAGGAAATTCCAGGTACACAGAGAGCCTGATCCTAGCAGTGAATTTTTGAGATCACAGATAGCCTGATCCTGGCAGGGAATTTTTGAGATCAGACACTGAGCCTGATCCCAGCAGTTGAAATTTTGGGATCAATGTTAAAAAGATGTGGTGAGTACTGAGCTCCAACTCAAACCTCTGCCTTCTGCTGGCTGAGGGCTGAGCAATCCAGTTCCTTATTAAATGAAATTTAGAGACATTTGGGAGTGTTTGTTTCATTGCTTCCCTCATAATTACATATTACCATGTCTAAAGATCGTTATGTCGGGCTGTTAATTAGTGCTCACGCTGCACAAGCAGCTCTAGATGAAATATGGCATTTATGCAGCTTTTGGTTTTGTTTTTTTTTTTTGCACCCTGCTGCTCGTTCCTTTGTGTTGTTCTGCATCCTTTTCCAGAAGGGAGCTTTGCTGATCAAAACCAGCCATGGAAT
The DNA here is from genome assembly GCF_965231275.1 of Zosterops lateralis. Lineage (NCBI taxonomy): Eukaryota > Metazoa > Chordata > Aves > Passeriformes > Zosteropidae > Zosterops > Zosterops lateralis. The sequence continues at coordinate 5,512,798 of NC_139779.1, read as the reverse complement.
CCTTCAGATTACACATCTAAATGTGTTATTCACTTGTAAATTCTCTCTCATTCTTCTGTACACATTTTTAAAAACTGCAAATACCCTGAAATGATGCATTTAGGATCTGTTTGGCCTGACTGTAAAATTTCTGCCTATCCCTAATGAGCTGGAGTGATGTTCATGCCTTATAAGCAAAAACTCTTGGAGAGGTGACCCTTTTTTTTTGTTGTGCCCTCCATTTCTTCAGGAAACATGAGCAGTTGCACTAATTGATTATTTTAGTCACCACATGTAATTGGTGTTAATTTATTTCTGCTTGCTGCTGTGCCAGTAATCTTCCTGTGATAAACACAAGCTCTACCTGCTTGAAAATAGCTCTGGATAAATCAGGTTTGCATTCTTCAGCTCAGGCATGAAATGGCTTTTGCTATTTGATCCTCTTTATTTGGCTCTGGAGTTTTGCTGGCAAGGAATTTCAAGGATATTACTTTGAAAAGAAGAAGAAGAAGATGAGGAAATTTGTTTCATAAAAGTCAGATAATGTGCTCTGTGTGGAGGAGTGGTGGAGCTGGAGGATTGGGATGTGTCTTGCTGCAAAAGAGAAGAAAGAGTTGTTTGAGAAGGCTCTGATCTCAGAAGTGGCATGTGAGAGAAACTTGGGTAAAAAATGAATCAATCACAACCTGTCCTTGTAAGCAGGGCTGGGGGAGGAGGAGGAGGAGGGGGGTTTTCCAAGGAGCATCCTCAGAGAAGCTGTTGGAGAGCTCTGGAAACTGAGGCACCAACACTGGCTTGGCCAGGGAGCAAAGCAAAGAGCACTGAGAGCACCAGCTCTGTGCCTCCATCAGGCACCAAAGCAGGGAATTTCCCAGCTCTGGAGGAAAAATCTTTCACAAATCCAGCTGAATTGGCCAGATCTTTATAGAGTAAAGATATTATTTCATATCCTTTGCCCAGCTCTGCATGGCAGTGCTACCTTTAGCTTCGCTTTTCACCTGAGGGAGTTTCGTGTCTCATTGATTCCTTGAATCCCCTGCTTTCCATGTGGAGGATCTGAGTGCTCATCTCCTGTCATTATTGGGGTTTTATTCCTGCTTTTTATGACAGGGGTAGATGGCAGCAGTTACAAACACCTCATCTCTTTGCCAATAAAGTGCTCTGAGTTCAGAGCAAAATCCAGGCACGCTCTCCATAAAGCCTCATGATGAAAACACCAAATAGATTTGAGTGAATAACATGGGAAAACAAGGGAGGTGCATTCCCTGCTTCCCATCACCAGTGGAAACATGTTTTGGCTCTCCAAAAGCAAAGCAAACTCATAATAAATAAATAAATATATATATAGGAGGATTTCCTGGAGCTTTCTGTTAATATCTCACAAATGCTCTGTTGAAAATTTATAAGCTTTTCTTCTGAAGCTGAAAGTGGTGACTAAAATTGACATTTGAGTTGGATGATCCAGCAGTCAGTGGCAGAGGCCATTTGAAATGAAATTCTATCTTTGAGGTATCTCCAGACACACAGAAATTGTTGATTGTAAACCTCCAGTGATCTGTGTTCTCTTAAAAGCTGGGAGGTTTCCTTTCTAAAAATCTCTCAGGGAAAAACCCTCCAGAATCAGTTCAAATGTGCTTTAAACCCTCCAGAAAACATTTAATATGCTTTGAACCCTCCAGAATCAGTTCAAATGTGCTTTAAACTCTCCAGAATCTGTTTAAATATGCTTGGGAGAAGCCCTATAAATAGTAATAAATGCCAAGGTTTAGTTTTTCCCAATTGTAGTTCCCTACAGTTTGGAAACTGGAACTTTGTATTTGCAATGAGCTGAAAGGATAAACGAGTTGCTGCCATTTGATGGGATTGTAACTCCTTAGGTATGAAAATTGTTCTCGTGGTTATGTGTTCACAGCAGAAGTTTTTGATCTCTGCTGAGTTGTTCAACATCTCTGCATGGCTTTAACAAAGCAGCAGTTAATTAATGCACAGTAATATCTGAGGGTCTCTGTTTGCCATCTTGGGTTGGAGGTGCCAACAGCAGCGTGGCTGAGCACAGGAAAGTCCCCAAATTATCAAAATATGCAAATTATGGCCCTCCAGCCACACTGCAAACCCAGCCAGGATTATTCCTGACAGTGACATTTCATCCCTAAGTTATCAGGAATGTGCTTGCATCACTGTGCAGGCATTGAGGGGATCCTCAAACCACCCAGTAATGTGGATTTTCTTCCACTGTGCTTTTACCAGGGCAGAGAAGCTGCAGCTGCTGAACCACAGGCCTGTGACTGCAGTGGAAATCCAGCTGGTGAGTAACAAAGCCTGGGCCTGTTCAAAGCTTAACTGGGAGCAGCTTTTTAACCTTGGAGATCAATTGAATAATTGCTTTCTCATGGGCCAGTGATTGAATGTGTCCCTTCATGCACATTTTGCATCCACTCAGGTTCAAATCCACTCAGCTTCCTGTCAGAGCTCTCCTCAGAGCCCTCTCAGACAGATTCCCCACCTCTGTTTGCTTTAGTGGCACACATTTAAAATGCCCAATGCAGTCATTAAAAGTGATTTATGAAAGTATTGTAAATAAGAATTTATTTAATCTTTTTGCTCTGCAGCTCTGTGGTGGAATACTTTTCTTTTTTTTCTTTTTTCTTTTTTTTTTTTTTTTTTTTTTTTTTTTTTTTTTTTGACATCTTCCCTTATTGTTTTAATGGCAGGGTTAGACTAAAATCAAAAATTCTAAAAAGAAATGAGCTCAGTAATGCAGGATGAGAAATGGATTTAAACTTTCTGATGGAAAAGAGCCATTGTCAGTCCAAGAATAATTCAGCTGTAAAGAGGGATTGCCACTAAATAGAAATAGATGCTTCTGTTCTCTCAAGCTTCTCCTCAGGAACACAAACCCCTGTGGTAATAAAGAGATTGTTATAATCAGGCTATTATTTCAATAAAGATCTCTTGCATTAAGAACATCTGTTTGCAATCTTCCCCCTGGAACCTGAGGAGGAGCAGGATCATATTTTGCTGCACAAAGAGGGAAGGATTAAAGAGGGACCAGTAGGACTGTTTTTCTTCTGTCACCAAGGAGCAGAGCTCAGGATGCTGAAGGCATCTCAGCAGAATGATTCCAGCTGAGGAATTAATGCTGTGCTCTGTGGCACAGGAGATCAATGTCCATCAGCAGCCCCAGCAGGAGCTTTAAGTTAATCAGGAACCACAATTTGGAGCCTGTCTCACACCTTTGTTAGCTTCATGTGCTTAGATAGGTTGATTTTATTGCCATCTGCAGCCTTTTCTTCCCTTCTTTAAATCTTTTGGGGGCTCTCAGGTGACTGCATGGCTTTGTCTGTCTCTCCCCTCCTGTCCTGCCTGCTTCATTGTTATCCTTCCTACACAGAAAATCTTGAAAATGGTTTGCTCCTGTGTCATGGTTGAAGAAAAGAAGAATTTGGGGTCGTTCTATTAGTCTGCAGAGTGCCATATTTTAGATATTCCAAGTTTGGTAGTGTCTAAGTTAAATAAAACTCGTTGAAGCTTAGAAAACACAGACACAAGATTTGAGTTCAGTGCCAGTTCATTATTGATCCAATAACGATGAATTACTGATCATTATTGATGACAATGATGTAAATGATCTTGTCTAATGATCTAAAACAACTTGTGAAGAGTTGAATATTTGTACATTTGGGGGTTAGAAAGTTGGATACCTGTACATTTGAGGGTTAGAAAGTTGGATAGCTGTACATTTGGGGGTTAGAAAGTTTGATATCTGTACATTTGAGGGTTAGAAAGTTGAATATCTGTAGATTTGGGGGTTAGAAAGTTGGATATCTGTACATTTGAGGGTTAGAAACTTGAATATCTGTACATTTAGGGGTTAGAAAGTTGGATATCTGTACATTTGAGGGTTAGAAAGTTGGGTATCTGTACATTTGGGAGTTAGCCTGAGTTTATATCTTCACGGAATTATTTGGGATGCAGTTACTCCTGTTCCATTGTGATTCCTCTGCAGTTTGGGGCACATTTCCCCTAAAATCAGCATGGCAGTGGTGTGAGTGTCCTGGATTGTTGACCCTGTGTCAGGTGAACCCTCCCCAGAGCTACAGCACATTTGAAAGTGCTTCAATCAAAGCTCAGTGACTGCTCAGGGGAGCTGCAGGTTGGTGGTACTGCAATCCTGAGCTGGGAGAAGCAAAGAGATGGTTTTGCTGTTCAATTTCTGGCTTGGATCCTGTTTTTGATGAGGACAGAGGTTGCAGCAGTCACTGAACACACAAAATCTGCCTTTTCTGGCTATAAAATAACACAGAGGTCACCCCTGCACAGATTCCCTGCAGTGATGGATGAGACACAACCGGCTGAGAAGTGAATTTGGGCTCTAAAATGGCCTTGATTCTCTCCTCACTGGACTTGCCCCTGAATCAGAAATAAATGCTGGGGAGAACTTCTGAGCAGTTCCTGGAATGGAGGCACATCAATTTTACTTTTCACAAAGCTTTAAACAAAATGCCAGCCAAGGCCAAGCTGGCACTCACTCAGTTTTGATGTCCCAAACCTTTACTCAGTGCAGCCTGACCATGGAATGGAGCCTGGCAGGCTCAGGGAGAGGATATTTATAATTATCATTACAATTATTGCTGCTTTTTGCCTTTCCACCTTTTTTGTTTTTTACTCTTCTTCTACAAAATCCCTTATTTTTAGCTGTATGCAAAAAAATAAATCCATCTTGATATAATTATTTTGCAGCTAAAAAGCAAATTTCTGGCATGGCCTTTTGATCTTTTGTAAACCTTAATGCATAAATTGCTGCCATTGTCCATCTTTGCCTTTTCCAGCCTCCGTGCCAGGATTTATTTTCCAACAACAAAAGCAATGAAAGGAGAATGAAATTGAAATTCTTACCCCGCAGAGTAAAACACTGTACACATTGCAGGTATCTTAACCTCCTGCTTTATTTAATCTTTATATATTGGGCCTGGCTCAGTGATTCCCAAAAGGAGGAAATAAAAAATCAGGGATGTTCAGCTTTATTTAATGCTGAAGATAAAGCATCATCTTTTTTAAGGAACAAATTGCTCCACGTTTTTCTCTCTGAGTGGAAAAGCAGGTTTTAATTTTGTGCTTTTTAAAAATGTATTTTGGAGAATTTCATACTTTTGTGCATAACCCAGCTGGCACATTGTCTTTTATACTGGAAAATAATAATGAAAAGTATTTTGGAGAATGAAAGATCTTAAGAGGGTTTGAACATTTTATTTTCTCAACAATGTATTTTGCCTTGCCCTTGGTTAATTATCTCTGAGGGACATTAATTTAATCATTCAGTCTTTTACTTTATTTCTTTTTTAATGTGGTTTTTTTTCCTATTAATGTGGTGATGGCTGAGCAATTTCAAATCACTGCTCAGAGGAGGAAATAACAGTGATTTTCTCATCAAACATCTCCCTCCTCCACCAGAGTTAAATGATGTGCTGGATTGCTTTGGGAATGATCAGAGCCCCTATTTCCTTTATTACTGTACTTTACTGATTATTTTAAAATCTAACTCTTAGCTGATTATTCCAATAAACAATAGCTTTCAACCCACAGGTTGTTTTGTGAGGCTGAGGTTTGTTCACCAAATTTCTCGGTTCTTTCAAGACTTTTTGTGTGGTTTTATTTATTCCTTATTCCTGATTTATTGTTCTGTCTCAGGAAATAAAACCAAAGAAACATTAGCATTGAAAGCAGCACAGGGAGGAGGATGAAGTCTCTTAAATTCTGCTTTTATTTGGTTAAGCACAAAAGATAGGTATGGTTTGAATTAAGGATGTTTGTCCTTCTTTCACCAAGTAAAAAAAAAAAGAAATTTAGATATTCCTGAGTGATTTTGTGCTTTCATTTGTCCAGAGCACTGTGAACATAGATTTGCACCTTAATTTTTGAATAAACACTTTCATCCCTGGGATTATCTTCCTGGGCTGGCTGTGAATTAAATTTGAGCTGCGGGGGGAACGTGCTGCTTTTCATTTGAGCTGGGAGAATTTTCTGCCAATTAATTTATCAAGTTCTCCTGATTCCCTCTTTGATCAGATGTGGAGCATTGTGGAAACTAAATGGGACCATTGCTGGCTTCATGAATCCATTGCAATGGGAATTGAGTAACCAACTGCTCTAATTTGGGTGAAATAGAAATTTTTAGCTGAGTGAATTACCACATTGCACAGGTAACACACACTGGGTGTGTTCAGGAATAACATTGATGCGCTGCAGCAATTTTTCCTAAACCCCTGGAGTTATTTTGGGGCAGCACAGCCTTGAACGCTGAAAAGCACCAGTGAGAATTATTTATGGCATCAGGGGGGCTTTTTATGCACAAACTGTATTTCTGTCACCCTGCCCATTTCTGCTCCTCACCCAAATCTCCAAATATCGAGGGCCAGCAGCACTTTGGTCAGAAATACCCCAAACTTTTCACACGAGAGGGGAAACTGTTCCCGTTTGGGCTGGGTGGCACTGCCAACATCAACATCTGAGCTCATCCCCTCCCTTCAAACATTTGCATTTTTGTTTTCCTTACTATAAACTTTGCATTCCTGGCTGCTTATGGGCTCAGTCTGGCTCTTGAGCAGTTTCAGCCAGTGCCAGAGATTTCAGCTTTTTCCTGGAGATTTTCTCCAAGATTGGTAAAATTGCTGCTGGAAAAGGAGGTACCTGGGGTTGTGGGGTTTTTTTTACCTCTTAGGCTGCTTCTTGCACCTCATTTCTCTTCTCAGCACCAGATTTCTTAGTGCTCTCAGCATCAAAGGTATTTTGTCTTGCAGCTGTAAATCAGAAGGCTGTGGGAACATCTGCTGAATGTAGAATGAGCCTCGGAATGACCTCCTGTTCCCCCTGAGATCTGTTTTCTTTTAGGACAGTTTCATTTACCTCTTTATCTGCCTGCTGCCTGTGCTTAATTTCTGAATTTTTCCTTTTGGCTTGTTGCTTTGCTGCTTCCTCACTGTTTATGTTTTCATAAATCAGGCTCAGGCTGTTTTTTTCCTCTCTTCCTGAAAGAGTGGGAAAATTGATTTTTACAGTTTGTGCTTTTGATCCTTTGAAATCACAACAAAATAAGGCTGAAGCATCAACCTGACTAAGAAGCTGTCTGTCCTTGCTGCTAAATGTTGATTTGTGTCTGTTGGTGATTCCTGGGACTGCTGGACAGGCACCAAGAGGTGAATTTGCTGGAGAAATTCCCACTTCCCTCTGGATCTGTCAGCAGAAGGGAATTTGGGAGCTCCATCCCCTCCTCAGTACAGGGTCTGGCATCTCTAAAAATGCTTTTCACAACATTTTCATGAGACATCACAAACACCAGAGATTATTTTATTTAATTTCTGGGATTTCTGGGGCTGCTGTGTCTGTCCCTGCAGTTTGTCAGCCTCGTGCTGTGCCAGTAAAAATGACATCAGTGGGGTTCTTCCTACTGGGAGTAGGGGCATTACTCATTTGGAGTCACTGGGAAGCAGGAAAGAAAACAGGGATTAGAATTCACATGTTCTGCCTTAAAATCAGGAGTTGGTAAGAGCTGGTGCTGATCAGAAATCCTGGTTTTTATTTGAGTTCTGATTTCATCAGAGCAAGCACCTAAAGGAGAAAGTGGAAGGAAAAAAAAAAGGAGAGGAGATACAGATATAGATAAAATGGGAAGAGGGTTGGGCTTTATGTCTTGCAGTAAATCAAATCTGAACAAGGCCAAATGCTCTTTTTCTGAGGGATGGTAATAAATCTGGAAGACATTGGCTCAGTCATCCTACCTGGAGTAATCCCTTAATCCAAAACACCTCTTTGTACAGCTCCTGCTCCTACAGCACCTACCCCACCTTGAAAATTCAGTGTAACAGCCATGAATAACCCCCTAATCCAGCCTGAAAGCCAGGCTGATAATCCCCTGTGAAATTTAATAGCAAAGGTCATCTGGAGAGGAGTGACTTGTCAGCAGCATTGGCACCAAGGAGTGGGTGGAGCAGGTTTGATCATGGAATCACAATCCCAGGATAGTTTGGGCTGGGAGAGACCTGCAAGAACATTTAGTTCCAGGAACATCTTCCACTTGCACACTTGGTGGTGTGGTGGTGATGCTCCAGGGCGTGCTGAGCTGATTCCCCGTGGGAATTGCCTGGCAGGAATCAGCTGCCAGGGGATCTCCCGGGCAGGGAAGGAGGATTTGGAGTGTTTGAGCACAGGGTGAGCAGTGCAGCAGCTGCTGGGGAGCAGAGCCAGGGCTGCTGTTCAAGCCAGTGTCCTACAGTAGTTGTAGTGCTTAGAAATCCCACTCCACAGGGATTTGCATCCTTTGATGGGGATAGTCCCCAGAAAGTCATTTACAGTTGGAAATTCTCTGTCTGCCTTTTGCTGAGGAGTGGATTCTCTATGTGTGTGTGTGCAGATCTGCAGATGGATGATCCTGATGAAAGATGATCAGATTGTGCAAAGAGGGCTCAGAGGATTCTGAGGAAAAACAGAAACGGATTGAATGTCCCACTCTGCTCTTCAAAAGGCATCTGAAGAGCTGCAATTTACAGCTCAAGCTGATTAAACCTGCTCTGACATGGAACCATCACTCATAAATCACTCCTCTTCAAAGGCCATTTTCAAGGACTTGGTGTAAAAAAAGAAAACTCAAACCCCTCAGTCCTAATTGGTTTCATTTGTGTTTGAAGAGTTCTTCTGACTTGCTTTTCCAGTCCTCTGACAAACTATTATTTTTTTCTTTTAACAGCTGCCTATAAATTAGGGCAGTTGTTTTACTGGTAGCAATGATATAAAAGCTGCCACAGCTCCACAGTGGGAGTAGGTCCCTAATTAATCTCATGGAATCATGGAGTTGATTCATGACAGCGTTTTTGATGTTGCTCAGAGCTTTTAAATGTCTTTATATCCAGGAATCTCCCAATCCAAGCAAATTCCAGCTGCTGTAGGATGAAGTGGTTTCTTTTATGAGCTGATGATTTCATGTAGGTACTGGATGAGATGCCAAGGTAGGTCCAGGGAATCCCTCTCAGGATATCCCATGGAAACACAGAAATTTGGGGAAAAGGGTCAGGAATGTGGGGCTGCATCTGAGCTGAAGGAAAAGCCTGGCTCAGGACATGGATGTGGAGGTCAAGAGAGGCTTTAGGATAAACCAGGCTGGTCCCAGGGTGGTGTTTTCCTTGCTGGAAGGAAAGCAGGATCTCATTACACAGTGCCAATTGTCGTGGGGAACAATGGAGTCCTTTCTTTTTTCTTTTTTTTTTCCACAATATTCCAAGAGTTCTGCTTTGTCAAATGCTTTTGTGATGAGCTCAGGCTGTGTCTTGACAAAGTCTTCCCTGCTGAGCTGAGTCCTTCTCTCTGAGGGAGGAAGTGTGGATTGAATGATGCCAATGAGGGTTTTTTTTTTGACCTGCAGATGGTGGAGGAAAGCGAGGAGAGGCTGACAGAGGAGGAGATCGAGTCCCTCCTGCAGACAGTCACCACCATCCTGCCAGGGGACCCAGAGGAGCAGCACAGAGACTCAGCAATGGCCACAGAAGACAAAGGTGACCAGGCATAGGAGGCAGCACTTCCAGAAGACAACCAGCTGCTGTTAGTCTGGGTTTGATCCCAGTTCAATCCTGCATTGGCCATAACTGTAAAATATATTCCATTTTTTTTATGATTCGGAGGTGATGAGGGAACCAATTGTTCCCAAGCAAGCAGGGAAAAGGACACTATTGTTTGGGGGTTTTGTCATCAACAGGGGGGCAGTGCCAGAGTTTGCCTGGAGCAGCCTGAGGGGGTGATGGGGCTCAGCATCTTCTGGGGTTTTTCCATTCCCCACAGGATCAGCACAGCAGTGCTGCACTGAGAATTCCTTTCAGAAGCTTTGGAGTTGCCCAAGTGGCTTCCAGAGCAGTGCAAAGGCAATTTTGGGGCTCTTTACAGGGGTGTACAGCAGCTCTTTGGGGTCTGGCCAGGCACTCCCAAATCCTGGCACCATGGAATGGGGAAGATCTGTGGGAAGGCAACTCAAAGATGTCTGATAGTCCCTTCTGAATAAAAGACATCCACATTCACCAAATTGCACTGAAACCAGAGGAGCTGAAGCTGTGAAATCAAAGCTGAGAGTGCCCAAACAGCAGAATATTGAGGTGTCTCTCTGCCCTCTGAACATTTATTCCAATATTGACACACAGATGAGGCACTCCTGTGATGGAGGAATAAATGAGGCAACACTGAGCTCTTGATCTGGTTTGGTAAAATGAGAGTCAGGCGTGGATGAAGCAGAATTTCCTGAGCTTTTTTTTTTGTCTGATGAAGGATTTCAGGATCAAGTATTTCATGTTGAAAGCCTTTGTGATTATAATAAATCATCTGTGTGTGAATATCCACACAAAGTCGGCCACTGGTTTAAATTGTGGCTGCAAACCATTCTTTTATAATTATTATGATCTACTGGAAATAGAAATAAAATTTTAAGTACATCCTGGGAGTTTTGTGGCTTACAGGCGAGATCAAATCACAATATCTGATTTTTTTTTTCCCCTCAGCTCTGTCATGGGTTTATTTTGTGTTTTTATGCAGAGAATTTGTGCTTTCTGAGCTTCAGTTGTGCAGTATATGAAAGGGACTGATAAATTCCAGTGTCTGGGGGATTTGTCATATTCGTTTCCATGGTATTTAAGCTTCTTTGATGTCTGGAGAGGAAAGAAAATCATTGGAAAAAATATATTTGTCGCCTCTTAAAGATAATTTATCATACATTAAATGCCTTCCAAGGCTGGATACTAAAGGCACATTTAGACTGGGTTTGTTTAGTGTTGGATGGGGAAGTCCTTGATGGGTTTTTGATACATCAGTGTATATTTTTCTCTCCAAAGGGAAAGAAGACAAGAGATAAGTGGATCACAGTGTGGAAAGACACACAATTAATTTTAAAATTAACATTTTCCTTCCCAGCAACCACTGATGCTGTTTGACAGGCTGCAGCCTTGGGCTGCAAGTGTTTACATTTTGATCTGTCCCTTTCCTAAACTGAAGTTCTTGAGATTTGCTCTGAACATATCAAAAGCAGCTGGGAGCAGTCTGGAAATATCTTCAGCCAACAAGAACAACTCAACAGATCCCTGAAGTTGGATGTTCCACCTTGGGAATTGATTTGTAGCTGGGGTGGTTTGTTGCCAGCAGCTGGGGCTTGTTCTGGGGGTGCTGTACAGGATGCAGGAACTCCCTCACTCGCTGTTGGAGTGAACCTTTCTGTCAGGATCACTTCCAGATGTTAACAGCTGTTGGCCCTCTGCAGATGCATGGAGGGCTTGTAAACAATAATTCCCCTCAAAATCCAGTGCTGAACAAGGCTCTGGGCTTGTGGCATGTGCACGACGTCAAGGAGTGAGTTTTAAACCTGCTGCCTGTAAATTCAGGGGAGGGTTTACTCTGAGGACAGCTTTGAGTTGTGGTGTTTGATCTTTTCTGTGTCAGAGCCCCCAGAGCAGAAATGATTTATGGAGAGCAGATACCACCTTGCTGATGTGGCACCATTTCCCAATGTCCTGAATATCACACAGAACATCTGCCAGTCTCCCACGTTTCTTTTTATTCCCTTAATTAACCATTCCCTACCAGAGGAGATGGACCCTCTTAATTCTTGGAACAGAGAAGGTGGCACCGAGTGGCTCTGGGGGTGCACAAAAGGTAAAAGTGTGTCCTGAGGAGAAACTCAGCACTTCTTGAGTATTTAAGAAGTGCATATTACTTTTAATTTTCTCTTTTCTTATCTCTCCCTCACTTTTTTTTCTCTGTTTGGCTCTTGTGCTGAGAGAGAGGAATAAGCTGTCAGAATTCCTGACCTGATATTTCAAAACACCTGGGCTTTCTCTTCCCATAAATGTAGATTTCTTGAGGATTCTTTGGCTGTCCCTGCTGGAGAAGTTTTATTAGAAGGAGCTTTGTTTTATGGGAGGAGAAGGAGCTGCTGCTCCTACCTGGCTGTGGGCAAGGGAAATGGATCTGCTGGAAGCAGATGTGCAAAGGGAATTTTGAGGAAGATCAGGAAATCCCTCCTGCTGAGCTGAGCCGCTTTGGTGGAGCTCAGAGCTGTGTGTGAGGCTGTGCCCAGCACTGAGTGCAGAATGGGACAAGCAGGGAGCAAAGTGAACTTGGTTTGTGTTTCTGGGGGTGTTCATTAGCTAAAGGTGAGGGAGGAAAAGCAAACCCACAGAATTTGGAGCTTTGGGGGGGATTTTTTTGGAAGCAGATTGATTTCAAACAGCACTGAAGTGGCTCACACCTGATTAGTTCATACTTTGCTCTTCACCCCATTAGAAATTTGCGTTTTTCCCAGTTGATGGTTGGAGGGGGAAGATTTGGTTGACCCTGCTGGAGCTGGGAGTTGGGCTCTGTGATCTCCCATCCTTTCTGTCACTGCTTTCCCTTCCTCCAGCCATGCATTCAGTGTTTCCATCTCATTCAGGCTGCTCTCATTAAGGGCTGGGATGCAGAAATCTGGGATTTGCTCCCTGTCCCCCTTCCCATCCCTGCCTGGCCTCTTGGCAGGTGGGAGCCTGACTCTGCAAATCCTTCATGTCTGGGGTGTGGGCAAAGGGCAGGGGCCAGGCTGGCAGGGCCTGCAGCAGGATTTGGGGTGGTGCCTGTGGGTTCGGCCCTCCTTGGGGCTGGATCTGGGGTTTGTGAGCAGCTGAGGCTGTTCCAAGTGAGGCTGCTCTGGTGTGAGGGATGAATCCCAGGATGCTGCTGGGATAAGATGGAGTTTCAGGGTGATCCTACCCACAGTTTTCTCTTGAAGTTTTCTTAATTTAGTCAAAATTACTCCACAGTGCCTCTCCACTGCCTTAAATTTGGCCCAGTCCAGACCCATTCCCTCCTGTGAGCTGTGCTGGGCCCCTCCAGCTCAATCCAGCCCAGCCCAGACTGGGATTATTCTGGATCCTGCTTTTCAAACACACACACACAGAGATTTTTCTGTGTTGCATTTTCTCTGATGAAACTTTTTATTGCCTCTGCCTACCCTGAGGTGGCAGCTGTGCCAGACAGCACATTCTGCATCCCAGAAATTGCCTGGCTGCCTTGGCACCACTTCCACTTCCCTGTGCTCCACAGGCTTCGGAAGCAGCAGCCTCAGCTGGGAATTCAACTTGTGAAACTCTTTGGGTCTGATTTGATATTTTCAGTTTTCTGAGTGCCCCAGACCAGGTTTGCTCCTTCATCACCCAATCCAAATGGGATCCAGCTCTTCCTCCCTGCAGGTTTGTTCCTTCATCACCCAGAAACTCCCCTAAAAGCTGCTGCTTCCACACTGGGGGATGGAAATGCACCAGTCCAGGCCAATTTAAACTTCATCCCTTTCCTTCTTCCTGCCCCCAGGCATGGGCTCAGCAGGAATTTGCCTTTCTCCCATCCCCTTGGGCTGCTCCCAGTGGGACAGGAGCCCCTGTCCTGTGTCACCACCTCGGGTGAGCCTCAGCAGTTGAAGCCACGGGGAAAAAGCTGCTCAAACCACTGGAAATGGCCCTAAATCCTCCCCATGCTCCCAAAAGCTGCTGGAGGGTCTCCATGGGTACCCCATCCCTGTGCTGCTGGGATTGTCACCCTTGGAACTCAGCAGGTTTGGTGGGGTGAGATGGGATGTGAAGGTTTTCACTCCAAAATGAGACTGACTCTGCAAATGCTGCTTCTTCCTCTTTGAATTTTGAGTTTTTCCCAGCCTTTTCCCCCTGCTTTTCCACTGCTCTGGAGCTGAAATCTTCCCTCCAGTGCCAGCTGAGCTGGTTGGAGCAGGCCAGGAGCAGCAAGGAAAACAACAATATTTTGGGAGCAGTGGTGAGGGCAGGGAGAGTCGGGGGGAGCTTTTTGGATTTGGCATTTTCTGCTGGGGCCTCAGCAGAGCCCAGGAGTTAATCATTCAAATATGCTTATGTGTAACTAATCTCTGCAGGACAATGAGCTGAGGAATTACTGAATGCAATTGAAATGGGGCAGAGTGGTTGCTATAAAAAGGGTGTCCCGAGCCAATGGGAGTCAGCAGGCTCCTATAAAAACGGGTGGGGAAGGAAAAGCAGCTGGTGGGAAGAGATCCCCAAAATCCCAAAGCGTGTCCTGAGCTGCCTCTGCTTTGGGTAGAGACCCTCCAGAGCTGCTGGAAATCAGGCTGAGCCCTTCTCCCAGCACTTGTGGGGTCAGTGGATGTGTTGGGATCTGCTCAGAATCACCTGGTGGAGCCTAAAAAGATGAAATCCAGCAATGCTGTGAGTTGGGGTTGGATTTGGGGGAGGGAGGGAGGGGATTGGGATGCTCTGCCGGGAGCTGGGTGGGATCCATGGAGGAGAGATCCATGGGAGAGATCCTCAAAATCCCAAAGCGTGTCCTGAGCTGCCTCTGCTTGGGCAGAGATCCTCCAGAGCTGCTGGAAATCAGGCTGAGCCCTTCTCCCAGCACTTGTGGGGTCAGTGGATGTGGTGGGATCTGCCCAGAATTGCCTAAAAAGATGAAATCCAGCAGTGCTGTGAGTTGGGGTTGGATTTGGGGGAGGAGCAGGGTGGGATCCATGGCAGTGGAAGCCCAGGTGAGGCTGGATTTTGGGGGCTGTGAGGGCGTTGAGCAGCGTTATCCTGTGGGGTATCCATGGAGCAGGCTGCTGCAGTGGGAATAGAGAGGTGGGGAAGGGATGGGAATGGAATTTAGTGGATTTAGGGATTAGATCAGCTGGACTGACCCCAGTGACCATCTCAGGGCTTGTCCTGCACACTCATCCCTTGGCTCCCAGCCTTCCCACCAGCAAGTTTTGGCTTTATCCTTGGTGTTGCTTGGATGCTCCGGGTGCCATTGGTGAGCTCAGCCCTGGCCAGGGCTGGCAGGAGAAAATTCCTCCTGGAGCTTTCTGCCAGCCTTCAATTCCCCCAAAGAGGTGTTAAGTGCAGCTGTTTACAGCTCCAGGGCACAGACATTTATTCCTCTCGTGATGCCACTGCCAACCCTTCCAAAAGCAGGAAATCCCAAACATCTCCAGGCATCACATTCCTCCTGCTACTCGTTTTTTTTTCTCCAGGCTTTTCATTTAATAATATTTTATCTGTCTCTTTTTGTGACTTTTCTGCCTTGTGGCCCGTTTGAAGCCACAAACAGATGATTTATACCAACCCCCCCATGAAAACAGCCTTCAGCCCCCTTATTTCTCCTTGCGAATCAGCAAATGGGTGTGAGGAGTTTTGGATGGGATCATCCCTGCCCCAGCCAGCTGCTCTCCCATCCAGAAAACGAAGAGCACAGCCTGTTTCCTGTTAAATCTTGCTGCTTGCATCGGTTTACATTGTTTGTCTGATGTTTTACAGCTTCCAAGCTGATGTTGCATTAAGGCTGGCTGGAGCTGAGGCAAGAAATCAGATACAGGCACTGGCAGGGTTCCCCAAATGCATTCATGAGGGTTGATCCCACAGTCACATTTTCTCAGTCCCTGCAGGAGCTGGGTCCTGGCTGAGGCTTCAAAAGGTGCTTTAGGGACAATTTGGGGGTTTTAATCACAGTACAAGTGGTGGAGGGGCTGTGCCTGCTCCTCCTTCAGCCAGGTTTGCTGGGTCTGGGGTGGCTCCAAGAGTTTCTCTTGACCCCTGAGCTTTGTTTTCAGCTTCTCTTCCTTGTTGTCCCGCTGAGGAGAGGAGTGAGGGAGGCTGGGTGGGCACCAACCATCGGCTGAGGCAGATTTTTCATTAATTTTATATTTAATTTATTTATTTCTCTGTGTGTTTACAGAATAAGATACAGAATCACAGAATAGTTTGGTTTTAAAGAGATCCCTAAGGATCATCAAGTCCAATTCCCTGCTCTTCACCCCTACCTAAAGTTAACCATATAGGAGTACGAGGATCCAGATGCCCCTTGAACTCTGATGAGCTCCCTTCCCTGGGAAACTTCTTCCAGAGCATTTTTGGTGGAGATTATGGATAGAAAAATGTATTTTAGGCAAAGCAGGATGAGTCTGCTGTGCCCTTGCATGATGAACAGGACAGGGCTGATCTGGCAGATCCAGATCCCCCATGGTTTGGTGGTGTTGTCCTTGCTGGATGCATCCACAAAAAAAAAAAAAAAAAAAAAAAAAAAAAAAAAAAAAAAAAAATCAAAACAAAAACATTAAATCCAGCTGCTTTCCATCCATCCCAGTTTAGCCAGAGGCTGCCTGAAGGGCAAGGCAAGGATTTCTGCCTAAAGGAACCAAAAGTTTTTGGAATCCAAAGCCCTGATGTAAGGGCAAAAGCTTCTTGCTGGCTACAGGAGTGCAGGAGTTTTTAATGTGGCTTTAGGAGCTGCAGCAGGTGTTGGGGTTCTGCCCTTTGTGGGCACCATCCCATCAGCAGCATTAGTGATCTTCCTGCAGAGTTCTGATCCTATATCTTTGGCAGTGGGGAGTTTTATTTTTTAGATGCTGGGGTTTGTGAGCTGCTTTCGTTTCATTTCATTGTGCCATTTTCCAGACACAGATAAGATCATTCCTTGATGATCTCTTTATTAACGAGCTGATGGATATTTATCTCATTAGGAGGCCAGTGTGCTAAAGCTTTACAAACTCAGGCCTTGATCTGGCCAAGCTCTGGGAATTTTCAGCCATTTAAACCTCATGGGACAAGAAATAAGAAATCCCTTTTCTTTTAAGGGTCAACTGAGAGCATCACACATCACCCAAAGCCTTCAGCAGAGACTTTATAAAAACTCCAGCTTAGCCAGTCTCTGTGATACTGATTTGGGGGTTTTTTAGGGTTTTTTTTTTTTTTTCCTTCAGGAAAACCTAAAGAAGGGGAAGGAATTAGGCAATGGGTTATTCTGGGATGTCCCCGTGCCGGAGATGAGCTCTCTCCTCCCGCTCACGTCCTCGTGCCACATCAGCAGCTGTCTGCAAGCCAAGGACACGGGGAGATGCCTATGGCTGGAAAAACAGCTCCTTCTGTATTTATTGGACTTCCTACCAGCTGGAAAATCCCAAAGATCTGCACCTCCAGGGGCTCCTGCAGCTGGGGGAAAAAGTCTTCCTGTGAAATAAATCCATGTGATGGCTAAAATGCCTCTCCTGTGATGAGGGCAGCATGGGGATGTTCCTACCCCCATGATTATTTCTCCAGACACATGGCAAGGTCAGTTTGTAGGTGTCCCATCTAGAAACCAGCAGGGATCAGGCAGAGGTGGGGAATATGGAGCTATTTATTAGAAAATGCTGCTTTTTGGGGTCAGAGCAAAAATCACCTTGATCCTCTCTGAGCTGCAAGCAGGTGGAGGTCAGGTTGTAAAAATGAAATCCGTGTTCTTGGACTTCATTTTTAAATGAAGTTTAAATCCTTCTGAGATGGTGCTTGCAGCAGGAAAACCCTGCTCAGTGATGGAGCAGGATGAGTCCAAACCCTGTAGGAGCCAGGAATCCCTGCCAGGGAATCCAGGGAAAAGCTGGAGGTGGAGATGTTGTCAGGTTTGCACAAGGGTGATGCTGATGCAGATTTGGGGGATCCCTGTGCTGGCAAACACTGGGAATGGCATTTCTGCTCCCCACAGAGATTCCCATGGCTCAGTTTGGGTGGCTTTGGATAAACCTTGCCCTGCCAAGGGCAGGCTCTGCATGGGCACTGCCATCACTACGTGAGGGCCAGAAAAATCTCAGTAGTAGGGAAAAGCAATAAAAATGAGTGTTCCTCTGGGAAAAGCTGAGCCAGACACTAATATCCTTCCAAGTGAACCAATGCCCTGGCTGATTGTGTGGCTGACAGGTTTGCTCTGCTCCTAAAATCATCTGTGTGAGGTTCAAGGCAGGATCTGAGTGCAGGAACATCTGATTCTCCTGGGATGCTGCAAAATGTCATCAGCTTAATGTCTGGTATGGCCTGTTTCCCCTAAACTCAAAGGCTTGTGGACACAATTCTTGGATTTTCTCCTCCTCTGGGAATTTGAAGTCTTTCCTGGATGTCCAGGTTGGGGTTTTTTGGCTCAGCCTGCTTGCAGACACTGCTGGGGTCCATCTGTGGTGCTGGGTGCCAGCTGCCCCCATCCTATAGCCAGCAGTGGGGTGTTCCCATTCCCTGTCCCTGCTTCAGGGGTCTGGGGTCACCCTCAGCCCAAAGGCACCTCAGAGCTGGGATGTGGACAGGGATCCTGCCCTGGGATCCTCTGAGGGCTTGAGGGCTGTGCAGGTGGGATAATCAGCAGTTTCCTTTGGCAAGAGGGTGCCAATCCCATCATTTTTCCTGTGGTTTTGTTCCCATCCATAAATGCCCAGATAACAGGATTGATTCAGTACATCCCTGACACAGCCAAGGAAGCTCTTGGGGCTGCAGGGAGAGGGAAGGGTGCCCACCACAGGGCACACGGAGCTTGGGATTTTGGAATTTTACCCCAAAGCCAAAGGAATTTCCACAGGACAAGCTGAAATCCAACCCTCCTGCCTTGTGTGTGCTTTATCATATCCTCCAAATCCCTCCCTTCAACTCCTTCTGTGAAGGCTCCAAACTTCCACAATGGAGGTAGAACAGATTTTTTTGAGCCCCTCACTCCTCCCTGCCTTTCCAAACTCCCTTTAGTGACTTCAGATATGAAAACCACAGGCACTGAACCTCCTCCATGCAGGAGAGATCAGAGATCCTTCTCATGTGAGACAGAAAATGGGCTTGTGCCATTGCTGCTGAGATTTTCGAGGAAAAAGGATCGTGAATGGTATTTAACAGTTCTGGCAATCCCTGCTCGGGGCTGCTGCAATGAGCTGGACAGAGCCAGGGGGAAATTCTTTACATTCCTGGGATTGGGAGGTGGAATTAAGGTAAAATGCTCCTGGATGAGGGCCAGGCTATCTGGAGTAGCAAAGCTTCTAAATATCACACTGGACTTGAATTCAGAGATACTTCTGGAGTGGAGTGGTGGCAGGAAGAGCCTTGGATTGGGAGTGCAGGGAGGGGAAAAAAGCCTCATTTTGGCCAGTGAATGTGCCAGACTGCAGCTAGCAGAGGTCAGGGCAGCAGGGCTGGGGCCTTTGCTGGCTCAGCAGCTCGGGTGATGTGGCAGCAGAGATGCTGCTCCCCAGGAGGGCCCTGGGGTGGTGCCAGGCAGCAAAATCTGTCCCTGCTGCTGGGGCTGGGACAGTGTGAGCTGCCCGAGGCTGTGCAGGCTGTGCCTGGCTCCTCCCTCCTGCCCTGCACCGGGCACTGATGTGCGGCTGGGCTCTGCCATGTGCAGGAAAAGTCCTGTTGGTGCTGTGGCTCACATCTGGAAAGGAGATGGAGAAAAAAGTGTAATTTAAGCTCCTTAATAGCACCAGAACTCAGGGATGCTCCTTCCTCCTCCTCTCACCAGCAATCACAGACACAGCTGGAGCTGAGAGCATGGCAACAACCATGAGCTGTGACAGTGGTGAGGGAAAACAGGGAAAAACAGGGGGAAATGAGGAAAAAGAGGGGAGAATCAGGGAAAAACAGCCACCAGCACCCACTTCTGCTCCTCTCAGAGCCCAGCAAACCCCAGATTGTCACCCTGCAGCACCATCCTACTCCTTCTGAGCTGCACCTCTGTCCCTGGGCTCATCCTTCATCCCTGCTGAGCCCAGCCAGGGGAATCATTCCCAACATCCTGGAACAGAACAGGGACAGGCCAATGTAAAATGTCCCAGCTGCCCCTTCTCAGGGTGTTTATCTGCACCCAGCCGTCACTCAGTGCAATATTTGTGCAATATTTGGTGGGTTATTTGATCTCTGGCTGCCGGATGAGCATTGATTAAAGCAGATCCCAGCGTGTGGGAGCCTCTACATCCTGGATTTCCATCTGCTCCATCCAGCAGAGCTGTTTTTCCCCCCTTTTCCCTCGGAGAACAGCGTTTTCCCCACCCCGGAGGCACCGTTCGATTGGATGGCTTTAAAAGGGACAATCTGTGTGTGTGAGTCACAGTGAAAGCCATAAAAGAAAAACCAATAAAGCCATCTGAAAAGTGCTGTTTAATGGATCGAGGCAAAGTTACTGGAAACAGGAGACAGATTGTTTCATCTCGAAATCGTTGCTTCAAGTCCATCTGCGTTTGGGAGCAAAGGACATTTATTCCTCATCGATAGCTGTCAGGAAAAAGAGATTTGAAAGGGATTTTGCCACCTTTGAAAGGAGTTGTGGGTTTCTCTGGGCTCCCAGCAGCTCTCTGAGCACATTTAAAAGCCTTTCAAGTGCTGGGTACTCTGGAAATTCAGTCCTTCCAGGGCAGAGCTTTTCAGAGACTGAAAATAATTGTCCCTGTCATAGACACAGGTGTCTGCTTGCATGGCAAATATTGGTTTTCTTAGCAAATAAAATGCTCCTGAGCCATATTCGCCTCTGGAGAGAAATGCTTCTCCACTCTCACTGTGGCTTTTCCCAGACTGAATTTTGGGATGTTGAATCCCTTTGGCTGATTTTTTCCCCCTGCACTTGGCAGGCAACACAAATGTGGGGAATGTCCTGTGGCATTGTTCCCTTTGCTGTGACCCTGTGGCAGCACTGACATCTCTGCAGGCTGTCTGTCTGTCTGTCTGCATCTGAGCTGCTGGTTGTGAAGAAGAAATGTGTTTTCAGTTGCATTTAGCTTTTGCATGTCACTGTGTTAACCTCAGCGAGCCCAACTCAAGGAGTTTTCCTGCTCTTGAGGGACTAAACCTGGCTTTCCCCACGGAGCACTGGGACTGAAGGGGTCAGGATGGCCTCAGGCCAGGCTTTTTAAGAGGTGAGTTAATCTAGAGATGCGAATTTCCTTATAAAGCTGCACCTCCAGGGACAGAGAGTCCCCCTCACTCCTTTCCTGGCCGCTTCACCCAGCCCTGGGTTAGAGCGTTGGGATTTGTGCCAGCAGCTGCCGCAGGCTCCGGCTCGTGCTCCAGCCTGACGCTGTTCCAGATGTTTTTCCCAGTTGCACACGTGGTGGGCACATGGCCGGAGCTTCCCGTGCGCTGCAGAGCAGGTGTGTGAGCCCAGGGGACACTGAGCCGGGCTGTCAGCGCCGCCTGCCTCTAAAGCCTTCCGAGTTTCTCTCCATGTACGGCACAGCTGGAGCGCTGCACATCCACCGCTCGCCCAGTTCGGCTGGGCTGTGCCTTTTGGGGGGTTTCCCCTGTGAAAACCAAGCCGGGGGTGCGGGGGGGGCAGAACTGGGGACAGAGTTTTGTCTGTGGAATATTCAAGAATAATTTTCGGTTAACAAAGAGAGGCGGGGGAGGGGGGGGGCTGTGAGCTATGCGGGGCTCCCGGCCGCCAACATCTGCCTGGCACATCTGGCCAGACGCTGGCGCACGTGGGGTCTCCCCGCTCCAGACGCTCGCGCGCCGCCACCGCCGCCCAGATGTGCGCGCCAGATGTGCGGTGAGGGGCGGGGGGGGACACCGCCGCGGCCACGCCCCCTCCCCGCTGTCAATCATCGGCGGCCACCCAATGATGACCCGCGACACATCGAGGCCCGCGACCAATCAGGGCGTGGTTGTGATTTCCATGGCAGCCGCAGCCGCGCGGCTGAGGGGAGGAGGCGGCGCGGCCGCTCCCGGTGCCGTTCCCGTTCCTTATCCTGCTCCCCATCCCGCTCCCCATCCCGCTCCCCATCCCGCTCCCGCTCCTCACCCCTCTCCCTGCCCTCTGCCATGCTGCCCGAGCGGAGCCGCGGCGGCGGAGGGGCGGCCGTGCCGCTGCTGCGCGGCTCCAGCCCGGCTCGGGGGCGGCGGCAGCAGCAGCAGCAGCAGCGCAGGTGAGGCGAGGCGAGGCGAGGGAGGTGAGGGAGGCGCCGCGCACCTGAGGGGCCCCGGGGCGGCTCCGCTCCGCACCCGGCGCTGCCCGTGCCCGCCGCGCTCCGCCCGGCCCCGCCCGCGGCCCTGCCGTGCTCAGGGCGGGGGAGCCGCGGCCCGGGCTCACAGCGGTGGGTCCCGGCGGGCCGGGCGGTCCCGCAGTGCGGCCCCGGGATGCGGCCAGGGCCCGCGGCCCAGCCCGGCCGGGGAACGGGCAAAGTTTCCCCGCGGGCGGGAGAAGCGGCGGCGGGGGCTGCCGGCGCTCAGGGCGCCTTTGTGCGGTGTGGGGAGGGCCGGCGGTGGGGCAGGGGGACACCGGGGCTGGGGCCGGGTTTGTACCTTGAGCAGGTACGGAATGGCTTGGCTGGGGAGCGAGTCTGACAGTCCTCTCCTTCCGCGGGCAGGGACACCGTCCCTGGAGCAGCTGGTTCCGAGCCCCATCAATTTTATAGTTTCACAGTTTTATAGCAGGAGATTGAGTCTGTCGCTTAGCTGGAAGTGGCTTTGCGGCCGCCGTTGCCGTTTGCGTTTGGTTTTCTGTGAATGTGCCGTGCGATTTTTTGTGGATTTGGGTGTTTTTGCTGCTGTTGAGGAGTTAGCTTCCCTGCAGTACCTCGGTGTATAACGGAGTGCTGAAATCCCTCTGAGGAGCACACAGAGAAATGCACAGAGCAGGAGCTCATCTGCTCTCAGCCTGACATTTTTCTTTTCTTTTTCCCTTTTTTCTTCTTCTATAACTTTAGAGAGCTCGAAGCCTCTGTGTGTCTCCAGTAAAATTCCTTTTGTTGAATTGTTCTCCAGTAGGAACTGTAGAACTCAACAAATAGTGTTTGTTCTTGCATAACCAGGAGCATGTTGGTAATTCCTTTTTGACCATTGTCTGTGCAAATCCTGATAATTTGCTGTATATATTATAGATGTAAGCAGAGCAGAATGGATTAAGATATTTCCTTTCATTTGAAGCAGAACTTTTTAATTATGTGGCTTGTAAAGTCATTTATAGAGGCCTTAACTGTTGAAAAATCTAAAAGTGTTGAATTTTGAGCACTTGGGTAACAAAATGGAAATGCAGGAGTATGAGCATATCTTGTTTTTACTCTTTATAATGTGCTTGTAATCAAAATAATGAAATGCTTACATAGTTGTGTGTTGTATTCCCTGATATGGAAACTTCAGATTCAGCAGTCTGTGCCAGTGAAGGTTAATTTGGTGTTTTAAATTTTTTCAGGGCTTTAGATTTAAAAAACAAACAGCCAAAAAAATGTAGGTTCAAGGAATGCAGATGGTGACCAACATTTCTATGGGTCCTGCAGCATGAACCACAGGGGAGAATTGTTCTCACCTCTGCATTCCCTGATATTAATCTTGTCCAACTTTGTTCTGTCATTCTAGGAGTTGACTGGCTTTCATTGCAGGTGATTTACTCCTTGTTTATTTGTGGGCTCCTTGTTGCATTGTGGAGTTGAATAAAAATGACTCTATTTAATTTTATTTTTTTTTTTTTTACTCTAGGATTAACGGGAGGAGAAATCTGGGGCAAACAGCTGCAGGGTTTGAAGCCCAATGAGGGCTTAAATAGCTAAAGATGGACTTGCAACTCAAGACTTTGTGATTTTTATTTTTAGCTTTGAAGTTTTTTTGCTTGGGATTTGTTTCCTTGTGCAGATTCTGATCTGTCAATTGTGGTAACACAGATCCAGTTTGGGGGAAATCATTAAGGTGATTGTGCAGAGGGATAAAAACACTTCCTGAATACTCCAATTGTGTAGGGAACAATCTGCTAAATGAGGCTGTGGTGGTTTGGGTGGCTCTGGCAGTGGGATATTTTGGATATTTTGTGGATATTTCAGTGCTGTTCCCTGGTGTTGTGCTCTGCCATTATCATGTGGTGAACACACAGAAACAACCACAGTCAAACAGCTCCTTGAAGGGGGAACTGTTATGGGAGTCTTTCCTTAAACTTTCATTTAGAGATGCTGAAAGAGCTTAGGATAGAAGTTCCTCTAAGGAAATACCTCTTCAGTTTCTAAATGTGCATTGTTTTGAGGGCGATTATTGAGAATTCCCAGGATCTGCTGCCTTTCCAGTATTTATCTTAAAAGAGAAAAAGTGAAGGGTGCAGGAAGAGGCAGGGAAGAAACTGATGGAGCTGACATTTACTTTTTAAAGTCCTAACAGCGTTTTCATTTCTCCTTCTCCAAGAGAGTGACGATGGGTAACAGCACTTTGGGATATTTTCCCATTCAATTTAGCCACTGTAAAATGAGTTTCCTTTGTAGTTTTGGGTGTAGTGGTCAGGCTGTGCATCAGAATCTTCTGTTTCTGCCGGGTGTATTTTGGACTCTGCTCCCTAAAGCCTTGGGCAGGGACGGGGGCCAGAGAATCAGGGATTGAGCAGATCTCCTGGAGAGGAAAAGGAATCCTAACAACCTGGTAGGAAGACATGAGGGGAAAGACAATTTTCCAATGGTATGGGCTCTTCTCCTGCTTCTTCTTGCTCCTATTTTTTGGCACAAAAAGCTCCTTTTTTTTGGCTTTTTGTTCTGAGGATGCCTGTGGAGCCTCGTGCCCTGTTGACACAGAGCTGAGTGTGACCTTTCCTCCCAGCAAAGTTCTCCAGAAGAGCTGAGCTCAGACTCTGGCCCTTTACATTTTTCACAGCTTTAGATTTAAACCAACCCATCATAAAGACATAAGTTCAAGGGTATGCAAATGTGTGAAAACATTTCTGTCGTTGGGAACATTTCTGCAGTGGGAACTGTAAGGGGAAGTTGTTCACTGCCCTTGGAACAAACCAGGAACAAAATAAATCCCATAAAATCTAATCTCTGCTCTTCCCAGAAGGAGATTCTGATGTGATGGTCAGAATCTGAGGCAGGAGTTCAGGCCGTGGAAACAGAGGACAAGTTAATCACTGAAAAATGCTTTATTTATATTTGGAGTTGTGTTTTATTTTGGGATGGATGATGCCACCATCAGTGCCCTCTCAGTTTAGCCCTGGAAAAGCTCTGGTTGAGCCAGGAGAAGGGAGGTGCTCCCTTCCAGAGAAAGGCCCTGGAGCTCCAGAGGGTTCCTTGTTACTGCCTGGGAATGGAGCATCTTTTTATTCCTCTGGCAGGGAATGTCTGAAACACCAACAAACCCCAAACTGCTCGAGCATCAAATACAAATGGATGACTTGCCTCTTGACTAAGCGAAAATTTTTCAACATTTTTTTGGATGAACTTGAGGAAGAAGGTCTTGACCTGCTGCATGGAAGGGGAGGGCAGGAGGATGAAGCGTGTGCAGAAGGAAACAAAGCAGGGCAGTCAGTTTTGCTGTGCTAACATCATCTGGGGTTGACTCATAGGCCTGACTTTTCTGGGCAGAAAATTCACTTACAGACAATTCTGTTTGGCTGCACTGTCTTGTGATGAAACTTGTAGATTCTAATTCTTTTTTTTTTTTTTTGAGTACCACATAAATTTTTATGGGAATTCTTTTTTTTTTTTTTTTCCTGGCATTTGAAACTTGCTGCCAAAGGCCTCTCTACCACTGTAGTCTTCTACAACTTCCTCAGCTCTGTGTTCTGTGTGAGGGGGTTGTGTTTGTTTGGGTGATTGTGGGGTTTGTTTGGGGATATTTTTATTAAAAGCTGTCTGTGCTTGTGAGCGGCACTTTGCTTTTCTCAGGTTAAAAACCCCACAAGATTTCAAAGCTCAGCTTAAACGCTGCCGAGGGCTTGCTGATTGCTCTGCTGTGATTTTGAAACGCTGTCAATTTAATTCCTGTTAACAGCAGAGCAATAATAACTTTTATAATCCTGCAGGCTGACAGATGTGCTCCAGAGCACTTACTCACGGGGAGGAGGGGAAGGTGGGGTTTGTTTGCAGAAGGGCAGAACTTCCATATGTCATCCTTATCCCAAAGAGCTTTCCTTGGAACTTCAGGCACAGAAGGGAGTTTGCTGGCTTGGAGAAGAAATTAATTTGGTGAGAGGAGCTGTTTGAGACTGCTGTTTCTGACACAAAGCCGTGGTCTTTATAGCAGTGCATGTTCCAGGTGTTGCTTCCAGGTAAAAAACCAGGACAGAAGGTCGTAGGACACTTAAATCCTGATCACCTACCTAACTTTTGCATTTGGAGAATGTTGGTGTATCTTCAGGGAGTAGGTTTTAGTTTGGAAGATGAAGTTTTGTTGTTTTGTTGTTTTTTTTTTTTTTTTTTTCTTCCTGAGGAAATTAGTTTTGTGGAATTGTGGAATTTACTCAAACTGAGTAATGGTAGGGACTGTAGGAAGTGTAAATATTTGTAGGGCTTGTGTGTTCTGTGCTGAAATGCTGTTTCACTTGGGTTAAATCTTCTCTCCAGTGGCTACTGTATCTAAAGAATTTTAAAAGATTCTGTATTATTTGTTACTTTTAAGCAGAACAATTTCCCCTTCCCTAATTTCAAGTTAGGTCTGCATGCTGAATCTTTCAGAAAAGAAACTTTGACTTTTGGTGCTATGGAAATATGAACTGCATGATTTATTTTGGTTTTGAGCTCTGTTCAGATGACCTCCACTTAAATTTCTGGGAATTTGATTTTTATTTTTTTTTAATGTTCAGATATTTAAGCTCAAGTTAAAGCAAGGAGAGGTGTGTGAGTAGAATGAATATTGTCACAGGGGATGAATTGTTCCTGTGAGTGGTGTTCTGGCCAGAGTGTGTTGGCCACTTCACGGGAGAAGGGAATTAATCTTTGAGTTACATTTGAGTTTAATTTTGGTAACAGAGACTCAAAGCTGAACTTTGAGTGGAGTATTGTGACAGCTGTTGATTGGAATAAGCTTTGTTAATGTGAAGGGCAAAACCTTCTCTTGGATGCCCTGCCAGACAAAACCACTGCTGTGACAGATTCCTGCAGGAGGAATTCCCTTCTTTTCCCCACTGCTAAGCGGCAATTCTGTCCTCTGCCTGCCAGAAAACAGGCACAGGGCTGGAGAGCTCACTCAAATCGGGAATTTCTGAGTTACCAAGTGGGTTTTAGGAGGAAAAAGTTAAGTGGATAATGCTTTGAGAGAAGCAGAGAGCAGGCAGAAGGATGTTCTCCACTCAGGGATGGAAAAGCCTGGAGGAAGCCAATCATTGAAAATGCTGGCGGTTCCTCCCTGCTTTGAGCTCCTCCCGGTTAAAAGCATCTGTGATTCTGAGTGCTCAGTGAACTATTTCAGCCCTGAACAGACAGCTCTTCCTTAAAAATTCCAGTAGTACTGATTTCTTTGGAGTTTGGGGAAGAAGAGTCAGTTTTGGGAAGAGTCAGTTTTCAGCCCACCTGATCTGAAAACCCAAAGCAGGTGAACTACAGAACACAGGTAAATGACTGTCTCCACATTAACTGTTAAAATGGGAAAAATAAAGATACAGGTGAAATTGTCCAGCAACAGAATAAAGATTTATCTAAGCCTGTGTTTGATATTTGCTATAAAACATGGCATGTTCTTAGTCCTTCTTGGAAATGGAATTCAACGGATTTTGAAACTATTAGATAAGAAACAGATAGAAAAAAGTTTCTATCTAAAAGTTTTGTTCAGACTCTTACGCATGTCTAGAAATCATCTGATTTTTTTTTCTTCTCATCTCTAGAAATGAAAATTATTTTCAAATAATGCAATTTTATGAAGCTGAATTGAAAAAGAAATAATGAGAAACCTTGATTTTATTGTGGGTATTTTGGAGTTTCAGATTTAATCTTGTGTCATCTCTTGGAAAAGTAATTTGTGTTGGTTTATCATAAAGAAATTCTGATTTTTTTCTTTTTAACTTTTTTTCCTCTGCTTGCCAGACCTTAATTTCTTTGGGCTTGGGATTCCCATGGCACGTGAACTAGAGGATAATTTGGAGTAGGAGCTCTCTGCGTGCCGCCCAAGATGGTGGGGAAGCTGAAGCAGAACCTGCTGCTGGCGTGCCTGGTGATCAGCTCGGCCACCGTGTTCTACCTGGGCCAGCACGCCATGGAGTGCCACCACCGCATGGAGCAGCACCACGGCCAGCAGCCCCCGCGAGGGGACAGCTCCGGGGCCACCCTGAGGACAGTCCCCAGCGCCAGCACCAACAGGAGCCTGCCCTACAGCAAGGACATGCCCCTGATCTTCATCGGGGGCGTGCCCCGCAGCGGCACCACGCTGATGAGGGCCATGCTGGACGCGCACCCCGAGATCCGCTGCGGGGAGGAGACCAGGGTGATCCCCAGGATCCTGGCCGTGAAGCAGATGTGGGCCAGGTCCAGCAAGGAGAAGATCCGCCTGGACGAGGCCGGGGTGACGGATGAGGTGCTAGACTCGGCCATGCAGGCCTTTCTGCTGGAGATCATCGTCAAGCACGGCGAGCCCGCTCCTTACCTGTGTAACAAGGATCCCTTCGCTTTAAAATCCTTGACTTACCTGGCCAGGATTTTCCCCAATGCCAAATTCCTGCTGATGGTGAGGGATGGCCGTGCCTCCGTGCATTCCATGATCTCCAGGAAAGTCACCATAGCTGGCTTTGACCTCAACAGCTACAGGGACTGCCTGACCAAGTGGAACAGGGCCATAGAGACCATGTACAACCAGTGCATGGAGGTGGGCTTCGAGAGGTGCATGCTGGTGCACTATGAACAGCTGGTGCTGCACCCCGAGAGGTGGATGAGGACTCTGCTCAAGTTCCTGCACATCCCGTGGAACCAGGCAGTGCTGCACCATGAGGAGATGATTGGAAAAGCAGGGGGGGTTTCTCTTTCCAAGTGAGTATGAGCTTTCACCTTGTGCTGTTCTAAAATAATGCATTTTGTGTATAAGAATCACAGCTTGGTTTCGGTTTCTCCCTTGGGCAGCTGATTTTTGATGCATCTTGAAAAGAAGTCTTTGCTAATTACCAATTATCTCAGATTGGTTGTGTGTGTGATGTGAACAAACTTTTAATGGTCAAGGCTGACTGGAATTTGAGTATCTCATATCAGCTTTGCTTTTTCTGTGCCCCCAAAATAAACCTGAGCTGTTTTATCTAGGCTGGTGTCACCCATCCTAGGCAGATCACTCATTTGATTTCAGCAACAACATTGTTGTTAATGCAAGAATGGCCTTGGAGCTGAGTTTGCCAAGAACATCCTCTTTCAGGAAACTGGGGAAACTGCTCCAAGAGAATAGAAAGCAGAGTTGGCAGCTTTTCTCCTGGCATGTGCTCCCAAAAGGACAAGCATTTTGATGAAAATTAACTTTGTTGTAAGCAAATCTTTCGTTATTCTGTAGGGCCATCTGTGCACCTGATTCAGCTGCTTTCAAACCAAAATTCAGCTCTGCTTAGGAAAACTAGAGGGGTATTGTTAAAAGAAAACCTGATTTTTTCTCTGGTTTCTTTGCCACTGTTCACAGCTGAACAACTGAAATGCAGAAGCTGTTTCATCTTTAAACTGAGAGAGAAAAATGTCAGGTTTTGACACTCCTCCTATCTTTGAATCCACCAGATTAAATTTTAAAATACTGAATAAGAAGCCCTATTCCAGCAGCAAGGCCTGCCCAGTTCAGTTACTCAGCTCCTGGATTTGGAATATTCAGGCCAAGTGCTTCTGAGTGAGAGGCACCTTGCACAGCAAGCAAGTTTAAATTTATTTAAACTCCAATTCTGAGAAATAAAAATGGGGAGATTTCATTTATTTAATGCCTAGAAACACAGATTTTCTAATACATTGTAAGGGCATTTGATTTAAAGCAAATAAAAAATTATTATCAGTGATTACAAAGAGAACTTAAAAACTCAGGTAACAATTAGATATTTCCATTGTGGAGGTTTCACATCACCATTCCCACTGAAGAAACAGCCTGCACTGTGTTCCCAGGGTTATCAGGAAGGGATCTCCTCCCTTTTTTTGGCAGTGTTGTTTGCCAGCAGATTGGAAATGTTAACCTGAAGCAGGACATTGTGATACCTCCCTGGAAGCTGATCCACATGGGAACTTTTCCCTGATTCCTGGGGTTTGTTGCTGCTTCAGCAGCACCTGAGTGGGGGTAACTTATTTTTACTCAGATAAATGGGTGGTTGCCAAGCTTTAAGTGGCTTGTAAAACATAACTGTGTCTAATGCCATTTCTAGTGAAATATCAGTGCCTTACAGCTTCCAAATTCATGTTTTTAAAAATTAATGGACCTTGAAACTCAATAACCTTACTGAATTCTTACTAATATTTCTTATTAAATCTGGTGGAATGGGATGTGAGGAGTAGAGAATACTTGTTTCTAAAAATGAAGAAAATGGATTTTTCAAAGTCAGATGTGGCCTCATGTTTTTGTGTTTTTTGTTTTTTGGGGTTTTTTTTAGTAAAAATGTGTCTTCACATTTAAGACAAATAAGTGTGGACATGTTCTTGTGGCCCTCATTTCAGTGTGGTCCCAGAGCTCTTTATATTTTATTATCTCTCAGGAGAAGATCTGGGGAAGCAATTTCTGATTTCAGGAGGCTTCTGGCAGTGGTGGAGATGGACTGAGCAATGGCTGTTATGTCTGGGTTTATCTAATCAAATGCCCTTGCAGCAGGTGGTGACATTTGGTTTTCAGTTGCAGGATTTGATAATGATCTCAGTGACTCAGGCTGCAGAAAACCCAGTGAATATCAAAACATTAAATGTTGTGTGTTTATGGGATTCCAGTTGAAATTGAGCTTGGGATTTCCCAGTTTGATGCCCTGTTCCAGTTCAAGCCTGCTGGGTTTGGCGTTCCCAGCTGTGATATTGTGTAAAAACTTCTGGAAACAAGCAGAGCTCTCTGCTTTAATCATCTTTCACTCACCTGAAGGACCTCCAGGTCCTGCAGACAGACTCAGCATCCACTTCACATTGATGCTGCTGGCTCAGGTCCAGCCTAAGATCCTGGAGGTGTTTTAATTGTTGGAGATATTTTTTGAAAAGAAATCTGACAGTTTTTTTGTCATTTTGAGTTATTTAAAAACATTTTGATAGAAACATCACAGCATCACTAAAAGATCTTTATAACAATGCTGTTACTTGCTAATAAATGTTTAGAATTCATTTCTCACGCCTTATTTTGATTTTTTTTTTCCAGGAACACTGCAAGGGCTGTAGGGATGTGCAGTGCAGGGTCTGTAGGAGTGTGAATTTTCTGTGGTTTGAAGTCCCTGCCAACGTGGCTGTTGAAGAAATGCATTATGGACTC
Organism: Zosterops lateralis; assembly: GCF_965231275.1. NCBI lineage: Eukaryota > Metazoa > Chordata > Aves > Passeriformes > Zosteropidae > Zosterops > Zosterops lateralis. The sequence continues at coordinate 5,481,908 of NC_139779.1, read as the reverse complement.
CATGCTCTGACCAGGATTGTTAATTGAGCTCTGGCATTTGCCTAAGTGAAAGCAGCTGTGCTGACCACTGATGTAAAGAAATGTCAACCCCTCTAGAGCAATTTTTATTAGGTTTATTATGGAAATAGCTGTCCAGGCAGAATTACTTCAGAATTTACTATATTTAGCACACAGCTCTCGTTTGATTCTGGTACAGATGCAGAATGATTTGGGGTTAGTCCTGTGTGCTCCAGCTGCTCTCAAAGCTGAAACTCTTCCTAGAGCTGGAATTGCTGCCATATAACCGATTTCCCCAAGAATTGATGTTTCCTTGTTTTTCTGTTTGGATTTTTACATTTTTCTTTCCTCCTTTCCCCAGTCTGTCTTCCCTCACAGTCCTCATAAATTCCTTATCTGAGGAATCTTTCCCACAAATTGTTCTATTTTCCTTCTCACAAATGATTTTATTTTCCTTCCCACCTTAATTGATAGGACAGAGGAGGATTAAATCAGACCAAATATGGAGCAGTGGATGTTTTATCAGTGCTTGGGAGCAGCTAAATGTACTCCCTGCTATCAATCACCAGGAAATGTTTCATGCTCAGGGTATTGTTAACAAAGACTAAAATGACAGAGGGACAAAATACACATTTAAAATTTGACATGAGGATGAGGAACAAACCAAAAGGTCTTAATGCTACTGAAGAATAATTGGTTGGAATGGAAAATATAATTTTCTTTTCTCCTTCCCCAGGGTTGAAAGATCCACAGACCAGGTGATCAAGCCAGTGAACGTGGAAGCCCTGTCCAAGTGGGTGGGGAAGATCCCAGCTGACGTCCTGCAGGACATGCCAGTGATCGCCCCCATGCTGGCCAAGCTGGGCTACGACCCCTATGCCAACCCCCCCAACTATGGGAAGCCAGACCAGAAAGTGGTGGAAAACACCAGGAGGGTAAGGCTTTTGTGTGTGCACTTATTAACTGGAGTCTTGTGTTTGGGCTGAGCGTTTGAAGGCTGTTTCTGATACTTTTTGCTGCTTCACAATGTGTTTTCTTTGGGGGAAAATGAAATAACTCTTTGGGGCCTCCAGCTGTCCTCCTTAGTGTGTGGAGCTGAACCTCTTGAGAGCTGCCCAGAAAGTTGGGGAGCTGGTTACCAGTGGAAAAAGCTTTCTTGTCTGCATTTCAGGCTTGATGGACGAGCTCAGCTTTTTATAAATGAGGCTTGGCAGAAGCTCTGTCACAAAATCACACCCCAGACCCTTGGTAGGGTTTGAAAAATGACCCACAGAAAACAGCCCACGATGATCAAAATGTCTGATTTTCCAATTCTTTGGAGAACAACCCAAAGATGGAGAAAGGTCTGGTGCTAATTAACCTAAACTTAAGGATTTGAGTCTGAATTTAATGTTGTTGCAATTTGAGTAGTTGGGCTGTAGAGCTGTTTATCCCTGGGGGTATCCATTGAAAAAAAAAACTCATTACCATTGTTGGAAATAGAATTAATAACTCTGCTTCTGTTCTTTTGGGCATGTATAGTTTATTAAAAGAGGGTGACTTTTCCTGCCGCAGCAGAGTAATCAGGGGGAAAAAATTGAATTAAACAATTTAAAAGGACTGTCTTCCACCAGCCTTCTGATTTTGAAAATGCTTGGAATACTGATGGGATAGATAAGAATGAAAAAGGAATTGGGGTTTGTGAAGTCTCTAAACACTTCTGCATTATTTCTTTTCAGAAAAAAACGACATTAATTATTAATCAATGTATTAAAGGCTGTCAGGTTGATTGTTTTAATTCATAGCTGATAAAGTAACCCACCCTTTTTGGTTACAATTAATAAGTTCCCTGTTTTAAAAGGCTCACAAGCAAATGAACTTTTCTGCACTCAGTTAAAATAAATGATCAATACTAGAAATTGCAAATTGTATTGGTTGTGTCTTGCTGATAAAACTGACACAAGTTTTTACAGCCTGCTGACCTTTCTGGGGCCTCCACCTGTGTGGGGCAAGTTCAGGCCAAGCTGTAAAATTATCTGGATTTCTGTCTCTTCTTGAAATGGATTTGATTTCAAAATACAAGAGAAGAATTCAGGTAATAAACAAAATCAAGAACATCTCTCTAAGGAAATAAAAACCTAATTTCAAAGGCTGACTGAGGCTTTTTCCAAGTTTGCTTTGAAGGATAATTTGTTTGTTTAATGATGCTAAGAGCAGCTGTTAAAAACTGAAGCTGATCTAAATATTGCAGACATATGGAACACTCATTAATATTTTGGCTGCTATTTTAATTTAATAGCTTTACTTACAGCCCCAGACAGCATTTTAATTTTGTTGTTTATTGTAGTACCCAGTATATATTTTTCTAGTAACTTGTTCTTTGCCAAAATTCCATTTGCATGTCTGGTTTGTGCAGATAAAATGAGGGAGTTCCGGATGAATGTTAAAAGCAAGAGAGTACAAGATGGTTCATCTTCAAAATTTAGAATGTTTCTTTAAAAATAGAGCAACATGAAGATTTCAAACCGTTTCAGACTGTGATGTGTGAGTTTGGCCCATCAGAGACTTGTGGGGTTTCCTTTCTCCTGCAGGAACCTGTGCTGATTTATTCCTTGCTGCTGCAGCCTGGAGAAAAAAAGCATTTATTTAAAGGGATAAAATAAATACATCTGGGGTTTTCCAGCCTTTTGGAGCTGGCACTTGGCAAGTTAAATGTGTTCCTGTGTACTCTGAGCTGGTGAATTTGTAAATCACTGTAGCACTACTTTTGCTCTTCAACTTCTTCACCTGGGATAGCCTTTCACAGAGTTTTGTACTGGATATCTGGAATATGGAATGTGGATGAAGCTGGCCAAAGAAAAACTTTCCAGAATTGCTTTTCAGTGCATAATAAGAATATCTGGATCTTGTTTGTAGCCATTTATTGGCTCGTTTTGTGTTTGGAATCAGCTCTCCCATGTTTATATTTATATTTGTGGTCTCCAAGACTTTAAAGGGAACACAGAACTTGAATTGTACTCATTGGAAACAGATAAAGTTTAGACTTCTAAAGCTGAGCAAAATCCATCCCTTCTTGGAAAAGACCACAAATTGCACTTAACAGTGAAAATAATACTCAGGAATTTAAAGCTGCTGCTCTTAATCGTGAAAGTGAGAACCAGCAGTGTAAGAATTCCTAAAACAAGGGCTGGTACTGGAGAAAAATGGAAATAAATGGCTGGTGTGGTGCAAAATACTAGTTTTCCTAAGCTTTCTGAACACTCCAATGCTGTTCTTTATTCCTCTTTTCTCCTTTTCTGTCCCCTGCTGGTAACTTCCAGACGTACAGCTTAAATATCTTGGGTTTTTTATTCAGTCTAGAGACAAAATGATGGTTTTTTCCAGCTAAAGGACAGTGCTTAAATTAGAAATGCTACCTCCTTGTAGGTAATACAAGAGAAGCAATTCTGTCTGCTAAATTTGGATTTTTCACTTGCCTGTTACCTGTGTAGGACACCAAAATGCTGAGGTTTGGTTTCTGTGCTCCTGCAGCACAGCACAGCAATAACAAGAAGCAACAACCTGGGTTTGTACTTTGGCATCTCTGATTTTGTTTGAGGAGCCAACAGAGCACGAAGGGAAGTTCATCTCTTGTTGTGTTGCTCTCCCAGTGCTGTGGTAGGAAATAAAACATCTCTGACAGGATCTGCACTGGGCCAGCCACGAGTTCAACAGATTTTTTCTGATGTTTTCACTAACAAAGCCATTAACTTTTTTGTTTCTCTCTGTTTTCTGTTAAGCCTGACAATATTATCTTTCCTGACAGTTTCTCTTGTCTCAGTTAAGGAATGCAGAGCAGAGAGAGCAAAGTCTGGCCAGGGTTTGTGCTGCTCAGCAGATCTCTGCATGTGACCTCTCCAAGGAGGGAATTTTGCCTTCATGGAATATGTTGTGGTTTTCTTGTAATTCTGTTGCTGAGCTGTTAATTTATCACTGCAAGGGTTCCTTCCTTAAAGATACATAATTATTTGTTGTTCCCCCCGCCTTGAGTTTTAACGAATTCTACATCCTGAGCAGAAAGGAAATCCACATCCTGAAGTAAATGAAGTTTTCATCTGCAAATTGTGCAGAAAATGCAAATAATTGTTTGTGAGCCAGTAACCCAATCTCTATGGGGTGAAATACAAAAGTGCTTCACTCCTCATTAGAACAGTGTGTGATATGTCCTTACCAGTCCAGTGAGATGGTGTAAAAGTGGATTTGAGCAGTTTCCAGAGGAGGAGAGAGAGCAGCTCCCAGCTGCAGAGCTCTGCCTCCTGCCCAGGAGAAGCTGCATTGTTGTGTTATGGTTGGCACAGTGGTTTCCTCTCCCATCTGTAATGAATTACATCAGATTTTCTTTGGCACGTCCTTCCCGCTAAATAAATTTGTGTGCTTGGAATACACACTCCAGTAAGTTCTTTTAACTTCTTCATGGAGCTGTGCTCCCTGTCCTGGAGAGATCCAGAGCTGGAAGTGACAGAATTCCAGAGAAAGAGCCGTGGTTTTCACCAGGACTGTTCAAATCCTGAGGTCCTTCCACTGACAGCCCAGAGCTGTTCTCCAGCTCTGCTTTATGCTCAGCTGATGGCAACACCTAGAGATGAAAACAGACTTTACTCACTCCAGTCTCATGCCTGGTTTGAATTGTGAGGAACCATCTCCTGTTCAGAGTCAAAACATCCGTGACAACCAGGATTTCAAGAGTTTGTCTTGGAGATTTTAATGGCAGCAGCAATCTCTGATAAAGGTAAAAGGTGTATTTATCCTAAGGGATGAGGATAACTGTGCTGTCAGAGGTGTTTGAAGGCCCAGCTGCTCAGGGCATTCCCTGCATCTCCATTTTCACTGATTAACCTGATCATAAAGGCATTTGGCTTTTTGGGTGTTTTCTATGACATTTAAGACAGAAATTTGGGGGTTATTCCATCTTTCTTGTGACCACAACAGCACAGACCCTCTCGTGTCCTCCAAATTTGTTTGATATTCCCTTTAGTAGGTGTTTCTTCCAACATGTGGATTCCCAACTGCATAGTTTCTCTCCAGAGGTGCTGCTATCTCATTTTTACAATAAAAACAAACCTCCAAACCCTTTAACTCTGCATAAATGTGATAAATAATGCATAAAGAGAGTTATTCCCAACCAAAATGGAAAGTGAGGTGTGGTTGCAAGCTGCCTTTTGGCAGACATTGCTGGGCCTGTGTAAGATCCTGCTCCCTGTGTTGTCCCTCCTGGATAAACATTTACATCTCACATGGCCCTTCCTTGGCAGGTCCAGCAGAGCTGAAGAATTGTGTAAACCTTTAAAGCTGCCTTAAAAGTTCAGGAAAATCTGAAAGATGAGGGTCCCTCCATGTGCTGTGGAGTGGTTCTAGAAAGGGGCTCAGCTCTGCTTTTGCCAGTGTTCTTCATTTGATTATTTATTTTCTTTTACCATTAATTTTCAACAGCCTTATACTCTGCAACTTGGATGTTTTAAAGTTTACCAAGCCCAAGCACACTTGGTTGCAGGGTGACTTTTACACAAAAAACTCCATTATTTATGTGTACTGGAACTGACCAAATAAAATGGGACTCTTTCCAAAGCAGACAGGAAAGTGGGTGAAAAGAAATGCTTTGATCCTCTATAAAAAAAGAATTATAGGTTACACTTCTGTTCTGAAGTTCTCCCTGTGTGTTTAAAGGGGTTTTCTCAGACAACTGGATGTGAAACTTGTTTTCTGATCTCTTTTTGAGAATAATATCCATTCAGTTTGGCTATAAGAATGTGTTATGGTTTTTTAATAGAACAGCTTGAATACTGAACAAGAAACTGACACAGGCCTCAGATCCCCCTCTTCAGGAATTCCATTTGAACTTGCAGAATAATTCCCTTAGAAATGGTAAACAACATTTCTTCTCAATTTGACTGAATTCTTGCTTAGACTGGAAATAATTCCAATATCCTGCTTCTGTCTCTCTAATGCCACTGTGAGTGATGTGTTTTACACTTACAAATTGGTCAGAGAAGAATTTGGAATCTAAAGCCTCTTTAATTTCTTTGGCTGCAGACGGAGTCATTGTTTTTAGACTTTCTGGACTGATGTTGATCCCTGGCTTTTGATTCAAAAGGGACCATTATGTTTTTGGAACTACTTTAAAACAGTTTTTATGCAGTCTCCTCCTGACAAAACCAGCCCTTAGGTAATGTCAGTTCTGAACCAAAATTTGTGTGTTAAACCTGATCTTGGGCCTGCCTCTGCTTAGATTTGCCTTAGTAAATTGTGCTGTGTAAATACTGATATTTTCATCTGAATATAATATGAAATACCCTCAAAACATTTGCTTTCCAGGGATATTATTCTTCTTAAAATTGCTGGTCTTGGCTATCTGCTGTCAGATGTTTATTAGGGGTGAATGCTGTTCCTGCAAAGGTGAAGCAGACACAAATCTAGATATGTAATACAAAAATTAGACTGAGTCATAACTGCAGGAGAAGGAAAGGAGGATTCTGGAGAGACAGCCTTGGTCCTTCTGGCTCTGAATCAGTCACAAAGTGCTGTCACCATCAGGATTAATTGTTTTTAAGGATTCCCAGAAATGGTGAAGGTTCCTGTCTGTTCCTTCCAACATCAGCAGCACCTAACAAAAAATCCTGATTTTTCCTGCAACCCTTCTGTGGCATTTTGCTGTGACCATGTTGTTTTATAACTTCCATTCCTGTTCTCCAGGACACAACCTACATTTTAATGGTTTAGATAGAAGCAGAAAATGAGAAATCCTCTCCTTGATTTATAAATATTTATTGTGGAGCCAGGCTCCAATAGGCACACACTGAATTTCTGCCCAGGGTGACTTTCCTTAATGTTCCCATGGCAATGCCAGTGGCCCCTGGCTGAATACAGATGTTCCTATTTGATCTAAACCATGGAATATCAGAGTGCCACAATGTGTGTGTGTGGTAATTCCTGCTTTTAGTGAATGCCTGGACCCCAGGGATGGATTGGGATGGGAATCCAATCTCAAATCCATCTCCTGAGTCACAGGAAATTCGGAGCTGACTCAGCTGCAGTCCCAGGCCACTGCAGAATATTGACAAGCCAGGCATGGCTTTGTGCTCTGGTCATCTGCACAGGGGAGAGCAGAGAAAATTGTCATTAACATCCCCTGACTTCCTGCAGCTCCTTCCTTTGACGCAAAACAGGGAGGGCAGCTCAGAGCCAGGCTTTGGAGGAGCCCCATCTGCATTTCATGGCTTTAGGGAACTTCTCTGAGTGGGTTTGGTGTGACCCCATCTCCATTTCATGGTTTTAGGGAAATTTTCCAAATAAGTTTGTGCCCCTTTTTAATTTTTATTTTGAAATGATTACACAAGACCACCATCAGGACATTGGGATGATCAGTCTTTATGCTTCAGTAGACAAGATGGTAAAGCTCTTCAAGTATACTTCTGTTTTGGAAAAAAAAAGAACAGAATACTTTTTTTTTATCCTCTGAAATGTTTATTCTCAGAAGTAAAGAGCTTTTAAAAATTATCCTCTAGAGAGAAGACAATATGTTGCCAAAATATTTAATTCTAACATTCTAGCATTAGTGGATGCTAAAAACACAAAAAAACCCTTTTTTTTCTTTTTTTTTCTTTCCCTTAGCAAGCTCTTCAGCATTTCAAACAATAGTGAATGAGGGCTTTGAGTAGTATAATTTTTTGTTTGTTTTTCCAGGTCTATAAAGGTGAATTTCAGCTTCCTGACTTCCTCAAAGAAGTGCCACAGGTACAGTATTGAATTAATTTCCTTTTTGTGGGTGTAGCAGCAAATGATAACAAACAGCCACTTCTTCATGAGCTTGATTTTCTGACTGATGGCAAGATTTGTTGATTATCCATGAGGTGGAATCCTGAATTCAGCATCCCAAACCTCTCCTCATTCCATGTGTAACTCCAGAGTTAAGAGTGATGTTTGTCAACCTGAGCTGCCTGAATATTGCTGTGAAATGGAAGGAAAAAAATGAGCCTCTTTTCTGGACCAAACTGCAAACTTTCTTACTTGTAGAGGAGCTTTATCTTTTGTTATCTTGGTTTAAAGCAATTCTAGTCCAGAGGGCAGAGTTATAAGTACTGAAGGTTTTAAAAGTAAATAGAGATGTTATCAAAGTCAACAAACTCAGCCATGGATAGAGGTGGTGTTGATTTAATAGTCAAGTGTGCTATGGAACTTCAGGTTTTACTGAAAATTCACAATTTGGTACCCCCAGATGCTGTTCATTGTCATCAGCTCCCTAAGGGACCTCCAAAAACAAAACAAAAATAAAATCCCTTAATGTGAAGCTCTCAAAGTGTAGGATCATGTGGGTATCACAGAACTGTAAAATCCCAGAATGGTTTGGGTTGAAGGGACTTTAAAAACCATTTTTTCCACCCCTCTGCCATGGGCAAGGACAACTTCCGTTATCCCAGGTTGCTCCACGCCCTGGCCTTGGACATTTCCAGGGATGGGACAGGTTAAAAACACCCAGGACTCTACCACAGAGAAAGCCTTTTGACTTCTCCATTTGTTCAAATAAAAATTGACTTGATTAAAAAGGAAAACTGATTTCTTTTGTTCCAGCCAAAGAAGACAATAGAAAGGAAGTCTCGTGGCAAGATAAAATGAACGTGGATCAGTAAAGTGGCATAGCTGTAGTGTGTGTTTCATGTTCTCAGAAAATAACCCAAATCTTTCTGAGCAGCCTTTGTGTGATCTCTTAACGTGGGCTTGGCTTTCTCCTGCCTGTTTGCCTGCTTGGATCACTCAGTGCTCCTGCTTTGCTCAGCTCTGGACAACCATCCCAGCCCTGTTGCTGCCAGCATTGTCCCTGTCACTGAGTCTGTGCTCCATGTGTGCCACTGCTGGGGTCACTCCTGGGGCTTCCACATGGGATTGTGCTGGGATTGCAGCATTAGCCACGGATAAAGCTGCAGGAATAGGCTGTGCCTTACTAAACAGGAGGGGAAATATTGCTGAGGAGGATTTGTAGGAAAGGCAGGGAGATCCTTCAGAACTGATCCTTCAGAATTGATGGTGTGCTAGCAAAAAACATCCTTGATTTTGAATAAATCCTGGGTTAAATCCTTTAAATTCTTGTTTGCATAGAATATCAGTTAAATTATGCTGTTTGTGGTTTTGAATTATCCCAGGATACCTAAAAGAACTTGATAAATTCCTTCTTCACTCCATAGGATAGGGAAGTTCCTGCTAAATTCCAGGAGGTGGATTTATACAATTAGCTTAGTTTAAATACAGGATTTACCAAAATATGAGCAGATTTATCCATAGCAAAGAAAAACCATCTAAAAGACAAAAGTAAACACTGTGGAAGAGTGAAAGAGTATTCCTTAAACCATAAAAACTTGATCAAATTGATGCTGATAGTGTTCTCTTTTAGTATTAACACAATGTAACTAATCAGCTCAAAGGTTTGGGGAATAGACATTGGTACTGATATTTTTGTCCTCTAATATAAAATAGCTAATTTAATTTTAATTCTTTTTTTTGACAGACTGAACCTATGGAATAGAAGATAAAATGGACATTTCTTGCACAGAAGGTAATAAAAGAGCATTGCAGTTCTGTTCATTTGTTGCTCTTAATTTAAGATTTTTATCTAACTTCTGTAACTCCATAGGTAAGATAAATATGAAGTTATGTTTTTTAAAGGAAACTGCTAAAGATGAGCTGGCTTGAAATATTTAACATCTCAGAGCCACTATTCAAAAAGCTGCATTTTAGTCACTGAATAAACAGTGACAAAATTTTGCAGGGAGCTGAGTAAATTCCAGACCAGTTAAGGAAGGAGTGATTTCCTGTGTTGATGCAGGATTTTTACTTGTCAGCCCTGCTATCAGATGTTCTGGCCTAACAACAAAAGATGGCAAAATTTAAATCCAGTTTATAAATAACCCAAAGCAATGTGCCCTACAAATATCCCCAAAAATACATCCTTATGTGGCCATAAATATAAACACCCTAAATATAGCCAAAAGCATTGCTCTGTGTAGAAATAATGGATCTAAAAGGTTCCCAGAGATGAATTACAGGCCTTCACTGTGAAATCAATAGAGAAACCATCATCTTTTCACACAGTCAATGTTAAAATGACTAAACAATCAACCTCATTTTGCCACTTAGCTCTGAAAAATGGATTTCAACTTGCAATATTTCTGTCTAAAGCTGCTGCCCAGTTTCTGAGAAACCAAACTGGGAACTTCCCAGCAGTAACTTCCCACTGGCTCACAAGGGTTTGGGATATAAGTGGAAAATCAATATAAATTTTTTTTTTTTTTTTTTTTTCACTATGCTCCAAGCAGTCTCTCTAATGATAAAGGATGGACAAAGCAGCCACATTCCTTACAGGAATGGGATTTGTCTTGGCAGTGACTTTCCACCTGCTGAGACAACAGTGGCTGCTTTTCATTCTGCATTATTTGTAATTCCAAAACGCTGTCCAGGATAAAAAAAATGCTGTACCAAGAAAGCTCCAACATAACTTTATTTCTTTTTCCTTAGAAGATCAACTGCTGCCTTTTCCATGGGAATGATCCCTCAGGCCTTGTCCCCCTGGGATCAGAGGTGTGCTGCTCATGACCTGCTCTCTTCAGAATGTTCTCTTCTGTTTCTTTCATCCTCTTTTTGTTCCAAATTTTGCTGTTGTGAGCGCATGTAAACCTGTTAAAAAACAAACAAACAAAAAAAAATCACTGATGTTAATGTAGAACTGCATTACATTCGCACAACTATTTTTTATGTTTTAAATTCAAAAGCAATGCCTGTCTCTGAAATTGCTCCTCTGTTTTAATTACAGGGCTCCATCTTCAAAGATTTTTTTTGTTTTGTTTCTTGTAGCAGTTTGGTTTTAAATGTACGAAGCTTTCAAGAGTGGTCTGTGCTTGTCCTGAAAGATTTTTGGTGGAACAGTTGTTTGTTTTATTCATATGTGGAAAATGTTAAATATCTTTTATTTAAAGAAAAAAAAAAGTTGATAAATTACATGTACAATTACAATTCAATGATCTTTTGTATTTTATTTTTCAAAATAAATGCTTTAAATGTGATTTTTGTTTATTTATTAATTAACAGGTTTGCTTCCAAATTAAGATTTAAATAATTCAAGGTATTGATGTGTTAGTTATAATTCAAGATATTGATGTGAGGGGAGATACGATTTCATGTCCTGAGTTTGGATCTTATTTTAAGGTTTGCAATTTAATGCTTTTTGTCTGCTTTTAATAGCTGAGTGAAGAAATAGTAAATTGGAGTGTCCCACTGAGAGGTATAAGGTGAGATTTGTTTACTGCAGGAAGAAGTAGGTAATTTTTAGACTCTTGAATTTGTTCCTCAAAAGCAATTTTGTTCAGAGATGCTCTGCTGGGGGGAAACTGATGCTGTGAGTCGTATCCTGAAGTTTGGACCTTTAGGAAAGGATGTGGAACATTATTATTTCCATAAGGTACTTTTGGGATGGTTTTTGTCTCAATTCCTGCTCCCCTCGGTGGTTCAAGGTGATGAAGGCGGTTTCAACCTTCCCCGCTGGTTTTGAGGCGAATTCTTGCCAAAATATTTGTCTTTCCTCGGATTCTGGATCTGACAGAGTTTTGCTTTTCCCCCGTTTCTGTGTTGCTCGGTTTGTGATGACTGTAAAGCCAGAAGAGCTCTCGGTTACCCCGAGGAAGGAGCATTTCCCTCTCCTCCCCACCCGCGGTGCCGGGGCCTCCCCCGCTGGGCCGGGGCCTCCCCTGGGGCCGGCCGAGAGCAGCGCGGCCGCTAATTGCCCCGGCTCATTAACGCCGGCCATGTCCCCGGGAGCTGCGGGACAAACCTCGGTGCTGCTGCCGCTCCCGCTGCCGGTGCGGCCGGGCGGCTCCGCCCTCCGGGGCCCGGATGGTTCCCTACGTGACGCGGGGCCGCGGCCGCTCCCCCCGGGCCGAGCCGAGCCGAGCCGGCCCCCTCCCCTCAGCCCTCCATCCCTCCATCCCTCCATCCCCGGGCTCCGGTACCACCCGCGGCAGGTGAGGGGGAGGCCGCTGCAGGGGCGAGGGGAGCGGAGGGACCGCGGCCAGAGCCATCCCCGATGGTCAGGCTGGCACGGCGCCAGGTGAGAGCGAAGAGTTAATTGTTAATTAGTTATTATTAATGAATTATTGGGTATTTGCCTGACTCTCGCCTGGGTTTGTGCCGCCCCGTGCATCCCCTGTGGTGATGTCTGTGTGTGATGCCTGTTCCTCTCACAGCTGGCAGACGGCTCCAGGCTCTAAAAGCTGTGGAATTCTGTGTGAGTGCAGCCCCAGTGTCCTTTAGCAGTGTCACTCCCGGTCCCCAGGCAGGTGTCCCTGCTGTCCTGCTCCTGCCTGGCAGCTCACTGTATGGAGAGTCCCATTCCGCCCAGCACACACCCTGTGTTTGCTCTCAGCTGCCAGAGTGGGGTTACACGGCCCTTTCATCGTACTCTGTGTTGCTGTTCATGACTAGAGATGCTGGGATTTTACACTCCAGCATTCTCCAGGCCAATATATAACACAGTTTATTGCAGCTCAGAGATCCCAGCCCCTCTGCCAGGATGTTTCTTTGCTGTTCTGACACAGATTTGTTGGATTTCACTGGATGTTGTCATTTCCCCTCTGTGTTCACACAAAACTTTCAGTCACCTGTGTCTCTTGAAGCTGGTGATGCAGACACTCATTCTACCCCAGTTTCCCTTTAAAAAGGGGGGGGGGCTTCTAACAATCCAGTTGATAGCTCCCCAAAAAAGCACATCCCAAAGAGTTACCTTTGAACAGGAGTTTGTGTGGGATTCCTGTGATGGGTTCATACATCAGAACCTTGATGAAAAATCCTTTGACTGTATAATCATTATGTTGTTTTTTGTTGGTGTGTAACTGTTTTGGGGGTTGTAACTTTGCCAACACTGGTGCAACCTCCGAAGGTATTTAAGAAAAAGTTGTTTAAAACAATATGGAGAAGTTGAGGGAACAGCACTTATAAATCTTAGCATCAAGCCCAGTTCAAGGGTTGCTGTCATTCCCTGAAGAATGAAGCCAGACTGGCAGGGCCAGTTCATTTACTGAGTATTTCTTTGCTGTGTGTGGGACAATATCTGAGCTGTCCCCAACAAAGCTCCAGGAAGTAATCTCTGCTTTTAAATGACAGGTGGAAGGACTGGAAGGAGCCATTTCTGGTAGAGTTGGATGTTGCTGATGTGTGGTTTATTCAAATATTTGATTTAATGATAATTTTGTTTATTGGTGGTGTTTTCCTATTAACTATCTGTTGATCTAGATGTATTTAAAAGTGAAATGGAGGCATTTGCTTAGTTTAAATAAATAAATTCTGTGAATTTAATGAGAGATTTAACAAAGGAATGTTTCTGCACATAGTTACAAATAATTATTGCATGTGCTTTAAGTGCAAAGAAAAGGATCAGCCCAGGTCCACACTATTCTGGGATTCTTATGGATGTGTTTTCTTCATGAGATGTAGTGATTAACTTCAGGTTTTCTTTTAGGAGGACTCTGCTCCTGTCAGCACAGCTCTGTTTCCCTGCTCCCTGGGTGAACAGGTGAAGCCAGCCTAGAGAGGGACTTCACTCACCTTTTAATGAACGTCAATAAACAGGTTCAGCTTGTCAGTCATTAATCTTTTTATTGCCACTGAGCTTGTTCTCCAAATCCTGGTCTCAGGATGTTCTGCTCAGCCTCATTATTGAGGGATTGTTCTGTGTGGAGGTTCCAATGGCAGAGAAGGTTGGTACTGCTGAGCAGAACATAATTAATGCTGTCTCATGGCTTCTTTTCCTTAAACCTTGGTGTCATGTTGAAGGAGACTATGAAAGAGGGAGAAAAATCCCTTTTGCTCAGGCCTCTAGCTCTGTTAGGAAAGAGTCTTTTCTGGTGCAGTGCCAAATGGATGAACTTACCCCAAAAACCCATTCTGTGGTCAATAATGCTGATATATTTAATAGGGTGAATGTTGTTTATTCACACTACATTCCATTTCAGTGAAATCTATGGGACATCCTTGAAAACTGCAGACAAAGAACACATTTTTGGTCAATCTTATGTTCTTTTGAGTACTCTAAAGAGAACTAGAAATAGCAGCCAAAGCACTGGTGTCACATGGCAGCTTTATAAATAATACATTCACAGTAAATACAGGCACACCCTCAATTTTTGCCTGTGCATCTCATAAATGCTGTTGTGCAAGCTCTTTCTGGCTGATAATTTGTTTATCTCTGTAAAGGAATCCCTAGCAAAATAATTTTTGATTTACATTGTGTCTGTTCTTTATCTGTGAGGCGTAGTTGAGTTGTTTGGATAATTGATGATGTCAGAATAAACATTGTTTTAGGACAAATATTAGAATTGTTAATAGGGTGTGGCCCTTCAGAAGCACTTCCCTCCTTATTTATCTGCCTGTACATTGGATTGGGGTGGAAAAATGATTATGAACTGTAGAGAAGAGAAATGAAATCCCTCTCTGAGCTGAGCCAACCATCTTAATGAGCTGCAGCTTAAACAAAAATGTTTGGAACTTCACAGTAGCTACTTATCTGTGTTTATTAGGGTTTAAACAGGATCTAGAAATCATCCCCAAATTTTGGGGAAAGAAGGCTGAGGGCACTCCCACAGAATGTGAAGATTTTGGTCTGATCAGGTCTCTCCAAAGCACCTGTTTTGCTCAGGAGCATCCCGGGTCTGTCTGGGTTCACTCTGAACTCAATATTTCCATTAAGAGCTGAGATCTAACAGAGTGCACAATGACTGTTAGCAGAATTTATTAAGGCAGACTTTTAAAATTTAATGTCATTTTTTTCCTGCTGATTTTGAAAGGAAGCATCCTTAATAAATAAATGTGCCAAATGTGCAAATAATCCTCCTCTTTCTATATTAAACAGCGACTTGAGAGAAGGTTTGGAGGTGGATACATGGATACAGCCTCTGGTAGTGGAATGTCTTTGTTAAGGAGTTGTGATGCTGCTGGAGACATCCTGGGAACAGGGATTTTACATAATGCAGTGTAAGGAGAGCAGTGGGGCTTTTCTTTGCTACTCTGCTCTTCCAGTTATTATTTTTATCCTGCAATTTGTCAGTGCATCCCATTCTCCTCCTGAGGATGGACTGAGCAGCCTTGTGGGTGTTAAATTCAATTGCTAATCAGCAGCGTGGTAAGGAGAGTTAAATATTTGTGTCTCGCGTGGCGCGGTGTGATGCAGCGGGCAGGGAAACGCCTGCTCCCCCCGGCTGGTGAGAAATCCCGGTTTTCCCATTTCCCAGGGCATTCCGGGGCCCAGGCGAGCCCTCCCCGTGCCCGGCCCCGCTGCCGGCAGCGGCTGGAGGTGACAGACGGGCCCGGGTGTCACCAATGTGGCACGGCCGCGTCCCCGCATCCCGCCCCTGGCAGGGCCGTGTTCCTGCGTCCCGCCCCTGCCGAGGGACAGGCTGGGACAGCGGCCACCCAAATTCTCCCAGCAAATGACATTTTCCTGCAAAGCCGCCGCGGAGCCAATCGCTCCCCGCACCGTGTGCAGCCAATGGATGCCGGGCTCTTCCCAGCCCCTGCCAGCGGCTGGAGGGCCTGGAGCAGCTGTGCCAGCGGCTTTCCCGCTGCCCGCAGCCTTTCCCGGGGTGCTCGGCATCCCCGCGCCCCCTTTTCCCGGGAATACACCGCTGCCGCTGACTGCGGGGTGATTCGGGTGATTAATTTGTGTCTCCCTTCAGCACTGCCACGGCCTCCTACCCAGCAGAGCTGCTCCCCAGAGCCAGAGGGATGGTGGTAGTCACGGGGCAGAGCAAAGCCAGTGCCACCCCGGATGATGCCATGTCGAGCTCGGATGCAGAGGATGATTTCCAAGAGCCGGCCACTCCCACCGCCACCCAGGCAGGACAAGCGCTGCCTCTGCTGCCTCAGCAGGTAAGGGCTCACCTGGGATGGGGATGGTCACAGCACCAGCGCTGCTCAGGTGCTGAAGAATTCAGGATTTCCTTTACATGTCTGAATAAAACGGAGTCTCTTGAATTTATTTCAGCAGCTCGGCCGCTTTACTTACAAGTTCCATCCAGGTTTGGACTTGAGACGTGCAGTGAAGTGTTTATTCTGGTGCTTAAGGCATCCTGGGGTGTGCTAGTAAGATTTTAGGCCTGATGTAAAGAAATACAATTTTTTTTTCAGTGTCTAGTATAGTCTGGCTGTAAAGGAACCAGCAGGGTGCAAGTCCCAAGGTTCACCTGAGATTTTTTTTCCCTTTATTTTTTCTCTCTGTGTAAGGCTGGGCAAGGGGTCTTGTTTGAGATATTAATGCCTCTTCTTGGCTCTTTTGGAGAGAGGAAAAAACAAAACATCTGCTATTTTAGCCTGAGTGACTTCTGCTGTTTCAGATTCCCAGCTACAATTAAACCCCTCCCAAACCTGATTCCTCCCAGCAGCCAAAACATCCACATTTTTATCCCTCCAAGTTCCCTGACCTGTGGCAGCGGGGCAGGAACCGTGCATTTCCCCGGCGCCAAACTGCCAAGTGCCTTTGGAAAGCCGTGCCCTTTGTCACCTGCAGAGGACCCGAGGCTCTTCTCTGATGTCCTGGTTGCTTTTTTGCAGTTCCCAGAAGTTGTCCCGCTGAACGTGGGGGGGATGTTTTTCACCACCAGACTGTCCACGCTGCGCAGGTACGAGGACACGATGCTGGCTGCCATGTTCAGTGGCCGGCACTACATCCCCACCGACGCCGAGGGCAGGTACTTCATCGACAGGGATGGCACCTACTTTGGGTATGTACACATCCTCGGGGCAAGGCTGGCAAAGTTCTTACTGAAAACTCGATTTTAAACTTATTTTTAACAGCTTTATTTTTTTTCCCTTTGAGTTTATATTATTACTAAATTATATATAATTTTTATATTTATATATAAATTTAAATATAAATTTATATATATATAAAGTATATAAAAATTTATATATATATAAAAAGTATATATAAATATACTAAATATATTACTAAATTATATTTGTGCAGCGTTTAACGTTTTACACGCCTTTCAAAGCATCACAGGAGTAACTGCAGTTAAAACTCCTTGTTGGTTGTGCAGAGGGAAAGGAAAAACAAGAAATGGTTTCGATTTGGGCATTGTCTCCCCTAGAGTATCTCCTTTCAAGGTGGCAAGTTGTTGTGATGGTTTAAAGAAGTGTTTGGTGTTGCTTTACATAGGAAACTCCATTGCACAACACTGGGTTTTAACTGATACTCAGTTTCTGTAAGGAGGAGGAAATGGAAGGAATTAATCTAGGTTTCTTACACAGTTGAAAATACAATGTTTTCAATCTTTAAACAGGCTATAATTCCTCAAAAAAAAAAAAAAAAAAAAAAAAAAAGCATAGGCCTTTAAAGAATTTATTTTTCTAAATGATTTTTGTTGGTAGTGCCATATTCCTTCACCTCCAGGATTCCTTCCTAAGCGCTCAGCTTTTATTTTATTTTAATTAGACTAACCATGATTACTAATGCTGTGGTTGAATTGGAGTGAGATTGCTAAAAAGGGTTCATGTCTTTGCCCAAAGCACACATTGCAATATGTCCCAAATTTCTTGTTGCTCCTTTATAGACATTTCCTTACTGTCTTCAGCAGAAAACATTGAATTATTTTCAAAGCACTTTTGGGTTGTACCATAATCTGGGACAGAGATGGATTAAGCTACTGTGTTTATTCTAAAATAATTGTGTCTTTACATGAGGTAATTGTTGGAAAATCAATTAATTTGTGATGTTATCAACCTCAGTTGAAAATAGAGCTGGAACAGAGAGCCAGGTTAGCACCTGCTGTATTTGTTGTCATTCTAAGATTGCAGTAATGCTTCTTTTATTTGATAAGGTTTTCTTGGTTAACACTTAGAAAGTGATTATTTTGTTTATTTGATAAGGGTTTTGTTGGTTAATACTTACAAAGTGATTTCTTTCCCTGTCAAAAGATTCTGTTGCTGAGCAGTGTTTCAGAACTACAAGGAATTGTTCTCTCTCTTTTTTTAAAAAAATCTGATTATTATTCTGAAAGTGGCCCTGATCTAAAAGGGAAACCTCCTTTGCCGATGTCCCATCCATTCAGCTGGATCCATGTGGAATAAAATGTCCATGAATGTGATTCTCTGGGAAAACGCAAAGGTTTGTTTTGTCCCAGACCTAAATTTGAAATGCAGTGACCACAATCTCTTTCCCATGGAACACCCCGGCCTCTTCTGTGTTATAAATGGTTTCCTCCACATTGAATGTTTGCTTTAAAATCCACTGATATTTTTTCAAATGAGTTTTGGCATCAACTGAGGCAAAATGTGAACTGATGGCTTGGAAACCTGAACGTGGCAAACGGTTTTACAAACAAATGTTGAGAATATGCCTCATTTATTTCAGTTACTGTCTCAATAGAGCAAACAATGAATATCCAGTGTTTCCTCTCCTCTCCCCCCTGCAGCAGTTTTGGCAGAAATGTGTTTGTTAATGATATTTTTGCCCTTTTTTTCTTTTTTTTAGAGACATACTAAACTTCCTACGATCTGGTGACCTGCCTCCCCGAGAGCGAGTGAGGTCAGTGTACAAGGAAGCTCAGTATTATTCCATAGGACCCTTGCTAGACAATCTAGAGGATATCCAGCCTCTTAAAGGAGAAAAAGTTAGACAAGCTTTCCTGGGCCTAATGCCATATTACAAAGGTAAATAATCCAAGTAGCACTGACTGTTTCTTCTAGTGGGATTGCAGGGTTAAACCTCGGGCTTTCAGTCTGCTCTCAGCTCCCAAACTGATCCCATTGCTGATGGGAAGTTTATTCTGTATTTTTCATGCTGTTTGGGTTATCCTGCTGCATCCCAGGGGTATGGATTTCTGTGCTTAAAAGGGAGCAAGATTAGGCTGTGATATTATTAAATGAGAGGGTTTGTCTGCATTTGTTCTGCCAGGACTTGAAATAAACTTGGCCTTGTAGTGAGGCCAGATAATGAGGCCACCAAGTTCACCAGATAACTGAAATTGATTTGATTACTCCATATTTTGCTCCATGCTGCTAATATCTTGCTGAGAACAACTGCAGTAAAACATTTCACATGAAATAATTGTTTTGATCTTGTCCTTGGTGATTCCTTGGGATCCTCAAGTGTCGCCAGATGGGCACGAAAAGATCACACTCACACCGTCAGGTTGTGAGATGAGGAAGAAGGAAGTTTATTTTGGGGTTGGGGTTTGATCAGGGATTGGGGATGAGGCTGACACCTCTCTGACCCCGCTGGTCAAACCAAAAGTCCACAAATTTGTCCTTCCCCAGGAAGGAATGCACGATTTACAAAACATCACTCTTCGTTTATGTTACAATGTGTGAGAAAACTCTAGTACAAAATGTAATCATCAGAAGGCTAAAAAATCAGAAGCACACTCCAGCCCCTGTGTGTGTTTTCAGACCACCTGGAGCGGATCATCGAGATCGCCAAGCTGCGCGCCATGCAGAGGAAGGCCAGGTTCGCCAAGCTCAAGGTGTGCGTCTTCAAGGAGGAGATGCCCATCACTCCCTACGAGTGCCCCCACTTCAACTCCCTGCGCTTCGAGCGCAGCGAGAGCGAGGCCAAGCTCTTTGAGCACCACTGCGAGGTGGACGTGTCCTTCGGGCCCTGGGAGGCCGTGGCCGATGTCTACGACCTCCTGCACTGCATCGTCACCGACCTGTCGGCGCGCGGCATCGCCGTGGACCACCAGTGCATCGGCGTCTGCGACAAGCACCTCATCAACCACTACTACTGCAAGCGCCCCATCTACGAGTTCAAGATCACCTGGTGGTGATGGCAGGGCTCCTGCAGGGGAAACGGGCTGTGGGGACGAGCTGCCGGGGAGTTGTGGCTGAGAAAAGGGTGGAAGGACTCCTACAGGAGAAGTGTTCTTCAGAGGTGAAAGGACTGGTGAGTTGTTGGTGAGTTGTGGTGGCAGACTGAGGGGTGAGAGGACTCCTGGAGGACAAATGTTCTTTCAAGACCATCTGCAGGTGAGTTTTGGCAGAGCAAAGGATGAAAGGACTCCTAGAGGACAAATGTTCTTTCAAGATCGTCTGCTGGTGAATTGTGGCAGACTGATGGGTGAAAGGACTCCTGGAGGAGAAATGTTCTTTCAAGGTCATCTGCTGGTCAGTTGTGGTGGCAGACTAAGGGGTGAGAGGACTTCTAGAGGACAAATATTCTTTCAAGATCACCTGCAGGTGAGTTTTGGCAGAACAAAGGATGAAAGGACTTCTAGAGGACAAATGTTCTCTCAAAATGACCTGGTGGAGAGTTCTGGCAGAGCAAAGGGTGGAAGGACTCCTAGAGGACAAATGTTCTCTCCAGATGAGCTGCTGGTGAGCTGTGGTGGCACATGAGGGGTGAGAGAACTAGAGGACAAATGCTCTTGGCAGTTGTGCTGCTGCTCACATTCCTTGGGATCAGCCTGCTGGGCAGGGGTTGGGAAAACCTCTGGAAACTTGACAAACCAGCCTGAAATCAGACTGTTGGCTCAGGTACCTTAACGAGGCACAAAACAAAATCACCTCATGGAAAGGATGGAGGGGAGTGGCTGAACATCTGCTCAAAGGTGCCACCAACCACGTGGCTTCAGGATGGAATTGCAGATTTTTCCTGCAGTTTTGGGGAATCTGGGGTGCTACTAAAGCTGACCTTACAGTTTTACCCTCTTAGAAATGTTTTAGTTCCTCCTTCAACTTTATAAAATTTGAGTCACACCCAGCACAAAGATTCTGGAGATGTCATTTTGATGTACTAGATAATTTAAAAAAAGAAAAAAAGAAAAAAGAAAAAAAAAAAGTATTCCCTATATATTATTAATTGTTGTCAGGGTTAAGCTGTATTTCTTTTTTAATTAAGAATCTACGTTGTGAATTATAATGTTATACTTCAATTATTTCCGTTGCTATCAAAAGGAATAGCAGATCTGGAATATATTCCTTAATGCTTTTAGGAATAATAACTGTTTATGGAAGACTTGTGCCTGTTTTTAGCCTTAGAAATTCTAAATGTTTACAATATCTACAAAAAAAAGCTCTTTAGAATCAGGTCATTTACAAAGGCTTTTGGTAAATGAGAAAACCCTGTCTGTATGTTCCTATTAGCAGTAATAAGAGGAATATTTAATGTATATTATTTTATTACTGACTCTTTTTACATTCTGTGATATTAAACTTTATTTTAGACTTAAAGTCAGATGATATTAGACAAGTGCTTCCTTCACCTCATCTTTTTCAGACAATTAAATCTTAATTTTATCCTTGTTGACCCTTCTTGGTGTCATGGAAGGAAAAACAAAATTCCAACTTCATACTCAGATACTTCTCCACTCTAAAGCAGCAGGAAATTTCTTTCCATGCTGGGAGAGGCAGCCACTGCAGACTCATATTTTCTTCACAAGGTCATTTTTGTACTTCTGACATGAGCAACCACATCCTGAATTTCAACTACTGAATTCAGCCCAAAACTGAGAGGGAGAAAAGTCTGAAAATCTTATTGTTTTGTGAGGTACAGAAAACTCCAACCTGCTTGAAAGGGCTTCCAAATAATCTTAAAGAGAGAGAAAAATTAAATATTTGCATGTTGCATTCCATTGGATTAATTAATCCAAGAATATTGCTTAATTAAACTTCTGACCAAAATTCTTAATAACCATTAGTGACAGTGATCAAAATTCTCAGTTTTCTGAGGCAATTTTTAGACTATCTCTAAGAACTTCAGGATCAAATTATCATGCAAAAAAAAAGACTTTTTTTTTTTTTTTTTTTGCCTTGTCACCCTTGTAGATATTTAATTTAGGAATGAAATTGTCTCTGAGGTGGGTGTCTCCTTTCTGATCTCTGAGTCCTTACACAGGATCATTGTCAAGTGCTGAGTTTCAAGGGCAGGGAGAAATTTGAATAGAGGGAGTTCTGCACATTTGGATCTAAATTTAAGTTTGTTTCAATTGTTTCCTGAAATAATGGCCTTGGTGTTACAGGTTCCTGGAGTCATGTTTGGCAGCCCAAAATTAAAAGTTAAACTGAGACTAAAGTTTCCCTGCAAGGAGAGGAAGTTTTGCTTGGTTTCTTTACTGCCTTCATTTTTTTTTCTTTCTTTCCAAGGAATCTTAAGTGCAAACCACAATTTCTTATAAAACGAAATAACATCTTAAAGCTGAGTCTTACAAAGTTTTGGCTGCTTGTGCACTTCAGATATTTAAGTTCAGGATTTTCAGATATTTAAGTTTCAGAATTACAGATATTTATAATATTCAGATTACAATGAGAATTGCAGTTTTACTGGAATTTTCAGCAGGTTTTGTTACCTCTTCCCATAAATGTATTTACAGAACTCTGGTTGGAATTCCAGCACTCCCTGTAGAAGTGGATCACAATTTGATTTTCACAGTGTTTTTTCTGGTTTGGCTTTAGGAATTTCTCTGCTGTTGTTCAGGAGAAGCTGTGATGACAGAATTCCTGTTTCAGTCATTTTTGTTAGTCCCATGCTGGGATTTTGTAGCTTTTTTCTCTTCATTGCTTACATAATTAAGGAAGGCAACCCAAAAAGAAAAAATTAAAATCTTGGTCTGTATCAGCTGTATCTTAAACTTCTCATCCTCCTGAAGACATTAAGTGCAGTACTGGAAAGGAAAACATGAATTCAAGCCCACAAACTTTAATTTAGTGCTGGGATTTGTGATTTGTTCAGGTTAATAATATTATAATTGTTCCAAGCAGTCTTTGTTTACAAGGATTTAGCTGCTCTTGCCCAACCTGTGCTCATTTTTTTGACAGAAGCAGAAGAATTGTGCAGGTGGATGGCAGGAGAGCATAATCTAAAAACTGGGTTGTGTGACCTGATTGAATCTCTTATCTGGGCCTGTAGCTTTGAAATTCTACATTTGCAACAAAAAATGGGAGTGGCTGATCTACTAAATCCGTGTTTGAGAGGACTGAGGGTTTTTGTATAGAATTCAACTATGGAATACTGATTAAACTATGGAATACTGATTTTTGGTTTTGTTGTTTGGGTGTGGTGGTGGTTTTTTTTTTTTTTTTTTTTTTTTTTTTTTTTTTTTTTTTTTTCCTTTAGGACTTTCCTTTATATCTGGGCAGGCCAGAGTTTTGCTAATAGATATTTTACATATTTTACAATTTAAAGACCCCACTGGCTTAAAGTTGTGGTTGGCATTACTGAGCCCTGAAGATGTTTTTAGGTTTTTCACGTACAGCACAGAGGACCCAGGATAATTCTAAGTTTTGGCCTATGACAAAAAAAAAACAAACAAAAAACCTCCAATCTTTCATTATCTTTCTGCAAATAAGCTGATTTCAGAGGATAATTCTGTTCTGTTATTATCTCCTGTATATAATTCTCCAACTGGAAATCACTTTCCAGAACAGCAGTTCATTTTACTTACACAAGCTTAGTATAAGTTTACCTCCACTTTCACTGTGACTTTTATAAATGGATTTTGTTTTGCTGAATTATAAATTGTATGTGTCTATGCATTGTAACCCGTAATGCCTTTGAAAAATCCAGCCTGGATGCTAATGATCAGGGTTTGGAATTATCTCCAAATGTCTTTTGTTAATTATGTTGACGTGTGATGTTCAATACTGTGAGTACTGCAGTGTATTATTTCTTAATACTTTTGACTTTTCAGTTCAGGTAATATATAGTCTGTATGTTTTTTATTTAAAACACATAGAAGAAAATGTGGACATAAAGGTCGTGTTGTGCAATAAAAGGTTATAATACTGAAAACTGTTGGAATTCTGGCTCATCTGGTCTGCAGCCACTGCAGTGCTTTTCTCTGCCTTCCCTGGGAGTTGAGTGTGCTTTGCAAATTAAAATTAAGACAGAGATCTCTGTCCTGGGCTGTTTTAATGGCATTTGGTCGCTTATCATCCCTTCCTGGGCAGACGGCACTAGTGCAGTGTGTGCTGTCTGCGGCCGGGATCAGACAATTCCAATGTCTGCACTTCCACCCTTCCCTCCCTGCCCGCCCACTGCCGTGACACAGCTCGGGGACGGCCCCAGCACCTGCCCCTGCTTCTGCAAAGCTCAGAAATAACCTTTTTGTGTGTTCGGAAGAATTGTCCCCTTGGTCTGAACAAATCTCCTTGCCGCCCACCTGTCCTGCTGAAGCGCTCCTGTCCCACAGTGGGAGGAAAAAAAAAAAAGAAAAAAAAAGGAGATGGAACCCAGACACGGAAAGTGGAGTCTGAAATAGCAGCGGGTGTTTTTATCCTTCCCAAAGGCAGCTCCGGGGTGCCCGTGCGGGACCAGGGCCGGGCCCTGAGGAGCCGGGGCGGGGCAGGGGCAGGAACAGGAACAGAGGCGGCACTGCGGGAATGGGAGGGCTGGGTAACAAAACCTGATATGGGGGGCTGTGTGTGCGCTCACAGCAGCAGCACGGCCCGGTAACAGCCCCGCCGCCCTCACACCGGGCCTGACAACACCCACCGCCTCCATCCCGCCCCGCTCCGCCCGGCCCGGCCCGGCCCCGCTTCCTTCCGGGCCCGCCCCGGAGGTGCCGCCCGCCCTTCCGCCGAGCCCGGGGAGGGACCGGGGGCGGCCCGAGCAGCGCCGGGGCCGGAGGGGCCGTCACGGGCAGCAGCAGCGGAGCGGCCCCGCCGCCCGGGCAGCCGGTGAGAGCCGCGGGCTGGGGTGGGGTGGGGTGAGGGCCCGGCGGGGAGCGGGGACAGCGGCCGTGTCCCCCCGGTTACAGCCCGTCCTGAGGGCCGGGGCTCGGGGTCCGCCCCGCCGAGGGGCTCCGCTCCGGGCCTGCTGCCCCTCGGGCCTGGGCGGGGGGTCCCGCAGGGCGGCAGCGAGCGGGGAACGCCCGGGGGAACACCGGGATAGACACCGGGATAGACACCGGGACAAACACCGGGACAGACACCGGGATAGACACCGGGACAAACACCGGGACAAACACCGGGATAGACACCGGGATAGACACCGGGACAAACACCGGGACAGACACCGGGATAGACACCGGGACAAACACCGGGACAGACACCGGGATAGACACCGGGATATGCGGAAACTCGGCACACCGCCTTTCTCCTCCCTGTGCACCTCCTACACCTGATTTTTATTAGCTGTATGATGTAGATTTTCATCCGATGGGCCCGTTCCGGTGTGGCACTGACAGCTTTTGGCACTATGTCCCCCCAGCCCATTTCCCTCATGAGTTCCTTGTGGATCAAGGAAGTTTTGGCTTTTTTTTTTGTAAGTATCTCCCGGCTGAGGGTTAAAATCCTTTCAGCTCAAGCCGGGGGAAGTTTGGAGGGTTTTTAAGGTGCTGAGCGGTGCCTTTTGGGTGTTTGCCCTCGTCCCTGTGCAGCTCCTAAAGCTGATTTTTATTATCTATATGTACTTTAGTTAATTCCATGGGCCTGTGCGTGTAGTTAGCAAGGTGCAGGTGTCACTGATAACCTCACCAGCGGTCCCCCAGCCCAGCCCTGTTTTCCTGATGAGTTCCTTGCGGGTCAGTGAGTTTTTGGCTTTTTTCCTGTAAGTATCGCCCCTGCCTGGCTCCTCCCTGCACAGCTGAGGGTCAGAGTCCTCTAAAGTCAAACCAGGTGGAGTTTGGAGAACACTTGAGATGCTTTTGGGTACTTTTTTGTAGGTGTTTGTTGCTGCCTGTAGAGTTCAGGTTGTTCCCTTGGAGCAGGGAGTGGCCCAGAGAGGGTGTGAGATGCTGAGAGCTGAATTGAATTACCAAATAAATTCTCTGAGGGGGTGGCTCAGTGCTCTCTGAAACCCTGCTGCTCTGTGGGTCACCTGAGAAGGTTTTACAGGCATTTTTTTGGTTTGTTTGGTTGTTTGTTTGGCTGAGTTGTGCAATAAAAGGTTATGATACTGAAAACTGTTGGAATTCTGGTTCATCTGGTCTGCAGCCACTGCAGTGCTTTTCCTTACCTTCCCTGGGAAGGGAATTCCCTTTTAGGAATAGGAATTAGCAGCACTGAAAGGTTTGAGGAAAAACAGTGGCATTGTGGAGGTTGTGATATAAATCCACGATTAACTCACCATACTTTTGTTGTTTGGAATAACTTGAAACTACTTTTGAAGCACGAAACTCCTCACGCCGGGACTTTGGGAACTGCACTGAGCTGCTTTTCCAGTTACCCAGCACTTTTTTTGAGAGCAGTGACCAAAGCAGGCCAGCGTGGAAGGACGAGGTGTTTTCCAGGAGCAGTGCTTTACTCAGGAATGGGATGTGCTGGCTTTCTGGACACGGTTACACAAGGGGTTTTTTTGCAGCAGGGAGGATTAGGAAGAGAATTGTAGCTCGGTGAAATGTTTTGCTGACCAAGAAAAAGCCCAAAACAACGCACAGTAGAAAGGGAGAATAGGATATAAAGCCAATTATCCCAATTCCTAAGATTGCTTTACTCAACAAGCTGATTATAACTTTGAAGATAGTCCATGATTCTGATATTTAATTTTATTCTGTGGTGTTATTTAAGCTAGAACAGCCTTTCTCAGCTCCTTCTTTCCTTGCTGTGTAATCCCCAATTATACTCGGGGCTTTTTTTTTTTTTCCTGATAATTAACTACTTGTGATCTAAAACTAGACCTAGAAGTCCTGCTTGTGAAGTCCTGTTAAAATCACACTTGTAACAAGCCAGGTACAAAGTGTATAAAACATTTTGAACCTTTTCCCTGAGGTTTTAGGCAACTTAATTTCCATTTGTGTCCAGGTGAGTGTGTTTGGCAGGAAACAGTGAGTAGGAAACCTGTTGGCTGCTGTTTCTGAGGAGATTTCAGCAGTTTGTCAAGCTAATCTTCTTTTTATTCTGACCTGAATTCCCCACCAAGCAGCACAAAGAGTTTTTAGATGTTTCCTGCGGTTTCGTTGTGGTCACATGGGGATGGTGAGACACATCCTGGTCATGGATGTCACAGGGACAGACCAAACCTGCCCCCCGGGCCTGCGCTGACATTTGGGGGGAAAACACAACTCCAGGCGGAGCAAATTGAGAGTTGCAGCCTCGTGGCCGTCAGGATTTGGGAGGTTTGAAGTTTCCCCTCCAAAACCCGGCTCTGTGGTTTGTTTGAAGTGGCTTCTCCTTGTTTTTTTTTTTTTTTTTTTGTTTTTTTTTTTTTTTTTTGAGACTATTTTTTTAGCAGCCTGCACTGTTCATCCTGCAGCTGCTGCAGCTGAAATCCTGTAACTGCAAGAAAGATGCACATTATTAAAAGTGTGAGCACTGCACTGATAACACCCGGCTGTCTTACCTAATTCCCGACTTGTCTCATGGCTTTTGTGTTTTTTAGTCTGAGATCATCTTGCCCCACCCTTTCCTGGGGAGGAAATTAGCTCACGGTTAATTACCCTGCTGCTAATGACATGGCTGAGTGTTTGGGATTACACCTGAATCAGGACTCTTTCAACACTCCGGGTTGCTGCTCTTCAGAATTTTGGGGTGTTTGCATCAGTCGTTCTTTGGAATAAACACATTTTCAGGGCATTTTTCCATTGGCAAAATACAAAATACACCTTGACTCCATCCTTCCATCCCTCGGTTTTGATGCACTTTCTAACCTGTCTTATAAATCTGTTTTTAGTAGTTAAAATTGCTGGCTGCTGTCTCGTTCTGAATTATGATGGAGCATTCAGACACCAGTAAAATGTGAACCAACATCAGTTCGTGTAGGAATTGTGTGTTTGGAGGCTTCTCTGGGTTTTCTTCTTATTTTTTTTCTGCTTTAAAATTCCATTTCTGGGGATGCAACCAGAGATTTGCAGTGAGTTCATTGTGAGCACTCTTTGGGGCACTTTGATGTTTTTGAATGAGAAGAATTCAAGTTGTTCATTAAGTGCTGGAGGGACTTTTGAAGAGCTGAATCACATTTGCTTCAGCCCAGTGGAAAGACTCTGCTGTAGGTTGTTGCTGATTCTTGTGCCAAGTTTTTTTTGTTTGTTTGTTTGTTTGTTTTGGTGTTTTTTTTGGTTTTTTTGTTTTGTTTTGTTTTGTTTTGTTTTGTTTTTTTTTGTTTTTGTTTTGTTTTGTTTTGTTTTTTGGTTTTTTTTTTTTTTTTTAGAAAACTTAATTTTAGGGAGGGAAGAAAAAACCCAAGCCAACACAACAAAAAGAAACCAAAACACGCCCACAACCCAACCCAAACCTGCCTGTTCCTGGTCTGTGTTTTGCTGGTTTTAGACACTTTTAATTAAGTTGTTTACCAATACTGAAACTCATTTATAGAACTTCAATTACAGAATCAAAGCTACTCCTTTAGTTTGTGGAGTTACTTAAAAACTGTTCTTCACCGTTTGTAACAATTATAAATTGATTTCAATTAGCTCTTACTGAAGGTGTTGATCGATTAAACAAGACCTTTTCTGTTCAGCTTTAAAAATGAGCTTTTCCATCCACCTCTCTCAGAGGTGACCTCAGCAATCCAGGACTGATAAATAGTTTATGACCCAGCTGATATCTCCTCACAGTCTGCACTGATAATAAAGGTACAGCTGATTTTCCCTGCTCCTTCCCCGGCCAGGCAGGGAGGTGGAAAAGAACCAGAAAAACAAGCTGGGGGTGTTGGGAGTCCCTGGTAAATCCCTGCTGCTCCTAAAGCATCTTTCACCAAGCCAAAGCTGTGTCTGCAGCCTTCGTGTTGAGAGAATTTCTTGTGTTTCTTGCTGACAGGAAGGTGTTACATAAGTTTAGTAGTTTAGTCTTTTATGTGTGCATTAAATCAGCCCTGAGTGATGGACCCAGTTTGGGTGGGAGGAGCCCTTTTTTTCCTACCACCTAAAAGCTGAGGATGCATCTGCCTTTTGCTGTGACTGATACCTGATTTAATACGTTTAATAGGAATTTTTCTGGTTGTTTTGTAACTTGATCTGCACGAAAATTGCCATTTAGTATTTTGCTGTTATTGAGCTACAAAAGGTCCAAAGTCCTGCTGCTCCTTGGGTCCCCTTTATGGAATACTGGCAAAAATGGCCTCGGAACAAAATCTGTGTTTCCTGTGTCTCAGC
Organism: Zosterops lateralis; assembly: GCF_965231275.1. NCBI lineage: Eukaryota > Metazoa > Chordata > Aves > Passeriformes > Zosteropidae > Zosterops > Zosterops lateralis. The sequence goes on along the minus strand of NC_139779.1, from coordinate 5,452,899 downwards.
TCTCTCTGTGTTGTCTCAAAGGTGGTTCAAAGTGTGTGACAGGGAGAGTGAAGTGGCTCTGAGACAGAACATTTTGCAGGAAAGTTGGTTTTACTGGTTTGGTTTCCTGGTGGTGGTGACCGAAACCCTGCAGTTATTGGGGAGTATTTTTGGTGGTGTTTGGTTTGGTTTGGTGGTTTTTTGGGTTGTTGTGGGGTGTGGGGGTTTTTTTTGTGGTTTTTTTTTTGTTTGTTTGGGTTTTTTGTTTGTTTGTTTTGTGGGGGTTTGTTTTGTTTTGTGGGTTTTTTTGTGGGTTTTTTTGGGGTTTTTTGGGTTTTTTTGGTTTTTTGTTTTGGTTTGGTTTTTTGTTGGGTTTTTTTGTTTTGTTTTTGCTTTTGTTTTTGGTGGGTTTGCTTGTTTGTAGTGGTTTTTGTTTGTTTGTTTGTTTGTTTGTTGTGTTTTTGGGGGGGGTTTTGGGGGGTTTTTTTGGGGTTTTTTGGGGTTTTTTGGGTTTTTTTTGCAACGTCCTTTTCTGTGTGGAGGGAGGGAAAGCCTCAGCCCTGTGTGCAGGCTGTGACTCCTGCCATGGCTCAGGGTGACTCTTGTGTCCCCAGCTCTGCGCTGTGACACCGCAAACACCCGGAGGGAGGGAGGGGATGGGGGAACCCTGACTCTGCACCTCACTCCGGGCAAAGCTGCTGAGCTTGGACGCTGAGCAGAACTTTATTTTTAGTTTAATATACACCCAGGACGCCAGAGGGAAGCGGGGGTGAAGCTCTGTGGGGACAAAGGTGATTTTTGTGCCTCTCTGGAGGGGTGGAGGTGCCCAAGGGGCAGAGAAGCTGTGCTGTGGTTTCGGGTGTTGGGGTGGGAGAGAAGCTGGGTCAGGTATTTCATCTCACTTCTTTCATTTTCAAATCAGAGTCTGGAATATCTTCTTATTCTTTGGAATAAGAACAGACCCCCGAGTTCTTGGGATTATTGCAATTCCAGAGTTGTAACTCTGTTCTGGTGGGTGACAGGATTTCACAGGGTTTTATTTCCTCAGTGACAGAGATCCTTGTAAAAATTCTGGGAAGTTTGTGATATGAGAATGTTTTTATTTATTGTGTCTTTGTGGTTTACAGTGAAAACATTGAGTGGTCAGCTTCCCATTAATGGCAATTAAGCATTTGATACATATTTATAGCATTTTTTCCTAGGACAGGCACCTACATAGAGGTCTCTGACCAAAATGCTGCTGCAGCTTCTGCTTTTAGGAAATCATGGTGAAACTGAATCAGTGATGACTTTCAGGCTTTTGCTTCCCCTTTCCTTTCAGAATTGTTGCTCAAGGACATGGGTGATGCTCTGGGAATGGCCTGAATGTGCAAATCCTGCCAAAGATGCAATTCCTGCCCAGGCTGTGCAGCTGACACACACTGCAAGTTTAATTTCTCAGCTCTGAGGTGTTGGCTGCCAGCAGCTCCCACACAGACCTTCCTGGAGAAGTCAGGAAATGAAACCAAAAAATTTTTTTGTGAAACCAACATATTTATGCTTCTCAGTTATTTCCTCATATGGGAATGCAATAAAGCTTTCAAATATATAAAATGTTGGGTTTTTTTTTTTCCCTTTTAGCACAATATTATCTGCCAGGCTTTTCAGTGGGAAAGAAAAGAAAGTATTCAGCTGCTCTTCCATCTATAAAAATGAGAACACGTAGCTATAAATTATGTCATTAAGAAATTGATTCCCTTAATGTGCATGTCTCTACAATGAAACTATTTTTAGGTTATTTTTAGAAACTCATTATTTCTTTCAAAAATAGAAAAGTGGAAGAAATCTGAATACTTACGTAGATAAGATGGAATATTTCATTTGTTCCCCCCTCTGAGAAAATTGTGTGTTTCCTGTAACTTTGCTTAAAATAACTTGATTAGATTAATGGGAAATGTTAAACATTATCAGCCTTTTAAAGTGGATAATTGAGCTTGCAACAAAAGAGCTGGAATTTCCTGTAGTAGAAAAGTTTCTGTGGTATTTGTGCATGTTCCATCTTTTGCTCAATGATCCAGAGAAGAGTTTGGGGTGGAATTTCAGGGGAAAAGAAGATAACTCTGACTCATTTACTGATGTTGTTCAGTTTGAGAAAATCCCTTTTCCTCTTGCTTTGCATTTGTGGCACCTCTGGAACGGCAGGAAGGAAAAGGGGCTGGATTTACTGGGCAGAACCTTTCTGCTGTCTGTGTTTGTCAATATTGCAATCCAGATGTCGGTGTTTTAACATGCACACCTGAACCTTGCTGATGCAGAGGATGCTGTGCTGCTTTTCTCCTAAAATCACTCCAGCATTTCCCATTAGAAGCAGGGAGCTGGGATGCCTTTGGGAGGGAGCTGGGATGTGGGCTGCTTTCTGGCAGGAAAGGAAAAGGGAGGCTGGATGCTCACTGGATGCTCCAAGACAGGCTTGGCATGGCGCTGCTGTGGGCAGGAGAATCTTTGTGTTGCAGTCACTAAATATAACCCCCCCAGAGCTGTGCTGTGTGCAGGCGGGGTGTCAGCTCTGGCAGAGCCTGGGGAACGTGGGGATGTGCCTTGTCCACGTGTGGCTGTGCCCAGCTGGGCTCTGAAGACACTTTTGGAGGCCAGAGACCCCTGAAGCCTCCTCAGTGTGAGTCTGTGCAGGCACAGTCTCAGAATACAATATATTCTATGTGCTCCCTTTGTTGGTTTTTGAAATTTTTTTTTCCCCATTGCTTTGTGCCTCTGGCTGTCAGAGCAAGGTGCTGGTGAGAGCAGAGCCTTGGGCTTTTGTCCCCAGGCTGTGGGACTGTCCCTGGTGTCCTGGGGCACTTTCTGGAGTTGTGTGAGAATCATAGCCCTACAAAGATGTGCCTTGGCAATTTGTCCCCTGGCTCTGGGACTGTCACTGATGTCCTGTGGCACTTTCTGGGGCTGCATGAGTGTCACAGCCCTACAAAGATGTGCCTTGGCAATTTGTCCCCTGGCTTTGGGAGTGTCACTGCAAAGATGTGCCTTGGGTCCTTGTCCCCTGGCTGTGGGACTGTCCCTGATTCCTTGGGGCACTTTGCAGCTGTGAGGATCACAGCCCTACAAAGATGTGCCTTGGCCCTTGTCCCCAGGCTGTGGGGCTGTCCCTGGGCCATTTCTGGAGCAGTGTGAGGGTCACAGCCCCACAGAGATGTGCTCCCTGTGCTGCCCCTGGCTTTGGGGCTCCTGGTTATGTAACGCTGCCCTTCCTCCCCTGGCATTCATTTGGTTGCCATGGAGCTGTTAAATAATTCAAGCAGGTGACTCCTTTGGAAAGGCAAACCCTCAGAAGAAATGATTTCCAGCAGGCTGCTGCCACCATCCTGCTTTTAACCCTTCTCCTCTTGTGGCAGGAGGAAGATGAACCTGAAATCAGAGCGCAGGGGGATCCACGTGGATCAGTCGGAGCTGCTGTGCAAGAAGGGCTGTGGTTACTATGGCAATCCTGCCTGGCAGGGCTTCTGCTCCAAGTGCTGGAGGGAGGAATACCACAAGGCCAGGCAGAAGCAGATTCAAGAGGATTGGGAGCTGGCAGAGCGGTAAAGAACCTTCTTTCTTCCTTCAGGGTGACTCCACCAAATCCTATTCCTGTTTCCTCTTTGCTCAGGTTCATCACAAATTCCCCAGTTTGACCTTTCCAGCAGGAATTCAAACCTCCCTTTTGGTGCGAAGATGGATAATTATGACATTCTAGTATAAGATGGATATTTATGATATTCTAATGTAAGAGATTTGAAAAGAAAATCTGGGAAGGAACAAATGTAAACAGAGCCCAACCTCCCAATGAATGCTTTGACCTATTTTGCATATACAAATCTGTGTTTCTGTCTAGAAGGGTTAAAGGGACGATTTTGATTAAAATATCCACTGGAAATGGTAATTATTTTCTTGGGTATAGGCAGCACCATGGTTTTACATTCCAGCTGCTGATTGAAAACTGGTTTTAGTCTTGTCTGTGGTCATTCTCAGGCTTAAGCCCAAGAACAGCAAAGCTTTAGCTTTGCTAATTTAGGTAATTGTCCAATGACTTATTTTCTGCAAACCAATCTAGTTTTCCTCCTGTGATAAATGCTTGACCCTGAAAATGGAAGATGTGTTTTCAGAGGTCATGTCATTGTTTTCCTCTGCCATAAATGTCTTAAACAGTTAATAAAAACTTTATTATTAAGGCAGATAGTTATGTTGCCAGTCTTGGATCATCTCTAAGACAAAGTGGGGTATTTAAGGAATTCTTCAGTGAATAGCTGGGGGTTGCTAAAGGCACAGATAAGCTGTGATTGTTCCTTGCAGTGAACAGACAGGCTTGTCAGCACTGCTGAGATACAATTCCTGCCTCAAGAGATTGCAGATCCCAGACTATTTATGGTCCATCCTGAGCTGGAAGGATGTTTAAAGACAATTGCTCAGCCTCCCAGCATCTTGAAGGGTGATAAGATGTAACCTGTTTGAATCCTCCTGCACAGGAGGAAAAAGAGTTGCAGGGTTGGTGAGTTTGCTCTTCTTTAGATTAACAACCTGGTCTTTCAAACTTTGCCTCATCCATTCAAGCAGATACTTCTTACCAAAGCAGATTATGACAACAATGATCTGTTTCCCAAAACATTCCTGAGATTGGGACAGGATCTTTTGTAAGATGGGGAAGGACTGCCTGAGGTAACAGGCTGGGGAACTCAGTGTGAGGCAGGGAGGAAGGCAGTGAATGTACTGCTGGAAATCCTCCTCTGTGCCTTTAGAGAATTCAGAGTGTCTGAATTCTGAGGTCTAAACCTCAGTCTTCTCCTCTTTTGGCCTCACTATATAACCCTGAGCCTTCCCTCACTTTTACCACTGCAGCATGGAAAGGGTGGGTGTCCTGTAGTGAAGGGAGATGGGCAGAGGGAAGAATTATCATGTCAAATGAGTAATTAATGATTGCACAGGAAATCAGCTCTGTTTCTAAGCCCTTAAATCACACCCTTATTTTTCTAACCCCAGGCTCCAGCGTGAGGAGGAAGAAGCTTATGCCAGCAGCCAGAGCACCCAAGGGGCACAGTCCCTGACCTTTTCAAAGTTTGAGGAGAAGAAAACCAATGAGAAGACCAGAAAAGTCACTACTGTGAAGAAATTCTTCACTGCTTCCTCCAGAGCAGGAGCTAAGAAGGGTAACTCTCCTTTGCTTCTCATGCTTCTGTGCATTTTAAAATGAAATGTTTTTGGCAGGTGTGTTGTTCTAAAAGGCAGATTAATGCTCTGTGCTTTGACTTTCAAAAGTTGGAATAGTGATGCTTCTGGAAAGTGATTCTTACACAGAAAAAATGAGTGATGCTAAACAATCTGTCAGATGGAACAGTGCAGTGCTAAAGCTGTGTTTGTGTGTGATTACACAGGAGTCCTTCCACTAAACAGCAGAAATGTGTTCCTGGTGGTGGCACTGCACTGCTGAGGGGAAGTTCCTCATTCCTCTGGCACATTCCAGTGAAATCTCTGAGTCAGCCACGGTGTCACACCAGGATTTAGGGCTGGAAGGGGAATTCCTCCTGGAGAGAGCAGCAGAGAAGGTGCTGCTGGCTGCCAGTCACCTCAACAAACTGCTGTGTGTGTGATGGGAACCCTGAGATAAAATATCAGCTGGTGCTGCCAGAGTGCTTCAGTTTGACAGGAAAAAATGAGCTGTGTGAGCAGGGTGCCTTGAGCTGCACAGAAATGTGAGGCTGGCAGTGTTTGTGTGGGCTGGGAATATCAACTTTGTGGCTGGGTGTTTGTTCTACAGAATGTGTTACAAGCAGGAATGATGAATGGCACTTCTGGCTTTGCATAGCAATAGCTCTCCCAGGCTATTGGGAAATGCTGGGCTGTGGAGGAGGAATTCCACGAGGAAAAGCAACATTAATCTGTCTTAACCTTAGAGACAATGCATTTCCTTCATTTGAAATTCAGCATTTTTCTGATCTGAGTTGTCCTGGTGCATGGCAGCAGCTGGCTACACAAGGCATTCATTCACCTGTGTTAAACCTTTTTTGTTTGTTTGTTTGTTTTAATGTTAATTCTTTTCACTTTCCATCTTTTCTTTCTTTTATCCCTTCACCACCTGTCCTGCCACGCTCCTGCTCTTGGTGCCCTGCTTGCTTTGGCCTTTTTATTTCAGCAGCTCAAGAGAAAACCCCTAAGCAAGGACAGCCTGGGAGGGAGAGAAATGCTGATAACATTCTCAGGGATTTGAAGGAGATTTTTACTCCCTCCTGGGAACTGGCTTCCCCTTCTGAAGGTAATGCAGCACAGCCTGGGCAAGCTGTCTGCCTGGTTTTAGCAAGCTTGGCTCTTAGTTGGGCTTTGCTAAGCACAAACTAGGGTTGTGCCAGTTGTAACTCGTGCTCTTCAACGTGAAGATGGCAAAAAAAGCAAGTCCAGCATCCTGAGGTGGGGTTGAATCTCTAAACCAATCCTTTGCTTTTTAGTAGGGAGGCATAAGAGCAAAGCTGAAGCTTTTTTGAGCTCCACCTTGGGATTAGGATCAAAAGAATAAGAATTTTGTAAGAATTAGCTGGATCTTCTACTGCTTTGTGGTTTTATTTAAAAAAAAAAAAAGAATTTCAGGTTGCTGTTACAAACCTGATTATTCTGAGTTGAAACGACTGAAGTTGGCACTTCAAGAACTCTGGCATTCTCAAAACACCTCCAGATGTTTGTTACATAAACCAAGAAGAGACTTTCCCATCAAGAGGAGACACTGGTTTCATTTAAACCAAAGAGACACGAAACCCCTTGATGCCAACAGCTTTAAGAGCTCATCCTCCATTATTTGTTTGCACTCCTGACTTGTTCTGCTGGCTAAAGAAACGTTTAAAGAGATGTTTATTAAATGGCAGGGAGGTGATGAAGGGCCGTGTGTGACAGAGCTGGGGACAAACCCTGTGTCACATCCCACGCTTGGACTGGGCTCCATGGCACAACCATAGTGACTCCCTGGAGTGCTCCTGTTCTGCTGTGACAAGTGGCTTTCCTGTAGAAAGATTGAAATATTAATTATGTTTATTCTTTGTGAAGCTGATCCTTCCTTAACTCTTCCCATGCTTGCTCCTGGCGTTTAGGCTTTTTCCTCCGCTTGGGCTCTCTTGAACTTGTTGGAATTTCTTGGCTGTAATCAGCTTCTCTTTAGTTAGACTGAATTCTCTGAGAGCACAGGATAAACCTGAGGGTATTTTGTTGCTGGAAGTTCATTTTTTTCCTTGGTAATCAGTACAGATTAATTTTCCTTAAATCAGGATTTCAGCTCGGAGATTAGTGAAGCTGCAACTACAAGTAATTAATGGTGTAATTCATTAATTCTAATTAACTATCACTTTTTAATACTTAATATTAATCTGCCTCGGTTAACAACATCTCTCTAGTAACTAAACAACAATCTAGTTTGAATTGTGACTGAAAAAAATAATATTCACATTCCTTAAGGTCAAATAGTAAAATGAGGCTCATTATTTTGATAAAAGAGTGAACTCATTGTTGAAGTAAGTAAATAGACCTTCAGCTGTACTGTGAAATGAGATCAGTGATGAATCATGGAAGAAATATCTGATAATTCTGCCCTTTTCTTTGTTTAATATTTCCAAATAAGCTTTTTGCGTCTCTAATGTTAAATGTGACAGATTTAATTAATGGCCACCCTTCAGCTGGAATCCCGTGTGGGATTTGGGATTCATGCAGTGAATTTTAGGTGTAAAGGCGATGGAAGGAAATCCCCTCTAGAAAAATGTCCCCGAGTAACTAGAAGGGAGTTGGATTTGCACTCTCTATCTCAATTGCTGCAGTTGGAATTTAAATATTTGCAAAACCTTTTCTGTTCTGGACACTGAAGGACCAGAGGTGCCCTGATGGTGCCTGGCCAAGTTCTTCCCTGTGCTGGAGTGTGGAGCTTTGCTCAGAGGGGCAGAGTTTGGTACTCACTGGGTGACACAACTTTGCATTTTCTGTAGTGCTGAATCTCTTCAAAAAAACAAATAGCAACCAAAAAAACTCCACTAAGCTCCCTCAAATCCAAATTAAACCAACTTAAACATATTAACCCCATTCCTTTCTCTTTCCTCTGCATGCTTGTTGACAGCAGGATTTCTGTGCATGTGAAGTGTTTGCAGGTTGAAAGCCGTGTTTGTCTCGTGCTGACCATGAATATTTTCATGTTTTCTGTCTCTCTGCTGCTTGTTGCCTCTCACCACGTTCATTTCCACCACCTCTATTCAATCCCTCCATTTCCAACAGCGTTGGCTGGCAAGCTGAAAGGTGGGTGAAGGTATTGGAGCGGCACAATTCACTTGGAAACTTGGAAAATCAGATGGTTTTGTGGGAAAACCCCCCATGGATGCAGCTCTGTGTGTGTTCCTTGAGCAGAGCTGCCCTGAGCTGCTGGGGAGCCAGGGAGAGTGGGAAAACCACCCCATTATTATCAGGAATCTGCAGAATCCCAGCTGGAAACCTTAAATGGAGATGTCTCACCTGGGAGTGACTGTAAAACCCAAAAGCAACCCCTGTGTTGCAGGAATCTCTAATATAAAAAGGTCATTAGTGTGAATGGGGTGTGGCTCTAAATGTTCCACTTCAGTGGGATACTCACTGTTCCTGGAGTTGTGTTTAATAATTATTGCTGTGTTTAATGATGTCCAGCATTTCCCTGGGGCAAAGCTTGAGAAATAAATGACCAATTGTCTGCACAGCTGAAAAAAAAACAACAAACCAAAAAAAAAACCCAAAAAAAAACCCTACTTGAAATGATAAAACCTTTATGAAATGATCCATCAGTGTAAAAAACCTGATCTGCTGTGCCCTGAATTTTGCCAGCAGAGATCCAGGAGGCCAAGGCTCCCAGCCCTTCCATCCACAGGCAGGCCAGCATCGAGACAGACAGAGTGTCCAAGGAGTTCATAGAATTCATCAGGACATACCAGAAGCCTGGCCAGGACATCTACAAGCAATGCAAACTCTTTTTGGACACCATGAGTCATAAAAGGGTGAGCTCTGAGTGCCTCTTGTCTCAATAAAAATGGGGAAATTGGGGAGAGAGGGAGGAAATGCTGCACTTCTCCCAGCAGTCTGGATTTTCTGGAGTGGGGCAGGAGCCTTCAGATGATTGGATTAATCAAATTTAGATCTGGGGGGCTTTTTTTTTTTTTTTTTTTGGGTAGTGTGGAACCAAATGATTCTTCTAACCCCAGAGCATCCCACATAAATTAGTCCTGACTAAATAAATCCCACATGAATGAGTCTGTTCAGCAATATTCTACATTAATGTGACTTGTGGAAATTATGTAAGATATCACCTGGTGAATTTGTAGATATCACAGAGTGGTTTGGGTTGGTAGGGAATTAAAGATCATCAAGTTCCAGGGGCAGGGACACCTTCCCAGGTTACCCCAAACCCCATCCAGCCTGGCCTTGGACACTCCCAGGAATGAGACAACTTAAGCCTAAAACCTTCTAAAGATAATTCAGCATCAGCCCACCCCTCTCCTTTTATTGGGGAAGGGGAATTTGACTGTGCTGCTTTTTTGAAATATGAAATAAGTGTTACATCTTCATTCTCCATTAGAAAAAAAATCTATGTTCTTGAAATATTAATCAGTCTGTGGTGCCACCTATGGTTGGAATGAGTCAGAATTCAGCACAACTTGTTTCCCCCTCCCACTTCTTCTATTTAGTTCCTCAAATTATCTCCTCACGAGGTCTCATGGAATCTTACATTCCCTCTACTATCTTCTTGAACTTTTATTCCTTTTCTTTTAGATCTCTTCATTCTGAGCACAGAGTTTGTGAGAACAGCCTGGGATTATTTTTGGATTCAAGCACTGGAGTTGTTCTCATTTCAGCCTTCTCAAAACATGAGATTTTTTTACTTCACATAAACCAGGGCTAAAATCCAGTCTCAGTTTTTGAAAATGTCCAGTTTTTGGCCTTAGAGAATTCAGAAATCAAATTCTCCCTCCACTTTTTTAAATGTATGGTTTCATTTAATGATGAAAATTGCCTTAATGAAGTTAATTTTAAACCTTCAAACCTCTGTTATGCTTTTCAGGAGCTCAATATGCAAAAGGCAGTGTTGTTTTACTGTCAATATATTTCACAGTAAATTTATCATCAGAAATATCTGCTGGAGAGATATTAGTTCAAATAATTGATGTTCCTGGGAGTTTTATAGACTATAAATTACCTTTTTAAAAATAGAGGTTAAATAGGGACAAACATTTTGCTTAGTCTGAGTTATTTTCCCAGTGCTCCTCAGGGGAAAAACCCATTGCACCTGTGCTAATATCCATTTATTCAGCAAATAAATACAAATCTTTCACACATGAAAGAGCCAGTGTTGGCTTCTCCTATTTTTCAATAAAATTGAGCCACTATAAACACCTCTGATGACACCTCTGCATTCTCAGACTGTTACTGCAGCTGGACACAAAACAAAACAGGAGGTGTTGCTGCCAGCTCTTCACACTTAATCCTTGTTCTCCTGCAGGATTTGAGCATTGAGGAACAATCTGAGTGTGCCCAGGACTTCTACCAAAACGTAGCAGACAGGCTGCAGACACGTTGGAAAGGTACCAAGTTCTCCTTTTTTTCATCTTCCTGTTCCAAAAGCAGTGATGGAAAACTAAAGCCTCTTGAATTCCCAGTTAAAGCAAAGCATTCCCAGCTTTCAGAAATGCTGGGAACAGGTTCTGGTACCAGAGTTAGAGTTGTTCCCTCTAGGAAGTTTTGCTGTCTAAATCTTTGTTTTTACAGCTTTCTTTTAAACTCTCAGTGGAGTTCTACCCATTTTATTTTTACTTCTCATTATATCCATTCATGAACTGAGGTTGGCTTGAATGAGTAATATTAATTTGATGATATTGGGATTAAACCTTCCAAAGAGGTCTGGAATATTTAATTTGTGGGATTTGTCCCTTTCAGTGCCCCCTGAAAAAGTGGAGAAGGCAATGGATGAGGTCGAGAAATACATCATGACTCGACAGTATAAATACGTTTTTTGCCCTGAGACAACTGATGACGAGAAGAAAGACCTTGCTGTCCAAAAAAGGATCAGGTAAGACTTGAAAGGACAAATAACTGAGTAATCCCTAATTTTCTAAATTAGTCTGAATCAACCATGCTAAAACTCTTGTGCTGTGCACAGAAAAATGGCTTGTTAAGGGTTCAAACCATTTTATTTAAAATGGAGAAAGAATTAATAGGTGGGATAATGACAAGCACTACCCTGGGAAAATTTGCTTTTGTTAAATTACAGCCAAACTTTTTTTTTTTTTTTTTTTTTTTTTTTTTTTTTTTTTTTTTTTTAAGAAAAAAGGAAGTACTTTCTCATAAAATAAATTACATCAGTGGAATAAAGTGGTTTGTGGCTGAAATAATGTCTCATGGACACAAAGCATTCCTTGTGGCCTGGGTTCAGGAAGCAGCTCTTTTCAAACACCTGGATGTCACTGGCACTGAGAATTTAACCCTTTTTTTCTCCTGTCCCAGGGCTCTGCACTGGGTGACTCCCCAGATGCTCTGTGTTCCTGTCAGTGAGGAAATCCCAGAAGTCTCTGACATGGTTGTAAAGGCAATTACAGGTTTGTGAGTGATGAATTCTATATTTATAGCTTTAAATTTCATCTCTCTTGCTTATTGAGATTTATTTTTTGCTGTCATCACAAGTGGGGAAGGTCCAGGCTGTTAAATGTGCAGGGATCTCTGTGGGTTTGGAATTTCATCTGTGGAGCAGGGATAATTTTCCACTAAACTCTGAAGAGTTTAGGCTTAGCTCATCCACTTGAAACCCTTCCCCAAAGACAGAAACAGTGCAATATTAACATTACCCAGCAAATCCTGCTTATCCAGTCTCTGATCAATATAATTGGGATGATTTTTTTCTTATTTTCCCCCTCACAGGTATCATTGAGCAGGGATGATTTTCCACACTCTGAAGAGTTTAGGCTTAGCTGATTTACTTGAAACACTTCCCCAAAGATAAAAACAATGCAACGTCAACATTACCCAGCAAATCCTGCTTTTCCAGTGCCTGATCAATACAACTGGAGTAATTTTTTCCCATTTTTCCCCTCACAGACATCATTGAGATGGACTCCAAGCGTGTCCCTCGGGATAAGCTGGCCTGCATCACCAAATGCAGCAAGCACATCTTCAATGCCATCAAAATCACCAAGAATGAGCCAGCCTCTGCTGATGATTTCCTGCCCACCCTGATTTACATCGTGCTGAAGGGGAACCCCCCACGCCTGCAGTCCAACATCCAGTACATCACCCGCTTCTGCAACCCCAGCAGGCTGATGACAGGGGAGGATGGATATTATTTTACCAACCTGGTGAGTGCAGCAGGAAGGGTGGGCTTGGACAGCAAAGTTTGGCTTTTATTTGGAGGTAGGAGCTGCCAGCAGAGGGAAATACAAATTCAGATTAATCTGCAAACAGCAGTTGAGGTTACTCAGAGCACAGCCAGTTCTATCCTCTCTCTCTCTTCCTTCTCTGCTGTCCAAATCAGAGCTTTGTTTTCTTATTTTATACTTTTAAACCCTTTGTTTGAAAAGTCTGATGCCAAGACTTGGGTGTATTTTTATTTGTATTGGGTACATTTTTATCCTGTTCCTCAAACCCTGAGTTTGGGCTGTGCAGATGTTCCAGATGCAAAATCCCCTCTTTGAGCCCAGGAGAGTTTCTTGAAGGCCCCGCAGAATTAAGTCATTCACGTGTGGAGATAAACAGGGGTTTTTTTACAGCTTCTCCAAGAGGCTTTTTTTCTTGGTGTGCTCTGCATTTTATCATAAAGAATCCTGGAGGGAAAATACAAAGTTGAATTAAACATTTGGAATGGTAAAAGTTCATTTCAGTAGGAGCAGAGCATCCACCAAGTGACATTCCTTCCTTCAGGAAATTCATCAATTAATAAATTAATCTGCATAGCAGATCTCTGCTGATCAGAAAATTAAATATTATAAAATTAATTAAATAAAATTAAATAAATATAATAAACTGCTATATAATATATATTTATGTAATATAAATATAAAAGACTGCTCCTGTCTCCTTGGGATGTTCCTGCTGTTCCCTCACCTCCCAAACACAAAGACCCTGAGGTTTGGAATGTACCTTGGCAACTCAGTTTTTGATTTCTTCAAACTTTTGGGGAGAGTTGTATGAAGTGTCTGATAAAATTAACTTCTGGAAAAGCCCATTTAGAGCATTAAAAAAATATTTAAAAAATCAGAAGAGGGTAAGGTCTAGAAAATGGGTACATTCCAGTCCGTGGTGGTTCCAGCCTTGCAGTGATGCTCTCTCTGTTGTTTTTTTGCAGTGCTGTGCTGTGGCCTTCATTGAAAAACTGGATGCTCAGTCTTTGAACCTGAGCCAGGAAGATTTTGACCGTTTCATGACGGGCCAGACCTCCCCAAAGAAGCAGGAGTCTGACAGTTTCTCCCCTGACGTGTGCCTGGGGGTGAAGCAAATGTGCAAAAGCTTAGACCTCCTCTCTCAGTTGAATGAGAGACAGGAAAGAATCGTCAGTGAGGCCAAGAAGCTGGAGAAAGACCTCATTGACTGGACTGACGGGATCACCAAGGAGGTGGAAGATATTGTGGAGAAATATCCCTTGGAAATAAAACCCAAAAGCCAAGCCTTAGCAGCCATTGACTCTGAAAACGTGGAGAATGACAAGCTGCCCCCACCTCTGCAGCCTCAGGTTTATGCAGGATAATTATCCTCAGCTAATTGAGAAAGCAAGGAAAATTTAAGGCTAAAAAAAAAAAAAGAAATGAGCTTAAATCAGTACATTTTTAAAGGTACTTTTGGGGGTTTTTTTTGGTTTGGTTTGTTTTTTGGTTTGGTTTTTGGTTTTTTTTTTGGTTGAGTGTGATGAATTATATTTATTTTAGTCCAGTAGGTTTCTATTAGGCTTTGGTGGGTTTTTTGAACTGAATTTGGATTTTCTACACGAACTGGTGTAATTTTTAAGCAACACTAGTCCATTGACATCTCTCCTGAAAGCTTCCTTCTAAGCATGCACTTAATTGTTTTTAATAATTAGTTTAACTTGAAGCCAAGTTTCAGCTGGAAGAAAAAAAAAAAAAGGTACCAATGTTAGTCTGAACTTATTCTGTAGCTGTAAAGATGAACTATATATTGTAAAATATGTAAAATTGTAAATAGATTTCAAATTTAATGTCCCAACTGTGCATGAGCTCGTGTGTGAGTGAAAAATGGATCTCAAAATATTCATTTTAGCACCTTCCAGTTCCATCATGTTGCAGTAAAAAGGCAAAAAACGCTGTTGGAGTTTGGATAAACCTGGAGGGGGAGAAGTGAGGAATGACAGGGGATGGTGTTGGAGTGATTTGCAAACTTGAAAACTCAATCTGCTTTGTTAAAAAGAAAAAAAATTATTTTAAAGATGCCATTTCTTCATTTAAACGCTTTGTCAGAATACCTGGTAGCCTTGAGTTGGTGCACAAAAATGTTGATTTTACTGCTTTGGAAGGGAATGTGGGGCCAGAAATCGAAAATGTTTCAGGAATAGGAAGAAATATTTGTATGAAAAACTGCATAATGTGGAACACAAAACGGAGAGGGGAAAGAGCCCATGGAAGAGTTGCTCCAAAAGTGTTTCTCTCTCTCCTGGTCACATCCATCAGTGGGATAAATTTTGGTTGCTTTTTCGACAATCCTGGGGACTAAATAAATTAAATTCATCCAATTGGACGTGGCTTTTTTTAGAAGGAGCAGGAAAATGCACTTTATTTCCATGAAACATCAACGTTCTGCTCTTCAGTGACCCCTCCAGCACCGTGAACAGCGAGCTAAAAACGCCTTTTTGTGTCACTGAAATTCAGATTGGGCTGGAAGGAGAACTCACCCCACGAGAAGCAACCTCTGACAGCAGAACTCTGAAACTTCCTCTGTGCCCTCTGAAACCTCTTCCAGCTCCATCCAGCCCCGACTCCTTCGGTTTCCATCTCAGCTGGAAACTGCTTTTTGAGCAATGTTTAATTCTTAATTCATCGATGAGGAAACCTCTTGGTTCATTCCCACTTGGTTAAAGCGCCGCTCCCATTAAATTTACACTGCAATAACTTCAGACCACGACTGTGATTTGTCCCTTTTCTTGGCAGTTTTTAGCCTTTTTTTAAACGAACTATGCACCGCCCCTGGTGTTCCAGAGAAAGCAGCTGCAGCACTGGGATGCTCACAACAAACATCAACCAAAAAAAAAAAAAAAAAATCAAATTATTCCATGTGTCACCACTCCCAAAATCGCTTCGGTCAATAATCCTGGGCTTTACTGAGTTTATTTTAGATGCTAATTCCCATCTCAAGGTCCATAGGTGGGGGGAGAAGCAAACTTTGCAGCTTTTGTGTAAATATTTGAAATAAAAGCGTGGCCCTTCTGCCCTTCGTTAATGAGTCCCTAAACTCCTCCTGAGCTTTTGTTATTCCATTAATGATTTATGGCCCCAAAATCGAGGCTGGTTCTGCAATTCTCAAGTGCCCTTCAAGTGCTCGGCTGGGTAACAATGTTTATTTTTAGTGGGTGGGTTTTTTTGGTGTTTTTTGGTTAGTTTTTTGTTTGTTTGTTTGTTTTGTTTTGGGGGGGGTTTTGGTTGGTTTGTTTTGGTTTTTTGGGTTTTTTGTGGGGTTTTTTTTGCTATTTTGTTTTTGGTTTTGTTTTGTTTGTTTGTTTGGATTTTATTTTATTTTATTTTATTTTATTTTATTTTATTTTATTTTATTTTATTTTATTTTATTTTATTTTATTATTTTCTTTGCCCAAAAAGGCATTGGGGGTGATGAAGCACTTCCAGGACTGTTTTATAAGTAATCGAGACACTAAAAGTGAGGATGTTTTGAATAAATTAATCAGGAAAGGTGGATTTTCCCAGCCCTCCCTGGAGTAATCCCTGAGCGGGTCTGGAGGACGGAGGAGGTTTGGGTGAGACCCCAGTGGTGCAAAAAATAGTGAACCAGAGACTTTAATGGAAATATTATCCCTTAAAGTGATTTAAAATGCGGGTTTTGTGCTGTGCCAACAGTCACTGGACCAGAAATTGGTTTTATTTTCCCCGCTCTTGGCTCAGTGTCACTGAAAGCAAAGACTTTGGATCTTTTATTGGAAAATAGTTCTTTGCGTGTGAACTCCTGCATTTATTTCGATATTTTACAGGAAATGCCGGAGCCATTAATTGTGACCATCACCCATTAATTCAGTGCTGTCCTGTTGGAAACCACCCGGGATTCTGGCCTTTCTGATCCTCATGGCCCTGCTGGAATTTTACCTTCCCAAGGCATTTTTAGGGAATATTTTAGGGAAGGTTTTCTCCCAGCTTGTCCAGCCACCGGGGACAGTAAACGTTATCCTCGTGGGGAACATCATCATCCTCCATTACCATTAATAATACTAATTATTAATAATAGACAACAATATATAACAATGATATTATTATTTATCAATATAAACATAAACGAAGGTTTGTTTGCTTCAAGGATTCAACTCTGAACGCTTTTAGGTATTGAGCACCTTTAGGAAACACAACAAAAAGGATGTTTTGGGATAGATTTTAGAGGAAAAGTGGAGAGGGGAGAACGCGGGGAGCGCCCGGGCCCGGTCCCGTTCCTGGTGCTGTCCCGGGCCCATTCCCGGTGCTGTTCCCGGAGCTATTTACGGGCCCATTCCCGGTGCTATTCCCTGACCCAATCCTGGTGTTATCCTCGGTCCGTTCCCATTCCCGGTGCCGTTCCCGAGCCCGTTCCCATTCCCGGTGCCGTTCCCGGGCCCGTTCCCATTCCCGGTGCCGTTCCCGAGCCCGTTCCCATTCCCGGTGCCGTTCCCGGGCCCGTTCCCATTCCCGGTGCCGTTCCCGGGCCCGTTCCCATTCCCGGTGCCGTTCCCGTTGCTGTTCCAGTGCCGTTCCCGGCGCCGCTCCCGGCCCCTCCCGCGCTGCCGGCACCGCCTCAATCTTGTCCCCCCCGCGCCACCGTCGGCGGGTGAGGGGTCAGGGCTGCGGCCCGGAAGCGGCGGCGGAGGCGGGGCCCGGTGCCGGGGCCTGTCCGTGTGTCCGGCCCGGGGCTGCCCGGGGAGCGGCCTCTCCCCCCGCACCGCCGCCCGTCCGCCCGTGCCCGCAGCCCCGGCAGGGCAGGACCATGGTGCAGAGCCCGCCCGCACGGCAGCGCCGCCGCCTCTGAGCCCCGCCCGGCGCGGGGGCCTGAGCCCCGCCGCGGACGCCGGTAAGGAGGGGACGGGGGCGGCTCTGCGGCCCGGCCCGGCCCGCCGGGGGATGCGGGCACCGTGAGGCCGCTCCGGGGCTGGGGGAGGAGCGCCGGGAGGTCCCCGGGGAGCCTCGGGCCGCGGAATCGCAGCGCTGCCCGCCCAGCCCCGCGTCCCGCTGGGTCCGGGGAGGTTCGGCTCTGCCGGGGCTCGTGGCTTTGGGTTATTTTTATTGTTTACATGACAGGATTGTTTGGGGAAAGGTCGTCGGCTTGAAGTTTGTGTGCGTGGCGTCGTAGCAGGACGAAAAAAAAACAAAAAAAGGGATAAAAACCAGTGAAAAATAAGAATTTGTGTAGCACTAAAAATAGTTGTGTTTCAAAAGAGCCTCACAACAGTGATTCCTGCCTTGGGCTTTGTTGTTTGGGGGTTTTTCCCCCTAATTTTCTATACACTCGTATTTCATCCTCTTTTTTTTTTTTTTTTTTTTTTTTTTTTTTTTTTTTTTTGGGGGGGGGGTGTTTATAACTTGATTAATGATCTTATGAAGGTTTTAATAATAAAATTCCTAGTGCATCATGCCTAGAACATGGCTGCTCCATCCTTGCTGTTACATCCGAACGGGGGATCGGAATCACCCTGGGGGAAGAAAAATAAAAATAGAGATATATATATATATATATATGTATATATTACAGCACAGCTGAGATTGTTTGGGGTTTTTTCCCTTTTCCGTTTGCTTGCTCTGTAAGGGTTTATCTTTGGGGAAATGCATTGACAGGATGAGCTCTGGAGTGGAATTATCCGTAGATAAGGATCCATCGAGGTTTGCCCTCCACATCCTCGCTCAACTTCCCCCAAGTTTGGCCGCTGGGAGAAAAAAAACCTGGGCCTGGCTCTTGTGGTGAATGATTCTTGCGGGTTTTTTGAGGGCTGAATTACGGGAAATATTCCCCGCCCGAGCTTTTGGACACAGCGGTTCGGGTTTCAGCGGGTGAGGTTCTGTCCCTGCCCCTGCCCGGCTCTCGGCCGAGCTCCAGCTCCTGCCCCGCAGGTGTGCACAGCGCACAGAGAACTTCTGTGCCAGCCCCGGCGCGGATAATACTGAATTGTGGCTGAACAAGCCCTCCCCGAGCCCGGCCATCGCAGAGGATTAGGCTTTGTTACCTGCCCGGATTCGAGGAGTGGCTCCGGTGGAATGTGGTTCTTCTTTTCCGCTTGAAAGACAAGGGCTTGAAAGGCCACCTGATAAAAACAAAATAGTCCCTGTGCTCTGAGTGCCCGGGGCAGGGGACAGACAGGGCTGGGTGTCCTTTGTGAGCTGGGGACAGCAGGGACAGAGCCAGCACCCCTCCTGGAGCACCCCCCGAGCTGGTCCTGCTGATCTGGCAGCTGGGATAATCTTTTTTATAATTAAATTACACCGCAGGTTTTGTAGAAGTGAAGCTGTTTTATCAGTTGAGCCCTAAATTGTTAATGAAACTCTCTGGTGTCAGAATTGTGTTGCTTTCCCAAAGCCTCCCTTACCCAAAGCTGGGTGGGAATTTATTTTCTTTCTAAGTCTGCCCTGACCTGTGGATAAAGCTGTTCCCAGGGCTCAGGACTCCCAGGTTTTGTTTTGGGTGAAAACTCGTGTGTGTCCTGGCAATTGGGGGTTGTTGATCTGTGGAATGGACAGTGAACTCGGGCAGTTGGGGCTGAGCAGGCTGAGGGCCCATTTCCTTTGAGCACAGACACACAGATAATATCCCAGCCATAACTTCGATATCTCAGCTGCTCCCTCATTTCAGTTGGTTTTGCTGCTGTTTCTATTTCCATCAGTGGCCACTGGCTGTTTTGCTGCTTCCCTCCCTTCTTTCCACACCCAAACTCTGAATTTGCCATTCCCCAAAGCTGCCGTTCCCTGGGCTTGTCAGTCATTTTTCTGCTTGTGATTCAAGCTGTGTATCTGTCTGCATCCCTGTCTCCTCACAGTTCTCATTACAGACTGAAGAGCCTTTTCCTGGCATTCCTCTGCACTTTCACTGCTGAATTGGATCCCACATTCCTTAATGAGTGGCTTTAATGAAGTCAACAATTAACCTTGAACCGGTCACTCAACCAGTTTCTGATTACTGAGCAGTTGCTGATGAGAATTTTCACACTTCTTGGGTAAAGCCATTCTGTATTTTTGGCTGCTGTCAGTTCAGTGTACACAGAATTTGATTTCTCATGGATCTTTAAAGATGATGGAATAATTTTACTTTTTAAATGGAATAATTTTAGTTTTCTTGTCCTCTCCCAGCTTCTCATGCTGAGCAGCAGTAACCAGAATAGCATTTTTCAATACAAATTCAGAGCCCTTCATCTATTATTGTGTGTTTTATTGCAGTCTGGGTGATTTGGGTTATGGTAACTCACGTTGGAAGTCATGACTTGGAAAAGCTGGAAGGTTTAAAAGTGCCCACGAGCTCTTTTAGATGGAAGTGGATTCATTCCCATGGCACAGGCTCTTGGCAGACAGAGATGCCTGCTTCAGGTTTGGCACCAAAATGTCTGATTTTCAACCAGAGGTTGAGTTCATTTTAATTTTACAGCTGGGTATGTTTTAAATTACATTTTTCACTTCTAACAAAAGTCAGAATTCAGGGTTCATTGAACCAGAGAAAAAAAGCTTCCTCACTCTCTTTCTCTTTCCTGACTTTTAACTTTCCTTCCCTTTTCTCATTCATCATTTTTAACAACTCAGAGCATATAAAAAATACTCGAAACTTGTTTGGATTTGTCTGTTTTTGCACGAATTTTTCTTCCAGTGGGAAATGGAAATCAACTTTGCTGTCCCCAGAGTATCCCCAGAGCTGGCACAAGGTTCAGGTGCTTGTGGTGAATCCAGCAGACTCTTTGAACAACACAAGTCTGTTGGGAAGGGCTGTCACACACAGATTGAGTAATGTTTATTTTCCTTTTTATTTTTTACGTCATCGGCCTTTTATTTAAAGTTTTCTGTCTTTGTTGGGAGTTGAAGTCAGGAATTTGAGTGTTTGAAATTCAGTCTCAACTTGATCTTTTAAAATTTTCTGTCACTCACCAAATTACTTCCCTTCCTTGGCTTTGCTTCATGGGCAGACCTGAAATATTTGCTGTTCGTGCCCATCTTGGGGGTGTTGAAATGATTAATGAAGCTTTGAAAAGTGTTTTGAGAAGTGAAAAGAGACATTTCATGTGAATGTGAAGCATTTGCTTCTTCCTATTCATGCAAGTCCCTGGTTTTTTGTTCATATTCTGCATCCTGATCCTTTTACCAGGATACCAGGAGGAAGGAGAGTCCTTTTCCCTATTTCCAGGTGCTGTTCTCCTCCCGCCCTGTGCAGTGTCCTCCCTGCGTAGGCAAAGCCATTTTCCTGCCATTTCCAGCTTCCAAGCTCCAGGAAAACGTGGAGTTTTTTATCAGTGAACATATTTGTGAATAAAATAGCTCAGCAGAGTGATCAGGCACTGTCTGGCTGGAGCCAATTCCCGTTATCTGGAGCAGAATGTTTGTGCACATCTGGCTGCTGATCTTGGCCTTGTGTTTGGTTGGATTCAAGGACCCAAGGTGATGTTTTTGTGAAGTTTCCTCCTCCACACACCCTGCCTGCCTCCCTCCCTCTGTGCTGGGGAGAAATCTGCTGGTATTTCCTAGGAGGTTGTTGATTTGGGTTTATTTTGGTTTATTTTGTCCATGCTGGAGGCCAGGGGGAAGGGAAAGAGGCTCAGCTGGACCTGGAGGATCCCTCCAGGATGGATTCCTCCTCCCTGCCTGCCCTGCTGCTGCTGGGGAAGGTTTTAGGCTGTGCAATTTCACCCCACACTTCCTAAAACGATGATCTGAAGCTGCTGCAGATCCCAACACCTCTATTTTCCCCAGGATGGTAAAGTTACTCTTCCTTACCCTTGGTCTTGAACCTCATCAGGTTGTCCCAGAGGCAGCTCTGCAGCCTGTCCAGGTCCCTGCACTCACAGCCTGGTGTCACTGCCAAGCCTGACCCCATGTCCCTGTCACCCTCAGAGATGTTGGACAGCACCAGCCCCATCCCCAGCCCCCTCTCATTTTTATTTTGCTTTATTTTCACTCTTAGACATCAAATTTGAACAGGAGAGAAAAAAGAGAAAAAAAAAAAAAAGAAAGATGATTTTGGTACCTGATGCTGTTTTATTGTTGTTAAAGGAGAGGCACTTCCAGATGAGCACCACTGCTTTGTTTGCATTTATTTATGTGCTGCTTTCCCATGGTTTGCTTGATTTGTGTTTGCAAATATTCCTCTGGCACACGACATCATTTTCATCCAAAGTGGTTAACCCTGAGCTGACCTATTTCCTAACCCCTTTGCACTCCTGGTAGTGGGGCACCTTTGAAAATATAATTGATTTTTTTTTTTTTTTTTTTTTTTTTTTTTTTTTTTGAGCTGCACAGCTCAATTTAAACAGTGTTCTGTGCAGTGAGGTATTGGGAATTGAAAAACTTGTGAGATCCTAAAGAAGAAGTGCTGTTCCTGCCCTTCTCCTCCACTCAATTTTCCTCCTTACAGGATAAATCAGTGCTGGTTTTACATTTTAAACCCCTCCTCTAGAGTGATTACCTTACCTGCACAACAAGAAGGGGAAATATCTGTGAGGAAATTCCATCATTTTAATCTTTCTAGTGGCAGGGTGGTAGTTGATATTATTGACAAAAATGTCAAACTACTTTGATCTCTTTAAAATTCATATTTGGTTTGGGCTTTTTTTTCACCTGGGTAACTGCAATTTTGCTTTCAATACCTGCTTTAATACAGCATATGGGGTTTTTATTGTTCTTAGGAATTCAGCTCCTTTGATATTAAGCCTCAAAATGGGAATTTAATACTTCAGCTGTGACTCATTGCATTGACTTTTTCGGTCTTTGCAATAGGCTTCGAGATTTTCCTTGTTTGTAATTTAGCCTTGAAAAACTCATCAGTCTTATTTCAGCAGCTTCCTTTTCCACACTCTTTCATACACAAATAAAGAGGAATTCACAATGTTATTCCTTTGAGGTTGCTGTCAGGAGCTGTTTTGGAGGAAAACTCCCCCAAATTGTAGAATATTTTCTTGCCTTTTAGTTGGCTGCTCAATTCCGTGTTGCTCTGGCACCCTGACAGATTAAACTGTTGTATTTCCACCCTTTACCGTTTTAATCTTTTTTCCCTGCCTGAGTTTGTAGATGCTGATTTAAGAGCTCAACATCTCCAGGGTTTCCTGGCAAGTTCCAGCAGCTGCAGCTCCTGTTGAACATCCCTCACTACCCAGCAATTACCTTGGAGCTGCTGGCCAATGTTCCAGCCTGGCAGTTTTCATTCTTGAGCTCCTTGTTTAGTCTGACTGGGGAGATTTTTATTGCACCAAGGATTAAAAGGCTTTGCTGGAGTGGAGAGAGGCAGCGGCAGTCATTAGAGCCACTCACTAAATTATTTATTTGGCTTAAAAGTGAAATCTGGTCTTGCTTGCCTGACCTGCCAGGAGGTAAAAGCATTGTTTTGTGTTTGTTGTTTTGGTTTGTTTTTTTGGGTTTTTTTTTTAGCTCTGTGAAGGAGAAATTAAAGTTTAAATGATAATTTTGAAGTTATTCATTTACAGAGAGGAGGAAGTTAGTTCCAAGAGCTGGCAGAAGAATTGGGATGCACTGATTCTAACAGAGAGGAGTTTAAGGACCCCTGAAAATCCACAGACATTTTGATGTAATGCACTGATCTGGATCACAAATTCCATTATAATTAAAGTCATTTAAGTACTTTGATTAAAAAAAAATCAGTAATTCTTCAGGCAGCAGCATGGAATCATTCATCCTTCTGCTTTCCACCATTGCTATTTTCATGTCAGTTCCAGCATTGACATCCACAGTTGTTCCCTTTTCCCTCCCAAATGCTCCAAAGGCACATTACTCCTCGGAAATTGCAGCTTATGGCATTTTCTAATTGCTTTCAAAGCCACTGAGTTATGGCAGCATATTAAACAACTGGCACTTAAAAGCTGGTGATCTCTTACATAAAAATATTAGCCCCAGTATTTCTCTGTGTAGGATTTTCAGCACATCCCGGATTTTTTATGGCTGGTTTTAGACCCTGTGGTAAACAAATTCTAATGGAGCTGTTGGAAACCCCTTTAAAAAAAAAAAAAAAAAGGAATGCCAGCCCTGGATGTGCTGTGGGTGACACTCAGCCCTGATTAAAAGCTGCAATAAACTCTGCATCGGTGTTATTTCCTAAAGGAAATTCAGGAGGGGACACTGCCTACAACTCTGCTTTTGCATTAAGTTTTGATCTCCTCCCGTCTCCACATGTGTCTCCAGTGTTTCCAGAAGGATTGTTTGGGGTTTTGCTCGTGGATGGAGCGTTTGGGGTTTTTAACTGGGGCTCTTGGAAGGAATTTGCTGCCAGGGACAAGATAGGCAGGACGTGCAGAAGGGCGGATCGTTCCCAGCATGATCCCTGCCAGCCCCAGCTCTCCCTTCCCCTGTCCCTGCTGCCTCCTGCCACCTTCCCTGGCCTGCCTGTGCCACAGCTGCTCTGGGACAAGGTTCTGGTAAGGTGTTCATTTCTCTTCACCTTCTCTTGCCCTCTCTTCCCTCTCCTTTCCCTGCTTTTCCCTGTGGGTTTGTGGAGACATTCACAGCACCCGATCCTTGCTGAGAAAAACTTCCTGGGCTTTGCAGGGTGGATGGAAAGGGCTTGGTGGTGCAAAATAATAAAGCCAGGATGTGATCTTGAGCTCTGGAGAGCTCTGTCTCAGCAGGTTTCAGCCAGCAGGGCGACTGGGGACTCAGCAGGCACAGCCCAAGGTTGTGTTGTTGGCATTGCAACTCTCTGTCTCTTCTCCCGGAGCTGGATTTTCCCTCTCTCTGGGGCACTTTTACAGGTTCTGTCAATATTTCTTCTGTTAACAGGAACTGAAGCATTCCTGCCTGTAAAATCCTGAGTATACACAAGGAAGTTGGGATCATTGTACTGTGTGGGCTCTGAAAAGGGCTTTGTCTGAGTGCTTGTCCTTTACCCTTCTTTTGTTTTCTGTTCTTAAATCAATAGATCAGATCCCAGATCCCTCCCTGCCTTGCCCTGTGCCTCTCTCGTCCTCAGAGCTGCCACTTTTCAGCCCTGCTACACCTGGATTGTAAATGACAGTGATGGGAGTCAGTGGGAATCACCCAGACCTGTGGGGAGCAGTAATTAAATGTTATCAGATCTCTATGGATGATCCAATTGTAACCCTTGCAGTACAGAATTCTTTCTGCCTTCCCCTCAGAATTTTGGAAGTCAGCAGCACGTTGCTAGGAGCAGCTCCTGCCTTGGTGGTTTAGTTGGGGTTAAAAGCCTTTTCAGCAGGGTTTTAGGTAAGACAAAGATAAAGATTGGCTGGGAGTAGTTCTTCCTTGCAGAGCTCCTGAAGGAGATGTCACAAGGCTGCCCTTTAACACTGGACTGTTTGCTTTTCCCTGGGAGTAGAAGTGGGGAAGCTGAGACAATAATTTGGGTCTTTTTGCTCTGCAGGTAAAAATTCAGGAGAGGAATCAGACAAAATATTATATTTGGGGTAAAAATTAATGTCTCAGGACATTTCCTCAGTGTATAAAGTCCTAGCTTTGCCTACAGACAGAACAAAAAGTTCTAGATCCTGTAACAATTAAATCAAGACCAGGAGTCTTCCAGCCTCCACCTTAATGCAGTTTTTGAGTGTTTCTGCCCATAGGATTCTTGATGCAAAAGCCTAAAATAATGTAGGGCTGCTTCTCAGATCCTGCTTTGAAAATAGAGGCATTTGGGATGGGGTAAAGAGGGATCCTTAAGGCTCCAGCCTCGGTTTTCAAAGGATGTGCAAAGTTTGATTTGTAACTCGGTGCATTCAGACATTGCTGGCATTAAAACGGAGCAGTGACACCCTGCCTGGGGAAAGACAAGAACTGGGTTTATTGCTTGTCAGCCGTGCTGGGCTGTGCTGGAAGCTCTCATTCCTTAAAATGTGTTCCCAGCTGGCAGTTCTCAGCCCTGGGAAGGTGATGTGGAGCCCGTTCTGGTGGCTGCTGCGCTTCAGGCACACGCTCCGTGCTCAGTGAGCAGCCCAGCCACGGAACCAGATCTCAGCTTTGTGCAGAGAAATCCCATTTCTCTCTTTTGTCTGATGTGATCCACCACCCCTCACCTGTAACACCCAGCCCAGTCAACTCTGTTGGAACGTTCTTTCCCCTCAGGTGAACAATCAGAATAATGTTCTACATAAACCTGTTGGAGAACCTGAAGGTTTATATCAGCAGCCGCCCTCCGCTCGTGGTCTTTATGATCAGCGTGAGCGCCATGGCCATCGCCTTCCTCACACTGGGCTACTTCTTCAAAATCAAGGAGATCAAATCACCAGAAATGACAGAGGTATGTGCAAAAATGGTGTTCATTTGGAAAACATGCCTGAAGTTCATTTTTTTTCCTCCTCTCCTAGAGAGCACAGAGTTGTGGGGGGATTGTGTCCGTTTTACTTGCAGAAGGGCTGTCGGGGTGAATGTTTGTTAGTCTTGTTTTGTATCAAGGATGAGGCCAAATCATCTGTCATGGATCTTCCCTGCTGTGGCTGGGAACCTTTCAGTTTGTTATTTAGGGTCACTTAGCTGGTTTGGGGAACTTTTTCCCTCCTGTAAGGAGGGAAACCTCAGCAGAAACCACTCAGCCCAGAGCGTGGTGAGAACAGACCGAGTTTCCTTTCTAGCTCAGGGGAGGGAGCTGGGACTGAACCCATCTGAGCTGTACAAACGATTTCCCTGTCTCTGAGCCAGCCCTGGTGGTGTTTGTGTTGCTTTGTGAGCCGTGTGATTTTTGCTCAATGGCCTGGAACCCGGGCGGGATGGGGCCGAGCGAGGCGTGAGCTCCCTCAGGGCCCTGAAATCTCCCCCTCTGTTTGAAGGACTGGAACACTTTCCTGCTGAGGTTTAACGATTTGGACTTCTGTATATCTGAGAATGAAACCTTAAAGCACCTCCTCAACGACACCACCACCCCCGAGAGCACGGTGACCAGCGGGCAGGCCAGGTCTTCCACACAGTCCCCGCAGACCCTGGAGGACTCGGGTCCCATCAACATCTCTGTCACCATCACGCTGACCCTGGACCCTCTCAGACCTTTTGGGGGATACTCCCGCAATGTCACACACCTCAGCTCCACCATTTTTGGCCACCAGATTGGACTTTCAGGTAGGCAAGGCCAGACCTTTAAAAATTCAGGTTACATTTGGGTTTTAGAGGGGTTTTTTTTTCCTAAGCTTTCACAGGGGGGATTGGCTTCAAACTGAAATTAAGTAGGTTTTGATTAATATTAGGAAGAAAATCTTGATCATGAGGGTGATGAGTACTCAGAAGCTGTGGCTGCCCCATCCCTGGGAGTGTCCAAGGCCAGGTTGGACAGGGCTTGGAGCAACCTGGGATAGTGGAAAGTGTCCCTGCCCACGGCAGGGGAGTGAAACAAAATAGTTTTTAGGGTCCCCTCCAACCCAAATCATTCTGATTCTAAATATTTCTGTTATTTAAATAACTATATAATCAAATAAAAACTTACCAGCTTGTTATGGGTGAGATTAATCTTATGCACAAAACACAGACGTGTTCCTAGTTTTATTGTGAGCCCTTCACTTGTTTGTTAGAAGAACTTTTCCCTGCATTCAGAATGGAAAAGCACCTGCAGGTGTGCCAAGATCAGGCTTGGCAGTTTGAAATGATTAAACCTAATGACAATGGAAGGTCATTTTTAAGCCAGCAAAATTCCAAACAGTGACTCTCTTCAGTTTTGTCTTGATCCATCAAGTCCTCAACTGACATTTCCAATGTGACATAGATGCAGTGGAGAGTATTAGGGTGTCTAAAAAATTCTAGTTTATCTAAAATGCAGAAGTGAATCAGCTTTAATATCCCAAACAGCACCAGATAAGATGATTATGGTTTCTGTGGTGTGCAGAGACCAATCTGCTCTCTGGCTGCCTGCCAGGATGTTTTGACAAGGGTTTGTAGAGAATTAATATATATTGATAATAGAACCTCACTGTATTTTAGCTTTCAGCCAGAATTGCATTTTATAGTAATGTTGAAGGTCTTGAACCTGTGGAGAGACGCCGCCCATAGCTGCAAATGTGCATTACTGTATTTTCTGGTGTTATTTTGTTGCTGCTTTGAGAGCTACCAAATGCAAGTTCCATTTGCAGCAGCCTGGATTTATTTATTTTCAGTCTGAATTTCTCCACGTGGAGTTATCATAGATGACTTAACATGCAGTTCAGTATCTGCTGACACCTTTTTCTCTACATGAGCACCTCCACTTTGTAAAGTGAGCATCAGGAAAAACAGATGTGGAACAAAGTTTTTAGGAGGGGAAAGGCTTTTCTAATAAAGGTCTGTGAACATGCATGAATTCACTTATAAAGAGTTTTTAATTTCTGGTGACCCCAGTTCTGGGGTGGGAGGGATTAGAAGGAGCAGCAGCTGGGAGATTTTATGGTTTATTTGGGGTTTAAACTTTTCTTTCTGCTCTCTTCGTTGCCTGCAAAGATCCGGGATGACTCCGAGGGGTGACGCTTCCTGCCTTAATCATTTGTGTGTCCTCCTTTTCCCAGAGATTGTTGCTCAGATACTTTTGTGAACCAAAGCCCAGCTTTCCTTGTCTCTTTCTCAAAGGCAGAGAATCCCACGAGGAGATAAACATCACCTTCACCCTGCCAGCTGCCTGGAATTCCGATGACTGTGTCCTACACGGCCACTGCGAGCAGGTTGTGTTCACCACCTGCATGACTGTGACAGCAGCCAGCAACGTTTTCCCAGTCACAGTGTAAGTGCAGCTCTCCTCCAGGGGCTGCTTTCCTGCCTTATTCATTCCTCTGAGTTGTTAGCTCCTCATGAAAATTGCTGTTGATGGCAGAATTACCTCCTTGCACTCCTTCCCCCACGGTAAAGACATTTGTCTTGAAAGCTCTGCTGTCTTTGAGATTTTTTTTTTGCCTTTCAACTGTGATTTAAACTTCACTGGGAGCAAGAGAATCCAGGGAAATATAAGGAATTTACCTCCTAATTGAGTTTCAGAGATGAGATTTGATGCTGAGGTTCTTACCCTCCTCCCTGCTGAGGGATCAGCACGAGGCAAAGGCTGCTTTGCCTTCACCAAAATATCTTCCATTTGTCTTCTCTGGATTCCCTGGCACTGTTCCATCCAACCTGGGGAACCCCAGGCTGTGGGAAGCCTTAGGAAAACCAGTATTTTTCCAATTGAGCTGTGGGATGTTGGCTTAGTGCAACAACATGCAGTTAAATTCTAATTTTAGCATAGCAATCATGTGGCTTTTGGGGGTTTTTTAACTTAAACTTTGGGGTTTTGTTGTTGCTTTGGAAGGCCCAAACTAAAACCATGTTTAGAGAAGAAAAGTTGTCCTGGTTGGACATGGAAAATACATTTCAGGGTGCTGATTATTTCTGTTTTATTGCAGTCAGCCACCACATTGTGTTCCTGAAAGCTACAGCAATGCCACTCTGTGGTACAAGATCTTCACCACAGCCAGGGACTCGAACACAAAATACGCCCAGGATTACAACCCCTTCTGGTGTTACAAGGGAGCAATTGGGAAAGTCTACCATGCTTTAAATCCCAAACTAACTGTTATAGTTCCAGATGTAAGTGCTGGGCTGTTCCTCTGGTGTTTTCAGTAAATGCTTAGCTCTGGTTTCATTGAATATGGTTCCTAAAATTGTCATTTTTTTGCTGTTGGTTTATTGTGTGGTTCCATTGAATATGGTCCCTAAAATTGTCATTTTTTGCTGTTGGTTTATTGTGTGGTGTGAGGGCTGAGAATGCTCCACCCTCAATGGATTTAATGATCTTCATCCACGTGCCTCTCAGCTCTTGAAAACCACCATTTGCAGTTGGAAATCATTTCACAAAAGCCTCTGCCAATATTTGGGAAAAAATATCCATAACACAGATTTTTTTTTTTTTTTTTTTAACACGAGAAACATTTTGTGCCACAATTAGGAATCGATTCCATCGCTGCATAAAGGGGAAGGAAGTTGATTCATGAAGTAATTTCTGGGTTGATCTGGTAATTATTGCTTTAAAATCAAATGCTAAGTCAGTGAATGGTTTTAATTTGCTTTTCTGTGTGCAGGATGATCGCTCTCTAATAAACCTGCACCTCATGCACACCAGTTACTTCCTCTTTGTGATGGTGATTACGATGTTCTGCTATGCAGTCATTAAAGGCAGACCAAGCAAACTGAGGCAAAGCAACACAGAATTCTGCTCTGAAAAGGTGAGTGAGGGCGTGCTAACAAAACCTGGACTCTGATAAGGAAACAGAGAAAAGCTCCAGTTGGACAGAGGACAGACAGACTGGTTTTTCTTGTCTCTGGAGATGGGGATTTAATTGCCTTTCAGAGAGAGTTGGGTGTTTCATTGTGGACAGTGCAGGTGGGGGTTATAAAATCCACTCTATAAAAGTGCTTTGAAGATCCTCAAGATGAGATTTCTGTCCTCCAGAAATGGATTATTGCAGCTCAGGAAGGGCTGGGCTGTGACTCTTCTGCCATAATTCTGGTCATGGTTGAACTGTTGAACTGTTTCGTGGGAAGCAATGAATAGGTGGCACTAAATCTTTATTTATTCATTATCTCTTACCACAACAGACTGAAAACTGTGAGTAAAACATGGTACATAATTCTAAGGGTTGTTCATCAGAATTAAGTTAAAAACAAAGCTGTTGAAAGAGTCGTTGGTCATTAATCAGAATTAAGTTAAAAACAGTAACAAAGCTGTTGAAAGAATCATTGTTTAGTATTATCCTGGGGACCTGCAGTTTGCCTGAAGGATTAAATATGAATATATTTAATTAAGAAGTAGGAAGCCAGTGTTGACACCTGCTGATCTTAATGAAATTTTGTATTTGAGATGGTTTGTGGTGATTTTTGTGGGTTTTGGTTTTTTGTTTTTGGTTTGGGGTGGTTTGGGACTTTAATTCTATTGATTTTTGCAAAGTACAAAACTCGCTTTGATTTCCTTTCCAAGTCAGACTTTCCAAGCTTTCTTTGAAAAGTCAAGGACAGCTCTGCCAGCTCACAGAGATAAATCATATCACTGTTACAGGATTAAGAATTTACCTTTAATTAAATATTTTATCTTCCTTTGGTTTGTTTGTTTTTTTCCAGGTTGCTTTGTCAGAAGCATAAAAACCCCCCTTCTCCTCCTCCTGAGAACGACCGAAACCATTGCCTGCTGAACCCAGCCTGGGTCTTAACACTCTGTGAATCCATTTACCTTTGCAATGTTGGTTTATTCCAACCAAAGACATTTCAAAGTGCCTGTAATTGATTTGTACATATTTATAAAAGCAGAATATCCAGAGTAATTCTGAGGAGATTTGCCTGTCCCACGGTCGGAGCCCTCCGGCCCTTCCCTGGGCACAGCCCCGTGTTGGTGTAGATAAACTCCAGTGAAAAGGCTCCACAGAGATTTTTTGTCTAGCTGCACCTGGGCAGGTGAAGATGCCTTTGCAAGTGTCTCAAACCAACCAAGAGATGTTTGGTTTGTTTGGTTAATTTTTTTTTTTGCCCAATCTGTACAGTGTGTTTGAACCAAGTTATGCACCTTTGATATAATCCTGCATTTCCAAAGCCACCAATCTACAACATGGATTCAATGTGTGTTTGTGTGGCCTAATACTTTATTCCATTTGCTCCTTGCTTGCAAGAAAAGATATCAACGTTTTAGGTTTTTTTTTTCTCTCTCTTTTGGAAGAAAAAAAGTACATATTCACATTTTAATAGTGCTGTATTTAGGACAAACTTGTGCTTTTATTCATAGTAAAAAAAAATTAAGAAGTGAAGTCCCATTTTAAACTGTTACTTACTGAAAAGAACTGTTCGATTTTTTTTTTTTAATTTTTTTTTTTTTTTTTTGGTTTTGTTTTGTTTTGTTTTGTTTTGTTTTGTTTTGTTTTGTTTTTTTTGTATTTCCTTTGGCTTGCTGAATGCCAGAGAACCAGTCAGCACAGAGACTATCTGGAAAACTTTTCCACTTGGCCTCCCATCCCCAGCCCTCCAGCCAGGATTGTGTGTCTCTGCTGCAGAGCAGCTTTCTGTAAACTTTTTTGGTTTTTTGTCTTTTTTTTTTTTCTTTTCTTTCTAGAAAGTGAAACTTAATAAAAAGATGTATTGTGTTAACAGCCTGCTGGGGCTCTGCACAGCCTTGGGCAAGTGCAAAGAGTGAAAGGAAAAGGAATCCCAGAGTCTGTTACAGAGCTTCACTCTGGGGCTTTGGCTGCAGCTCTGAGGGGCAGCTGCCAATGGCTCTGCTGAGCTCTGGCC
The DNA here is from genome assembly GCF_965231275.1 of Zosterops lateralis. Classification (NCBI taxonomy): domain Eukaryota; kingdom Metazoa; phylum Chordata; class Aves; order Passeriformes; family Zosteropidae; genus Zosterops; species Zosterops lateralis. Next base: position 5,421,331 of record NC_139779.1, on the reverse strand, counting down.
CATTAAATTGCCATTTACTGCTGTCCACTCAGGGGAAAATGGCCACAAGAGTGGGGCTCTTGTGAGGAAGGCCAAAGAATCCACCCAGTGAAACCCCTTCTGTTCCCTGTGTCCATTCTTCACTCAGAGATTGGATTCTGTGCGTTTCTCCCTTCCCCATTCTGCCTTTTGCTGGTTTTTGTTTGTTTGTTTGTTTGTTTTCCTAGTTCCTTGAGCAGTCTCCTTAATTCCATGGGTCAGGTTCTTCCTGCGGACATTTCCACCACTGCTTTTAAATCTCACTGATTGCCTTAATTGACTTGTCATCTTTTCTCCCAGCTTTCTCATCAGGTGGTGTGACAGCTCTGCATTCCTTCCTTCCTTCCTTCCTTCCTTCCTTCCTTCCTTCCTTCCTTCCTTCCTTCCTTCCTTCCTTCCTTCCTTCCTTCCTTCCTTCCTTCCTCCCTTCCTCCCTTCCTCCCTTCCTCCCTTCCTCCCTTCCTCTCTTCCTTCCCTCCTTCCTTCCCTCCCTCCCCACAGGCTTTTCTTTCCTTCTCCTTTTGCTCCAAACTCCACAGAAGAAAAAAGCCAAGTGAGAATCTCATAGTCTCAGTGATGCTGGCATAAAACTCCCAGTTTATTCTCTCCAGACTCCAGGTCTGTGTGTGTTGGGACTTCAGTAAGTTCACGATTCTTAAAGGGTGTTTGAACAGTCACAGTTTCCTTCAGAACACGTTTCCTCCTACAATTTCAGTTCCTTAGGTGGGATTACCTGAGTTGTTTTCCTCCAGGGAATGTTAAGGCAAAGCTTTAGAGATGGCCTGGTTTGAAGTTGAGGGATAAAAAAGAAGCTCCCAGTTTTCTCCTGATGCTGCTATGGGCTGATGCTGCTTCCCTGGGATGAGGCAGGGAAGGGAAACAGGCCAAGAGCTTCTCCTGAGCTGTTCCTAAATCCCAGCCTGGGATTTGTGTCCTAAATCCCACAAGCCCAGCCTTGTGTGTTAATCCTCACTCCAGGAGTTGCCTCTGAGGGTGGCTTGATCTGGGGACCAAAGGTAGGAATAGGAGGTGGAGAGGTGATGCAAATCCTGGAAACACCCAAAAACCACCCAGCATCACCTGGCTCCTTCAGGAAAGCAAAGCAGATCCTTTCTCCTTCAGTAAATTCCAACTCCAAACGTCCCAGCTGGGATTTGGGCTGGTGGGGAAACCATTTGGGAATGAAAAGAGCCTGCCTGACAACTTCTCCCCCACTTTCTGCACCCCCCAGGAATATTAAAGGTTGTGACCCACAAATGCAAAAGGGAAAACGGTGGAGAGTTGGATTTTTTTTGGCCTTAGTTGATCCTTTTGGCCCCTGTATTGCAGCAGGGAGGTGCAGGGTGTCCCAGCAGGCCAAAATGCTGGAATGCTGAGGAATATTGGGTTGTTCCCAGGCGATGTACAAAGTTAAATGCAGCCAAACAGAAGAGTTAAAACTTAATATTAAAGTTCGGATCATATTGATCTTTCCTTTTTTTGTTTTCTTTTTTCTTTTTAACTATGACTTGAATCAGTTTTGATTCTATTTGTACGTGTTTTCTTGTTCTTAGAAAGCTGCCATTTTCTTTCCTTTTTTTTTTTTCTTTTCTTTTTTTTTTTTTTTTCATTTTCTTTGGCATTACATAGAAAAATCTGAGCCTTGGTTTCAACCCTCTGCAGGTGATTGTAGGGTTCGAGATGGCTGTTTTTTGTTTTTTTGTTTTGTTTTGTTCTTACATTTCACTTGTCTTGTTGCATGATGGTTAATAGCTGATTTGGAAATGACATTTCTCTCCTAGATTAATTTTTGTGTTTGTAAGATGTGCATATTGCTTTGCAGAATAAAAACTATGAAGTTTATCTTTGTTGTCTTTATTTCCACAGCCCGGTGGCTGCAGAGGTTTCATAAATCAACCAAAATTATACGAAGCACAGGAGGAAATCAGGGGAAAATCTGCAGTAAAATGAAATTGAATTTGGGTTGTAAATTCACTTTTTCCCTCCAGCACTCATCAAAGCTTTGCTGGTGATGAATTGCCTGGCAGGGAGAAAATCAATCTGTGGCTGAAGGCAGCAGCCCCTGTTTTTGTTTAACTCCTGGGACTTGTTTGTCTGCAGTCACCAAAATTTGGATTGCTGAGCCCCAGCACTGTGCAGGAGCTGCTCACACAAAGGATCCGCTGTGGCTCCTTTCTCTCAGCCTTTCCCAACTTTTTGGGTGCAGTTTGAGGCCTGACCTTGATGTGTCTGTGAGCCCGGGCTGGGAGCAGCTCAGCCCCAAACCCAGGTGGGAGCTGCCTGGCTTTGGATCCTCCTCCAGCCCCATCCCTGAGTTATCCCATCCCCGAGGGCCCTGCAGAGGTTCCCACACACCCAGTCCCCTCCTGTGCCTTTTCCTGGCTCTCTGGCACAGCTTGCTTTGTGTTTTCTCCTTTTTAAAAGGGCTTTTACAGCTCTACTGTGACTTCGCTGCCTAAAACTGCATCCCACAGATCATTCCAGGCTCTGTCCTGCCCTGCAAAGCTTCCTGGCACAACCAGCATTCGTTGTTATTTACCTTCTGAAGATATTTCTTTACAGGATATTAAGGAAACTCTTTAATAATAGATTTCCCTGAGGTGCCCCCGTTTTTGGTGGGTTTTTTTTGTTTTGGTTTGGTTTTTTGTTTGTTTGCTTGTTTGTTTGTGTGTGGGGTTTTTTTGGGGTTTTTTTGGTTGTTTTGTTTTGTTTTGTTTTTTGTTTTAGCTCCTTGCAACAGGATTTCGGCGCCTGGATGGAATAAACAGCAATAAGATTCAACCTGTAGTGACAAAAGGAGTAAGGCAAGGCAGAGAGCAGCTTTTTTAAATGTTTGTGAATTTTAAAAAAGTTTCAAATCCATTGCCATTTGTTTTTTGAAAGGATCCCTGCTGGTAATATTCCAGCAAGAAGAGGGTTTACAGTGAGGAGGGGGATAAATTATTCCCTGTGGCCATGGGATAATCACACCACGGGGTTGTTTTGTCAGTGGAGAAAGGATGAGAGCCCTGGAACAGCTCAGGTGAGGTGAGGGACTGAAAAACAGGGACCCTGTATGAACAAAATTGTCACCCAGAAGGCACAAATGGCTAAAAAAGCTGATTTTGGGGGGTTAGGGCTCACTGTGGGGCTCAGAGTGATGGATGTGCCCCTAAATTTGAGCCTCGCCCTCCTGAAGGCCTGGTTGTGTTCCTTAAAGCTCAGGGAATGGGGGAAAACAGCTTAAAAATGCACATTTCCAAAAGGAAACCCTCGGTGAGATCCCAGGCCATGCAGGTGAGCTCAAAGTGCCTGGAAATGAGGAGAAACCAAACGTGGGTGTGGGGCAGGGAGAGAAACCGGGAATTCCTGCAGGGAAAGGATTTGTAGGACTGGGGAAAACTGAGGAATGTCGGGGGGGAAGGGGGAGCTGTGCCTTGAGGGGGATCCCAGAGGATTCCAGAGGGGCTGGAGGAGAAATCCGGAGGGGCTGGAGGGGCTGGAGTGGGGAGGATGGAAGGGGATCCCTGAGCGGGGATTCCTGAGGAAGGAGGGGATGGAAGGAGGATTCCTGAGGAAGGAGAGGCTCGATGAGGATTTCCGAACAGGGATCCCTGTGGACAGAGTCTGGAGGGGAATTCCTGTGGGTGGAAGGTCTGCAATGGGCTCGGGCAGCGGGGGATCCCCGCTGGGAAGACCCTGAGGGGAGGATCCCTGAGGATGGAGGGGCCGGAGAGGGAATCCCGCGGACAGAGAGCCCGGGGGGAATTCCTGAGGGGGGATCCCTTGGGACTGAGGGGCCGGAGGGGAAATCCTGGAGCGGGAATTCCTGCGAATGGCGGGACCGGAGGGGATGGAGGCGGAGCTGGGATTCCTGAGGGGGATCCCTGGGGATGCAGCGAGGGGGATCCTGGCGGACAAAGGGTCTGGAGGGATCCTTGGGACCGGAGGGGGGTCCGTCATCGGGTGTCCCGACTCGGGGTGGCCCTGACGGCGTTGTCCCTGTCACCGAGTGTCCCGGTGTCCCTGTCCCGGTGTCCCTGTCCGGGTGTCCCTGTGTGGGTATTCCCGCTGTCCCTGTCCCCGTGTCCCTGTCCCCGTGTCCCTGTCCGGGTGTCCCCGCTTGGTGGCGGCACAATCCCGCCCTTTCCCCGTTGCAGGCCCGGATTCCTTTAGGAAGGGCTGGAAAACCTCTCGAACCGCGGGGATTTCTCATCCCGGGGTTCCCCAGGGGTCTCTCCCCTCTCCAGGGGATGTCGGGCTCGGCAGCGCCCGGATTTTGTGCACTGAGGGCAGGAGTGGGAGTGAAAACGGGGATTTTCCCTGTTTCCAGCGGGTGGGGACAGGGAGAGCCGGAGATGTCCCGCTGTGGGGGGCACTGAGGGCTCAGGGGCTCAGGAGCTGCTCCTCCGGCATTCCTGCTCAGCAGGAGACCAAAACACCTCTCTGATTAAATTCCTTCTCCTTTCATCCCCACCTGTAACCCCAGTAAAGGACAAACCCAGCCCGAGCGCCCCGGAGCATCCCCCGAGCAGCATCCCAGATAAATTCCTAATTACCAACATTCCTCCTCGGCAGCTGCCTGGGGAAGGCCTGGGCAGGGAGGTTGTTTTCCCCGGGTTTTGTTTCCAGGCAGGGAAAGGGAAGAGCAGGAAACTCGTAAGGGATAAATTGGGTTTGTGGATCCTCCCAGGGAAGCACAAAGGCCAAAGCGATCGGACAAACCTTTCCCTGCTGCGGATTACAGGAGGAGCTCCGGAGGATTCGCTTTTCCCCGTTGTGTAAAGCTCAGCCCACGGGTCTGGGGCTGGTTCTGGTACCAGCCCAGGCTCTGCCTTAACTCAGAATTAAACCCAACAGCGACATTTGGGGCAGAAAGGCGCTGATCCCACCGCCAGGGCTCCGCTCCCCGCTGGCAGCGAGACTGCACCATTCCCTGACCGGGACCCCAAGGGAATTAATTATTCTCTGGGACATTTGAGCTTCCCCACCCTCCTCCTTTACTCAAAGCGTTTCCCGGCCGTGCTGGACGCGGGAACTCCTCTCCCCCCTCCCTCGGCTCTGAAGGGCGCTGCTGCTGTCGGGGAGCGGCAAAGCCCTGTCATTATTCATCGTGCATGGATAAAACGCTTTGCAGGAAGGAATCCTCCCTGAACCCCGGGAGAGCTCCCACAGGGATGCTCTGCCGTCACCAGGGTGACATTGCCCGCGGGATGCGGAGTGTCAGGAGCAGCTTCCAGAGGGAAATCCCTCCCCTCGGGCATTGCCGGGAGTGATGCGGGGAGCGAGGGGATGTGTGCCCGCCAGGGACCGCGGTGACAGTGACAGCGGCTCAAAGGTGTCATTGTCAGCTGAGCGGCAGCAGGAGGGAGCCCCGGCATCCCCGGGGATCGCTGGAGCTCAGCCCGCCGGGACTCGCCTGCTTTTGTTCGCCTGAGCAGGGCGGAGAGCACCACGGGACCGTGGGGTGCTTGTCCTGACAGAGCCAGGATCCTTTGGGAAGGCTGAGAACAGGGATCCGGGCACATCCATGGGAAATCAGGGGGCTGGGGGGGCATAAAGGACACACCCCGGGCTGTATTTGCTGCCCCCGAGTCATCTGTGCCATTGCAGCTGCAGATGGAGATAAACCGGAGTGGAACTTCAGAGCTGCCCCAAAATGTGGGATGGGATGGGATTGGGAGGGGATGGGATTGGGATGGGATGGGATAGGATTGGGATGGGATAGGATTGGGATGGGATTGGGATGGGATTGGGATGGGATGGGTTGGGATGGGATAGGTTAGGATGGCAGGGATGGGATCGGGATGGGTTGGGATGAGATGGGATGGGATTTGGAAGGGATGGGATGGGGTGGGATTGGGATGGGATGGGATTGGGGAGGGATGGGATTGGGATGGGATGGGATGGGATTGGGAAGGGATGGGATGCGAGGGATGGGATGGGATGGGAGGGGTGGGATGGGATGGGCAGGACGTGGCAGGTGCTCAGGGTGGTGGCAGCACTGTCACTGAGGCGCTGCTCCCCTGCTCTGCCACCTGCTGCTGGCACCTCCCCTGGGCTGTCCCGAGTCCTGTGCCCACCTGGGAATGTTTTAATCAGCGGATTGGAGCTCCCAGGTGTGGGGAACGTTGTCCTTCGGGGCTGACAGGGATGAGGACAGGCGGGGGTAGGCTCTGCTGAGTGGTGAGCTGCTGCCTTTGTACAGGATCAGTGTTTGAGGTCAAAACTCACTGAAACCAACATTCCTGGCCGGGTTGGGTTGCTCTTTTTATGGTTTATACCGTGCCTTGAGCAGGAGGTGTGTGACACAACCAGTGCTCTCCACGGTGTGCCCTCAGCGGGGTCAGGAGTCTGTGGCTCTTGAGGACAGCACATCTCTGCTGTTCTTGGCCAGATTTTCCTGAGAGCAGCTCACAGATGTTGATGTTGCTGGAAGCTCCGGGCTCCCAGAGCTGGCTGGGACAGCCCGGCAGGGGCAGTGGGTTCCTGCCGGAGAGATCTCTCTGCTGGGCCTGTGTCCTCTGGGGCTTTTAGTCATGCTGCTTCCTCCTCCTCCTCCTCCTCCTCTCCTCCTTTTCTCTTCCTTTTCTCCTTCTTCTTCTCCTTCTCCTTCTTTTCCCTTCCTTTTGTCCTCTTCTCCTTATTTTCTCTTCCTTTTCTCCTCTTCTTCTTCCTTTCCCTTCCTTTCCTCCTCTTCTCCTCCTTTTCTCTTCCTTTTCTCCTTCTCCTCCTCCTCCTTTTCTTCTTCTCCTTTCTCCTTCTCCTTTCTCCTTTCTCCTCCTCCTCCTCCTCCTCCTCCTCCTCCCAGCCTCATTCCCATGGCACAGCCTCACTGACCATTTTGCCATCGATTGCAAATCCAGATGTGACCCTGCTGTCAGGAGATTTTGGGAAATCATCTCTCTCTGCTGCTCTCCCTGCAGGGGGAGGCTGCTCTGGGCCTCATTCTGCTCATTTCCCCAAAATCAGCCACTTCCAGCCTCCAGCCTGGGGGGTTTCAGCTGTTGCACAGAGCTGCCAGGAAAGCTGCAACCTTCAGCATTCCTGGAAATGGGAAACCCTCCCCCGTCCTGCCAGCTCCTCATCCAAAACTCTCCGTGCTCTTAGGAGGGGTTGCTTTTCCTCCTGGCAAGGGGAAGGGTTGGGATTTGTTTGGTTGAACCTCCTGGGAGATGCCAAGAACGTGTTAGAGGGGCTCGATTTAATGTCTTGGGCTTCCAGATGTGCTGGAAGCAGAGGGTGACTCATTAATCCATCCCATGTGGGAATGCTGGGATCTGCATCGTGCCAGGGTGGAGGTCTGGAACTGGCAGGGGGGCATTTTTGAGGCTGTAAAGTGATTTATTTGTTTTATTTGCAAAGAAAAAAAAAATAACTCTACTTGTAAAAAAAAAAGAGAAAAAATGTTGATTTATTTGTAAAGAGATGTAAAGAGAAGGCAAAGTGATTTATTTGCTTCCAAAGCCACAACAGAGAAGAACCATCTCAGCAGAGCCAAAAAGATCATTTAAACCAGGAGCTTTCTGTCTCTGGATGGGTTTGGGGTCTGGTTGGGATGTTTGGCCTTGTTTATCCAGGGGTCTGTTACCAGTGGGGTCATCTCCTGTGGAGGGATGGATGGATGGATGGATGGATGGATGGATGGATGGATGGATGGATGGATGGATGGAGAGATGGATGGATGGAGGGATGGATGGATGGATGGATGGATGGAGAGATGGATGGATGGAGGGATGGATGGAGGGATGGATGGATGGAGGGATGGATGGATGGATGGAGGGATGGATGGATGGAGGGATGGATGGATGGATGGATGGATGGATGGAGGGAGGGATGGAGGGATGGATGGATGGAGGGATGGATGGATGGATGGAGGGATGGATGGATGGATGGATGGATGGATGGAGGGATGGATGGAGGGATGGATGGATGGATGGAGGGATGGATGGATGGATGGATGGATGGAGGGATGGATGGATGGATGGAGGGATGGATGGATGGATGGATGGATGGATGGATGGATGGATGGATGGAGGGATGGATGGATGGAGGGATGGATGGATGGATGGAGGGATGGATGGATGGATGATGGATAGAAGGACAGTCTCAACTAAACCTTGCTCCAAATTCCATCCAGCCTGGCCTTGGACACTTCCAGGGATGTGGAATCCATGGATTCTCTGGGCAGAGTGGGAGGAATCACCCTCAGGGTGATCCAAAGGGACAATTCCCCCATGGATTTCCTCACTCCAGCCCTTGGCTCTTGTGTAACCTCCCAAACCTCCCTGAAAACATGAACACACCTCAGAAAATTCATTTTGGAGGCCACAACCAACTGAAATGACTTCCAGGAGCTTTGGTTCGTCTTTCCCGAGGGGCCATGGGTTATCCCAGGTGGAAAAGGATGGTGAAATTGGGAATATTCAGTGCAATAAATGAACCAGTTGGGTCTTGAGAAGTCTCAAAATAGCAGCACTGCCCCTGCTCTGCACGTTTTAACACCCTCATCTTCTTAGTGTGCAAAATCAGCTCTCAGCTGGAGGAGAGAGGGCTTTTATCGAGATTAAGGCTAAGACCAAGCAGGGAAGAGGCCTCTGAGTTGCTCAGGACTGTCACCATCTGCTGCTTGATGAGCTTTCTCTTCTCTTTGCTGAACCTTTTTGTGGCTTTGGGTTAATTTGCGCTGGAGAGGAAAAAAAATAATAATCCCAGAGTGTCTGGCTGTGCCAGGGAGAGGTTCTCAGTGAGGGGAGCTGGGGAAAGAGGCTCTGGGATGTGGGAGAGCTGGGAAATCATCGTTGGGATGAGGGTGATGAGTAAAAATGCTGCTCTGTAAAAGGGTTTGGAGCCTCTGCAAAGCCAAAGGTCTGAGCTGAGTTTTTAATGTCAATTTTGCTAAGTCCTGGTGGTTGTTGCTTTTAATTCCTCACAACTGGAGTCCAGGGACTGTACTTTAGAACGTGGTGCTTCCAATTCCAGGGTATTTTCATGTCCTGGGTGTCCCTGGGGTGTTGAGCAATGCCACAAAAAGGAAAGGGGGAGCAGATCCACATTTCCCAGCACTGCTTTTATATTTTCCTTAAATTTTAGGTCTAAATTTTGGGTTGTAGCTCACCTGTATAATTCATTTTTTCTTTCTTTCTTTCTGTTCTACCTCATGCTTGGGAGATTTAGACCGAAAACACAAAAGATGTTACTTCTTCCTTCTCAAAATAAGAGTTTTTAATTATTATGAATAAAGTGCCTGAACAAGGCATCGCTTTGGGAAAGTCCAGATTTTGGTGTAGCAGGTGCTGGGATTTTATTCCTGTTGGAAAACATTGCTTTTCCCTCTAAGGATTTTATTCTCTTGCTAAAAGAATTCAGCATTAACTAAATTAAACCGAGGAGGATAAAAATTCAGTAATTAGGCCAAGGCCGGGCTGTTGGGCTGGACACGGGGAGGGTTGTTTCACCTGAGAATTTAAGTCTAAACCTTGTCGTCTTTGGAATTAAAACATTCCCTTCATCCTGGAGAAATCCAGCCAGGGAACATCCCCAATCCAAACCCCACGATCCAAAATCCAACTAGAACAACAAGGATTTATTTCTCTTCTGCCCTCCCATCTGCATTTCAGTGAGCAGCAGGTGAGAGGCCTTAAAAATTATTATTTATTGATCATTTAAACCCTTGGGGAGGGGCTGCACGTTCCTCTCCTGTTGGGAATTCAGCCTCCAGGTGCCGGGGGTGAAGGAAAAACCAAGTTTTAAACTCATTTTTTCTCCCCCCAGCCTGGGCAGCAGCGAGAAGGCCGAGCAGGAGGGGGTTAAGCAGCTTTGCACAAATAGGATTTGGAGCAGTTCTGGATAAACAATCCCAGAGTTCAGCCCCTCTTGCTCAGCCCTGGCCTGGGGAGAGCTGGTTTGGAGGATTTTGTTGCCCTATTCTGATATATTTGGGTTGTGCCTCTTTGGAAAGAGATCTGGGGCTGGTTTTTCCCGGGATTTGCTGGAAAAGAGAACCTTGGGAAAGGGATCTTAGAAAAGGGATTCTGAAAAAGCGATCCTGGCAATGGGATCCTGGAAAAGTGATACTGGAAAGGAATCCTGGGAAAGGATCTTGGAAAAGGAATCTTGGAAAAGGGATTCTGAAAAAGTGATCCTGGGAAAGAGATCCTGAAAACGGATCTTGGAAAGGGATCTTGCCCAAGGGATCCTGGAAAAGGGATACTGGGAAGAGATCCTGGGAAAGGATTTTGGAAAAGGAATCCTGGGAAAGAATTCCTGGTAAAGGGATCATATCATATCATTTGGTATGATACCATATCATAACAAAACCCTTGGAAAAGGGATTTTGAAAAAGTAATCCTGGAAATGGGATCCTGGGAAAGTGGTCCTGGGAAATTGATCATGGGGAAGGGATCTTGGAAAGGGATCCTGGAAATCCTGAGATGCACAAAACCCCAGGAAAAGTCCAAGGCCACACTTCCCAAAGCGTTGGCTCCCAAATCCAGGCCGCAGAAAGCCACAATTCCCCCTCCCACTGCCCCTGCCCTTGTTCCCTGCCAAAGCCCCTCTGGCAATGCTGTTCCCAGAGAGAATTCCCCCAGGAATTTCCCATCCTGCCGGAAGGGAAGCAAAGGGTGCCTTTTCCAGATGACTGCAGAAAAATGCCTGGCAGCTTTAACCTCGTGCTAAACAACTTTAGGCAGCGTGTGAACAGACTTTGGGATTTATAAACACAGCTCCAGGCTCTGGGCCGGCCCCGAGGGGAGGAGGGATGTTTCCGGCAGCCCCGGGGAGTTTGGGGTTTGCTCAGGGGCTGAGCCTGGCTGGGAATGCTGTGTGTGGGAAACCCTGGGGGAGAGAGGGGGAAAGCCACCTGGAACTGGGGAAAGATGAGGCTGGAGAAGTGTTTCTGGAGGGTTTGGTACCCAGGGGCAGGGAGGGTCCTGAGAGACCAGCTGGATGCACATTCTGGGATCCATTGTCCCACGGGGATCCTTTTCCAGGATCACTTTGTCAAGATCACTTTTCCACCATCCTTTTTCCAGGATCCCTTTTCCAAGATTCCTTTTCCACGATCCCCTTTCCATGATCCCCTTTCCACGATCCCCTTTCCATGATCCCCTTTCCATGATCCCTTTTCCAGGATCCCTTTTTCACGATCCCTTTTCTAGGATCCCATTCCCAGGACCACAAGCAAACCCCTCCCCAGCCCATCCCTTTGGATTGAGGGAACCCTTCTGAACTCAAATATTTTTCTTCTCTTCTGATTGGATTAAATGACTAAACACTCATTAGTAGCAAAAAACAACCCCAAAACCCAAACAAACCAAAAAACCCACCAAAGAAATAACCACCACTCCAAAACCTAAACCAAGAAATTCTCCCCATGAATTCTCTGGGAAATCAGTAAAACCTTTGCTGGAATTTCAAAGAAAATTTCATGAAAAAATCCCAATTTCCATCAGTGGCAGCAGAATTGCTTGGAAGGGGACGTGGGTTTGCTTTGAATGTTAATTCTTTTCTTCTAAAAACACCTGTGCAGGTACAGTTGTTTCAGTGCTATCAAAGGGAGGAGGTGCAGCAAATTGATAATTAAGAAGGAAATTTTCCAGGGGGCAATTTGGGGATTTTGGCAGCTCTGTCCCCTTGCCTGTGGTCACTTTTCCCCCTGGTACCCACATGGGGAAGAGTTTCTTTTCCTCCTCCCTGCCCCCTGGGTGACCCTGGGCCCTGCTGAAATCAGATGCCAGAGCTCAGGGCAGATTTCAGGACTCTGTTGCAGCAATATTTCTCTGGCTGCTCACGTTTCCCCCTTTGCTTTGGGGATTTTTTTTTTTCAATTCTTCTCCCTTTTGCAGCTGAGGCCAAATGCAGGGAATTAATTCAAAGGTGAACACAGGAAGGTTTCACTCACTGCCAGGAGGAGACATTAATTCTTCTACCTGAGATTCCTTCATTTCTCCTTCCAAACACCTCTCATGTGATGGTTTTCATCATTTTATTGCCCCCTTTAATCTGGAGTTTAGTTCATCTGCAATTACATCTCGCAGCATTTCAGCCCTGCCTGGCTGTCAGAGTCCAATTGAATCAGGCTTGGGACGAGGATGCCTTTCTGTCCTTATAAAATCACATTTCTCAATTTGCCCTCCTTCCCCAGAGACTGCTGGGACTCGCTGCTCTCCTCTGGCTGCATTTCCCAGGGTCTTACACTAAAGCTGATTTTTTTTAAATTTCTTTTTGGAGGAAGAGATAAAAATCACATTAACTCTGGAATTCCTTTAAATGCCAGAGTAGAAGTGATATTTCCCTTAGTCTTTTTCACACAGCAAGCAGCACCAGCCTGGATCTGACATTGATATTTAAAATTAATCCCAATTATTCCACCCCTATCAACAATAATTGGGAATTCCTGGGCTGCCCTCCAAAGCAGGAGGGTTTGATGAGAGGCAGAGCTTGGTCCAGGCTCAATCTCTGATTTCAATGAGCTGCCAGAAACTTTCTCCCCAAAATCTGTCAGGTGAGGAAGAATCCCTGAATTCCAGGGGAGTTTTGTGCTTGGGTGTCCTCAGGTGCAGTTTGAGAGCTCCCCTCTTTTTGGATTTTTGGGGGTTTTTTTGTTTGGTTGGTTTTTTGGGTTGGTTGGTTGGTTTGAGGTGGGTTTTTGTGGGGGTTTTTTTGGGTTGTTTTTTTTGTTTTGTTTTGTTTTGTTTTGTTTTGTTTTGTTTTGTTTTTGTTTTTGTTTTTTTTTTGTTTTTTGTTTTGTTTTGTTTTGTTTTGTTTGTTTTTTGTGGGTTTTTTGTTTGTTTTTTGTTTGTTTGTTTTGTGGTTTGCTTGTTTGCTTGTTTTGTTTGGGGTTTTTTGTGGTTTTTTTTGTTTGGGGGGGTTGGGGTTTTTTTGGTTTTTTGGGGAGGTTTTGTGTGGTTTTTTGGGGGGTTGTTTGGTTGGTTGATTTTGGTTTTGTGGGGAGTTTTTGGGGTTTTTCTTTAGTTTTTCCCCCCGGCTTTATCCCACATACTATAAATAAGACCAGGAGCAGTGGGTGAACTCCCTGCCCTGCTGGCAAAGGTGTCAGGAGGGCAAAGGTTGGGGTTTATTTATTTGCTCAGGGCTGTGGTTGCTCTACAAAACCCTCTCCTTGGCCTGGAGTCCTTTGGGCTGGGCTGTCTGTCCTTTGGGGAGATTTGTGCCTCCCGAGTGCCCCGTTCCTTTGGGACCCCGAGGGGATGGAGGGGCCTGGAGAGGCGCCCGCAGCCTCTGCTGACAAGGCTGGCTGTGATCAGCTCCTTTAAAGGGGCTGAAAATGCACAAAGTGCTTTTTTGACAGCGGTGGGAAGTGGCTGGAATTGGTTCTCCGTGTCCCTGAGGGCCCTTCTCCCTCCATCCTGGGTGGGATGTTCTGTTTTTATGGCTGTGTCACTCTGGTTCTGGGGGACTGAGGGGGTTGGGGGTCTCAGCCCTGCCAGGGCTTTCCCTTTCTGCTGCTTCTCCATCCTTGAATATTTTTGTTGGAGAGGCGAGCTGACCTTGCTGGCTCCCTGCTGCACCTCAGACTGAGGGATGTAAGAGAAGAAGAGGCTTTGGGATGAACCTTGAGGATTTTAGGGCTGGGAGCACCTTCCCTGCCAGATGCTCTGTGTGTCAGCAGGACTGGGGGTGTGGCTGCACAAGGATTTTGGGGTGCAGCGTCAGGAAATGGAGCTCCATCAGTTGGGTTTTTTGCAGACAGAGCCTTGCAGGGCTGTATTTTGCCATATTTGTCACCAAATGGAGGGTCTGCAGGGGGAAATGCTGCTGCAGAGGTGTCACCACCCCTTCCCAGAGCCTCCTGGTGACTCTGGCTGCCTGTCCCTGCCTCCTGGGGGGACATTTACTGCCAGCTGAGGGGCCTAGGGGGGTTTGTACCCCAAATCTGCCCCTTCTCTTTCTTTGAGCCATGCAGACCCCCTGGATGGCTTTATTGATCATTTGTCAAATGCACTGGAGCAAACAAGGCACCATTATTAGCACAACTATTATTATGTATTAAAATGTATAAACCCATTTGTAAAAGCTCTTTCATCCCTTAGGTTAAGTTCTACTTATCAAACAGGTTAAATTCCACTTATCCAATAGGTTAAATTCTTCTTATCAAATAAGTTATCTCACCAGCTCCCATCATCATCGACTCTTAATTTTTTGGCACCCTGTCCTGGGTTGCAGTGTAGGATGTACACAAATCTTCATGAACTGTTGAAACCAGGTGGGCTAGTGTTTTCCCAAGCCCCCTGCCTCTTCTGCTAATGACCTTTGGGCTCTTCTGCTCATGGCCCATCAATGCCTTGCCCAGGACTCACAGGGAACTCCCTCCAGGAGCTCTCTCTGTTTAATGGGCCATCAAGGAGCCACTGCACGACTCCTCATCCCATTGGGAGATGCTCCCAATGCCCAGGGGGAGGAGCCAAACATTCCCACCTGGAGAGAATCTGGGATTTGGGACAGGACAAACAGCCCTGACCCACTGGATTCCCAGAGGAGCAGAGCTCCCAGACCTTTCTGTGGGATCACTGCTTCAGGAAGAGCCCCTCACCTGGACTGCTCCCACCACCCTGCTCAGGCTGTGTTCTGACTCTGTCAGTGCTCCTTTGTGTTATTGCATTGATTTTATTTTATTTTACCTTTTTACCTTTTTCCTTATTAAATTATATCTCTGACTTGGAGCCTCTCATTCATTTTGCTTTCAAACCACAACACACCCCTCCCTTGAGTTGTTGTGTCTCTTAGGGATGGATTCTGAGCGCCAACTGTATAAATTCCTTCTCCTGCCCTCCTCCTGGGGGCTTTAGCTGGCTCTGTTATTAGGAGGATTTGGAGAGAATTATACTAAGGATGAGGTGAGATATCTCAGAAGAGGCCCTTTCTCTGGGACCTCTGTCCCAGGCGTTTATTCTTCGAATTTCCAGGGGGGAAAGAGGTAGAACAAAGGAAGGAGAGACAATTTACAGCCTCCCAGCTCAGAGGAGAGATAGCTAGACCACAACCGATGAAGTCAAAGAAAGAAGTAAGAGTCACTCTAAGTGGTAAGGGACTCCAGAGGGTCAGGAGGAAGAGACCATTTCCCTAAAAAATTACAACAGATAATGAGTGATCAGATAAATTCATACAACACTCCCTCCAAACTCAGGCCGTGTGCTGACCAGGGGAGATCAGCACACACTGCTGGTTTCTTGGCTTGTTTCCTCATCCTGCTGGACTCTGTGGATGAAGTGAAATGCAGTTTTTGGCCCCCTGGGCTGTGTTTTTGGGGGAACACACCCAGTTTTGGTGGTGCTTCTGGCTCATGTGCAGCGCAGCTCTGTAAGGCAAAGCCAGACCCTGGTGAAGTCACTGGGGCTCTGTGCTGTTCTCGTGGTCTGTGGATCAGAATGAGGAGTTTTGGGAACAATTGCAGGAGCCTGCAGCTCTTTGAGTTGCCTTTTATCCACCAGTAACAGGGAATTTGTGTGTTGGTGGATGTGCCACTGCACGGGATGGAGAGAGGCAGAAACCTCTCATGTGGGATTCTTTTCTAAAAGGAAAAAAAAAAGTGTCTGTGTTGGAAACCATCCCCTCATTGCTTTGGGATTCTTTTTTTTTAAACACTCACAAAGCTTTTCTGTGTTGGAAACCATCCCCTCACATCAGGAGAGGTCTGAGGGCACAGCTGGGGCCTCTTCACCCCAGAGCTGATCCCTCCCAGGCCCTTCTGGGGCACCCTGTGTCCTGCGGCAGGGGAGCAGAGCCTGGGCTGGAGGAGTTCCTCAGCGGGAGCTTCATCCCAGAGCTTCAATCCGTGCCCGGAGCCCTGCCAGGGGAGACCAGGAATGATGGAATATCGATGGAATATCGATGGAATATCGGCTGGGGAGCTGCTGGCAGGAGCAGCACGGGCAGGAGAGGGCTGGGAGCGCTGGATGGGGATGGGGATGGGGAGGGGGATGGGATGGGGATGGGATGGGGATGGGGATGGGATGGGGATGGGGATGGGATGGGATGGGGATGGGATGAGGATGGGGATGGGATGGGGATGGGATGGGATGGGATGGGATGGGATGGGATGGGATGGGGAGGGGGATGGGGATGGGATGGGATGGGGATGGGATGGGGATGGGGATGGGATGGGGATGGGATGGGATGGGATGGGATGGGGAGGGGGATGGGGATGGGATGGGATGGGATGGGGATGGGATGGGGATGGGGATGGGATGGGGATGGGGATGGGGTTGGGGATGGGATGGGGATGGGATGGGGATGGGATGGGGATGGGGATGGGGATGGGATGGGGATGGGGATGGGGATGGGATGGGGATGGGATGGGGATGGGGATGGGATGGGATGGGGATGGGATGGGGATGGGATGGGGATGGGATGGGGATGGGGATGGGGATGGGGATGGGATGGGGATGGGATGGGATGGGGAGGGGGATGGGATGGGATGGGGATGGGGATGGGATGGGGATGGGGATGGGGATGGGGATGGGATGGGGATGGGGATGGGGATGGGATGGGGATGGGATGGGGATGGGGATGGGGATGGGATGGGGAGGAGGCACAGGAGGTGATTCCAGCCGGGCAGCGGGGCGGGAGGTGAGGGAGAGGAGATGCTCGGGAGCAGCCGGGCTCGGTGTGCCAGGACGGAGCTCCGGCACCACCCGCAGGGCACAGGCTGGGGCAGGGCTGTCCCCCGCCCCGGGCACATCCCAACGCCCGCAAATCCCCCGGGAGGCGCCGCTCCAGCGGGAATCCCTCCCGGGGAAGCCCGGCGGGGATGTCCCAGCCTCCCTGCCCGGCCCCATCCCCCGCGGGGCCGGCAGAGCCCCCCAAAAGCCGCGGGGAGGGAAGGAAGGACGAGCCCGTCGTGCTGCGCCTCCCCCGCCAGCCCGGCCTCGGAGCGGTGCCGCCCCCGGCCCTCCCCCGGCTCTCCCAGCGCCCCGGCCCGGCCGCGCCTCCTCCGGGGAGCCCCTGAGCGCAACAGTTGCCCCCAAACCTCGGTCACCGCCTCCTCCTGAGCCCGCGGGACCCCCGGGGGACTCCCCGGCCCCGGAGGCTGCGCGGAGGAGCCGCTTCGCCGCTCGCAGCTTTGCCCGGAGCTTTGCCCGGATCCGCCGGGCGGTTCTGCCTCTCCCGGCCATGGAGGGGAGCGGAGGGGCCGAGCCGCGGCTCCTCCCGGCCGCCTGCAGCCGCTCCATCCTCCGCCCTCGGCAGCGGAGCCGCCCCGGCGCCGGGCACAGACAGCCCCGCTGAGCCCAGCCCGGCCCCGGCCCGCGCCCCGCCGCCCGCCCGGGCATCCTCGGAGCCTCCCGGGCATCCCCGCCCTGTGTGCGCCCCCAAACCCCTCTGTCCTTCCCCTAAACCCCCTCTGTGCATACCCCAGAACCCTCTTTCCCTCCTCCAAACCCCCTCTTTGCATCCCTAAAACCCCTTTGTGCATCCCCGAAACCCTCTGTCCTTCCCCCAAACCCCCTCTGTGCATCCCCAAACCCCTTTGTGCATCCCCAAACCCCCTCTGTGCACCCCAAACCCCCTTTCTGCATCCCCTATACCCCTTTTTGCATCCCAAACCCCCTCTGTCTCTCCCCTAAACCCCTCTGTGCACCCTTAACCCCCTCTGTCCCCCGTGTCCCCCGTGTCCCCGTGTCCCCTGTCCCCGTGTCCCCGTGTCCCCTGCATGCCGCCCCCGGGCTGCGGGCCATGGGCACCAAGCAGACCAAGGGCTGCCAGCCGGGCGGGGCCGGGGAGAGCCCCCCGGGCCAGCACCGCAAGAAGGCGGCGAGCAGAGAAAGGGGCGATTTCCTGGCCTCGCTGGTGGCCAAGTCCGGGGAGAAGCTGGGCAAGGGCGGCGGCCCCGGGCTGCCCCCGTACCACCGCAGGATCTGCATGATCCAGGACATGCTGCTGCTGCTCCGGCAGGGCCGGCAGGAGGAGGCCACCGAGCTGCTCAGGAACCTGCGCCAGGTGAGCACGGGCGGGTTTCCCGACAGGGGGAAAATAAACACTTTGGGAGCGGCTTTGGATGAGCAGTCTCGGCTCCTCGTGGTGTAATTTTGGGGAAGTGGCTGAGGAGCTGCAGGGTGTCACAGAGGGGGAAATACCCCCAGGAGCTGCAGGGTGTCACAGAAATACCCCCAGGAGCTGCAGGGTGTCACAGAGGGGGAATACCCCCAGGGACCAGCGAGGAAAAGCTGCCTTGGTGCATTTTTTTTTTTTTTTTCCCCTCCTTCCCTTCCTCGCCGGCGCCGGTGGCTCTGGGATTTGCAGCCTGCTCCAAGTGCTTCCCAAACTCAACTTTCCCAAAAGTTTTGGTGTTTCGAGCAGCTCCGTGAAAGCAGCGCCGAGGCAGTTGGAGCCTGGCGGCTTTTGAGAAATCAGCTCTTTTCTTGCTGGCTCAGAAACACCCAGAGCTGGCAGCCTTGCTTTTTTATCTTTTTTTTTTTTTTTTTTTTTTTTTTTTTTCTTTTTTCTTCTTTTTTTTTTCTTCTTTTTTTTTCTTTTTTTTTTCTTTTTTTTTTAAATTTTTTTAATTTTTAAATTTTTTTCTTTTTTTTTTTTAACTCACAGTCGCCTGGTGGAGTTTTTTTTTGGTTGTTTTTATTTTTGTGTGTGTGTGTGTGTTTTTTGTTTGTTTTTTATTTGTTTGTGTTTTGTTTTATTTTTGTTTTGTTGGTTTTTTTGGGTGTTTTTTTTTGTTTTGTTTTGTTTTTTTTTTTTTTTTTTTTTCTGGTGTTGAAACGAGACGCTCTGGCGGAGTGAGGAATTAATTGTTAGGGAGCCCGAGACCTTTCGCCTTGAAAAATCTCTTTGAGCTGGGCATTAAGCTTGGGAAGCAACAGGACGGAAAGCTGCTGTGAGCAAACAGAAAAGCAAATTAGCATTTAATCTTTCCTGCTGATAGGTGCTGATAAAAACACCCAAGCGCTGGGCGTTTTCAAGGCTCTGGGGCGCTCAGGGCTTGGAGGAACAGCGAGTTTTCCATGCAAACCTACAGCAGATCCATCTCCCAGCTCGGCTTTCCCCCTGGGCTGCTCGGTGTAACCAGTTCTGCCACCCGGGGAAAGGCTGCTCAGATCTCTGCTGGCCACCGTGAGCGGCTTTCCTGCCCTGTGTTCTGTCCATGGGACTGGTTTTCTTTTGGGGTTTTGTGTTTGGGCTTTGCTGCTAGCATTTTTATTTTTTTTTTCTTTTTTTTTTTCTTTTTTTCTTTTTTTCTTTTTTTCTTTTTTTCTTTTTTTCTATTGGCATTTCTCACCCCACACACCCACAATCCCATTTTCTGGTCCAGGTCACTTTTCAGTGAGTCTTGTTTGGGGCATGTCCCCATTTAGCCCATTTCCATTTACCCCTCAGCCCTGCAGGTTTGGGATTATCTTTAGAGGAGCCCAGCTGAGAAATAGGAATTGTTTCATATGATTTGTGGATTTTTTTAAGGAAAATTCTCCATTTTCTGGTCCAGGTCACTTTTCAGCGAGTCTTGTTTGGGGCCTGTCCCCATTCAGCCCATTCAGCCCATTTACCCCTCAGCCCTACAGATTTATGATTATCTTTGGAGCAGCCCAACTGATAAATAGGAATTGTTTTATATAAATTGTGGTTTTTTTAGGGAAAACTCAATTTTCTGGTCCAGGTCACTTTTCAGCAAGTGTTGTTTGGGGCCTGTTCCCATTCAGCCCATTTCCATTTACCCCTCAGCCCTGCAGGTTTGGGATGATCTTTAGGATTATCTCAGCCCAGCTGAGAAATCGGAGCTGTTTAATGTGATTTTTGCGGATTTTTTATGGAAAACTCTCCCCACTTTCAGCTTTGGGATGAAAAAAGCTGGGGGTTTCACTTTTCCTGAGGTGAAAGTGCTGCCTCTGTGGGAGTGGGGGACAGAATTCCTTGGGACAGTGACCTCTCCATTTGGGATCTGTGTGCCTGTGGGGGTTGAGCTGGGCACCAGATCAGAGCCCAAAATGTTGCACCCTCTCAGCCACGCCAAATCTTTATCGTCCTCGCAGCCCATTGGAGCTGGCAGAAGGGCAGGTGCTAATTTTAGAGGGTGTTTATCTCAAACACCTCCCCAAAAAATAAATCTTGGGGCCTGTGAAGTGCCAGCAATCACTCTCAGGGTTCTCTCCCTGGCTCTGGGCTGGTTTTTCTCAGCCATGCTCAGGAGCTGGGATGTGTCACTGTGGGTGCCCCAGTGACAAACCTGAGCACGGGGGAGTCCTCTCATCTCATCTCATCTCCTCATTTCTTTGGGAAGAAAAAGCTAAAAATTGATTTTAAAGCTGCTGGGGGAAGGCAAGGAACCTGTTACAGTCAGGTGCATCTCTGTGAGTGTCTCTGAAGAGCTCGCTCTGATAAAATATATCTTAGAGTGTCAAAATAGAGCACACTTTGTCCTAGATACTATAATAGACTCCAGGCAGGTTTTTAATGAGGTGATATTAATCCTTGCCTCCAGGGAGGGAGTGTGGGATGCCCCACTGAACAAATCTGGGCTTTTCCAGCTGCTGCATTTTGGGAGGGGATGTTTCAGATGGCTCCAAGGGTTGTTCCCACTCCAGCAGGAACCTTCCAGAGCTGAGCTCTTGGGGTGTCTGAGCCTGAAAGTGAGGATTTGGGGAGAAGGATGAGCTTCCCTCTGCGGAAAGAGGGTGGATGGATGAGCCTGGTAGGGACTTTTCCCTGAGCAGTTTTTAGGGTGTCCCCCCACAGAGGGACTGTGGCTGCTCCATTGTGTGATGCTGCTGCTGTAAAACTGGGCGTTTTCCAGCAAAATTGGGGTTTTCCCAGCAAACCCAGTGCCCCAGTGCCCAGCTCTCAGCAGAGATTTTTTTAAATCCCAGGCACTTGGGTCAGGGGACCCTTTCCACTGACTCCAGCCAGCTTTGGAGGCAGCCCAGGGTGCTGGTGAGGGGTGGGTGACATCCCTGCCTTTGGAGAGGCTCCATGATTTTTTTGGACATATCCAGAGCTGAAAAAAATCTTTATTTTTCAGGTCTCTGTGCCATAACACCCTGCCCTGCCCACCCACTGCAAGACAAGGTTTGGGGGGGGCTTTCTTTTGCTCCCACAAAAGGTGTGTGTGTTAATCAGGACAGGTTAATCTGCAATCCTGTATTTTAAACCTTCTGGAGCGGGTCCTGCCCTTCCAGCCCCACCACTGGCACCAATGTCCACTGTGGCCTCTGCCATTCCACGCATTTATTTAGTATTTATCCATCCTTCTCCCTCCCCTGAGGTGGGAGCCATGCTGTTCTCCTCCCAGGCTCCTGTAAGGATTTCATTTGTGTTTCTGGGAATGCCTGGAGGTTGCAAACAACTATGAAATACTGAGATACAAAGTGATTTTTTAAAAAAAATATAAAAAGCCTGAGGAGCAGACAGACTTTGCTTCCTCAGAGAGGTCAGCAGTGGTCTCTGGTGTGGAGGCAATTTGATCCCCCTGCCTGCCCCCAAAATAACCCTCCTGCTCTTCCTGCTGCCAGCAGCCATTCCAGAGGGTTTGTGCTCCTCTGGCACAGCCAGGCTGAGCTAACATCGACAAAACACTCATTTCTTTTCCCTTCTTTCTGCTCTGGAGCCCAAACCCTGCAAATCCCCCAAATCCCAACCAGAGCCTGCTGCTCCCCTTGGCCGAGCTGTTTTCCCTCAGGTGCTGCAGGGAGGATCCTTTTGGCAATAAATGCAGTGGACAGACACTGAAATAAGGAACATTTTGGTTCAGGCTGGAGTTGGGGGTTGCTGGCCTTCCATGGGAGTAATTCCTGCACGGAATAACTTGGGATTGATCTGCCATGAAGTGGCTTCCTGGGTTCACCTGGCAGCACCTTCTGTGCTTTGGAACGAGGAGCAGCTGCAGGGAGAGGCTAAAAAATGAAATTATTCAGCATTTGGGACGTGGGAATCCACTCTCAGACCTTTAGGTGGGAGAATTCCAGCTCCACTATTCCCACTATCACCAGGATAGGTTTTAACGTTCCAGCTTTTAATGTGTTTTAAAGGTTTTAATGTGGCACTTTTTATTTTCACTCTTTTTTTTTTTTTTTTTTTTTTTTTTTTTTTTTTTTTTTTTTTTGTCTTTTCTCCCCCATCCTCTCGAGTTTCAGTGGTTAGGGCAGCCAAGCCCTGTCAGTATATTAAATTCTGGGAGTGTCCCTCCTGCTCGGGGAGAGGATTTGTAAAACAAAGCGTGTTTTCCTCCTCCCCGGCTGCCAAAAGGGATCGCTTTTCCCAGGCGAAATGGGGAAGCGCTTCCCAAGCACAATTACGTCGCACTCAAGGAATTTGCCATTGGGGTTATGGGCTCGACCTGGAGCTCTCTCTGCTGCTCTGGGGCTGGTGGGAGAGGGGAGGAGGAGGAGGAAGAGTCCAGTCAATCTGAGCATCATCTGCACGGGGCAGGTGAGCGGTTCACCAGGAATTGGATGGGGGGGGGAAAGGGGGATAAAGAAAGCAAAGTGCAGCAATAAATTCCGGGGCGCTGAGCGTGGCCAGGAGCCAAATGCCAAGGTCCAAGGTGTGGCACCACCTGCGAGGTGGATTTTCTGCCGTGCCAGCCTGGGATGGGCAGGGGAGGGGGGTCAGGGCCCCAAAAGGGCAAAAACACCACCAGAAATCCCACTGGCAGGAAAGGGCTGGGAGCAAAGGTGCTCGTTGTTACCTTTAGGACAGCCTAGATGAGAAATAGGAATTGTTTCATATGATTTGCGGGTTTTTTTTATGGAAAACTCTCCATTTTCTGGTCCAGGTCACTTTTCAGTGTGTGTTATTTGGGTCATGTCCCCATTCAGCCCATTTCCATTTACCCCTCTGCCCTACAGGTTTGGGATGATCTTTAGAGCAACCCAGCTGAGAAATCAGAGCTGTTTAATGTGATTTGTGGGGAGTTTTTTGTGGAAAACTCTCCACACTTTCAGCTTTGGGATAAAAAAGTTGGGGTTTTCACTTTTCCTGAGGTGAAAGTGCTGCCTCTGTGGGAGTGGGGGACAGAATTCCTTGGGACAGTGACCTCTCCATTTGGGATTTGTGTGCCTGTGGGGGTTGAGCTGGGCCCAAATATTTCTCCCTCTCAGCCACCAAACCCTGTGGCAGGCCTGTCCTGGGATCCCTGGGGTCCATCCCACAAATATTCTGTGCCCCTGCCCCATCCCAGGCTGAGCCCTGGATTTTTCCAGAGGTTTTTTTCTCCAGCCAGATGTTGTGGAGGACAAGACATGACCTGAGCAGCCTGGGAATTGTGTGGCATGGGGATGTTTTATTAATTAATGATGAATATCTCCATTGTAAGAGGGACTTGACCGGTGGGGATAGTAAAACACACAAAAAAAAAAAAAAAAAAAAACAAAAAAAAAACCAAAAAACAAAACAAAACAAAACAAAACAAAAAATACAACCAACTGATGGAGGCAGCTCACTTGGGGCTCCTGTGACTTCACTGAGACACAGGAGCAGAGAAAAAAAATTAAAAATACTTGGTTGGACTCTGTGCTTGCCCCTGGCCCTGTGCCACAGGGCAGCATTCCCATGGGATGGAAATTCCCAGGAGTGCTGGAGGAGCTCAGCACTGCTGTGTTTCCCCCGCAGGTGAAAACCTGCTCCCTTCTCCTGCTCAGCTGAGCCGGCCTGGGCTCTCTGGGCTCCTCCCAGCCTGTGAGTGCCAGCAGAGGACAGGGGTGAGGAATTTGGCAGGGCTGGGGTCGGTTTTGCTCAGGTGGGAGCTGCTGGGGCTGAGGGGGGGCCCTGCAGCTCCGGGCAGGGCAGGGTGGAAGTTGGGTAACCCTGCCCTGAGCAGGGTGGCTTTGGGATGAACACTCATTTCCTCTGCCTCGGGCTGCTGATGAAACCCCACCGGTGCTCCCCACAGTCCTTCTTAACCCTTAGGCTGCTGGAGGCAGTGACAGCGAATAATTCTGCCAGTGCTGGGGTGTTTCCTGCCCTGAAAAGGGTCTCTCTGATATTCCCTCCCAAACCCTGCCCTGCTGTAAGATGCTCCTCACAGGCATCTTTGCCTCTTTCCCATCCTTCTGCTCTTTTCCCACTCCCTGTGGGATTTGCAGGTGGATGTGTCCTATCAGACACAGGATGGGATTTCATCATTTAATGAACCCCCTGCAAGGTGGGGGAGCTGCTCCTCCTCCTCCTGGGGGAAATGTGATTTTGGGGAGAGGTGGGATGTGGGATAAAGTGGGGGCTGGGTTAGGTTAGGCTGGGCTGGGTTAGGCTGGGTTAGGTTAAGTTGGGCTGGGCTGGGTTGGGTTAGGCTGGGTTAGGCTGGGTTAGGTTAAGCTGGGCTGGGTTAGGTTAAGATGGGCTGGGTTGGGTTGGGTTAGGCTGGGTTAGGTTAAGCTGGGCTGGGCTGGGTTGGGTTGGGTTAGGCCGGGTTAGGCTGGGTTAGGTTAAAATGGGCTGGGTTAGGTTAGGCTAGGCTGAGTTAGGCTGAGCTCTGTGCTGTGGGCACCTGGAGCAGAGGATCAGGCCCTGTCTGTGCCCTCAGTGCAGACAGAAATCTCAGAGCTGGCAGAAGTTAATTGTTCTTGTTCCACCTCAGCCTCTGCTCAGCACTTTCTCTGTTTATGTAATAGCAGGAATGTGTCTTTTTTTCCCCCCCAGGCTCTGCTGTTTTCACACCTGATGTGAAATGCAGCAGCTGGGGGCTGCAGACAGCCTGGCAGGCACCTTTTTTTCCCCTTTTTTTAATCTTGTTTCAGGCTGTGAGGATGTCTCCTCTCTGCCAGCGTGGGTGTGAGGGCTGAGCCCTCCCTGCACATCCCAGGGCTCTGCAATGGGGGGTGATGCACCTGAAAAATGGAGCTTCAGCATTTGATGTGTTGGGGGATTTATGGCTGTGGCCTTCCTTTAGCTGAGGGAGGTGTTTATACATTAATATTCATTCCATTCTCCTACAAGCGATGTGAATTTTTTTTCTTTTTTTTGTATTCAACATCTTCAGGTCCTGGCCAAATGCCTAATAAGATTTAATGCCTGATTCCATTTCTCTTTCTGTATGTCTCAGCCTCCTTCTCTTTCAAATTTTGGAGAAAAGATCACTGCATGGTAAATTTAATCCTGCCTGTAAAAGGAAAAGCAAATTGTCCTTTCCATTCCTCTCCAGGCCGAAGGTTTTAGCTCCAATTACTCCTGGCTCTGACCTCGCTGCTTGGAGAGCAGGAGCTGCTTGGAGCTTTCCAGCCTTCTCAGATCTTTTCAAGACTCTTTATCTTTCACACTTCGTGTCTTTCAAAGTCAGAGGCGCTTCCTTTGTGCTCTGAGCTCTGGAGAGAGCCCGGGCAGGCAGCAGAGCTGCCTTGTCCTCCTGCCTTTGGGTATCTCAGTGCAGCTCTCACCCCTCAGGGCCTCCTCATACCACAATAACCTCCCCAAAGTCCATGGCTGTGCTGCTCTGCAGAGCAGGACTGAGGTTTGCTATTGGTGGGGGAGATTTCTTTATTTCTTTACGAGATGTTTCTGTGTTTTCTGGCTGTTCCAAAATCCTCCTTGGCCCGTGGAGGTTTTTCCTCGAGGTCTGCTCCTCCCCAGCCCTGGGATCCTGTTGCTGATTTCAGCCCCTGCATGTCCCCTTTGCCTGTGGGATTGGTTTCTGAGCAGCTTTCCAGCCCAGCTCCTGCTGCCCATTCCCCTGAGCGCTCAGGGATTGCATTTAAGGAGATTTCAGCCAGGCACTGCCCAGCAGCAATATTAATTCCACTTCTAACAGCACTTGTGTTGAAATGAAGGTTGGTTAATTAAAGGAGAGGCTGACCAGGCAACATGGAGCATGTGGGTTTTTTGGAGGATGGGGATTTGTGTGCTGGGTTTTGCAGCTCCTTGCTTTCTGCTTAGCCACAGAAAGTGAGGAGATGGGTGTCAGGGACAGGACCTGCAGCCCTGTGGGAGGTGCAGCTCTGTTCTCTGCCCTCCAGCATGCAAAACACACCGAGGTGAGTGAGCTCTGTCTGTCCCTCCCACCCCAAGGACAAGCTGGGAAAACACGATACTAAAACCTCCTCGAATGGTTCCTGTGCCTTCATCTCCCTGTGCAGAGATTCCCTGCTGGAAGATCACAGGGCTTTGAGCCAAACTGGGAGCCCCAGTCCCATGGCTGGGAAATTCCCAGAGCTGCCTCTTCCCCTGTCCCAGGGGGATGCTGAGACTGAGCCCACTCTGGGGCTGGGAGCAGATAATTCCTGCCTTGTTCTGCAGGGCTGTTCCCTCACCCCCCACGCTCCCCAAGGGCAGGATCTTGGCACAGCCCTGCAATCCCAGCAGGGGAAAGCAAAGGCTGCTGAGGAAGGAGAGCAGGCTGTGGTGGGAAATGGTTCTTTTGGCTGGGGATGTGCTGAGGGTTTTTCCTGGGATGCCTCTGTCCCTGTTCCCACAGAGCTCCTGCTGGGGCTGCTTTAGGATTTGGGGCATCCCCACCTCCAGTGGGAGTTGGAGTACAGGGGGTGAGGGGGTTTGGACCTCAATAAAAGAACCCAAATTCCCTGCACAGGGATGAGTGGAAGCTGCTGCAGCCTCTGCCCCAGGTTTGGTTGGTGTTGAACAAACCCCAGCTCCTGGTTCAGCCTGAGCTCCCCAAAATCAGGGCAGGGAAGCCCAAATCTCTGCAGAAACAGGACTCAAACCTCTCCAAACAGCCCCAAAGCCTTGGTCCATCCCAGAATCCCTCTCCTTATTCCCATTTATCCCTTGATTTGGATACAGTCCTACCCTCTCCAGAAAGGATTTTGGGGGAAAAAAAATCTTGCTCACAAATGTCTCTGTGGGTTTCCTGGGCTTGCAGAGAAACAATTTGTGGATGAGAGTGTGAATGATCCACACCCACGATTTACATCCAGCCAAAATCATGCAGGATTGGATTAAATCTTGATTTAAGCAGCTGGAGGTTTTGTTTTTTTTTTTTTTTTTTTGTTTTTTTTTTTTTTTTTTTTTTTTTTTTTTTTTTTTTTTTTTTTTTTTTTTTTTTTTTTTTTTTTTTTTTTTTTGTTGTGGTGAGGATTTTTTTTTTTTTTTTGGGGGGGGGGGGTCATTCTATAAGAAAGAGGATGTTTTCCTGTTTGGTTGTAAAAAGTTGCTTCTGCTCGGTGTAATTGGATACTTCCTTTTCTGAGGAGGGAGCCTGGTGTGTCTGGGGACATTTATTTAGGCAGCTGTGTGGCCTGGGTGAGGAATTTTGTGTGTTTTTATTCTGGTGGGAAATGGTGAATTTGGGGTTCACAGGATTGATTGACTGATTGATCGTTTTGTATTTCTGACTCGAGTTACAGGGAAACAAAAGCAAGTTTAAAGAGCAGAAAAGTGGGGTTTAATTTTTTTTTTTTTTGTCAGTTAATAAACTGAAAATATGTGCTGGATAAGAAAGCAGACAAAGTAAATGTCTTGAAATAGATCTTGCATTTAAAACTGGTGGATTCATTAAGTGGAATATTAATTTGGCATCATGAATTTCACTTCTGGTCACCATAATTACAGATCTTGGTCTCTCAGGGTGAAGTTTTACTTGCAGGTTGGAAAATGTGCATTTCTGCTTTGTCCTCCTGATTTTTTTCACTGACTTGCTGAAATTCAGTGTTAAACTGGACAAAGTGAATGAAAGTCCTTGAAACTGGAACAGAGCCTTCAGATCATGGAGTGAAACATTTGAATTTACTGAAATTCAGATGTTTTCTTTGTCCTTGTGAGAGAACCAGACTCTCCCCAAAGCTGTGCTTGCACTTCACTCTTTTCTGGTTGTTTTTATCACTGACTTCCCTAAAATCATTGGCAGCCACATCCTGCCTACCTGGGCTAACAGTTGTTGTTTAAAATTAAATAAAATTTTCAATTTTAAAATTCAAGTCTGGCCAGAGGTCGGCGTCACCTTAAATTGCTTGTTTGAAATCTGGGTGGTTCTAAAGCAAATGTATTTAATGTTTAAAGCTGTTTTATAGAGCAGCATGAATTGAATTTTAATGTCACAGTCATTAATTCTTCCTCAGCAAGTTTGGGCATTTCCTGGTGACTTTGATGAGCCCAAATCCTCCTTTACTTTTGGGTTTCTCTGGGGAGACTGAGCCAGCTGGGAGGATCCCACCTCCAGTTTGGAGGTGGATCCTTCAAGGAGCATCCAAATTCCCTGGTGCCACAGGGAAGTTGCTGTGAAAGCCTTCAAGAAAGATTTTACCTTCCAACCTTCATCAAATATCAAATACCAAATACCAAATCCCAGCCCTGCTCTACCTGATGGTTAAAAATCTGATGCTGCAAATAAAAACACCCAAGTATGGTGTAAAACATGGGAAAGGCTTCATTTCTTCCCTAAATCCCCAAAATTGAGTCTCCTTTGTTGATATAAATTAGAGGTGAAGTTCTCAGTTCCCTGTGGTGTAGGACACAGCACTGGTTGAGTCTCAGGATGGGAAATAGGAGACTTTTGAGCCACCCTGAAAAAAAAAAAAAAGAAAAAGAGGATAATTTGCCCATGCTGATGGTCTCATCCATCCCCTTCCCCATTTTTCTCTGGGTGTTTTAAGAGGAAAGGCTCCTCTCAGCAGTTCCCTTCCTCGGGCAGTGTCTCCCAGCAGCCCAAATCAATGTTTTATTGTGTGTGTGGCATTCCCAGGCTGTTTGATGGGATCACAGAGTGCCTGTCCTGCAGTGGGTGTGCTCCTTTGGAGGGAAATTCAGAGCACTCAGGACCCTGGGGATTGCAGGTGTAAGTTTGAAACTCTGTTTTTCATCCCCTCTTTGGGTTGCAGGTGGAACTCTTCACCCAAAACCACAGAGTGGCACCAGTGTGGGTGATGCAAAGAGGCTGCCAGGGCTTCAGGCTGGCAGAGAGGAGATTTGGATGGGATATTAGGAAGGAATTGATCCCTCTGAGGGTGCTGAGACCCTGGCACAGGTTTTCTAGAGAAGCTGTGGCTGCCTCATCCCTGGAGTGTCCAAGGCCAGGTTGGAGCACCCTGCTCTATGGAAGGTGTCCCTGCCCATAGCAGAGGAGTGGGAATGAGATGAGCTTTAAGGTCCCTTCCAACCCAAACCAGTCTTAGCACAGATCTGTGGCTTTGGGAAGGTGAAGAAGTGTCTCAGTTGGATGGGCTCAACATATGCTCTCCAACATCTCCTTTCTCAGTATGAAAATCCAGTCCTTGCCATGCATTCTTCTCTCTTGCCTTGCTGCTTTAGAACAAAGGTGTCAGCAGCCCCAAGAGCTGCCAGGACTCCAGGTTTTCCTGGATTTTAGGATGTGTGCATCCCTGTAAAGGCCCTGAGTGCTCAGTAAACAACACAGGCCGTGGGTGTGCAGCATCCTGCACGGCCCTGCTCCCACGTGGGGACCAACTGCTGGGACTGAACCACTTCCAGGCAGGAATTCCTGGCATTTCTTGGCAGGGGAAGAATGTCCCAAAGCTGATTCTCCACTCCATGGAACTGGTCATTGAGTGGAAAGGCTGAACTGTAAAACAGGAACAGTTTTGGTGCTTGCCCTGAGCTCTCTGTGCACAGCTTGGTTTTCCCTCTGCTTTCCTTCCCACATCCTTGCTGTCCAGAGGAGGAGGATGGAGGTGACAGGGTCAGCCTTGCATAGTGCAAGTTTGGGCTCTGAGAAACTTCTCCATCCTTTTTCAGACGTAAAGCTGTTCTCAGATGAACTCCCTGAAATGTGATAACAAATCTCTGCTTGGGGTGCTTTCATCTCTTGCCCGTCAGCTGCTGCTCTCCACCAACACAAAGAAAATAAATCAGCCCAACTCCTCTCCTGAAAGAAAATAAATCAGCCAAACTCCTCTCCTGAAATATCTTTTTTTAAAAAAGACTTTTTAGTGTTGCCGCATCGTATAAATCAACTTTATTTTCTACAAGGACTCGTGTTTGCTTGTGTGCCCTCCCTTTGGAGGATGGCAAAGACACAGGAATATTCCCAAAGGCAGGAATATGTGGCTGAGATCATCCCATTGATTGCAGGAGGATGGGAATGACATGGTGCAAAATCCTGGTGGGACCCAGAACTGACCAAGCTGTTCCAGCTCTGCCGGAGCCATCCCAGAGCCAGCAAGATGCTGGAATCCCCATCCCTGGAGGGGTTTACAGGATGTGGACACAGTTTAGTGGTGGGTTAGTAGTCAGATTTGAGCTTTTCCACCCTAAACAATCCCAGGATTCTTCACCAGGGAAAATGCTTCTCTACTCCTCATTTTTCAGTGGGAATGGAGGAGCAGAAGGGCTGAGCATCCCTCTGGCAAAGGGGAAGGGGAGCAGGGAATTCCCAAGAACAGGAATGAAGTGCAGAGAAATGGCAGAGACAGGAGCAGGGATCCAAGCAGCTGCTCCTTATCTCTTCCTGAGCAGGCACATCAGGGAAGATAAAGTGAAAAGGGAAAAGATAACACAGATTGAGTCAGCCTTGCTCTCAGAGGGAGGTTTTTCCAACCTATTTACTTGTCAGTGGTGATTCTGGACGAGCCTGTGGGATCTTCAGAGAAAACCAATCTTTTTTTCTCCCTGTTTCATGCTTTGCAAAAAAAAAAAAAAAAAAAAAAAAAAAAAAAAAAAAAAAAAAAAAAAAAAAAAAATAATAATAATAATAAAAAAAAATCTTTCTTCCAGACACGAATTTCTGGCATTTCTTGGCATGGGAAGAGGGTCCCAGGGTGGGTTTGGTGGGCTAAATGCCACCCCATGGCTCAGCCACATCTGTATGTGTGAGCCTGCTGGAGGTGTCTAATTCACCACCCACCAGTGGCTCCTCCACTCTAAAAGCAGCTCCAAGTCTGTGTTAGTCATGTTTTAAT
Organism: Zosterops lateralis; assembly: GCF_965231275.1. Classification (NCBI taxonomy): domain Eukaryota; kingdom Metazoa; phylum Chordata; class Aves; order Passeriformes; family Zosteropidae; genus Zosterops; species Zosterops lateralis. Next base: position 5,390,570 of record NC_139779.1, on the reverse strand, counting down.
GATATTGAAATCAGCTGCTCGTGGCCGTTCGAGGAATTCCAGCCCAGGGCTGGGGATGTCTCTGTGGGACCCGAGCAGGGAAGGGGAGGCTCAGCTCAGTGAGCTCATCCTGGCTTTCCTCTTGCCCAGCTCATCAGGTTCCAGGGATTATTCAGCCCCTGGGAAACGAGATTAAGGAGTAGGTGCTGTGTCCTGAAAGTTTCTGGGGTTCTCCTTCCTCTGCTGTGACAAATATCAGCAGTGGCTGTTCTGGAGTTGGAAAATCAACGTTCTGGGCTTGCAGTGCAGGAACTGGGAGCAGGAGCTGCAAGCCCCAGACTTTGTTCTGGCACCTGTAGGAGTATCCTGAGTTCCCTGGGAATGCAGCAGAGTGTTCCCAGGAGGGCCCAGCCATCCCTGGGGAAGCAGGAGGGATTAGCAGAGTGTTTTGTTACTGGCAGCATCCCAACTCTCTGCTCCTCCCTGGGGACATTCCTGGGGTGGTGTCACCCTGTAGGGAGTTCAGGGAATGTCCCAGGGCATGGAGACATTGGTGCTTTGCTGATATTCCCGTTCTGGAGCTGCTCCCTGCCTTGTTCCTGGGTGACTTTTGGTCCTTCACACTGCCAGGGTTGGGTAGGAGCCCCCGAGGGGAGGGAACTCCTAACCCAGGCTGGAGCTGTGAGAGGGAAAAGCCTGCACTGAGCCCTGCACGGCAGCTGTGACTCAGCACTGGGAGCAGCCGCTTTGCTGTGGATTCTCTCCTGCAAAGTGAACTCCAGGCGTGGTTTTCATCACCCAGCTCAGGCTCCTGCTCATCCCTGGGGCCACAGATCCATCTCCCTGGGCCAAGGTGTGTCTCATCCTCCCAAGCTCCTCTGGCATCTCCACTGGGAAATGGAATATCAACAGCAGCGATTTAATGGCCCTGAGTGTCAAACAAAGCAGAAATATTTGGATTTTAGTGGCCGGGGGTGTCAGGTTTGACACCTTTTAGTGTTGAAAACAGGATGTGACATTGCCTGTGCCAGCAGGAGGGATGTTCCTGCTTCTCCTTGCCTGGGATGGGGAATCCTGTGGGTTTGGGGGCGCAGAGAGCACCCCTTTCCCTCACAGAGGACCCAGACCCTATAAACAGGGCACAGCAGAAAAGCTGTTTATTACCTGCGTTTTTCAGCACCCTCAGTGAAAGCTGGGCAGGATTTCCCTCCTCACCAAGCCCTTCTCAGGCCGTTTTTGGGTTATCCTGTCCCATCTCTGGGGCTTGGGAGCAGCACCACCATCCCGGGGCCTTCCTGGGGCCTGGTGTGCGGTGAAATGGAGAGAGCAGGATTTCAATGGCACTTCACTGGAAATGCCGGCTGGCTCTGAGGGCAGAGCACTCTCCACCAGCCCAGCCCGTGTCCCCCTGGGATCAAAATCATTCCCTGATCATTTTTGGATCAAAATAATTCCCTGCTTTTGTCCATAATGCTTCTTTCCACTGCTGCATCTCACTCTGGGGTGCCCCAGCACCCCCCTGGGGAGGGAGTTGAGTGGAGAAAAGAAGTTTTGCTCAACAAAAACCTGTCTGAAGGACTCTGCTAACCCACCCCCTTTGGCTCCAGCGGGATTTAAACATGTGCTGGTCGTTAATCAGGTATTTAAGTGATTTTTTTTTTGGCAAAGCCGAGAGGAGATACCCCAGGGGAGAAGGAGGGGAACAGAGCCGTGGCCTCTCAGCTGGAGGCGTTTGGAAATGGGGATGTCGAGGGCAGAAATTCGAGTTTGGGGAGCTGGATTTAACTTTTCTCCTTTTGGTCACTCTCTGGAGGCAGCTGTGAGGCATCGAAGGTGACAAAAGAGGCAGTGGTTTGGTGAGGCAGGAGGAGTTGAGTCAGTAAATACAGCTGGGCTGGCAGTGGGGGCACAGGACAGGTCCTGGAGGGGACACAGCCAGAGTGAGACCAGAGGCCTTGAGAAAGGGTTTTAAGGGAAATCATCTCCCCTCACTCTTTGAAAAGCTGCCTGGGGAACTCCCAGCTCTTTGTGGGGCTGCTCAGCAGAGGTTTCATGGAGTGTGAGCAAGATTTTCCCTTGGCTCACGGATTTCACCCCAGAGCCCCTGAGCAGGGAGGTTTTCCCCACCTCAATCTGCTTTTCCTGCTGGAATTACTCTGCAATTTGTCTCCACACAACCACCCAGCCTCACAGCACTGATGTTATTATGCAAAGTGTAGGTTATTTAACCACACCAGTTTGGGTTTTTTTTATGTATTGATTTGCTGCTGCTTTGAATCCCATTACAGGAATCTGCTTTATTAATGGACTTTGTCCATGCTCGAGATTAACTGGGGATGCTGGATTTGCAAATGAAAGAATTGGAATTCATGTTGTCCATGTTAATTACTCGGGTGATGCTGGCTTCCCTGGGGAAACCTTTCTTTTTATTCCACTCCTGTTGCTTTGTCTGAATTCAGAAACCGAGTTTGGTGCCCTGGGATTGAGTTGGTTTTTTTCCTTTGCTGGAATTCCCTTTTAACAACTGGAGTGGTTTCATGGAATAGGCTGTTCCTCAGGATAAATTTTAATGCAAAAAAGGGTCAGGGAGCTTTTATTTCAATGTTTAGATCAACCCAACTTCCTCCTCTTTTGCTTTGAGCTAAAAATCTCTCTGTATCTTGTTCCATCTAAATCTTTACCTGGCAAAATCTCCTAATTCCTGCAGTGATACTCAGCCACATTCTTGTGCTGAGTAATTCCATTCTCCTTGCTGGTAAAAAAAAAAAACCCAAACCAGGGATATACCTGGATTTTGGTATATTCAGGTATTACTACTGATCCAAACCCATTTTTTCCCTGTGCTCCTGCAATGGTGTAAACTGCCCCCCCAAAAAAACCCAAAGGCTTGGCGTGATTTTATGGGAGTCAGCTGCAATTCGTTCACTTAAATTATCTTTTTGTCATGCTCACATCATTCCACAGCAGCCGGTTTGGAGAGTTAATTGAATATTTGTGTCTCTCCAAGATGCCTTCAATTATTTCCCTTGAATAACTCGGAGAGGGCTGTGATGAGGAATCACTGATGCTTATTTTCTGCCTCAGAAATATCCCAGGGTTTTATCCCAGCACCTACTAAAGGGTGCCAAAACATTCCTACAGTCTCCCACCCTGAAATTCCGTGCTTTTGAAGCAGAGTTGAGCATCCATGGAGAGCTAACAATGCATCCCTGCGTGGCTAATGCAATAATAATCAGCTCAGGGCTGGGGAGTGGGAGCAGCCTGGAGACAGCAGCTCTTGGGTTGCAGCCTCTCATTGTGTGCGTGTGCAGGAGTGGATTGATTTCTGCCGGCTCCAGGAGGCTTCCAGGTGAGACAGGAACGTCATTGTTGATGCTGCAGGTGCTGGGGGATGGTGTGGGAGTGTTTCCCAGGGCTGGGCATCAAAACAAACCCGCTGGATGGCTGTGGGCAGTCCCCCACCTCGGGATTTTCAGCTGCATTGATCAATCCCCCAAAATCATCAACTTTGTTTTTTCCATCCTTGGATTGTGGCAGCTCTGCTGGCTGAGGAGGGCAAGGGGGTACATCAAAAGCAACATTTTTGGAGCGGATAAAAAAGCAGATGTGTTGTTTCAAGTGAGATTTGCAATTCCTGCTGTCCTGGCATTACCTGCTCCTGGGAGCAGCAGATCAGGGTGGGCTCAGAGAGGCTTTTCATACACTGTACATCAGCAGACCCACACTGGCCTCCTCCTGCAGCCTCTCATGGTGACAGCTGCTGGGCCAAGAGAATAAATCCTGGTTCCTTGCTAAGCAGAGCCTGGTTTAGGATGAATGACAGAGCCTGGCAGTGTTGTGTTAATTGTGTAGGGAGGGTCATTTGGAGAAGGTGGCTGGATCAGAGCAGGGAGGAGTGAGAGGTGAGGACTCCCAGGGTCAGGTCAGGCTGAGCTTTCCTGCCCCTCCATCCCACCAGGCAAAGCTCAGCTCCAGGAGGATGCAGTGTCCTGGCCCAGGCACATCCCTGGCAGCAGCTGGGGGCCATCTGGTCCAGCTGCAGAGCATCTGTTCTGCCATGGAGAGCTTTCCACAGCCAAATCCCATGCTGGGATCTGTTCATTCTTCTCTCCCAGTTCCCCTGAACTCAGAGGACCTTCATCACCTGTGAGAGCCTTTCCCAGAGTTTAACCAGGGTGGGGACAATGGAGTCACCTGGGGGAGGACAGAGGGGTGGCAGGATGGACAGGCAGCACCAGCCTTGTTGCATGTTTGATCCATTACTGTGGCTGGGCCATCTGAGTGAGGGGTTTTTGGACTCTTTTCCCAGCAGGAATGTTTGTAGGGATGTGCCAGGGGGTGTCTGGCTCATGGAATGCTCTCAGTGCAGGTGGGGGTGAGGAGCAGACTGAGCCTGTGGGCTCGGTGTTGATCCAACAACTCCCATCACCCGGAGAGGGGGTGGAGAGCCTGGTGTGTGATTCCAGGCAGGGAACTGTGATTGGAATGCTGCTCTTGTACCAGGAGCCCTTCACTTGCTCAAGCCCAGATAGCAGGGAGGTCTCTCACAGGCACTGGAAAGGATGAGGGGAGTGATTCCTCCCCATCTGACAGTGCCACCCTCTCCTTGTGAGCCTCTTCCCCTTCCCTGCCAGGATCCCAGTTCTGCTTTTCTCTTTTGTTCCTGTAAATACTTATTTTAGACTTGCTGGTGGATTTACTGCTTGTGAGGGCAGGGTGACAGAGCACAAATAAAAATCTTCAGTGGCCAGCAGGCATCTCCTGTCACCTTCCAAGGACAAGAGTTGTCTGAGCCTTGGGTTACCTCCAGAAAAACCCCATGGGGTGCTAAAGCAAATCATAAAAATGTAACTAATACGGATGGGTGATCAGCTGCAGAACAGCTGGGGCTGCTTTTAGCTGGGAGAGTGGGCACAAAAACCACGCAGAGCTCTGTGCTTGTGGTGCTGGAAAACAAAGGTGAGAGCAGCACCAGGGGGATTCTCCCTGCTCCAGTTGCCTCAACACTGCGTGTCTAGGATCAGCTAATTAGAGGGGCTTTTCTTGGCAGGTAACTGAGGGAGACAAGCTCATCCAGGGACTGAGTCAGCCCAGCTGTCTCAGAGCAGGATGAATCACCAGCCTCATCTGAACTGACAGCAGACTGAGCTTAGGTGGCAGCCCTGGCTCCTTCCCTGACAGGAGATAATAGGCAGCCTGTCCTCCAAGTCCATTTTCCAGCAGAGATCTAGAAGGCTTTTGCAAGTGAAAATGAGTAATTTTTTTTTGCAGTTGGGAGCTGGCAGCATGATCAAGGCTGGGGCTGGTCCTGGGAATCAGCTCCGTGCTGGGGCAGGAGTTGCCTCTGCAGAGCTGCTGGTCACAGGGCAAAAGGGATGATAAATTTATGAAGTTCTGCTCCCTGACCTCTGCTTTGGATAGTCCAGGCAGCACCTGGGATGCTCCAGGAAGCTCTTTGGGCAGACACACCAGGGTGGAAATGGCAGATTGGATTAGATTGGTTCTATTTGCAGTTAATGTTTCACTGCAGAGCTGTGAAGGGGAGGCCCAGCAGGCAGTTAACAGGGTGGGTGTCACGCAGGGTTGATGCATGAACCTTTTCCTTTGGGTTTTAGCCAGGGAATGTGGGGGGCTCTGGGTACAGCAGGAGCTGAGGGGGTGGGAGAGTGACCCCTCTCACAAAGTTGTGCTTTGCTCAAATCCTCCTTAGACCTCCAGCTTTTTCTGCCTCTTCCTTTTGCAGGAGGCAAACTTGGTGGCATCACTGTCCTTGGGAGGGTCCTGAAGTGACTCTGGTGCCTCTGGGCTGAGCCTGCTGGCAGGCTGGGCTGTCACCCATCCGTCTGGGAGCAGCAGGAACAAGTGACAAGTCCCACCAGGAGCCATCTGGTGCAGGCTCTGCATGGCCAGCAGGATCCTGGCGTGGGGCTGGAGCCCCAGCTGGAGCCACAGCCCCAGGCTTGGATGGAAAACCAGGATGTGAGCAGCTCCTGCTGCTTTAGGAGGGATGAGTGGATAATATTTGGTGAGCTCAAGGCAAAGAGTTGTGCTAAAGGCAGTGGTGGATGGGAATTGCTGGAATTGTTCAAAGCAAATCCTGGAGTCACCTTCCCCAAATGGCATTTCCAGGTTTTTCCTGGGATCCCAGTGGCTCTGTAAGCCAGGAGAACTGAGGCCATCCTCATTAAACATCCACAGGCACTCTCCTGAAGAAGCCTTAGCTGTAGTCTGGCCAAATTCCAGTTGGAGTCATTGCTTTTGCCTGGCAGTATGAAATAAAAGAGCATTTTTTCTGCAAATCTCCTCTCCTCAGTTGTTTATTATCTGGCTGGCAGCATCACATCTCTGCCCATTAATCCATCTCTCCAAGTTCCTCCAATTTCAGCCTCCTGGAGGGGGTTCAAGCTGCCACCATTTATTATTGGAGTCAGTCTGCCAGGGAAATGTTTGCTCCTTCCCTCAAGCATCGACTCCCTTGTCTCCCTGCACCCTCTCTCAGGGCTGGAACGAGCCATTTGTGCCTCCCAAACCCATATTAACTCTGTGAAACAGAAAAATAAAAAAAAATCCACATATTTAAACTCTGATTTTACTCCAGGCTGGGGGGATGGAGATTAAACCTGCAGAAGCAGTTGTTGGTTTGTGCGGAGGTTCCCAGGGTGGCTTTTGGGATGCCCCATCCAGATGTGCTGCTCCCATCACAGCTGAGCTCCCCAGTGCTGCTCTGCCCTCCTCAGAAGTGCAAATTTGATCATCTCTGTGTGGCTGAGGGGCTGCTCTGTCCCAAAGCCTGTTGTGGCATCATTACCTTTGGGGTGCTTTATTCTTCTCTCTCTACCCGAAATTGATTCCTGCCTTAAAAATCTTTTTTTTTTTTGGGGGAAGAGTAGGATGAAGTGGTTGGATTTTCCTCACAGGACACGGGTTGAGCAGCAGGATGTGTCTGACATCCAGAAAAACTTGGGCTTGAGGCACATCCCTCCCCTCTCTCTGAGCTGACCTTCCTCCCCACACTATTCCCACCTGCTGGAATGTTTTTTTTTTCCCAGATAACTTGGAGCAGATGATGGATGGAACACTGAGTTAATTAATTAATTAATCCTTCCTTCCTTTGTGCCCCACTCTTGTTTACAACACCAACCTCTCTGCCTGGAAATTCAGGATGCTGCCCTGAATTCAGTGGAGATAAAGGAGATTTGGAAGAGGCACTGGCCAAACCAGCAGCTCTTGATATATTTGTGAGCAGCTGTGCAGAGGGTTTTTGGGGTTGTTTTTGCACAGGAACCTCATTTGGGCAGCAATAACTCCGTGTTAGTGAAAACAACAGCAGCAGAAGCTGCTTCCTCAATGACTCCTCACAGGGCCCTGCTGCATTTCCCCCTAATTACAACTCAATTTGCAGTGATCAGTGGTTTAATAAGCAAAAATGTGGTTGGTTATGGCTCCATGTGCCTTGGGGGATGCTGGAAACACAACCTGGAGCTCCCAAAGCCTGGGAGCTGCAGGTTTTGACAGCAGAAAGGAAGGAGAATTTGTTTTACCTGGCATGAGGGAAACGTAAGTTGGGGGTGCAACTCTCAGATTTTTTTGTTTGGATGATGTTGGCCTGGAGAGTGGAGGGTGAGCTCTGAGTTTTGGGGGGAAAGAGCTGTTTTTGTGGATTTTTTTCTGCAAAAAACCCCAACAGATTGGGCACAGCATCTCTGTGCCTCTCATTGGGCCGGGGGTTTTATTTTAAAAAATAATTGGGTTTTTTTATATCTTTCATGGCTGTGACTGAGGAATTTCTATTGCTGGCTGCTGGAGGAACACATAATATTTTTTTCCTGCTGGATTTTTGGATATAAGTTTCAAATTCACCCCTCAAAGTGGGGTAGGTGCTTGGATTTTTTTGGTGGTTTGTTTTTTTTAAACCTAATACTTTTACACTGCTAGATTTTCAGAAGTCTCCTCCCATGGAGGCTCAGCTGGTTGGTGGCAGGAAGTTTTTCCTTCTAGTGGATAAGGATGGATAGATGGTTTGGCTTCCAGCTTCCTCAAGCTGGAAACCAACAGGATAAACTGCAGGGAAGTCATGGGTGATTTTTGTATGAAAAATCCCCCTTTTCCTGTCACTACCTGCAGAGCTGTTCCCATTTTCCTGGGAATTTTCAGGGGTTTGGATCCACTCCTGAACACCCCCCAAATCTGTCCTAAGGCACCTCACAACTCCCAGCACTTCACACATTTATTTATTTGAAATGTGCACTTGCCAGCCCAGGTAAAATCCCCTGGGAAAAGGGAATGTGCTGAAAAAAACCAGCGACTGGAGCCAGATGTTGGGCGTTTTCTGCAAAGCCGGTGATGGGTGATTTGCTGCTGACAGCCCGAACTGGTGTTAAGTTATTAAATTGCAGATGAGCTCATCACTTGGCCTCGAACGAGCTCCAGCCTTGAGAGGCTTCAGAATATCGCGTGTGGTGGAAAAAGAGACAATGCTGGTGTGGCAGAGAGGTTTGGGGAGCAGCTGAGAAAGACATCTGTGCACAAAAAAATGCACAAAAAAAATGCCTATATCAGGAGGGGGGGAGGGAAGGCTCCGTGCGAAAAATGTGAACTTCTCCCAGGAGAAATTCTCTGGTTTACGAGCTGGATGTTTTCATTTTAGCTGAGGAGAAAAATGGGTGAAGAGTTTTGAGATGCTGAGCCTGGTTTGATCCTGAGAGGTCCCAGTGAATTGTCCCAAGTCCCCCAGATTGGCCCTTTGGTGTTTTGCCAGAGATCATGGGCCAAATCCAGCTTTTATCTAATGTTTGTTTAATCCTGATGCTGAGCTTTACCAAACTGGGAAGGTGACATCCACACTGCTGCTTCTCTCCCTGGAAGAGTGGGAGTTTCCTTGGAGCATCTCCCTGCACAATTTCTAGTTCTTCTTCCTCTTGCAAAGGAGCCCAAGCTCCCTCCACTCTCCACGCTGAGAATAGAGATATTTATTTATTTATTTCTTCTTCTTTCTTCTTCTTTCTTCTTCTCCTTCCTCCTCCTTCTTCCTCTTTCCACCTCCTTCCTCCTCCTTCTTTCTTCTTCTTCCTTCTTCTTCTCTTTTCTTCTTCTTTTTTTTTTAAGTACAACTTGTCAGAAGCCATGAGACAGACCAGAAATCAGTTTGGCACTTGACTTGCCCACCTGGACACGTCTGTTCCCAGCGGGCACCTGCTGAGTTGGGTTTTTTGGCAGCTCGGATTTGTTGTTCCAAAGGCTTTTTTTGATGCTCCCAAGGCAGAGCAGCCTCACACTTGTGTGGTTTTTAAAGCCTCGGCTCGTTTTTTCACTAAATAACCTGTTTGCAGTCAAGGAGTCGGTGTTAACTCAGCCAGTGCTGCGGGGCTGATCCTACAACACCAAGGAAAGCAGCGAGACAAACACTTTGTCACCTCGTTTGTGGCCTGAGCTGTAATTGCTGTAATGTGAGATCCCTCGGGCTGCTGTGTCTGAAGGAATAATTGATTTTATTTTTATTTTTTTTTTAAGCGTAGATGTTTGTTTTCAACCTGAAACCACGGAGCATCCACACCTACAAGCAATGTGCCTCCCCGTGGGGTTTTTTGGGGGCTGGAGCATCTCTGAGCTCAGCACAAGGTTTAATTTATTGCACGGTGCCAGGAGGTGTTACTGGCTTGTGTTTGCAAAGAGGAAATTCTTTGTGCCATGTGCCACCAGCTCCGTGGGAAGTAAAAAAAAAAGCTCTAAAGGGAATAAAAATATTATTTGGGTATTATATACACAAATATATTGGAGGTGAAAGGAGTACACTGTGTGTAACCCTTGCCCTCCTCATCCCTTGGCACCGATGTGTTCCATACAAGGAGGAGTTCTCAAAATTCCTCGAATTATTCTGTCTGAGAATTACAAACCCTAGAAAGGAGCCTTGGAGGGGCCCTGGGAGGTCTGGGCCAGGATCTGCTCCATCTGAGCTGCTCTGGCACCACCACCCTGTCCAGTCTGCACTGGCAGAGCTCCCACTCCTCCCCAGTCAGTCCAATCCAGCATTTTGCTCTTCCCTCACTCCAATCCACCCCCTGTTTCCACTGCTGCAGCTTTAGGCTGGTTCTTCCCTTCCTGTGCACAAAACTTGCCCAGTGCTGCATTTATTCTCCAGCTGCAGCTCTGTGTGATATTCTCTGGGGTCATCTTGGATTTTACCCCATTGGGAGGGTGTCATTAACTCAGTGGGATCATGAGGCTGATCCTGCAGCCCCAAAGCCTCTTTGCAGAGCAGGTGAAGGCCAGGAGTGCAGCTTCCCTCAAGGTGACACCAGGTGTCCCTTCCTTCTCTTTGTCACTGAAACTGCAGGAAAAACAAAAACCCTCCAACAGGATTTTTAGTGGGAGCTGCTGGGGATCGTTTCCTCCTTGGCTGTTATAAATACATATTATATTGGATTTTCACAATACAGATTATATTGTATTTTCACAATAAATATTATATTGTATTTTTGCAAGTACTAAGCTAAATGCCATATGTAACATGTTAAAATGGCTTTGCTGCATGGATACTGTTTTTATTTCTGCTATTAGCAAAAAAGAATTAAGCAATAATATGTAATAGTTGATATAATAAGCTCAAACTGCCTGCTTGGCTGGGATAATATCCAGTGAAGATATGAGGACCTTGCTGCTGCTGCTATCAAGCACCTCCCATCTGTGAAAAATACAGACCAAGGCCCAAACTGGAAGTGATAAAAAGAATGGATTAAACCACAGCCAAAAACCATGTGTGCTCTGAAAAGGCAGACCCAAGGAGTGGCCGTGCTAAACAATTCCCAGAATATAAAGATTAGTTTGTGAAAAAGTATAAATATGCATAATGGTCTATGAATATGCAATGGGCTAATGTAATGGGAAAAGTATTTAAGGGATGTCTCCAAAAATAGCAGGTGTGCTCTGGGCTGAATGCCAAGCACCCAGCCATGCAACCCTTTGCTTTATCTCTCTCTCCTATTGTCTTTTTATTAAACCTTTTCAATTTCACCAAAAAAATGAACCTCGTTTTTTCCCAAGGGCTGACTCTAAGAACCACTGGCTTTTTTATCCTGCCTGACCTTGCCTCCTTTGCCCTGTCTCCTGCAGGATTTAGGGATGGAGTCCACCTCCCTGGATGATGTCCTCTATCGTTACGCCAGCTTCAGGAACCTGGTGGATCCCATCACCCACGACCTCATCATCAGCCTGGCAAGATACATCCACTGCCCCAAACCAGTAGGTCTCCTCATTCTCTGGCTTGGGAAACTGGGAATGTGGAGCTTCTCCCTGAGTATCAGGGGAAAATCCTCCCAAGTTTTGGGTGGGTCTGGACCAAGAGGATGAGGTTTTCCAGCTGAATCAGTGATGTTGGTGCTCCTTTTGGCTTGTGTGTGGCATTTTTAAGCTGGGATCATCCCTGGGTGGATGGAGCTGCAGGCATCACTCTCCTGTTGTTTGCTGCTAATAACGGGTCTTTAATTTCCTGTGAGAGTGTCTGAAGGGATGGAGTCATTCACTGCTGCTCCTTGTGGATGTTTTACTCAGTTATAGCCTCCACCAGTGTTTAAAAAGGAGGGAAATTGCTTTACAGATTTCTTTTGTGTTGTGAGGCAAAGCCACAAAGGTGCTGCTCAGGCTGTGGTGTGAGTCTGACTCTGCAGAGCTTCGTAAAACTCTCTGCACTCAGTAAAATGTTTTGGGAAGGGTGGAGTGGCTGCAGGGGACAGCAGGGACACAAACCTCCACCTCCAGAGACCAGGGATGGCTGTCCCATGTCCTACAGCATGAGATCACCATGGGGCCACAGCCCTGTGCTGTGTGAGGATATCCATGGATCCCTTTTCCCGTGGAGAACGAGATCCTTTCCTCCTCCCCTGTGGGCTGGGAGAGTGGAGAAACCTCCTCTCGTGCCGGGCACGTTTCCAGGCAGAGAGGCCCCGTTCCCCTGCTGAGGTTTGTCCTTTTCTGAGCTGAGTCCTTCTCCTCCTGAGGCTGAGCCATGGCCCAGGAGAGCTCTGTGTTCCCTAGAAAAACACCCCGAGGTCACTCCTGAGCCTGGAGCTGCTCCAGTGCCCAGCTCCTGCTCTCCCTTGTTCCCCTGCAGGGTTTTTTTTGGCACCAAAGGCTGTGGAGGAGGCAGTGCCAGGGTGAGCAGGGAGATGCAAGGTCCTCATTGCTCTGCTCAGCCCTGTCAGGCACATCTGGACAGCTGTGTCCAGCTCAAGAAGTGCTCCTGGAGCAGGGCCAGAGCAGGGGGACAAAGAGGATGAAGGGGCTGGAGCATCTCTGACAAGGAAAGGCTGAGGGGGCTGTTCAGCCTGGAGAGGAGATGCTGAGGGGAGACCTCATCCCTGCCTGTCCCTGTGTGCAGGGACCCAGCAATGGGACAAGAGAAACAGGCAGGAACTGATGCCCAGGAAGCTCCACCTGGAATGGAGGGAGAATTTCTTCCCTGTGCAGGGTGAGAGATGGCACAGATTGTCCAGAGAGGCTGTGGAGCCTCCCTTCACTGGAGATATTCCCGAGCTGTCTGGGACAATCCTGTGCCATGTGCTGGAGCTGCAAACTTGGGCCTTCCAACCTGACCATTCCAGGGTTCTGTGGTGGCAAAACCCCAAATAAATCAGTCTGGGCAGCCCTGAGGTTCTTAATCTGCAGGAGATGGGTTGTGGATGCCCTTGGTGCTGTGCACGTGCTTTGCACAGCTCAAATCACCACACCAGGGATGGATGGATGGATGGATGGATGGATGGATGGATGGATGGATGGATGGATGGATGGATGGAGGGAGGGAGGGATGAACAGATGATGGAGGGAGGGATGGATGGATGGATGGTTGGATGAATGGATGGAGGGACAGATGATGGATGGAGGGATGGATGGATGGAGGGATGGATGGATGGAGCATGGATGGATGGATGGATGGATGGATGATGGATGGAGGGATGGATGGATGGATGATAGAGGGATGGATGGATGGATGATAGAGGGATGGATGATGGATGTAGGGATGGATGTTGCCTTGCAGGGCTTGTGCAGCTGGCAGAGAACAACTCCAGCAGCAGCAGGGCTGTGCTGCAGCTCCTCGTTGGTGGCCTTGCCTTGCTCAGGTTTGGGTGCCACCAGTTGTGCTTTAAACCCTTTTAATTTTTTTTGGCAGCTGGGTGAAAAGTAACTTCATCCCAGTGTTTCGTGGTGGTTTCTGACGTAGTGATGTTCTCTAAGTCCCCAGAAAGTTGCATGCTTTAGTCACCAGGGTGATTTTCCAGCTTCCAGCCCTCTCTTCCCCCAGACTTATTTGACTTTGACAGAGGCTTGGCACCATGTGTGAGAGCAGGAGAACGCTCAGGGCCAGGAGTGCTGCAGAAGTTTTGGCTTTTGCTCTGCATCCTGTGGCACAAATACACATAAATATCTATGTTGAGGCAGCTGGGAACTTGTCCTTATCCATCCAGAGGTGGATGGAGCTGACCTGGACCTTGGTTCCTGTTAAATTTCTTTTTTAAACACGTCCCTGCTCAGGGTTATGGGGTACTACTTCCCTCCTCCCTCCTGGGAAGGCTTTCCTGACTCTTTGTACATTGCCTTTTTCACCCAGCTTCTATTTATACCACCCTCAGCTTAAAGGTGACCCCTTGGTCTCTCCTCTGAGCTAAAATAAAAGTTGAATCGTTTTTCCAAGCCCTGGGTAAACACAGCCTGAGTCTGTATGGGCAGGGAAAAGTTGGCCTGGGCTCTCCAGCATGGCTGTGGAGCTCAGGGGATGCTGATTCCAGCCAGCAAATCCAACCCAAAAAGCTCTAACTTGTGCTGGGGGAGGCTGGAGTGCTGTGAGGGAGGGATTTGGGAGGTGGAAATGTTTGGGTGAGCTTTGTGTGGGTGTCCAGGCACAGCTGGATTGAGTCTCCCAGACCCTGCTGAGATCCCAGCCTGGCCTGAGGGTCGGGGTGCAAAAGGAGCCAAGGAAAAACTCTTTTCCAGATCACTTGGAAGTCAGGGCTTGGATTTGGTCCCAATCCCTATTTGCAGATGTGTGTGATGCAGCTCAAGGAAACCCTCGAGTGCAGCTCTTGTCCCCTTTGAGGCTCCTGAGGCCTCACAAGGGGCAGATTTGCTGTCCAGGACACTCAGACTGTGCAGGAGGTTTTCCAGCAAGGAAAGGGGGGGGTTTGCTTTGGATCAAAGACATCTGAACAAGTGTTTCCCCTTTTTTCTTCCTGCCTCTTTCCTCATGGAAAAGGTTCCAGCTCAGCTCCAAAGCCACTTCCCAAAACCCAGTGCCAGGCTGAGGAACCAGTGAAAAAAGCAATGTACAGAGAGTCAGGAAAGCCTCTCCAGGAGGGAGGAGGGAAGCAGTGGGTACTGCCCTCAGGGTGATGTCTGCCTGTCCCCAGGGCCAGGAAAAGGGGACAAAACACCCCAGCAAAGCCACATGAGGTGGGATGGAGCAGCCAGGATGCCCCAAACCTCCTGTAGCTGCTCTGGTTTGCAGCAGGAATGACCAGAAAACACAAACTTTGAGTAAGGAGAGAAGGGCCCCCGTGAAAAATTCACAGCTCTCTGTGCCAGCAGAGAGATCTGGCCCTGAACTGCTGGAAAATTAAAGCAATTCCTTTTTTTTTTTTCCTCACAGACCAAAGCCACGTGTGTGGATGAGTGATGGCTGTGATAGGGAGTGAGTCAGGCTCTCCTCCAGCTTGCTGGATTTGGGATAAGCACTGGGGGAAAGGGGAGCCTTGGGCAGGGCTGGTGTGGGGTTTGTGCTGTTTCACTGCAACCCCTGGGATGTACCTGGAAGCTCCTGAAGGCTGCCCAGAGGGAGATTTTGGCTTTGCTGATCCCCCACCCTGCTGCTTTGTGCCAGGGAAAGGCTGGGCTTAGCAAAGCCCCATCCCAAAGCCCAGCTTTGCCCGGCCATTCTAGTGTTGCTGCCTGCACCTCCTGGGCAGCAGCCCCTCCCAGGGCTCAGGTGGAAGATGTGACTCTGTTCAAACACAGGGGAGTGGATTTGGGCAAATATCTCAATTTGGGAGCTGTGTGCAACAGGGAACATCATCCTCACCTTCCCCACTGAAATCCAAGATAAATAGGGACAGGGAGAGGTTTTAAAGCTCTTCTAAGCAGCTGGAGAGTGGAAGCAAAGAGGATTTTGCCCTCTGGGTGGATGGAAGATCTGTTTTCCTGTCATTTTGAGCAATTTCTGTGTGGCCACATCCCTGGCCCCAGTGTCTGTTCCTGCCTGAGCTGTAAACTGATCAGGTTTGCAGGATGGCTTTGATTCCATGAGCTGTCACCCATGAAAATGAGAAAAGTGGTTGTTGTGACCTGGATGGAATAATCCATTTCTAACCCTCCTTCAGCCCTGTGGGATAAGGACTTAACTTACAACTGATATTGAGGTTTTTATGCCCTGCATTTTTTAAAATGTGTTATTTCTGTCAGGGCTAAAATAAGCATTTTTATTCTTATTTACCACCCCTCTGTGCTGTAAAACTGGATTAATAACCTCAGTTGGTGCAGGATGAAGATAATCAGGGCACCACGACCACCAGCTCAGGGCCTTTCTCCCCAGTAAATATCCCCATAATCCAACTCTTCTGCCACATGTGTTATTCTTTGAGCTGGAATTCAAATTATCATTCCAAGTTCCTGACATCAGATTTGTTTTTCAGCCTCAGGCGATGAAATTATAGGTATGAGGTGGTGACACGTTGAGGGACACTCCAGCACAGGGTGATCTCATCAACCCTAGTGAGGTTTTCACTTTTCCCTTTTCCTCTGAGGTATGTAAGGAAAATCCCACACAGCTCTCAGGTTCCAAAGTGCTATGAGAACACTGAGTATTATTTGTTTTCTGCTTTAAGAAACATCATAAAAAGCAGCTGATCTATGAACAAAACCCCTCTACACCCCCAAAATATGATATAAAAGTAGAGGGGATGATGAGGATTCACCTTAATTCTGTATTAATGGCTCTTCCTGGGTCTTTTTTGTTTGTTTTTGCTGAGGTGAGAAGATCCTTCTTTGTGAGTATTTTAGACGTCTGCAATCTGTGAAGATGTCCTGAAGAAGGAAAAAGTCTGGAAAGCTCAGACCCCATTGGGGGCAGCTCTGGTTCTTTGCTGATTTTTGATGTCCTGCAAAAAGAGAGATGTTCCTTCCCTAAAGCTTTTGTGTGAGAGCTGAAGCTGAGCTGAGTGCCTGGGAAATGGGAAATGGGGGGAAATTACACTTTGCAGGGGCTTTAAGCATGAAATCTAAAAGAGGAATAATGGCAAGGTCTGCATGGGCTGTGATGGGAATTTAGTGGGTTTTTGTGTGAAATGGGACCTGAGCCCTGCCTGATCCTCCTTTGTGCAAACCCTGTGGGGAGCAAGGAAGCCCCTGGATCCTTGTCCCCCCCAGCCTGAGGAATGTGCTCCCAGCACTCCCATTTCCACATGTAATTGGAAATATGACCAGTTAATCACACTCTGGTCATAAAATCATTTTATGCTGGAAAAGATTTCAGACCATCAACTCCAACCATTAACCAGCCCAGCATGGCCAAGGTGACTTTTATCAAACTTTCTCATCTTTCTGGTCCCTTTTTGGGTTGTTTAAGTCCAAAATCTCAATGCCAGCTGGCAGAATTGCCAGGCCTCCTTTTTGCTCAGCTCCCACAACAACAGCACGACCTTTCCCAACCATCTGCAAAGCCCTGGAAATGCTGCAGGGTGGATTTTCATCAGCCCGGAGATGGATTTTTGCAGTTCTTCCCAAATGTCACATCATGCAGCAAGGGATGTGCTCAGCTTCCCCTCTTTTTTCCTCCCCCAAGAGCATCTTGGTGACACCAGCTGTGGGTGATGGGCATCACCACATGGGTTGGATGATTAAATTATTAAAAAGAGGATTTAAAAAAAAACGAACCAGGAGCTGGAAAAGATATTTCAGTCACCTGTGGGCGAGGCTGGAGCTCCTCAGTTTAACTCTCAGTCTTTCCTCAGCACCTCTTCACCCACAGTGTCCCCGAGGGAGGTGACAGATGAAGAACCAGCCACCTCATTAAACAGTAACAACAACATTTTATTGATGTTTTCTGCTGGTAATTGGCATTTGAGTTCAGCTCGTTTGGGTTTTAATCAGAATATCATTTCCCTCGAAGGAAGGGAGGGTATTGATTGCCTGCCCCTGGCAGGAGGGTGATTTATTCAGCAGAGGAGAGGACCTGGGGGATGGCTGCAGGGCAGAGCTGGCACTTGGCTGGGGGTTTTGAGATATTTTTCTAGCCAAGCTCACAGCTGTGGGGATGCCAAGCAGGAGAACGTTCTGCTGGAAACGTGGGTTTGGCAGAAATGAGTGGATCAATAAGGAAACTTGGAGGATTTCGTAAGGAGGGGTTTCCTCTCTGCTGATAAACTTCCGCTGATGGGTGAGGAATTGATTGTGGCCACACCTGCCTTGGCTGCTCACCACCTGCCCAAGGGGGTGAGAGAAGCTTGAATAAATATTATTTTAAATTTTATATTAAATTTTTAATAAGTTTTAAGACTCGATCTGAGCAGTTTTGGGGCTACATTCAACCCGTTTTTCAACCCTGAGCCCTGAGGGCTGGCAGTGCCCAGGGTACATCCTGAGTCTGCTGCTCTCCTGCAGCATCAGGGGAGGGGATGGAGCTGGTGCCACATCCAGAGGCTCTGCCCCAAATCCTGCCTTTGCCTCGTGCTGTGGGCTTGAAAAAAACCCCAAAAATCCCCCGAATTTCAACTTCTTTGCAGGGGGGTTTCAGAGGGGCTGAACTTTGCAGGATGAGCTGAAAGCACTGAGGATAAACCCCTGGCCCTTCCAGCAGCCCTTTCCTCACTGCTCCCTCCAGCCCTGGATGAGGAATAAAGAGGAATATTTGACACAGGGGAGAAGCAATGCCTGGATTTGGGCACCAAAACACCTCTGGGGCTTGGAAGCACTCCCATTTCCAGGGCTAATCCTGGAATTTGAAGAGTTCCTGGCATTCAGCCTGTCTGCAGCATCACAGCTGCCTGGCCAGGTTATTTCTTGCAGCAAGGAGAAGTTTCTCTCTTTGCTGCTGAGCTCCAAGTTTGTCTTAGCTGCTCCCAGCAGGGTCACCTTGGTGGGAGAGCTCTGCATCCCTTGGCAGGGCTGTGCCACAGGGCAGAGATGCTTTCCTACAGATTTGGGGTGGCTCAGGACCCTGTGGGTCTTCTGAACCCCCTCTGGTTCACCCCAGGGGCAGAACCTGCCCTCCTTCCCCTGGGAAGCACCAGGTGGTGGCTCCTTCCAGAGGTGAAGTACCTGTTCTGAATCTATCAGGGAAAAAAAAAATTAAAATTAAACCAAATAATTAAAATTAAACCAAAAATAAATAAAAAAAATCATAAAAATAGAAATAGCATAAAATAAATAAATAAATAAATAAATAAAAATATTAAAAAATTAATAATAAAAATTTAAAACAATTAAAAAAATAAGTAAAAGCAGAGAGCTGAGTTTTTGCAAACAGGGGAAGATGCCAGGAGGCTTTCCAGTGATTGCTATTCCTCGATGGCAGGGCCTGGGATTCTTGGCCAAAGTCCAGCAAAGCGATTATCTCCCAGTTTGGGGGATTTGAGTAAGAGCTTTATCCCACCCTTCCCATCTTCAAAGTGTTTTGCAGTCGTTGGGTAATTTGTTAAATCCTCCCGATTTCTCTGTCGCTTTCCTTTCCCCCCTTGCCGTGCGTCCTCCCGGGAAATCCCCAGCCCAGCTCCCGGCTCTGCATCCCTAATTCCACATCTTGGAGCTCTTGGAAAGGACCCCACTCCCTCCATCCCGGAGCTATTGCTGGGACAGCTTGGATACCCTCATCTGCTGCTTCCTCGTCTCTTTTTCCCGTAAAAAAATCAGGAAAATCCCCAGTTCTACCGTGCCTGTGTCGTGCCCTTTCCCTGGGACTCACATTTGCAGGGGCTGGATGTGAGGGGGTCCTGCCGGCCCTCCCCAGGCTCCCAGCGCTGGGAATTCCCCCAGGGAATGACAAAAATATCCCCGGGACACTCCTGGAGCAGCGAGGGGCCGGGCTGGGCTCTGCTTCCCGTGGGATCCGATGTGCTCCGGGCTGGGAAAGTGTCCGGGGTGATGTCCTGAACGTGGGACATAAATAACCCACTAACCCATCAATAACCCCAAAAGCCACCTCTGCTTTCACCCCGGGACGGGATGGAGGGAGAGCAGCGCCCGCATTCAGCAGGTGCTGGGATGCGACCCAGCTTCCAAAGGGGGGGTTTCCCTGGAATTCATCCTCCCTTGCTGAAGAGGAAGGCAGTGCCATGGAGAATTGGGATTTCCCGACCAGTCAGGCGTAATCAGCTCTGCGAGGGTTCAAACCTCTCAGGGTGTCCAGCATCTCACGGAAAATGGCTTAAATAACCAGCGAGACGGAGTGTGCCTTGCAAAAGGAAACAGGGTTTAATAAAAGAAGAAAATAATACAAAAACAAAATAACAAAGTGTAGGGACAGGTCTCACAGACCTGCTACAACACCCCAAAAATGTGCTGAGAAGCCTCCTGCTCTCCCTTAAATATTGAACCATTTGGGTGGGTTTTTTGGCAAACAGCCCAATAGAGAACAGCTCCATTTCTGAGGAACAGGGAAAGAGACCCATCAGTGTTTTTGTCTTGGCACTGAGCTAATCACTGCCAGGAGAGCAAAGATGTGTCTGGGTCCTTTTACCTTATTAGAGCAGCAAGGGGTGAGTCAAACCTTTCCCTGTATGGGAACAGCTGCTGGGGTGTGGGGTGTGTTCCTACAATGGAGTGCATCATCCCCTGAGCAGGGATGGTTTTTCTAATTCCTCTGATTCCAGCAGCAGCACTCCGGGTGTATTTTCCTCTTCGTTGTTGTGCACCTGCAATGATTAACCTGTTGTTTGCCAGAGTAATGAGTAAACCCAGAGTAATCCCCTCCTGGATTTTTTAGCTGTTGCTCCATGGCAGCTCTGTCAGTAGGATGGAGGTGGATTTGGCATTAAGATGCTGCTCCAGTGACCTTTCCAGTGGCATTCCCATAATGGCTTCATGTGGCTTTATTATCATCTGTTCTTCTGTTAGAGGCAGGATTAAATGCTCGAGAGACGGTGTTCGTGTTCAGACTCAGATGTTTATTAATTTTTATCTATGTTACAGTCTCACAAGCTGTGAGTTCTAGCTAGCAAAGTAGAAAATTGTTCTATCTCTTTCCAAGATCTTTTAAGCACAAACTGTCCAATTATGAAATTATTTTTACTTTTAACCCAATAACCAACCACCCATGGTCCACAATACGGATTTTTCTATCCAATTACAAAACACCACCCAAACCTATGAAGAAGAAGAAGGTAAAAAAGAAGGACTTAGTTTACACCCTAAATCTTCTATCCTGCTTTATATATATTACTATATTCTAAACCCTTAAACTCTAAGTTTTCTACTCTGTGATATCACACACTTCTATTTAAACTCCACACCCACAATCCCAGTGCTGTCATTTAATTTTGGGAGCCTTTTCCACAGCCTCAGGTCCAAATGCAGTGTTTGCTTGGGGGTCAGTGCCTGTCAGCACAGAAAGCCTGAAATCCTCAGTGCTCAGAGTTCCAACAGCTTCGTTTGTAGCACTCAAGTGGGTCCAATTTATCAGGAGTGGGGATGCTCCAAGGCCTCCTCCCCACACCTCAGGCAGGTTTTTAGGGCCTCACAGCACCAGGAAATGCAGCACACACCTCCCTGCCACTCCCCACACTGCCCCCATTCCTCCTTTTCCATGGAAGCTGAGCTGGGTACCCTCCAGCAGCTCTCAGGAAAGATTTTTATATTCTTTCTTCTTTTTTTTTTTTTTTTTTTTTTTTTTTTTTTTTTTTTTTTTTTTTTTTTGCAATTTCCCTTTATCTTCCATGTTCCCCTCAGGGCCGTCTATTACCTCGGATTTTATTGCCTTCTCTAATTGCTTCTCTGAAGTCCAAGTGCAATATTACTCCAGGATCCTTTGGAACAACTTCCTGAGCTGCTGCAATCCCCATCATCTCCTACTCCTGCCTCTCTTGATAAGCCCTATTGTACACTGCTTTTCATTTTGGCGTGTCAACACCTTTGGCAAAGCAGATTGAGGGGAAAATGTGCAAAATTGGGTTCCATTCCTTCCCTTTGTTTCGACAGATTTTGCTTTTCAGTGTCCTGCCACTGCTGCAGCTCCATCAGCCTCTAATTTGGGCTAATTCAGGGTTTAATTGCTGGGTCCTGCAGTGCTCTGTGGTTGCCCTCAGTGCTGGTTGGGGGGTTTGTGGTGGCAGAACTGGGATTTCTAAGAGTTGAAGGAACAAATCCTCTCCTGGGAGCTAAAGAAGGAGCCTGGCTGGTGCTCAGGGGGAGGTGACCATCCCCACCCCCTCTCTGCAGCCAGGACACAAAGGGGGACCTGTGACAATCCCAATTATTTGGGGGGTTCCAGCTTTGGTAGATTTGCCTGGAATAGGATCATTTATGTTGGTTTTTTTTTTTTTTCTTTGAATCGTGTAGTTAAGACAAGTGCCATGCTCAGTGTCGGGTGAATTTGATGAAAGCCAAGGGGTTAATTGTCCATCCTGGAGAGGGGCCAGGCAGGTCCCCTCAGGTGCCAGGCAGGTTGTCCCTGCAGCCCCCACAAGTGGAGCCCACTCCCACTTTGCACCAGTTGCTGCCTTTCCCCCTCATTGAGTTTTATGCTGCTGCTGTCAAGCAGGACTCCACAAAAATGTTAATTTTGCCCTGGCACGGAGCCCCTGCCATCTGCTGCAGGACACCTTCAGCTGCCAGAGCTGCTCCAAAAAGGTGCTGGAGGGCCAGAAGTGCTGCTCAAGGTCTGTATTCTCCCCCTGCTTCGCAGCTAATTACAGCCACAACCTTTAATTATTCTTAGGCAAAAGCGTTTTCGGCTTGTTGTGCAGTCCTTGTGTGCAGAGCTGGGGTTGGAATTCTGCTGGATGGGTTTGTAGCTGGTTTTGGGGTTTGCCAGGTGATTTTCTGATCAGCATCTCAGGGGATGATGCTCCTTCCTCTGCAAAAGGGTGGCTGCTGGATGGGAAATTTTGTGGGGTTTCTAATAAGGTTTTATCAGAGTCTGATTTTTGCTTGAGGGAAGATTGATCCATCTCCTTAAAAAAAAAAAAAAAAAGCCTTTTTCTTTGGCTTTTATTTATGCTACTCCAGATTTTACCTCTTTTTCCTCTTTTATCTTCTTTTGGAGGGAATTTTTGGTGGTAAAACCTCTGTCCAAACAAACCAGAAGGAAGGGAGTGAGGTTTCACCATGAACAGCATTCCCTACCCAAACAGCATCTGGAGCTGTTTGCTGGGTTTGCATTGTTCCTGTGCAGCTCTTTATGCCTTTTATTTCTGTTTCTGGGCATCCTTGAACATTCTCTCGGCAGGATTTCCCACAAACCACTGGGATTTCCTAATTTTTGGGGTAGCTTGATATGAAAACACCCCTACATTAGGTGATGTCGGACCTGATTTGATGCTGGGCTCTGACTGTGTGGATCCACAGTGATCATTGCAAAATATGACAAAAAAACCCTCTCATTTTTATTAAAATGGCTTTTATTAAATTGCTTCAGTTCCTCCTCTAATTTGAATTAAACCAGACAGGATTTATTTTCAAAAGGCTTTCTGCTCTGTGCCACGGGGGAGTGGGGTCAAACTCATCAGCCCTAAAGCCACGTTGTCACTTAAATTGGGATTTATTTTTGGGATCTATCACTCCACCATGCCAACATCTGCTTCCCTCTGGGCATCACCCACATGGATCCTCTTCCCAGAGGAGCCTGGAATGAGGGAAGGGGAATTTCAACAGCCCAGTGGTGATGTTTTAGGGGCACCTCCCTGGAGAGCTCCTCCAGAGGGGTTTTCATGCCTTGCCCAAGGAACTCGGCCATGCAGGAGGAATTTGGGGTTTGGGATTTGGGAGTTGGAATTTGGGATTTGGAATTTGGAATTTGGGGTTTGGGGTTTGGGAGTTGGAATTTGGGATTTGGGATTTGGAATTTGGGAGTTGAGATTTGGGAGTTGGAATTTGGGATTTGGAATTTGGGGTTTGGGAGTTGGGATTTGGGAGTTGGGATTTGGGGTGCATCCTTCCCTGCACACCTGGATGGGGTTATAGGTAAGGAACAGTCACCAGTCCCTGCGTTCACCTTGTGAAAAACGAGGTTCACTTTTTAGTAAATTTTAAGGAATATGTTTAATAAAATAATTAAGACAATTAGGAGATAAGAAAAAACCAAAAACGGCCGGCCGGGTGACTTGGCACTTAGCCAAGTCCACACCTTGCTTTCTCAGAGACACTCGTTAAATACCCTTTTCGTTATATTGATATATGAAATTCCATAAACTAGTTTCCATATTCCAGGAACTGCCCTGCATGGTCCCTCCTTGGGTCCGCCTTTTTAGAGCATGCGTGTTTCGTGGCTGTGTCCTTGTTATCGCGTCCAGCTTGGGCCTTGGTCCGTGCTTTCTGCGGGTGGTAGATGCTGATAGTTGGTGTTATCAGTAGCAGAATCTTCTTTACATGTTCACTGGATGTTATCCCAACCAAACAGACAGTTTAAGCAGCTGCTACATCAACTACTCCCTTTATATCTAGTCTTACCAATAGCAGAAATAAACTTATACCTTTATATCTTTACTATGTTATTAATCATATAGCACACATCTTGCGAAAAGCCAATTTTATAATACACACATATAACAACCTCCTGGTTCTTGGGATGCTTTGAGAGGAATGGTGGATTTAAATCTTTTCCTGCCTCTGGGTCTCACAGGATGAGCTGGAGAAAACTCCTCTAGGACTTGCAAAGGGAAATCTGGGACTGGCTGCAGCACAGATGTCTGAGAGCAACAATAGGCTGAGCTCAGCCCCACGCTCTGAAAGCAGAGGGGGGAGGGCAAAAAGGAGAAGAAAGGGAAGGGAAAAAGCAAAGCAGAAAATCATTAGATGACTCCAGCCCCTCGTGACAACATCAAAAGGGAAGAGTCGTAAATTTGGATCCCATTAAACGCCGGGGGGGAGCAGGAAAAGCCGTTTTGGGGTCGCAGCTGCAGGTTTGGGGTGGGCAGGGTTCAGTGGGGTTGATCCTCTTTGCAGGGATTTCCCCCCCTGATTCCCTGAGACCAGGGGGTCCAGGAGGGTTTGGGGTCTCCATTCCCAGTTTAGGGTGTGAATCCCTCACACATGGAGCCATTTCCATATTTCTGTTTTGCTGCCATCCCTTCCAAACGCCAGGGTCTGTCCCTGGGGATTTGCTCTCTTTGCCTCCTGCTAATTTGGGATAACTGATTGGATACACATTAAAGCCATTGAGGATTTTCTCCCCTGGGGCTTTCCCAGGGCATGTCTCACTGCTTTATGCCTTTGTTTAACTGGATAATAATTCCATTTATCATTGTGAACATGGAGGGGGTTTTTGTCTTTCAATTGTTTGAGGTTTTTTGCTTAATAATCCAAACTATTATCCTATTGTCCTAGACAAAAAAAAAAAAAAAAAAAAAAAAAAAAAAAAAAAAAAAAAAGGAGGAGGATTTGGAAGGAAATCTCTCATTCTCTTTATTTTCCAGGTGTGAAATAGGTCATGTTTTAAGGTTCATTGTCTGCTAAACTGCACGAAAAGCAAAAAATCTTGGCTGGGGCATCTCCACACCAAAACTTTCCTGTGCAGGGAATGGTGTTCCCAGGATTAGTGTGGTCTGTGCCTGGACAGAGCTTCTCGTGCCTCACATCTGCAAATTGTGCAGAACCCAGAAAGGGACGTTGCAATTGTGAAAGGTCTTCTGAAAGAACCACAAAAAAAAAAAAAAAAAAAACAAAAAAAAAACAAACAAACAAAAAAAAAACACCTAGACTTAATTTTTAATGGATTTAGGAAGGGCAGGGACTTTAAGATTTGCAGGATGGCACTTTTTTTTTTTTTTTTTTTTTTTTTAAGATTGATTGTGAGTGACAGAAATGTGGGAACTGTGTAATAACAGCAAAGAAAAATCCTGTTGCTTCCTGGCAGCCCCCAGACAATGGTTAATTGTTCTAATTTGGGTCAGTCCCCTGCTGTGCTCCAACAGGAATTCTTCACCGGGCTCTTTCATCATCAGCCTTGGCCTCTTTTCCACGGTGCAGCCCCGCAGGGCTCTGCCCATCCCCAGGGATTCATTTTTTAATTAAAACAAATTAATTTGCTGGAATATCTTTATCGCCTTTGCGTCCTCTGAGCTCTCTCTCTTTTGGAGCAGCACTGAAATGCAGTTTGGGGAGCCACATCTTGCCCCTGTGGTGATGCAGGGAGGGCAGGTAGTGACTGCAGGGTTATTTATCCACAGTGGATATAATATAATATAATATAATATAATATAATATAATATAATATAATATAATATAATATAATATAATATAATATATAATAGTATGCAATTATTACAATATTATTAAATATTATAACAATCAATACAATATTATTATTATATTGTATTATATTATGCAAAACATTATGTATTACATTATAATATTATTATAGATACATCATTATATATTTATAATAGTTATAATATTTATAATAGTTATATTCTAATTATTATATTATAGTCTATTATATATAATAATATATATTATTACATTATAATAATTATATATTATATAAATTATAAATAAATATATATAAATATTTATATTATATACATAATTATACATAATACATATTATATATTATATATAATTTATATAATTATATATATTATAATTTATAAATATAATTTATAAATTTTTGTAAATAAATATTATATATTTATATCTATATAATATATCTTTTATATATAGAATTATATAATATATATTATTCTATTATATTCTATTATATTCTAATAGTTATATTATAATTTTTCTATAATTAAATTATAGTATTTAATTTATAATATATTTTATAATTATCTTATATAATAATATAGACTAGACTGGAATATATAATTAATAAATATATTTATTACAATTAATAAATATTTTATAAATCCCATTCTTCTCTACTTATTATATTATAGTATTATTAATTTAATATATACACAGTTTTCATGTTAGGACTCAAATGTTAATTAATTCTTATCTATTTCTATTATCTATCTATTAATTCTTATCTTATTCTAGCACAGTCTCACGAGTTGTGAGTTCTGGCCAACAAGCCCTGCCATGCAGTTTTCCTCCCAGAGCTTGAAAACCAGAATTTAAAAAAAAATAAAAAAAATGCACATTCCCACCCCCTGCATGATGATCTTGTGTGACGCCTTCCCTGGGTGTTATTTCAGGAGCGTTTGCTGCTGCCATTGGGCTCTGCTGGTGAGAAAATGCAATTTTTTGTGCTTTTTTGTTGTCCTTTCCATGAAAAGGGCACCCAGGGTTTCCCAAAGCCCAGCACTGTGGGTTTCAGGCTCTGCAGGTTGAGGTTTCCCTGCCCTCTGACCACAAAAAAAATCAGATTTACGTTGACCTTCCACGAGTGCTGTGATGCAGACTGATGGGGACGTGGCAGAAAGAGCTTTTTGGCGTCAATTTTGATTTTGTGGGAAGAGCTTCACCCCTGGGAGCAGCAGGATCTGCCCGCAAGGGTTTGTGGCTTTTTATTTTTTTTTCCATCATTCCTGAGAGTGCTCCTGGTGCAGAGGGTTGGGTGGGGAGCAGGGATGTCATCCCAAGGGACATGGAGCATCCCGCAGGAATATTTGGCATCATCCCTCCTCCAGGCTAATCCACCCTCCTCATTCCCCAGCCAGCACAAGCTGGGCTGGGTTTTAAGCTGATTTTGAAGCTGATTCCCTTTCCAAACAAGCTCTTGGGCTCAGTCCCACCAGGGTGTGTGTCAGCTCGAATTATTTCCTGATAGACTTGGACCAGGAACAGGGAAAAGCTTTTGTTTGGAGCCCTTGGCACAGCACCAGCAAAGTCCCTTCTGTGAGTTCTGGGCCTGCTCTGGGGAGGAATTGCAGAGGTTTGGGTAAAAAACTGAAAAAAATGGGGGTTCTTGAACCACAGGGTTTGTGTCTCACCCCTGGGAATGAGATGAGCAGAAGGAAGGAGCCCATTAGGAGGGCTCTGAAATAGGAATTTTATTTGTCGCTGGGGTTTTTATCTACAGAGTTGTCGTGAGCAGGAATCATGTCCTGCTCTAAATCATATATTAAACCTCTTAAAATAGAAATATCCCAGGACCTGCAGGGCTTGGGAGCTGATCTTGTGAAGAAAGAAAGGGCTGCAAAGGGTCGGGATGGCCATGGAAGGATGAGCTGGATGTGGGAAAAGGATTAAAATATTCCTTGTCCTGCTCCTGCCTCTTTCCCTGGAGCCCTCAGAGTGCCAGGGCTGGGTTTGCAGAGCTGAACTCCTTTAGGCTGAATTATTCAGGAATTGGTTTGATGGGAAGTCCAGGCCTGAGCTTCCCTGGAGGTCTGGGAGCTGCTTGAGGGGAAAAAAACATTTCACTGGAGAGGCAAGATGGTCGTGGCGTGTCTGAGACAGCAAAAATTTGTTTTTTCTTTTTATTTTCTCGGCTTCTCCTCCACTTTCCTCTTGTGAATCATCTTGCTTTGCTGGGATAACGCTGGAGACAGCTCCAATTGTCTCTTCCAGGGTTATTTTGGAGGCAATTTGCAGCACAAAAGTGTCTTTTCCCCTCTCACGATTTTAGCACATTGTTCCCTTTTCAACACCATTTTTTTCCATGGAGGGCTCAGAGCTGGAAACCCCCAACTCATCCCTGAGGGTGGACTCTGCCCTTTCAGGGGCTGCTGCAATGCTTAAAAATTATATTTTTTTAAAAGGCAGATGAAATGAAAGCTGCTGGCAGCTCAATCTGGGTACAAATATATATATATATATATGTATATAAAAGGAGGTGTCAAAATCTGTGGTGTTTTCTTCTCATGTTGGGGCTGGTGCTTCCACCAGGCAGGAAGGTGTTGCTGCTGGCAGTGTTGCCTTCCCAAAATGTTTTGAGGCTCTAATTAAGGAGTTTTCCTGCTTTTCCAGGCTTTCCAGTGGGAAATATGATTTTTCTCAGTGTTAATTCCACAGGCTGAGCCTCTCAGGATTCATCCAGGCCCGGGACTGGTTCTTGCCACAGGGTGTGCAGTGGGAGAGGAGCTGAAAGATGAAATTTGGGGGATTGAAACTCTGATTTTGGGTGTTTTTTGGTGTTGAAAAGCAGAGGTTTAAATGTGCTCCTGTATAAACCCAGATCTGCTGGGAATCAGAGGCTCAGGTGGGAAGTGGCTCCTGGTTCTCAGGGTTTTCCACACCCTGTGTCCTGCTGGGATCCCTGAATCTGGAGTTTGCACCTCAAATCCCCTGGTGGAAATTTGAGTCAAAATCAAGAACATGCCATGTTTCTTCAGGTTTTTATTTCTCCTAATAATTAAATGTCATGAGATTTTCCCTTCCCAAAACTCTCCCAAGCTCTCAAAGCCTCTGGGAAGCAGAATGTGATAATAAATGGGTAATTTAACCAAATTTAATCAATCTACCAAATTTTAGTGCTGGGAGTTGTGGTGTCAAATGGTAACAGTGGAATAACAAAATGATGATGATGATGATGATGATGATGATGATGATGATGATGACGATGATGATGATATTCCTGCAGAATCTCAGCAATCAGAGAGGTTTTTTCCCCCTTTCTAGACAGTTTTGAGGGTGTTCCCTTGTTGTGGTTTGAAAGCAAAACGAGTGAGAGGCTCCAAGTCAGAAATATAATTTAATAAGAAAAAAAGGTAAAAAGGTAAAAATAAAATAAAATCAATGCAATAACACAAAGGACCACTGACAGAGTCAGAACACAGCCTGAGCAGGGTGGTGGGAGCAGTCCAGGTGAGGGGCTCTTCCTGAAGCAGTGATCCCACAGAAAGGTCTGGGAGCTCTGCTCCTCTGGGAATCCAGTGGGTAAGTGCCCTTGCACTGTCCCACATACCAGCTTATATCCAGGTGGGAATGCTTGGCTCCTCCCCCTGGGCGGAGCATCTCACAATGGGATGATGAGTGTGAAGTGGGTCCTTGATGGCCCATTAAACAGAGAGAGCTCCTGGAGGGAGTTCCCTGTGAGTCCTGGGCAAGGCATTGATGGGCCATGAGCAGAAGACACCCCAAAGGCCATTAGCAGAAAAGGCAGGGGGCTTGGGAAAACACTGCCTCACCTAGTTTAACAGTTCATGAAAATGATGATAGAATAAATACTTTGTGTACATCCTACAATGCAACCCAGGACATCCCTTGAGGCTTCCCAGCTCCAGCTGGAGCCACTCTGGGCTGGGAGCATCCCATGGGTTTGATGATGATGATGAGCCCTCAGCCCGTGTCCTCTCCGTGTTTTTGCAGGAAGGAGACTCCCTGGGAGCCATGGAGAAGCTCTGCAGGCAGCTCACCTACCACCTGAGCCCCCACTCGCAGTGGAGGCGCCAGGGCATCATGAAGAGGAAGCCACAGTCCTGGTGAGTCCCTGTAGGTCCCTGTCCCCAAGGTGGCCTTGCCACCTCCTCAGGGCCACCACACGGGGCTGGGGACAGTGGGAAGGGGGTTTTTCAATGATTTTTGGCTGACCGTTGCTCCCTGCAGTGACAGGAGGAACAAATCCACTGGGATGAAGGGAAGTACTCAAGTGTCCCAACCTCCCATCTTATCACAACCTCCAGAATCCTTCTTCCTCTCCAACCTCAACAGCATTTCCACTATTTCTTGTTCCTTCATGCTCTCCCAGAGGTGTTTTCCTCTATTTCCACCTTCCAGAGGTGTTTTCCTCTATTTCCACCTTCCTTTCCCTGTTGCAGAGCAGAGCAGCACTTCAGTGCCCGAGGAGGAGGAATGGTCTGGAAAACCTGAGCCATCCATCCTCCAAACGTCCCTTATCTCCCAAAGCGCTCCAAGAGCTCCTAATTAGCTGGTAATTAATGCCCAGGCTCGTGTCAGCAGGCACACCATGGCTTGCAGTTTACACAGAAGGAATTTTGTTGTTAAAAATAGGGAAAAAATAACCCAAATCCCCTCCTCATTCCCATCTGGTGTCATCCTGGACCCACAGAGCTGAGAAACCTGTGGATGAGGCTGATGGGAGTAGAAAGGGCTGCTTGTTTTCCTGATGTTGGGCATTATATATTTATTATTTTTGCTTAAGGAAGCGAGAAATAGAAGCGAAGCTGCAATCTGGGAGAGTCAGGATTTGTGTCCAGGTGCTGGCTCGTGGTGCCAGGGGAGTTTTGGTTGTAATGGAGCTGTAGTGGGAATTAATCCAATTAAAAAAAAAAATGGGATAGGTAAGGAGAGGGGAGGAATGTGGTCACAGGAGGAAAAAAGACACAAGGGGATGAAGGATTGACTGGCCAGGTAGGATTAGGGCACATCTCCCAGGGATCTGGCTCAGCATCCTTACAAAGTGCTGCCCTGGGAGACCAAAACGTGGAGAAATGTGTTTCATTAGCAGCGTTACCCACTTTTTTGGTGGTTTTTAAGGAGTATTGATGGCTAGAATTTGCAGTTTGCAATAAAGCAGCGGGAACTGGGGGAGTGTTTGAGCTCCCGGGCTGTGTCCCAGGAGCTGGAATGACCCAGCAGCTCATTACCCACATTAATTAGGGTAGGAAATGCTCACCCCTTATCACCCCACCGGGACATTGTTCCAGTCACATTGATACTGCACCGTGGAGCTCTTTACAGCCCCAAAAACACACGAAACCCTTCAAAATTAAAATATTTCGAGCCCTGCTTTGTGCCCCTCTGTCTTTAATTACCAATTCCTGTCGTTAATCCCCAGCCTGGGATGAGCAGGGCTTTATCTGCAGCCTTTCCTTGGGGCAGCCTGAGGTTTCCCAGGGCTTTAGGAGCAAGGAGGAGGTTTTGGGATGAGGTTTTGGCTGTCAGAAGTGACAGAAGTGACCTCAGAGCTGCCAAGGTGGGACACTGGCTGCTGGGCTTTGCAGGGTGGGATTTTCCTGGATTTCTGGTTTAGATGCTCTTTTAGGAGGTGGTTCTGAGTTGAACCTTTTGCTGGAAGGTGAAGTCAGTCTTTTTCCAAAGTCTAAATGCCATAAAAGAGGGATTTTATTGGGAGCATCCTGCTCCAGGCTGGGGTTCCCAAGTCCCCTGTTCTGCTCCAAAGGGAATCCTGAGCTCCCATTCCCAGGTTTTGGCATTGCCCTGACCCAGCCCTACTGCCAGGAACTCTCCAATATCACGGATCCACCTTTCTGTGTGTGTGTGTGTGAAAGGGAAAATCGCTTTCCTTCATCCCACACCCACCGTATCCATGGCAGGGGAGAATGGGGAGCAGAGCAGTGGGAGGAAGAAGAGGATGGGAACAAAGGATGGAGCTGATATTTTGGCCAGGCAGAGGAGGAGGAGGAGGATGGAGACAGGGGATGGGGCTGATTTTTTGGCCAGGCAGAGGAGGAGGATGGGGACAGAGGATGGGGCTGATTTTTTGGGCAGGCAGAGGGGAAGGTTGTGCTTCCCAATCCCAGCTCCTCCCAGGCTGGGTGTGCTCCTCAAATCCAGGCAGATATTCCCAGCCCTGGCACAGCAGCACCCAAACCTCTGCCAAATGACCTTTTTTTTTTTGGCACATTATAAATCTGTCTGGCTCTCCCTCGCTGTCTCCACGCCTCCCTGGGAATACATCAAAACATCCAGGGATGAAAATCGGGGAAAAGCCAAGAGCAGCAGGATGAAGCCAGCCTGTTAAAATCATTTCCCTGCACCTGGCTCTGCCTGGGGGACAGGATTCCAGCCCACGGCTGGACCAGCGAGGGTGGAATCCTGGAATTTCCCTGCTCCTGGAACCTCCCTGCTCCTGCTGCTGCCAAGCTCCTGTCAGCATCACAAAGGGAAAATCGGGAATCGAAGCTGTGGAGCAGGGGCTGGGAGGGAGGAGGTGTTTCCCAGGGGGAACCATCCCCTGGGGATATCCTCTGCCTTTCCCTGGTAGTGGTAGGAATGCAGCAGGGAGGATGAGGGCAGCAGGCACCAGCTGAAGGAATATCAAATATTCACGTTGTAACTCCAGATTCACATCAGATAAACCTTTTTTTTTTTTTTTTTTTCTTTTTTTCTTTTCTTTCCCCACTATTTTCCGCAATTCCCATCTATGACCCTGGAAGTAACGAGGAAGAATTTAGGGTGAAGCCAGTTTAAATGGAATTAAATTAAAATTCCAGTTTAAATGGGGTCAATCTGGACCTAAATTTGTGGATTTTTTGACGTGATAAGCAGAGAAACCCCCAAATGTCCACATCAGGGTGACTTTCTAACCCCATTTCATGTTTTACAACTCCCAGGCCTCTCCTGTGCAAATCTCCCAGTGCTGGCACCTGGAAAGAGCCAGGAGTTGATCCTTTTTTCACTTTTCCTGGGATTTCCAGCTGGTTCTCCTGAGCTCCAACCTGTTCTTTTCTTTGCCACTTGTCCTTTCTGCTGGTGACATCTGCGACTCAGCCTGAACTCCTTCCACCCTCTGATGTGAAATCAATAGAAATCACCTTGAAAATAGCAGGAAAATTAATATTTTGGGACATCTTTTGGAAATGTGGAAGCTCCATGAGGCTGTGGCAGGTTTAACCCCTGGTTACCTGAGGGTTGGATGTTCTCCATGGCATTTGGCATCCAACAGGTGCAGAGACCTGTTAGAACAGAAGGTGTTTGGATTTAGTGGTGAATTTACAGGGTTGAGCAGCTTTATTTTGATGGCAGGAATGATCTTTTAGCATCCCACTCCTGATTTCATCAGGGGCACAAAACATTTTCTGTCCTGCAGGAATGCTGGGCTTTCATGTTGGCAGTGCCTGCTTGCCTTGCTTTACAAAGGGAAAAAAATAAATCATTTAAAAGTGAGTTTTTCATGGTGGTGGGAGAAGCCCTTTGGAGAACAGAAAGGGAATGTTTGTGGCTGGAAATCCTCCTCTGCTGTGGCAGCTGGTGGGCGAGCGAGAGGAGCTGGAGCTCCTGCAACAAACGGTTCCTTCAGAGCATCCAGCACAAATCCAGGCAGGGGGAGGAGGCTGGAGCAGGACTGTGCTGGGTCTCCTGGTCATTAAAATCCCATTTCTCTGTGTGTGTGTGTGTGTGCTGCAGGAGGGCCGGGAATGTGGGAGCTGGAGCCTTTGGGATGTGTGAGTGGGCGATCCCTCCTCCCCCAGTCCATGGGATTGTCATTCCATGGACATTCCACGGCTGTCCCAGGGAGCAGAGAGGACAGAGGATGCCACAAAATGCTCAGAACTCAGTGATCTGGGGTGGTGGGGTAGTTTCCCACCTTTTGCAGTGGAAAACAGGCGATTCCCAAACCTCTCTGCTCTTCCCTGAGGCTCTGGGGGTGGAGAAAAGCAAAGCTCTGGTGGTTTTTCAGGTTGGGAAGCTCAGCCCTAGAGGTGGGTCCTGCATCCCTCAGGAGGAGCTGGGTGAGGGTCAGAGCTGCTCCTGGCCAGGGTGGAGCTGTTGAATTTTGCTGGGCCACATCACACAGCCGAGGGCTGAACTTTGTGTGGTCACTGAGTGCAGGAATCCCCATCCTCAGGAGATCCTTTCCTGCTCTGGTGCCTCAGTTCATTCCCAGCACGGGCACTGAATTCCAGCTCCTGCCTGCCCTTCCCTGGTGGTTGTTTAAAGAGCTGTCCCCTCTCTGTGTTCCTGCAGCACAGAAAGGTTTGTCCTTAATTACTCTGTTATTCCTGTTAATTGTCAGGGGCCACATCTGAGCATGTCCTACCCTACTTTTGTGATTGAGAGCTGGAAATTCAGATTTCATCTCTTCACTCCTGAAATTCAGCATTTAAATCCCAGCCTGGCCAAGGCAGATGAGGCTTTTCTCTGGAAATATTGAATGGCCACCAAAAACGTCCTGCAAGGTGTCTGATGTGTGGCTGTCACTTGTCACCAGCTTGGTGACATTAAACTGGCTGTGCTGGAGGGAGCTGTTTGGGAAATTCCTCTGGATAACTGGGAATGGGGAGGGTTAACCACAGGCACTGAGTAATCCTCTCTAATAAATGTCTTAATGTGACACAGAAACGAGCAAAGATTTTTGGGAGAGAGAGTGGAAAACCTTTGTTTTGGTGGGGTTCACAGAGGGCTCTGTGAGCTTTATAAATTGGGGATATTTTGGAAGAAGTGTTTGGGAATTTGTGGCGTTGAAGAGCAGGAGGGGGCTGGTCCCAGCAGGGCTGTGGGATTTGGTTCTTCCCCACGCAGCAAATGAGGAGCTTTGATGGGGTTCAGGGCACACAGAGAGGGGGGAAAAAAAGGAAATTTTTGAGGTACCACTAAGGAGTTGGGAGAAATAATTGGATGTAAAATTAATGTCCTTTTTATCACCTCTGTCCTCCTCACCTCGCTCTCCTCCATGGCCATGGGGCATTTCCTCCATCTGCCAGTCTGGGACTCTTTGGACTTTTTATAGCTACTCAAGATGTGACTTTTCTCTTTCTCTTACGGCTGGGCTGGGAACAAACCCTGATTTGCCCTGTCAGTTGTTCTGTTCCCAGTTCTCCTCCACACGAAGCTGCTCTGGGCTGCTGCCCCTTCAGTTTATTCCCTTTGGCACATGCCTGGCTGCAGGGACAGCCCCTGCTGTGCTTGTGCCCTCTGATGGCCTGGGTGACTTCCAAACTGCTCCTCTGCTTGGTGGAAAATCCATTTTCCAGGATATCTGAACAGGGATGGTCCTTTGCCTGTGCCAGGCTGGAATTTGGGAGATATTTTATTTTATTTTATTTTATTTTATTTTATTTTATTTTATTTTATGTTATTTTATTTTATTTTATTTTTTGTGGAACCTCAATGCATGTGTTTGGGTGGGATGGGCAGGTTAAACCTGGAGTTAAATGTGCCCAAGCTGCTTCCCAGAAAAAGGGGAAATTCCAACCTTCTGAAGCTGGGATGCAGCTCCCTGGAGCTCCCTGGAGCTCCCTGTTATGTAGAAATTGCAGTGAATCTCTTCTACAAAAATGCTGTTTAATGTGTGAACATCCCCTCTGGCAGCCCCAGGGCTTTGTGACCTTGCAAAAATCGTGGTGAAATGTTTTGTCCTGCTGGGAATGGAGTGTGATGTTGGAGGGGAGAGGAGGAACAGACCAGAAACCATCCAGAACAGGCTGAGTGGGAAGAAGGGAAGGATTTCATCCAGCTGGAGGTCTTGAATGAGAGAGGAATTTAAAAAAAAAAAAAAAAAAAAAAAAAAAAGCTGTGTCATTTTAAAGTCGATAATGTACAGCACTAAGAGGCTTTGGTGTTAAATAATTCTCTTTTCAGGCTAGTGGGGTATAAATTCAGGATGTCAGGCAGGGAAGGATGGACCTGACAGTGCACAGGGGTGTCCTGAGCTGCTCCCAGCAGGAGTGTGTCAATGTTACAGCAAAATGAAGGCTGAAAACAAGCCCAAGGAATTCTTTTTCCACCCAGTTCTCCCTGCTGGATGATGCTGGGGGGCCCAAAAGCAGAGAGAATTCAGGACAGGCCATGGAACAGCCCAGTTCAGGCTCCAGAGGCTTGGAAGGAAAATGCTGTGATGCTTCTGGTTGAATTTGAAGAGTCAGAGACCTTTGAAAAGGGGCTAAACTGTGAACAGATGAAATGCCTGGTGTGGGGGGAAAGGGAATGCTGCAAATCCGGGGGAGTAAAGATTTGTGAGGGCTGTGGTTGAGGAATAATCCTACAATGTGGGGCTCGTGGCAATTAGAGGAACTGCCCCCATGGTGGGGTCATTAAGGCTGCAAAAACCTTCTGAGATCCACCACTAAGCCAAGAACACATCTCCACATCCTTTAAATGCCTCCAGGTACCCCTGAAATAACTCCAGGGAGATAGTATTGATGATATCCTGGGAAAATCTGATTTTTGCTGTGCCTGTTGGAGTGGGAGCTGTGGGAGCCCTGGAAACACTGAGCAAACCACAGCAGGCAGGTGCTGAGATCACTCCTTGCCACTGAGAGCAGGTTTGGGGTGGGAATGAATTCTTTTTCCAGAGAGGTTACCCCTGCCCATGGAGAGCCAGCATTAACCAGGATTTGCATTTGAAGCTGCTGGAGCTGAACTGTAAATAATTCATGTGAAATGCCACCCGGGGTGTTGGTACAGGCCTGGCACATCCAAGGGACCTCAGGTTTTCCACTGGCTCGAGGTGTAAAATGAGCCCTGGCCCTGCTCCTTGTCTGGGCTGCCCCAGAACTGAAAACAACTGACCCCAACTCAAAGCACCATTCCCCCCACACTGCTGAATATCCACCCTGACAAAGGCTCCAATTGCTTCTTGCTGCTCCTGCCAGCCAGAAATGCTGGGAAATAAAGCAGGAACAACCTGAGGCCGGGGTGAGATGATTCAGAGCAGCAGAACATCCCTCCCCACTGACTTTTCACACTTTTGCTGCAGCCTTATGAACTTGGGGTTTTTAAGGCAGTACCCGGGATTTAAAAACCTCCTTTTCAAGGCACCCTCATCCTCCTCTTCCCTGTCTCCTCCTGCAGCTGAATCAAGGAATCCTCAGAGGGAACATCACTCCCCTCCCACCTCCTTGAATTTGGGGGGCTTTTCCCTCCTTAAATGTATTTTTTGGTCCAGTGTTTAATTAGAAAAAGGCCTTTGGTGGTGAAAAGTGTGGGGTTTTTAATTTAGGTGGGTTTTTTTGGTAATAATGACTCCTCTGCTTGTGGGCAGAGTGGAAATGAGATTTTGCACGGACACATGGCAGGGATTATTTAAATCCATCCCGGGAACCGACCGGCAGAAATTGTTATTAAACGAGAGAATCAGCTGGGAAAATAACTCATCTCCCCAGCCTGGAAGTCGTCCAGACAGTCCGTGATGATTTTTCTTGTTTCAAACACACACTGA
Source organism: Zosterops lateralis (assembly GCF_965231275.1). Lineage (NCBI taxonomy): Eukaryota > Metazoa > Chordata > Aves > Passeriformes > Zosteropidae > Zosterops > Zosterops lateralis. The sequence goes on along the minus strand of NC_139779.1, from coordinate 5,353,708 downwards.
CTCTTTTTTTTTGGGTGGTGAGGGGCAATTTTGAGTCCTGGATGTGGCTCCATGGAGGAAAGGCATCACTCCCCATTAAATCCCCAGCCAGCCCAGCCTGGCTGTCACCCTGGGCTATATTTCCCAATTAAGACAATCAATCCGGATGATGAAGCTTTGATAGGCACATTTTACATTTATTTTATTTCCCCAGCCCTTTCAGGCGGTGAATGGAGGTATTTAAGTGAGCTCATCCATCACTTTAACCCGGCGCTGAATTCCCACCTCCCACTGCTGCTGCTGCTGCTGCCACTCTCTTTGAATGGGAATAAAAATAACGCTTTAAAATAACAAATGGGGGTTGTGTCACCGCCAGGGATTCCTGTCTGTGTCCCCTGAGTGTCTCCATGGGTGGCACAAACTGGGCTCAGCCCCTTCCACTCCTACCCTTCATCCTCACACACCCCTTGGCTCTTGGGAGATGGGATGGAGGAAAAAAAAATTAAAAAATTAAAAAACCCTCTGGAGCATCTGAAGCACAGAAGGTTCTTTTGCATCTCAAAAGGGGTTTTTCTTTTTGGCACCTCCAGGAAAAGGTCCAAAGCTCCTGGACACGCTGAAGTTTTTTCCAGCCGGTGTTTTGACACATCAGCCCCAAGGCTGATCCCTTTTGTCCAGTCCAGGGTGTCAATATGTCCTTCCAGGTGTTTTATTCCCTCTTATCCAGGATTAGCGCCAGAATGGGGAGCTGGAGGTGTTTTTTTTGGGGGGGGGTGAATCCACCCGGGTGTGCTCTGGGGAATGAGGATTATTCCTGGCAGAAATTCCCATCTGGAGCCAGTCCTTATCCTGCATTCCCTGTTTTAATCAGCTGCTGGGCCCTCCAAAGATGATGAGCTGGAGACTTGGGGGGCAAAAAATATATAAAATCAATGTGTGTTTTGACATAATATGGGCAAATCTGGAAGATTTGTTGTCGGGCTGATCTTCCCAGCGCTGTTCCTTGAGCAGGAGCACAGTGACACAAACTCCCATCACTGGGTGGGGGGTGCAGAGAGCAGAGAAAAAAAGGCAAAATATTCGCCTTTGGAGGGCCTGTGTTGGAGCAGAGAAGCCAAACAGGCAGCCAGGGAAAATCCAGGGAAGGTTTTTTGTGGTTTTCCTGCTGGTCCAGCAGAATTTGCCGTGCTGTGGGGCCTGGGGGAGCTGCTCAGAGCTCAGGATCACATTCCCACTCTGTTGTGCTCCACCTCTGCTCCCTGCTCTGTTTCCATCTTTGGGGGGAGCTGGAGGCTGAAATCCCCCTCTGATCAGCAGGGAAATAACCTGCCAAAAGCAGCCAAGTGCTGCGGGAAAAGGGGAGTTTGCTTTGCTGCTCCTCCTTGCCTGGATTTTTCCCTTTGTTTGGCTTTGCAGGAATAGCTGCAGCCTCTTCTTGCTGCCCCTGGGCTCAGGGAAAGGCATCTTAAAATGAAAAAAACTGCACCAAAAACCCCGTGCCCAGCAGGAAAAGCAACTCACAGGGTGCCAAAATTTCAGTTTCAACCTCTGATGCAGTTATAGAGGAGAGAGGCATTGGGAAATCCTCTCAAAGCCACCCCAAAAAATTCCTTTTTCTTCTGAAGCCAGAGTGAGTCGGGTTGTATCCTGTTATTCCTCACTGGGGGGGAGCTCAGGGGACAATGGTGACTCTGTTCTGCTGGGCTGAGGGGGGACCCAGTATTTGGTGCTAATGTGAAGCAGATGCATCCCAGGGTTGGAATTTCCAGCACCAGGGCAGGGAGGGATGAAGGAGCAACCCCACACTGCTCAGGGCTCCTGATCCCAGCCATCCCAATCCCATCTGCCGTGGTTTGAAAGCAAAACGAGTGAGAGGCTCCAAGTCAGAAATACAATTTAATAACGAGAAAGGTAAAAAGGTAAAATAAAATAAAATGAATGCAATAACACAAAGGAGCACTGACAGAGTCAGAACACACCCTGAGCAGGGTGGGGGGAGCAGTCCAGGTGAGGGGCTCTTCCTGAAGCAGTGATCCCACAGAAAGGTCTGGGAGCTCTGCTCCTCTGGGAATCCAGTGGGTCAGGGCTGCTTGTCCTGTCCCAAATCCCAGATTCTCTCCAGGTGGGAATGCTTGGCTCCTCCCCCTGGGCATTGGGAGCATCTCCCAATGGGATGAGGAGTCGTGCAGTGGCTCCTTGATGGCCCATTAAACAGAGAGAGCTCCTGGAGGGAGTTCCCTGTGAGTCCTGGGCAAGGCATTGATGGGCCATGAGCAGAAGAGCCCAAAGGAGGGGCCTGGGAAAACACTGCCCCACCTGGTTCCAACAGCTCATGAAGATGGTGATGGAATAAATACTTTGTGTACATCCTACACTGCAACCCAGGACACCATCCCAACCCCTGGGAGCACCGTGGGGCCCTGCAGGGAAGCAGGATGGCCAGAGGAGCAGGGTTTGCTTGGCCTTGGTGTGTTAGAAACCAGGCCAAACAAAGCTGGTTTTGGCTCTGTAGATGTGCAAATTCTGATTAAAAACTGGCCAGACCTCCAGGTGAGAGGCTCTTGGCTGCCTCACTGTGTCCATCTCCTCACCCTTTGGCTGAGACCTTCTGGCTGTGCAGCTCCTCCAGCACAAATCCCTGGATGTTCTTTGGGATGTTCTGTGCCCTGGGGTGGTTTCCTGACCCCCAGGTTGTGGTTGGAGGCCACCAGTCCCACCTGGAACATCCCAGATCCATCCCAGGGGTCCCTGTCCACCCCAGACCAGCTGTGCCCAGGGCCAGGAGCTGAATTTTTCCCTTGGATCCATCCCTGAGCGTGGTAGGATCCGTGCTGGGCTTCCCTTTGGGCACCAGAGTGTTGGGATTTTGGTGGGAAGGGCAGGATTTGGCTTGGAATAGGGACCTGTGAAGGATTAGCAGGGGGAAAAGGGGAAAAATAGGGGATGATGGCATCTCCTGGCTCTGGAAAAACATCCCTTCCCAAGGAGGGAGAGGGACAGGCAGGGCCCTGGGAGCCGGGCTGGCGCTGCCTCTGTGCTCTGGCTCTCATCAGAGCAAGGGGGACCTCAGCTGCCTAAACTCTTCCAAATGTGATCTGTGCTCCAATAAAATAAACATTTTAGGGAAAGCCAAGCCCCAGGCACACATTTTGGCAGCTGATCACTCCCTAATTGCAGGAAGAGCAGTTGGGAGAGGGTTTCTTGGAGTTTTTTGGTGTTTTTTTTTAATTTCTTTGGGTTGGTTTCTGATGAGAAAACTGGGCTGGAGGATCAGAGTTGAAACTTCTCTCCACCCCCCAAAAAATCCTGGGTTTTTTTTTCCCTTTGTATGAATGGAATTTAACTCGTTTCAAGGAACAGGAAACACAAACAGCTTCTCCTAAGTGTGAACCTCAAACCCTCAGCGAGGGCCTGGATGACACAGGGACTTCTCCACAAATTATTCCTGGATTTTTTTTGTTGTTGTTTGACAACACCAGGGGCAGATTTGAGGGCTGGGAGAGGATTTTGGGGGGCAGAGGTGAATTGGGGCTGTTGCCTGGGTGTTTCCCCCAGCCCAAAACTCCTCAGGCTCTGGAATGGGATGGAGATAATTAACACCAGCCCCGGTAATTAACACCAGCCCCCATAATTAACACCAGCCCCGATTTCCGTCCCCAAATAGACCCGACGTGGCAAAGCTTAATTTGTGGTGAGAGGACAGAGCAGGAGCAGCCACACTCTCCCCTCACTTTTGGGGTCACATCCAGCCTGGAAATGGGGTCATTCCTTCCAAAAATCAAACCAAGCAGCAGCAAACCCAGAGGGAGAGGCTGGAATTAGGGATTTTAGGGAAACCTCCATCCTGCTTTTCCAGAGAAGTGCTGGAGTCCTGGCCAGCACTGCTGTTCTCCATCCCATCCCTCTCCGTTTGCTTTTTCCTCCTCTTCTTTCACTTATTTTAAACACATTGGCAGCCAGTCGTGTGCTTTTATGAGCAAATGATCAGGAATTTCTTTTCCTGTGGCCTCTTTGGACACTGAGGGCTGCAAATGGATTTAAAGTTCCTTTTCCTACCCAGCCCAGCTTCTTCTCTCCCTGGTGGGGAATTGCTCATGTAAATCCAAACATTTTGGGTATTTTCGTATCGACCCAATCATAAAAGTCCCTTTCCAAGAGTCTTTCCAGCCTTTTTTTTCCCCCTCCTGTTTTAGAATTTGAAGGAAATGCTGTTTGTTTTATGGCAAACTCTCATTTATTGTAACACAAATCCTTATTTCGGGCCAATTCTCTTCCAAGGAGCCATTTTCAGAAGCAACGAGTCCAACATGTTGTTTTCCTTTGAATTCCTGATTGATTTTCTTTGGGCATTTGTGCAAATTGCCTCTCCTGCAAAATCCAGGGTTCTATCAGCTGCAGCTCCTTATTCTGCTGGAGTAGAGTTTGTTGGAAAAATTCCAGCAGTTTTCTGTATAAAAACAGAGGTTTGGGAGCAAATTGTGTCGTTTGGGAGGATGATATAAATACATTTTATTTTGGGGAGGGTGGGATAGGAAAGTGGAGCTCTCCAACAGCAGGAGATATACTTTTTTTTCTTTTCTTTTTTTTTTTTTTTTTTTTTTCACTAAATTAAATAGAGTTATCATTACTGCAAAGCTTTTTGATGGCTCCCAAGTGCTTATTTTTAGCATTTTGTTTAGCAGGAAATTAAAAACAAGTTGTGGGTGAGGGGAATGATGGTTCTGAAACAGAGCGAGAACCTTTCCCTCCCCTCCCCATCCCAATCCAGGCTCCTGGAGCTGGAGCTGGATGCAAAGGAGCTGCTTAATTGTCCCTGCTGGAGATATTGATCAGCTGGGGATGGCAGAAATCCATTTTCTGAGCAGCTCGTGGCTTTTAAAGGTTTAATTGGGTCCCTTTGCTGGATGGCACAGGGGACACTGAGGGGCACAGGGGGGCTGGGGGGTGCAGGGGACAGTGGGACAGGGAGGACAGTGGGATAAGAGGGGGGGCAGTGGGATAAGGGTGGGGACAGTGGGACAAGGAGGGGGGACAGTGAGATGAGGGTGGGGACAGTGGGGTGAGGGGGGATAATGGGATGAAAGGGGGGGGATAATGGGATGGGGGGTACAGTGGGATGAGATGGGGTGGCATTTCCATGGGATCATCCAAGAAACCAGGCTGAGAATGGTCAGGGAGTCCAGACATGGGCCCAGCACTGGGGTGACATTGCTCTAGGGTGACATAGTGAGGTGACATTGCTCTGGGGGATGTCACTGCTCTGGGGGATGTCACTGCTCTGTGGGGTGACATTGCTGTGTGGGGTGACCCTGTTCTGTGTGGTGACACTGCTCTAGGGTGACACACTCTGTGAGGTGACACTGCTCTGTGGGACACTGATTGTGAGGCTCAGAACTGCACCCCTGGGCAGCACAGAGTCTGGAAAACATGAAAGATAAAACTGAAGGCGTCATTGCCAGTTCTGCTGCAGCTCAGAATTCCCTTTTCCCACCAAACACCCCCAGCTTCTGCCTGGGATGGAGCTGGGGCAGGCCTGGCTGGGTGTGGAGCCAAGGGAAACACAGGGATTTGAGGATTTGGGAATTTAGGGAGCTGTGAGAGCACTGAGCTGTTCCTGGAGCAGCACAGGAGGTCACTGTGGGGATCCTGCTGCCAGAGGAAAATTCAGGGACCATTTCAGCATTCCCTCCAGGTTTGCTCTTAAAAATTCCTCTGCTGAATCCAAGGAACAGTTCAAGAGTTTGGGGATTTTCTTTAGGAGATGCTGTTTAGGGTTGTTATTCCCAGCAGCCACAATTATTTTATAATAATTATAAGCAGCCATAATAAAGTTAATTTTGATGTCACATTTCAGGCCCAGGATGAGGAGCTGCAGGCTGAGCAACCTGCCCTTCCTGCCCTCCAAACCCCAACCCTTTGCAGCAGGACCAGGCTGGGATTTGGGCAGCAGGGACATGATGTTGCAGCAGGGATGGCGGGAGTTTATGGCGTGAAAAGTGCAAACCTTGGCAAAACTGGGAAGGCTCTTGGAACAAAAAGCACAATAATTAATCCCCACTGGTGCTTTCCTAACAGCAAAGACTTAGGAGTTTTTTAATGAATTTATTGGTAAGCTCAAAAGAGGCTTTAAAGTTCTGTATTTTTGATATTTATGTGTTTTTAAAATCCTCTTTACCCTGAGAATCTCTGAGGAGAGTCTTCCCAAGCTGTGGGGAACAGGGGGTTTAAACTGTGCAGTTTATAAAGCTCCAAACCTTGGTGACCACAGAGCTGGAGCAGCTCAGGAGCAATCACAGCAGTGCCCACACTGGCTCTGTGTAAAATCCAGTAAAAAAATGAGAATGAGCCCAAAGGAGGAATTTCCTGCCTCTAAATTTTGGAGAATTTGGCAACTCCAATTCTGGTCACTCCGTTTGGGTGAATTGCAGAATTTTTTTTTTTATTTTTTTTTTTTAATCTTACCATGACTTTGGATGTTGTCAGCCACAGCAGTGCCCTTTCCACTTGGGACCTCCCACAAAGTCCTTGATCCCAGGGAAATCCCATGGCTGGAGGTTAATTTGAGCTCCTTTTATCCCCTGAGGATTCAGCCTTTCAGCATCAGGAGGTGTCCTCAGATCCTGCATTTAGAAGGATGAAAAAAGAGCATTTCATTTTCATCTTCTCTGATTTATTCATTCTTATTATATGGAAATATATATATAATATTATATATATATATAATACGGGATATTCAATATACAATATATTATTGTCTAAGTCACATTCCCTCTTTCAGCTAAATAATTATATTTCTTTGTCTTGATTCCTCCTCTGAGGGTGGGGATTCCCAACCCTTTATTCAAAATTATCACTGAATTTGCAGCATTTGTTTGCATTCCTGCCTTCCCCAGTTCTCTATTCCAGTGTTTGACTGCCATCATTTGGAGCAGGGATTTTAAAAAAGCACTTTAATAATGATCCTTGCTACCACCATTATTTCAGGACAAATTTTTCATCTCCGGATTTTACTTTTTTTTGTTGGGTTGGGGATTTTTTTGGGGGTGACTCGTTACATCCAATAACGTTTCACTGACATTTTGGTAAATAGTTTTCTCACCAGGTGTCTCTGTAAATTCCTTGCTGTGATTCCTCACTCTCTGGGGCTGCCTCTTCATCTTCCCTGAGCTGTTCCTTTGCCCTGCAAGGAATTGGGCTGAACATCCCAATTTTCCTTCAGAGCATGACACAAGTCACGATTTGTGAGCAGTGCCATGAATTTAAACCAAGAGGAAACCCCTTTCTTTTAATTCCCTTTGATCTAAACATCAATATTGCTGCTTATGACAGCGTTTTCTGATCTGATTCCATGGGAGAGAGCTTTTAGCTCAGCGTGAGCGTGGTGGATAAATCAGCATCCTGCCAATGTCTGAGCTTAGTGAAGGGCTCTATTCCCAATCCTGGTGTTACATTGGGCAAAACCCCAGCTGGGGAGAAAAAAAAAAAATCAGTGTTTTCCCTATGGAACAGCCTTGTAAAATGTGAGGATGAAACCAAGTGGGTGTAACTGATCCCCCACTAAAGCCCAGAGGGATTTGTTTAATGGTTGTGATTTTCCTCCTGGGATTTGGGGCCGTTCTGTGGCCAACTTTTTCTGGCAGGGCTGGGAGCTGTTCCAGCTGTTTGTTAACACAAATATCCCCCTGATTTCCACGAGCTGCTGGCTCAGAACGGCCAGGGGAGGGTTTGGATGAAATCCTGTGTGGGGTTTGTTTGCTCAGTTCCCCAGGGACAGGAGGGCAAAGCCTCCCCCAGAACCAGCCCAGGGCTGCTCTGACCCAGGGGATTCAGGAGATTTATTTATTTTTTTTTTTTTCTCCTCAGCAGGGTGAAAAGGCAGTTTGTACAAGAGAATCAATCTGTTCCAGTGGGTATCAGTTAAATCCCTCTGGGGTTTTTTATCTTCTGTTCTTCTGTTAGAGGCAGGATTAAATGCTCAAGAGATGGTGTTCATGCTCAGACTCAGATGTTTATTAATTTTTACCTACAGTACAGTCTCACAAGCTGTGAGTTTTAGCTAACAAAGTAGGAAATGGCTCTGTCTCTATCTCTTTACAAGGTCTTTTAAGCACAAACTGTCCAATTATGAGATGACACCTAAATTATTTTTTACTTTTAACCCAATAACCAACCACCCATGGCCCACAATGCGGATCTTTCTATCTAATTACAAGATACCACCCAAACCCATGAAGAAGAAGAAGAAGAAGAAGAAAAGGGCTAAGCTGATATATAAATCTTCCATCTTGCTTTATATATATATTACTGCATTCTAAAACCTTAAACTCCAAGTTTTCCACCCTGTGATATTACACAGTTTGTTGCTCGAGGACACAAAATGAAGGACATCCACAGAGTCAGTTGTCAGGGCAAAAACAGAGAGCAGTTTATTTTTTTTACATGAGCTCATATAGATTTTGGACAATGATCATGGGTTGGAGGATGAGGCTGCCACCTCTCCAACTACACTGGTCAAACTAGAAGTCCATCAGTTGTCCTTCCTCCACAGAGGAATGTAACATCACTTTGTTTTCACGAGGATTCGTGAGAAATTCTACTACAAAAACGTAAACATCAGAAGGCTGAAAAAGATCAGGGCAACAAAAGTTCTATTTAAATTACACACCCACAATCCCAGTGCTATCAGTCGATTTTGGAAGCCTTTTCCAAGACCTCAGGTCAAATATTCCAGGGCCTCAGGTCAAATGTTCCAAGGTCTCAGGTCAAATGTAGTGTTTTCTTGGGGGACAGTGCAGAAAGCCTGAAGTTTTCAGTGCCTCCATGTCGCCCTGAATTTTCTTGCTTTTGAGTCTTTGAATCTTTGCACTGAAGATTCTCACGCAGCTTCGAGAAAACAAAGAATATTTTTAGAACTTATCTGGGTGTTTATATATTTGTCCTCTGGGAGGAGAAATACAACTGATGGTGTGTCGGCGATTGATGGAGAGACGGGAAGGCTGATTCATGATCAGAATTTGATTTTACTCAGGTTCTCCAAGAACTTATATACCATTTCAGTAAGGTTAATAATTTCTGCCACAATAATTAGGTTAAAAGATCATACAAGCAACTCGTGCATTTTACATTTTCATCATAGCGGGTTGATTGAATCTTCTCCTTTAAGCAGGTTTTTAATCCCATCTTCTCATAAGCTCAAAGTTCTGTTTGTCCTCGCCAGGGCATCCTAGTCACCAGACTAGATGTGATAATTAAGTTTGTCTCACTCTCATAAATTCCCACAATGGTGATGTTCACCAGCGAGGTCGGAGAGGTGGCAACCTGTACAGCCAATCCTTGGCCCTCTGTCCAAAATGGAGGAGAAAAATGGAGTCAGAAAATAAAAGGCAGACCTTTCCCTGCCTGCTTTGCCCTTTGTGTGTCGTGACCAGCGACAGGGTTCCCACATTAACCCCTCCATGCCCTTACCTCCTGTCTAGGTTTGAATAGACAGGTATCTGCCAAGGAAGATTGGAGCCTCCCTTGGAATGCAAGCCCCCCCACCCTCCTCTTTCCAAATTATTATAAATTTGCAATTAAAAGGCTGTCAGGCAAAGATTTTGGGAATAGGTATAGCAGTTCTTTACTAGAGATATTAAAAATACAAATGTTATAGTATAAAATGATAAGCAAACAAACAAACAAGGAATCCCAGAACAAAAAAAAAAAAAAAAAAAAAAAAAAAAAAAAAAACCACCACCTCTGACAGAGTCAGAAAAACACAAAAACACAACCTGACACCCTGTTAGTCAGGGCGTTGGGAACAGCCCAGAGTCAGCCCTCCCGGAGTGGCAGATGGGGCCTGTTGGGAGCAGAGATGATGGTCCTGGGAGCCAGGGGTCCCAAAATGGGTCCGGTGGAGTCAGGGGTCCCAAAATGGGTCCGGTGGAGCCAGGGGTCCCAAAATGGGTCCGGTGGAGCCAGGGGTCCCAAAATGGGTCCGGTGGAGCCAAGGGTCCCAAAATGGTCCTGTGGAGCCAGGGGTCCCAAAATGGGTCCAGTCTTCCTTTGGGAGTCCCGTGGGAAGCACCGCAGTGCCTGGTGATACCTGTGGCTCCTTTTTATCTGGCTGGAAATGGTCGCTGTTCTGCTCTCTAGTAGAGCATCTCCCAATAGGGTGATGAAATGTGTCATGCCATTGGTGAGCTTTGATGGTGCGTTAACAGAAGATATTCCCATGGGGATAGTGAAAGACTGAGCAGAGATAAGGAACAACACCCCACCGGGTTTTTAACAGCTGCCTTGTTATCAGGGAAGGCAGTTACCCCCTCCCTTCTGGAGTTACAACAGACAAGAAAAACAAAACCTTTGGCTATTTCTTTGTTTTGGTCAAGTACCCTTAAATATCCAACACTTAGTCTCCTTGGTGACTCATGGGGGAAAAAATTCTTTAAAGTAAAAAAGGAGCAAACCTAACCCCCAACACCTCCCCTGGCAGCCTCAAGGCCGTGCTGATGGGCAAACCCCAGGACAACACCGTGGACCTGTCGGGCATCCCGCTGAGCCTGAAGGACGTGGAGAGGGTGACGTCCTACCTGGAGCACAGCTCGGAGCACATCGACACGGTGGAGCTGGGCTTCACCGAGCTGACGGACGAGGTGCTGCTGCAGCTGCTGCCGGCGCTGGGCCGCCTGCCCCGCCTCACCACCCTGGCCCTGAACGGCAACCGCCTCACCAAGGCCGTGCTGAGAGACCTCACCGACACCCTCAAGGACCCCAAGAAGTTCCCCAGCGTCACCTGGATTGATTTGGGTAACAACGTGGATATTTTCTCGCTGCCCCAGCCGTTCCTGGTCAGCCTGAAGAGGCGTTGTCCCAAGCAGGGCAACTTGCCGACCATCCTGGAGTTTGGGGAAGGGCAGGTCGGCGATTTGGAGGGGCAGGAGGGGCTGGGGGACAGCCAGGAGGAGCTGAGGGGTGGGTCAGGCCAGGCTGGCAGCACGGACTTGGGACAGATGGACAGAAGGGCCGAGGCTGGGGAGCCCCCCAGCTCAGAGCGAGGCGCTGCCACACCACAGACATGATGTCCAGCCCTCGGGTGGGCACCTTGAGCAAGGATGACTTCAAACCTCAGAGCTGGGAGGGTCTGTTCCCACTCCTGCGTGCTGCAGGAGTCCCGGCTGCTGCCTTCCCCCTGTGCCACCAATGTCAGCGATTTTCTTCTCGGAGAACACATCAAAGCGATCACACGGAATGTTTGTATTCCCTAAAAGCTGGCCGGGTGTTTTGAAGCATCAGTGGTGTGCTGTGCTTTTGGCGCTCTCAGAAATGCCTCTCCAAGGGGCTGCAAAGTCTCAGAAGGGCAGGAGGAGGGAGCAGGGAGGCTGTGCAGGGAAGGGCTCCCTTTCCTCAGTGCATGGACAGACAGCAGCCACCCCAAAGGATGGGATAAACCTTCCATCCTTCCCACTCCCCACTGCAGGGATCACTGGTGAGACACAACAAAAACCTGCTCACACACAAACCAGGGGTGTTCCTCTCGATATTGTGAGCCCAGCCCAGAAGGGAGAGCTTTGTTTTCCTGGGGCAGGGTTAAATCCCAGCCTGCCCCGTGCCTGGACAGCAGCCTCACCCTCCAGCCTTACCCAAACCAGGCTGGCACCTGTGCCTGCCCAGGATTGCTTCAGTCAAACCCAGTTTCCTACCAGCTGTGAAAACTCCTGAGCTTTTAATGGGAGCATCAGCTCCATCCTGGGAGGGACACACAAATCCTGGAGTCAGGGCTCTGGAGCATCACTGACAAAAAGAGAGCACGGTACTGAAGGGTTAAAAAAGGTAAAACAAGCCTGGGGTTCATCCCCTCTCTCACTGCCACACAGCCAGCTGGGATTTAAAGCCTCAGAAAGCCTTGGGGTCACTTGCCCCTGGACCAGAAGTGCTTTGTTTCGAAAATGTTCTTTTCTAAGACAGGGCTTTGGGGTTGATTGCCTTTCAGATGGGAAATGGATCAGCCCAGAGCAGCAGAGCTGGAATGTGCATTTTGGCTTTTTGGAACTAGAATTTCATTGGATCCCAGACCTGGGGGAGGGCAGGAAAGTGGGAAAAACTTCCTTTTCTTCATGTTCCAAGGAGCAGACCTGACTCCCTTTGCAGAGGGAGCCTCTCTCTGTCCCAGGCCCTTCCCCTGAGTGACTCCAGCTTGGCTTTTTTTTGGGTGCAAACAGACTTTTGGTCCCATTGGCTCTGCCCATTTTTCCAGAGGGGCTTCAGGCTGCCAGTGGTTGTTTGTCCTCCATTTGCAAGAAGGTAACTTAGAAAAAACTCTGCTACTTTTAATACATTTGGCAACACTCAGTATGATTTGCATGTATCCGAGCCTTTTTTTCCTTTTTTTTTTTTTTTTTTAATTCTAACTCTTTCCAACAGGCATGAAAAGAAAACTTTCCAGTGAATATGGACTATTTCTGTTTGAAATAAAGGAGCTATCCATAAGCAAAATAAATGATAATGTTTAATAAAGAGGCAGTATTGAATTTTTCCTCTGTCCAGGTTGAATGCCCAGGAAAAAAAACAGAGGACAAGGCAGTGCTGAGAGCTGCTGGTCTGGGTTCTTCAAGGGGCTGGAGAAATAAAGAGCTCAGTTTATGGGCTGGGTTCTTCAGGGTGGGCATAAAGTGGACACAGAAGCATCATAAAAGAATCTTTTAAATTTTAAATATTGCCAGTGTGGAAAATAATGTGGGAGAAAGGAATGCTGAGAGCAGGGCAGTGCTCCACAGGCTGTTTATCTCCAATATTAGTGCACTGAAGGAAAAAAAAAAAGCTGTTTATTTGCAGCAAGGGCTCTGTCCCAGCAACAAACCATGGGGGCCAAGGAGTTGGGGGGAACACTGGGAGATTTAATCAAGAACAAGATTTCTCTTTGCAGAATAAAAAGAAACTGCAGCAATTTCTTCTTTCTACCCAGGTTCCTCAGTATGGGCTCCCCTCATCCTCATGCACAGCTCAAGTCCCTCTGCCTGTTTAAATTATTTCAATCACAAGCTCCTTGCTGCAAGGTTTTTATTCCCTGCTAAGTATTTACACAGAGCCTGAGGAGCTGCCTGGACCCCCCCCAGATCACAAATTCACAAACCAGAGGCACTTGGCATTTAGAGTGAGCTCTGCATCCTTAATTCCTGTTTTGCTCCATTCCCTCACGGACACAAACCACCCAGGAAGCTGCTGCTGCCACAGTTCCCCTCCAGCTCAGCCTCCACCTGCTGGGAAACACATCAGGCCATGGAGAAATAATTTAAATATCTCCAAAGGGAGATCCCTTTGCCCTGTGCAGGTGTTGCACTGCTTGAGCCACCTCTGCTCCGCTGGTACTGATGATATCCCTGTGCCCAGTGAGGATTGAGCCCTTCTGAGACAGAGAAAGAGCTAGAAAGGGCTTTTTATCAATAGATTCGTGCATGCTGGAGGATGCACCAAATTACTTGCATGGAAAAAGGGAAAAAAAAAAAAAAGAAAGAAAAAAAAAAGCAGAGCTGTTGTAGAGAGAGTTGGTTATAAAAGCTTTGGCTCATCAGTGCCTTCCTGACAGTGTGGATTAGTTCAATTATCCACTTAGTGCACTTCAGGATAATGATGATCCTGTGGGCTCAGCACAGAGTGGGGCTTGGTTGGGTTTGTTTTTTGGTGTTTTTTTGGTGTTTTTTTGTGGTTTTTTTTTTTTTTGTTTTGTTTTGTTTTGTTTTTTTGTTTTTTGTTTTGTTTTGTTTTTTTGTTGTTTTTTTTTTTTAAGGAAGCAGGGTGAGACGCTTCCCTTCCCAGCTCATCAACATCAAAACAAGCTCAGGGCTCACTCCACATGTAATCAATGTTCCCTGGGCTACACTGGGCTGCTGCTCCGGGTCAGAAGCTTTTAACTGGCCTTAGATGAAGGATTCAAGGACTGAAAATCGCTGCTGTTAGAATATTAAAGCAAAATGAGGTCATTTCTTGTCGAGGAGGGGAGGAAAGGGCCACCATAAAATAAATAAAGCATAAAACGCCTCAGCCTGGCTTGGTTGGTTCTCTTCCCACCAGCACCACCAGCTCTGCCTGGGCATGAAGCAAAAGCAGCCTGGAGAGGAGATTTATGCCCTCAGCAACAAAAAATGTAATTGGAAATCATTCTGTGCAGATTGAGGAGCCCACAGCGAGGGGAATGGAAACAGCAGGCAGGGAATGAGAGAGGGATGGGAGAGGCATCAAAGGGCTGGTGCCACGCTCCAGGGAGCTCCTTCCAGCTGGGCCACCTGGGAAGAGTCTGCAGCGAGTCTGTCTGTGTTCTGAAGGTGGTTATTCATTTAAAATGAGGGTTACATTCCCAGAGGATGGTTGGGAGAAGGAAAGAAGGCTGGGAAAAGTCACCCCCAAGCAGGGAGTGTGTGAGAGAGCAGAGGGAGACACAAAACCGCTGCTGGGGATGTCCAGAAGCTCAGAACTCTTAGGCCAAAAGCAGCCTTGCTGCTGCTCAGGGGCAGAAGTCAGCAAATGTCAACCCAAAGTTGCCCAAACACCAACCTTTCCCAGAGGAAGAGCCAAAAAGTGACCTAAAGGATTGAGGGGACACCACGGGAGGCAGCCGTGGCTGGGGGCTGCCCCAGGCTGGGTTATCCCACTAAAACTGCCTTTGGAGAGGAGCAAAAACCTTCCAGAGCTCCCCTGTGGTTCATCACCCCTGGTTCCAGCAGCAGGAGGAGGTTTGGGAGCTGATGCTCAGGAGCACTCGTGTCCTGGAAACACAAAGACTCCCCTGCGCCATTAGCTGGGATCTGCTATTGCCATGGAAACTAATTGACCTTATTAGCAGAATTCATCAAAGCTCAGGAGAAAAGGGGTAAAAACAAGTGACCCAAGCTCTGCAGTGAGATGTCCCTTGGTGAGCAGCAGATGAAATCTCCTCCCGACCTCTCTGGTGCAAGGAGATCCCACTTTTCCTCCAGGGCAGTGGAGTTTTTCTCTGTCTGGGGGATGATTTCCACCAGCAGGCTGCACAGAGTGAAAGGAGAGGAGCTTTCCAGCTCGATGAAATGTCTTCAACAAGAAATTCTGAAGGACAGAGCCATCCCTCACAGCACTCTGCCTGCCTCCAGCCAGGCTCCAGTCCCACTTCCAAGGGGGAACCCAGCTCCAGGCACATTAACATGAATTAATTAATTATCATGAATAAATGGATGGCTATCCCCCAGCTGGACAGGGTTTGGAACAACCTGGATTAATGGGAGATGTCCCTGCCCACAGCAAGATGTTGGAATGAAATGGGCTTTAAGGTCCCCTCCAACCCAAACCATTCAGGGACCTGTGTTTCTATAAAATGTTCACACAGGATTTGGTCTCAAGGAGGATCACGACAAGAGTTTTGCTCACTGGAGGAGTCCCGGATCCCAAGCTGGCACTGCAGGAAAGGTATTTAGGAATAAAGTGTCATTTTTTATGTGACAACTCCATCAGCCCATGGCTCAGTGACCCTGATGGATGGGGAATTGGAGGTGCTTTGTTTACAGCCCCTTCTGGCACTTCTGGGGGTGCATTTTTTATCTCCCCCTCTGGAAATAAAGAGACACAGCTGGTTTTACCTTCAGCTCAGTTGATGGTTTTACATAAAATTGAAGAGCTGATTTAATAGAGTCAGAGAAGATGCAACCTGTTCACCACAACCTTTAATTATGTTTGCAGTTTGCTGAGTTTTCTTGGCTCCTAATAGCTTATTGATCCTGTGGCTTCTGAGCCACCTCTTTTCTTTGCTGTTTTATTAACTCAATCTGAGGTGAGAATAAACCTGTGGGCTGGTTTGCATCCAGCAGATTGGGATGAGCATCCCCAGCCTTCAGTGAGCCTGGTGCATGTGGCAGCTCTCAGGGAGCTTTACTGGAAGGACAAATAGATTTGAGGTTTACAAAAGAGGAGAGAAATATTAATAAATAATTTGCTGAAGGTCTGGGCTGGGTATTTATCACTGGATTTTCAAGGTGTGTGCTGTAAAACCAATTTATTCCTGGCTCTCCCTGTCAGTTCTGTCCTTCTCCAGGGAAAACCAGGGTTCCTCTGGGTCTGGGCAAGGCTTTGGGTGGTGCTTTGTGATGAGGATTTTGCAAGCAGCACCCACAGCCATCCTAAACACAATCTACATAATTAAAACCTCAAAGCATCTTACTAGAGGCCCAAATTCCTGGAATAGACCTACAGAGACTCAGGGATGGATGGAAAACTATGGAATATTGGGCTACAGCAGATGTGGAAAATCCAGCTGCATCAGCACAGGAATGAGCTTCCCTTTGGCAGCTGCTCCTTGTCGTGTAACTCACTCCAAGTAAGAGCTGCAATTCCAGCTCTTCTAGAAATGAAAAATAAGGCACTAAAGAATCAATCCCACTCTGGTACCTGCTGCCCCAGGGCTCTGACTCCTAATCCTACAGGATTCCATTGCTGGGGAATTCTGCATGTAGAGAAACAGGCAGAAAATCCCAGAGGTGGACAGGCTTCAAACATAGAAAATAAAGGTTTCTCCTTGGGCTGTGTGCATTTGCACATCACTTTCCAAGAGGAGAACTTCACCATTCCTTTTTTTGTTGTTGTTTCATCTTCACTGTACCCACCTGCTTTGTTAAATTATCAATTCCAAGGCTCAGGATTTTCCCCAAGCTGTGCTTTCCTGCAGGCTCAGAGCTCCCCTCCACCACAGGCACAGAAACAGCAGAGCTGGGGGCTGAAATGCAAATATTACCCTTTTTCTGTGCCAACCCCCAAAATGGGCTGAACTTCCAGGGCAGGGGCAGCCACCAGCCCAGAGCTGTCCCCTCACCCTGGTGTCACATCACTTCTTGAAACCATTTTGGTGTTGTTGGTGATTCTTCAGCCCTGTTCTCCTCCCTGAAACCTGTCTTTTGCCTCAGCTTTATCCTCTGACCCGTTGCCAAGTGACACCACGTTGCTGCTGTCATCTCCAAAGACCTTTTTGAAGCATAAAGAGCAGCACCTTTGAAATCCCCTGTCCTTGATGCAGCTCCTGCTTTGCATTTCCAAACAGCCTGGCCCTGACACTGAAGCTTTATTTCACCTCCTCCAAAGCACAGCAACAAACAGGCTGCTGGGGAGGTGACTGGAGAGATTAAATGAAATTAAATTCAAAGTGCAGGTACCTTGGTGCAGGGGCTTCCCCCATCACTGTGCATTTCAAAGCTCCCACCTCACTCCCAGCTTTGAAACCATTCCCATCATCTTCCCAGCAGGAATCCCCTGGATTTCACTCTGCACAAAGAGTTTATTATTTACTGCCATGGCTGAAAGGAATAAAATACCTGATTTGACACAGTTCAGGAGAATTGCTTTATCCAATGACTGACCAAATCCTCTGCCTGCTCCCAGCACGGCTCCAAGCTCCAGTTTCTTATCTGTAATGAGGGGATGTGGAGCACTGCAGACTGCTGCAGGATTATCAGATGGAGGCACAGATGTAAAACATTTATATTGGATATTTCAGCTGCTGCTGTCGTTGTGAGCTGCATTAAACAGCTCACAGATCACCTGAGCACCAGCACTGCACGTGCTGTGTGATAAGGGCTGATAAACAAATTATCATTTGGTACCAGTATTATCTTGACTCAGGTGTTTATTAATAAAGTTTCATCCATCCAGGAAAATTTATAATTTTTTATTATGGGTGATAACCTCAGGCTTAGCTGGAAGTTTTTCTTTAATGTGCTGTTAAACCTCAAGCCCACTCCACTGGTTCAGTGATAACAGCACCCAACAAACCCAAAGCCAACACTAACAAATCTTTAGGTGCAGTTTCCAAGTGCATAGAATACACAGAAAACCAAGAAAATCAAACCTAGAGTAACTATCCTACAGGATCTGAGAAAGCACAAGGAAGAAAGCAATCCAAAAATCTGGGAAATAAATTGAAATGATAAAGAAAACCAAGGAGAGCCCAGCAGAAAGCCATAGGCAGCTTCAGAAACATCAATCATTATTTGTTTAGAGTTCATGTTGCAGCTGTGCTGTGCAATGATTTTACCACAAACCATAACAAACAACAACAACAAAAAAATCTGTTATGGAAAAAATCCAAGTATTGACTTACAAAAACTAACAAACAAAAGTCTTAATTATTGGAGATTAAACTTTTAACATCTCTATTTGATTAAAACAGCAGGGATTTGAAATCAGTCTCCACTGAGTGGTTTTTTTATTTTCATTTTGTTCAGGCTCCAGTTCCACACAGATGCTGGGCTGGAGGTGTTTATTGACTCAAAATGCACCTGGAGCAGACACAGCCTGGCAGGTCCTGAGCTGCATGGGAGGGAAAGGTAATGAAGGGCAATTCATCCTTTATTTTTTATTAAATAAAAATAAGTTTTAACTCCTTTGGCTCCTCATCACACGCAAACCAGAAATACTTTGGGGCTGGGACCATGACTGCAAGTTTGCACAGCATCACAAACTGAGCCTTTGCTGGTCCAACACTAAGAAACATTAATTAACAGCTAATTAAAGAGTGACATTTTCACTGTGTGTGAGATTCTCTCCACAGTAATGAAAGCTGCAAATCTCTTATACAACAAGGAGGGAACCAGCAGTAAAACCAAGTTTCTCCAGAGAAGCATCTTCAAGGCTGCAAAAAATCTCATTTATTTCACACGCTCTGAGCTTGGTCACTGCCCCATCTTGTGGGCTCCAGTGTCAGGAGTAAAGCAGGACAGATGCTGCTCTTTGAATTAGAGCACAGGAGTAGAAAATGCTCAATGTTCTTTAAATCAGCCCTCCTTGAACACCCGAAATCAAATCCCACCTGTTCAGTCCTCACCACGTTCAGCAGTTTTAGGATCAGTTTGTAACAGCTGGGCTGAAGCTGATTTCAAGCGTAAAATGAAGTCACTGAATTACATGAAGTGACAAAGAAGGGGAATGTTTTTCCTATCAGAGCATTAAATGATGCATTAACCTTGTCCTTCACAGGAACACATGAAATGTGCTCCAGCTCTGGCAGCACAAGGTCAGTGGGGTGCCAGCAACATCCTGAGCCTGAGAAAGGACAAAGACCCCCTGGTTATTGTGAGTTTCTGCTCTGAGCAGCTCAAGAGTTGCTGCCTGTGGTTATCTCAGAAATTGTAACAAAGCATTTGCCATTCTTTAGCTGGGAGAAAACAGACTTGTGGCATTTGTCTTGCATGACACCAATGCTGGAAAACAGCAGCTCCTTTGTGCCTCACTTCTCTGAAATGAAGGAGAGTTGGAAAATGAACAGCTCTTCCTCCTGCTTTGAGGGGAAAAGGAGTGAAGTGTCAACATTTAGGATTTGTTGCATTCTGCAAAGCTCAGATACACAGGATATCCCTTCCTCCTTTCTAATTAAGTAGATGCAGCTCACACTGCCTCAACTGAAACAGCAGCCACCAAGCCAAGCTCTTTACATTTCCATTAATAGCTGGGATGTATTAATTATAGTAATTTATGGCTTTGCACGAGTGATTATTCTCATGCTGATGCAGATATGATTGCTTTACAATACTAATCAAGAAGTAAGGATGATAACCAGCATTTATGTGAAATGTGAGGCTTGTGATTTACAGGGAGGGAGCAGCGAGGCAGCTCTGCCCCTGTGGATCCCTCTCCTCCTCCTCCTCCACAATTCCAGCCCCTCTCCATCCACAGCACATTATTTTGGGGATAATCTCCATGTTTTCTCTCAAATAGTGATTTGAGACATGGCATTGCCATTTTTCTTATTGCTAAAAGCTGGCACTCGGCCATTCTTTGCTTTGCTGCATATTTTCTTTCTTTCTGCTTTAATCTTTTCATCTATTTTAGATTTAGCCGGGGCTGTTGGCTGCTGTTGCGTGCCAAAGGGATTCCTGCCAACTGTTCTTTTTAAACCTTTAGAAAATCCAAAATAATTGTGTTTTAAAACCAGATTTTTGTCTGCTGTTTATTCCCCAACACTAAGTTTTAAGTGCTCCAAATGTAATCAAAACAGAATGGTTTTATTTCCCCTCCCCTCAAGCACCATGAAATTATCTGTGCTCCCCTGGAAGATAACAGTAAAATGTTGAAGACGCTTGTTTTGTTTGAAAGGCACCATTTTCTAACAAAAATAACACTTTTCCATTCATTAATCTCAGCAAAAACCCAGCCTGTTAGAGCATCCCTGCTGAGGAACATTGGTTTTGATTAGAACAATAAACAAGTGATGCTAAAATGAAACTCATGAATACTTATCTCCAACAGATACCACCAACTGCACCTTCAATAAACCCAGAGAAATTCAATATTTAAGTTTTCCCAGATCAACTTTGCTCTGTTTTAATGAGAGAATTCTAACACTAGAAAGCAAAAATTACAAAACAAGTTGCAGCAAACATTTCTTGAGCAAATTAAACACCTCATTAAACAATTTGCTGATTATTTCTGTTTGCTGAGGGCATGTGGCTGTTTTTACCTCCACGGTCTGAAGATTCACATTTAAAGAGTGGTGGATTCCTTGTGCTTTTTGAGAGCTTTAAACCCATTTTTTATTCCCAGTGCATGTTACAAGAAATGTCAACATGTTCTAGTACACAGGCTCTTAAAATCAGGCAGAAATAGTTTTATTTCTTTTAAACACTGGGAACAGAATGTAACTTCAAGTTTTAATTAAACAGTGGAGTAACCAGTTCTTCATCCTGCTCAAATCCTTTCAGATAAAGAGCAACTAATTAATTCCAAACATGTTTTACCTACTCCATTGCCCAGGCTGAATGTTTTTTACAAGCCATGGATGTATTACAGCAACAATTCTGGGGGGAAAAAAACCCAGTTTAATTTACCTGCATGTTTTAGAACCATGAGATTTATTTGAAAAACACTAAGCCTTGTTTCCTGCATACTAACTTTAAGAGAAGTTCCTGAATTTCTACATTTCATGCAATTTATACCTCGGATAGCACAGGCACCTGTGCTTTTGGAGGGACAGGGACACTGCCCTGTGAGCAACACCAACTCACAGCACCCTTCAGTCAAAAAATAAAAATTAGAAGTGATTCAGATCCTCACCTGAACTCTTCAGGGAAATCAAACCAATCCCAGGCTCTCCAGCTTGGAGCTGTGAACACTGTGATCAATCCCCTCTTGGCAGAGTGACCAGAGACTCATGAGGAATTAGCTCAATGATGAATTAAATTTTGCAAAGAAAGCATTTGCAAAATGCACACCCTAAAATCTTCCATTTGCTGACATCAAGTGGGCAGAAGGCTCAGCACCATCAGTTTGAATGTTTAGAACTGAAGTGTTACAACCTGCCAGTTACACTGACATTAATAATTAATTATTTGGGAGTTTTGGCCTCAAATGCTGGGGTTTGACTTGTTTAAGCATCTTTAAGTCCCCAAGATTCCCCTTAACTCTTGAACTTTGCCTCTGCAGCAGATTTTAAACTCAAGTTTGAGATCAAAACTAGAAACAGCAAGCCTGCAAACAAGCTACAGATGCAGCTGCATTTGCTGCTCTGGCTGTCAGAGTATTTAAGGGCTGATCTCTGCAGTAATTACACTCTTGGTGTCTTGTTTAAACTCTAATTACCACACTAAACCCCACTGGCATTATCTGCAGTAAACACTCTGCAATCTGTGTATATCTTACAGCAAATTATTGGAGTGCCCAGTGTGTTTAAAAAATGTGATGCAGAATTCAAAGTCATTCCTTAATGCAGTAAAGTGACAAAACACAGGGTTTAAAAAAATATTTTAATGTACATGTAATAAACACCTTAACTGTTACCACTTTGTAACAGGGCAGAAAAATGTGTCTACACAAAATCCTCCAGCTCAGGTGTTTTGTTGGGAGTCCTGCCTCAGAGATGTTTCCAGCAGCATCACCTGGAACACAGGAGAGCAGGGTCAGGTAACCAGCCTAAATCATCATTAATGGATTTGTTAATGAGTGAGATATCATCAGAAAACCTTTTGCTCACCACCAGTCAATCTGCCGGTAATTCCAGCAAGTTTGGGTTAGTTTCATCATGTGATATCACAGGGAAAGTGACACATTTGTGGCAGAATCAAGACCTTTATTTCTTTGTCTACAGTGCAGAAACAGCTGCTCTTACACATTTACTGCCTGTATTTTAGTCCAAGTTTGTTTTTTTTTTTCCCTAGAAATTCATTAATTATACATTAAGAAGAGAAACATTTTTGAGACTGCATCTAAAAGCCACTAAAGTTCACCTAAGAGCCCAATAAATATTAAACTCACCCAGCAGACTGTCCTGCTCTGCTGTCTCAGTGCCCTCCACAGGCCTTGTGAAGAGCTGTCACATCAGTGGCTGCACATCAACAACCTGCAGAGGCTCCACCTAAATATATCAGGAAATAAACATCACACTTAAAAAAAAAAAAAAAAACACACATCTCAAGCTCCTTACATCCTACAAACGTCATTCTAAATTTACATTTCACCTGCTATAGAATTCTGTATATTGCACTGAAAGCCCTCACTCACCTTCACCTCAGAGCCTCCTCCCCACTGCTCCCATCCCGTGGTGTCACATCCACGTGGAAATCCCAGGCTCTGCAGAGGAAGTGGGACAGAGGGACACAAAGGTGAGATGTTTGCAGGGAGAAAAAGCTGCCTGGGGGTTTCGAGAGGATGAATTTCGAGGTTGGAGCCCCTGTGTGTAGCTGCATTTCAGACCAGAACCAGGGTATCGTCAGTTCTCGCATCTGACGGCACTTCCTATTCAGGGTTATCATCATCAACAGCCGTTAATTACCTCCTCTAATTAATCAATCAATCAATCAAAACACTAGCTTTTATCTCAAACGGTTGTACAATCTCCCCCCGTGTATGAAGCACTAACTCTTAATTTGCATGGACACAAAATCAGTTTTATTGAGTTTTTCTTTAACTTCAGATGTAATTTTAACAGGTTATTTTTGACTCGTAAAGCCCTGGAACTTTTTTAACAACTTCACACACCTTAATACATATATATAAAAAAAACTTTAACTTACTCTTTACTTCAAGCCATCTTTCTGCTGTGGGAATAAAAGCAAGAGAAGTGTTAGCAGAATATTCTTCAGCAGTAGAAAGCAGCTTTATACAGGGCAAAACAAGAACAAAACCAGACCCTCATTACCAACTCTGCTTGTGCTTCCACCCCCCGTGTTTATATTAATATGCATCGCTGAAATAATTATATCTGGTTAACATTAGTAGATATTTAAATATTAGTAGTCAGCAATCCTCTCCAAATAATTTTGAATCAAGGAAATTGAGAATTATGTAAGTTTAAAGTAGTATAAAAATGCAGCTCGCGAAATGGCGTTGACCAACAAGGCAATTTTTAAACTGAAACCGCGAACATCCCAATGCTGTGGATGCGATTCTTAATTACGCAGAATGGGTCTCGCACGTGGAAAAAGCAGGAAGAGAGATTTAATTGCTAACCAGCGCCATAAAACCCGGTGGATGGCGCCGGATACCGAGCGCTCCCCACAGCGCGTTACCTGCGCGGCCCTCACCGAGCCCCGGCCCGGCCGAGCCCTCTGACTTACCGGAGCGGCCTTTCCGCAGCCCCTGGAGGTGTCCCGGCGCTGCCGGCGGGGTCGCGGTGCCGATGCCGCCTCCATGGTGGCCTGAGGGGACAAAGGGCCGTGAGGGGACAAAGGGCCGTGAGCCACCAGGCGCCGCGGCCCCCCCGCCCCTCCAATGGTGCGGCCCGGCCCGCACGGCCCAGGCGGACCCGGAGCCGCTACCACTGCCGAGATGGGGGGGGGAGAGCTTCATCTCGCTCAGTGGTACGGGAGATTCGCTCGTAAAGCCGGGCCTGCCCCTCCCCGCTGCCCGCCCCGCAGGCCCCGAGCCCGGCCCTGAGCGCGGCTCCCGGCCTGAGCTCACCTCACCGTCTCCAAGGGCACACGAGGGAAAGAATTGACCGCCCTCGGCGGCCGCTTATAAAGGCCCGGGCGGTACCACCCCGCGGCGGGGCCGGGCTGTGCCACTGCTCCACAGGCGGGGGGGCGCCCGGGCTGCCATTTCCTGCCGTGTGGGCCGGGGGAACGCGGCGGGCGGAGCCCCGCATCGCTCAGACTTCGATCCCAAAAATACCCCAAATTAAGGCACCATCTCAAGGCAGGGAGAGGGGACAGCCCGGGGAAGGGACCGTCGTGTCACCCTCGGCCGGGCACAGCCCCAAGGAGCGCCGGTCCTGCCCTGCGTTCTGCGTTCTGCAGGAGAACCGGAGAGGTCGGAGTGATTTCAGGCCACTTTTATTTAGAACAGAACAGCTGTTTTTAAATAAAAGTTCCGTTCTTTTCACGTTGTGTCATCTTGAGCTGAAAATAGGGGTGTTTTGGTTTCCTTTTCCCTGGTAAGTGAATCAGCCATGGTTTTAAAAAGAAACACAAAGCCAGCTTTGCTTCAAAACTTCACCCTCAACGCCACCTGTTCAGTCAGCCTGAAGGACTATTTATCTAAAATCCACTTTTCTAAAACTTCCTACAAGAAGGACTAGTGTGGTGCTGTAACAAATCACCTAAAATTCAGTTTATTCCTCTGAGGCACAGATTCTCCAGCAAGACCCAAAGCAAACATTCTCCTTCTTTTTTGCAATTTTCAACATAAACACAGTGAAATACACACGTTCTGTCTCTCTATCAAACATAAATTTCTGCATCAAATTCTTGTAGGGGATAATAGCTGGGAGGTCAGTAAAAAAATCAAGAATATAATAGCTAAGGAGTGCACAGCTGTACACAAAGAGAAGGGGACTTGGAACAAAATTCTCTTTGCAATCTCTCAATCAAATATATGGAAGTTAAAATGTTAAGGAAAAACCATTGACTTTGAATTCCAAGTTCATTTTTAATTCCCAAATCCCAGCACTTCTTGCTCAGGTAACTGAGGAAGCCCAAAGCTGGAAAGAATTCCTGATACCAGCACACTTCAAGGCTTCTCTGTACATCATAAAAAAGCAAAACCAGGCACACTCAAATATAAAACCCTCTCTACCAACAATAAACCTCAATTTTTCTTGCAGCTCAGCTCCTGTGGGCTCGGTATCACACATAACCCCCTCCCAGAGCAATAAAGCCACAGTCCTGACCAGCGAGGGGGAAATTTTAAGGTGTATTTCTGTCAACCTGGAAAGCAGCAGGAGAGCTAAAGGTGCCTCTTCCTGAAACACAGGCCTGGGCTTGATTTCACACATTTTTTAGATCAGATAAAAAGATCATCCTCTATTCCCATTAGTTTATCCTTCAGCAGGGTTAAATTAGGAATATTGACATGGAAACACCACACAAGACTTCCCAATAATCCAGGAGCTTGTGTGGTTGATTCAGGAAAAGGAAAGGTCCCAGTGGATTCAAAGCAGTGACACAACACAAAGGGTTTTTTACTGGCAAAAAGGCATGGGTTAAATAAATTTTATCAGGATCTGGAGAGGTGGGTGTGATGCTCTGGGGAAGCTTGGGGAGAGGATATCGGTGAAAGCACACATTTCAAATGGGTTATTACAGTGATCAGACATTGCAGGCGTTTCTCTCAACAGTACTTTTATGAGACATTTATATATTCAATAATTAAATATAAAATCAAGGATGAGTGTCACAAAACAAGGAAAGGGTAAGGCTTGAAGCCTGGCCAGCCCCCAGATTGCCCCTCCAGTCACTGTGCCTGCCATTTGACCTTCCATTTTACATGCTGCTATCCTCACACATCATAAAGCATAAAAAAAAGCTCATTTTGCAGATTCCTTGCTGAAACCTCAAACCTACTTCAACTTAGTACAAAAACAGGGAAAAAAAAAAAAAAAGGAAAAATTTGCTTGTTAAAAAGCAGAAATGGGAAGAGAAGTTCACAGGTATTTTGGACTGACAGAACCAAGGAACAGGAACAATGCCAACAGATTTCAGACTATTAAAATGGTTTTGCTATGTGTTGTTTACCTGAATGTGACGTGCTGCATTATTCCTCACTCAGAATTACTGGCAACATGGGAAAAAAAAAAAAAATAGCAGTTGCACACTGATCAAACCCTTGTCCTACCCAGGGAGGGGTGAAAATGTGCAGGTAAAAAAGCTGAATGGAACAATCACCCATGTCCACATCCACATGTACTATACAGGAAGAACATCCAAAATATTGATAGGAGACAGTGATCCTAAAGTTTTCCTTTTCCCTTTCACTTCTATATAGATAGAGAACACCACTAGAGTTTTCACCGTGGCCAACAGCAAGATTCTCACAAATATAAAAATGCTTTCCAGCTGTTGGATTGCTTCAGGACATAATCCAGGTGGAATGAAAGAAATATAATGTCCCCTCATGGAACAACAGCAAAAAAACCCATCAAACTCTCAGGGTTTTAGACAATTGTCAAACATCCAACTTGGCAGTCCTGAACAGTTCAATCCCTGCTACACCAGAATGTGGCATCACCCAAATAAATGAGCAGGATTCCTTGGATTCTGGTGGTGCCACTGGGATAACTACATGGAATTTAAATGTATTAAAAATGTGTAACTTGGGTTTACATTCAGTGTGTTGGAGAAAGGGAATGTGATAATTAATCCCTTCATGCTTTATCCTTGCTGGCTGCCCACCCAGGAAGCTTTATTGTTATTACTTCAAGAGGAAAGGAAAGGTGCTGGTAAGAGCCAGAAGGGCAAGGCAATGATCTGAATAATGAAATGCCCTGTTCTTTGGATGAAGAGTGTAAAACATTTTGTTAAAAGCCTCCATGATGAAAATATCAACAACAGAAAAGGTCTCCTTAAAAATACAGAGCATTTCTGCATCATCTTTTAAGTTCAAAGCTCGGGGGAGAAAATGTTTTGCTACAATTCACTACAGGTTTGCTGTCATAAACAGAGATGACAATGCCCTACAGAGCACAGGGCCAGCCACAGACTCCAGACAAACGTCTTTGCTTTAGGTTTCAAGTGGTTTATGCCTCTCTTGTTGTAGAAAAGGAACAGAGACACTTCTGGAACCTTCACTGCAGAGTCTTTGCCAGTGTCCAGCTCTTGGGCAGAGGGGATCCTGCCAGAGTCACCACCTGGAGGGCGAGGCTGTGGAGCCAGTCATGATTCAGAGTCTGAGCCAGAGCTGCTTTCCCGGCTGATCTCGATTTGTAGGGAGGGTAAATGATCCAAGCGACTCTTTTTTTGCCTGGATTGTTCTTTTTCCTTAATGAGAGCACCCCAAACCCTCTGCAGCTCAGAGTCATCTTCCTCTGGAGATGCCACAGAGTTTTCAGCTTTCTCTGGAGTCTTTTCCTGTGTCTTCGGAGCAGACCCCAATCTGGTCCATAAATTACCTAAGCAGATGAAAAACAAACATTAAAAAAAACCCAAAACAGACAGGACTGAGAGGAAGAAGTCAAAGAACCAATCCTTAAACTCACTGCAACTCTTCAAACCCTTCATACTCCTCCCACCTTAATACTGGGCATGGAACTGATTATGCTTTGAAGAGTAATTGAAATTAAGCTGCAGGAGGCTGAGGGCAGCCTTGTTCACTGTTCCCCATTTGCAGAGGATGTTTATTTCACACCTGAAGTGCCCCTGCACTCCTGACACTTGTTTTGCTGCCCACAGTTTGAAAGCAGTCCTAGATCTTCAGCACACTTCCACAAAAATCTTGCTCTCAAAACCCCCCAGTTCTTCCCTACATGTACTTAGATTTCAATGCTCTGAACAACCATTTGCTAATTTATCCTGAATTTTGTTCAACTTCACCCCTTCATGGCTTTCTGCTAGAATTTCTCTTAGACTCCAAAACCAAAGGAACTGCAGCAGAGCATTTTCTGCACAGAACTAACCTGATTTCTTCTCTCTGGTGTCAGAGTAGAGTCCTTTTACATCTTGTTTGGGGATTCCCAGCCTGCTGTGCACATCTGAGATTGGTTCTCGACGAGGAGCACAGGTACTGCTTGGAGCTTTGATTTCTGGGGAGTGTGGCCTTTTTCCCAGTCTCTGCCTCACATCTGGGGATATTTTCAGTGACAAAAATTACCAAAAAAAAAAACCCCCAAAAAACAAACCAAACCAAAACCCCAAACAACGCCCCCCCCACCCACATATCTATATATCTATATATCATATTGCATTTCTTCTACTTCTGCCAGCTCAGTTTATGATCATTCACTGTTGAAACTAGACAGATTCTCTGTTTTTATCTTTTCTTTAGTCTTTTCATTTAAGTCATTCATACTCAGATTTCTGCAATACAATTTAGCCAGATTTTGTTTCAGTTTTGGCCATAACTTTGACATCTCATGTTTTCAAGTTGTGCTCTGTCCAAAAGATAAAAACCTAAGTTATCCCATGGCCTGCTGCTTTTCTGATGTAGCAGCAGAGTGTGTAAATATCCACCAGGAGGTAAAATTCCAGGAAAACTGGTCTGCCTTCAACAATTCTTTTCAGGTAGCAGATACCTTGATTTAGAATTCTAGCACTGCTTGGTATTTGGCACAATAAAATAAAACGAATACTAAAGATATTAATACTTAATCCTTGATGTGAATTTTGTATTCTGAAGTTCGCCTGGCTTAGCTGGATGTTCCCAATTGTTCAGGGGGTCCATACAAAAATAGGCAAAGGGAATTTTAGGACCATGTGTGAACTTGTCTGAGGCCCAAAATGGGCAGGAGGGGTAACATATACAAATGTAATTTTGACATTTCATTGATACAAAAAGATACTTTTCACTTATCAGTCAGATAGTATTACATATGTCAGAAGCAGGTAAAATGTCAAAGAAATAAGTTATTTAAGCTCAGAAATAAATCCTGCCAAATGCAAAAATACCCATCTTCATGTAATACACATTTTTATGTGGATTTATGTGTATTTTTAAGTGCAGTGTTTCACATTTGATTTTGTGCATGACCTTCCCTGTGTGCTGTTTCTCAGCTGCAGAGAATCGCTGCCTCAAGGAGGGAGCAAATCAAAAAGGACAAAGTGGGGGGAAATTGGCACAGGCAAAGAAAATGGATGGAAATCAACATCACTAAAAAAGCTTTCACTAAAGTGTACTTGATTTTTTCCCCAAAGTGATTCCCAACTCAATCTCTTAGTGAGGACAAACTGTGAGTGCAGGGTTTATCTGCAGTGGAGCACAGGTGTGAAATAAGTGTATTTTAGTGACAATTCTGCCCAGCAATGAGTGATAAAATACAAAATTACCTGATTTGACAGAGCTGTTTGGCTGCCTTGGCCCAGAGTTATTCTGACGTTTCTCTTCCAACAGGAGCCTCACATCTGCAACTTTCTCCAGGGATCCTTTGCTGCCAATCCTGTTTTTGATGTTGCTGGTAGCTATGCTATCTGCTCGCATGGAATTTCTGAAAAAAATCATAGATTTGATGTCCTCTAAATAAAAATTCAATCTAGCATAATTCTTAAGTCTTTTTATATGGAAAATTACATCACAGAAAATAATAATGTCAGGATTTCTTTGCTGAGAAGAAATAAAAACAATGCTTAGAAGCTGTTCAAGCCAGAATCCTAAATGTAACAATAATTCCATGAATACCTCAGTATCCGTTTCAAGGCAGCCTCAAAATTGTTGACATTATAATGAATATAACCATCCTACTGAAAGGACACGTATTAAAATTATTCTATTCATCTACAATATATACAACTTTGGTTAGTAAGACCATAATGAACATTAATTTCTTTTTATCATCAACAATTGAAGGTTATTTTTCTTTCTGAGATACAGAGCAAGGGTCAAAGACAAAACAGAAAGAGGAGTCCTTTTTCCCTGTTAATTGTGGTTGTTTGCATAAATTTCTCTTGATTCTACTTCAAGTTTCATTGTTATTAATAAGAAAGAATGGAGAGGTCTGCAGAAGCAGCTGTATTTAAAAAAAGTTAATTCTATTAAAAGCCTAGTTTCTGTATTTCTTGTTAGACTATCTACTACAAAATTATATTAAGAACTGAAAAACAGTTTCAAGTCAGAGCTGTCAAAGCTTGAAGACAAGTCACTAAAACCCAGAAACGCCTCTTCACTGCTACTTTTAAAGACTAAGAAACTTTTACCTGATATTCTTCAGCTGTGACTCCACCTCATCTGCATACATGGTCATCTTCATGCTTTTTTTGGGCGAGGGGGTGGAGATCATTTTCAGTTCCAGGTCATAGTCCATCTCATCCGAGTCGGAGGCGCTGGCGCTGGATCTCCTGGCGGCGCTGCGCTCCCGCGACTGCCTGAAAGCCTGCAGCTCATCCCGGTACTCCACCACCACCCTGTCATCCTCATCCATGTCCTGATCCTCCTCCTCCTCTTCTTCCTCCTCAATGGGCTCTTCAGGAACGTTTACCAAGCCTGCAGCAAAGCAAACTCATTCCTGTCAACTGGAAGCACTTGAAAACCAAACCAAAAGGAAAATCACCTCGCTGCAATTAATGATCTCTTGTAGGTGAGTCTGTAGTTCTTTTAGTTCTGTCTTCTTAAAAAGAGAGAATATTTTGCCAAATACTTTAAGTAGAATCAATAAGTGGAATTAAACTGTCACAGGACAAAATGTCCCTGTTGTTCACTCCCTCAGAGGCCTGGCCAAGCACAAAGCTGGACAGAGTAATTAAAGTACAACTGCCTCTTGTAGAAGGTGAAGTTCTTCCTTCCTGAGCTAAGCACAATTCCCAGGATCTTACAGGGCTTAATGTGCCAGCTGCTGGCTCTGCAAAAATCCTTTCAAGTCCTGCAAGCAGCAATGCCAAAAAGAACACAGGTGTCATTATTAGGAATTCATCACAGACACTGATTTAAATAGAAACAGCTTCAATTTAGTCATCACCAGCACTCAGACATCTCTTCAGACAGCACTACATGACCAACATGGAAAATCTCCCACAAGATTTGACACATCCATGGTTGTATTTTTAACAGGCCAATCACGCTGTACTTGTCTCATGTCAGGTTTTTACACCCATTATTTTTCTACCTTAGGCAACAGATGAAGATATTCAAGCCTAATTGAGAGAATTTTCTCATCTCTATTGTTCTACATTTAGAGATTGCTTTTTATAGACTGGAGAATTGACTTAGCAAGTATGACAAATTGCCAAGAAGGCTGAAGAAGTCATTCACCCCTTCTTTTGGCCTGTGATGCCACAGTCCCCATGCCCTAAATTTGTAAAAGGAAACAATGTCACATAAAAAGCAGCAGCTACGAGCAGAACGAAGCTTCTGCCTCAGGAATTTCCTGTAAACTCTTAAAACGGGATTCAGATTTATTTTTTTAAGACAACTTCCACACATCCTGTGGGATTGGTGAGGCACTGCTCCAGCCCTCCATGTCCCAGTGTCCCCGAGGGCTGTCCCAGTGTCCCCGAGGGCTGTCCCAGTGCCCCCAGTACCTGAGTGCCGATGTTTGTAGGGAGGAGTCAAGCCCACATCGTCCCCAATCAATGTCCTTTTCTTGATCACATCCCGGTGGATCCTGCGGGAATGGTACCTCCTCTTCCTGAAAAACCAGACAGAGGATGACATCCCTGTCACAGGAGTTAGGGCTCATCCTTTAGGATGAAGGATATGCAATTATCACCTACTTTAACAGCAGACAGATTTATGTCAGAGCTGGTCTGAACAGTTTGAATATAAACTTTATTTTCATGAGAGAATTCTCTCCTTGTAATTCACACTCACATTGCAAAAATGTTTTTCTACACTGAAGCATCTACATTAACTAAATAGAAAATCTACAAATTTAAACGGTTTTAGATTAGCTTGTCCAATTAACTGCAATGTTCCAATTCTTGTGTCCAACACTCACCAAGAATTGCTAAGAATTCCTTTCATGCCTCCATAATTTGGATTGCCATATTTCATGTAATACTGGCTTCTCCTTGCAGCTCCCAGCTCCTTTTTGTCATCTGCAAAAAACATAAATTATAGATTTTTTCCCTCTTAAGAGTATAATTTACACAATAGCATAAAAACAAATAACAATCCAAAGACAGAGAGTGAGACTGATTGTGCCTTCAGAATTACTTCACCCTCCTCCTTGAAGGATTCAATTTTGCTTATACTGCTGGAATTTCTCCTACCACCACGGCTTTATTTGTGTCTAGAAATTTAATTCCAGGGAGACTGGGTTTCTACAGATCAGCTTAACAGGGCATTCCACCCCCCTGTCATTACTGGAGTTTCCACTCACCTTCCTCATCACCTTTCTTTTCTTAATGAATGTGCCACTTCCTGCACGGTCCAGAAATTATATGGATTTTCATTTTATTCATAAATAAAGTGAGTATTTAGAAATAATTTTTACTAATCCAAATTATCTCCATCTCAAATTATATCCGTATTTATAAAACATGGAATTTACTTCTGGAAAAAGGCATCACAAAACCTATCCCATGGAATTGGGAAGAATGCCCTGAGACTAAGGAACAATAATTTTCATACAACTTGAACTGGATATGATTGACACAAGAAAATGCAGATTTATGGCAAAAATCTTAACACCTAACAATAAGCAAAAAACCCTCCACTTTTAAATAAGAAGTAGGCATTTTGAGTCATGAATTAGCCAACAAATAAAACTACAAGCAGCAATGAATTCAGGGTGCTTGTCAAGGTGGTCATTTACCTTTAGTAGCAAATCTCATGAACAGCTTGTTTCCTTTAGCCAGTTTATTGGCAGGGCGAAGGTCGTTACGCAGGAGAGAATCCTCTTCTACCTGGGAGAGGGCATCCAACTTTGGGGGCAAAAAAGGTATTTTGGACTCAAAAAAATCAAATGACTGTTGAACAAAAATGGGGTGCTTACAGAGAAGCAATCAAGTGATCATGAAGAAAGTCACTTTCCAAATGAATTCTGCTTTTTTTTTTTTTTTTCTTGACAAGCTGATGTTAATTTTTAATGTAAATTGCCCTGGAAATTTAAAATACATCCTTCTCTTGCCCCATAACATTAACTCAGGTTATTAAATCCAGTAATTGTCAAATGACTCCGTATCACTGACTGAAATGCAGAAAATTAATAGCACAACTGGGACACTGAAAAACATTTTCCCTGTTTTATATCTAAGTGATTTTATTAACAGGTTCTCATGCCCTCACACAATGATTAAAAACCTTTCTTTTTCATTTATAGCTGCTTTATAGAAACTCAAATTCAGATTTCCATGATGTAGAGTGTTCACTGAGCCATTCCTACAGGAAATCCTAATCACACCTATTATACCCGCAGCCAGTGAAGATTAAATTGCTGCCAGGACATCACTGTGTGTGCTGATTCCCACAGATCCATGGGCAGCCTAAATCCCATTGGGCTCTAAGCACTTTCCCTGCTGAAAAGGTCACTGCCTTCCATTATTGTTCTTTCATTGCCTCCTCTCAGCAGAAAAGAGAAGCCAGGCTCACTCTTAAACTCTCCAAAATCTATTTTCACAAAGCACTTTACACTGGGATTATCACCACCTGCACTCTCTCTCACTCCCCACCTAATTTATTTTGATAATTAAATTGTGAATTGCAAATGGAGACCTAAAATGCTGTGAAAACTTCACAGCACCCAGAGCAAAACTTCCATAGCAGAGTTTCCACTTCCCCTGTTGTACTGACCTCCACGTCACTGGGATTGTCATCCTCAACCTCGCCTTCTTCTGTCTCATCATCAGAGCTTTCCTCCTGTTTTTCTAAGGAAAATAATTGGGGAAAAGAAAAGAAAAAAAGAAAAAAAAACAAAACCAAGCTCCATTTTAGTGTGTCAGCCTCATTTGATTTATGATTACCTACATTGTCTGAGATCAGCCTGAAGGTGTTTTCCCTTCTCCTGAGCAGCCTAAGGAATAATCAAAGCAGTGAATGCCTATGGAAAAGTGGAGCACAGTGAAATTCAGAGCCCTGTGCCTGCAGCAGCACATGTGCATCATTAATTTAATTCTCTGAAAGCAAATGAAAGTGCACTGCCTGTCAGGATTTAGTGTGTTCAAAATCAGAGATCAGCAAGGCCAAGGCACTAAAGGCACATAAAAGCCTTTCCTTCCACCTCCTTTACAAATGCCTAAAAATACCCAATATTAACAGTGTAAGACAGGTTATTAATCAAAAGCTTAGAGAGAGCAGTAAAAAACAACCTTTGTGACTTAATTTTGCTCTGAAATAACTAAAAAAAGAAGTGCATGCTTCCAGAATTGCTAAAATTGTGATCTGCTTTGATTTTTTAGCTCAGTGTAAGAAAATTCATGCTGATTTTTTTCTCCAAAGTCCCCAAGAAATAAAATATTGTACAGAAGTAAAGACTATGGACAGCTATGAGTTGTGATATAGCAATATAACTTGCAAAGATCTCAAAATACCTCATAAGCTTAAAAAAACCCTTCTACTTTATATTTCAGAGTTCCTTATCTTAAATCTCATCCAACAATAGACTTAAAAACTTAAAATAGAGAGTGGCAGCTGTTCAGAAATATTCCTGAGTGAAAATAATAAAGCATAATTAACCAAACTGAAACCAAAGAGAGAATTTAAGTAAACAAATTACCCAAATTCAAACCAGAATAATTAAATTCCATCAGGGAGAGTATTCATGCCTTTTACTCCCTCACAAATTACAACTTTCTCATAGCACAGACCAATCTTTTGCTTCCCTAAATGTCTAAACAGCCCTAACCCTAAAATTCCTATCTAAAAAAAGGAATGTAACCAAGCCAGATGACTCCAGGGTATCTGTATGGATCTCACACCTTCAGATGTAATTGAACAGTCTGTACTTTCTCTAATATGCCACTTTTCCAGAGGAACAGGAGCAATTTCAGATGACAGTTCTTGTTTTCAGATAGAGTGTAATGATAATATATAATATGCAATTCACAGCAAGCAGGATTAAATATATATGTTTATGCTCCATTTGAGCAATGTCCCTAATCTCCAAAAATTTCACAACAAGTCTTACTTGAAGCTTTAGCAACATTTGGCCAAAATTAAAGACATGTGGATGGTTGAGGAGCCACTGCTTTGTGAAGAAAAGGAGCAGGAAAAGGGGGTGAATTTGAAGAATCCATGTTTAACAAAGCCTTAAACACCAAATTTCCCAGAAAGGCTTTTGGAAGCACTGCAGGTATCTAACAGAGAGATTGGCTACTTGCATTTAGGTCACAGACAGCATTTTTAAGCAAAATCTATGAAAAATTTAATAAATATAAGATTTTTTTTCTCTGTATCCTGTGATAGAGCATCTTCAACCACAGCACTCACAGCAGCCTAAGAGCAAAACTGCCCTCAGGTAGCAAAATGCTGCTTTTGACCTTCCCCACATAAAAGGAAAATAAATTTACAACCAAGGCAGTCAGGTACCAGACTGATCACGACACTGAGATGTACTTTTGCTGCTCTGCTCTTTTATAACCAACCTTTTAATAACTTCTTTCTCAAAAGGTTAACAGCCAAATTTAGAGCTGATACACACCCTGGTGAAGTGATGCACTGTCACGCTGCTGCGAGGGATACACTTGAAGGCTGGTGGTGCATCAAAAAGGGGAATTAGCTGTGGTATTTCAAAAAATAGGCCATTTTCTCACACCTGCTTTTTTGCTTTGCCTGCCTTTGTAGGCACATCACAGAGAGCTATTTCTGTGCACATGTCCCACTATAAATACCAGCTCTCAGTATCACCCTCATCTAACACGTTTAGTATCGACTGAATTACTG
Organism: Zosterops lateralis; assembly: GCF_965231275.1. NCBI lineage: Eukaryota > Metazoa > Chordata > Aves > Passeriformes > Zosteropidae > Zosterops > Zosterops lateralis. The sequence goes on along the minus strand of NC_139779.1, from coordinate 5,318,071 downwards.
CTTTTGGTCTAGCTCCAACCCACCTTTTAAGAAGCAGCTTCTTCAAAAGGTTTCCAAGATGAAAGCCTTTTTTAAAGTGGCAGAATACATTTACCTGCAACTATATGATAGAAGCTCCTTCAGTAATTTAGGTTATGCAATACCCCAGCACAAGTTTAAAGTTTCATTGATTTAATGAGATGATGGCTGTTATTTGCATATCTCAAGCTACCTTTCTTGGTTTTTTCAGCTGTCTTCTCCTTATTGTTTTCTCTGCTCTTTGTTTTCTCCTGATCAGGCAGGGAGCTCATATTTATTAGAGCCCGTGTTGCTGTCACTTCATCAAGCCAGACCACATTACCTGGGAGAAACAGAAACACAAAACCCAAGTGCAGTTGGTGTCATCGAGCAGTCACATCTCTCCTGCCTTGCTGGAAGGAAATTAATGACCAAAAAGTCAGAAATGACAGAAAAGCCATCAGGTCTCTTGCAGTGAAAGTCATATTCTTTAACACACGTGATAAGCTGGAGGACACGCAATTTTCAGCTTATTACAAAACACCAGAGCTGTTCAAAACCCCAAAAATCACTGAAATGCACAACCATAGATTTGAGAGACTTCCTGAAAACAGCAAATCAGGGCACTGGATCGGGGTCAGTGGATCCATGTGTTCCCACACAAATGTGATAAAGGGAGCAGCAGGGAGCAGGAATGAAGCCTGGATCTTTTTCCCCTTTGGCAACTTAACAGAACCTTGGACTTTACTGCAGAATTCTGTTAATCTTTTCTGAAAAGCAGGAAAATAGGGGGAAATAGGGGACTGCTCAGGCACTTTGCACAGATTCTAGAGTACACAGGTTCACAATATCATTCAGGATGTGCCTTAAGTGTCAGCAGATGGTACTAAAATATAACTTACTAGGCCAAATTAAAAGTATTTCATAGATGCTGAAATTGAAAGAGCTAAAACTGCTTAGAAACAGGATTTGAACAAAAGCTTTCTGCACTTGGTACAAATACAGCAACAAATGTCTCTGTTCTGCTGTTAAGCAGAGTGGATTCAGATATTAAGAAAACTGTACAGTGACCCAAAATAAGAGAATCTCTCTTAAATTACTCAGCCAAGAACTGCAAGGTGAAGAACACCCCAATATTAACTTCAATGATTGGTTAATAAATGTACTTTTTTTCTCAGTCCGCCTCATGTTCCCATCTCCAAATTTCCAAAAGCTTCACCATTTCATGTTCATCAGTTTGAAACACAGAACACTAAATCCACCTTTGCACTAAGTCACCATAAGATATAATTCAGATGGGAACACCGAAGTTTTTTCCATTATACAAATCTATCCTGAAAAGAAAAAGCTTTTTCTTGATATTTTCACAGAGTATAGCTCAGACACAGCATGAAAATTCCCCATTAAAAAAGATGTGTAAAACTATAACTGGGTATTGTTACAACACTGAACCCTTAATTTTCACATTAATTCACTAATGTAGCATTTAAGAAAACACATCATTTTAGAAATGAAGCCTGAGATGGAGTCAAGCTGTCCATTTCCAAGCTCATGCATCAGCACAGGTCCATCCAGCAGCTCTGTACTGTAATTATCCACCCAGGGCTCATTGGGTTTCACATTTTCTATCAGCTTGTGCAGTACTTCAAGCTGTCACATACAGTGACTTCAAGGTCACCAGTGTTTTGCAGAACACCATCTATTTTGTCTTGCACTGGAACAGAATTTCTTCAGGGTCACTCCAGAGAATGAAGCTACTGATTCTCAGCTTTTAGCCATGCTTGTTAATAAGTTTCCAGCTATCTGGAAAACCTGCCCTGGCTCTTATTTCTTCTTCTATTATTTCAGGCACAAGGTTTGTAGCCACATGACAATCTCCCAGTATTCCTGTTCCATAATCCAGCACTCAGCTGTAGCAAAAAACTCTCCAACAGCCTCCAGTGTCAGTGAGGAAAGCACAAGTCTCCCCCCAGCTTTGATCTTGCTGATCTCACTCCCCAAAACAGCCCTTACCATGTGTACCCACATTCCTTTTCCAACCTATGGAAATCACACCCAGCTGCCACCTCCTTCCACCCACCCATTTCTCCTGGAGCATGCACTACACAAATATGGCAACAAATCTCCTCCTCCACACAAAACCATCCCAACCTGCCCAACTGCACAGTTCAATCACCCTCTCTCAGATGTATAAATTATATCAAGATGGAAGCAGCACATAATTTTAGACCTTTTTATTTTTCCCCTTAGAGATACAGCTGTGACCAGGCTTAAAAAAAGAGTAAGGGTTACAAATAGTCTGCTTACTTACATGAAGTGTCATCCAGCCACTCAATATGAGCAGGAGGATACTCTTTGAAATAGGCAAAGATGTCCTGGGTACTCATCTCATCCACTCCACAAATGTAAATTGTGTCCAGTCTTACTTTAGGAATTGCTATAGAGAGGAAAAGACACAAAACTGGTACTTATTCCAAGCTTTCAGATTAGTACCATATGAGTTTATAAAGCGAATACTTTATTTAAACTAAAGAGGAACTAATTGAAGCATGACATAGGTCATAACTTAATTAATTCTTCCACAATGCAAAACTTCAATAAATCCAGAATTAAAAGAAGTTACAAGCACTGGTAGATACAGAGACTGCACAGCAACCAAACAGCTTGAAAAACATTTTTTTTCCTCTTAGAACACTGCCAAAGTGCTATCATTAAGCACTAAAGAGGCAGAACAAAACAAGGCTCTGCACAAAGCACTTCCACTTGTATCACCTGATGGGGAGCTGTTCCAGGCCACAGCTTAGCAGGTCCAAGCTGCCAGCTGGAAAAAAAAAAAGCCTTGAGAACTAACTGGGTGCCAAAAGCACCAATCTGTTGTGCACACATCTCCTGGCTTCTATTCCAGCTTGCCATCAGTGCAGCTTCACTGTGTGTACAGCACAGAGTCTGATCTCCCCGTGCACAGGACACAGAGTCCTCCACGTGTACCCACACAGTGCTCCAGGGTTTTTACAAAAGATTCTTAAAGCAGCACTGATCCAGAGGGTGAATCTTGGGCATGTAACACTAGTGAATAAGGCACACAAAAAATGCTGTCTTTGTGCTGGGGTTGGTGAAACAAGGAGTGAAATGGCAAGTGTCATGTAGCTTAAAAAACAATGATGTGCAAATAAAAAGGTGGAAAAATCCCCAAGTGATTCCTTCTGGCAATGATCTGGCAAAACCTCTGGGAATGCAGAAAATATTGCAGCATAAATCAAGTCAGGACACTGAGAGGAAGTAACTAAAGGGATCTTTTTTCCCGACTGCTGGATGAACTTGTACCTTTCTTCATCATGTCCCGGTCCAGGGCCACGTTCCTCTGGGCCAGATTCACCTCAGCCCGAAAGTGGAAACGTTTGGCTCTTTGCTCCTTCTTCTCAATTGCTTCCTGCAAAATGCAAAACAAGGCACTCAAACAGGAATCAGCAGCACCCTCAACAAACTGCACTGAGGACACTTAAAATCTACCAGACGGCAATAATTTGTATTAATGATTTTATTAATTCTGGAGAGAGCTGTAGGTTTCAGAATGTAGCAGAAGTTCACCAAAATATTTCTGTGCCACAGAACAGTTTTTGTGTAGGTCCAGCAGTGGGAAACAGGATGCATGGAAAACAAGGTGTCTTGGACAACACAGACTCCATCATTGAACAGGAACATTATCTAGTCCTTACTAACAAATATTAAATAAAATCTCTCTTTTAAAATAAGCCTTTTTACCACAGGAAAAAAATTCATCTTTGAAGATTTAGAGTTTTTTCCCTGTTTTTTTAAATATATACAATATGCAAATTTGTTTCTCTGAGCATGAATTTAGCACTGGAGAGCTGGCTCCAGAGATCTTTTTAGACTGGCAACTCAGGCTCCTCTTATGTAGCTCATGAGCAACAGCCTGCCTGGAACTTGTGCAATTTTAGCAACTGGCTGAGAAGCTCCTTGTTCTCCAAATTTTATTAGGAAACACTACAGGTTTCTGGATCTTTGGAACACACATTCTGATTCATGCCAGCTGTCTGAACACCAGGCTAAGCCTTAGTGCAAGTTGGAGAAGAAAGAAATGAAATGGTTCCACCCCTCCAGTGGCAAAAATGACAAAATGTTGAAGAGCCATAGCACAAAAGTTACCTTGGAGGTTACATCTATTCCAGTGATGAAACTTCCAGCTTTGTTTTCATATCTCCTACTGGTGTCCTGAAACAAAGCAGAATGGTGATGACATCTCAATGAGCACTGAAAGCAACACACTTGTTACACTGAAAAGAGGAACAAATATTTCTACAAGAAACAGATACTCTTCTCCTTGATCCAAGCTACATTTCTGGACAGAGAGGCACCCTGATGAAAGTGAAAGTAAAACCACATGAACTGAACTAAACTTTCTTCACTGTATTCTTTCCTTCTACAGAATTTAGTTTCTATGTCAGCTGCTGCCAAGCTATTACTCTCTCAGCAATACAGGGAAAGCCATCAAACATCTTTCCCAAGTAAGACTTCTACATTTTTGGGTTTGGGTAAAACTTCCTTGTAAAACATGAGCAGATTTAACAGTGATACCTGACTACCGAAACATCAGTTTGCAGCTTTTAATCTCAGAAAGCGAGAACACCAAGACACAGCCACAGTGAAACCAGTAACTTTTTATTTCTATCATTATTTCAACCCCAAATGCCAAATACCAAGGTGAAACACTACTGTTTGGATACTGAGAGAGGGTAAAAATGGAGAATGAGGGGGGAAAAATGACAAGTTTCCTGTCCATCAATGAGGACTGCTGAATTCAGAGAGGGACTAAACCCCACGGGCCCTGGGTCAGTGACCCTGTTCTGTGCCCTCCATTGTCTGCATCCAGAAAATGGCACCTCCTCATTCTGACACCCTCAACTGGCAGAAATCTGGAGCTGGAAGAACACCTCTTGCTTTCTTTAGGAATAAACGCGTTCTTTACACTTGTGCTGCAATAATTATTTTGGCTAAAAGACCATTTCTAGAAGGAGGTTGGTCTCAGTTTAGAACGCACAAAATCCAACCGCTTTTCTTAGTAACAGCACCAGAGTTCCTCTAACGCTGCCAAACGGTCAGAGTTACTAGGAGAAGAAAAGCAAAATAAACATGATTTTTAAGGCTGAAAAGGCCGGCTGTCGGAGGTTGAGTCCCGGAGCACGAGGAGGTGCAGCACGGCGCTGTCTGTCTGTCTGTCTGTCTGTCTGTCTGTCTGTCTGTCTGTCTCTCAGGCCACATGTTGGGGAGAAGCACAAGCACGTTTTGCAGACCAGCTAATTAAAGATTAGCTTCCAAAACAATTCTCACCCAAGTTTTGAGAGGGAAAGACTACTTAGGATTTTAGAGCTGTGACCTATTTTCAGTTGTTAAAGCTAATCCTAGTCAAACTTGTATAGAAACAACCAGCGAGCGTGAACGAGGGAAGAAAAACATGGGGAAGGAAACGCTGGAGCCCCGCTCATCAGAGCCCACAGCCCCAGCCCTGCTGTCCCGGGTCAGCCCGTTCCCTCTCCAGGTATTCCCTGTGCTCCCGGCATCAAACAGTCCCTGGACACTCTCCCACCCACAGCAGGGCACCCCAAATCCTGTCCTCCGCCGCCTCCTTTATCCCATTCCTCCCCAGCCACATCCCGCCCGCTCCCTCAGGCCTCGCCCCCGAGTCCCCCCCTCACATCCCCGCTCCCACATCCCCGCTTTTCCCAAGAATCTCCCCAAAAGCCCCAACAGAGCTCTCAGACACCCCCAACCCCCCGACCCAGCCCCTGCTCGCCCTCTGGGCCCTCACCGGGATGAGCTCCCGCAGCGAGCGCCTCACAGGGATGGTCTCCAGCTCTCCCTCCTCCACCTCCATGGGCTCGGGCTCGGGGCCGCGCGGCTCCGCCGTGGCCGCGGTCGCCTCCGCCTTCACCGAGATCCGCAGGCCCCGCACGGCCGCCATGGCTCCGCCAGGCCCGCCCAGCGCGGCCAGCGAGACGAGCGCGGCGCGGCCCAGAGCGGCGGGGCGGCTCCGAGCGCGGAGAGCGGCCAGGAGCGCCGGGCGGGCGGAGCGCAGCGGCCCCAGCGCCGCCCGCAGCCCCGCGGGGCTGGGGGCAGCCCGAGAGGCTGCGGGCCCCGAGCCCAGCCCACCCCCTGAGCTCAGCACACCCCCGAGACCCAGCGGGCCTCCTGAGCCCGGTGCACCCCCGAGCCCGGTGCACCTCCGAGCCCAGCACACCCCCTGAGCTCAGCACACCCTCGAGCCCGGCGCACCCCCCCTAAGCCAGCGCACCCCGAGCCCCAGCGGGCCCCGAGCCCGGTGCACCCCAAGCTCAGCGCACCCCCCAAGCCCAGCGGGCCCCGAGTTCAGCGGGCCCCGAGCCCAGCGCACCCCCCAAGCCCAGCGGGCCCCGAGCTCAGCACATCCCTGAGCCCAGCCCACCCCCGAGCCCTGCGCACCTCCCGAGCCCAGCGAACCCCGAGTTCAGCGCACCCCGAGACCCAGTGGGCCCCGAGCCCGGTGCACCCCCTGAGCTCAGCACACCCCTGAGCCCGGTGCAACCCTCGAGCGCAGCGAACCCCCCGAGACCCAGCGGGCCCCCTGACCCCGGCGCACCCCCTGAGCCCAGCAACCCCTGAGCCCGGCGCACCCCTGAGACCCAGTGAGCCCCGAGCCCAGCGGACCCCCTGAGCCCAGCTCAGCCCCGAGCTCAGCTCACCCCCTGAGCCCGGCGCACCCCGAGCCCAGTGCACTCCCTGAGCCCAGCGAACCCCCGAGTTCAGCGGGCCCCGAGCCCAGCGCAACCCCCAAGCTCAGCGGGCCCTGAGCTCAGTGCACCCCCTGAACCCAGCAAACCCCGAGCCCGGTGCACCCCCCGAGCCCAGCGCACCCCTCAAGCCTGGTGCACTCCCCTAAGCCAGCGCACCCTGAGACCCAGTGGGCCCCAAGCCCGGTGCACCCCCTAACTAAGCCCAACGCACCCCCGGGGAAAGGTACATGGAGAGCGGACAAACACAGAACTTAAGTACTTCCAAAACCAGGGGGGGGCTTAAAACTGTCTGAACTTACAGTGTTGTGTTCTGAGGCTCAATTTTCCCCCTTGTCCCAAGGTGTTGAGGTTGTTCCAGGAGAGCAGCCTTGGCTCCTCTTGGCCTAAATAAACCACATGCTTTCTTTCACCAGTGTCCATGAGAGAAGTTGTTCATTCCCTTAATTACACTAACCAGCTCCATTCCCTCACACACAGCAGCCCAGAGCCCTGTTCTAGCTGAGGAGCTGCTCCTGCCTTGGCATCATTATTTCAGACAACTGCCAGGCTACACAGCCACATCCCATTGTCGTTGTCTGTTACCATCACACCACTAAGAATTCCTGTTACTTCTCCATCTGCAGGACCCTTCCCTCCAGCTTGGGCTGTTCCACCCCTCATTTCTGCACACGTTACAAATAAACCTCCTCCAGTCCATCCACTGTGACACATCACTTTCCTTCTGAACTGGTGGTACTTCCCAGGAAAATTCAAATTTAGACTTTGTCACAAAGACATTTCCCAGCTGGCAGCATAAAGGCTCCTCCCCTTACACAAAATCCAGCGGGATCAAGAGATCATTCTACCCATTCCAAGATTATTTATTCTCAAGTCTTCAGGCAGAGCTTGTTACACAATGGCTCACATCACTGTTCACCAAAAGTGCTACATTTGGCACGGACATCCCACAGCAGCAGCTGGCAGGAACTTCTGACACAGGTGACACTTCCAAGCCAGGTGTGAAGCCAGATTCCAGGCCACATGAGATGAAGAAAAGGAGTAAACAGGACACAGACACCTCCTGCAAGCAGCTGACCCTCAACTAATTGCAAGAGGAAAAAAATCTGTGGAAGAAATTCTGTTTCTTCAGGTCACAGGGAAAAGAAACCAAGAGATTCTTTAGTTTTAGTTTTAGTTTTCCAAGTAGAACACAGTATTGCCATGTGATCTAGACCAGCCAAAGCCTTCAAGGAGCAGTTGGGACAGGATTATGTGACACCAGGTCACCTTGCACTGCTGTCACCAGATGAACCTCGGGCTAACCCAGGTGTTTCCTGATTTTGTTTTAACATCCCTTGGATGTCACCTCGGGCAGAACATTGCTGTACTACAGCTCTCCATACTTGGCACCTTTTCAAAATTCACTCATTGCACTCAGCAAGAAGCTTTCTACTGATTGACTGTGGCTTTAGACACATTGCCAAGATTTTAGATCTTCTTAGGAAAAAACAATCTCTGGCAAACTGGTAGGGACAATAAAATCGGGAGAGGGAAAGCAAACCTGGGTTACCAGTGGGGCTTTTTACTGCCAGGTGGATGAATAGAATGTTTTCACAATATTTTGTAGTTCCTTTCCGGATCTTGTAACTAACATTGAAATCTTCAGCATTTCAAGCTGATTTGGTTTTATTGTTCTGAGACTGTGTCCCAGAGCTTTGTTTTTCTTTCACATTCCTCTCTGCAATCCCTCTGCCTGTGAGAGATCACCTGGACTCTTAAAATGTTAATTGTTTTGAAATTTGTAGGAAGCAGGTTTGGGCAGAAGGGCTCTGCCTTGTTGTAGCCTTTGTGCAGCAGGGATGGGTAAAAGGTAATAAACTACTGAGAGATGCAGCGTTTAAACAGGGGAGGAAAAAGAAACTTGGGAAAGGCTACCAGTCATTATCAGAAATGCCAAGTAAGGAAAGGCTTTTACAAATAATGAAGGTGAGAAGGTGACTGTAGAAGAGAAGCTGTGGATAAGCTGGAAGTGATCAAGGCCAGGGTGGATGGAGCTCTCAGCAACCTGCCCTAGTGGGAGGTGTCTCTGTCCAGGGCTGGGGGTTGGACCTGGATGATCTACGAGGATCCTTCCAACCTAAACTATTCCATGATGCTGTGAAATAATTCTAGCATAAAACCACCCACGGGCGCGATATTGGAGAGTTATTGGTTTACAGCTTTGACCACCAGAGAGAGCTCGTGCGACAGAATTCCCAACATCAGCCAAAACCAAAACCTGGGGGAAAACACCAATTCCTGCAGTTCTGGGATCATCTGAAAACAGGAGATAGGGACAGGGAAGGGAGGGGGAAAAAAGAACAGTCTGTGGGCCCTCAAAAAAGGAGACTTTTATGCAGCGGTCTGGCAGGAGTCAGAAAAATGATGAATTTTGCCCTAATAAAGTCTTGGTTGATTTGTTTGTTTGAGGTCTGTGAACACTGGACAGAACAGACACGTGTTCCTGCGGATATGATTTAACTCTCCTGCCGTCCTGGGCTCTCAACAAGGATCTGCAGCTTTTCAAACCCGTGAAAAAGCCATGGAAGTGCGTGTGCTATTCCTGCAGCTGGCCAGCAAAGCCCAGACATCACCACGGAAACCGGGACTGCCTTCCAAACGGATTAGGGCTCGCTCCTACCTCCAGTCCACCTGGGGAGAGAAAGAACAGCATCAGCAGAGGAAGGATGTTCATTTGTAAGGCTGAAATCAAGCACCTGGTGTTTTCTTATGGATTTGGTGAACCACAGGCTCCCCATCTGTAAAAGAGAATATTTTCTCACAGGGATATTGTGAAGGTTAGGACAGCCCTGGCTACCTGACACAATGGCAGGGTCTCATCCAGGAGACAGCTACAGGCCCTACAAAAAAGCAGGATATTGGGAGGCAGGGAGGAGCACAGCACCCTCACAGTCAGGGACAGCTGTGCTCTAACATTGTTTATGCAAGTGCTGCCACTGGGAGACGACACAGTTGAAAAAGCACATTCCTTTCTGTGAAAAAAAAAGCTCACAGAACTGAGCAGAGCTGGAGCAGAATTCTACACACATTGACAGATGTTACTCTGGGATTTAGGAGATCTTGGAGAACGATCTAAAAGGGGTAAATATTGCTTTGTTTCTTACAGATATAATTCTTAATTTGTGCGTGCCCACACACACAGTTCTTCTCTGGCACCAGTGGAACTTAAGCTGTTCCCTCTTGCAGACCTCTGTGGTAATTCAGTGAACTGCCCTGAATAAAATGAAACTTTTTATTTCACAGGGCTATTTTTAACCCAGAACAGCTCGTTGGCCCAATTCAGTTTGTAGTCCCATGAAAAGCAGCTGTGCTGGCACAGCTGTGGGGTGGGAAGATGTGGCTGGCAGGGAGGATGAGGACAGAAGCTGCTGGCACAGCCCTGAAGGAAAACACTGTGGGCGGCAGCCTTTAATGTACAGAATCACAGAATAGCCTGAGCTGGAAGGGACCCACCAGGATCATCCATTCCAACTCCTGGCCCTGCACAAATATCCCAACAGTCCCACCCTGTGCATCCCTGAGAGCACTGTCCAAATTCTCCTGGAGCTCTGGCAGCCTTGGGGCCGTTCCCATTCCCTGTGGAGCCTGTGCAGTGCCCCAGAACCCTCTGGGGAATAACCTTTTCCTAATATCCAACCTAATCCTCCCCTGACACAGCTGCTGCTCTTCCCTCGGGTTCTGTCCTGGTCACAGAGCAGAAGTTGGTGCTGCCCCTCAGGAGGATGCTGAAGACCACAACGAGGTCTGACCTCAGTCTCTTCTTCTCCAGGCTGAACAAACCTCAGTCCATTCTCATAAGACTTTCTCTCCAGACCCTTCCCCATCTTTGTAGCCTCCTCAGGCGAGGAATGGTGTGGGAAGGGACTGTCCCCCTGTGCTGAGCACTGGTAAGGCCACACTCGAGCTCTGTGTCCAGTTCTGGACCCCTCAGTTCAGGAAGGACATAGAGTAGCTGGAGCACGACCAGAGAAGGGAACAGAGCTGGAGAAGGATCTGGAGCACCAGGAGAGGCTGAGGGAGCCTGGAGAAAACGGGGGACCTTCTAGCTCTCCACAACTGCTGGAAACCAGGTTGGATCCAGGTGGGGGTCGGGCTCTGCTCCCAGGGAATAAGGGACAGGACAAGGGAAAACGGCCTCAAGCTGTGTCACGGGAGGTTTAGGCTGGACATCAGGAAGAACTTCTTCCCAGAAAAAGTCATTAGACATTGGAACGGGCTGCTCAGGGATGTGGCGGAGCCACCACGCTCGGAGGTGTTCAAGAAACGACCGGACTGGTGAAGAAGGTGGTGTTGGGGTCGGCCTGGGTGACTCCAGCGGTGTTTCCCGGCCCGGTCGATGCCGCCGTGCCGTGCCGTGCCGTGCCGTGCCGTGCCGTTCCCCACGGCGCGTTCCCGCCTCCCCCTCACAGCCCGCCCCGTCTCGCCCGCGCGGGGAGATGACGTCACGCCTCCAGCGTGCGGTCACGTCCGGTAGGTGAGGTCAGGCCCGGGGCCGCCATTTTGAGCGGCTCCGCGGGCGGCGGCGGCGGCGGCGGCGGCGGCGGCCGCGGGCGGGGGAGGAGCGCGGCCCCCATGGCCGGGCAGTTCGACTCCGAGGACCGGGCGAGCTGGTACTGGGGGCGGCTGAGCCGCGCCGAGGCCGTATCGCTGCTGCAGGGCCAGCGCCACGGCACCTTCCTGGTGCGCGACTCGGGCACCATCCCCGGCGACTTCGTGCTGTCCGTGTCCGAGAGCTCCCGCGTCTCGCACTACATCGTCAACAGCCTGGGGCCGGCGGGAGCCCGGCGGGCCGGCGGCGAGGGCCCCGGGGCCCCGGGTGAGTGACCCCCAGCGCCGGCGGTGCCCGCAGCCCCGGGCAGGGCAGCCGGGGCGGTGTTTGCGGGCGTGGGGCGCTTTGTGGTGGAGTCCAGCCGTGTTCCGGAGCTGGGGCCGCCCTGTCCGCACCTGTGCCACACCAAAGCCAGCGTCCTGCAGCTCCAGCCTCGCACCTCTTTGTTTCCGTAACCCCTCTTAGCGATAATTCCTAGATTTTTTTTTTTTTTTCCCGTGTCATCTCAGCCGCGAGGTGGTTCTTGTGGAAGTGTCATCCCCGAAGTGTGACTTCTGACAAGGCAGTTTTGTGTTATCAGCGAGGCTGAGTCCCAGTGGTGGGAACTCTTCAGGATGTAAAGACAGTGGTTTCTCTAAATCAGATCTGAAGTTCAGTTTCTTTCCTCTTGAAAGGAGAAGTTTGATATTATTTCTCATCAACTGAACATGTAGTGATGAAAACAACCCGTTTAAGTGTAACAGTTCAGGAGCAGAAGGTGCTGATTGTGCCGGAGGGAGAAGCTCTGTGATCGGCAGCATTTTTGCTGTTCAGTCCAACTAAACCCCAGCAGTGCAGAACCCTCGGATGTGTCAGAGCCTGCAGTCCAAAGGCAGGGCTGTCCCTGCTGAGGGAATTAGTGAAGTTGGTGCTGGAACTGCTCGAGTTTGGATATTAATCCTTGCAAAATGATGTGGATGTGTGATTGGCATCTCAGCAAGGAGCCACCTGATAATTGTTAATTATAGTAAACCTGTGTAATAAGAGATTTGGTGAACTTTTTTTGGCAGAAAGTAGACAGAGGCACTCTGGTGTGGGTCTATGGGCGGGATAAGAGACCAGTATTGGAAAGATGTAACAACACTTGTTTTATTTTTCAGTCTCTGCACAGAGTGCTTGACTAAAGAGATAATCTTAGAGAAACCAAAATTAGTGTCAGTAGGTTTTCACAGTCATACAGGGGAAGCATTTCAGACTGGAAGAATGGGGAAAGTCTAAATTCATCCTGTTTATCCCAGGAGCCTCCTGGAGCTGCACAGTGCACTCAGGTTACGGAGCTCCACAGGTGGAAGTTAGAGGTGGCTGAATTCAGCTGCAAGTGGAAGTTATTGCTGCTGTGGGGGGTCAGAATGTGGTGGGTTCCCTGTTGTTTCAGGTGTGTGCAGACAGGTTTGGTGCTGTAAGTGCTGACAAGGGTGGCTGGTGTTGTGTAGAGCAGAGTCAGTCACCAGGATGGTTTGTTGTGAATCCAACCTAATTGGATTTTAGAAACAGTAAAAAACACTGGGTCACGGGTATCTGCCACTTGCTTTTTGGGGAGCATTTTTTTTCTCATCTTTGGAAAAACAGTGGCATCACTTCAGCCATCCTGACTTTTTTCTTATATTACATCCTAAGCTCAGTAACATTTTGTGGCATTCTGTGGGCTGGCTCTGGTTAAAATCATGAAGTACCTTGTAATTCTCTTCTGTTTTAAAAGAGTAGCTGTGTAAGCTGGTGGCACAGTAGGCTTAATATATCTGAAAAAAGTATAATTATGTTTTGGTTGGTCTCCTTTTTGTTTGTCCCCTGGATGTTCTTGGGAGGGGTGATGCATCACCTCCTGCACTACAGACACTCCCACGCTGATTTTAGTAATTTTAATTTAATCGTGCCTCCATGCTGATAACTGCTGTCTTCACACTCCAACCAAAGAAAGTGCTGGGGAGGTTTATATTAAATTATACTTCAAGTGTAATTAAGGTGCTCTTTCAGAAAAAAAAAAAATAAGTGGGAGGTTGTTCTGCAGTGGAAGGGAGGTGAAAACATAAGTAAAAGATTGAAGATGATTTTGTGTTTGGGTAGGGAAGTTAATGCAGTAAAAAGAGTTAAATGTTTGCAAATTGTCCTGCTTGTTTATTGTGGCCAAGCTAAAACATCAGGAAAAACAAAATCGCTATATTTTAGTATGGTACAATTCTGTTAGCAATTTATTGTTTGGCAAATGCAGAGGTCTCTCTGGGAAATTTGAATATTCCAGGTTGGGTTCTTGGGTTGATTTTTGTTGGGCTCAGTGTCTGTGAAATTCCTGGCTGCTCTCAGGGGTTGGGAATCCTCAGCATAGAATGAATGAGATGAGGAGCTTTGTCTTCCCTAAAAATCACAATGTCATGAAAACATGATTATTTGATTTCTCAAGTATAAAGTAAACTTTGCAAACTCTTTGTTAAATTGAATTTTTGACTGGTGCTGCAGTTCCTAACTTCTTGCAGGTGATTTTTCAGAGCAACAAAGAAAAAGGAATTGAACAGAACTTTTTATGTCTTCCTGGAATGTTTTAAAGATGTTAAAAAAACAGGATAAATCAGTGAATTGTGGGAAAGAAAAACATTCTGTTTTAAGTGGAAATGGATCGTTTGTGATGAAGTATCACAGTTATGGCTAAAGAAATCCCAGACAAGACAAAGTGCTCCATGCAGGCTTTAGCATGGTGATGGACAGCAGAGGAAATATTAAATCTGTCATGTGTTTGCAATCTGACATGGGGGCTTGGGGTAAAAATGTGTGATATGCACTAAAAATGTCTGAAATACCTAAAGATGGAAATGTTCTCTCTTGAGAGTGCAGCATTATAAAGACAGAAGCTTTATAATGTTATTAAATTTACCTGTCTGAAGTAGGCAACCATGACAGATAAAATACAGAAATTGCTGTTTTCACCATTTATGAGTTTTAAGAACACGATTCTGAATGTAAATGCTTCTAAATCACTTCCATTGTGGCTGAACTTCCTGGACTCATGGAATCCTTACAGAATGATACCCACACTCTGCTCTGGATGAAGTGGCTTTAGGGATGTGTGAGCACAGTGGTTTAACTCTGATGCTTGAGTTTGGGTTGGTTTCTTTTTCATTTTTATATTGAGATCAAAATATATTTAAATGCAGACTAATTTCAACTTCAGAAAGTGCCTGTATTAGACATCTGCTCTTATCCTCTGGTGATCTGCAGAAATGAGTCTATGACTCCTGAGTGAATATTTTCCTGGTGTGCTCAGAGCTCTTCCACTCAATAGAGTTTTATGTTTTTATAGGCCGTTCATGGGATTTATTTGTTCTGCTCAGCACGGGTAGGAAGGTACTTGAGAACAAGGAAAAAAGGTGTCCCCGTGGGGGTGGGGGAAGCACAGGGACTGGAATGTGGTGCCTTCAGAGCCCAGTTCCCATATGCTCCAGGAGGAAGTGGCTTACATCACCGAGGTATCTCACTGGTGCCTTGTGTGATAAGAGCTGTGATAAGGCCCTAAACACACTCTGAATTGGGAAAGGGAGCCACCCTTACAGGACAAAACCAGATGCAAAAATAAAGACCTGTATTTCTGCGAAGGAAAAGCTTTCCAAAGCTTGGGAATAAAGAGAAAACTCCCTATTGACACTAAAAATTGGAGTGAAGAGAGAAATGCAAATCCCTTGAGATATCTGAGAAAGTGAGAAGTTCCTCTGTGGTTTCACCACCCACCCAATCAGTAGAATATTGGGTGGTTTATAGCTCTAATTCCCCAGTATCTGTACAATATTTAAAATATATACAAGCACCTTTTCCCAGACTGACACAAAGGCAGCACAGTGTCAGAGGGCTGTGATGAGAGAGAATGTGCATCATAAACAGAGAACTGATAAAAGCCAGGTTTGAAACTTTCCTCAGTTGTGGGACCCTTTGAATTTTAACTCTTTCCTCACTTTTGGGAGAGCAGGGGTTTTGTGGCATCCTGAGGTGACTGGAGTTAGGTTAGTAGAGATGGAGGATACTCAGCCCTTTGTGCTTCTCATTCATAAAGTCAGTCTTGCTCAGCTGAGCAGTGCTGGTGGTGGAGATACTTCCTGAGCAGCTCCTCTTCAGCAGTGCCAGGCTGCAGAAAGAGAATTTCCAGTGCTCAAGTGTCCCAACTTTCACAGGAAGTGACTAAAGTTCCTCCAGGATCTGGACTCACCTTCCCATGCTTGTGCTCCTCCCTGGGAGCCCTCCGAAGGTGTGCACACTGTGCTGCTCAGACTTGTGCCTTCAAGAGAAATCCCAGGATCACGAATGAAAACTGCTCTTATTCCCAAAAATACCCCACTCGCCTTTTTGCTGTAACTTTTTCTTGTGTTAGATTTTGCCTGAATTATTCCATTGGCCTGCAGGTATGAGCAGTGTTGCAGTTTAAACAAGAGGCTGAAGAATTCCTCTGAGCCTGAAATCTGTTAATCTCTGAATTTCATTATATCAGGCAATGACAAAACTTGTGAACCTGTAGAGAGTGGAATCATTTCCCCACTGCATGTGAGCATCACTTAATTTCTTGTAGCTGAACAAGAGTATCCACAAAAGCCTTAGACTGATGGAAAATTTTCCAATTGCTTGAGAAGGTGGAGTTGTATTTTATTTCCAATCTGCATTTTACCAACTGTGGCTTTGAACTATGTTGTCCTTTTTATGCCTGTTTTAGCTGAATGTTAGGAGTCTTCTATTTAAGTTCTCCAGACATTTGTGAGGTCACTGCCTTTATATTAATTGATGAATAATTTAGGTTAAGTTTGTAGATTGCTTGTTCTAGATCTTCTCAGATTTCTGTAGCTGCCTTACGTTTTTTTTAAAAGAAAAGCATCAGAAATGCACATGGTTTTCTGGCAGTGTGGTCTCTGTGAGAACAGCATCTCTCCTTTCTGGTGCTTTTCTCTCTGTCCCTTCAGGGAGTGCACTGATCTTTCTGATCCCAGAATTTGGAGGGTCTGTGTTGTTCAGCTGTGCAAAACACCTCTTAGGGTCTGATTTGCCAGGATACAGTACAGTGATTTCTGTCACTCCTTCCCTGTACATAATGTTCCAGAGGACTTTTCTTCTTAAAGTCCAACTTGTATTCAGGTACACTTGGCAGGTCCCTCAGGCTGTTGTGCATTAATTCAAGAGGGTGAGCGTGTTCCAAAGGAAAAAAAAAAAAAACAAAAAAAACAAAACAAGGACTTTACCAAATGCCTTGTTCATCCTGGTGAAGGTTGACCAGTCTGATGAATGTTACTGATGAACTGCTCGTTCTCTGTGATCTGTGAAGATTTTTCTGTGGATCCCTACATTGCTGAGACAGAGCTCAGCCCCTTGGCTGAGTCAGCTTGTAGCAGGTTTCACTGAGGTAAATTGATGTTTCAGGTTCTATTTCTGTCATGTGAAATAAGTTCCATGTCAGTGAACTTCCCTGAGATTGTCTTCTCCATATGGCTGCAAAGAACTTTGCTGCCCTGCTCTTAAAGTTCCCATGATTTTTTTTTCTCAAATGTCAAGCCTCGATCCTTTAAGGTGCACAGCTAAAATAGTGCAAAGTGTTTGCTCATGTTTCTGTCACCAGGTTGGTCTGAAAGCTGATGTATTTTCCACTTGATTTCCCACTTCTAACTCTAATGGAAGTGCAGCATTCCCCAGTTTTACACTGAGCTGTCCTGAAGTGGTGTGGGCATGTTGCCTGTCCAGCCAGAATTCATCTCCTGTGAGCCCACAGAGCTGACAATGCCAATGGGATGAAATTCCAGGGTTCTGGCCAAGTCTAGAGCTCTAAGTTACATCTCAGCAATGAAAGTTGAGGGGGTTTTGTATCCTCTGAGCACTACTCTTTGGGAGAATATGATGGACTCTTAAATCTCTTCCCATGCTGAGCTCACCTTTCTCACTGATAATTACATTAACTTCCTTTATCTCTTGGTGATGCCAGTTTGCAGGGGTTTTTTGCAGTTTTTCGAGGCTATTGCTTTTGGGATTTGGCTCACTGTGTTTGTATTAATTTCTTTTGAGAGCCTTTCAGGGCTCTTAAAGCATGCAAACGTGCATTTTCCAATGACTTAGTTCTGCTCCTTCGAATTTCCTTTAACCAGCTCCACTAACGCTCCTGTTCCTTCAGGATACTTCAGAACTCATTTCTTGGGTGTTTGTCTGTGTCGATCTTATTGAATCTGCCCTTTTCTCTGTTAGAACCCCTTTTTGCTCTTCTGAAAGAACTTGTTGTAACATTAGCTTTCCATGCTGACAGTGCTACTTTGCAGGGAGTTTTGGATCAGTGACAGCTTGAAAGATTCTGCTAGCTTTGTACTCCAGAGCTAAGGCTTGGGACTGTTAGATATTCCCTGCAGAGAAAACAGACTTGCAAAGTAAGCATCTCTTTCTTGCTAAAAGAGTTACTCATTAAAGTATAAATCTTTTCATCTGCACTCCCTTCCCCCAGCATTCCCCAGTTCTTCCCACAACTGATTGCATGGGGCAGGGTGGAAATAGAACATCATATGTGTGTTTTTCCCCAGCTGAGCCTGAAGAACATAAAGTGGAAAAAAAAAAAAGCACAGCACAGAGATTGGAAATGGATATTCTGCACTTTGATGCTTGTAATGGCTTGGATGTGAACATCATCTGTATTCCAGTGTGTTTGAGGTTTGGATTTATAGCTTAGGCTCCGTCTGACAAATGTGGCAAAGAAGCTACAGGACTTGAGATTCAAAGGCTGAGTCATACCTGTTATGAAAATATATGTTGTTGATTTGCATTGCATAGAATGGAGATAATTTTCATTACTGGTACCTTTTATCAAAATGAAAAATAACTTCATTTGCTCATTGACATCACTTGTTTGCTGCCGTGCAAAGCAGTTTTCTGTAGTGTCCATGCCTTTAACCCAAGATGTTACAACAGGTAAATCACCATTATTGCCATGTTGTTCTTTGGAAATAGATCTCAACAGCAGAAGAGAAATGGTACCAAATTTTACTTCCTATATTTACAGTTTAAAACAGGAGAATTGTACAGGCTCCTGAGAAACCCTGATCTACTGAACGTTTTTATGTTGGGTCCATATAACATTGAAAGAAACAAAGATATTTTTATCCTAACTCGGGAAGTTTGGCAGTTCTAAAGAATTTCTCTTTTCCTTCCTTGACAAAATCTTTCTTAAAAAAAATGTACTCGTGATCATGATAGTGCTGCCTTTGATTGAAAATGCTCAGAAAAGCTGAATATGATGTCAAGGTGATCAAATTTGGTGTCAAAATACTTCTGTTTAAATGTATTTGTCTCCTCAAATGTTTGATTTATAGTTTTAATGCTCCCTTTGACATGTCGCCTTCTCTTTCCAGGGTCGAATCCCACCAGGTTTCGAATAGGTGACCAAGAGTTTGATTCTTTGCCATCTTTACTGGAATTCTACAAAATCCACTATTTGGACACTACAACCTTGATAGAACCTGTGTCTCGCTCGAGGCAGAATAGCGGGGTCATCCTCAGGCAGGAGGAGGCCGAGTATGTGCGGGCACTCTTTGACTTTAATGGCAATGACGAGGAAGACCTGCCCTTTAAGAAAGGAGACATACTGAGAATCCGGGATAAGCCTGAAGAGCAATGGTGGAACGCAGAAGACAGCGAAGGGAAGAGGGGAATGATTCCCGTTCCTTACGTCGAGAAGTATAGACCTTCCTCTGCTTCAGTCCCCACTCTGATTGGAGGTAACCAGGATAGTTCCCACCCACAACCACTGGGTGGGCCGGAGCCAGGGCCCTATGCCCAGCCCAGCATCAACACTCCGCTCCCTAACCTTCAGAATGGCCCTATTTATGCCCGGGTTATCCAGAAGCGAGTCCCTAATGCCTACGACAAGACAGCCTTGGCTTTGGAGGTACATAATGGGCAAAACTTAGAAGGAAGAGATCTGTTCAAGGGATTTTTTTTTTTCCCTTTCGCTCATGTGGTAGTTTTTGGAGGAATGAGAAAGGGAAAAGATTTGTAATACTGGTTTTACGTTGTGATTAATAAGTTATAGATAAAATGAGTGACTGTAGTCACTTGTAAATTAGATTATTGTTGATTATTATTAGGTTACTGAACCAGTATTGTGTCTGTTGTCAACCATCACTAACATAAGTGTTTCCCCATCCATGTTTTCAGTTTATTATGGGGGGGAGGGAGAGGGAGCAGCTCATAAATTGTGTGTCTGAACCTGTGTGTGCTGTTGTGTGCCTCACCACAATCTGTACAAGGTGTGCTGGGTTGTTTGTTGGTTTGTGTTGTGTTGGGTATTTTTTTTCTCCCCAATGTGTCAGCAGTTTTAAAGCAATCAGTGGAAACATTGATACACTTTGAAATTACCTGGACTGAGATGATGATCACACAGAAAATTTAATTGTATCATCACCTCAAGCAGATTACTTTGGGTTTAGCTTTGAGGCAGGAGCATTTTACAGTTTACATCACAGCTGGTTAGGTCTGGTATAAAGCAGTGATTGATGGAGTAGGGTTTGTAGTAAAGCACTGAGTTTTCCCCAGGTTGATTCACTTCCTGACAGGATCAAGTGATTGCACAGGCCCTTTTTGATTTGTCTTTTTTCCTCTGAAAAAGGTGACTGGAGTGCTCTATCTCTCCACATCAGATAGTTCTCCCCCAAATTACATTTGAGGAAATCGAGACTAAGGTATTCCCCATGGCAAACCTTTGCCTTAGGATATGTAAATTGTAGTCTTTAATCTAGGCTTTCTTTGAGCTAGAGGCTCTGGAATTTCCTGATACCTAATTGACTTCCTGTTTATATAACATTTTAAGTACTTGGGGAAAAACAGTTTCTGTGCTGAGTCAGAGCATCTCCTCTTCACTCTCAAATACTTTGTGTAATTGTGCATAGCACAAGAGGCACTCCAGGACTTCAGTGATCTGGCAGCTGTAGGTGGTGTCTGCTACAGAACTGGGAGATGCAGCACATGCTGCAGATGGATAATTGATGTGCAGCCTGGCAGATGTGAGTTCTTTCCCATGTAGGTAGTAAATATACTCTTGAGTTGCTACACATTCTGTTATAGGTCTGAGTATTTTTAGGTTGAGAAGCAGGTATGGAAATCTTATGTAAACTCACCAGATTTTGGGGAAATGTGAGGATTTTTACCCTTCAAACTCTCATAAAATGCTGTCTCTTTCCCTTTTTCTCACTCTTTCCACCCAGTTACCTCCTGGAGCTCGGGAATATTCCTGAATTCAGGCTGTTGTAATTACCAGATGGTAGATTGGATGCTGTTGTGGCATATTTAGCAAAACCTTTTGGTTTTCTTTCTGAATTTTGCATTCTCTTAAGCCTTAACTTCACACTTTATTCCACCAAAGAGCCCCACAGTGCTGCCCAGTGCAGGATTTGGGAGCACGGAGTGAAATAGGGAGAGTGAGGAAATGCTGCTAATCCAGGCCATAAGCAACTTAGAGTGAAAGGAAATGCTTTCCACGCTGGGGATCAGCTTTGTGAGTGCCAGGGCTGATCTTAGGTTAGTTCAGTCCTCTTCACCAAAACTCACATGATCTGGGCAGGAGTGCTGTGCTGTGGGAAGAGCACTTTTGTGGGTAACACCTCTCTTTTCTCAGCTGCCTTACACCTCCAGTGTCTTCTACAAACTGATGGGAAAGTCTGAGTAGCTGAAGTGTTTGGGAGGGGCAGCTGAGAAGTGTCAGCTCAGCTTGACACTCCTGTGACCACAGGAAATTTCTGGGGTCCAGAAATGGGCTTTTTGGGCCTCTTAAAGCTACTTAAATAATTATCAGTTGGCCCTCTTGGTTAGGGTGTTATATTCTGTCTTGCTCTCCATTTCAGAAATGCAATGGCAGTGGTGGTTCTTTATTCTGTATGTAATATTGTAAACTTTTAGTTTTAAAAAGTGAGTCATTTATCACTGCTTCTAGTGGCCTTCAAAGCTTTGCAGCTTTTATCACTTCCAATCACAATGTTTCTAACTTGCTTTCAATGTCTGTACAGGATAAAAAGCAATATGCACTTCATTTTCTCCCAAGTTTTTCTCCATCCTGTCTATCAAAGTGCTGTTTCTTGTTGTCTCCTTTTTCCACATTCCCTTTCACTTCATGGCGTTCCTTCTCTGTTTATTTAGAGATCTCTTTCTTAGATAACTTAGTAGAGAGCATTATGTAAATCTTATCAGACCATTTTTGCCCAGACCTCTTTATAAATACAGCAAGTGGGATTCTTTCCAAATGAAAGCTCTTATCCTTAAATCTGGCAATATTCATGGGAGGGGGTGGATCCCACTGTTTCTCTTAGAAAAATAGATTCTTAACATCAAACAGTTTTTGCCCAAACTGCAAACAGAATATCTGTGCTGTTCTGTTATTTTAAGCCTGACATGCTTTTGAAGAGTTCAAGGAAGGAGGATTAGAGCAGGTGATGTTCTAATAAAGTCTGTGCTCTATTATGGAAAAAAGATTCAGCAGGAGAAGTTGATATTTGTTTTGCATGTAACTGGACCTATGCAAGGAGTTTTCAGTCTGTTTTAAGAGAAAATAGAGGAGAAAAAGGGAAGATCTGTGTGGTGAATAACTCTGAGATCGATCGATTTATTTTTTTTCTTTGTAACAGTAGCAGAACTCTGCCACCTTGACCTCACCAAAGAGGAGTACTTGGAATAAAACCACAGCATACAGAAGTCTTCACTTGAACCTTCAGTTTTGCTTTGAAGCATATGGGGTATATTTAGTTTTAAAACTTCTGATGAAGACTGAGACAAACCTGGCTTTCTAGCAGGGTACAGTGTTGTTCCTGAGGTGCTGTGCTTGGTGGGATGATGCACTATGGACTAATGTTGCCATAAATCAATGCTAAAAGTGAGGAGAATTCACAGACAGCATCCACTGCTAGCCTAAAGGTTTTAAAATTTCACCACTTGTAATAATAAGAAATTTTTGGAAAGGTTCTCTGTATTGTCTTCAGGAGAGTGGTTGAACTATGGCTTCAGAGGCAGAGGTTTGAAGCAGATCTAGAAAGATCTTTCAGTTAGTCAGGATCTAATGGAGCCATTTGTGAAATGGTCCCTGTTTGCTTAAAATTAGTCCTGCTTTGACAGATGTAAAGATATATATATATATAAAAGAATTAATGAGAAGGTTTGTATATATAAATGAAATGGAAATGAAAAATTGCATCAGTATGTCTGCTAAATGAAATTACTGTACTGGCAAAAGAGGAATGTTTAACCTCAGAGGTCTCTCCTCATTTAACAATTACTGAAATGCAGCTTTCAAGTGTAGCTCTGTATAGTGAGGGGAATTCTTAATTGAGTGTCCCTTGGCTGCAGTGACCCTGAAACACCCCTGGAAACCAAAATCCAGCTACAGGATGCTCTGGGAGCCAGGCAGTTTCACAAGCATCCCATACTGTAACTCACTGTCATTGCTCATTGAACCCACCTTTTGCAGGTGAGTTTATTGTATGGCATCCAAGAGAAACCCTAATTAACACTAATTAGGCTGTGAGAGCAGAGCAGAGGCCAGCAGTCTTAAGACAGCAAACTTCAGTGTAAGTTGTGCTTTTCCCTTCCCAGTGGGTTGGAGGTTAAACACTGTTCTGGTGAAGGCTGATCTGTGGATTATAACCAGGTCTGAAGCAGTTTCAAGTTATCTGGGACATTGTTTTGGTTAATGGCTGTGATTAGGAAATCAGATTTTCTACTTCTAGTATTGTCACATTGAAATCTTACCCTTGTTAAATTATAGCTGATGTATTGTTTTGGTCAGCAGAGTATTTTTGTTGGTACAACCCCCCAGTGGTTATTAGCAGTAGTAAAATTATACAAACTGTATGATTAAATTCCTAAAGAGCTGAAGCTTGCATCCAGTACTGGAGGAAGGCTTCCTTTTGCCTGTAGCTAATACATAAGAGGATTTTCTTCAAAATATGATTCATTAAAATGTCTATACTAATGACTACAAAAGGCAAAAATAAAGCTACAGCAAGAGTCCCTATGGGCCTCTCATTACCAGATAAGTAATCATGAGAGGTATGGGAAGCTTAATTAAATGTCTATGAAAGGGGTTGAATTTATGAACTGATAAAAGCTGTTCTGGCAAAAGATTGCAAGTGATTAAAACCTGTAAAGTTAATGGAGATTGGTAACATCTGAAATTGTTTTTCTTGTTCTTTGTTGGCTGCCCAGAAAGTGCAAATAATGAGGTTGTGTTTTGGATGGATTTGGGACACAGTGATGAGCATCTGTGTAAACTAGAACTCTATATTCAGTGAATTTCTGCATGAAATGCAGCGAGGCCTTTGGCCACACCTTCAGAGTTTATTTACAGTATTAGTGAAAGAAAATACAGTGTATCTATCCCAAAAGCATCCCCCATCTGTGATGTGGGAAGAATTCTAAAAACTGTTGTACGTTACTCATAAATCCAGGTTATTGATAAAATTCTGCAGAGGGGTAGGAATGGGTAGGCAGCTTTTCAGTGGTGCATTCATTAACTCTCCAGTGAGTGTCTTTACAATGTAAATTGTGCTTCCTCAGGTTGTGTAAGTGCCACTTAATTGAAGTACCCTTAAATATGAAACAGAGTTGGGGGCTGATCAGACCTGGACTTGTGTCCTGATTTGAACCACCTGCACAGCCCTGGGCAGTGCCTGCTGTGCAGTTTGTCCCTGTGTCACAGGGGGTTGATAGATGTTGCCTTTGAAGTTGGTGCTGGCAATATTAGGGGGGACATTAGGAGATGTATCCTGGGCAAGAGGGAGAGGGCATCAGTTGTCTTTACTATTCCCATGAGTGCTGGACTTGGTTGGACTTGATGACCCTAAAGATCTTCTCCAACCTAAACAATTCTGTGATTCTCTAAGAAATCCATGCTGGGAAAGACTGAAATTCTGAAAGGCTTTGCCTTTGGTAGTGGCTGACTCTGGATGCCCAGAGCAAGAACAGAGCAGCCTTATGGCACTTCTTATACACCTGTTATAATCTGTGAAGAGAGAGAGATCCTCCACTTCCCTTGAAAAGTGGAATTTCAAAACTAAGGATCAGTTGAGCTTGCAGATGAGTGTCCACTTGGTCCAGGTGCAAGCCTTCCCTGCTTTATGAGGCTCTGGGTGGAGTCCCAGCAGTGTGCAGGCCTCTGTCAGCCCAGCGAGGCACATTTATCAGGATAGCACCTGATGACAGGTCCCAAGACCACTTGGGAAGATTGGCTTTGGATTGCTGCCTCTTGAGGTAGTTCTCACCTGGTCTAGGCACATTTCTTTATATCCTTTGTTGGAGTGAATGGCGTTGGGGGCAGGCTGGTGTCTCAGACACCGAAGTCCTGGTGTCAGGACTGAAGCTGCTTTTTATAGATGTGTATCTGGTGCACGTGGGTGACAGCACACCAAGGGAGGGGTGGCAGCTCATCCTCGCTGTGTTTCTGGGTTGTAACTTGTGCATTTCTTACCCCACAGGTCGGTGAGCTGGTAAAGGTCACAAAGATTAACGTGAGTGGTCAGTGGGAAGGAGAATGTAATGGCAGACGTGGCCACTTTCCATTCACACACGTCCGTCTGCTGGATCAACAGAATCCTGACGAGGACTTCAGCTGAGTGTGGCTCAACAGTTGCTCTTACAGATGGGAACAATCTCAACGTGTTTTTATTGCAGATGCCATCAAGACTAAGCTCGGACCGACGCTGCAAGCAGTACTGCTTGGATAAGCATTCTGATAACCTGCAAACCCCTGGGACTCAACACCACCATTCCTTAAGCAAGGGTCATGTAATTCAGGGTACGACAGTAGAAAACTCGTGTGTCCAGTGGCAGAACTAGGCCATGATTATAGGTTGTAATGCCTGCTTATGTCCATGTGCACGGCAGCCTGGACCTGGCCAGCAGCAGCAGCTGGAGAAAGCAGTGCTCTAGATGTTCAGAGAACATTTATAGCTCTCTCCGGGCCCATTGCTTATGTTGCTTCTTCCTCAGGCAATGAACATCAACCGTAGACAATTCAATACCTTGATAGAAATTTCAGATTTTTCCTGGAGCTCTCTCCGTGTGTGTTTCCGTGCCGGGTTCTGTGCCCTGGCAGGGCTCTGCATGGTCAGTTCACTGTGCACAGCACAGGCTGGTGCAGGGCCCCTGGGAACAGCCTTGTGATTTACAGATCCTTACCATTCCCATGGTAAATGACAGATCCAATCAACCTCAGAATTCTAGAAGCTTATGGACACTAGATTGATTTCTTCAGTACTGTTGATGCTTCAAACATAGCAGCTGATTTTAATTTAAGATTTTTATTAACACACAGTATCTCCTTTTATCCACAAATACAAGGCTTATGGAAGTGTAAACCTCCATATCAGTGCTGAAAATTACGTGCATAGCACTTTAATATGTAGCTTTAAAGCAGTGTTTGATTCACTAAATAATACTAAAATATTGACACTGCTTTCCAATAAAATTAAATTGTGTAGGGCTAGTTTAATTTTTCTAGAATTCTTCAATATTGTACAATACTGTTACAGTACAAATCAGTGTCAAACACAGTGAACTGACAAACCAAATATTAGTTTTATTTTAAAGACACTCTGGGGACTCTTCTGGTTTAATTCCCATCTGTAAAATATTTGATAGCGGATTCATGAGGATTTTATTTTTAATAAACTAATGGAAAATAATTGTGTGCTTCTGGATTGATTCTCAAAAGGCATAATAGAGTAAATATGGCTTCCTAGCTCATGATGAAAATCAGTGCATTGAGTAGGCAGTATTATGCACTGCTCGATGGTTGTTTTTTAGTCTGTTCTTCTAATTATCTGGTTTTCTCTAATATAAATCAGAATGGATTTAGTAAGTTTTGTAAACTGAAATTAAACACTGAAGTAACTCTCCCTTGCCTGTACCCTGGGTTGTTTTCCAAGGACAGCACTCTGGTGACCAAACTAAATTTTGTAACTTTGACTACAGTATAATCCATGCAGAAGGGTTTTTTCTAAATAGCATCAAGCTGAAACTGTTGGGTTTGGTTGCTTCAAACCCGTGTGACCCCAATGGCTCGTGGGTCGCACGTGCTGCAAAGGCCTTTGCTGCGAGGCACTGACCCTACAACAATACTGGTAACACTTTACCTCAGAACTCTGTAACATGCTGGAAATTATAATATTTCTGTTCTATTTAAGTACTAGTTGTTTTACTTCAAAACTAATCCATCTGCAAGTCTGAGTAATGTTCAGGTTATGGGCACTCATTAATTCTGTGGACTAATGTTAATCACACTTGTCCATCACCAGTCTCATGAGCACTACTGAGGATTATTATCAAAAACTGACAGCAGGGACAGTGGGGTAAGGATGGAAACAAGGAATTGCAGCTCTGTTCTACCTTGGATTGCTGTTCTGGTTAGGGTGATGTGCCAGTGATTGTGGGAGCTCTTCTAGCTTAGTACAAAATTTACTTTGAGGGGAAAAAAAAATTGAGAAATTAACTCTAGGTTCTGTAACTCCTCAGATTCTTTAAGGCTGATTTATATTTTTCCTCTGATGTTGATATTCACTGTAACTGTTTGGAGGGTTTTGTTCAATAGCTGCACTCTAAATAACAGACATAATACTGAGTTTTTCAGTTGCCCATATATGCTTATATTTTTCTTCACATATTGCAAAAGAAACATAATAAACAGTATGTCCTTAGAGTGACACTGTTCTGAAGTATTTTTGCCAACTGCAGTTAATGAAAGCCCATATATTTGTACCTTTCCAATCAGGAATTAAGATACCAAAAGAACATTTTTTTGGAAGTTTTATTATGCAAACCTTGCCTTTTTAATACAAAAGACGTGAATTTAATTAACTAGCAAATACCCTGCAAACTTTGTAGATGTGGTTTTATTAAGACTGTATAAATTGTGAATATTTGTACACTTTGAAAGAGCAAAATGAAGAAACTAGAGGAGTCTTAATAGCTGCTGTTACACTAGAATCCCAAGTTCTTGTCAAGCAGTTTTTTTAGCTGATACATTAATGCAACTGTTCTCCACCCTTCGGTTCTAGGCTGAAATGTGATTTTGTTTCATAGGTGATAGAAATGAGTATCTTTGCATTTGGACAAAACAGACATTTCAACTTGTCAGGCTCCTCAAGGCAAATAGGTAGAACCTATGTCCATGAACATGTAGATGAAATCCTTTTGTGGCCTTTGTTTATCCTCTCCTGTTTGTTCCCTCTCTTTTCCCTGATGCGTGCAAAAAAATCATTGCTCAGAATGTTGGTCACAATCTTTTGTCTCTTCCTTGGCTGTGGTTTTGGTCTCTTGTGCATAGGCAGGTGTTAGAACTAGAATAATCATTTCTAGAAATACACCATGAAAGCAGAATGCTCAATTACACTGTGTTCTTCTGGTGCATTTACACGTTATATCACACTAAAAATTACAACTGGCTGCTATGGTTTTTTAATATATATTTCATTTTGGTAAGCCCCAGCCTTTTTACTAATATATGACCTGGTTAAATCTTGTTAATCTGTTTGAATTGTATTTGTTAATAATGCAAATATTTCTAATCATCCTTAAAACACTTCCTTTTTGTTAATGGTTTTGGGGAAGGATTCTAACCAAACCTGTTTGAAGAAAAATATGAACATGTGCCATTGTATTATAACACTATCCACTTTCTTGACAGTTTAAAGTCCTTTTTTATTTTTTTTTTTGTAGCATGTAATGTATATGTTCATAGTACGTGAAGTAAATAAAAGTATAGCCAAAACTTTGACTCAGAGTCCTTCTCAATCAGTTATTGGAGTATTTGCATTTAGTAATTAAAAATAGAGGGGGTATGGCCACTTTTAATTGCCCATGTTAGTATGAAAATAATTAAACACAGCACTACAGAAGTAAGACAAACCAAGGTACCTAAGTTAACCTATCAAACAATAAAATAGGCTTTATTTGAAAGAAGGTGACTTTCTGTAATTAAATGAGTCAAGGGGTTGGGTTGGGGAAATGCATATTCTCATTTCAAAAAGAAACTTGTGAGGAATGTTGAGATTTTGTGGCTCTTGCTCTTAATTCTACCTGCACAAGTCAGGGAATAGTCTCTGGGGATTGTTTGGATGGGGTGTTTGGGAAGATAAAAAGCTGTTTATATATTCTTAGGAATATCAGTGAAAACAAAGTTACACAAATGAATAGCAGCAAGAATCTCGTGCAGCAGTCTACAAATGGCTGGGAAGAGCTGTTTTTATGTGTGATGGTGTGAGAGCACTAATTCAGTGAGAGGCCGAGGTGTGCAGGGGCTGTCAAGGGCTGAAGGACACAAAATCAGGAGCAGAATCCCACGGGGGGGCAACATTTGTAACATCAACCTGCATTAAAGGTACTTTGGCCACACTATTCCTTGAAAACTCCAAGGGGACCTTAGGCCCCAAGGATAAGAATCTTGGTGTGTCTCTACACAGTAAAGATTATTCTATCAGCTCCAGATGGAAAAAAAAACTTAAATTTTCATAGGTGGAAACCCCCAGCTTTGCTCCAGTGCTCACCCAGTGCAGAGCTGCAATCCAAGGGTGCCTTTCAATGAGATCAGCTGAAATTCCAGAGCTCCCTGCAGCCCAAAGGAAGAAGCTGTGCCTGCCCTTCCCCAGAGCCCTGCCAGGCATCCCCTCTGGCTTCACCTTGTCCTGGTGGAGCTCATGCAGAAAGCTGCTTTTCCTTTTCCATTCCCTCTCCTTCCCGCTGTGGGTTTTGGCTGCAGCAGTGGTTGAATGAATTCATGTGAAAGTTCAGGGGGCAAAGGACAAGCGAGGATTGCATCAGCAAATTGTGCTGTATTTCCTTGGATTAGGCTGTTTATTCCTCATGCTTTGCCAAATCCCTGACCAATTTCCAAATATCTGAATGCCATCTGTATTGAGTGCATTCAAAAGAATTTAAAGTATTTAGACAATACACTATTATTCAGCATAAGTACCAAGAATGCACCTCACTTCTGGCAATTAAATCTGCTTGGAGTGTCCTGATTTATTGATATTATTGAACTCTCTGAGGCAACCTGAGTGCCTGCTAACACGAGGATCACAGAAAAATTCCTAAATCGATCCAAATCTAATTTATTGTGCACAGCTCCCCAAGTCTCTGCTGAAAAATAGACTTTTTTGGTCGATAAACTGCAGAACTGATTTGCAAGTCTTAAAATTTTGCACGGAGATAGTGACTTGCACTACTGGGACCTTTTGAGTGCCTAACTTTGTATCATGTATTTACCAGCAATTCAGAAGTAAATGTTTACAATTATTCCCAATTTCAGCAAAATCAGCATTTTCTAATCTTATTTCAAATAAATCAAAAAAAAGCAAAACTTTTTTCTGGACTTGACACCTAATTTTCACCTTAGTCACTGATTTCTTTTTGTTTAAGAAATCCTGATTAGATAATCCTAATCTGTGAAAAAGAGGGCCTAAATATCCCTTGAAAACAGAGCACTGATTTTCTGAGCAACAGATATAAAAAGAATTCCATCAAGTTTTTAGATTTACTTGTAAGAAAACCCTAAGGTTATGTTGATCTTGCACACCCTAAAACTCTGGTTCATCAACTGAAAAAAATAAGTCAGGCCAGCAATAAACTGTTGAAAAAAATGTGCTTTGAATGGTGCTTAAGGTGTGTATCCTCAGTCACCCATCAGGAGCCCAGTTCAGTGGGCAAAATACAATAAATGGGGATACTTGACTCTGTCCAGGAGGTGCCAGCTCTCTCTGATGTCAAAACTTACAAAGGTCTCTGCACTTCTCCCATGAGAAGGGCTGAGCATCCTCAGCCTGCACTTCCAAGGAGACACTGAGAAAAGAGACGAGGCTTCATTCACAGTTACCCTGAGCAAATACAAATCGGGGAATGGTTTGGGTTGGAAGGGACCTTGAGGCTCATCTCATTCCCAATCCTGTCCCAGGGCAGGGACACCTTCCACAGGACCAGGTTCCTCCAAGCCCCATCCAGCCTGGCCTAGAGCACCTCCAGGGATGGGGATCTTTGAAGATCAAGTTGATGCCGGCTGTGCATAATCCCTTTTAGTTTTCTAAAACTATTCTGGTTTCAGAAATCGAAGCATTATCTCAGTTATTGAAGTGAATGCTCCTTTTGTTTTTCAGAAGTACTGTGTGAGGAGCTCGTGAAACATTCAATTTTACTTTCTAGATTTTCTAGCCTTTTGAAACAGTGAAATTACCACCTGCTATTCACTGCAGGTGATACTTTGAGCAAACACCCTGGAGAGGCTGCAGAAACCTGTTATCTGACCGGCTGCCTTTCGGTCACAGATCCACCCTTCCATGTGGAGCACACCCGGTGATTTGTACCAAAATACGGAGAGAGGGTAATTGGAACAGCGCTGAGGGCAGCACAAACACTGAGCCCGCTGCCCTCGGCTCGCCCACAGCCGTGTGCCGGTCACGGCCCCATCCCCGCCATTGCCTCACCCCTCGTTATTCCTCACCCCTCACAGCGCTTCATCCATCCTGCCTCACGCCGCCTCACTCCGCTTTATCCCTCACGCCGTCTCGCCCCGCTTTATTCCTCATCCCTCATCCCGTCTCTCCCCGCTCCATCCCTCACACCCGCCATCCCGCCTCGCCCCTCACTCCGCTTCATCCCTCACGCCGTCTCACCCCGCTTTATTCCTCATCCCGTCCCACCCCGCTTTATTCCTCACCCCTCCTCATCCCTCGCTCCGCTTTATCCCTCACCCCGCTTTATTCCTCACCCCTCCTCATCCCTCACCCCGTCTCACCCCGCTCTATCCCGCTCCATCCCTGTCCCCTCCTCACACCAGCCATCCCGCCTCGCCCCTCACGCCGCCTCCCCCCGCCCCCCCCCGCCCGTTGCCAGGGAGCCGCCGTTGCCATGGGAGGCGGCGGGGCGCATGCGCGCGCCCGCGGGAGTGCCCGGATGCAGCGGGAGGAGGCGCTGCCGCCATATTTGCCCGGAGAGCAGCGAGCTGGTAGCTGCCGAGCCCCCCGGACCCATCGGCTGCCATCCGCCCCGCGCAGTCCCCGCCGCCGCCCCGCCCGTAGGACATGGACGATCGGGAGGACCTCGTCTATCAGGCCAAGTTGGCTGAGCAGGCTGAGCGCTACGATGGTGAGCGCGCGGGCTCGGGAAGGCCGTGCACGGCCAAGGGGAGAGGGAGGGAGGGAGGGAGCGGCCACAAAATGGCGGCTGGGCGGGGGAGGGGGCAGGGGCGGAGGAGGGGGCGCACACAAAATGGCGACGGGGAGCGCCCCGAGGGGCCGCTGGAAGCGGGGATGGGGGGCCCGGGCGAGGGGGTGTCTCGGGCCGGGGCGGGGCCCGGGGCGGGGGGCGGTGGCGGCAGGAGCCGGGAATAAAATGGCGGCCGCGAAGGGCGAGTCCTGAGGGGAGGGGGGTGGGCAGGGGAGCCGCCCCCGTCTCCCCACAAAGAGACCCCGCTTCCCCTCACGGCGCCGCCGGCCCCGGCCCCGCGCTCCCCGGCCCGGGCGGCGCGGGGCGAGGGCGGCTCGCCGCAGACAACGCCCATGGCCAGCGCTCCGCAGGGGGGGCCCGGCCCTCGGCCCCTCGCCGGCCGTGCTCCTGGGGGGGTCCCCCGGGGCCGGGCTGCGCTTCTTTCTCTGCCTCTACCCCCGGCTGCAGGTCCTGCTGCCCCTGGCAAACCCAGAGAGAGCGAGTTCTCGCCCTGCAGGGAGCGAGGACATGATTCACTGCTTAAAGAAAACGCATATGCTTTCATTATGTGGTAGAAATTATTACAGGTAGTTTTAGTTTTCCCGGCGTCTTATTTTCATCCTTTTCCTCCTTTAAGTTTGTGCGTTGTCTCTGGTTATTTAACACCCGTGATGATTTAATATCTGGGGGAAAAGTGGTAGAGGGGAGGAACTGGCAACCCTGGGTGGTGTCTCTTGCCCCAAAAATGTCTGTCTTGCAACTGTTCCTTTTAAACATGGTTCCCCTGCGTGTAATAGAAAGGGCCTCTAATTTTCTCGACTCTTCTGAGACTGTTACTTTGCCCCGAGAGCTGTGATTACTCATTTGAAGTGAAATAAATTATATGTATGTAGAATGTGTGAATGCAGTAACACTTCATTTAGAGAGGTAAGAAGACAATCCAGATACTTTCTGTTCATAAGTGTTTCAGACAACACGACCAAGTGCTCACCAAATAACAATTTTTTATTGAGTTGTGCTTAAAAAACATCTCATGGCACCATTGCAGAACATCTGAAAAATGCACGTTTTGGGGAGGAAAAGGGAAACTAAAACAAAAAGAAAAAAGAAGGCCTAAATGAGATCCCATTCAATTAGAGTTCTGATGAGGAAATAGTAATTAACAGCACCACTAAAGGAAAGCAATCAGGCAGTCTCCCCAATAACTGAAGGACTTGAAGAAAGAAAATGCCCCCCAGAAACCAGGTATTGGGGTACAAAAATTACCTTGGGCAGAGGGGCACATCCATATTCCACAGTAAGTGAGCAGCTTCTGCTGAGGAGAGAAGGGTTCCCCACTTGGGGGAATGGATGAGTCAGTGCCACTGAAAGTGTTGGCTTTGGTTTGGGTGGAAACCCAACATCCTGGAGGAATCATCATCCTTGGGAGCTCTGGAGGCATGACTGTCTTTCTGGGGTTTTCTGAAGTCAGCAGTAAATCATTTCATTAGAAGGTAATAGGACTCTACCCCATGGCACAGATCTGCAATGCAAACTTCCTGTCAACTAATAAAAATTGATTGGGAGGGATTATTGCCTTGGTGCAGCATTTCCCTGGTGGACTTTTGGTTCTCCCAGCACCATGAATGTTTGCTAAACAAGCTGCCCAGAACAAAATGTAAAAGAATTGTTGTGTTTCTGAATGGGCATGAGGCTTGTTATAATTTGGGATGGAGCACTGAACTTAGAGTTGTTTTGTTTAAATCAGTGCTGTGAGATTTGGGTTTCCAGAGTTTTTAGGGATCAAGTTGGGTGAACATGATTTAAGATGCACCCCCTAATTCTGCTCTAAATGCATCTTCACTTCTCTTGTGTCCATGGCCTGGAAGAAAATGTACTGTAGATACTGTTTTATCATTTAATTTTGTGTTCTTGTTCAGCTGAAACAATTAAAAATGATTGGCATAATTTGTTCTTGTTTATGTGAAATAATGCAGTTCTGCCAAGATCATAGCTGAGGCTGCTGAATAATTCTGTGAACAAAATGTTTGAGAAGGAATATGAGGAAAAAGTAAACTACTCCTAATTTTGCTCCTCAGTTTGATCTTTGAGGTGCACAATTACAAGGCTACAGTTATCAATTGGCACATATAAAATGGGGTGATGGTAAGTACTGGCTACAGATGCATTGGAATACAAGTCCCTTGGGTAATTCAAATATGAGTTTGACAATTTCTTTGTGTTTAACATTAGGATAAGTGTAAACTTCTGTCCCATCTTTCTCCTGGAGACTGGAAGAGTGGTGGGTTGCTATTTATGTATGGCTCATGGCATTTATAGCAGCACTTATGGTGGGCATCCAACTGTGGCTTCTTTGGTGTTACTTACCTGACCCACTTAGGGAATCTCTGAAGTCTTGGGAGCTGCATTTGTGAACGGTTGGGAATCTGGTCCTGTGTCTGTGCTGTCCTCAGGATGGTGGCCCAGATTAAGAGGACAACTTTCTAGGTACTTTTGCAGTGTAAGTAGCACTTAAACCCTGATCTCCAGAGATATATTAAGAGATTTGGGTGTCTGACTATCTTGACAGATCTGCTTAGGCACGTTATGGCAAATCACAAAATGCCAGGAAGCTTACTGGCAGCACAGGAAGCTTGGTGAGAAATCTCACTCATTGCTGTTCCTTATTGGTAGAATAGTATGTAACTAAATGGGCTCCTTTTTTGGAAAACAATTGGAGTAAATGATATTGTGGAGCTCTTTATAGCAAGAGGATGTAGAGGATTCCTGTAGACTGCTGCTGGATATGGAAACCAGTTCCTCTTTGTGGAAGCTGGGAACATCTTTGTTTCAGGTGGGAAACAGGCTATGGCTCAAGGCAGACTCTGAGCAGATACTCCCAAATACAAGTCTTTGGAGTGCATTACTTGGGTGAGGTGAAAAAGGTGGGGTTTTCCCCCTCAAAACAGAGAATAGGTCAAGGTACAGGTAAGGAAAACACCCAGCCCACCCATGGTAGGTCTCCTGCCTCCCAGCACTGCAGGAGAACAGCTGCCTCCCTTTGTCTTTAGAAATTCTGTCAGGGAAATGTCTCTTTATCATGAAGCCAGGAACGTGTGCAGCAGTGGGTTCAGTTCAAGATTTGAACCCTTTTTAGGAAGAACTGTCTCCTAGTAACAGGTCTTCAGCTTAGAGCCTAATGAGGAATCAATAAGTCACAAATTAGAATTCAAGTTGCATATTAATTTTGGTTTGCAGGGGATTGGTCTCTTTCAAGCAGATGTCAAGCACACTTCAGTTCTTGGGTTCCTCTCTCCATTAATGGTCAGCACTTACCTTGTGTCTTAAAGGTCTTAGTGGTGTTGTCATGTGGGGTGTGACTGGTGTCCCTGAGCTAAAAGACAGAAAGATCTCAGCATAACCCCTAAAAATTGTAGGAACACAGAAGTTAAAATAGGGGCACGACAGCACTAAAGGAGTAAGACTGTACATTTTTTAAGTGGGAGTTGTACAGACTGGGATATAAATTGACTTGTGATTATGAGGAATTGTGTGAGAGAGGGCCTTTGTCTGTCATGGCCTTCTTGAATTTCCTGAGGTACCAAGAGCAGACAAAGGAGTCAGAATTCTACAACTGGATGGTGAGGTCCTCTGCAAGGAGCACAGAAGCTGAACTGGTGTCCAGTGTTAGAGGATTGCTCAGTAGCAGATCTCAGTCAAGGGAACAGATTTATTGAGATGTTTGCTTTCAAACTGAAATGTTTGTTAGAAATAGTGGGGAAATCCTCTTGCTTTAGAAAAGTAAATGTCTACAGCTTGAAAAGATTACAGGAGTGATTCAAAAATTTTCTCATTGCAAGAAGGACTTGTGGTAGACCATACAATTGATTATGCAGAAAATCCCACTGTTGGATAACTTGGCCCTAACCTGGTGTTTCTCCAAGGGTGTAAAGGTACAGGACTGTTTATTGCAGAGTCATGCTGTCAGATTTGCAAGGGGTCTAACTGCACCAACTGTTACAAACCTTGCACAGAGAATAGCAGGATAACCCTTTGCTTTGTCCACAAAATCATCATCAAGCCACTGTGCAAGTTGGATATTATTTGGTTTTTTTTCCTCCTCTGCTTGTTGGTTGTCCTAACTGGGAATCCACCTGTTTGGTTCTTTAATGCTCATTTGTGTAGAACTTGTACATTGTGATAAATATGGAATACTTCTCATTTGTGCTTGATTTCTGGTCTGACCTTTAGAACCAGTTCAGTTCTCTAAATTAGAAGAAAGATTAATTTTTTTTTTTCCCTATGAGTAGTTGTCTGAGCTGGTGACCTGGATGAGGCAGTTGAGAGGTCAGAGGGGTGTTGAGCTGGCAGGAGGGAATCAATAGGTGTGGGTTCAGCCATTGCAGCCCTTGCCAAACACAGGGTTCCCTGAGAGAACAGAGAAACCTTGTGCAGGCAGTGTCACAGTGTGTTCAGAGGAGTTCCCGGGGGATGGAAAGCAGGGCTGAACTTGCACTGGGTTGGATTTGGAGCTCATCAGTGCAGTGAGTAGGGTGGTACCCACTGATGCTGGGTGGAGGTCTGTGCCTGTGGGAAGTGCAGTCTGTGGGCATTGATCTGCACATTCATCTCTTACTGAGGAAAACACACTGGCCCCTGCTTCTTCAGTCCTTCTCATCTTTGTTCCTAGGAGTTTGCTGCTACTAAGTTAGTACTTCTTTGCTTCTGTTTCTCAGAAATGTGAGCCTGCTTCCCAGCACAGATCCCTTGTGATTCCACTGGTGGGCTTTCTCTGTTCTCAACACTTGTCTCATATCCATGCCCTGTTTCCTGTCTTTCAGCCAAGTGTTTATCCCTGTGAGGACTTTCCTTCCTATCCCATGGCAGTTGAGTTCCTTAAAGAACCTTGGGTGAGGGACCTTGTCAAATGCCTTTGGGAAATCCAGGTAGACTATTCCAGTTACGTCTTCCTTGTCCCTGTGCTTCACTTGTTCAAAGCGTTCCAGTAGATTTGTGAGGTATAATGGAAGTCCATGCGCTACAGTGTAATGTTCATGCATATACTCACTCATTCCAGGGGTTTTTAAAATGTAATTCCCATTGATTTGACCCCTAGTGGTTAGGTTCATGGTTTTGTAGGTCCCCTTGAGTGTCTGCTAGAACCCTTTTCAGATGAACAGTGTAAAACACTTTGTGTTTGCTGCTGTTAAAGCCCTGACTGGGAGGTTACACACAACAGTTTAGGGTCAGATACTTCAAGTTCTTGTGACTTGTTCCTGATCATCTTTTGTTCGTTGGAAGAATGAACAAGTACAAGATCAACACTTGTACTGAGTCTTTAATACTGTTTGTGGTGCGTGATATGTCTGGTGGACACAAGGGAAGACTTGTTTTTTGTGCTGTGTCCTCCACCTCCTCACAGCTCACAGGATGTTCGTTTGCAGCTTTTAGCTCCTGAAATGCTGAAGTATGTTCTGAGCAGCAGCTTAGGAGCTTGAAGAT
The DNA here is from genome assembly GCF_965231275.1 of Zosterops lateralis. NCBI lineage: Eukaryota > Metazoa > Chordata > Aves > Passeriformes > Zosteropidae > Zosterops > Zosterops lateralis. The sequence goes on along the minus strand of NC_139779.1, from coordinate 5,281,003 downwards.
CTTGGTTTGCTTTATTGCCCTTAGATAAGGGCAATAAAGAAGATTAAACTTAAAACACAACTTCCGTTTGCTGATGTTCTGCTGCTACTAAATGGAGAGTTAAGACAGTGCTGCTGCTGCTCTTCTTTACATAATATATAAGAATTCTACTTTCTGGGTTCTCTTGAGGTTCATTTTGATTTGAGTACGATGACTATTACATCATCTTCATCCCACCTTTACTCAACAAGTTCTTTTCTCTTCTTATTTTAAGAAGCTTTCTCTCTTAAGTAGTTCCTCTTTTGGAAGGGAGGCACACCACTAAGAGATTTTCTAGCTCTTGTTTTTTCCTGTGGTAATGTTGAAGTTCTTACAGTTTATGCATGTTGTGGAGTTACTCCAGCAGTAAGGTTGAAGTAGATCCTGAGTACCGTTGAAAGTCACAAGGAGTGCCCTAGTTGTGAACAAAAAAATGTGACCCTGTAGCATCCTGGTTAGTGAGACTCAGGCACTGAACTAGAAGTTACAAACATTGTAGATTGCCCCTAACAAGCTTTCTCTAGTGCACCAGCCTTTGTTTAGGCCAGGTGGTTTCTGTTAAAAGCACAGATTTTCATAGAACTGCCAGATTCTGGCTGTTCTCTTGGTAGGGTGTGCCGTTCTTTGTTTTGTATCCTATATTGGGAAGGTTTTTAGTCTTCCTCTAAATTTGCTGTATATCACCCATTTCCTTATTTCCTTACCTGGGGATATTGCAGTTCCCCTTGGTTTTTTTGATTTCTAGAGTTAAAGAGGCAACAAATATTTAGGTTCCCATTTGTCTCTGGTCAAGAGGGAGTCATCATTTTGTGACCTAGTGTGAGTCCTTAACAACTGTGCCCTTTGTTCCGTGGCTTGGCCTCTAAGGGTGGTTATCAAATGTGCTTCTCAACACTTATAAAATTCCCCATGACTTTTTAGCTTAGACTAAGGCTTATTCTTTGTCTTCCACTTTAAACCCCAGTCCCAAGCCTGGCACCTTGCTGTTCCACAAACCTTTTGTAGGTGGCCACCTCTGTCCCAGCCCTTTGTCCTTTCCAGGCTGTGCCTGTGTGACCCTCCTGGTGGCTGGAGGTGACTCAGCAGGGTTTGCCATGGGGAGCCAGCATTTTAATCACAGTAATAGGATATGGGAACCTAAAAAATGGCCTGGGCATCATTACAGATTTGTTATATCTTAGGCAGCTGTTTGGGGTCTCAGCTTTTCCATAAGAATATACAGACCTCACCAGACAGTGTCTGTGTGTGTTGTGGTATTTCCTAACCAGCAGCAGGTGCTTGGGGAAGGCTCTAAATCTAGGGTGAGCATTTCATGCTCCAGAATATTCCCCTCACCTTCCATAATTTACATTTTGGGGATTTCCTGCTCTGATGGTGGCATGATCTGCCAGTAGCAATAAGGTGACAGCCACAATCACCTGAGAGGCTGGAACTTAACCCCTTAAACACAGCCTCTGTCTCTCTGAATCTGCGTAACACTACTTTTTCCATACTGCAGTGTGAGCATCTCTGGATTTTGTATGCAATGAGTTGTCATTCCTGCAATAATCCTTCTTAATGAAATGTAATCTCAGACTTGTATTTTGTCTTGAATGGTTCCTGACTGAGCTTTCCACCTCCTTGTGGAAACTTCCAGATGGGTAAAACTGCACTTAGAATAAAAAATACTTGTTCTGTTGGCAGGTATAGATGGCTTTATTTTTGTTTTCTGTTGGGGGAGAGAGAGATATGTTGTCTCTTGCTTTTATACTGCTTCTGTTCTTAAGATTTTTCATCAGGCCTAAGTTTTTAGGGCTGGATTATGGCTTTACCGTGGAAGAACAAGGTATGTGCATAATATTTTGTCTTGTCGAAATATCAGCCCAGACTTTTGCACTTGTAAGTAGAATTGGTCTCTTTACTGAATCAGAAACCTTTTTCTCTCTTTGTGGGTAGACTGGTAAAGACTGATAAATGTTTTCTCTTTGGGTAAGGCAGTTTATGGGTGGGACCCTCGTTTGTGGTTGTGTTGTTACCTAGTGACAGGATTACCATTTTGTAGAGGAGACCTTTCAGTTCCTGTTCCCAGGGCGTTGGGAGGTTGTGTCCCCAGTGTGAGGGGTGGTGAAGCTGAGGGTTTTGTGCTTCAGAACGAATTGAGGAACCTGAGGTGCTCCCCCATCCCCCAGCATCCTGTTCCCAGTGGCTGTCACTTGTCAGGCAGTCTATTTAACTTACTAACCACTCAGTCATAAAAATATTGGGGTGATAAAGGCTGTTCACTGCTGGGAGCGGCTGGGAGCAGGTGCCTGTTCCCTTTGGCTCCCTTGTGTCATGGTTGTGGCTCTGCAGGAGGTGGTTAATGACCTCCTTTGCCACCAGGCTGAGGAGATGCACCAGGACTAAAACACAGTCAGAGGAGCTCCTTGTAGGGCAGGGTTCGGCTTTGGCTTTGTACCAGCTATTGTTCAGCTAAATTGGGTTTATCCTCCAGTGCAGAGAGCTGTTGAAACCTCTGTTTCAAGGGCTTGCAGATCTTCTGACTGGTAATAGACAAAATCCTGCAGAAGCCAAGCAATTGATTAAATTGGTAATGATGTGTTTGAATGTACACTGAAAACAGCTAAGTCCTGTGTATAGTTTTTTATTTTAAATTTTCACACTGGACAAATGTGCTTCTGTGGAAGAAGAGGTTGTGAAGGAAATCTGTAGAAAAGTTGATAAAACGTGTCCCTTTGGCCCCAGTTGTTGCAATTTCCTGAGACAGAGCAGATCTTAGGGGCTGTTGCTGTTCCTCAACCTCCACACTTCTGGACTAATTATTCCATGGATATCATTGTTATGTGAGATAAGTGTAAATAGAATTCTGTTGTCTTCATCAAAAGGCAGGTTTTCTATAAAAGTGTTTTGTACATCCAGGTGTATGACTGAAGTGTTGTGTGTTTAATCCCAGTGGATAAAGCACAATATTATTAACTGTTGAAAAAAAAGGCAGCATTTCTGTAACCTGTGGGTTGCTTCTCTGAAGACAATCAAATATTAAGCTTGAAAATAAGACCTGCATTTTTTGCTGGAGCTTCTTGACAAACATACCCAGGTCATGGAGATTGCAAGGCTCAATTTCTGATTGTCATTTTTGTCCACAGGAACTGTCAGGCCCCTTATCTTGAGTGTAGCTCTGTTTTAATAAACTTCAAAATGTGAGATGGCTTAATTTGCATAACTTTAAAAATTCACAGCTTTTAAGTAGATTCTTTGTATGAATGGGATGGTAAGGTCATCCTTCAGGAAATAAATCACAGTACTTGCATTTTTAAAGTCGCAAATTGTAGCTATATTATATTGCCTGTAACTTAGCTGGCTTAAATCACATAATTATGTTTATGTTAATATTAATTGTGTGAACATGGAGTGTTGTAGGACGGCTCAGATTCTTCAGCAAAAGGAGCTCACCATTTTGCAGTTGCAGGGTGGTGTTTTCAACAAGTTTTATCAAATCCTTGGTGGATTTTTTGTTACTTTCTGTGATTTGGAGAAGCGGAATCTGCTGATAAAGATAGAGCCTGTTGGAGACTGATAACACTGTTCCTGCCAGGAAACCTACAGTCTCCATTGCTGAAGTAGCTTATGCCTGTTTAGGTTGTGATTTTGACATCTGAGGGGAAAAATTGGAGTTAAGCTTCATTTGTATATTTAACACTGTTCTTCTAATGTGTCTTGAACAATCCCAGTGTGGTTAGGTAATGGAAGAGGTGTAACCTTCCTTAAGTAGTTCAGTCTTTACTTCCACTGGGGTGTAGGAAAGCTGGTTGTGGTAATAATTGTTTTAACCTCAGATTTAGAAATACTTTTCAACACGCTTAAAATACAAATATACATTAATTCACATTTTGTGTGTTACTTTCCAGTGTAACTGGCTGCTTGGCGTGGGTACATACGGTTGCTGTGGGTACACTCAGGATGACTCTTTTGTTACCACTCCAAGCACCAAATTTTTCTTTTGGAGGTTCATCTTGCAGCTTTGAGTCACTTTCCTAGTAACAGTACTCATACATCTCTACATGTATTCAAATCTGGATTTTATATTTTTGTTAATTACTACGTTACACTGTGTTCCAGTTGACAAATCATCCTGTAATTCCTCAGTTTTATCCTGACTGCCAAGAGCCAGATCACATTTGCTCATCTCTCACTGTTCTCTGCCTTCTCCAAAGCACTCTGGAGAACACACACTCCTGTAGGTTTGTGCTGATAACTGTGGAAGAATGTTGTTGCTGCCAAAGCCTTTTTGTCTGTGTGTTAAAAAAAGCAAACAAAAACCCAAACCAAAAGTTGAACTACCTTTAAAGAATTTTCTGAACCCTTGTAAAATACCAGATGAACATCAGGTACTTCCTTTGTGTATGTGCTGATTGATTTGTTTGGAACACTGCAGGGTAAAAGTGAGGAGTAGCTGGATTAAAGGAGGAGGGAACCTAATTTCCTAAGCTCTCATTAATGTACAGTTTGTACTGAATGATTTGAAAGATGGTTCAGGTTGTGAGAATAATTGTCTGACCTTTTCCTCCTAGAAATGGTTGAATCAATGAAGAAGGTGGCTGGAATGGATGTGGAGTTGACAGTGGAAGAAAGAAACCTGCTTTCTGTTGCATATAAAAACGTGATTGGAGCCAGGAGAGCTTCCTGGAGAATAATCAGCAGCATTGAACAGAAAGAAGAAAACAAAGGTGGAGAAGACAAATTAAAAATGATTCGGGAGTATCGGCAAATGGTAAGATGGAGTTGGTCTTCCAGCAAAATGTCACTTAGTTCTGGTCCCCTTGCCATGAACTGCCCTGGTGTTCCAGGCTGCCTGTGCTGGGCTGACCTGGAATAGGGGGACAGCCTTGGGAGGCTGGAGCTTGTTCCTTATCTGGAGAATAAATCTCTTGCTGAAGGGGAGAGCTGTGGTGTTTCTGTGTAAACACTCAGAAGGGCAGCAGGCTCAGGAGAGGGAGGGCTTTTCCCTCAGTGCATCAACAGCTCTGCCAGGCGTTAGAGCTGCACTGGCCCTTCCCTGCTGACTCAGGTGTGAGGCTGCACTGCTCAGGAAGCCCTCATTCCTTCCCCTCCAACCTGACTGACCCCAAGCAACTTCTTTTTTTAATTAACCCTTTCAAAGGAGGTGTTTGGCTGTTAAGCTTCCACTTCCTATGTAAGTTTGGATCATACATTGACACTTTCTGCGATTCCAGTTGTCTGTCCTAGAGAGTTCAAAACATTAACACTTGAAATGTCCCTGGGGGAGGTTCTTCAGTGCTCTTCTTAACTCTTTGTCTTTTTTCACTCCACGTTCCCAGGGATGTCATGGTCATCCCAGCTGTGGAACTTGTGTGTGTAGCAACCTCCAGGGCCTTGCTGTTTTCTCTCTCTGGAGAGAGAGGGAAAAATTGATCCACATAACTTCATGGTGACTTAGTGTGTGCAGCTTTACCTAAAATGGAGAACTTGCAGCAAGCTCTGACTTCCATTGGTAGGGGCTAATGAAACCTCCAGCTCTTAGTGAGTTATTGTTCCCCCTGCCCTATAAATGATGGTTTCAGACATGCTCCCATACTATTTAAATCCCACACGTTTCTGCAAAGGCTTCATCTCCATTCTCTGAGGACAAGTGCCTCCACATGGTTCACATCTTCACTTGCAGAGAAACAGTGGAGTCTGTTATATCACCTGGCACTGATTCATATACCAGCAATGGAAATGATACTGGCTTGGAAATCTTCTCCCAGGAATGGCTCTGGACTACTTTCTGTTGACTCACAGGGTTTCTGTTGCTCCATGGAATTGTTAAAGTTGTGACTTTCTAATTTTATGCTGGCATGCTGATGAGATGAGACTCTGCCAGTTACATGCAGTCCCAAATAACCTTTTCTTGATGGGTGTCTACAGTCTCCTCACAGAACATAGAAAACAAGACAACAGCTATCCAGTGATTAAATTTGTTTAACATTGTGTGCTTCCAGGTTTTTTTGCACAGGGTTTTGTGGGTGGTTATCTTCTGCCAAAGATCCTTTAAGGCTGAAAAGACCTTTTTCCTGGTTTTGAAAGGACTCTAGAAATAGCCTTTGTTCTGCATCTCTCTTTGTAAAGGACATGTGCCATTCTGGATGGACTGGGGTGCAGGAAATAAAAGTTTGTGGTGCTTGAGGTGTCTGAAGAGGTGGAGAGGCCACATAAGTCAGTGTGATGCCAACAGGGTGTTCAGCTGTTAAATCCTGAGAGGGAGCAGCTTTCACAGCTCCACTGAGCACTCACTGGTTCCATACTGGAGGAGGGGTGGCTGTGTCTGCCCAGCTCCACTGGGAGCTTCACAAGGGGTTCCTGAGCATCATCTGTAGCTGAAAGCCAGATCCTGTTAGTGGCTGCTGGGAGAGTTAATGTGGGTTGGCATCTGCTCTGGGTGTGTGAATGGCTTTGGCAGGAGGGCCTTGGGAGCAGGAATGGTTTGAGGAACATGGCAGAGGTTTGGGTGCTGCTGCTCACTGTCACTGCTGAACAGTAGCACTCCTGCCCTGTTGTGCTCAGTGCTTCCCTGAAGAAACTGTTTCCAGCAGAATTCTGCTCATTATGATTCCATTGTCAACAAATTCTGCCTATTGTAGCATTTCCCAGAGTAAGTTCAGCCTTGAAAAAACCTTTCTCAGGCTTGAAAGGTTCTGAAGAAGGAAAAAAACCCACCCAACTAAGCAAACCTCCCCCAACCCCCAAACCATGTCTGGAGGCCAACAAGGCCAAGTTTAAAGCACTGGGGAGTTGGAGAGAACCAGCATCTCTGAAAGACACACCTCTCGCCTACCCTAGAAGCAGCTGTAACCTTGCTCAGCTGTACAGTGCTCCTCCAGTAGGAATGGAAAGTCTCTGTAGTAGTTTCTGTGACAGTAATTCTTTGTTGGGTTTGGTGTCTGTCAGTATTTACTATAATTCAGCTCGTGGCTCATGTTGGGAGTTGTTTGAGCCAGTGGCCAGCATGGCTGGGGCAGGACTCGAGGGATGGTGGTGTTGGGAGGGCAGGGCCAGGCTGGCCTTGTCTGAGGTGTGCACTGGGCAATAGTGAGAGATGACAGACACCAGACTGTGCCTCTTCCCAAACCACTTCAGCTGTATGGAGCCAAACACATCCATAGCCATGAGGGAAAATGCCACTTAGTTGCTTCCTTTGTAGACAGGGCTGCTCTCCTGGCTCCTGTGGCCATTTGGATACACAAAAGGCCCTGAATTTCTCATCTAGCTGCATCTCTGATGGGAGCACACTGAGCCTTGTGCTCTTCACCCTTGAGAGGCTGAAGTGATGAGTGGCTGCACACGGTGCAATTCCCTCCCTTGCAGTCAAACCAAATCCATTCCCACAGCACAGGTATTGACCTTCCCCTTCCTGCTCTGGAGATGTGGCACATGGAATGTGTGTTTCCAGTGCTCTCACTTCCAGCTGGGCTGTGTTTTGGGGCAGCTGCCAGGCTCTCCTCCATCCCCCCCTTCTCAGACAGTGCTCACTGAGCCACTCTGTCTAGAATAGATACTTTTTGTACAAGAGCTTTTTGTTTTGTTGTGGGTTTTTTTTATTATTTGTTTGTTTTAATTACCTTGATTTATATGAAATCTTTTTAAACTAAGCCAGCCCAGGATATATCCATTGCCCCGGACAGCAGCTGATCTCTGATAACTGTGACTGATCCTTTAAGCAAAGCTGGAAAAGGTCTGTCTGGGATGAAATAGAAGTTTGTACATGTATGGTTATTTAACTAAAGAGGATTAGAAACTGATTTAATTCTTTGCAGTTTGGCTGAAGATCTCTCTGCAAAAGAAGTCATTGAAAAAGAGGATCAAGAGGAAAGAAGTTTGCAGGAACTGACTGCTGGCCAAAGGTTTTATAGCTTTTGTAGCCCAAGAATATATGAAGTAGATTCTTCTCAAGTGACCATATTTCAGCACCTTTCTTAAGCATTTGTCACATAATTAAATACAGCATCTTATTCTTCCTGTGAATGTCAGGGCATTCTGACATTTGTACATGAAATTTGCTTTCAGTTAATTTCTCTAAAGGAACTTTTGCAAATCTGTTACTTTGTACAAGTCAGTATGTGTGTGTTTGTGCCAGTTTATTGTTTATTTTGGATCTGTAATTTTAACAGCTTTTGGGTATAACTGCTGTGGTTACAAACCCTGATAGTTTGGGAGCTGTGTGGTGATAAAAGGATTACAGGGCAAGGAAAATGCTTAAAGAAAGAAGGGAAGCAAATGCTTGGGTGGGAGGATAGGAGGGGATGATGGACTGAGTGGAGCTGCTCCTGTGATCCAAGGCTTGCAGTTCCTGGTAGTTTCTTTAATGCCTTTGCTTGAAATCTCTCCTTTATATGAAATTAGCTTGAGCCAGTGTTCTCTTCAGCTGTAGCTGTGAAAGTTCCTGTGAAACGATGAAAAAACAGCAATGGGTGGGTGGCTGTGTGCATTAAACCACCCACTCCTACTGCAATGACCCCGCAGGCTCAGAGCCAGCCTGGCTTGGGCAATGTTGATGTCAGAGGAGGAGTTTCAGCTTTTCTGGGTGTGTTCAGTTTCTTTATTTGCAGGTGTGAAACTCTCTGTGGTAAACCCTGACCTCAGAAACGTTGCTTTATGTTTGGAACTGGAAAAAATGAAGGTTCATGTGACTGTTTTCAGTTCAGACTATTCAAATCCAATATCTGTTTTTAAATAAGGCTTTATATACTCTATTTTTGGCTACAGATTTCACTGTCAGTGTTGATGAGTTCTGCTTTGTTGCTGAGTTGCTGCACTTTGTGTTTTTTCACCTGCTTCTGGAGCTTGTTTTCATCTTGTGCCTGACCTTTGTTTGTGTGGCACATCTTGATTCTGTTCTGATATTCCATGATTTTTGTCTTAAGGTTCTCTTTTTAGTCCTTTGCCTCCAAGGACTCACTAGAAACTGTTGTGAAGGTGCCATTTAACTCTGGGGTATAATGGAGTTGAGCTGATTCATGTTAATTACCTTCAAATTGTCCCCTTTGCTGTTGCCACTTTCAGGGCAGCCTTCCAGGATCAAAAATGGAGGGAATTGAGTTGTGCAAGCCTTGCAGTAAGGAATTACATCCTGAGACAAACTTAATGCAATGGTCTAGCAAGATGTCTTCCAAGGAATTTACAGTTCCACATTTCATCATCCATCAGTCCCTGCCTCTTGTGTGTCGGCTAAATGTGCAGAACTGTTTTGCTTAATGCACCTGTGGAGCAGCTGAGTTTTATTTTTCCTGTGTCCTACCCCTCTTTGGAATTTTATGATGTTACCTGTTTGATGATTGGCTACTTTTGAAACAGCTTTTAGCCTTAAGTGCTCACCTCACCCCCTCTTCTAATTATTTGCTGTATTTTATTTTTTTTTCTAGGTTGAGACTGAACTGAAGTTAATCTGTTGTGACATTCTGGATGTACTGGACAAACACCTCATTCCAGCAGCTAACACTGGCGAGTCCAAGGTTTTCTATTACAAAATGTAAGTACCTTCTTGAGAGGAAAGACCTGAAATGGACACAAAAAATAAGTAATTGTAGTGAGAACTTAATATACACTGTTGTGCAGCTCTCAGATGTTAGAAACAACAATTTTAATTCAGTTGCTGATGTGGAAATCACATTTCTGCTTGGGTTTTTTTATTTTGTATGAGCTGAACAGTTGTAAAGAGAAGAAAATAAGATGTATCCTCTAGTGATGGTTTAAAATCCCCTCAGTTGCTGGTGCAGTGTTGTGTAGACAATAACTGAGTGCTTGTTGTGTGAATAATATCTGAACACATTTGAATTTCAGCTGTTAATTGAATGGCTGGTGGGCAAACAAGGATCACTGACTTGCTGCTGTTTGTGTTCTCAGGAAGGGGGACTACCATAGGTATCTGGCTGAGTTTGCCACAGGAAATGACAGGAAGGAGGCTGCAGAGAACAGCTTGGTGGCTTACAAAGCTGCTAGTGATATTGCAATGACAGAACTCCCACCAACACATCCCATCCGCTTAGGACTCGCGCTCAACTTCTCTGTATTCTACTATGAAATTCTTAATTCTCCTGATCGTGCCTGCAGGTAGGTGCTGCCTGGGAATGTGGTGTGAGTACCAGACAAGACAGAAGTGGTTGCTCCTTTGCTTTTCCTACTTGCTTCCTGCTGATGTTTGCTCTGGTTGATGTCAATTCACTGGGAAGATTTTCAGCATCACCATTTTCTTTGGAGTCCAGAGCCACGTGTTTATGTGGGAGTAATGGTGTATGAGAAGCAGAACAGTGCTTCAATAACCTTGAATTGATCAACTAATGGCAGTTCAGCAGATTGCCAGGTTAAACTGCCCAAGGTGTGAGGTGATTTAAGGTCTCTTCCACAGTCTGGGAGGGATGGTGGCACTGATTTCTGTGACCTGTGAGCATGTACAGAGTAGCAGTGATCGAAGCAAATACCATTTGTCTTCTGTCACTGCAGTGTACACTTAATCAAGATGTAGGAATGTTTAATGAAACCACTGTTCTTGAGTAAAAAGTACACAGAGTGACTGCTGTTAAGTTGTGCTTTCTGGACTGTGTTCAGCAATATTTGTTAAATCTGTGTTGTGTCCTTGCAGGTTGGCAAAAGCAGCTTTCGATGATGCTATTGCAGAACTGGATACACTGAGTGAAGAAAGCTATAAGGACTCTACACTTATCATGCAGTTGTTACGTGATAACCTGACACTATGGACTTCAGACATGCAGGGTGATGGTAAGTGAGTCCTGCTGGAAAAGCTCATCCTGACCCAAGGAGATGGAGAGGCTTTGATGGGTTACCTCTGTCTCCTAATAATGATCTCCTGACTTGCCTTAACACTTACTTGGGTGATAGGGGTGACACTGGATATTTTGAGCAGCCTTTCAGCTCAAAAGGTGTGAAATTAGCAACACTTGGTTGTTTTCCCCTCCCCACTTGGCAGCTGTGATCATTGTAAAAGCACTGATTCCATTTATTTCATCTTTTCTTTCTTTCTGCTTGTCATGCTCATGTCTGGCTGTCATTCCAACCAGATGTGAACCTGCAGTGCAGAAGGAAGCACTGGAAATGCTTCAATTCCCCTTCATTCCAGGTCACTCCATGTTCTCATTGCCAGAGCAAATGCCAAATGTGTCCCCTGGCAGTACCGGACAGTGGGACATGGATTGCTTCTGTTCACTAACAAAGGATAATAAAACTTTTTGAAGTGGTTTCGGCACACCGAATGGACTTCTCCAACACTTAAACTCTCACATACAATGCTTGGTATAAATCTACTCATTTTAGGGTTTCTCTCTTGGAGAGACAAGTGAAAGAGCTGACTTTATTTACTTTTAACTTGGAGGGGAAGAAATAAGTCGTGTTAAATTTTTTTGGGTACAAATGCCCAGAGCTAAGAAACAACACTGCTGAACTCCACATAAATATGTGAGTGTCTTAAATTTTTGGTAAGGTGTTCCTTGTAGCCATGCAGCATTCCTGGGGTACTTCACTGGTGGTGTGTCCATTTGAAAGCAAATGCAGAATCTTTTAACTTTTTCCCAATTCCCTGATTTTATGTAGAGTCATGGGTTTGTTTTGAAGTGTTGTTACTCCATAGCTTGTCACTCTACTCTTTGGGCTGCTGAGACTGGGAATGCTGTAAATGTGTGGGGTCTTTGCTCCTGGTTTACTCCACATCCCAGTGTTTAAGGCTCCCTTTTCAAGGATTATCTTCTGGTGCAGGATGGACCCAGGATGAATCTGTAGACTTTTCTCTAAACACTGCAGGTGTTGAATGCCCTCCTTGCCATTGGCATTGGAGAAGAGAAATGTGTTTCAAATTCCCAACATTTAGATACAATCTTTATTTTTTTTGTTATTGGAGCCAAATACCTGGTGCTCTGTGGAAGGCACAGAGTGGAGTAACAAGGTTGGATCGATGTGGGATAGTCCCAATATCTTTCAAACAGTATCTTCCAAAGGTTCCTGATTTGCCCATAGCTGATGTCTCTCATGGATCTTGGATATTGTACAAGTTCCACAGGATTATTTACAGGCTCTTTAGATTTTGAAAAAAGAAATAGAGATCTGAATTTCTTGCTCCACAGCATGGAAAATAGACATTTTGAATATTCCTGAAGTAATTTAGATTATCCTGGTTACTAGTGCCAGAAAGATAATAATTACAGAAAATACTGTAGGGCTGCTTAAAGTTGTCGTGGAATTCTTCAGATCCAGGAAAAAAGTGTTCATGTAGAATGTTTTGACACAGGTACAAAGTTAAGTTTCCTCATACTTTGCCAATACTGTGAGTGCATTTCCAGCTGATGCTTCCAGAGCTCCATATTCCCAAACGAGCAGAGCCTGGGAACAAGAATCCAATAGTGACACAACTAGCAGTTTCCAAGGGATGGGAGAGGCTTGGAAGGGGCTTGTGCTTTGGCATTAAGCTTTTCCCTGTTCCCATTTCAGCCCTGTAGGGATGTAAAGCCAGGCATGGCCCAGCTGCTGCTCTCCCATCCCAATTCCTGTAGCTTTCCCATGGCCCAGACCAGTGTTGAGTTTATTACCACGCTTGTAATGTCATCTCCATATGATTCCTGTTCTCCCCTTCTTTCCTGCTGTATAGATTCCTAAAGGAAAGTCCAACTGTTCATTTCCTAAAAACTCTACTTTGTAAGTCTCTTGTCGTGGCTCACTGGAGTTTTCAGTGTCAGTTTTTCCTGTCACTAACAGTGCCTGCCTCTGTCACCTGCTGCTGACAAACGTTTGTGTCCCTGCTGCCACTCCTGTGGCATCTGTCCCCCTGCCCAGGGATGATTTGCTTGATTGAGATCCAGAGTAACTCACATGTGGGAATTGAGCTGCAAACCTGGATGGATAGAAGGATATGTGGGCATGGGAAGTACTTCACAGTGGCCTGGTAGAGGAATATTTGCTTCATTGTGTTGGTTAGAGCATGCTCAGATCTTCTAATCTGGGTTAGGGTCTCTGCTTTCCTCTCTTAAATGAGCTGATATAGAATTCTGTCTATAAACTTTATTGTTTTGTTGAATGTCCTGTGTTCCTAGGCCCCCTCTTCCAAAATCTATTTCCTGTTGTACCTGGTAGTAATCCTGAATCTGGACATGCTCTGAGCAAACATTCTGGTTATCTGCTGGAAGTTACCAGTCTCATTTGGCTGGGTTTTATTGCAAATTAAGTTTTTAATTACTAGTTTCTGTTTATTGCCCTTAAGAGAGTCCCATCTTATGTGGTTACAGTACTTGTAAGCATTTTTTCAGCCTCCCTTATCTAATTAAGTGACTTGTGCATGTGTGACGGCACCAGCTGAGGTGCCTGGAACTTGCCCAGGTGCAGCAGAATTTTGGCAAAGCCCTGCAGAAGGTGTTGCATGGAGCTCCCTGGGGCAGCTGGAATGTAACCAAACTGAGGATTCTCATGGGCAGATCCCATTCCACTGCATGGCACAGCCTGGTTGAACAGAGACATTAATTCCCAAAAGATGTTTTTCTTTAAAAACCTCAAGCCCAGGGTTACTTGTCAGGTTGGACTTGCAGTAGGGTGTTGTTCATACCTTGGGTAATTCCTGCCATCAGTGTAACTATAAAATTGCCTGAAGTACTTTGCTGTTGAGGCTTGAGTGGGCTTGGGCAGAAAAAGATAGAGATGAGGTTTTGGGGAAGGGATTTCCTGATCCAAGGATGTTGATCCACAGCTGTTGCCATGGTTTCTAGGCTGTGCAGCCCTGGCTCAGCAGGACTGCTCACCTGTCTGGTGTCAGTTTTCAGGGCTGGGTTTGTCTGTACTCACGTGTTCTAATGGCCTGGCAGCAGTTCTGTGTGAGGATGCAGGTGATTCCAAGGCTTCATTTCCATGGGAACGCTTCACTCGGAGCTGGCAGTGTGGAGTGGGAGAGTGAGCGTGTATTGCATGAAAATATTAATCTCTGAGTGCTTGTTAAACTGTTCTGCAGCTCTCAGTTTTAAATGGTGACATTTTCCTTCCTTCTTCCCACTTCCACAGGTGAAGAACAGAATAAAGAAGCGTTGCAGGATGTGGAAGATGAAAACCAGTGAGACACAAAGGCCAACAAGAGAACCCATCTCTGACCACCCTCCCCCTTCCCCACAAAATCCCTCAGTGTCACTCTGAGAACCACCAAATCTGACTTTTACATTGGGTCTCAGAATTTAGGTTCCTGCCCTGTTGGGTTTCTTTATTTTTATTTTTTTTACACAGTTTAAAAGTTCTTAAAGGCAAGAGTGAATTTCTGTGGATTTTACTGGTGCCAGCTTTTAGGTTCTTTAAGACACTAACAGGACTGCGTAAAGGCTCTTTCAGCATTACTGTATTGTCTCTGCCAGCTGTGGTGACATTGCCATCAGACCTGGATGTGTGACACCTGAAGGCCGTGTAGGGAGAGATTGGTCCTGGCCAGGTAGTGCTCATGTGGTGGCATTTTTCTTTTTTTTTTTTTTCTTTTTTTTTTCTTTTTTTTTTTTTATAACTGTTTAAACTGAATTTTATACCAATGTTTCAACTTAATTGGGTGTTTAGCTTGAAGTTGCGAGGTTGCATTTGGGACATTTATTGTAGTGGTTTTACTGTATAAAAACAAAAAAAGTTTCCAAACTGCTGAAATGTTGCTGAAAATCATGGTGCTGGTAACAGTTCAACAATCCGTGGCTGCTCATTCTTGCCTGTTCTTTACTTTCCCTCCAAGCAGGTTAGCATTGAAGGTGGCATTGATAAGCCTGCATGCGTGTTCAATATTTTTTCTTTTCTCCCTCCCCTCTCCCCATCTCCCTTCGCTCGCTCAACCTCTTTTGTTCAGTATGTGTAACTTGAAGCTAATTTGTACTACTGGATATCTGACTGGAGCCACAGATACAGAATCTGTATTGTTCTTACTGAAACACAGCATGGAATTAACATTAAACTTAAATAAAACAAACCTAAATTAAAAATGCCAACCATCACTATGAATTTCTTTTAGAAGAGTAACTTCCCTTTGTTGCTTGTACTAGGAACAGTTGGAGGGGGAGAGAGCAGCAGGAACAGCCTTGTTCTTCAGACAGGAGCTAAGGAAGATTTGGTCTGAGCGTGAGTTGTGCTGCTGGGAGCAGCCCTTTTATCCAGTCTTCCTTCCCCTACATAAATCCCTGGGAAATGGTTGGTGAATTCCTCTCACCCGCTGTTCCCGCACTTCTCATCCAGTGCAGTTCCACAGATGGAGAGAAGGGACACAGGTTATCTGCTCTGCTGGGAATGGACACTGAGCTGGGGTCAGCCTCCCCCTAAACCATGTAAGGAAACTGCACCACAGACAAGGGGAGTTGGTTTTTTTGTAAAAATTTATTCAGCATAGTCTGGCAGAGGTTATACACCAACATCTGCAGCGTGCTCTGCACACACTGAGCACATCTGGGGATGGCCTGGAGTGTATCCCACATTCCAGCCCAGGGCTGGACAATGGCATCATGTCAGGAACCAGAGCAGAGGAGATGGAGCTGAGGGGGTGAGAGAGGCAGCAGTGGGTGAGAGTCATTCAGGGCTGGCTGTGGCTGCAGCACAGGATGGAGGGGAAGGGAAAGGATGGCTAAGGCAAGTAGAGCAGGGTGCACAGGCTGGGCTGTGGAGCTGTGCCATGGATGCAGCAGGAATTCCCCATGGAGCTGTGCACCCTGCAGCTGTTGGGGTTAAAGGAAGGTGCTGAGGAGGAACCTGTGCTGCAGCCAGCACCCAACCCCTGTGTCCCTGGAGCTCTGAGGCAACAGCAGTGCCCAGCCCTCCCTGCTAAGGCAGCACTGAGGCACTGGTATAAATACTGTGGGAATCAGACTTCCAGTTATAGCTAGGAGCAAGAGGAAAAGCCATTTTTCCTGAAATGCTGCTCTGAGCCCATGGAGCTGTGTGGGGAAGGGGCAGTGGGGACTCCTAGACAGGGAAAGGCAAGGGGGAAAGCTCATGTTCATCCCATGGCCAGCCCAGAGCAGTGGTAACCTCTGCAGTTTGTATTACATTGTGTTTGTGTGGATATGAAAAATTCCTGCGGTATAAAAATAGACAGCAAGAAATGGGACAGCTGACTTCAAAAAAAGATAAAAGTCTCTGGCTCCTGATCAGTGAAGAAGTTACATGATGGGTTTTTCAGGTTATACCTTGTAACCATAAACTAAATACAACAAAAATTCCAAATCTAAAACATAAAAGTTTCCACATCAACTCCATCTCTCGTAGTGCATCTCGTCCTTGGCTATAAAGTATTTACAGGTTTTACTCATTTACATAATATGGCTTCACTATATTTGTAACACAAAGCATTAAAACATCTCCGAGCAAAATTCTTCATAAAACATTCTGAATACAAAGTTTGGCATTTCAGTGATTTGGCTGAGAAAGCAGCAGAGTTACTTGTTTTCTGATTGTGCTTTTTGTTTGGTGATGACAAGCACAAATTTTGGTCATTTCCATCAGGGCTTAAACTCAGCTGAAGGTCCCGAGCTGTGGTTGCAGGGATGCTGTGCTGGACCCCACGTTCACTCGGGTAAGGAGAGAGGAAAAGGCCTTTGTTTGGGACTTGGAGAGTAAGACAGGAGAGTAAGGATGTATTTCGTGGCTGTTCTGAAAGTGCAGGTCTTTGGTAATAACACAAAGAGCAAAGCGAGGAAGGAGGGTTTTGCTGGGAGCAATGGTCAGCCAGTTCCGTGGAGGGAAAGGTCCTGGAACAGGGAATTTTTCATCATCGGGAATTCAACCGAGGAGCGACCTGCAGGTAAAGGAGAGGTCTGACAGTGTGCTCAAAATACTGTAAAACTTAATTCCTGAACATGATGAGGCTGGGCAGCCTCTGGTCCTGATTGGGAGCACTCAGCTCTGCTGGGAGTCAGTGCAGTCTGGATTTCTTCTGGATTTACTTCTGAATAAGCTGGGATCTGACAGTGCATAAATCACCTGTGGAGCTGATCTGACTGCCAGGATCACCACAAACAAGTTGAGAAGGGGAGAGGATTTTGTTTGAGTTTTTAAATATATTAAAATTTGATTTGCTATGGAATAAATGAATCTTGGGGGGCTGGAAACAAAAAGTGAGTGTTAGAACAGTCCCTTGCTGAGTGTGAGTTTGGCAGGCCCTCAGGGCTGCAGGAGCCCAGTGCCCAGCTCCAACTGGGGGAAAGGCTGGGATAGCAGGGCACTGCCACTGGCAGGAACATCCCATGGCACGTGTCCCATGTGTCCCATGGCCGAATGCTGATTGGGATCCAGGGTAAGTGATCCCCAGCTCACACTCACCACTGTTAGATGCCCGTTCTTGGCTTTGGCTATGAGCAGCTCTGATCCCGAGATGAAGTCAATGATCCCTTCTTTGCCTTGTCCCACTGTGAACTTTATGCTGTGAAGAGCAAAGAGTGAGAACAGCCCTGGTGAGCGTGTGGGACTCTCCAGGGGCTGAGTGTTAACAGAGCTGCACCAGCTGTGCTCTGGAGCCTTGGTTGAGGTGGTTTGGGTAGATTTGGATGGGGTACAGGAAGCAGCAGAGCTGAGGCAGGGCCCTGGTGTCACTCACCTGCCCTGGTTGATGTTGACATTGTTGATTTTGTTGGCCAGAATGGCTGTTTTTGTCAATGTCTCAATCACGTGGTCACTCTGCAGGACAACGTCTCCCTGGAAGGAGAGTCCATGCTTTAGGATCATGGCTTTGGTGTGTCACTGTACCAAAACCACCCTGCTGTAAGGGATAGGGGACAGGGACAGCACCAGAGGGGGTGAACAAGCACTGCTGAGCCCCAGCTGAGAACACAGGGAAATCCAGTGAAAGAGCTGGCAGCAAGTCACGTCCCTGTCACCTTGCCACCCACTCCTCCCAGCTGCATGTGCTCCCTGTGCCTTTCACCCTTTTTCCAGAGGGGGCTGCAGGAGGGAAGGATGAGCCCTCGGTACCTTCTGCTTGTTGTCCTCACAGTGCACGTGCAGCACAAACAAGTTGTCACTCAAGCTGCTGACGGAGATGCCTGGGGAGAGATGAGAGCATCACTGGCACTGCTGGGACCTGGGGAGGGCTCACAGCCTCTCCCAGGAATGCAGCAACTGCTCCCACACAGCACAGCTGAGAGGCTGCAGGGGCTGAGGGGAGAGCCTTCAGCCCAAGGCTGCAGTGAACACACTGCAGCAGGCTCAGCAGTTCCCTCTCCCTCAGAATCCAGTCTCTGTTGGATATTTTGAGGGCCAAAAGCTGCAGCAGTGGCCCAGGCAGCTGCTGTGCAGGAATGGTGCAACTCCCCCCATGGCCAGGCCCTGAAACTGGGAAATCACTTGGGCAGAGCTGAAGGAGATGAATTGAGTCATTTTGGTGACATTTTATGGAGTTTCATTTTAGAAAAACCCAGTTTCAAGATACTAAAATGCTCGCCAGGATCAGCTCATCCCATTCTTGTCCAGGACAAAGACAAATTAGAGTATGGAGTGGTAGCTATTAAAGTGCAGCTGAGGTGCAGGGTCAGGGAGTGCCCAGCCCCATCCCTGTGCCATTCCCACCTGTCAGGTTGGAGTAGTCGATGCGCTGTTTGATCTTGGACTCCTCCACGATGATGGCCGAGCTCTGGGTGAGCAGCAGCTGCCGTGCCCTGGCCTTGTAGCCCTTCCTGTCGTACTTGACCACGGGCACTGCGTACTGAAACACGAGTGAGCAGGGCCAGGTCCCACCTGGGGCACTGCCAGCCCCCAGCAGGCACCAGCCAGGCCTTGGGAAACCAGGAATGCAGAGAGTTCTCTGTGCCAGAACTTCCTCACTGCCCCAGACACACCCTGGTAGGTGCACTGCCTGGAGACTGGGAAACCCACATTTGGTGTCCTCTGGGGGTTTCCCCCTTCCCCTCCAGCTGTAATCCATTCAATTGATCATTAAACTGCCCAAATCTCCACTTTCTAATCCACCAGCTCTTCCCAGACAGTCCTCTGAAGTATTACAAGCTTAATACAATGTGAGATTCTTGCTGTACTTTCTCTAGAATTCTAATTCTGCTGAGTAACTGGGAGCTTGACAAAAGTACTGGGACACATCTCTCACCTTAAGTGCTTCATTTTCTAATGCCTGAAGGATTTTAGTATTTATTTCTTCTCTACCTGTATTAAAACCAAAGAGGGGGGAGGTCAGAAAGGAATTTCCAGCAAGAAAAGAGTTCATTAATCCCTCCCTTCCTTCCTCCCTTTTAACTTGGCAACCCCCACTCACCCAGTCGAGTGTTGATGAAGAGCCTGGGAACACTCTGAGGATAATTGTCTTTTTTACCCTTGAAAATCTCACTGGCAATTACTTTCTGTTCCAACTGCAAGGACAAAAAAAAAGTTTTCTTGTTCAGTATAAAATTTCTCTTCATTAAGAAGATACATTTCTGTTAGATGTTCCCTTTGTGGTTTTATTAGCAGTCTTCATTTAGTTCCTGTTTGGATGAGGAGTCACCCTAAACTTTCAGTCCCTGGAGGTGGTGGCAGAGCTCCAGCCCCTGTCAGTGACCTGAGCCTTGGGCTCCTTTGCTCCAAGGACAAACTAGGGACTGTGAAATTGGGAAATCCCCACTGCTGTACATGGGGCCAAGGCTGTGACACAGAACAAAGGCACCCAAGATGATTTACAGGGAAAAATGGGGATAAAAGAGGCTCCTTATCAGTGAGTCTGGTTTGCAGGGGGACAGCAGCTGCTGAGCTCAGTTAATCCCATGTCCTTAATCACAGGCTCAGCCCCAGCTTTTCATTCCAGGTGTCCATGCACTGCAGAAGGTGAGAGATTGTGCAGTGAAAAACCTTCATGGCAGTTACAGCCAACATCTCCTGTTACATCTCTTTGCTGAGTTTTTTTTAATACAAAAACTCCCTCCCCCTACCTTTCCATGAGAAGAATCAAATCTCAGTATCATTTTTATTCTTTTTAGCTACAACAGAGCAGCTGAAACTGTGCCTCTAAGTTCTCTGTTTGGAAAATGACTGGGTTTGTGTCTGCAGGATTCTTACTCTCTACTTTACATGGTACAGGCAGAATAATGCAGCTTCTTATATTTTTAGCTTCCATGGGCAGAGTAGCAGGGCCTTTCAATAGAGAAATTATGTGGGGGCTTGGCTCCACAGCCTGTGTAAATAGTACCTATTGAAATATGTATAGAATGGGGTCTCTTCTATGCACATTCCAGGGCTTTTAGTGTTTTGTGTCCAACCTAAACCCAAACCAGTGACACTGTTCCTGTGGCACCCCAGAAAGCAGCAATTCACAACGCTGCAGTTCCCACTGCTGCCCTGAGTCCCAGGGCAGGGCCCTGGCCCTCCCATCCAGCTGCTCTCTCCTCCATTCCCTGTGAGTTCTGCCCTTGGGAATGGCAGGAAAACCCTGCAAAGGTGTTACCCCTGTACCTGCTGCTTCCACTCAGGGCTGATCCTCTTGCAGTAGGTCCAGACCATGTTCTGCATGCAGAGCCTGCGCAGGAGCTGTGACGCCTGCAGGGAGAGGGGACGGCTCAGAGCAGGGGACAAACCCACAGGGACAGAAACTCAACAGCCCAGAACCTCTGACAAACCCACAGGGACAAAAACCCAACAGCCCAGAGCCTCTGACAAACCCACAGGGACAGAACCCAGAGCCACTGACAAACCCACAGGGACAAACCCAAGAGCCCAGAACACTGATAAACCCAAGAGGGTGAAACTTGAGAAGGACAAACCCAACAGGGACAAAAAACCAACAGCCCAGAACCACTGACAAATCCAACAGAGGAGCAGCAACTTTTTCTGCTGGGTTAAAAAGCTGTTTCCTGACCAGGAATTAAATAATAAGTAGTTGATTTTTTGCCTTTCTCTATGAGGGTTTGCCCTGGGACTTCTCCAGCTGCTTTAGAATGGGAAATAAACACCAGGATCCCTCCTCTCTGCACTGCTGTGCCCTTCCTTCCTTCCTTCCCTTTCTTCCAGCTGTACCTTCAAACAATTCTTTGGATAAGGTAACTGGGATTTTCTGCAGTATTTTGTTTTGAGCAGATAAACCAATTGAAGCAGATGCAGAATAATAACAGCAACAGAGGGAACTGAATTTGCTAAGAGAAAAACTGAAGGGGATTTTAGAAATGGATGAGAAACCCAGGAGAAAATGGTGTGGCAACAGCACCAGGCTCCAAGACACTGCAATCCTCTAGGCCTGGATTCCCCTCCCACATCCCAGGGCTCATTCCCACCTCACACAGTGACGGGGGAGGAGTTGGCCACGATTTGTCCAAGACATTTTTTGGTAAGTTCCTCTTGAGGTTCATCAGGAAGGAGAATCGGATGTAATCCAGGAAATACTCGTTCTCTGGGCACCGCGGGTGGTTCCGGTAAATGAAGCCTTTAATGAACCTGTGGGTGTGGAAAATATTGTAAGAAAGTTTAAAAAGTCATCAAAATTAGTGGTATTTAAAGGTTCTGTTTCCTGTGATTTCCTTAATAGTTGTAATTTATTAAAAAAAAAAATCTCTGTAGTGACAAAGGGTTTTTTAGCATCTTATTGATAAAGAATGTGATGTTTGAGGGCTTGGGCTGCTCTTCACACACCTCCTGATTGTCTCCACTGCCCATTTCCTCTTGGCAGCTTTTCGGCGTCCCAGGGTTCCCCTCCACCAGGACTGGATGGTGATGGCTAAAAATAACACAAAGGTTTTGCATTAAGGGAGTTCCTTCATCCCCAAACTGACTCCACTACAAAACTGGCACCAAAAATACTGAGAAAAACCCACTCTGGAAATAACCAGCTTTCAGTGGGGCATGGGGGCAAGAATATGAGCTTTTAACAATATGATAGATGGGACAAATGTCAGTAAAAGGATGGGAATTACTGTGGGAGCTGCTGGGGGAACATCTCTCTCTCTTTCTGTGTCTCTCCTACCTGAGTGTTTCATGGTCAGGAATTTCTTCCTGCGGTAGAAACCTCTCCACGTCGCCTGCATTTTTGTGGCTGGAATTGCAAGAAAAGAAGCAAATTTGCAACTGTGACCAAGCACATTTTGGTAGAAAACGACTCAACTTTTTAAATAGAAATCCACTGCAAGTGTGAGTGCCTCACCTAGACTCTGTTTCCTCACTTCCAGAGCATCTTCTGTCGCAAACAAGGTTTTGGGAAAGCGGATAAAAATCTTTGTTCTGGAAATAGAAATGCATGAATTACATTTCACATGCTGGAGCAACTTGCTCTTGGCATCCCCTTTGGGCTCTGTAATCTTTCCTCCCCCCATTATCTAGAGAAGCTTTATTTCAAAGGGACAACAGGGCCATGCAGTGATTCATAACCTCAAACTGAGAACACAGAACTGACCGTCCCATTTTGTATTCTTCTGGTTTGTAGCCAAGATGCTTCACCAGCACAGCCACCCCATCATAGGGCCGCCCATCCCACGTGGGCCACGTCTCTGGACACAGGGATTTGTACCTGGGAATCGGCAGCAGAGGAAATCTTAGGGAGAGGAGTGCAATCCAAGGAGGGAGAGGAGTCATGGGAAGGGAGAGAGCCCAAGCTTCCCACCCCTCTAGGCAGTAAAGCTGCCCTTGTGCTGTTCAAAACAGCTCCCAGCCTCAACATCAATGGGATGGAGCTCAGGGAGAGGGAGCAGCAGAGAAAAGAATTCCAAAGTAGCTTTACCTCTGCAGGAAAACCTCGTATTTTCTGCGGTAGGCGAAGCCGGCTCTGCGCACCCGCAGGTTCTCCATCAGCCCCAGGTATTTCACCTGGTGTCGGATCAGGACCTCATCAAACCGATCTTGGCAGGGCATGGAAATGGAGAAACAATCAGTGCACAGCTGCCCCTTGGTCAGGAGAAGGGGAATGTTCAGCTCTTGCTGTATCTCACACAATTGTCTTTAACCTCCAGTGAACCCTCACAGCACAAGTCCCACACAATTTTGTGTCTCCTGCCTCCCTCCCTCCCACCCCTTTTAATTATTTATATTTAGCTCCAAAATGAAGCTTCCCTTTGGGATGTTTTATGCATAGAGGAATCAAAACTGGGGGAGAGTAAGGTCATTATAACGAATTTTCACAGGTCAGTAATTCTTTACTTTAACAATCTCTACCCAAGAGCAGTGCTCCCATTGTAATTCCTGGCTGCTGGCACTGCCACCCCATCCCTACAGAAGCTCAGGAACAGCCCCAGAATGAACCCAAAATCATGCAGGGCTTAATTTGGCTCCTTTCTGTGCCTCCCTGACTGGGATGCAGTGCCCTGCCTCTGTCCCTAGGGCCATACCAGCCTGTTTGGCATCGTTGGGTTTCATGCAGCGAATGTAGGAGGGTTCTTTGGACATCAGGATTTCCATGAGTTTGGCGAGGCTGTTTTTGAACTGAGTTGCTGCCTAGGAGAAAAAACACAAAACTAACCATGAAGGGATGACTTGGAGCTGGCTACAAACCAGCAGAATACCATGTGAGGGGTTTGCATTCAGGTCATGTCAGAGAGTTCATGTTTTAAAAAGAGGGAACAGCCACAGCCCCCTGCAGCTCTTGAGCTCTCACCGTTTCTGGTCTCTTTTTGTCTGTCAGCTCTGTCCTGTCAAAGCACTGGTTTATGATGGGGTTCTCTGAGTTGCACATGGTCTGCAGAGAGAGAGATGTTTTCAGAGATGAAGTACAGAGGGCTACCAGAGAAACCTGAGGCCAAAACTATTTAAAATAACACAACGAACATTGGGATCCCAGTCAGTCTTTTTAGAGCCCTGTGGACAGCTGTGGAGGTGGAGTCTAGAAGAATCCAGGTGGAGTCTAGAGGAATCCTTTCCTTCAGGTGCCACCTCATTTTAAACCCAAGTCCTCATTCTGTCCAGGAAACCTCCTCTCTGCACACTCACCTCCTTCAGATTCCGGAAGAGAAGGTCGTTATTTTTATCTAGAAAACCTGGAAGAGAAACAAACCACTCAGGCTCTTCCACTGGAACTTCAAGGCAGGGATTTGAGATTTGAAATTAATCTGGTTGATCAATCGGTGTGGGGATGTATTTTAAGCCCAGATTTTTGTTTTTTCTGTATTACCTGCCACGCTGTAGGTGACATCCCCAGCGTAGTGCGAGAGCCGGAACTCCTCCCGCCCCAGAGACTTGCGCGTCTTTTGGTCAGCGAGTTTGTGCCTGGGGAGGGAGAAAAAACCTTCAGGGGAAACAAAATCCTGCAGGATTCACTTCAAAAGGCACCAGGACGTTCAGTCCTGGAGTGGGACTGTGCAAAGGAATGTAAATTACACTTGGTGATTTTTAGGTAAATAAAGTTATCAACCAGTAGGTCACAGAAGTGTCATTAAATGTATCTATGTTTGATTAAAAGGGGAATTTCAGTGTTCCTTGCAGAGTGGTTCTGTGGGCACATAAGATGCAGACATCCTAAAGTGAGCATTCAGAATAAAAGCAGAACATTCAGAATCAACAGACATTTGGAGCTCCAAAACTGAAGTAAATAAATCTGCAAGGTGAGAGGTGAGTCAGCAACAAGCCAGTTCCTGAGTCAGTTTTCTTGCCCCTATTGCACTCTGGAGCTCAGTCAGGTACTTAATGTTGACAACTTATTTTATATTATCTTAAATATCAACCAAATCTCTTTGTTAAAGAAAATTATCATAATTTATGTGAGAGCCAGCACAGTGAGGATGTTATTCACACACTGGAATGCCTCAGCTGAGGGAACACTCACGTGAGGAAATGAGGGTGGTTCTTCACAGTCTCCTCCAGTTTCTCCAAGAATGTCGTGTCTGTGGCATCCCCAGGTCTCAGACACTCCTCATCCTACAAACACACAAATTCCAGGGGTTTCTGACTGGGCTCTGCCTCACCAAAGCCCTGCCCTTTGGCCTTTCAACAGGTAACTGACTTTTAGCTCAATAAATGAAGAATCCTTGAGCTGAAAAGGAAAATATTTCCCTCCTTCCAGACTGCCTGGATTGGGAGCTGCTTTCCCCAGAGCCCATGGAGGTGATGCAATGACTTTTGATGGTGTCACTATTCAGTGTATTATTGCTCTTCCCACCTACTCAAACATTTCCAACATAAACTGATTTTTTTTCTATGTTTTCCTCCTTGTTTTCCACTACGCTGCCTGAAATTTTTCATTCAAAAAGATGTTTTCAACTCACCAAAATAGAAATGATGCCTTTGAATTTCTCTTCCACCAAATCGCAAATTATTTTGTTATTGAAATACTGAACTGGTTCCCACTGCAAAGACAAGAAATCACACTTAGGTGAAAACAACTCTAGACTGGAATAGAAACATGTAAATTTCAGATCATTTCAGAGAGCACCTGACTTCATCTTTCTGTCAAAGCTTTTTCACTCATCACATTTGTTTTCCTAACAGTGCCTTTATTAAAATCAGGGTAAAAGCTTGGGATGGCATTACTCACTTCCAGCTGTCTCACACAGTTACCAGAGTTTCAAAAAGAAGGGAAAAAAGGAAAGTTCTTGAATGATTTTATTTGGAGGTGATGGCAGCAGCTCCTTTTCCCTCTGGAAGGAGAAGGAAGGGAGGATTTTTGGGCTCTTACCGCGATCCCCTCGGACTCGTACTCCTCTTGCTCTGACTTCAGGGTGAGCTCTATGAAGAGCTGCTGCAACTTTTCATTGCAATAATTAATACAAAACTGCTCAAAGCTGCAAAGAAAAATCAGGGAAAAAAATCACTGTTTGCACAGAAGGAGGTACAAACAGTGGGAGCAGCAGAAAATATAGATAGAGAAAATCAAGAGAAATAGATTTTTGTAAAGTGTTTATTTGCTGACTGCATGCATTTAGTAAGTTTATTATTTAGGGAAACTCAGAAAGTTCCAGAAGGAGGGAAAAATGGACATGAAGGAACACAAAAACTTTGAATAAAGGCCCAATAACAGTGCAAATTTGAGAGTCTTGGTTCAGTGCTGCCTGCCAGGGAGGTCCCAGACTCTGCCACCCCTGGGCTGGAGAGCTGGACAAAGGCCCAGCTCAAGGTAAGGCATGAATACATCCCAAAACCAACAGTTTATTTAAAATCTTTGAAAAACAGGACCATTAATAGCTGTAAATGCTAATTATTAGCTGGATGTCCTAAGAGTTAGAAGCCTTGTGATGATCAGTTTTTCACCTCATGTCCTGACATTTAAATGCCACCTCTTTTACCAAGAAATGGAGTAAAGCCTTGTTTCGCAAGGGAGAGACAACACCTTAACTGAATATTATAATTTAGAATTTATCAAAACTAACCTGTTGTGCTGGAAAACCTCAAACCCATAGATGTCCAGCAATCCTAGAACTGTTGTACTTCTCCAGCCTGGAAACTTCTCTTCCTGCAACAGAGCAGAAAACAATTGTAGATATTTCCTCACAGATGATCCACCCCTGGATCTCCATCATTTAATCCCAGCGTTTACCGCGCAATTTGAAAAACAAATTAATTCAGAAATTACTAAAAGCATTGAACTTGCTTTACAGCTGCAAGATTTAGAAATTGCTTTCACGTTTGGGTGAATACCAACAAACAGAAGGTTCACTTGCCTTGTAAGCCAGGGATTTGTTGACCTTGTTGACCAGCCAGGAGAAGGTGCGGCCGTAGACGGCCTTGGCGAGGGCGTCCCTGGCGTAGGCTGCCTGCTCCAGGTTCAGGGGACTCACCAGCTGCAGGCAGGAGCAGATAAAACCCACTCAGCAGCCCCCCAAAACCCCCTTTTCTTGCCTCATCATCACTAAACAGCCACTCAAAAGGATCCTGCACCATCACCAGTGCAGTGACAACCTCCTGGGAGAGGTGGCAAGGGAATTACTGGCAGAGCTGATTCATTTAATGCCATTTCCCTCCCAAACCCCTCAGGGCCTGTTCTTACCTCCTCTCCTTTTGCTATGATCTTCTTGTGGATCAGTGCATCCCGAAGAACAGAGCCATCCACTGCCAGCAGCTGCAGGCAGGATATTCAATTAATTTATGGAGCTGTACGTTCAATTTTCCTAAAATCCCAGCCCAGTGAAACAACCGTTAATTTCCCACTCACACTGAACAACTCTGCAGCATCAATCCTTCCTTTCCTTCCTTTCTGGCAGGGAGATGAGCTAACAAATGAACTGGCTGGAAGGAAGTGACCAAGCAAAGGTCCCAAATGTGGTTTTTTCTTTAAAACTCTTTTCCAGAGTTTATTCCTACCTCACTGCCCAAAGGTGCAAACCTCAAGGCAGTGGTGGATCAGGTGGTAAATAGAGAAGTTGTCAATTAAATAGTTTTGATGATAATATTTACATTTTATTTAGGCCAAATAAAAGTGAAATTTATGACAACTTCTAAATCAGTCTAAAAAGATATGATGATATCAAGCTCAAAGTAAGAAATCCTCTACAATTCACCTTTCCTGTGATATCTCCCTGACTGGTGATACTCACCCTGGCCAGGTATTTAATCTGATTCTCTGTAGTGACCTGAGCATTCCCCTGCTCATCAGCAGCAAACTGGACATTCCCCAGGTGCAGGACACTGCCCACAATGCTCAGCAAATCCTGGCATGGAAGCAACAGGCAGAGATCAGGATGACGGAATGAACACACAGAGAGGTTTTTGTGTTAATTCACATTTTAGGAGAACAGTTTGTATCTTTTTCAGGGGTTTTTGTAGGGAATACATTTACTCTGAATTGATTCGCTGATTTCAATCAGAAATCCCAAATCAAACAGAAAAAAATCCTTAAAAGCAGGAAAATCTGTGCTGCTGAACATTCTCACCTCCACCTCACTGTCATTGAAGCCGATGACAGACAGGGCTCTCCTCATGATCTTCCACTCATTTTTGTCATTTATGGAACTCACTCTTGCACAGTGACCCTAAAAAGACACAGTTCGATATAAGTAAGTAAATAATCATCAAAGATACATTATCCATGCTCAATGCATTGTGTTTCTATAGCAGCCACCTCAGAGTTATTTCTGAAGCCAGAGAAGGAAATCACAAATCAAATAGGAGATATCCTGCTCCTGTGATATAATATTTTAAGAATTATAGTTAATGTTCACCTTTACTAAATAGTGATACTGCTGTGGGTTCTTCTCAAGGCCCAGCCTCCTCAGCAGGTCCTCCTCCCCTCCCTCCAGCAGCTGGTAGAAGATGTGGAAGTTCCTCTCGCCGTGGTTCTGGTGCACGACTCGGGATTTCTCCAGGAGGTAGTTCAAGATGTGGCCCCCGACAGGAGCCCCCTAAACCAACCCAGACACGTGAAAAGAGTTCATCAATACAGAGGAAAATGTTTCTGCCTATTGATTGTCTGTTCAAAGACAAGATCTGAAGCAAAAACAAAAAAAAAAAAAAACCTGCAGAAAATGACCTGTCATTCTGTGCCACAATCTCCATTTCAGCTCCAATCCAGTGGTGATTTGAGTGCTAAAATTCCTTCTAGGAAAGCACCAAAACTGAGTGTGGAGGGATTAAAGGAGACCTAAAGGCCTGGAGGATGGCAGTGCTGAGCTCCTCAGCTCCTGAACTGTTTCCACCTTGCTGGTGTGGGGCAGTTGGGATCAGAGTGGACACAAACTCTGTGCAAAGTTACACAGGACAGGGATTATCTTCACATCTCTCAGCTGGTTTTTGTGGATTCACTTGGGGAGAATCCACTGGCACAGAGCACTAGAAATAAAACACTCTGGAAATAAAAGGGTTTGATGTCACTGTCTCCTTGTACAGAGAAATAAGGGAGGAATGAAAGGAGAGCAAGTGCCATAAAACCCTCTGGAGCCAAACTCTGCCACCACAGGCTCTGCTTATGCTGTCACCAAGGAAATGCAAAGCACTCACTCACTACACACTCACAGCAACACGAGAACACAGAGAATTCCTGTAACTGGGACCAGTCCTGAAATCTAAACCAGATTCCAGCTTACCCTGTAATCAAACTGCACATCCATGTACTTCCCAAAGCGACTGGAGTTGTCATTCCGAAGGGTTTTTGCATTTCCAAAGGCCTGAAATGAAAACAATCGGGCAAAAAAATAAATTAGTATCAAGTCAGACTATTTATAAACACGTGGGTGAAGCTGCCAGTTATTTTTTTTACAGCCTAGGATTTTCCTTCCTGGAAACCCAGAAGGAAACAGATTGCTGCCTGAATCCTGATGCTGAACTGTACACCCAGTGCAGATGGAGCATCCCTGGAAACATTTCCATCCCCCTGCACGCTGATTTCAGTGCCACTCCACTGCTGACAGCACAGGACACGCCTGACAGCCTTGGCCAGGCTGCTCTGCCACCACAGCCCTTTGTCACTGCTCGTGCCACACGGCCTGGGGGATCTCCTGCTGCTGGAGCTCACCTGTCCTGGGATACAGGATACAGGGATATAGAGGGATATACAGGGATACAGGGATATACAGGGATATAGGATACAGGGATATACAGGGCACAGGGATACAGAATACAGGAATATACAGGGATACAGGGACACAGTACACAGGGATATACAGGGATACAAGGATATAGGATACAGGGATAAACAGGCCACAGGGATACACAGGGATACAGGGCACAGGGACTCAGCACACAGGGATAAAAGAAAACAGGGTACAAGGACACAGGGCCCAGGGATATCTCAGGGCACTGCACACAGCCAGGGCTGGACACTAGAGGACACCACAGCACCAGAAAATGAACCCAGCCTTTCTGAGCTGCCCCCTGGGATGTGCCCCTTTGCAGAGTCCTGCAGTGACCCAGAGCTCTTCCCACGCCAAATCCCCTCCTTCCCCACACCCCATCCATGCCACAGCTGCTCCTGGGGGGCTGGAAAGGGCCAGGGCTGCTTTGGCCGGGAACCAGAGCGGGATTCCCCGGTGATGTGCCCACACAGCATTCCCGGGACACAGCCTGTCACTGCCCCATGGAGCCTCCTGTGTCACCGTCCCATGGAGCCTCCTGTGTCACCTTCCCATGGAGCTCCAATGTGTCACCTCCACCTCTGTCACCTCCCCATGGAAGACCCGTGTCACCTCTCCATGGAGTCCCCCTGTGTCACTTCCCCATGGAGCCCCCTGTGTTACCCCCCTGTGTCACCCCCCTGTGTCACCCCCCTGTGTCACCCCGCTGTCCCCAGCTCCCCGGGCAGTGAACAGGAGCATTCCCAGAGCCAGGATTCCACGGGAATTACCTCCAGGACGGGGTTGGACTGCAGCAGCCGGTCCTTGACGGTCTCCACTTGCTGGCTGGCGGGGCAGGTGACAGCGTAGTACTGCAGGATCTTCTTGGTGGCCTCGGTCTTGCCGGCGCCGCTCTCCCCGGAGATGAGGATGCACTGGTCCCTCCTCTCGGTGCGCAGGGAGCGGTAGGAATTGTCTGCGATGGCGTAGCTGGGAGGGGACAGCGGGATCAGGGGCTTTGCCCCAGAAATCCCGGCAGGGACATCCCCCAAAAACAGCCCCAGGCCACGGGCTGGGGGAGGTCACACGGCTCTGGTGACAACCCAGGACAGCACTGACACCTCTGGTCACTCCTTGGCCACCCAGACAAGCTTCTGCAGGGTCCTGACAAAAACTGTCAGATTCTTTGAGGCCATTCTTTTGACTTTTTTTTTTTCTGACCAAAAAAAGGTAAAAGTTGACTAAATTGTGCAGACCAACTGGCTTTTCTAAATATAAATGGTCTCTCAACTCTCTGGTCCCGTGGGACAGAAAGGTTTTACGCTCAGGAAACACCTTGTTCTCCCCACTGGCATTTTTTCCTCCTTATCTTCTAAGGGATGACACATTCAGAAGGTCACAACAGAATTTTGCTGTCTGGGTGGTTCCAGAGCTTCTCTTGGATGGTGGGAAGAGCTGGAAAAGCCACCAGAGATTAAGGACATCCTGCAGGTCCCCTCTGCCCCAAATGCCAGACACTTCCCCTGCCTGCACAGTCTGGCCCTGCCCTTCTGCTTCCTCCTTTGCTGCTTTTTCTTTCATTCCTGTGTTGAGAGCAGACAGGATCTCACACCCAGAGTCACACACACTCCTGCAACACCAGAGAGCAGCAGGGGATGAGTGACAACGGTGACAACTGCTCAGGGGGACAGGAAAAGGACAATCCGCATCAGACAACCTCCCTAACACCATCTGCAGTTCTCACATGTGCTGATCAAGCAGATATTCTGTCTTCATACACCTGACAACATTTTAGTAGCTTGGCTTTTTTAATTTTCTTTTTTTTTTTTTTAACTCTCCTGCTGTGCTATTAATTAGAAGTAATCACACCAAAATAACAGCCGTGGCCTTCTCCAGTCTATTAATACTTGGTGCTAAGGCAACACCAATGAGCTCCCTTGGCAACACAACTCACCCCACAAAATACATCATGGCCCTCTCTTCCCATCCAGACTCTGCCTCTGGAGCCTTTTGGAAAACAGCTGAAGAAATGCAGATTTAATTTGGATTTGAAGAAGTGCCTCTGGCCCTCCCCTGTGCCTTTATGGGGTGGTTTATGGCCCCAAGAGCTCCAGTCAGGCACAGACAGGACCACTGTAAATAAAGATGTTTATGGTCCCATTTGCAGGCCAGAAACAGGACAGGATGTGAGAGAACTCTGGGAATATGCTGTGATCCAAGCCCATAGGGATAACTTTCCTCCTCTGAGTGTGATGCACTTCCCAGAAAACCCAGTGCTCAGACCTAACTCGAAATATCTGATGCTGGAATGGAGATCTTGAAGTGTTTTGGCTTTCCAGAGTCAGTTCAGAAGAGGAGAAAGAGGAAAAAAGACACCTGAGTTAATGGAAAGGGAGAAGCCCAGAGCACTACAGGGCAGATGGAACATTTTGATGCTCCTCAGGGGATTTTTAAATGCATACATAATCAAATAATGTAATAAAATAATCAAATAGTGCAATGGAACAGCAAAAACTGTTAACAAAAAAAATTGTTTTCCCAGTGGGTGCAGCAGTTTCCAGTTCTCCAGAGTTTACTTATGAGCTGCACATTTTACAGCTTCTGAAGGGACTTGTTAAAAGGAGAAAGCAAGCCTAAGAAATAATCACCTACACTGTGATTTAAGTGGAATTAAAGCACATCTGCTCAGTGCTTTGTGCTATCCCTGAGCACTGTCATCATCCTGTGCCCACTGCACACTTAAAAACAGAGCCACAGCCCCAGGGATTTTCCAGAGAGTCCCAAAATTCACATCCAAGGCCACAGAAACCCCTCCCTGACCACAGGCAAAGTGAAGTGAGCAGGTTTGAATGCAGAATTTTCCAGGTTTCATTCTCTCCCATCTGGGTTCACACAGTAAAAATCACATTTCTGCAATAACAAATCCAACTTCAGGGCTGAGACTTTCCCAAGTAATGGTGTTTCTCCTCCTCTCTGTGCTTGCAGCACATTCTGGTTTGTTTACTCTCCTGGGCTGTGTGCCAGCAATATGAAACAACCCAAATAGTTTGCTCAAAAATAAGATCATTTGCTCTTCCAAGATCTCTTAAAAAAACCCAAAAAACAAAAACAACAAAATACAACATTAAAAAAAAAAAAATCCTCCTGGAGGTGCTCAGAATTTGGCCTTTAGTCCTGAAAAAAACCCATTTTGAAGCCATGTGGCCTCAGCTCTCAGTCATTTTTTTCTTTCAGCCTGACAAAAAAATATTCAAAACGCTTTCAAAAATAACTCTAAACCTCAAACTTTTTTCTTTTTTTTTTAATGGGAAATTGGGAATGCTCACCAAGCCAGACCATGTAAATAAATACATTCCTTGTTCCAACAGGCTGATGGTATCTTAGCAACAAGGGAAATACCAGATAAATATTGGTCAGGCAGTAACAGCAGAGGTAGGAAAGAAACCCCCACACACCAGAAACTCTTTCCCCTACTCAGCCCCGGACACAGAGACCCCAAATAACCTGGGAACAATGAACTCCTGTCCTGCCAGGGCTGGGTAAGCAACTCTGTTCCTGCAGCCAGGAAGGAACCAACTCCCTTTCCAAATACCGCTCTTGCAAAGGCAACTCATCCTCTCTTTGGAGAGAGGACCAGGAATAGAAAGAACCTCACACCACACCCTCCACAGGATCCTCTCTAGCCCTAGGATTTCCAGGGGACTGGAAAAGTCCTGTTTGCCTTTTTTAAGCTGTGTGGGAGTGACAAAAGCTGCCCTGGCACCCACTCACAGGTGAGGAGAAACTTCATAGAAGCTGACACCGCGGTACCGCTCCATGTTCTGCTTGGTGTAGATTTCCAGTTCCTTGTAGGGGTTCACAGACACCAGCACAGAGCCAATGTAGGTCTGAAGAACAGAACAAAGAGCAGGAAGGTTACAGGAGGTCTGGAGGCAGAGCTCAGGTGTCCCAGGAGGCTGGACAGCCATCCTGGTGCGCTGGGGATGCTGCTGAGGGCTCCCAAACAGGCCCAGGGTGCTGAGGAACAGAACTCTCAGCCCTGGAGGAGTGACACTGCTGGAGTTGTGCCAGCCATGTTATCCTTGCCGGGTAAAAAGCACCTCAAATGGTTTTAGGGTTTCCAACAAGCCACAATACTGAGTGATTTCTGATGTACATTTAGGATTGAGTGCAAATCTGGGGTTGGTGGAAGTGAGTGAATTCAGGAGACAGAAGAATGTGGTGAGAGCTGATTTTCAGGGCTGTCAGTGCCATCAGATCCCAACAGCAGCACTGCAGTGAGTCTCTACACCCACCAAAGGACAGCAGCCCAGGCTGCTCCTGGCACAATCACCCACTGCCTGCGTGAGCTGCCAGCACCATCTCCAAACCCACTGCAGGGCAAAGCCGGGTCTGTCCTGTGCAGCAAACACACTCCAGGTCACTGAGGCACACTGTGGCCACTATCCCTGTGCTACTCACATAGATCAGGTTCTCCTTGAAGCGTTTCCTCAGGTTCTCAATGAATGCAGCTTCGCTGGTGAAGTTTTCCAGCAGGACAAAGTCCTGCACCCCGACGCGGTCCCGGGCGGTCAGAGCGCTCTCCATGGTCAGCCGGATGCCGTTGGCTCCCAGTCCCTGCAGACAAAAGCACAGGGAAGTGGGGATGGCTGTGGCTTTGCAGGCAGTTCCCCGAGTCCACAAGAACCACAGTCACCCTTGGATAACCATATTAAAATGAGATATTAAAGTGGGATATTAAAATAATGCCACTGCTGCTGCTGAAAACGGTGATTACAGCACTTCATCAGATGCCTCCTCTGATTGCTTTGAGGGAGGACAAGTCAGCATTAGGGAAAAATTACTGTTCAATTTCCAATAACTCCAAATCAATCAAAGAAACAAACATTTGATGAAGAGAATAAAACTTGGGTTTCCTTTGCCAGGCATCCGTTAGCAGGAGGGAGACTGAAATGTGCTCTCTCCTCTCTCTGATTTCACAACGGGAAGCTGTTTCGAGGTAAGGAATCTTTTATGACTAATGATGATTCATCTCAGAAGCAAACAGCTTCACACTGCTGACCAAATTAAAAGCTTTAACAAGGCACCCAATGGGAAAATTCTGAGAAGATTGAGGAGAAATGAGAAATGGGCATTTCTGCATCCCACGCCACTGAATTTAGGCTGTGACACTGACGTGCAGAGACTCCTACCCCTGACCCTCCTTTAAAGGTTACATTTTCAACGTGATGTGGGTGAGACACAACCATCTGTGGAGAGCACTCATCTGCTGACTTCTGACTTCACTGTAAGGCAGGGAGGGGAAATCTGCACCCAGGGGTGACTCAGTGGCTGCTTGCTGGGGAAATCTCTGCTCAAGGGACAGAGATGAGAAGATGAGAGGCACCACAGGAAACCAGAGACAGGAGAAACAACCTCACACCTGTGTGCATTTCCTTATCTTCTTTCAACCCTTCTTACTTTGCAAACTGCTCACAGCAGCACCCATCTCCTAAACCATTTCCACAAAGCATTAGGTGATATTTTGGGATGTTGCAGAACCACCAGAGGGGTCTGTTCCTAAAGCAGGCTCATGCACCAACAGCAGTCCCAGACACCCATCACAAACTGGGAATGCCAGACCCTCCATCCAGCCCCAAGCCCTGCACAATGATGGAGGTGACTTTTACTGACTCACAGAGTTCCTTTCTGCACCTTGCCAAGATGTAAAAGTGGTCAAACCACAGGGACTGATGATGTTCAGGGAGAAAAATAAACCCAGCCTTGGTCAGGAAGAAAATTTACCTAAAGTTTTGTTAGACAGTAATAAAAGCAAGAGTCACTGAAGTATCATTTTGGGTCAAACTAGGTGCAAATCCCCTCAGCCTGCAGTTGTTTTGACTCAACAATTTCTTGGTAAATGTTTTTTTTTATTTGGTAAATGATTAGTAAATGCAGTTTTGCTATTTCTGTGAGTTCTAATTGGCTTCCTCCCTGTAAGCCTGGGCAGAAGTGATTGCCTGAACCCAGCAGTTTTCAGATAGGAAAATTAGTTCCTTCTGGAAATCTCAAATCCAGACCCACTTTAATGGCTCAAACACCACAAAGAAACATCTTTTGATTTCCTGTTTTATTTTTTCCAATTAGTCTCATGGTCTGGAAGGCCTGAGGTCTAAGCTTGGAAAGACCCAGCCTGAGAGGAATTCTGCAGAATACTGTCATGAAGTAATCATCCTAAAATGGCCAAAATTTTCCAAGCCAAGTCCTCCCCAGCTTCAGCAAAACGCTCTGCTGTCTTCTACCCTCTTTGCCAAGGTGAGGAGAAAAGGGATAACCCTTGGAGAAGGAAGGTGGTGAGATAAGGAAAGGAAAATAGAGATAAATCACACACAAATAAACTCTGCCTAGAAATTGGAATCCTTCTGTCAGAGCAGTGCAATCCCAGAGCAGCTTTTGGCCAAGGTGATGAGAACAAAGGCAAAACCAAAGGAAAATATCCCCTTTCAAGTGGGTGAGTTTACAGCTACAGCCCTAAAACACAGCTGCCTCACCAAGGGCTGAGGAGAAACTTCCACCCTCGCACAGTTAATCCCAGTTTATATAATCCTGAAGACTTTCACAGAAAACGTCACTCCAGCAGCTCTTTCATCAGCCCCTCCCTGCAGGCCAGGACAAAGTGATCCCAGCTGTGCACATCCAGCAGAGGGAAGAGCCAATCCATCCCCCTCACAACACAGAAAATTCCACTCCAGCCGCCTCCTCTGGGACAGGCATTTAAGGCCAAGAACTTTCGGTTTCCTCCAGTTTTTGTCTCCTCATTCAACTCCAACCTCTCGCCGTGAGAACAAAATAACGACCTCAAATCTGCAGTCGGCCTGGGACACAACAAAAGCCAAAGCAACCCGACTGAAAGCTGCTTTTTGGTGATAATTAAACGTGCCCAGGGGATGTGATGCAGTCACAGCCTCCGGAATATAAACTTCATTCAAGTCTTGTTCCCTCCCAAGCCCAAGTTCAGTGCAAACACAAGCCAGAGCTGAGCAATAGGCACTGCTCCATGCCAGCATTTTGCTTTATTGCATATGTCCAAGTCTAGCACCAGCTTTAGGCTTAACTGCTTCACTGCCACTGGCATCAACAGATGGGCCATAAAAGGAGGGGAAAAGAAACCCTCTTTGCAGAATGGAAACAGAGTAGTCATGCAGAAGGAAGGAAGTGGGGAGGGAAGACACTACTTAAGTAAAAATAATCACAGTGATGACCATATGTTCCTACTGAATGATGAATGTGACAGTAAGGCACTGAATAAATTAAAATGACCAAAATGTTGGTGATTTTCTGTTAGCAGGCAGACACCAGATCTGGTGGCTGTAAATTAATGCTAAAAACCCAGTCTGGGGGGTTAAATGTGGTACAGTGGAGCTAATTAACCACTAAAGCAGTTGGTCTATGGACAACACTGATTCCCTTGTTGTCTTTGCAGGGGATGAATTTCTTTGTGCCAAACCACCTCTGACCAATACACATTTACAACATCCTCTGCTCCAGGCAGGAGATGAGCTTGGACCACTCTGACAGCCCTGCAGCAGGGAGTATATTCCAGATAACTGGGGGAACACAGGCTGCGAGGGTCTGATCAGACCCTTCCTTGTGAAAAATCAGTTTTTCTGGAAGCTGCCAGGAGAGCACAGTGCTGGAGGAGCTGCTGTGACACTGAGCAAAGACCTCTGTGCAGCTGCACCCTTGGCTTTGCACTGGCCCAGGACTTGTGCAATAAACCAGGCTGGAAATCTGACAGGGATTAAAACTAACTCAGATTCTTTGATTGTTTAAATCCAGGTCATTTTCCCACTCTGGTCCCATGTGTAATGACAACGGCCAAGGAGAGGGTAATGGGGAACCACAGCAGGCTCAGGGAGGAGCCAGGATTCAGCAGCAGGGATAGTTCCTGCTGCCTTGAAATGCCTGGGAAGCTTCCACCTAAGAGGCAGGCCGGGTTTAGCCTAAAGCTCAGCATCAAATCTCTCCTCCAGGCTTGGCTGCCTCCCTGGCACGGGGTAACACCTCCAAACCAAACCAGTGCAACTCCATCAGCA
The DNA here is from genome assembly GCF_965231275.1 of Zosterops lateralis. Classification (NCBI taxonomy): domain Eukaryota; kingdom Metazoa; phylum Chordata; class Aves; order Passeriformes; family Zosteropidae; genus Zosterops; species Zosterops lateralis. Next base: position 5,243,568 of record NC_139779.1, on the reverse strand, counting down.
AAACAAAGAGCAGGAGAAAAGGATCTGGTGGTTTTCTCTCCAGGTTGTAAACTAAATCACCTCCCTGTGGGACTGGGAGTGTCAGATGCAGAGAAATGAGGAAAGGGAGCACAGGTGCCCTCTGACAGTAGTTTAGGGCAGCTCCAGCACGTCCACCTTAGAGATCCCCTACAGGGATCAAAAGGACGATCCTGACCTTTGTAGGATGGAGACACCACACCCAGCACAGGCTGCAAACAGGGAAGGGCAAAAATCTGAGCAATCTCCATGTGATCCCAGTGCCTGTGGGCTCAGGAGTGCCTGTGCCTCTCTCAGTCTCCCCTTTCACCCCGTGCTGAACCCGCTGTCCTGAGGGTCACTCCCCTCCAGAGTGCCCAGACCGACTTCTGCCACCACATCTCCCAAAGCCACCCCACAGGGCACTTCCCAGGGATTCATTCCCACACTGGTTTAACCCACTCTTTGCTTTTAATGTCTTCTCCAGAGCCTTGAGCACAACAGTGGCTCAAGGCCAGGAAGGGAAAAGTCCCTCTGGAATGGTGAGGACCAGGCCAGTGCAATCACCACCACAGCACTGCTTCCACACATGGCTTTTTCTGCCCTGGGATTAAACTTTGGGACAGACTCTGCTGGTGTAAATTGGTTGCTGAATGCAGCCTGCAGAGCCAGGTTTACATTGGCTGGGGTTCCAGCTTTCCTTTGTGTTCATACAAGAGTCAACAAGACCAGAAAATACCTCCAAGCTCCTGGGAGTACAAAACCACTCAAGACTCTACCAAGGAGTTTCCTAAACTGAACTGGGAAATCGCTGACATGGGATTGTGACGATGTAAACACATTTTTCCTTTAAACTCTGCTTAATGCCAAAGCATGATAAAGTTTTTCCTCTGCTTAGGACATGGAGAACTAACACACCTCAGAAATTAAAATCAGGGCCTTTTGCCCCGTGCAGCAAAATCCAAAGGATTTGAGTCACCCAAGCTGAGCACTTTGGGGGAATCTGTGCTGGAAGATGGGAAGGCAGCTCTGCCATCAGCACAGGGGTTTGGGGCTGATGTGAGCAGAGCAAAAAACCTCCTGGCTTTGTCCAGCTGCTCCATGGCCAGGGAATACCCAACATGGTACAAGGACTCATTCCCAGGCTTGATTTTCCCAGAGGGGTACTGGAATGGTTTCAAACTCAATTCCAGACACACTGAGGGAACAGGCAGCACCAGCAACTCCCCACTCCTTTCCATGAGAAAACACCTGGAGTTCTCCAAGTGAATGCTCTTGTACAGAGCAGGGACTCTCCATAACTGATTTAGAAAGTCACAACATAAACAGAATTTGTGTTTCAACACCTAAAAATGCATCTTGCAATACTTTCTCCTGGCAAGGTATTTTTACAGCTTGGGTCGTAGCCACTGAGGAGCCTCACTGGAACAAGCCCAGGAAGTGGCTCCATCAGGGAAGAGGCAGGCACCTTTATCTTGGTATCAAGTGCAAGATGATTGATCTGCAGGCTCCAGAAATAGTTACAAAGCCGGGAACGGAAGAACAGGCCAGAACCAAATGTGAGTGGGAAGGGAAATTCAGATTAGATTCTGGAAGACAATGTAAGCCTGAACCAAGAAGGAACTTCTCGTGGGGAGGTGGCAGCTAAAAAACATTTGTCTCGTGGACAGTTGGACATTCTTCACTGTCGTGCCAAAGCTGCAGGAAAGAAAAAAAAAATTCCTTTGATTTCTATTTCATTCTACAGCCTGGGAAAGGGCTTGGACACAACATAGGCCAGACACAGAGCAGACAAAAATCAACTGCTGTATCCCAGGCCTTAATTCCCAAGGTGCAGAATGGGAAAGCTCCTCTTTGCTTTTGCATGGAGAAAGAAATAATGAAGATGATGGAGGTGGACCAGAATCAGGGATTCTGCCAGCAAATCCCTGCCAGACTGAAGTGCAGCCACTCAGGATCCTCCTGCCTCCTGCCATGCTGAAAATCAGCTGCTCACTTTGGACACAACTCTGTTAGTCAACAGCTGGGTTGGAAAGAAGGTTCCCTGAGAGGCAGCTCTGTGTCTCCCATAAAAATCCCTTGGAAGCAACCACATGGATTTGTCTGCCTGAGCTGAGATAATAAGTGATAAGACACGTATTTGGCTTGCTTAGTTTAAAAAAAAAAAAAAAAAAATTAAATAACAAAAGGAAATGTTTTATATTTTGCTTTTAGTTATGTAAGGCCAATGAAGTGATTTCCCAAAAGATAACTTGGGAAAATCAGAGCTGTCAGGTGGACTGGGGTTAAAACCAGGTAACAGCTCTGGTGATCCAGACCAGCAGAATTAAAGGGAACAACCTGAACTTGCAGCTGCCACTCAAGGACCATTTCTTAGAATTACTCTTTATTCTTGCTTTTTTTGGACCAATACATCACCAGCAATGGAATGTCTGGAGTCAGGGAACTCAGAACTTGGTTGTCCCTCTGATACTTCCCATCCTAACCAGATGGAAGGATGCAACTCCGGAATACACTATCCAAAAACATTATATTAAAGAGATAGAAATGCTACATCTTTGACTTGTTCTTGTAATTATTTTCAAATTTTCCACATTTTGAGTAGGGACAAATTGAAATAATAAGTAGGCAATATTATTTCTTCAATATTTATAACATAATTATACCTTCCAGACTTGACTTTGTGGGGGATGAGTAAGGAAATAAGCAATTAGCAGTGAAAAGGAAAAGGCAGTTGTAAGAACTGATTTGAAGGACAGGAAAAATGTTTACCCTTAAGAGGGGTAATGATATTTCAATCAACAGGCTAAATATAAAAGACCACTAAGAAAAAAATTAACTAGGCAAACCAGAAAGATCACCAGGGCTGGAAAAGTAAATACACAGAATTTCTATATTTAGGGAGCTGACATTTTTGCTCCTGAACAGATGGCACAAGCTGCTGCTGGTTAGAAGATGTTGCTGGTGGCAACTTTGCTCAGGAGACCTGTGCATCACACTGCAGCTTCAGAGGATAAACTGATTTTAAAAAAGGCATAAAAAAGGCATTTAAAAAGGCACGTAAAAAAAGCATTTAAAAAAAGGCAAAACCTCAGCTTGCTGCCCCTTCAAGTGAGTTTTGATGCTGATTTTCAGATCAGATGAGCAGGTGGAGGGTGGCAGAAGCTCAAAGATGGGGAGCCAAGGCTGCCTGTGCCTCCTGCAGCTTTGGGGCACCCCCTGTGCCGCCTTCCCTGCTGCACTGCCCCAGTGCTGGTGTCCCCTGCCAGCCCCACTGCCAGCCCTGCCCCACTGCATTCCACACCCCACACAACCCCCTCACACCACCAGGGCTCTCTGAGAGAGTCAAACTTTCCAAAGAGAACTCCAGAGCATTCCCAGGGTGTGCGAAGGGCAATTCCACACCCACGGCTCCCTTGGAGAACAGGGGCCACCACCCCAGACAATGACACCTCTGCCTGCCCCACTGCCACCTCTGCCTGTGACACTGCCACTGCCACCTCTGCCTGTCCCACTGCCACTGCCACCTCTGCCTGTGACACTGCCACCTCTGCCTGTGACACTGCCACCTCTGCCTGTGACACTGCCACTGTCACCTCTGCCTGTACCACTGTCACCATCACCTCTCCCTGTCACACTGTCACCTTTGCCTGTCCCACTGCCACCTCTGCCTGTCCCACTGCCACTGCCACCTCTGCCTGTCACACTGTCACCTCTGCCTGCCCCACTGCCACCTCTGCCAACCCGTCTCCAGGTGTGCTCCAGCACCAGATGCCAGCAGAAATGCCCTTATGGAGCCCTGTCACCTCCACTTCCACAGGGAAGGAGTCAGCAGGTCCTCCAAAAGCTCTGCCCTTCCCTTCATCCCTTTCTCAGTGGTCAACACCAGAATATTTGGGAAAACAGACAAGGATCTCTGGATTGAGCAGGATGGGATACACCAGCCCCATGCTAACTCTTCTTTAACAGAGAATTGCTCAAATCTACAGAAGTGACGTTTTCAATCCTTCTCCTCCTAAATTTGGTCACTTTACCAATTAAAGCCTTATCCAGGCAAAAATCCTCACGCTTTTTCATAACACTCCCTCACTTCTGACCTCATCTTCCAGAGTCAGTGAATTCTGTGGCTCAGTTATTAATTGTATGAAAATAATCTTTGCATCTCTCTGGCAACTTTTAGTTTAAGGCAGTGTCCCATGCGACAACACAGAAAAAAGGAGCTCTGTGGCACTGTTATTTTTTTCCCTCTCCTCCTCATCTCTTTTTCCAGGTAACAATCCCAATCCTCTCAGTCTTTTGCCACAAACTCCTTTTCCCATGGGGCTGTCCCATGCAGGACACAGGGCCCAACGTTCTGGCTGCTGCTACAACCTGGACAAAGTTTTCCCAAACTAAAACAGCCTGGGGGAACTGAGTGCCAAGGAATCCTTCAGCAGGTACCTCCTGCCATTCCCCAGGAGGGCAGGAATGGGACAGAGCTTTAGGAGGACAGGAGCAAAGCCCAGCTGCAGGACAGTCCCTTCACATCCTTGTGCCCAAGTGAAAGCTCCACCCTTTCTTCCTCCTAAAGCAGAGCACGGCTTTCCCCCTCTCCTCTCCCTCCTCCAAGCAGGTATTCCCTGGGTTTTTAGCCACTTTCACCCCTTTTCACATAACTCCCCAATGAAGGGATCCTTCTCAAAGCATTTCACTTTCCTGCTGAAAGCCTGGAAATGCTTCTTCTCTCTCCTCTAGACACCAGACACGCATCTGAAAGCTGCAAAGCCACCAAAGGAGTTAAATCAACCTTACCCCTCCTCTGAACTTCATCTCTGCCTCCCTCCAGCTCCCGCAGCCCTTGCAGAGCCTTCCTTTACGCTGCTGCAAAAAGCAGCAATCTGAGGACAAGTTCTCTCCTCTGTCAGTTGCCTTTTTTTTTTTTTTTTTTTTTTCATGGCATTTTCAGCGCAGTCAGAACTCCCTCCCTCCCACCAGCTCCTACTGGAGCATCTGGAGAGGGCGTTTTCCAAGGAGAAGGAGAACTCTCCTCCCAGGCAGGAGCAGCCCAGGAGAGGCAGTCCCAGGGAAATCTGCTGTGCTCTGCCTGCGGTGTCCCCGCTGCCCAATGACAGGGAAAAACGGAAAGAAAAGTAATCCCAGGCGCTGGAAAAGCTGGGGCTGAGCCCAGCACACAAACCACAGCCATCAGACAGGAAGAGACGAGCCCTGGGACACTGAGTTATTGTCCTGGAGCAGCAGCGTGGCCAGGGCTGCCCAAACCCGCTCCCAGCTCACCCCAAACGCAGCAAACACAAAATCCCAACCCTGGGACTGACATCACCCTTGGAATCACCCCCCAGAAAATCAGAGAACCATAAAGAGTCCAGGGTTTTGATGCACTTTGCCTTGACAAGGATTTAGAATCACAGAATGGTTTGGGATGGGAAGGGACCTTTATTTTCCACCTATTTCCTATTCCACCAAGCCCCATCCAACCTGGCTCAGGAGTATTTTATCCCAGATTCATTTGGAGGCATCCAGCACCAGAACATCCACTTCACCTGGAAGTTTTGAGGTCCTTTATTACAAAATCACCTGCACTCCCAAGTTAGAATCTTCCAGAGGACACAGTGAAGGCTCTGCTGCCCTCAGCCCCCAGCCCTTGCAAACAGAAGTTGCACATTTTGCTGTCTCTGAGCTCACCAGTGTTCTGGACTCACACAGAATTATTTATGACCACAGTTACATCAAGAGTGTGAAAACCTCACCTCATTTCCCACCCATCTGCCCAAGATTAAGGGCATTCTGACAAAAGTACTGCTCAGCCTTCACCAGCATTAGGGGAAAGTGAAAGAACAAGAGTCAGTGGACACAAGCTGGAAGAAGGGAAATTCCAATGAGTTATTGGGAAATTTTTTTTTCCCAGTGAGCACTGTCAAATACTGGAACAGGGGTCTGAAAAAGTTGTGAAACTCCATCCTTGAAGATATTTAAAACTCAACCAGAAAATGTCTGAGCAACCTGATCTAAATCTGTCCTGCCTGGAAGTGAGGTTGAACCAGAGATCTCCACAAGTTCTTTCCAATCCAAAATGATTCTATGATTTTATTAATTATTTTGTTCCTCAATGGACTAAGCTGTGCATCCATCCTAAAAGGAGTTATAGGCAGTGCAAATAAAGATATAAATCTGCTAGAGAGGATGCCACCCCTCAGGTGTTTCAGGCAATTCATACTGTAAGCTGTCAAGCAGATTCTCTAATCACTGAACATGCAGAGCCATGGAATGATTCCCAAGCTCAGCTGCTGATGTTTCATGACTGGCATTATCTGCACTCAGCTCTCCTTAAACGCATTTTTGTTTGGTTTGTTTCTTCCCTTCTTATCAAAATGCATCCTTCACAAATTCTGCTGCAGGAAGGGTAAAGTCAAGCTCTGAAGTAAAAAAGATTTAGAGCAAAAAAGCTAAAAAGCTTCAACCTCCTCAGAGAGGAAGCTATTTAAAAGCAAACACAAGGAGCAGATGTTGTCAGTGGTTGGGTGCAGCACTCCCCTGTAATTAACTCTGCCCAAGGCAGCCATCCCAGAGATCCCAGCTGTGCTGGATGTCACAGGCACAGTGTGCCAAGGATTTGGGCTGGAGCACTGCAGTGCCACAGCTCCTCTGCCCTCTCAGACTCCATTTTGAACATTATTTGTGGTTCTTGCACAACTCTGTTTGGCAGGACTTTTATTAACTCCTTATCTCAGTTGGGTGAATTTTTAACGACAGCAGCTTCAGGATGTGGCTCAGAGGAGGGTTCAGCTTTGGGCTGGCACTGAAGGAAATGGACACTCCAAGCCCCTCTGCTGTGCACAGGTAAGGTCAGAGGTGATATAAACTCCATTTCCCAAACTAAGCCACATTAGCCATTACTGGAACACAGCAGTGAGCCCTGAGCCAGGAGTTTTCCAAGCGTAATTACAGCTGTGGCCTGGCAGCTCTGATTTTTCAGCAGGAGAATGTCAGTGCTCCACCAGCACTCCTCAAACCAGTCAAACTGTCACCAAACAGATTCAGTAAAACTCTCTGTTACTATTCTAAGTATTAGCAGAGTTTTTTTTCACATAAACAACCTCACCTTTTCCCTAGTTTACACCTCCTAACACTTCTCAGATCACATCTCACCACTGAAAATGCCACATAAGAGAAGAACATACAACAGCCCAGATTTGAAAGTACATTTTTTACACATTTCCCTTGGTTTTTTTTTTCATGTAGGAGAACCCTTTTATTTATTTATTCACCAGAAAGACCTTTACTCAAAATGCTTTTTTTTCTGCAGCCAAACTACTGCCCAACTTCTGCTGGCGAGGAAAACACTCCTGAATGTGGGTTAGCCTAAATTAGGAGGGGAAAAAAAGAATAGTTGGAAAGCAGAGATAATTTTACTTTATAAAATCTTGATCCTGGGATTATGAAGGTGATAAAACCAGACTCTTCCTTTCCAGCAGCAGAGCCCAGCCCTTGTCTGTGATTTCTGCTGAGGATGGCTGGCAAGGTCTGCCTCACTCCAACAGGCAACTACAGGCTGAGGGATGAATCAAGTTTTCCAGGCCTCACCAGTTAGAAGTGACTCATTTAAACCCTGGATTAGAGCACTGGGATTGCTCTGCTCGTTGCAGATAAGCAGCTGATTCCCTGCATACAATTTCACATTCAAAGCAAGGGGACTGGAAACCTTTCCTGTCAGCCCTGCTCCGACAGGCTCCCAGAGCCCAGCGGGACTTGCTAAACTACACCCACAAGCAGTGGCTCTGCTGAAAAAATAAAGTTTGTCCCTGTGAAAACACCATCAGTGTTCCCCTCTGCAGTGCAGATTCCACTGCAAAAATATAAATCTGGAGGTATGAGGTGCTGCCTTGGGTTTATGCTGCTCAAAAATCAACGTGGATCACATCTGTGTTCTTCCAAAAGGTGTCAAGTTCATCTATCAGTGAGTGAGTTCTTTCTGGATTTTTGTAATATTCGTTGTTTCTGCCTTGCAAAAGAACTACAGAATAAGACACATTCCATAATTAGAAAGCACTTGGCAAAAATACCATGGGAAAGAAACCACCCTAAACAGGCCAGGAATTTGAGAGCCCTTCCTCTCGCAGGTCAGAGGAACATCTTAATCAAAAAATAGAAATGTCTTTAACCTGTCACATGTGTCCTGCTGTCCAAATTATCCTGATCTAAAGCTGATTAAAATGCCTCACATTCCTAAAACACCCTATAGCAGAAACTGAAGCTTCTGAGGGACATTTGTCCTACTGCTCAGGAAAAACACCCCGTGTCCAACATAGGGTGAACATCTGACTGCAGGATAAGGATAAATCAATGCCCAGCCAAAGAGCCAATGCTAAATATTGTACTGGGTATGATAAAAAGGCAAAACACCCTCCCTATATTATTACTTCTGCTAAGAATTGTCTATTTTCTACCCAGTTTTTGGATTAAAGCATCTCCTCTTCCCCTCTCAAGAGTGTTCCAAACAAGTAGTCAGGAGCAGAGGTTTGAACACAGGACACTGGCCCCTGGAGACACAACACTCCTGCTCACTCATGAAACTGCACACCTAGAAAGGTTAAACCAAAAGCTGGTTATACTCACTGAAATGGTGCCTCAAGATGATGAAAGTTCCTTCATTTTACTGCAAACTTCATGACATCACAAGTTGACTGAATTCCCCCAGTCTGCGTGAAGGTGTTTGCAGGGTTACAGACAAAACCTTAAAAACAGTGAGGTGTGGCCAAAAGGGTTCAAAAACCAGAAGACAAAGAATATTTAGATTATTATTTTGGATTCTAATTTATGCTTTGTAATGTCTAAAACTGTCAATACTGGTTTTGTTTGTTCCAAGAAAGCTTCGTCAGTGAGAACATCAAACTTCTTTTCTTCCCAAGCTCAGCCTTTCACAAATAAATACGAAAAAAAAATATTACAAAAAAAAGGAGATGCACACATCTCCTTGGATTCCTACACTTTCTCTGCCAGTGCTGTTCCTTGTTTTGATGCCCCTGGTGATGGATTAAAAAGCACATATGATGGGCTTGTATTCAGTTATGGCTCCCGCACACACACAATAATTCTGGGTCTGTGACGTGAGCGAAAAGAGAAACTGGGTTAATCTAACAAATTAAGATAAATTTCCCTTGTCGTTGCTTTCTGCTGAAGCAGTGAGACAGAAATGGCTGGCTGGCTTTGACAGTGGCCATCAGAACAAAGTCCCACTTTATAATTACCAGATGCCCTTAATGTGATGCCAGTTTGTCTCATGCCGGTGGCTGCTCCCGCTCACGGCCCTCTCAGGGTTTCCCTGATTTTACAAACACGCTCTGATCCCAACACCAATTGTTGCACTGACTCCAACAACAAAGTTTAAACCCAACAGTTAATTCCCTGTGATTGCTCTGGCCCTGCTCTGACACAATCATTTTCAGCAGCTCCCCTGCAGTGGCTGTGGCAGGGACGGGGTTCGGAGGGAGGGGGGAACACAAACAGCCTGACTCAGTTCAGCTCATGTGCATTCCTCCCGACTGACTTTCCAAACAGTCACTCCCAGTGGCAGGACCTACATCTTCCTTTTAAGGGGAAAAAATGTTTTCACAGGAAAAATTAAGTGTTCAAAGCCTGTGCATATCTCTGTGCTTCCAGTGAGTCTTGCCTTTGAGAACACGTTCTTGTCGCACGCAGAACAAAAACTTCTCCTTCCTTAATTTAAAGCTGTTCCCCTTTTTTAACACAGACTTTGGCTGTCTGCCCATCCCTGGCACTCTCAGGTGAAACAGCCTAGCACACTACTTCTCACACCATCCAGCACTCAACAGAGAGCTGGTTTTCCAAAGGAAGGACTAAATCTGAGTGAGGACAACACAATGAAAAAGGACGGGGAATGTACAGGCTGCAGACAAAACTTTACAGCTCACGCTGCTGACTGACAGTTCCTATCCCTTCACATTTCTTTTCCTGCATTTCTGAAAAGAGGCTCAGTGTTAGAAAGGGCTTGAGGCTGGAAAGCAGATCACAACAAAAACTTCTTGTTCCATCCACACGAGATAAGGAAAGAGTGAGCGCTGGTGCTTTGCCTGCAAGTTAGATGAAGGAAACAGGATTTCCCTCTGCTACTCCCTGAGCAAGATCCCAAGGAAATGTTTCTAATAATAGGAAATTGCTATATAAGGCCAGATCAGCACTAAACTGTTTGCAGTCTGGAGGAGAAGGATGTACAGGAATCCTGAGGAGGGACACACCAGGCTGCTCACACATCAGGGCTCCCCTCCACACACAGGGACAGAGTTTAACCTGTGACTCCTCTGCTGAGCAGGGTCCTGTCCTGCAGCCAAAAACAGCAACTAAATGGACAAATGAGAGCTGCCCTGTCCTTCTGTAATGCCCCTGCTTTTCTCCATGGCAGGAAAAAGACAGAACAAACTTAAATCTACCAAATAAGACTTGCAAAGCCAAGCTGGGCATGTGTCTGATTGGGAAGGAAAAGCCACAGCCACGTCCTAAATCACAACATGGACAGTGCTGATGCAGAGGGCAGGCTGAGAACTCCCCTTCCTGCCCTTCAGATCCATGGAGCACAAATGTTTTATGAACTGGACAGTTCTCTTATTCATCTTGGTTTAAACAGCAAAGACACTGGGCACCGTTTAAATTCATTTTTGCAGCATTCCCACTGAACTGCAGGAATTAATGTCTCCTAGGCCAAGAGTTTCAGCAGCTACAGGCAGCTTGCACATCCCAGCAGAGCTGCCAGAGGCGCTGCTGTGGGGCTGTAGCTGCAACCCACACTTTTCACCAAACCTGCAAGCCCAGTTAAAGGACAGATTTTCCTCCTTCTTATACAAATGCAAGGGAGTTCCTACAACAGTGCTCACAGAGGCCTCGTTTGGGTGAAGTGATAGAACTGGAAGGTTTCCCTGTGGTTCCCATCAAGAGGTATCTCTCCATCTCTGCTTTGTCTTTGGATAAGGCCAGGAGCTCCCAGTGCAGGGCAGCTTGCTGAGCAAACACAGCCCCAGAGCTGCCACGGAAATGAGCACAACATAAATTGCTTTGACAGATTTATCACCCAGAGTTTTGGTTGGTGTTTTTTGGTGGGTTTTTTTTTTTTTTTTTTCTCCCTGACAGCACGAGATGTTTGTGACAAAACGTACAAACAATTCTGTTTCTGTAGCCCTGCCACATCCTATGTCTCTTCCTTGCAGAATGACACAGCTTCCAGGGGAACACTGGGCCAAATCCCAGCCAACATCTTTCTGTCAGCTGGTGAGACCTCCTTGAGCTGCAGGGCTCAGTTTGCTACAGCAATTAAAAAAAAAAAAAATCTCAAAAAGAGATCCTTAAAAAACAAAACAAAACAAAACAAGCCAGGTCACCCTTGTGAAAAGGTCACTGATGAGAGATTAGAGTTTGACAGCAAAGCTCTCTCCACATCACAGCATCAGGAGCTTCACAATCCCCATGAAAACACAGCTGAGAGTCCCAATTATTCCCAATTCCCTGCACTGCTCCACAGTATTCCTCCAGTGTCACCAGCATCTCAGCAGCTGCTTGTACCTGGCCCTTGTCCCCACAACACCTGGCCAGAAAAGGGTGTGCACTCAAAGCCTTCCAGGGCATGCAGCACTTCTGTGCCAAGAAGATGTTTCATGTTGGGCTTTATCTTTAGGGACATCTTGATTTCTGAGGATTTTTAGACTGACCTTTAATTTTTTTGTCCTGTTAAATACTTCACATCCTTGACTGCACAGCAAAGGGGAAAATGAGTGCAGGCAGCAGCAGGTTTTTCAGAGCTGGGAAACACAAGTGGTTATGACTCTGACAGAACAGCAACATAAAACCTCTCATTTTAAATGCTCTTTTGCCTCTTTTCTCATGTAGAATTTGCTCCATAACAATTATAAAGCAATTCAGCAAGATGGCTTCTGCTGGTATGGCTTGTGGTCAGTGGTATCTGGAAGTTTAAATTTGGAAAAGAAACATTTTTCAGAACGAGCTCCCTGTGGATTTAAGTCAGTACAAAGTCTCAGCTGTAAGGCTGGACCCTAACACTGTTGTATTCCCTGTTTGTTTTTCATACCAGCTCCAAGGATGCAGTCACTGAGTTGTTTGCTCAGTTTCAAAGTCAAGTCCAGGAGAAATAAGATATTTGTCTTGGCTCTAAGAAGTGAGAAGAATCACAGGTATGAGACTGGGACTCTGAAAGCAGAGCTCGTCCACCTCTATTCATGTTGTATTGACAGGATCCCAAGCCTCCCCTGTGCCCGCAATGATTGCAAAATTCTTCTCCAAATACAGGAATTGTCTGTTTAGAACTGCCAGCACTAAACCAGAAAGTTTAAGTTGCTTTATTTTCTTTAGCAGGTTAAATCTGAAACCTAAGGAAGGCTACCTGAAAGGCATCATTCTTAACTGTGCCAACACACATCACTTTACAGAAACCCAAATACCAAACTGATCTACTGTATCAGACTGTTTTATAGGAAACACCTGAACTTCACTGACCTCTCCTGTCCTTTTCTCTTTTAATTGACAACTTTCCCCAATGTAGCTTTACATTAAAACAAACCACACCCAAAATCACATCATTGGTACTGTGAAAAACAGTTTAAAAAGGAAATACCTCCCTCCAAAAGAGCCAAATGAAACAGTTTCCTTTAAGGCAGCACGGAGCTTTTGCTTTTCATAAAGCTTCAATAAAGCTGTCGTGGAATTCCTAGTTTGTTTTCAAAGCCATGAACTTTTCTGTTATGTGGAGACTGGAGCATAGGTAATATCTGGATTTTATGAGTATATTCAAGCTTCCAAAGTCAGAAGAATAAAGGTCAAATGAGTAAAACTTTCCTGAAAAGCACAGGAGAGAGGCTCACATATGGAACATATTTGCTTAAATTTGGATTTTTTTTTATAAAATAGTTTGTACATGAGTGATGCCCCAACAAATAACCAACCCTACTCCTCTCTACTGTTACTGTAACACCAAAATCCCTTAGTATGGACAGTTTATAGTAGGATAAAGATGTTTCTATCAGTGCAATATCTGGGATATCAGTATCATTTGTACCCAAAACATGAGGATATGTTGCTATGAGCAACATTTTGTATTTGCCATAGGTTTGTTCCATGGCATATCCACAGGTTCCTTAGGGGAAAAAGCCCAGTCAGCAACCTGCAAGTGCTGGGTGATACCTGGGAGTAACAAGATCTTATTTTCCTTCTGGGTGTGACCCTCCTTTAAAGCAAACTCCAAGTTCCTAAGCCGAGTTAAGTTCTGTGAGCACACTCTGGACATTCAAACAAGTGCAGCAGTTTTTAATCTGATGATTTGTAAGTGAAGAGTTTACAGGCACAATCTGTACTTCCACCACTTTTTCGTTTGTTTTTTTTTTTTCTTTTTTCTCTCTCTGTTCCAAACTGACTTTGCTGGCCTAAAGGCAGGCAGTTATTTTGGGGCAGCAAAAAGCTATAAATAAGTTCTAATAAAACTATTAGTGACACACATGAGACTGAACTTCTTTCAAACCCTTCTTTGTAAGGGAACAAAGAGCACTTTACACTGACTGTGATGGCACAAGCCCCGCTAAGAAAAGTTTAAGGAAAGAGTTTCAACAACTAGATCACGAACCCAAAATAAGAACATTGGAGGAGCTGCAAGAAATTGCAGATTGTGCTCAAGGGAAGGGCCTGAGCAGTTTGCAGAGGCAGAGAGGAGCAAAGGAGGCAGGCAGTGAGACTGGCAGCGTGTCAGGCTCGGGGCTGGCAGCGAGCTGAGCACAGATGATATTGCAGCTGATGTCTGAGCTGCTTCCCTTTCCCCTGCCTGCCCTGCTCCTGCTGAAAACCAGGGGAAAAGCCACCAGATGAAGGGTATTGTCTGAGGTCATCTCCTCTGACTGCTCTGCCAGGGCTCTGAAGAGCCTGCGGTGAATAGGCTTTAATGCTTTGGTGAATCTTTTGGTTTTTTGTCCCAAAATAGATTTAGCATCACTTAATATCCACAGGGAATGATGAGTTGCCATGAAGATGATGGCAAAAGTGTTCCAGGCTGACTGGAAAATACAGCCATCATTTCAGAAGGATATCCCACGTCCACCTGCATCAGCTTGCACTCAAACAATTCAGAATATTGTTTTCCCAGAGTTTAAAAACTGACATTCCTAGTGGATCAAAGTCAAGATTTATTTTTTTTTTTTTTTTTTTTTTTTTTTTTTTTTTTTTTTTTTTTTTTTTTTTGGTAAAAGAAGCACTAATGACATTGATGTTAAAAAGTAAATAAATTATTGGCCTGCAACTTAGCCCCCTTTGGACTGTAAGGGATATCTCATCTCCAAAGCAGTTTCAACTCCCTCCTAAGGAGAACTGCACAGTCCTGCTCTCTGCATTTTCAAAACTTTCTGCATTATCAGAGACATCAATTTAATCAGAAACAGAGGCACTAAAGGACAATGAAGGAGCCCGTCCCTTTGTGGCTCTCAGGAATGCAGGCTGCACATCTGGATAAACACGGGTCGCTGAAGAGAATGGAAACATTCATTCCCCAGCTGTGGTTAAGTCCAAACCCTTTTTCTTCCTCTGATTTACTCCTAATCCTGCATTTGGTGGTTGCAAAACTGCACAAACCCTGCCGAGGCTGACACAACAGGCCCAGGAATCTTCCTCATGACCCTTTACACCTACTTTCTACATAAAACCTTCTTGTGGGCTGTGAGCTCCAGCTGAAAGGAGAGATGCTGAAGGAATTGACAGTTGTGACATTAACAGAAATGCCAACTGTCCCACAGCATCTTGTTCTCCCAACAGGAGATGAGGACTGGCACTCCTAAGAGACAGGAAAGGGATGCATTCCCTGTTTGTTTTTCATACCAGCACCAAGGATGCAGTCACTGAGTTGTTTGCTCAGTTTCAAAGTCAGGTCCAGGAGAAATCACATATTTGTCTTGGCTCTAAGAAGTGAGAAGAATCACAGGTATGAGACTGGGAGCCTGAAAGCAGAGTTCATCATCCTGTTAGAAACACCTGGATTTGGAGATCTCATGGAAGTTGGGTGTCTTTAGATCCTCTGTTCTGATGCTGTGTGGGGAAACCCCACAGTCCATGGCACCAGGACCACAACAGAACTGTCTGAAGGCCCATCCCATTGGGAAGGAAACACCTTTTTCCCTCTGATTTCACAGGTATAAGTCCTGTAGCTCCTCTTGGACAGATCAAGGACCTCCCCTTGGGGAGGAGCTGCAGGACAATGAGGGAATCTGAGCTCTAACCTGACAGAAGGATCCAAGAGTCTCCAGAGTGGGTATTTCACATAGAAAAAAACCAACATTTGTTATCAAACCCCACCATGTAAGAAACACATATAAACCACAGGCTGCAGCTTTGGTTCATCAGCCTAAATCTTCTGTTTTATCAACTCTCCTAAAGCCAGGGCAGCAGCATCTGCTGTTACAGCAACAACAGGAGCCCAGCCTTCATCACTCCAACAATGAGAGGAGGCTGCAAAAAGCTGAGAGCTGATAAAACATGCAGGGCAAGCCCTAAATTAACCCTGCCATGCCAAGGTCAGTGCTCTGCCCTCAGCTTCAGTAGTGTTGGAGTACACCTGTGGCAGGAAAAAAGGTTAAGCTCTTTTATTTCACCTAAAGGAAAGCATCAATATTTGAGGGTTTGTTTCAGGAGCTGTTGTTTGCATGGCTGAAGCAGAAAAACAGAGACACAGGGAAGTTCATCACTGTAAATTATTGATCTGCTGCTTTCTAGACACTGAAACTGGTAATTAAACAAATGGTAAAAAGATACTTCATCAATTATAGAGGTGCCACTTTAAATTACACTTGCTCCAGGATGAATAAAACACAGAGGTTAAATGCTTTGGGTATTTCATGCCTGCTTCTTGTTCAAAATCCTCACTGCAACAACGATCTAATTCTCATATCCTGCTGCTCCAGAGCTGTGTGCTCTGTATAAAGCTTCACCAAGGGAAATCAGAGTTTTTGTTTCACAAAGCCTCATTTCACACAATGTCCAGGAAGCACAGTGCCATGGTCAGGAGAGAGCATTTGGAGGAGATATCACTGGGATCCCCTTTCTGCTCAGCAGGGTTGGTTATATGGCCATAAGTCAAAGCCCTGTGATAACAGCCCTCCCTCAAAAATCAGACCAAAAAAGAAAATAGTTTTGTCTGTGAAGCACTGGGCAGACACCTGGCACTGGCCTGATGGTTTATAGAAGCTACAGACACATACATGCCCTCCCCAACCTAAAATAACACCTGTAAGCTGCTTCTGAAGCAATATGGTGATGACATCAAAGATGCTCTTTTAAGCAGAAATCATGTCCCAACCAAGATGATGACTCAGATTTAATTTATGATAAATTTTTATATGAGGGCACACACCTTACTGCATCCAGCTTAAGGTTATCTCATTCCACATGTTAAATATGTGAATGTAAAAGTACACTTGCTCTAATACTGATTTTGAGACAGAAACAGCAATCAAAGAAGAGCTTGGCCATCTTGCAGTTGCTGGTGCAGGTTCTCTAGAACCATTATTACATCTCAAATAGATTTCACCCTGGGAAAGCATTTAGTGAAGGCTGAGTTCATCAATTGATTGAGGTAGGCCAGGGAATATGAATATTCCAGGTTCAAGGCTGCAAATGCAGC
Source organism: Zosterops lateralis (assembly GCF_965231275.1). Taxonomy (NCBI): domain Eukaryota; kingdom Metazoa; phylum Chordata; class Aves; order Passeriformes; family Zosteropidae; genus Zosterops; species Zosterops lateralis. The sequence continues at coordinate 5,226,899 of NC_139779.1, read as the reverse complement.
AGAAGCAGCTGCCTTCAAGGCACATGCAGAACAGCCCCAACAGGTGGACACAGCTGGCATCCCTCAAGGAGCAGTGAGGCAACAGCAGGGAAACAGCAGCTGCTGCTGGAGCCAGAACAATCCTGGAAGTCAAAGAACTCATCATGGAGCAGTGGGGCAGGAGGGAAGGTGGGAGCTCAGAGAGGAAAGAGAGGCCAAAGTGGAGAACCATCAGAACATGGTGTGGAAGCTGGAGATGATGGAAAGCTGCCAGCTTTCAGCTGATGGAAACAGTCCAAGTGGGAGATGGAAGCTGGACTGAAGGGTTTTTGTGGAGGAAAGAACACCAGTGCTTGGTAGGGGGACGGGAGAATCCAAGGCTGAGCTGACTCTTCCTACTGCTCCCCAGATAATGAGGCTGAAGCACAAGGAGAGCAAGCTCTGCCACGGGCCTGGTGCCAAGTGCTTTGTGAAGTGTTCCTTTGCCTGCTCTGAGGAGAGTTACACAAGGTAAGGCTTTATTCATAAGTGCCTGATTGGTCCTGTGTGTGCAACAGCTCCTACCAGCAGAGCAGTGTTTGTGGGAAATGTTAGGAAGAGTGTCTAAGAGAGATAAAGCCTTTGAGCTGCAGACGAAGCTGCCAGCCCTCATTTCCAGCTTGTCAGAGCAAGTCCTCCTTGAAGTCAGCAGGCTGGAATGAAGAGAATCTGGCATTTGTGCATGGATGTATGGCTCAGACAGGCAGGGCGCAGCGGCTGGCTTTAATCACACTTTCCACAAGGGAGGGGGAGTGGGAGTGGCAAAGTGCACAGAGTGACGGGCATTATCTGCTGTGCATCCACAAATTCCTCTCCTCCGACTTTGGATTTCGAGCCTGGCCTCCTTTCCTGCTTCCACCAGCCCCTACAGCAGGAGGGGAAGGGCCATACAGGACTGGAATCTGAAAGTCCTTCATTCACATTCTCAGAATTCCTGGTGTGTGTGAGAGGCAGCGCACACTTGTCTGGTGAACTGACAAATTTCACAACAGCTGATGGGTCCCAGGAGGAGCTGCACGCAGGTAGTTGCAGGGTTAAAGTTCACAATTCCAAAATTCACTTTTCCAAGTGTTTAACCCACTCCAGCTCACCTGCTGGGTGACAGCTGGTTGTGAAGCCTCTTCACCCACACTGCAACAAAAAGGAGCAAAGTTCCAAAACATTTTAATCCAGCTGCCCATTAGAGCATAAAGAATTCCATTGCAAAGGACTTTTTGGTTGTTTTCTACCCTCACAATGAGGCTACAGTCCACTACGTCACACAGAGCTTCAATTCCATCTAGAAATAGCCTCTTGAGGTCTCTGTTGCAGGATGGCATTCTTAAATTTTGTTTCCTTGTGTGCCACTGCTGGTGGTGACAGCAACAAATTGCAGGAACCTGCACGTATGCCCAGAGTGGGCACAGAGCCAGACCCGACCTCTGGCATGGAAAGTTTTGGCAGCAGAATTAATTCCTTCTCTTTTCTGTGTCAGTCACATCATGCTCAGACACTACAACACAGTAACTTTGTCCTACAACCCACCACAAATGCCTTGTTGGAGTCCCACAGGGCTCAAAAGGTCCTTTAGAAATTTATCCCTGGTGACAAGCAGGGCAGAAGTGGGAATGCCTGCATCCTCACCTGGGTAAGGTATCCCCCATCCTGGCCATCAGTGCCCTCCAAAATCTCCAGTGCTCTGGGAAGGGGAAGAGAGCAAAAATATTCCAGACACCAGTGCCCATCTGGACCCCTGTGCCTTGGGCTCTTCTTCCCATTTTGGATCCCAGCCACTTTAAGGATGCTTTGGGAAGAGGCAGAACAGACACCAGCTTTTCCTGGCTCTGTGTCCAGGCACGTGCAGCCTGGCAGGGTTTATCAGTGCCTCTCTCCCCCTGATCTGAGAGCACATTTAAGGGCACCAGCAGTGCAGGGCTGCATGGGCAGGTGCTCTTGCTCTGCTCAGGAGCTGGGGCTGTTGGAGCTTGGGAATGCTCATCATGAGCAGATCACCTGTTCTGTTTGTAAACCTTGATAAAGCCAACATTAAGAAAACAACTAATTACCATTTATGTTCCAAACAGCTGGCCCAGCTCCACATCCACATGCTGGGAGGTTTTAGTGCCAATCAGCCCACACATCAGAGCACAAAAGTCCCCCAGTGTGACTGCAGAACCTTCTAGCAAACAAACTTCTCACTAGCACTCCAAGAATCAAAACACAGCAGTGTAAGAATAGAGCAGCCATACAAGCCATGGTTCCCACATCATTATATTACAGACACTTGTCCAAGGTGAAAAGGGCACAGAAATTGTCCTCTGAGGTGCCAGAGGGCAGTCCCAGGCTGCTGTCAGCTGGCCTGGACAGCTGATGTTAGTGTCACACATCCTTGTCCCAGCTGTGCCTGTCCTGGCCCTCTCCCCCTCTGGACTGGGACTAAGATTCATTCAGCTCTGGCCAGGCAGTTCAGGGAACTAAACAAATAGAAAATGTTGTTTTCTTTATTGCTGCTCTCCCAACTTTGTTTCAAAGGGTTAATCAAAGGGTGAAAGGGATGCAAGTACAAGGCAGGGAGTGGAGAACTACAGTGAAACCAATTTAAATTGTTTTAGTGAAAGGTGGAACAAGATGATCTTTAAGGTCCCTTCCAACCCAGACCATTCTGTGATTCTAAAGAGAACTGATATCAGGATAAGCTTATCTCAGACACTGAGGGAATACAAAAGAAAGGACATTTCACGGAAGTGACGTGAATGAAGCTCCAGGATTCTCTGGCTGCTTGTTCATCCCCTCCCCTCTGCACACCCTCATGCCTTGAGCACTGAAGTCCTGGAGAAGTGATGCAAAGACAGCATGAGGGGCAGCAGCCCTGGGGACAAGCCCAGGAATGCCACCAGGGGTGCAGCCTGTCAGCTGCAGTGCTCCAGGAGCAGCACCATAAACCACCCAACCTGACACACGGGGATCCTGTCCCAGCACTGCTCTGCTACACCAAAAAAATTGCAAAAACCTGACACATTTTGGCCCTAGAAATGAGGGCTGATGCTGGTTTTGGTTGCCAGCACACAGGAGAGGAGCAGCTCACTCCACACACTCATCACTGAGCCATTTATTGACCCAAATGAACCTCCCCATCCCCTATCAATCCAGAAACGTCAATCCAGCCCACACTAAACACTGATTGATTTTCTACCCTAACGAGCACCGTGTCACATTTGTGTTAACTACTCATCAGTTCAGATAAGTGGTTTGCAATTAAGATAATCTGAGACCAGTGGAAGCGTGGCCTGAAAAGCACTTTCCAGAGTTCAGCACAGAGAAATTCTCTGCTCAGAACAGCCTGGTGCCAAGCTGACAGTGACTTTTAGACCAAAATTTACCTTTCCAAAACGAAAAGTTTCGTCACAACCTGATTTTTCCTTGGGAGACAATAACTGGCTGGTATAAAGATTTCTTCCCAGACGTGTACACTCACCCTGCAGCAACACTGATTTCCTTCCTCTCAGGTGACACCACAATCCTTTTTCACGGGTGCTCCCTATTCTGATGGCAGGCAAGCAGCATCCCAGCAAAGCTGCACTCAGTGACCAGCAGCCAACTCCACTGAAGCCTCCAGAAAAAAACAAACAGTGACAGGAGAGCAGGGTTTGAGTCCCATGGCCCTGAGCCTGGACATAGCTCACATTCTCATCCTACACGGAGCCACTTTGTGGAATTTTCCTCCCAGTGCAAGTGGCCTGGGACACCAGCAGCTGCCAGTTCAGCACAGTCAGGTTGCAGCTGGAACTCCCCTGTCCCCACCTAGATCCGGAAACTTCACAGAGGAGACACTTGGCAACGGCTCAGGTTTCAGTTTGAAGAGAGAGAGAGGGATCAAACAGCCTCCTGCACAACGCAAGGGGTTTTTTTTGGTTGTTTTTTTTTTTTTTTTTTTTTGCATAGAGAACACCACATTTCTTGCAACATTTCCTCTTCACATGGAACCCTCATGACCAGCCTGCCAGAGCAGCAGGGAAGTCCTGAGTCCCTCCCAGCACTCACTACCTGCCAGGCTGACAGCACCACCCATGTTCTGCTTTTCTCTCCAGGAAGTGCAGCTCATCTTATTTTTTAACTCTCCTTTCCTCTCTGCTTCTTCCTAGTATCAAGACACAAATACCTCGAATCAGATTAGTTTATATTTGAGTCAAATAACGTCTGAAAGCTTTAACCTAATATGTAAATGGCTCATAACCGTCAGCTCTTGTGTTCTTTAATTATATCAGGCAAAGAGAAAAGACACTGTTTCTTCATTATTGTTGTTTTTTCTTAAAAGTTCCAAGAGACTTTAACACACCTGGTTTGGAAACACCTCTTGAATGTGCATAAATTATCCTAAATTCCTCCTAGCTTTCTCAAATTCCTGCAAAAGCAGCCATGCCAGTGCTGTTCCTTCTGTGGGTTGAGGGGACACGTCTTTGGTGATCTTAGAGAACAATATTTTAAGGTATTGAACTGACAGGCAGCACTACAGCTCATCTGCACTACTTTTACAGTCAAGACTCAAACAATTTACAGGGCTGCTTTCTGCTGGAAACCAAATTTTTAAAGTGCTGAAACTAAGCATCAACTGAATTAATACAAGAGCCAAGACAATGGGCATTTGTCCCCTAGTTATTCCATAAAGCTGAAACTTTAGTTTTCTTCAGCTGAATAGTCTGTGAGTCCCCTTCTTCAGGAGGATGTGGAGGCCAACAGAGCAAAAAGAGATTGATCAGATCTCTGATATGGGCTTATTTTGGCCTCACCACCTTTTCTGCCTCCCACACACCTTTATCTCCATCAAACCTTTCCAGCCTCCACTTTTTGGCCTCTACTTTCCTTGCTGACCTCCCACACCACTTTGGCCTCCCACACCTTTTCAGTTCCTGCTTTTCTTATTGGTCTCCCACACTCTTTCTCAGCCTCCACTTTTCCTTCTGAGTTTCCAGCCTCTGGTTTTCTCTCTGACTCCTGTCCCTTCAACCAGCACAGAACATTCAAACCCCCTGAAGGTTATGAATTTGTAAATTCCCTTTCCAAACAAGCACGTTTCACCTTGATATGTCCATCCACACTTTTTCTATACTCCAGGTGACCAGAAATAACCTGTGTCCATCCTGACATCTTTGCAGTCAGAACAATTTGGTTTTATGCCCAAGGAAACCTCATGGCTCTCTCAGTAATTCCAGTCCTGCCAGGATTATGACAGCACTGTACAGTTGTTTTAATGGAAGTATAAAAGTAAAACATGAGATTTTCTGGGATGGTAGAAGCTGATGCTCTAAGCTTTGGCTGATGGATGGCTCCATAAACTGCTGTTCCCAGGTCCTATCCACCAGATTCCTGGACAGAATATCAGCAAAATTAAATATAATCTGTGTTCCCAGAGAGTGTTATGGTCGGGCACACACAGAAACACTCTGTACTTCTCTGAAGAACTTGCTTTTGATCCCTTCCCCCACTTATAAGAGCAAACAAATCCATGCACAAATAAAATGAGGATTTTGCAAGTCACATACTTTGTACCTGCTTTCATTTTCACACAAGACAAAGTTTTCCTTTCTATTTTCCAACAACATTATGTCCAAAAAAGCTTGTGATTTGGGAAAATTTGAAAAATAAATGTTTTGATTACACTATTTAAAATTAGGCACTTGGTTTTCTTGAGAAATGTGATAGGTGCTCTGCTGGTTGTTGCACTTGCTTGTTTGTTCAGAACCCCAAAACCAACCAGGGACACAAACCCTGGCTGTTGTTAAAACCTTTACAGGTGTAATGGGTGGGGAGGGAATTCCTGTAGTATCTTTGGGAGAACCCCATGCTAACACAGAACAGCAAATAATGAGTCAGGAAGAGGCAGAAAAGCTCTCAACTGAACTCCAGTGCTCACTCAAGTGAGGCAAAAGAAACATCTGTTTTACTGTCTGAGTTCCAATTCTGTCAGAGAGAGAATTCCTGGTGCAAAGGTGTGGCTTCCCCTCCCAAGAAGCACAAGAGGCAATTTCAAACAGACTCCAAAAGCCCTAAGAGTGGAAGACAACCTGTTATTTAAAACAACAAGCTGTGTGAACACAGAACAAGGCTTCCCTGGTCTCTAATTTGGAAGGTTCAATAAAACTCTAAAAAAGCCCAACACTAATTTGTGCAATAATCTTCCCTCTCCCCAAACCACACCGTTGGGCTCACCAGCTTTTACTGCAGATCAAACCCTGAGCTGCAGCAGCACCATTTGTAATGCAGTGTGCTGTGTGGTGCTGCAAATATGCACCAGGTTTTGTTTTTTTCCCAAATGTTGATTACAGTGTGCAGCCTTGTAAAGCACAGAGCTGCATATTTTAGTTATTAAACTTCGCAAACAAGTCTGGCTGTTGAAAGTCATTTCCCTGAGTAAACAATGAGTCAGTGTGGGCTGTATAATGTACAAGTTATTAGTTACTGTTAGTGAGTTTAAAAAAACCCAACTCTATACAAAGGCCTGCTTCAGAATGGAAAATAGTTTTCCTCCTACTTCTATAGTCCCAGTTGTATTGTTTCAGTGGAATTTAATTTTCTAAAAAGCTAAACAGATCACTATCTCTTCATTATATAATTGGACATTGACTTAACTGGACCCTTCAGCCATGAACAATATGTGCAGTGTGAAAGCTGAGTTTACCCTTTTTTCTGTTCTCAGTTTGTCATTTTAATGCTGAAGTAAAGCTGATTCTTTCCTGGATAGGAATATCCCATCTAGACCAGGCAGCAGGTGGCAATGAAAACAGACATAAAGACAACCATAAAATATTGAGTACATGGTAATGAAGAAAAATGCAAGGGCAAGCTCAATGAAACCCTCTGACAAACACTGCTCCTTAGTTGAACTACAGCTCCTGCCATAATCCCCCTCTTCATTAGCAAAATGGCCAAATACACCTGATTGTGATTGTCAGCTGGCAGAAGGTACTGGGACCACTCTGCCTAATGAAACTCAGCTGCTGAGGCACCAAGGTTTCCCTGCAGCCTCACACCCCTCCAAAGGCTGTTTTTCTGTTCCAGTGTGCACTGGCCCAGGCTGGGAGCACAGCTCTGCATTACCTTTTGTAAGGGTGAAACCTCTGGTCAGACACCAGAACACTGAAAGGAAATATGGAGTCAGATCACAGAACACCCTGAGCTGGAGGGAGCCACAAGGATTACCCAGGACAACTCCTGGTCCTGCACAAACAGCCCAACAATCCCACCCTGTGCATTTCTGGGAGTGTTGTCCAAATTCTCCTGGAGCTCTGGCAGCCATGGGGCCACTCCCCATTCCCTGGAGAGCCTGGCCAGTGCCCCAGCACCCTCAGGGGAAGAACCTGTCCCTGATATCCAACCTAAAGCTCCCCTGGCACAGCTCCAGCTGTTCCCTCCTCCTCTCACAGAGCAGAGGTTGGTGCTGCCGCTCATGAGGAAGCTGCAGCCCCCAATGAGGTCTGACCTCAGTTTCCTCTTCTCCAGACTGAACAAACCAAGTGACCTCATCTGCTCTTTACAGGACTTCCCATCTAGACCTTTCATCATCTCCGCAGCAAACTCTGCGGTGAAATTCTACTAGAAAAGTGCCTTCTAAAGAAATTACCAAAATAAATTTGAAGACACGGCTCTAGCTCATAGGGCCCAGCCTGCAGGCTGAGTGCCACCACAGCTGTGTCACAGAGGACTTCTTAGTCATTCATGGACTCTCCATTTCCTGGCAAATATCACAACACGTTTTGACACGACATTCTTCACCACCAACAATGACACTGCCCATTCAGTGACTGCAGCCTGCTGTACCTCCCAGCCCTGGGACCTCACTGCCCGGAAGGCAAACACTGCAGCACTCCAAAGGTACTGCCAAAATGTCAGATTCTACTCATTTATTATCAGCTGCTGAACTGAATCACAAGAAGGGCGGTGGCCAGGCTGGCGCAAGGTCACCACACTGGTTATAGAGCTGAGAATGTCCCAGGAAAGCTGCTGGACACTGGCACCTGACCAAGTGCTTTCCTAAAGAAAAATAGCTGCCAGGGAGACCTATCCATGCATGCATGAATGCCACAGGAGTTCTAAATGCTAACCTTTACTGCCTTCCAGAGTACAGGAATTTAATACAGAACAGACTACACTGGAGATATACAGCAACAGAAAAGGTACTGGCCCTGCTGCTCCTTGCTGTATTTAAATGTTTAAATATTTAAATAAGGCAGGGCAGGGTTGTAAGGAACACTTCCACCCCCACAGAACATGACTCAGTTGCAACAAATTACTTGAGATTTGTCCACTCCAAACCTTCTGCCATAATAAGCTTTGTTAGCCTTTCACAGTGACTTTGTGCTGCCTGCTTACATCTTTATTAATGCTTTCTGGGAAGAGCTGCCCACCCACCCCACTAATACATCAACAAGAAATATGCAGAGGAGGGCAAAAAAATACAGAGCAGGATATTTTTCCAGCAGAGAGATCCCTGAATCCAGGCACAGAGAGGCACAGCACGAGTGGCTCCCTCCGGGCAGAGAAAGAAACCTTGCTACAATCTCCGAGGAGGAGGAGAAGGCGTGCAAACCTCACCCACCAGAGCTGACAGCAGGGTGGATGGATGGCTTCTGGAGAAGCCAAGGATAGCAATCACAGGCAGAGCCAACCACATCACTCAGGAGCTGGTTCCACAGCAGTAAAGCAGCGTTTAACACAGGAAAAGCCCTGACAGGAGATACACACATGCCATAATTGCAATCACTTTGTGCCAGCACAAAGGGCCCACCTGATGCCAGCCTCTCCTGCCTCTGTGCAGATGTGGCTGTGCTCACACAGAGAGAGCTGGGCTGGGAAACTGCTCCTCACAAACCACCTGTTTATTTGGCCTCTGATCTGGATCAGTCCTCACCAGTTAACCACCTCTGGCTGCCACTGATAGAGGTAACCCAAAGCACAACACAGATGGTTTTCCCCACAGTAATGCTTTAGAAGCGCACAAATCAGCCTTTATAAACGGTTCTTTACCCTGTGTGGAAGGACAAGTGATTGAGTTACACTCTTACAAAGGGCTGTGGGACACACCAGCCCCGGGAAAATCCGCTGTACTTTGAGTTCTCTCCACCTCCTTTTCTGCAGCACCTGTAACACATCAGCTTTTCCCAAACACACTTTTGTCCTCCAGAAGGCACCACTGGTTATCTGAGAACAGTGCTCACTCATCAGTCCTTTGAACTGGGAGGCAAAGTGCTGCAGCCCAGTGCTCCTCAATATTTTCCATGCTGGAATCATTTACACCTGCCAGGTAAGAGCCCAGGGCAGGGGCAGTGGGAGCTGTATTTTATACACTGCCCTGGGACTGTGGCAGCTGCTGCAGTTTGTTTTTCCTGCATTTGGAGCAGCCTGTTCCTTTGGACAGGGGTAGAGGAATTTTTCTAGTTCCTAGAAAGCTTGTGCTTCCCAATGCAGTAATAAGCAACGTGACGCTACAAACAGAAAAATCCTAAATATCTGAACAAGACTAAGACTATCTTAGTTTTGCATAAAGGCATCCATAGAGTTTGGGCTCATTCATAGAAAGAAACACTATATTTAATGTTATAAAGCATTCTTAGCCCCCTGTGTTTTACTGGCCTTCCTCCAGTGAGCTTAGATCAAATAAAAAATAAAAATGGCTTAACTCGTTTTGTCAGGACCTATGTAAGTTCTCCTAGAGTTATTATAAATACTGACAATGTACTGCAAATCACAAGTTTCTTCACTATTAATTACACAGAAGAGAACAGAAATTACACACTGTGGATCCTGACTCACATGGGATCTCTCAGTTCTCAGTGTGTTATGATTCACACCTTTTTTTTTTTTTCCACTTTAAAAATAAATCTATCCTTTCTACCACGATAAATTAGGACAGCGTGAGTTCAGTGCAGCACCCCATTGGTCCCTGCCAACCAGAACACAAAATTCAAATTCACACAGCCCCTCCCTAGAACACAGGATTACATCCACTATCAAAACTGAAAGCCCTGAAGTGTTATGACAGCGGTTGCCATATCAGGGCCTACTGTGAAAATTAAGAACTCATCAGTTCCATAAGCCTTAGGCAGTTTCTAAGAGATCTGAAAAGGTGCTGACAACTGGCAATTGTCTATTGCTCCAACAGGGGATAAAAGAAAAATGCCTTTCTTCCCAAGAACCACTAAGATCTGGCTGTGTTTTCATGCCTTGTCCCACCGACTAAGCAGATTTTCTCATTTGTCACTTTTAAAAACTAAGCAGCTGCCATCCACAAGTAGTTCCGGAGGAGCCTTCCGCCCCGAGCAACTGTCAGAGAGAGATTAAACGCCAGAATAATCTCTGTATTGTATCTCAGAATCGCTTTTCCTCCTCCCAACGACAAGAATGCAGCTCGAGCCAGCTTACTTGGAAAATTCAAGTTACTAGAACGAGTTGCTCATTGAGGCAGAGTCAGATTCCTCCCCATGAGTCACTGTCACGTAAAGCGATTCGCTCCAGGTGTATCAGACCTGGGGAAAACTGGCACGGAAAGCAGCGCCAGGGATGGGGGCACAGAGTGTGGTCTGGACTGGGGGAGTTAAGGAGTTTGGCTTCTCCACCTGTACGAGAGGGCTCAATACACCGAGCTTTCTCCACCAAGTGCTCCGGGGCACCTGTGCGAGCGCTGGCGGACAGGAGAATCGCTCAATGCGAGCGGCAGGGCCGTGCCCGGCAGGGCGGAGCGCCCACCCCGCGGCGCTCGGAGCTGCACCGCAACTTGGGGATGCACAGGAAGCCTGTCCTGACAAGGGCAAAGCCGAGCCCCGAGCCCCGGCCGTGTCACGGCCCCGTCTGAGCGGGAGCAGCCCCGCCACACCCCGCCCGGCCCCAGCGCCGGCTCCGCTGGGGAGGGATGCGCTGCGCTCGGGGCAGCGTTACCGGAGCGCCCGCCAGCCGGGCAGCGAGAAACCGCTCCGGGCAGCCCCGCCGGATGCCGCCTGCTCTGCCCCGCTCATTTGTTCCTTCCGCGGACAACGTTCCGAGTTTCCGGGAGAACGGCCGAGCCCCGGCCGCCCCCGCTGCCCCCGCTGCCATGTGCCCGAGCGCCGGGCAGCGCCGCCGGCCGGGAGGGCGGGCAGGAGGCGGCTCCGCACACACCCACCGCCCCGCTGGGCTCCCCCCGGGCCCGCTCACCTGCGCTCGGTGCCCCGGGACGGGCGGCTCGGGGCCCTGCGGCGGCTCCGGGAGCGCCTCGGCGGCGACTGGCCGGGGGAGCCCGCGCCGTGCCGCTAGTGAGCATGTCCGAGCGCCGGGCATGCGGGCTGCGGGCCGCCGCTCCGCCCTCCTCACCTGCGGGACCCGGGACCGCACCCGCTGCCTCCCCTCTCACCTGCCGGGACCCCCGCACCGGACAGGACAGGACAGGACAGGACAGGAGCGCACCGCGCTGCTCACACCGACCGCGGCACCGGCATCCCGCCCGGCAGCCTCTGCACCCAGCTGTTCCTGCCTCCAAGGGCAGACGCACCTGTTTGCTCCAGACGGACAAGATAAAGCTCGAATGCTGGCGGTAATGCTACCGGCCCCTCCCGGCTGTGGGAGTCATCAGAAGTGCGTGTTCCTGGGGAGGACGCGGGGTGAAGTTCGCTCTGGAGAGATCAACCATCGGCTGTGAGCGGCAGCAAGGTTGGCTCATCCCACACAGGTGTGAAATACCCGAGGCGGTCTCGTCAGGATCCACAGGAAATTCTGCACATTGAACTCCCAACTGTCTGAATCACTCTGAGCTGAAACAGTACAGCTCTGCTCCTGCCACTCCTGCAGCAGTTTAAAGTATTTTAAAGTTTCTGTAAAACCACCCCTCTCTGGCCATTCGTACAGCACCAACACTGCTTGACACACAGCTTTCAAAATAGTAAGTTACCGTTTCATGGAATGTAATAAGTGCTTAAAACTTTTTAGAAAGTTGAACTAATAAATTTTCTCTATTTGAAGTCTTCCCCAGGACCCCAGCACATGCTAAGGTTTAAAGGAACATTTTCCCCTGGGAGCAACAATTCAGTCCTGCCAGTGTCCCCTGTCATCACTACAGGTAAGTCAGCAAAACTCTTGCAAACCGAAAAACACCAGAACTGCCACTGTCTCCTCTCCCAAGAAGGCAGAGGGAGCTCTCCGATTTTTCTGAAGTAAAACGATTCTACCTGACAATTGTGTAACCACACAGTAAATGTCTCAGCTCATTTTCAGATTGAGTTTCAGATTAGTCACTAGAAAGACAATGCTAGGAAACAGCAGCAACATGCACAGATGTGCACTTCAGTACAAGATGGCTCTACCACAGCTGAAGATCTGTTAAACAGGTTTTAAATAGCTATGACAGAGAAAGATAAATTCACAGTTGCATTTAGGTACTTCCAAACATTTTAAACTTTACACAGTTCCTCTTCTTTAGACTCCTTTAATTAAAAATTGTACAAATGCAAATAGAAAATATTTTGGAGCAAAACACAGAGAGCAGCCATTCATTCCAAGAAAACTGAAATTATTCTTAGAAAAGTACTGTCTTTCTCAACTGTTTGTGTCAAACCAGAAAAGATCAGCTCATGGATTTCCACTTGCTTAGAAACCCTGAACACAAGTCAATGAAGTCCCAAGGTAACAGAATAGTCAGTTCTTTGAGATATTTATAAGTTTGTTAATATGTGCCTGTACCACTGAATGTTCCATATGTGAACCTTTCCATCCAAGGCATGAACCCCGTGACAGCACAATCAACATAAGAGGAACAAAACTGTTTCAAAGCTCTTTCCCTTCCTCTGCCATCTGAAAGTGCCCCCAGAATCCTGACAGAATTCATACAGCCAGGCCAAACACCAACTTTGGTTCACTGCAGTATTTCTACAGGAAATAAATTTAAACTATTTTCTAAACTCCCACTCACTTCACTGCTACTAATTCCATCCCAGAGAGAACAAAACTGTTCACAACACAACTCCACTCCCTCCAATGGCCCACCAGCCTTGCAAACCCTTCCATTCTTGCCCTGGAGTTGCTCAGTTCAGATCTAAGTTGGTTTTTGTGTAACCAACAGTACCAGAGGGGGACAGAGATCAGTAAAAGCCAGGCTTACAGTCCTGCGCTCTGCCTTGCGGCCGACCACGCGGATGATTTCTCCTGTAGGAATACGTTCAATCTGCAGTTCCATTTTCCCAGGGAATGCCAGTAAATCCCTCTATTCTTTATGGATAATTCCGATTTCAGCGTGCAGCAGCCAACCTTGACTAAGTGCAGCCTTTGGTTCAGAGCCCTTTTCTGAGAGGAAAAGATGAACCTCTGTATTTATACCAAGTGTTAGACGTGAGCTGAAACAATGAAGTTCAAGACTGGTTTCCACTCATTCCGATGTGCCACGACAGTTCCAAGAAGCCTAAATTTATGTTTGTGTTTATTGCCTCCAACTTTGTTGCTGTTCCATTTCTGTCCCACCGGGCTCAGAAAAGTCAGGTCGCTGCGGATGCTGTTTCAGAGGTGTTGGCACGAAACAATCCCATGGTGAACTTCAAAAATCTACCAAGAGATTTCGTGCAGAAAAAAAAAAATCCTTCATCTTTGCTTCTAAGAGCAAGGAGTAGAAAACCCTGATTGCTCCCATGGTAACTACAGGAAGTTGTGCAAACTGCTGCAGAACGGAATCACTATTAATTGAGTCCTTGAGTAGCTAACTAATCATGGCAAAGGAAATTAATTGGCACGTTACTGCATGAAAATTCCTACAAATAGGAGAAAAATAATCTGGTGAATGCTGGTTTAAATGCAATTACAGAGCTTTATAGTGATTATGCCATCCATTAATGGAGTGGCCAGACCTATCACCCTCCAAAAAAGATATCAGATATCCTGCCTGTGACTGGGGCGGGGCGGGGGGGAAATCAGTCTAAATTTCAGGTTTTTTAAGATTTGCTGAGGAGATAATTCCTTCTATCTTCTTGGAAGAGCCAAATTTGAATTTTTAACTCTGCTACAAGCCAACTTGATAATGCTTGCCAAGAAAGCATTAACAAGATTAATTAATAAAGATTAACAAGCACTGTCCACTCCAGAGAGGATACAGGTAACACAGTTCTGTTCAGCAACTGCAAAGAAAGGGCCTGTGACTGTTCTGTGTTTTATATCTGGAATTATTCTTATGCTTCCTTAGCTGTTATACACAAGATTGTTCCAGTCCAACAATTGTTTCCTTGAGCACTTACTTCCCAAGTTCTACTAAAAAAAAAAATAGATTTTATCACATTTAAAAACCCAACATTGTCACTTCCCCAAACAAACCCACCCTATTCTCAAGGAGCAATATCCAGCCTGATTTATCTCCCCTTTCTATGGAGAGAAATCACACAGGTTAGAACACCAAAGCTGTGTAAGTGGAATGGAATCTCCTGTGATGCAGATACCACAATTATGTGCAAAAAAAAACCTTCTGAAAATGGGCTACAAGTGAGTGGTAAGAGGAAAAAAAAGGTTAAGACAGCAGAAAGAAGGTGGAGAAAAAAAAAATGAAAAGAAATAACAAAATAAAAAAGGGCACAGAGGAGTATAGTGTGGTCTCTGATGAGCCTGAGCTGTAAAACCATAGTTATACTGCAACTGGAATTTGACAAATGATGCTGAAACATTCCCTACCAGAGTTGATGTCTTGAGAACTACCAGTTTCTAAGCATGGTTAGCATGTTAAAACATTTCCTATTCTGTTTTTCATCCTTTTGTGATGCCTATATTCATATTTTCTGAATTTTTCCTGTACCTCTGCATTTCCTCTTGGCAGTTTGCATTCCCAGATCTCACACTTCACTGGTTGACTCCAGTGATTCTCCCAACCTGTGTTCAGCTGCTCCCACAGAGATTTCTCCTGCTGCTTTCTAGGCTGCACAATGTTCTTTTTAATTGCAGAGACCCTGTAAGTGGAAGATGACAATTCCACTGTAATAGTGGGATGTACAAACACAGATCCATGATGTTCCTCAAACTGAAGCAATTAAACAAGTTCAGGGCAGTTCCTGAGCAGATCTTTTTCCAGAGTAACTGTGTATTAAATAGAAATTGCTTCGTGTCAATCACAAACAGCAATCCCTAAACCCAGGGGCAGAAAGGGCCACAGGAAGTTTCCTGTTAGCAACACAGAACTCTCAAAAAAGGTATCATTTCCTCTCTCAAGGAAAACCTAATTCCAGCTTTGTTCAACTGGCCTTTCCACTGCAGTATATTAATTCAGACAAGTTCATCTGAGTGTCACTCAGTGTCCAAGAGCAGAGAAGGAAGCAGTGGTAGTAGAAACAATGGTCTTTATCAGAACGTATTTTTAGGGTCTCACAAACACGCAAGACATCTTAGAAATATTTCCTGTTTACACGGAGCTGTACTATCTGTGTGCAATGATACACTGCACATCCTGAGGTTAGCCAGCAATCAGAAAGGTAGGGGTGTTAAATGAGGCTAGACTGGACAACATTCCTTGGGATATATAGTTCCCATTTGAAAATTAATTCTCCAACAGTAGGGAGTTATGAAAAGTTATCCTTCAGATGGAAATCAAATGCAAGTTTATATTAAAATAGACGAAGTTTAAAATATGAAGCATAACTTAGCAGATCTCTCATAAAGGCAAAAGAGACACCTCAAATGACACCATGAAAAATTCACTATGAAAAAGTGAAATTAGAAGAATCTGTCCTCAAAAATTAGGAAACCATGTCATGTGGTCTGGGCATTTTTACAAGGAAAATGTCAAAACCTCAATGGGGAAGAGGGACAGAAAATGCAAAACCACAAGAGCATTTAATACTGGATTCATTGAAATAGGGAAAAAAGTAAGATGAATCTGCTTTGTCCAAAGGAAAAATAGCATTTGTCTTTGCTCTTCTTTTGCAGCCCAAGCCCTACCATAGGCTGTTACTGATTTCCTTCTAAAAAGAAATCAGCATCTGTGCATTAAACACGACCAGAACAAGTTCCTTGGAGAAAGGTTACAAATTAATCCTCCCCACCCAAACCAGTCTGTTCCTTCTCAAATTAACAGAGGCCATGCACAACACTTCACTGCCAGGATTTATTTTAGATGAAAAGAAAAACACATGAGTATAAAAACATTTCCAGTGATTATAACATCCAATTAAAGGTGTTTTAAGAAAAGATAAATTTCATCAGAAATTGCATCATTACAGGTCATGGAATAGTTTGAAAAGCTACCATAGGTAACAGTAGTAAACAAAAGTGCCTCTGTGTGCATAATACTGAAGAGAGAAGTGCAGAGTTCTGTGCAGCATCCTCCTTACACACAAGCAGTTCCAATCCCAGCTGCTGGGGGCATTTTCCGGGAAGTCTCGTGGTTCAAAGGATCAATTTACAAAATGCAGCTTCTGTGTCCAGTGACAGAGGGTTCTCAGCTCCCACAAACACAAAGGATCTCGAGTGTCTTGCCCCTGCAAAGAGGCTGCATGGCTCCCTCTGAGCTGTTCCTGCCCAGCAGATGCACCCTGCTTAGAAGAAACTGGATCTTGGTCCACAGTAAATCGCCAGCTGTGGTCTGGAATTCAAAGCTCACTGTTCTTCGGGCTCTCCACAGAATCTCCTTGCATGGAGAATGGTCAGAGAGTTACACCAGTGAAAACAGAGACAGAGCACAACTCAGGAACTGCAGAAAGTGCTGCAGTTCAAAGCAGGGATTTGTCTGATGCCCTAATTGCCATAAGAAGTCACATATCTGAAAGATTCAGTGCAAAACAAATTCTTGGGAGACCAGTATAAATGGAAAAACTGTTTCTAATATGGTTCCAAAGTGTAACAGGAATGTACAAACTGTAAACCTCAAGGCAGTGTTAATCCACGCAACGAACACTGTATCCTCTGAACCTGCCCTCACTACTCACAACTGGGAACACTTCTCAACACCAAGCATCAAGCTGAGATACAACTAAAACCTACAGAGGCCAGGTGTTCCTAAAGCCCACTGCAACTACCTAACCAGAAACCTATGTCAGAGCTTCAACAGGACACAAAGACACCTGGGCCTCAAAGGATTTTATACAGTGAATGATAAAAGCAAAACAAGTATCCTATCAAGCTGTTAACTTTCTATCTCAAAACAACCCAAAAAAAAAAAAAAAAAAAAAAGAAGGCTTTGAGAAAAAGAGCAAAAAGGAATCCACTCAGTTCTGAGGCAGAATTCCAGCATGAACATCCCAACATCCCTTGCTCTTCCACTTGAACCAAATCTGCTCTTTTCTATCCCTGTTGCCAGTGAGGAGTGACTAACTCTGCTCACCACACCTGGGAGGGAGCTGTGATACAGAACATGGGAGGCTCAAAGTGCTCTGTCCCAGCACTGCAGTCTGAGATTCTGTGGAATGTTGCTGCCCTTTCCTACCCTTTCCAAAGATCTCCATTTCCTCATCAAGAAACAAGACCCTTTCAGAAGCTAACTACCTTTCAGGTTCCTAAAAGTACAGGAAAATTCTTATTCCATCTCCACCCTCAATGCACAGGATACAGAAAGGTCTGAGCACCTCTAGAAAAACAGGAAGTTGCAGACTGATTGATATAAAATCAAGAAATTTAAGATTTTTTAAGATTATACCAAATCATCAACCATGGGCTGCTCATCTATGTTAAAGTATTTCTCAACTTCTGCAATTTCCTTCAGAAGTTGTGAGATCCTGGCTCACTCCAAGCCAAGGACTGGTATAAAAATGGGTTTATTTTACATTTTTTAATGAGGGGGAGAAAGGCAATAAGCAAATTGCTTAATTGTTTTATAAAAGAAGAATTTTAAAAAATCAGGAATAGTGCACTTTGATAAATGTATTTCAATTTGGAAGAATCAGAAATGGAAAATCCTATAAAGAGTTCTCAGTAAGGCATGAAGAGAAGGATCTACCAAAGGAGATTTTACATGCTCCAAAGATTTTGTATTTTTGTGTCATCAGATGTGACCTGCTGTCATTGGTGTTTCCCAAAAGGTAATTAGCTTACATTTGAAAGTCAAATAAAATTTCAAAACAACCTAACTAGCTGTATCTAATAAATAATTTTTAAATAACTTCATTTAAACTCAAAATCTGGAAATCAATTATTAAATGGTTACAGCATAGTAAATATTGCATCGTAAATAAAACATCCTCTACAAAAAAAAGGAACAAGCCTAGAAACCTATTTAACATTGCAACTTCCTTAAGTTAAATCATTGCATTAGAAATGTCTATCACCTTAAAACATACAGCATTCCTTAAGTGCTATTTTACAGTTCTCATCCAGTGCAAGAGAGTTACTCTCCCCAGAATAAAAATATCCATTTCCACAATAAATGATCTCCTACAAGCTTCCAAAGGTTCTGAACAATCCTACCTGTCTTACTCCATCTTCTAAGAGGAAAAGCTTACAATCACTAAGACATAAAGAATCATCTGACTGCTGAACCAGGACCATTAAATGTCCTTTCTTCTCTCAGAATTACCACCTGATCCTGGACTGTCAGGTTTCTGCAGCCAACTGCTCCCTTCCCCTGGCAGATCCTTTTCCAGTGGCATTTGGCTAGGCTGAATCTAGGAGAAAAACAGGATAAAAACCAAATTAACAATTCAGAAGCACTGTGTTGCTCTGTATTACCCATACCATTATACAAAGAAGTCTGCCATGCTTGCTAAAAATTGAGAAGATTAAAAAAAAAAAACATAAAAATCCACTACAGTGATATCAAAATATTAAATGTCATGCAAGAAGAAAGGCAACAAATCCTGCAGAATCTCTGATAGATCCTGAGCTCAGAGACAACACAAATGCTCCACTCTGCCATGTTTCTCACCCATACAGAGAGAAAACAGGAGTAGAACACCTAAAACAATATATAATGGTATAAAATAGGAATGAGATATCAGCCAGCCCAGGAACTTTCATTATTATATCCCCTAAGGCACTGAGGTTTCAGAGTCTTCTAAAACTCCTTCATCCTCATCATCAACAATGCAGAATTCCTATTTCAGTGATTCCCCAGCACATGAGCACAGCCATGACAGCATGAAAAATTACGCACAAACAAAATTATTCTGGAAAAAAAGAGTGCTTGTGTAGAAGCAGCAATGCTTGGTCAGTTCATCTTGTTTGGACAGGTTAAGTTGTGCTTGCAGAAATCAAACAGAGCCCGTTAATCAAATACTTTGAGTCCAGCCGTCCCACCCTTCCCAAATTCAAGTGACAATTTACAGGAAATGCTTGGGTGCAAATCACAGAATGGAGCACAAAGAGCTCGCTCACAATCTGCCAGAATTTTGGCAGCACTTGATTTGTCATCTTTACAGAAACTGGGGACCTAAGAGGGGGCCTGAAGTTACACAAGTGAACAGTGAGGGAGAGAAACCTGTCTTGTTTCACTGCTATGTGATGCTGTAACAGTTACTCAGAGTCTTTCAGCACATCAGCAAATTCTTTTTAGCCAGGACATATCCTTTTTAAAATTCCTTCTGTGGCTACCTTCCCAAGGATTAACACAGCTGTGTTCAAATGCATATGAAAACAAAAGAAGTAATAATAATAATAATAATAATAATAATAATAATATTAAAAAATCACATCAACATTTATCAATGTTTCCTAGTGTATTACCTGAAAAGGTTCACTGATGCCAACTATGGACTGCAAGTTATTGCTATAATAACAAAGCAAAAATTCTCCTCCCATCTTAGGTATTTCTGAACCACTCATGTAAACCTGGCAAGAATAAGAATAGGTAATGAGCAATTTCCACATAAAAAGAAATTCACAAAAAGGCCATTCAGGTCACCACCAAAATCAGTATTTGCTATTTATAAGCAAGTTTTAAAACGTAAGCTAAAACGGATGGGGACAGAAATAACTCAGGAAATCATCTGAAAATTAAATCAGGGAGGAGAAGGAATATCCTTCACTATGTCAGCAAGCTGGCTTGGTTCAGTGACAAGGGAGAAGAGACACAGAGTGGCTGGAAGGGAAGGGACAAAGCCACGGAGCAGCAGAGGGAGTGGAGCTGCCTCCTGGTGGCAACAGCAGAGCAATCCACAAGCTTGGTTTGCTTCTGTCCTGTCAAACTTCTTTTTGTTCAGGTATCTCTGGATATTTCTCATTTGCATCAAATTAATTTTTATTTGTTTGGTTTAAATCACTTTAGGTAATCACTACTAGAAAGCTTTGTAAAAGACGGCAGTTTTTAAAGAGGGACCAAAACATTCAATAGGAAGAATTAGGAAGAGGGATTTTAAACAATAATATTGTTCCCAATTAGCTTCAACTGGGAAGAGGATACAAAACCCCTCAGGGAAGGGGATGTGGAACAGACCTCCACTGCTACTCTATGGGAAATTACATTAGAAAGAAATATAACTGACTTACCTGTTTGCTGTCTCTGTTGGAAGCAATTTCATCATCTTCCACCCAAGCATAAGTAACATAATCCTTCACATGCCTGAAATTCATCTGCAGAGAAAGATAAAAACCATCAGCTTCGTGATAGAAACAAAAACCATGCTACATGAAAAACAAAGTTGCAAGAGAAGTTTACTGTTGCACTGCAGTAATTAAAACACTCCTAGGATCAAAACATTTTGGGGGCATTCACATATTGTTTGTTTCTGAGAGGGTGGAACTGCTGTGTTCTCTCACCCTTCCACTGACTTTTATTTTTGTTGCATAAACTCCTTTCCACAGCTTCTGCAACATTTTACTTTAATAAACAACCAGATTATCTTAGCAGAGAATTCAAAGGGTGTGGAAGAACTCAACATGCTGCAGAGCTGAACAGTCAGCACACAGAAACTAATGGCGATCAAGGACAACTATTTCAGAGAGTTCTGCAGTAGCAAGAACCAGTGCTCTACAACTCCCAACGAGCTCCTGCAGCCCCATCCCCACCTCTGGTGAAGAGGCAGGGTGAGGTAAGAGTACCTGGAAGAGCCCAATCCAGTCCCAGGCGCTGCTGGGGAACTCAGGGCCCGCGGAGTAGCGGATGAGAACGTCGTGCTCCGCGCTCCACTCGCCCTCAGCGTTCAGCGTTACCAAGGGATCTGACACAAGAGGCTTCATCTACACAAAAAACACAAGAGTTTAAACTCAGCCAAGCCTGTCATTCTTTCAGTTAAATCTTTTCAACTTATCCTCTAACATAATTGCCACCTGTGGGGCTCTTTAAGTGACTGGAAATAACCTGAAAGCAATTTGCTGCCTTCACTACAATCAGAATGAAACTGAGATTATGGTTTAGGAAATCAGCTGCTCTAAGGCAACACTGAGTAAAACAAACTTTTTCTTAACAACATAACTGGGACAGCACACCTCAAGCTTGAAAGTTCCTGTGACAGGTTTGTGATCACTGATGCCATAGCTCATGTGACTGAAATAGTTAGTCAGAGAAATAGAAATTGAGTTCTCTTCTTCAGGGAATTCGCCTTCTTTTGATGTCTCACTGTTATTTTTCACTTTCCACAGAATTCTATCAGTCCAGGCTGGCTTTCTTTTCTTCTCACTGCAAAAATGTAAGGTAAAAAGTGAAATGAGCACAGAAACAAGTTGACAAAAGCTAAGAATGCTGTTCAAAATCTACTCAAAGACAGTGAGATACATATTAATAAAAGGAGGCAATCATATCCAAGCTTCATTTTACAGCTCTGTTAAATGTGTTTGACAACCAACATTTCCTTAATTTGAACTCCATTCAGCACAGATCAGTTTCATGGCTTTCTGCAAGAGGAGTAAAATGAAGGGGAGAAGGACGTTTCAGTGGGTTAGTTGGCTTCATACAGGAAATGATACTTTCTCCTAAAACCCTGTAAAAACATGCAAGAACACTGAGATAATACAGCAACTGCCCCAGGCCCCAAACGTACGGATATTCTGAGAAATGAGGGCGTAAAAATAAGTAACATGTAGGAAGAGTCTGAACAACGTTTGAAATGATTCAAAATATTTGAGAGCAAGTTTCTTTTCACAACAAAAAAAACCCAAACAGGGCAAACTTGGATAGCTTATGGTAATCACAGGTGCCACAGCAATTCTTTATTTAGAAGTTCGTCTAAATTGTACCAGCCTGCATTTCAGGTTTAAAAGTTACTGCTGTCTCCTAACAATAGGCTTTCAAAATTCAATAATCAAGGAAGTTGTGCCTGCAACTGTGCTATACATCAAACTTATCACAATGCAGAGTTTCCTTTTTTACCATATCAATTACAGCAGAAGCCATGAGCCCTCTGTGGTGGGAGGAAGGCTTAACAGCAACTCTGTGGATGGGTGGATCACTTTAAATTGAAATGGAGAAAAGATCATACCCTATGGAAGGGGAATTAGAATGGACTGGATTGGATTATTAAAGTTAAAAGCAGGATGTGTAAGGAAAACTGTCAGTTTAATAACTTTAAATACCAAACCCAAGGCCATTTAGTTCAATATTCAATACCATTTTGTTTTATCTCTTCCCACCTTCAATAAGGTGGAAAGATTTGAGATGACTAAGGGCCCTTATCCCACTTACTGCAGTAATTCTATAAACCGACAGAAATCTTCAGGAGATGCCAGATGTCTGCTCTGCTGTGCAGGAAAATACCAAAAGAACAGCTTAAGGTGAAATACTCACTGCTTTAGAGAAAATGGGGTATTAGATGGGAAACCAACCCTCAGAATTCACACTGAAGGAGTATCAAAAATAAAATTCTGGGCTTCGGTAAAAGCTACTTTTGCAGGGTGCTTGTCCTGAGGTGTACTGGTCACCCCCATCTGAGCAAAGTGTCTCTGGTAGCCTGAACAGCAGCAGGAAACACACAGAATGTGTAACCACACTTTTTGTTCTCTAAATCAGCCAATACAGACAACCAGGCTATGAATCATTTATAAAATGTCCAGGTTTGGATTAAGTCTTTATTGTTAGATGAATTTACTGCTGGTCCCATTACATTTCTTTGTATTCAATTAGGAAGCAAAATGTCTTTGCTTCCATGTCCTCCAATGTTAAGTGCAACAGCAGAGTAGATAACACTGCAGATTTCAGACAGGTTAAGAAAATCCCTATAGAAAATCAGCTGCCATCTGATTTTCAAATATTTCACAAAAATCAAAGCAAAAGCTCAGATGGAGCCTTGTTTTGATTTTGAAATATTAAAAATACTACAAAATTCAGAAAGTTCTCTTCTTACTTAAACCAAAACAGGGACTTCTGTTCTCTGAAAGTAAAGAAAAAGATCAGTACAAAACCCTGTTTGGGCAGGAACTTATCCTTCTGTGGAAACAGAAGACTAATACTTAACAAACACACTTTAATATCACAGAAAAACTTCGGAAATTTAAGATACTCCATCTTCAACGTAAAATAATCAATAACGACAAATATACATTAATTTTCAAATACCAGCATATCAAATGAAATGCTTAAGCAGAGAAGGGAAGCAAAAATGACAAGACAATTATTCTTTTGCACCTTTTTGACAACCAATGAGCACTTTTAGTAGGAAAGAACAAAATAAAAGCAGCTTAAACATGTGCTCATTTTGTTAATCTGGTCTTTCCAAAAAGGCAGCTGAGTTGTTTCATTACTTCCCTCATACAATCAGCAGACCCCAGCTTCTCCAGCCAAAAATATTCATTTATTCAGATTTGATCAATCCAAGCCTAACAAAACAGCCCCAGTACACCCAGGAAATTCAGGTTTTCTGGTTACTGAAGTGATATTTAACCAAGCACCACATTCATTCTCATATTCCATGTCTAAACTCATTTTATCTTTTACCTTGTGTCATAGACATCTGAGTAAAGGTCAAACTTGTAGGTGGGCTTAAACAGCAGAGGACCCTCTTTGAATTCCTTCAGAAATGCTTCCTTCTTTTTTGCCATATTTAACTGCAGAAATAAAAAGTAACTTTTAAAGATTATGTTTTTAAAAATCAGAGCTTAAAGGATGACTGGAAAAGCATCTTCCAAGAATTCAACATTGCAGTCCGTACAACACTGAGAAAGTAAATTTGTTATAGCCAGAATTCTCTCGACATGATCCATCTAAAAGTTCAGAGGCAATTCTACCCAAAACAAAATCCAGAATAAAGTTCTCTTATGAAGAATTCTTGGGAGAAGAGGAAAGATAAAGGTGGGGAACAACTGAGAAAACGTGAAGTTCAAAGAAATCTCCAGTCAAACATGAGCATTTTAAATGAGTAAGAAACTGCACAAAATCAAAAAAAGTTTGCAATTAACTGGGGCTTATGTTCTATCTCATGACTGCTCTGAGTTTGTGTTCTTTAACAGAAATTAGAAGCTCAAGGTGTAATTTAACTACTACATCGTGTTTGTGTGCATTAAAATCAAACCCAAACCCTCAAAGAGACTGAGCCAACCTACCTGGTCCTTTTCCCAGAGCAGATTGAAACGCCTGTTATTGATTGATTCTCTGACAAAGTGTATCCCATAATCTGCTATCCGGAAGTTTAGATCTCCAAACCAGAAGAGAAGCCTTAAAACCAAACCAAAATGCATCAAACAAGGAAGATTTATATGAATCTATTAACTCAAGGGAAGAACTTGACAGAATATTAGCCATTACACTAATTAGGTGCTCTAATTACTTTTATTACTTAATGCAAACAGTTTAAGCACAAACATTAAGTTGTTATAGATAAGCTTACACAGGGACAACCTGCTGCTGAACAAAAAAATTGAAGTAATTGAAACAATAAATTAAATCCCTTGCATTCTTGCTGCTTGCTTATTACTGCCTGAATATTAACTTCCCCTGAGTATTACATCTCTGAACATTTATTACATCTCTGAACATTTAACAGCAACCTAAAGGATTTTTGGTATAAACAGGCTTTAGTTTCTAAAGCTTTCCTGCATGACATGTACAGTCTACATGCTAACAAATGAATGTAATTAGAGACTGGAAGAAAATAGAAAACAGACATCTGTCCTCCAGGTTTTATTTTCCTCCCAATGGTTCAGGGTCAAGGCCTGAAGGGATATTTAAAATAAAATGATGGATGAAAAATCCAGACCCAAAACTCTTCAGTGCAAGATTTTACCCTATAATGGATAAAAACAACACAGAACTCACTCATGATCCAAGGGACTTGGAATACCCTCTCCTTCAAATTGCATTTCCAGGATTTTCTCAAAGTCATCCAGCCTCTGCTCTGTGTTCTCAATGTGGGCTGGCAAGTGGCAGTTCATGAAACAGATCGTGTGCCCAAAGAGGGACAAGCGGATGCTGACTCCTCCTTTGTTCCCCTGGCATGGAAGATCAACAACATTCCCTGAAACTGCAGTCAATGCCTACAAATGTAACTGACACCACCTATCACTTCTGAAATCTTGCAATGAAGATTTAAATCAGTACAATTTCTTCCTGCACGACTTGCTGCGTATCAGCAAATAAACCAAAATCTGAAATCACGGTCTGTGCCGCACGGGAGGTTCAAACAAAGGAGTCTGCTTGTCAAGTTATTAATTTTTAATTAACCCCCATGTCCTGAGTCCCAGCATGGGCCCAGGGAGAGGCACACAGCACCATCAGTGAGCAGGTAACAGCCCTTACCCAGTAGCCATAGAGGCCTGTCCGGGTGTAGTGGGTGTGGATGTCCCGGATGAAGGGAAGGTGCACGTGCTTCACAAAGATCAGGAGCAGCAGCCCCTGCATGCGAACTGAGGAGAGCTGGGGAGACAGAAAATAAAATATGGTCATTTCCAGCAGCTCCTTGGGTTTACTTCACAGAGGCTTTTAGGTGAAGAAGGCCACAGCAGAAGCCATGCAATTCCCTTGCCAAGCCTGGCCTCAATATTGTGACACAGTTAATGCAGACTCATTTCATTGCTGTGGAAAATATGTTCCTTATAAACAAAACTGATCATTTCCTCAGCTAATTAACACAGTTCTAACATTGTATTTCAATCTGAAGTTTACCTCAGAACATGCGCCTACCCAAGCCTCCTTAAAGACTTTCCTTCTGCCTCACCAGCCTCTTGTTTCTGTCTTTAAGAATCCTGTTCATGAAGGACCAAATCCCCTGCTTTTCACCTGAAAGCTTTATAACTCACACCTACAAATCCTCCAACAGCAGCAAGTTTTTCAAACTGAAGCACCCTTGAGCAGGTAATTAAATATTCTAAATGCCATTAAATGCCTCAAAAGCACAGCAGTCAATTCCAGGCATCTGCAAACAAAATGAGCTGCAAACAGCAGAAACTCCTGCCTGCAGTGCCTGTAAAATCTGATTTACCAAACACTTAGGGAGCACATAAGACATGGGGTTTTTGTGGTTTGGGGTTTTTTTAGTTTGTATATGTGGAAACAGTATAATAAAGATGTCCTTCATTGAACATTTATGGACTTTACAATGTTCCTGGCATGAGACATAAAATTCATCATGTTTGTTTAATGATAATGATTCAATTTAAAATACAGACATTGAAATACATTAACTGTAGTTCAATTTTATGCTGGATTAATTTAGAAACAGACTACATTAGAATAAAATCAACTATACAACTGCTGCAGAAGCACAGAAATTCAGCCCAAAATTTAAAACAGAATTCCTCCTTTGTTTCCCTATCTCACACAATTAAATGACTTCAGAATATATTTTAATGCTTTCAGTATCCTTGAACCCAACAAAATACCACACAATACTGAAACAATGGACTGCAATTACTAATGGTGCATAAATATTTTATTAGTCAGCATTCTCCTTTCCATAATTACATTCATGAGGTACCAAGACCTTTGAGTCCTTTTATTATTTATTTGCTTTATTTCACTCTGCTGTGGCCAGTCCCCAGATATTTCTCAAGATCATCCACAGGTTCTGAACACCACAAGGCACTGACCCCTCCCCTGCTGGAAGCAGCACCAGCCCTTAGAGCCAAATGAAGCAAAGCTCCTGCACAGAGGGAACACGATCCTGTGGATGGTGGAAGAATTGACTGTGACCAATTGAACACTCTGAAAACAGAGCCCGTTACTGAGGGGACAGAATGTCCCAAGGGTGACACCTATCCCTCCACACCCGACCTCATCACAGGTCAGCCAAGGGGTAACTGCTCCTCTCCTGCTCAGCCAAATTCCTGCCTGAGTCCTGGGATAACCTTTCCTTGCTGCCTGCTTTGATTTTGACCCAGCCTGACAGCTCCCCCTTATTGTTAGAGCTAATCGAGTCCTGCTGAAAGCCATTAGGTGGCAGCATCCATTCATTAGTGTGCTCCAAACTGCCTCAGTTATAAATTAGAATTCAAAATCAGCCAGGCATACCAGCAGGAATTCTTTTAACTGTGTGTATACAGGGCCTGAATGTCAGCCCACGGCCAGATTTTGAATTTTTATCAGCAATGACTTAGGCCAGAGTGAACAATGTGGGTTTTTTCCTTTTTGTAATTCCCAATGGGTCCTTTGTTTTGTTTAATTACACATGAAAGAACAGCACAACTACTGAGTCGGATTAGCATGCAGATAATGCAATCACCTCAGCAAAATCAGCCTCAAATAGTGCTTGGTTTAGGAAATCATACAAAAGGCTTTTAATTTCTCTTTACTAGAAAAATTCAGTGTATCTTCCTAAGTTGATTGTTGGCATCATTAAAATAGCCAGTAGTTTAGCTGATCTTATGTCCCTGATGTTACCCCAAAATCTTATCATTTAAATTCCCATATAATGTTATAGGTCTTCAACCAAAAAATTAAGTCCTCAGGTAAATATATACACTCACTAAAATCCTGTTTTACACACAAGCAATTTATTTTCACCTGCAAACAAACTGGAAAAAAAAAACCAAAATAGATAAAGGAGCCTCACCAATCTTCATGAAAATCACTGCCATTGCTTGGGATATTTATAGTGCAAGACAACATTAGATACATCACAGTACAGTTCCCCAATATTGCACAGAGCAAAAAACTTTTCTACAAACAAGAGATGAAGATATTGTGGCCACAGGAAATAGGCTGTTCAGTATGAGTTCACATCACATGAAAAACAGGAAAACGTGTGATGAAGAATCACTTCTAACATCTGTGTACCTATGGAAGTGACAGACACCTGCAAAAACACCATCATCTTATCTTCTATGGATAATCTCAGGAAAAAAAATTAAGACATTTTCCTCCAGTGCTGTGAGACTTGAGAGAGATGTTAATAATTACCTTCATATATCCCAATGGAGATAAGACAGTCATGAAGAAAATGCTCCATGGATCATCAAATGCCAAGTCAGACAGAAAAGTTGTGATTTTTGAATTCACCTCCTGTAAGCTGAATATATCACAATTATTCACGTTGCACCAGTTGGACAGAATTCATAGGAACTTTGCAGAACAAAGACCCCAGAAATTTATTTGCTGTTCAGTTTCTATGTGTGGGTTGAATTGCTCATTCAAGTAATCAACCCACAAATAGATCTAACACATCTGATGCTGAGGAAAACAAAATTAAAGAAGGTTATATACACCTGAAAATAGAGATTAAGACAGTGCTAGACTCAAGATGTGTTACAACAAATAACCTGACTGTCAGGACTTCAGAGTTTCAACACAGTTTGGAAAACACAGGGGCAAATTGTGCCTAACAACCTTGTGCTAATTCCCTTAAAACACAGATTTCCAATAACTTTCATACCAAAATGAACACACTAACAAAGAAAACAGCAACCCAAACTTTTTGTGTGTTAAGAGAAAAGACACTCTGTGTTCTGTCACCACACAGCAGCAGCTAACTGCTAAATCATCTCTGTTCTAAGTCAGTTAGACTGAATTAGTCTTCACCCTTGGGTAGCAACAGTGTTAAGCCTTCTCCCAGTCTTCCCAAAACAGACCATGCAGAGACCCAGCAGTTTTGCAATAAACTCCCAGAGCAAGTCCTTTAATATCACTCACCCTATAACGTACATATCCGTGGTGGTGCCCAGCGAGTTGAGCTGAAGTAAACTCGTGACATCGGGAGGGGGAGAAGCTGTGCCCACATTCCAGGTAACTAAGTGTAGTCTGAAAACAAGCAGAAACCACACAAAACCAACGCTGAAATTGAAATGTGGACAGGCAGGCAACCAACTCTAAGAACCGTTCTAATTTCCCCACAGAATTCCTGTCACTTTTCATCTATCTCCAGCTGACGCCACCGTGAAAACAAAGAGCCAGAGGGGAGCAAAACCTGAACTCTTGCCACTTATCCTTCAGCTTTTTCCCCCAGATGAGGAAAGCTTCATCCAGAGTGCGAGACACCTCCTCGTGGATCTCATCGTCGGAGCTGATGTCCTCCACGCAGGCCATCAGCTGTGCCACCCTGTGCCGGAGCTGCAGGCGGCCGCTGGAGCCGGTGCTGCTGAGGCTGCCGGAGCGGCTGCGCAGGCTGGGCAGGTTCTCCAGGTCGGTCAGGGAGAGCCCCTCGGAATGCTGCAAGGCATCCTCGCTGCCCGGCGATGCCATCTGCTCCCAGTTAAAGCTATGCCCTCAAGGGCTGGCCCATTAAAATCAAGAGATTGATAAGGGTCTTTCCAGATGCCCTGGAATTCGGCATTGCTTCCAACACAAAAGGAGAAATGTAGGTGCAGCGATGCTGGGAAAAAAAACCACAACTGTGGCGTTCCCACCACGCTCGCTGGGTTGTTACAAAAGCTGCAATCACATCCTACCACACACAGTGAATTGGTTTTTTCATAATAGATTTAATGTGGTTAATTCGATGAGCTCAAGGTTTAAAAGATTTTATTGTTGATTTGAATCGATCATGTGCCTGTCTAGGCAAGGAGAAATGTAATCTCCAGCTCCCAACCATCCAAAGTTCTGATCAGAACCAAGCAAAGCCACTGTTCCTCTCAACATTCACATCATAGCACTCATCTGTTCTTTCTTTATAAAATGGAAATTCCACTTCCAGAGCTTCTAAAAAGAGATTCACTTTACTCTCAGCCTTGTTACATGACAGGCTTAAAAATAATAACTTTAAATAATTTAATAATAATAATAATATAAAAATTAAAATTAATAATTTTTAATAATTCCATCTTAGGTTTCTATATGGCCTTATAAACACTGATAATTAGTCAATCCCACCAATACACCCATTATTAAGGCTGTGTTTTTATCCCACAATCAACTGCCCGCTCAAGGTGACACACAATGTATGCAGAAAAGCTGAAAAACTACTTTGCATAACAGATTACAATGACCCATAATTTCACTCACTAATAGTGTATCTTTGTAAGACTACATTGCAGTCACCCAAAACAAACTTCTAGGGGGGAAAAGAAATGTAGGTAGGCTGCAGATCTAATTCTGCCAGCGGAGATGTATCACTTGGGAACAGTCTCCAGTTACTAATTTGGTAAGACAATTACCTGAGTGAACAAAACTGAACTGATGTTGACGCCATCAGTCATTACTGACAGCAATTCAATTCCTCAAGGCGCCCAGTGACCACAGCGCCGATCTCAGGGGTAGAAACAAACACCGTCCTAAATACACGCAACCGACTGAAGTCATTACTGAGCATCGCCGCTGCTAATCCCCAAATGACTCAATAGCGGAGAATTTCTCAGGGTCACGGTGCTCGTAATAAAGCCTTCAGAGGATTTTTGAGATATTTAAGCTCTTGTCAGCTTGTTGGTTTGGGTTTTTTTAAAACTTTTCCTGTCACAGGCTGTTACCCAAATCCCATCTAAGCAGGTTTCCGCAGGGAATCGAGCCCGGACAGGACACCGGCACAGAGCGAAGATACATTGTAAAAACACCGTAAAAGCACAAGCTCAATATTTACTCAAGCTTCTTTTTCCTCCCGGAAAGTGACAAGTTCGAGACAGCCGGTCCATCACAACAGTGCAGATGCACCTGCCCTCGTTACACATTAACAGAGCTCTGCGAACTCCCAAACACCCCGAAATGCCCCATAAGCCTCCCTGAACCGCTGCAGCACCAGAAAATCAGCTTTTCTCCTCTATTTCATATGACTACGCAACGCCGCCAATTCGTGTAACTCCCCGCTAACAAGCACGCACACAAGTTTCGCTAATTCTCGCCCATTTACGTAACCGCTTTGGGGCCACTTTTCGGAGCCGCCCTCAGCCCCGAGCCTCGCGCCCCTCCGCGCCCACCACTCACCTCCACTCCTTGGTGGGAAGGCCCGCGGTATCCATGCCCGGCGTTCCCGCAGGGGAAGCGCTGCCCCAAGGACGGGGAAGGGGCCGGCGGAGCCGCCCGCGTTCCCCTGACACGGCCCGGCCCGGCCGCGGCCTCCGCGCCGCCCTCAGCGCCCTGCGCCCATGGCCGCGCGTGACGGGGGCGGGCACGCACCGCGCCGCGGCGCCCCCTGGCGGCCGGGAGGACCCACAGCACCCGCAGAATGTCCTCGATGGTCTTGACTCACACCCCAAAAAACCCTCAAAAACCCCAAAACAAAGGAAGCGGAGGCGAGAAGCTCTGTCTAGTATTTTATTAGATTTCGTTTCCAATATGCCTGTATTGGAAGATTTAGGAGACAAAAAAGGCACAAACTCACATTTAAAGAAACGACGAGAGATAATCTAACCCATTCTACAAAGAGTGTGTGTGTGTGTGTGTCGCCAAAGGAAAAGAGCGCGGAGAACCCGGCGGGACGTGGCGGGATGAGCCCAGAGAGGGCTGCGGGATGTGAGGGGCGAGCAGCCCTGTCAGCAACCCAGCCTGAGGCAGCTGGGGGGCGAGGGGCTGCCTCGGAGCCCCAAACCCACCCGGCGTGGGGATGGGAGCGGCGATCCCAGCGCACCCAGCCCCTCCGCACGGACCCCACCCCGCCGGGAGCCGGCAGGTCCAGCGGGTTCTCGCCAAAGCGGATGGAAGATACGGCACGGGAACGCGGCGTGATCTTTGCTATGCTCACTAGCAGGAACCAAGCGTCGAGACTGAAGGGTCTTTACAGGATTTGTCTATCCAAAGGCTGAGGGATGCTTTCACTTAGGGGCGAATTGGAAGGACAGAAAACAAAGGGCGGGGAGCAGAGGGGGAGTATTCAGGATGAAGTTCCTGCCGTTTCCCCCCCTCCCTCCCTCCAAGTTTTTTCCACTAATCAGGAAAGCTTTGTGTAAAAGCTCTTACTCTGAAATCAGAGGATCAAAAAAGGATTGCAATGGTGGAATGTTACAATCTGCTTCCACGGCGATTAGTGCCATCGGATGGAAAAGCCTCTTGGATAACACAAACTGAAAGAACAAGTGTGCTATGTGTATTCTCAGGTTGCCCTCAAGTGTAAGAATCCCTCAAAACATAACCAACAAATATGAACAGAAGTCAGTGCATAAATTCTCTGTTAAAAATACTTCAAACTGAAAGAACTCTTAACTGGGGCCTACACTCCTAGAATACTTCTGGAACAGCTATACAACATTGTCATGAAACATCCTGGTCCCACATAGCCTCAAAGATTAAAATTTAGTTTCTTTACCTATTTTACAATAAACGTGTTTTACTTCTTCCTGGTGAGATTGCTAAAACCCCTCAAACCCCACCCCAACCCCACAGAACCGTCTGAGGTCACTGAGAAGAGCCTGCCAGAGTTACTGGTACAATTCAGAGCTTATTGCACTTAGACATGAGTAAGGCAAAATAACAAACTAAAAATAAAGGGATAAACTGCCCCCTCCCCAGAAACCAAACGCCATCCTCTCCCTCCAGAGCATTCCCATCTTCCCTCACACTGGAAACAGCTCTGATCCCAGCACAGCCTTGTTTCAGCAGGGCATGGGATCATTTCAGGATCTCCTGCTTGCAGGAGTGGGAAGGGCTGGAGGAGTCAGTGTATTCAGAATGCTAAAAAGACTCCTCAAAAGTGGTGATACACCCACGACTGTTTGGCATACAAGATTTCATGTTAGTGCTGCCAAACACAGAAGTGGAAAATAAAGTTATTACTACTAGGGGAGGGAAAAATTCAAACATTGGGCCTCAGGGATAAGCAAAGAAGTAGGATTTTTTTTTCTCATATGTATTGAAGAAAGCAGAATTTCCTTGATTCTGTTCTGCTGAGTTGATTGTCTAAAGCTGATATCAACATAAGGATAGTTACAGTAAATATTTGAGTTCATTAAATAACAAGAGCTTTTTACATTAACAGCATCCTCTATGATTTATAATAACCAACAGATATCCTAGAAAACTGCAGGTCTTTATAAGCTGCTTTTCTTACAGCACAAAAGGAGATATTTTAGTCAGTCTTGCAATGGGAAGAATATTATTGCTGAGCAGAACCACTGCCCCGGGCACCTGGATGTAACCAGACGCCAAGACCTCACTTACACACCAGCCTTTGCAACACCCCAATTTGTCCAGGGAGAATCACACTGTTATTATTATTCAAAACCATTCCAGCTTTGTAAGTTATGGGAAGTCTTAAGAAATAAAGAACCAGGAAGTTGCAACATATGTCAAGAAAGATTTTGTAAGACTGACATGCACAGCTGGAGGACAACAGAGCTACGTGGGCCAGAGAGACCCCTAAAATGGAAATTTAACATGTAAGTGCTGAAGGCCCCAGTGCAGGGCCTGACTGCAGCTTCTGGACAGTCTTTAATTCATGTTTGTTAAGACAGAATAAAGTAATGCCCTGCAGAAGCCACAAATCACAACTCATCGCAAACCAAGAACTCTCTGGCTGCTCCTCATTTTGTACTCAGATTACCTGCCATTAAATATCTCCCTCCGGGAGCAAGGGTGAGAGCAGAACATTTCCTGGAACAGTTTTGCACTTTTAAATATGGACAATTTCCCTCTCCAAACAGACATTCAAAGGACAGTGAAGAGCTGGGCAGAAACAAAGGTGGCAGTTTATCCCACTTGGAAAAAAAAAAAACCCAAAAACAAAACAAAACAAAAATAATTCTAAGTCACCACATCACAAGACTATTTGAGCTAAAAATGTCACTTGGAAATCAAACAGGGCCACATGGAAATTGGTCTGAACACAATGAAAAAAAGAGGAGGGAGGAGTCGTAAATACAGCGATCTCTAAGTCACACACGGCCCCCGAGGATGAAACCCCCCTGGGATGCACGTGCTAACATTGGAGTGCTTAGTACCAGACTGTCTATTTGCTCACAATATTAAGGGGCATCTAGAATTAGCTATGGGAGGTTTAAAATCGCCTGCCGGTTGGACAGAGAAAGGCTTGATCCAGAGATGGTCCGTCAGTCAAGGGTGTGGATTCCCTGGGCCTTCCTGACGACTGTCTTGCAAACTGCAACAAAGAGACAAACAGGGAAATGCTTCAGGATGACTTTGTGCCACGGGAAGTGTCAGACAACCTTGAGAGAGCAAATGTGAGTCACTGCTGTCTCCAGGCAGACAATGCACTGCAGCACTGATCCAGAGGAAATGGGAGACAAGAAAATCAAGTGGTTGTAGCTGCATTCAAAAGTTAAAATATTTCTATCAAAAGACAGCCCTTCAGACACTTCCTCACCTCCTGTTCCCCACTTACCACCAGCAGATAACAGAGGGCAGAGGTAAACAGTCAGTACTCCAGGAGGATGTGGTTCTGCCCCACCCCATTCCTTCCAAGGATAACTAGGATGGCATTTTACTGCCCTAATAACTTGTCCTTCCCAATGTAAATGGACAATCCCTTTTTTCTCCTTGCCTTCTTACTTCTCTAACACCATACCACATTTTTGCAGTGTCTAAGAAAAATGTGGCAAAACCAGGCCCCAAACTGATGACATATCTAACAGAATAGAAAGAAAACAAGCCAAAAACTTTAAAACTGTCATTGCTGCTTCTCCTGCAATGCCCAAGTGTTACTCCAAGCCTTGGCCCATTAGTAAATACTGCTAACAAGCAATGGAAAAAATAAATTCCTCACAAATATGCTTGGAATGTTCAATTTCCAAGTGTATTCTAAACATCTGCATGCCTAACTTAATTTTTTTGAGACTGACAAAAGTTTCTCTGCAAGTCATGGAAAGCAACATATGCATTACAGAAATAAGAACAGCAGTAAAATCTACAGAATATTCCAACACATTTTTCTTACACTTTTCACTCAAGACTTTTCTTTAGAATAGTTTTGAAATGAGGCAGTAAACCTCGCTCATCAACCTGTCAGTGAAATGGCTCCACTATAAAAACAATCAATAGCACAGATTTGCCTGTCAGAAGCTATGAACAGGATCATTTCTCACACAAATGTTGGGGGTTTTAAACCAAATAAAGCAATACAGGGTTTTGTCAAATCTCTTGATACCTACAGTGCACAAGGAAGGAGTCATATTAGTCATCTGCAGCCGACATTCCTTTCACTGGATCTTTTTCTCTCATCTGAAAGAGGAAACAAGTGTTCAAGTGCTGATTCTCACGTGTGTTATCTCAAAATTCATCAGGATGGAACACCTCCTTGTGTGTAAGACATCGATTATATCTCAGCACCTCAAGTCAGTGATTGTGAAATGCATATGCATCATTTCTGGTAAAGCTGTGGGTTGGCAACAGATTTGGAACCATTATCCAAAGGGCAAGAGTGTACATGAAACTATAATGAAATATCCTGAGGCATGAAGGGTGCAGGGCAGGACACAAACCACGGAACAAGGTTCTCATTATTACCAAACTTGTGTTTCTCAGGGTAAGAACCCTGTTACATACCCCCACTACCTGCTTATGGTACTTAGAGCTAAAAAACCTTTTACTCAACAGGTTTCTGGTAACTAATGAGGACAAAATCGACCATTCAGCTTTGAGTAAAAGCAAACAGAAGATATTGAGGCAGTAAATGAATCATTGCCACTCAGCCCCTCATTACCTGTGGTTCAATACATTTACTGGCTCAACAACAAACAGAAGGAGAATTCCATAATGATTAGGAGGAGATGCCAGCACGATGGATTCATGGCCAATCATTCAAAGCACACACAGCATGACCTAAATAGCAGGAGCACAATTCACATGCAGCAGCCTTTCCTCTCTGCTGTGCTGGAGAGAAGCAGCTCCTCACACAACCCACACCTGCCCTGCTTTGCCACTGACCTCATCCAGCTGTCTCTTGGTCTCCTCCTCCATCCTACGGATGTCCTCCATAGTCAGATCAACCCACTTATCAAGCCAGCAAAAGAGCTGCCGGTGGAAGTTTGTGAAGAGCCGCTTTTCTTGCTGCAAAAGGAGGAATAAAACACAAACCAGCTTAGTCACAGGGCAATTACCATGGAGCTCAAGGCATTGTAACAATTTTCAGAGATGTGTACACTGAAGAATCAGCTCCCTCGCCCACCTTTCCATCTAGCTGCCACAATTGGAAACTGGAGATAGCTAATTTTTATTCTTTTATCAGAATATCTAATCTAGAGCCTTGAATCCCCAGAGAAATGCCTTTTTTCTCCACCAAACCTAGACAGCAGTCTGCACACTGCACTGAAAGAATTAGTGAATTTCCTTTGACTTGACAGTATTGTTCTGACTGAATAAAGCACTCCAAGTTAAGTTTACTTATAGCACAAAAGTTGGCCTGGAAGTGCAGAAAAAAGGAGAAACAGGTATTTTTAAAATCCTTAACTTGCTAAAAACTGGAAGTTAGGAAGTGTAAAGGGCTGACATTCACCTATCTTGGCTTCTTTTTCTTTTGCAGTGACCTAAAAAAAATGTCTAGACTTGTTTTTCACAGCTGGAAACCTTTCAGCAGAGGTGACTATTGTGCACAAACTACTTCAGGTTTGGAGCAATTTATTTCCATTCTATAAGATATAACCTAGGCAAGGTTATATTTGACAGGGATATACAATGCCTCTTGGAAAGACCTAATTAAGGAAAAACACTTCAGTTTTACCAATTATGGTTTCATATCTCAACAAATGCAGCTTGAATACTTTGATTCAAGTATCTACAGGCAAACCTGTAGTTATTCATAAATAGAAAGGGATTGGAGACACTGCTTTATTCAGGGCTTTTGTTAGAGGTATTTGAAATCCTGCAGCACCATGGTCATTCCCCCTTGGAGCTGTCTTTAGATTCTATCACCAGAGAATTGCTTTTGCAGAAAAAGCTCTGTGGTTTATCAATATTAACCACTGAGAAGTCTCTGTGATCTGAAGGCACAGGAGTTTTATGAACACAGCATTGCCTGGAAAACCACACACAGCCATTCCCAGGTGTAGCATCCTGCTGCAGCTCATGGGTTACAGACTCTGTCACAAAAAAGCTCTTTTCAAGATACCATTTATGTTTTAAGTTAATAAAGTTTCCCACCATCTGCTTATTTTTTAACACAGGTTTTTCAAGCAGCAGACTAGGAGAGGAAAATGTGATTAGAGCTCCAGGAGTTGCCAGAAAGATCCTCAGCTTATCAGGATCAAATAGATGGAGCTATCTCCCACAAAAACGTTTTGCCCCTACACAATGTAATTCCAGTATAAATGCATCACTTCATCACTCACAAACCAACAACCAAGTGACTGCAATTCTGACCTATTAAACAAG
Source organism: Zosterops lateralis (assembly GCF_965231275.1). Taxonomy (NCBI): domain Eukaryota; kingdom Metazoa; phylum Chordata; class Aves; order Passeriformes; family Zosteropidae; genus Zosterops; species Zosterops lateralis. Next base: position 5,189,446 of record NC_139779.1, on the reverse strand, counting down.
ACAAAACAGCCAATTTACCTTCAGATATTAGAGTGAAAATGTTCAATAGCCAATCCACAGAACAATCAGCCAGCCCTGCCCTTGGATTAGCAGTGAATTGAACCCAGCTTTAACCAACTGCAGAATTTCAGGCAGAGGCATTGCCTGTACAGCAGGTGGGTGATGTACGTGCCCCATTCTCACACCTCTCCCCATCACAGAACTCACCTTCTGTATAAAGTTCTCCACTTTATTTTGCAGACCCCACCACTTGAACTTGACTGTTACCAGCTTGTAAGCACACATGTATGGACAATCTGACTGCTTCCCCAGATCCTTCTGCAAAGACACAAAGATATTCACATTAAACCTCTGTCTCCATCTCCTTCAGTCCTAACTGTGAAGTCTTCCCACAGTTCCCCACAATCCTCTTGCATCCTTATACCTTTCTTGTATTTTATTTATTATTATTTATTTATTTTATTTATTAAGTTTTGTCACACCTTTGCTCACCCTTTTTCAAGGCATGATGAAACTAGACCCTGGTTTCCTTCACAGGTGGCTTTTCCCTCCATTCTGAGAACAGACTATTCCTTCCTCTCCTCTGTTGTCATTTTTTCTTCCATTAACATTATATCTTTCAGTGTCTTCACTGTTATACCACGGCTACTTTGCTTCCTTAAAAGTCTCTTGATAAAGTCCCTATCTAAAACATTTTGGAATTAGATTATTTCATCTGAGTCATGATTATAAAGCCTTAAAGAAAATTCCATAAGGTTTCCTATTTCCTATTACAGGAGCCATAACCACTCTTCCCAAGTGAATCATATTAACCTCAGCTTCTGCCAAGTTTCCCTGCTAGAAATCAGAACTGCACATCAGTAGCTCCCCAAATCCCACTCAGGGTCCCTTTTAAAGACTGGTATTATATCTGCACTTGTAATGCATTCAGATTCCAAGGATTTCAGTGAGAGGTTAAATGCTGCTGGTCAATACTCAGCTATCTCATACTTGAATTCTCTTGGGTGAACCCTTGGGCTGAGCACCAGACAGCTCTGGAGATTTCCTGGAACTCATTCTCTTTGTAGAGAGAAAGCTCTTTCTCTTAAAATCAGAACAGAATCAGTGCTGAGTTCTGCATTTCCTTCTGCAGAAGGGATTTCAGTATTTTCCAGATGTACCTTTGGCTCCAAACCCCAGTATCTGTCCTGATACAGTTCCTGAACTCATCAATACAAACCTTCCAGTTGGGACCCAGAGGTCCACGTCCAGTCTTGACAGATTTAAACCTTGCTGGATCTTCTTCTGCCTTGTAATCCTATTGGACAGACACAAAGATTAAACACAGATTATTTTACTGTTACCCAGATGTTCTCTCACAAAAAGGATTTACTTTCCTAGGCCAAGACTAACCTCTGCCTTCTCAAGAACTACTGTTTTCAGACCTCAACATTAGGTCAAGACACTCTTCAAGGAAATGTATCTCCCCTCTGTATTGTGTCCTAGACCTATGAAGAAGTGATAACAAACTGATATGACCTTTGTAAGGCTATCAGAAGGTCTGTAGGATATGTTTCCTGTAACCTCTTGTTCTTTGGGAGCTCAGCACTGCTGCTAACAGAAAGCAGCTGTGCTATCTAGGATTTTTCACAGCACTGTAGCAGTGTGACACTCACATGCTGCTCACTAGAAGTGCAGTCAGACTCACAGTACTGCCATGAAAATGGTATTAAATACTGTTTGAAAGTCAGGAAACTCAACCAACATTCCATTTCTATACAGTTGATTTCTTTTCCCTGTAAAGAAACACCCCTTTGTTTCTCACAGTAACAGGAGTGATTCTTAGAACCAAGTGTTGGCTACATCATTTCCAGATACACTTGTGAAGCCATGGGCCAGTATCAAAAAGGGGGAAGTTTAGGAGAGATCCTGTATGGAAAGGGGAGTGCCCTTTCCTGCTATTCAGACACTTCAGTCAGCTGCACTGCTGTAGAAATACACTGTTACGTGTACAGGCAACACATTTTACAAGCAGTGCTGACACAATTTTTAAAACAGCATTTCCTCTGGCTTGCATGAGCAGTTTTAAGGAACGCCTTTCCTTCTATGTCCATCCTCTTACTTGTCCTGCTGCCTGTGACCATCCCTGGAAGCACAGTTTGTCCATGATCCCCTCTTTTAGCACAGGGCCTCCCCCCCTAGGGAGCTGTTACCCACCTACCATACCTTGGGGAGGACTTGGCTCCGATCAGCAATGTCTATGTAAATGGCTTCTACACTCTTCCACACCTCTGGCTCCAGTTTATGGACCTGCAGGGAAACAACACCACTCAAGGAGCTGCTTCAGTGACAGAACAGTCCAAGAAAATATAAAGCCAGATAGAAATGCAGACACCAGTGCTCCCCTTCCCACCTACAGAGACGTAAACACACAGTGGGAGAGCTTTTAAAGAAGCAAAGGTGCTCACACAGAACCTGTTTGTTTGTGTGTGGAGGTCAATTTTATTCAGTTGATGTGAGAAGCTAACAGAAGGGAGAGTCTGCCCTTGGTAGTGAGACAAACATTTGAAATGCAGGAACATGGTGAATAGACAGCTCCACACAGCACTTCTCTAACCCAGCACAGAAAGCAGCACTGTGACATTAAAGAGATGAGTAAAACACACGACACAAGCACTTACATTCTCTTGTGTTCCAAGATCTGATTTATGCCAGGTTTCAATTTTGATCAGGAAGTCATCCTTCATATACTCATTCTGTCATCAAAATAAAGCTTCTTGTTATTCTAGGATATATCATTTGTCTTCTTATTACACAGATAAACATTAGGTGAGTCAACTCAAAGAATTGAATAATTGAAAGAATGAATTCTTCATTTGACTGAAGTCTGATTTAGGGAATTTCAGAATTATTTGTAACCAGATCATCACTTCCAGTAAAATTGATTTATCATTAATTACTTAAGATTAAATAAACCACAAGCTGTTCACAAAAAAGCCTGTAAGTTCTATTGTTTAAGTGAAACATTTGGAGTTTATAAACAGCTTTTTTTAAAAGGACAATATCTGTCACTCTGTTTAGAGTTTAGAAGGGGTAACATAAGTTAGCTAGGCAGAAATTGTCTTTCCACAGAGATTATTGATCTAGCACTGAGTATATATTTTGATGCAACTCTTCAAATTAATAACAATATTAAACTGATGTGCTGAGAGCTATTGACACTGAAAGGGAAGGGACAAGAAGCACAGTTCTGCCAAGTAAGCAAAAAACTTTCCATTTCTCACTATTACTGTGAGTAGCAAAGGGCTCCCAAAGGTAACCCTATCCTCCCTCAGGGGAGCAGAAACAAAAGCACAGGCCAGTGAAACACTCAGCACATAGAAAGGAAATACCAAATTCAGAAGAGATTAATCAAGGGGACAGCATGGCAAGAGCTAACTGGCTTTTACTCAGTTTACCCAGGCAGGGCCTTGTTCTCATTTGTAAAGCTGAGCTTTGCTGAGCACAGGCAGATCTCTGTCCATGGTCACAAGGATACACCACACTTGGTAAGGGCAGTTAATCTACGGGATCTTACAATGATAAAAGCTGAAGTGCCTTTAGCTCAGGTTAAAGAGCCTCTTCTACCCACAACACTTCATTTCAGACATTATTCCACAGATTAGCAGTAAAAGCAATACTTACTGTAATAACTGGTCCAAGAAATCAACACATGGAAAGAAAGAGACACAGTACTTTAGTGAGAAAAGACTGTAGAGCAACCACTGCCCTCCTCCCACTCTCAGCCAAACAGGGACAGCTTCAGCTTCCCAGGTACCTCTGAGGGAAAAGACATGGAAGTTGATAAAACCCAGCTAAACTTCACTCACTTCTCTGGAAATTCTCAGCCTGGGAGAAAGCCAGAGGAGCAGCAATTAATTATGCACTGCCACTTGTGCTCCCTGGCCTGCAGCCAGCTGGATGAGAAGATGGAATAAGTATGTTCAGCTGACAGCATTTTACCAATCCTTTCTCAGCTTGCAGATAAGGAATCTCTCCATAGTTCCAAAGGAAACCCACGCTGGATTTCAGGCCAGTGTAGCCCTGCCTGGAGTAACCAGACCCTCTGCATCTCTGCTGCTCGTGGTAACTGAACTCCCTGGACACCCAGGCTCAATTATTCAACACAGAAAAGCAATTAAAGATCCTGTAACAGTCAGCATCTGCTCTACCTGAGCAATTCTACTCAAGCAGAAGAAAGTCTGAAGCTGGAGGTGAAGTTCTCTGGTCTGTTCTGAAGTCTAACATCAGGGTTTGATTAAGAAGCAATTTGGTTTTAAAGGTATTGTCGCAATTTTTGAGTTTCCAAGCCTGCATCCTGGAGACAGTTACCATCCCAAATCACCTATCATGCATATCCAGCAGCCTTAATTACCCACTGCTGGGCTTGGACTGTTCTAAACCCCTAGAATGTGAAAATTGCTTTTTACAGCAATTTTACAGAAAGCCAATTATTTAGACTGACATGTTGGGCTGGAGGGAGAGAACAAGAAGGCAGAGCTGAGGCTAATTTTTCAAAGGCTGAACTTCATCTCAAAGAACATTTCATTATTTCTGCAAGAAGGGAATGTTGGTTTTTTTTCCTGCTAGTCCCAACAAAATACTAAATAAACCAGCAATAATTATAAGCCTTCTCACTTTGCCATGACTGTGTGCTGTGACTATGCAGCTGCCTCAACACAGGTTCCTTCACCTCCTTAACTTCTTCCCTGTGGGGAAGATTCCTCATTTGTAAAGAAACAAATTAATCTCTTCAGAAATGTCCACTCAAACTTCAATGCTCAGCTTGCTACAAATTAGGACCTGCTTCTTGAGGCATTACAGCAGCAACTCCTACATATTTCAACTGCAGTTATAACTTCTCAGTTTCTTGACATTTGGCCACAGGCCATGGTTACACTCAGAGTGGAGCACACATCAAATTGCTTTTCTAAAAACATTTAAGCAACATTAATATTTAAGTCAGACTGCAGAGAAGAACACTGTTCCCCTTGGCACCAGCCCAAAGGTACAACTATTAGACAATCCTCATTTCATTTTTTACTGCAGAAGTTGTGAAATCATACAATAACAACCACCTCACTTACAGTTTATACTCTCAAAGGAACTAAGCAAGGCTTCCATTCAAAGTACATAAAAACAACGTATTACAGCACAAAGGAGTGTGCAGAACTGCAGAAAGTTATAAGCTAGGCATTTAAATTCCCTCATTCTCTAGTACTACTTAGATAATGGCCCACAATATGCATATTAATTGAGCTTCTCAGAGGAGATATAGGGAAATGCAAGAAGGATAAACTCATAAAATTTAAAAAGAATACCACAAGGCACAATTAAGTAAAAGCACTGCTTTATTCTAGTTTAGAAGGCTCTGTGAACAAGCAAGCTGTGCTCTAGGGACAGCACAACAACACCACCTCAGTCAGGAGGGCACAGGCAGAAGCACCAGCAACTCCTGCACTCAGGTTCAGTTCCTGCTGGGACCCTGGCTCTTAAATTTCAGATTTTACTGAGAATCTGATCTAAACCAGCACAGCATTTTCTGCTGCCCAAAGATTCACAGCAGGGCATCCAAGCCTCCTCAGGTCTGACCAGAACACCCGAGAGCATCCAAAGGAAAATGGTAACACCCAAGGCAGCTCCACAACTCATCCAAGGGTCCTCAATCCAAGGGTTCTCCCCTCCTGCCCAATCCCAGCCAAGACAAGGTTTCAGCAACTTTTCCAAGCTCCTCTTGCTTCATGTCAGGCTGGCAGATTCTCTAAACAGATTTATCAGCCTCCGCATCAAAACTGCCTTCTGCTCCAACCCCCACAACAAAGCACTTTTTATCTCATATTATGTTGCTGTTTATTACAGTTGAGTGGGGTTTGTGGTTTTTTTTTGGCTTTGTTATCATTTCTAGCATATCAAAATCTGAAATTTCTTTGATTGTGTTGAAAAGTCTTGTACTTGATTTTAGTATCCCATGTTTTCCACTTCAGTAGAATTTTATTAGTGTGTAACTGAAGAAGAAGCAGCTTAAGAATAATAAAAGAAGTAACTCCATACCTTTGTTTCAGAAATTGGTGAAGAAGGAAGAGGAGGTGGAGGATACACCCAGGCATTTAAATCAGCTCAGTGGGCTTAACATGGAAATAAGCTAGACATTTACTAACCAATTTCAGTAACATGCAGCAAGAAAACTGCATAAAACTTAGAAAGGTTGCAAACAACTTTGTTTCCACATCTTCTGTGAGACATTAAAAATTTATTCTAAAGTCGATGGCAGTATCTGAATATTGTATTTGAAATATCCATTCCACTAGACTGCTGCATGTAATTTCACAGACTGAAGTAACACTATCCTCTCCCACTGCAGAGCTTTTTCTTTATTTTAAAGCTTCATTTAAAATTCACTTAAGTAAATTGTTAAAAAAAGAGGGTTTTATATACTGAGTTTCAAGAACAGTTAGAATTTTTAGTGTCTCATTCCCATAGCAACTGTACCACTACCAACTAGCAGAAAATGTATCCTTCAGAGATACAAACAACATAAAATGCTGCCAAAGCCACTACATAACTTTGGAGGCAAAGTCAAATTTTCAGTTCACAGCAGTGAAGACCAGAGAGGCTGCTAAACACCTAACTTCAGTAAGTAAATACTAACCACTCCTGTAGAAAATGGGTTTGACATTATTTCAGCACTTTACAGCTCCCAGAGCCTCACCCCTGCCTTTACAGATGGATTCACTTCAACTGCTGCGTTCTCTGTTCAACCCTCACTGACCTCAGATCCTGCAAGTGAGCAAATACCCATCATTTAACACTTGCTCCCTTCACCTGCACTAAGCAAGAGGGAGCTGAGATCTGTCCTGTTCCCCTCTTCCACTTTTTCCCACCTGGCTGTGCTGCACTTGAGTACATAAAATCACCCCTCATGTGTTTATTTCATCAGTGTTACACAGCTATTCCTTTAGGAAGAGTAACAGATATTTCTTGGTCTGTTTTTTTTTTCTAATAAAGGAAAATCACTCATTAGCAGCACATCAGAAAAGGGCAGTTCTTTTAACTCCTCAGCACTGTATTTTGCTTTTCCTGACCACACAAAGGGCTCAGAGAACAGAAAACCAAGATTTAAGAGCTGGAATAGCTTCTCTACTGGCTGCATCTTTCCTTATACCCTCCCCTACCTTTTCCCTCTGCCCCCAGAAAGCAATAAAGGGAGAATCCAGAGTCCCTCCTCAGGCACTCACCAGTTCTGCAGTAAGGATAGGCATTCCATGCTTTTTCATGTATATTCAGAGCTCCTTCAGGGGCCAGCATTCTCACAAATGTTGGCACTTTGCTGCAGAAGAAATAGGAAGAAAGGCATTGATAAGGACTATATGGAATGAGAACTGAGATAGGTAGGACATCATCTGGAATGCAAACACTAGAGATTTGCAGTTCTTGGTAGGGCTCTCCCCAGCTTCATTACAATGTTTTCCAGAAATACTAAACCAGACATGTTAACATAAATCTTCTTTACATAATGAAAGATAAAACAAATAAAATAATTTAAAAAAATATGTTGAAAGCAGGTTGAAATCTAGGAGGTGTTTTGCTCTTTAGCCAAATTCAAGTATGAAAATACTGAGTGGCAGGATCAGACTTGCTTTGAAAAGCTCAAAGCCAGGTGCTGTTATACTCCTGCCTTACCTCTGCATCTTTCAGCCTTTACATAATCTGTGATTTACAGTTGCTGCAAACCCTATTGTATCTTCCTGCGGTTCCTCTTGCCCAGCTGTGAGAATGAGACAGTTCCCATACCTCTGTAAGTGGTAGATCTTGTGTGTGTACTGCCCACGCTCTCCATCCCTCTCGTAGGGTTCGTTCACCAGGACTTCCACTCCTTCTCCTCCACCAGTTTCATTTTTACTGGCTTCTGCCACGGAATACAGCTGCCCCACTTGATACTGGAGAAGTCAAAGAGACATTATTATTATGGCTATAATTCAGCTGAAGTAATAACTTTGCCAGAAGAAGCCAAGGACAAATTTATTACCCGGGGAGAGGGCAGAGAAAAGGACATGCACTTGTATGGGCAGATAAGCAGCTCATTTAATTTCATTTGAGATAGAAAGCTTGAGTGGTAGTTAGGAGGAAAGCACTGCCAGTTACCTTTAACCCTTCAATCTCAAGCTCCAAACCAACACAGAATCAGGAGAAAGCAGAAAAGACGAAAGGAGCATCAGAAAGTGAGAAAACATAGATGACCCCAGCCAAACTACAGCAAAATCTATTGGGTTTCACTCTTTTTGGCACACAGCTGTCCCCAAAAAACTGAGAATAAAGCACTGCCAGTCCTGAATCAATAAGCACCCAGTGCTGCCATCCAGGAGTCCCAAAGAATTTCACATCAACCTTTTTTAAAAATGCAGGGTAAGGGGGAAGGGAGGGAAAAACTTCATAAGAGAGACAGAAGATAAAGGGTACTTGCACCACCTGATTTATGTGCTTCAAGAAACAAACTTGTTAAATGGGCACAGCTTAGGAGCTCCTGAGGGTCAAACATGAGCATCCCCCACATGCAGTTCAAACAACTGAGTATGAAGCCTGAAGTAAAGTAAATTTTCATTCTGAAAATTTATCTAAATGGAATAACTGAGCCAGTGTCCCAAATGACCAGTTGATCTGTGTTGTCACTGCTCCCACTATTATTTTTCCTATTATCTGTGGTTTGGGCTGTGCTGTTTTTTCTCTGTATCACACTTCCTCTTAGCCACAAGCTTAAACCACTACCAGGGAGAGCACAGAATTTCACCATACAGTAAAATTCTTACCCTAAAATAATTTCTCAGTCTCTTACAGACACTCACTTGGCAGCACTATTTCCCAGAAATCACTTAAAGTACTTGGTACTACACAAATTCTTTTGTAAGAGGCATTCACAAACATTTCCCAGGGCAGAGCAGGGGAAAAAAATCAAGAAAATGAACAGAAGAGAACATTCCCCTCTGCAGAAGATGGAAAGATTAATATAGTCTTGCCTCTTGTAGCTGAAAAAGGGAATGCAGAGCTCACAAAAACCCATGATCAAATGAAGAAAATTCACACAGGCCTCTCCGAGGCAAAGTTAGATGAACAAAGTTTGAGGATGAAAAAGCTAAACCACTGAGTTAGAAGGAAGAGCTCCAACTTAGCAGAGTTAAGTCTTCAGAACTCTAAAGAGAGCAAAACAGCAACTGTTGCCAAAAGCAACAGTACAGGGAGGCAATCTGAAAGGGTGAACCACAAAGTGTTTGGCACCAGAAGTGAAATGATTAAAAAAAAAAAAAAAAACAAAACCACCAAACCCCCCCCAAAATTCCATAACATAACTCCAAAGCAATGCAACACTGTTCAGGCTATCTTCCTTTTCCAAAGCATAAGGCTCTGCATCAGAAACAGGAATAGCACTTCTGAAACCCAGCCTGGAAAAGTGGAATATTGCTCAGAGCTGAGAACCCAGAAATACTTCACTGGGCTGGAACATCTTCTGCAACGAAGCAAGATTTCTACACTTGTTAAATTTTGTTGTCAGAGTATCCAAAATAACAACAGTACCCAAAGCTCTCTGGTGCTTTGTGCCATCTGGTGCCAACAAAGGCCAAGGAAATATTTATTCCTGCTGGAAGAATAGATGGAAGCCAGAGTAACAAGGCTAGGTGTCCTGGCCTCAGCTAATGTGGGGCAGAACAAAAATCAGACCATTTTCAAGCTAAGAGCAGCAGCTCTGCTGGATCTCTCCAGAAGGTCCTGGCCCAGGTTACAAGAGCAGCCCTCACTTGGCTGGACAGTTCCTGCACTGTCCCAGCAGGTTGGGTTTCAGTCTGGATTTTGGGCTGCAACACAAGTCTGACTTCTGACATTTCATACACAACACTGCTTTCCTTCTGACTCCCTACATATGACCCACACAAAGCAGAACACTCACCTCTCTCCTGAAGAGCAAAACATGAGAGTTGTGAAACCTTAGAAGCAGTTGTTTTAACAGAGTAAGAGTCACACAAATACTCACAGAACAGAGTTTATTATGAGTTTGGTAACTACGGGATTACAGAGGAGGACTGAATGGCTTTGACTGCTTTGCAGCAAGTCCCAGGACAGAGCTCCAGGAGCACAAACTAATTCCTCTTAGTAACAGCCTCTCATTCATTCCTTCTCCCTTTCAAACACTTGGGTCAAAGTTCAGACACTAAGAAGATAAACCCTTTGGTTTAACATCTTCACCATTTAAACTTCCCTGTTATTTCTGAGCCTTTAATCGCATTGATAAGAGAGGAAAAGGCCCAAATAAAACTGTCCCAGTGAGCAAATCCCACATCGTTCTCCCTGCAAAGGTAAACAGAGAAAAAGATTGTGGCTCTATGAATCTGGACTCCAGACAGACCTTTCCTCTTCTGCAGGAAATCATCCCTCTTGCTCTGTGCCAAACACTTCTTACACAGCTGAGAGAACATCCTCATTGCACCAAATTTCCTCCAGCAGGCCTGATCTCAACACAACCATCTTCAAGAGCAGTTGTTTTCCTGAAAGCCGCTTTGAACGCAATTAATAAGATTGCTGTGTGTTTGGCAAGCTCCTTGCCATGTGAAAGGAACAAAGAGGCAGCACAGAATGTGTACACACAGCTCTAATCCATACCAGCACTTCAGTGGCAGCTGGCAGAGACACCCACACGAGTCCACACATCCTCCCCAAGCTGGCGCCTGATGCTGGGCAGGGAATGGGAGCAAAGCCTGGCACCCAACACTCAACAATGAGATTCCCTTTGCTTCCCACAGTGGGACAAGGGATAAACCAACCCAGCAGTGCAGCTTGCAGCCTGCACTTGAGCAGGACCACGTTTTTTGGCAGGGTTTCCATGCAGAAGACAGACTGCTACAGTCTAACTCCTACATGCCAGCTTTCGAGTTTTAGTCATCGCCAGGGCTTCTCTTGCACTGTTTGGTTCCCATCTTGGCTAACGAAGCAGCTCTGAGCTCTGTGTTAAGTCACAGCTCCCTAATGCCTTCCTGATCACTAGTTTTCTCTTGAATTCCATACTATTGGTTAAGATCCATTTGCTAAGGGTGGAGACTGAACACAGAATCCCTGGCATATCACAGAGCCTCACAGAAAACTCCCTCAACCCTTTCATGGTGTCTCAAAGTTACAATTAATTTCATTCCCTATTTTACACACTAGCATTAACTTTTACCAACAATCTGCATGCAGAAGGTGTGAACTCTTAAGCCTTTTGAGCAAAAATCAACCCTATAAAAATGAAATCAGAAGTCCTCCTGCTAGCCAGAGATACTTTGTGAGCAGCTACACAGTCAAGAGCCATAACAAGTCTCCTGAGCCTTATTTAAGAGTTTTGTACACAAGGAAATCCTTGAAAGCGATGAAGGTTTTACAGCTGGTTTGCAGAACAGACAGCAGTGCAGTGACCAAGTGATTCACAGATGTGTCAGCATCTTTGCACACAGGAAGGGGGATGAGGCAATAAAGAGAGCAGCAGTCACCCTCTGAGTCAATACTGGAAAGAACCTTTCTTCTAAAGCACACCCAGGTACATAGGCAAAACTAAGTGAACTTTGAACCGTCTGTGCTTAGGGAACTGGCTCCTGAAATCTGCACTATCACAGGAAAAACACCAGACCTTGGAAAGGGACATCACTCGTGGGACATGGTGACATTGTACAAGTCTGGGGAGAAATTCAGTTTGGTCAATTTGGAGGTTTCTCCACAAGGCAAGCTCTGGACCCAGAGCAGATTCAACACACCTCCTGAAACAAATAATCCCAGGGCACCCTCACACAAGGAGGTTGCCAGAGACTGACAGATTTACCTACAGCCCAAACACTTTTTCACAAAGGCAGTTTAAACACAAGGCTCTGAACAGCCAGGGAGGGACAAGAGCACAGCCAGGGACTCGCTTTAACTGGATGAAGGCTAATCCCAGTATCAGAGAACTCAGGAAAACCCTGTGTTGGGTTCCATCCAGTCTAACCCCTCCAAGAAACAATCTCTATGCTGATGCTTTGACTTTCTATTTACACAACTTGGTACCAAGGAGCCATATCACTACAAGGCAGGGTTCCTGTTATTCAGGAAGGTCCTTTCTGTCCATTGAGCTCGAGTAACTTGCCATTTACCCACAGCTCTCTCTCTAACCTGCAACTTTGCATCCTTTGCTCACTTGATAAAGCTGATCATGTTACTCCTTCCTCTGTCAAACACTTGCTCTTGTGAGTGTCACTCAGACACCACAAAAGATCCAAACTTCCCTACTCTCATACTTCACTCTGATTTCTGTTAAAACTGCTTGAAACAGATCCAGCAGAAAGCATAAAAGCTACAGGTAGGGAGCAAGCAAAGACAGAATTTCTGGCATTAACAGTCTTGTTCTTGCACTAACATAGAACACAGATCTAAACCCACTCTCTGATCAGAGGTCTGGGCTTTCTGTCAGCATCTGACACCTGTCACAGCAGACTGAGCCACAGGAACAAGAAACTCCACCAAGACACTGCTTTTGTTTCACTAGCCAGTCTGATGGCTGCAGGAATGCACTACACGAAGTTCTAAACTGTGTTCTGTCAAAAGAATGAGAGTTATAAAAGGGATGTGCTTAAAAAAGTGTTACCATGAGCCAGCCCACCACTGTCTACGCCACAGTGGCTGCTATATTCAGAGGAAAAAAAATGAACAGGAGTGCTGTTATCACAGCTCTCCCTAAGAGTTAGAACAAGGCCTTGATCAGAGTTCACAAACCCAAGGCTTACAGCCAAGGATCACAAGGAAAAAATAAAACACATCCAGAAGAAGGAATCTGCTTTGGAAGTGCTGTTGACTCAGTCATTTCAATTTTTACCTTGTTAGTATATAAAGATTAAAAAATTCCAAACATTTATATGGTTAGATTCTCTGCAAGAGTGGTGTTCAAGGCAGGAGGGAGGGAGGAAAGGCAAGGTGCAAATCAGAGGAAACAGGAGGGAAACAGCCACAGAGTCTGCACAGCTATTCCATGCTCTGTTTGGTGATGAAAATCATCCTGTTCAATAGAAACTACGTTTCTTCTCTCAATTCAGCTTTATCTAAACAAAAGGAAAATTTTCTATATGCAAGAGCTAAATGGCACAGGTCTTTAAAAGTCCTTTTGCTATATGAGCCTCCTAAGTCACAAGTAATTCTTGATCTTTGCCTAAGAGTTTAAAACAAAAGAGTTCCAGCAAAAGGCAGTTTAAAAGGTGACTTGAATTTCTACTAAAGCTTCCCCTTCATGTTAAAAAAAATAGAAAAGAACAATAGTACTAATCAAAAGGAAAACTGCACTTGAAAACAGCCTGACAACTCAAGATTTATAATCAGCATATCTGAAAGTATTTTATAAGAGAGATGATTGGCACCCTCAGACTTAATACAATTATTTGGTCAAAATGATGGTGAATGAGTAACAGCTCACAGGGGCTCCTGAAGACAGCTTGCATTTTCCAGTTTTTGTTCATGCTTTGATCACAGGTTTATTTACAGTCCTGAAGCAAGAAGAAAAGAACTCACCTCCTCCACAGACACGGGCAGGATAACACGGCTGGAAGGGAACACAGAGACAGAAATTAGCAAATGTCCCTGCAGCCCCAAAATCCCCACATTCCTCAACAGCAATGGCTGCACAGCTCTCCTTTCTCTCCCCCCAGAATTCCAGCATCTACTCCTTAGGCCAAAGACTATTTATATAACAACCTCAAAGAGAACTAATGCATGATAGAGAACAATTGCAACCCTCTCCTAAAACTCTGTAATTCAACTGGTGATACCTGCACTGGCCTACAAACCCACACAGCATCAACACAGCAGTGATCTCCCTCACTCCATCCTTTCAGCAATTCCCATCTTATTCCTCAGCAAGCTGCTGGGGAGGTTTCTGTGGGCCTCAGCAATTCTGCAGAGATCTGCAATAGCCATAAGGCACTGCACGATTTGCTCACATGTCCCAAAGCAGCAGGAAACAGCAGAGGAAAAGCTTTCTCAGAGCCTGCTGCAAAGGAAGGTGCTGCCACTGCTTTAAAGAGTCTTTTTTGTTGTTGTGGTTTCCTGAATGCTTCTGAGAATCAACTGACTGGACAACGCAGCAAAAACTGCCTCAAGTCACAGATTTTTTTGGGAAAGAATCAGTTTAAAGCTGACAGAAATACATGCTTGTTAAGGTCTTCTCCAAAACTGGATCTGTGTTTGACTTCTGCTTTCAGCAAGGATGATGCTGAACAAGGAACCAAAGCAAGAGACAGACAGGAAATGGATATGGCTACCATGGGCAGAAGAATTCCCAATTCTTGGGGAATTAGTCTCAAAGAAACTAGGACACAATCAGGAAAAAATGCCCTCTGTATTAATAAACAGATTTTGAAAAAGCAATAGTGGTGAAAATAGAATTATTTTTTTTTTACACTTTACCAAAAGAACAAACTGCAATAGGGGCAAAAGATTACAGATTATGCAAGATTACTTGTGACACCAACACTTTATGCTGACTGCAAAGTACTGCAGAAATAACTACTGAGAACTGCAAATGAAGTTCAGTATCAATTAAAAAAAAAAATTAACTAATGGCACTCATTTTTACCAAACACATGGGGTTAATGAGCCCTAAGTTAGTTATTGCCAATATCTTGTGCCTTTATGGAAAAGCAGCAGGAAACATCAGCTCAGTGGCAGTTCAAAAAGTAAATCCAATATTAGAAACTGGAACAGCACACAGACACACACACCAAAAGGAGAATTATGTCACTATAATCTCCCATGTATCAACATCCTGAATATTGCACACAGTCCTGGTTACCTTATCTCAAAGAGGATACAGAACAAGTGAAGAAAGTTTAAAAAAGATGATTGGAGATGGGGAAAAGTTTCTGTGTGAGAAGAAATCAGTTAAGACTTGGCCTTTCAGCTTGGGAGAAAAACCAGCTAAAAGACTCAGGTATGGAAGAGGTTTAGAGATCATAAATGATGCAAAAAAGTGAACGGAGAAGGAACAGTGACTGTTTTACAACAGAACAATCATTAGGCAACAAATTTCAAGACCAAATCATGTGTGCTTCTTTACATCATGTCTACTGAAGACATGGAATTCCTTGCCAAACATAGGAAGTAAAAGCAATTTTTAAATGGGATTTGATCAATTCATGGAAATCCACGTGCCACTTGCTGGTAGGAAGCACTGAACTGTAATTGTTTTACTCACTGTTACATATTGTTTCCTGAAAATACCTGCTGAAAGGCAAGAGGGAACAGGACCAACACCAGTATGGTGAAAGGGAGGATTAAAAAAAAAGGAAAAGGATTTTCACAGGAAGGCTTTGCCATTGAGCATGATAGTTGGTTAGTTAACTGGATAAAAGTTAAGAATGAAAAAAAAGGCTGGATAATAAATTAAAAGTGAAAGACCAAGAAATAGGTAAGAAACAATTTATTTAGAATGGAGTTAAAACATTTTGCTTCAGAAAACCTGGTATAAAACATTGCTGTAAGCAAATGAAATTCCATTTAAGAAATTGGAAGTCACTAAATCTGAATAATAATCTCAGAGTTCAATGAAGAAACAGAAAGACAAACAAGATCAATGGTTTACAGTTCTCTCAGCCCAGCAAACCAAGAAAGTGAGGGTGAAAACCACTTACAGGTAGTCAAGTGATAAAGGAGGAGGAGGGAAGTCTCCTCAGGAAGATCTTGAGGAAAAGCTTTGCAGGAGCAGCAATGGGAACAAAGATTCCTGACTTTAGGACAGAACTTGCTCATTTTATGAGAAATTACATGATGTGGTTGGCCTGAAAATGATGAGGAACATTTAAGATCCCTGTTAGATTAAAATCTGCCTCAAATGACAGCAAAGGGAAGTACAGCTGCAGGGAAGGTCAGGGGCATTATCATCACTTCACAGGAAAGGGAACTGAGTCTCCACACTCTGATTCTCCTCAAGGTCTTCTGAGGCAGTTTAAATCAAAATAAGGACAGCAAACAAGGCTCCAGCCAGCACTTAAAAACCCTGACACCAAAAAAAATGCAAACAAATGAACAAAATCCATGCAGCTTATCTGCAGCACGGATGGATAGAAATGCAAGATAAGTCTGAAAGTCTGACAGGACATCAAATGAAAGCGTTAAAGTCATCACTGCATAACCATCAGGACAAGAAGCTGTAGAGAAATGATGATACAGACTTGTCTGATAATAAAAAGTGACATCAGGTTTTTATTATATTGCTCTATTTCTGTATCAGCTCCTAAAATACTTACAGGGTACATAATAAAACCCATCTGATTTACTAGGGAGAGTGTGACAAGGGGTCACAGAGATGGAAGAATAATCTGCTCAGATGAGATGAAGTGACAGATCATTTAGATTTTTACCATCTATGGTAGGAAGGCAGTAATTACCTGCATGAAACCAGAACTAACACAAGGAACAGCAAAGCGCTTCAAACAGCCAGCTCACACCAAAACAAGTGGTTTCAATGTGCCTTAAACAACTGCTTCCTGTAACATGAGACTTCATCAAAAACTGTCTCAAATAGGATGTAAATTGGGCAACTTCGATGTACAACACCAAGAAAATTTAAATCTGGGCCAATACAGTGACACAACTCACAATGTGCAACTGTCAGAGGTGGCTGTGAATCTCAGAAAGTAAAAAATAAATGTTCATTTGGAAAGTCCAGTAGCAACCTTGACTGTCCTTAGAGCCACATATGTCTAAGGGCAAAAGAAAGGGAAGAAAAGAAACAGTATAATGGCAACACTAAAAAGGTTTAGTGACCCTTTTGAAAATACAAATGGAAACCTGTAAAAGGAAACCAATGTAGTAATTCTGGTCTTTTAACCTTTACTCTTAACATTTACACTTCACATCTCGTTTCTGAAACAGGCAGTGTGAAAGACCGGTGGGCACGGTGATATGGTGAGGTAAATAATGTTGAGTAAAACGACTTTTGGGAGTGATAGTCACGAAAATGAACTGCTCGTGCTGTCAGAAATCTGAAAATTCAAAGCACATATGTTCTCACCTTTACAGCACAGCTCACTGATAATGAGCTTTACTGTGGTACAGGGAGAGGGATTGTGAGCAGAAGCATGAAAAAGATACACAATAACCCAGCCAACGGTGCTGTAAGAGGGAAAGCAGTAAATTCATAGGAAAATATCAACAAACCAGATGTTGTAGAAGGAGTTAATTATCTTTTGATGCACCTGAAACGAAGCACTTTGCCCCGGTTTCTGCCTGCTATCCAATTTAACACTAGAGAAGGTAAATGGTGTTTTAGTGTTACTAAGAGCAGCTCTGCTGCTGCTCCTGAATTGTACACTCCCATTGTCTGGATAAAAATAGCAGAGGTTTAAGGATTGGGGAAAAAAAAAAAAAAAAAGTTAATCAAGTTTAAAGACAACTACAAGGATAAGTACAAGCCTCAACACAGTTTTAATATTTAAATCCACACCAATGTCCATAATCTTGCAAAATAATTCCTGTAAGGAGGACACAGACATGTAGGTAAACGTGTCTAAGAGAAGACCTGAAAACCCACTTCATCACAGGGATCTCAGGTATCTTTTGTAAGGGGACAAAGAAAAAAAAAAAAACCAGAAAGACTCTTCCATCAGCCAAAAGAAGTTCAAAACGATGGAACGCACTTAAGGTGGGAATGCACTTGAGTTAACCTTAAGAATTCAGGAAAGAACTATGTGCACAGCCTTGAAGACACCCAGCCAAAGTGCACCGCTCCAAGAGTATATTCCACATTAGCGAGCACAGGGCTGCTGAACCAAGGACTGTGAGTATATTCCACATTAGCGAGCACAGGGCTGCTGAACCAAGGACTGTGAGTATATTCCACATTAGCGAGCACAGGGCTGCTGAACCAAGGACTGTGACAAGCAACGTGACTAAGAGCTACACACGCTCAGTCCAGCCAGTTTTCCACCCCTCCATCCCCATCACGGGCCAGGACAACCGCAGCAGCCTCAGGGTCAGTGAAGAAGAACTCCAAGGTGAGGCTTCAACACACACACAAAATTATTTTGCAGCTGCCTCATTCCTGACATTCTTGGGAGTCCCTCCTTGGAGATTACACAGCCAAAGGCTGCGGGGAACCAAAACCAGGTTTGACGCTTGGCTGTGTCACAACGAGCAGGGGGCAAGACGCCCGTGCCTCCCTCAGACCTCCCACAGAAAGCCCCGGGAACGAGCCGGCTCCGGGCTCGGCCCTGGGGCACCGGCAACACCCACAGCGCGGGGCCGGCCGCCCGCGGAGGCCGTGGGGACACCGGGGGGCCCCGCCGAGCCGCAGAGGGGCCGAGCGGACCCGGAGCCCGCCGGCAGCCGCGGCCCCCGCCCCGCCGTGACCTTCACTGCCGCCCCCACCGCCGCCGCGGCCCTCACGGCGCTCCCCGCTCCCTCCCTCCCTCCCCGCGGCCGCACTGCGGGGCAAAGCCGGGCCGCCCACCCGCCCGCGGCCGTCACCGCGCCAGGCGCCGGGCGCGGACGGAGGTGAGCGGAGGGGCTCAAAGGGGGGCCGGGATGGGGGAGCTGCCCGCACTCACTATTCCTTGATGAGCACCATGGCGGCGCCGCCGCGAGCCTCCCGCCCGGGCCAGCGCCGCTGAAGGTGACAGGAGGCGCGTCGCGGGGCCGCTGCGCGGGATGGAGCGAGCCGAGCCGAGCCGAGCCGAGCCGAGCCGAGCCGAGCCGAGCCGCGCCGCGCCGCACCGGGACGGGGGGGCCGGGCCGGCGGGCGGGGGGGCCGGGGCGGTTCGTCTCTGCGGCAACGGCTGCGTCACCTCCGCGCCGCGCGCGGGGCGGGGCGGGGCCAGCGTGGCTCCACCCCCCCCTCAGCCCGCGCGCGCCTCCCTCACGGGCTCCTGCCCGCGTCCGCCGTGACGTGTTAAACGTATTAAACCAAAACGCGTGTTTGTTTTTTTTTTTTTTTTGTGGGGGTTCTTTTTCCTTTTTTGTGGTTTTTTTTTGGTTTTTTTGTTTGTTTTGTTTTGTTTTTAGGTTCTTTCATGATGTAAAACCCCTCATGGTGTAAAAGCGCGCGGTGCTGTTTCAGCTCTAAGGCTGGACTCGCCACAGCAGTGCCGCAGTCTTCCCAGCAGTGCCGCCGGCAGGGTCTGCTGGCGAGCCCTCAGGTCGCTCTGGATCAACTCATTTTCAACTAAAGATGCTTCTTTAGGTTCTCTCTCTCTCGAGAGAGAGAGAGGTGTGAAGTGCGTGGTTGTTACTTGTTCCAGCTCCAGAGTGGGGTTCCCGAGGAGTCTCCCTGCAGTGCTCCCAGCAGTCTGCCTCCTGCCACGAGCAGGTTCTCCTTAAATCACAGGATGGTTTGGCTTGGGAGAGACTCCAAAAACCTTCCTGCTCCATCCCCTGCCATGGGCAGGGACATCTTCCAGTAGACCACGGTGCTCTAAGCCCTGTCCAACTTGCCCTTGGACACTTCAGGGATGGGGCAGCCACAGCTTCTCTGGGCAACCTGTGCCAGGGCCTCACGCCCTCATAGAGAAGAGTTTCTTCCCAATATCTAACCAAAATTTTCCTTCTTACAGTCTGAACCCATTAGTCCTTATCCTATCACTACAGTGCCTGACAGAGTCCCTTTCTGGCTCCCCGGGATCTCCTTCAGGCACTGGTAGGTGCTGTGTGGTCTCCACACACAACCTTCTCTTATCCAGGCTGGAACTGACCCAAATTTCTCACCCTGTCTTAATAGGGGACGTGCTCCAGTATTTTTGTCAACTTCGTGGCCCCCCTCTTTTGGGAGGGTGGGGAAGGGGAATGACGAGTGACCAGGGTATTAACGCAAATAGCCAGGGGATAAGTCAGGGCTACATCAGACAGAGCGAGTGGCTTCAGGTCATGGGCTTCACCTTGTCACTAGGTCATGATTTATGGTATTTTTAATGATTGTCATTATTGGATTGGAAAAGTAAACCAGCACAGATTTAGCATCACCAAGCTAAGGCGTGGATAATGGAGGTGTGCAGCTTTGCTGTTGACACCTGTGTTCCTTCCTAAGGCCACATTGTTCATTTTTCACTGTTTCACAGAAGTTCATGCTGTATAGCCGAGCTCAATCTCGTTCTCAACCTGTCACCTACAGGGTTTGGGGTTTTTTCTCAGAGATTACACTCAATTGGAGAAGAAAAAATTCATTGGCAGTGGCTATTAGCTCTAAGCTAGAGAAGAAAGAGTCAAGGAAATATTCAACCTGGTTCCTGCCCTTTGGCAGATGCCACCCTATAAAGCATTTATGGTTCCATACTCTTGCTAGGAAGCAACCAATGCTTTTATTATGTTCACCCTCAGAAGGAAAACTAATGATTAACTTAATATCATTTTATTTTGAGATAGTACTGCAAGAGTGCACATCACCTTACAAACACAGAGAGAAGATGACACAGGCCTGCCCCGAGGAGTTTACAATTCCACTTCAGCAAACGCTACAAAAAATTCTGTGGACAGGAAAAGGTAGACAGGAGATGTAATGATGGCAGGTTAAAGAGTGAGTTTTCTGAAAGAAGGGATTGTCTCCAGAATAAAAAGCAGGTGACAGAGGGTCAGGCACAAGGAAGTGACAAACAGCAGCAGGATGACAATGTGGAGCACAGGACACCTGGTAAAAACAGATTGCACAGAGACAGGCTGGCAGCACATGGAGGAAAACAAGGACCTGTGGGCTTTATAATTAACATGTATCACTGCAGCTACATAACACATCATTGTTTCAGCTATTCCAGAGAAGATAACATTGTGAATTATAAATCAGAAGTGGCCTTTTTATTTTTAATTTAAAAAACCCCAAACCAGTCCATTCCCATCGGGAATCCTACTGTAATACTATTTTCCATTACCAGCATTTTTTATTTCTAAACTGGGGTGTAGGGAATACCAAAAAGCTCTGCAGATGCAGAAAAAGAAATCAAAGGGGGGAAAAAAGAATAGCAAATATGTGTAGTTTAAAGATTTCATTCCTTTTACCCTACAGTATCTGCTTTAAATTTTGTAGCATATTTTCCAAATTCATCGGCCTGTCAAAAGGGAAATCTTCTACTTGAGAACATTTTAGTGATTTACAGACTTAGTTAAAATCTCATTATCCTGCAATTTTCCTTTGCAGACAGAGCATGAAGAGGCCAGGCTTTGCTGTGGGAGTTGAACATTTTCTGTTGCTGTAGCATCATTGCAGTTAAGTTGGTGTCTCAGCAAGATTTGCCCCCTTTTTTTTCCTTCCCAGACATCTGTGTCCAGTTTCATCTCAAGGATCCAGATATAGCTTTACTCAGTGACTGTCATAGTGTAAGTGTCCTATTAAGTAGAACAGCACAGATTTTCTCTGCTGCTTCTGACATTGTGTCATTGCCTTAGTGTTATAAAGGCTGTGTCAACAGGGCTTAGGTTCTGACAGATTAGTGAAAGCAAAATGCTGTCACCCTCCCTTCCCCATTCTGTAAATTCTTTTTTTTTTCTTTTTTTTCTTTTTTTTTTTTTTAATACAAATGCAAATGTGAGAGGCTGTAGAGCCTGGGAGCAGTGTCTCCAGAAGGTGCAATCACTTTACACAGCAACACCTTTGACTCTGAGGTACTCACAGATCAGGTTTCTGCTTCCATACATTCAGTTGGGGTTCCTTCCATGGAGGTCTTTCCCATGGCCACCCTCCTTGCACTTCCCATATGGATCAGGGTAAGGAGGTACACAGGACATAAAAAACCCCAAGTCCTACAAATCTAGGAACTATGAGAGCAGTAAAACACATTGACCTATATTTGAGTTGTACAGATAAATGCATTATTGATGCCAACTGCTGTGACTCTATAGTCTTTGGTAGCCCATTTATTTTCCCACAAGGTGGCTCATGCACACAGGGAGTGCATCAGGAATTCTCTTGGTCCTGAAACACTCAGCTGGGAAACAGCAATGCTGTTCTCCACTCCAAATGTATAAAACTCACAATTCTATTTCCATAACCATCAAAGGATGAGGTGACCCCACTGCTGCAGGAGTTGCAGCTCTGAAGCTCTTGTGCCACAAACAGTAGAGTGTTTGCATATCTTGCATGCAGGTGCAGGGTTTTGATAGATAAATTTAAGACTGCTCTAGAAATTAGTTTAGTTCACAACTGTCAAAATAAATTTCACCCCATTAGATCAGACCAATGTTTCACTTCAGCCCAGCATGTTTTCTCCAGCTTTGACCAATTCTTACAAGACAGAACATGCAGACAGTATCTTTCCTTGGCATAACTTTCTTATTTACAGCAACTTTAAATCTCCCTGAGTTAGTGGATGCATCAGACCATTGTTTAACCAGCCTCTTTGTTTTTAAAAGAAAATAATACTTCTGTTCCCCACTACATTCTGCAGCAAAGAATTCCACAGTTTGACTTTGCCCAGCCCCAGAACATGATCCCATTTGTCTGTTCAACCCTGAATAGCTAAAACTCCCCTCTGTATCCACCAGGACATGAGCTCTACTCCTCACAGCTGACCAGCAGCTTCTGACCACCATGGCACATCAGCAGAGACATTAAACACACACATTCACCAGTTTATCAGATGAAACTGGATTTGAAGATATCCCTAATAAGGGGCAGGATCTGGGAACTAAAGTAGGGAGGTAGATGGCAGAAATAAAAGTGTGTTCTTTGAAGTATGTGCAGCTAAATTAAAAGGCAGCAGCATCTCCACTAAGACTTCATTAAAATCTGCCACTCTCTATCCCATTATTTTGCTGTGACATTTGTAACAGGCATTTAAGTGAAATAAGGGTGGAAGAAATCACATTCAATTCTGAAACTGAGGTGGAAGTAATGCTGGGCTAGCACACAAAACACCTTCCAATTCTGCTTTAGGACACTAAGACTATGGATGGAGGTGCATGCAGCTGATACTTAAACTGTCATTGTCATGTCACAAATATCTCTGAGCAGGAGCAGGACTCTTCTCAAAATATTTAGAAGTATTTTAATATAAAATGCAGAAATCTGCAGAAAGCCCTCTGGCAGTCCAGGCAAGCTGTACCACTGCTGGTGTGTCTCTGAACACGTACTTGAGACAAGACAGGTGACCAGGATAGTTAACCAAAACTCCACCTTCTTAATTATTGCTCAAAGAAAACACGGGAAGGAAACTAAATCATCACCAAAAGACAAAAAAGTTCCAGAAGAGTACAGTATTGACAGCAGGCAGTAAGGCTGCCTCGAAACAAACACATTTAATAAAGACAACACATTATAAAAAGAAAAAAAAAAAAGGGAAAAAAAAAAAAAAGAAAAAAAACCCAGAAATGTGTAAAATCTTCAAGTGCCGAGTCTTTATGAGACGAATGACTGAGGACTACAAGGTACCATGGAGTGTGCAGCAGCAGCAGCGACTGGAGATGGCGCTGCCGGCCCATGGAGCACCGGCACTGCCCCCGGCCAGGGACCCGCCGGGCTCCCGGCCCCGCTGCCGCCCCTCTGGGCTCCTTAGGAGAACCGAATCCCTGCCCGGCCTGAGGGTCTGTCCCCTTCAAACCCCCAGAAAAGGAGGTAACACACCCAGCTTCCAGGGAATTTCTCACAGGAAGGTCGCAGCACGGTGTTGTTTCTTGTACTTTTCCAACCTTAGACAAGTTGAATGTCTGAGCCCCTGCCAGGCTTTGCAGTAAAACACCACCACTAGGTCTCCAGAGTTTGTTTTATTTCTGCCCCAACCTTCCCGCAGCCGCCAGCTCAGCCCGGTGCAGTGGGTGCTGCTCATCCTCATCCCTGCAGAGTCCTGCTCCCAGCAGCTCCTCTCAGTGCACTGCTCAACACAGGGCTACAGAGCCTGAGCTACCAACCTCGACAAGAAGGTTAAGGGCAGAAAAGTCTGCTTTAGACAATAAAAATAAGCAGGTTAAAAATTCCCTTTGTATTCCCTCCCTGGTGTGAACAGGCCTGGGGCACCTTTACCCACATGTATTGCTCTGACAGTCAGCTTCACCCTACAATCAGTGTCACCAGGTGCTCTGTCCAGACAGAGCATCAACGTTGGAGAAGGCTCCTAAGATAGCCAAAGTGGCAGCATTTTGGTCAGTCACAGTAACCTGGTGTTCAGCAGCTTGGTAACCATTATCATACCAAGGTAAATAAGCTATGGCTAAAGGAAAAATGACATCACCACATCACCCTGCCAGTATGTCCACAGGATCCAGTTACCAGACACAAAGGAGTGTTCTGCACTCTTGGTTCTTTTCACCAGCAGGTCAGCTCACGTGAACACCAAGGTATCTGAAGCCCCAGACCTCAGCTTCAAGAAGCTTCTCCACTTTACTGAACACACATTGCTGCTCCCCTCCCAGGCTCACGTCAGGGGGGGAAGAAGAGGCAAAAGGCAACAAGTCTCAAAGCACTTCATCGGTAAACAAGATCCAATTCTTATCTCAGAGGCTCCAGGACTGCAGACAGTTTAAAACATGTACCAGTGAGTTTGTGAACCGGGAAGAAGAGGAATTCCAGGCCTCTCAAGGCTTGGTCTAGGACCAGCAGTCCACTATAGGCTCTTCATTTCAGTGTGGAAGGCAGATCCATTGCTCACAGTCTGTGTCATTTGCAGTAATAAAAGGTATGGGAGCTGTCAGTGCTAGCAGCCAACATTTAGCAATACACTGAAGCTGTGCTCATACACATAGGAATAAAAACCCCTTCCCTGCCTCAGAAACAGGGATATGTCTGGAGAGACAGTAAAACCACTGGGTCCAGCTACACATCAAGCAGAAAGACCATTATGAAGCCTTGGGGAGGGAGGAGAGTGCAGCTTGCATCCGAGACTGTCAGCCAAGTTTGGGGGAAGAAGGGGAGAAAACAGACTGCAGTGTGTTACATTTGCACACTCAAATTATGGTCTGTCTTCTCTCTACCCCCATCCCTCTATTCCTTCTCTCCCCAGTTGCCTATGCAAACTCTCTGCTGCTGGAGAGTGTGATATGGGGATAATTTAAGACACAATATCTGTGTGGCCCTTATAAAAAAGGAAAAGTGTCCCGTGTTTTGGAGTAAGGAGTGGGAAGTCTCCTCCTGCCATACATCTGAGGAAATCTCAGTCTTTATGTCCAGCCCTCACTCCAGTGATGAGCAAAGACTGGCAGAGCCAGGGGAGAAAAGTCCTGGCTTACAACCACAGGTAGAACCCATAGACGTGGTAGGAACTTGTACAGGGGAGGCTGTACATGAAGCACCAGTTTAAACAAAGGCTTCCTCAGTGGGAGTGCCATTGATTTTGAAGAAAAGTTTGGCATCTTCCATCTTCTGCTTTTTTTCTCTCTCTAGCCTGCGCCTGTAGCAGACCAGGTAGATTGGGAGGCAGAAACCCAGGAGGCTCATGATCAGCAAGCCAACATTCACCTGCAGGAGGAAAGCAAACCAAAATTAGGCTGGTTAGGAGAAGACAACAACCCAGTCACGCATGCACCAGTGTCAGAGCCCAGCCCACATCACCCAGCTGTGGGCAAAGCTGGAGACGCCCTGCTCCGTGTGCTGGCAACGTCCTCCACTGTTTTGTATTTACACTCCCGTGCCCAAAGCACCTTGTGTGCACAAGCTCAATGCTGCAAGAGTTTGTCGCTCTGGATTATGCCTGTGGGTGTCTTGTTCCCAAAAAACCAGGCAGGGCTCTTTGAGCTGCAGGTGTTTCATACCAGGTTCGCTGATTGAAGAGCAACAGGCTTGGGCATGTGTAGCCTAGAGACCAGAATTCTCCCCAAGACCACCCATATCAGGGATTTAACTGAGATGCCCAGACTCTCAGCAGGACACACTAGCCCTGCCCGCAACAGCCATTTGGCTTTTTGGACATTAGCATCAGCAATCCAAAATTTACTGGTAATTGGAGCTCATAGTTCTCAAGTGTTGTAGTGTTTTCCCTGAATTTTGAGGTCTGCTCACACTCAGTCATTTTAACCTGACAGATTCTGACTCACCACATAAACTGTTAGTGGGAAGCATTCCCTTCCTCCCTTTCCATACACTATAAGGGTTACTGGCTTTCCTGCCCAGGGAGTCATTACTCACACAGGGAAAGGTCTCCTGGACAGCACCAAGGTAACAGCAGACCAAGTAACACATGAAATTACAGCTGTTTTTAACTTTGGTCCATGCACAGAAGTCTTTTTTTCTTTCCCCCCAAGAAATGAGCCAAAAATCATCTTAATCCCCAAGCTTTCACATCAAAACTGAAAAGAACTTGCCCAGAGGGGGTCTCCTTTCAAAGGTCCCGTCAGTGCCATGAAGAGAGGCTGCTGCAGAAGGGCAAAGAGGGCACTGATCAACGACTGCAGCCCTGTCAAGCTGCCAAATTGAGTCGAGGGGTATCTGTCAACAAAGAAAGCAACAGCATTATTATGTGTCACCTTGACTGTTCACATCACCCAGGTCAGATGACATTCCCAGCCCGGTAACAACACAGACCAATGTGAGAGCACAGTCTCAGACAGGCATAATGTGCACAACTCCCTCCTGCAGTGTGTAACTGCCCCTTTTTATAGGGTATTTACAGATACCCTGTGGTGTACAAGGTACTCTCAAGAGCAGAATGGAACTGGTGCCAAGGCTGGAGCCTTCTTCTTCAGATTATTCTCATCCTGAGCTCTTCAACTTCAGTAATATCAGATCCAGCATTTGTTTTGTTTTGCAGCTCTACTGTGGGCAGGTGGAAGTGCTTATACAGCTCCCCTTCGTATTGCACAGGGAGCAGAGTGTTGACATTTACAAGTTAAAAGCAGGGCCTCTTTATCCAGATGACAACACTTGTGGCTGAGCAATCATTTTCATCTGGTCATAACAATTTGCTCCCTTTGGAAGTGAGTGAAACCTGCACAACAGGTTAGTGTTTTCCTTTTTAGAGGACAAGTCTGATCCTATGTCAAACTAAACAACATTGTTGACTGGCAAGTGCTGGTATCAGATAATATTAATGGAAAAATAAATTTCAGGAATCATCTAACATCTTTCCATGGCTGGGCAATATTTAAAATGGGTCAGGTTAAACTAAACTTGGAAAGAAAGAAGCAAATCCAAACCTTCAAATATTCAAAAAAGTCATATTCTAAGCAAAAATACCTCAGCTCCATGAAGTTCCAGAGTTGCAATGGTCAAATAGGATTAGTTTACAAGTAAGGTGATACCATACATTTATTTATCTTGCCCAAGACAAAAATATTTTGGTTCTGGCTGCCAGGGAACCAAAAGTTTATACATTTCTGAAGCGGAGTCTTAGATGTGTTTTCTAGTCTGGATTCCCCAGACACTGGGATCTAAACCTTTGACAGAAAGAGTCTGTGGAGCTGTGGAGTCTCCATCCCTGGAGATATTCAAAACACAGCCAGTTGCACTCGTGGACAACCTGCACTAGTTGACCTTGGTCTTGAGAAGTCCCTTCCCACCTCAACAAATCTCCAGTTCCCTGAAAGAGAACAGCTTCTCTTTGTTCTTCTGTCCCTCAGCACTGAGGGACAGATCTGTTTTCAAGGCCAAAAACATTGCTTAATGAGGAAGAGAATATTTAGATTCAGTTATTGATAACTTGCTAAGTTGGAAACAGGATGGGTGATCCGTCCTGGGAAAGGGAGGAGGCATCACTAATGCTATCTTGAGCAATGTTTTACCAATGTCAACTTCAGAGGACAGCAGCAGAGATGTTTTCAGCCACGTTAATGTTTTACCTGGGCACATGCACATATCTGCTCATTACAAGACAAAAAAAAGCCTTGAGTTTTTACTATATAACCTGAGTGTCAACAGTTTAATCTCACGTGAGGTCCACACAAAGCTGTGCCTGGCTCTGTTGCTAAACAAGGAAAGCACCAGGATTTCAGCCCGGCTGTTGTCATGCCTAGAGGTGACTGAGGAAACAAGTTGCATCATTTTTCCCCTCTGACCATGAAGACCTCATTCCTGATCTCCCTTCTCCCCTGGAGAGCCCATCACCCCAAACCAGTTTATCTGGCCAGCCACATTTTATAGGGAACCAGAGACTTACACAGCTGCATAGAGGCCTCCCACAGCTGAGTGGATGAATCCTCTCACAATTGTGTGCAAAATGAAGGACAGAATCTGAAAAAAGAAGCAGAAAAATGTTACATCCTTGACACCCAGCTCAAGTGTGCCAAATCCCAACACCAGACATTCCTAAAAGCTGCTCTTTTTAGGTAGGATTGGGAAGCCCAGACCCAAAACCTGAAATATCAGCACAAGGGAAGAAATCTGTACTTGTCTCCAGGCACAGCTTTTCCTTACTCTGTGCACACACACAAGACCTCTCTCATTTGTAGATGGCACTGCTTCAAGGACATGTCCCCAGCAACCCATGGCCAGGATCAAAATGCTTTTCCACAGCCACCAACTTGGTTAATTTTCCACAAGTTATTGCAGACAACACACAAGTATGAGCAAACTGCAGCTGTTTGCCTACATCATCAAGGCATGCTGAAGTATAGCATAAAATCACTAAACTCCTCTGCCAAAAATAGGTGTGTGCCACAGAATAAATATTTTAACAGGTTTATAATCCCCCAGGTACCACTGGGCACAGCATTTGACGCAGGAATAACCTGCTGTACACACTGCTGTGTTATGCTTCTTGCAGCAAGTTTTTCCAACCTTCAGAAGCTTAAATCAAGCCCAGTTTAAATGTACAGGCATTGCTGAGAGGATCTTGGTGGGCAAGAATTTGCTGTCACGCAGGCCAGCAAATTCTGAATCGACTGGCATTTTTAACTACAGCTGCTTGTTCAGGTTTTCCCAAGAGATCTGAACTGCACAGTGTAATTTGTTTCAGCTCTAAAAGTGGGGCTTCCAAAGCAGGATGGAAGTTTCCTAGCAGTGCCTGTCCCACCCCTCCTGCCACCACCAGCAGGTTCTCCTGGCATTGTCCTGTCATTCTGCCAGCCCCTCACCTATTTCACCTACACACCTGCAAGGGTAGGTTAGGAATAAGACAAGTGATCCCAAATCCAACCAGCAGGAAGTTGGTGAACACAAAGGCGTTGGTGGCGTTGGTGATTTTCTGGATCTGGCGGTCGCGCTTTTTCTTTTTCTTGTCACCTCTGGAAGGACAGCAAAATCTGTGTTACAAACACACTCCCAGCAGCTGATGGAACTCACAGCAAGATTCTCTACACATCACATCAACTATCTACACCAGTTTGGCTACAGATCTGCCTGTGGAGGTGCTGGGATCTCCACCAATGGAAGCTGAGGAACATCTGGGTAATTATTTCAGTGCTGTTACTCTTCCTCTTAGGCTAGGAGGGAAGTCTGAGCCTCTCCTGCTACAACTTAAATTTGCTCTTCTTGACTGATCTTAGAGGGCATGGAAGATAGTCTGCTCCTTTCCTCTGCCATTATCAAGTCTTCCTTCAGGCTTTCTTTTCTATACTGAAGAGCCAATATTCTTTCCAGTCCTTCATCCCACAGCACACAAGGCAGAGCAGGGGGGGCCTGCCAGGTGGCTGCATGTCCCGTGTGGCGCACACTACGCACTGCTCAGCGTTGTTCTCCTCATTCTCTTCTGAGCCATCATCACACTCTTTCATTTTCCAGTCCATGATGCACCCGATCACAGGTGCTGTCAGCAGGCACAGCAGCTGCAGGACCCCAAAAATGGATGTGTAGAGAGCCACTGCAGGGGAACAAAAAATATTAAAAATAGTTTTCAGTCCAAGCAATAGAAAAAAATATGACAAAAACCATCCCATTGATCACCTCTCTTATTAAAAACCCAGCCATTCATCAACCTTCCAGACAACAGAATGGACATACTGGGCACACTTCCTGCAGCCATTCTGATCCTGCACTGGAATTCTCTGGGCAGCAGCATGTCGGGCTCAAAAAAATGGGGACACGGCACCCACTTAGTGGCAGTGAGGTTTATTCTGGGCAGGACTGGCAGGAAAAGCTTTTATAAGCTTTGTGTGCTGCACAGCCAGACCTGCTTTAGTCATCTCCTCTCCTGCCTTGCCGGGAGCTGCAGCTACAGCTTCTCCAGCTGGGATGCTCCAGTGAGGACAATCAGGCTGGGAAGGTGTGGACTAACCCAGTTTGTGCTGAATGGACAAGTTAGGAAGAAAGGGGACAACATCAAAGTTTTAACATTAAATATATATATATATATATAAATAAATAAATCACAGCATTTGCAGAGCAATTGTTAAAAAGGTCACAGTGATGAAAATTCCGTGCTAACAATGAGAGAAGTGTCTCCATGACTTGCTAAGGGAAAGCTGATGCCAGCACACTCAGAAGAAAAAGAAATCATCTCCTCCTGTTACTGAGCAGTTCCCCCACCCTGCAAGGCTTTTTTCCACTTCCTCTCGGCAGCCCATGTGATGACTGAGGCACCACGCAAAGGGCTGGTGAGTCATTGGTGTGCCACAGCTCCGAAATAAGGATGTAGTTCTGAAACTGCCCATCTCAGCACAGAGCACAAGTTAGAGCCCTGTAAGCAGAACAGCTCAAATTTTAACCTGACCCTCCCATTTTTAAGTCTAGCCAAAGCAGTACAGCCAGGATTTCCACCAAAATCCACTTGGTAATGGAGAGAAAGTTTCCAACAAGCCTCTCTAGGCAGTTGCAGCAAACCCCAGCTGTGCCCAAGCATGGCACCTGGTGATCTTTTCCTGGCTCCAGCTGCTGGCAAAGGAGCTGAGAGGAACTTCCAACCTCCAAACTTCACATTCATGGCCCCGTTCCTCCCACAAAGGCAAGCCCTGAGGTGACCCCACATCCCCTCTCATTATAGCAACTGCTGCAGCCAAGAGAAACAGGTGGCATCACTCTCTATGAACACTGCAGGAGCTGATTTACTGGTGTCTGGTTATTTTTTAATAGAGGGTAAGAAGCAAGCCATGCTGTCATGTTTTGCCTCTTTATGCTACTCTGAACACTTAATCTTAGGCTCTAAACAGCAAGGGCAGAGGCCAGCTTGAATTAGGGAGTGAAATTTATGGGGTCAGCAAGAGAAGAGGAGGAAAGGCAGTAGCTGCTACAAAACAAGGCCCCCTCAGCTTATCTGTCATCTTAAAAATTATTCTTTCCCAAGGAAAAAAAGCAAGAATACCGAGCAAAGGAATCTCATATGGGCACAAGCCTTTACATTCCCTGTTCTAGATGCTTTTCCCTCAAAACTACCCTGAACATGAATCTCACACAGTTGAGTTTTCCAGCCCTGATTCTCTCCAAGGTCTCTCAGTATCACCACATTTGAGAACAAGGTGACAATTTATGAAAGATACAGACAAATTTCAGGTTCTGGGCATAACAGGTCTACTCTCTCCTGCCTTCCCACAACACAATTACACAGTCATTTACAGAATGAACCCTTAAGCTTCTTCCTCATCTTTTGGGGGGTAGCAGCAGATAAGTAGCCACAAGCTGAATGCTCTCTCCACCTTTTGGTTTCCTAACAGGTCTAAGTCACCACAACCTGAACAGAGAGAACTTTCAAGGATGTTGTGCCTCACTGCAATCAAAGACATTGCTACTTATCTGCGTGATTTTCCCCACACCCTTCTCTCCTGTTCTGCTCCCGGGAATATTTAACTTTCCTTTGACAACAACACTTGCAGGGTTTGACTCAGCTCTTCTCTTCCTTCCCTCAGTGTTCCCAAGGGGCAGCTGCAGGTGGGGGGAGCTCTCTGAGCAAATCCCACCCAAGAGAACAAACGCAGGAAGAACGAGGAATGCCAGGGAGCAGCATCCCATCCTCTCCTGATGGACACACAGATTACATTTCTAGAGAGCTGCACATGCCTTGGAACTGCTCTTGCAGCAGAGCCTGACACTGCTGAGACCAGACAATAACACTGTTTTGCTGATGCCATGGAAACACCAAGACAGCGACTGCACTGCAATGAGCCCAGGCTACATTCAGGGGGAGGAAGGGAAAAAAATAGGAAGAAATCTTAAAGGTGGCACAGAAAAATTGCAGTATGCTCAAGGGGCACAATCCCTGTTTCAGCAAGGAGCTTGATCTAAGCAGAATTGGCAGCTTATATAGTTAATATTAATTCTGAAATTCCAAGGAGGGGAGGAGAGGGAAATAAAGGAAAATTAAATTAGCACAGTAAGCCAGGGTAAAAATAATAGTAATTTTAAATAAGGCAGTGTCAAGAGTTATAAAGTAAGCAGTGTTGGGAAAGGTAGGCAGTGTGAAGTTTGTCTTTTTTTGCTGTTTAACATCTAAGTTGGCTCCTGAGCCAGGAGATGAAGAGCTAAATGCTGCAGGCTTGTCAGAGGCTCAAGAAACAAAGCAATTCAGGGAATGCCAGGGCACTTGGAGTTTCCTGAGTTTCCTTCCCTCCCCCAGAGCTCACTCCTGTTTTCAGAGGAGTGCCTCTTGATTTATCAGCTTCATGCAATCCAGATTTAACAAGTTCAAACTGGATCTTACTACAAAGGACAAAAACAAAACCAAAAAAAAAAAAAAAAAAAAAAAAAAGCTAAGTCCTGTTTTGCAATCCTGGGTATTTTCGACAGTAAACTAATGTACTCTTTCCTGTTTGCTCCATGAACTTCATGAGAACTATAAATGCAGGGAACCCAGCACAGGGAGCACCCCTGAGCCTCCCCAGCACCCACCAAGCTGCACAAAAATCAGTTCTGACTTCCCTTCTCCCACCCCCAGGTGCTGGGCTGAGGCACAGAGTCCAACCACTACTCATGAGAGTCAGGTGCTCTGCATTCTCTGCTTGCTTGGGATAAGTTAAGCAAATACCTGATGAAATAGGTTTTCCAGTTAAAATAAAAATTATCAGAGTCCACCCTCAGAGGTTACTTGCAACAGCTTATGTGGGGAAATAACATGGGGTAGCATTTGACAGATACAGGGCTAAAATTAGCTTGACATTCAAGAGTCTACCTCGCTGCCCCTCTGTGCTGGGCTGGTTCCAGCCCTTCCCTGGACCCTCCCAGCAGCTGTCAGTGCACTTGGACACCATGGAGTGCCCTGTGCAGAGTATCTGCTGAGTAATCAGCTGTTCTGCCTTCACTGAGCAAGTCTGGGTCAGCTCCCAGCCCCAGGGCAGCAGGTAAAGGCCTTCAGAGGTTCCCCTACCTTGACTTTCGTCTCCAGACAGGAACTCAAGGATGGTGTTCATGGCTCCCATGTAGAAGATGAGCCTCAGCTGAGTGACACACATGGTGATAAGGCTGAGCAGCAGGATGGGACTGAAGACACTCTTCATGAAGGAGGGAGTAGCTGCAGAAGGAATAACAGTCTCTGAAGAAGGCAGTACACCCTGGCAAACATTTACAATTTTGCCTCTGGCCTAGGAGCTCCTCTCCTGGCTAGAAGTGCCAGTGGCAGCTCCAAGGAGTTCACCTGGTGCCTTACACACTCCCATAATCAACAGCAGCAGATGCCTGGAGTTTGGCTAGGGGCAAGGAAACAGGAAAGAAGGGTCCCCTGATTCACTGGATTAGGACAAAAAGAATCATCAAACCATTTGCTTTCACCATTAAGGCCAGGTTGGACGGAGCTTTGAGCAAAGTGTTCTGGTGGAAGGGGTGGAATTAAATGATCTTTAAGGTCCCTTTCGAGTCAACTCATTCTATGATGCCCCTGAATAAAGAAGGCTTGGTCATGATGACAACAACCCACCTAAGAGCCAGCAGTGACCACCTGCCCTGTCCCCCTGGAGCCACACCAGCTCCCACGTGTTGTCCTCACCACTTGCCTCACCATTTGTATTGGGGAAGGACACAAGGACAGGACCCCTTATATAACTTGTGTTCCAGCCCTGGTGGCTGGCACGAGGCCCTGGCAGCACCTGGATCACGTATTGCTCCCTTCCAAACAGATCTGGAGCAGTGCAGGGAGGCCAACAGGCCTGTGCCAGCACCCTGGGGCACCCACAGAACCACACCTGCACTGTCAGGCTGGCACTTCACTTCCAGGTCCACTGTAGACAGACATAGCTTGTTGTTCTCCTGCAGAGCTGCTGGTTCCTTGGGGCCCTTCATGGAGCTCCCCACGCTCAGCCGGCGCCCCACGGTCGTCACTTGCTTGTAGAACTGCTTCCCAGTGATTTTGTGGTCAAATCCCAGCCAGCTGAACTTTATTTTCACCCTGTTGGGTAGCAAAGAGCATGAGAGCTGCAACACAGAGTCAGGAGTCAGAGGAAGCAGCATTTGCAGGAGTCAGAAAGGCTGTTTGTGGATTTAAGGCACTGGTTTCCATTACAGACCCACAAATGGTTTCAATCCAGAGCACACTGAGATACTCTCCCTGGGCCAACTTGGCATAAATCAATATAAAAATACTTCTGACCAGGAACAGATGGTTTTTCCTAACTAATTCCCCAGTCTGGGAAGTTCCACTTTCCACAGGTATTCATTCACATGCTAACGACAGGCAGAAATCCTCAGCCTAAGAGGTGGCAGCAATAAACAACATGCAAAGGGTTCCCTGTCTACTCCTCTGAATTCTTTGTGCCAGCTCTTCCTAGAGGATTAGGAAAGGGATTAGGCGCGGAGACTTACGAGTAGTCCATGTCTTCTGGTCCTGGGAAAGGCTCCAGGGGCCAGTTGAAGAAGCAGTTGAGGAAAACGAGTCCTGCACAGCTTGCCCAGACAAGCAGAATAAGGATGAAGGAGACCCCAAAATCATATATAACCTGGGAATCACAAGGGAATATGGTTTTGATTAAAGGAGCAGAAAAATGCTTCAATATTCTTGCAATGAGGTCTGAGAGGAACAGGGAAAGAACATCATGATCCACTTAAAATGGGTTAAACTCAAGTGGTAACAAAACCCAATTTTGTGACAAGGACTTTCTTGGAAAACCAGCAGGAATTTCCCTGCACACCTGAGACTGCAATGAAACATCCCTGGTTCAGAACCAGGTGATCCACCCAGGCAGTCTAAGTGACCATCTCTTGTCCCTTCAGTGCCATTTGCCTGCAATAAATAATGTTCAAACCCAACCACTGGTGACAATCACACAGATAAAATACATACTTGTGTGTATTAAAAAGAATTTTATATATATACACATAACTTAGAGATTAAAAAAACAACCTTTTCTAAGGAAAAAAAAAAACACTTTAGTTTTTCACTTCTACTTAGCACTTCTAAAATGTTCTATCTGCTACATTCTTGAGGTGGTCACTTGGGAAGTCTCTAATACAGACAGGAACCGAATCTTGCAAATGCAAATGCACATCCCTAAAAAAAGCAAATAGTCCCTCTTTCTTGCCACATTATTGCTAAATGAGGTAAGGCACCAGAACAATGCCACCAGTCACAAGCCTTGATCCCACAGCCTCACCTTGATTCCTGGAAAAGTCACAGCAGAGGAAGCATAGGAGCCAATCATGAGAGCAATGAACGTGGAACGAAGGTCACCAAACATGTTGGGCAGCTGGGGAGAGAGGGGAAAAAGCAGTTGAAACAGGTTGCTGCCAAGGGAACGAGGCTTTCTCGAGAAGATATTGGCATTTAGGATTAATTCTCCTGGATACCAGAATGTGAAGCAGCCACTTTTATTTAGGCATGACTTAGCTCTTCAAGATATTACTCTGCAGGTTGCACTGGTGTCTCCAGAGACAGGGAACGTCTGCAATCCAAGATTTATGTGCTTACTGACGCTACTTCTTTCCAGACTGACAGCATATTTTGCATCCTTCAGCTTCAGCACAGGAGCATTTACTCCAGCTCTTGTGCTTTCTTTAAAGAGTTCCTTACCCCAAACCTGTAGCCACCACTTTTCCTCTCCCACAAACATGTGCCGAATTTCTCTATTTATCACCTTTTTGTCAAGGGTTTTAGATACTCGATACAGTCTTTAACACACCCTGCAACACCTTGAACTGCCAGCTTTGTTCATGCACCTTGGGTCAGCACCCAAATCCTTTGCAGCAGACCAGAAAGTTCCTGTTATAACAAGAAGGAATAGAGACAAGCACAAACGGTGCTGCTGCTTGCATTTCCATTTCTAGCCATCTCCAGGGCTCCTTCTGTGGCAGCAGACTCTCTCTGCTGATCATTTCTGCATCACTGGGATGGCTCAGATGCCTCAGCACGCTATCCCAGAGCTAGGTGCAGGGAAGGAATCACAAACACCAGATATCCAAGGATTTACTGCTCAGCACAGCTACTGAGCTCTGCAGGAAGCGACACCTGACATTGCTACCCCTGCCACCCACCCCACGTCAGTGCCTGGGCTCCCATCAGGTGTGCTGGCACTGCTGAGAGCACACCAGGCTGGTTCTGCAAGGATCTGTTGGGAAAGCAAAGCTCTCAGTAAGGACAGACAGCAGCAACCACTTCTGTCACCTGAACAGCAAAATCACTCCCAGGATGGCTCACTAGCCCCTGCTTCCACTCAAGAGCCAAAGGCAGATACAGCTGGGAGACCTTCCTGCTCTCCTGGGAAAGGAAGAGCTCCCTGTTTCCCTAAACAACCAGAAGTGAACAAGTTTGCATCACTCACTAACGCTGTCCTGGAAACTGGAAATTACAGGGAGAAGCACTGAAGCTGTCAGGCTGTGGAGAGCTGGGCTGATACCTCCTGAAGCTGGTCAATGGGCAGAGATTCTGCTGCAGGCTGGCTGATTTCCCTCCCACCTCCTTTTTTTTTTTTTGGGTCACTCACTCCCCAAATCCACTTGAGCATCACTACCACGTCAGCCTCAGAGGGCCTCAAAGCAGGACACTGCAGATGCCTTCTAGGACTGGCAGCACAAGCAGCCCTTCCCTCTGTGCAAAGAGGCTGCTGAACAAAAACGATTCTGAGAATATCAGAGCGAGCAAATGCTGCCATCACACTCCCCCCCTTGCAGAGGGCTGAGAAACAAATCCATCTACCCCAGGAGCAGCATATAAGGCAACCAAATCTGGCTCGTGTCACGGCGTGTTTACAAGGCAAGTATTCCTGTGCAGGAGCACTCCGGGACCCATCTGGCTGTTTATCATCCCCGCGGCCTCACTGCAGAGCTTCCTATGCACTGCAGCCTCCAGGTCCTCAGATAACCCCGGGGGCTGGGGAGCAGCAGTGAGGATGTGCTGAGCCTGATGCTGCCCGTGAACCCCAGAGGAGCAGGAGGAGGAGGCAGGAGAGGCTGCGCTGCTCTGCGGAGCATCCCCACACCCATCGCTGCCGATCCCCGCATGCGGGAGAGCTGCCAGCAGGCTGCTCCGGGAGCTGCAGGCAGGAAACACAGGATCAAGGATCCAAAGGTCTGTTACCAGGCGCTGAAAAAAAAAAAAAAAAAACAAACCTCCTCTCTGGAAGCGCTTGGACTGAATTTACACACACTCCCAGAAAGCTGCATCTGCTGAGTGGAATATCTGAAGCAAAACGAGCTGGTGGCTGTCACCAGGATGGGTGTTTGGTTCATCACAAACACCCCAAATCTCAAAATAATGTCCAGAAATTACAACAAAACTGCTGCTCCTGCTGGGGGGAGCTCAGGGCAGGGCAAGAGCTGCGTAAACACAGCTGCTTCTTGGCTCCGGCTGGTTTTCCCCAGAGATCCAGAGTCCACAAAAAGCCTTTTTCATACAGCAGGCAAGGAACTTCCAGGTGTATCCTCCTGCTCTGAGGGCTACTGGAGACACAGAACAGGCAGCCATGAGCAGGAGAACCCAAGGCTGCTTCTGCCTTGATTGGAACAGAAGTCCTAGAAAGGCTAAAGATTTCCTCAAATCCAATTTGGCACCAAGCAAGCAGCTAGGTTAAAAAAATTGGGCAGAAGAGATTTAATGTCTTATCCAGCCCAATCAAAGCAGAAACTGTAAACACTTGAGCACCTGGAAGGAAGAGAGGGGCAAAGGGGAGATGAAGGGGGAAAAGTCCCTTCAAGACCAGAAAACCTCTCAGACTCAGTGCCAGCACTGGCAGCGCCTGTGCAGGTCTCGTCTAAAGACCAGCTACAAAAATAACATGCAATATTTACCAAGTCATATTTCATGCTGTCTTTATAGTAGCAAGCATTGGAAAAAACAAACCACAGAGAGGAGGAAAAATAATAAAAACAACCACCCAACAAAAAACACAAGCCACGGAGCAAGTAAGCCTTGTTTTTCTGCCACCAAAAAGGATCTAATCCTCATTCTGATCTCATCCCCTCAGGCCAGAAGTGACTCCTCCACTAACTTCTGCCCATTCTGGTATGACAGCTCCAATTCTGCAAGACCTATGACGACAGAAACTCTTAAGCCTCTTGTTTTAAAGGTCACTAATACTCATTGTACTATTAGCTTTATGCCCTGTCACAAAGACACTCAGTGAATGTTGCCACACGTAACTGTTTTTTACGGGAGTCCTTTATTGCAGGTCTGTAATCCTAAACTGAGAAATCATTTCCTCTTGCAGATTTTTTTTTTCCTCATCTGCCCTACAGTGAGTTTATAATAATTTATATTGTTTTCCAGCTTTTCCCTGGAGACATTCCATATACAGAAGATAGCACAACGCTGCTAACGGAACGCTGTTTCTCTCCTCTTGCAAGGACTGTTTGAAAAAACAGTAGAAAAAAAAAAATCAAGGCATGGAGAACTAGACTACTGAAAAATGGTATTTTTGTTCAATTAAACTTTGTTTTCCCTATTGGGGGTATATTTGGAAGTTACACTAAAAATATGTTCTGCAGGAAAGCCTCAAACTGCCCCCTTTGCCCAAAGCACATGGAAACTCCTGTTCTCATTCTCTAACAAACAAAAGCTCACAGAGCCCAAAATTTTCCTAATACTTCCAAGCAAAGAAGATGTCCCCCCCTCTGATTAAAGGGGGTTGTTTGCAGCAGAAAATCAGAGCAAAGCAGCTGTAATTCTTTGAAAGGAAAACAGGACAGAGAACAATCTATAAAAGGCTCTTTGTGGTAATTTATCACACATGTTTATTTCTTTGCATGGAATAGCTTCGGAGCAGAACCAGCGCCAGATTCCTGTGCTGCTGTCAGAGCCACCAGCACAGATCTGCTTCCATTTCCAATCTTCACTTTATATTGGCCAAGACCAAGTCACGAGGCAGAAATCTCCCCTCTGCATTTTAACAACAGGCACAGCCTGACCTTGTTCCCAGAACCGGGAAGAGTTTGCTGGCTGCCCCCTCCTCCCCAAGCCACAGCCCAGGCACCCAGGAACAGCAGCTTGTTTTGGCTCCACAGCTTGCCATGTGCTTTCATGATACCCTGGGGACTTGTTGCTGAAAAAGGCTTTAAACTCAAGAGGCAAAAGCTTTGTGGAGCACTGTCCCAGGCTCTAATCCTCAGAGATCCCCTTTATCCCTGTCTGAGGGTCCCTGCCACCAGATCACACCGTGTCCCTGGAGGTTTGATCACCTAGAGCCCCACAAGCTGAGCTCCAGGGACACCCTGCCACGAAGCAGCAACCAAAACCTGCCTGGGGTGGCCAAGCACCATTGCACCAGTGGGTCTGACCCATTTCCTGGAGCACTTCAGGTCACCAGCAGCTGGCAGGAGCAGGGAGTCACCTTGCTGTGACTTGTGTGTGCCTGTGGCAGCCAGCCTGAGCTCCCCTGGCACTGGGACCAGCAGGGCTCATCTCCTCGGTGTTAAACACCCTTACAAAGGTCTTTTGAGTGTCCCCTTCCAGCGTTCAGCCCCTCCCCTCCTGGGTACAAGGCGGGGCACAGCATGTTCAGACCAGGTCAGCCCATGAGCTGTCCCCATGTCCCTCCCTTGCCTGTCTCCAGGGGTCACAGCTGGAAGGAATCCACAAAGTATCACCCAGGACAGCAGAAGATGGCTCTTGACACACCAAGTGCAGCTTGCAGGCAGAATGATAAAACTTTAAGCTGCCAACAACCAAAATACAGCTGGCTCTAACAGGCAGCAGCACAGCTTCACCATGGTGCAGGTGAAGAAGTGTTTCCCTCCCACTTTAGGTTATTTTTAATCACATTCACACGCCTCAGGTACCAAAGTGCCTCCGTGCAGCTGCAGGAGCAGCTACACCTGCCTGTGGATTGGAGAAGTCAGGCCTGAAGCCACCCCATGCAGAACATGCTGAGGGGATGGGCTCCACCTGAGGCATCTGTGTGACCTCACAACATCACTGCCTCCTTCAGACCTCCTCAAGGCTTGGATCTCCTCTTGGAGGATCTGACCTTTTTCCTGCTGCTGCTCTTTCTTGGCACTGCAGAACTGGCTCACTAATGAGGGCACTAATAAGTGGCTTTGCTTACTTCTGCTGCTAAAAGCCACAGCACAGCACACCCAATCTATTCCTGCCCTATCCTGCCCTCACTCCTATCATCACCAGTGGTTCTAAAATAATCTGTGACCCCTTAATAATCACCCAGAGAGACAATAATCAATGCTGGCAACAGCAGGATGGGAATCCTCTCCTCTCCCACAGCACTAGTGATATGCTCTTCTTTTCCTTGCTTTTATTTGAAGCAGGATGACATTTGCCCCACAGCTCCCTGGGGTCACAGCCAAGGCTTCCAGTGAAGAACACCACATTTGAAGGAGAGAGCAACATCTGCACAGAGTTCTAAAAGCTTTCAGTATATGAAAGCAACAGCAGCAGCACCACGGTACAGAGTGCTCTCTAAAGCCAGCCTCTGCCAAATTTAGGTCTCAGGACTTCAGCCAGTGTCTAAGCCCTGTTAAATTAGAGGTAACTTTAACAGGAAGCTTTACTTCAACAGCAAGTTCAGTGTAGTGCAGTTCAAATCTGAAAGTTTTCAACTACAGCTCAGGGGGAAAAAAATAAATAAATAAACCCAGTGCTTCCCAGGCTT
The DNA here is from genome assembly GCF_965231275.1 of Zosterops lateralis. NCBI lineage: Eukaryota > Metazoa > Chordata > Aves > Passeriformes > Zosteropidae > Zosterops > Zosterops lateralis. The sequence goes on along the minus strand of NC_139779.1, from coordinate 5,148,664 downwards.
GTTTTCTGGGCGACTTTCCACCCAGCCCTGTTTGAGCCACACTGACAACAATCAGGGTAATGAGGCAGAAAATAAAGCAGTTATTTGGAGAATGATACTGCTTCTGCCTCCAGGCAGAAAGAACCCCAAAACGCAGAGATCCAGCTGACAGTTGTTGACCAAAGCTTTCCATGCAATCCTGAGCATATCCAAGTGGGCTGTGCACACCCAGCAACAACAGCATTTCTAAGGAAGTCTGTGAGGGACTCTCACCCTTCTGAAAAGCAAAACCTTTTGTGGTCAAAAAGAACCATGTTCCTGGGGCGAGATGCAAACTGAGCTTGCAGAAAGCTGGTCATACCCAGCTGCAAGGGTTTGTGCCCTGCTGATTCCTCCTGTGCTATGTCAATGCTAAATCCAGTGCAAACACACATCCAGCCTGTGCCAAGCAGCTAAGCACTGCATGTACAGGCACATTATGATCCTAGACAAAAACACTTCCTTTTTTTCATCCCCCCACCTTCACCTGAGATACAAAGGGCAGGTGAAAAAAAAAAAAAAAAGGATTGGGGAAAACAAGCTTTAGAATAACAACCAAGGACTCATTCCCAAGGGTGACTGACCCTTTGTACCAAACACAAACACGTGCTATTCAAGCCACAGGCAGAAGATCCACTCTGTTCTTGCCTGCCAGCCCAGCTCACAGCCACAGTGAAGGATAAAACAGTCAGGTAGTAATTCTTCACTTACCGTGAGTGATGTGAAGGTCATGCACATCCCACCAAAGCCATTCAGAGCCAGGGCAATGAATATCAGCACAGACAGAGCTGCAACAATAAAAAAAAACCTACCCTCAGCTCCACTGGGGTGCAGAGGGAAAGGAGAGAGAGCCCTGAGGGCTTTGGTCCTGACATGTGAAAACCTCAGTGGATCAACACCCTCAGGACATGTCACACTGTTCCTGACCCAGCACCCATCTCCCCAGCCACACAGACTGGGAGGGACAGGGCTCTCCTCCAAGACACAGCTCAGGATGGGATGGAAGGGTCCCTTTTCTCTAATGATCAGACTTGCTCATCCAGCTTGTCTGATGGGTCTCAAAAGGAAGATTTACTTGAGCAAACAATCCAAAGTGTCTCACTATCTGCTCTTGAGGAGCAAGCTCCATCTACCTCTGGCAAAAAAGCCAATTACACATTGTGAGCTATTACCCATTTCCCAACCCTGGAAAAGCCATGAACTCGTTTGGAACTGCTCCTTTAAAGGGCCTGGCCCTGCCCAAACACAAAACTAAGAGACCTGGGCATCTCAGACGTTTGGCCCTTGCTACACTCTCTACTTGGTGTTGTGAAACACCAGCCCTTCCCAGAGCCACTTGGCTCCCTCAGGCTGGCAGATTGCTTGGGTTGTGTCCCCAGCAAGACCCCAGTACTGCACTGGAGGGGAGGAGGGGGTGACAGTTTGAACTTTGCTTCCCCAAAAAGCCCAAACCACAGCCCTGAAATGCTCCCAGCTCAGCAGAAAGATGCCAACTTACAGTCAGGGTTACTGGCACCGTACGCGATCAGCACGCAGGACACGGCAAAGCAGGCACTGAAAGGGAACCAGAGCCATGAGTTTCTCACAAACAGCCTTACCCACACTAGATTACAGCTGCTTCCACCTCCTCAGCAGGGCAATTGCTGTAAGAGAGAGGGAAGCTGGCACTTTGGAAAGAGAAATCCAGGGAAATACCCAAGTATTAGTGGCAACAAGTATTGCAGGCAAGCCTTGCACAAGGGATGGGGCAGGAACCTTTTCTCCCAGCACTGACACAGCTCTGTCCAGACCCAAATTCCCACTGGTTTTCCAGCACAGAGTTTTTCCAGCCCTCACCTCAGGGTGACCAAAGGCAGCAGCAGCAGCCTTTGTCCTGAGTCCCAGCACTCAACTCCTCTCTGGTAGGGTCTGACTCAGAGACTTGCCCTGTTTTTCCCACTCTGCCCACAGGCCAGTTTGGTTTCTAATCAAGGTCACTGCATTAAAATTGTGACAGTTAAAAGAGTGCTGGGGTCCAGTGATCCCAAAAGTCACTAATCCCTAATCCATGAGTCACTAGCCATTAATCCATGACAGAAGCAGTTGACAACCTCACTGTTTGAGGCAGAAAGCAACACACACCACATGGAAGAGAAGGGCCCTGGGAAAGGCAACAGGACATGTTTATCCCCGAGTTAACTCCCCAGCCTGCAAACAATGATGTAACATCTTGGTTTTGTGCCTCTCAGGACATAGCTCCCAGCCCAAGGAGAAAGCTACCCTCCCTGACTCACAAATGACTCCGCTCTTCCTCCAGGCCCCATCTGGACAGGGATCACAGAGCAGCACTGCAGAGCTGAAGTGTGGACACGGAGTTCCAGGCCCTTCCCTTATGGAGCAATTCACTGTGCTGGCTGAAATCACCCCAGAGCCGCTCTGCTGTCCTGTGCAAACCCTAGCCCCATCCCTTCAGACTCTTCCCAAGGTTTCAGGGAGCGCAGAGCAGCCAGGCAGGGTGGGGATGGAGCCCTGCACACTCACCTGCCCAGCAGGCGCAGCTTGCGGGGGCCGTACTTGTCCATGACAATTCCCAAGGGCAGAGTGATGGCACTGAGCAGGAAGGAGCCAATGGTGAAGGCCAAGTTCAGCATTTCGTCCTGGGCATTGCAGGAAGGCCATTTGTGCTCTGAATCTGTACTGTTCTCCAGCTCAGAGCTGTTGGTGGTGGTCTCTGCATGGGGTGAGAGAGGACATTGTATCAGGGTGAGGCTTGAAGCAGGAAGGAGGGAAGGGAAAAGCCCAGCTGGGCATACGCCCTCCACGGTCCAGTTTTTATTCTAATCATTTAGAAATGGAGAAGCAGAACAGCAGAAGGATGAGGAAAACCTGATGAGCTCTGCTTTGAGCAGGAAAAAGCACCCAGGAGAACAGGTATCCCATGCAGCAGCAGGGTAAAAACCTAAGGATGGAGATTCATTCAGTTATTAAAACAACTATACAGCAAGGGCCTGGCAATTACAGGAGACTAAACCCAGCCAAACCCAAAGGGATACAAAAATAAGGTCCTCCTAATCTACAGCTGTCATGTTCTCAGAGATCCTTTCCCTAACAAAACTAACGACAGCTACAGCCAAATCAGTTATTTTGGTTCCAGACACCAGGCTGACAAGGCCTGGCACTAAGCACAGCCTGCTCAAATGAAAAGCTTCCTACCCTCACTGCAGGCATCAGGATGAAGAATGGCTTTGCAGTAGCCACCCTGCTTTGACTGCCCTGGCTCTAAAAAATCCTTCCTGGATTTAACTGTCCTGTTCCCAGGGGGGCTGGCAGCTCACCTGCCTTCTCTGTTTTTACCAAGGATTGATTCATCTTTAACTCCTGCCCCGCAATTAGCATTTTCTATTCTTTCAAAATAGGTTTAGGTCACACAGATCAATTATATCCCCAGCTTTCTGGTCTTGCCCTTACATGAGGAACTCTGCATGCAAACTCCCACGCTGAACAGAGCCCACGTTGTGTAACTGAGACAGAAACAGGCCAGCTCAGAAAAAAAAAAAAAAAAATGAAAGAGGTTCCCTTTTACTGCCTCATGTCAACTCTCCTGTTACATGCCTATCCCAAGGCTGCTCACAACTCCTCGAGTGAGTTGTGTGCCTTCAGACTTCCATTAACTCACAGCTCCAGTGCACTCCAGCTCTCCTCCTCCCAACACTCATCTGGAGCCTTTGCTGCTATGACAAAGCACTTGCTCTCTTGCTGCTGCAAGCCAGTGATATAAAACACTCTCCTTCATATTTAATAATTGATCTGACAAAGTTCAATACTAAAGGAGGAACAGACAGAGTAGTCACAGACATAACCACCAGCACGGTGAGACTGGAGATTCCCAGGAAGCCCTGGTTGGTTTAGTTAATTAGCAGGAATCCCTCATGTGCAAGTGGCTTCCCATTCACAGCTTGCTGTGGCTGCTGGGGGAGATCCCCATGGCTGCTCTGTGTTATCTCTGGAGGTAACACAGCCCCACTCTGCACTTCCCTTCTTTCTACCCAAGCCTCAGCCCCTTTACAGTTACTGGTTTCACCCTGGTTCTCCCAGCTGCCCCAAACCACCCTGCCCAGCTTTGTGTCCACTGCAAACAAACCTTGCTCCACCTTCCTGCCATCAGGTATCAGCAGGAATTCAAGCACTGATATCTGAGGCCTTGGAGCTGCCTCTGTCCCCTCCCAGCACTCCAGGGAAGGAAAGGGCACTTCTCCCCATTTACAATGCTCCCACCAACATCTTTGCTTAGATGGTTTCAAACAGCCTGTGTTCCTTTCCACTGCCATGTGCTCCTGATTGATAACTTAATCTGTCCCTTCTCTTGTCCTGTTAGTCATGGATAGCCAGAGTAAGCAACAAATGTCCCCAAAATGCCACACTGTGCCACCAGCAGCATCTCCTCTGCAGGGAGGGCAGCACTGCAGCCTGAGGCACCCGAGTCACATCCTTAGAAATCAGTCCTGGACAGACTTTGGGAGGCGCTCTGCAGTTTTCACCCACAGCATCAAGGCTTTTGGGCTCTCCACAAAGATAAATTCATAGGAAACAGATGTGGGTGAGAGGTGAAACTCGGGAAAACAAGGAGGGGGAGTGGAATTGACAAAGTAGTAGCAGTTTTCCTGTGTCAGCTCTCTCCAGAGATGGCTCAGCTGCTGAGGGGAGGGTGGAGGGACACGAGCAGTGCAGTGACCTTGTAACTTCTGGCTGCACGTGTTAAAGCCTGGATAACCCCCCCCACAAAGAGATCTCCAAAGAGGAATACTCAGCCTTTAAAGCTGGAGAATACAAATTCCTGTTCGTGTTTTGATGTGTTCAGCTGCTGCACATCCCCAAGGAGCTCACACAGCCCACACCTGCTGGCCCTCCCATGACGAGTGTGCATGAGGTGACAAGGACACAGCTTCTGAGCAGCAAGGAAATTTGCCCCTTTCTGAACACTGGAAGACTGGGAATGGGACACCAAACTTCACTCCCTGCCTGTACCAACCACCTTGTTTACAGCTGCTCGGTGCCAGCTCCAAGGAGGGGCCAGGCAACAGCGCTATGTGGAAATACAAATTGTTTGTGAAAATAGAAGCAGCCCCTGAGCAACAAGAGAAGATCCACTGAGGCGTAATGGAAATGATTCCAACAGCCCTTGGCACCCTGACATCCTCTGATCCTTTGAGCCACCTCCATAAATAGAACATTTTGGAGGGGCTGCAGGTGTGTGCAGCAGGCACAAGGTCCAGCCAAGAGCCGTCTCATCCACGAGCAGGGATTTGAGTGCCAGCAGCTCGCTGGTACAGGACAGCAAGTGGCAGCACAGGACATGCAGCTAGGAGGGGTTTAATGGGCAGAGGACTTGCCTAACTACTCACCTACCTAATGCACCTGGTTACAGCAAACAGCAGCTTCCCCTCAATCACAGCTCAGATCCCGTTCCAGACCGGCGCACGCCGCACTCCCAGGAAAATCTCCTACGTGCCTGGCTCCATCTGGAAAACTGCTCTGGGGAAGGGCTGGCTCTGTGCCCACGGTGCTGCCCTCCCCAAATCCTCTTGCCAAGTCCACCTGCATGCAGCACACGAGGTGTGACACCCGGGCAAGGCAGCAGCACAGAGGCTGTGCTCACTCACTGCTGCCTCACCGACGAGCCAGTAGAAGCTACAAGTCTTTACCAGCAATTACAAGAACATTGCTGCCTATTTTTACAGCACTCCCCACACAAGCAGCAGGATTTCTACTGCCCAATTAGTAGTTCAAGTTACTATTTAAAGAATGACAGCTTAGGTGGAGGAGAAGGCTGCCTGGGTAATCATTTCTGTCAAGATCATCGCTGGGATTTGTTCAGGCTGGAACATTCAAAGCCATCCTTTTTCCCAAATTAAGTGCTGCAGGTTCCATTCGAGGGTCAATCATTAACTGCTCTTTACCGACCTCTTCAAATCCCAGGCACACACACACCACATTACCAGAGGAACGAGTCTGCCTTTTCCAGGAGTGACTGCCATCTCAGATGGCAGAGAGCAGCTTTCCTTTCATCTGATTTTATGGATCAGACTGAGTCAAACAGGCAAGACACCCCCAGCCACCTTGACAATAGCTCTGTCACAGCCTGCACACCCCCATCTTCCTCCTCTTTTTTATAGAAAAAGAAAAAAAAAAAAAAGAAAAGGAGGGGAAAAAAAAGACAGAAATCAAGGGCAAAGAACTGTGAGTATTGGTTTAAAAAAATAGCACACTGAAAGACATGTGCAAACAACTGATTCTGCAGTCTGCCCACATAAGAACATGTTTTCTCTTTTCAGGATGGTGTCATACTTCTGGGAACTGGGAGGAGATGTTCTTGCTTTGTACCACTGCAAAAGCAATTTATTCGGGTTTCCCTGCCCTTCCAGGACCCCCCTCTCTGGGTGCCTGAAATCTTCATATGACCAAGGCAGAGTCTCAGTTCAACTCTCCACTCCCCAGCTGTGGTTTCATTTTGCAGCTGTTCTCAGCCAGCACCTTCCCACGACAGCTGCTGATCAGCACACTGTGTTTCCTGCACAAAGCGACTGTTTACCACCTTCATTCTTTTCCTGTTTACAGCCTCACGTGCGCAGCCCTGCCACAAATGGTAGCTGTCATATCTCCCCAGATTGTGGGGACCTTCAGACTGAAAGTTCCCCACCCAGAGCTCAGATAAATAAGCAAAAAGAACTGTACAACAGCACCTTCCTCCTATGACTACGTCAGGGCTCATTAACTCAGTGTAAGTGAATTAGCTTATCATCCCTTTGGTATTCTGCAGCCCTGTCTTAGAGGAAAGCCCTCTGTGCCTCTTATCTCTGCTCTTTGTGAGCAGATTATCAAGTTCAGGACATTTCTTTTTTAAAGCCTGTTTCAGACCCAAGCCTTCAGCTTCCCGATCCTCGAAACATCACAGCAAGGCAAGGCCCTGGACTGATCAAATTCCCCAAGAGCTGATAAGGCCCAGAACCGTGATAAAGACTGTGGAGTCAGCATTTCCACCGAATAAAAAGATGCTGCTTCAGTTGGTTAAAGGCCAAGTAGTAGTGTAGTAAAATTAAAATGGGAACAAAGTGCTACTACCAGGCTCCTTGTCAGCGAATTTCAGACATACCTCTCAGGAGGTGGCCCTGTTGCACAAGTGCTCTAAAAATTTGCTATTTTGGACTTTTTTTTTCCCCCCAGGTGTCTATCTCCACCCTCATGTTTCTGAGTTAAGGGTCCATTGGACTCTGCATTTGTACAATGGCTGAGTAAAATCCAACACGAGGAGCCAAGGGCAAGCAAGGCAAGTGAGGGATTCAACAGGGAGATGAGGAGTCCTTCATGAACTGCAGCATTTTCTGGGCAGCTGCTGTTACACCTTCAGAGAAGAGCCTGCAGAAGGGACAAGGTCTAGTTTTGCCTCTCATTGGAAAGCATCACAAAGTGCAAGAGCTTTTGCTGACAAACCAAAAGCCCTGCCAAGAACCTTTGGCTCATTAGGAAAATTCTATTTTTCTTCCTTTGCAATACTTACATGCCCACAGCAGCATTAGGAACAACAAGTGCCCAAAGGCTACTAGTCATGGTTTGCTTGCACCGACCTCCCAGCCAAGTTGGCTGCAGGATTCAATAGGTTACACTGAAAAAGGCAATCACTGGGTCAACCTAATGCCAGCAAAGGGAAAACTCATTTTAGGGCTGGTCATTGAGAGTCTCCACACACTTGGAGCCAAGAGTCTTCCCCACAAAACCCTTGCAGTGAGGACCAAAACAGAGAAAGGAAAGTGAGTCAGCATGGATGAATGTCCCCAGGGCTCATCACAAGCCATGCGTTCAGAAGTGAAGGCCAGATACTTGAGGACAATGAGAACACTTGACTTCACAAATTTCTTCAGGGACTGAGCTTTCTTGCCTCAGGGCACAGGTTGGCCACTGGGAGGGAGCAGTTTAGCCCCCAGGGCAGCAATTTCACAGCAGTCCAAACATTTGCATCTTCCCTGTGGTCTGTGGGCATGGGCACTCCCTCGGGGAGAGCCAGAAAAGCCACAGATTGGTGAACGGGAGTGAGAAACGAAGTGAACCTCAGTGACTGGGGACAAACTGAAAGCAGCCAAGGCAAAGAGCAAAAGGAGGTGGGCCCCAAGTGAAGTTCTTGTCAGCAAAGCACATCTCAGGAAGCAGACAAGAAAATGCCTGCTCACAGAGACAGTCAGCGTTTGCTTATCAGCTGCCTCGTGCTTTATCTGGGTGACAGAAAGTCTCCACCTGATGGGTTTAATGTGATCTCTTACAAAGGCCTATGACAAAGTCTCCACGATGAGGACAGAACACAGTAGCCTTGACCAGAAGTCCTGCAAGGTCTCCAGGCACCAGGAAGTCTCCCTCAAGCACAGGAGTGCTCCTGGGGACCCGAGTGACACAGTTTGGGAGCACTGCCCTGAGGACAGAGCTCAGGATGGAACTGCCAAGCTCCAGCTGATAAAAGACTCAAACACATGCATGTTTGCCAGGTGGACCAACCCAGGCCCTGGTACACAAAGCAAGGGAGATAACAAGCAGCTGATGAATGAGCAAAACCCAAAGTATCTTCACAGCCTGTTGACAGGTACCTTTGTCTGGACTTCGTTTCTCCACACCTCAATTTTCCCCACTATTCACTGAAGGTCCAAGCACTGATTTCCAACTCTTTTCACAAGCTGCTTCCTCCACCAGCCCCAGATGGGCTGATCCAATCTCAGTCTCCATCACACATCCCTGGACAGAGCCCAAACTGCCTCTCTTCACTCTGCCCTTCCCTTCTCTGAGCACATGGAAACCCTCAGTCACCACAGCAGCTCTCCAAATCCACACCACACCTTTACCCTGGGGCTCCTTTTAACCCCATTGACCACCCAAACACACTGTGGGACGCACAATTCTCTCCATGCCCAGGCTGGGGATACATGTCCACCTCCAGGCTGTTTTCCCAGCATTGCCATTCCCACATCACGAAACTCTCTCTCCTTTTCCAGGCTGTGTCTGCAAGAGGGACAGTCACTTCTGGCTGGAGCAGAAGGTAAATCTCAAGCCCTCACAGAAACACAGCCTCGTTTGAGCACATCTGGGTGCTTGAAGGAGGAGAGGAATGATCAGTAATATTTAATTCTGCAACTTCTCAGCAGCACTGGACTACCTTGATATTATTGCCACCCATGCTCCTTGTTTTCTCACCATTAAGGACAAAGCTTCTCTTATAAACTCAGGACACCCTCCCCACAAATCATCCTCCTCCAGAGCCCATCCAGCCTTCCCTTGCAGAGGAAGAACTTGTGGCCAAGTGAAACAGGCCATTCTGAAAAGCTCTACCCCATCATTAAAGCTCCTTTTCCCAAACACCCTACAAAGCAGCAGCACCTACAGGCACACTGCACCATCACAAGGATGCCACTGGTTTTAGGAATGAGCACAAATCCCTTTTCCTTCTCTCCTGGGCTTGACTCACCCCAGCCCTCCTCCAACCAGCTCCACACCCCCCTAAAACAGAGAACCACACCAGCAAACCTCAGCAGCGACTTCTCCACTTACCTAACCCGTAGCACAGGTAGGAATAGAAGCCTTCTGCCTTCAGCATGATGAGCAGGGACCCCCAGCCCAGCAGGACAGCAGAGAAGAGCAGGTTCTCGATGATGGCCGTGAACGCCATCCACCAGCGCCGCCGGTGCGCCGTGGCCAGCGTGGGGGCCATGGCTGCTGGGGATGCCCTCCTCCTCCTTCACAGCCTCAACCTGCAGGGAGCAACACCCAGTGAGTCCACACGGGCAGCACACGCTGCTCAGAAAGCACAGAATAAACCCCTGTGGTTTGAGGGATCTCCTCGCTAGCAGCCGGGCAGAGCTGCCGTGCTGGATGGCAGGGACTCGGGTGCAGAACTGGTTCTTGCAGGTACCAGCTTGTCAAGCGACCTGGAGGGATGGGGGAAGGCACAGGTGCCCTTGGAAGAGCCCCTGGGGTGCTCACTGTGGGTGACATGGGGCCCTGCTCAAGGACTCTGTTCCACTTCCTGAGCAACTGGTATGAAACTGCAGCAAACAGCCTGGAGCCCACTGCCCCTGCAGGGGCAGGCAGCTCAGTGGTGAGGCACTGGGGCAATAAGTGCTACAAGCCAGCACCCTGATGTCCCCACTGCCATCAGGCAGTGCAGGACACAGCCCCACATCCCCAGAGGTGGCTTCAGAGACCCACCAGGTCTGCTCTGCCCCATGCAAAAGCACAGACCTGCTCTGGAAGGTGTTGTGAGGGTTCTATAAATGCAGTTTATACTACCAATGGCTCACCAAGGAGCACTTTTTGCTGCCTGCCAGACCAACCAGCTGGGAGACACTGCAGCTCAGTGATATCTCCAGACTGCCCCAGATGCTGGAGCTGCATTAACTGTGTCCAGCTCCACTTGTCCCAGTCCCTGGGGCCCACGGGGGCGAGCAAATTTGGGAACACACCTGTCTAAGAGGCAACCCTGGGGAGCACAAGGCACAAAGGGGGCCCTTTGAGACAAGTTTTCCCAGCCCAAGCACACCTCAGCCCGGGCTGTGGGGAAAGCAGCTGGCCACACACCCAGCCAGGAGAGCCTCCCTTATTGGAGACCCCAGCATCGGGTGCTTTGGGGGGACCGGGGTCTGACTCAGCTCCCTGCAGTGATGCCCGGAGGTCAGGGCTCCCTTCCAGCCACAGGAACCGGTTCAGAACCCCCTGCCCTGCAAGCCAGCCTGCAGCCCCCCCAAACCCCCCCACCCACAGCGCAGGCCCGCTGCCCCAGCACAGCCCACAACGCATTTCCTCCATCGCCTCCTCCTCCTCTTCCTCATCCCTGCACCCGCAGCCCCCTTATCCTTGCCCAGCCCGGCCATCCCCTCTGCGACAAGAGCCGCAGCCCGCTGTCCCCGCTGCCAGCCACCCCCCTAGTGACCCCCGGCACAGCCACTCCCCACATCACCTCCCGCTGCATCCCAGACCCCCGAACAGTCCCGCAGCATCCCCTTCCCTTCTCGCCATCCGGCCCCCCGCCCTCGCTTCCCCTCTCCATCCCCTCTCCCTCCGCCGCCTGCCACTCCCACGCCTGAATCCCTCCACGCACCCCCTCCTCCCCACTGCCCCTCTCTCGTGCAAGCCCCACGCCGCTCCGGTAACCCCCTCAGCCCCGGCAACCCCACGGCGGCCCCCGGGGCGTCCCCCCCGCCGTGCCCGGTGTCGTGCCCCGCTCACCGCCGGTGCCGCGCCCGCTCCGCTCCGCACCGCTCCCACCCCGGGCTTTTTATTCCGCCTCCGAGGCAAAACAGCCGCGCCCGCTGATTGGCCGCCGCCTCGGCCAATGGCCGCGCGCGCCGCTGCCGCTGGGGCACGTGCCGGTTAGCGCGCCCCCCCCCACCCCTCCCCTCACGGGACCCCCTCACGGACACCCCCCCCCCCCCAATATCCCCACGGGGTCGCCCCGATATCCCCCCGGGACCCCTGAGATCTCCTCACGGGACCCCCTCACGGACCCACCTCCCCCCCCCATATCCCCACAGGATCGCCCCGGTATCTTCCCCTGGTATCCCGGGACCCCCCGATATCTTCCCCCCCCGGGATACTCTCGACATTCCCCCCCCTCCCCCCTCGGGATCCCCGATATCTCCTGACGAGACCCCCAGTATCTTCCCCTGGGATCCCACGGTAGCCCCCGCTCTCTCCCACCGGTACCCCCGATATTTTCTCCCGGTAACCTCCAATATCCACTCCCCGGTATCTCTAGGTATCTCCCCCAAGTACCTCCCACCCTCAGGTACCTCCCTGATGTGTTTCTCCTCAGGTACTCGCCGCGGTTCCCCCGGTACTCCTGCGGTACGCCTCGATATCCTCGGGACCCCTCCCGGTGTCCGGTACCTTCCTGGATCCCCCTCTCCCCCCGTATCTCCCGGTACCCGCGCCCCGGGCTGCCCCTGGGCTGTCCCGGCACAGCCGCATGTACCGGGCGGGACAGCCGGGGCTGGGCACGGAACCGAGCGGGAAACACACACGGGCCGTCTGAGGGGACAGCGGCACCCTTCCCTCCAGGGAAAAGCCACAAAAACGGGCTCGGCGGCAGGAGGTGATGCGGCTCCCCCGCCCGGCACGGCACGGCACGGCCCGGCACGGCCCGGCACGGCCCGGCACGGCACGGCACGGCACGGCCCGGCCCGGCCCGGCACGGCCCGGCACGGCCCGGCACGGCACGGCACGGCACGGCACGGCACGGCACGGCACGGCACGGCACGGCACGGCCCGGCCCGGCACGGCACGGCCCGGCACGGCACGGCCCGGCACGGCCCGGCACGGCCCGGCACGGCACGGCACGGCACGGCGCGGGGACAGCGGGGAACGCCCCGCGGGGTTCGCTCCGCTCTCCGCCGGTCTCCGCCGGCCCCGGGCGGCCGCCGGGTGAGGACAGCTCCGCCGGGCACTGGGAGCCGTGCGGGGAACGCGGCGTTGCCTACAAGGCACCGGATCTGCTGTGGCTACAGGCACCGGATGCGTCCTGCGAAGTCTGCCTGTCCTGCTCAAGAAGAGAGAGTAGAGAAGCTGCTCCACCGCATTAAAAGGGTGTTTTGGGAGCAGGGGTCCAACACAGCCCCAGCCCTGGGCTGATCACCCTCACGGCACAGCTGGACAGGGGACATGAGCCCTCCAGACACCCCAGCCCATTGACACAGTTTATTCAAAGAGTCACAGAAAGGTTTGGCTTGGAAGGAACCTAAAAGATCACCTCATTCCACCCCCTGGTATGGGCAGGGACATCTTCCACCAGATCAGGTTGCTCTAAGCCCTGTCCAACCTGGCCTCAGACAGTTCCAGGGGTGGAACAACAAGGGTGTTCTCTGAACAACCTGTGCCAGGGTCTCGCCACAAAGAATTTCCTCCCAATATCCCATCTAACCCTGCCCTCTGTCAGCCATTCCTCCTTGTCCTGTCCCTCCATCCCTTGTCCAAAGTCCGTCTCCAGCTCTCTTGGAACCCCTGTAGACAACTGGAAGTGCTATAATGTTTCCCTGCACCCTTCTCCAGGCTGAACACCCCCAGCTCTCTCAGCCTGTCCGTAGCAGAGCTGCTCCAGCCTCTGACCATCATTGTGGCTTCCTCTGGACTCACTCCAACACATCCCTGTCCTTTTTATGGTGGAGTAAAGGGGGGAAATCCCTTCACTAAACCTGGGGATCACATAGCCATAAATCCATCCCTCATTAGGGTGGTCCTGGATCAGAGGACACAGCCATGAATCCCTAGAATCTTTACAGGGGATATTTTCTCAGCCAGAGGAGAGGAAAACGGCATTTGTGGCAGGTAAACACCCCAGAGGAAGCAGAGGGCCCCAGACAAACGGACATGTCCCCACCACTCCATCCCTGTGGCGGGTGGGAAGAGGAAACTCCTCGACCTTGACTGTGGGAGGGGGGTCAAGTGTTTCAGCAGCTGGAAGTGGATTTAAGCCAATGCAAACAAACAAACAGAAAGCCCAAAGAAAACAAGGCAGCCTGGATGGGTGCCAGGTGTTTAGCAGAGGTAGAGGAAGGCTGAGACAGCACAAGACCCAGGAGACCTCAGCACCCAGACCTGGCTGCTGTGTCCAAGAAACACAAACTGTGACAGGGAGGAGCATGAGGAGGGTTCGGAGGCTGTTTGGGGTCACAGGAACTCTGCCACAGCAAGAGTGGGGAGGCTCAGTTTTCCTATCCTAGAAGGAGAAAAGAAGCTATCAGGTGATCCATGGCCAGCTATAAATACCCCAGGGACTGAGTAAACAGCATGGGGAGAAAAAAAATAAAGTGAAGCCGAAGAACAGCATTGACACAGAGCCATGTTTTTAGAAACTGGCCAGGAATGAGTTTAGGCTGGAAGGGAGGTGACAGCTCCTGCTCTGGCACAGCCACTGGGGTAAATGATGTGGTGCTTTCCAAAGGCTTGGGCAGTTTGGGAAAGGAGATGACAAGGCTGACAGGATGACAAGGACAGAGCACCATGGGACAGACCCCAGAAACAGGCTGTGTTCCTGCCCCAGCAGAGTACACAGACATCTCTGTGCTTATAGACAGCACCTGCACATGGATCCCTTCCCACTGCCTGCCTTCCAAACACTGCAGCAGCTTTGCAAAGTCAGAAATCCAGCACGGGAAGAGATTTCCCCTCCCTCAACTCGCCAGCTCTGCCTTGCAGACCTCCCACATCCAGAACTAAACCCCCAGCACAGCCAAGGGAATCATCCCCAGCAAGCAAACACCAGCGCAGCCACGCTGCAGGAGTGTGCATCGGCAGCCACACGCTGGAAATCTGCAGCTCCTTTCCCTTTCACCGCCCAGACACAGCCAAGATGCTTCATGTTCAAGCAAGGAAAACATCCTGGTTCCGTGGACACAGAAGATTCTCCCAGCAGCAGCGTTTTCTCAGCCCAGGCGTTGGTTTGAGCAGCAAGAAGGCCGGCAGGTTGCTGTCAGCTATTTACATGCTGCACCCAGAGTGAACTGGTTCACGTGATATTCACTTCTGGCTCAGCACTGCTCAGCTCACAGGCTCAAAATATCCATCCCATTAGGGGAAAAAAATGGCTGCTTATAAATCAAATGTGGGACTGTCCCTGCCGCTGTCATAAAACGGTGTCAAAACAAAAGCAAGCCTGTGCAGAACAGGCTGCAGCTCCAGTCCTGCCAGGATGAGCAGTTTTATTTGGACGCCAGAATATTTGGTGTTATAATCATAGCAGCAGATGATTCCACTGCAGGAAAGGGTGCTTCGTGCTGGCTGCAAAAGTGGAAGCTTCAGCCACGTCAGACTGTGGGGATTTGATGCCTTGTGCTGTGGAGAAGCATCCACAGAAAGCAAAAGGGAAAAAGCAAAACCCACTGTGTTTTCTGAAACACCCCAAACCCTGAAGCCCAGCTGAGCAGTGCCAGACCAGAAGGATTTATGTGGAGCTCTGCACATGATGCGTGAGGTGCAGGCTGCAGCAGAGGGGCTCTGGACACTCACAGCCCCCTCACATTCCTCCTGCACGCCAGTCTTGGGCTCTGCTCAGTGAGTGAGAATTCAGAATTCATCAGAGCCAGAAAATTAAAAAAAAAAAAAAAAAAAAAAAAAAAAAAAAAAAAAAAAAAAAAAAAAAAAATTGAAAGCCTAAGGCTGCTGACAGTTTCCATGCTCTAGAGAGTATTTCTGGTTGCATCTTTGACTCAAAGAGTGGCTGGGAAACCCATCTGCTGAAGGGCATTTAATTTTCATTCCAAGGCTTTCACACCACACGAAATAACAGAAAAAAAAATACACAAAAACATTCTACTACTTAGATACATCTAAAACCAGATCACTCTACAAATCCTCTTTGGCATCTCAACCGCCTTCACAGCAGGAATGAGGCGTGGGAGGTGGCAGGAGCTTAGGGCACCCGTGGAAATGCCATTTTCCAGGCAACTTCCACCCTTATCAGCACAGCGCCAGGTGCACAGGTTGATGGTCACTGCCCAACTGCCACGTTTGCACACCTGCATCTTGGAACTGTGTGGAGTTTTAAAAGCTGTCATTACACCCTGTGTCCTGCCACAAACTTTTTCACATGGAAGCAAAGGCAGCCAGGGCCTGCCACAGAAGCCAGAGCCACACAGATAAACCCCAGCAGACCCAGATACCCTTTGAGATAAGCAGCTAAAATTAATTTTCTCTGAAGCTGTTTGTGACAGCCCATCATCTCTCCTCAGCCCAGCTCCACAAAATAATCCCCTTCAGCGAGAAGAACC
Source organism: Zosterops lateralis (assembly GCF_965231275.1). Lineage (NCBI taxonomy): Eukaryota > Metazoa > Chordata > Aves > Passeriformes > Zosteropidae > Zosterops > Zosterops lateralis. The sequence goes on along the minus strand of NC_139779.1, from coordinate 5,132,873 downwards.
TTTACAGCAAGAGGCTCCAAGCTGCATCGCTGGAATTGGGACAGGGAAAGGTGAAAACCGATGGGATGAGAATGGATTTTGTGTACGCATTTCCCAGCTGAGCACTCAGCAGCCCTGACTTGGGTATGTTCCTAGTGGTGACAGGAACCTGAGGGTGCCACCACAGCGTCCAGAGCATCGCTGTCCCCTGGGGCTGCGCAGACACAAATGGGGCTGGTAGGGCGGGGAGGAGCAGAAAACAGCCCTCAAACACCACAACCCCACGGGTTGTCCCCGCTATGGCCCCAGCGAGGCTCCACGGCACGGAGGAAAGGGAGGGGGTCACCAGGAAGGCTCGATGGTTCTCCAGCTCGGAGAGGGCTCCGGCTGCCCGGGCTGGGGTGGAGGAGCCCCGCGGGCCCAGCCCGGGCGGTGCCGGCTCAGGTGGCCGGAGGGGCCGCCGGCAGCTCTTTGCCGGGGCCGGAGGGCGAATCAGCACCGCTGCTGGCCACGTTCTCGTATTTCGGCTCTTCCTCCGCGGCAGCCTGTCCCTTCCTTTCGAGGCTTCCAACTAACTCCTCCGGACTTTTGCCCTTCTCTGCGGCACCTGCGGTTTCGCTGGCCCCGTCCTGGGCACCGGTGGGTTTTGACGAGAGAGATGCGAGGAGGAGGGACAGTCTCTTTGCAGCGGTGTGCTGTTGCTTGCCAGTGGCTGGCTCGGCAGGAGCCCCCGGCACACTCTCCCTCTGCTGGCAGCTGTTCTCCGAGTCCCTGCGCTGCGCCAGGGCCCGGCGAGGAGGTTTCTGGATGGCCTCCATGCTCCTCCTCACCTTGGGCTCCTCCTTGGCAGCCCATTTGCCCTTCTGCAAGCTGCCCAGGCGCTTCAGCACAGCCTGGACACGTCCCTCGCCAGTCCCCTCCGCCTTGGGGTCCTGCCCGGCCGTTCCCACCATCATGTAGATGGTGGTGACATTGGGCTCCTTCCCCTTCCCCTCCCAGCTGCCGGATTTCGCAGCTGCTTCCAGCGCCTCCACTCTCTGGGCCACATGCCTGGTGCTGGACACCACCCTGCGGCGTCCCCCCGGGGTGGCCCGAGGCGATGGCCGGTGGCTTTCGTCCCCCTTGCTGAGGGGCTCGGGGTTCTCGTAGCAATCGCTGGCCGGGCTCTCGCCGGGGGGCTCGGCCCCCGCATCCCCCGGCGGTGGGGTCAGCCTGGACGGGCCCCACGGCGCCTTGGGCTTCCGGCTGGGGCTGGGGGTCTCGGCCGCCCCGAACTTTGTCCCCTCGGCGAAGGACACCGAGGGTCGCTTGGCCTTGGCGATGCTGGAGGTGCGGGGGATGGCGAAAGGCTGCGAGACGTCCTCGGAGTCGAAGGCGGACGGGTCCGGGAGCGCCTCGCCAGCGGCAGCGGGGGATGCTCCATCCTGCAGCTCGGCCCCGCCCAGCAGCGGGATGCCTGTGGGACAAGGTGACACGTGTTACGGCTGTCACAGCCGCCACCCTGCCCGGGGACATAGCTGGGGACGCTGGGACAGGAGCTGATGCAACAGGATTGTCCCTGGGATCGTTTCCCAGGGACGAGGTTGTGAAATGGGGTTGCCCCACTGGGCACGTCCCATCGCACGCAGCCAAACACAGCCCTGCAGACAGGAAAACAAGGGCAAGGAAATAAACACTGTCTGCGCCAAGCACACAATCCTGGCACGGCCAGAATTGACCCCGGCAGCCCAGAGGTGATCAGAGAGGAGGAGGAGCAGCAGCCATGGGCGTCACCTTCTCTGGGAGGGACGGAGTACTCGGGTCCCTCGTTGTCGGTGTCGAAGGAGGAGAAGGAGCTGTCTGAAACCCACGCAGACGATGGTGGCTCGATGAAGCTGGGGTTGAAGGGGATTTCCGTGTCGTGATGGGAAACTGGGGAGGAGAAGACACCCAGCTGAACTTGAGCACCCCAGGATGCTCGGGGGAGAGGAGCTCAGGCTCTCCCCCGACAGAGTGCAGCACTTGTAGAAGTGCTGTCGGCAGCTCTGCTTGGCTCACCTGTGACTTTGGGAAGTTTTGAGCCCCCCAGGTTAAAGCAGGGCATGAGAGCACTGAGGTTGGCCAGCACCCCCTGCACGTGGTGCTTCATCCTGGCCACCACATCATCGTCCGGCACGGCCGCCCTGCAGGGCAGAGATGGACATCAAGGGACACGGGAGATGGGGTTTTGTGCCAAAGGTTGAAAAATATGAGAAAATACCTGTCTCTGGCATCTGCTGAGCCGGCACCACAGCAGCAGCAGATAACACAGAGCAGCAGCAGCAGGAGAGGGACAAGGATGGCAGCTGCAAGGGCTCCGTGGTCCTTCAAACCTGTGTGAGGAGATGGGTTGAGTCTGGCATGTGCTGTGGCTGTGACACCTATAGAACAGCCCTGCACGGAGAGAGCAGGAGCTGACAACTCCCAGTGGGGCCAGGAGACACCAGGACACATCCCAGCCCCTTCCCCAGTGAGGATGGGACCGTCCCTTGCCCAGTGCCAAGGAGTAAATGTGAGGTTAATCTTACTCAGCACACAGTCACCCTGCACAGGGTCACAGGTCCCCCGGGAGCAGTGGCAGGGTGAGGAACAATTCACTCCAAAATACCCCTCAGGACAGGTGTCGTTGCAGCTGGAAGAGAGAGGAAAGGAGGGAAATGCCCATGGAGAGAGCAAGGCTCCAGCCCTGCCCCACTCCCAGCATTATCCCAGCATTTTCCTGGCGTTACCTGTCTCCCCAGTAGCCTGCCTGGCAGATGCAAACTCCTGTCACAGGGTCACATCTCCCTGAGACACACTCAGGACAGAGGAACTGGCAGCCATCACCAAAGGTGCCTACAGGGCAGGAGATGTTGCAGCTGCCAAAACAGAGCAAAGCATCAGCTGCTGCACCCCAGAGCAGGGACACCCCCAGTGGCCTCACCCTGGGCGTACCTGGGGCCTGTCCAGCCGGGATCACAGCGCAGGCAGGACCCGGTCTGGGGGTCACAGGGCTCCCCGTGCTGGCAGCGGGGACACAGCTGGAGACAGCCCTCCCCATGGAATCCAGGAGCACAGGGATCCTTGCAGAGGGTCCCGTTCCAGCCGGGCTGGCAGGCCAGGCAGAAGCCATCCACGGGCGAGCAGGGCTGGCTGCGCTTGCAGCTCCCACAGCTGTGTGGGCAGAGAGGCACTGAGGTCACAACACCCACCCTTGTACCACTGAAAAGCAGGTTTGACCCCACAAAATGCAGGTTTCACCCCACAAAATCATTAAGCATGATTTTGGACCAACGGGAAATGCACAGCAGTGCCTAATGCTCTGTGGTAGCAGGAAAGTGGGAGGGAAGCAGAATCACAGAATATTCTGAGTTGGGATGTGTTGCTTTATCACCATGGGGAGTAGGACTAAGGATGACCAGATTGTAGGACAACACTGTCTGCTGGCATTACCGAGGTGTTTCTTTTGGGGCAACGCTGATGCTTCATCCAACCTTGGGTGCTCAAACCCAGGTGGACTCTCCCTGCCCAGCCAAAGGGACAGACACGAGCGCAGTGACTTCCCCCAAGATCTCACTGCTGTATCCCCCCCTGCTCTTCCATCTCACCTGTGCACACAATGAGATCCGTATTTCCCAGCCGGGCAGGGCTCCCGGCAGCTCCTGCCCTGGTAGCCGGGCTCGCAGCTGCAGTGGCCGGTGGCGGGGCTGCAGGAGCCGTGCCCGCAGTCGCAGCGCCGCTGGCACGCCGGTCCCCAGAAACCAGGCAGGCACTCGCACTTGCCCGTCTCCTGCGCGCAGGGCGACACGTTGCAGGAGCATTTAAAGCTGCACCTCCTGCCCCACCAGCCCGGCAGGCAGCGGCACAGCCCGGTCAGGGGGTCGCACTGGGACGTGGAGGGGTTGCACTGGCATTGCTTCTTGCAGTTGGGTGCCCACCAGCCCGGCTCGCAGTGGCAGGCGCCGGTCAGGGGGTCGCAGCGGCCGTGGGGGCCGCACTGGCAGGAGAACTGGCACAGCCCTCCCCAGTGGTTGGGGTCGCAGGTGCAGTGGCCGCTCACGGGGTCGCAGCGCCCGTTGGGGTGGCACGGGCAGCTCCGCTTGCAGTCGTGGCCCCAGTACTGCTCGGGGCAGCCTGCGAGGGGAAAGGACACAGCCGGCATGGGGAAAAGCCTGGGCAGCCTCTCGAGCACGCAACTGGCTTTAAAGGGGGATGACAGGGGCTGAGCTCGGGGGAGGCACTCACGGGAGCTGCAGTCTGCGCCGAAGAAGCCGGGTTTGCAGCGGCACAGCCCGGGTTTCACGCACACCTCGCCTTCCCTGCAGGCGTCCTCTCCCTCGCACACGGCTGTCGTGGCAGGAAAGGCACTCAGCACTCTCTGGTCCCCCCAAACCTGGGCTCACACCCCACCTGCCACCCACCCACCTGCCGCAGGGAGCATTCCCAGGGAAACCCCCATCTCGCTTCCCGCTCCATCCCTCCAGCTCAGCTGCAGCACCAGCGGCAGCTGGGGGGTCCCCACGGGGCGGGACCCCACTGGCAGCGCTGGAACAGAGCTGCAGGGCTTCCCCCAACACTCAGAGCATCGCCCGGATAAACGTGGGGACCAGGCTTCGAGATTCATCCCCATCCATCACTCACCGACCGTGCACGCCCTCCCGTCCTGCTTCCAGCCGGGACAGCACGCCGGGCCGGCCGCGAACCTGCGGGAGAGACCGGGGGGTGTCAGCCAGGGCCGGGGGGCCAGGATGGCTTCGTGGCCTCGGCCAAGGCCAGGCGATCCTTGCCCCAGTGCTGAGAAGGCGGCGCGGCCCCCAGGGCAACGCTCCGGAAGGAAACCAGAAAAATAGAAGGAAATTTAGGAGGCTGCAGCCCCAGTGGGCGGCGGGGCTGGTCTGCCCCAAGTGCTGGGAATGTCCCCATGGAGCTTTGCCGGGTGTCCCATGCCCCGGGAGAGGCTCAAGCTTCGGCAGCAGTGCAGAAATGAGGCAGCGAAGTGAAGGCCATGAAAGGCGTCACCGTTGATGGGAGACAATGGGAGAGGCAACAGGGGACGTCAACTCCCAAAGCTCTTTGGGGTTTGCTACACTGACATTTCCCCAAGATGAGTTTTGCCAAGGGTCCCATATTGCCCCGTTGCCCTGCACTCAGAGGGTGAATGAGAAATAAACCCTGGGGAAGGGATCTGATGCCCCAAATGCCCAGACAGGCCCTAACCACACTCCCCAGCAGCAACCCCAGCCGCTGCACCCACACCATGCCAGGCTGCACATCCCTGTCCATGGAAGGAGGGATGGACAACAACCCCCCAGGGCTGCTGAGAGACTCCAGAAGATGGAGTGGCACAAATGGGGACCCCCATGGCACCTACCTGCAGACATTCCTGCCCTCAGGGTCGAGCTCCTGGGCAGAGCTCTGCACCCACAGCCACAGCTGGAGGCAGAGGATGGGCCAGGCACTCTCCATTCCAGCTGGGCACCAGGGCCCCAGTCCTGGTGGCTCCCAGCCCCACGCTGGTGTCCCTCTGTCCGTCTGTCCCGTCCCACCCGTGGTGCGGCCTCTTCCTCCCTCCAGCCTTGGGTTTCTTCCTGAGGAAACGTGGGAGGAGGCGCCCCGATCCAGACGTCAGGGGTGTGGTGGGGAGGGGGAGCAGGGAATGCTGCTGCCCGGGCTATTTTTGGCCCTGGCTGCCACCCTGCCTCAGAAAGGGGCATCCAGGGGCTGAACAGAGCCACACAGGGGCTGGGACCTGCCTGAACATCTCACCTGTGTCACCTCACTCGCCCTCCATCGCCCCCCAAACTGCTTTAGCCAAAGTCCCCCCAACCCAAAAAAGGCTTCCAGTGCCACCCCCTGCCTCGACCACCATGAGCCACCCCATGGCAGGGGCTCAGAGGAGGGGTCCCCATGCCCCCCATGGCAACACAGCCTGACCTATGCTGGCCTTTGAAGAGCTGCTGGCCACTGTCCCACCTCGCCATGTCCCCAGGAGCTTTGTGTCAGCAGATGCACAGGAAACACCTTTTTCCTACCCAAGGCCAGCTCAGCCAGGGGAGGGCTCCGGGTTGGAAGCTCCCCTTGGCCACGCAGGAATTAACTCCTCCATGCCCAGCACTGTGGGGTCACTCCCCTGGAGCCCCCTCCCCATCACAGCTGACCCACCAGAAGGGGCTCAGGAGAGAAACAAGAGACTGATTTATTTCCAAATTAAAGGTAGAAAGTACCTGACCTGAGGCAACCAACTTGCCCCCCACGGACACAAGGATTGTTCCAGTTTACCAGGTCCCAGAGGTGGCAGAAGAAGTCCCAGTACAAAACTGATTCACCCCATGCCTGAGAAGTGCAGGAGTGGCCCTGGTGGTGCTGATCCTGATGGCTCCCAGCCACGGGAGCACCTGGACACCCAGTGCAGTGTGCTCAGCCCCTCCCAGCCACGTGGTGACCCCGGGACACCCCAACTGGACCTTCACATTGCAGGGACTGGGGAGGTACAGACAGAAAAGGGTGAGGTAAAACAGCCCCACAGAGCAGGATGGGGCCATGGAATCCTGGGCTGTGAGCAGAGGGGTTTGCCACCAGTGGATGGGAAGATTCCTTTTGGGGTGTGAAGCAGGAGGAGGGTGCAGCCCCCCACCATGCTGAGCTGCAGGCAGGGAGCAGTGGGGAGGGGGCACAGCTGTGAGGGCCCTTCTGTGGTGATGCTGTGGGCACAGTGAAAGGGTGGTTGGTGGGCAGAGATGCCCAGAGGTGCTGAGCTGTCCCATGCCAGGTTGGCTGCCCACATCCAAGTGTCCCAGTGGGTTTGCAGGAATCTGCCCACGCTGCGGCTTTGCCACCACCACGGCACGGGGCAGTGCCAGAGCTGCCATGCTGGTTTTGAAGCCACTGGAAGAAGAGGATCCAGGAAGTTCTGCTGCAAGGACAGATCCTGCTCCCATTCCCGTGGGGTCAGAGTGGTGCCATGGCTCTGTCAGGGGAGCTGGAGCCTGCCTTGCTCTCTCCCTCTGGCTCCAGCTGCGTGTCCAGTGAGTCGATGATTTCCCAGGTTCCTGAGCAGCTGGATGTGGGGGGGTCTTTGCTGCTGCCCTGATACCACAGCCCAAAGCTGCAGAGAGAGCAGATAAGGGCTGTGAGGGAGAAGAACCTCCCTAGGGAGGATGTGGAATCCCAACCTCCCTCTGTGGTGGTGGTGGCAGCAGGACACAGCCTGGCTGCGGGCCCTGGGAGTATGTGACACCCAGGGCAAGGCAGATCCCCCCAAAAAACAGCAACCCCTGTTTTGGCAGCAGCCCTGCTGACTGTGTTCCCATCATATCCAAGCTCAACCAGGTGCCAGGTCCCAGCCCAGCCCCAAACCTCTCCACTGGCAGAGCCTCCCATCCCTACCAGCACAGGAGCAAACTTACAAGCTCCTAATTTTGGATTCTGGAGGCTGAGCATCCACACCATCTGTGCCATGACCTGGGAGCCAGGAGCCCTCCTCTTCATCACTGCAGCACAAAGAAATGGGGTTAAACCTGCACTGAGCCACAGCAGGAAGTGCTGGAGCCACTCTGGAGTTTGTCCCGTGCTCCCAGTGTCACCACCTCACCCCTGTTTTGTCACATGCACACAGGGACAAGTGGCATTTGGCCAGGCCATGCCTAAGTGGTGACAGGGACACACAAGCAGCAGCACAAAGCCCAGCCCCTGTGGCACAGTTATTTCAGAGCAACATATCAACTGCAGACATCAAAGCTTGGATCTCTGGAAGGAGGAGGCAGCTCTGAGCTTGGGGAAGTTGCAATCCAGGGCATCACACAGATGGAAACACTGGAGCAGCCCAGCCAGCACCCACCCTGCATGGGAGGATCCCAGCACCCAGGCTGACTCACCTGCTTGCTGACTCCTCTGTTGTTCCCAGCATTTTGGCTCTGATCTTTTTCCTCTGTTTTTTGATATTTGACTTCATTGCATCCAAGAAGAAGCTGGGAATTCTCTCCTCATTCAGCAGCTCCCTGGCAAAAAGCAGCCAGCTGGTTAACCAAGAGCCTGGGGAAGATTCTGCCCTGACTGTGGGAGCAGCTTCTGATGGACCAGGGGTGGCTGCAGGGACAGGACTCACCTCTGGTAATAGGCCAGCTCCTCCTGCACCAAGAACAGGTTGGTCTTGAGCTCATTCCTCTCCTGCAGGATCTGCTGCACCTCTTCCTTGGAGAAGCAGCAGTGAGCAGGGCTCCTGTCCCCATCCTGGTGCTGCGGCTCCTCTGAGGGTGACAGGGCTCCCTCCTGGAGGGGATGGAAAGAGTCAGCAGGCAAGCAGAGACCTCAAAAACCCCACCCAAAGGTTGGGTGCATGTACAGGCAAAGATAGAAAAGTCCCAGGAATGTCCCTATCTCAGCCAGCAACCACTGCCCATCACCACACATGGCAAACCCCCCTCCACGCTCTGTGTCCTGTTTACTTTTAACTCCTATCACCTCATCTTGCCTGACCCATAACAGCTTTTACAGAGAAGGTGTTACTGGCACTGCAGACACCACACTGGTCACTTTTCAACTGTGGTGTTTCCTTGAGTCTGGGGGTGCCAAAGGCTCCACACCAGGCTGGCAATGTGGGGTCAGTGTTGGTGATGCCCAGCAGCAGCGAGGCCACAGCTCAGACTCACCACAGCAGGCTCTGGCCGCCGGCTCTCCGGGACTGTCCTGCTCCTCCTGCTTGTTTCCCTCTGGCTTTGCAGCACGGCAGCCTCCAGGTCTGACTTCTGCTCCAGAGCACTCTTGAGCTGGGCCTGCACCACAGCCACCTTGTGCCGCAGCTCCTCATTCATGGCCATGAAGCGATGGAGCTGTTCCTGCAGCTGCAGGGCCCAGGGCAGCCAAAGGTGAGGCAGTGTCCCCACCCAAGGACATCAGTGCCACCTGCCCCAGCAGGCTCAGCAGCTGTGACAGCCCCGGGGGGAAGGGATGTGACATGAAAGCAGGTCCCCGGGCCCTTGGCACACCACTCCCCTGAGCTCCCGCGCCCTCACCGCCTCCGTGTCCCGGCTCTTGCAGACGATCTCGTGGGCCTGGGCACGGAGCTCATCCCTCTGCCTGTCCACCACCTCCTTCAGCCGCAGCATCACCTCCCGCTCCTTCCGTGCCGTGCTATCTGACACCAGACAGGCAGGGACAGGAGTGAGAGTCCCCAGGGACTCCCCCAAGCCCACAACACCTCAAAGTTCTTCTTTCAGTGCTTCTACAAAGTTCCTGGTAATCTCACAGTGGGAACAGTGGAAAGAAGGGAACTGAGACTTTTAGACCATTCCTGAAACATCCTTGAGCTGACACAGCAGCCCACACCCTGTGCCTGCCTCCACCGCCCTCCTGGGGGCTTTCGAGGCGCTCTGGGGGTTTGGGATCCCTGTGATTTGCAGAACAAGGTAACGCCTATGCTCCCTGCTAGGTCTCCAAGGTGACAGAAAGGAGAGCAGCATTCCAGGCTCCAGAAGAACAGGTTCAGCCCTGCACCCAGCCTGTCACTCCACAAGGACACCCAGTGGCATCAGGGGACCCCAAACCCCCCGGGACACCCACCTTCCTGGGACTGGCTCTCGGCAAGCCGCCCCAGGAGCTGCCGGTTCTGCTCCTCCAGGCAGGCCAGGCGGCCGTGCAGGGCTCGCTCCCGGCGCTCGGCCTCCCACAGCCTCCGCTCCGGCTCCTGGGGACGGGGACACGGGTCACAGCCACCCCCGGGGCGGTGACAGCCGGGTCAGCCAGGGCAGCGCTGTGCCACTGGATGGTGACAGCCGGGTCAGCCAGGGCAGCGCTGTGCCACTGGATGGTGACAGCCGGGTCAGAGGCCTCCCAGGGGATGGGGGACAGTGGGGTCAGTGCCACCACCCCGAAAGGGAGACAGCTGGGCCAGACAGGTCAGAGCTATCCCAAGGGACGGGGGCCAGCGGGTCAGATCCATGCCACAGGACAGAGATAGCGAGATCAGAGCCATGCCAGGGGATGGGGGACAGCAGGGACAGCCATCCCCTGGCAGAACGGAACAGCCACATCAGAGAGAGCCGTGCCAGGGATACGGGGCAGCGGGTCAGAGCCATCCCCCGGGAAAAGGGAACAGCGGGGTCGGAGCCGCCCCCACGAGGAAGGGGAACAGCGGGATCAGAGCCGTCTCACAACGCGTGGGACAGCCGTGTGAACCCCATCCCCCGGGAAAAGCCACAGCCGCCTCCCCACGGCCTCTCCCGCGGGACACGGCTGTGCCGCAGGTCCCCGCTCACCTCCGCCTCCTGCGGCCCGACCGGCGCCTCCCCCTCGGCGCCCGGCGGGGCCACCAGCGCCTCCAGCAGCTCCAGCAGCCGCACCACGGGCGGCACCAGCCCGGCCACGGCGTCGGGCCCGAAGCGGGCGGAGAGGCGGCGCAGCTCGGCGCCCAGCGCCCCCGCCATGCGATAGACGTGCGGCGGGGCCAGCCGGCCCGGCGGGGTCCGCCACAGCGCCTCCGCCATCGTCCCGCCTAAGCCCCGCCCGGCCCGGCCCGGCACGGCACGGCACGGCCCGCCCCGTCCGGGGCCGCCCCCGAGGCGGGGAAAGCGCCCGCCATCCCGTTCGTACAAAATTTATTGAGCGGAAAAGTGGGGTAGAACAACAACGCGCGGGGTGAGGGGGCGAGCGGGGCGCGGTGCAGGAGGAGGGGGGGGGACACACGAACACGCTGTTGAATATCAACAGTACTAAGAGGGGCGCGGGCAGGATTAGGCGTAGAGATCCTCGCGGTCGGCAGAGTAAACCTCCCCCTCCTGCAGCAGCGCGAAGTTGAGGAAGTGAGAGGGGCGATGGACCTCGTGGTAAAACTCCTTGGGGTTGGCGAGCTGCAGCTCGTACTTCATGTTGGGGTCGTGGCGGACACCTGGAAAAGAGGGAGCGTCACCCACCTGAGCCCCCCTTCTGCCTCCTCCATCCTTCAGGAGCCTAACAAAGCCCTCCATCTTTCTATGACCATTTCCATGCAAAATCATCCCTCTTTGGGCTCTACCCAAGAGATTTACAGTCCTTTTATGCTAGTCCAGTGTTCTGTCACTCTCATTTCCTGACCCTTTCTCCAGCTGCTCGTGGTGTTCATGATACCAGGACCTCCCTACTGGGAACAGCTCCTCTCTTGCATTTTCCATTATCTCTCCTGCCTGACAGGGATTAATTATTCAGTGGCGATAGACCATGCACTACAATCCAGACAGAAATGGGATCTATTTTAACTCTCTAGCCACCAAAAAAATCATTGAACTGACATCCCAGTGCTGGTACTAAGGAAAGTTCAGGGCACAGTGCTGGTATCCCTGCCAGCTGCTCTGAGAAAGCTTTGGGATTAGCTAAGGAGCTACTCCCTCTTCCCCAGGCTCCTCACACTGCCTCCTTTCCCCTCCTCTCCCCAGGCCAACTCACCCATGAAGTTGTAGTTCCAGGAGCCCTGTGCTGGGACCATGAAGAAGCCGAGGAAACGGTCGGACAGGAGCATCTGCACCCTCTCGTAGTGGGAGGGGAGGTAACCCTTGGGATTGTTCCCTTTGTCTGTGTTCTGCCGGCCCCACTCGTACCCGCTGGGGGTCAGTTTGTAGGCTGTCAACGTGCAGGAGCCAGGGGTGAAACTGGAAAGGAGAAGACATGAGGCAAGTTACACTCAGCTGGGGTAGAGAGGAGGGAAAGCAGGAATGAGCCAACACTCCCTTTCTGCCAATTTTATTTTGAGTTCCTCAGCTCTGCACAGCAACACCCCCCTCAGAGGGGCACCAGAAGCCTCCCTGCCCCTCACCTGCAGGTGATGATGATGGTCTTCTCCCCATCCCAGGAGGGGTTGTCAGCCATGACCTTGGCGTGGGTGGTGACATCCTGTGGTGACAGCTGAGGGGACTCGTTTGGTTGGGTGTGAATCCATCCCAGAGGTTCCATTTCCTGACAAGAAGAGAGTGGTTTAGAGAAAAATCAAAACCATTTAAAATGAGACCACTTCAAGGCCTGGCAAAAAGAACACAGAGATCACAGGCTTCCTCCTCACTTGATCTCAAACAGGTTTGGCTTCAGACTGAGCCTTTTCAGTCCTACAACTACAAAAGACCAAGGGAAGCTGCTCCACCATCTCAGGTCCTTTTTACTGACCTTCCACTCACCCTGGAAGCTGAACTGTAACTCACCTTGAGATACTCATGCTGTGGCAGCTGCCCTGGGAGGTGCACGGTCTGGTGTGTCCCCCACTGGGGCACCATCACAATGCACCGGATCTCCTTCACCTGGGGGTTGTCTGGAGGGCTCACTCCATACAGGTAACCTGCAATCTAAGACACACAGACCTGCTTTAGAAAGCCAGAAGAGATCTCTGTGTAACTGTGAGAGTGGGAACTCCTTAATTCCTGAAGAGAGCATCAGAGGGATTCACGTGGACAAACCACAGCAGGTTCCCAGCTCTCCACCAAGAGTTCCTTCCCCCTGGCATGTTTGAGTGGGGCACAACTGTAACAAACTCCCAGCACACTCACCTGGGCCCGCAGGTCTGAGATGCAGATGAACTTCTTCAACACATTTTTGGGAAGAATGTAGGTGTAACCTGTCTCCTTTATGTCATCTGATGAGACATAGATGTGGTTTGTCCGCAGGTGGAGGTTGGCGGCAGAAATTGCTCTGTGAGGAGGAGACCACAATCAGAGAGTGCACAGATCTTCCCTGAGCATTCCAACCCTTTCCACCACCCCTGCCTGCCTTCCTACCTGACCCTCCACTCAGTTTTGGAGGAGAAAGTCTGGGTTTCATAGTTGCTGGTGGTGGAGGTGATGATTTCATCCCCGTGTTTGTTCACTGTGCGGGTCTGCGTGGCCGTCAGCTGTGACTGCTCCTTGGTTTGCTTCTCAATTTCTGCAATCTGCTGCCTCTGCTGAGATGGGGCAGAGATCTCCATGCCCAGAATGATGTCTCGGATCTCTGACTGGGTCAAGGATGCGACATTCACGCTGGAAGAGAAAATTCACCCCAGTCAGGCATTTCAAAATACATTCTGGAGCCTTCTCACCTTCAGGCACAAGCTCAGAACATCCACTATGAAAAAACTAAATGCAACTTTTTAAACAAAAGAAGGGCCATGATGCTCAGATCAAAGATTTGCTGCAGACGTTTTTATCTATCTTACCAGAAGGTTATTAATAATAACAACCAGATTTCCCTACAAAGCTGAGAGTGCAGCCTTTAGGGCAGGCAGGAAAGGCTGACAGGATTATGGCTTACTTGTTCTTCTTGCCATAGTCGGCAAGGATGAGATCCTTCAGCTGCACCTCCACCTTGATCCACTCCTCATCAGTCAGGGTTGGCCAGATGTGGTGAGGCTCAGTGATGGTTGTCTTGTCTGGCTTCAGGATAACTTTGGCTCGATCGTTATTCACATGCAGCGCCCGGAGAATCAGGATCAGACGGGAGAATGCCTTGGAGATGAAAAAAAAATATGCATTTAGAAAGAAGAAAATTAAATATACAAGGCCTTGGTACAGCATTCCTCTGTTTGAGCACATGGGAACTGCCAGGGAAATCCATCTAAAGGAAAATCCAGGCAGATTCAGAGCCAAGTGCTCCCAAACAAATCGTCAGAGATATCTGAGGCCTTGGTTCCTGCCTCATTTATCAGCAGCAAAGCAAAATGCAGAAGACACATTTGTGCTTACTGTGTAGGAAGAGATGGTTTTCAGCCAGTCATCATAGAGATTGAAGAGAACCATCTGGGGTTCAGTGGCCTTCAGGATAAGATCACCAAACTTCTCCACTTTCAGACAGGCCTGGAAGGGTAGCTGCAACTCCGAGCCTTTGATCACAATATTGGGGAAATCCAGCAAGTGCACCTGGAGTTTATCAATAGGAATTAGCTCACAACTACTGCAGAACATGACAGCACATAGAACTGTCCTGTTATCTCCCCACAGATTTTACACATCCTCATGGAGCTGCCTCCTTACCTCAAGTGGGTCCAGCATGCCCTTCCGTGTCACTATGATCTGCTTTGGCTGCTCCTCCACGGGAAGTGATCGGATCAAGGCAGCCACTTCTTCAGCAGTCTTCCACTTGGCCAGCTACAGAAAGACAGCAGGGTTAGAGAAATACCCCCCTGCTCTCCAGCAGTGTCTCCATGACCCTGGGAACCAGGGAACGCAAGCCAAATTCTAAAAATAAAACTGGAATTTATGGCTTGCTCCAGATCAGTGACAAGGCCCAGCATTTCCTCCTTACTGATCACAGAGGGCAGTTCCTATTCCTGGAGCTTAGTTACTCCTGAGTGGCTCAGAAAAAACAGCTGGCTACTCCACCTCCCTGGATTTGCCACCTGAGTTTACTCACTGCACTGGATGTACAGCCAAGTGCAGAGTGATTTGTGTAACAAGGAACACAGCACTGATCCTCAAGCTCTGCTTGATGATGTGGGGTTTTTACATCTCAGAGCCTCAAAATCCTTGCAGCAGCAATGCTTGTGCTCTTCCACTTTCATATCCCATGCTCCTACCTGCCTGACCACTTGGACTTTGGAGATCCAAACTCATTAAGAGGCAGGAAGATGAAGATCTTTTTGATGTTTTTTCTGCTCAAGGGAGTGTCCCAAGCAATCAGAACCCACCCCCAGGTCACACCCAGGCCCTACCTGTCCCAGACGTTTCTGTCCTGCCCACACAGATGTGTGGATGATCTTCAGGAAGAGCTGTCCAGTTCTGGGATTGAAGATGAAAATGGCTCCATTGATGGGTTTTGTGGTCAAATTCCCTTCAAAAGTCTGAGGAAACAAGTGAGAGTGAGAAGTCCAGGGAGATAAATGGAGCCCACCTACACCTTTTCACAAGAGCCAACTCTCTGTGCGCTTTGAGGAGCTGTGTGGGAAATGTAAGAGCTGCTCTGTGCACACTGCAAAATTCTGGGTCTGTGTGTTGACTCCCAGATCTCCATCACGCATGGAAACCTCCACCCCAGTCAGTCCTTTCCGTGAGACACCCCACTGGCCTTACCTTGTGGATGGTGACTCTGTAAACGTTGGTGTCATCCACAAACCAGATGATCTGGTTGGAGAAGAGCTCCCCATAGTTCTGGGAGGACAGGTAGGGCTCTGTGGGCTCTGAGGAGTAGAGCTGCAGCCCTTTGCGGATTCGTTCCCTCAACACATACAAGGCAGGGTTTGCTTTCATGATTTTGGCCATGGCCTGCTGGATCAGAGGTTTGCTCCCAGGGAACCAGTTCCCATAAGCACTGAAGAAGGAAACAAACAGAAGTTGTTATCATCAGACCTGAAGAGGGAACAGCCCCACTTTCCATGCAGCAGCCAGGCTCTTTTCTACCTGCTGAAAATACAACTTTGTACTGCAGTGTGACTTCTGTATTGTCCCTGGGAGCTGGTCACCTATGGCTTTTCCCTACACCCCTTCAGTGGGAAGCCACAGCACACACATGCAGCAGTCTCAGAAAAGCTGTGCCTTCTCTAACACACTGGAGAACTGATTTCTGACTTTCCTCCTAGTTTCCAGTGAGAAATACCTGTCCCCACTTGTAGGGACTTTGAAACAAGGCCTGTCCTTCAGCTCCAACAATAGTCTGACAGAAATAGCCGAAGAAACAAATTATTAATGAACTGGGGGAACTGAACCACTACTATTGAGCAAAACTGGGCAACCTGAGATGCCTTATCCCACTCACTGCACATCTCCAGCTTCTGCCTGGAATCCTCTGACCTGGAATACAACCCCGTCTGGATATACACTGAGACAATACCCACAAACTACCAATGCCAACCCTAGAAATGAAACCACAGAAGGTGCAGCTGTCACCTGTGCAAGTTGTAGGCCAGATCAATGGCAATGAGCACCCCAGTGGGAGAGGGGTAGATGCTCATGTTGTCTGTGGTGTAGTCCAGGAACTTGGCCCGGGCATAGCGCTCGATGTCGTGGGAGTCGTAGTCGCCCCAGCGCAGCTGGATGTCAATCCAGTACTTCTGGGTGGTGGTGCTGTCCATCACATCCCTGAGGAGAAAGCAAGCCACAGTGAGTTCATCTTGCACAAAACTCCCCTGCAGTAACTGTCACCGAGCATGGACACTGCAGCCAGCTCATATCTACATTCCACCCTGGAAAGGGACTCTACTGTTCTCATGGCACAGCAGTGAATGCAGAGGCTGTTGAAAGGTTTAAACAAAGCAGCAGTGAGTCCACTGGTGTGTAGTCACAAGGGTCATCTGCCCCAGGGACTGTCTGGTGAGGATTCAGTGAGAGTTCACTCCAGATTCTGGCCCTGGGCCAGCTCAGCTTTGTGGGGTTTCCAGAAGAACCTTCAACAGCTCAGGGAAAAGTTCACCCAGAGGGGAGAACAGGAGCAAAGGCAGTGCTGGTGTTTTGCAGAAGGCAGTGCCAGGAGATGCTGCAACCACCCACCCAAACAAGCCCTGTGCTTTTTGCTGGACACCATTTCCAGTGTCCCCTAGAGGTCCAAGAGACAAGAGGCTCTATTTGACAGGCTCAGCAGCTCTGCTCTGCAGGGAGACTGAGGAGAGGGAAAAGGAAAACTCACTTGGAATCTGCCAGCAAGGATGGACGTGACACATTCCACTTGTAGGAAGCAAAGAGAAGGATATCTGCACATGAGGAATTCATCTTGTAGGACTTCCTTGGATGGATTGTCTCTTTCTGCACTGTCTCAATCTCCAGAGCATCCAGCTCTTGATCAAACACCTGGGGAAAAGGCAGTCAAAGATGAGACATGTTAGAGCAACCCAGATAAGGAATCTATCCTCAACACCAAGGCAGGCAGGAAAATTCCATTTTTCATTTCTTCCCTTTCTCTGCCAAATTGCTGGAGGAAGACTGGTCCTGCTCCAAAAGGGCACAGAAACAAACCAAACCAACGTTGCTCACCTGACACAAATCCATGACAATGCTCTCGTGGATCTTCTGCCACAAGTGAGCTCGGAAAATCTGGATGAGGGAAATCTTCAGCGTGGGGATTTTGCCGTGCATGAAGATCCCTGTCAGATCCAGCTGCACCTGGAAGCCAACATACACCTGCAAAGGAAAAGCAGCTATGAGAACACACAACAGCACAACTGAGGAAGTTTTTTAAATGGAGCACCTTCTGTTAAGGAGATTTAGTACCTCTGCAAGAGATGTTCTGAGAATTAATTGGATCAATTAACTGCTCTCATTTTACTGGAGAAGTGGTGTCTGCTCCTAGAGAGACAAGCACCAGGTACTTACATTGGCCCTGTTAATGGTAGGAGACCACCAGAGAGTGAATCTTCTGTTTGGAATTTGGTTCAAACCCGATCTCTGGGCATTTGTCAGCTTCTTCCACTTCATGGACTCCTCAAAGCCACTGGCCTTCTCCCTGGAAAAGGCAGACCATCAATTGCATTAGATTCAATTGAATGAGATGTCTCTCATCTCTGCTGCTATGTGTCTCTTGTAACAGAGTGACACTTATAACAGAGACAGGGATCAGCCACAAGCTGGGAGGGTTGTTTCATGCCAAGACATGTCCATGGATTTGCAAGTTCAGCTGTAGCCCCCTCCCAGGTGCCCTTACAACTGAAATCCAGCAGAAACTCATCAGAATCAGCAGAGCCTGAGCCCAGAGCCCACATCACAGTTCCTCTTACCAGAAGAGACCCTCCCACGTGGGGAAGTAGGTGCCCTTGAAGAGGGTGTGCTCCAGGATCCCTTCCACCCCACCCAGGGCCTGGATCATGTCCGTGCGGTAATTGTTCAGGTTCCAGAGTTTGCCGTCGTGGCGCTGGTGTGTCCACCAGAACGGGTTCTGCTTCAGCACCTGGAGACAACAGCCAGCAGGTCACTCACCTGGCTGCACTCCTTGCAGGAACCAACATCATGATGATGGTCAGTGAACAGGTAAAAAGCCGCGAGCACTCAGTGCTGGAGGACACAGCTCATCTACAACATGAGTTCTGTCAGTACTGCTCTGCAACTCACACTGGGTGGAACCTCAGGTGGTATTTTTATCTTTCAGGGACTGGCCCTCTACAGAGCTGTCATTAAAGTCTTTAATAAATTATTCTACTGTTACTAAAACTTAGTACCTTGGAATGCTTGTTTTAGGATAATTATTTTTTTCTCTCCAGAACTAATTCTGTAATATGTATTAGCTGTGTTTATTGTGGTTTTTTTTCTGATACACTGCAATTTATCCAAATGCTTTCAAAAGGGGATAGCTACAAATTCTGGAGCCTTTGGTTCCAAACAGCCTCTACCAGTCCCAACACAAGTCTGTAAATTCTTTCTGCAGCAGAGATAGAAGTGCACCTGCAACAATGCAAGGTAAAAGGACTTTGTGTGGAACAGGTATCTGAACTTCATATTCAGGTGAAGAGAAATTCCCTGTCCATACCTGATACTGTTTGAAGTCAGTCCTGACTCTCCATCCTTTATCATAAGCCAGAGTATGCCGGTCCTTCTGGAAAAGGGTGTTAATCCGAGGGATTCCCCTGTCCCAGGAGTCCTCCAGATCCTCCAGTGTCAGACGCCTGAAGGAAAAAAATCCCCACACTTTGTTACCTCTCAAATTACAGCAATGCATTAATGAGCAGTTCAGCTGATGAGATCACAGAAGTGACAGAGCTCAGGGCTCTGGCAGGGGACACTAAAATGCCAAACCTCCTCCAGAGGTAAGGGAACAGCACTGCAGGTACCACAGGGCCAGGAAGGTCTCCAAAATCCCCACACAGCATAAAACTTCCCACTGCTGCCTGTCCTCCCACACATGGACACACACCTGTTCTGGGCTATAGCCTCCTGTCGTTTCAGGGCATACTCTGCCCACACCCTCTGAGAGTCAATGAATTCACTCTCCCATGGCTGGATGTAACGATACAGATTTGGGATGAGCTGGTCCTCCTCATGACTCATTCCTGAGCGGAAGTGAGTGATGCCAACATCTGTCTGCTTGGACCATCTGGAGCAAAGACACAAGAATGAGGTAGGAGGAACTGGGACTTCCCTTATCTGCTGTAAAGGCAATGCAGCTCTGTACCATGGTATGGTTTAGCACTCACAGAATAGTTTTAGGGGAAAGAGCATCTAAGAGAACACTCAAGTCAAGCAGGAATTAGAACAGCACAACTCACCTCAGGTCAGACTGAGGGATGAGAACGTGGCCCATGGAGAGCATGCCCAGCCCCCCCAGCTCTTTAGGGGTGTAGAACACCACAGGAGGAAAACGACTGGGCATTTTGGAATTCAGGCCAATCTTGATCCGAGTCTGGATTTTATTCTCACACTTCACCAGCAAATCCAGCAGCTCCTGAGTATTTACAACAGCTTCCCGGAAATAAGTCATCAAGCCAATGAGAGCTGTGTTCCATTTATTGACAATCTAGAAAGGAAAGGAAAAGATCAGCTCTTGGCTCATTCCCCAAGAACATGCAGAAAGCTGTCATAGCTCTCCCTCGCCACTTACCTTAGTGAAGGTTGTGGAGCCAGAGGCCATGAGGATCTGCCTCACTCTGTTGTGAAACCTCTGCATGGACTCATCATCCACACGCAGGAAGCACTGAGCCGTGCGCTCCTTGGTGACCTAGAGAGCAGAGACACATCAGTTCCCTCCTGGGAGCCCCTCTCCTGTTGCAATGCATCCTCACACCCAAGTGGATGTTTGCAAACAAGGGAAAGGGTTTCGGTTTCACCTCAAGACTTTTAAGGAAAAAAACCTACAATCTTCTATGCCCTTCTTACTGTGGTTGGGTCAGGGGCACCTGTTGGGTCTTTGGAATGTTTCTAAAAACCTGTGGCTGTTTCTATTGGGCAGCAAGCCAAATTATCCCTCCTTGATGGTTGTGTATTTAAGAACGAGCACAAAGCCCCTCAGTGCTTTTTGGGGTGTCTAAGCAGGTGCTAGAGGTTTCTCTGCACTGTGCCTGGCTTCTGTTTTGTTTTGTACAGTTTGTTATTTTCTGCTTTTATTAAAACTTTTTGCTTTTCAAAACACACCCGATGAGCCGTCTAGCAAATATTCTAAGCCATCTCCAGGAAGTTGTATCAGGACTTGATACGCCTGCTTGGGGTTCAAAACACTCTGGCCTCGTGTAAGATTGTATCACCCTCCAACAGACTGAAATCCCACTGAGGGATTGCTCTCCCAGCCCACCTCATTCTGCAGGTTCCAGACCCCGTCCTTGTGGGTGAACTCCTCGTAGCTGGTGCGGCACTTGGGCAGGATGCGGCACTCGAAGCCGCACATGTTGAACAGCAGGTTGGGGTTGTCCTTGCTGTACACGGACACGAAGCTGTTCTCCCACTGCACTGTGGTTACCGAGCGGGGCAGACGGTTCTTGATGTCCCAGAACACAGCACGGCCACTGGAAAACACAATGTGCACAGTGACACATCATAATTTGCCCAAATAACAACTGAGCAACAATTAATTTTTCAGGATTTCTCCCTCACATCTCATCCTGAGCATCTATCAGTCTCCAACAGTTGTTTATCACTAATCTTCCCCTTTTTGCTCCCATTTCTTTCCCAGCTGCAGCACTTACAGGTTGACATCGTGCTTCATGAGGCGCATGCGAGCGTCCCGGGGCCAGCACTTCTTGTTGTTGTAGCCCACAATGTTCTCGTTGTTGGGATCTGGGTGCTCTGTCAGATACCTCTGGATCAGGTCTCTTGCCTCATCAGCTGTGAACCTGGAAATGCACAGAAAAGGATCTGGAATTGCATGGGCAACTTACCAGAAAGATAAGGATTTAATCACGAAAAGCTGTTTGTCAGCCTGTTTCAAGGTAACTATCCCATTTTTGTGTCCTCTCAATGAATGGGGGAATTTCATTAGCACGGAGCAACTCAGGGTTTGGGTTATCTTTCCAGGAAGAGTTTTATTTTACCAGTCTCTAATTTACCAAATCCCTAACAATTTTGTAATCTATTGATTATTTGTGTTTCTTGACATTTGTTGTTTCTGTTGGTCCAGTGAAGCTACAGAAAAGCAAACTGAGAAAGCAAGAGGAGGCATGTGGGCATCCAGTTATCCAGGGAAGGCTGCTAATTCAAATATTCCTGATCTTCAACAGCAAAGGGAACAAAAGCCAGGAGCAAGAGCATACTAATTCTCCCTTTCCTTTGTGTTCACCTGAGGAAAGCAGGGCCCCAGAGATCTCACCTGAAGAAGATGTGAATCCTGTCAATGTATCTGCAGAAGAGGCGAATGGGATGGGCCACCTCCGTGGCAATGTCCTGGAAGCTGAGGAAGTCATTTGGCATCTGGGGAGGCCCAGCCATCTCACTGGCCCTGTGCAGGCCCAGCACCAGCAGGTCCATCACAAGCCCATAGTACTGGACAATGAAGGAAGCAAACTGCAGCCCACGAATAATCCCGTAGGAGTTTGTGTGATTCATGTCCTGAGGAGATGAAGGGGAATTGTGAGAAAACACATCAGAACTCCTTTCACTTGAGCAGCTCTTCCTCAGCAGCACCCAGAAGGGTTTTTTTACTCCCTCATCACTTTTCTTTGCCAAGGCTTGTGTTCCTTCTTTGCCATGGGTGCAAAACCTCGCCCCTGGTGGGTCCCTTTTAGTACAAACCCCCTTTCCTGCCAACAACCATCACCTTGTAGTTGATCACCACGTTGTTCTTGGCTGTCATGTAGTCAGCAATGTTGTGATCAACGATGAGACGCAGCAGCCTGTTGAGCAAGGTCAGGTCAATCTTCTCATACATCTTCTCAAACCGAGATTCCAGCATCACGTTGCATTCCCCTTCGCTTGTTTCCCAAACATCCTGCAGGTTATTAATGCCTGAAGGAACCAACAGTGTTGTGTTATCTGACACATCAGAGCACAGAAGCAGCCACTGGGCAAAGGAACACAACATAAGTCCTGCAATGCCTGATTTTTCAGACTCTGGATCTTCCAGTCTATCCAGAAACAGGAGGAAAACTATGTAATCAACCATAAATGCTGTGCAAGTTGTCCTCCTCCAGTATATACATATGTATTAACCTACAAAACCCCTCTCTGGTTTTAATTATTGACTGTAAATTGCAAAATCAAAATTCAGCTCCTAAGGGGACTTATAGGACATAAGTTCCCCCATAGGAAAAATCATTTTTGCATGGAACCCAAGAGCCCACTGACCTTGGCACCACTTGTACACCAGCAGTGGGGGTGGTTCAGTGTCAGCAGGTTTGATCCAAGGAGGGAAGAGTCTTCGCTTATCGGCCTCATACCACAAGTACTGATCCAGATAAGCATCTGTGATCTTCTCCAGGGGCTCAACATCATAAACAGGGACCAAGTGGCTGTAGAGATCCATGAACTCAATTCCCACCTTAAAAAAAAAAGATAGGGAAAAACTGAGGCTGGTAGTTGAGAGAAAACACAAAGTTTTTGTGCCATTCAGCTCCTGAATGCAGCATAACATGGCTGGGCTTTCACCCACCTCCTTGAAGGCTCTCTGAGTCAACAGATGTCGCTTGATTCTGGACAGAGCTTCGTGGGGATTATCATAAGCCTGCTCAATCAAGCCCAGCTCCTCTCTCTGTGACTGATTCAGGCGTGATTTCACACTGAAAACAAGGGAGAAGAGCTCAGCACCTGCACATGAACAGCCTAACGGCCACTGCATTAAACTGATGAATGATAATGTTCAACCTGTAAATCCTCACAATCCACATGCCCAAACTTACAAGCATGGCAGTGGTTTTGCCCAAGTGACAGAGGCAATAAGAACTCCCAGATAAATTTGCAGTACCAAAACCAACAGCTTTACCAGTCCAGCAGGGTAAATTTTATACCATACTGTATCACAGGAATGAAGGATAGCAAAACAGAAGCCTTTCTCAGTGCCCCTGAAGATCAAGATCTTTCCCACTGCTTACCTGTAAGCTTCCTTCAGCCTCTCCAGGGCTAAGATCAGCAGCTTGGTGTCATGCTTGTAGGACAGTGGGGGGAAGGGAATGGGGGAGAACCTCCTGCTCTCCAGCCAGTGCACTGTGGTTGTGTACACAGCAACAGCCTCTTCTGCAGTGATGTAAGGCCCATCCTGCAGAACCACACCACCAGAATTAATCAACAAAAGATTCTCTATGAAAACAGAATTAATTTGGGCAATTTCAGGGAGGACAGAAGTACCTTCAGGTAATTATGCTGCCGTTCCTGCTCAGCTTTCAGGTAGAGTCTGGTCAGCCTGCCCAAGTTCTTCTTACAGACAGTTTTGTCTACGGTGGCTCCGCGGCGGATCCGCTCCCGGTTGTAGTGAGCTGTGTTTGTCCACCAGTCAGCTTTGGCCTTCACGTACCTCAGGATCATGTTCTCAATAGGAGTTGGCAGCCCTGGCACCTGGGGAGGGACAGGAACTTGAGGAAAGCAGGAGTGGGAGCCTTCCAAGAGCCGCTCCACTTGGGTGATGTTAGAATTGAACCCAAAGGCCAAGCGAGATATTTACCTTCCAGGGAATATTGGCCTTCCAGCACCGCCAAGCCTCGCTCAGGTGCTGCAGGATGGTCCTGGCTTTGTTTTGCTTGATCCCTTCTGGCATCATGTCCAGGATGTCGTGCATCACAGCTGCCCTGAGCTCCAGGTCAAAGTGAGACTCCACACGCTGCTTCGTGACAGTCTTTGCGACACCCTTGGAGTGACGGCCTGGAAAGAGCAA
Source organism: Zosterops lateralis (assembly GCF_965231275.1). Lineage (NCBI taxonomy): Eukaryota > Metazoa > Chordata > Aves > Passeriformes > Zosteropidae > Zosterops > Zosterops lateralis. The sequence continues at coordinate 5,109,263 of NC_139779.1, read as the reverse complement.
AGTCCTTCAGGAATTCTGACACCACCAGGCAGTGATTCTCCTTCCTGATTCAGGAGTGCATGGAGGTGCAGGATGTCTGGAGAAATTATACTGCCAGAAGTCTGGAGAAGATAATTAGGTGGCTACGAAGCAGGAAATCCCACTTCCATTTAGAATCTGTTCTGAGAGCACAGATCTTGGAGAGCTCTAAACTGGTCAATGGAGCATGGATAAAGACCACCAGTGTGAACAGAAAACTGGCTGGCAAGCAAACATTATTAATCTTTACCACACACTCCCCTCATGTGCAGGATTTACAGGGTGCTGACCTTCAAACTGCCTGGCCAGCAGATTTCCCAGCCAGCGTTCCAGCAGCGGGGTGATGCCCCTCATGAAGAACAGCCACACTCTCCAACCTGGAGCCCAGAAACCACAGCCAGGACCTTTGCCCACAGGCCCCTGAAAGAACAGAGACATGGTAAGAGCAGATAATTTATTGACATTTCAGAATCCCTCCCCTGTTGCTCAGTTTACATGGAGTCAGTATCATGTGGAAAGGTGGAACTTACTGTGTTGAACCTGTAGTAGATGAGATGTTTCAGGTCTTTGCACATTCGAATTTGCCTCATCAGTTTGTACTTGTACCGGTACATCCCCGTGAGCTGACCCACGTGGGCAAAGATGTACTGCAGGCCATCTGCCAGCTGAGACATGAAACAGTCAGGGATAACAGTCATCACCTCAGACACCACCTCCAGCAGCCAGGTTTATTGGACAGAGTGTATCAGCCCATACAAAGCTTCTAACACTGGCTCAGACAATGATCAATTCTTATGAACTAATATAAAAGCAGAATTTCAAGCAATGCTGCATATTTTCATTGTTTCCCCTCTTCTCCATAACACTGTGACATTCAGCCACTTTGTGCATCCCACAGAAGCTATTTCCCATATAAAACATTCCAATTCTCCTCTCAACTTCCTCTCACCATATCTAAAAACAAAAACCCAAAAATCCTACCTGAAATGCATCCACATTTCCCAGTCTGTACTGGACGTGGCTGTCCACCACCAGCTTAGTCAGCCGCAGGACCTCTCGGCACAGATGGAAAGCATTCCCAAAACGGGATTTTTTTCTTTCCTGGGTAAGACAAAATATTCAGAATTTATGTAACAATGTCACAAAAGAGTGAAACAACTAAAATTTCATCAACAACTGAAGCACTGTGCCCTTCTTTCCCCACTGACTACACAACGACCTTCATGTAAATTCTGCTTTTGTGTACAACAGCACATGGACTGATACCTTTGTGGTGAGGGTCTTCACAGGCTTCAGGTTGAAGTTGTAATCCAAGTGAAGGTAATTCAGGTTCTTTCTGTGGATCAGCAAGTTCAGCATGTTGTAGCCCTGGCGACACACTTGCAGGCCAACTTCCACCCAGTCCAGCTTGGTCGACTGGAAAAACTTGGTAGCCTTGAAGGAGCGGAACAGGTACCTGGAGAGAGCAGAGACCACGGTCAGCTCAATCCCCTACAGAGATCAGCAGCTCCCCACTGAACAAAGCCCACTCACCTCTTCTTCTGGGCCTTGGGAGGTCTGTGTTTGAGTGCATTCAGGACATAGTATTTCAGGAGCTTCTGGTAGGAGACTCTCACCTTGACTGGCTGTCCTGCTGGACAGTGCTCACGGTACCTGTGGATAAATTACATTCCAAGCTTCAGCTAACTCACGCTCCTTAGAGAGAAGTCTCCAGAAACTCTCCTAAAACCTCTATAAAGCAGTCACCATAATGTCTTTAATTCACTTTCATTATAAAAAGGTGGTAATATCATGATCATTACATCACCCCTTCCCCCAGGACAGAACTCACCAGTTCTTGACCAGTGGGATGTCAAGAGCTCTCCGGGTCCTGCCAGACCTCAGATTGAAGGGTCGTGGGGCCCACAGCAAGGCAATGCCATTGGCTGTGTTATCAGTGTAGAGAGGGGTATCCTTCAGGAAAGGCTCCACAAACTCTGGCAACTCAAACTCTTCATCGTCATCAGGCAGTGGTTCCTGGCTCTGAAATACAGAAACACCACACAAGGTGTTTCCTGGTTGCTTCAGGTGAGTTTCTGAGTTAAGCAAATTAAAAACCACCTCTTTGCTCTCATGGAAGAAGTGTGGCTGTACTGACCATGAGAGAAGCAAAAAGCACTCAACAAAGCAAACTGTGACTACCAGACCCTGAGTCAGGTGTTATGGAGGTAACTTCAGGGAGATGTCAGCTCCATTAATACACCAAAGGCAACCAGAAAGATAAATAATCTGTCAGAAGACTGTAACACTATTAATTAGACATCGGGCTTTATCCTACAGAAACCAAAGGACACAACTTTGTGCTACTCTATTAGTAGAAAAGGCTAAAATGACAACTCTGGCTTTCTTTGTCAAAGGGCTGGTGCCTTCTCTTGAAATATCTATGTTTGTGTGCTGCTATCAGAAGCAAAGTACTAAAGCCCCCTACTTCCGCACATACGGTTTATCACAGTAAACCCAGTGACTCACCTTGACAGAATGTCTGTGTGAAATGGGGTTGATCAGAGGATCAAAGTAAAAAGCTGGGAGATCAGGATCTTCTGTTTTAATGAAAACAACGTTTGGAGTATGATACCTGCAAGAAAAATATGCATTAGAGCCTCTGACAGCCTTCCCCTCCTTTCCTGGCTCTGGAGGCTGCTGCACTTACCAGGTGAGGTGGACATGGTGTGGCAGGTTGTTGTACAGGTACGGGAAAGCAATTTTGTACTCAGTCCTGATGGGCTGCCTGATGATGATTTTGTTGATGTCATTAAATTCATTCCAGTCTTCATCCCTTAAAATGAGACAAGAAATTGTTATGCAGGCATTTGGGGTGAGAGAGACAAACATATGTGACTGAAAACACGCTATTAGCATGACAGCCCAGATAACCACCTATCTCTCTCCTAAACCCAACACTTACTGAAGATTGATGTCTCTGACAAGGGGCTCAAACTTGGGACCTCCAGGAATGGCCATGTTGAGTGCCTTGGAGGTGAAGAAGGCTTTCAGGTCGAACAGATAGAAGTAGTTGTCATCCACCAGGTCAGTGAGCAGCTGGTTGGCCAGGCGGTACAGGGTGGACATCATGGGCAGGGTGAACTGCCAGCGCTGGTACGTGGAGCCGTTCACATACCTAGGAGAGCAGAGCATGGGCACTCCAGACACAGCCACAGCACAGCCAAAGCACCAGAATAACCAAACACCTCCTGCCACCCATTGTTCATCAAGGAGAAGTAACACATGGGTGTCTCTAGGCTGAAGAAAAGGCTGCAGCACTGTTAAAGACCACTGGACTCTTCTTGCCTAGAAAATGCTGGCTGCTCCAGTTCCTCTTCTCCTCTGTGTCCAAACTGACACAGAATATCTGTGCACCTTTAGCAAATAATCAGTTTCAAATTCCAGCTACACAATGCAGGCTGTCAGCTCAACAGCATGGTCAGAAACATCAGTTTTAGCAGCTAAGTGGGTAACAGGCCTCCTGGATAGAGAGGCCTTGCTGGATGCTGAATCGCAGAATCCCAGAATGATTTAGGTTGGAAGGAACCTTAAAGCTCATCTTGTTCCAACCCTTCCACCCTCCACTATCCCAGGTTGCTCCATCCAACGTGGTTTGATCACTTCCAGGGATGGGGCAGCCACAGCTTCTCTGAGCACCCTGCAAGCCAAAGATGCAGTTTTCCAACACTCAGGTTTTCCCTCCCACCCTTAACAGAAGGTTTTTCTCTCCTCACCAACATCACACAAAGGTTACACACTGCTCTGCACAGGTAATTTATGCATTGTTTGTTTTTTCCCTCTCCCACTGAATTGTGCTACCACAACCACGTACTTCCTGTTGTCCTTCAGAGGCTGGTGGTCATAGAACCAGTCCAGCACAGGGGCATCCTCCTCTGGATCCAGCTCCAGCTGAATGGCTTCCAGGGGCTCCACATCCAGGATGTTATCAGCATAATCCAGAGGGGGTTCTTCATCATCAAATGGGGGGAATCTCATCCTCTTGAAGTGACGCCTGTCCCTCTTCTCCCTCCTCATCATAATCCACATGGAGCTGCAGGAAATCAGGGCAAGGTTAAAATCAGGGGGATCTTATGGTGGATGCAAAAAAGGTTTGCCCGACATGGATGAAGCAGAAGGCACCTACCCCCACTGGGCAATGTAGACAGGCTCGATGACCCAGGGGATCTCGTTGACAAAGGAGATGGCGCCGGTGATGTGGTACAGGACGGGAACGTCTCGGATCTGCTCCCAGGGCATGGGCATGTTCTCCAGCAGCTTCAGCACAGCATGGGGCATGTACTTCAGAGCTCTGCAGCCACAAACCAAGGAAAAACACGCTGGAGTGGATTTCAGGGATAGCCAAACACCTGCCACAAGCCCCCAGCTTTCCCTCCTGCGAGCTGCTCATCGGACCCGTTCAAAAAGCAAATCCACGAATTTCCCACTCTGCCTTTGTACTATCAAAAGGTTTTCTAGTGACTTGACTTTCGAGAATGTTGCAAACAAAACTGAAGTTTTTAACTGGGTTTCTGGGCAATGGTAAGTTACTGCAGCAGACCACAATGTGCACTAGACATCTCTCTACACCCAAACTGCACAGAAGCACTCAGGATGCTTTTCAATCTTGCAAAAAACATTTCATACTCTCCCCAACTTCTTCTTAGACACTGTATTATGCAGAGTAATGTTTTTTTCTCATAAATTCAACAATTCCCTTTTTCTCATAAATTCAACAATTCCTTTTGCTGATGCTCTTTTGCACTGATACCTGACAACAACAGACTGAGCTACAACTGACACAAAAAGCCCTTTGGAGAAGAGTCTCTCCCTTCAGTGATGCATTATCCAGGCTAATGTTTTTTCTCATAAATTCAAAGCACCAACTCCTTTTGCTGATCCTTCCCTGCACTGATACCTCAGGGCATCCTCACCGAGCTACAGTGGACACGAAGAGCCCTTTGGAGAAGGATCTCTCCCTTCAACATTTCTCAAGGCAGCAGCGGAGGGATGCCCTGGGCTCCCCCCGTCACACACCGGGGATCCCTTACCCCAGGTAGACGCGCTTGTCGTGCCGGAACTTCCTATTGGTCATGTCACCGTGGTCGCGGATGATTTTGCGGACATGCTCGGGGGGCATGTCCTCCTTCTGAGCGTCCACGAAGCCGAATTTCCTCTTCTCCGCATAGCGCTTGGCCTGGAGCTGCTGCCACTTGCGGGCTGCGGGGACACAGAGGCGGCGCGTCAGGCCTTGTCCCCCCGCGGAGGATCCGGGGTGCCGGGGCCGTACCCACCTTTCTCCTGCAGCTTCTCCTCGGACATGTAGTCGGGCAGCGGCGCCAGCGGGTTGGGCACCGGGGCGCAGCCGCCGCGGTACGGGAACACGGCGGCCATGGCGACGCACCTGCGGAGAGGATGGAGAGGGGCTCAGGGCGAGATGCGGGACCACGACAAGGCCGCCGCTGGTCGCTCCTCCGTCGCTCCCGCCCGCCCCGGGCCCACCCCGCACCCGCTGCCCTCCGTTGGCCCTCACCGTCAGCCGCGACCACCGCGCTCCGCCACCACAATGGCGGCCCCGCGCCGCCGCTACCGCGCCTGCGAGACCCGGATGTAGGCGGGTCTCGTAGAACGTGATATCCAATCAGCGGTCAGAAATTATGATAGACAGCAAGCAAATCCTATTAGAGTGCGGGGTGGGGCAGGGGCGGGACTGAGTGCGGAAGAGGGGAGGAAGTTGTGTCTGGCGCTCACGTCCGGTGTGGAGTCCCGCTTTCCCCGGTCCCGCCCTTCGCTGCTTCCGATTGGCGGAGAGGGGCGACGGTGACGGCGCGGCGCTGCCTCTGATTGGACAGCGGCTGGCGCAGCGCACTCCTGCCTGCTGTAGGGGGCGCCCCGGCCGGGTCGTGCCCTCCCCATTCCCTGACGAAGGGTGGTAGGGGCGGGGGAGCCCTCAGGGGATGTCCTGGTCGCGTCCCGGACACGTCCCGGTGATGTCTCCTCTGGAGCAGCGCGGGGACATCCCCCAGAGGGCCTGGCCATCCCCTCAGTGGGGCTGAGCCCTACTCAGCCAGCCCCCTTGCCCCAGGCAGGCAGGGGGATGCTGCGCCCCCGTGATGCCTCGCCCCCAGCGCTGCCCCCATGGCCATACTACGGCCCCTAATCCCCCAGCAAGTAGCCACCCACCTCGTTTCCCCCTTCCTGCCTCTCTCCAGGAGCACAGGTGCCCCCCAACCCTCAGTGCTTGCCAGCATCTGTGAAAAGGTGAGGTCCAGCTCGCTGTGGATGGGTTCAATGTGTTGTCAGGGCCGCTCAGCAGCCGGGCAGGCTCTTGCCTTAGGGTTTTGCCGGGGTAGGGCCTTCCATGGGGAGAGGGGTTTGTTCTGGAGGGATATTGGATGGGGCTGCAGTGGGGGTGATTGGGTGGCAGGCTGGGGCGTTGCTCCTCAGTAATTAATTCCCTGATGGAGATGCTCCTCCCAGCCCCGTTGTCCCCCATACGGTAGGAATAGAGAGGTGAGTCCTTCCCAAAACCTTTCAAGCCAAGGCTGTGACACTTTCCATTGGGATGGACAAGCACAGGGCATCCCCACACCTGACCTTGGTGACCTGCAAAGCCACTGCTTATCCCACCTTAGCCCTGTGGGAAAATCACGGCGGATTAAGAGGCGCCCAAACCAGGCTCCCCCGGCCCCCAGCCCCACGTGCCCGGGGTACAGGACATCCACGTGACAGCAGGAATGTGGGAGCACAATCCAGGCCTTGAGAAACATCCTGGCTGTGGGCAGAGGCTGGAGAGCAGAGGCAGCGTTTTTAGCAGATGCAGAGGCTGTTTTACGGGCAAGGATCAGCGGAGCAGCTCCTGGAACGTTTGGAGTACATGGGTCAAGCCAAAGAGGAAGCCTTGGGTGAGAGTTTTTCTCCAGCTGGCAGCTGTGAGGGGCACACAGGCACCTCAGCACTGCTTGAGGTGACACATCCAAACCTGGAGTAGTTGTGCCCAGCACCTGGAAGCTTCCCTGCTCTCCACAAATAGAAGTATAAGCGGCTTTGGCCACGCATTGTCTCCAGCCTCACACTGCCCATGGATCACTCATCTTTCCCTGCCCAGCAGGAATGTGTCTCCTTCCTTAAAACACGTGCTGCCCTCTCTGAGCAGTTCCTGGCTCCAGTCTGACCCCCAAGCTCCTCAAACGAAGTGAGAGATTTTGTGCTAAAGCTTATTTGCCACACAAAGGAAACGTGACCGAGCCCAGTGCATTTCTCCAGACTGGTTCACGTAACTCCACGTGGGATGATCCTGTTATATACACAGTGCTGGGCTGCTGGGGAACACTCCAGTGTGTGAGAATCAGTGAGGAAAAGGAAATGTGGAGTAGAAAAACATTAAAAAACCTTCATCTTCCTCCACAGAAAGGAGAGGGGTGGGAAAAAAACCCCCAACAAATAACAAGAGAGGAAGAGTGTGCCAGTGTACAGTGTATTTTCACTCCATGGCGGGGAGACACAGGGTAAGGACTGTGCTAAGTAGTGACACCCCCAGAGTGGGCTGGGATGCTGAGTCCTTTTGTCCCCTCTCAGTCCTTTCCCCTCAAGCCACTTCATTTGCAGCCATTTATTAAAAGCTCGTGTTAGTAAGAGCCTTTGCTGCCGGGTGAGAGAGTTACACTGGGCTCTGCAGCACAACCTGGCATTCCTAACAGATGCCTGAATCCTAAAAGATGCCTGAAAACCCCACATCTGTGGGAAGTGACCATCACACAGCATCCTCCCACCAGCCACTCGCTCTCTCCCACGCTCATTTATGGGCACTTAAATTATCTGGGGACAAAACAACACGGAAAAAGTTCCAGTTGTCAGGAGAGGTTGGGGCTGCTGCCCCCGACCTGCACCCCACCGTGGGCAGCAGCCACCCAGCCAGATCTCAGCCTGGGACAATCTCCTCAGGGAGGGCTCATCAGTGCAGGGTTTGGTTTTTAGTGACCATCACCTCAAAGACAAAGCCTTGGGGCCTGTCTTGCTGGTGGTGTTCTCACAGGAGATGCCACAGAGAACTCAGTGTCCTGTGGCTGATGGGACACCAAAGGGGTGGGCTGCAGCAGCATAGGGATTGGAAACACCCTGTGGTGTCAGGATGTCTGGAAGAGCAGTGGGGAAACAACGCTGCCTTACCCCCTTCTTGTCTCAGTGGTGCCTCAGGGAGCTGTGAGAGCTGTCCAAGCTTCTCTGAGCAGCTCCCAATTGTCCAACCACATCATCCAAAAGTGTTTGGGGAGCAGAGCCACAGTGCCTGGTCCGTGAGCACCTCCTCAGCTGTGCAGGGCCCAGGATCTTGAGCCACAAGGAAAGCCTGGATGCTCTGTTAGTGCAGCCCCTCCCTGTAACAGCCACGTTCACCCTCCACTTGCTCCACGGGCTTGGAACTTCCCCCCTCACACGGGAGGGGGCTATTCCTCCTTCTCCCTCCTCACATCCCGCCTGGATTTGAAGAAGTCACTCCGCAGCAGGCGGTAGAAGAGGATGATATTCATGGGCGTCATGATTGCCATGCCCACCGTGCCCACGGCGTAGGTGGCCGGGGGCACGTTCTGGCGATTGAGGAAGAGCCAGCGGGTCATCCAGGCCAGCGTGGCGATGCGGAACACCACGTAGGTGCCCAGGTTGACGAGGCTGTTGAGGCGGTAGCAGGTGGTGTGCACCAGGTTGGCCATCAGCAGGATCTGCCGCAGGTGGAGGAAGATGGAGTTGATCTCCACCAGTAAAGCCACAAGGGCAAAGCCGACGTACTGGTGGAGCAGCACGGCGAGGCCGAAGCAGATGATGACCTGGGAAGGAGGGAGAAGAGAGGCTGAGCCCAGGGGCTGGTTGCTCTCAGCTGCTGCAAGCTGGAACCCTCCACACTTGGGCACAGCATGGAGCAGAGGTGGAAAGGATCATCACAGCAGTGCCAAACCACTGGTCACCCCTGCAGCACTGCAGTCTCTGGCACCTCCTCACCGTTGCATGAAACCTGAGTGGGTTTTTTTGTTTCAGTGGGAAGAGAAGGAAACAACTCCCTAAGTCCCGGGTTGGCTGAGGAGACAAAGCAGCCTGACCTAACCCTGCTGTTGTGGCCTGGGGAATGCAGCCGGTTGTGGCCCAGCAGGTTTTCCCACACACAGTGAATGGACAGGAAGGGAGACTGTAGCCCAGGGCTATGGCCTCTGCTGGCTCAGGGATTCTCCCCAGAACAGGCACCCTGCAGGGATTAGGTGGTTTTGATGTATCAGAGAGCCCCCTGAAGCACCCTGCGGCTGTTTGGGACAGGATTCCTGCCCTGCACCCTCCCTGCCAGGCAGGGGGACAGGCTCTGCCTGCCCACGCTTCAGCACACTCAGTCCTTTCTTTGGTTTATGCCATTAATGCTGTTCTCTGTATGGGCTCAGTAATGAGATTATCTGCTCCCCGCTCGTTAAGTCACTGTCTTGGCTTGAATTAGCGCCATTGTGGAGATGAACTTTTGGCTCACTAGCAGCAGCCAGCAGAGCCCCAGGGCTCACTGACAGAGCAAGTCTGACTACCCTGTCTCAGCCCAGGTGAGTGTTCCTGCCCCCCTCCCCAGGCCCTGCACACCCCTGAGCCTCTCCTGAACCCTGCAGCATCTCCACTGCTCAGCCCCAGGCTGTGCCACCCCCTGCCCTGCCCTGCAGCACCAGAGAATTGTTTAGGTTGGGAAAAACCCTCTGGCACCTGGACATCGGAGGTGAGCAGGGAGAAACCCACAGGCACAGCAAGACAGGCAGAAGGCACTGGGGTGGGGGTTCTGCATCACAGCTGCTTCAGCCACACCAGCCCCAGGTGGGAGGAAAATACCCCAGGGAGAGGGAAGTGGATGGAGGGAGAATGCAACCCTTGCTGGCAGGTGCTTGAGAGGGCAAAGAGCCACAGGAGGTGAGCTGCTCACTTATGCCAGAGGGGACACCTGGGTCACTGCTGTCAGTGACACTGTTGTGGATCAGCCCAGCCCTCTGCCCCCCATACTCTGTGTACACATATTTTTTTCCTACCCCATTTTTGGATGCCTTTCTAAGAGCAGAATCCTGCAGGACCAAGAGGAGCTCCAGGCCCTGCTGTCTGGGCTCCTCTCCCCAGGAAATAAAATCAGACTTTGTAGCAGGCAGCAAACACCCACACAAACAACAGCAGGAGCCCCACTCGTGTCCCCCATCCCCAGCCTCCCTGGTGGTACCCGTGCTGGTGCACTCACCACAGAGTGATGAAAGAGCAGCTCCCAGGACTGATGAAGTTTCTGATTGCACAACATGTCCACAAAGTCTTCAAGAAAATAGCCTGGGATCAGGGAGTCCATGAACAAAAAGGGGGTCAGGAAGGGCTGTGCCAACGAACCACCCCCCCCCGCCCCAGTGGGCTCTGTGCCTGACTGGGCTGGGCAGCCCTCCCAGGGAAGTGATGGTTACATCTGTGTGGGTGGGGAATCACACACAGCGAAAGAAGGAAATTGGTGTGGTTTGTGTCCCTCAGGCACTCACTCTATAGGTGCCAAGGAAGAGGCTCCAACTAACCCCACCAAACCCATGTGGGCACTTTTGGGCTGCCCCAAGCCCCGTCTCCCCCCGAGGACGGTGGAGGGCAGCCCGGTGCCCAGTACCTCCCGGCTGCGGGTGCCGTGGGACAGAAAGGAGCCACTGTCCTTTGCCAAGAATAGGGCGATTGTTTGAGGTGCCTGAGACATCGCGACATGGCTCGAGGGGCTGGTGTCAGGCACCGACGAGCCCGTGAAGACCCCCCGCGGGACAAACAGGGGACAGCCCATCGCCACATCTCACCTACAGACACGGCCACCAGGCTGTGCGCCCCGGGCGGGTGTGTGCCCACCAGGTCTTTGGACATCTCGGGGTGGAGGTAGAACCTGCAGGGAGAGAGGTTGTGAGTGTCGGGCAGTGCCTCTGGTTCCCCATTTCCCTCCCGGTGTCCTCAGCATCCACCTGGTGCTGCTGACCCTCCCCGGAGACCTCCTGTTGCCCTGCTCCACCCACAGCCACCCCTCTCCTCCTGTTTTTCCTGGAGTCTCCCCATCCCCTGGTGCCTCCCTGTCCCTCGGACCTTCCTCCCTCTCTCAGTGCCCCCAGTCTGCAAGTTCTCACCCTCCCCAGGGTCCACAACACCCCCATTTCCTTTAGTGCCCCCTTGGCCACAGATTCCCGTCGGGGTCCCTCGATGTCCCCATTCCCTCGCAGTGTCCCCCGGCAGCCCGGTGTCCCTCTCACCCGGCCAGCGCCCCTCCGCCGCTGAGCACGCTGTGCGCCAGCGATGTCCAGATGTTGCGCCACTTCCAGCGGTTGCGCCGGGCCGAGGGCGGCGGCGGCACGAGCCGCTCCAGCCCCCGGTTCAGCAGGCGGAAAGCGGCGAAGGACCCGGCCACCACCAGCAGCCCCGGGCTGAAAGCCATGGGCATCCAGCGGCCCGCCGGGCTCCCATGGGACCGGCCTCGCTGCCCGACGGGCTCCGCCTCGCCCGGCCCCGGGGCCCGCCCTGGGCACCGGCACCGCCCCGGGCACCGGCACCGCCCCGCCGGCACCGCCCTGCCCCGGCCGCGACGCGCACGGCCCGGGCGGGGGCACGGCGAGCATCACTCCGAGGGGAAGGGCCGGGGGCCGCCCCGCTGCTGGCGCTGGGAGCTCCCGCACCCCCCGCACAGGGGTACGGACACTCAGCGCTTCCCGTCGGGCCGTGGGACACGGGGAGAACGGGAATTGAGCCCCCGGGGATGTATCCGCCTTCCCCGGCATCGCACGGCAGCGGCGGCGCCAGCCCGGAGCCGGCTGGGAGCGTGGCACGGAGCGGGGAACGCGTGTCCCATTGCTGTGCGGGATCTGGGGGCACTGCCCTCGTTCCCCGGGGGTTCTTCCTCCACCTCGGTGGCACCGGGTGGCCGAACGCCTCTCCCATGAGGTGCTGCGGCCGGTGGTCCCCGGCCCCAAACACCCCCGGCAGGTGATGCCTGTCACCGTCGTTGTTCCCTCGGGCAGGAGCTCTCCAAGCCGCCGCTCAGCCCGGATCGGGACCCCCCCAGAGCACACCACCGGGGCTGATCGCACATCAAGCATGGAAAAAGATCTGATTGCCTTGCCTAAAAATGCTCTGCCCACAGCACTGTTATCCCTCATCCCTCTGTCCCATGTCTGGTCCCGAGAGGAGCTCCCCGATGTCTGGGGTACCCCAGCTCTGCTGTCTGGCAGTTGTGGAAATTCACAGTCCCGTAGCCACAATTTTAGTCCAACCCTACAACTACGCTGCTTTTCCAGCTTCCCGTAATTCGATCGCTCCCTTGGTGCTTTTTGATGTCTCCTGCAGAAGCTGCTGCACAGCCCTCGCTTCCCCTTGTGCCGCCGGGCTGAGTCACCGTGTACACACCGATTAATGTCAAACTCCACCTCTCCTTTGAGGTATTAATTTTGGATGAAATCTTCTACTTCCTCTTCCCTGAAACAGAAGCGTGTGGAGCCTGAGCTCTTAGTTGCTGTCCTGGCTTTGGGGTGATGGACACAAAAACATCAAATACACACTGATGGAAAGGATGCTGAGGGATTAAATCAAATTGGGAGATGGGTGAGGTTCTTTTCCAGCCTAAACGATTTTGTGTTTCTATGATAGTCCCAGCTGGTAGAAAAGCATCTGTTCATGCTGCACAAATTTGCTTAAAAGCCAGGCAAGACAATGTACTTTCATAACAGTTATGTGGCTGGGAGACACTGCCTGAAGTAATAGGCAGCCCTGAGTGCTCGGGGGATTTTAAATAATCTCCTGTATTAGGACTGAAAGGATCACACAGGCTAATCTGTTACTGAGAAGACCAAATGCAAAGACATTTTTGTTCAGCATGAGATATGCTGAGGAAAGAGAGACATGCCTTGGAGACGTGCTGGGCTGCTCAGGGCACTGAGAAGAAAAATCATTTAACAATTAATTGAGTATAAAATTGCACAGAGCCAGTTTCCGAATGAGAAGTCATCTGTGGTGTTTTAGCCTCAAAAAAAAAAAAAAAAAAAAAAAAAAAAAAAAAAAAAAAAAAAAAAAAAATCTTGACTGCCTCTTTCCCTGGTGACAACTCTGCCCTTCACCTGCCTGCAGGGAAAATCCCAGACCGTGGAATGCCTGCAAGTCCAGCCCCGTTTCCCCAGGGGCTCCTCCACTTGTGGTGTGTTTATCCTAAAGATGAACATTCAGCCGGGCTCGGGGACAGGAATAGTTAAAATGTTTCTGTAGCCTGGAGAGCTTTTACCTACCACTTCTGCATGGGAGGAATTTAAGCCGTGATTATTTGAGCCTCTGATTCAAGGACTTTGATCCCATTGCTAGAGTATTACCAACAGTTACATATAAACCACTTCTTGGGTCATTTTTTAGCCCAGATTTTATTTAATTTTACCAGGATTTCCCATTGTGCTTTAGTTTCCTACAACCCCGATTCCAGCCTTTTCTCGTCTTCCTTCCTCTGCAGCAATGGCATTAACCGGGGGCGGTTTTGGAGCTGGAGACTTCCAAGCCCAGTTACAAACAAGTCCCCTGACGCCAGATGAGGCCAAATAATTCAACCACACGCCACAGGCTCGGGGGCCGGGCTTGTCCCAAAAGAACCCGAAGGAAGAGCAGGGAGCGGAGCTCTCGGGCGCAGCTGCCACAAGAGGTCCCTGCACGCCCGCTGGAGAACCGGGAGCCCGACCCGATGGGATTCCTCATTCCCGCCTTATTTGGAGATACCGCCTTTTTCACCCAGATTTCCAGAAGTTTTCCCACTGTCCCCAAACGACCTCATTTTCTGCGGGGAGGCAGCTCAGCCTGGTGCAGGGTGGCTGCCGGTCCCTGCTCCCAGCAGGGCAGGGCACTCCTCGCAGGTACCAGCAAGGACGTTCCCAGCTCCATCCCCTAATGCCACGGGCACCACAGCTAATCCCATAGTGGGGACTTTCCAGCAGCGGTCGGGGTGTAAAATCGAGGGTACAAAATTTTATTCAATAGCTAGACCTCGGTTTTTGTCTCCCTTTCCCCTGCTGGAGTTTCTCTGCAGCACATCTGAGAGATAGAACCCATTTTCCACAATAAAAAGCTGGCAGTTTGGTGATAATTCACCACAGGAATTCTGACAGCTGAACTCTGTCCCCCCCAGATGCTCCCCAGCTACTCCTGGGTGGGGGTTTGGGTGTGCTTTTGCACTTCCACCATCCCTTACTGAAGGAGGAGCTCACTCTCCTCCCAAATGCCACAGAGGACTCACCAGAGCCAACAGATGTGGGAACCAGGCACGAGTTTTGCAAAGCTTCCCTCCCTTAATCTGCCTCTCCGCATCCAGGCAGTCATAAAACCCATCTGCTCACCTAATGCCAGACCTGGCTCACACCTGAAGTAATCGGAGGAGTCCAAGAGCTCAAAACAAATCAAGCAGCTTGGCTTCCAAACTTTAATTAGCTGTCGTCTCCATCCCTCTCTAAACTGTGTCACCACTCTGTCTGCTTAGGCCATAAGAAGTCAGATGATGTAGGAATGCTTTATATATCCACATCTCCAATTCAGGAAGTCTGGAACTTCACACTTATGAAAGGATCTACTGTGCAAAATGCAGGTTCTGCATGGCAAAGCATGCCCAGGCATTGCAGAGGCAACTGTGGAAAGAGCTGAAATCAATGCAAATTTCAGCATCCATTCCTTCCAGCCAGGAACACCTTCCTGATGTGGAAGCTGGATATTCTCCAGGTAGAACTTGCTGTGGACATGGGAGGAAGGGATTTCAGTGTCTGTGAGTGTGGTGAGCAGCTCTGAAATTAAGAGCAAGAAATGCCAAAATGTGCAGCACTTTACCCAGACCTCAAGACTTGAACAGAGGAAATCATCTGTGTTTGCACCACACCCTGCCCATGTCTGCAAGCTCTCATTCCTGAGAGAAGGGTTTTTCTTCCACCCCACAGTGTTTTGACCAGCCCTGCAGGTGTTCTGCTGCCCAGGCTGCTCGTCCTTCCTGAGATCATTCCTGGAATGCAATGTCTCCCCGGAGTTTCACAGAGCCAGCGTGTTCTGGTGCCAGATACCAGTTACAGACTGGGCACAGCAGCTGCCTTCTGCAGCCTGGCATGTGGGAATGTCCCCAAACCACCCAGGCAGAGCCTGCTTTGCCCACATGATAAATTACCCCAGGGCAGGTTGATCTGGATGCTCTTCTTTTGGCCTTCATCCTTTTTCCCAGGACTGGAAGGATATTTTTTTCCCCTCAGGACTTGGCACAAGGGACTCGTTGGAGAAACCTGTGTTGACAGCAGAGTGTCCCTAAGGATGCTGCAGGCTCAGCTGTTTCTCAAGGGCTTGGGCTGGACCAGCTGTCATGAACCAGTGGCACAAAGGATGTGCTCTCTCCTCACTCCAGCTGCACAGGTATGCCATGGGATAAACAAAATTCCGTTGACTGGCAAATCCCCTTCAAGCACAGCAGCACAGGCAGGTCTCCTCTGCTTTCAGCAGCTGCCATGCCCCAAACGTTTTGACTTTCTGAACTGTTGATGTGCTGTTATTAGTAAGGTTTCAGGTTCTTTCTTTCCTTTCCCAGTGTTCACTGTGAAGTGGTGCCAGCTGTCTGCCAGGCCTGTATCCCATCTCTCACCATCCCCAGACATGACTGCCTAGGAAGAAAATGTGAAACATCACATATAATTATTCTTACCCTGTAAGCAAATTCATTCCCGCTAAATATTTCCTTTTCCTTGTCTTCTTCCCTTGTGGGATAAACATTTTTTTTTTTCCCTGTTTAATTCACCAGTCTCAAGCTTAAGTAATTTTTGATGAATATGCATGTGCCTGATGATTATATCATGATGCATTTATGACTACATGGGGGTTTTTTTGCATTTCAGACAGGTTAAGAATGAGTCCTCCAAGGTGGAAGCACGTCCCAGCCCCTTCACCCAGTTCAACATCACACATCAGCCCACTCAATTCCTCCTGTTTTACAAATACAAGCACAGGAGCTTCCCCACTGCATCTCCTGCTGCTGCCGGCTCTGCAGCTTGGAACAGGTTAGGTTCCCTCCTGAATTCTCTCGTTATTAATATCACAAACCAAGCTGTTCTGAGAGCAGTGCCCCATTAATCACTTCAGCTCTGCTGCAGGTTTCACCTCGCTTCCTCTTCCTGCAGCTGAGCAGTTTTCCTATGATTTGACTCTGTGGGTGCTGCTTGTTAAAGTCAGTGGGTCTGGTAGAGCAAGGAAGGGCCCTGAGCTGGGAGAGCTGGGAAAAAAGTGGGGAAAAAGATGAATCCACACAGCCATGGCATGAAAAAACGTGCTACTCCAGCTGATGGTGGTGGGAACTTGAAGGCAGGTACACCCCTTAAATCCTTGCCTCTAAACTTGAGTTTTCTGGGAGGGCCAGCTGCACTGGGGAGGCACAGCAGAAGTGAAGGTATCTAATTAAATCCAAGGTCAGCTCAGCAGCTTGTGAGTCAGCACCAATGTGGGTGGCAGATCTGCCCAGAGACGTCTGATGCCCACCTGGGCTCGGTTTGTGGTTGAGGGTGCCACTTCCTTTTCCTCTCTTCCTTCCTATGTTTAATCCTGACTTGTGCTACAAGCAAAGGTCTAAAACCCTCTGAGTAACCACCTCTGGTTTACCTAAAAAGGGCCAAAATAAGTTTACAGGGCATTTTCCTGAAAACATGCCTCCAATCCCATCCCAGTCACTCGAGGTCGTATTGTGTGTTCCTGACACACACTAACATCCCTGCAGCCAACCCCCACCTTCTCTCTGACATCCAAAGCCTTTTTCCACTTTGAATCCTTTGTCTACCACCTTTTTAATATCCATTCTATCATCTTTGCCTCTGTCAGGCATTTTGTTTTGCCCTTTCCTTTGCACTTTACAAAAGCCTTTCCTGGGTGCTTGGCTGCATCCAGAGCATCCAGCAGCCGAGTCTGCAGCTCAGCCCTGGAGTGCAAATGTCTCTGCACAGGATCAAGCTCCAACTGCCTCATCCCAAAGCTGCACACCTCTGTGCCTGCCCCTTTGGCTGTTCACTGCACATTTCCATCCATGAGCAAACGTTTTTTCCAGTGATTTCTGCTGAGTCAGAGAACGCTCCGTGAGGGCTGCTGCTCCTCCACGTGGGAACACGTTTCTGGGGAATAATTACAGAGAGTTTAAATACGGATGTTTGGCAGCCAAATTGCTTCACATTCAGGCTCCTGGCCAGGAGGGCAGAGCCCAGAAGCTGCTCATTGGTGCTGTGAGAAAATCCCTCATTCCTGTGCCCGTTGTGGGTGTGCAGAGCCCTTGGGCCAAGATTGTCTGGACACGGCAGTGTCACAGTATCCTGCTCTGAAGAGATGGGTCCTCATGGCTTGGAGGGTCCCATGAATTGAACTGCTTCTCAAATAATTCAGCCTGCACTCATCCAGCATCCTGCACGTGCCTTCTTCTCCAGGTCATAGCCACCAGAGGATTTTTATCCTCCCCGCTGCTGGATTTGGGAACGTGCTGCTGGCAGGGAGCTGATCCCTGTGGATCTCCTGTTCTGCAAGGGAGATGATGGAAGCACGCTGTGGGTAACTTCCCCCCCCCCTCTTAATTTTTTGAGACATATTTTAAGTTGTGAAACATATTGACTGTGAAATAGAGATAAGAACAAGAGGAAACACAAACAGTGTAGGTGTTACTCCTGGTTTTTTGCAACTCCCACTTTGTTGTAAAAATAGCCCAGCAAGTAGCACCCTGCTCCATGCCATCCTTCACGGGCCAAGGGATGATGCTCCTTCATCATCAAGGGATGATGATCGTGTGCCTGGACATCAATGGCTGAACCACGAGCAGAGTTGGCATGTAAGGCACGTGCAGAGCTGCTGAAAACTTCAATGGAGAAAAATCCTATCAAAAAATCAAATTAAAGAACTTTAAATGTTGTTGAAATACATAAAAAGTAGCAATATCATTCCAAAGTGCTGCAAAAATACCCTGTGTTGAGCTGGAGTGCTTTCCATCAGGAAAAGGGGCAGTGGGAAGGGACCATGGGATATCACTGAATCCCCTTGAGTTTCTGGTCACACTGCCCATGACACACCCTATTTTTACACCACACCTGTGCCATAATTCCTATTTGCCCTTAATCCTTTTGCAACTCTAAACCCCAGAAAAATACCTTTAATTAGGCCCAGGCCAGTTGCAGAAATCAGATAAAACACCCTTGCTGGCGGCTGCTTCCAGGACCTGCATCTCCTGATGGATGGGAACATTGTGCAACGTGGGGAGAACATCACCAGCCGTGGGCTGGCAGCAGGCAGGGCATCTGTGGTGAGACACCAGGGTGGCACCTCACAGGAGAAAGTCACAGACAGAAGCAGTGGTGGCTGTCTGACCTGGGGGACAGGTACTTGAACCCCCCTGGCAGGACCAGGTGAGTACCCACTGATGCTTCTCCTGAAGAACCTGGGATTAGGGAAGTGGTGCAGGGGGGATTTGCAGGAGCAAGTCACCACCCTGACTGAAACCTGCCTTGAATGAACTTCCCCTTCTTCATTTCTTGCTTTTTTCCCTCCAAATTAGAGAGGGAGATTCCTAATCAGCCCCTCAATGACTGCTCAGGCAAGGAGAGCCCTGAGGACCAAGGGGGTTGGCTGTTTTCTAGCCCAGGAGGCATTTTGGGTAGGGATTAGTGCTTTCACAGCAATTAACATGAATAACATCTCTGCATAAATGTTGGAGAGGCTTTGGAGTGGCTGAAGCATCTCTTTAGACCCAATTTGAGGGAGACATGGGCTATAGCAGCAGCACCTCCCCATAAATAATTATATTTGTTTACAAGAGCCATTAACCACATCTACTCACTCACCCTGTGCTGCAGTTGAGTTTAATGGGACACAGGGCTGGAAATGAGAAGTTGCTTCATTCAGAGGAGAAAAGGGCAGAGGAATGGGTGTTGGGTTAGGACACAAAGTTAAAAAAAGGGGTGTTTTCCACCAGTTGAAGGTCATTTTGCTGCTTCATCAGAAATTTGGGACCCTCTGAGTGCCTGACATTGACCTGCCACCAGCATGGACTGCGATGACATTGTCACTGAAGAGGTCTGCAGGGAGGATGACGTTGGGGATGGACAGTGAGTGCCTGGGGCTGAGGGTGGGGGATTTGGCTGGTTCTGTGCCCACCTCTGCACCTCTCCTCCAGGCTCCTGGAGGTGATGGTGGCTGGCTACCCAGTGCTGCTGGTGAGGAACAGGATGGAATTCAGTGCTCTAGGCAGCAAATGTCCCCACTACGGTGCCCCGATGAGCAAAGGTAACCCTGGCTCAAGGCAGGGGGGAAAAAAACACCTTGGGGAGGTTGGTTCTTAGTGCTCAGCTCGAGAGGGGGGGTCTCTTGCAGGGGTCTTGAGAGGGGAGAGGCTGCGCTGCCCCTGGCATGGGGCCTGCTTTAACATCAGGACTGGAGACATTGAGGAATACCCTACTCTGGACTGTATCTCCTGCTTCAAGGTGACTTCTTGTCCTCCCATCTGGCTGCCTCTCACAAGCCCCCTGCCCTGACCACAGCTCTGTCACTTAGAGCTTCAACACAAGGGATGACTCTTGGGATGATTCCTTGGGATTATGTAAATCCCTGCCCTAAAGCTCCTTTCAATCAAAGGTGATGCCATAGATCCTGGTATTCCTCAGAGCCAGCACAAGTGCTTTGGGAAAGAAAAAGAGGATTTACAGCTCTTCCTCAGTGCTCTTAGGATGAGGAGAAAAGCTCATGAGCTCCTCAGTATCATGTGACATCCAAGATCAGAGTCAGAGACAGATGGCACACTGGACCAGGATCTCCCAGGAGAGCTCCTACCGCAACCTCATGGATGCAGCACTTTAAAAACCCTCTCCTTTCCCTCCCTCAGGTAACAGTGGAAGATGGAAAGGTGTTTATTACAGCAAAAAAGAAGGTACTGACCTTACCTGCTGTCACTGAGCACAGGCAGCACCTTGGGCTGCATATGATTTGAGCATTTTGCATTTTGTTGCAGGACCTGGAAAGCAGCCTGAGGGTGAAGGACACAAGCAGGAGGTGCCTCCTCAACAGGAACACGGTGCTGCTGCTGGGGGGAGGTCAGTGAAGGGATCTCTGCCCCCTCCACACACGCTGGGAGCTGCCAATCTCCTCTCCAGGGAGGACTGAGCTGCTCCTCCTCCTCCTCCTCAGTGACGTGTCAGAGATGAGCATCTCTTGTAGGTGTGGCTGCCCTGGTGTGTGCAGAGACTCTTCGCCAGGAGGGGTTCACTGGCAGGATCATCATGGCCACTAATGAGAAACATGTTCCCTATGACAAGTCCAAACTGAGCAAGGTTTGTGTGAGACAAGGGCAGGACTGTGCCTGGGCACCAGAGGCCACACTCAGGGCCAGAGACAATGGAGAGAGCAAAGCAGATCCAAAAGGAATAGGGGTGTTATTTCCAGGAAAACATCTTTTTCCTCACAAAAGTCTTTGGTCAGAGTCAACATAAACTGATGTTTTAATCTCCTTTTATTGAGTTCTTCTCACTAGAGTTTGATGGGTTTTCTGAGGTGGGCACAAGGTGATGGGGATGGGGCAGTGTGAGGAGCTGTGATTCACTAATGGAAAATTCGCCTCTTTTACAAACTAACCACAAGAAACACTTCAGGAGAATTTCTGCCTCCAAGAAATGCTTCATTTCATATTTTTGTTGTGTTTCCAGGAAATGAACTTAAAACCTGAGGACATGTACCTGAGGAAACCTGAATTCCTCAAGGCTCTGGACATAGAGTTCTGGCCAGAGAAAGAGGTACCAGAGCTCAGTCCTCAGTGGGTGATCCTGTTCCTGCCGTGGGGAGGGTGTGACACTGATCTGTGCATTCATGGATGCACCTGTGGGAAGTGGGAGAGGACCCCAGCACACCTCATCTCACCTGAGTGCCCAGAAACAAGGCACACAGGCACAGGCAAGACAGAGTGTGGATCAGAGGTGCCTGTCTGACCTGTGCCCCCTCTCTCCTGCAGGCAACGTCTGTGGATTTCCAGAAGCAGAGGGTTCGCTTCATGGATGGGTCCTCTCAGAAGTACCAGCAGCTGCTCATTGCAACAGGCAGCCAGTGAGTGCACAAAGTGTCTGCCACACGCAGGGTTTTAGGCAGGACAACACTGGGATATAGAGGTGGAGGTAGGAAATGAGATGAAAGGGCAGGATGGAATGACACAGCCGAGGGTTTGTGCTCCTTTCTCATTCTTTCTGTTTGATCTATATCATGAAATCCATCTGGATTCTCTCTCTTTCAGTTCTGGTTTCCTCAAAGTCCCAGGTGCAGACCTGCAGAACATTTGCACGCTCCAAATCCCAGAAGACTCCAGCAAGATCCTGAAGCTGGCAACTGGGAAGAATGTGGTGATTGTAGGAGCTTCATTCATAGGTACCAGGCTGGAGTGGGTGTCAAACCATCAGCGAGAGCCTTCAAATCCCCTTCTGTTGGGTGTGCACATTAACTGGAGGCCCTCAGGGAAGGGATGTTCCTTTTCTGCCCGGCTGGGATCCTCCCTGGAGCTGCTGGGGGTGTGTGTTACGCAGCACACACTCATTCTTTCCTCTGATAGCCAGAAACTTTAAGAGCTATAAACAATTGCTACACATGGATAGAGGGAAATGTGCCTTACGAAAAGGTCACTGTCCTCCAGAGGAGCTGGATTCCCCAGGAGCACTGGGAAAGCTAAAGCACAGAAAGGGAGTTATTTTGTACATAACCAGGAGCTATTCTTTGGATCTCCTAATATCCAGGTCGGTGTGCACGAGAACAAAGAATGGGGGGAGCTAAATACCTCAGCCCAGAAATGCATAGCAAAGCAATTCAGCACTGGCAGCACATCAGATTTGTTCTCCTGGAAGGGGAGAAGATTTCCAAGGGTGCAGGTTCATGCTTGCAGCAGGCTTACCTTGGGCATGCCTCTTCCTTGCAGGAATGGAGGTGGCTGCCTTCCTCTCAGACAAGGCTGGAACCATCTCAGTGGTGGAAAGAGAGGAGTTCCCTTTCCAGCACGCCCTGGGTCCTCAGGTTGGAGGTGTCGCCATGAAGGTTAGGAAAACCTGGGGCTGATTTCTAGGATGGAGAACACATGATATCCAAGCAGCCCAGGGATCCACATCAGCCCAGGAAACCTCACCCCTGTGCTGAGTCATAACTCTGCATGCCCAGCCTCTGTCCTCACCCACGGGCTCTGCACACACGGCTGGTCTCAATCTTCCCACACACACACATCGATTCTTCACCCCAAACTCACCTCACACACCAGTCCTGACCAGGACTGCAAAGAAAAGTCAGGCTTCCAGGCTGCCTGCATTCAGCCAGGGACACAAATGGAACCTCCCTGCAGCCTGGAGCAGCAGCAGAGCTGCCTGCCTGGGTTTTGGCTGGGTACAGCTGTTTTTATAGCCTGGAATTTCCTAATGAATACTCAAACCAGTCCTTTTCAGATGCTGCAAAATAAAGGGGTGAAGTTCCACATGAAAACAGAACTCCGTGAGCTGAAAGGAAAGGATGGAAAGGTCAGTCGTGCCTTTGTGATCCCTGAACTGCTAATTTTAGGGGAAAAAAGCCCAAGTTGGGATATAACCCAGTGCCTACATCAGGCTTTCCTCTCCCATGTCTAGACCCTCCCTTCCTTTTCACTGAGCACAGCTCTGGGCTCAAAGGGCACCAGTAAGTGTTCCCATCCCAGGGACAACAGCGTGATTTTCTTTTCATTCCCAGCAACACACATTAGTTGGACAAGGTGATCCAAACCTGGGGAAGAAAAAAGACAGCAAAGAGCAAAGCAGCAGGGAGGCTGTGGGAATTAGGACAGAGGTTTTAACTCTTTATTAATGATCCTTCCTTCTTTCCTAGGTCACAGAGGCTGTTCTTGCCAATGGAAAGAATCTCCCTGCAGATGTGGTGGTGGTGGGAATAGGTAAGAGACCCCAGCTGGGAGAGGAAGGCAGATTTGGGAATGGGGAGAACATCCAGCAAGCCCAGGGCATCACAGTTCATTTCCAGGACATCATTCCCTGCAGTCTCTTTCCCACTCTGTTATCATCCAGCCTTTCCTCTTGGCCCCAAACACCTGGAAAAGTCAGCAGCCCATGAGCACACACTTGGCAGGAGGAAAGGAGTTGGTTTACACTCTTGTTGTGCCTTTGGCTCTTGCTGTGCTCCACAGGTCCCTGCTGAATTACCAGAGCGTGCTGTGTCCTGGGCCCTGGTTTTATTGCCCCTGCAGTGGCTCAGCACCAGCCCAAGCGCAGGTCACTGCTCCAAGTGCTCTGCTCCAAGCAGGAACAGAAATTGTGAGGTCAAATTTCCTCCCTGTCCCTGCAGAGCTTCGCTGCATTTCATCCCTGCTCCTCCGCCCACAGGGTCAACCCCCAACTCAGCGTTTCTGAAGGGCACCTCCATCGCCAGAGACGACCAAGGTGCCATCCTGGTGAATCAGGTGAGTGCCAGCTGAATATCCCACCCCACACCCCATCCCTTCCCTCTCCTCAGTGCACTAATTGCCTTTTGCCCCATTAGCACATGCAAACTAACATCCCGAATGTCTTTGCTGCGGGGGACGTGGTGACATTCCCAGTGGCGCTGCTTGACGGGGACAGGTCCAGCATCCACCACCAGCAAGTGGCAGAGGCCCATGGTGAGGGCACAGCCACCTTCCAGCTCCCTTGGAGATGGGAATGGAACAGAAGGAAACAATTTTTAAGGACCTGCAAGAAGAATATTTTCTGTGTTGTTTCATCACAGGTCACTGTGCTGCTTTAAACATGTTGCAGAGGGGTAAGGAGTTGCACACTGTTCCTTACTTCTGGACCACAATGCTTGGGAAAAGCATCCGCTATGCAGGTAGGAAGGGGCAGGGAGAGGGGAGCACAACTTCTTCCCACCAGCTGGGTCTGGGGCTTGTAAACACACTGTGGTTGCAGAGTTCACCTGAGGCAGCTCAAGCTCTGGACTGGCTGTCATGGTGAGTTGGAGCCCTGGGTCTAGAGGTCACCCAGAGCTCTTGTTCCTTGCTAATCTCCAGTGGTTTAGAGGTCACAGAGGAAGAACTTCCCTCTCTAAACCAAGGAGAGGCTCAAAGTCAGTTCTGCTTGTGCAGGGCATTCACATCTGCTCCCCAGCCCCAGTCACTGTCCCCTCTGTCCCCACCCACACTGGCTCTGGGGTGGGATGGGTGGCAATTGCTGTGCCAGGGCTCCCTGAGCAGGCTCTCTCTCACAGGCTGTGGGAAGGGATACACAGACACTGTTGTGAAGGGCAGCCTGGAGCAACAGAAATTCCTCATCTTTTACATCAGGTGAGTGAATCCATGGCCAGTCCATGCCCTGGAAACAGGGCACAGTCCTCTCTCTTACAGCCTGCAGAGATCCCACAGAGGCTCCTGGCTGTGCACTGAAGGCAGCTGCTGGGTGTTGAACCAGAGAAAACCAAAGCAGAGCAGGGAAGGAGAAGAGAATGAACTAAAATGATGACACCAGCTGGGCAGAGAGCCTGGGACACATCTCTCCCTGTGCCCCACTGCTCCCAGGCTCAGTGCCCAGCTCCCAGCAGTGCCAGGCAATCTGCCATGAGTCCCTGTGCAGCCTGCAGCACCAGCCACCCTGCCCTGAGCCCTCTGAAACACAGCTGATCCCTGGCCACTGTGCCACGAGGATGCTGCTGTGCTGAGCTATGTACACTGACAAGATCCACATTCTTCCTCTTTCCATTCCAGGGATGGCCATGTGACTGCAGCTGCCAGCCTGAACTGTGACCCCATGGTGTCCCTGATTGCAGAAGTTTTGTACTTGGGGAAACAAATCTCCAAAGAAGAAGCAGAGTAAGTGACGTCCTGACTGAGCTGGTGGGTGGCTCTGTGCTGTTCCCCATGTCAGCAGAGCCCACTGAGAGACACAAAACCAAGAGGAGTCACTGCAAATCCCCAACCTTCCTCTTGTTTTCAGGGCCTGTGACATTGGCAACATCCCCTTGCTGGCACAAAGCTAAGCTTGGTGTGTGCTCCTTGTGAGGGGCTCACAATCAAGTATTAACAGCTCCATATCCTCCCACCCTGGAGCAATAAAACCATCAGCAAAGCTGAACCCAGCACCTGCATCTTGTGTTTGCAGACAGCCCTTGGCTGTCCACTTGTGCTGGGCAAAGCTCAGCAGAGCTGCTGTTCTGCTGTGCTGGATGACAGGAGGATGCCCATGGCCTGGGGCTCAGCTGAGGGTCTGAGCTGGCAGCAGCCACTACAGATGCACAGATGCACCAGCCAGAGATACACCAGCTCCTCCTGTTCCTTCCCTGTTGGCAGGGAGCTCTCATTTAGCACACCGGTCACGCTGACCTTCTCCTTTGCAAAAACACATTTTCCCAGCAAGGGGAGCTGTGACCGAGACAAGCTGCTCTCCCAGCAGGGAACGAGGTGGGCTGTGTGCAGGAACTTGCACAGAATACTCTGCCCCTAAGGACACAGGGATACCACCCGACCTGCGAGCCAGCAGCACCTGCTGGCAGTGTCACTGCTGTCTGGAATATTTTAGCTGCCGTAGCGAGCAGCCAGCCTCTGGCAGAGAAATCCCAGATCCAGCCTTTCCTGCTGGATGCTTGGAGGAGGTGGCCAGATGCTAGAGGAAAGAGTTACCAGATTTTTTTGCAAGGCAACAGCAAGCGAGGCCGTGCTTTCTACAGGAAACCTTGCACTTACTCACCAGTCACATGGGGCTGTGCAGGAGGAAGGGTAAGTCCCAGGAGCCGGGCAAGTTCCCACAGGGACACTCACTGACAGCCCAGATCCCCTCTGGTTTGACATGAAGTGAAAGACAGCCAGAGCCTCTGCTCAGTAGGTGAGATACTGCAGTGCTGGTTTGTGTTAAACACCCGAATTTGTCTTCTGCCACCTCATGCATGAATTTGACCTGAAATACAACGTTTTGCATTTCCTGACCCGGCCATGGGTTTGGTGCTTCTGCTCAAAGCAACTCATTGCTGTGAGAGAGGCACATTTTAACCAGGAAAGAGCTGAGTTTCAGCAGCACAGGTTGTTCCTTCGTGACAGGAACGTGTAGATTTGTGAGGCACATGGAGCACACAGCTCTCATACAGATCAGTCTGTGCTGCAGAGGAGGGGGAGCATGGCTCAGGAGCTGCTCCTCCCTGCCCTCGAGCACCCTCCACACCCCCCATACCCCCCACCATAACTTTCTGCCCCTCGCTGCACTCCAGAATGTGTTGGGCACTGAGCAGGTGCCAGCTGTTTTGCATGGACTTGCAGCAGGGCAGCTGTGGTGGAGAGACAGGCTCTGCCTTGAGCTGGAGGAACTGATCCAAGGGCGTTCAGCAGTCCCACTCCCTCTGGGTGACAGCCACCCCACAGAAACTCAGCTTCTTGTAACCATCAGCAAGAACACACCAAGCACAGCAGCTTTATGTAAAAAGGAAAGACCTCAGGACAAGAGATTTATTCTACTTTTACCACTTAATGGACACCAGGCCACTTTCTGTGCTTTGCTGGGTGCCAGAGTTTGGGAGCAGCCCTGCCTTGGGCAGCTGCAGCCTGGGCAGGCAGATTAAGTTGAGATTGTGCAGACATTTCAGCACAGGGCTGTTCCTCCCTGCCCGCCCTCGGAGCTGGGATGAGCCGTGCACTTTCTGGCAGGCCCTGAGCAGCAATGCCTGGACACTCCCCTGATTCCCATTCACCAAGGCAGCCTGGGAGCTGAAGGTCCCGGCAGTCCTGTGGGAAAGCCTGGGGTGCAGAGGCTCCCTGGAGCCCTTGCTGGGAGCTCCCCTCTCGCTCAGTGCAAGGCAGGGCCTCCTCCAGCCCTGGAGAGCAGCTTCCAAGTTCCTTCTGGGGCAGTCTTCTGCTTCTGTTCACCAATGAGACAGAGCCTGGACCGTGGAAGAGCCCAATAAAGTTCACCAGAGCCCCTCTGAGTGCTGCTAGCTGGAATACCTGGAATGCTGGCACTGCTGGGGGGCCTCCCAGGGACAGAGGTTCCGGGAACAGCCGTCCAGAGCTCTGTGTGACTCGGCCCTGAGTCACCCTGGCCCAGTGGCCCAGCCCGACCCGCGCAGGGCAGCGTGGGTGTGCAGCCACCCTCTCTCTCCTGAGGCTCCATCCCACTTGCCTGGCATGCTGCAGGATTAATCCAGCTCCTGAGCTCAGCAGCTGGTCAGACCTGTGGGTTACGCCCAGCCTTTGGCCCAAGGCACCTAAAGGATCAACTCTCCACCAGCAGACCCCAGAGTGGCATCAGATGGGGGCACAGCTCTGGGGCTGTGGCCCCTCCCAGGGTCTGCAGCCCCCACCATCTTCCCACCTGATCCAGGCAACCCACAAGGCAACAAACTTCCTAAAACCGAACAGTTGAGCAAAACAACGTTTAATGCCTCTCTCTCAGTCTCCTCCAGTCACCTCCCAGCTCAGTGCCACCCCACTGAGGTGGGGGGACACAGTTTGACAGCCCTGCTGGGATGGCTGTCTGGAATCCTCCAGCCAAGGCTCTGTCTGGAGGCTTTCAGGAGACTTTCTTCATCCTGGTCAGACTCATCCTCAGCCCTCCAATCCACAGGACGCTGCAGAGTGGCTCATCCCGGTCGCTCAGGGCACGGCTCTGGCTGGCATCCAAGGTCCCAGTGACGAGAAGAGAGTGGCTACATTCAACAGTTCTTCAACTGGCAGCTTTAGCTACTGGAGAAGGACATAAAGCTTGCCACTGAAGAACTGGTGCTGGTTAGCCAGGAGCAGGGTGGCACGGCAGCACCTGGGAAGGGAACACACATTTCAGAGCCAGGATTGAACCGTGCCGAGCTGAGCTGTCACCCACAGCAGCTTCTCTCCCTCATCCCAACACTGATCTATCACTCTGTCCTCTCCCCAGGGACAATCCCCCATCCAAAGAAATCCAGAGGCAGCTCCGACCTCAACTCTCCCCATCCCTCCCCGCTCCCAAAGCGGGCAGTGCCTGAGCTCCAGCACCTGCAGCCAGCCCTAAACCACCAGCGACAGGCAGGGAAATCCAAGGCCATTTCTGCTGGAAAACAAGAGATAAGGCAACCTGCTCGGGCAGGGCCCGGTGGCTGCAGCAGGGAGGCCACTGCAGGTAGGGGTTACGGCGTTCCCAGGGCTCACCTCGGGCATCCATCAGCGCTGGCAGGGTCCCACCTGGACAGGAGCCAGCCACTTCCTGACGGGGAAGACACTTTGTCAGGCGGCTGCTGCCAAGCCACCGGCGGGGGAATTTCGGGCAGCCCAGCCCCCTTCCCAGTCGTTTTGTTGGAGGGTAAGGACGCCAACCCCAGGGCTGGTGTGGGACCCCACCGCTTTCCCCTCGGCCCGGGAAAAATCCCTTTTCTACAACACCCAGCGCTTTGGCTGCCGGGGATCGAGTGTTGGGAACCCCCTGGGAAACCGGGTATGGTGGGGGACAGACGGGAAACATGGGAAATCCCCGGGGGGGCAGCACAGCATCCTCCCAGCAGCGTCACCCCGAAGGCACCGGGGAGGCCGGGCCCCGGTGGGCGCCGCGGCGGGGGCTGCGGGGCTCTCGGTGCGGGGCCGGTGGCCGGGGCGCAGCGGCGGCGGCGGGGCCCGGCGGGGATGCCGAGCATTCCTGGCGTGCCGGGTACATCTGGTCCGGATTCCAGCGAGCTGGTCCCGGCCCTGCTCCACCCCCGCCGGCCCGTGAATCAGCACCCGCCGCCGAACCCACCGGCCCCGCCGGCACCGCGGGCCCCGCCGGCACCGGGGGCCGACGAGGGGGGGCCCTGTCGTTAACAGGGTTCCCACCCAGCCCTTCTCAGCACCGACAGACCCCAGCGGCTCCGGGAAGGGCCCCGGTGGGAGCACACCCCGCTAATAAAAAACGCTGTACCCCCAGCTGGTGCCCCTCTCCCGGTATAACCGGGTCACCCCCCCTCCCCCAGAGTCTCTCTTCTCGGTAAAGCCAACTCCCCCCTCCCCCCTAAGGGAGGCAGCTCCCCCCACGCCGCCCCCCGGCAAAGTCTGTCCCTCCACTCCCCCCGGGACACCCCGCCGCCCTCCCGACCCTCCGCTGCCCGGGATGCTCCGCTCCGTGCCCAGGGCGGGGAGCGGCCGTGGGTCAAAGTCTGCCCAGTCCGGTCCCGGAGTGAAGGTCACCCCCGGGGCGGCCACCGCCCGTCGCGGGGAGGCCCCGGCCGCGGCCCCGCCCGCCCCACCGGGACCCTCCGGCGCGGGAGCCGCGCACGGGCCGCGGCCCCAGCCCCCCCTCCCCGCCCCGCCGACACCGGGGGCGAGGCCGCCCGGCCCAGGCGGCGCCGCGGAGTCCGGCGAAGGACGCGCCGCACCGCGCCCCCCATGGCCGCCCTGCCCCGGGGAAAGGTGACCTTCCCCAGCGGGGCACGGCGGAGCCCCTCAACCCCCGGAGCACCGAGGGCGACGCGCGGGGCTCGGCCACCCTTACCGCCCGTCCCAGCGCGGTACCGGCTGACCCACCTGCGCGGCTCGGCCGGGCCCGAGCTGGCCCGGCGCCGGCGCCGCCGCCCCGCCGGTGCCGCCCCGGCCGTGCCCGGTGCCGGTGCCGCCGCCTCCCCCCGCCGCGCGCCGGCTCCGTCCCGGATCAGCTGGCGGAGTCATGACGCAGCCGCCCCCCGGCCACGCCCCCGGCCACGCCCCCGGGCCAATCGCCGGCCGGCACCGCCGGCGCGCGCCGCGCCCGCCCCCGCGCCGCGATTGCCGCCCGCTCCAGCCAATAGAGACCCGGCGCGACCCGCGGCTCAGCCAATGGGGAGGCGAGGCGGGCGCTCTGTCCCGCCCACCCCGCCCAGGGAGAGTTTGGCTCCCTCCCGGCCGGGCGGCGGTTACCCTGGGAACGGACGGGGCCACCCCGCCGCGGGACATGCCGGGAGTCGTAGTGCGGCGCCGGGCTCCCGGCATGCCCCGCGTGCTGTGAGTTGGCATTTTCAAGCGGGTGAAGGGGCGGCGGGGGCAGGGCGGCTCCGAAGGGCCTCGACCCTTCCGCGGGCCCCGGGCGGGGCGTGGCGCCGCCGCGGGCATGGCCCGGCCGCCCCCGCCCGCCCTCGGGCGGCGCCTCACTGTGCTGAGGCTGGTGACACAGCCCCGATTCCGAGAAGTTGCTCTAAGTCCTCGACCAATCAGAAGTGAGCGCTCGCAGCGCTCACCAATGGGCGGGCGCGGGGGGCGTGGCCGCGAGAACTCGACTGACCCCGATGACTTGGCAGCGCCGCGCGATGACTGGACAACTTCTTTAAAGGGGCCGCGCCCGCCGCGGGTGCCCTCGGGGGAGAGCGCAGGGCAGCGGCGGCTCAGCCTGACACGACCAGTGGCGCTTACCTGCTGCCCCGCCGGCGCTGCCGCTCCCGCCCCGTGGGGCGAGGGTCTGA
The DNA here is from genome assembly GCF_965231275.1 of Zosterops lateralis. Lineage (NCBI taxonomy): Eukaryota > Metazoa > Chordata > Aves > Passeriformes > Zosteropidae > Zosterops > Zosterops lateralis. The sequence goes on along the minus strand of NC_139779.1, from coordinate 5,078,819 downwards.
CCTGCGGTGCCCCTTTAAAGCCATTTCCTGCCCTTCGTCCCAGTAACAGCTGATTGCAGCGGGCCAGGGCCGGGGGGCCAATCGGCGGCCGCCACGTCCCACCCACGTGACTCCCACGCGCCGCCGCGCCATGCGGCGCTGCCCGGCGGGAGCCCCCGGCGCCCTTAAAGGGGCCGTGCGCGGTCCGGCCGCCCGTGGCTGTCGTGACCGTGTGCCCCCTGGGTACTGCCGCACCCGCCGGTCCCGGAGGCCCGACACCACCCGGGGGGCGGTGGGAAGACCCGGTTCGGCTCACAGGCATCGAGGCCGGCAACTCCCGTAGCGTGCGGTGCCTTGCGGGGCAAAGGGCGGCGGGGTCCCGGGGCGGCGGGGCTGAACTGGCCCCGCCGCCCCGCGCCGGCTCCCCCCGGGCACTCACCTGCCGCCGGTGGGGTCCGCCCGCAGAGGGTGGGGCCCCCTTTAAGACCGGCTGCCTCGTCAGCGCGGCTCGCCCGGCTCCAGCTGACAGCCCGGGGCGCCTCTGACGTCACTGTGACGTCACGGCCCGCCGCAGCGTCACGCCCCCACGCGCAGCCCCGCGCCCCGGCCGCGCGCACCCGCCCCGGCCCCCCCCGCCCCGCGGCCGCTGGAGGGAGCCCGGGCCCGGCCCCGCGGGGCCCCGGGGGGAGCGCGGCCCGGCCCCCCCGCGCACATGGCGGAGCGGCGGCCGCATGTGACCGCCGTCACCTGACCAACATGGCCGGGGCCGCCCCCGCCGCCGCCCGCCGCGGCTGAGCCGCCGCCGCCAGGTAACGCGGGGCCGCCGGGGCGGTGAGGGACCTCACGGGGGGATGAAGGCTCCCCGGGCCGGCCCTCGGGGCCGCGGGGCTCGGCCCGGCTCTGTCGTTCCCCCGCCGGTAGCGAGGGCCCGGAGGGGCCGGGGCCGCCTGGCCGGCCGTGGCCGTGGCCCGGTGCTCCGTTCTGTGAGCATCCTCCGTCGCTCCCGTGGCCGCTCTCCGGGGCCCTGGGGACTGCAGAGATCCCTTTGTGTCCCCAGGACGGGGAGAGCCCATCGTGTACTCCCTCCAGCTGCGGAGGTACCGTCGTGTCCCCACCACCGACCCCGGGGCTGCAGATGTCCCCCTTCACGTCCCATCATATTTCTTTTCAGTTCTTGGGGCTGTGAATGTCCCATTGTGTCTCTCAAGCCTGAGGCTGAAGAGGTGCCATCGCGTCCCGCTCCCTGGCTGTGGATGTTCCATTGTGTGTGCCCCCGCCAACCCTGTGCCCGCAGAGGTTCTCTCATGTCACTTCCCCCAGCACTTGGATGTGCAAGTCCCCATCGTGTCCCCATCATGTCCCTCTGACAGAGCCTGTGGGAGCCCCACAACATCACCCTGCCTGGCTGCAGAGGTCCCACCTTGTCCCTTACAGCCAGGGCTGATCCCTTCTCAACCCCCACACACAGGCACAGTGACCACCCCCTCAAAACAGCTATTTTTTACCCGGGTGCCAATGGGGAAGTGAGACTTTCCGCTGACTGGGGCGGGCAGGGCGGTTCTGTGCCGCTCTGCTCGCTCACAGCCTGCCTGGGCCACCTTTCTCCCGGCAGAACCCAGCATGGAAGGCTTCCTGCGGAGCGTGGAGAAGGACCTGAACATCGACCGCCGGCAGCTGGCCCCCGAGAGGACCCACGTCACCGCCTTGGTGCCGGCCAAATGGCTGCAGAGCCTCAAGGAGCGCCGGGCGCTGCCGCCGGCCTGCCCGCGGCCCGAGGGGCTGAGCGAGGTGGAGCTCAGGACGTTCCTGCAGCACTCGGTGCAGAAACTCCCTGCGGGCTGGACTCGGGTGGAGATCCACGGGCTGCGCAAGGCCCGGCTGAGGTACCCGCTGCGGGCGCAGCCCCCCGAGCAGCGCTGCTGCGGCAGCGTGGACAGCCTGCACGGCTTCATGCGGAGCGTGGCCACCCAGAACTACCACAACCTGTGGGGCCAGGCTCACGGGCTGTACGCTCGGCCCTACCGGCGCCCGGACGCGCCGCCCACGGTGCCGGCGCTGGACGCGCTGAGGGGGGCCCTGCACAGAGCCTACGGCTGCCCCGTCCTCCAGGTGGGCAGGAACCTGCCTGGCACGTCCCCTGCCAAGGAGAGCGCGGCCAAAGGGGTGCCCTCGTGCCCCAATGTGCTGCAGGCTGAGGCGCTGCTGGAGTCGGCTGATATGCTGTACATCATCTACCCCTACGTGCAGTACTGCCTGCATGATGTTGTGACCTTCAGCCCGGCCAAGCTCACCAACAGCCACGCCAAAATCCTCTTCCTCCTCTTCCACGTGCTGCAGGCCATGAGGGCTTGTCACCAGGCGGGTCTGGCTTGTGGAGATTTCTCCCTTAGGGACGTGGCTGTGGATGAGAAGCTGTGCAGCCGGCTGCGTGTGAACTTCAGAGGGTACGAGGGGCCCGGGAAGGAGGAAGAGAATCTGGAGGGTGGTCTGGAACGAGAGAGTGAGCAAAGCTGCGTGCAAAGGCAGGGGGTGACGTGCAATGCCTGCCAGAAGGACCTCCGAGACCTGGTGTTGCAGTGGGTGCATGGGCAGGTCAGCAACTTCGACTACCTTATGTGTCTGAACAGCTTGGCTGGGAGGAGAATGGGAGACCCCAATTACCACCCAGTTCTTCCATGGGTGGTGGACTTCACTACCAAAAATGGCAAGTTCAGGGACCTACGGAAATCCAAGTTCCGTCTCAACAAGGGGGACAAGCAGCTGGACTTCACTTACGAGATGACCAAGCAGGCGTTTGTTGCTGGGGGGTCGAGTGGGGAGCAGCTCCATGTCCCCCATCACATCTCAGATGTCCTCTCAGATATCACCTACTATGTCTACACGGCCCGCAGGACACCCAAGGCAGTGCTGTGCTGCCACGTGAGGTCCCAGTGGGAGCCCAATGAGTACCCAGCCAGCATGGAGCGCATGCAGAGCTGGACACCAGACGAGTGCATCCCAGAGTTTTACACAGACCCCTCCATCTTCCGCTCCATCCACCCCGACATGCCCGACCTGGATGTGCCCTCATGGTGCAGCTCCTACGAGGAGTTCATCGAAGTTCACCGCATGCTGCTGGAGAGCCGGGAGGTCTCCCAGGACCTGCACCACTGGATTGACCTCACCTTTGGCTACAAGCTGCTGGGGAAGGATGCAGTCAAGGAGAAGAATGTCTGCCTCCACTTGGTTGACAACCACACGCACCTGACGACCTACGGGGTGGTGCAGCTGTTTGACCAGCCCCATCCCAAGCGCATGGTGGGACCTGCCTACACTCCTGCTGAAGCCCCAGCCATTGCCCGGCCTCTGCTCCAGAACATCCGGGAGACTGTGGTTTTGGAGGACATCCAAGGCCAAGTGACAGATGCAGTCAACGGGCTGGTCCTGGAGGCTACTCCCAGTGAAACCACCTGGCCTGGGGACAAACCCATCGCTGGTGAGGATGATTTAGAACAAGGCACAGAAGCCCTGGATTCGATTACTGCTCCTGGGAGAGCCCCTGACCAGCCCTGTGCCACTGTGCCTCCAGCACAGCCCCCCACCCTTCCTGCTTATGCCACTGACAGCAAATCCTCGGGGGTCCGACCACTCCGTCGGAGCAAGGCGGGGGCTGTGGATCAGCTTGACATGAAGATCACCCTTCCTGAAGGCTTCAACCCACTCCAGGCCCTGGAGGAACTGGAGAAATTGGATAATTTCCTGGTTAAAGGTTTAAGCAGCGAGATGCAGTTGATGGAGCAGCCATGGGAAGAGCCACCCTTGGGTCTCTCAGACCTCTTCCAGAGAGACATGCAAGCCCTGGGCATCCTGGTAGCTGAGATTATATTTGCACCGAGGCTCCGTCCTTCGAGGCCCGACGCGTCCCTGTTGGAGCGGTTCCTGATGGTGAGGAACCTCTGCCGTTACCACCCCAAGGAGATCCCGGCCCCCCTGCAGCACGTGCTGCATGTCCTGCTGCAGCTGAGCGTGCCCGTGGAGAAGCTGCTGAAGAGCAGGCCGAGCAAGAGCGCAGTGCAGCTGTTTGAATACAAACCCATCTCCCAGGGCCTCCCACCACCCTGTCCCACGCAGCTCCTCAGCCCCTTCAGCTCCATTGTCCCCTTCCCCACGTACTTCCCAGCTCTGCACAAGTTCATTTTCACCTATCAGGCAAAGAAGATCGAGGATGAAGGGCAAGGCCGCGAGCTTGTTTTCCAGCTGTGGCAGCAGCTGGAGGGAATCCTTTCTGAAATCACACCTGAGGGCCTAGAGATTCTTCTGCCTTTCATATTATCTCTGATGTCCGAGGAAAACACCGCTGTCTACGCAGCGTGGTACCTCTTTGAACCTATAGCTAAATCCCTGGGGCCCAAGAATGCCAATAAATACCTGCTGAAGCCCCTGATCGGAGCCTACGAGACCCCCTGCTCCCGCCACGGCAGGTTCTACCTGTACACAGACTGCTTTGTGGCCCAGCTGATCGTGCGCCTGGGGCTGCAGTCCTTCCTCCTGAACCTGCTGCCCCACATCCTGCAGATCCTCGTGGGCATCGAGAGCTCGCGGGAGGAGAGCAAATCCTTCCTGGGCACCGCTGAGGACGATGAGAGCGGAGGGGAGAGCCCGGTGTCGTGTGTGTTTGGGGAGGAGATCAAGATGGATGTGGAGCACAGCTCTGCTGCACTCGACCTCCTGGACTACACCTCTGGGGTCAGCTTCCATGACCAGGCCTACCTCCCCGAGGGTGAGGACTTCCAAAGTGGCCTCTACGTCGGGGAATCCCTGCAGCCCCAGGAGCAGGAGTCGCTCAGCCTCGGCCGGCTGAGTGACAAGAGCAGCGCCAGCGAGGTGTCTCTGGGCGAGGACAGACCTGCAGATGGGGACTCCCAGAAGGACAAGAGCAGCTTGAAGTCAATGGACAGCAGCCAGGACCTGAAGCAGAGTGAGGACTCAGAGGAGGATGAAGAGGAGCATGAGGAAGAGGAGCACGAGGATGCTGCTGTTGATGCGGAGCTGACGGTGGTCGTGGAGGTTGCTGGGGCCTCTGTGGATGTCACCCTGGCTGATGACAGCAGCGAGCCAGAGGATGGGGAGGGAGAGGAACTGCCAGATCACTCCGATGACAAAGAGCAGACCATACTGCTGGGTAAGACCCTGCCAGTGTCCAGGCTGTTGGTCAGAGCCTTGGGAGAAGCGGGTCCACATTTGGGGGTGTTTGTGGTCCCAGCTTGGGGACAGTGATGAAACCAGGGTAAGAGGCCAGGACTGCATGTGGGTCTGAGAGTCAGGGCTGGGGCAGCAGGGACTGATAGCTAATCAGTGCTGTGCTGGGCACTGTCCTTGTGACTGCTGTTGTTTTGCAGACACAGCCTGTAAGATGGTGAGGTGGCTCTCGGCCAAGCTGGGCCCGACTGTCACGTCCCGCTTCATCGCCAGGAACCTGCTCCGGCTGCTCACGTCCTGCTACGTCGGTAATGCCTTTTCCCTGGGTCCCAGTCTGTGTGCTGCTGCCTTGGGTGTGGCTGCTGCTTCAGCTCATGGTGTGTTGTTCTCTGGGCAGGCCCGACCAGGCAGCAGTTTGTACCGAGCAGTGATGAGAACAGTCCCCTGAGTACAGGAAATATCTACCAAAAGCGGCCTGTGCTGGGAGATCAGGTGTCCAAGCCAGTGCTGGCCTGCCTCATGCATGTGGCATATTTGTATGGAGAGCCTGTCCTCACCTACCAGTACCTGCCCTACATCAGCTACCTGGTCAGTATTGCCTTTTTCTCCTCTCTGTTGGGGCAAGAGCTGTGTCCAGGCACAAAGGGAAGATGTAAAAATAATAGTGCAGCCTCACCAGGAGCCTTCTGCATAAAAACTGAGCTTGGCTGGGCTCTGTCTGGGCCAGTCTGGGCTGAGGAGCTCTGGCTGTGTTGGCTGAGAAGGGCAGGAGAAGCACTTTGACCTCCTGCCACAAGCTCCAGACTGCTCCCAGCAAAGCACACGGCTGTGTTCATACCCCTCTTTCCCTGTCAGACCTTGTGAAAGCAGAGAAAAAACATTTCTCCTGCTTTTCTGTACCCAAACAGAGCTGGCACGAGGGTGGGATAGTGTTAACAGGCAGGAGGAGCAGCCTGTGCTGCTGTGAGATTGCTGGAGTGAGCATTCACAGAGGTCTGTGTGGATAGATAGGGGTGAACTGGGAGGAGACCAACGGGTTTTCAACTGAATAAAAAGCACTGGCAAGACTCACTGACTTTTCAGCTTGAAGTTCATATCAAGAAGGAAATGGATAATGCAGCTGGTTGAAAAACTTAATTTTTCATTAAAAAGCAAAAGATTTTGAATGTTTTAAACAGGCTTATTTTTCATATTGCTCCCTCTTTAGTGGTTGTAAACACTTTGGTTATGGATTCTCGTTTAAATGGGAAACTTCAGTAGCTTTCTGATAATTTAAACATAGAGGAAAAGAGGCCACAGCTGTTCATTTAGAGAAAACAAAAAGGCATTGTCAGTTTTTCCAGTGTCGAAGGGGAGATTTTTCAGGGGAAAAAATCCCATTTTTCAGCAAAAAATCATTCTCCACCCAGTTGCAATCATAGTTCCAGCTGTTCTGCTTTGCTTTTCTAAGCTCATTGCTTGGGGGCACAGAGGGGATTAATACCCCTGTGAAACAGCATTTGGCAACCTGATACTGGAGCCATGGAACTTGCGGGTCACAAATAGGATAAAGTCAATCCTTCTTGCAGGATTTGGCAGGGTGGCTATTTTGTGAGAGGAAGAGCCTCTGTGATGAGCTGGAAGATGGCAGGTGTACAAGAAATATAGCAGGAACTGGGAATTGTCTGTGGGTTTTGTTACTGGCTCTCTTTTCTTGGGTGTTTGATTTGTCTAGGAGTTAGGAAATAGGACAATCGAGAAAGAAATATTTTAGTGTTGCTGCTGATGTTATTAACTCTTTGGCACTGCCATAACAGCAGCAGTACATTGTCAGCAGAAAAAGGATGTGCAGTTCTGCCTCATGCAATTATTAGCAGCTGGATTTCTAGAAGTCAGCAGCAGGTTTGCCTGTAATTTGTGCTTGGATATTTCATGCAAGGACTGTTCCTCTGCAGACTGTGGGATGAAGACACTGATTTTTGCTTTTAAATTGTGTGTATCTAAGAGTTTCCCCTTTCTCTGTGCTGGCAAATGATGTTCTGGGGTGTCCAGGGTGGTTTGGGCCAGTGTGGGGTTGTTGGTCTGGCCACTCAGCTTCCCACTTGTGGGGATGTTGTACTCTGCAGAGGAAATCTGTGATCACAGGGGTGTCATTCCCCATTTTCTCCAGGCTCATCTCTTGTGCTGATGGGTTCCTGTCAGCTTTTGGACTCATCCCTTGAGTGCCAGACATATTTTGCTGCTGACGTTCAGTGCTCAGGTTCCTCTTCTAGGAGCTGTGACCAGCAGTGCAATGCTGGGTTCCAGGCTGAGCTCAGGTGACCTCGAGGTCACCTTTGCTGTGCCCTGCAGAGGAGGTGGTGGCCCTGGCACTGAAGGAGTCCCTTTCACAGGTGGCACCTGGCAGTGGCTCCGGCGGGGTCCGGCTGAACAGTCGGAAGGAGGCCGGGCTCCTGGCTGCTGTGACACTGACACAGAAGATCGTGGTGTGTCTCTCTGACACCACACTGATGGACATCCTCCCCAAGATCAGTCAGGAGGTGCTGCTCCCAGTGCTGGGCTTCCTCACTTCACCAGCTGTCGGGTAAGCGCTGCAGGATTGGCACAAAATCAGGGATTTGGGAATGGTTCTGGGGGGGTTTTAATGCTGCCAGGGCTGGGGGGTGTTTCTGCTCTGATGTGCATCTCCTTGCACTGGTACACTGCTGAAGGCATTCTGATAACACAGAAAAGGCAGGAAGCATGAGGCTGAGGATGGAAAATGTGGAAGGCAGGCTGGTCATGGATGTCCTCTTCAGTTTCCCCAGTGGAGCCCAGGCCCGTGTTGTCCTGTGTGTGAAGACAATCAGCCTCATTGCCTTGATCTGCCTGAGGATTGGGCAGGAGATGGTGCAGCAGCACCTGAGCGACACAGTGAGGAACTTTTTTGGGGCATTCTCACTGCTGCAGGAGCTGCAGGACCAGGTCAGTGGTGTGGGAGAGGTCCTCCTGCTCCTCCCCAGATGGGGGAATGTGGTGGGCACACCTGGCTGTGTTTGTGTGGTAAGAGCATCTGATCTTGGGGTTTATCTGACTTGTTTCTTTTGCCCAGGGGTTGACAGCAGAGTCACTGAGCAGCTGTGAGGTGCCAGTGATGGAGGTGCCCCTTTCAGATGGGAAGCTGCTGGCCCTGGATCCATCTGTGCTGGTGGAGTTACAGAAGGTGTTCAACCCTGAGATGGCCTACATCACCTACATCCCCTTCTCCTGTTTGCTGGGTATGCCTTGGCCACCAGCTCCAGGGGTCTGTGAGGGAGCTCCATGCTCTGGGTCTGAACTCCAGGGCAATCACAGCTCACAGGGCTGCTGGGGGAAACCCACAGTTTCTACAGCATGGCTTGGGCTGATTCTTGAGTTGGGAGCCCACTGGACTTCAGGCTGCCTTGGCTGGAAGCAGATGTAGCTGACTTGGGGGATGCTGTGCCCACATGCCTGTGTGTGGAGAGGGATGATGATGATGATGGGGACACTGTTTCCCTTGCAGCCACGTTGTCTCTGTCTCCTCAGGTGACGTTATCAGGACGGTTGTGCCCAACCATTCTCTGGTTGAGAAGCTGGCCAGCCTCCACCTGGAGAACGTGAGCCCCCAGAACCTGCAGGTCGTCAGCCTGGAACAAACACCGAGTGTGGTGGGCTCAGACCAAGACCCTCGAGGGGCTGAGCCCTTCTCCAGCCCCCAGGAGGACACTCACTCGGGCACTTTTGGGAGTGTCCTGGTGGGGAACCGCATCCAGGTGCCCGTGGACACGCAGCGGGAGGGTCTGGGCTTGCTCCGCCTCAGTGCTGGCACTGATGGATTCATTCCCAGCTCGTCCAGCGAGGAGAACACGCTGAAGCACGACCTGCCCCGCAGCACCCACATGCTGTGTGGGAACTGGCTGGCCTACTGGCAGTATGAGATCGGGGTGAGCCAGCACGACCCTCGCTTCCACTTCCACCAGATCAAGCTGCAGAGTTTCTCAGGGCATTCCGGGGCCATCAAGTGCGTGGCACCGCTGGGCAGCGAGGATTTCTTCCTGAGTGGCAGCAAGGACAAGACTGTGAGGCTTTGGCCGCTGTACAACTACGGGGATGGCACCAGTGAGGTGCCTCCACGCTTCACCTACGCCGAGCACAAGAAATCTGTGTTCTACGTGAGCCAGCTGGAGGCACCGCAGCACGTGGTGAGCTGTGATGGCACCGTGCACATCTGGGACCAGTTCACGGGTAAGCAGGGGAAGGGTGAGGGGCTGGAGTGAGCTGGTCCAGCCCTTATTTGGCTGAGTTTGGATGGTTCCTGTTAGAAACCAGCACAGAACTGGAGGTTTGCTGTGTGACTTGTCCTGCCATAATACCTGTCATCTTTTCACAGGCAAACTCCTGCGGACTTTTGATGAGTTAGACAGCAAAGTCCCCATCACAGCTGTGACCACCATGCCACCTCCCTATCACAGCATCTCTGTGGCCAGTGCAGACTCCGTGCTGAGGTTCATCGACCACAGGAAGCCGGGACTACAGGTAGGGATATGGCGCTCTGTGAGTCACCTTCCTCCAGCCCTGTGCTTAATGATGGCATCACAGCTGGCCCAAAGCCAGCTGTGGTGGCTCTGCTTGTCCCTTAAATGCCCTTAAATGCTGTCTCTCCTGCAGCACGAGTTCCGCCTGGCCAGCGGCGTGAGCGCGGGGCTGATCCGCTGCCTGGCCGTGAGTCCGAGCGGCCGCAGCGTCGTGGCCGGCTTCTCCTCCGGCTTCATCGTGCTGCTGGACACCAGGACGGGGCTCATCATGAGGGGCTGGCCCGCCCATGAGGGAGACATCCTGCAGATCAAGGTGAGAGGCTCAGCTGGGATCAGGGTGGGGCCTCATCCATGCTCTGAGGCTGTGTGGAGCATCCTTTCTTCAGGGTTTGTGTGCTCCATCCTTGCTCTATCCCTTGCAGTGTTCCCTAAGAGGCTGCCCAAGCTCTTCTGCCCCGTGGTTAGTGCTGCTGCCAGCTGTTCTTGGTCCAACTCATGCTGCCAGAGTTCAGCCCTCCTGGGTTTCAATCCCTGCCAGGCAGGTCTGCAGCAGGGGCAGGGAGGAGTCGTGGCTCCCGTAAAGGAGCAAATGTGTTGCTTTCTCCACGAGGCTCTTGGGCTTCCCTGGGAGAGTGTTGCTCTAATGAGTAACTCTTGTCCATATTTACCCACCCCCAGGGAGCAGTGCTGGGTCTCCAGTGTCCTCGACCCAAACATGGGTTAAACAAAGTTCAGCAGTGTGGGTTGTTTACCCTCTCACTAGCTCTGCTAATAAGCAGCTCCAGGCTTCTCCTACCCTCAGCAGTATTTTCAGCTGTGAGAGAGCCTCCCAATTCCTTCTCCTGAAAAGGAAAATACTTTGACAGGTGATTTAGTGGAAAGAGAGACTGCATGGTAATCCCTGTACGCAATGCAGTAGTTACAGATGATGAATGAGTTGTGTTTGGTGTCAGGATGTTGTTGAGAAGAGCCCTAGCCCATCTCTTGGAGGAGATTGCCAGCTACCAGAGCATCCTTTAGTTTGCAGTGTTCACCCAAGGTCTTGCTAACAGGCTCAGTACCATCAGCTGCTTGGAAATGGCTTCGGCTGTCTGGAGGGATTGCACTGTGACGATTGGATCACTGGCAGCCACCTGCTGCTCTCACGTGCAGCACCAGATTGTGAGTTTTTACAGAAACATCGGTTCACTGGCCTTTCCTCTCCTGCAGGCTGCAGAGGGCAATGTGCTGATCAGCTCCTCTTCAGATCATTCCCTGACTGTGTGGAAGGAGCTGGAGCAGAAACCTTTGCAGCACTACAAATCTGCCTCCGAGCCCATCCACGCCTTCGACCTCTACGGTAACGAAGTGGTCACTGGCACTGTGGCCAACAAGATCGGGGTGTACTCCATGCTGGAGTCCTCAGCCCTGCCCACCAGCACCACCAAGCTGAGCTCAGAGAACTTTCGGGGTACATTGACCAGCCTGGCAGTGCTGCCCACAAAGTGCCACCTCCTGCTGGGCTCGGACAACGGCATCATCCGGCTCCTGGCGTAGTGACCCCCGGCCTGGCAGCCTGTGGCTGTCCCACAGTGCTGTGCTGGAGCTGGATGCCAGCAGCATGGCTTTTGGAGGAGGCAGAGTCAGATGTTTCTGAGCAGAGGATGCAGGGGGAGGTGTACTTGTTACTCTTTCTGTATCTTGAAAAAGAAAAAAAAAAGCCATAACTGAGAAACCTCCGCTGCTGCTGGGAGAGATATTAGGCGTTGTAGGTCACTGTCACCCCTGCAGAGAGGCCTGGAGCTTTCCTAACCGTGTGTGCCTGATCCCCAGGGGACTGTGAGCTGCCCTCCACAGTAATAGGGACCACAGGTACCCTTCTCCCTTCAGTTAAGGGGTAAGAGGTGCCTCTTGACAAAACACAACAGTTTAGCTACTGCCACCTGCACTTCCCCTGCCTCTCCTGAACCACTGAACAGCCCCACTGGGATGGCAGAAGCTGGGCCTGGGAGCTGCTGCCTTTGGAGCTGCATCCCCTCCTCCCATGGCTGGTGCTCAAAGCCCAGAGGAGGTGCTCTGTGAACTTTAGGTTCTGCCAGCTGAGTTAGAGCCTGCACGGGAGGAGGAGAGGTTCACCAGAGCCCTTCTGCTGCCGTGCTGGCTCCAGGGCAAAGACTGGGATGGAAGCCAGCCAAGGTACAAACCCCATCTGCTCTGCCAGTTCCTGTAGGAATGGGCTGCTGCAGAGGGGCAGATTGGGGTGGGAATGTGACTCTCTAAGGAGGCCAGGACTAGATGCTTCCATGGGGATTTTGGTTTCTGGAGCAGTGGGGTAGGGCCGTTGTTGGTCGCTGCCCCAGCATCCCATGATGATGTAAGGGGTGAGGAATGCCATGTGTGCTATGCACTGGCAGTGATCCTCAATAAATCCTTCTAATCCTCTCCTTCGTGCTGGTCAGGCTCCTGGGGAAGACAGGACAACAAAAAGGTGCTCAGTTCTGTGCCCTCCTGCCCTTGTAGGGTGAGAGGGAAGAATCCAGCATGGTCTCTCTTTGGCCTTTCCTTTGGGACAGCACTGTCCCCACCCCAAGGGCACAGAGGGTGCTCTTTGCCCCACCAGTAGGAGCAGTTTCCTCCCTTCTATTGCAGCCCTTTTCCCACCCATCCTTCAGCCTAGCCAGAGCCAGTATCAGGGGAGCAGGGAGCTCTTACCTTGGGCAGAAGAGGAGCCTGCTGTGGGTTGTCCTGGGAGGGGAAAGGGTTTCCATCCAGCTGCAGCTGGGGAGGTGAGTGGTTGGCCAGTGCTGTCCTTCCCTACCCAAGGGGAGTTCTCAGTCCCATGTTGCCTATTAACCATTTGCAATAGATGTAAATATTTACTTCTAATAAACTCTTTGAAAGAGCTGCAAAGCTCTGTGTGTGTGTGTAAGCTCTGTGCTGGAGGGGCTGGGTGTGCTGGCTGCAGCTCTCCTCCTGCTCAGCCAAAGTGACACCTCCTCCTTCAGGCTCCTCTTGTGATCTGGGGGAGCCCTGGATGTAGGATAGGACTCTGCTGCACAGGATTTGCTTTCCAAGGGGAATTAGCTCCCTATGTTGCAGCAGCATGTCCCAAATGTGGTTGCAGAGCTCAGATCTGTCACCCACTGTCTGGGGTGAACTTGGGAACCAAGAGTTCCTGCTAGGAATAGATGAGTGGAAGATGCTGTTGGTGCTGCCTGCTGGTCCTCAGTGACTCCTCTCCCACTGAGCACATGGGCAGAGGCAGGAAGGATCACCATCAGTTCTGCATACAGCACAAATCCACCCAGGGCAGGTGTGCTGGAGTTCTGCCCGTCCTCAAGACCTTTTCTCTGTGCCCCAGGCACTGTGTACATGCCCTGAACACTGGGACCAGCTGCCCTGGGAGAGCTCTGGAGCGTGCTGTGCCCCAGGGGAGGGCCCAGCTGCTCTTGGCTCAGCCCAGCCTGGCTATCAGAACCTGCTGCGTGCAGCCACGGGGCTCTGGGCACCTGCCCTCTGCCAAAGCACTGCCTCACACTGGGTGCAGCAGCAGCAGCAGCTGGGAATCCAGGAGGGAAGAGCTGGGGGTTTCAGCACAGAAAATTCCCAAACCAGACAGCCCTGTGGCAATAAACACTAATCTCTGTGTTTTCACTGAAGTTTATGAATAAAAGAGAATATTCCTAGCACAGGGAGTGTATGCAAAGTGGAGCCACTTGTAAATCACTTCTGCTGCTGGGAGTGTCGGATCTGGTAAACTCGGTGCTAAGGTTGTCTTGAAGGTACAGCAGCCCAAAAAAGTGTGTCCCCATCTCCAAATGCACCACAAATTCACTCTTCTCCCCCAAACAAATGTTTAACCGGATGCAGTAGGTCAATATTTGCCTGCCAAATTCCCAAACAGGGGGTGGTGCCGAAGGTCGCTGCTGGGAGGGGGGGGCTGGACAAGAGCTCTGTGTGTGCCCCATGCAGAGCTGCTGGACAGGCTAAAGCAGGTGCCAGCTCCAACGTGGACATGAACAGCCTCAGGTAAGGGGAAAATCAAATGATTTGATAGAAATGAGGGCTCCTCCAATGGTCCTCCGGGAGAGAGGGGTGAATTTGGCTGAGGGTTAAAGGATGGGCACCACCAGGGGAGGAAGAGGGGTATTTGGGGTTGTACGTGATTGCAGGATTTGGAGTGAAGGAAGGGGAGCAGGGAAATGGCCTCAAGTTATCTTCTGCCAGTGGGATCTCAGCCCAGCAGTTCTGGGTGAAGTAAGGACTGCTTGGAGAGTGGAAAGCAGCCCCAGGAATTAAATGTGGACGCCATGCAGGGGGCTGGGTTTTGGCGTGGATGTTTTATGAGAAGGAGAATGTATTTTATTTCTGTCTGAAAGGGAAAAGTGGCTGGGTGAAGCGTTGTCCAGGGAATGGGTGGGGTTTTGTCCGTGACCCTGGAAGCCCTGCTCTCACTGTCCCGAGCTGGAATCGGAGCACGGAGGTGGGAGAGGCGGAGTTTGCCAGCAAAGGGGGAAGATGAGTGCTGGGAAGGGGAGGACTCCCCCTCGCAGGACATAATGCTGGGAAACTGCTCTGGTATTGCACTTCCTACCTGCAAATTCTCTCCCAGGCAGCACCTGCAGGTCAGTAGCCCTTCTCCCAAGAGCCTGGGGCACAGCTGAGGATGCTGTGCCTGTATCTCGGTGGTTTCCATGGGAAAGGAGCAGAAAGGCTCTTGTCTCCTTCCAGAGGCACAGTGTGTGCAGCACTGATTAGGGAAATACCATTTGCAGTCCAGAGAAACCAGGGCAGCAGGGTCAGACAGGCAGGATCCAAGCGGAGCCTGGCTGTGGCTGCGGGCCTCTGCTCCTCTCTGATTTCCCTGCCTTGGCACCGAACCCAGGAGCCCTGTGCTGTTTCTTTGCAGCATTGTTCATCTCCCTATTGCTTTCCACCAGCTCCTGTGCCAACCTGTTTGGCCAGGTTGATAACTTTCTCCCTGTAGACCTGAATAGGCTGAGCTTGCAGCTGGAAATAACTCCTCTCTCTGCTGGTCCTTCTGTTCCAGGAAAATGGGGTTCCTCTGGGGGCTGCTGTGCCTGGCTGCTCTGCACAGCCTCCCAAGGGTAAGTTGCTATTCCAGCAAACAGCAAGGGAAGTGTGGTGGCTCCCTGAGCCAGACCATGGGGCAAATACCACCCAGAGAAGCCCTAGAAGGCAGATAGGTGGAGCACACTCATAGGGGGGGTTCACTAGCAAGGTTTCTAATCTTTTACCCAGCTGAAATACTTGTGGGTGTTCTTAATATTTGTATTTCTGTAGAAACTTTTCTTTTGGAACTTGACCTCAACTGTATTTAGTGACTGTTAGCTTCAGGAGTTAACAGGAGGTTTTTCAAAGTCAGGTTTTTCCTCCCCCCCTCACTTTTAAATCTGGATCACTGTCAGAACTGAGATTGCAAAACCCCACTGCTCACTCTCAAAAGGATCCACTATTTTGTGCCAGACTGGCCTGACCCCTTTCTAAACAAATCCAGTGTTTGCAGCTGCTCCTCACTTCCACCTCCCCATGTCAGACCCCACTGCCCCTGGGTCTGCATCCCAAAACCCTGCCCCTGCTGTTGCCTTGTGGGGACTGCTACAGCCAGGATTGCAGTGGGAGAGGGAAGACAAACTCTGGAAGTTCAGAGGGACCCGACTTTGTTTCTTTGTTGATTTTTTTCCCCACAGCAGGCACATGCCATTGATCAGCAGCGTCTCTTCCTGGACAAAGATGGGAAGCTGAGGGTAAGCACTGATGGGTTCCACCCAAGGGGGCTGAAGTTCTGCTGTGGGATTTGCAGTTTTTCCTGAGAAAGGATGAGCCCAGGCAGTGCCAGTGCCATGAGAAAGTCCACCTTTCTGCTGGCTTTACTCCCAGCTGCTGCCAATGCTGTGCTCCTTCAAGTTGGAAGCTCCACCCTAAATAACTGGGCAGAGTATGGAGTTAACATCAGTGCTGGTGTGTACAGGGACTGGCAGGTGGATGATTTAATTTATGATTGAAACAGAAAGGTGAGGGAAACCACCAGCTGTGAGGATGACAGGGAGAAAGACCCATAGCTTATCCAGCCCACTGAGCCTGGGATGTTTCAGACCATGCAAACGTGAGGAGAGTGGTGGCAGTGCTAAAGGCTATGGCTTAGAAGAGTGGAAAATGAGGAAATTTAGAGAGAAGAAGGATGGAATAGAATCAAGAAAACACAGATGCCTGGAGGAGGAATTGTGCCAAACTGGATCAGGACTGTGACAGCAGCAGAAGGGACTGACTGGTGTGAGGCGGGTGAGCACTGGCAGGTGAGGGGAGGAAATGAAATCAAGGTGGATGATAGATCTGTAAGGGACAGGACATGCTGAGCTGGTGGTGGGTCTTGCCCTCAAGCTTTCCTGAGAGCAAGTGGAGGAGGAACCACTGCCAGACCCTCACTGGATCCATTTTCACATACAAGACCTTCTTTTTTCCAAAGCCTCAAATCATTATCCTCAGGGTTAAAGGGAAACTGAAGCAAAACCATCACCAGAGCAGAGGAGTCCAGCTCTGTCCAGTTTTCTCAGCCCATTTAGATGTGCATTGAAAGCCTATGAGGGTGTCATGAGGGTGTCACCTGTGCTCTTGCTTTCCCAGTGCTATCCTTGTTTCTCCCCAGGATGTGAAAAATGCTGGAATTGTACAGTCGGATTTGCCAGGAGCCATCCCACCAAAAGAGATGGCCAAGCTGCCCAAAGGAGAGCTGGTGGAATTCACTTATGACAGCTTCCAGGAGAATGGTGGAGCCATGGCACCATTCACCACCAACCTGCCAGACATGAGGGATGATTGGAACTCAGAAGATGAAGCCGTAGCTGGGGCTGGGGGTTGTCGTGGGGAAAACGCCTCTTCTGAAGAGGAGGGAGAGGCTGGAGATAAAAGCTGCGAGATGACTTGGAAGAAGAGCCAGAGGCTGGCAGATGGCTTGATGAGATTCAGCATTGATCTCCTGAGAGAGGTGCAGCAGGAGTCCAACAGAACCAACGTGATCCTGTCCCCCCTCAGCATCGCCCTCACCTTGTCTCACCTGGCACTGGGTAATTCTTAGTGGCAAAACCACCATTCCCTGCCCTTCCCTGCTTCCTCTCCCAGAGGCACGAGCAACCAGTGTGCAAGATGCAAATGAAATACAGTCTCTTCCACTTATCCTTGCTCCTGCAGCTTTAATTAGGCATGATTACAATTGAAGCTGCCCTCTGAGGTGCTGACTCTCAGATTTCTCCAGCCTCTTTTGTGAAGCACAGTGTGTTTCTGACAAGAGGCAGCCAGAGTAACATCCCTGTTTTCCACTCCATGAGCATGAGACCTAACAGGAATTTGATTTTTAGGAGCAGCAAATCAGACAGAGAAGCATTTGCTGGAGGTGATGCACCTGGAGTCAGTGCCCTGCCTGCACCACATGCTGGGCACCCTTCGCAGGAAGCTCACAGAGTCCACCCTCAGCCTTGGGTCACGTCTGTACCTTCAGAAAGGTGAGAGGTGGCCCAGGGAGGGCTGGATAAACCTCCCAGTCACAGAGAGTGATGGGAGCACACTGCAGACATCAATTTCCCCTATTTCCTTCTCTTGGGGAGTGTCATATCACGCTGGGCAAACCTTTTCCATCATCCCTCCCCTTTGCCAGGGCTTGAGGTGAAAGAGAAGTTCCTGGAGGATTCAGAGAAATTCTATGGAGCAAAGCCCAAGACCCTTTCTGGGATCGATCAGGATGACCTCGTGGCCATAAACAACTGGGTAAAAGAAGTCACTCGTGGACAAATTCCCTCCTTCCTCCAGCAACTCCCTGCAAACACAGTGATGCTCCTGCTCAACGCTGTCTATTTCCACGGTGAGCTCCACAGGCCCTTCCTTATTTTTCCAAGAGGAAATAGTTAGAACTCCAGTTTTCTGCAAGCCTTGTAGCTGAACAGCATCTCCTCTCCCTGCTTCCTGCTAGGCAATCTGCTTGTTCCTGTGCATCTGCTGTTCCTCTTGCTTAGATTTCTTTACAGTAATGATTCCCAACTGCTTCACATGCGCTAAAAATGTTGCTTGACAGCAGAGCCAGGGCACAGCAGTATCCTCAGGACCTGCAATATCTTTGCCTCCTGGTTCAGGATCCCAGGCAGTGGCACATCCCTGCTCATCTACTCTGATCTTAAAGTCTTTTCTAACCTAAACGATGAACCAGGTAGTTTGCAGCTCACTGCACACCCACCACAGAGCTCAGAGGCAGCTTCTGTGGATTTCTCTCTGACTACAGCACAGTGGTCGGCCACATCTTCCTTTTTAAATTCCCTGAGGGCTGTGCACAGACCAAAACACTTCCAGTGTAAATCTACAAACGTTTTACCTTGGTCTTGGAGCAGTGTTTCCCCCTCTGCAGCACAGAGGCAATACTCCCTATTTTTCAAAGCACAAACATAGTTTCTTTTATCTCCACAGCCTTCAGTAGTCTCCCACACTGAGGCACAAGGATTAATCCATGTTCTTTTTGTTATTCCATAGTTTCTCTCTGGATGATAAGAGTTTCCTGCTGTTAGGGCTCTTCCAGCCTTGGTACTGACTTCTCTTTGCTGTATTTTCACTTCCCTGGTCACTACTGGCCTTGTTAGAGAACTCAAGATAGGAGGAGTGTCAGCTCAGCAGTTTCTGGTTTTCTACCCACATTTAACTTCATCACTTTCAAGACTTTTATTTTTACAGGGTTTTGGATGAATAAGTTTAATGCAAGCTTCACTGGGCCAGATGTATTCCACCTTGACAATGAGTTTGTGGTCCCAGTTGAGATGATGAAAGCTAACCTGTACCCCCTGAGCTGGTTTACACTGGAGTCCCAGGATATTCAGGTAGGGATCTCAAGAGCACTGCAAGTTTTCATTGGAATTTCCTCTTGCTGTGGTATTTTAACTAACTGCAAGCATTCTCTCCAAAAAACTCAAATGTTTTTTTTAAACAGGCATAGCACACAAAAATTTAATAATCATTCTTTGTCCTTGCTTCCAGCAAGAATGTTGAATCTTCACTTTTAATCTCCAGGAAAAACCACAAAGAGATATTCCGACTAACTGGGAATTAATAGAGTTTTAAAGCCCTGAGTTAAAGATAAATGAGGAAATATGGAAAGGAACTCCCTCAGACAATGTGCTGTTGGAGTTTTTCAGAATCCAGTGTGGGGCAAGCTTGTGCATGTGGGCTTTCACTCTGCCATGTGCTCAATCTTTACCAGCCAGTGGCTAATACTAAAATTTAAAGCTGTTATTCCAACAAATTCTCCTCTGGAGAAATCAGATCCCTCCTTCTCACCAGGCTGTTTTAATCCAAGAGCAAGAGTGGCCTTGTAGACCAATTAGAAAAAGACTAAATTAAAAGCATCACTATCTGGACTTCCCTTCCTTTTCCCTAAATTCTTCTCTGGTTGTTTTTTATTCCAGGTGGCCAAGTTTCCCTTTAAGAGTAATGTGAGTTTTGTGGTCATTGTACCAAACCATAACACCCAGAACACCTCCCACGTGCTGGAGAACTTCCCTTACAAAGAACTGTGCAGGCTTTTCCCCAGAGAGGTGCCCACCACAGTGAAGATCCCCAAAATAAAGTTGGACTACCAGCTGGAACTCAACCAGGTTCTCAGCCAAATGGGTAAGGCCTCTAGCAGGGTTTGCAGAGAACAAGAGGAGCTGATCAATCTGTTCGCTGACACCAAAAGCTGCCACCCTTGTTTCTAAAGCTGTGCCTCACAGCTTGCTCCAGAACTCCAAACTCTCCCAGCTCTTCTTCCTCTCCTCCTCCTTACTCCTTGCTTGCCTGGCACCAAATGTTTTGCTCCAACAAGATGATACTACAGAGAAGGCAGCATTCACAGCTTCTCACAGTCTTTATGAGTTCTTGCTATTGTAGCCAAGACCAATGTCCCCCTGCATCAATCTCATTCTCTTACTTTGTCATTTAATTCAGTGTCCAGGACATGGAAATTGCCAACAGAGAAAATGCAGATCACAAAACCTGGAGCTGAAATAAAATACCAGGTGCTGCCTTTCCAGATGAGAATAATTTAAGAGTTCACTTTGTTTTGTGAAGAATTGCTTAAAAAAATAACCTCTGTAAGTGTTTCCAGCCTAGCTAGAAACTCTTTAGACTTGCTGCTGCTTTTAAAGGATGATGTCAAGTTCTTACACCAGTATTCTTAAAGAGGTGGAATTTTTGTTTCTCTTATCTGTCAGTTCTCCATTTCTCCATGGTGGGCAGGACAAGGAGCAACAGATCAGGGAATTGCTTTCTTTAAACAGCTTTGAGAAACTCATGGCACCAACTTGGTCTCATTTCTCTGCAGGCCTCCAGGAGCTGTTCACGAGCCCAAATCTCCAGAAGATCACAGAGGAGCCTCTCTTTGTGTCCAGTGTACAGCACCAGGCCACCCTGGAGCTCAAAGAAGATGGGGTGGAAGCATCTGCTGCCACCAGTGTCATGCTGTCACGCTCAGTCTCTGTCTTCAGCCTCGACAGGCCCTTTGTCTTCATCATCTTTGAGGATGAAACAGGGATCCCACTTTTTATTGGCAGTGTCCAGAACCCCAGCCCAGATGCTACTCCCCAGATCCGGGAGCCACAGGACTCAAGTGAAGCCACAGACACCAACAAGCGCCGCGTGCCCAAGTAACAGAGGGCAGAGCCTGAGTGTTCTGGGACTCCTGCCTGAGCCTCTGGACCAGCTGAGAGAGGTCTCCTGCCCCTCTGAGGCCACAGGGGGCCTGTTTCCCTGCTGTTTTCCTTTACAGATCCCTAGAGATCAGTCCTGGGATAGCCCATTCCAGCTCTGACAGCTTCTTCAGGCTGAGGCTCCCCTCTGCTGAACCTGAAAAGCTTGTTCCCTTCCAGGGCTCTCAGTCATGGAAGGGAGACTTTCTTGTCCCCAGACTGTTATTAGAGTCTTCATTAAGATCTTATTAGAGTCCCCTGTAGCCTGGAATCATCATTAGCATCTGGCAGCTTGGACATCAGCCAGGGATGTATTAATGTGGCTCTTCCTTCCGCAGTTCCTGGGAACATGAATCCCTCAGTGTTCCTCTGAAAACCATCTGTGCCCACCTAGACAACGACCTCCAGAGCAACTGGACTAGAAACCAGTTATCTTCTCTAGGATGAGTCACAGCCACTTCCAGGCATGGGTTCTTTTCAAAGATTCCCTTTTCCCACTCCTTGGCTATTTGGATTTGATGTAGGAGGCTCTGCAGTAGGAAACCCCTCCCTTAGGATCCTTCTCTCCAGCCCTTCCTCTAGACGCTGGGTAATGCTAGATTTTTCAAGGCATATTTTATAGAGTTGTTTTTTAGTAAATTTTATGTTGGCAGAATAATAAAGAATAAAGCAGAATATATTTGCTGAAGGTGTTGCATTGAAGGACCCAACAGAGAAAGGAAAAAGGTGCAAAAATTTAGTAATTGCAAAGATTGGGAGGAAAAAAATCTGGGTATGACAGAAGAAAAGAGAGGAGGGGCTCTGGCAAAGGATCTGCTTTTTGCTACACCTTGTCACAGGGAACCACAGGGGCTGTGAGGTGAAATGGCAAATCTGTAAAGACTCTTCAAGGACCGAGTCCAACAAGTTTTGGGCATCTCCCCTGCCAAGTGTGCAGGGCATGGATGCTCTGTGTCAGAGCTGGCTTTGTGAGATGGCAGAATTCCCTGAATTAGGGCATGAGCTCAGGGTCAGGAGGGCGTTTGGCCTGTGAGCAGGAATGCAGGGATAAGCAAGGATGGAACAGCCCTTGACCTTTCCCTTGGGTAAAACCTGACAAGTGCTGGAGTCTGCTCAGAGGGTCAAAGGTGCTGATCTGGCATCTGTTATCTGTGATTTGTTCTTCACTGGGATACTCCTGGCTCCACAGTCTCCATGTTGTGGATGGCTGGGACAGCTTCCAGGGAAAGGAGGAAAGATTCTGACACCTGTAGCTGAATGTCACTGCCTTTGTTTTGGCAAAAGGCAACGTCCTGTTATAGCTTCCCTTTGGCCTGAGATGGGCAAAGCAGAGATGGGTCCTTGTTCCAATGCAGCAGTGCCCTAAAAGCCCATGAGGCCTGGCACAGGTTGTCCAGAGAAGCTGTAGCTGCCCCATCCCTGGAAGGATGAGTCCTAGGACAGTTTGAACAAGGCTTGGAGCAGCCTGGGATAGTGGACAGTGTCCCTGCCTATGGCAAGGGGGTTGGAACAAGATGATCTTTAAGTTTCCTTCCAAACCATTTTATGATTTTATCAAGGAATTTTGGGGTCCCTCCACCCACCACCTAAAAATATAGGCCTAACTCATGAGTACTTCTGTACAAAATAACTCCTGTCCATAGTAATTTCTGCTTCCAACCCCCCTCCTCAGCTGCTGGCTAGAAAGGATGGTGCTCTGTTCTTGCAGAGCAGCAGTTACAGAGCCCAAGGGCCACCCTTCTGGCAGTGTTTTCCTCTCTCGGGAAGGCTGCCTTCCCTCAAAGGAAGGAGCAGAATGCTTCTGGGAGCCTCCGTCCCTGAATAGTCTGCACCATCTGCTGGCATAAGAGCAGGACTGACTCACTAACCATGAATTTCGGGGATGCAGGCGACTTTGGGGAATAAAAAAGTCCTGGCTCCAACCTCCAATTATACATTTCTTCCAGTCTAAAAGGGGAAGAATGGCCAAAGATAATGCCTACCCCTCTAGCCAGTGTAGTGACACAAACCCTTCAGAAAGAGGCTGTAATTACAGGGCCCTGCAATTTTAACAAGTAAACCCACAAGAATTCAGCCTTTCTTACTAGAGGGCACAGCTCTAGCCCACAGGGAACATTTTAACTTATTTATTTATACAGATTCATTCCTAGCATTCAGAAATACCATTCCATGCCTTAGGTAAGTCTTCTTTGCCTACTGTAGCCTCCCTGAATGCCACCCTGTTGCACTGCAACCGCTGCAAAAATTGAAGCTCAAGTTTTCCTTTTCACGCCTCTGCCCTCCAGCTCCCGCTTTTATAAAGTTTTTTCCCCTTGTTCTCAGTTTCCTGAACAGCTTGGTTCTTATTTCCTATTTTCTGTCTTGCTGCCATCACTCCTCCTCCAAGCTATTCTTGTCAAACTATTAATTTCATCTTATTTGACAGTACAGCAGCCCTCCATGACTGTGCTTCGCTCAACAAATTATCAGTTACACCAACCATAAGACTCTTTTTCACTCCACTGACTTTCCAGAAGAGGCAGTTTGTAAAATGCAAAGTAATATTAATGTTTCTGCTCAGGAGTTTCCACTTTGCATTGCTAAAGCTTTCATTTTGACGGAGCTGTATTCTGAAAAGACATGACTAGCACAGGGTGTCTGCTCTATCCATCTGCACCACTGGCTCAGAATATCAAATAAGTCCCAGTTTCTTTAATATTAGATGTATTTTTTTCCTTACCTAGAGCAAATTCATATCACCACTACTTTCACAGCAGAAGTGAACCCTGTCAGAGAGCATACTGAAACCAAACCAGAACAACAGGAAAATGTTTGTATTGATTTAACAAAACTGACTTTGTTAGATGAGTTTAATGCACCATTTCAGGGATACCCTTCACCTACGGGAATAAAGCTGGCTTTGGTCTGTAATAACATTCTATGAAACTACCACTCTGATTTAAATGGTTTTAAACCCAAACCTGTATTTAAACAGATGGATTTTCATTTGAAGATAGAGACAAGACATAAAAACTTCTCTAGCGGTCCTTCCATAAAGGGCATTTTAACACCACAAACAAGGTATCACAAAGAGACGAAAACCACCAGAAAACATCTCCACAGCCAACACCCCCATTCCTGGGCTGAGAGTGAGAGAATAACAAGTACAATTTTTTCTCTGCAGATGATTTTGCACAGAGCAAGCTGAGAAGCATCTGAAAGCAGAGCTGCCAACCCCTCTTGTTATGAGGGGTGGCCTTTGAAGCACTGACTAATCACAGGGCACACCTGATCTGCTTTCCTGGCTTGCAAAACCAGCAGCTAATGCATCTCTGAGCCCATTCTTTCCTCTTTGCTGGGGGACTGGATGAGCTCAGTGCTCACACAGGAGGAGCTCCTGTTACCTGCTGGCAGCGAGCCCAAAGAGATGTCCCAGCCTGGGGGCCCTGACATCACTGCCTCTCCAGCATTTCCAAACAGAAAAAACAGCTGGATCTGGTCAGCTACGTGTCCAGTTAGCCCAGTATCCTGGTCTTTCCAGTAACCATGGCTGAGGAAAATAAAGGGACAAGGAAAACCCACTATTCTCTGTCTGTATTGCCCAGGTGACCATCGGTAGCCTTCAGGGGACCTTTCTTCCACTAATTTGACTTGGGTTTTTTACCCTCAAATCTATTTATCTTTCATCTTCTGCAATATCTAGTTGTAATGAGTTTTACGATTTAATACTTGCTTAAAAATACACTCCCTTGATTTAAATGTGCAGGGGTGGGTGCTCCCCTTGAGCCTTCTGTGGAAAGCAATAATGGAACTCCTCTGTCCCTTTCCTGTCTCCATATCATTTATCATTCTGAAAGCTTCTACAAGATTCTCTTAATTCATCTTCTTTTTAAACAAGTCCTTGGCTTTCTAGCCTCTTTCTTTTCAGCCAAAAACTTTGAGCCAGTTAATGATTTCTTGTTAACTATCACTGGATACAAGCAGTTCCCAGCATCTTAACTGCCTCAAACAACAGAATCCTCTTTCCACAGTCTCTCCATTAAATCTTGGACATAAATCTATAAATCCATTAAACACTACTGCATTAACCATACCTCTGAGACAGAAGGAATTCCCTGATGTGACCTATGGCAGAACTCCTGGGATAAAAGACTTGCTCAAACAGGGCA
Organism: Zosterops lateralis; assembly: GCF_965231275.1. Lineage (NCBI taxonomy): Eukaryota > Metazoa > Chordata > Aves > Passeriformes > Zosteropidae > Zosterops > Zosterops lateralis. The sequence continues at coordinate 5,054,300 of NC_139779.1, read as the reverse complement.
GGGAGTGTTTGCCTTTCCTACCTGTGCTTTACCCACCAGGCTGCCCTTAGCACGGGGATTTGTTTTGGGGGAAAAAAAGGGTTGAAAATTTAGTGCAATTCAGGGCGAGGGTGGCAAGGGCAGAAAATGGGAGCAGAGCACTTTAAGAGAGCCCTGGGAAGCTGTAACCTGAAGCCTGCCGAAGGCTGGGCTGGGGGAAGCAGCAAAAAGCAGATGTGGCTGCACCAAACCCGCACTGTCCTCGACTCGCACCCGCTGGGAGCCCTGACAGCAGCGGCCGAGAGGAGCCCCAGGTAAGGCACAGCTCAGGGACAGCTCACCTGTGCCACTGCCAGCGGCCAGGGGAGCACAGGGGCTGAGGCTGGGCAGCTCTCAGAGGGCCTGGGAAATGGGAAGAATGGTTCTTCTGCAGGTGGGATTCCCACCAAGAGACCTCACCAAGGATCGGGAGCCACCAGCATCAGCTTTGCCCCCGGGGCTGAGCTGTGCTTGGGAACTGGGGTGGGTTTTCTGCCTTTCAAGCATCTGCCTCGCAGCTGGGAACATGTTTTTTTTGTCTGTGATGGTGTGACAGTCAATTCCTCTGGAGCTGGTTGTTGCAGGATGCTCCAGGAGCTGGTGCTGAGGAACAAGCAGAGCAAGCAGTCTGAACTCTTGGGTCTTGTTTCACAGCACCTCTAAAGTCAGAACTGTTTATAAATGATGTGAGAGACTTGTACCACTGTAGGTGGAAAGTAAAATATTTCCTTTGCACCTGCAGGCCTTCACAAATCGACAACACCCAGACACAAAGATCCTTCTCAGCTCATTTCTCAAGGTTTTCTTCCTATACCTTTTGACTGTAACATCACTGGCTGTTGCTCCTTCGCTTCTCCTTCAAGGCAGCCACAGATTTTAATATCATGCCTGAAACCACCCCACCTCCGATCCAACCAAATTCTTTTCTCTGCGTTTCTGGCTGTGTGCTAAGAGAAATACAAATAGAATCCAGATGTTCAGGCCAATTCAAACGCAAAAGGCTTTGTCTTTTTAAAATGGAAATTGCTTTTTGGCGAAGTCTGAGAAATATGAAGCTGGTGACAGTACTGGCAAAAACAATACAATCTGCAAAACCAATCTCTGCTCCCATGCTCCCAGGAGCTCAGTGTAGCTGGAAGCAGAGGTTGTGTTGAGATTATTTTCTTTTTCTACAGAGAAAAGGTTATGCTCCATGGAAAAGCTTCATCTCTAACCTAAACTGGGCCAAACCTCTTCCTCTCAGCATGCAGGAGTGCAGCTTGGTACAGGCATCCTCACAGAGCCCTCCCTAAGGCCTGTTTGTCTTAGACTCATGCAGGACTTCTGACATCTCTCTTCCAGCGTGGTGCCTGTTTATTGTAAAGCTCTGGAATGATGGGAGCAGTCCCAGCATCATATCCACTATCACACCACCAGATACACCAGACAGTAAATCCTCTTGATCCAGATTTCTTCTGCACCAGAAATCCTCACCTATTCTGCTGGGATGGCAGCAGGTTGCAGGATCCAAGCACATGGGGAAAAGAGGGTACCACTTCTGTGTTACACTGGCTGAACACAGATGAAAGCTCAAAACCTCCCCTGTGACGCTTTTTTTCTCAAAGGGAGAGCTGCCTCCAGAAGAAAAGGCAGGGAAGGGAAACAGCAAACTGCCTCTCACTCTGCCTGAACAGGGTCCCGAGCTTGGGCTGTTGTCGCCACGTGTATTTCTAGCAGCAGGCGTGTTTTCTTTGTAGCTGAAGTTAATCTGAAACACATGTTCTTGCTCTGATTTCTCTAGCTGCCTGGATGACAGGGGTTAGTTAAATACAACCCTCTTCTTTTAATTTCTGGGAATCTATCTAAACGTTGCTTCAGACCAGCCTCAGTGGCGTCTGTTCTCAGGGGCAGGACACTTCAGTAGCTCTGGTTTACCCACAGCAAAGCCCTGGGTTACTCAGTGCCCTCTGGACCAGACAGATCTGTCTGGAAAGGCCACTCATCCCAGTACTGGAGTGATGGAAAGTGGATTCCACAGAAAGAACAGCTTTGGGGAGTTTGGTGGTTTTCTCCCACCTCCATTAAAAATGTCGAATAAGCCAAGCTCTGCCTTTTACTTCTCTAGGTTTCCTTATTGTCTTTTAAGAAAGTTCTTCTATTTTGCTTCATCAGATTGCAAATAAGAAGCAAAGGATGGACGCAGGTACATGTAGACACAAGCAAACTACTGCCTGAGGCAGATAATTTGCATATCAAAGCAGTAACCAGTCAGTGTTGCCTTCCGCCCCATTCAATAGAATGGATTTAGTACCTTTTATAAATGAAGTCTTGCATTTTTTTTAAAGCCTAAGACTCAGAAGTAATGACTTGGTGCTTTTCTGGACCTTGGCACTCAGTAACTGCCAGCATCAGTGTGGTTTGGGCCACACACATCTGCTTTTTTGCTCAGGCACACCCACACCATGTGCTTGCCCAATTTTGAAGTCACTGGGGCCAGTCTGGCTGAATACTTCCAACTAGAGAAGGAAACCTGGCTCAGATCAGGTGTGTGTTTCACAACTGGAAGGACAAGCAGCAGCATCTGTCACTGCAGCTCCTGTCACAACCAGGTACAGTGAATAGTTTTAGTAGAGATGTATTTACCTGATTGCTCAAACTCTCTCTGTCATATTCTTACTCTGTAGGTCCAAGCATGCAGATTCCACTGGTTCTCCTTTTCCTGGGTCTCTTAAGTGTCCCAAGCAGAACACAGAACTCAGCTAATGACCAGGTGAGTAGGAGACAATGTACAGAGAGTGAGAGGTGTGGAGCAGGTAATTTAATTTTAGAGATTCTTACCAAAGGATTAAGCACTACCCTCCTAAATTACCGGGATTTTATTTAGCAACATAATGAGACTAACTCCTGCTTTACCTGGATAAAACCACAGTAGTTACATCAGGGGATGACCAGGAGGCAGAATTTCAAACTCAATGCTGCCTTTGGCACTAAAGTAACTGTTCCTACACTGTCTATAAGATGAAGTCAATATTTCTGTAGGTCACAGAAGAATATCTGTAGTTGTTTGCCTATAAAGTGTTTACCACACCTGCAAGTCTAACCAAAGCACTGCCTGGACCTGCCAGAATTCTGCCACAGCTGATGGAGCCCATGCTGGCGAGGAAGAGGAAGATCCATTCTACAAGAGCCCTGTGAACAAGCTGGCAGCTGCAGTCTCCAACTTTGGCTATGACCTGTACCGCCAGCAGTCCAGCCGGACAGCCACAGCCAACGTGCTGCTGTCTCCCTTCAGCCTGGCTACTGCACTTTCTGGTCTCTCACTTGGTGAGTTCTCTGCCCCATTTCCACACTCACCCTCTGGCTCAGCAGCCCTTCCCTCATGTTCTCTCCTGGTCGTTGGCAGGGGCTGGAGAACGAACCGAAAATGTGATTTCTCGCGCCCTCTTCTACGATCTGCTCAACAAGGCTGAGGTCCACGACACCTACAAGGACCTCCTGAGCAGTGTCACTGGCCCAGAGAAGAGCATGAAAAGTGCCTCCCGCATCATCCTGGAGAAAAGTAAAAGCCCTTCTTCCCCTCTATGAAATCCTCCTTAAAAAGCTGTCAGCAGTTGTTATTTTGGGGTGTGTATATATATATAAAGACACATTGAGTAACACAGTGCTGGCTCTTGACATTCTGCTGAGCCAGGATGCAGACAGGGCATGGAATGCTCTTGCTGCTCCAGAAAAAGCCTGGAAAGTTTGTGTGTACTTAAATAAAAGACCAGACATGCACACAAAGACATTGGTGACAGAACAGTTAACTCACAGAAGACCTGAAAGAAACTTGCTGATAATTTTGCCTTCACTCCAGGCTGTCTGGCAGGTGTTATTGGCTTCCAGGAACCACAGATCACATTTTCTATTTGTGATAACACTCGGCCATATTCCTTTATTTAATTCCTTGCAGAGCTATTTGAAATGTCTGCTTCTGGCATGCAATAAACATCTGCTGAGAATGCTAAGAGCTATCTTTTGGAACCTGCTGGTTCCAAGAATCCAATAGGTTGAGTAAGCTGTACTCAGAAAGCAGGCTGGAGAAAGAAGAAAGGCTGATGTAGGAATGGCTGTGTCCAAGCCTTCAGTTCTTATCTCCTTTTTTCAGTTTTCAGAAGAGAGTTATCCCATGCTCCAGCATGGGTGGCTGTAGGATTTGGATCAGTTTCTTTAATGTGCTCTCAGATATTCCTCTTCAAAGCAGGTTTCTGTAGACAAACAGGCACAGATATTTTATGAGAGACCTGTTGCTGGGCTTTGGATTGCCACCTGCTGCCTTGAGATTGTTTAGATAAGGGAGCTAGCTGCAGTATCCATGTTTTTATTCCCCAGGACTCAGGGCAAAGCCTGGATTTCCCAGCCAGCTCGAGAAGTCCTACAAGATGCGACTGAGGGCACTGAGTGGCAACACCCAGCTGGACCTCCAAGAAATCAACAACTGGGTCAGACAGCAGACAAAGGGAAGGATTATGAGGTTCATGAAGGACATGCCCACAGATGTCAGCATTCTCCTTGCTGGGGCTGCTTTTTTCAAGGGTAAGGATGTTGTGTGCTTGGGCACAGAAAATGTCCATTAAGTACGTGTTAGAGGAGATGTGAAGGAATGCTCTCACTTCCAATAAAGCAAACAGGCTGCCAAAGTGAGAGTGTGGGAAGAAGGTGTTTGAGAATGTTTAGTAAAGAAGGAAAAAAAAAGCACACTACCTGAACAAAAATAGTCCTGAGGGACGAATTATTACTCTTGAGAAACTGAATCTTGACCCGTTTGCACTAAGAATCAGAGAAGAAAGTTCAAGCTCACAAAACTCCATTCAGAGACAGGATATTACCATTTAGGGAAGGAACAGTTTAGAGTGTTCTGAGCCTTCTTACCACTGTAGAAGGAAGTTTGATACTAGAGAGCTGTTCTTAAACACACTGTAAGTCAGTGTCCTGGAGAATTATTGCTTAGAGACAAGGAGCAAAATAAAGGGTGGGGAGAGAAGCACTTCATATCCATTGACACGACTGTTACCCTTTAAAATAGTTTTGTAATTACATAAGTAGACATCAACTTCCCAATGGCTACTCCACCCATACACTGGCTTGATTATTTATTTGCCATTTAGCCAATTCTCAGATGAAAAGGAGGGGCCAAGGATGGCAGTAAATCAGTAGCTCCAATCAGTCTATTTCTATCCCTGTTATGCCTCAACTCCTTAATGCACAAATACTGCACATTAAAGCACAAGATTATTCAGCCACAGGCATAAGCCTGGTTTCATATACTATTATTCCAGAAAATCTTCCATTTTCTCTCTTACAAAACAGGGACATGGAAAACCAAGTTTGACACCAAGAAGACTGCCCTGAAGGACTTCCACCTGGACGAGGACAGAACTGTGAAGGTGCCCATGATGTCAGACCCCAAAGCCATCCTGAGATACGGTTTTGACTCGGAACTCAACTGCAAGGTCAGACAGCAAATATTGCCTAAGATCTCCTAAACCTAATGAGGAGCAGGTTCAACTACACCTACCTGTTAACCCATTCCAGCCTTGCTCCTCCCATCAGCTACTTTTGCAATCCCTATTTTGAAAGGCAGTGTGTTGATTCTTAGGACATCCTGCTTCTACCCAGGCTATGTCACAAGTAATCCAAAATTTAATTTATGCCCAGGTCCTACCAGCCTGTATTGCTTGACTTAAAGTTGGGCAAGAAGGGCAGGGCACGCCTCTAAAAACTTTTCCATCTCTACCTCTTTCAACCAATCTTCCCCTGGAGCATGAGCTAAAAGGTGTTCCAGTGAGAATTCCCCAAGCAATGCTGCAGGATTCAGCAGGTGAGAGAGCACTTCCATAGCAGGAAGAGTGCAGCAAGGATGGATGGAAGCCTGGGGAAAAAGCCAGAAGTGTCAGGAAGCATCAGGGGAGATAAAAGCAAACAGGGAAAAAGATCAAATGTTCACTGAAGAGGTTGAGATTCCAGCCTGAGAATCAGGCCTCTGCCTGGTACAGGATGGGTAAAAACGCTTATTATTGATGTGACCCTTTCTTATCTCTCTCTTATTTCTGGCCTTGTAGATTGCCCAGCTGCCCCTAACAGAAGGAATCAGTGCCATGTTCTTCCTGCCCACGAAGGTGACCCAGAACATGACTCTGATAGAGGAAAGCCTCACTTCCGAGTTTGTCCATGATGTGGACAAGGAGCTAAAGACAGTCCATGCTGTGCTAAGCCTGCCCAAACTAAAGCTGAACCATGAAGAGGCACTTGACAGCACGCTAAAGGAGACAAGTATGTGCATCACACCCCCTTTGCAGGCTGCCAGGGCTCAAAGCAGTGGTCAAGTTGCTTCCTGCTTTCAGAATAGGGAGCTAGTGGGTTGTTAGTTATGGTTGTGGAGGTTTCACCAGCAACCAAACCACCTTCACCCAGGACTTCTCAGCTTTTTAGCAAATCCCTCCACAAAGCTGATACTGCTGAGATTGTGGGTGAAGCTCAGTGAAGCAGATGGAAGCTGCTTCTCCTTGTTCCCCCAAAAAACTCTGCCCAAGCAGCTCCTAGCCCTCGTGGATCACACATTAGCAGGGCTGCTCCCCCTTCTGCAATCCATGCCTTCAGCTAATGGAACTTTCTCTCTTTTCTCCAGGGCTCCAATCACTTTTCACATCACCTGATTTCTCCAAGATTTCTGCCAAACCTCTGAGATTATCACATGTGCAACACAAGGCAATGCTGGAGCTTAGTGAGGATGGGCAGGGATCCACACCAAACCCTGGGGCCAATGCTGCTCGTCTGACCTTCCCCATAGAATACCACGTGGACAGACCTTTCCTTCTTGTCCTGAGGGATGACACCACTGGAACCCTCCTCTTCATTGGCAAGATCCTGGATCCCAGGGGTGTTTAGATCCCTTCACAATAATCTGCAATGGTAGGGCCCAAATGGAAAGGGTGATATTGGGAGGGATACTCGGCTCCCTGCTCTGCTGCACAAAGACACAACTTGCAAATCTTACGCCTTCATGCTGCAATAAAAGAGCTTTTGCTATTAATCTCAGCAAGCCCAAGTATTCTCCCTTGAAAGGTTGTCTGCCCACACTCCCAATTTCCCCACATGAGGTATGCAGTTCTGTGTCCTGAAAGCAAACATTATCTGGTGTATGCTGCATTGTTGCCCATCCTGTTTTCCAACCTGACACCAGTTGTTGATTCTGAATCCTTCAACACTGACAACACTTGGAGCCCTCCAAGTTCTGCAGTGCCCCCTTTTAAGTTTGCACTTCCCAGGCTGTTGCCTCACCCCTTCCAATCACTTCCATTTGACACTGGCAAGAAGGAAAATGCCTCACAGTATTAAAAATAGAAGGCAACGTGCTCTGGATGACTGTATGTTCATAATGCTCAGGGCACCACACAGGGGAGAGTCACATCTCACACAAAAGCAACTCAAACATTTGCTTCCAACCCACACACAGAACTTATACAACAGCCTCTGTTCCCACCATACCACACACACACCTCTCACGTTAGAACTGGTCATTTTATTTACAACAGGCTCACTAAAGAGCATTTCAAGACTTCATTCAAGTTGCTGTTACACATGATTTTCCAGCTTGTACTACATGACTACCTTACCACATGACACTTAGCTTTGATGAAAGATCACATTGCAGCTTCCTTTGACAGGGAAATTAAGTTCTCTGAAGGATGTTTCTGGGAAGCTCTGACAGGCAGGCCTTCATCTCCTGTAGTTCTTGGATCTGAGCACTCTGAGGACCAAAGTGCACTGACAAAATCCCCTCTGCTCTTTGAATTGTGCTCAGAGCTTCAGAAACTGCAAATCTGAAACAGGGAGATAATAAGAACAGAGCATGCAAAATACTTAATTCAGCTTCTTGACTTATACAACCTTTAAGCCCTCCCTAACAAAAACTTAAACCTGTTCATGGCCACAGATCCCACCCTCCTCTGCCTTCCAGCAGCAGGAAAATTGTATCTGCTTCAGCTGCAAAGGGAGGATGAGGGGGATGGAAAGCTGAGGAGATGGACAAAACCTGAAAACATTATCTTTGAGTATATAGGAACCTACTACTTCATCACTGCAGCTCCTTCTAAAATTAATTTGGTAGAAGAGAGTTGTTGTGAGATTTTTCAGAAACAGTCAGGGGATTTCTTTGTCAATAAGGCAAGAGGATTTCACTCCCTCCTTTGAAAAGATGTCAGCAGCATTATACAACTGAGGTATAAACACCAAGGGTGATGAGTTGACAGAATAAAACAATTGGACAGGGAATAAATTAAGCCAGGGAGAAGAAAAAGATAGACAGGCACAAAGGAGAGAAACAGATTCCTAAGAGAGTACCTGTGCTAGACTATCCTGTGTCCTGTGAGACACCCTCAAGGTGCCTTGATATTGTGTCAGACACACAGGAGTGGTGCAGGGCAGGGACAGAGGATGAAACCAAACTCACCCATTGAAGAGGATTTGTGCCAGCTTGAAAAGTTCATGGCCTGTTTCTACACTTGATGGCCCGTGGTGCATTTCCACAATCTCAATACTCTTCTTCAGGTGTCTGGCTGCTTCCTGCCACTTCCCTGATGGAAAAACAAAGCAAAACAAAACAATGTGAAATGAATAAATACTTCCTGGAGCTACTGCCACCCAAAGAATCTGACAGAATTAATCAAAATGTGGTGAACTCTGTCCACAAAAACAGGACAGGGAATCTAAAAGAACATGAAAGCACATGTTCCAGTTCACTGGCTGCTGGAAACACAGGTTTGGTCTTTCTGAGAGCCCTGCTTACAAAACTAGGGGAAAAAATGAGAGGGCCAGTCCAAGAAAAAGCTAGTCACGTTAAATTCAAAGTTCAGGAAACATGGGATAGTGAGAGGACAATGCCATACCAAGAGTGGCATAGACCTGTGCCAGATGATCCTCCATCTCTCCCATCAGCAAATGCTCTGGAGACAAGAAGGTTCCAGCATCCACCTGACACTTCAGGAGCATTTTGATAGCCTGATCTATTAAAAAAAAAAAAAAAAAAAAAAAGGTTATAAAATTCACCCTGTGGCCAGTCTCCAGTTTTGCATGATCCATGAAATAAAAAACCAATCCAATCTCATCTTTGCATGTTACACAGCTGATTGGGGTTTGGTTAGGAATTAAAAGTAAATTCATCTGCACCTCTCCTTATTCTACCCCAGTGCTGGCCCAACTCCCTTCAGGAAAACAAGGCCTGGGAATGCCCAACTCCAATGTTACCCAGATTTCTTTTGATTCAATTACTTTACTATGGAACAATATGACTTAGATTAACACCCAGATCAGGGGGTATAAACAATCTAAAGCTCAAGTCCCCAGGGACACCAGGCCACATGTCACAGCAGCCCAATGGCATGAGCAACAGTGCCATCTCATGGTTCCTGTCCCGACCTGGGCTCCTCAGCTCCTGACCTCAGGGCACAAAGCTGAGCATTACCAGCCTTCCCGACTCTCAGCAGGTCTAAAGCTTTCTTGATTTGTTGCTGAAGCTCCTGCAAACGGCCTGACAGGTGATCTCTGCTGGCTGAGGTTGCACAGGCTTCATTTGAACAGCAAAGTGTGTCTTCTTCCTCCTGTGGAAATCACCCTTGTGATCATTCCTGCTCACGTTCAGCTCAAAGCTTACTCTCCAGAGCATTAGCTCTGGGTTATAGAGATGCTAAATGGTTTCTCAGTGGTATTCATTAAACAAAGTGATTTTGTTATAAATTGTTATCAGCTTATTTGATTTTATAAGAAACAGTGAGATACTGTCTTGACTCAGCAGGGGCTTTTTAGCTTCCGAGCAGGGATCAAAGTGAGGTTTTCAGCTCTTGGCTTTCCCAGACCCCAAGCTTGCACAACCCAGTAAGTTGCACAATCATAACTATGGAGAATTACCTGCATTTGGGCCTGGCATTTGGGACAGCAGAATGAATTTCTGATGGACACCACACTCTTGACACCAGACTCTAACTCCTCGAGGCACGCCTGGCAGCGACACTCAAAGAAATACTGACTGAGAAGCTGCTGTCTCTCAGCAATCCTCATCCTACACCAGTGAGGCCCTGCAAAAGATGGCAAAGGTACAGATCTCTCAACAGATACAGTTCTTAATAACAGAATAAATGGAATTTTTGTTACAACTGGGACTAAGTATATTTTGGGGAGGACACAACAGGAGAGTGAAAATCTAACAGTGGGCTTAAGAGATGAAATGTTGGTCAAGGCTGCTAAACAAAGACTCTGACAATGTTAGATGAGAATTATATGAAAGTTATGATATAAATAGCCATCAGCATGATAAGGAGAGGTGAATAATGTTTGTGCCTTAAGAGGAACACAGAATTAGAGCTTACCATAGCAATGCAAAACCTCTTGGCCACTTGAGATTGGCTGTGATGCCCTGACAGTGGCAGCTGTCCCATTGAATGACACGCTGGTGTTGGGGCAGCATGAGTGGTTCAGGAGGCTGAGGACAGGGAAGAAAGCTGTTGCCAGCCTCACAGGCTTCTTATCTACAACAGCCCCATCTCCAGGCCCTGAAGACAGAGGAAAACCAAGCAGGTTGAGATTGAATGCTCACAAACCCACACAATTTCTGCAATGAGCACTGTGACCAATCGCAGGCAGCAGCAGAAAGGTTCCTGGTATATTGCTGCAATAAATAATAGCTAAACACTCTCTGCATGTGCACCGAGGAACAGGCCAGAATGGGACAGGCCATTAAATTTTAAACAAGTCATTTCCATTTGCAATAGGAGCTTTTTACAGCTGATAATTCAATCTCTTCACTTCACACAAGATGGGCATGGGGAGGACAGTCCTGGGCTCCTCAGGACAGGAATAAGGAGCTACTGGAGAGGGTCCAGTGGAGGCCACAGAGATGATGAGGGATCTGGAGCATCTCTCTAATGAGGAGAGACTGAGGGAGCTGGGCTTAGTTAGTCTGGAGAAGACTGAGGAGGGATCTCATCAATACATATTCAAATACAGGTGTCAGAGAACGGTGATGGGCTCTTTTCTGTGCTGCCAGGATGAGGGGTAACAGCCACAAACTAAACAAGAAGCTCCACCTCAACATGAGGAAAAACTTTCCACTGAGGGTGGCAGAGCACTGGAACAGGCTACCCAGGGAGTTCTGGAGACATTCCAAACCCACCTGGATATGTTCCTGTGTCACTTGCTCCAGGTGACCCTGCCTGGGCAGGGGATTTGGACTGAATGACTTTCAGAGGTCCCCTCCAACCCAAACCATTCTGTGACAACACAGTAGGGCTTAAATTTTTTCAATCTTACCCAGCTCCTGCATTACAGTGATTGCTTGTGCATTACACTGCAGCTGCAACACGTGCCTCAGCATTGCTTCTGCCACAGTCTTCAGCTCTGGGGACAATTCATCTGACGTTTTTTCACATGTCTTTGGTTTGGACCCCTGCTGAGGTGATTCCTGATTCAACACGGCAGCCTCCAGGCCAGCTGCTTGCAGCTGTTTGCATATAGCTACCACACTGAGAGTGCAGAGGAACTTGTGCTCAGGGCTGTGCTGCTCAGTGTGGGGCAAAAGGTGGAACAGAGCTTGGTAAGAACTCTGGTACCGACCATTGCTGCCACAACCAGGGATACCTCTGCTACCATCTCCTGCATCACTGAGAGGTTTGCATCCTGCCTCAGGGTTCTGAAGGTTCTTCTCCCCATGGTGGGACCACTCCACCAGCCTGCTAACCTCTGCAAATCCTGCCAGCAGCACAGTCCTCAAGGCCACATGGCAGAAGACGCCGAGTGTGAGGAGCAGCGCTCCCAGGGAACACTCTGTCCTGTGGTACTGCTGCCATGCCATGTCTGCACAGTCCTGGCTGCAGTACTTGGCATAACTGCAGCCCTGGCAAGGCACCGAGGCCAGGAGCTGCCTCAGACAGTGGTGGCAGTAAAGATCTGCGTTGGTGGCTCGAGTGTCCCACGCTGTGTCACCATCCTGCAGAGGAAGGCTCTCCCCGGGGCACAGCACACTCACAAAGGCCTCCTCTTTCACCAGGCTCTGTCCTGCCACAATGTCCTGGGAGGCCACCAAGTGACGTCCTCTCTCTGCATCATACCTCAAGCTCAGAGATGAAGATGCACCTGAAATTCTGCTGTTCTCCTCCCAGACCTCTGGCTCCCCTTGAATGCCACCATGTGCTTCTCGTGCAGGCTCTGGACACCTCTTTTTCTCACCCAATTTAACCTTCAGCTGACTTAACTTTTTTAGCCGTGTCAGGTGAGTAGTCACGACCCCATCCAGAGCAATTTTACTCTCCAGCACTCCGAGGATATCCTGTGCCTCCTGTAACCTCTCCAGGCACAGTAGACACTCAGCTTTCCGCAGTAAGACCTTGGGCAGCAGCCTGTCTGGATAGCCATGGCTTTCAGCCCTGGCAATATCTTCCAAACAAACCTAGGAACAAATATAATGCCTTTTAATTGGGCTTGAAAACCAGCTTGTGCTCTTTCATTTCACCTAAGACAGCCTCATGGAAGAATTCTGTGTGTTAACCAGCAAATTCCATGTGCATAATCAACCTGCTGCTCAAATAAAGCATTCTGACACTGAAACGAAGCAGGAGTCCTTCAGAACGTTGAGTTATGGATACTTTAAGAACAGCTTGAGGAGCACATCTGATCTGCTGCCTCTTATTCTAACAATCAAACACCTCAGGGGCACCCAGGACCTTGTGGGGTGGGTGCTGCCCTGGCCCCACTTACCTCAAAGTGCCCCAGGTGGAGGAGGGCGGCCGAGCGGTTGGCAAAGCACATGGACACCTCGGGGCTCCCAGGGGGCTCGTGGGATGCTGCCTGCAGAGACCAGAAAACTGCTGCTGCCTCAGGGGATCCCTCACAGGACCCTCTCAGCAGGGTCCCCTCTTTGGGAGAGAGCTGCTCCTCGCCCCTCACAGGAGCCCTTCAACCACGAACTGCAGGATCCTCCCTCGGGAATCCCCTTTGGCTGGGAGGTGTTGTGGGACCCCCACCCCAGGATCTTCTCATTCCACACCTACCTTGGAGTAGAGCCTCAGGGCAGCCTGGTACTGGCCCTGCTTGAATTCCCGGTTTCCCTGCTCCCGGTACCAGCTGGCGGCCTCCGGCTCCTTGCCCGTGCGTGCCCGGTGGCACAACCTCACCAGGGCTGTCTCCTCCTCCTCCTCCTGGCTCCTGTGGGACACCGGGTCAGCACCAGAGAATCAGTTTGGAACTGCCTGGTCCAGCCTCCTGCTCCAGCAGGATGATCCTTGAGGCACAGGGTTGTGTCCAGAGGGTTCTGGAGTATCTCCAGCGATGGAGACTCCACACCCTTAACCTGTGCCAGCGCGTGGGCACTGCACAGGGAAGAAGTTCTTCCTCATATTCGTATAATCAGAGGATCAATTAGGTTGGAAAAGACCTCTGAGGGCATCGAGTCTACTCTGTGATGGATCCCGGGTTTGTCAGCCACACCACGGCACTGAATGCCAGGTCCAGTCTTTCCTTAAACACCTCCAGGGACAGCGACTTCACCACCTCCCTGGGCAGCCCATTCCAGCGTCTAATCACCCTTTCTGAGAAGAAATCCTTACTAGTGTCCAACCTAAATCTTCCTAAAGTGAAGTTTAAGCCTACGTCTTGTCCTATCTCCAGTAGCCTGGGAGACGAGGCCGAACTCCAACTTCCCGTCAGGTAGAAAGGTGGAATTTTATGCAGATGGAACTTCCCCAGCATCACTTTCCGCCCGTTACTCCGTGTCCTATTACTCTGTTCCACCGAGCAGAGCCTAATCTATCCTTTGATACCGCCCGCTTTATTTACACGCATTGAGAGATGCTCCAGTCCCTCACTCCCCCTCATTGCCCCGCACCGCACCCGCCCCGCCCGCGGCTCACCGGAGCAGGTCGCAGCCCAGCCGCACCGCGTCGTGAAGCGAAGCCGCCCCCATCCGCTCCTTCAGCGCCGGGTCCAGCGCGGCCCAGAGCCGGGCGGTGCGGGCCTGCCACTCCGCCACCGGCAGCGCCATCACCGCCACCGCGCCACCGGCAGCGCCGCCGCCACCTCCATGGCGGCGCCCAGCAGCATCCCTGTACGGAATACGGGGATACTTCCGCCGTACAGCGCCGGACAGCCAATAGAAGCGCCGTGCTGGCGGGTGACAACACGACGGTGACGTAGCGACGCCGGAAAAAGGCAGTGGCGGCAGCGGCGGCGGGAGGATTTGGCGGCAGCGGCGGGAGGATTTGGCGGCAGCGGCAGGAGGATTTGGCGGACGCGGCACCATGAGCGTGCGGCTGACCGAGGGGGCCATCGCGGTGAGCGGCTCGGGGTGGGCTGGGATGGACCTGCTCCTGGTCAGGGTGGGAGGTGAAAGCCGGGCCTGGCACCGAGTCCGGCCCGGTCCCGAGGGAAGAAGCAGGCCCGGAGCGGGGCCTGGTCCCGGGGGATGGTCCTGGTCCAGCGGTGACGGTCGCACCCGCATCCCTGGCATTTCTACGGCAGTTCCTCCTCAACTGCTTGGCTACAACCCTTCGTAGGTTGGGCCCGATGGTCTCAGACTTCTAAGCTCATTGATTCTGTGGTTCTGTCACTGTGCGGGGCGAGGCGTTCCCGGGCGTGGCAGTGCCACATTTCTGAGCGTCTCTTTTATTTCTCCAGGCCATAATGCAAGGGGAGGAAGTCTCCAAGCCCGTGCTGCAAGTCATCGTGAGTACTATTCCTTCCGGGGTCCTGAGTGCAGTCAGACTTCTCTGCAGAGAAGCCGATCAAGGCTGCTCTACTTTTAGTTCTCTTAATTTTATTTTACATTCCTTGGGCTGTGCCATTGATATTAATGTTGAAAAAAGCCGAGTAGATAAGTTACTTGTTGTTGATGTCACTTCCTGTTTTTGAAAAGTTTCTGAACAAATGTGAACGGACAGCCTGGGTTGTTTTTTTTTTTCCCCTGCAGAACACACGGGCTATTGCCACAGGAACTGGACCCCCACGTTACCGTGTGCTGATGAGTGATGGGGTGAACACCCTCTCCTGTGAGTATGACAAGCTGCTCTGAGGTTTTTCTAAGTGTGGAGATGCTAAGGGTGATAAAGTTCCTGGTCTGGTGGTAACTGGATGCAAGGTGCTAAAATAAATACTGAAGGAAATTGTGGTTTTTCACTGGGCCACAGACTCTGAAGTGTGCAGCTACATTTTGTTGTTTAGGTGAAATCTTTGACTTTTGGAACTTTGTGAAATGTAAGCAATCAACTTGCTGCAGGATATAATGAAAATACAGAAGTCTATACGTGTAGCATTGATTTTAAAGTAATTTAATTTTCCTCTCAGTTCTTTGATATACAATCATTCTAGCTATCACTGCACTCTGAAGTGTGGGGAATAAATACAGTTTATAGCCAGTTTTGATGACTTCTTAGCAGCTGCACTGTTTTCTTTGTCAAGCTGTAGATCAGTGCAATACTTGACTGGCTGGAAAAGGTGTGGCCAGCCATGGCAGCCCTTTTTTACAGCTGGCACTGTGAATTGTTTCAATATTTTCCTTCTATTCCTGCAGCATTCATGTTAGCAACACAGCTGAACTCCCTGGTGGAAGAGGAACGCCTGGCAGCCCGGTGTATTTGCCAGGTTAACAGATTCATTGTCAACAGCCTGAAAGATGGAAGGTATTTATGTTAATCTTTAAGTACAGCCCTACAGAAAGGCAGCTGCACCAGTGGGGGCTCTGTGCTTTGTGGCTAGGCAGAGGCCAGGTGCTTTTGGTTGGGATTATGTGAAAATACTTGGGCTTTAGGGTGAGAAGGAAAGTCCACAGCAGTAACAGAAGAAATAAATTGCAGGATGTGGCTCTAGTGGGATCAGATGTATCTGGTACAGTGATTTAGTAATACAAAGTTTCCAGTTGCAATACTCCAACTCCAGCTGGAATACTCCAAATACTTGTACAAAGCTTCCTTAAAATTATCTGCTGTTGAAAGGAAACAATAAAGATACCTTGTTACTTAGGTGCTGTGGAATCTAATCTTTCATCAAAATTTGAGGAAATAAGATAGGAGAAAAATTTGAGGGGATGAGATACTGCAAAATGAGAAAGAATCCAGGTGAAACTATTACAGAAAAACTAAGTGTATGTCTAGCAGGATGTGAACTGAGGTTCATATTCTATTTACTCTGCAGAAAAGACAACTTTTGAGGCAGAAAATAAAAATCTGGTATGGTTTTGCTACTTTTAAAACACAGTGGTTTCCCAAGCTATTTTTAGTGCCTGTTCAACCTGCCATCACCCGTCTTTGATGCAGTGTGATGTTGTTCCAAGCTTACTTGTCCCTCAAGAGGGGGCTTAGTTGGCAGTGGAGAGCTTTTGTCTCCCAGATCCTTCATCCAAAGAATCAGCCTCTTCATGCCTGGTTTTCTCACCTGCTGCAAAGGATATTCAGAGATGGGAGTTGCAGAGGAAGTGAAAGTCTTTATTTGCTGTCTGTTCTGTGTTGTAGGAGAGTGGTTATCCTGATGGATGTAAATGTCCTGCAAACTGCTGATCAGGTCCCTGGGCCTATTGGCAATCCCCAGCCATACAATGAAGGTGAGTATCTGTAAGCAAATACTTTTTCTGTCAGCTCAGAGAGCCTTTCAGCTTTTCTCTTTCACTTGAAAAAAAGCAGTCAGACATGTTCAGGTTTTTTTATGCCTGGAATAGTGATGTCCAGATCTTGAAAATCCTTTTTGTTTGTGCCACACAAAACTGGAGGTTGTTCCTATTTTAATAAACTCTGCACCGTGGCTGAAGCTCGAGTCTCTCCATGGTATTTGGAGCATCCATACCTTATAACTCTGACAGGTTTTTATTGCAGTGAGTGGTCTCTACCTCGAGTTCCAGTAAGTAAGCGGAAGCTCTTTTATGTCTCCTCATAATGAGTAATCAAATAGATTCTAATTTCTCCTGTCTGGAAAGAAACAGGAGGAGGAAGATGGAATAATGATCTGTAAAAGTCTAAGATGGTGTGGAGGGGATGAATAAAGAATGATGAATCTCTCTCTCTCTCTCTTTCCTATGTTCATTTGATGCTCTTTAGCTCTCGTGTTGTCAGGCAGTGGTTGTAAAACAAAGGCTGCACCACACCCCTAAACTGCATAGTTAGATTATGGAACTTGTGGAGGTAGGTGCCAAAAATTGGCTCAGGTTCAAAAAGCAATTAGATGTGAAAGAGGAATCCATTAAAGGCTGTTAAACATAACAATACATCCTCTGCATGAATGTTAGGCGCAGGAAGCACTAAAACTTAGATTGCTCCAAGTACATAGATGAGAGACTGGTATGAAAACAAGGAGAGCACAAAATTCCCCAAACACCCATTCCTGCCATGCCCAGCTGAAAAAGGATTGAGGCACTGGGTGGACCTTAATCTGACCTGCCATGAATCTCATTAGATCTGTTATGTTGCATAAATAACTGTGTTCTTCACTTTTGTGTGCTGAGCTTGCAGTTCTCATGCAAATGATTTTTTAAATTAAAACATTTTTTTCCCTCAGAGAACGTTCAAAAGTCTGTTCTGCTCTTCCAATTCTGATCTTTTAAACAGGAGGGAGAATAATAAGCACTTAAAGAAAATATTTGAACAGCTCTGTCAGTGATGTATACACAGATAATGGCTGGAATTTAATAGCAAACAGCTCTTCCTGAAGATTTTTTTTTATCCTGAGAGGAGTGAACTAATATATTTTTATTACTAAGGGACCACACATTAGTGGCAAGAGTTTTCTGTAGAACAGTTTGGACAAACAGTGGTGGTAGGTACATTGCTCTTCTGGTTAAAAATCTATTCTGTTGCAAAGGCAAAGACATCTTTCTTCATTAACTTTTTCCAAGGGAATTAAGAGGGGCGTTTGTTAAATGAGCCTAAAGAATCCTTTGTTCCTTTGATAGTTACTTAGCTAATTGCTGTTTAAAAAATGTGTTGACATCTCAGATTTTATGGTTTAATCCCACAGTTGCTGTAGAGACCAAGACTTTCAGAATAGCTACTGAGCAGACTGTTTTGTGCCTTTCTCCCATTTCCCTGCTTATGTGATACAAGAGCTTGTGAACTATAGTGTTTTTCAGTTATATTGTTGCTTAGAAACCACTGAGAACGTGGTATCTGACAGAACTGAGCTGAAAATATACCTTAAACTATAAATTCTGGTGAAATTACCATTACTTTGATCAAAGTTGTGTTCTTCATTTGGACTTACAAAAATACCCTGCGGTGAAGGTTTCAAATCTAAACTCTTTTGGAGATGTTACAGGTCTGTGGTCATAATATGTGGAGGCTTGCACTAGATAAAAGATGCCAAATAGGATGGGATATGTATTTCATTTTTACACTGATCTTATTCTGACGACTTCATACCCTTTTATTTGGTACTGAATAAGGTTTCTCATACAGAAGATGGTAATAGTTTAGATTAGGTAAGATTAACCCAGCCTTGCTGATCTGCAGGCTGCAAGGTTTGTCACGAAGGCCCTGATGAAATGGCAGAGGTGTGTATTTCAAATTGCATATTCTCCAAGTTCCTGTATATATTAAGAAATAATATTTTTGAGGGACACTCGGCTGAAGCAAAATGAGCATCTTAAATGTGCTTTGCGGTTTCCATTAAAAATAAGTTCTGGTATTTTAAAAATGTATCTTATAGCCCTACTTTTGGTTTTTCTTGAAATACAGATCTCAGACTGCCAGACCTAGGATTAAGGAATATTCTTTCTCAGGCTGTAATAGCACAGTGGGACCCAGGAGGGTGAGAAGCTGGCTTTTGGCCACTTTACATGGGAGCAGTAGGTGGTTAATCTGCCTAACAAGGAAGCTAGAGACACAATCTTCTTATTACAAATCATAAAAACTTTTCAGGCAGCCTCTCATAATAGTATTGAAAATTAAGACTGAGCAGTTTAGTTCTTGTTGAAGACTGGATGGTTGTGTTATTACTGTCGTTAATCTCATTCAAATTACTCTGATGCTGGACTTTCTTTTCACTATGACAATGACTTGCTACTTACGTTTAACTTCTGTCATTAATCTTTCCATGTTGAAATGTTTATGTACTTACACATTCACTTGAACTCCTTATTCTTGCCCTTCCAACTGCTGTGATTTAGGTGTGTGTTGTTTCAAAGTGCATTTTTTTTTCCCCCCTTCTCTCCCTTCCCTGCTGCTCAGTTCTGGGGCAGGTCTTGTGGCTCTGTGGCAAAACCTCTTGGTGACAAATTATTGGAAGCTGAGGGCTCCTGTTACATAGTTATTGCCTTTGAGTGGGCTGTGGGGCAGCTGCAGGCAAAGGTCTTGGCTTTGCCTAACCCACTACATACGGCAGAAATGTGAGCAGGTATTTCAGCTGGTTTTTTTCACCTCTTCTAATAAAAACTAACAGCAAAAACCAGGCAGCCTCCTCAGTTTTCTGAGCACTTTAAGTGATCTGTAGGCCACCAGCCACCAAAAATCACAGTTTAGGAGTCCCTAGGCTCTCCAAGCGAGAAAATTGGAGAGATATTTCTGCTACTTCTGTATTTGAACACATGCACAGATGTGTGAATTTATTCTTACTCTGTTGAGAAACACTCGGCTGTGGGTAGGCAGCCATTAAAATGTGAATTTGTGTTTCATAACGCACACGTGTTCCAATGGATGTGGTGGTCTTTAGTTTGGTTTTCAGTGTGTTTTTTTTTTTTTTAAATCACAAATTCCTACAGAAAAAAACATATTTGGAAGAAAAGCAATGAGGAAACCTCTTGCTGCTTCATACCCACATTCTGTTCTTCCTGAATATTCCTCCCCTGACCAGACATATTTTTCTCCTAATGCGTCTTGTTGGGTTTTTTCCACTTTCCCTTGCACAAAATGAATTTGGGTGTGGAGTGCTGACCCTCTGAGCACCTGAGGCCACTGAGCAAGGGGGAGACCTGGCTCCTCCATCTAGTGGAACCTGCAGCAAATACACATTTTGCTGTTTGACGTCACGCTGTTGCCAGGGAGACTGTCACCAGTTCACCGATGTGACTCTACTGCGGCAAGTTAGAAGAGCAGATTGGGGTTTGTGCAAGGAAGAACCTGGATTTTGGATTAAAAATAACCAGGGGGTTACCTCTGGAGCCTGCACCACATCAGGTAGCACCACACTGGGTTCTCCTTGTGTGAGCCTTTTAATCCTTTCCCGTAGTTTGGTGCCATCCCTCCATCCTGGAGTTCTCTGCTTTTGTTCCTCGTAGTGCTCTTCAGGCTTGGCCTGACCTTCTTATCCACTTTCTCTGCCCATTTTCCTCCTCACATCCCAAATTGTGGGGGTTTTCCCTGTCAGGCCTAGGTCTCCCTGCAAAGCAAGACCTTAAGGATCAGTTGTGTCCAAAAGGACAAAAATGTTGGATATTTTCTCGTCTAGAGGCAGATTATGGTAAAGAGATTCAAATTTTTGAATGGTAAATTAGTCTTTTAATGGACTTTTACTTTAGATATGCCTGTCTGCTCTTACCCTTGTAATTTATCATTAATTTAAAGCAAGTAAAAGTCCTGAAATGTAAAAAAATGGACACTGTGTTCTTGCTATAGCATCACTTTGCTCCCTAAGCAATTTACTGCTTTGTGCCAAGAGGGGCCCTGGTGAATTCTGGAGTGATGACTCCATCACACCCATATTAAACATCTTCATATTTTGGAAATAAAATGCAGCAGGTGTTTTCTTTGTCTTGGGTTAACTTCAGATTTGACTTTACCCAGTGGATTTTTGGCCCTTTCTGAGTGATGAGACAGAATTCTCTCCAGTTTTTTTTTTTTATCTTAGCTGTTAGGTAGAAGCAGAAACTACCTGTCAGAGCAATAGCAGCTGATAAACACTGAAAAGTTGTCAAGATTACTTCAGGGCTGTCCTTTTAAATCACCATCAGCTCTGAGTTCTTTCCAAGTTGAAAGCAGTTGCTTGAGGAAAGAGATCTGACTGGAATTCCTTCATGGTAATGTTCAACAGATAGCTTGCTGCTCCTGTGTCTTAAATACCTGAATTTTAGCATGTTCTCTGTGGTTTTAATTTTTTTTTTTAATGCAAGTCTTATTTCCTAAAAGGATACTTTGAATTATTGTGCTCCCTACTCCATGGTCTCTTTCCATTTTAATTACCAGGACAAGGGCAACGTTCCGCAGCTCCAGCAGGAAACTCAGCAGCCAGCAAACCCCAGCAACAAAATGGCAATTTGTCTGGAGCAGGTAAGAATCATCCTGGGCAGGAATTCTGATAATGTGATCAGTGAGAAACTACAGCTTCAGTTTAAATAAAATCCTTTCTCTAATGGTGTTGCACGAGAAACTCTCCACTGAGGAGTAACCCATAGCTTGACAAGGTGAATTCTCTCCAGAGAACTCAATACTTGGTTATAAAAGTGGGAAAAAAAATGTTCCTTTCCTTCCCCAAGGGAAAAAACCCCCAACTTTATTCAGTTTACACTGCATTTTGAAGCAGTGCTCTTTGGACACCCAAATGAGGCTGCAGTTTGGAGCTGGCCACCAACTGTGTGTGTTACCAATGCTGAGATAGAGGCCAAACAGTTTAGGCAATACACTGAAATTATTTGATAGTACATCTAGAAACGTGTTTTTTTAATCAAGATTTCAGTGAGAGAAAGATGCAGTCAATTTAAATGTCAGCCTGTAGACTTTTTTTTTTTTTCTTGAGCTAAAAAGTTGTCAATCCCAATTCTTGGTGCTGCTTTAACTTGTCTGTATTCTTTACCCCTGTGTTTGGGAAGGGTTTTTAAATAGTAAAATTTTGACATTTGCTTAGAAACTTGAAGCAGAAAACAAGCTCCTCCTTCCATGCTTGAAGCTGATCACAAGAGTTTTTTGCATATACATTGACAAGACTGAGTTTAGAATTAGCAGCATCACTTGATGTCAAAAAACTATTTGTGGGGTATTTTTCCTTAGTTGTTCCCCAAGTGTTGTCTTGATCTAACACTTCCCATCCCTGGAAATGTTCAAGGCTGAGTTGGGTGGGGTTCTGGGTAAGGTTGTTTGTGGAAGATATCCCTGTCCTTGGCAGGGGGTTGGAATGAGTCCCATCCAACCCAAACCACCCTGTAATTCTGTTATTTTAGAGAATTTACTGCTAAACTGTTGTATGCCACTTAACCTATGTTCAAGTGGTTGACTCTTGTGGACACATCTCCACTTAAGTGCAGGCACTCCAAAAGGTCTGAGAGTGTGTCTTCTGCAGCATTTTGCAGCCTAGAAAACACTTGTGACCAAGAGCAGAAACCATGCAACAAACTTCAAGCCCCTCTGTGGTACCCACATGGACAGGGAGCTCCAGTGTTCCCTAGAACTTTGCCTGTGTGGCTCCTCTTGGCATGGTGGAGAAGTTCTGCACCCTGAGTTGGTTTTAACCTGATTTTTGTGTGCGAAGCTGAAATCCTCTCTGCTCTGTTGTGGTTTTTGGAAGGTCCTGCTGCTCCCAAGTACCACGCTCCCTCCAACCAGTTTGGAAAAGCAAGTGCTCCCAGTGCCCCGAAGACACCTGGAGGGTCTCAGGCCAAAGTGGTGCCAATTGCCAGCCTGAATCCATACCAGAGCAAGTGAGTTCTTGTGGTTTGCCAGGCCTTGTTCATGTCACAGGCATGAAGGAACAATAGCTTTGTTTTGCTTTTCTGTGTGTGAGTCTTTGTCAGATAATTCATTGAGTTCTTTAGACTTTATTGGTTAAGTTCAAACAAACCAACCCAACAATGACCACAAAACCACCCAAAGAAACAAGCAAAAAACCTTCCATAGAAACACTGGTGGGCTTTGTTTTGGTTTTTGGGGGGTTTTGTTTTGTTGTTTTGGGGGTTTGTTTGGGGTTTTGTTTTCTGCCTTTTTTTTTTTTCTTTTGGGGAAGGGTGTTCTTTCTTTCTTTCTTTTTTATCTTTTTAAATTGCATCAACACTCTTAACAATCTGAGATTTGCCTTGCCATTGTCTTGGTGCAGCTGCCCTGCTGAGCTTGATAGGTTTTTAATATTTTAGTTGAAAATCGATTGACTTGTCTGGGGGTTTTTTCTTCCTAAAGCAACCCTCTTTTTGGTAACTTAATGACAAAACAGCTCAGTAAGCTATTCACTTCGGCTACTGAGCTGTTGAAAAGCATGAGGATGTAATTATTTAGTGAATGACATTTTTAAGTTATGCAAACTGATTTGATTACCCAAGTTAAATGCGAATCCTATAATTGAGCTCTTGAGTTCTGGCGTGGCTTTTCAGAGCAGGCAAACTGCTGTGTGAGAAATGTACCCTAGAAGAGTAAAAGATTTGAGGCCTGCTTCTGTGCAGAAGAATTGTTCACTATTATTATCATACTGGATGCTTTATGGCTGCTTTGTTGCCTTCTCTACAACTTTCTGTCTTTAATGGTCTAGGCCATTAAAACAGAGAGCTGTGGAAAGAGTTGCCGAGGTGCAGTGGGAAGATTCTGGCTTTTAAATAGTCACATTACAGTTCCAAAGGTTTGTCAAGTCAATCTCTTCTTTAAGGAGATGCAGAAGAGTGATTTCTTGCATGATTTCAGGTGGACCATTTGTGCTCGGGTTACCCAAAAAGGTCAGATCCGCACGTGGAGCAACTCCCGTGGTGAAGGAAAGCTCTTTTCCATAGAGCTGGTTGATGAAAGTGTAAGTGTCATATGTTGAGACAAAGATAATGTATGCCAGATGCTGATGAACCCTTCATAAAGACAGAATAGAGGAAATAAAGTGCATTTTTCGGAAATGGTTTTTTTTTATTACAACTGAAACTTGTATCCCCGCATTCATTAAGTTGCACATCAACGTGCCAGTTTTTATCCAGAATGAAGTCTTAAATGTGCAGCATTGCTGATTATTTTTCATCAAAGTCTATAGTGTGTGACTGGATTTTTGCAGCTTCAAAACAGAGTTATTTATGCAAACTGACAACCTAATACTGAGGGTTGTGGTGGTTTCCTGTAGATTGAGAGTGACATCTCCTCCTGGCTGAGCTACACCTTACAAAACAGAGAGTGAGAGGAGCATTACCTCCAAGTTACAAGCTTTCAATTTTCATGAGGAAATTGGAGTACAAATTATTGTAACACCGAGAAATTTCCTCTGTGGTTTGTTTGGGGAATGGTATCTGGTTAATCGAACTAAACTTGCCGTTTGTCAAACCTCTTATCAAATTACAGCCTTCTGTCGTGAAAACAAACAAGATTCTGCTAGATTATATTGAGTGTAAAATGTGAGGTTAATAATATAACATGTTGTCACCAGGCATTTGTTTTCTCTGCATAGTGTCTGTATTAATTTTTTTTTTAAAACAGTGTTTATATCTAGTGAGGGTATAATTGTTATTAATTCTTACTTATAGACATATCTGAGTGGGAGCCATCACAATACACTGTGTGCTAACTTGTGGAGCTGCGGGGTCTATTTGAATTTTATTTCATCACTGCCAGTTTCACTGGCATTTTCAGAGGTGTCTCTATGATGGATGTAGTTCTTATGCCTTTTATTCTGAAGCTGTAGATGTACTAATGAGACTTGAATATGAGGTTTGATTGTCAGGTGTAGAATATGTCATTTTAGCTCTAACTACAGATGTGAAGGGAAGGTTGTTTGTTTCTCACATGCCTGAAGCTACCCTGGCAGACCCCGCTGTCTCTGCAGGACTGCTGCCACTTAACATTGCAAAGATTTTTTTTATTATTTTTTTAAAATCTTTTTCCATGCCAAATTTCACTTCTGACCAGCTCCCCTATTTTCCTGCAGGGTGAGATTAGAGCTACTGCATTCAACGATCAAGCAGACAAGTTCTTTCCGCTCCTTGAATTGAACAAGGTATGGTAGTTTTGTGCTTTCTTAGACTGACAGGAGCTGGAAAAAGAGGAACTTGAGTCTAGCAAGGATTTTTAAAGGTGAACACAATCTATTTTCCCTGACTACTGATAATATCCCCTGTTTCATTGCTTTCTCCTGTAGGTATATTATTTTACCAAAGGCAATTTGAAGACTGCTAACAAGCAATATACAGCTGTTAAGAATGACTATGAGATTACATTCACTAATGAGACTTCAGTTGTGCCCTGTGATGATGCCCAGCATCTTCCATCTGTTCAGTTTGATTTTGTATCCATCTCTGAGTTGGAGAACACACCCAAAGACTCGATTGTTGGTCAGTGAAAGTAGAAAAATGGCAAATTCTAAAGCTTTGAAGTTTGACTTTTGTGTCCTCAATTCTGGGCAGGTAGTGAGCATAGGATGCTTCGAGTGTTGTGATCTCTTAATTGAAGTCATCCAGTGGTGGTTGCCATTAAAAAACACCACAGGCAATTTCCTGTTAAGATGATTTTGCCATGTTTTCTAACAATATATAACAATTATTCTTCAAACTTGTGCTTCAAACTAAAGACAGTAGGTGATAGTTGTTTATTGTGCTGTGATCACTGTTTTCCACAGAAAAAGGCTGAAAGAAAAAAATGCCCTTGCTCAGCACGTGTGCATTTCATACCTTCTGTGGTCTTGCTTTCTTTCACTATCTAATTATCTCTGTAGTGATTTTGGCATAATTCATTGCATCCAAGTCCAAGTTGCATGACTGTTTTGGCTTGCTTTGTGAAGTATTGGAGGTTTGTTTTTCTGTAATTCGTTGGGCAGAGTACTCCGGAAAAATCAGAGGCTTGGGTGGGGGCGAGGGTTCTCAGGTTTCAGAGGCACAAGATGCCTGTGATTCAGAGACATTCAGCTGGGAATTTTAAAGGTAGATGGGTAATATTAAACATGGTGTATTTTTAGGGACTGCACAGGGGCTTGCTTTAGCTCTTACCACCTGAACATGCAGACTTGTTAAAGTTGTAACTTATGATTGCAGAGTTTTGCGGAGGCACGAGCCAGTTGTTTCATTGTCTTTCAGTCACTTTGAAGGCTCTTGCTTGTGCTTTTAACAGCAAGTATGTGTTACATGATCAGGACTGAAGTCCTTTGACAGAATGTGATGGGAAAAGATAGTACAATGCCTTGATCTCTCTAATGTGGCGAGGCTTGCATTCATGAATATCTTAATGACTGCGTCAACAAAATTAAAGCACTGAAGAGTTCTGTAGTGGAACATTCCTACCATAATACACTTAATTTCCATATCAGATTGCATTTCAATAGGGAGCTGGGATACAAGGTAAAAATCTGACAGTAGGTTTAAATTCTTCTCTTGTGATCTTGTATTCCCCGATTGTGACCCTTGAGTAACTCTAAATTGTAACTGTTTCTCAGATGTAATTGGAATTTGCAAGAGCTACGAAGATGTCACTAAAATTACAGTGAAAGCTAACAATAGGGAGGTTTCAAAGAGGAACGTGCATCTGATGGATACATCAGGGAAACTGGTGACAGCTACGCTGTGGGGAAATGAGGTATGTGCTCTCTTACCTGTTCTTAACAAAGCTTCCTTGGTGTAGGGTGAGTTGTCACCTGAGATGGGCACAGCACTGACACAGTCCTGGGTGTTCAAAAGATCAGGGGCCAAGAGAAGGTGAAAGACTGTCTGGTTGCATTCAGGTGTGATGTTCTTAACCTTTCCCTGACAAACTGCTGACATGATCTGACTAATGTGTTCTGAACAACTGCAGACATGATGTCTCAAGCCAAAACACTGAAGGGAACGGGCTCCTGGTTTAGGAAAGGGTATGAGCTGCAGTTTGATTATGGAAAAGCCTGCTGGCTATGGCTGTCTCAAATGAGATGAATTTTATTTTTAGGGTGGGATACGTGTTACCCCTAATGAGCAGGTTGAGAGGCTCTGTCTCAGACTGGGAGTTTTAAAGCATCAGAGGCTTGGAAGCGAAAGTTTGAACAGTTGCAGTAAACTGCTTATCTTTTTAACAGGCTACTTTGTTTTCTACTGTTGTTATAGATACTTAGGGATTTATGTGCCAGTCTATAAAATGGGAGGGATCCTGCCAGCTTGACAGTGATGCTTTATGGCTAAATGATCAAGTGCACTGATACTGTAGGTACCTAAACACCATTAACCATCTGCTGATACAAATGAAGTAAACTAAAGTTCAGTATCACAAAGCCTTAAGATTGAACTAGGTTATACTAGGAGAGACTAGTGGTGTACAATTCCTGGCATAACTCTTCCAACAGAGATCAGAGTCTGCATTTTGCATAGTTAAATCTGTTTGCTTGCTTGTAGAATAGAAATATCAATAAACATTGAGGGGGAGTGATGTATGGCTTGCAGCTGGCACAGTTAGGGTTAGAATCTGTATGTCCTTTACAACAGTCACTGCCATGACGCCTGGGATGTGTTTTCTGTTCGTTTTGCATTTCATAGGTACAGGGAGTACTACTGCAACTCCAGCTCATTTGTTATCTTATGATCCCCCCCTTGCTTGCTGTGTGGTGTGGGGTCCATAAAATCTATACTTTTCAAACTCTCTCTAATGCCATGAGGTCCTTTGTTAGTGTCAGACTACTGAGGTGATGGCAGTTGAACAGCATTAGAGCAGCTTTATGAGATAAAAACCAGAAGATGGAAAGTTGAGTAAAAATGTTTGGTCAGCATAGCTGCACTTCTGTGTAAGTGGTAGTAAGATGGACATGATTGGCTCAGTGAAGCTGAATGAGTTGTTCTGTCTCCTGAGGAGTCTGATATGAACAATTAATTTTGTTTCCATTCCCATAACACATCTCCCTTCCTAAAATCCTGGTGTAAAGCTGCTGACAGAGGGGACCAGTCTTTGCTAATAAACCCGTGGTGTGACTTAAGGATTCTCTGGTTCCCCAGGAAACAAGGTGTTGGGATTGCACAGAAAATTGTCACCTACCATTGCTTAAACTCCTAATGACACCATTCAAAACCTCACCTTTTAGATACAGTGGTGTCGTTTGATTCAGGTTTGGTCTCTTGTCACGACCTGTGAATTATGACCACAAGTTCAGTGCCTTTCCTGTAACGTGCTGCTGCTGCTGCTCTCTGGTTTTTCACACATGCAGGCTGAACAGTTTGATGGTTCCAGACAGCCTGTGATTGCCATCAAAGGAGCCCGTGTCTCTGACTTTGGTGGCAGAAGCCTGTCTGTCCTGTCCTCCAGCACAGTTGTCATCAACCCTGATAGCCCAGAGGCTTTCAAGCTCCGAGGATGGTATGAGCGTGTTTGTTGTTTCATTTCAACCTCCCGCAGAGTATTTGTTTTATTTTGTTTCTCTGTACTTGAGCAGTGTTTGTGTAGCACTGAGGGAAAGTGGCAGGAGGGTATGGCTTCCAGGGCTGTAGAAACTTCTCTGGCTTGCAAGCCCTAGAGCCTGGAAGGCTGTCCTTCTTAAGTTGTTCAATTCAAAAAACTTTTAATTCCATGACAGACCTTGAAAAATTGGAATCGGGGTAGTGCATGCTGACCCAAAGCCTTGGAAGGCAGCATGAAATCAGGCTTGACCAGCTCTACTTTCTGAGGCTTGATCTGAGAGAACAGTATTTTTTTCCACAGGCTTTTTTTCCATTGTGTGGAATCTGATACGCACTCAGTTAGTGTGGAGGGACTGTTTGACATCTCTCAGTGTCTGGTTCTTGCCAGATATTTTTCAGATAGCAAAATAACTCTTTTATTGTCAGGAAAACAAAGCGATTTCATTGTTGCCTCTCCTGTAAGTAGTTGTTAAATTGTCTGCTGTAAGTATGAATGTGGTGAGATGTGGTGTGTGTATGTGTGAAGAGGGTTAAGTGCCAACAGCATCAGACTTGTGAATCCTGAGTCTTCAGATTCCAGTTACATCACCCAAATGTGGATGAAATAAGTGGCATCCTCCATTTGTCATTGAGCTGTGGCTCTCCCATACTTCAGAGGCTTGTTGGAGATAAAATTGATTGTGGGTCTGAGCTATTACTGTCACGCTTTAATTAAGCTCAATCTTTGAGCCTCGTTGGTGTGTTTGTGAAATCACAAAGCCCATCACAACAGGAATGCAGTGCAACCTTTTGCTCAAGAGCTGTGCTTTCTTATTTTAACAGAGGAAGCATAATCTTTTCAATGCTATTTGCTTTTTCTTTCGAAGCTGCTGCGAAGATAATGGTACCATGTAATTTAATTTTAATTATGGAAATATCTTGATGCCCTTAAATCTTGTTATCTGCCTCTCTCTGAGAAGTGTGCAGTGCGTGGTTTGACCACTAGCTGGCAAACAAATTGCAGTTATATAGAACAAAGCTGTCCTCCTTTTGTGGGTTTGTAAAATACTGTGCTAATTAAGTCAGACTATTAACTTATTCTGAAATGCTATTTTTGTTTGCAATATACACATATTACTGTAATTGTTTCCTTTGCAATCATTGATAAAAAATCCCTCATGTATCAAGCACATGAAAATAAACATAAGCTTTTTGATAAGTCTGTATGGTCTGCTCTCCAAAAATAGAAGTGCATCTGTGTGGTTGCAGGTTTGACTCCGAGGGGCAGCTTCTGGAATGTTCCTCCATCTCTGATGTGAGGGGTGGGCCAGCAGCTGGAGCAAACACCAATTGGAAAACTTTGTCTGAAGCCAAATCTGAGAACTTGGGACAAGGAGATAAGGTAAGGCATGGCCACTCAGCACAAGCTTTGTGTATTGGGGAGAAAATAAAAGCAAGGCTTTGTGCAGGTGTTCTTCTTATTGAAGTAGCCTACGTGTTGAGCAGTATGTGTTTACTGCCTTGGAATTTATGCTATTAATTAATATTATTGTTTTTCAAATAAATCCAAGCTTGTTGCTGATGTTGCAACATGACACATTGTTTGCAAGAGAATCCTCAGCCTTGTTTAAATGAAGGGGGGATGTTTCTACCCCAGAGATTTTCAGATAAGCAGCACAGAGTGTTCCAGGAGAAACAGGTGCATTAGGAGGAAGTGGTTTTCAAGGGTGCACACTTGGTCAATAGAAAAGCTGGTAATAAACCCCAGGTCTTTGGCTTTTCATTCCAGAAACCTCTCTAGGTTTTTTATTTTTAATTTTTTAAAATTTATACTGCGCTTTTCTTTTTTTTTTTTTTTTTTTTTTTTTTTCTTAGAGTCTTAATTTTTTTTTTTTTTTTTTGTCTTAAGTGCTGAGCTGTTTGGAATATCCAAGAGCTTCTATCCATGAAAAAACCTTTAAAATGGCAGAATGGTTTGGGTTGGAAGGGACCTTAAAGATCACCTCTTTCCAAACCCCTAATCATGGGCAGGGATGCCACCTCTTAGATAAGGTGGCTCAAGGTCCCATCCAGCCTGGCCTTGAACACTTTCACTTTACTTGTAATTCAGCTATTTTCTCTGACAATTTTTGCCCATGCTTCTTAAGCAACCTCTGTTTTTCTGCTGAAAGACTTGACCGTGGTCTCAAACCATTATGATGATTATTTTAGTGTGGTGAGTGGGTATTTTGTTCTGTAGGCTATAGTTTAATCAAATGCTTATCTGTAACACTACACAATAGGCTTTCTGTTTTTTTGTATTGGTTCCCGAAAGAAGCGTAGGAAAGTGCAGAATCTTAATCCTGTGAAAAAGTGCAGATTTGAACAGACACAATGGAGAATCAAATATGCTTTATCTAAAGAAGACCTAGCAATTGGAGTTTCCTGCAATGGAAACACAAAATAATCTTGCTGTAGGGGCTTTATTAACATAATGGAAGCCTAAAAATTATTGCAACAGAGGGGTTGATTTACAGTTTCCCAGTAATCCATAGCTGTTAAGCTTTCTAATCCTAAATATCCAAGTATGGGCGCCTTGCTTTTGTAGTTAATTCAGAATGGGGGAAAACATTGAGTATTTTGAGGCTAATGTTGCACACTCACTCTCCCAGGCAGATTATTTTAGCTGTGTGGGCACAATTGTACATCTGCGCAAAGAGAACAGCATGTACCAGGCATGTCCCTCTCAGGATTGCAACAAGAAAGTGATAGACCAGCAAAACGGACTTTACCGCTGCGAGAAGTGTGACCGCGAATTCCCCAACTTCAAGTACCGCCTGATGCTCCTGGTGAGTACCCGGATCAGATCTCAGGGCGTTTCCTGCCACGTTCCCAGCACATTCCAAACAGGAAATCTTTTGAGGGATCACCGGTGCTGTTTGTCTGTCTGTGCTGCCCCTGAGTTAGAGGGTATTCAGCTGCTTTGTGTGCTGTATACCTGAGTGAGGGATGTTTCATTGAGCTGATTAGCAGTTTGTTTTCCTAGTGCTCCAATTAAGAGCTTTTCTCTTTGCCAAAAAGTTGCTGCTAGCTCGGTGGATTCTGGTTTCCAAGTGTACTATGCAGTGCAGAATACAGATGGCCTCCGCCTCTTCAGTAGTGAAGATAAACTGAAGTAAAATGGCATTTCTGGAGAGCAGTAATTGCACTTTTACAGCTGCTACCTATATTTAGTACAGTTTTTTTGGTAGGTATTGTTCTGCCTCGTGCTTTAATGGAGCCTGCTTCAGAAAGTTGTTTGGGGATTATTATTGTGATGCCCACTTACACCATAGGCATTGAACCCTCTTCTGTTTTACATTATAAATTAGGGTTGTAGCTGCCTCTTAGAAATGCTCTGCCAGGTGGGCATGCAGAGAGAAGAGAACTATCCCTGCAGCCTCCCTAAAACACAAACTACTTCTGAATAATTTTTATCAGCTAACTTCTAGGAACACATAGGCTGCTTTGCATAGCAGAGTCATTCTTGTAGAATATAAAGAGGATGTTGAGGGTACACTCAAGGCCGTCAGAGCAGTGTCTCCCATTTCCTCATTCTTAATTGTCAAAGCAGCCAGGAAGTGCATGTGAGGCCGGAAATTGATCTTTTAACTGTCCAATCCTTGAATGTTTTGATAGTTTCCTCATACCATAACATAGTGTTACATGAATTTATGCTCAAGCACTTAGGTATGTGCAAAGTGAATTCAGTTTGCAGAGTTTCTGCTGTCCCCCTTGGTGGTTATTGTTGTGGGATACCTGTTCCTGCTCACAGCTCATCAGTGGCAGCAGGACACAGCTGAGCATCCATCAGTGTTGTCCTGCTATGATCTTATTGGCCTCTCCCTGTGGTTCAATCTACTGCCAATATTAACCTTTGTTAAGTTATGGACATTCTGTGGAGCTTAAAAAAGATAGGAAGTCACTGCTTTCTACCCTCAGTGATTGAAAGGACATACAGGTCAGGCTCTGAGAGTTACTGGAAATTTAAAACACACTATAGCTCTGAGATATTTTTTCTTTTGTGTTATCTTCTGTCTTTCTGGAGGAAAAGGCAACTGGGTGAAATAACCTTTTGGGTTTTGTTGTTGTATTCTAGATTACCATTGCAGACTGTCTGGAATATCAGTGGGTGACTTGTTTCCAAGACACAGCAGAGTTCATTCTTGGGCAAAACGCAGCTTTCCTGGGAGAACTGAAGGAAAAGGTCAGTCAATTAGCTAATTGTGTTTTTACTGTTTGCCTTGAAGTTGGACTATGTTTCACTCATCTTGTGTTGGGATGCCCTCAGATTTCTTGGTTTTTTGGTTTTTTTTGTTTTTGTTTTTTTTTTTAAACCTTCTGGTAAGGAAATATTCTTGTAATGTTTTGAAGGTGGGTCTGACAAAGATGTAAGGTTTGTGTGGAACACCAGTGCTGATCCCCCAGAGAGCATGGTCTGATATTTGTGTGTGAATGTGCAGGAAATGTGGCAAAGGCACTGGGGCATG
Source organism: Zosterops lateralis (assembly GCF_965231275.1). Taxonomy (NCBI): domain Eukaryota; kingdom Metazoa; phylum Chordata; class Aves; order Passeriformes; family Zosteropidae; genus Zosterops; species Zosterops lateralis. The sequence continues at coordinate 5,021,588 of NC_139779.1, read as the reverse complement.
TTCATGTACTTGCTGCGGGAATTAACAGCATTTAAAATAGATAAAATTATGCCACATGAAAGAAAGGGATGTTCTGTTTCATTTGTCAAGGACTTGATTTGACCCTTTCTCTGGGTGATAGGCCAGCTCGGCTCAGCCCAAGGTTGTCCTCCAGATGTTGGCCTTCAGTATCTTTTACAAGTTCACAAATCATTGCTTCTCCCTAGCCCGAAGTTCTTGGCAGGGACTTGTTTACTCTCCTTGGGATTATTTTCCACAGGCCATCTGCCTGAAGAACAGAGATTTGCCTGCTTTCCCCCATAGTTTGCTCCCACAGTCAGTCTGTCTACCCCTGAGCTCTTTTGGCTGCTGAAAGCTGGAGATGAGCCTGTCCTCATCACCTGGACCTGCAGAGGCAGCTGATGACTCCAGGGTTGTGCCATGGCCTTTGGGGGACTGACAGCTTTAACATGTGTTGGCTCCAGCAGAAAAGACAGCCTGTTTTATCACTGTACCTAGATTGGAAGAATCTAAAAAAAAAACCCCTAGTTTAGCGATGAATGCTGACAACATTATCCCTAATGTGTTCCAAAAATTTGTTTACAAAATCAAAAAGTTCTGGAACACTTTGTATGTATCTTTGTTAAGTAGGCAGGAAGCTTATTGAACTGATGTGTGTGAGCCCACTTTTGAAGGCTCTTTTTTCCCTGCACCAAATATCATCAGAACTTTGAGGGTCTCATGAAAACCACAGTTTGTAAAACAGGTCATTGGCAGAGATGCTGAAGTGATCTTCCTGTGACAGGTAGAACAGTTTTTAAGGTTGTAAGTCATTAGACACTAACAGGCAGTATTATCTTCCCTTTGTCACTCTGTGCTTTTCTGCTGCATTTGTCTTTCTTCCAACCAAAATAATCTTTTCCTGATTTTTTTTTTTTTTTAAACTTGTGTACTGTATAAAAACTGTGTGGCTTTGTTTGGTTTTTAAATGATGTGGAATGCATGATAAGTTCTTGAATTGCATATGAGCCTTGCTGTGCTCCCAGGCTAAGGCTGTTTGATTCCAGGACTCCACAGATAGCCCAGTTGTTGGTTAACACATTGCTTGGATGTTGGGAGGGAAATGAAGCAGGAGGGATTGTTGAGGCTGTTGTCTTGAGACACTGTTGGAGACGTCTGTTTCTGCAAAGCAGGGCTATTTTTCCTGTAACGTGGAATGATTTTTGGAAATTTTCTGTACTCTGGCTGTCAGAGGTGAAGGGTACAAAGGTTGTGGTTGTGGGATGCTGAGTTTTTGTGGCATTACAAAGGCTGTACACCTCTGTTCTGTAGGAAGATGTCCAGCTGAGGGGATTCTAATTAGATGTGCTTGCACTTTTGCATTTCCATTTTCAGATGTTCTTAACCTGTCAATATTTTCTTTCTTCAGCCGTGCTTAATCTCTGCTAGACTTTAAACAAAATTTCTTAGTCGCTTTTAATGTTGAAGAGAACTGGGTGGGGAAGGAGAGACAGCAGATCCTATGTACCAGTACAAACATGTAATGCCTTTTGAAGAGCTGCCTAATGGAAATGGCTGAGGATAGAAAATGGAACATAATATGGAGTGAGCCCTTGAGCGGGAATGCTTTGTGTTCCAGGAGAAATTGGTTTTGATTTGACACTTTTATGAGCCTTTAAAAATGGTACTCGATGCATTTGCAGTAAGCTTTTCTTAGTGGTTTTTCTCTGATAGAGCTGATGCAGTGTCTTGTGAAGTTGGTGGGAGTCTTTTCACTGCTCACAGTATGGATGGAGTTCATGTACAGCCCGTGACCACGCTAAGCAGAGATACATGTGCAAGGTTTTTCATCTGCCTCTTGCCTGTGCTTGTTAGATACCAAAGGAGGTAATGTGGGGTAGCAGTGACTGCTATGCTGAGGGCATTTTCAACTCACTAATGGTTAGCACAGTTTGTGACAGAGCTGCAGAGAGGAGCTAAATGCTTTATTAAGCGAGTTTTCTTATCCTCTAATCCACAAAATGGCCAAAGGAAGGGGTTTTGATATTCAGGAGGGATATGCCTAAATTCTGTAATCTGTGAACCTAGCTGCTCCTGTTCACCTTCATTTGTTGTGCTTTTCTAAACCCTAGGAGAATCACTGTGTAGTGTAAAATAGTGCTGCACACAGTGAAAAACAGCAGATGTAACACTTGGAATGTGAGTGGAACTGGGGTGGATTCAATTCCAGATCAGATGCTCTGTCTGCTGCTGGAGTGACTGATCAAGTCAAGTGCATCTGGTAGATAAATGCATTAATAATTACTTGTCAGTATCATCAGGGAGATGCAGGAATTTTTTTGAATGTCAGCAAAGGTTTTTACGACTCATATTTTTACAAAAATAAACTTTTTTTTTTTTCACAGTCTCCACGACTTGCCTGCTCCTTTTCTACTGTTTTGACAAATTGTCTGTTATAAATGATGATGATGATGTTTAGTGTTCATATGGTAATTAGAAGCAGCTTATGTTATAAATATGACACAGTCTTCTCATGGTTATTAAAGCACGTTCAAAACATGGATCTGCTTTTTTTATAGAACATTCTCTTAAATAGGCCTGTGTCAGGATGAGAAGGATACATTGCAGCTTTGATGGATAAGCAGAAAACCAGAATGCCTAATAAGGCAATTAATAAGGAAATAGTTAACTCTGTCAGTGTTTGTGATCACAGTACAACACCAGAATTAGCCAGTTTGGCAGCTCCTGAAGATTTGTAGCATTTTTGTTCCTTACACCTGGTTGCAGATTCAGTGCAATTGTGTGTTCCTTTGTAGCTAAAAAGTTGTCACCTTTTTATTTTAAAAACTTTTGAATTATGGGTTTGGCATCTAAAATGTAGTGACGAAAGACTTGGCTCTGCCTGTGGGGGCCAGGTATTTTTGGTGTTTTGCCAACCTCCCCAAAAACTGAGCTGTTCTCAAAGTTCATGGCACTACTGGGAGCTTGGAGTGTCTGCGGCTGATCCCTGTCTTTGTCCTTCCCTCAGAACGAGCAGGCTTTTGAAGAAGTGTTCCAAAACGCAAACTTCAACACCTACGAGTTCAGGATCCGAGTGAAACTGGAAACTTACAACGTAAGTGTTGCCCAAAAGGCAAATAATGTAACTTGTGGCTTTTGTAGTTCAACTTGTCTCCATAGGAGGTGGCTTCCTCCTCTTATGTTTGTGGGGAGAGGTTTCCCTTGCTCACAGAGAACAGAAGATTCCAAAGATCACACAAATACTGTCAATCTTGAGCACTGAAGGGGGGGATCCTTGCTGCTCCTTCTCAGGCTCATCAAGAGTGGCTGGTTTCACATGAAAACAACATATCAGCTCTGGGAGTTGTGTTGGCACTCCCAGCTAACCCAGATACCATGAGCAGTAAGTTAATGGGGCAGAAGGAGGTTGGAACCAAATGCCTGGAGTGCTTCATGTTCTTTTACATACTAAAATTTCTCTTTTGCAGGACGAGTCTCGTATTAAGGCCACAGCAATGGACGTCAAACCCGTGAACTACAGAGAATACAGCAAGAGGTTGATTGCCAACATCAGGAGAAATGCTCAGCTGGGGTGAGGAGGCCAGTGCTGGCTGCTTGAGCCCAGAACTTCCAGGAAAAACTCAATAGATAACGTTACACTGACTTTTTTTCTGCACCCCATGTGTGATAATTCAGCATTAGTTACGCCAAGCATGGCAGCCCAGCGTAGTGGGCTGAGTGATTTGATGTATTTCTCTGGAGATGTGCCCTGGGAGGTAAGAGTGCACTCTGATGGCCATGACTTTGTAGTCTGTTGTGGTCTATTAAACTCTGACAGTGCTGGAAAGGAATCTCTAGACAGATTGCCAGGCTCTTTAAGACAAACCACTCAGTATGTCTGAGGTAACTTTGCTCTCTTCCTATATGTAAAGCTGAATTATATAACCATTTTGTCGTCTTTGCAAGGAAGTAGTGACAACCTTGACACTTTGACTTGTTCAGCAGAGGGTAGGAGGAACAGTGTCACAGAGCTTTCAGATCTGGACAAAAGAGAACAGGTCTATTAGTACAAGTTAGTTCCCTTCCATAGAATTCAAAGGCTTTCACTTTCCACAGGTGCCATGCAGTTGTTAATGCTTGGAATGGCAATATGGTAGAATTATTAATCAAAGACATATCTCTTATATCTGAAGAATATCCTTCCTTCAGGGTTTAATAGACTGAGTCAGATGGGTCTGATATTAATCAAAATTGTCTCTTCTGAGGAAGGCAGATAAGCATTGACTCTCCATCCCCCAGGGAAATCCAGGCAACTACAAAGCATTGCTTTAGTTTTCTCTTCAATTAATACTATGGATTTCTGACTGATTTTTTTTTGGGCTCACAGTTCCTGCCTATACATGTTTTGTATGTTTGTATGTTGGGTTTCTTTGGTTTTATTTGTAACGATGTTAATCTGAAATAGGTCTTTAAATGGGGGGAGCTTTGTTTCAATAAACACTGTTTAATTCCTGTATAGTGAATTTTGCTTTCTTTGAACACCAAAGACTTCTCATTACTGGAAAGCAATTAATTAGCTTTCATAATAAGCATTCACTTGGGGGAGATGTTACCTTATTACAAACTCTAAGGTTAGACTGAAGAATGGAGACTTCCTTGCCTGATGTTAACAGCATGGAAATGCAGTGATATTTTCACCATTTCTGTGCCTGAGAATGCTGATGAGCTGGCACTTCTGGGATTTTTATTGACGTTTACACAGCAGTCTAAAACTAACCAGGCTTTGAGATTTGTTCAGACATAGAGCTAGTACAGAAAACAGTAATTATGCTACTGGGCTTTTCAGTCAGCAGAGCATGCTAGCTCTGTGTGCTCCTAATCACATTAATTATGTGTTCCCTGGCTGCAGCTCACAGCTTGGCATTTGCTGCACAGCTCCAAGCATCCAGGCAATGCTGCAGTGGGGCTCTGGTAGCACAAGTGAGGTTTATTTATTTATTTTGCTCCGTAGAGCAGAGTTTCTTCAGTGTGTATTCAGTTGGTGCCCTTTATTCCCTGTGATTTCCTGTTTGTCATCTCAAGTCTTGGTGTTTAAGTGCTGTAAATGTCATTTCCATTGATGGACATGAAGCACATTATTCTGGGCCCATTAATTGTGAACACAACCTCTTCTTTTTTTGATTCTGAAGATCACGACTGGGTTCTTCTGCTGATGTCTTGCATTTTTTTTATTGAAGTATTTGTTCCCTCTGACCTTGCTTATAAAGCATTGACTAGAAAATTACGGTCTTCAGCACAGTTCTGGATTGACAAATGGTAGGTTAGTGGTGATAATCCATCTTTCCACTCTGCTAACCAGTCTTTTAGTTCTGCTCCCTTCCTATCCCTCCTACCCAATTTTAGGAAACTGGGAACAAGTGGTAATGTACAATGTTCCTTGAGGCTCATTTCCAATTCCTGGGCCCATCCATATACACCAGGAAGCTTTTATGGGTGTTGTTTTTGGCAGGTGTTTGCTGATCTGAGTGTTGCACACCTGTCTCTGCTGGGGCAGCTCCTTCTCCCAAGGAGAATTGCTGCACATCCATATTGCAGGGTTTACTGTGCCATCAGCCAGAGCACTAGAGATGGAGGGTATCAATACTCAAGAGCACTAAGATATCTTACAGGATCAGCTGAATGACCTTGAGAACTGGAACAGAAAATCAACTTAAAACAGTTTGTGTGAAAAGCCATTTATTTGAGGACTAATAAAAAACAACCCTCTGCTCTAAAGTGGATGCTCATTAGTGACTGAAGAGTTGGAGGGTTTTAATCATGCTTTAATCAGCTAGTATATGATAAAAACATCAAGCTATGTGAGGCAAGGTATTTCTAGTGTAGCTATACAAGTGCCACAGCATTATATAAGCCTCTGCTGTGAGATCTCATCTCGAATGCTATGTACAGCTCTGGCCTGCAATGTGGAGAGGCAAAAAAGAAACTCAGCTGGGGCGAGTACAGAGGAGGACTACACTGCTGAGTAGGAGAATGAGGATCTTTTTTAGGAGGGGCCTAGAAGAGCTAATATAGCAGAATGAATCCTGAGAGGGGCATATGATTTCCCACTTATATAAAAGATAGATGCCTCTCTCTATCTTGCCTTTCTTCCCTTGATTATAGGCTAGAGCTGCTGAAGGTAACTGGTTAATAAATTGTTTGTTAATCCCAGGAAAGTGAGGTATCCAGCTGAGGAGTGAGGGCAAGGAAGGTGTCTCCATTCTCCTCCCACCTCACTGCCAGCTGACCACAGCCATCCAAACCCTGGTAGATCCCTGCAGCCACTGGCACGAGCCATGGAAAACTTCACAAAGGCTCTGGGCTCTTCTGACTGTGCTAATTAAGTGGACTCACAATGCTAATTTGGATTATTGGCAAACTAGCCTGTGCCTTCCTTCCCCTCATCATAAATCTCCCCTGCTACCATCCAGGCTATTCTGGATGGCTTCAGCCATTACCTGGGCTGAATATGTATTTGCTCAATTGAAAGGATTCTGGAATTGTTCATAACTAGATCTCTGTGAGGTGAGGATTCCTGTGGCTGCTCGTGTTTTGCTTTAAATTAAATGTACACAGCAGAGATGAAAATGGGAAGCTGCTGGTTTGGAAAAAGGCAGGTGCCAAGGCAATTACACAAGAGCATCAAGTTCTGCATGGCCGAGGGAAGATCTGGAGCGTGCCCTGCCGGGCCATGTTCAGGTAGTTCTGCTGTTTGTCTTAATTCCCTCTGGTGGGATTGAGCTGTGTTTTCACTGGGTGTGAATTTCAAAGGAGTTGTTAGTGACCCTTTACGAGTCCCTGGAGGGGACATTCTGTTAGAGCCGCACTGAGTTTTTAAGATGCATCAGGTAGTTTGTTGTTTGTTTGGGGGTTTTTTTTGTCCCCGAAGTAAAGCTTTGAGGAGCAATACATTCTCAGAGCCGTTGTAAGGAATAAATGGTGGTCTTAGATGGATCAGGTTGTTTTGTGCTGTGTGTGCTCTGCCTGGCAGCTGGGATGAGTGTGTGTGTGTGGGCTCTTGTGTTCCAGCACGACGGGATTGTCCTTTTAGTGCAACGGGTGTGAGAGTGGAAGCAGATGAGTCTGCTGTTTTGATTCCTAATTCCTGGTGATATTTACGTTTTGCTGCCCAAGATGCAGCATCACATCTTGAGGAGGGAATATTAACTTTCCTTCTGGGTCCTTTTTTGTGTCATCTTTCCTTTGGCCTCCTTGTTTTCTAGCCCTTGAACAAGTGGCCACTTTGAAGAAGAGTGGCCACCCCACAGGGCTTCTCCCTCAGCCCTCAGGCAACTGTAGGGCTGCTGGGGAGACTCAGATGGGAAAGAAAGGGAAATTTCACATCACTTTGATATAAAAGGCTTAGGAAAAACGTGAAATGGAGTGGGCTGCCTACTTCCAAAGCCTGTGTTCATGGAAAGGAGTGGTCTGCAGCATATTAGGCATTATAAATACTAGAGTAGTGCAGTAAATATCAGTAATCTTATTACAGGGAGTGGAAATTCTCTTTAATATATTATCTGCGAGGATGCAAGAGGCCCACAGACCTTCTCGCAGTTTTTAAAGTCTGTTTTTCATGTTTACATTTTTGCATTTCAATCATATGCATATTTAAAAAAAAAGAAAAGTAGTTTGGATCGCCAGATGGATTTTTCATGAGGCCTGTTATGCATTTTTCTGTGTATTTTATTTGGATATTTAGGTGTCTGTGTTTGGGGGGTAGGGTGTTGTTTGTTTTTAGTTTTTTCCTGTTTATATTGCATTGATTTGTTGTTAAATTCAGCCTCTGTGCCATGCCAAAAGCGTGCCTTTGGGAGTGTTCCTTGGCTGTTTGTTGTGCTTTTCTTTTTTCCCATCCTTGTAAGTTATTTAAAATAAACTGGACACTTGCAAAGGCGCCTTTTTTTTTTTTTTTTTTTTAATTTGTCCCCAACATTTTGCCCTTTAAATGGAGATTTTAAACAAAAACAACAACAAAATTGAAAACCAACAAAACCAACAAGAAAATAGCCTCCCTGAGCTCCTTTTGTGTTGTCTCATGAAATTTTCTTTAGGGTCCCATGTGAGGATGTTACCTCTCATAGGGATGTAATTCCCTGGGATAGCCCAGGTCAGGATAAAGGCACTTGGGAGGCTGCACTGCAGAGGATACACAATAAATGGGCTCTTTGCTCTGAGAGTTTATCCTCAGGAAAGTTGGCAGAGCAGAGCTGGTTGCTGGTTTATCTGATGGAGAAATGAAAGATGTGAACATTTGTCATGTCCACTCTGACATCACTGCTGAGCAATTAAGAGGAAGAAATCTAATTTTTTTTGCCATCAGTTTAGCTCTCGGAATTCCCTCATGGCTTATTGTACAAAAGGCTGAAAAATAAGAGTAATAATCCGATTTTTGTCTGTTTCTAGTGTTTTATGTTTTCCATTAAAGCCTTGCTGCTATGCTGCACTGACTTTTTGAACTGCAGGATCAAAAAATACTCCTGCCTTTGTTTTTGGTGAAGACCGACTCTGAAAAGGATAAATATTATCGATTGGGGTATTTAATACACTAATGAAACCCACAATTATTGACTGGGTAATTAATATACTGTCTAAAAGTAAAGTTTGACAGCGCATATAGAAAAGCGATATTGACTTGGGCTTCTTTGGCAAGGAGCCTCGCAGGTTTTTATTTATAGGCACTGAAACACGTTCTTCAAGTAATGATTCAATCCCACTTTGTGCTTGCCACAAGCTAGAAGGCTGCCCTTCTTCTTGCTGACTGTAAGGCTTTCACATTAGCTGTGGGGAAGGGGAATTTTCAGCCCTCAGCTTCGCTGCCTCCTGCATTAGGTTTTGGGGCTGGAGCTGCCCTATGCGCGGTGCTGTTTTTTGCAGGCTTTTCCAAGGAGCTTTCTGGGTTTTGTAAGCGAGTTTGGGGGCTTTTTTGGACTTGCTTTTGGGTTTGTTAACCTTGGTGAATGCCTGAGGGAACCTTGGTGGAGCTGGGAGTGTTCCATTGGGCACAGGGTTTCCTCAGCATAGCTGCATTTTTGTTCTGGAAGCGTCTTGTGGGGCAAATGCTTTGCTTTAGGCTCAAGGTGATACATGGTTTTGCTCTCAGCTTAAGTGGCCTTTCTTAAGCCTAGCAGCAAGATTAATCTTCCCCCTGAACTGACAGGTATCTGCAGCCTGAGGTGTGCTCTTGCCTCATTCCAGGGTTTGGTGATGCTCACACATCTCCTTTAGCCTTGCTCCTCTTCCCCTTGCAGCCCAGCCTTGTGTTCTTTGCTGCTGCTCAAGTTGCCAGAGACTGCATTTAGATTGCCAGGAAGCTGAAGCTGCATTTATAAATGGCTTTAAGTTGTTCATGTGCCCCTGTGAAATGTTAAACTTCTTAGCACCAGGTGAAGTTATTTACATCCAACTCAGAAGCTGATAATGAAGGTTTTTTTAGATTTCAAGTGATTTAAAAAAAAACTTCCAAATCCCAAGTGTATCAGCTATGTGGTAATTGGAGCTTGTGCTGTCATTAAAAATGACAGCTTTCTCCAAAAACATTCTTAGTGCTTGTAAAATGCAGCTAACATAACCTATATTTAACTTGTATTAGCTAGAATTTCCTTTCTGTGCTTGCTTACTTTCACAGCCTTGGTGCGAATACCAAGGTCCTGCTCTATACCTCAACCACGAATTATTTTACCTGGTTGGAAGAATAGAAAGCTTTTAACCAGGGTTGGACAGAGGGTATCTCTGTGGTTTTCCCCATAGAATTTTCTTTTTCCCAGCCAGCAAGTAGAAACCATTCTTTGGGCAGAAAGAAACCTTCAGCACTAATGTGTGTGGCAAGAAAGCCCAGACTGCTGAAGGCTGGGACAAAGCTCCTGTTCTTTAACCTCCAGAGCTGCTGCTTTTTTTTTTTTTTTTTTTTTTTTTTTTAAAACTTTTTTTTTCCTCATTTTTTTTCCTCCCTCTGCGGTCAGTCAAAAAACATTTGCATGTCGAATCGTTAAGGCTCTGTCCCATAATTGAGATGCTGGGTGGCAATCTGCTCCCCTCCTCCGCCTGGAAGTGTTCCACACAGAGCCCTCTAATTAAACAGAAAATGGTTTGTCATGTGTAACTGCCTCTTCTGAATGTAACAAACTCATTTCAAGAGATGCCAACACCATCTTTATAGCTGTTTTAATAATCTTCTCTTGAATCAGAGAGGGCTCTAACCTCGTATTTCACTTCACCAGCTGTTTATTTTGCTGTTTGCTTGTTGATTTTTTGGGTTTGTTTTTTTTTTTGTTGTTTTTTTTTTTCCCCTCGCACGGAGAACGCGTAGACTCTTTTTTTTTTTTTCTCTATGTGTGCTCGTGGAAATCCTCATTAAGAGTAACCGAGTTGAAGTCTGTGAAATAGTCAGTTAAGGGGCTGAGGCTTTTAAGCTTTTACTATTTACAGTGGGAACACGTGCGGGCTTTTTGGGCTCCCAGCCCTGTCAATCACCCCCTGCCTGTCACGCCAGGAGGGAGCCCAAAAAACTCCGCTGCCGGCCCCGTTTGCTGGGGAACGGAGGTGTTTAGGCAGTTTCCAGAGCTAACATCTATTTTGCAGACAGATGTGCATGCCACAGCCACCCTCCACACACGCCTGTAATAGAAACCATTAGCTCCCCGCTCCCCCAGCGCGGGGGAGAGCTGCAGTGTGTTCTTAATGCATGAAGTGTGGTCTGGGTAGGACACAAATAGTGTAGCAGATTACCAGGTGAAATTGGCTTTTACCTCTCCCCCATCCTTCTCAGACACTTTCCTGCCAAACTTCAGCTTTTAAGTCGGTGCTCAAAGAAATTCTCCCTGTGTAAAAGGCCTCTTGCTGCCTTTTAAATTGGCTAATGTTTGGCAGAAAATCCGAATAGCGGGTACAGTTATTTAGTGCCTTCATTACTTACTGCCTGGAGACTTTCTCTGATATTAGTGGCTCCTGTTTATTCAGAATGTGCTTGTGTCTGCCTCTCTCCTGACGGCCTTTTAGGTAAGGGGGGGACCTGTAGAAGATCAGGGTGCCATGACACAGCTTTGTGTCCTGGGACAGCACTTTTTCCTTGGACAGCTCCCATCTCCTGTGCTGGAAACCCAGACCCTGCCTTGTTGTAACAGCTTTCCTGCATGGCAGCACTGGTTAGATGAGGAGCAGCGTTCTCCCAACAAGCCACGTTGTTAACATCCAGCTGGGATGTGAAAATCACTTCTAGGTTTATGTCTCTAAATATTGCGAGTATGATGCCACCATCTTCAAAAAGGGAAGGAACAGCAAGCCGACTCCTGTCAGTTTGTTAGAGCATATTTATAACTCAAATGCTAATTCCTGCTCTTGACTCATAATAGCTTCTGAATTCTGAATCTTTAAATTCCGGATCTCATGTTTTGAGGTTAATCCATTCAGATAGATTGGGAAGCAGAATTTATAATTTGGAGAAGTAATGTCAGTCCTTCTTTGCTTCAGTCAGTCACTCCATGTTGGCTATGGGTCCCACCAGCAAGCCACTATTTGACCCTTCCTTACAGACTAGTCAAACCCAACATGTTCATTTTATCTGACTTGATCCTGCTGTTCCCTTCATACTCATACCTTGGCCCATAAGCTTAAGAGTCACAGGAGCTGGCTGTCAGCACACTTGCCTGATTCTGATTTAACTCGTTCAGCTTATTGTGAGCCTTAACCTATTTTCTGTGCTGTCTCCAAGTGTAGGGCTTCTGCAAAGAGATTAATAATTCAAAAAATATATCTTTAGTCTTCAAACCTCTCCCAGGCAGCAGTGCAGACTTAGAGGGCTTGAAGAAAGGAGTGGCATTAATATCCCACCTATCAGTGGACATGGTCTTTAGCATCAGCCCTTAAGCCAGCCTTTGCAGTCAGAGCCTGTGTCACCACAGCTCCTGGCTGATGCTAAAGCTCCAGGAGCTGCCTTCACCTTGTAGAAAGCTTTGCTTGACTTGCTCTCATTATACGCTGGCCTTGTATCGGGTTTTGGGGAGGGCGTGCTCACTGCCAAGTGAGAGTGAAGGAAAAGAGTAATTGTATTTTGATTTAGAATTTTAATTAGTCTGCTTGGAAACAAATGCAAAAATACAAAGCAATTTGAAGGTGAATTTCTTTTTGAAATTAAAACTTAGTGTCCAATGGGTTGTGATTTTTTCCCCCCTCAGTTAGCAAAGCTGGTGAAGGATCACAGCATTGTAATGGTCCTGTTAGTGTCATTTCCTCTGATTAATGGGATGTCATCTGGTGTTAATGACTGGTCCAGTCCTCAAGCAGCAACCTATTCCCATGCTTTGCCTCCTCTTCCTTGAGCATTCTGAGGACATTGGGTATCTCAGAGCAAGAGATGAGCCACGTCCCCTCTCCCAGCTCAGGCTTCTTGTTGAATTTACCAAACCCGAGGTGGTTGATTTAGCATTCCCCCTCAAGGGATGCTCCTGAAAATAAACTTTAGACTCTGCTTATACACCTTAGTTTATTGTGGTGGGTGCTAAGTGCTTACAGGGGGGGCATTCATCCCAATTGAAGCTTGCAGAACACAGTGTGCCAGCTGTGTGTGACTGCTCCCATAAATCCCCCTTCCAGGAGTTCCTGGCTGTGCACTTTATAAGTAGGCTTGTTGCAAACACCTTGCAATACATATTCATTATTTCAGCTTTGCCTAATGCATAAGGCTTGGGGATGAGGAGGGGGGAGAAGGAAGTGGCTTCTTCTCACCAATTTATGTTCCCTGAGCTAATCCACCTCCCCTGCTTGGCACCGTTAACTTTTAGTTGCAATATTTTGTGTCTCGCAGAAGCGAGTTTTAATTGCGCCACAGAAGTCCCTTTCTGCCAATAGTTCATTAGACTTCATGAATGCTCCAACTGAAGAATGGTCTCTCTGGATTAGCATCATCTTCCAGCACACCCTTCCTGCTGGATCGCTGTCAGGTGAATTGATAAAAGAGTATTTCTGGACAGAGCCAAAAAAGTACTGGTGGTGAGATACAACAACCTACAGGCTTTCCAGACAAATGAGCAGAAACCAGGGAAAGCCATAATTCTGCATTCAGGACGTCACAGGCATGGCAGGAGCTTTGGAAGGTCTAGATTAAAAGGGAGCTATTTTTCTTCTGGAAATAGGAAGAAGGGATTTGGTGCCAGTCAGAAGCAAAGCCTACCCGAATCAGGCAGGAAGCAAAATTCACTGCAACAGAGTGAATTCACTTCCTCCCAGAGCTGAGAGCAGCCGCAGTGCCTGATCAATAGGCAGAATCCAGAGGTGCAGGCAGGAACATCTCTAATATGCCCACACTAATTAACTCTGAATTATCAGGTGTATATGTGGAACCTTTAAATGATCATCCCAGGATTTAGCAAGCAATTCTGTGCAGCAAAGTGTTGTCTGGGCTCTTCCTGTCCATAAAGCTGTTAGTGACCCTGGCTTGCATTTGTGGGGTAAGTGAGCTCCATGCTGCTGCTAACGCTGAAGGTGAATCCAGCAGTGCAGCCACTGGAATAACCCTTGGAAATAGGGTTTAGGCTATAAACCTTGTTTCAGCCATCTCATAAGAGCTGCACATCCTGGGACATAAGTCATGGTGTGCCTGTCTTTAAAAAATGACTGGCTCAGCTATTGTCTGCATAAAATCACCTTTGTTTATAGTGCATTTTTCTAATGGCTCGAGCAGCAGAGTAAAATTTAAATAAGTAATTATTGTGCAGAAGGCGCACGCTAAATGGAATGATTTCCCTGGCTGCTCTGCCCTTTTGGCTGCACTCTGAGCTCAAGGCAACTCCCTTGGTGATCAGGTGGGTTCAACCAGGCAAGTTTTGGCAGCTCGTGCACCTTTGCTGCGGGAGCTCGTCTGCAGCTCAACATCTGCCTAAGCAAATCAGCCAAATTATTGGTGCAACCCAAGGAAAACTCTGAAGTCTGGAGGATTTTTTTTTTTTTTGTAGGGTTTTTATTTTGTTTTGATTTAATTTTTTGGGAAGGTTTTGGGGGTTTTTGGTTGGTTGTTTTTTGGTGTGGTTTTTTTTTTGGTTTTTTGTTGTTTTGGTTTTTTTTTTTTTTTGAAACTGAGAAAGGCAAGAGGCACAGAGCCTGGGCTTGGATTTTTATGCCAGTAACTTGATGTCCCTCCACAGACTGGCCCTTCAGAAAGCCACCAGCACTTCTTCCGGAGCCAGCAGGTGGAGCTTGAAGAATAGCATCAATATCCAACCCCATTTGTGCTAGAGCCCATTGAGTGGGAACTATCTGTGCTGAAATCCTGATTGAATAAAAATTGTTCATTATGCAAACTGTCTGGTTCAGTACACAGAGGCAGCCCCCAGGCACAGACCCCAAGTAGCTGCTTTCTCTTTCCCCAGATTAAAACATATGAACTGCTTTGATGTAATCTTATAACAAAGCCTAATGGACATTTTATATCCTCTGAAGTTGACTGTCATTTCTCACTGCTCTGCTTCCTCTGGCCTATTAATACTCCAACCCAGGGAGCAACGTGGGCTCTTCTTGCTCGCAAATACGGTACATTTCCCATCCATATTTAAGTTTTTTTAATTTATGTTTAAATACTGTTAGATTACATTACAGTATGTTTAATCCCTTGTTTTTTCCATAGCTATTTATCATTTTAATGGAATGCTGCAGAATATTACATTGTGCAATGTGTTTAAATTGATAAATTGTATTAGAAAAATATTGGATAGGATTTTTAATGGTAAGTGGGGCTTTAGTAGATATATTTTCTCATTAGTAGAGTAACTGCACACAGACTGCATGAGGCTGGAATGTTAAGGATTTTGGGATAAGCTATATTTATGACTTATTTGACTAATTAAGGCACAATTTTATCATAAAGTTTTTCCCAGACTTTGCTGAGCAGGATAAAGGAGGAAAACTTGCCCCAGTGCAGTTACTCTACAACATCAGTTGCCATAACAACTTCATGCAATACTATATTTTTACTTGAAATTCCTTTTAAGACTCAGTTGCTGTAATAATTTGTTTCAGCTGCTAAAAGGCATGTTTCTCTTTGTGGTGGTTTCAAGGCTCTCATTACAGTAACAAAAAAGTGGTTGTGTTAATATAGACTCTTTTCATTTCAACATATGCAAAAGTTCAATAGACTCCAAAAATAGAATTAAAGGGTGGAGGTGATGAATCTGCTATAAAATCTCTTCCAGTCTTTAGGAAAGAGGAATGGGTTCAGCTAGTGAAGGTGAACTTTATTAACAGCCTTATGGAGAGATGCTGCTGTTACTTCTTACCTGTAATTATTGCACCCAATGGGAAGCTAAACCTGCAACTTCATGTTGTGCATCCCTCTGCCTCACATCACACCCAGGCCCTGTAACTTCCACAAGAGATGGGGAATGTGTTGGCTGTCCAAAAGAGTTGAGGCATCAGCCGGTCACCTTTCCAGGGATGCTGTTGCTGTTTTGTGGGAGCTGGTCCCAAAGTCTTTGTTCAGGGGAACAGCACAAGGGAGCATCAGCTCCTCCTAATCTATCTGCACCCTTAATTCATTAAATAATCACCTCACATGAACATACATTGTCTAGGTTTTGGCCATGGGCATACTGAAAGTGTAAAAACAATTTTCAGGCAGCCTGGAGCATCATCTGATTTCTGATTCTGATGTTAATTCAGTGGAAGGCAAGGAGTGCATGATAAGAAAGTTGCTCACTTTTATTTTTAACCCTTTCCTCTAATTTTAGTGATTGTTGCTTTCTTCCAGGAACACGCTGTGCTGGAGCAGCCCCTGCCCATTGAGCCAGCCTTGTGCTGTTATAAATCCCCCATCTGGCTTCTGGCATCTCACGGTGCAGGCAGCAATTCCTCGAGCAAGTTCTTGTTCTAGTTCAGCATATGGACCCTGCTTCTACTGGTGCCAGGCAAATAACAAAGTTTTTAGCTATTTGGTTAATTGAGACAGTCAAAATACAGCGTTTTTTGGATCATCTCCAGGTTTCTCAGGTCCGTGGAGCGAGAGGAAGAGATGTCCTGATGGCTTTCCCAGGTGTTTTTTTCTCCCAGGGAGGATGTGGAGGCAGAACTGAGCTGGTACTTGGATTTCAGTGCTATTCAAGTGCCAAAGGATTGTGGCTTTTCTAACAGCCCGTTTGGAGCAGGATTGAAGGTGATAAAACCACTTTTCTTCCAGGGCAGAACCAATGTTTGCTTTCTGGAGCTGGGGGATGCAGAGAGCCTAAACCCTCCTTTCCTCCTTGCTCCCAGAATATGGAGAGGATTTACCCTCACTGCAGGAAGGAGAAAACATCAAACTCCTTAAAAATCTGTGATGATCCCTCCCCTCCATGTCTTTGACAGGATTCTGACTCTGCTCTGCCATTTTACAGCTCTCCAGCTGGATCTTAGTCTTCCAATACATTTATGACTCTGCTTTTTCCTGCATTCTGATCTTTTTGTTCCACCCTTTCCTAACCTTGATTCTCTCTGCTGAATGAAAGTGTTAAAATGGTTGTGTTTTGTATTTCTTCTCTCTGTCCAGTTCCTACCACGACCCCTGGACTTTGAATAGCAGTGGAGATGGTGGTCATTTAATGCAGCCCCCCTGCCTGCAGCAAAATCTTCATCAAGGTTTTCCTGCCGCCTCCCTCAGGCAGCTCATCTTGTTGCTTAATTGTCTTTAAGCTTTCTCACAGCTTCAGATTTTAACTGTATTTCCCCTCAAACTGTAACTGTGTCTGAGTTGTGTGGCTCAGGAGAGTGACCCCTTTACAACTTGGTGTCTGTCAGCCCTGGCTGTGAAATTTGGGCTGGGCAAATTATTTTGGGTGAGTAGAGATGATAGAAAAGGGCATGTCTCACCATGAAAGATGAATCATTCCTTTGCCTTTTACTCCTTGTTGTAGTAACATTATTCCTGAGGAATTTTTTGCTATTTATGTGATTGTCAGATGTGATTCCATCAGAATTACAAAAGAATTCAGCACGAATTAGTGGCCACTTAACGTTATAGAAAGCTGCGATGTAAATGTACTCCATGATCTCATCTACAACTCAGTCCTTAGCGGATGCTTCAAGGTAGATTTTTTTCCTAAAGTGGTCATAAATTGCAACCAGTCATTGGACTCCCTCCAGTCCTAGAGCAATTACTGGGCCAGTTCAGCTGAAGGGTTTGATCAGGTGTTTTACTAGCAGGATTTTATTTCACTAAATGAACATCTCCTAAAGAACCGGGAATGTAATATTTACACGTTAAAGTGCTGCTGTAATGGCACTGCATTTAACTTCACTAGGAGACCAGGAATCCTGTGGTAAAATGCCTGATAACTGCTGCATTTACCAGGGGGATGAATTTATAGCATTTGAATTCCTCCAGCAGAACAAAGGGCTGTATTATGAAAGGACCCTCTTCTCCCTAACAAAAGCTTTGAGCCAAGTCCTGTTTCCTGCTCTAGGAGACGTCGTGGTGTTGCTTTGCATCACTGCAGTTGTTGCCTTGCCTGACTGCCTGGCAATGTTTTGGATAAGTAAAAAGAGAGGGGGTGTCATCCTTCTGGTTCACCCTCCACAGGTTGTGAAGATTCTGGGAGAGATTCTGTGGCTGCTGCGTGTGAGCTCGGTACACGGAGAGGAGATGGAGGTGGGATTCAAATCCACCTCCTTGAGCCTGGAGTACCCATCCTCAATGCCAGCTGGAACACCCATGGCACAGCCACAGAGGTTTCCAAAGGCTGTCCCTCATTCCTGGGCCATCCTGTCTCCTCTTGGGGCTCAGGATGAGCATGCTAAACCATTGCCATCTTTACTCCTGGCTGGTGGGGCCACCTCTGTATAAATAACTTACATGATGCAGCTTCCCTTCCCCTCTATTTTCATCCACTGGTATTAATAGTAGCTATTTTTAGTAGTATTAATAGTAGCTAATTATTACTTTTACTATTAGGTCATGTGTTGTAAATACACTAAATGTGGATTGTGTCCCGTGTGCGTGCTGGTTTGGGTGCTAATGCCTGCATCCTGCCTCTTAACATGCAGCCTAATTGCACTGCTCTGCCTGGCATGCTATTTTTTTGGGATAATTGCTCCCAAAGTCTCAGCATTTTAATGTAGTCTGGATTACATGGTCTGGCTAAAAATTGTTCTAAAAAAACCTTGGGTCCTATTCCAAAAGAAATCATAGCAGAGTTTCCTGGGGGAAACGGGGTTTTCCTCCTCTCTCTTTCCTCTTCTCTTCCCTGCAGTTCACTGTGCTGGGATGACTGAGGTGGCAGAATCCCACAGAGCAGAGCCCTGCTGTCACTCTGCTGCCTGCATCCATGGGTGGCAGCGAGATGAGTCGGTGACAACCTGGTCACTGGTGAAAAATCTTTTTAATTATTTAAGTGGTGGTAAACACCTGCTCTTATTGGTATGGGCATAAGCTGCAGCTTCTCTAATTTTCCTCTTTAATCTCTCCTGGAAGAGCTGAGTGCCTGCTCTCCTTGGCGTTGTGTTTCCCTAAAGAAAGCTGCTTTGAAGAAGTCGGCTCCCTGCTCAGGATGCTGATGCGAATGAGTCCCTCAGCAAACAAGTTTCAGGCTTTTACACTAAAAGCACTTGAGGGTTATTTGTGAGTGTAATGTCAAGACAGCCTAATGGGAGATATGTGCCCCGCTCAGGTTTAAACCACGCAGCACTGTGAGCTTCCCAGGTGTGATGTTAGTGCTGATTTTGCCTTTTTCTCCACTTTCCATTTGGGAGATGGAATGAAGCAGAGTCCCACGTTGCCTTTCGCAAGGAGACTGTCTCCTCTACTGACAGCTCCACAAGAAACGTTCCTGCTGCTCTGTGGGACCTTTGGCTTCCCCCTCCCAGACCAGGAATGCAGAGCCTGCTACTTTGCAAAGGGAATGCTTTGTGCATGGATGTGTTCACTCCATCGGCAGCTGATTCTGGTAATAAGCAAGTCCTACACCCTGGGCGGTGCTGCTGCAGAAGAGCTAATTTTCCTCCCTTTCCCACTCTTTGGGGCACAGCAGAACATATGTGCTGTTACCTCTTTAATTCTTCTGCGGAGCATTAGGACTAATAAAAACCTTTCAGGGTTTCTGATGTGAGAAGCAGCTGCCATTGCATGCTAAGAGAAAAAGACTGATTAAAATAAAAAGCACCTCGTACTTCTCCCAGTAACAGGGACGGGGAAAGAGTTTGTGACCCCCTCCTGTGGAAGGTGACACTGTTCTTTGCTTGACTAATTGCACCGGGGCTGCATACCTGGGTGGTAACGAGGGACTGAGCGGCGGCTGTACCCTTTAAATAACAGAACATTGAAGTGTCATTGCTTTCATGTTTGTCTACTCGCTTCTAATTATTGAAGGCAGCTGACTTTAAAGCATAGGCCATTTCCTCCCCTTCCTGCAGCGGGGTCATAACAGCTTGTTTATACACTCCTAAGCTGGCTTGCTGCAACAGATTGTGACTTTAAATAGAAGGTTGCTAAGAGTGAGGTAAGGGTGCCGGGAGAAATGAGCTTTCTCAAAACAAGTCACTTGGTATTTCGGGGAGATGGGAGCAGCAGGCAAAAACGCATCCGTGGCGAGGTGCGGGATGGGCGGCTCTCGTTGGCGGTTGGTGTAACAACACAGATCTGTACATATGTAGGTATATATGCTCTTTTAGAAAGCACAGGGGAGTGTGATCGAGCCAGCCGTGTCCCGGGGAAACCTCGCCCAGGATTTTCCTGGACCATCATCTCACGAGACTGAGCCATTACTAGTTATTTATTCATCCTCGGCAAATGCCAGTAGCTCCTGTTTGGCGTCGGGCTGAATATCAAGAAAGTTGATTCATTGACTTGAAAAAAACAAAACAAAGCCTACACTGGACAAATGCTAGAAAATATGTGTTGGTAAAGAGGTGGACTGAGTGATGAACATATTTTCTATCTCTCATTTCTCTGACTCATGGCCCTAACTTAGCACAGATTTTATCTTATCAAACAATTAATTACCCTCATCCTTTAACTGCATATGTATACAATTTGTGATTGTTGCCTCTGCCTTCAAATGCCTCTTATCCTCTCCCCAGAAGACTGTTGCTGCTAAATAGATGGGATTATTTTCTTGGTTGCCACACCAGATTTATTTATACTGCTAAACCCGCACGAGGAGTTGGGGTGAAGACAACTATCAGACTGTCAAATTTAGCTTTACCCCCTTGGATTTAGTCCCTGGCAGGCTTCTGCTGAAGTCTTGGAAAGTAAAATTCATTAGATGAACCTTACCATGATTTTTCCATGGCTCTGATTTTAATCAAAGTGTGGATTTGAAATTGTTTTATCGTTAGAATCTGTTGACTGAACGTCGATGCAAAGCAATTCCCCCCCTGCCTGGTGTAGAGATGCATCCTGTGCTTAGGTAAATCCCAGACTGAGGGAGTGGAACAGCAGAAAGGGTAGAAATTAGCCTCTGAGGTTTGCAAATGCACTGCAGGCTGATGTCTCTGCATTTCAAGGACTGAGGTTCAATTGCAAGGCTGTTCTTCTGCTTACCCATAATGGGCAAACTAATCAATTAAAATGGTCTGTTCTTAAGCCATTGCAGAAGGGAAGGCTTGTTTCTAGTAACTGCCTTACAAGGTCTGAAGGATGCGGGTTTAACACAACAGCCTTTTATCTCCAAGATCTGCAACATCAAGGCGCTGTGTTACACCCGGGTACCTGGGAGCACAGGGAAGACAGATTCTGGGGAAGCTCTTTAGTAGGTTACTAAAGAGTGTTTTTGCATAAGGCAGCGGAGTTGGTTTTCTCTGAAGACCAATTTACACAAGCCCCAGTGACTGCAGTGAGCCTGGAACTCCCAAACCTCAGGGCTGCGGCTCAACATCCTAAAAGGAGATATTGAGGGAGCAGAGGAGAGCTGGAGGAGGGTCACACTCACGCCACATTTTTTATACTTCGAGATGGAAGCCTGTGTGTTTAAGAGCTTGTTTTAAGAGCCCGTGTTTTCCATAATACTTCCCGATGAGATCCGCCCTGGGTGTACGCATTTGAATTTTAAGAGCTTTGCTTTCCAGGTCAGCACGGTGCCTTAACTCAGACCCAACTTCCTTGTGAATGAAAAATAAAAATAAAAATAAAAATAATAATAAAAAAACAACCCAGAGAGGAAGGCGATGTGTTTGCTGCTCTGGTCTGGGTGTGCCGACTGCAGCACACTCCCCTGGGTAAGTACAGTGTTCATCCGAGGCTGCAGGTAACCCCCTTGCCTGGCCAAAATCCGCTGTGTGACAGGCGGCAATTTCCCGTGCTGGCAGAGAATTTTCTGTGCTCGCAGGCAGGACGAGGTCAGGGCGTCCTGGGCAAAAATCGGGAGCACTCGGGCTAGAATTGGTGGCTGCGGTGATGTAAGGAGCGGTGTAAGGCAGAGATGATGCCAGACCCTAATGACAGCTTCTGCCTGCTCGCAGAATTCTGCATAGAGATCAGCACTTCCAGCAACAAAAGAAAGTAGGTCAGAGGCAGGTCCCCCTCCCCGCCTGCGCGCTGGAAGCACATGTGTTGGATTACACGCCTGCAGATTGAGGCAGGAGTGAGTGTGATGGGTGTTTTTCCTTCGGGAAGGTGCATGTGAAAGCAGCGCGGTGCTGTCGCTCCCACCGTGAGGTTTTTCCATGGAGCTGCTGCATTCCCGACGCCTGGGGAGCTCGGGGACCTATTTGTGTGTAAAAGTTGTAGCGGGGAGCTGCCCTCATTCCCCTTGGTTTGGGGAGGGGGTGAGGCCAGCAGTGGCACCAGGATGTGCTGCTGGTCCCTGCCTATGCTCTGGTACCCTGATGCTGAGCCTCTCCTTGCCTTGCTGCAGCCATGAAACTCCAGTTCTACTTGAACGATTACCCGACACGTTAATTGGGACTCCCGCTATGATTAAAAAGAAATTTCAGATTAAGCCTGCCATGCTGTAGAGCTCAGGAAGAAAACATCTCTTTATGAACACAGCAGGAATGTGGGGACTCCATTATTACTATTTTCTTTTAACTTTGAAGAAGCTGGCTCTCTCTGCTGTTTAGACCACAAGGAGATGAGTGTGGCCATCTCTCCACTACAGTCAGAGCTGAGCGGAAGGGATGCTTGCAGGGAGATAAAATTGCAGGGTGTTTCTCCTTCTTTTTTTCGTTTGAGCTTAATGTGATAACCATAATGGATTTATCTCTGTAGATTTCAGATCCTGTCTATGGGAGATTCAGGCTCTGCCACTCCTGGGCAGAGCTCAGAGAAAGTTCTGTACAAACCAGGTGAGTGGGCAAGGGTGGTCCTGGCTCCAAGGAGCAGGATATGGTGTTTAGTGTATTTAATTCATTACACAACCTTTGCAGTGTTGTTGTTGGCCAGCTCTGAGAGTGTCTCCAGCTTGCCTTGTCCCTAGGGAACATCCCAGGTGAGCAGCATTTGATTGTTGGTCCCATTGGACACCACTGGGCAGGTGATGTGTTCCAAGGCTGGTGATAATCTCAAATATTTGCTCTATTTATTTTCAGTTTGGAAGACTGTGATGTTGTTTCCGGTCAAAATCCAGCCCTCCTCCTCCAAACACTGCCTTTCTGATGGAGAGCATCAGCTGAGGGTGTCTTCTCCTCCTCCAGTGAAGCTTTCTGTGTGCAGTGGCTGAGGCAGGAAATCCCGTTTTCATGAGTTCCCTCTTGGCAGGGGCACGGGGAGCTTCCCCCTGCCCATCACGCAGCAGGGGACCAACTCCAGCCCTTCCAGAGCACCAGGAGATAACTCTGTGTGTTCAATATCCAGAGCAGGAGTCTCTGTGGGTCTGCAGCTTCCCAGCCCTGCCTTTGCTCCGTGCTGGACTCACTGAGCCAGTAGGTGAGGGCGGCAGTAGATTATCCCCCGCTCCCCCCTGGATTTTTTTTTTTCCCTTTAAACTTACCCTTTGGTGTTCCATCTGAAGCAGCATGAGGTTAGTAAACTCCACTGCTCAAAATAAGAGTGGATAAGCTCAGTTTACTTGCATTTATTCATGACTTCACCACTCCACTGGGGCCTGAAAATCAGAGCCAAAAGGAACTGCAGTGAAAATTGGCCTACATGCAATGGCTTTAAATAATCTGCCCTTTTGCTCTAGTTCTGGGTTGAGATGTGCTGGAAGCCTGAGGAGCTGGGATCTGCCTTGATGTAGGAGCTGCTTTTTGTTTTCTTCCCCTGGTGTTTGTTTCTCTGTGTACAGTGTTACTTGGGGGAAGTTACCAAGTGGGGGGAAAGGAAAAAAATCTGCTTGAGAAATGCTGTATTTAGTGCACAAGTCAGAATTACCAGAATCCACACAATGAATTATCTTTTATTTCCAAAGCTGTACAAAGAGAGAAAATAGAAATAAAGCGAGCAGCCTATGTCCCAAATATTGACACATGGGAACAGGGTGTTGTATTGCACTAAAAAACATTGTTCTGCTGGAAGAGGAAGGGCTCATGGTAATAGTGAATTCTTGTTTGCCCTTACATTTGTGCAGACTGTTAAGGCAAATATGATTCCCAGATGACGTGTGGTACATGCATGTGCCTGACACTTGCACCAGGCAGGGAAAAAGTCACGCAAGCCATCGGAGAGCCGAGAGCTCTGGGTGAGGCTCAGCTCCAGCATCTGAGCAGAAATAGAAATGGATCCATCTGCAAACCAGGTCATCGCCGCTCTTGTGCTTTTTCTCTTGGGCCCCCTTGAATCACATCATGATTTTCTTTCCCCCCCTCCCCTACCCCCAGCTCCCTGCAGCTGGGATTACTTTTCACATACTCCGCTCGCATAATTGGCTCTAATAATTTCTCAGCTCTCAAGACAAATATGTCCACCTTTCCCCTCTCAGGGCTGCACACACCCACTCCAGCCGGCACGTATGCCCTCCTTCCTGCTGTTCCTGCCTCTCCCGAGCCCTTCCCTTCTCTCTCACTGCTCTAATCTCGAGAATTCCCATCTTCCTTCCCGGAGATCCACTCAGTTGATGGCTTAGTGTGCTGCACAGCTCCCCCATGCAGATGTCCTTGGCTGGTCCCAGCTCTGCTCCTTGCCCGCCTGCGGGAAGGGGATCCTACAGGCACACACGGAGATGGAGCCTCACAGAAGGAGATGCTGTCAGGCAGGGCTGCTCAGTGCCTCTCTGCTCTCTGGATGCTGGCACCAACGTTTCAGGGCAGTGCTGTGTCAGCAGCACATGTGGAGGGGGATTTTGGAGGTTTCCCATCTTTGCTCCAGAGAAAACCCTTCCAGCTACCCAAGGAAGCCGATGGCCGGGGTCCTGCCGTGCCAGCTGGAGTGCCAGGGAGTTGAGGCAGGCTGTTAACATCCCGTGGTATATTTAGTTCAGGTTTAACAGGGGCTCCATATGTGTGTGTTCTCTTGTTTCCTTTTGCTTCCTATGTGCTAAATAGATGCAGGGAAGAGTGGAGAAGTCTTCCCGTGACAGTGAGGGTGAGGTTTCACTGCTTTGTTTTCTGCTCTCCTTTGCTGGGCTGCTTCCCTGAGCTGTGCCCTTAGGAAACATTGAGCTGGAGAGGAACAAGTGTCCCAGGGACTCCTTCTATCAGCGATCCCTGAAAAAGTGGTAAGGGACATGATTCTCCTGGGAGCAGGGCACACAGAACAGGACCCTGCACGCAGCCAACACCATGTACCAGCAGATTTTGCACATTTGGTCCTCCCCAGGATCCTTTGGTGCCAAAGTAGTCACTGATTTTTCTCTTAAATTACATTTTTTTTACATTTTTTTATTTCAGAGGGAGGTTAAGGCATGAGTTGAAAATCATACAGATAGCCTGTGATTCCCAGGAGGTGTTCCAGGAGGGCTTATTCTGAGGACATGAGGGCATGCAAGGCACTTCATGAGAGAGAACACGCAGAAACGCTTCCTCAGAGAAGATGTGTGAGGAGCCAACACCTTTGATTATGGGATATTTTAGCTGTAGAAGGATTGACTGGGGGAATCATGATGAAAACCTTTTCCAAGGAGAGCAATTTTGTATGCACTATTGAGAAATCAGGCCTGAGAGAAGTTTTGCAAGGTCTATAGGAAAAAAGAAATAACCAAGTTGTGCTGGTAGGCTCAAAGTGAAGGTGTTAAATCTCATCTAAGTGGTGGGGAAGGTGCAGACAAGTCCTGTGTTGGGGATGCTGTGGTACCTGCCCAGGTGGGGAGGGATCACCTGGTGCAGCTCACATTGAAGCAAACAAAATCCATCTCTAGGGATGGCAACTCTTGCCGAGAGTGGGATCTGCTTCTCTGGAGAACAAAGTGTATGGATGTGGGGGAGAAATGGGAATCTTCCTGGGCAAGTCAACAAATAGCCAAGAGTTTCATTATTACATAACAGCCTCAGAAATCCTCAGCCTGTCACATGAGCAATTCAGTATTGTAATAGAAATGTGTTGCTTTTGACCCTGTGTGGCAGAGCACAGCCCCTTTTGAAAAGCAGGAGAGTTTTCACTGTTTCCATCACATTTGGGGTTTTCTCCAATTCCATTTGTTTAAATCTCCTGTCCCCTAGGAAGGTTTGGGCAGATGAGGTGCTCGGTGTGCCTGCTGGAGCCTCACAGGGTGTAGCACACCTGGTTTTGGCAGGATGGAGGTGTAAGACACCAGAGATGTTCTGTTGGTACAGATTTGGTACTTAGATTTTGACACTCTGTAAGTACAAAATAACCCCCACCCCCTGAAGCTTCCAGCAAAGCCTCTTTTGTCCCTCAAGAAGATCAAGGGTTGGGTTGCAAAGCAGTGATTTCTGCCTGGATCCCCAGAGAAGAGAACTCGACTCTTTTCATCCAAACAAGACCCGTAACTTTAAACCCATGCTTTAGCTGGAAAACACAGGATTCAGAGCATCTGGCGAGTGCTGCAGCGTGTTGGCAAAAGGAGACCACAAACAAATGGAGAGGAGAGATGGAAAAGAGGAAGGAAATTTCGAGCAATGTTAGGAAGTGTTTTACAAAGCAGATGGCAAACACTGCCTGCCTGACCCCGTGCCTGTCTGCGGCACTGGGGCTGTGACATCCGACTCCCTGCGAGCTGGGAGTGCAGGAAGCTGTCCATAAATCAAAAGCACCAAGACTATCAAATTTGTTTATTACTCAGAGTATTACTTGCTGTGTTTGACTCATGTAGCTACTTTGTTTAGTTTCTTTTAGCTGTGTTCCCCCCCCCAAAAAAAAAAATAATTGTTGGAGCAAAACTATACCACTCCCTTTATCCTTAGATCCTTTCTCTCTTTTTTGATTTTTTTTTTTCCCAGAAGATAGCAAGAGAGCTGTGGTGGAGCTGGTGGTGTTAATGTTCTGCAGCAGGAGTGAAATAGCCTGGAGATGTGCAGCAAGAGCAGGGGCGTGTGCCCTAAATAGGAGGGTTAAACAGGGCTTATTCTGAGGGAAGCAGTAATTGCAGCTTGCGTGAAGCAGTAATATTCTTTTGTGCATTATTTACCCAGGAACATCTGCTAATACATATACATTCTCCGGTGCATGTAAACAACTTGTGCAGGAAGAGGATTAGGAGATTTATAAAAAAATTAGAAGCAAGTTAAAAGGGCAATTAGAAGAGCAGAAAGAGATATTGAGCAGTGAATTAGGGAGGATATTTTAACACACAATCAGAGCTCCCCGAGACGTATTCAGAGCAGAGAGAAGGTAAAAGAGAAAATTGGCCAATTACGAAATGATAGTGGGGAATTGGTGACATGAGAGAAGGTAATGGCTGATTTGTTAAACAGTTATTTTGATTCTGTTTTCACAAAGGAGGAAGAGGATGGAGGGGCAGCTCCAGAAAGGACTCAGGCTGTGTGGATGAGGGTGGGGATGAGCCTGCAGAGACATAAAGATGCATCTGCAGAGTGGGGAGAATCTGGGCATGGGGAGAATTTCACCCGTGTTCACAGGGTGGGGGGAAGAAATGGATTTTAGTGAGCAGCTATTTCCAGCAGGGAGCTGGGTAACAAGGGGCTTGCGGTGTAACACCCTCTTTTGTTCACCGAATTGGCTGCCTTTGAGTGGGGACCAGAGAGATGGTCACTGAGCTGACACATCCTTCTCCCTGCTGAAGGCTGCTTCTCTGGGAATGGGGAGGACAGAGATGGATGGGGAGTCTGGAGGGGTGCTGCTCCCGGGGCTGCTTTTATGTGGGCAGAGATGTTTTTGGCTCGTCAGCGTGACACCTTCCCCAAAAACACACACTGCAGAGCGTGAGCACCTGTGTCCTGCTTTCAGAGTTGCTTTTGCTTCCATCTGTAACCCACAAACTCCAACGCAGTCAGGAATACAACAGCATCCCTGGAATCACTGTTCCCACCAGCACTGGTGTCAGTATCTCGTGTTTCTCCAAAGCAGGGGTGAGCTCAGGGGCTGCTGGATGTGGTAAGGAAGGGAAGGGGGGCTGGAGGCACAGGGGGATGGGGCCAACCAGCAGGACCTCAAGGAGATAGTGATGAAAAGGGAAATAATCTTAGTAATGGGAAATGAGCTCTTGGGAAGTGTTCCTGGGGGAGTGGTTGAAGCTAAGAAAGGGAAAGAATACACAGGCAGGGGATTTAGGGGAGGATAAACTTGAAGGACTGCAAAAAAAGTGTTATTTAGCTGCAAGAAATGTGAAGTGGTGCTTTTGTTTCACTCTGTCCCTCTGAAGGGGAACATGTCACAAAGCAACTTTCTGAGACAAAGGAAATAGTTTGGAATTGGTGCAGGGGGGGCACAAGCCTGGTCTGGGAAGCGATGGGGAACACAGGAGAAACTGCAGTCTCGTGGTGTTGGTTTAGACTGATAAACTAAAAATTTATTCTCAGTATCCAAGAGGTGTTTGGTTTTTCATCCTGCCTGGGAGGATAAAAGAGATGCAGTGTTGCGTGGTTTCTGATTTCAAAGCATGTACGAAAAGCTCTATATTAGCAATTACGGGATGAAACTGTGGAAAAGTGGTACAAAAGAGAGAAAATTGGCTCCGACTCAGGAAACGGGATTCTGCCTCTGGGAGTGAGTTCCCAGAGGCACAGTCTGGGGTCTCTTCTGGGTTCTCTGGTGTTTATTTTTTTTAATGGAAAGGATTTGCATGAACAGCCCAAAGTCAGAGTGTTAAAGCTCACTGATGGAAGGAATGGGAAAGCAGCCGCAGCGACAGGGACTTGTCTCATCTTCCAGAGCAGCACAGACTGGAGAACACTAAAGGAAAGGCAAACTGATGAGCAAATAGAGGCTCAGGTGACATTTTTCCCAGAGGAGCTTACAGCTGAGCTGTGGGGAACTATTGGCAGTGTCTGCCCAGGCAACACGGCCTGTCTGCCCCCACCCTAAAAAGGGATTAGGGCACATCCAAAGGATGAGCTTGTGATAGGAGCAAGGAAGGGTTTAGAATTTATAGAATCATGGAATCATTTTGGTTAGAAAAGACCTCTGTGGTCATAAAGTCCAACAGTTAACCCAGCACAGCCAAGGCCACCAGTAAACCACATCCCCAAGTGCCACATCCAATTTCTGTTAAATCCCTCCAGGAATAGGGACCTCAAGCCAGGTGCCCTTTGCCTTCTTGCACACCTGGGTACACCTGGACTCATGTTCAGCCGGTGTTGACCAGCACTTCCAGGTCCTTTCCCACCTGGGGAACCTCTCCAGACACTGCCCAAGGCCTGTGGTGCTGCACAGGGTTGTTGTGACCCAAGTGCAGGACCTGCCACATGGCCTGTTCAACCTCATCCCATCAGCCTCAGCCCATCAGTTCCAGTCCAGCACCACCTCACAGTGGCCATGGTGCTTCCCACCACTTTGGAGCTCAGCTCTTCATCCTTGTCAGCACCTTGGGTGCCTGGGAGCAGTTCTAATGAGATCCCAAATTTCTCCAATGTAACTCCAGCCCGAGCCAGACAATCTCTGGCGAGTCAGGGTTATACCTGCTCAACTGGAGAGCTGCTGCTTCAGAGGAGAGGGGATTTCTGCCGGGCCTCAGAGCAACATTCAAAATGCATGAAGACATGCTGTAGGAAGGAGCTGGGGAAAAGACACACGAGCGTGAACCCAGGGCTGTGGTGAGCTGAACCACACAGCTGAGAAGTTCGTTATCAAGCCTGAGTGTCAGAGCATGCCATAAAAATTTAGTTTATCCTCAAAGAGCTGTGGTCATGGAAGAAGGATGGGAGCGGGGAAGGATGGCAGCTAAGGAGGAGACAGGAGGAATATCAAGAACCTGTGTGTCCTGGTTTGGGCTGGGTTAGTTGATTTTCTTTCTAGGAGCTGCAGTTTGGGATGAGAATAATATTGATAACACATGGATTTTTCATTGTTGCTCAGCAGTGTTTGCCCTGAGTCAAGGACTTTCCTGCTCCTCTGAGGATGCTGTGGGCACAAGAAACTGGGAAGGGACAGCTGATCCCAATTGAACAAAGGGATATCTTAAACCAAATCATGATCAGTACATAAACTGAAGGCCACTGCTGAGGGACTGGCTGGGCATCAGCAGGTGGTGAGCAACTGCACTGTGCATCACTTGATTTGCATATTCCAATTCTATTGTTGCTATTATTATTTTTCCAATTTCTCTCCCATTAAACCAGCCTTATCTCAAGCCATGAATGTCACTTGTATTTTTCCCAATCCTCTCCCCCATTCCAGCATGGCCATGTGGTGTTCAGCTGCCTGCCAGGTTAAACCACAACACCATGTCAAGACACATCTCCTATTTAGCAGTGTATCATGTCTCCCTTCTGGTTTTTAAACAGTTGCCTTTATCACTAGGAGTTAGAGCACTTGATTGACAAGGCTTGTAATACACCATGCAGTTGCCTTTATTTTTCCTACATGTTAAAGGAAAAGATACTAAAAATACAATTACGGTTTTGAGCCAGGCGTAGTCTGTTCTAATATAATTCATCTCAAAGACTATCCACCGTGCCTGCTGCACCCAAATCATTTATAAAACATTAGCATCTCCTGTGCTGACATTTCACTCCTATATTACAGGAGTTACACGCAGACTTAAAAAAAAATTAATAAAGTGCTTCTCTTCTTCATTCTCCCACTGAGAGCTTTGATTTCCAGAGTATGAAACGAAATAACCAACATAACAACATGCTCCACTTCTGAGGGACAGTGCCAGACTCATTCAGTTGCTATTGGTTATAGAGAGTAGGACTTGAGGGAGCTATTTCAGATCACGGATTATTTGTTCTGGCTGCATTGGACATCCCTTTAGTGGAGCTTTAGAGCCCTGTAGACAGAAAAGTTTGGGTAGGAGCTGGAAGGCAGAGGGCTTGATGAAGTAACCTCTTCCTTTCTCCTCCCAGAATTACTCTTGCTATTCCCCAAGAAGGGCGTTTAAAAGAGAAGCATCCAAGCCTCTGGCCTTCCTTGCTTGCTGGAGGCCGTGCCCCTCCAGCTTCCCACTCTCACCATCCAACTGCTCGTAAACACAAGTGCATTGGGGAATTTTCTGCTTCTCTTTTCACTGGGAGTTTCCCTTTTCATTTCCAAATACCTCCAAGGGATCTGCCACTGTGTAAGTACCCTCTCCCCTTCCCCACAGTGGTTGGGAGAGCAGATTTCCCTAGCTGGCCCATCCTTCCTGGAGCTAGCTGTGTGTCTGATGGAAAACTCCAGCTGTTTTCTTCAGTATTTCCAGCCCCACTCCTAAGCCCCACACACAGGCTCAAAATTCCGCCACTGAGATATGGTTATGGAAAGAAAGAAGCTTTTTCTTGTCCAAGATCACTTTTATTTCCCTTGTTGCATTAACTTCAGTGTCTGTTTGGTCTCACATATCCACGCTGACAGGGAATTCACACCAACTGCAGAATTTGGGCAGCACCTCCCCGAGCCCACGGTGGAGCTGCCGGCTCTGCCATGCCCCCGACCAGCAAACACATCCCTTCAGCACGTGGTTTAACCCAGAGGAGGGGAACCCTGCTCCCTCCCCTCCACCTCCCCACAACCCCCTTTGTACAGCTCTCTTGGACCACAGATTTCCCTCTCCTGCCACGGACCAGAAACCTCGGGCACCGCGCTTCTCGCCGGTCCTCTACAAGCTGTAGTTTCCCTCCTTCCAGAATCTGTTCCTTTTAAGAAACAAAACCTCTCCTGACTCTGTCAGGTCTGTCTGCAGCCTGGCAGCTGCTCCTTGCTGCCCCAGTGAAAACCTTAGTCCAGCTATAAAGGTCCTCACGCCACCACCACGGCTGGGAAGCTCCTCTCTGCCTCCAGCCCCAAAACCAGCCCCTTTCCTCCCTGGGGCCTCGGAGTGCTCTCCGGAGACAGAGCTCTATGGCTCTGTTTATTTGGGCTAATTAATCTCTCTCACTCCCCCCACCCCGCGAGTTACAAATTAGGATGTAAGGGTGAATTTTGGCTCTCTGGGTATGGACTTTGCTGCATCGCACAGAACCACCCCACCCAACCCCTGCCAAAGTTTAGTGCTCTGAATTGCTGAGAATGTTGGTCCGTTGTGGTTCCCCCGCGTGTAACTGAGCCCTGCCCGATGGCTTTCAGCATCTGTAGGCACTGCTGCCGGTTTGTTTTCTCAAGGAAAAAAAAAAAATCATATACTGGTCTGCTATAAATTCAATAATACAATCCTTAGTTCTGAAGATACAGTTTCCATATAGTTTATAAACATTGTAAGACATACATATGGATAACTGAGGGGAAGAGGGGGAGCCTGTGCAATTGTTGGGGTTTTTTTTTTTTCTCTGATGTGTGAACATGGTTACAAAAAACACACCTCCTGCGGGTACCTCATTTCTTTATGTGTTGGGTTTTTGGGGTTTGGTTTTTGTTTTTGTTTTTGTTTTGTTTGTTTAATTCCACCTCTAATCAGTCTTTCCTTTGGTTGTTGGCTACTCCAAGCCCAGCAGGCAAGCCCTGTTCTGCTGTAATGCCTGAGATATTCAGGGGTTTGAGATTGTCTTCTAAGAGATTCCCAGCCAACTTTGGCCTCTGGGTTTGGAGCCAAAAGGGCTAAAACGTGGGAGAACCAAATGTCCTTATTACATCGGCATCAGTGTCCTTGCACTCACTTTCAGAGAGAAACAGTGTAGGCTTAATCGGTGATGGTTTTTACAGCAATTATGTTCCTTTCGGTAATTGGAGGGGTCGTTCGGAGCGCTCTCAAACGAACGGGATTTCACAAGAGCATGGATACAGTCCATTTGTCCAGGTGTTGTCACCGACGAATTGGTTACCGTCCCTGTTATCTGCTTTTTTGTAAGGTTGGCTTTTGTTGTTGTTGTTGTTAGGTGCTCGGTTAGGCTGTTTGTGACAAGGTGTGATAATGCCTTTTAATCTGCTCCCGCTGCGCTCGGCACAGTCCGGCCGGGCACGGAGACAAACCCTCAGAAGCCGAGACAACGTTCTTCCCCTTCGCCAGGCCAACGCTGAGCCACGTACAAAAAAAGAAGAAGAAGAAAAGAAACTCTGGTCCTTTGTAGATTTGGTGGCAGTAACAGCTCCGCTCCGTCCGCGGCCGGGGGAAGGGGGGGCTCAGCGGATGACGGCCGCCAGCACCACCATAAAAACCAGGAGTGACGCCCTGAGCCCCGGGCAGCCAGCGGCCTGCTGGACCCCACTGGGCGGGCGGATGGGCGTCCGCCGGGTGCACTTACCCTTGCGCTTGGGGGACAGCGTGGGCATGGCCCCGAAGCTGTATTTGTGCTGATAATCAGGCACATAATCTGGCACCTCCTGCCCGTTTTTGCGCGGCCCCAAGGACACCGGTTTGGAGGTTCGGTTACGGCTTTTGTGGCTGGTGCAGTTCTTGCCGGGTTTGCGGTAGCCCGGCCGGGAGCCGGGGGGGCCGGCGGGCTGGTTGCTGTGCAAACTGTTCTCAGCCCCTCGCTCCTTCCCCTTCTCCTTGGAGGACTGGTGAGGGTGGTGGGATTTGGAGGCTCCTCTGTCCGCTGTAGAGAAGGTGTGTGTTTTCATCTGATGGAGCGACTCGGACCCTGAACAGTTCCTAAAGTCTTCTGCTCTTAGCACCTTGAGGTCCTTGCCGTGCATCTGCTCTGGGGACTCGCAGGTGATGCTGGAGCTGGAGCCTCTAAACCTGTGCAGCCATTCCCAGAGGGAACGGGCTTTGCAGTCGCAGCTCCATGGGTTCCCATTCAGCCTGAGAAACTCCAGGGCTCCCAGGTGGGCCAGGCAGTCCCCCTGCAGCTCCGAGAGGCTGTTATTGAACAGGAAAAGGGTGGTCAATCTTCGGAGGTCATGAAAAGCTCGCCTATGAATCCACTGCAGCTGATTTTGATGGATGAGCAGCCGATCCAGGTTTATTAGTCCCCTGAACGTGTTCTGATGGAGGCTCCAGAGCTTGTTTCCATGGAGAAAAAGATGGCTGAGGTTAACCAAGTCAACAAAAATATCATCCTGAAGGAACTCGATGTGGTTGTCTTGCAGGTAAAGGTATTGCAGGTTGTGGAGGCCACCGAAAATCCCGCTGGGGAGGGAGCTCAGCCCGCACTTGTACAGATACAAGGCGTGGAGTTTCACCAGCCCTTGGAAAGTGTCTGCAGCCAAAGCCCTTAAGTAGCGGTTGTCCCCCAGGTCCAGCTCTTCCAGGTTGACGAACCCGTCGAAGGTGTTGGGGTCGATGAAGGTGATGTTGTTGGAGTAGATCCAGAGGGTGACCATGGAAGGGCTGAAGTGGCCCCGCAGCAGCAAGGTGATCTGGTTGTTTTGGAGGAAGATCCTCTCGCTGTCCTCGGGGATGCCCTCGGGGATGGTGACGAAGTTGTGAGCCTGGCAGCTGACGGTCATCGGGGAGGGGTAGCACACGCAGTCGGTGGGGCAGCCCAGGGCACCGGGCACCTTCAGCCCCAGCAGCACCAGCAGCAGCTCCGCAAACCCCCCTGTGCGGAGAGAGGGGAGAGCGGCGTCAGCGGGAACCGGGCACCTCCCGCCCACCCATCGCTGCTGTGGAGACTATTCCGGGTGAAAAACGCCCCCAATTAGCTCAGCCCTCCTCTCTGCTCATGAATTACCCACGCGGCTGTGATGAGTAGGCTCATCACCCACGGCAGTTAAAACGTGATGTATGGAGTACTCCCTGCCTCCTCTCCCTGCCTGCAACAGGCGCCTGGTTGTGTTCCCAGCCCGGAACAGGCAGGAGAAACTTTCTCGGTGAGAATTCACGCTGGCAGCGCAGGCAGCAGAGCCCCTTGCCTGCAGGCAAGGGAACGCCGCGGTGTGAGAGCAAACAGAGGAAATTCAAACCCTCATAGATGCCCCCCACTCTTCCTGAAACGCATCTGTTCAATCGCCTGCACGTATCAGAGAGGAAAAGGTGCAGAGATTGGGCAATTCCCAGTGCACCACCTAAAATTACACCTGTGCAGTGCATCCCAACTTCCCCCAAAGGCACAGACCCATCCCCACCGTCTCCTTTCACTACAGTCGTTAGACACCACCATCCACCCCGAAACCCGGGTGATTTACAGGGAAATATGTTGTCAGCAGTTGGTGGAAAAGGCTGAGCCGAAAACTCCGTTTGGAAGTGGGATGCTCAGACATATTTTTAAATGGATGTCCTGTGGCAAAGCATATTGCATCCTCTAATGCTACAGTACGTGCCTGTGGCTGGGGCTTTCTCGCAGCAGAGAAGCAGAATCACATCCCCTCCCTCTGCTCAGCTCCCAGAGCTCCGGTTTCACCGCCCCGCTCCCGTCTCGCTCCCACTCCTCGCACCAGGCTTGCTTTCAGGCTATTCCTTCTGCGCCGAGTGGCTTTTCAGACTCATTGCACCAGACTTGTCATTTCTCATTCAGATTTTCCTCCTAGATTTGGCTTTTTCCTCTTACATGCAAAATTTGCTCATGTCTAATGAATTCTGCCTCTGGACTTCACGGGGAAAAGGAGTAGCAGCGGAGCAGTGCACAGCTGCCAGTGCCATCCTGCCCACGAGTCCTACTCAGCTTGTAATAATCTGAAAAACGAGAGTGGAAGTGGAGTTCATCTCTAATTACTCCACGTCGTTATCACCAGCTAGTCCAAGAGCTGGGACCCCTTGGGCTTTTACAGTCCCTCTTTTCAGTGCCTAATACGAGTTGGAGGCACAAAAACCTCACTGTTTTCTTATTAATTGTGTTTGAAATATAACTGTGTGGTTGCTGTTGCCTTCTCCCTGGTATGGAGATCTATTGCTGTTTAGTTAACAGCAGGTGGACCCGTCCATCTAGACCCATCCTTTCAAGGCAAAGTTGCCATATATTTTAGATAAACTGGGTTATTCAGACTCTCCATAAATCACCAGTAAGAGCCAGTCATCTCTGACTGGGAGGTTAATAGGAAAAAAAAATAAAATAGCATCGCTGCCCAAAGCATTGGATCAAGCCTTGCCTGGGAATGGGAATGAGGGGGATGACTCCCAGGAGCTGCCCTTCAGAAACGAAGCATGGGCCACCAGGAGGGATGTCTCATCCCTGTGCCACTGCCAAAAAGGGCTGGTGAGTCGGGAACGCTGAATTCGCGACAACTCCTACGGCTTGTGTAGGAAAGGGAACACTCTCCAAGTCACTGCCGTAGCATTTTGGCTTTGCTGTCGTGCCTGAGCGAGGGGCTGCGCTGGTGGGAGCATCGTGCTGACTACCCTGCCAAAACGGGAGCCCTGGCTGCCACTCACAGCCTGGTATCCTGAGGATATTGTGATTACCCTACAATGGGAGAGGTAGAGCAACGTTTGCAGATATTATTTTTTAACTCGAGGATGTGTTCACCAAGGTGGGACGGCTCCACGTCCCCCGTCTTACCTCGGTGACACCGGAGCACGGGCGCCTTCCGTAGGTCTGATGTTTATTAGCAAAACCCTGCCAGGCACAAGTGCTGTGACGATCTCCCACATGCAGAGTCTGTTATTGCAAATACCAAATCACAAGGGCCTGAATCAATAAACCATCTCCCAGCTACACGCAGCAGGTTGGAAGATTACATATTGCTTCCAAACAACAGTTTTATGCGCTCTTCCGTGACACGACAGTTGCCAGGCTAACGGGATTACTGACAGGAGGTGGAGCCGGGCAGGGATCTGGGAGCATACAGGATTTCACGTATAGGGATGGTGATGACAGGAGGCTGTTAGCAAAGCATGGTGATGGACCAAGGCAGCCCAGGCCTCCCTGGAGCATGGCCAAGGTAGAGGCTCCTGCCGAAAGGGAACGCAGTGTTTAACAGCTCGCTGCCTGCAGGGATAACTCCAGAGGTAAAGGTCAGAGGGAACTGAGTCCATCTCTTTAATTAACAGGCGGCTGTGAGTTAATGGCTGGAGCTCCTATGGAGAGAGAGATAGGATTCCTGCAGCCAGGGATGCTGGTGAGGATAGGCTGGGGTTGTCACTGGTTCTCAGCTTCCTGATAATAGGATGGTGGGAAAAAAAGACAGGGATGTCTTTCCCCCTGTTGCAACTTGGGACTAAGGAGAATGGGGAAACAGAAGGATGGACACTTAGAATAAAAAGGGTGAAGAGGGGAGCAGGACTTGGATAGAGAGTAGGTTTACATTAGGCATAATGAAGGAATTCTTCCTTGTGCAGTTGGTGAGGCCCTGGCACAGGCTGCCCAGAAAAACTGTGGCTGCCCCATCACTGGAAGTGTCCAAGGCCAGGTTGGATGGGCCTTGGAGCACGCTGATCTAGTGGGAGGTATCCCTGTCCATGGCAGGAGGAATGGAACTAGATGTTCTTTGAGGTGCCTTCCAACCCAAAGCAATCTGTGGTTCTATGAAGGTCTGGACTCCCAGTGGATGCACACAAGGCCTGTCGTCTCATCAAGGAGGCCTTCCCTCCAAGCCTGTAAAACCTGCTGAGTGCTTAGTGCTGTGAGAAGCTGCTCCTGGCATGCTCTGGGACTGGTCTCAATTTAGATTTGGGAATGAGACCCCAAAAACCAAAGAGGCTGTGGCCATGGAGCCATGAAGCTCCTGAGGCTGGTAACACCAACCCTGGGATATCCAGCAGCCAAATCCCACTGGGGCGTGACAGCCAGGAGCATTTGGGTCCCACTGGGTTTGCCAGCCTGGAAAACACCTTGGGAGCCTCCTGAGAAGCCCCAGCCCAGCTCTCCTGAGAGTCTGACCCTGTCTAACTTGTTATTCCTGACTCAGCCCTTTCAACTTCATCTTGTAAAGGTTGTGAGGCACACAGAAGGTCACCAGCCCGAGTGTCAGAGCTCACCAGGGAGGGAGAGCTTCAAAAGCAGCATGGAAAAATCCTCCAGAAACCTGCTGGTGAAGTGAGTAAAACCAAATCCCCGCTGACATGGATAAAACCAGCAAAGGGGTGTTTATCTCCTGCCTTTCTCCCACTGACGTGCTGTGTCACCTCGGCCTCTGCTTGCCGAGTCCTTCTGCCTCCTGCTCCTGACTGAGGTTTCAGTGATTGGAATGAATTCGTCTGACTGTCCAAACCATTTCCCATGTAACATCCCTCTAATTGGGCATTAATTAGGCATCAGTTAATGAATGCTTGAAATAATTTATCTTTGGATGCGTCCAGTTTGCAGTCTTACTTTTAACAGCACTAGACTCATTATTAGATTAACATCGTTATAAATGTTCTCCATTACCTGCTTGTTTCCATTGTCTTAGCCTTATTACTGAGAGTGAAAATCACTCCTCCTGCATGCATTATTGATGAGTAAGGACTTTCTATATGTAGCACGGGATTAATTGTTATACAGTGTAATGCATTTAGCGTGAAGCCTCAATTTGTGCAGGAGCTGAAAGCAGCCAGAAGAATGCAGACACCCGGAGCCACCGTGATCGGCCAGACACTGCACATCCCTCTCCAGCCCAGACCAGGTTCCTCCCAGGCCGGTGCCAGCACAGGAAGAAATTTGAAAGAAAAAAACCCAAAAAAAACCAACAAAA
The DNA here is from genome assembly GCF_965231275.1 of Zosterops lateralis. Classification (NCBI taxonomy): domain Eukaryota; kingdom Metazoa; phylum Chordata; class Aves; order Passeriformes; family Zosteropidae; genus Zosterops; species Zosterops lateralis. Next base: position 4,983,754 of record NC_139779.1, on the reverse strand, counting down.
AACCCCTGGTTTGATACTCAGGATCAAAGACGGATGGTTTGAAGGGTTGGAGCACTTCTCTGCCACCACGGCAGGGACTCTTGACTCTGCAGTGCCACTTGCTCCAGAGAGCCAGCTGTACCTGCCCTGGCAGTTTTCTTGCTTTTTAAGGTTTATAACGCTTTACTGTTCCTCTGAGCTGGCAGGGACTCGGTTTCTTTAGAACATGATGCCACTTACTTTCATTAGGAGGTTCAGACTCAAGGCCAAGACATCACCCAAGACAAGGATAGGTTTGTCCCTGGGGGCGATGCACCTGCAGGACAACCCCACAAGGCAGCCCTGCCACACACCCCAGCACCCCCTGCCTGTTCCCTCTTGGTGAGCTGCTTCTCTCAGATGGATGTTTTCACCTCTCCACCCGGACAAGCTTATGTGGGTCAGAGCCCGTCTAATTCTCCAGCAGGAGAATCCGCTCTCGAGGATGGAGCAGGTTGCTTCTCTTCCAAATCTCTCCTAAACCCACCATCTGCTTTGGGAGACCCATCTTAGCTCATGTCTACATGCAACTTGACTGCCTGCTTACTGTGTCCATTACCGGGGCTGCTCAAGCTGTTAGATTTATAAGCTCTTTAGAGCAAAGCCCTCGTCTTCTGGTTGCTGATTTATGTGTTTTTACTGCCATAAAACACTATGTATAGCTACTACATAATATAAATAATAATACTTAACCAGAGTGCGCTACAAGTGGGGACAAAGCATCTGCTCACAGGAGGGATTATCAAAAAGGGAAAAGCTTCCTCATCACTCACCCTCTTTTGAGGCCAAACTCACACCTGCTCTAACACCAGCACCTAACTGAGCTCTAGACAGAGATTTTCCTGCACTGTTCCCACCCTGGATCTATCAAAGGATTTTTCAAAATCCACCCCTAACAAGCTGGTGCACAAAGACATGACTGCAACCCCCGGGGGGAAAGTACACTTTGAAACTTGGGAAGGACCTCAGAATTGGATGTTCACACAGAGAGAAACTGTTGTTTAGGGAGAAAAAAGCCGCCTCAAATGCTCACAATTTCATCAGCCAAGTGAAGGACGATGTAAGGCAAGGACAGAGTAGCAAAAGCAACTGGGCATGAGCCAAGAGTCAAACTCAAGATCTGGGACGGTTCGACAAAGCAGTGTCAGGCCTGTGCTTAGCAGCTGCAGGGCTTATTTCCTCTTATTCTCCTTTTTTTTTTTTTTTTTTTTTTTTTTTTTTTTTTTTTTTTTTTTTTTTTTCCTTTTTTTTTTTGGCAACACAGAGGATAAAATAAACACACCCATGCTGACTGTCACAAAGCCTAAATTCCCCAGTGAGCAGCAGCTCCCTTTCAGCCTCTGTGCAAAGCCCCTCAGGTGCTGCCCCACGGTCCTGCAGCAGGAGCATCCTCACTGGGATTGCTCCCAAAACATCAGCTGCAGCTCCCAGCACTGGGACACAGCACGAGCCTTTGCTTTCTGCACGAGCTGCCTTTCAGCCAGAGAGTGGCAGCCACCCATCCACCTTCATCATTTTATTATTTCTTTTTTTTTTTTTTTTTTTGCGACCGGTGTCATAAATAACTGACAGATCCCAGCTGTTTGGAGTTATGGTTTCTGATGGAGTGACAGCTGCTCCCAATCCCCCAGTCATCACCCCGGCAGTTCTGGAACATTTCAGCAACATAAAAATCATTGGAGATAATTTCGGTTTTGCATAATTTGGTTAGGCAAGCTGTGATTTAATGGCAATTATGACCTCCGAGGCAGAAGATGAGCTTGGAGGCTACTGGCTTCACACGACTTTAGCTCGGGGTGCAGCATCAGGGATGTTCCAGGGAGATGGCACTACAAGAAAAAAAAAACCTTCTCCAGCAGCTGGAAATTGCCTTCCTTGGCTGGCACGTGGAAACACTGTTCCCACAGGAAGAAGCATACAAGGAAATTTGGAAGGAATAGTGCTAAGGAAAAGCTTAGGGAAAAGAGCAGTGCCAAAAGATGCATGAGGAGGTAGGTTTTAAAGAAAAGCTAGGAAAAGGCTGTAGACTGGGGAGTGCCTTTGCACACCCTTCTGTGTCACCAGTATCTCATGGTACAAATGTCCTCTTGGTCACTCTGAAAGCAAATCATCCTCTTGTGACTGAGATGGGAGAGCTGGAATCACGAATGGGCCGTGGCATTTGCAGGCAGCTGCCTGCTTTGGGCACTGCCCTTTGCTCTCCCCTCTCACAGGGTTTCTCCTGCTCTGGGCTGTGTTGCCTTCTCTCTCTGGATGCTCTTTATCCATCCCAGAGCCCCTTGGTTTGCATTTCTCCAGCTGTGACTGAAAGGAGCAAACCCTTGGGCAGCCCAGCTGTGATGGGAGGTCAGCTGAGGATGGAGAACCGTGCTCAGGAGCTCTGGGGACATCATGGTGTTTCTGGTTGGGGCAAAAACATGGCTTAACAGCAGGAACAATTTTTGTTTGGAGCTGAGAAGGTCCAATTTCCCCACTCCATCATGGCTGTCAACCAGCTTGGAGTTTCCTGTGAGCTCAAGCTCAGGGTGAAGACCTGGGGCCAGCAGAACCCCAAAATCAAGTCCTTTAGAGTGTTGCAACTTCAATTTACATTTGCTGACCTGGTAACTGGAGCTGTTCACCTTCCTCCACCAAAGTCAAGGCCAAGGTCACCTGGAAGTTTCTGGATGGTGGTCATTAACTCCTATTGCAGTTTGAAACCAGACCATAAATTTCATAGTGTAATAATGTAAAAATCAATAACTCTGTTTGAAACAATAGCTTTGTCTTCCATTTCAGCCGGCTCTGATATCTCCCCACGGACCACGTCCCTCTGAATCACACAAATAAAGAGAGAGGAGCGATGGGTGGCTGGGCTGCTGCTCCCCTGCCAGGTGCCCAGTCCCTCCATAGTTACAGATTCAATTAGCTCATTTATTCCTCTCTCGCAGTTAAACTCGAGGATGATTTAACAGGAAAAAATAAGGAGCCTTTTATGCTCAGTCTCTCTGACATCCCGTCCAACAGAGCGTCCCTGAGGCTTTCCATGCAAGAGCTGCCCAAGCCCCTGCTCTCTATTGCCATGGGCAGCAGGGCCAAAACCCAAAATACTTCTGGAAAGATGCAGGACGAACTCACACGGGCAAAAAATAATAAAAGTCCGCTCTTTTCCAGCCCTGGCTTTCTGGGCGAGGGAGGTCTGGCTTCCTTTGCTTGCTTATTTTCCGTTGTTTGCTGTAGCACTGGCTCAAAATATACATCGAGAAGCAGGATTGTCTTTCACATGTTGGTGGATGTGTGATCCTCAAAAACAAATTAGCACCGATTCACTTCTATATAGAGTGCAGCCGTCAGGGAATCACTCCTGAATTCACAGCGAAGGAAAGCAATAATGCTTCCAGCGTGCTAATCCTCTCCAAGAGCAGCCCCTGAACTCTCTCCTGGTGCTGGAGGCACCACTGGAAATTACAATTGTACTGAAAAAATAATAAATACATACAGAAATTGGCAGGGTTTGTGCTAGTCCAGAGGATTTGTACCCTAATGTGGAACTCCCTGTTTAATTAGCACTCCTCTCTGTCTGCATCTCCTCCTCCTGCTCTCAAGCAAGAGAAAAAGGGGGGAAAAAGGAGGTCAATGGTGGAAGTGGCTGTGGGATTGAAACTCGGCTATAGGAACTTGTTTAATTTAAATGCTTCTTTCAGGACTATCACACGCAGAAGCAGAGGGAGTGTAGAGTGTGTTTTCCCAGTACAATCTGCTCTGCTTAACCCCAGTTCTGAGCACACCTTTCACGGCAGGGATGCCCTTGGTGGAAAACTGCAGTGGGCTGCTGCTGGTCCTGTAGCTGCAGGCACAGGGAACAACCCCAGTACCTCGGGGCAGCTCTGGGAGAAGACCCTTTAAATCAGAGGCTGGGCTGCTGCTTGTAGCAGTTGGAGACAGATCATTGGGATGGGGTGGGATGGGACAGGATGGGATAGGATATTTCTCTTGGAAGGGACTACAATGGTCATCTGCTCCATCTGCCCAAAAGCTAAAGTTTGTTGTTTAAAGACACTGTCCAAATGTCTCTGGAAAACTAACAGGCTTGGGGCATCAGCCACCTCTCCAGGAAATCTCTTCCAGGGTCTGACCACCCTCCCAGTGAAGAAATGCTTTCAATTGTCCAGTCTAAACCACCTTTGGTGCAACCATTCCCACACGTCCTGTCTCTGCACATCAGGGGAGACACACCATCCTCTTTTCCTGAGTCTTCTTTCCCTGCTGCTGCAGGCTTTATTGTGCCCCTGGGTCTCACCCCACTGTGCATCTCAAAAGCCACTGGGACCTTTCTGAAGTGCAGGAATGCTGGAGGGAAAGGCACATCTCTCTGCGCATGGATGAGTCAAATCCTTGGGTCCCACTGTGGCTGGAGGTGTCAATGGATACCAGGATGCTCCTGCTTCTCCAGGAGAGAATGGCATGGGCCAAGGAACACCCTGAGCAGGATTCCAGGCATGGACAGGGGTTTCAGGCGCTGCTGTCCTCACCCCCAGCAGGGACCAGGCATCCTCTGCTGGTCCCCAGCACAGGACAGGGCTCTGGCAGGACTTGCAGCAGCCTGCAGTGAAGCCGGGATAGAATTTGGCAAAGGACAGGGAGATCTCGAGGTCCTTGAGAAGGGACTAATAATTCCAATTGCCCCCGAGGAAAGAGAAGTACAGGAGGATGACTTGAGCTTAGTGGATTGTCTGAGGCGTCTCAGGGGATCATCAGATACTTCCACTCCCTTTTTGTCCCGAGGTGACAAGTTTTCCTTCCCATTCACAGAAATGCAAAGCAGTTCATTCACAGCAGTAATAAGAACGATGTCCTTTGTAAAACAGCCGGGGAGTGAACCCTTCGAGGTGCTTTACAGCAAAACAATTGCAGATGAAATGACAAAACCCACCCCAGCTGAGCACCAGCCAGATCGGTATCAAACACTGAACAAGCTCATGTGTAGAGAAAGCAGATTCACCAGCCCGTTTCCCTGCCAGCAGCTGGCCAGGAGCTACCGAGGGTTTCTTTAGGATCAGAAATACAGCCAAAACAGAGCAAATATGAGATGGAAGAGCAAAGTGACAGCTGCCCAAGCTCTCAGTGCACGCTCGGCTGCCCCATCCAGCCCGCATCCACTCGAGATGGAAAAACTGGAGGCTGTGGAAAAGTGGGGATGTGCTGGGTGGATCTTTACCTGGCTGGAGACGGGAGGGACAGCGACCCGACACAGGGAGGCAAAGATGGTTTCATGCCAGCATGGCTAAAAGGGAGGGCATTAGTCCTATAAACTTGTAATCCCGACCCCAGCAGTGTCCTGTGCCACCGAGATCCACAAGCGAATTCTGTACCGTGCTGCATGGGCTCCCTTTCATCATTCCTTTTCAGCCTTTCTGCATTTGAGATTTACTGGATGTCCTTGTGTTTGGTGGAGAAGAGGGCAAATTGGAGTCTGTCGTGTACCTTCTTCCTCATTCAGCAGCACATCATTCTGCCTGCAGCAGGGGGGAAGGAGACGGACAGGAGGCATCAAAGCTGCCGGCTCTGTCACATTTTCTTCCCCCCAACCAAAAAAGCAGTCTTGGCGTCATTTGGAGCCCAGCCCACAGCCTCAGGTCTCTCTCCCACACCCAAAAAGGGCAGCAGCACCTTTCCCTGTGCCCTTGGTCTCCTCTCAGGGCCATGCCACGAGCCCTTCAATAGAACATCCCTGCGGGTCACCAGCCGAGTGAGCACCACAGATCTCAGCAAAACCCCATCCCCACTGGAGACGTGAGCCAGCGTGCTGGGTCATGAGCACGGCTGCCTTTCAGGGACCTCTCCTGTGCTTTGCACTGAACTTTTTACCAGCTCATGAAAAAGGCAGTGATGAAAGCAGAGCACTGTGAATAGCTGAGCTGTGCCGCTCCTGTGCCCGGCATCCGGGGCCACTTGGAGGCTTAATGAGCCGGTAGGAAATGCCAAGTGCCCAGTTGGATGTTGGGCATTGTTACTCTCCCACACGGCTCTTGGGGTGTGTGGGGATGTGAGGGACCTGAGGACTGAGCAGCAATGCTTTGCCAACCCCTGAAATCTCGATCTTTGGAGCAGCTGGGTGCTGGGAATTAATGCGCAAGCAATGAACGTGGTCAGTTCACGGCACTCTGCTAATATCCTGCTTTGTCTAGCTCCAGTGCCGGTATTCCATCCCAAAATATCCCCCTGAACATCCCTCCGGGAGTGGACTTTGTGGAGATGCTGCACATCCCCCCCAGTGCCAGGCAAGTGCCTGCATTAAAAGCTTAACAAAAATAGCTTGATAACGGGATGTGTTCCCATCACCAGCAGCTCTCGAGCCCGCCGCCGATCCCTGCGCCTCCAACACAGCCAAGGCCAAGTAATTACGGGATGGGGGCTGCAAGGTCTTGACAGTCTAATTTCTATTAATTACAGCCTGTGCAGGATCCTGTCGCTGTGGAAAGGGGAGATGGGGAGATGAGAAATCGTTGCAGGGCTGGGAAGATGATGAAGGTTGGCGGTGCCGACTGGCAGCAGCCAAAACATCCGGGCTGGCCACAGTAAGGAGGGGTTTATGGTGAGAAGCAACACGTTGGGATGGATGGAGTGATGGGGATGTTCTACCCTCCTTCTCCTAATGTTGTGCTGCTGGAATGCACGTTTTGCAAAGTTAAAACAGATCGTAAAGAGCGGAAATCGGCGGTTTTAAGGGAAAAGAAAAGAAAACAAAAAAATAAGATCTTGGCAGAAGGATAAAGGAAGGCAACTGAAATGCTCATTAAAACTGAGGGGGCCCATTTCCCTGTCCAAGTGGCCACATCTCTGGAGGCTCCCAGATCCTTTGAAATGCCTTGTCAGACAAAGTCTTTCATCCTACCTGATTCTGGCTAAATTCATGGACCCAGAAATTTTCACTGGAAGCGAGAAAGACAGAGCAACTCCATTCTGACTTTTCACTTCCCATCTGATCGCTGTTGATACAATTTATTCCTATGACAGCATCTGCTGCTTTCATGGGTTTTTTATTCTGAAGTACAACTCGTCTTTGTTAGTCCCATTTTCAGGCCTTTCATCATTTGAGTCACAACATAAAAGGCATTTAAACACTCCTGCTTGGAAACCAGGCTTGGAGAGGGTGGGAGCAAGGAGATGCCATGTCTCCCCAGCCCCAGCCCTCCTCTGGCATGGGATGGGTTGTCCTGGTGTGCCATAACCCTTTTGTGGTCCCACGTGCCCGCTGCCAAGGACGGCAGTGATGGGGATGCTGTGGCTCCATTTTGGAGTGATGCTGTGAAATCCAGATGTGCTTTGAGGCGCAGAGCCCAGTAGACCATGTCCCTGCTGGGGCAGCACCTCTCCCATCTACCACTGACACAAAAGGAGTGTTTCCAGGGGCTCTGTGACCTCCTCATCAGCCAAACCTCTCATTAGACAACTAATTGCCTTTTGCTCTGCAGCTCCAGACCAGGCTGTGGTGCTCAGCTCTCCATGTCCCTGTGCTGGAGGTCTCTGCCACTCCTCACTGCCACCCACACCCCTCTGAACTCACCAGGGACACTTGTCCCCACCGGTGCCAGCAGATCCCGCTCTGCCCTGGCATCTGCCGAGCTGCTGGAGGCACCGGGGAGTTCAGAGCTACCCACAGAAAATTGGAGTCTAATAATAGCTCCGTGGTGTTGCACCAGCAGAGAGAGCTGGAACAGCTACGTCTGGCAGGGAGAGGCCACCGCTGGCTGCCTGCGCCTGCCCGGGCTCCTGTCTGCTCAGCTGGAAGAACAACGCCTTTCCCGGGATCCTCCTCCCCAGCTCCCAGCTCTGCTCCCCCTGCAGCCCCCCTTGTGACTGACAGACCACTCTCCACACTTCAAGGATTCCCTGCCAAGGCAGCGTGGCTCACACCACTCCCCAAACCCCTCCCAGTGCACATGGGCCACAGGGCTCCACACCTGTGAAAGGACTTGGACCAGGTGGAAAAGCCACTGGGGACAGAGAATGGGCAGGACTCACCCACCACACCCCTGGGTGAGCATCTCTGGGATGTGATGGCCTGTCCCCCCTCCTGCTTTAATTCCCCTGCCGTATTTTCCACTCCAGCAGGCATTGCTGGCACCTGAGCATGCTCCAGTAACATCCCTCATCCCACCTGGTATCTTTCATCCTGGATCCCATCCCTTGTCCCCCAGCTCCCAGGAAAGTGAGCGCAGCTGGAAACTGTGCTGCTGCTTATTGGAATAACCTTTCAGGATTCATTTAGTGCCGCTTGCTTCTTGCTTTCACCCCACCTTTCCACCGTCAGCACTTTACTAATTGCAACTTTTAACTCGTTGTGCCCAGAGCAGCTGCTGCTGTAAGGAATGGGGTCCCTCTGCCCCCCCCATCTCTCCTTCCCTCTCAAATAAAGGGTCAACCTGGCAAAGTGTGAACACCACACTCACCCCAGCCTGCATGGCCCTGCTCCTGCTCCCAGCTCACCCCACAACCTTCCTGCTTTGGGAAAAGATCATCCCAGAAGGCCACAAATCCCAGGCAAAATCCCAGCCATCACCTGGGAGCATAAATCAGCGCATGGCTGGGCAGGGAAGAGGCGAGAGATCCCGACGGCTATCGGAGCACTGTCTGCCTGAGACTTATTAAATTATGGCTCTCGAGTTCAGCATCTGAGCCCGGCGCGGCGGGGCCCGGGCGAGAGGGGGGTGGGCAAAGCCCCCTAATTCAATCACGGGGCAGAGGCGATGGTGCAGCTGGTGGGGAAGAGGAGCTATCGCTGTCAACACAGAGAGAACGAGGCTTCCACAGCCTCCCTGGGTGGCTCTGCCCACTGACCCCTCACGGCTGCATTTCCCAACGCACTGGGAATGGCTCTGTGTCGCTGTTAAGGGCTGGGGTGTGGTGTGGCATCCATGTCACCACACAGGACTGCCCTGATCCAAGGCCACCTGCACCAAAGGTGGGATGTTGCCAGCTCTGCTGCCACACATCTCTCTGTCCTAAGAGAAAACGAGCCAAGAAACGACATTTTCAGGAAACTTAGGTGGTTTTTATGTAAGTGCAAGAGCAGGGCAGGAGGGAGATAAGAAGCTGTTTCCCAGCTGACACCATGAACCAGAGAGTGTGACTAAAACTTGGGAATGCTTTGCACAGGGGTTCAGGCACTGTGGTGATGCCCACGGCATTGAAACCTCAGCAGCTGTGAGGGAGATGAGGACAGAGGGACATAATCATGTAGAAAAGAGAGGAGAGAGAGCTAGGAAGGCAGAAGCTTTCCCTGAAAGCATTTCCAAGGTCAACGCTTAAAAGTGGAGCAGAGAGAGAGGATTTGGCTGAGGCAAGGGAGCGGGACCACGCTGGGATGCTCAGTGGGAGGCAGAGGAACGCTCAGCTCCCACATCAGCACCGAATTACCCAGCCCAGGGCTAAGTGAGGCACCCAGACAAGGTCACGGTCCCACTGGAGCGGCGCGGGAGCTCCGGCTGCGCCGGCTCCTGCCTCCCCGGCAGCAAATTCAATCGTGGCCAATAACAGAGTGGAACAAAATCCAGCAATGCAATAAAACCTCCCGGCACCTTGTTCACCTGAAGCCTGAGCAGACGGGGCTCGCACAGGAGGTGGTGGTGGCACAGCCTCGGAGGGCAACCTCGTGTCTGGGGAGCCCAGCAAGGGGAGGGAGGGTTTGAAACGGCCCTTGGTGAGCTTTCACGGGAGGCACTTCATCCTGAGGCTCACAGGGGAGAGGGGACAGCCGGATTTCTGAGCAAGGGAGAGCCGCTGATTCCTTAAGAAGCGGGGAGGTGAAATCCAATTGTGCAGCATCCACGGCTGCCATTAACCTGTCTGTGTACTCCCGCGGCCGCCCATCCCTCTCCCCGCCGACAGCCAGGGCTGCCCGGCACACGCTGCCCCGGCTGCCCGGGGATTTGTGTCTGCCTGCCTGCTGCTGCTGTGGCGGCACACAGCCCTGCCGCAGGCTTTTCTCCCGTGTTTTCCTGCTGCTTCCAGAATGGAGCGCTGGCTAAACGTCCCCTGGTGAGCTGGGGAGCTGCGGAACTGATTCCTGGGGAGAAGGAGAAATGGTGGCAGCGTGCGATGGGAGGCTGCAGGAGGAGCTGCCGGGGCAAACCACAGCTCCAAACTGAGGCCAGGAAAGATAATGGCGTCGGACTTCCATGAAGAAGGGTCCTTAGGACATTCCTTGGGAATACCCCTTGGGCATTCAGCTTGTAGTTTCATCTCCATCAAGGGAGTGTTTAGAGCTTAATGGCAACTTTTGGAAGCGCAGATGGGTTTGTGCCAGGGTCGCACGTTCCTGGAGAGGCAGACAGGTGGGCATTAGAGGGGTCTGCACTGCCAGACGTTCAGCTGGAGCCCCCTCAGATGTGCCAGCAGTGGCTGACAGGGGGGAAAGGCAGGATCTGGACTCGCTTTGCTCAGCCCCACACTCTTCCCGGCCCACGGGGAGGCTGAGAGTAGGATGGTGGAAGAAGGAAGGGAGAGGAGAGGTGGGGAGCAGGGAGGAGGTGCAGCCAGCCCCACCAACCGCCTCACCTCTCTGCATCCCACTTCCATTTGCAGATTTATTAAATCGAGAGCCAATTCCTACATAATTTCTTTCAAGCAGCTCCACCTCGCAGGTGTGCGGAATTTATTTGAGATAAAGAAAACCATTACAGAGAGACAGCAATCTTCAAAGACCACCTCGGAGACCTGAGAGAAATAAAAACACTAGCCCGTGCAAATGTGCAATTAAGTTTCAGAATACTCCTGCTCCATGAAAAGCTCCGTCCCTGCAGAGAACAGGCCTTTAAGGCAATTTTCCCAAACCCTATTCAGCATTCACTCAAAAATGCCTTTTTAAAACAACATGTGATTTTTTTTTTCTCCTCCCTGCTTCACTCCTCCTCCCTGCGCTTGCTCCATCACTTCCAGGTGGGACACAGACAGCTCTGGTGGGGATGTGGTTCCTCCTCGTTTGGAGGGGGACATGAGGCACAGAAGGGGTCCCATCCACACAGGCACAGCTCTGTCACAACCTCCAGTCATGTCAGATCCACAAACCGGGAATTTTTAGAGCTAGTCTTGTTATTCAAGGAGACCATGACACCGGCATGGCCCCGCCTGGGGACAATTTGCCAACTATTCCCAGTTGAAGGATCTTCATATCCCTTATTCATGGGTCATTCTCTGCTTGGTGATTAATTAAAAATGCATAATTAACCTGTGGAACGCACTGCCATGAGGTATCGGGGAGGCCAGGAGCTTAGCGGGATTCGGGGGAGGATTATATGTTTAAATGGATAATGAGAACATCTGGTGGTACATTAACAGGGATGAAGGAGAATTAGGGAGAAGAGCTTGGCCTGCCGCCGGCACAGGGTGCGGGAGGGCAACCACGGGGCTGCCTCGAGGAGGGCACTGCTGGTCCAGCCCCAGGCTTGGCAGAGACACAAACACTCCCCTGCACCCTTGGGAAGGGTGATTTTGGGAATGAGTGGGGTGTGTCTGGGGATGAGGCAGTGACAGAGGTGTCACCACAGAGCAGGCTGTCTTTGGGTTGGAGGTGGCTGCCTGGGACAGCAGGATGGCCACAGTGCTGCCAGCTCCTTGCCAGAACACCCAACCCAGCAGCCACCTCTTCTTCATGGAGACAGTGGCATGACCCTGACCCTTGGAGAGTCCCTGACAAATCAGCCACAGTGCCCTTCAAACCCCAGGAGAGCATCCATCAGCTGCAGCACTTCCTGCAGGTGACACCACGCTTGCGTGCGCACTCATCCGCGCTGCTGGTGGTGAGCTCTGAAGTCGTGGCACGCGACCAAGAATCCAAGGAAAGTGCAGGAGACACAAGACCAAGCCTCAGCCAGCGTGGCCATGGAGGGTATCCCAGCACAAAGGTGTGCAGCCCATGCAACAGGAGGTTCTTGGGGGTCTCCAGCCTCTGAACAACATGTGGCTTCCAAGATTTGAGCCTGGCACACACCTTCTCCCTGTGGCATCATACCTCATCCACCCCAGACTCCACACAGAATCAGACACAACCCATGACCCCTCTTGCACGGTGGGCACAGACCATGTGCTTTGCTTCACTTCTTTCCCCCAGCCTCAGAAGTTTTCTTAGAAAAGCCTGGCAGCCAAAGCCAGCGACTCTGAGAGCAAACTCCGGGCTGACGACAGGATTACTAAATCCCTGTGAGCAAACAGGGCTCAAGCAGCTGCTCTTTTGCATTGTAAATCTGCTGCTCCACTGCTAGCACCAACTGATGGTTGTGCAAGGCCTGGGAACCACAACCTCTTGGGGTGAAAAGCACTGAGGGCTCTCAGCAACGTCCCCAAGAGCTGGGGGTATACTCTATACTCAGCTCCTCATCACCAGGCTCCTGCTTCACAGTAGCTGGGAGAAGGAAGAGATGCTCAGTCCTCCCAGCAGGACTCTGGATGCTCTCAATGTCCCTTCACCATTTTGCAGGTGGTGCCACCGACTCAGCAAGATTGGGCAACTGGAGGGATTTTGGGTGTCGTGGCCCCTCTGGACTCACTGCTGGTCCCCTGGGACGAGGTGGCTGCAGCACATCGTGCTCAGCCTGCCGAGCACGGCCGGGGCCTGCCGGGCCGGGGTTAATCTCGTTGTCACACTTTCCCTCCTTCTTGCTGGCTCGGCGCGCTTTGACCCGCTGTGAAATTGTGGCCAACAGCACTGAATATTTTAAGAGCAGCAATGCAGTGATGGCCGCGCGGAGGAGCAGCAAGGCAGGCCGGGAGCTGGGCTGGGCCCTCACCTCCCCCCCGCCACCACCAACCCATTAGCACAGTTCAGGGAAACCTAAAAAATTCAAAAGACACTGAAATATGCAGCATTTTTTTTGCTCTCTCTGGAAATGACGCGCTCCGCTTCCCAGATGCTCCCGAGTAGGACGTTGTAAATAAAAGGCTTTATGACACAGAGGGTGTTGCCAATGGGGCTGTGGGATGCTGCAGAGCCCAAATTGACACCCCAATCCCTGTCCTGCCCCTCTGTTCCATGCTTGAGCTTGGAACAGACCTGCACTGCCATCAGTGCCCACCCTCATTAGCGCAGCGCAGCCATTTAAGGAGCTTCCCCTCTCCATCCTTGGCCTCTGCTGGCTGCTCCCTGCCCCTTTCCCCCCGGGCTATCCCCTCGGCACATCCCTCCTCCCCTCGGCCGGGCGGGTGGGACGCGGGTGCCGCAGGACCTGACGCAAACACCTGTCCTCAGCACTTCTGCTATCTGGGGCACAGCAGAGCAGCAGCGGTGAGGAATTAAAAAAAAAAAAAAAGCCCTATTTGCATAAACCTCCCAAAAAGAGGAGCCAGAGCCTGAGTCTGGAGAGCTGGAATATCAGTCAGGGACCACCCGAGCTGGTAGGAAGTGCAATAAGTATTTGGGAAGCATCACCTTGGAGCTGGGCACGTTCTACCACCAAGTCCCTGCATATCCCCAAAGTGCTGCCCCAGGGCTTGACACCCCATCGAGGAGTGACATAGGGACACTTTTGTATTCAGGTCTTAAGAGGGCCAGATTAATCGCCATGTGCTGGATCTGTCACGCGCAGGGATATATATTCTTCTCGGAATTTACAAGTAGTTCTGTCTGAGAAATAAACAACTGGAGATAAAAATTACATTGTCACTGTGCAGGTGTGATCGATGGGCAAGACCAGCCCTCAGAGTGACGGTGAGGTGCCACTGGCACAACCTGCCCAGGGAGTGCCAGCACCTGGGACAGCTGGCAGATGCCAAAGGGACTCCAGGAAAGGCAGTGGGATTCCACCAACCCCAGCCTGTTGTGTCTCTGTCCCAAATGCCAGGAAAAGTGGGAACAGCCACCAAGGCCATCCCCAAGTGAGGGAGATGACAAACCCTGGAGAAAACAATGCTGGTGATGGGTGACCAGGATGCAACTGTGGGAAGATGCCTGGAGTAAAGCAGTCAGAGGCAGAGGGGGCTCAGCCCCCAGGTCAGCTTCTTGTAAAAGCCTCTTGGGCTCTGTCTGAGACCCCAAATCCTCCTCTCCAGTGTGTTTCCAAGGTCAGCAACAGGCAAAAGACACAGCCAGGCTGGCAGCCACTGAATTCCCCAGGGATGTGAGAGAAGGATTGATGCAGTTTACACCAAGCCCCTTTCTAGTTTGGTTTCTCCTTCATCCTTCTCTGCTTCCCGTGGCTGCATTGCCTTGGCCCGGCTTGTCATGGAGTGACAGAGCACATTGCCTGCTGGGGTCACTCCCTGGGGAGGGACAGGCATTGGCTCCCTCACAGTGTAAATCTAAATTCGCACTGAAAGCACTAAAAAAGCTCTGCGTGGATCTTCTTCCCAGCCTTCGGCATCCTGAGGAGTCATGACTCGGCTCAGCCTGCTGGGATGGAGATCCCAAAACCATCTGGGGACATCCAGCTGCCCCTGAGGCGGGTGCCTCGCTCCAGGCTGGCACCCAGCAGCTGGTCCAGCAACTGCCTTCGGTCTATTAATAAAGCTGGAGCAGCTGGTAGAGCATCCACCGCGCCAGTCCTCGGGATTTATCCACACCGCTCTGCCTTATCAGCCATGCTTTTCACAAGCACTTAAATTCAGGAGGAAAAGGAAAAAGTGAAATCAGATAGAAATGCAGGTCTGTTTGCTGTTTTCTCCAATGAAATGGTTCTGGGTAAACAGCAGACGCCTTTGATGAAATCCCAGCAGGCTTAAACAATAAAGCTGGTTACAAACTCAATCTGGCGCAGATATCAGATCTGAAATTGTTTCAAAAAACATGTCAACATTTTCTAATGCTGCTGCAAAACTTCCTCGGCACTTTGCCACAAGCTGCATCTGTGACGCAGGACCTGCACCGCTGTCCCAACTCGTGCTCCCACTGCTGCACTTCCCTGGGGGAGTCCTGCCCTGGCACCTCTGCAGCCCTCTGCCTGCTGGGAGACCCTGAGCTGCAGGAAGATGCTCAGCAGCATCACCTGGGAGGCAGGAGATGCACATTCCCAGCCCCGTGCTCGGGGAACACTGGATTGTTTTCCAGCTGTAAATGCAGTTCCCATCCCCAGGCACAGCTTTGCTGAAGCTTTGCAGTGCTGGAGGTCTGGCAGTGCTGCTGGACAAGGGGCATCAGGCAGGGTGGGCATCCCCCTCATCACATCTTAGAGATGGAATTCAGCCATGGGTTCATCCCAGGCACCACCAAGGACAATTGACTTTTCCATGGGAAAACAATTTGCAAAATGTGGTGGTGGCAGAGGAGCACAGCCTGGTGCCCCTCCTGGGTTCTGCCTCCTGTGTGCCACCTCTGCATCCTGCCAGGACACCAGGGCAGGATGAGGCTGCATGGGGATGCACAGGTCCAGCTGATGAAATGCCTGGCTGGGGGCAAAGTTTGGTCCTCTCCTACACCTACGGCACAGGCTGGTGGGCACAACAGGGACTGTCCAGTGCAGGGTAGCTGGGTCAGGGTGACAGGAAATCTGGAAGCTCCATTGGTGTTGGGACCAGGGACCATCCAAACTCAGAAAACATGTGGAGCTAGAGTGCAATGAGGCAGCTCCTGCGCTGGCACTGCCAACACCAGCCTGCCAGTTACCTGGCACTGACACTTCCCAAACTCTGTCAGCACTTGGGGTCTCTGGAGGACACCAGGGGATGCAGCTGAGGGGGTGAGAGGCTGAGGAGAAGGAGGAGGAGGCACACCTGCTCACGCTACAAACACAGACACTGTCTTGGCTCTAGTTAAAAAGCCAATGCCAGCTCTAAAGGTAATCTGGGGTCTCCCAAAGGCTCCCTCCTCCATCTCTAAGGGATCTGCTCCAGAAGTGTGGGGGAAGACACACTCATCCCACGTTGGATCCAGCCCTACACACAGCCCACCCCACACCCCGAGGAAGCCCCCAGCCTGGAGCTGATGCCTGACACAGCTCATGTCCCGTGTGCCTGTGATAGAGGAGCAGAACCTTCATCCCTCCCAGGAACTGGAAATGACAAAGGGGACAAGGGAGAGGAAAAACGGGGCACACGGAGGGGGACAAGGAGGGCAGGCAGGGCTGGGGGGTGCAGGGGGCCAAGCCTGAGCTCTAGAGCAGTGCAGGGGATGTGGCAGACCTGACCCCTCTGCAGAGGTTGCCTTTGCCATCGATCCCTGTTGCACTCAGGCTCATTAGGGCCGAGGAGCTGCTGCGAGCGGCTGCTGGAGGAGACAGACGGGGGGAGCGCTCGCTGTGGCTCCCTGGATCGTATTAAATATTTACTTTGTTTTGTTTTGTTTTTCCCAGCTATATTGATCAGAGATGGAGTGGGGAGGTGGGGGGAGGAAGCAAGGGGGTGCTGTTGGATGCTGGGAGGGAAAAGCAGAGGCAACGGCTGAGCTGGAAAACGGGGACAGACCCTGTCAGGGTGTTCCCGAGGGAACATCACCTGCTCTCCCATGGGGCACCCAGAGCTGTCACCCTACAGAGATGCTCCCCTCAGAGCCATCCATCCCCTTCAGGGTCAGGACAGACATCACCAGCACACGGGAGGTGCAGTGGGGCAGCTTCCACTCCCCATCCCACATCAGCCCCGTCTCGAGGGATGTAAGGGAGGGGGATGCCCAAGGAGAAAGCATCTCATAGCTTGGGGTATCCCCCTGCCCCGGGCCGGGAGGTGCCCCCCGCATCCAGGCTGGGCCCCGGGAGCGGCCGCGCAGTCGGCACTGTTTCTATTTCGAGAGGAGCTCTACTGGAAAAGGAACAAAAGCCGAGGGAAGCTATAAATAGCCACCTCCTTCACACCAGCGCCTCCTCCACCTCAACATCCCGAGGCCGGGGGGGTCCCACAGCCTGGCCCGGGCTCAGCCCCACCGTCAAACCCTCTCCACGTCTTGGAGCCAACATCTCCATCTGAAAACCAGAGGGAATAATAAGCCTGGGAATATCTGCCGCCGAAGCAGAACTGGCTCTGAGCAGCGGCTCACCAAGTTATCCGGCGGCTCTGCCCAGCCACAGCCCCGTTCCCTGGGGGATTTGCTGCTGCCCAGCCGAGCTCTGCACCCAAAAACACCCCATGGGAATGGATTCCACCACCTGGGGATGCTCCTTATGTCCCTGGCCCTGCCTGCGGCTGGCAGGGAGCAGGAAGAGCCGAGTGGCTCGGGCAGACCTACTTTCAAGGCTTTAATCCTTTTTGCTTAAAGAATCTTTTTTTTTTTCCTCTCTCTCTCTCCTCTCTTTCTTTTTTCCCCTTTCTTTTCCTTTCCGCGCGGCAAAGATGGGGTCTGATCAGAGGAGAGACGCAGGGAGCTGACAAGCTGCGGCGTATGGAGAGAAAGGAGAAAGAAATACATATTTATTACCCTCAATTATTAAAAAATAGATAGCAGCAGATCTTAGGCCCTGGCAGAGGCACTGCAGAGTCGTTTGTCTGAGGACTATTTTGTTTTTTAAATTCCATTGAAATTATAATACGCTGGGCTTGTTAGCACAAACACCCCGGCATATCCCTGCCGAGGGGGGATCATCCCAACCCCTCTGCTGGCTCCGGTGTGCTTCCCGCAGGGTGGCTGTATCCAGCACCCGATGGGATGCCGGATTTGCAGGCAGCGGGGAGGGAAGGAGGGAGGTTCAGGGAGGCAGGAGCTGGCAGCGGATGCAGCCGGCAGCCTTTGTCCCACTCTGCCTTCACCCCGAGGGGATCAGAAGGGCTCTGCCCCGTGCAAGCACATACCAAATTCACATGGATAGCCAGCTGGGTGAAGGTCTCATGGACAAGATCTCACCCAGGTCACCTCGGGCCAAAAAAGCCCCGTGACATTCTCCGTGCCCAAAGACAGGCT
Source organism: Zosterops lateralis (assembly GCF_965231275.1). NCBI lineage: Eukaryota > Metazoa > Chordata > Aves > Passeriformes > Zosteropidae > Zosterops > Zosterops lateralis. The sequence continues at coordinate 4,965,939 of NC_139779.1, read as the reverse complement.
CTGCACCCCTCGGGTGGCACCGTGGGGGTCCCGTGGTCACGGGGATGGGGTTTCCCCGAGCAAACCAATGCAAACGCTGGTGGAAATGCAGCTGGAAAAAAAATAGAAAGCGGTTCCCAAGTGCGGCACACGGGGCTGGCGGAGCCGCTGGCACCTCCCCTCCGCTTGCAGGGCTGCTCCGTAAGGAGCCCTGCCAGAGCAGCAGCAGCCAAATTCCCTCCCACCGCTGCTCCCCGGTAAACAGCGGCTGCATCCTCCCCGTGTGATGGTGATGCCGGGACTTAGGGAGCACGTGGAGCACCTCTGCCACCCTCCAGCTCCAGCACCGCTCTTTCCCCACACACGGGATCCGTTTGGATGCGCCGGACCACCACGGACCTGCTGTGCCATCACTTCTCCAGGGCCAAATCCCGCTGGCCATGAGAGACGCAGCTGTGAGAGGAACCAGCTTTTGGCACCGTGAGTGGTCATGGCTCTCCCAGCCCGGGCAGAAGCATCTCTAAAAGCTGCTCACCAAAGCTGGGCCGGCTCCAAGCTGCCGTGCCGGCTCCCAGCCGCTGTGCCAACACCACCGGGACGCAAGCAGCCAGCGGGCACATATGCTGTTAAAAAGGAAAAGGAGCTTTCTACACCAAATGGAGCATTTTCTGCTTAATAACCCCCAATCCTAATCTGCGTAAAGAAGATTGCCCCCCGCATCTTCTCGTCCTGCATCTGCCGCTCGCCCTGCCCGCACTTTAACACCCCGGGCAGAGCCCCAGCAGCACGTGCCCTCAGCAGGAAAAGCAGGAGAAAAACCAGCCACTGGGAAAACAGGCGATGCCCAGCGCTGGGCTCATCTCCTTTGTCAGCTCCGAGCCTCCACCATTTGTCATCAGTAAAAATAATGTTCCTAAAAGTGTCCCCCCTCTGATTGCCGGGCGGCAGGCGCAGGGCTGTGGGTTTCCATGGTGATGCCGTTCCGCAGGGATGGTACGGGGGGATCGGTGGGATTGGTGCTTCCTCGGTTTTGGGAGATGGGACGTGGTGTTGACATCCGGAGCGAGGACAGCACCAGCCCTGCTGCTGGCAGAGGATCCTGAGGCTGAGCCAGCTCCTTCCACCTTGGGCTTGAGCAGTGTCACCCAAAATAGCAGGGGAGGAGCAGCCTTGCTGGAGAGGACACGGATGCTCCTGTATCGCAGTGGTGCTCCTGAGGCCGTGCCCTGCACCCCTGCCTGTGCCAGCACATGGATCCCCAGCTCCTCCTCACTGACTCCCACCAGGATCCCGCTTGCTCCTGGCCTCATGGCTCTCCCTGCAGCCTCCCACTTGTTGCCTTTGCTCTTAAATCAGACTCCAGCCTCCCTTCAGTGGGTTCTGAATGAGGGCAACACCTCGCCCATCCCAACCTGCTGGGAACCCAAACAACAGCCAGCACTGCTGGGGGTGTGGGTGCCTGTGCTGCTGCTGCTCCACCAAAGTGCTCTGCAAACATAATCTGCTCTTAATAACCCAAGTCTCTACTGATCGTGGCTGAACCCTGGAATCGCACTTTGCAAACAAAGCCCACGTTTTTGGCTGTTTGGGGAAGACTGGAGCAGCTGCCAGGGGCAGGGACGAGCAGCAGTGTCACTCAGTGGTGCCCCAATGTGAGGACAGGCAGTGCCCCAATGACATGGGGCTGAAGTGGCTGTGTCCTGGGTCACTCCTCTGCAAGGGGGGCTTTGCCTCTATACCCCTACAGGGGCACTGCCAGGAGCAGGGGACACCCCAACAGGGAGATAGTCACACCTGGCCATCACCATGTCCCTCCAGGCTCCCACACTTCCCTGTGTGGTTTTTGTCTTCAAACAAGATTTTGGCTCTTGCTGTCAAAACCCATCAGCGCTCCACCAGCTTCCAGCAGCCCAAGTTCCTGCCTGGCCCCAAGGCAATGACATCCCACTCGTGGCCTCATCCTGCAAACCATGGAGCCCCACTGCCCCAGCTGCTGGCCTGTGCCACTGGCTCCAGCACTGCCAGGTGCCTCAGGGAAGGACGGGTGTGAAATCATGCCAGAAAAATGCATATTTTTACGTCTCCCTGGCAGGTTCACTGATGTTTTTAGGGCGGCGCTTTGAGGCCACCTGGAGTGTCACCCACAGCCTCCAGCACCCAGATGGGTCTGCGGGGTGCCGGGTGTGGCATTTTAGGCAAAAGGTGGGAATAACATCCAGCCAAGCATGGCCACGGCTCTGACCCTGCCAGGCTCCATCAGTGCAGGTCACTGAGCGCCGACGGCTCCTTCACATTCCAACTCCAGGTCTAGGCAGGTCTTGTCTGCTGAGCCCTCCTCACTCCCCCCAGCACCACCGCAGGGACAGCCTGGGCTGCATCCTGACCCCCTCCCTTGCTTCACCGGGCACAGAGAGCTTGTGGCTTCCTATCAGCTCTTTAGGAAATTAAACTTTTATAAGCAGAAAGGTTTCTGGGCTCTTGGCTCCCCGGCGCAAGAACCGCAGTCCAGCCTGCGCCTGCACCCTGCCCACTGACTGCTGCCCTGGCAGGGAGGGACGGAGGCTGGACACTCCATCCATGGGATGAGCGATGGAAGGGACAGGGATGTGGCTGCCCATGACCTTGGTGTCATCCTTGACCTGGAAATCTCCTTCTCCTGCATCACCAGTATGGCACTCCTGCCTGCAGCTGCCTGCGGCCACCTCTGATAAGGCTGTGACAACCCCTCACTCAGGATGGAGCTGCACCCCACGCTGTCACCCACTGCCACGCCACCAATGACATCCCACTGTACACAATCCACCCTGAATCCCACCAGCGACTCCACAGATGAAGCTCACAGGGCACAAGAGGCCCAAAATGCCCCCAGGAATGGCAGCACTTGCCCAGCCATGCTGCCGCCATCCTGCTGCAAACGACTTTGCCTGTGTGGCACTGTGAGTGAAGCCGTCCCCTCTGAGCTGCCTCCCTCGGAGGTGTCAACCACGGCACAGCTCCTGCTGCCTCAAGCCCAGCCTCAAGCCTGGTCCCCGGCAGTGGGACGTGGAAGGCGGTGGCAGTGCCACCATCAGCCTGCACAGCCACCCACCAGCACAGCCTTGCGTTGCCACCATCCTTGACAACACCAGCTACCCCCGAGCCCCGCAGAGGGGTTTGGCCCCAGCCCAGCCAAACAGCTGCCCCTTGTCCCCTTGCCTCACATGTGGGATGTCCCCTCCACTTGAGGCAAATGATGGGGACGGGGACTCCCTGCCCAGGGACACCTGGCCACGGTGAGGCAGGGAGGGGAGGACCTGTCAGCAGGGTGGAGGCCTCCTCTAACTGCCTGTTGAATTATTCAGGAACGGTATTAACTTATAAATGAGTGTGTTTGACTGATTTTGTGGTTGATGTACAGATAAATTCTAATGAAAGACAGCTACAAGATTTTAAATTATTAATTAGACTGCCACTTAACAAAGCCTATTTGGCACTCTATTTCCTTGCTTAACAAGACAAAAACTTTAAGAATAGGTTTTGCTTTAGCCCACAGGCTCTTCAATTTGCATTTTGTTTTTCTAGCTCCACAAATGAAAGCTGTAGATCTTGACCTTAACAGGCTACCCCTGGTGGGATCCAACCCTGTCAGCAGCCTCGCTGCCTGCCTCCACCTCAGGCTCCCAGCTTCCCAGCCTGGATGATGCTTTTCCTCCAGCCGGCAGCGCCAGGGCTGGGAATCGAGGCTGGAAACCGGGACTGCTCCGAAAGCTTGGGGTTTATTCTCAAGTCATCCAGCTGGGTTGGGTTAATACGCCAAACAAAGCTGAGGCGGGAGGCAGAGAAAGGAGCATCCGAGTGCGAGGCCCCACAGCCGCAAGGTGACATTTCCCCCAGTGGGAAAAAGCATCCCTGGGGTGGCAGCAGGGGCTCTGCCCTGCCTGGGGGTCCGCACCCCAATGCCAGGGGCTGCACACACAGCGTCGGCACCTTCTCCACTGCCCGAGCCTCGTCGGAGAGGGGCATGTGCTGCTGGTGGAGAGGGCCGGGCCTGGGGCTCTGTGGCCGCCCCCTCCCTGGGGCACGGGACAGCACTGGGGGGGTCCAGCCGAGGTCCCCCCGCACGGCACCGCTGTCCCCAGCACCTCCCCGGGACCGGCCCCGGTGCAGCCGGCCCGGGTGTCCTGCCCCTCGCCCCCCACCGTCCCGGACCCCCCGGGAGGGGCAGCTGCTCCCCTCGCTGTGATGTCACAAAGCTCCCCGATGATGTCCCAGGCGGTTGCCATGGAAATGGCGTGATGTCACAGCGGAGCGATTCTCCTCGGGGGGGGCCGAACCGGACGGCTCGCCCCAACTTCCCCGCCGAACCCCCCGCGCTCCCCGGTGAGCTCCGTTTCCCGTTCCCTCGCCCTGAGGGACGAGCCCCGACCCCCCCCCGCGCCCGCCGCAGCTCCGCCGCCTCCGGGACCCGCCGTACCCCGGTGCCCGCGGGACCCGCCGCGTCCCCGCTCCTGCGGGACCGGCCTCTTGCCCTGCCTCCCTCCGCTCCTCCCGGTCTCCCGCCTCCCCGCCGCGCTGCGCTCCCGCCGGTGCCGCTCCCCGGGGGGTGCCCGAGCCTCGGTGCCGGCGCCGGTAACGCGGTGGCGGCGGGGGGCGCCCGGCGGCGCGGCCCCAACTTCGGCGGGGAGACAAACTTCGGGGCCGGCCCCGCCGCCCCCGGTGCCCGCGGCAGCCGGTGCCCTCCCGGTGCGGTGCTCACCTTGGCGGAGCATCTTGGAGCCGGGGCGGGCGCGGTCTCCCGGCGGCGGCGGCGGCGGCGGCGCTCAGAGCCTCGGGCGCGGCGGCGGCGAGCGGTAGCGGCGGCGGCGGCTGCTGCTGTACCGGGAACGAGGAGCCGGAGCCCGGGCGAGCGGCCCCCGCGGGGGCATGGCGGGCCGAGCCGCAGCGGCACCGGGGAGCGCCGGCCCCGGAGCACCGGGGAGCGCCGGCCGCGCCTCTGCCCGCCGCGCGTCCCGCCGCCGGCTTTTAGGGGGGAGCCGCCCCCTCGGGGCTGGGGCCGCCGCCGCCCCCCACCCCCTCGGGCAGAGCCTATAAAGGGGTGCCCGGTGCCGGTGCCGCGCTGCCTGCAGCGGCGGGCAGGGCTGGGCAGGGCGGGGCGGGGCAGCGACGGGGCGGGCAGGGCTGGGCCGGGCTGGGCTGGGCGAGCCCCCCCCCCCCCGGGCCCCCCCCTTCCGCCGCCGCCGCCGCCTCTCCCGCCTCCCGTGGACAGTTCGTGAAAGTGCCGCTGCTCCCGTTCCCCGCGCCGCCGCCCTCCCTCCGCCCCGCCGGGGGGTACGGCCCGGCGCCGCCCTCCCGGGGCTCTGCGGTGCCCCCGGGACCGACTGTCACCCGCGGCACATCGTTGTCCCCTCCGCCGCCGTGTCCACACGGTGCCCCGTTATCGCAGCGAGGCTCCGCCGCGCCGCCCCGCGCCCGCCGTGCTCACGGCTGTCCCCGCTGTCCCGCCCGCCCGGCCCCGGCCCTGCCGCTCCCCGGGGACCCGCCGTCCCCTCGGTCCCTCATGGTCCCCCCTGCCCGCGGTGTCCTGCAGAGGTGCCGCCGTCCGATCCGGGTCCCCGCCGCCCCGGCACGGTCCCAGCCGCTCCCTACGGTGCCCTCCGCCCCTTCTCGTCCCCTCTGCCCCACCGGGTCCCTGCTGTCCCACCGGGGGCACGGATACCCCACCGGGGGCTCTGCTGTCCCCTCTGCCTCCCGGTGGCTGCTGTTCCCTTTGTCCCCCGATTGCCGCTGTCCCCGCGCTCTCCGCCGCGACGCCGGCACCCCAGAGCTGTCCCCACTGTCCCCAGACAGTCCCTCCTGCCTCCAGAGGGTCCCTCGCGCCCCCTCCCCTGTGCACCACGGGGGGTCCCGTTATCCCGCCGGGAGCGCAGCTGTCCCCGCTGCCCCGCCGGGATCGCCGCTTTCCTCGGGGGATCCCCGCTGCCTCCTCTGTCTTCTATCGTCCCCTGGAGGTCCCCGCTGGCCCCGGACTGTCCCTCCTGCCTCTCGAGGGTCCCTCCTTGCCTCCTTCCTTCTGTCCCACCGCGGGTCCGGTTGTCCCAACGGGAACGCTGCTGTCCCCCCCAGCCCTAGAGGGTCCCGTTATCCCACCGGGAGCACTGCTGTCCCTATCGCACCGTCGGGATCCCCGTTGTGTCCCCATTACCCTCATGTCCCTCTTGCCCCACGCTTCGCAGGGACGCGGCTTCTGCCCCACGACACGGGCGTGGGGGGGGATGGGGGACGGACACACGCGGACCTGTCACCATGACATCGTCCCCGGTGCCCCCGCCCCGTCCTTGTGTTAACGTTAGGAGTGTTAACCCTGGAGCTGTCAGCACCGCGAGGGACGCGGCGGGACCACGTCCCCGACGTGACGGGCGAACAGCCCCGCCATGGCAGCGCTTGTCACATCCCACCGCACTCCCAGTGTCCCGCCGGGACCGTGGCGGGAGCGCTCGGTCCCCGCCGCACCGCCCGTCCCGTCGGGGCCCGCAGGTGCGCTCCCAAGCTCGATCTCTCGGCCGGCGACTGCTCCGGCCTCGCGCGGGGATCGCTTAGTGCTGCCTTCCCGCCTCCACGTGCGCCACAGCCATGGCGGCCCCCGTGCGGGTCGGGAGCGCGGCCCCGGTGCCCGCCAAAGGTGGGCTGGGACCGGCTCAGCGCGGGGCTCCCGGGGCCGTTACCGGGCGCTGTTTTGGTTGCCTCGACGGGGGAGGCCGAGCCGGTGGCGGGAGGTGGCTCCGCCACCGTCCCGGCCACCCCCGCCGCCGGCCCGGCCCAGCTGGCCCTTTGTCGGTTGTCCCGTGGGCCGTGCGGGGAGGGTTTGGTGGCTCGTGAGTGCTGGTGTTGGGCTGGAAATAGTGAATAATCCCCCTGCTGTCACTCCCCCGCTGCACTCTGGCATCGCCGAGCTGTAGGGGGGCGGCTGCTGTCGGGGGGCGGCTTCAGGATGAGGCTCCCGGGGATGGATCGCCCGGCGCTGTGTGGCTTTTTCCCGGTGGGATAACGGGATCCCCCTGTTGGGGAAACAGGGGTGCATTAAGGTGTCCCCGTGATGCTGGCCCACGAGCCCTGAGGGGCTGTGCGTGCTGTCCTCTCGGTGTGGGGACAGCCAGCTGCGCTCATAGCGTTTCACGTAATTCCTGCGGTGCTTTCGGGGCTGAAAAAAGCCTTCTTGTTCCCCCAGAAAGCGCTGGCAATCTGCCCCCAGCGTGAAGGGCAGGACCCCACCCCTTTTCCCCGCTTGTCCCTGGGGGTTTGAGCACAGCGACACTTCCCCCGCTTGACCCAAGCATTGGCATGAGGACAGCCAAGCTGCTGGTGGCCCGTAGGGTGCGGGGTGCGCTGCCCTCCCGCGGCTCCTTTAGGTTCCCCGGTTTGTCCCGCAGCCCGAGCGCGGCACGTGGCCCAGCAGATCCCCGAGGAGATCCTCGGGAACGCGGAGCTGCGGGAGGCGGCCGAGGCCCTGCCCCCCAACTACAACTTCGAGATCCCCAAGACCATCTGGCGCATCCGGCAGGCTCAGGCCAAGAAGGGTGAGAGCTGACCCCGGGGGATGAGCGGTTTTGGGGCTGGTTTGTGCTGCTGGGACCCCCATGGGGCAGATGAGGCTGGGGCAGGGGTGGGGCCGAGCTGCTGCTGTGCCCCCGGTGTGTTTAGGCTCTGTCTTGGCGAGCTCTCCGCCTCTCGAGGGGGGTTAATAGATCTGTATCTCTGGATTATAATCACATTGGACAGGACAGGTTGAGCTGCGCAGACCTGTCAGCCTGGAGATGTGTCTGGGATGCTGGCCAGGTCCCTGCTGTGCTCCTCTTGCCTCTCTCCTCTCTTCCTGCACTTTCCTGACACACTGCTGTGGGCTGGGAAGGGGGAGCCCCACAACACCGGGTACTGGGGCGGGGGGGCTGGCAGGGAGCTGAGCTGTGCTGCTCTCTGCTCTGAACCTTCCTCAGAGGGTTGTGCAGCCCCAGAGGAGCAGGGGAATGATTGTGGAGGCTTCAGGAGTGGTGCCAGGGCTTTTCCCTGCACAGCCTGTGCATCCCACTGAGCAATATGTGATCATCTCCGGGGAGCAGGGCACGGAGCCTCCCCCTCCACCCCCGGGTGTCACCAGCATCCCCACCCTGACTTCACGTGCACAGTGGCAGAGCCAGATTTGAAATGCTTTGTATCCACCTGGGAACGTCTCTGCCTGCTGCCACTGAGCTGGCAGGGCTGGCAGGTGTCACGGGGGATGTTCTGGAAGCTGAGCTGCTCCCGGCTGCGACGCTGAAGGGCCGAGGGTGAAGAGCTGTCCCCGCCCCATTCCGGCTGTGGTGTGGCAGTCAGGGCTGGACGTGTCCCATCAGGACACAGCGGGGCCGCCCAGCCGTGCTGCTCTGGCTTTCCTTGCTGTGTTTTGCTGCTTGGCACCTCCTAATTAAATGTAAATATGCGGCTGGGATTTAGGTTTCCGAGCTGGGAGCGGAGCCCATCAGCCAGCCAGCCGTGCTGGGATTTAAAAATCTGCGTGTGCACAGACCAGCCAGGGGCTCGTTGCTGGGGGAACGCAGCCTCCCACAGGGCTGCAGCCAGCCCTGCCTGTGCCCTGCCTGCTGTGGGGGGTTTGGGGGGGCTGGGGCATACCCCCTTTTCCCCATTGTGCTGGGATGGTGCAGAGCGACCTGGCTGCCTCCTGCCAGCCCTCTGTTTGCAGATCTGGGGTGAAGGGCAGCCCCAAATGGGACAAAATGGTCTCTGATGAGCTGGGGGATGCTGGGACACTGAGCTCTTAGCCCTGCCAGGTCAGGCAGGAGCTGGCAGAGCATGTGCAGTTTTTCTTGGGCCCTGTGGGTTGGAACAGGGTGGGATCAGCCTGAATTGAGCCAGGCCTTTACACAGCTCCACACTGGCCAGCGGGCTGGGCCTGACAGCAGGGGGATTTTGTTGGAGGGGAATCTGGAGAGAGTGTTTGGATAGATAGCATGGAAACAGGGACGTCTTAGTATGATTGGGAGGTGGAACAGCAACAGGATTAATGGGGCCTCCTCCATTCACATCTTCCATCATGGTCTCTGCTCCTCCCCACCACCCTGTGGGGGGCTCCTGGCTGTACCCCAGGCACTGGGCAGTCCTCTGGCCTTTGGAGGAAGAGGGATTGTTCTGAGCTGTGAGGAGGGAGCAAATGAGGAAACATAATTTGTTGTTGAGTAAATTCCTGCAAGGCACAATGCTGCGGCTGTTGCTGGCCACCCTCCTGAAATGGAGAAAGAAGCTGGGAGGGGAGTGTGAAGAAGGGCAGTGAGGATGATCAAAGGTTTGGACCAGCTTCTGTATAAGGAGAGATTAAATAGATTTGGATCCTTTATCTGGAAAAAAGGTGAACGAAGTGGGATATGATAGGGATGTCGAATTGTGAGTGATGTGGAGAGGCTGAACAGGGGATGATTATTCACTCTTTCTTGTACCAGGAGAACCAGGGGCACACGCTTACATTATTAGGAGCAGGTTTAAAATAAACAGAAGAAAGTACCTTTTGCTGTGCAGCACATAATTAAAATCTGGAAGTCATTACTGCGGGAAGTGGGAGAGACCAGCAGTGTCAGCGGGTTCAGAGAGGGATGAGGTGTGTGCACAGGGAGAGTGGATACGGCCCAAGGCAGGACATTCTGCACCCCAGCTGCCAGAGCCACCCAGATTTTTGGCCAACACCTGGCTGGTTTGGGGAGGTTGGTTTGTGGCTGCACCTTGAGCTGGCTCCTGCTTTAGGATGTCCCTTCCAGCCCCTCCTAACCCCGTGGCTGTTTCTCTTCCCAGTGGCCCTGCAGATGCCAGAAGGGCTCCTCATGTTTGCCTGCACCATCGCTGACATCATTGAGCGGTAAGACCACGGCTTTTCCCTGCTTCCCTGCAGGGCTCCGGGGCCGGCAAGGGGATGAGGACTGTTTCTGGGGATGGGTTGGCCACTGAGCAGGATGAAACCCAGGGCTCTGGATGTGGAGGTGCCGTGGCTGCCTTTGTGGGACCACAACCTGGCTGGGCACAGCTGGGCAGTCCTGCGGCAGGTCACAGGGGACAAGTGCCAGCCCAGCCCTCCCTGCTTGGCTTCTCCTCCCCTCTCAGCCATGCCGGGAGCTGCTGACAGGCTCAGCATTGCCGGGGCCCCCACGGGGGTGCTGGAGCCAGGGAGCAGCCGTGTTAACAACCGGCTGACGCCAGCCCGGTGTCCACGCGCTCCCCACGGCAGCACAGCCAGGAGAGGGTGGACAGCGGGGCCACCACTGCAGCACAGACCCATCCTCCTCCCCCACGGCCTCGTCCTGCCTCTCCAGCCACACTGCCCAGCACGGAGATGCGCAGGGGCAGCCTTGCTGCGGCTGGGGAGGCTTGAGGCCGCGGTGATGGCACGGAAAGGGTCACTCCTGCTGGGTGACCCCTTGGCCACAGCTCCTCTCTTGATTTTTCTGTGCCGCTTGAGAGGTGAGGCTGAGGCACTGGAGAGGAGCCGGGCTGTGCAATGACAGTGGATGCAGGCACCTTGCAGAAATTGGCCGTGATCTCTTTCCTGCCGAGCGCTGTCTGCCTTCCTCCGCCACCCACCACAGCCCCCTCCGCAGCCCCTCTCTGTTTTAGCACAATGAATTAGTGCTAATAGCACTTGGTGCCTCGTCTGCCATCGGGGTCGTGGCACTCATTAGCAGCTGCCTCGCCGAGGCCAGCAGCCTCCTCTCCTCTCCCCCGCCGCTGCCGTGCCCGCAGGCTTTGTCCCCGCTCTGCCACCGCCTCCCCCGCGGGGATCGCGGCAGCCCCGCACTCGGTGGGAAGGTGGGCGCGGGCAGGGGATGGGCGCGGGGGGCAGGGGATGGGTGCAAGTGTGGGCAGCTCCGCGTGGGTTTGTCCCTTTAAGTGGAGCTGCCTCCTCTCCGGCTTTGGCACCCAGCCGCTTTCATGTCTCCGACTTCAAAGGCAGCGGATTAAGGGGCTCTTTTATCTGAATGAAACCTTAAGCCCCGCATCCCGGTGGATGGTGGATTCCAGGGTGCTGAATGCCAGGGTGCCGGTGGATTCTGGGGTGCTGGATTCTTGCTGGGGGGGCTCCACAGGGCTGGTGAGGGGTGCTGGTGGGAGACGGGTGCTGCGTGGGTGGAGGTGCCCGGCCAAGGGAGGGGCTGTGGGGGCACTGGTGGGATGGTGTTTAGATGTGGGATGAGCAGGAGGGCTGTATCCTTCCCTCACTGCCGCCATGCAGCACCCAGAGACATCCCACTGCCACTCCCTTACTGGGAGCACTGGGTGCTGTCTGTCACCCTGGCTGGGGATGGGGCTGTGCTGGGTACCAGCAGTGCCAGCCAGAGGATTGTGGCTGTGGGCAGGAGTGAGCCCAGCCCCGTGTCCTGTCTCTCGGGGACACACTGGGGACCCGGTTACACTGCTGGAGGTGAGGTGTGAATCGGCAGGTGGCCTCGTTAGTTCCTGCCTCTTCCTGCTATTAATATTCATCGCCAGCATTAATGTGGAATCGCAGCTCGGCCGCCTGCTCCTGCTGGCCCTCCTCACCCAGTGCTGGGGCCGGATGAGCCTCCGACGTGACAGGAATCGCTGCAGCCCTGTGCTCTGCCTGCCGTGGCCAGGCTGGGGACAGGGGCTTGGGGTACCATCAGCCCTGGGCTGGTGTTCCCTTCCTCCTGGTGACAGAGAGGATGTGAGGGCTGAGCGTGACAGGAATACCTGTGTGCTCACTGGGGGCATTGTTCAGCGAGCAGCCCCTTTCCCCAGCCCATCCCCACAACCTCCTGCCCTGTCCTTGCTGGTGGGAGTTTGGGGAGCGAGTTCCCCTCCCCTGCATTGTCTGCTGCTGGCTGCAGAGCCGTGCCCGGGGCTGGTGCCCCTGGGATGACAGTGCCCACCCCTGTGTGTTTCGCTTGAACTGGAGCCGTGTCAGCTGCCACTCAGACGGAATATTTATCCCTTCTGCTGGAGCTGCCTTTAAATAGACTATTTGTGCCGTGGCCTGGTGGTGCTGGGGAGAGCCGAGAGCGGGGATGTGGCTCACTCCCCCGCATCACAGGCGGCTTGCTCGCTCTGCGTCTGTCTGTCCCCGTGCAGTGGGATGGCAGTGTCACCACGTCCCTCACTGCCATGTGGGAGTGAGCACGGCCTCCGGGGAGCTCCGTGGAGTAGAGAGGGGAGGGGGCAGCCAGGTGGGGACTGTCTGAGCCTCCCAGCATTGCACTGGCGCTTGTCGAGCCCCGAGGGGCTGCGAGGATGAAGATGTAGCTAAAGCATCACAACAGCCGCCGAAAAGGCCGGTGGGGTTCTTAGCCTGGAGCCTTTGAAATCGAGAGCACACTCGGAGCATTGACCGGTGTGAGGCCACTTAATTACCGCTAATAGGTTTGTCATTGTCAAAGCTGTGCCGGGGCGAGCGGCCCGGCGGCGGGGCCGGGGTCTGGGCGCTGCCGGCGCCGCATCACGGCGCTCCCGCGGCACCTTCCAAATTGGCTCCATTTGTCACGGCTGATGTAATTCGGCAGAGGGGAACTCGTGCTGGGGGGCGGCAGCGTGGAGAGCCGCGTGGGGGGAGCTCGGACCACAGCTCAGGGAGGGGGCAGCCCCCCAGCCCACCCGCTGTCGTGCCGGGGAGGTGGCAGTCGTGTCCCCCTGCACCAGCAGCTTGCAGCTGGGGGCTGTGCAGCCAGGAGCACACCCCTGCTCTCCTCCCCGCCGGGGCTAGAGCAGACGGATCAGCTGGGCTCTCAGCTGGGCTTTTGATTCTGTGTTAATAAAGTCGGCTGTCAGGCTTCGCAGCTGCTAATCCCTCTGTCTTCCCGTGCCACGCCGGGGTGAGAGGCTCGTGCTAATCAGCCGAGGCTTGGTGGCGGGGATAGGCAATGGCAGGGGGCCCAGGGGTGTCCTGATGCCTGCACGGGCTGCCCTGACACAGCTTTAAACACCTCCCAACTCCCAATGGCGTTTGAAGATCCATGCAAGGCAATGCTGGGAGGTGCACAGACCATCCCAGTCTCATCCTGGTGACTCGGGAGCATATGGGGACTTTTTGGAGTGACAGCGGGCCCTGGTTGAGCAATAAAGAGTTAAACATCTGTGTGCACAGCCCAACAGCTGTGGCAGAGCTTGAAATGCCCCACTATGGCCAGGACAAAACAGGCCCTGGTGGCCGGTGTGCCCCGCAGTCCCCTGTGCCATGGCTGGTGTGCCCAGCAAGTTCTCAGTGCCAGCAAGCACCAGGTCCCTTGGCCAGGCAGGTCTGCCATGTGGCACTGAGCAGTGTGGCCCTGAATGATGTGATGGAGCTGGCAGCATCACCAGGATGTCCCAAAAGGCCACCCTGGGACACTAACACACATCAGGATCTGGCCTCAGCTGCCCAGTGCCATGGCTCTGCCGACCAGCGCTGCCTTCTCATCTCCCCTCGTCCTTTTAAGCACAACCTGGAGGCTCTGGCAGCGAGTGCACGCTGTGCAGGGGAATTTAATCACTGTCATTAACCACACAACAGCATCATTAAGAGGAATGAAGTTCTCACTTCATTGGAGATGTTCAAAACCTTCTGCCCGGGTGGTGGCTGCGCCAGGGGAATTGGGCTGGGGGGAATATGTGGGATGTATAGGGCTGTCACCTCCCAGGGCTGGGATGTGCCAGCACAGATGTGCCCACCACCAGGTGCCCCATGCCACCTCCTTGTGAAGAGGGGACAGGCACCATCCAGACACAGGATGGTCATGGTAGCTTTACAACCAACATGCACTGGCCCTTGGTTTGCTTTATTTTGGGGTTTTTTTTCCTGCTATGGGACCAGCAAAGCTGGGGTGCCCTAGGACATGCCCCTTGAGAGGTGGTGTTTGCCCTGCCACCTCTAGTGAGGACAGAGTGGGAAGTCCCCTCAGGGGAGGGGACCCAGCTGGAGATGGTTCCTCCTGAGGGGCTGTGGGGACACCCACCTCTCCCCATCATGGCCCGCTTGCAGGATCTCTGTGGGGCCCCATCACTGTCCAGCTGCAGCCAGGCTCTTCCAGCACCAATTGCAATAAAATTGCAAACTCATTATTTTAATTACGTGCAGCCTTCCTGTGCTAATGAAGTTGGGAGTCTGGTAATGGGGCTGGGTGATGGGTTTCTCCACTAATTAAGTGCACTGTTCTCGGCCAGGGCTGGGCACAGCCCAGGACAGCAGCACCCACGGCTGTCCTGGGACATGCTGGGCTTGGGCACAGGGCAGGCAGTGGATGTGGAATTTGTGGGGTGATTATGGGGTGGTTGTGGGGTATTTGAAGGGCCACATGCAGGTGAGGCAGATGGCTCTGAGGCAAAGGGCAGTCTGCATCATGTCCCTGTTCCCAGCACAACATGCAGGCACCTTGGCATCCCACTGCTGGCTCCATCTCCCATAGCAAAGGAGTGCCAGGACTGGCCACTCTCAGCTCAGTCCCCTCAATCCCCTCCCCACCAAGAGCTGGTGGACACAGAGGAGCTGAGGACTTATCCCTGCTGGGGAGAGCAGCTCTGCCTCGTGGCTTGAGGACCAGCACTGTATCATTCACACACTGCCAAGGGACCTTGCGCTCTTGCCAGCAGCAAATGCTCTCATTCATTTTTCGAGGGGCTGGGATAAATCAGGGCTGCTCCAGCCAAGTGCCTGTGCTCAGGTGACAGGGACTGGCTACCCCATGCTTGGAGACATGCAGGCCTCATGTGTGCATGTCTCTGACTCTGTTTTCAGCCCCAAAACTTGTCCCTGGATTGCTGCTGCCTCCATCCTGTGCTGGGGAGCAGGGCTGGGAGGGCCTAGGGGTCCCAGTTGGGATCAGGGCCGGGACCTGGCCTGCCCTGGAGCACATCCTGCCAGTGCTGAGCATGGCGGTTTATAAATGGGATTTTGGGAGCCATCTGTTTAAAGGAGCAGATAATGAATTAGGGGGAGATGAGAAAAATGCTAAGGCCAGGCGGTTTTTCAGAATGAGCCGGGGTTTGCGGGACGTAAAAGATGAATAACCTCCCCACGTGTTCAATATTCATGAGCTCCCAGCTGTAATGAGCATCTCAGCACTGGGTGGGGACATCCCTGTCACCACTGCCAGCACGCTGCTGGGACCCATCTGTGGCTGTGACAACTTCCAGGGACACAAAACACTGACAAGGATGATGCCATGGCTGCCCCTTGCCCATGTCCTAGTCTGGGCTGGTTGGCGAGCAGCTCCCCAGCCCACATCGGAGGCAGGTGGCTGCTAATTGACATTTCCTTCCTCTGTAGTTTGATGAAAGACTCTGGCGACACCGAACTGATTAAAACATCAAGGGGAGGCCCTGGCTCTTGCCTTTGATTTGTCTCAGGAGATGATTACGGCTCCGCTCGATTGTCCAGCCCAGCCGGAGCGGGTGATCCTGGTGTGTGCCATCCTGGAGCCCCTCCTGCAGCACCACCAGGCTCCTGGCCTTGCCAGCACCATTGAGTTCCCTCCTCACCAGGCACCATCCCGTGGCCTCTTTGGTCACCTGTGACTCCACTCCCTGCAGCCAGAGGAGGAATCTTGCCCATGGCCAGCGTAGGGCTCAGCCTCACCTCTCCCTGCCCAGCTGCAGCCCCATACACCAGGCAGGGCCACGGGCACCTCTGCCCTCCTCCTTCCACCGTTGCTATTTCACTTTCTTGCTCTTCACCCCCAGGGACTTTCTCTGGGGTTTGGGCCAATTTGCATACATTTTAATCTATAAAAAATTAAGCGGCGCTGGCTGCTGCTCTGAGTCAGACCTCCCCATCCTGAATCTTAAGGAGCTGAATAATTTTCCACTTTTGCTGAGATGTGTGGAGTCTGATTCATGTTCATCTCATCACCTCTCATTAGAGGAGGGGGCTGGGGGTTCAGAAGGGTGGGAAGAGCCTTCTCGAACCTTCACTGGCAGCCCCCAGCCCCACGGCGTGGCCATGTGGGCAGTAGAAGAGCCATCCTCCCATCCAGGCCACGCTGGCCGTGAGGAATCGCGCGATTTGGGTGATGGCAGGATCCAGCCCATCTTCTGACGTTCCCCAGCTGCATCCCCAACCCTTGCAGAGTGGGAGCTGCCCATGCTGGACTCAGGAGGTGAGGATGGCTCTGCCTCCTCCTTGGGATACTCCAGCATTGCTGCTCCCCTGTCCCCCACCCCGGGCGCTGACGGATGGGCCGGAGCTGTTAATATTCAGCACGCTCCGCCATTTCTCCACCTTCTGCCATCTGCCCAGCTCTGCCCACCATTTCTATTCTTGCCGCCGACGTAACGCTCCCTGCCTGGCGCTTGGGGGGAGCGCGGGACCCTGGCCCCCAGCCAGCCATGGGTGCTGCAGGGGGTGATGCTGTGCCAGGGCCCCCTCCTTCCCTGGTCCCCTGTGCCAGCAGCAGGGGGGACCCCCGCTGGCACCGAGCTACAGCAGGCCTCGAGTAAATAAGGAATTAGCATCTGGTTTAAGCAGCCCCTCCAGGCACGGGGCTTTGTCACTGCGATACCTGCTCTCATCCTGCCGCCGAGGCTCCCTGGGAAGGCAGCCAAGCTAATAATCCCCCAAAATGGTGCAATAAATACCCGCCAAGGTGGTGCCTTTGAATCATGCCAGAGCCCTGGCTTTGCTGCTCAGTCCTGGTGTGTGCCCCTTCACCCACAGGCTGGCAGGTGCCAGGTAGGTTTGGATTGGAGCACTGGGGGTAGGGGACAGCACCAGTGGTAGTTTGGCACTTTTCCTCACCAAGTGCCGCTTAAGCACCAGCTCTTCTGGAGGTCACCCAGCTTGGCCAAACTGAAATCCAGGAGTGACACAACCAGGTGCAGATTGGATTCACCAGCTCTCACAGTGCCCGGGCATGGAGTGAGGGTGGCTTGGCTGGCACTGCAAAGGATGCCAGGACAGCTGTTCTGCCCATCCTGGTAGCTGCAGTCCCCCAGGCTGGCTGGTGGAAGCGGTGGCACCACGCTGTGCCGGGTCTCCCTCTGCTGCTCTCCCTGCTGGAGCATTAGGAATCTGGCAGCGTATTGTTTGATGAGTGGATAATCCGCTGAATTGCAAACAGCTTTACCCAATTGAAGAGGCGGATTACCGCTCTCCAGCTTAATCATGTTGACATCTCGGAGAGTAGCCAGTGCTTGTCCTCTTCGGCGCGTGGCTCAGTGGCAGCGTGGGGTCCCCCTATAGTGACATGGCACGGGGCTGGGGGGGCAGAACCTGGGCTGTGGTGAGCAGCCATGACCCTCAGTGCTGTGCCTTCCCACAGATTCACGGATGCAGAGGCGGTGGTGATGGGTGACGTGACCTACGGCGCCTGCTGCGTGGACGACTACACGGCCCGGGCCCTGGGCGCTGACTTCCTGGTGCACTATGGACACAGTTGCCTAAGTAGGTGACACTTGAGTCCTGGGGTGCTGCTGGGGTGGCCGTGTGTGGCACTGTGGAGGCTATGCCACTGCCACTGTGCCATGCCGAGCAACTCCACACCCCTCTCAACACCAGCTTGGCGACTTAGTGCCAAAGGCTAATCCCTTCCCAAAGGACTTTCTGTTCTCCAGCTTCAGCTGCTGGCTTTGGATGGGGCCAGGCTGGTTGGGTGGTTGCTCCTGGGCAGGATTTTGAGTACAGCAGGGCATGCTCATCCTGCTCGGCTGCTGCAGCACTGCACGGATCCAGCCTTGTCCCCAAGAGCAGAGCAGCAATGCCATGGCTTGGCAGGACCATGCTGGCCCAGGAGCTGCCAGCAGGGATGAGGCTGCTCTTGCCCCCCTGGCCTCTGTGGAGTGATGAGGAAGGGAATGATAACAGAGGAGAGCAAGGGCCTGGGGGTCCCATTCACCCTGGAGCTGGGAGAGGCGGCTCTGCGGGTACAGTGCAGGCTGGGTGGGGAAGGGAGGAGGAGGCTGTGTGCTCCCCAGGCGGACAGTACTCTGGATCCAGTTGCCATGGAAACTGCGCTGCTGTCCCAGATGCTGCTAACTTTGAAGTCCACCCAGGATGGAATCAGCCCAAAAATAACAATAAGACGCTCTGGGTTTTAAGGTGGATCTGCAGAATTGCCATAACGAGTAGGAGGTGTGTGCATCCTTGCTGCTGCCACGCTCCCAGTACCTGGCAGCCCTCCTGGACGTTTATGGGGCCCTATAAATGGGTTTGAAGAATTGCATCAGGCTCTGTATGAAATACTGACTCCCCAGTTGAGAACTCTGTCCTGAAAGCCACGTCGGTGTGAGCGTTCGTGGTGATAAATATGTGTGCTAGGTGCTTTGTTACGGAAGGAGGGTTATGGGCACCACTGGAACAGCGAGTATAAAACTCCTGTTTTGTAGCCTGCTGCTCATGAATGAACAGCAGGAAGGGGAGGAAGGGGCCGTATCTATCAGGCTGCTCCAGGGAATGGGAGTCACATGAGCTGGAGCTGCTCCCTGCAGGGACAGGCAGGCACTGCCAGGCTCACTGTCACCAGCCCAGGTGCCATCTGATGCTCGTGGCCTTGTCACTCTTGGCTGCTCTGGGTGGGTCACAGGGCAGAGTTGGGTGGGTCACAGGGCACCCTGGGTTACCCACAGGCTGCTGTGAGGATGCTGGGCTCCTTTTGAGGTGCCCACAGTAATCCTGTCACCAGGGTGGCCAGTGGTGAGGCACAGGGATCATTCCTGCTCCCTCCCAGCCCCACGTGCCCCGCAGGAGGGAGTAATTTGCACTTAATTGTGATCAGGCGAAGAGCACCAAAATGGGAAGTGAACGCGGAGCTGCGGATCGATGTGGACTCTGTGTACTTTAATTATTCACTTAATCGTGGTGACAAAGGCTTCTTAGCACCGGGGGTAATTAGATTTGTGTTCATTGATTCCCCAGGCTGCCATTATCTGGAGAGAAGGGAGCGGGTGCTCTCCATGGCTCCCATCTGCCATGGGTGCCAGCACAGGCAGAGGGGTGGCACAGCCCAGCCTGCCTATGCCAGAGCAGTATGGGGCACAGTGAGCCTCACCAACATGCTTTATCCCCCAGCTGCAGGCAGCAACAGCCTGGGGCTCATTGGAGCCCGGGGAGTGCCCCACACTCAGACCCTGTCTCTTCCCATCACCAGTTCCCATCGACTCCACACAGGGGCTGAAGATGCTCTATGTGTTTGTGGACATAAAGATCGATGCATCCCATTTTCTTGAGACCATTCGCTTCAACTTCACAGCGGGCACCTCCCTGGCCCTGGTCAGCACCATCCAGTTTGTCTCCACAGTGCAGGTGAGATGGAAATCCCTGGCTTTTGTCTCCCCCTGAGTTTTCCTCTGGCTCAGCCTTTCCCCATCCCACCCCACGGTGGGAGCGGCTGCCCTGGGGTGCTGGTGGAGCTGGTTCTCCTCTGACGAGCCACTGCAATAATGTGCTGCTACCATAATGTTGATCAAGTACTTTATAATAACTCTGATCAATGTTTCATGGCGGCACCCCTCCCCAGCTCCCCCGGGAGCTGCTCTGGAAATGTCAGGGCAGGCGGTGGAGCACTTGGCATTTTGATGCAGTGCCGGCAGCGGCCGGGGAAGCTCCGGCGGGTCTGTCTGTCTGCCCCTCAACGGCCGGCTGGGCAGGACGGGAGGAGATGAATGAGCCTCTTGAGCCGTGTCTATCTAAACACGGGGCTATCCAAGCGTTAAGCCTTTTCCCTTGTCTTTTAATTGATACGTTGGTTGAGCCTCGCTGAGCATCCCGGCTGTGCGGGGCTGTTCCTGGTGCCGCCCCCAGAGGGCTGGTTCATCTCCGCTGGGTCACAACAGCTGGACTGGGATGTCCCCAAGGGTTCTCAGCCACCCTTTGTGCCATGGCCTGTCCCTGCTGACCCCACGTCTCCCACAGGCAGTGTCACAGGAGCTGCGCTCCCAGTACAAGGTGTGTGTTCCCCAGTGTAAGCCACTGTCCCCTGGAGAGATCCTGGGCTGTACGTCACCCCGGCTTGCTCAGGACACGGATGCCATTGTGTAAGTACCCAGGGTCCTTCAGCACCCTCCTGCCTGGCCTTGACTTGCCATCCTTCCTGCACCCCCTGCCTGGTTTTGTGCAATTTTGGGGTGTGGTGAGGGACATCCACAGGCTGGGATGGGCCTCCTTCAGCTCCTCACGCTGCTTTAAGTGTCATGTGCTTGTAGCACAGAGGAAATAATTGAGTCGTATATCAGAATAGATAATAGATGGAAGGGCGGGTGGATAATTGGAAAAGACAAATGGCTGGGGCCCAACATCACAGCAACATTAATTTTATTTAAGGACAGCAAATTAGAGGGAGCACTTCGCTTCCTATCACCTAATTATTTTAGGTAATGGAAATGCTTAATGTACTGTGAATACAGTGTGCTGCAGAATAAATAAATACAAGGACCCCACACTTGGGGGGAGCTGGGGAGCCCAGGTGTGGGTTTGGGCCTTGCTGAGCTCCTTCTTGCCCACCCTGCTGGGAGCCAATAGCACCAGTGCCTTTCCAAGCATGGCCATGCAGGGAGCTGGGCTCTGGATTGCTGCACATGTGGTCAGTGGGAGCTCTGGATTCATCCTGAACCACTTTCCATCTCTCCAAGGACATCAGGAGCAGGGATGGTCAGCCAGGCTGGCACTGCATTGGTGAGAGTGAGTCCTTTCAGCTGGCAGAGCAGCGGCAGTGCGGTACCAACCTGCGCAGGTGCACTTAGCCTTACCTGCGTCCTCCCTGCGTTATTATTTTCTTCTTTGCTCCGTCTCTGGGGCTAACTTTTGCAGACAAATTAGCTTTGATCTCCCAAAATGTCATTCTCCAATTAAGGGCAAAATCTAGTCAAGTTTTACGTCTGAATTCATTTTCCAAGCCCTCACTCCATTAGGGCAGCTGAATGAAAGGCTTTGAAATGTAATTGCTGACTGGAAATCCGATTAGAAATGGAAGCAGCAACGTCTAGAACCAGCCATTGAGATGGAGCAGCTCCCAGCTATCCTGTGCTGGTGTGAGCACCCCTCCTTGCTCTGAGCATGGCTGCCTCTCCAGCCCTGCCACGCCAGGGAGCCCTGGCTGTGCCTGCTGCCCCTGGGTCCCAGCACAGGAGTTTGGATTCCTGGCATCTCCACTGTGCTGCAGTTTGGGAAACCAGTGGACACGTGGATGGGGTGCTGCTGTTTCCCTGTGCCATAGCTCTCCCTCTCCTCTCGGCAGGTATTTGGGCGACGGGCGCTTCCACCTGGAGTCCATCATGATTGCCAACCCAGGGATACCTGCATACAGGTACTGCACCCACTCCAATCCCATGGCAGGGAGCACCCTGTCTGTCCCCATGTGCACCCCAGGAACACCCCAGGGCTGGGCAGGCAGCTGCCAGCAGCAGGCACGGGTAGGTGAGAGGCCACAGGGTGGGTGAGGAGGTGCTTTGGGGGGAGATGAACACCAGCCATTTACTCTGGCTGAATATAAACATTTTGACAAGTACCTGTGAAAGCTCGTGGAGGTGCAGCCATTAAAGCCCGGCTGCTGCAGGCAGAGGCCATAAAGCGCGATGATGAGGCCGCTGAAAGCAGATGAAATATCAGGAGTGAAAGGCTGGGCCCATTTGGAAGAATCTGAATTTCCTAGTAGGTCGTTTGTTACAAACGGGAGGCGCACGTCAGGTTTATGGCGCTGGTGAAGCTGCCGAAACCCGAGTGGGATTTGATTAAAATTCTCCTCGTCAAACAAAGCAACAAATCAAAGAATTCTTCATAATTGATGAGCCAAGATGGGGGGGGGGGAAGCCGAGTGTGAAGCCGAGCACGGAGTCGAGGCTGTGCTGGGTGTTGGGGTACTGTTGTGGGACACTTGTCCCTATCCCTGTCCTTGTCCCCTAACGAGCCGGCTGGGTCCTACATCAGCCAGGAGCACAGATGCTGTGGGAGGCAATTAGTGCTAATGAGGGACGGGCATCACTGGGAGGAGGGCAGGTGATGGAGCATGTGTGAACCTGGCTGTGCTTTGCAGGTACGATCCCTACAGCAAAGTGTTCTCACAGGAGCACTACAGCCACGAGCGCATGCACCGCGCCCGGCAGGACGCCATCCGCACTGCCACCACTGCCCGCTGCTGGGGACTCATCCTGGGCACGCTGGGACGTCAGGGCTCCCCCAGCATCCTACAGGTACCAGCCCCCTCCCCAATGTCCCCACCGGGCACCAGGCATTGCTGTTGGGTGGGGGAAAAGGCTGGTGAGCGATGGGACCATTGCTGTCCTCGCTGCCAGGGTGAGGGTGGATGTGGCACCGCTGGCAACCCATCAGTGGCCACTGGCCCCGGTCTGCGTGGGCAATTAGCAGCAGATGAGGGAGGCTGGACAAGGGCTCATTAAACCCATTCCTGGGGAGAGCTGGCCAGTCTTGGAGAACCCCCCCACCCGGACAGCTCAGCAATTAATTGGCTGGGCTTGTTTTAATTGGATGAACTTCCGATCAGGTTCAGCATCCCTGCTCAGCTGCCGTGCTGGCGCTTTCTGCACCCCAGCTGGGTGAGGGGAGCAGGGCAGCAGAGCTCTGCCCTCTGAGCATGGTGGCCCTGCTCACACCCAGAAATTCTGGGGTAGCCACAGGTGAGATTTGAGGCAGTGCAGGGCAGCAAGGTCCCAGTAGCTGCTCTTCCACAGCAAGCAGGACACGGGCTGGCTGGGCAGGGGGTGATTAGTGCCAGCTCTGGAGGACAAGGACATCTTTGGCCCTTCTCCTGCTCCTGAAAGCTCTGGCTGCAGCCAGCCCATGACAGGCGGGTGTCCCAGGGCAGGCAGCCGCTAACGAGAACAGATTGTTGTCATTGAGCAGTAATTACTTCATTAGGCTGAGGCACGTGCTGGGGAGAGCTGGGCGCAAGGCAAGCCAGAGCCATGGCCACAGTCTGGCCTATGACTGCTGAGGGGACACGGCCGTGGGGCAGAGCTGGGACCCACAGAAGGTCTGATGGCCAGGAAGGGGCTGTGGGCACGGCCTGGGGGGCTTGCTGGGGCACCCTAACCCTGCCAGGTGCCTTTTTCCCCCGCAGCACCTGGAGTTGCGTCTCCGCGCCCTGGGCCGGCCCTATGTGCGGGTGCTGCTGTCTGAGATCTTCCCCAGCAAGTTAAAGCTCTTCCCAGAGGTGGATGTGTGAGTGCTGCTGACCCCTCTCCAGCCCCAGGGTGCCCCATCCCTGTGCAGTTCCCACTTGGAGTTGTCCCTGACACATCTGTCTGCTGTCACTGTGCAGGGAAGGGGCATGGCTGTCCTTACCAGGGTGGCACTGGCACAGTAAGGACCATCTGGGGTTCTGCTGAGGGGCTTCATTGTGGCTTGTTTTTCCCAAAATGCTCATCCCCATTGTGACATTTCCCTTCCAGGTGGGTGCAGGTAGCCTGTCCCAGGCTCTCTATTGACTGGGGAGAAGCCTTCAGCAAGCCACTGCTGACACCCTATGAGGTGAGCACCCCTCTCTGTTTTGGGGGGACAGTCCTGGCTTGGGGTGATGCACCAGAGCAGGCCTGGGGGTGTCCCTGCACCCCAGACAGTGTCCCCTCCTCTCTCCATCTGTGCTCTGTGCACAGTCCAGACATGCTGCTGGGATATCCAATCTTTTGTGAAACCAGTGGGATTCCCACCAGTGCCTCGAGCTTTGCCCCAGCAATGGCAAACCAAGGTGGATGCTGGAACCTCTCCCAGCACCACCAGCTCCCCCTCTGCGGGCACAGCTCGGGGACTCATCCCCGGTCCTCTCCGCAGGCTGCGGTGGCTCTCCAGGACATCGAGTGGCAGCAGCCTTATCCCATGGACTTCTACGCCAGCCAGTCCCTGGGGCCGTGGACGGTGAACCACGGCGGCACACAGCCCCCGCGCCGCGGGCGGCCGGCACAGGTGGGTGGGCAGCGGGGCGTCACCGGGTCCCCGCCCCGTCCCTCGGGCCGGTGAGAGCACCGGGACTGCCTGAGCACCCGGTGCCGCGTACCAAAAGCGCCACCCGGTGGTGTCGTGGCCATCCAACAGTAACGGGGACAGTGCCAGCCCGGCCCGGGGGAGGGACACGCGGGTCCTCCCCAGCCCTGGTCGGGGTGAGCGCCTGCCGAGCCCCGCGGCTCCCCGGGAAAGGGGGGGTTCCCCCCGCAGTGCCCCGCGGGGTGCTGTGGGCTGAGCACGGCCTGGCTCATCGCAGCTCCGGCTGGGGCTGGGGCATCCCTCACCCTCCCTCTCCCTGCAGGGGAAGCCACCCGCGGCCCCCGCCCCGCCCGAGGGTGGGGAACAGCCAAGCACCGGGGACCCCGCAGCCTCGTGAGTGTCGCCCGCAGCTGCCGCACTCCGGGACCCAGCACGGGCAGCGGCGAGGGCACCGCTGATGGCTTCCACCAGGATAAGCACCACCGGGACCCTGCTCTACCGTCGCTGGAATGGATGGGGTCGCACCCCGTAACCCAACGACACCGTTGCTCACAAGGACCGACCCCAGCTGTCCGTGGGGAGTTCCCCACCAGGCCGTGCTGCGCCCTGCCCGCGGCCGCCGCCATCGCACCGGGGGTCGCGTCCCGCCCCGTCGGGGCTGCCCCGTCCTCACCCTCGCGGCGACCTCCCACCGCCAGGGGGCGCGCGTCACCTCCGCTCGGGCGCTCCGCTCGCTCTCTTCTCTCCGACCAATCAGCGCGCAGCGTTTCGGCGGGAAGGCGGAAGCGGCGGTGCGGGGGGCGCGGCCATGGCGGAGGCGCGGCCGCTGCGGCTGCTGGCGCTGCACGGGTACCGGCAGAGCGCCCGCCGCCTCCGCCAGCGCACCGGCGCGCTCCGCAAGGCCCTGCGCGGCCGCGCCGAGCTGGTGGCCATCGACGCGCCGCACCTCTTGCCCGCCAGCGCTGAGGACGACCCCGACGGGGACGATCCCCCCCGCGGGTGGTGGTTCTCCGGGCCCGGCACGTTCGAGGCGGGCGAAGCGGCCGCGGCTCCGGCGGGGCTAGAGGAGTCTCTGTCGGCCGTGGCGGCGGCGCTGGCGGAGCACGGGCCTTTCGACGGGCTGCTGGGCTTCAGCCAGGGCGCGGCGCTGGCCGCCATGGTGTGCGCCCTGCGGGCCCGCGGCGACCCGCGATTCCCGGTGGCCTTCGCCGTGCTGGTGGCCGGGTTCCCCAGCCGCGCCCCGGCGCACGGACACTTTTACCGGGAGCCCATCGCCCTGCCCACGCTGCACGTCGTGGGCGACACCGACGCCGTCATCGCGGCGCCCCTGAGCAGGGAGCTGGCCCAGTGCTTCGTGGAGCCCGTGGTCCTCACGCACCCCGGCGGGCACTTCATCCCCGCGGCCGCGGCGCAGAAGAAAGGCTACCTGGAATTCTTGGAACGCTTCTGCCCCGCGCAGGGCCAGGCCGAGCGCCCGGGGGCTGGGGAGGTTTGAGAATGGGCTCTGTAATAAAAAAAAGGGCTCTGGTGAGCCACGTGCAGCCAACCCATCCTGTGAAGCATCACTGTTTCCGTGCCTCCAGAGGGACCAGAGAACAGCTCACTGCACGTTCTGCTCTTCAGTGTTCACCCAGGCCAGGCTAAATGGTTCTTTATCTCCCTTTTTTTCAGCTTTGTTGTATATATCGGTATAAAATATATACATATATATGTATATAAAGCTACATGTTATGTATATACCATGTATGATGTAACATGTGAGTGTGGGAGTGTGACAGTGAGGGGGTTGAGGGCAGGAAGGTGACACTGCTCTGTGTGCAAGGTGCTTTCAGAGACTCAAACACCTGCTCAAAAGGAGAGTTTCTCAGCTCAGCCACAGGAAGTGTCTGCAGAGCTCAGAGCTCCTGCAGTTTTACACCCCAAAGATTCAGTTTTTTTAATATTAAGTCAAGCTTCCAGCTGGTCTGGGCCTGGAAAACTCTCTCATCCTTGGCAGTGCCAGGGCTGGTGTTTGTTTCAGGAGTGAAATGCCTGCTTGCTCGGCATGCGTGTATTTAATCTTCCTTGTACAAAGTGCCTCCATGAACAAGAAAAACTTGTCGCTGTTTGTGGCTCTGTATTATCCAGGAGCACACGAAAATCTTTATTGCTGTACCAGTTGCAGGTGTCCTGCTCAGCTTCTGCCCAGCTCAGCACTGGGCACCAGTCTCAGGAGGGGAGTGCTAGCAGAGCTCCTCTAATCCATCTTTCCTTGGGGGTGTAGAGTTGGTAGAAGAGGGAAACTGGGTGAAAAATGTGAATTTTCCCCCTGTTTGAGCAGCGGGGCAGGGCAGTGTCAGCTCTGCCAGGGCCGGAGGACACTGTGCTGCTGGAGCCCTTCCTGTGTTCACTCAGCTGGGAGAGGCCTGGGAGCTGCCCTGGGTTAAACCAGCACAGCAGGAGTGAGCACTTCTCAGCCCCAGCACATTTTTAGCCCTGGTTTGCAGCACGGTGGTGATGGTGGCAGGAGGATGTGGCTGTTTCCCTGCAGCCCCCCCTGTGGGGCTGGGGGGGCTTGGGCAGTGCTGTGCCACTTCACCTGGGCTGTGCCACATCTGCTGGGAAGGCGTGGGGCACCTACACCCCTTGGGGTCCCATCGGGGACACCAGAGGCTGGTTTTTTTTTGTGGGCTGTGGCTGAGCACGGCGACCAGCTGTGACAACACACCGGAGCCTTTATCTCCGCTGTCCCCGCGCCGCCGGGCAGGGACAGCAGCGGCCGCCTCGCCATCCCCGGTGGCTGTTTGATCACCGCGGGGCTTTCCCGGCGCGGGGGAGGCTCCGCAGCCACGGCCGCACTGCGGCCCCGCAGCTCCCGGGCACGGGGAGGCCCCGGCGGCTTCAGGGAAGAGGGGAGGAAAGGGAAGAAGCCCAGGGTGCGGTGAGTGAGCAGCACGGTCCCAGCTCTGCAGGCAGATCCCTCGGGTGGGTCGGGGAGGGATGGGTGACCTGAGGTGCTGCAATACCTGCCTCTTTCCCGGGGTCTGCATAAAGATGGCTCCTGCCGGGTATCTGCTGTACCGGTGTAAATAAATTAATAAAAACAGATAAACGCGACCTTTGTCCGCAGGAGGTGCCTGTGTGAGCAGCGGAGGGAGGTCCTGCTTGGTCCCGGTGTGGTGGGAGGAGGGAAGCGGCTCCCGCGGCTGTCACGGCAGGCGGAGGGGTTTGCCATGGGAATCCTGCCCTCTCCTCTCCTTCCGCGGGCGAGATGCCCTCGGGCTGGCCCCCGCCTCTCTCGCAGGTCCAGGTCTGTTCTTGAGATGCAGCCACAGTCCTTGGCTGCCCGCAAAGGTGAGCCTGGAGACAAGACTGGCTGATGCCTTCCCACCCTTCACTCAGCTTGATGCTGGGCAGTTCCCTTTTCCATCACCCGGTGGGGCCCAGGGGAGTTGTTTTTTTACCCCAAAGCAGCGTGGGCCAGTTGCTATTGCTGAACAGGGGGATGATGGAGTGAGCCTGGGATCCAGGTGGCAGCTGTGCCACTTGCCTGGGACAAGAGGGCCCTGGGGACAATCACCAGTGTTACCAGCAGCGCCTGGGTGTTTTGGCAAGGGAGATGTCATCCCTGTCCCCAGATGGGCCTTTCCATACCCCAGTGCAGCCATTGGAGCCACCTGAGTGAGCTCAGGGACAGGAAGGACCCTGGCTGTGGCCCCGCTTGTGTGGAGCCTGCTGTGGGCATGGAGTGCAGGGCTCGGCCAGGCACAGCCTTGCTCTCCCTTCCCTGGGTGAGCAGAGCCCCCAGGCCTCTCCCAGTGTCCCAGGGAAGGCAGGAGGAGCCTGGCACGAGCAGAGACACTGCTGCCACCACTTCCCTGCAAACTCCCAGTGGTTTTCTCACCTCTCCCCAGCTCCCTGCATGCCTTCCCCCTGTGCCACTGCCACCTCGAGGTCACTGCCACTGCCCACCCTGCCAGCCACCCACCTGGGGCACACCAGGTACTTGGGGCACACCCAACTTTCCTGTGGGCAGCACTGGAAAAAGCGACTTCCCACCGAGCCTGGCGTCATGTACGGCTCATGCCAGGGTTTGAGCCTTACTCATCTCACTCATCTTCCTCCTTTGTCCCCACCAGCGGGACCTGCCAGAGGCGTGGGGAGGGGACACTCCAGGAGGGTGCCGTGTTTCCCAGATGGTTTTACAGCAAGGTTTCCCTCAAACCTGCTGAGCTCCTGCCTGTGAAGTGACAGTGACACGGGCAGGGGACAGCCAGGACCATCCCCGGGCCCCGCTGCTGGAGCAGGACCAAGCCATTGGGAACAGCCCCCCCTTCCCTGCTTCACTCGCAGAAGCTTCCAGTTGTGGCTGAGTCACTCCTGCTGTAGCTCCTTCTCTCTCCTTGTTTTGGATGGAAGTTTTCCATGGAAACCCACGCTGGGCCGGGCTGCAGGCTGGGATAAACACGGCTGAATCACAAAAGGCCGTTTCGCCAAGAGCTGTCAGATGGCAGCAACAGCGTGTGGGGCCAGTGGGAACCTGCCCAGCCTTTGAGGGGGCAACAGCAGCACCTCTCCATGCAGCCCCCACCAGCTTCGCTGGCTCAGCCCCCCCAGACCCACCCTGAATTCCTACGGTGCCAGGATGCCACTTGGCAAAGCCAGGAGTGGGTGACAGGTTTTGTCTGGAAGTTTTCTGGGGCCACGTGCTTTCCCAGGGATGCACAGGGAAATCCCGACTGGGAGAGTCCCTTCTCTGCAGGCAGTGTCCACTCCAATCCTCAGCTGCCGGGCTCTGCAGGGTCATGGCTTGGAGGTCCCAGGAAGACCCTTCCCACCCTCCTGGCCGTGTGCAGGGACACGCTCTGAAGCCGCTGGGTGCGTTGCTGAGGTGAGGGAGCATTTGTGCCGTGCCTGTGCCCTGCTGAGCACCATTCCATCATGGAAGAGGCCATGGCAGGGGCTGTGATCCTCCTTGGCACCACATTCCTCCCCAGCACCGCCGTGATCTCTGTGCTGAGGAGGAGCACAGGAGCTGGACGGCCTCTGTCCCCCGGCGCTGACGGCTGGCCCCAGGCCCAGCGCCTTGGAAGCGCCGTTGGAAGACAAGTCCCGGTGTCAGGAGTCCAGGATATTTTTAAGTACTCTGGAAGAAAAACTGATTCCAGGGTGTCAGCGGGAGAGACTTGGCCTTCAAAACAACAGTGCAGCTGGAAGGTTCCCGAGCTGGAGCGTGGGGTCCAAGGGGCCACAGTGCTGCCCACGGGACGTGTCCCCTCACTCAGGGGTTACCCTGGAAGGGACATGGGTGTTGCCGTGGCCTGGACTGCACTGTGATGCTGTTGACGGGGTGCAAACAAGGAGGTGTTTCCCAGGGGATGGAGGGTGGGTTTTGTGGCAGTGGCAACTTTGCCGTGTGGATGTGCTGGGCACACCTGTAGTTTTACCTGAGCACTGCTGGGACTGCCCGAAAATCCCCATCCTGAGGTGTGAGGTGTTTGGCCCGTCACCAACAGCAGCAATGGGAAAAGCAGGAGTTAAAGGGAACAAGCAAGAGACACGGCAGGGCACAGTGAGGACCTGCCACCTCTGATCCTCCCCTGCCTGTGGCTCCCGTGTCCCACTGTGGCCCTGCTGACCCCTGGGGACCTGGGGGTGGCCATGCCTGTCTGGGTGAGGGCAGAGCTGCCAGGTCCCTGACCCCATGGATGGGTGAGGGATTCTAATGGGGCTGCCTTGGAGAGGGAGAGTGTGGACAGGGGACCCTGTGTGACCCCTACTCAATCTTGGTGGGCCACCCACGGCAGCCCTGTGCTGCAGGATGCCAAGACTGAAGGTGCCTGTTCAGGGTGTCCCCCTGTTCCTCTTGCCTCTGCCACCCTCACCCACTTGGGACTGACCCTACATCCCCGGTGCCCCCATGGGATTAGGTACCTCCCTCCCCTCCAGGATCTGGGTGGTCACTACAGCCCTTCCAGCCCCCTCTCTCCGTCTCCAGGGTTGTGAATTCCCCGGTGCCCCCCGCGAGGAGCCCTGCCCGGCCAGCACCGGTCGCCGCCGGCTGCCGAAGGCCCGGTGCCCGGTGCCGGGGCAGGCCGGGCCGCTCTGACTTCGCCGCTCAGGAATCTCCTGGCCGCGCCGGGCGGGTTGTGCAACCTGCGACCGCCCCCAGCCGCCCCCGCCCCGGCCCCGCGGGCCGCGCTCAGTCCCCGCCGCGCCGGCCCCGCCGCCAGCCCCGCTCCGCCACCGGCCCGCGGCCCCCCGAGCACCGGCGGCCAGGCGGGGGGGACGGGGCGGGGGGCCGGGACCCCGATTGCCGAGCGGACAGATGCGGCGGGACGAGCCCGGCGGGGACGGTCCCCCAGGGGCTCCGGGTCCCCGCCGGGAGGGCAGGTGAGGGGCTGCGGGGCGGGGGGCAGGACGGGGGATCCGAGGAGGGGGGTCTCCATCGTTCCCGCCGCCAGAGGAGGAGCCGCTCGGCGCCCGCCCCCCCGAACAGTAAGAGTTGATGTGCGGTGAGCTGCATCCTGCATGTGAGCTCCTACTGCCCCGGGAGGCGGGCCGCCCCCGACGGGACCCCCCCTCCGCCGCCTCGGGGACCCCCGGGGGTGGGCGAACGGGGGGAGCCGGTGCTGCCCGCGCTGCGAGTCCGCCTGTCCCGGCGACCATGGCTGTAGACTGTTACCCCCCCAGCGGCACAGTAACAATCTAAAGCCACGGTCGCCCGGGCGGCGTCGGAGTTGGGAGGGGGGGGCCGGGAGGGCGGGCCGGGAGGGGGCAGCCGGTGCCTTGGCGACGGCGAGGAGGCGTCCCCGCCACCGCAGCGAGCGCGCCCGACCCCCGCCGGCGGCGCGGGGGGGACTCCCGGTGCTCGGGAGGGGGGAGTGTCGGTAGCATCGGCAGCATCGGTAGCGTCCGCCCGCCCCCCTCCCCGCCCCCCGCCCTCCCACGCGTGTCCGCCCCGCCGGGGGTCCCCCCCTACCTGGGCTGCAGCGGGAAGGCGGGGGGGGCTTCCGCCGCGGGGGGGTCGGTGTCTGCGGGGGGGGAAAGAGAGAGCGGGGTCAGGCGGGCACCGGGACACCCCCCCCATCCCCGCCCCTTCCCGCCTTTCCCCTCCGCCCCCGTCGGGGCGCGCTCCCCGACGGCTCAGCACCACGGACAGCGCCCGCCCCCCCGGCGCTGCGGCGGGGCCGGTGCGGGGCCGGGGCCGGGGCCGGTGCCGGCGGTGGGTCATGCTTCAGTAGCCATGACTGTAGACTGTTACTGTCCTGTCCCTACGCAGCAGTAAGCAGTCTAGAGCCAAGGTGCCGACGCTCTGACTCGGGCTCTCCTCAACGGGCTCTCCGCGCTCTTTAGACGCAGCGGGGCGAAGGCGATAGACTCCCCCCCCCCTCCCGCGGGCTGCGGAGCCGGCAGCGCCCGGGCTGGGGACACGGGGCTGCGGGGGAACCCGAGGAGGCGGCGGTGGAGAGCGCCGGGCACGGCGGCACCGCGGGATGGGGCCGGGGGTCCCGTCGGGGGAGGCTCGGAGAGGGGGGACAGCGGGCGCCGGTGTCACCGCGGAGCGGGACACGAACCGCGCGCAGCCCCGCACGCGGATGCGCTTCCGCACCTCTCCCCGCCCCCAACCTCCCCCCCTTTTCCCCCCAAACCCCCGCAAGGTGCGGGCGGCCGGTCCCCGCCGCGCCCCCCCCGGGGCGGCCCCGCGCTCAGCGCCCGCCCCCGCGCACCGCCCCCGCCGCCGCCGCCCGGCCCCGCCGCCCCCGCCGCCCGGCCCGCACGTGGGGCTGCGCCAGCCGCCCCCGCCCGCCGCAGAGCTCTCCCCCCGCCCCGGCCCCCGCTGCCCTCCGCTCCGCCTCACCCCCCGCCCCGGGGCCGGCAGGTGCAGCGCTCGGTGCCGCGGGGCTCCGCCGCCCCCTCCCGCCCCCGCACCGGGCTCCGTCCCCGCTTACCTGCGGGCCGAGCCGGCCGGTGCCTTACCTCCCGCGGGCCCCGCGGCTGCCGGGCCGGGCAGGGGCCCCGCGGCTCCCGGCGGGGCCGGCGCCGGTGTCGGTGCTGCGCTGTCCGCAGCGCGCGGGGCTTTTATAGGATCGGGCTCGTAGTAACGGGGATCTCGGCTCATTCATAGAAAAGCATCAACCTACACAATGACGTGAGCGCTACGTCAGCGAGGAAATTTAGGGAACGGGAAGACGCTACTATTTATATCGGCGCGGGGGGAGAACAGCGGCCCGGAGCCGGGCAGGGGGTCCGGGCTGCAACAGGACCCCCGGGCCCCCCCCGACCCCTCCGGAGCCCCCCGCGTTCCCCGGCAGCTCGAGGAGTGCAGTGGAGAGCACCCAGCACCCCACATCCCTTCTCCACCTGCTGCCAGATTCAGGAGCTGAAACACCCACTGAGACACAAACTGAGGGTCCTGACACCCTGGGGATGCGGCGTGGGACACCCCCTGCCCCAGACACGAGGTGTCCATCCAGGCACCCATGGGAGCCCAGGGCACCCATCACTCCTGACCACCCCACTAGGCCAGAACGTGGCCCCCTCCTGGCCTCGTGGCTGCTCATCCGGGGCTGTCTGAGCCCCCCATCATGGGGAGGGGTTGCACAGAGGTCCCCACACCTGGGCACCACCCTGGGGGTGCCCCCTGCCCACCTGCATCCCTCACCTGAGCAGCACCTCCCACGTGCCCCCTCATGAGAACCCCTGTCCTGCCAGTGTCACAAGCACCCATGGGTGGCACTCCAGGGCGCTGCAGGATAATGGGACAGCACAAAGTGGTGGTGGGGGGTGAGTTTAGAATACATGGGGTGAGCATTTCATTGCAGCACCGTGCTGCCCTGACCCCTCCAGCCTCACAGTGGGGCCTGGCCCTCACTCCCACCAGGGCTGGGTGCCCCAAAAACCATCAGTGCTACAGAAACAGGTTGCGGCTTCATGGGCGAATTAATTTTGGCCCCTTGCTCCTTCCCAAGTGCCAGCACCCCCCAAGATGGGCCTGGCATCATATCCAGGGGGATTTGAGAGCATCCTTTCCCCCTTTATGCACCTGTCCATCCATCCATCCATCCATCCATCCATCCATCCATCCATCCATCCATGCATCCCCCCCATTCCTGCCGGAGCCGTCTGACCTCACTCTGCTCTGGCGAAGCATCACACCGGTAACCACAGCAACAGCGGCGTTGTCATTGACAGCAGCATCCGCGCCCGCCAGCATCCGCCGCTGCGCAAGGCCGCACGCTGCTGCAAGGCCACACGCTGCCACGGGGGCCTGGAGCCGCGCTCTCCCCACTCCCCTTACCCCTCAAACACGCCCCCCCCCCCCCCAAAAAAAAAAACCGCAGAGCAGCTCAGAGGATTAACCCTCCCGACCTCCCCATCAAGATGCTGCCACCCCTCCTAGAACTCTCCAAAACGCCTCACTGCCAAATTGGGGTATCCCCACTCTTCTCCCCTCTTTTCATTTTTTTTTTTTAATTATTTTTTTTTTTTTCCCCACGCAGCACCAGCGCTCGCCCCGTCGGGGCTCTCCGGTTCGGGAAAGGGGAGGGAGGGAATTGCTGCCGCAGCGCTCCCCGCCGCAACCGTGACTCAGCCCCGGGATTAGTCAGCAACTGGGGCCGGCCCACCCGCAACCGGCTGCGCAGCTCCGTCGTTCCTCCGGGGGCCGCGATCCCCCCCACTCCGCGTCCCCGGTACCCCCGACGCGCACTTTGTGCGCGTCGGGGGTACCGGGACGCGGAGTGGGGGGATCGCGGCCCCCGAGGTGGGGGTGTCGCATCCCGGAGAGCGGCCCGTTGCTGCCATCTCGTGGGCTTCCCACCAGTGATTACAGCGTGTCCCTGTCGCGGGAGGAGGGGACAGAGGGCGCGGGGATGTGGGTGGGGAGGGGGAGGTCACCTGTGGGGTTGGAGGAGGATTGGGAGTGGTATGGCCTCACCTGAGATGAGGGATGGAGGTGTGTCATTGTGCTGTCGTGACTCTACAGGGGTGGAGTGTTCACCTGCTTGGAGGTGACTCCGCAAGGAAGGGATGATGTTGTCCCCATGATGCGTCACTCCGAAGGAAAAGGGTGTCAGCACCTTGAACCCCAAATTGTCACCCTGCTGGAAGTGTTCCTCGCCCAATCTGAGCGTTGTGCTGCAAGGAAGGGGTGCCGCTGCTCCAGAAAACAACCTCAGGCAGGTATGGGTGCCTTTTCCTTAGAATTGTCCCACATGGAAGTGCCCCACTGCCCCATGGAGCATCATCCATAAGGGAAGAGGTCCCATGGTTTCACTAAGCATCATCCCAGAGGGATGAGATCGTCACCTGAGTGCAG
The DNA here is from genome assembly GCF_965231275.1 of Zosterops lateralis. Lineage (NCBI taxonomy): Eukaryota > Metazoa > Chordata > Aves > Passeriformes > Zosteropidae > Zosterops > Zosterops lateralis. Next base: position 4,931,794 of record NC_139779.1, on the reverse strand, counting down.
AGAAGGGTTTCCATCACCCCACCAAGTGTTATCCTACAAGGAAGGGATCCCGCTGCCCCAGGAAACAGCACCTTGCAGGGATGGGTGCCCTTTTTTGACTGAAATTTAACCCCACAAGGGGTCCCACTGCCCCCTAAAAAGCATCACCCGTCAGGAAAGGAGTCCCATCATCTCACCAAACTTCAACCCACAGGGTCAGGATCCTCATCTGCCCGCAGAGGATGGGTCCTGTCACCCCATCAGGCATCATCCCACAAGGAAAGGGTCCCATTTCTCCACAAAGCATCCCCTCACAGGGACTGGGTGCCCTTTGTCTTCCCAAACATCCCCCCATAAAGAAGGGATCCCACTGGACCCCAGCTGGACAAGGGGAATTGCAAAGCCCTGTTCCTGGGGAGGAAAATCCCTGAGCTCTGGGATATCCCAGGGACTGTTTGTCTGGACAGCAGTTCACTGGAAAAGACCTTGGTGGTCCTGGGGGACAGGAAGTTGACCATTTGTCCTTGAGATGAAGGAGGTGAATGGTGTCCTGGTTTATGTTGGTTGACAGCAGTGAGAGGATCCTTCCCCCCTGCTCAGTCCTGGGCTGTGGGGTCCAGAGCTGGGCTCCCAGCATGGAAATACTGGAGAGAGTCCAGGGAAGGACCACTAAGAAGAGTAAAGGCCTGGAGCATCTCTCTGATGAGGAGAGGCAGAGAGCTGGGAGTGGCTGGAGAGGAGAAAGCTCCAGGGGCCCATCAGTGACCCGTGGAGGGAGGGTGCAGAGAGGACAGAGCCACACTCAGCTCTGTGGTGCCCAGTGCCAGGGGCAGGTGGCACAGACTGAGCCCCACGGGTTCCTCTGACCATCAGGGAGGTCACACTTCACACTGGGAGGGGGGCGCTGGCATGGGCTGCCCAGGGAGGTGCTGGAGTCCTTTGAGATGTCCAAAACCACCTGGCCAAGGTCCTGTGCAGCCAGCCCTGGGTGGCCCTGCTGCAGCAGAGGGTTGGGTGAGGACTTCCCGAGGTGTCTCCCAGTCTTGGCTCCCGCTGTTTGATTCTGTCTCTTGTGCACCTGGATGTCCTTCCCCTTCCAAGGAAGGGTTGCCCTGCTCCATGAAATGTCACCTTGCAGGGATAGGCGCCCTTGTCTGACCAAGCATCACTCTGCAGAAAAGGGTCCTCTCAGTGTCACCAGACAAGAAAGGGGTCCCATTGCCCCATCAGGGACTGGTCCACAGACAAGGCCCCCTCAGCCACTTGAGCATCACCCCACAGGGGATGACTCCCATTGCCCACCCAGCAATGCCACCCAGACAGCACAGCAGAGAGCAGCCACCCTGGCTGGGCCTGTGCTGTGCCAGGGAAGCTCTGCCCTTCCCACTGCCTTTCAGGGATCCTCTCATGATGGGGAGCACCCTGGGAGAACTTGGCAGGGCCCCGTGGCTGCCCCCAGGCTCGCTTTGCAGCAGGCAGGGCTTGGCACTGGGACGGTTCAGGAGATGGGCAGCGGCGATCCCTGCCCAGCCTGGAACAGCTCAGCCGCGTCACGAGTTTCCCAGGCTCAGCCTAGCCCAGGTGGAGGGGACACGCATCCCCTCGCACACACAAGGGGCCGCAGTTTCGGGGCTGCTGTGCCCCGGCACCGCCGGGAAAAGGAGCCGAGCTGCCAGCGGGGGCTGCAGGCTCCTGGCGCTGCGGATGCGGCCCCGCTGGCCAACGCGCCGTAATGCAAGACATGTGTGTGGGCTTTGGGGAGAGGCTGCGCTGGGAAACAGGGCCCTGCAGAGACCGGGGGGCTGTATCCTGTCCAAAAGCCCAGTCCCACATGAAGGCCAGGCATGCGAACGCGATCCAAACCACAGCTGGATTTGAACCGAATCTCCCAGCATCTGGGCTAATTTGCTGCAACTTTGATTGATCGTGGGGAGGGGCACAGGCGGGAAACGCTCCCAGCTCAGACCTCCCAACAGAGCCAATGACTTAACCAGAGCTGGTTCCAATCTGCTCAGCACATTGAGGCGAAAATGCCCCTTTCCCCTTGGCGCTGCCGGGCGCCGGCGCTGGCTCTGCTCGCGGTCCTGCAGCCCGGCCGTCCCCGCCCCTCGGAGCCGGACACCGGCTGCAGCTCTCTGCGAGGACCCGGCGGGTTTTGAGAGCTCTGGGTGCAGAGCGCAGGGTCAGGCTGCTGTGTTAGGATCCCTCCAGAAGGCTGAGCAGGGCAAGACGGGGGATACTCATGCAAAAAAAAAAAAAAATCCCCTCCACCTGCCCCAACCCCCTACGGGCATCGATCCGCCCCGGAATGGGAGAGGAGCTGCGAAGGAGGGTGGAAAAGGTGAAGAGTTTTTCCATTCCCTCTCTCGGCCGCTGCCCCCGGGCTCGGGCGTCACTCAGCAGGTAGCTGGGGCAGCCCGGGGTCCCGGCCGGCCCCGGGGGATGCAGCTGTCTGGGCGCCGCTCGCTGCCGTGATTTATGCAGCTCAGCCCCATAAATTACCGGGACGGAGCCCGCGGGAGCCATCGCTCACAGCGACGTCCAGAGCTCGCTGCCAGAACCTGAAACACTTCCAGCCGTTAATTGAAGAGGGAAAAAAAAATAAATAAATGGGAGAGGGGGGAGAAATTAGTGCCCGGGGAGTTGGGATTAAACCGCGGCTCTAACGAGGGTCGCCCACGCCCCGCTCCCAGGATCCCAGCGCTTCCCTGTGGCCGAGAGCCCAGCACGGGAGCAGGGAGGGGGGATTTGTGAGCCGTGCCTGGGATGAGCCCGCTGCAGGCTCCCCACGGGCACTGACATTCCGTCCCGGCCCCCAGGGGATGTCTCCGTAGTGAAGCGGGACGCGCTGAGTCTGAAGGGAATCTGAGGATGAGTTCCAGGTGAGTTGATGCTGAGCTGCCACCAGCCTGCACCCTCCCTGCCAGCACACATCGGTTTTTGTCCCAAATTCAGGGCTGCCCTGCTGTCCCAGGCACCAGGGACCCCACATTGGCTCCCACTCGCCGGGGGACCAGAGTTATGGGGTGAAACCCCAGGAGCCCAAGTGGGAGGGGTGGCCACTGCCCGGGGTGCCCTGCTGGGGTCAGGGGGTGCCAGCGGGACACGCCGGGATCAGCAGCCGTCCTGGGAAGCCCATCACGATGCTTTGCTGTACCAGGAGGTTGTGCAAGAGGCTGCGGCTGTGAGAAAGGAGAAGTGAAAGTGCGAAGCGAGAGGCGGCTCCCCCCGCGCCAAGGGGGGTACCCCGCGCAGCACCCCCAGCACAGCGGCCTTTTCAGGGACGGCTGGGGGGATGAAGCCGGGGGAAACGTGGCTCTGCCTCCCCCTCCTTCTCCTTCTCCTCCTCATCCCAAACCACCGCAAGCCCACCCCGAGCCACTGCCACCGCACATCTGGGCGCCAGCGCTGCGCGCCCCTCCCGCTTTCTGCTCTCCCCCCTCACCAGCAAATCAGGCCCGTCTCCTTCCCTCCCTGCTCCCCGGAGCCTTTCCCGCATCATCTCCTCTCATCGGACACGATGCTTCACCCTCTGCACCCCAGAATGATCCCACCCGCTCCAGCCTTCCCAACCGAGGGGTGCCACCCCGCTTTGTGTATCCGCGTCCATCCCTCGGGCGGGGCGGCAGGCGAAACCCCTCCGCTTTATCGTTCCCCGGCTCCGTCCGCCCCGTCGGGTCCCACCTGCGCGGGGAGGAGCCGCCCCCGGTAACGGGCGGGTGGAGCGCACCGGGAGCCGCTAGATGGCGCCCTACGAGCGGTACCGACGGGGGGGACACATCGCCCTTAGCCCGGGGACACCCCGGCTCTCCCCCTCCTCGGGGCTCCCGGCCCCACCCGGGGTGTCCCCGGGCAAAGGGCGACGTCCCAAGGACAGAGACCCCCGAGGGGGCGGTCGGGGCGCGGCGGGAGAAGAGCCGGGAGGAGGGAAAATCCGGGCTGGGAGGAGGAGGAGGAGACCGGGATGGGGAGGGAGGGGTGTGTAAAGGGGGGGCCCGGCTTGTCGGTGCCCCGCCCGGGGATGGGAGGAGGAAAACCTCCCGCCGTCCCTTTAACAGCCAGCGGCGCTGCTCGGAGTTCAGGCCGGGGTCAGGGGGAGTTCGCAGCCCGGGTTTCACCTCCGAGCTGGCGGCGTCGGGAACCCCGAGGAACCGCTGCTGCTTCTTCCACAACCACCTCCTCCTCCTCTTCCTCCTCCTCCCGTTCCGTAGGACCGGCCGGGAGCGCGGGGTATGGAGGGAGAGAAGCAGCAGAGGAAGAGGAGGGTGGAGGGGAGCAGCAACCGGCGGCGGCCCCCCAGGGGCTGAGCCATGAGAGTTCACCGAGACCTCAGCTGGCTGGCGGAGGCCACCGGACGCCCAGGTAAAAGGAGGGGGGGAAGACCCCGAAATACGGGAAAATCGGCCGAGAAAGCAGCTCCGCGGGCGCTTGGCTTTACGCACCTGGGCGGGGGGCACCGGCACCGGAACGGAGGCGGGAAGGGAGGTCCCGCTCCCCCCCCACACCCCCAACCTTCCCCCCGCTCACCTCGAGGGGGGGAGAGGAAACGGGGGCGGGGGGCGCCCGGGGGGTCCGGCCGGCCGCCTCCCGGGACCGGGGCGCATAAGAAGCGGGGAAGGCGCGGCGGGGAGCGGGACGGCGGCGGGGCGCGGGGAGCGGCGGGCGAGCGGCGGGCAGCGCCTCGGGGTGTCCCCCCGCCCTGCGCCGCCCCGGCAGGTGGGCGCGGGATCCCAGGGCTGGCGGGGCAGGGGCGCGGCACTGGCGGCGGCGGCGGGTGATGTCACTTTCTCCAAAAACCCTCCGGGGGTTTTCGCCCCCTTCCCGCCCCCCCGACCCGCCGAGAAACGAGCCCCCATATAAGCGGTGGCACCGGCCGGGCGGCCGCGCAGAGCGGGCGGGAGGCGGCGGTGCGTGGGGCTGAGAGCCGACCCTCCCACGCCGCCCGCCCCACGCGCGGGGGAAGCCCCGGCCGCGCACGTCGAGCCCCCCGCGCGTCGCCGCGGGCGTGCGGGGCCGGGCACGGCGCTGACGGGGCGGCCGCTGTGTTGCAGGGCGGCGGGCGAGGAGCGGGATGCTGGACGCCATGGAGGTGCCGAGCCACTCGCGGCAGCTGCTGCTGCAGCTGAACACGCAGCGCACCAAGGGTTTCCTGTGCGACGTGATCATCGTGGTGCAGAACGCGCTTTTCCGAGCGCACAAGAACATCCTGGCCGCCAGCAGCGCCTACCTCAAGTCGCTGGTGGTCCACGACAACCTGCTCAACCTGGACCATGAGATGGTGAGCCCCGGCATCTTCCGCCTCATCCTCGACTTCATCTACACCGGCCGCCTGGCCGACTGCGAGCCGGGCAGCGAGCAGAGCCTGGGTGCTGTGCTGGCTGCCGCCAGCTACCTCCAGATCCCCGGCTTGGTGGCCCTGTGCAAGAAGAAGCTGAAGCGCAGCGGCAAGTACTGCCACCTGCGCGGGGGCTACGCGCCCTACAAGCTGGGCCGCGGGCTGAGGGCCGCCACGCCGGTCATCCAGGCCTGCTACTCGGGGACGCCGCGGCCCGTGGACCTGCCGCCCGTGGAGCCGGCGGCTCCGCTCAACACGCAGTGCGGGGAGCTGTACGCCTCGGCCGCCCAGGGCGCCCCGCTGCACCCCCACGGGCTGTGCCCGCCCGAGCGCCACTGCTCGCCGCCCTGCGGCCTCGACCTCTCCAAGAAGAGCCCCACCGGCCCCTCTGCCCAGCTCCTGCCCACCGACCGCCTGCTGCCCAGCGAGCCCCGCGAGCCCTCGCTGCCCCCACGGCACGACAGCCCTCCCGTCAGCGCCGGCCTCCTGGGCAGCCACGCCGCTGCCTACAAGGACTCCCCGCCGGGCGGAGAGCCGGGGGGACACCCCCACGCCCCCGACCCTTTCCGCAGCACGCCGCCCTGTGCCGAGCCCCCGCTGCCCCGCGCTGATGGGAGAGAGCTGATGTACCGCTGGATGAAGCACGAGCCCCTGGGCCCCTACCTGGACGAGGGAGAGGCGGAGAAGGAGCTGGAGCGGGAGGAGAAGGCCGAATCGCCGCCTGCGGCGCCGCAGTCCCGCTACCCCAGTGTGGAGAGCAACGACCTGGAGCCTGATAACAGCACGAGTGAGGAGACGGGCAGCAGCGAAGGCCCCTCGCCCGGCGATGCTCTGGACCGCTACTGCAACCACCTGGGCTACGAGCCGGAGAGCCTGGGCGACAACCTGTACGTGTGCATCCCCTGCGGCAAGGGCTTCCCCAGCTCCGAGCAGCTCAACGCCCACGTGGAGGCCCACAACGAAGAGGAGCTCTATCACAAGGCCGCGGCCGAGCAGGCCGTGCCCTTCCTGGACAAAGGTGGCCCGGGGCTGGGTGACATCTTGCGGCCTTACCGCTGCTCCTCCTGCGACAAGTCCTACAAGGACCCGGCCACGCTGCGGCAGCACGAGAAGACGCACTGGCTGACGCGCCCCTACCCCTGCACCATCTGCGGCAAGAAGTTCACGCAGCGCGGCACCATGACCCGCCACATGCGCAGCCACCTCGGCCTGAAGCCCTTCGCCTGCGACGCCTGCGGGATGCGCTTCACCCGCCAGTACCGCCTGACCGAGCACATGCGCATCCACTCGGGCGAGAAGCCCTACGAGTGCCAGGTGTGCGGCGGGAAGTTCGCCCAGCAGCGCAACCTCATCAGCCACATGAAGATGCACGCGGCCGGCCCCGACGGCAAAGCCAAGCTGGACTTCCCCGACAGCGTCTACGCCATGGCCCGTCTCACCGCCGACCAGCTGGGGCTCAAGCAGGAGAAGGCGGCCGAGCTGCTCTCCCACACCTCGCACTTCCTCAGCGACCCCAAGGCCATGGAGAGCCTCTACCCCCTGGCCAAGTTCACGGCCGAGCACCTGGGGCTGAGCCAGGACAAGGCGGCCGAGGTGCTGGCGCAGGCTCCGCACCTGCACACCGAGGCTGCCCGGACCATAGAGCGATACTCGCCCCCCTAGCACCGGCCTGGCCGGGGGGCTGGGGGGCTCCCCTCGCTGCCCCGTGTGGAGCTGGGGGGGGGCGAGAGGCGGTGGGCGCTCGTCCCCCGGCGCTGCCGACGGTCCCGGAGAACTCGCTCGTAGCGAAGGTCCCGCGAGAGCCGCTCCGGGATGGATGGACGGCGCGTCCCTCGAGCAGCGGCCCGGCCTGCCCGGGAGAAGCCGATAAATCAGGGACTGACCCCGCGGCACCTCCGCCCCTTGCCGTGGGGGGTGCCGGGACCCCCGGCACCGGGCGGCAGCGACGCACAAGCTGTGAGGCCGGGCTGCGCCCCGAGGCTTTGGAGGACATGAGCCCGCTCCTTACCTCAGGGCCGCCCCCGGGCGAGGGGCCGCCCTCGGCAGCCGCCGCGTCGCTCCGGCCCCGCCGCGGTGGGACCCGCCGGCGCTCGGCTTTGCCGCGACGGGACCCGGACTGTGCCTCCCCGACCGCCGCGGGCCGTGAGTAGTTCGTCCGTCGTGGCCGGAGCGACGCCTCCGAGCTGAGCGGGAGCGGCCGGCGCTGGGCCGGGGGTGTGTGCCCGACCCGAGCACCCCCCGGTCCGCCCGGGGCTCGGGGACAGACTGACGGAGGGGGACGGTGGGGTCTGAGCAGCAGGAGGGGACGGGGGAGAGGCGGTCACGTCCATGCTGGGGCGGCCGGGGAATGCGGTGCTCCTCGCCCCGAAGCAAAGCACTGACCTCCCGTCCCGAAGGCAGGGGCTCAGCCGGCCGCTCCCCGTGTTTTTGGGAGGTGGGGCAGGGCCTGTCCCAGACTGAGCCCCTGGGCCCTGCCTCGCCATCAGGGATGCCCAGAGCACCCGGGCCAGCCCCGGGGCCCGGCCGATTCGCCCTCGGGCGGCCACTCGCCTTGATTATTTTTTATTTTTTTATTTTTGCCAAAGACGCCCGTCTCCAGCGCGGCCGGGCCGGGGGGTCCACGACAAAGACAAAGCGGTCTCTGGTTTGTCAGCTACGGGAGGTGGGCAGGGGCTGCGGGAGGGGCCGTGGGGCAGAGCCCGGGGGGTGTTATGTGACCTGGGGCCGAGTCCCACCCCGGGCACCTTCTGCCACCACCGCACCCCCTCTCCCACCTTCTGCTCGGTGTGGGCCAAGTCCCCCCAGCCTGGACCCCCCCGGCCCGTGCCCTGACCCCTCCGTTGGGGCTAATGTGAAGCTTCTCCCCCCTCCTGAGCCCCCTCCTCTCCTTTGCACACGAGGCTCCGGGCGGCCGCCAGCAGCGACTGCCCCCGGCCTCGCCGCCATTGTGCCTTAGCCCGAGCTGGCCGCTCCTGCCCGGCTGCCCCCCGAGCCCCCCGGGGCGGGCCGTGTCCCCCGGAGCTGCCGTGGGGTGACTGGCAGCGGTGGCAGCACCCAAAGCACAGCTGGCAGCGCCCAGCGGGGCCCCGGCCCCCCCTGTATCACGTCCAATTTGTACACGGGCTTCTCGCCCTTTTTTTTTTTCTATAGTCGAAACGGAATGAGCAATAAAGTGACATTAACACGCGTGGCCTCGCGTTCTTCTCTGGGGAGGGGCCTGGCTGATGCTGAGCACGGTTGGGAGTGGCCCAGGGGGTGTTTGTGGGTGCAGAGCTGCAGGGAGGGGACCCAAGGCGCTTTGTTGTGTATCTGGTTTGCCCAGACCTCCTCAGCTGGAGGGGAGCAGCAGAAGCAGGTGGGACAGAGCTGCTGTCATCCTCAGAACGTGTCCCACTGCTATCCCCCACCCCAACCTCAGCAGCAACTCATGTGCTGACAGCAAATAACACACCACTCTGCACTGACACATGTTTAATACCAAAAATTATTAAAACCAACTTAACAGCTCAAAGGCAGGCGCTGCCCCAAGACAAGGGCTCCCAGCAGCCTGGCAGGGATTGCCCCAGCTCTCAAGCTCTGCTTGCTGTTGTGCCAGCTGGTCTGGTGGCACCAAAACAGTCCCATGGCCGAGCCTGTGACACGTCTGGCAGAGCTGCAGGGCCCTCTGGGCTGGTGGTACCTCGGGAAGGGCTCTGGAAAGCAGCACTGGGGCAGCGCCGTAAGAAAACAAACATTGAAACACACCCGGCCTGGAGGAGAAGGCAAAGTCTCTGCAAAGCTGGCAGCCAGCACGGCTGTGGGCAAGGAACTGGGGCGTGGGTGCTGTGCTGATGGCTCCGTGTGCCCCACAGCGGGCACCCCAAAGTCTCTGTGGGCTGTGTCCCAGGCTGGGCACTGCTCTGGCACAGGTTATCCAGCACAAACCCTGTGTGTCCATCGTGCTGCCGAGGCTCTGACCCTGCTGCTGGCTCTGGCCGTGGGGTGGGCAGCTGGCACAGGGGTAACTGGGCTTCCTGATGCAGATACTGGGTCTGAGCCACCCACACAGGAAAGGAAAACACTGGGCTCTGTCCTGCTGCTTCCTCTGCCACCTCTGACACTTTCCTCCTATGGCTGCAGCGCCCCAGCGGGGACCAGGGGTGGCCTTGGGGTTGCTCCCACCCTAGGCTCATGGGACTGTGACTTGACAGAGCTCCAGGGGCTCTGGTTCAGGGGTTAATGCTCCCTCTTAGCTTCTGTATCTGGTTTGTCACTGGGGACAGGACACTTGGTGATGGGACGATGTGGGGTGTGGAAGGCTTAGCAGCACCCCAACCCCAAATCCAAGTGCAAAATGACCCAGGGACAAGGCAATAGCTCCATCCATGGACCCTCTCAGCTAGGCAAATGCTAGGTCTGAGCATTTCTGTGGTTCTCTCTGACTCTGCAGCCATAGGCAGAAGCCAGATCCCACATGGAAGAGGGGCCTGTGGCAATGTGAGGACACACAGTACCCATGGGACAGCCGGTGCTGGGTCCTTGGAGAATTCTGTTAGCCTCACACAGAGTCTTAGGTCAAAAGCGTGCCTAAAGGTAGCAGGGTAGGACTAAGGGATCTGGGGGAGAAGGGAAGGGGCAAGTAATGGCAGGACAAAGCAGCTGTGGGGGTGTTCAAAGCCTCCCCCAGCAAAGCAGGCAGGGCACACACCTGAAAACTAACCTACACTGAAAAAATGAAACTCAACAAGCAAACCCCGCAGCACAGAGAGGCCAAACCCCTCTGCAAGCAGCACTCCTGCATGGGGAAGCACACAATGGGGAAGGGGATGGGGACCTGGAGCTGTCTGGCCATGCAGGACAAACAGGCTGGGGCAGGGGGAAACCTGCCCTTGAAGCCCATGGCCTCTCCAAGATGTACAGGCTGGACTAAGCAATCCCAAAGTCTGTGCCGGCGTGTCCCCAATCTCTGCCCTACGCAGCCTACAAACCCAAAGAGCCGCCGAGGCGTGACTCGAGCTCTCTGCACCCAAGCAAACCAAGCGAAAGGCTGGTGGTGATCCAGCACAGGGCTCACCCAAAGCTTCCCTCGTCAGCGGGGCTCTCCAGCTCCACGCTGGCACTGCCCAAAGGCCGGCGGGACCCTCAACGGCCCAGCCTCCACGTGAACCATCCACAGCAATGACCTTTCCCGGCTGGTCTGCCCTCGGGGGGCCCTCGGCAGCACGGCCATTCTGGGGTGGGTTGAAGACGTGGCGTTTATTGTTCGTGGTGGGCTGGCGGCGGTGGCGGTGCGGCGCGGCCGCCGCTGGAGCCGGGCTCCCACCGTCAGGGGCTGCGTGACTCGCTCAGGGGCCCTGGGCCCCACCTGGCCCCCTCAGCCCTCCTGAGCCCACTTGAGGAAGGTGGGGATGTCCCGCACCGGCACGTTGCGGGTCAGAGCTTTGACTCGCAGGTTGCGGTCGTCCGTCAGCAGAACCACTTCCCTGAGCAAACGGATGGGATCGTCTGCAACAAGACACACACACACAGAGCACGGTGAAGCTCAGACCTGCCCCAGGCCTTCCACCCATCCCTACCTGCAGGGAGCAGCTCTCAGCTCCCTGCTCCTTTGCCAAGCTTCCTGGTGGGCCTTGGAGACATCCCAGCATCCCAAAGGCCATCAGCTCCCCTCTCTGCCACCCAGGGGTGATTTGTCATCACTGCCCACTGCCCACAGGGGTGGTGGACTGGCCACAGGCTGGGAAGAGAAGGTCCCTGCCTGACCCAGGCCAGGAAGACGGCCTGCGACCCTGGCTCCAGCAGGAAGCTGGTGCTATTATTCTGTTGATCTCATTATAAGATCTAAAGCCACCCCTTATTTCTTGCGGAGCTTTTTTGGAGTCGCCACTGACACTGAGGCGTTTCTGGCTGGGGCTCACACAGACACTGAGAGTTGATGCCTGAGAAACAACCGAAGGGATCTTGCCCCCAGATGGATGAGCTGCCCCGCACGCAACGCGCCGGGCTGGGATGTGGGAGCCACGCTTACGTGTGTGCGAGGCAGGGGAAGCATATGGGGTATGTGTAAGCAGCTGGGTCCTGTGACCAGAGTACTGTTCCTATGAGCACAGGAAACACAGTGCCTCCGAGCCAGGACGGGAATGGAAAAAACAGAGTTTATGGGAGCCCAACATGGGCCCAGATTGGCTGTGCAGGGAGCAGCAGGACGAGGGGAAGGGGAGGGTGGCCAGGAATGCGGGCTACGGTCATGGTGTCGGGGCTGGGGATGGTGGGTGAGCACCCAGCTGGCCTGTGCTGGAAGGAAGGGAATTGGGGGCTCAGTAGGAAGACAGGCCAGGGACTGAGAGCTGCCTCAAGTGGGACTGGGAGGTTTTGCGCGGACACTTTAAGAAATGTGTAACAATAAACATCCTCTGCCCCGCGCTGGTGACGAGCCTCCTTGTTACAAACCAGAGGCTGTCAGCTTGTCAGGCCCCATTCCCCATAATCCACATGATTTCAAAATTCAGCATCATTTGCACATAAACATTTGGTGACGGTTTCTCTGTGAATCTGACAAGTTAAGCTGCTAAGAATTCGTGCTGACAAATGTGGGTTGATTTCTTGGGCAGCTGCTGATGCGATTCCCATCCCTGCCGCCCTGGCAACAGCCTGGAGGCTCTCTGGTCCCAGCACACATGGCTGATGCCAGCCAGGAATCCAGAGAAGAAAGAGTCCTGGACGGAAGGCATCAGGGGTCATGGGGAGGAGGCATTTTCTGGCCCTTTGTCACCACAAAAATGGCTCTGTGGATGTTTATAATGAGTTTGTCACAGGCTGGGGCATCCCCAAGGTGCCATGAGGTGACATTTGGCAATGAGGTGGGAGTGGCACAGCCTGGGGCTGACCGGAGGCAGGAGGTGGCACCTGGGTGTTGAAAGAGGCAAAATGCAGGAGGGAACAGATCCAAGGGCCATGAAAGAGAAACGGGAGGAGTCTGTGGAATGCCACAGAGAAGGGACAAAGAAGATGTGAGGATGTCCCACCTTTGTTGGAGGGCATGAAATCCTTGGCCTTGTCATTGCAATAGTGGAGGCAGCAGGACAGAATCAGGTCATCATTGTTTCCCTGGAAAAGAAAGGGCAAGGTTAACCTTGGCAGGGAAAACTTTGTACTCCCACCACCCTGACTGCTGTACCACCTTGAGACACTCCAACACAGCTCAGTGAGAGCAGGGCCACCCCAAGTTGAGATATAAGGGCCTGCTCAGCCACCAGCAATGTGGGAGCACAGAGCCACCCCCTGCCCAGAGCTCAGGGACCTCAGGGTCCCTGGTTTTCCCCAAGGAGGTGGTGGCCCTCAGAGTCCAGGATGTCCCTTACCTGCTGGCCAGTGGTGTCTTCACTGCGGAAGGAGATGGACTCCAGCTCGTTGCCTCGGCTGGTCAGAGCCCTCAAACAGTTGTCCCGGCTCTCGAATCGCTCCTCCAGGAACTCGATGGACTTCCTGGCTCTCTCCTGCACTTGGCGGGCATAGCCTGCAGCCCGGTGCTCCATCTCTGGGCCCTTGGCCAGGCCATCCAGCTCGTTTATCACTTCAAACAGGAAGAGGAGGTACAGTTACTATGGGACAAGGTGCTCCCGTGACCTGCTGCTGGAGCACGCAAGTTGCCAAGGCCTCAGGGCCGGGGCACTGGGAGCTGGCTCAGGAAATCTGGGTTCAGCTGCTGCAGTGTCCCTGTGCTCCTGGACTTGGCTGCGGGTCTGGAAAAGCTTTGCTGCCTTCCACCTCCACGGGTCACCTGGCTCGGCCCCGAGAGCGCAGGCACCTCACCCCCGCAGTGTGAGGGCAACTGGTTCTGCCCTGCTAAACCCCAGGGAGCATCGCTGTGCCCCCCACCCCACACTCCTGTGGCGTGACCAACAGCACGTCCGTGCCCGGGGCTGTCAGGAAACCCTGAACTCCTGCATCCTGCTCCTCTATCTCTGAGCACAGCGATGGCTGGTGGCACTGTGCCTCCTGCCCGTGTGGCACTGCTTGGCTCTGCACTGTCTGACTGCAGGGCTGCACATGGGAACAGGAAGCAGGCAGTTCCCACCCTGGCACTATTTCCCACACAAATCCCAGGCCTGTTTTCCCACTTGAAGCCACCACCCCGTGCTCCTGGCAGGGAACACACTCCTTTCAACACCTCACCCATCTGGCTTTGCGCATCTGTCCTGCCTCGAGACGAGCTTGGAATCCAGGTGAATTCCCAGCCTGTTCACCTTGACTGGAACCTCTTGTACTGCTGCCAAGTGGTTGGGAACTCCAGCTGCTCCAGCCCGATGAGCCCAAGGGACCCCAGAGCTCCAAGAGGCAGCAACCCCTGGGTGCTGGGGCTGCTGGAAGAGCTGCTCAGCGTGCACGAGTGACGATGCTCGTGAGCACATCTGGACACACCCTTGGTATGCTCAGCCTCACAGCTGGCAGCAGGGCTGGGCACACAAATGTGTATCCAGATGTGCAAACAAGTGTCCCCTGGCTGTGCTGGTGCACGGGGCTGCGTGTGCACAGAGCTGGTGTGCACGTGTGCGCGAGGCAGCCTCTGCACTCTGTGTGTGTGTGTGTGTGTGTGTGTGTTTGAGCCATGGCTTCATTTCTGAAGATTGTTTCCGAGCTTGGAGCCAAGTCCTGAGTTCAAGTGGGAACTATGCATTCCTTGGGGGGTTCGGGGAGAGAGCTCGGGGTCTGAGGCCTCTCCCCAGTGCTGTGAATCACTGCCCAGGGAGCCTGCGTGATCGCTCTGTTCCATGGTGAGACTGGCACTCACTGTCTGGGTATTCCAATTAAATCTGCGTGGAGTTGCTTTGCTCTTCCCTGGCTGGAGACTCTTCTTGCTACCGACCTGATGCTGCCATTTCCACACAATGCACGGCTGGGCCCGGGGTGGGGGGAGCCGTGCAAGAACGGAACATCAAACAGGAAAAGCTGGTATTCCCTCCCGAAATCCGCCTTCCTGCTTCCAAGCTAAACAGGCTTCAAAGGGGAGGCTTGTTTGTGCTTCTGCACCAGGCCTGGCTTCTCCATGGCGGGGTCAGGCTCAAGGAGCACAGAGCAGGTTAAAGAGCAAGAGAAACAAACCCAACGAGAAGCCAAGCGCTTAACCCCTTGCTGCATCCCCGGGAAGAGCAGGGAGCAGTGCCGGGGGAAGGGCACTGTGCCTCTCTCCAGTCTGCTCCCATGGGACATGGCACCAAGGCCTCTGTCCCCAGCAGTGACAGGCTCAGGGGATGGCTTCCTCCTGCCTATGCTGATGGCTATCCTGGGGGATGAGGGGGAATGTGACCAACCCGTTCATGGACAGGGACTTGCTGGCTTTGAGGTGCTTCTGGGAGGCTTGTGGCAGCAGTGGAAGATGAGTTACTCTGTCCTCATATGATGAGGCAGGAGGGCAGTAAAAGTGCTCATTCATGCCTGTGGAAGGGCAGGCCAGGCTTGTTTTGCAGGTTGAGGGGAGCAGCATCTTGGACAGGAAGAGGACCAGAATTTTCAGGTCTCCTGCTGCCCTTGGTTGGGGTTTGATGGAGAAGCCTCCCAGCAACCACTGGAGTGCACCAGGAAGCAAAACCATGGCTTCAGGGCAGGTCCCAGCTCTCCCAGGTGTTAATATGCCCCACAGCCCCCAGGGCTTCCCAGGCTCTGCTGGTGCTGCTGACTGCCTTCCCTTGACTTCTGCAGTGCCAAGCCACAGAGCAACTTGGCAACTCCTGTGCTGAGCTGGGCAGGCATCCAGCCCTGCTCTCCCTACCCAGGGGTGCCATCCCCAGCCTCAGGAATCCCTCCTAAGCTGGGCTGCTCAGCCTGAGGGGAAGGGCAGCAGCTGGATGTTTGCTCTGGGACTGCAGAGCTGTGTGCTGGACACCAGGAGCTGAGAAGGAATCCCCACAGTTACTCGGAGGGCAGCACCCCCACATGCCACGGGGTGTACCTGTGCCACCTCACTGCCTGGACACCGGAGATACCCACGGGACCCAGCTGGTCCCTGGCTTCCTGGGGCTGTGGATGGGATGTAGGCTCTGCAATGCTCAGCCCCACTCCTGCCCCAGCCTCTCCTGCTGTCCTCAGGGATTCTGTGAGTGCCAGGCTGGCACGGGGCCGTGCCAGGCGCCCGAGTGCCAGTGGCCGGAGGAGCGGCACCTCCAGCCCGGAGCGTGATCAAACAATCAGAGCAGAGGCATCGAACCAAATGCTGCCGCCACCCCGGGAGACCACCCAGCAGCACAGCCGTTATCTGCCAGGGTGAGTGTTTACCAATAACGGGAACCAGCTTGCTGTTTTACTGCGAGCTTTATAAGGATAAAAAGAAGGGCTGGGCTTGAGCAGCTCCGAGACGCTGGGACACAGGCCGGCCATTTGCTCAGCCTGCCTAAGCCCCAGCTCAGCTGGGATAAGCTATCTGCTCTGATTGTTTAACAATTCCTCCTCCTTGCCCCCTTTGAAATTCCCTCCAAATCCCATTTAACACCCATTTGCTTTCTCCCAGCCCCTGGCATCCCCAAATGCACTGGAGAAGTTTGCTGAGTGCTGTGGGCAGAAGGCTGGCAGGGAGGGAGCAGGGTGACAGGGGCTGAAGGAATGCCAACAACGACTGGGTTGAGACAGGGCAAGATGAAGTCTAGTCCCACAGCATGAGCTGACCAGCTCCAGACCACACAGGCACTGTGGGCACATGGGGCATGGAGAGAGGGAGCCAGACTGGAAGGACAGACCACACCAGGGGAGAGGGGAAGCCCCCACCACAGCACTGGCCCTACTCACCGATCAGGGGCACCACCAAGATGAACTTCCTGCAATCCAGCAGTGTGACCAAACTGCCGAGGTGGTCGATGAAACCGTTGGTGTCCGGGACCAGAAAGACTGGTCTGATCTCCAGCTCCATCTGCCTCATTTGGCTCTGGTCTTTCAGCACAGCCTGGAGGAGAAGGAAGGACACATGGTGAGTAAGGAGGATGTCAGTCCTACGACCCGTGGACCCTGAGAATAGAAGATAAGCCTGGCTGGCACGTACAGATCCATGTGAAGGGGACTGGGAGGAGGCAGCATCCATCCCACCTGCACACCCCAAACATCAGCTCCTGCAGGCCCATAGTGCACGTGGATGGCAAAAATCTCCAAGAAAACATTCTCCTAGAAAACAGCCCTGTCCAGGCTTTGGGAGAACTGGGACCAGTCTTGAAAATGGAGGTATTTTGGGAATGGTCCTATTTGGTGGGACTGGCAGTTGCCAGGATAATCTGCACTGGTGCCAAGGGGGAGGGAGGACAGGGGTTCTGGGGTTTTGTATGGAAACAGGTCAAGGTGACAACACACAAAACAAACCAGTTTCGGATGCATAAGTCCTGCCAACAGCCTCCTAACACAGGGACCCCAAACAGGCAGCCAGAGGTCGGTGGTGTAGGGATCCTTGTCTGAATATCTCCTTCACTGTCCTACCACCTCCTGCACATGCCTTGCCTTTTCCAACTCCATCCAGCTGGGAAACCAGGTGGGTTCCAGCCCTGAAAACTCTCAGTACTGTCCTTGGTTGAGACCTTCACACCCATAGAGACAGAGGTGCTCACACTCACAGGGGGAGGGTCTGCTGGGGCTCACTGGCTGCCCTCTGGGCTGCACCTGGACCTCTGGCCAATGCCAGTTGCCAGAACGGGAGCCCAGAGCTCACGTATGACTTTCGAGGCTCTCGAAGGACTTGGGCTCTTTAGTAAGCCACAGGCTTAAAAAACTCAGGATGCTATTCTAGTGCTTCCTCTGCTTAAAAATAGCTTCCCTGGACTCGCTGATGTTTGTTGCCTCTAATAGGAACCCGTCACCCCTAGAGCACAGAAGAGCTGCTGTGGAACACATCCACCATGCAAACCCTTCTGAGACTGGGCTTGGACCCCCAGATGTGCCCTGGGCACACATGGTGACCACCAAGCCTGTCCTGCCCAATGGTATGGGGAGCTCCCCCTGCCCGCAGTGAGGATCCCAACCCTCCCTCAGTCATGCCAAACCCTTGGAGGCGCCCTGGAACAACGAGCTGCATGGGCCAGCAGTGGCCATGGAAAGAAGTGGTTTTTAATTCATTTCCAAGTGTTGTCATCTGGCTTTAAATCAAGGCTTTAAATTGATGCTGCCACCTCCCACAAGTGTCTCCAGGCAAGGCAGCAACCAGAACCTCACCACGTGCCTCCCACCCTCCTTCTGGCAGTGCTGGTCCTGGGGATGTGGCTCCCACAAACCCTGAGGGGTGTCAGGCAGAGCAGGGAGTATGCCAGGTCCTGTCTGCAGGACGTGCCTTCCTCCTCACACAGAGGACACACCAGTGTCGCCAGGCTGCAGCTCTGTACCAGCCACGTGCTAGATGCCATCCCTGCCTGTGCTCTGCCTGGGCACTCACTGGTGACACAGGAAGAGCTACAGTCAGGGACCACCTGGAACCAACCCCAGCATGGAGCTGCTGCTGCCTCCTCACCACAAGGAGAACAGCAGGTGGGGTGTCTCCATAGGGTTTTGGGGTGTGAGAGGAGCTGCTTGTCCCTGAGAGGCACTGGACCCTGCACACCTGCCTTGGGGAGATAGAGAAGGGCCTCATTGACCAATGCAGAGGCTCAGAGAGTGGCAAGTCTCTTGTGTGGCTTCCAAAGAGGTCAATGGCCCTGAAGTTGCAGGAAGTGGGGGTGAAACCACACAGTCTCCACTGAACAGTGACAGCCCTATGTGAACAAGAGCTGGTGGCAGGAGGGGATCCCTGCCTGCACCCCAATACGCTTCCTGAGCCTGTGACTCACCCCAGCCCCTGCAGGTGACCTCAGGAGCGTCAGCAGGACGCTCACCTACCCCTCTGGCGGGGGGCACGGCGGTGACGGTGGGGAGGGCAGTACCCTCGTGTGTGGCATTTGCCCCCGCGGCCCTGGCGGGCCGTACCCGGCCGGTTCCTGGCAGCCGGCAGCAACGCCTGTGCCGGCCGTCACGTCCCATTCCGCTCGCCGGGCCGCCCGGTGAGAGAAGGACACAGGATGCGCCGGGAGTGAAAGAGCGAGGTCGGCGGGGAGCGTGCCAAGTCCCCGCGCACAGCTCCGGGCCGCTCGGGGAGCCAGAGGGAAACTCGCCTTTGCAGAGTTCAGAGGCCGGCAGCGAGATTTATTTTTGTTTGTGTGAGTAAAAGGCTGCAGAAGCCTCCGGCCAAGGGGTTTGGGGGAGAGAGGAGTGGCCTGTGATTCATGCGGACGCTGGCTGGCCCCACGCCAGAGATGAAAGGAGCCCATGTGCGGCAGAACTGGGGAGGCCAGTTCTGCCTTAACCCTTCTGCCGGTCCGTGGGGCACGGCCCCGTGGGGAGGAAGGGGAGAATGCGGGTGTGGATCGGGATGCCCATGTTTGGGACTTGGCTTCTGTGCTTTTAGGGCTGCCAGAAGCGAGATGCTGGTCCCACTGTGCCTCAGTGTCCCTAAAACAAGGACAGGGAGATAGATGGCCTGTGTGTCCTGTTGGGAGGTGGGGTTTGGAAACCACCCTGGGGAGTGCTCTATCCCGGGTGGATAGAACAGCAGAGCTACAGCCTCACCCTGGCCCTAGTGTTTTGGGACAGCCGGATTTTAGCTCTGGCTTATTTGGGTTAAACAAATAGGCTCGGCTTGGCTCAACTCAGTGGCAGGGTGACCCCACGGTCCTGGACATGGCAGTGGACCTTTGAGACCAGGGGCTCCTTGCCCTCTCTGGGCTGCTAGCTCCACCCCCCTGGCCTCCTGCACCCGCAGACTGCGTGGTCAGCGCTGGTCCCACCCGCAGCCCCCTGCCCATCCCGCTGCTCCGGCCGCGGGGGCTTTTCCCAGGAGCTGGGCCGCAGCCGGAGGTGGCTCCCCCGGCTGCCCCAGCTGGTGGCAGCACTGAGATCAGACACTCCTGCACACGCAGTCCCAAATTCCCAGCTCATCCATCAGCTGGGATCACCTGGGGAATTCCCCGGAAGTCAGTGCCCGGGGGAGGATTTCCAGCGTGGGCAGAGGACGGGTCCCCCAAAAGCCAGGACGTTGTGAAGAGCGACAGGGAGGCGAACTGAGGGTGTCCACCACCAGCATAGAAAAAAGGAGAAGGCTCCACATGGACCCTGGAGCTCTGCACATGAACCCCGAAACTCCACCTGCCCGTGGTGCCAGGATGGCAGAGAGGCCAAAGAGAAAAGCGACAAGGTCACACGGGGTCACGCCGCTCAGCCAGGCCGGAAGGGCCACCACCATCCTGCCACCACCTCCCCTCCTGCCACCACCCGCTCCCCAAGCGCGGCCAAAGCCGGCGCCGCTGCCCCTGCCAGCCCCGCGCGCTCCCCGGGGATCGGATTTTCCAGGGCCGAGAACAATGCCTCCTCCGAGCCTCTCTGCTCCAGGGCTTCCTCCTCCCAAGGTTCGTCCCCAGCGTCTTCCCCGGGAGTAAACGTGCCCCGTGCCTGGTAGCACACCGGGGCCGCCGCCGTGGCGGAGCCGCCGTGGGTGGGTGTGCGCCTTCCGCAGGCAGCAGGCACCCGCTCCCAGGCAGGTGCTGTGCCGGCGCGTGTGCGCCCGCGGCATTGTTCCTGCGGGGAAGGGAGAGCGTGAATGGGACACGGCTAAATTTAGCCACTTACTCACACTACCGCCACAAAGGAGCGGCTGCATCTTAAGGGGGCGGCCGTTCCGTGGGCTCAGAAGGGACAGGAGAGAGCGGCTATTTTGGGAAGACATGTCATAATTGGCCGCCCCGGTTGAGCTGCTTCTGTAATGCTGAGCAAAACAATAGCAGCATCCAGAGGAAGAGCCTGTTATGTTTCAGGTGGGATGTTTTCAACCGGTCAGGAAACTCGACCGCTCCCAGCGCGCAGCGGCGGCACAAAGGACAGGGGACGCTGAACAGCATGGACCGAGGGCTGGCCAAGCAGCGAGACAGGCTGTGGCTTGGGGACAGCCCTGCCTGAGAGCTCTGCCTGCCCCAGCAGCGTTGCTGCCATCTCTTCTTGTCCACCTGCCCGCCTGGCCTCTCCTCCCTCTAAACACCTGAGCAGCACCCGGGGATGTGCCTGGTCTTCCACCTCGTCCTGATGCATCCCTGCTGTCACCAGCTGTCACTAGCTCTGTCCCAGTGTGGGAATGCAGTGAGGGCAGTGGCAGCCTGGCAATAGAGCCACAGAGCTGCTTTGCATCTAGAGCTGCCCAGGAATGCAAGAGACCTGATCCTGCTCTAGTCTTTCTTTCCTCTCATTGTAATGGTTTTGGGGTCTGTGCTTATGCAGGGGAATGGAGCTGAGTTCCCTCTAAACTGGTGCTGGCTGAGGGCTTCCACATTTGCCATTTATCCTGCCTGGACCTGTGCTTCCCCAGCAGCTCAGAGTCACAGTCCTGCACACAGCCAGGGCAGGGACAGGGACCTAAGGAGAGCAATGAAGCTCAAATCCCCCTCAAGGTGTCAATCAGCAGCACAGCTGGGCTGCCAGAGACTGGGGAGCAGGGCAAAGGCAGGAAAACCTGCAGGGGAGAAGGCAATGACTTCAGCAGAAGTACAACTCTGCAAGTCCCAGGTGAAGCTGTGACACTACACTCTCCTTGGGCACAGAAAGAAACCACACAGCCGAGAGATGAAGGCTTTGCCCTGCACCCTGGGGGACTGCACACACCCTCACAGATTCCACAGGAGGCAGCCACAGCACCTGGACCTGAGTCCCCACTGCTGTGTGGGGAGCTGAGTCCTGTCTCCTGAGACAGGAGCCACATCTGCTGGACTCAGATGGAGCTGTGGCTTGTCCCCAGAAAAATGAAAGGGTGACTTGGAGAGCAGCTGACATTCCCTAGGTGGGCAGTGAATGACAGGCTGTAACAGGGAAGGGAAAAGGTCCCCAGCTCCATGAAACACTGAATCTGTTGGGAGGAGCAGAAAGGTCAAGGATCACAGGTTAAGAGGGAAAGTGGAGGGGGTGGATGCTGAGCTGACTCCAACCTGGCCTCCCCCGGCAGCATTTCCCTCCCAGCTCCTCTGCTGCTCCAGCTGCATGGTCAGTACCCAGGCAGGGAGAGGACCGGGGCAAGCACACATGTTCTGCTCCAGGCCATTCCCAGCCAGCTAAGGCCTGGATGACTTTACTGAAACCCCAAGGACTTCTCCTCCACCCCGCGCCTTCAGACTCCAACTGCACCTCAGCTCTCAGCTGTGCAGCCCCTGAAGCTGCCCACACCCTCATTTTGACCTCTCTCTGCCTTCCAGCATCGGCCCCAGCACAGCCAGGGAGGAAGGGAGGAGCAGGCCGGGGGGAGAAAGCCCCTGACAACATCAGGCAGCCCCCACTCTCCCCGCAGAATGGGCAGCGGCCATCCCGGGGGGCCCTGCTGCAGCTGCGCCGCTCGCCGGGATCCGCCGCGCGCTGCCCTCCCCGAACATGTGCAGTTCCTGTTTGCTGTGTCTGTACAAGGCAGTGGGAAGTGGGGAATTTACTTACACCTCCCGCTTAACAACCATGGGAGGCTGGAAGGCTTCAGGCCGCTTTAATTTACAGCCCATCTCTCCAATCTCTCACTCGTTTTTTCGTTGCTGCTTTCTTCCTCCTCGTATTAACGTGACCCAGGTACCTGCCAACAATAATGGACTCGGCTTGTGGGGGCGGCCCCTCCCTCCCGGCACACAAACTTCTACCTTCGCCTTGATATGGATTGCTCCAAATTCAAATGTAAAGAAAAAAAAAAAGGGAAAAAAAAAAAAAGAAAAAGAGAAAAAAGGCAAAATCTGAAAAGGTTGGGGTGGGTTTGGAAAAGCGAAGCGCAGTGGTTCTGGGCCCGGCGCCAGTAGCCCGAGGGTACACATGTGCAGGCTCTCCCAGTAGGGCCTTCAGCAGCCCTGTTTTACAACCACCTCGGCACACACTGCAGAGTTCACGCATATGGCCAGACAGATGTGTCTGGCTTACGTTCAAGGCTGGAAAATGAAGAATTATGGAAGTGAAGGGCCCTGGGCATTAGAGAGGGCGGAGGTGAGGGGGAGGGGAGCCAGGGAGAATTTTTCCTCTGCTGAGAAATCCTCATCTGGGCTGTGAGGCTGGAGGAAGAGGGGTTGCGAGCGAGGAGGCAGCCAACAGCCATCCATGCATGTGAGATTGCTCTTAAAGCAACAGGGTGCATCGCCAGCAGTCTGCTCCCAGTCCAACCAGTTTACTTCACCAGCTCCCACTGGGAAACACGCTCTCATCAGGCCAGGGCCAGGCCAGGATCACCTGCATCCAGTCTGTTTGTCCCCATAACGATGGCAACGTTCTGGCTGCAGCAGCAGTTCGCAGACTATTTTTCCGGCGCTGGCTCCTGCATGAACTCTGCCGTTCACGTCCCACCCTCTCCCTTGTCTGCCTGTGCCCTGCTGCACAGGAAGGCTGATTTCTCACCAAATCTCACTGTCACGGAGCCTCTGCCCTGGGTGGGGGCACAGCTCACTGGCAAACACACAGAGGAGCTGCTGCCCTGGGGCACAGCTTAGTGCCTGGCACACACAGCACTGCAGCCAGCAGCCCTGCCACTCCTGGGTGTGCTGGCAGCTCCACAGGGAAGCTGTGTCTGGCTTCAAGAGGGTCCCCAAAACATTAATTTCAAGGCCTGGGAGGGCAGATCTTACCCAGAGTGGAGACAGCAACACAGATTTAGACCTTCCAAAGGGCCAAAGCTGTTTGCTGCTGGGTTTCATAGAGGCAGCATGTGGCATTACACCCAGGAAGGTTAAGGTGCCATGGGACATCCCAAGAGGCCACTGAAGCATGGTAGGAGAAGAGCTGTGCACCACTGGCACAGCAAGGTGGGATCAGCCCATCCTACCTGAATCTTGTCTTGACGGCGCTGCTGCTCAGCGACTTTCCTGGCCAGCGCTTGCTTTTTGGCTCTGAGCTCCTTGATGTCCATCTCTCCTCCACTGCCTTCAGTCTCAGAGTCATCTTCAAAGGCCTCAATCCTCACATCATCCTCCTTCTTCCAGGAAATGCAGAAAGAGAGAAAAACAGGAGGGAAGTCACTGTAAGGGATGCTGGTGGCAGGGATCGTTCTCGTTCTGCTCTTCCTTTCCCAGCAGACAAATCCCTGTCAGACAGTCCATCACCCCTTGCTGATGGGTGACTGACTATTTCTAAACATCCAAAAGAAGCCAAATAAATTATAAACATTCAGGAAATGACAAGGTGAGACAGGAGGTAATGGGCAGGAAAGGCAGCGACCAGCCTGGGCAGGGGCAGTCCAGCTTTATGCTCTGTTCTAAAATCACACCCTCTTCCTCACCTTGGAAAACTCTTCCCACAGCCTTGGGTGAGTCACTGATGTTTTATTGCCTCCAGTTCTGTGAAAACATGGTATTTCCCTGTCTCTCTTTGCTTTGCCTGGCTGTTCAGGCTGCACATCCCTGTTCAAGCTGCTTCCTCCCACCTCCCTGCACCAGGGCTGCTCTAACACTGCTGCCTCATCCCACAGGGCACACAGGCTGCTCAACCTGACAGGAACTTCAGATCCACAAATCCAGGTGCCCTTCTCCAATTTAATTTCTGAGTAGGCTAGAGAGATTCCTGCACTCACCCCAAAACTTCCAGCTGGTCTGGAACAGATGTTTCAGAAGGAGATGTTCAAAATCTTGATTTTAAAGCTCTACATCATGGAGCATCCACTACATCCCAAGGTCACTCGTTTAAACATTTAATAACTTCCTCTGTTAACATTTCCACCCTACTTCTAGTCAGCCTTTGCCATGCTCCTGCTGTCCAGGAACCTTGTCTTTGCTGAATTCAAGGGTCCCTAGTTCTCCAACCTCCTGCCCACACCAGCACATCTGGACCATACTGCATTTTCTTCCTCTCCTAGAGACCTTTCCCTGAGGTTCCCCACCAGTTTTGCAGACCATTCCCAGTATGCCTGCACTGCCTGAACTGGAGACCTCAGAAGGAGCCATGCTGTTCCTACCTTAGGTGGAGGCCACGCTGGCCTTTCCCCACATACCCAAATCTCTGGGATACAGGAGGGTGGGAGGTGGTGGTGGCTGGTGTCTAATTGGGCATCACTCAGAACCATGTTCTGCCCAAGCTTTGCTGCTCTCCCCAATCATTCCACACCCAAAGGGGAGCCCACAAGTACCTTGTTGCTCAATGTGTGTCCCACATGTGCTGCTCAGGAGCCCAACTCTCCACTGCTGCATGCAGACCCCTCGTTTCATGCAGCCAACCTTGCTCCCCATGGCTGGCCTTCCCAAGCCATGCCATTACCCATCCTCCCTTCTCTGCACAAAATCCAAGGGTTGTGATGGGGCTGGGTAGAGTTCCCAGATGGCACTTGGCCAGACAAACCTGCTCTGAGCCCCTGGAGGGCTGCAGGAGACAGATCCTGCACAGAGGGGTAAGAGCAGGGCTTCACTCCCTGCCCTGTGCAGGCTGCCACCACACGTGTCAGCAGAAGGGACTTGTGGTCTTAATTTAGAACAACCTCAGTGCTGCAGTCGTGCACTCAATCATTTCACCCAGGCCACAGAACCACCTTCTCTTCTCTCCTTGTGACCTTTTAGCCATGGGAACGAGGAAGATGGGAGCCCTCAGGCTCACTTCCCTCTGCTGGGACAGCCTGGACCACAGGGGATGGGGGGGATGCTGCCAGAGGGAGAGTGTCACACCAGGGCCCCAGGGAAAAGCCTCTGTCTGATGCAGATATGCTGGGGGGGGTCAGGACCTGCTTGCACCACAGTGCTGATGGTCACTCTGGTGAGCTGCAAGCTCCCTTGAGATCAGAGCCCAAGAGGGAAGCTCCAGGATTGCACAACGAGCTCATGGAGAGATTCCCACAGCTGAGCAGAGACTGTGGGGATGGGGCAGGAGGGAGCTATCCTGGTACTGTGCTTGTTCACAGCAGGAACTGGAGGGACTCAGCCAACAAAAGGAGCCTCCTGAAAACAGGACCATCCCTGTCATGACACTGGGAAGAACCTAAACATGCCCCCATATCCCACATGCCAGCTTGAAAACCTCCAGCACCTTCTCCATAACAGGATGAAGATCCAGGTTTCCCACCTTACAGAGACAACTATTGCCTGAGGATTTGCTGTCCCCTGCTCAGCTGGGACAAGGAGAGTGCTGGGTACAGCATTGCTCTGGGCTTCTCTGAGCTTTCTGACTTTCCATGGGACAGAGACAGGGTGATATCCCTGCTCAGGGTGTTATCCCTCTGGCTCTGAGTGCCCAGCCCCAGCACAGGGAGGGCAGCCAGAGTGAGCCTGGGCAGCACCAGGCCACCCAGCTTCCCGTTCCCAACGCCTCTGCTCCTCTCTCCTGTTTCCCTGGCCTTTCCAACTGCAAGATTAAACAGAAGAAAGGAGTCAACCTGCAGAGCAGCTGGCAGGGCCCTTAAACACACACACGGAGCCTGGAGTGAAGCAAGGCCTACAGGAACAAGCAAGGGCAGAAAAACAAGAGTTGAATTCCTTAATCACATCAGGATGTGAGAGGCAGGGGAGGGACGGGGCGCCAATGTCAGCTCTTCCTGTACGTGTGCTGGAGGCTGGAGCTCAGGCCTCCGCCACAACGAGCTCCACGGCTATAAACTTGATCCTGAAGCTGAACCCTGACACCCCCTCGCCCACCTCCTCTCCCGGGGCCGTGGTGCTGCACGTTATTAAAGCTCCCCCCCACCCTGGGTATGAAGAAAGCAGCATCTGGAACTCATAGCGGCGTGCGAGATAGAGGCAGGCGGGCTGGGCTGGCAGGAAAGGGCACGAGTGAAGCACACTCAGGAGACAAGGGCTGTGCACCATTTACCCCCCCTCCTGCCTCCCCCCCATAAAATGCACACGCAGCTAGGCCAGCTATAAATAGCGGGAGCTGCAGGGCAGGCAGAGGCTGGGCCCCACAGGGGTGATTCTTCCTTCACCGAGGCGCGCTCTTCCCGCACGGTACCTGATCTTCCAGTTGTTTTCCCTCTTGGCTTCCCATTTCCTTTCCCATGGCGTCTGGGACGGGTGCCACTGACACATATTTTCCACCCTTGAATGCCAGCAAAGGCTCTTCTTGTCCACAAAGGGCTTCCAGGAAATACTTCAGAACTGTGACCCTCTTGCAGTCGGCTGCAATAACCTACGGGGTGAGGACGAGGGGGTTGGGGAGAGGGAAAGGAAAACAAAGTCAGTGCAAAGGGGAGCGGATGAGTAACGACCAAGGGCAAATGTTTGGGATAGAAGGCCCAGCGGGATGCAGGCAGCACCACAGGGATGTGAGGGGTGCCCCTCTTCTAAACACGAGTGGAAGGGGTTTGCCTTGCTTTGTAGTGCCCAGGGAAAAGGAGGCAGGCAAAGTCAGGACATTCAGCACTGATCCTGTCCTGCCTCCTCTGGGCGCTCCAGGGCTGCAGGACTCCCAGGGCACAGCCAGCCCCCTCCCCAGCCCCAGCAAATAGGGGAAAATCCTACTGAACCATGAGAGATCAATGATGTGGCCTATCCCTCTGTTTAATTTTGGCTTCATTGCTGGACTTCCCTCCTAAAAGCTGTGGAGGGATGCAGGTGTGAGAGTGAGAGGGTGGGGGCTTTTGAGAAAACCTGAGCCCAATCTCACCTCCAGCCCGACCCTGTCCCACAGGCCCATCTCACAGATCAACTAGGGAGCCCCACTGGGGAGGCTGGGACGGATCTGGCCTGAAGGAAACTCAATAGCTTGGGTAATTATCCAATTTATGAGGCTCTCAAATGGAGTTTCCAGAGCACAGGAGCCCGGTGCCTCCACAGCCCTGTCCCGTGCGGCACGGCCTCGGCCAGCACCTCCACCACGCCTGGCCTTGGCTCAGCCCTTGTCCCCTTGCAGCAGGGCTCTGCACCTGCACAGCTCTCCCCTGGTGCTTCCTGCTGACTGGTGTCACCCCCAGGGAGCTGCAGATTTATAGGGAGAAAGTCAGCAAATGAGATTAAAAGTGCTACATGCTATAGACACAAAGTCTGTGTTGATGCCTGAGTTTCTCCTGCCCCCAAACCACCCTGGGTTTGCTCTTCTCATAGACCAAAGCAGTCTCAGAGACCCCCCCATCCCAAAAGGGTCTCTCTAAGCTCCCAGGATCAGGATTCTGAAGCTGGGGAGAGGGCCAGGTGTCTCACAGCCAGAGACACACACCATGTGATGCCAGACCTGGTCCTGGTGGACATCAGCTTATCTCCAATGGGGCCGTGCCTCGGTGAGCCAGGGTTGGCAGTGGTACCGGCCCCACTGCACCAGGCCGCTGTGAGAGGAAACTTCTGCTCTTCCACAGCACTGCCAGTTTCCTCTCTGTGGGCTAATTTTAACCACCGTGTCACTGCTGTGCGTGTCAAAAACCTGACCCTCCTCTGACCTCCAACCTCCCACCCCGACTACTGCTGGAACAAGGCACCCTCATGTACCTGCAGCTGGGGCAGCCTCTGTTTGAAGGTGTCCCCCTGAAATCCTGTGTCCCCCTGTACCTGCTTGGGAGGAGAAGCCCTGTCCTCTCCACAGAGGCAGCTGCTGCTGCAGGGAGGTGGTGTGAGTAGGGTGATTCCAAGAATTAGTATTTTGATGACCAACAGATTCATAACCACTGATTCATAACCACCTATAAAATGTGTCCTATGGGACTGAGGTGAGCAAAGGACAAGGTGACACCAGCTCAGCAGTCCCAGGAGCTATTGGAGACCCTCTTTCCCAGGAAAGCTTTTTGGTGCTTCTGACATCCAGCCAGGAGCAATCCCTGCAAGTGTCACCACAGGAACATTCCCATCCTCCTGGCTCTCCTTTAGGAATGATTGTGTGCAGGGGAAAGTCCAAAGGAAAGAGAACACAAGCATAGTTGGAATGGCTGTCATGGGAAACATCCCTCCTGAGAGTTCCTGAGAGCTCCAGGCTGCAGCTGAGGGAAGTGGTGGAAACCTCAACACTGGCTTCACCCCCAGCTCCACGAGCTAATGCCACAGAGACCCAGTCTGACTCACATGGGGTAACTTCTGCCCAGGGATTTTCCAGTCTGGATATCTGCAGTTTCTGCTGGGCAAGCAGAGTGCCCACCACCACCAGCCATGTGTGAGGGGATGCCAGGATGTGGCCAAGAACAGCAGCAGGGGTGAAGGGATGCAGGAACTGCCTGTATAGGTGGGGAAGTGATGGGTGCCCCATCCTGACCCCATTTCTGAGGGGTTTCTCGAGACACTTCTAGAAATAAAAGCCACATCCATGAGGCTTTCAGGAGGGGCTGAGTGCTAACACAGCTGCAGTGCAGCCATTGCTCCACAAAGGCTTAAATCTGAGCCTCTCAGATCAGGAATGATGGGGCAAAACACAGAAGAGCTCCCTTCACCCTTGGCTGGGGCTGGGGACAAGGGCAGGTGGGATCACTCCTTCCTCCCCTAAAGAAGAAACCAGTAGGAAACACCAGATTTCCTGCCAAGCCAGCACAGCACATGCTTAAATCCAGCTCATCTGCTGGGGGGAAAAAGAGCCCAACCGAAGGCCCATGACATAATGCCACAGCAACTCTGTCTCATGAACACATTTTTCCAGCCCACATGAATGAAAAACAGGGAAGGAGCGAATGCTCTGCACATCCCCGTCACGTGCAGCCCTGCTCGGGGAGGACACAGCACAGCCCCGGGCTGCCGGCAGCCAGGCTGGGAAAGAAGTGACCCGTGACTGGCACCCAGGTCTCTCTCGAACAGCAGAGAGGGACCTTGCACGCCGCCGAGCAACCAGCTTTGGTCAGAAACTTCCTGTTTCGGGGTGGAAATGCGAGTGGATCACTGGGATGGCAGCGAAGGTGCTGGCTGGTGCACATGGCCAACGCTGGCAGAGCGTGGTGGAGACACCAGGGGCTGTGCCCGACCTTGCCGAAGGAATGGCAGCATGAAATGGCACGGAGGGGATGTATCTGGTGATGTGGCAGCAGACACCTCAGCCCCAGTGGGGAATAGAGCCCTTCCCCCTCTGTGCAGTGCGACAGCAGGAACCGAAAGCCTGGCTCCGAGTCACTGCTGGGTATGAAAATAGGCCTGACACGAACGCAGCCGCTCTCAAAGGAAAACCGAAACCGAGAATTGCTGAAGTGGTCTGGTGCCCCCGTCCGTGACCCGGGCTCAGTTCCCCAGAGCCACCACCGAGCCCCTCGCCACCACGGTGCCTCTCGGGGACACGTGGCTGGGGACCAGGCGTGAGACTAAGGTGGCTTTGGCTGCAGCAGCCCTGATTGCCAGCCTGATCTCATTGGAGACATTTCCAATCTCCTGCTCCATCAGACAGGCTCACCACCAGCTCCAGCACCAGCCACCCACTGGGGGTTGGCAGCTGCCGAGGCTCATTAGCCAACTGCTAATTCATGGGTCACACATTAACATACTGATCATTGAGTAAGACACAGCAGGACACACATTAACACACACAAACTGCTTGTTGAGACCCACTGGGCTGTGCATTAACTGTACCAGCTGCTGTGTTTTCAAAGTCACTCTGCAGTGCCAGTGCCACCAGGACCTCAAGAGTGTCACCTCCTGCCAGCGGTGAGGGGGGTTCCCCAGTCTAACCAGGGGTTCCCAGACTTAATGAAGCTGATCCCCTCTATGGTCTCAGCTGTATTTCCCCCCACTGATAAAACAGGGAAAAGCTTCCCTGAGCACTGTGGAGGGCAGACTCCCACACCACATCACCATGTATCCTCCAGGAGATTTAAACAGAGGGAAGGTCTTGCTCTGAGAGCTGTGAGCTCTGTGCCTGAGGGGACACCTGCACCTGGTGCTGGTGGGGTGACACCACCAGAAACCAGCCCCGCTCTCGCTTTGGGTCAGAGGAGCTCCTGGAGCAGGGGGGCCTGTGCCTCTGCCCCGGGGCCGGCCCCGCTGCTCCGCACGCGGCGGCTCTCCCGCAGCTCCGAAAATCGCTGTCACACCCTCCGCCGCCTTCAATCAACTTTTACAACTTGTTAATTTTACACAGCGTCCTAAAGAGCAAACAACTGGGAGGCAGGAATGCAGATTCCTTCAGCTAGTCCAAAGAGCCTCTGGCAGCCCAGCCAGCTGGCCGGGGGAGCCCTGCTCAGCCGCGGGGACTTGCCACATCCCAGGAGGGGACATGGTCTGGAGAGGGCTGCCCCACACTCACGGCAGCCTCTGGCAGTGCCACACTGCTGCTAGAGGTGTGTGGAGGGACCCTGGAAGCTTCTTCCTCGGCAAAATCTGACACTCCACAAGGAAACAGGAGGCAGCAGCTCTGGAGAAGTGATTGCTGGGAGGACAGGCTGCCATTGCCGGCTCTGCATTCCTATGTGCGAGGGGGAGACACCAGCACATCCTGACAGCTGGATTCAGAAGGGGAAAAGGACATGAGAAGTTTGAGTCATAGCATGGAGAGATCCCATCCCAGATTCAGAGATGGGAATGGGATAGGACCGGGACTCAGAGCCAAGCTCCAGCACGATCCAGCGTGGGGATAACACTGTTTTTGCCACATCATTTTAAACATGTCTTAGCTGAAGTAGCTCAGCAATGCTGAGACCAACTGAGCCCCAAACAATCTGAACCACGCAGCAACTGCACTGCCCAGCTGAAATGTTTGCACTGACCCTGCAAAACATCCAGGCAGGCCATGGCTCAATGCCACTCTGTACCCTGGGCCGCCTCCTCCCATCCCTGAGGAGCCAGCTGGAGGAGGAGCACAGAGGAAAGTGGCTCCTTTGGTCTCGTCCCTTCTGGATTTAATCTCACAGGCTTGTACAGAAGCTGGGCTGGGTTCAACCCTGGACTCATCACAGCCCAACTCCTCTGGGCTCATTCTCCACCCATGGAGCCCCTTGCTCTGCCCAGCCCCAAATACAGCTTGGAGGGGTTTGGCCACCTGGGTAGGGAGCACCAAGGTGCCCATCCCAGCTGGGCAGAGGCACTCACAGCTGGGTGTAACCCTGGTTTCAGCAGCTGAGAGCTGCCTGCAGCCACAGGTCTCTCAGAGAAACTTTTAATTTCAACTAATCCCACAAGCAGGCTCGGTGGACGTGGTTCCCACGTTCCTGCAACGCTGTGTGTGACCCGAGAGAGCAACTGTGGCTGCAGCAGGGACCAAACCAAGGCACCTCTGGCTTGGATGGATCTCACTGCTGGATCCTGTGCATCAACCAGAGAGCACATCTGGGGAAAGGATCTGCCACATCCATGCCAGATGCTCCATCACAGAGAGGAGCATGAGAAAACACCCAAGGAAGACAGAGAAGTCCAGAAGAACCATTCCAGTTGCTCTTCCATGTGGCCACAGCTGCAGAACCACTCTCCAAAGAGTAAGTGTGGCCATGTTTTATCCTAAACTCTCTCCCAGCATCCTGAGCCTCACACAGGCACAGCTCCAGCCTCTGCACTGGGGCACACAGTCTCAGACGAGTCATCACAGCAGATGTGCTTTGGCCTGGCAAACACCTCCGTCTTTCCAGCTTTAAAGGCCACACAGCTCAGCCAGGACTGGCCTTTAAAGCTGGAAAGCAGCATGGAAAGGGAGCCAGCTGCCCACCATCACCAGGGTTTGCTGGGCTTGCCTCATCCAATGCAGTGATGCAGAGAATACACATGGGTGACATAAAGGTGCAAAGTGATGGATCTGACCTGAGTCACTGAATTTTTGGGGTCAGAGACCAGAAGAAGCCCTGAGTAGCCTGCACAGATTCCTGCCAAGGTTCTGGTACCTGTCACTGCTGGCAGCTGTAGGACATCAGGGTGAGATTCAGTGACATGGAGGAAGCTGTGAGCAGCTCTGGGGCTTGGAGCCAAAATACCTCTGAGGGTCCTGCAGGAGTCTTTAGTTAATTTTGTAGAAGAGTCAACACCAAAGCCAAAGCAGATGTTCCAGATGAAAAACCATCCTCCAGATCCACCTAAAGTTCCTGTGCCCAGGATGGCCTGGAGAGCTGACGCAGCCCAGCCTGGGACTAACTGCTTCCCTGGAGCTACACAGCCCAGAGAGGAAAGTTCCTGCTGGATTCCAAACCAAGCTTTTGGCTTTCACTGATGCTTGGAAAGACTTGCCCTAATGTCTTACTCACCTGTTAAATGTGCTAAAGAACTTCATTGTCAGATCCAGGGAGCAGCAGCATTTGCAGCACGGAGCAGTTGGCTCCAGGCTGCATCTGACACCTCGTAGGCAGGAGGTGGCTCCTCAGCTTGTTTAATTTTGCCCCCACCAGAGCAGTCCCAGAGAAGATGATGGGATGCAGGAAGTTTCCAGTGAGTAATGGGGATGTTTCATTTGGTTTGTGAGTGTCTGATTCTCCTTGTGTCCTGGGGCATTGCTGCCAACAGCTCAGCAAGGGCTGTGGGCTCCTCCACAGAGCAAAATGGTGCCTCCATAAGACACTGCAGGAATTTTTGCAGGAATTTTCATTGGAGAAAGAATTTGCTTCCACCCATCATGGCCACATGTGCTGATCCCCACAGCAGTGACATATCCAGGGCATTTCTGCTCGTCAAGGTGAAGTCTTGAGCGCAGGACCACACATTTTAATTGTCTGTCATGTGAACAAGGGCCTGAAAAATCACAGCTGTGGAAGAGGCAGATGACTCCTGGAGAAACAGTGAGTCATACACAGGGACTCCCTGTTACAGCCACCTCAGTGCCTTCCTGTCTCCCACCCCAGCTCCCAGCACTTCCAAACTTCCCAAGGAAAGAAAGAGAAAAAGTCAGGCCACAGAGTAAAGCCAAGTCCAAAGGAGCTTGCTCTGCTCCTCCCTTGCAAATCCTACTGGAACATGAACTTTGGAAGACAAATCCCTGAAATTCTGCCCTGACCCATGGTCCCAGGCTGGGGAAGGAGGAAAGCAAACTCCTTATCCTCAGCAAAGCCATCATGGCACTACTGACAGCTTTCACAGGGCACGGGCTGCTGTCCCTGCCGCAGGAGCCTCCAGTCTTTTCCTTTTCGGGGACTGGGGGAATTTATTTCCTCTGCCATTTCGGAGGATGCCTGCCTTGCCAGAGATTGTTTTGCAGAGTTCAGACAGATAAGAAAGTGGTTAGCAGGCTCTTCGGTGGAGGAAGGGAGGATTGCTTAGTAAGGGAAAGGCGACCGCTCTGCTCTCAGCAGCCGCACGCTGCCCTTCCTCTGAGGCCACCACTCCAGAGGACGCTGGCGTTGGGGACAAGGCAGGGCCACCCCCACACCTCTCCACCCCGGCTGTTTTTTGGGTACATCTGCTCGTGAGGCCACACTGGTGACCAGAGACTGTGTTGCTGTGCCAGGACTGGGATCTGTCTCTCCTGGAATTCGGGAAATGCGGCTGATGAATGTTCAATCCAACGTCTCGATTGCAAATCTCAGGGCGCTCTTGCAACAGTGCCCTGAGACAGAGCCCCTTCTGCAGGATATGGGAAGGGAAAAAAAAAAGGGCAGGAGCCCAGTCCAGGCTGCCTATGCTGTGGGGACAGTGCTGTGGTTATCTGGCACCCTCCCTGTTCCAAAATGTGTCTCTGGAGCGGTGGCAAAAGGAATCTCGCCCTGCTGGGAACTCACAAGGAGAAAACCCTGAAGATTCATCAACAGTCCTTCCCAAGGACTTCCCCATGGAGACAATGAAAAACTGCCCCATGATTTCACCCACAGAGTAACCCAGAGATTCCTGTCCCACAGGACAAAGCACCAGTATCACGGAGTGCTGTGACAGTGGGAAGTTGGGTGGTGGAAGGAAAAGCACGACAACACAGGAACGGGGGAGCGGGGATGGCAATCTACAATATAAAAATAGCATTAAAAAGTTGCAAAAACCAAAGCTCACCCTGACACCCCCACCTGCCCAGCCTGCACCATCTATCTCTTGCTCTTCCAGTGTCACCTCTGCTTCAGGCAGAGAGGCAAGAGCTGGAATATTCTGCTTGGTCCTGGCAGAGTTGGCTGGGAAGCCATTTCTGTGAGTTTACACAGCTTATACGTTCTCCATGCAGTTCCTGGCCGCCTTCCATCGCAGATGAGAGTTTTATGTCGAATTTTAAGTTTGACCACAAATATTTAAACTTCCTTGGACCACAAATGCTGTATCTTCTTTGTGGTTTAGTTGGCACCAAAAGAGTATTTACAGATCCCTATATGTCTGTCTGTCATTTAAATATCTCACGGAGGTGCCAAAGGCTTCCAAAGTGGAGGGGCTCCTCCAGCAGACCCCTGATTTCCCCCTCTCTGCCCTTCCTTACTCAGCACAGGCAAGGGAGAGGTGCAGGAACTGGCCAAGCCCTTGCAGAGGGCACAGCTGCTCTGGCCTGAGCATTTCATACTTACACTCTATTAAGTTTTCTTTCCAGAGAATGTCATCTGAGATCCCACCATAACTTCCACAGTTCCCTGCCCTGGTGGATACTTGAACTGGGATGAAAGCATTTGGAATTTTCTCCTCTTCTTTTAGGAAACTGAGTCTACAGGAGACTGTTTTAATGAGAACCGCTAAAACCTCCTAAAGCAGCACAGCTCCCACCTGGCCGCTGCTCTCAGCCTCCCCACGGGGGTTTTCACTTCCTCAAACACCAGCAATTCTCACCGGGTGATAATCCCAACCTGCTGAACTGGGATCCCTCTCTAGGTAAACTGGTCAGAGTGGTTAGTGCCAGTGGCACAATGGTATTGAATTCAGGCAAGGCTGTTTGGCCAGGAAAATGCAGCTAAATAAAAACCATAAAAGTTCCCTCCCTAAGCATCCAGTGCCAAAGGAATTTGGTGCTGCTGTTGCATGGAGCTGGATGGGGAGCAGAGAGCTGAGGGTCCTTGAGCTGACACCCAGCCTAAAAATATGAGTTAAAGTGCATGCACTGCCTTGAGTCAAGTTGTGTGTTTATTTCATTTCCTTCAGACCTTTTAGTGTAGGACACAAACTGGATGCTCATCCCACCAGTTTCAGGGGAACTTTAGAACACTGAGATGCTGCTCCTGCAATGCTGCTTTTCCCATCCCAGGGATCCACAGCACTGGCCAGCAGCAGCAGCACCCAGGGAGCTCTCCCACAACTCTCACCACCCCTTAGGGGACACAAAACAACGGCATGCCCAGGGCAAAAGCTCCAGTGATGGCTGCCCACATCAGAGGAAACAGATACCTGAGTCAGAGCCATGAGATGAGAAACCTCTGCTCCACAAACCAGAAACCAGACGGAGCAACGTCAGTGCTGAGCTGCCCTGGTGCTGCTCGCACGCCTCACTAGCCCTGGATGCTGCTGGGAAGCTCAGGGCACTCTGCCTCTCCTCAGCTTTGCAAGTGGAAAGAGAAGCAGCTTTACTTTGAACTAACAAAGCCCTGGTGAAAGGGCAGCTCACAGGGCTGCCACGTGCAGGGAGGAGCTCCTCCGACTGCCGGCTGCTCCGTCGGGGCCAGCGCTGAATTCCCTTGAAAACAGAGGGTGGGGATACAGCAGGCAATGGAATAACACCAGAAAAATGCCACCACGGCTTGGCTGGCTGGGACACCACAGCCCAAGAGATATTACCAACACTGGCATTTCCCCCCTGCCGCAAGAGCCGCGCTGGCAGCACGCTCCCGGCTCGGGGCAGGGCGGGAAGCAGCTCTCACCATTTCCAGCAGCCACTTCAGGGAGGGACAAATGCTCTATTTTGCTTTACAGTGAAATGCTGCCACTTAGGGGACTCCTGATGACGTTCTAGTGCCTGAGAGCCCATGTCCTCTTCCAGGAGGGGCTGCTCCAAGCAGGACATGCTCCCTTAGCCTACCAGAGAGGTAATTTTCGGCACCGGCCGTGAGCTCTGGCCCACATGGATCCTGCTGTGCTTTAAGGAAGCAGCAAGCACAGCTCTGCTACTTATACCCAATACTCAGCTCTTCTGGCAAATGATTAATGGCCCGAGTCTTGCAGTTGCTCGCTTCCAGCTGGGCCAAGAGCTGCAAACACACCTAGGGAAGGGAAGGAGGAATTGGAACGTTGGCTTGGTGGGGAAAGGAAAACTTTTCGCTGCGTCTTTGTTTTTGGGAGAGCTCCTCCTCTCGGGAGTGGGATGCTGAGTGCAGAGCAGGGCCCCTGCCCCGAAACGGAGGAGCTGAAGAAGAACAATAGGGTGGGGACTCTGGATGGGCCCCGACAAGTGGGGTGGGCTGGAGTGGGGGCACCGATCCATCCTTTTGACTTCATTCACACTTACAGCTGCATTAGAGACATTTCCTGAAAGCACAGTAGGAAGAGAGGGGTATTCGCTCACTCCACCCTCCATCTAACACCGTCCTCGCGATCCAGCCATGCACTGAGAGCCAATTCTGGCCTCTGGCAGAGCTGCAGGCCAGACATTACAAGCGCTGGTGTGAGCAGCACAGGTCCCCACCCGATGAGCAGACTTGGAGCACAAAGGAGGGGTGCAGCAGCCAGCAAAAAATAAAAAAAACAATCAAAGCAGGGAAACGCAGAGCATTGTCCAAGGTGGACAAGAAGGTGTCAAGAGTGGGATCTCAGTGTTTGGCTTCAGGACAAGGAATGCTGCAGGCACTTGGTGATATCAGATGAAAGGAGGCAGGTTGTCCTGCAGAGGAGGGCAGTGCTGCAAGGCCACGCTGCACAGGGGCATTGGGGCAGGAGCTGAGGCACAGCGCTGCCACCCCGGGGTGAGCTCAGGGCTGTGTCCCCAGCACATCATCCCCCAGCCAGGCCCTGAGCTGCACCGGGATTGGGGATTGGGAACGGTGCGGTGACGAGCCCTGTGCCTGACTCACCCTGGCCTGGGAGCCTGCGCGGCCCCGGCACATCGGCAGCCTGCATGTGGAGCCTGAAAAACAACTTTTTTTTTTTTTTTTCCCCTCTTTTCTAAAAAACAAAAAAGCCAGACGCCCTCTTCCAGATCTGGAGTTACTCAGCTGACTCACAGCAAGGCTCTCCTGGCTCTGCTGGCAGTGCCTGCATGTTACCTGGAATGGGCTGTGCAGGCTGTGCTGGCTGTGCTGGTGGTACCCAGGGTGTCACACACCTGGAGCTGTGGCACTTCCCTGAGTGCTGTGACAACAGCCTGCTGCAGCCAAGCTAATTATTTTTGGCTTCAAATATCAACCATTTTTGGTGAATCCCCGAATGAAAAAAAAACAAAACAAAACAAAAAACCCAAATAAATGAAGACTATAATTTTTTTTTTTTTTGCAAATGGGAAAAGTATTTCTTTCATTCTCCCATAATACAAATCCAGCAAACAGGAAAAACATGAACCCAAACCAAAGCTCAGACATCACATCTGGGGAGAGACCAAGCATGGAAAATTTTAATCCAAAGGTTAATGTTTGGGAAGCTCCGAGTGTGTGAAAAGAGGGGTTAGATGGGTGCTGCTCCGCGGCTCGAACAGTTATTGCCGCCAAGTGGCGGCTTTCAAACGGTGCCTGCCTGCCCCAGCCCAGGCACTCGGGGTCAGGAGCTAAAATAGAAAACAACTGAAATCACTGGAAGCAAACAAACACTCAGATCAGATGCTGGAAAAGCCAAGCGAGGAAGGAGCCAGCAGCAAGAAATGCAACTCGAGCCCTGTGACTGGGAACGGCCTCCTGAC
The DNA here is from genome assembly GCF_965231275.1 of Zosterops lateralis. Classification (NCBI taxonomy): domain Eukaryota; kingdom Metazoa; phylum Chordata; class Aves; order Passeriformes; family Zosteropidae; genus Zosterops; species Zosterops lateralis. The sequence continues at coordinate 4,894,008 of NC_139779.1, read as the reverse complement.
TCGCCCTGGGTGAATCGCACCAAACCACATGGTGCTGGTGGCCCTTGTGACCCTCTCCTGCTCTCCCAGTTCCTCCTGTGCCACCTCCAAGATCACTCGACAGCCCTGTGACACTCCTGTCCCAACTGTCACCTCCATCTCCTTTGCTCACTACTCTGCAGGGTCACACTCTAGTGGTTGTCACACCTTGGGGCTTTTTCCACCCAACATGTTTCTCACCAGAACTACCATTTCCTGCCCAAGGACAGAGCACCCAACTTTTCCCCTTCCCCCCAGCCCTTCCCCCTTCACCCCACCCCAGCAGAAACACCTCCCTGTACCTGCCCAGAGCAGCATCTCTGCAGCTCTCCTGATCACTCCACCCTTGCACCCCGAGCTGCTGGGCTCCTGCACCCCTGATCCTGCAGCAGCTCTGCCCTCTGAGCATCTCATGCCCACATTCTCCCCACATCCTGCCTCCAAAATGCCTTTGTCTTCATCTTCTGCATTAGATTATGCCCTTTCCAGACTGCTCCTTCCAGACACTAGAAATCTCTCATCCCCAAAGCTCCGACAGAATAGCATCCCTAATTGCCTTTGTTAGGGATGGGGCCATGCCTGTAAAATTGCCACGGCTGCTGCGAGGCCGGGCCGGCACTAACAATAGCTTAAAAGCTCCAGGAGTTCAGCGTGGAGCCCTCCCACACTAAAGCAAACACAAAGAGAAGGGACCATATGTCTGCACAAGGCTGTGTCAGGTGGGTCGGAGCCCGGCTCCCGGGGCTCCCCGGGGGTGGGAAGGGAAGGGAAGGCACGGCCCCGGCAGGCGTGAGAGCATCCGGCACGGCCACGCTGCATCCCTGGCCGGGGAGGCTTCCTGGGTGCAGCCAGGGCAGAGCTGCTCTCCAAGGAGCTGCAACACTCGTGGGCTGGGCTCTGCACTTGCCAGAAGGGCTGGGCTGCTCCTCTTCAGAGTGCCGAGCCCAATAGCTCCTGCCCAGGCAGCTGATCCCCACAGCCACGGGAAGGTTTGATTTTAGGCACATCACTGAAACAGAAAATGACTGTGATCTGCTGCAGAGGGAGGAGTGGCACCTCCCGAAGAGCTGGGATGTCACACTTTGCTGCCTCCAAGGTGGTGGTGCTGACCAGAGAAGCATAAGGATGAATGATGAAGTTCAGCTCCTAATATTCTAATTTTGAGCCTGCTCAAGGTGTCAGGATACTGGGGGGACACACTGGCCAGAGAGGAGGAGAAGGGGAACTGTCAGCAGACAATCTCTGCAAAAAAGATGGAAAAAACATAAACTAATGCACAAAAATTGGAAATGATTCTTTACAAACCATTGGGTAAGGTAACCCAGCTTAGGATCAGTGCCTTGCTTGGCTGAGGCCAAAAATCCAGGCACCTCTTGCTCCCTGACCACACTCTGCAGATAAAAACCTAAATCTGCTGACAACTAACTGCAGAAACATGGAGATAAAAATGAAAAAGAAACCAAAGTTAGGCTGAGGGAAAACACCAGGAACCCCTGTAGATACTGAATGTTTCTCTAAGCTTAGCCCAGAAAAAGGGCTCTAAAAGCACATGCAAAACACCTCTGTCTGGGCAGGGTAAGGGAACAGTGATGCCAAGGGAAGACCTCAAGGAGCAGCTGAAGGGAAATTGTGGCAGGGCTCACCTGCAAAGGCAGGGGAAGTGTGTGATGAGAAACGTGAGCAGAACAGGCTGGCAAAGCCTTGGCTCAGGAGTGGGGTCCCTCAGGGTTTGTGCTCATGGAAGCATGTGCTAGCATGCTCAGAGGAATCCCAACAAAGGCCAGGCAGGCGTGCTCCAGCTGCCCATGGACCATCGCTCCCGCTCCTCATCCCTCCAGCCAAGGGGGAAAATGTAATCAGAGCAATTTCTATTAGCAAGAATATAAAGACTTGGAAGCTCTGGGCTGTCTCTTGACAACTAATTAATTACCAGGTAGCATCCCCTTGAAGCTGCCAACACAGCACACACAAGTTCCAGCATGATTTAGGGCGAGAGATGAACTTTACAATAAACTCTAGAATTTTACTTCATCTCCCGCCACCATCTGAGATCCTGGGGGAACAGGAAGGGGTGGCAAGAGTCAAAGTCTGAAGCCATCTGGGATCATCATTAACTCATTCACTCGTGGCCTCTGAAACAAAAATACCGACTTTGCTGTGAGCAGCAGCTTCCAGCCAGATGAGCTCCTTGGATATTCCATTTCTTAAATGCTCTTCTGCCATTCCCAGAAGGAGGACACAAAGGGACAAAGGCTATTTAGGCTGCAGAGGCTGTCAGGGAGAGCAGTGGAAACTGCTACCCATTGTGATGTGCCAAGCTTTGTCAGGACATCTCATACAAAAATAAAAAAAAAGGTAACAACAAGCTAGAGCTGAAGATCAGGATGTGTGACCTCTCAGGGAGCTGGGCCTGGACAGCCAGGACTAAGAATCTCAGAATGATTTGGGTTGGAAGGGACCTTAAAGACCACGTAGTTCCAACCCCCCTGCAACTGAACACTCCCATGATTCAATATAAACCTCATGGCAGCACTGTGAGGTCTGAACTAGGGGACAACACATGAAATCTGAGGATATTTAGGGGCAGTCATCACAACATAACATTTCTCAGGGCTCTAGAGCCACAGGCAGATGGAAGAGGCTGTTCAGCGTGGCACAAATGGCCTGAACTACCCAGGGTGGTATAAAATTAACCATTAGCAGCACCTTGACCAGCACCAGGGGACAGTGGTATGTTTGAGCTTTTGTACCTGTGTCAACTCTCCCGCCACTTGAGACAACCCAGGCAGCTTTTGGGAGCAGAAGCCTCCATCTCTTTGCTCCAGGCCACAGCTCTACTGGTGGCCACGGATTTCTCTCTTAAGACACCAGCACAGCCACAGGTCATCTTGCTCAGGTGCAAATGTTCTGGGCTAAGCCAAAACACTTCTTTTCTTTTTCAGATTTACTTGATGTAAGTCCAAAAACTGAGATGACATCAAAGAGCCCATTGAGCAGATCCCCTCCAGAAACACAGGGGGACTTTACCTCGTTAGTACAAACACGGTTCCCCTGAAGACTTCCTGGGAACAGCTGAAGCAGCACTGCACTTCAAAAACCAGCCTGCACATCACAGGGCTGGGGAGGAGCTCAGTTCTGGCTCAGGATTGTTGTCAACCCTTTCAAAGCCCACGCAGGATCACACACAAAAATTGTCACAGCCCTAGGGGGAACAACTTTCTCTCTGTCCCCAGGATATGGGCTGTAAAGGCAATGGCAGGGCAGGAGCTGTCACAAGGAGCAGTCAGGGAGGGCGTGAAGCCTCATGTGAAGGAGAGAAAGAGAAGACTTAAGAGGATGGATTTACCCCTGCTGGGACTGGTCAGTGACTGTTTCCCACGAGCTAACAAGAGGAATGAATGTCCCTTCAGGATTCCAAACCCGTGCCAAGAGCCCATCTTTCTCTGAGGGGTGGCAACTGCCAGCAGTTCTGTCCCTGCTGCGGTCCCCAGCTTGGATCTGCTGCTGGCTGGGGTCTGAGGTCACTTCCAGAGGGACACAGGAGACCTGCAGGAGCCCAGGCTAAGCTGTGGCATGGAGTGACAATCAGGAGATATGCTGCTTCCTGGAAGAGTTGGAACTGATGTGCAAATAATGGCAGAAAAATACAGGGCAAGGGAGGGTTAGAGAGAGATTAGTCTGGGGCACACTCTGGGAGATACACAATGTTAAGTATGAGGGCAAAGGAAATGAAAACTGGAAACTCAAACATAGTCAAGAATCCAATCCCAGCCTGGGCAGGAAGTTTACACTCTGCTTCTAAATATACATGTTTTTAAATCAACAAGCTTTCTTGTTCCTCAGCTCTACTGTACATCCACGTGGGAGAACGAACCGGATGGAGGCACTGCCAAGCTCTCCTGGTGAGGTGCTCTGTCCACAAGGGACAAGGCAGGGGTGACACGCATCCCTGCCATGCCCCAGCAGGGAAACAAAGGCTTCCCTGCTCCTGAAGATGCCCTGGGAGAGCAGAATTCCCAGCTCCAAGCTTGCTGCTCAGCTCAAAGCTCACAATCCCTTGCAGGCAGACTCTCCTGTGCTCTCCAAGTGCCTGTGGACCATGAGGAGAGGGATGCTGTGAGCAGGGGTCAGCTGTGGTGCCTCTTTCCTCCCTGCTCTCTGGCCACTGCATTCATGCTCAGCAGTCGGATAGTCACATCTCCTTTTTTAATTTGATATAATTATCTCCTAGAAATTACTGTACACAGCCTCTTGGGATCTGAAGCAATTAAGTGAAGATAAATTTCTTTCATGGAGCAAGCTGTCAAAGGATGAAGCAATTTCATTCCCCATTTGAAGTGGAAGCTTTGGGTCATGCATGGTTTATTTGAAACAATGCCATCACCTAAAGCTGCTGATCTTATCTCTCCCTCTGTCTCTCCATTTCAAACTGCTGAAGATGTGCAGCGTGGCACTGCCTGAAGTGATGACATCTGGCACCAGGCCAGCCAGAGAAACAAGCTGCTCCTCCCCAAGCCCGAGTGCAAGAGGCCAAACATTCCTATTAAAAAGGGGGAAACCGAGGTGAAATCTGGGAAGCGCTGAAAAGTGGGAATCCTGCCTGAGGGAGCAAACTCCAGAAGGAGCCAGGTGCCAGAAGGAAGGGGTGGCACTGCCCAAGACAGGATGGGGCATCTCTGAGGGGTAATAGCCTGCCAGGCTTCCTCACCATCCAAACCAGGCTTCCAGGATTTCATCACAGCCCATGCCCTTCAGTCTGTATGAGGAGAGACATGGCAGGGTGGAAATTATATCCCATTAGCACATGCATGCTAAGTCTCCCAGAATTTCCAGCAAATTCTCTCCTGTCCTCACACTTCACCATGCCAAGATGTTTCATTTCACACAAAAAAAACCCACATAAAAAAACTCCCTTCATTTAAATAAACCATTCTCCAAAGTGGTGGATTTTATCCTGGAAGGAGAAGGATGTTGTAGAGCAAAGCATGGCTGTGGTGAGGGCTTTGCTACCTCCACAGGGTCAGAGACTCCAGAGATTCCCAGGAAGAAAGGCATGTTTAGCAGGTATTCCATACTTCCCAAATGAGCAGACCTGGAGAATTTCTCCTTCCCCATATCAGGTCAGTCACTAACTCAATTCACAGGGAAATTGGTGAGGATGCTCATGTCTAAATGCAAATTGTAGTTATGAGTGTGAAAACAGGCAAGTGCTGAGCAAATTCAGCTCCCACGGCCTGGACTGACGAGAGCATTTCATCCACGAGGCTTCTGCAAAGCTCAGATCACTTACTGATTAAATCTTTGCTCATTAGAACTAAAAAAAGTTACTGGTACTAGAGGGAGCTAATAATAAAAACTGGCAATGGGTGCAAGTTCGAGAAGCATCTGGGTGACTTAAGAGCGCAAAAATGATCCTCAGAAGTGACCTCAGCACCAGACATGTGGCACGTCACCGACAGCTGGGAGGTCACTGCCTCAGCTCCAGAAATGCACAGCTACAGGCACGTCCCTGACACACCCTGGGGAGCTGCTCCAGGGCCACTTTTCCATGGGAATCCACACGTGGAATAGGTATCAGGTGAAGTGACACAGGCTCTGGAAGGATGTAGCAAATTCCATTTTTTTGTGCGTGGACATAAATCTCCTTCCTTCCCTAATAATGGGTGCTATAATAAACAGCACATCATTTATGCTTAAGATAAATACGGAACCAGAATGTAAATCTGTCCTGTTGTTCACGGAGCAGGCAGGCAGTAACTCCTCAGAAAACACATTTGTCTTCATACTGAGAGCTTGTGTTTACATGTGCATCTACCTATTCTAAGTACAATGAAGTTTTGGGAAAGTTAAAAAAAATAAATCAATGAAGTGACTACAAAGAAGAACTACAGTTGTCACTGTTCATAATATATAAACATATAGACAAAAATTTAAACATATAGACAAATATTTGTTACATATGGCGGAGAAAATGCTTTATGCAAAATGCTGGTATGTAAAATGTTAAGGCAAATTTTGTTAATTTAAATAAATTATGGGTTTTACCTTATGTTTAAGGAAATATATGCAAATATGTTATGGGGGAAAATGCGATTAAATTATCTGCTGGATTAAATATCCAGCATTTTTTCATGTCCCACCACAGACACAAGTTGCTCATGTGGGGTCTGTGTTGGGGAAGAATTTTAATGCTTCCCAATGAACCTTCCCTTAGTACCCCCTTGTCTTCCTAAGGGACATGGGTGGCCTGGGGCTGAGGCACTGGCCCGAAATCCTGGGTATCAGGGGTTTGTTCTCATCCTGAAGCCAAGGCTTCCTGTGGGACCAGCTCAGTCCCTCAGCCCTGTGTACCTCTGTTGCCAATCCCTAACAAGGAAATTGCTTTTCCTTCTGTCACAACGTGTTGTGGAGATATGTTCATTAATGCCTGGGAAGCGCTTTGACTTCAATGACTTTGAGAAAAAAACCAAAAAAACCCACAACAATAAATAAGATTATGGTGGTGTCTTCTTCTGTCCTGGGTTTGGGGTGTGACAGCAGAAGGGCACTGAGGGTGACAGCTCTGTCCTGCCACAGGAGCTGGGCTCTCCAGCCTCGCCCAGCCCCAGCCCAGCGCTGCCAAACGGATTTGGCATCCACAAAAACAACACAAGCTCCAGCTGGGAGCAGAAACGTGGGGAGCAGACTCCAAGCTCAATGACAGAGGTCACCTTCCGTCTCCCATAGAGACAGAGTAGATCCCCATCTGTTATTTGGGCTGACCACTCCCTGCATTCCACCCCGTCCACTTCTTTGGCAAGCTCTGCAGGACGTGGATCTTTCTTATTCAGGATAACAATGAGGAGTTATTAATTGGGTCTTTTTTCGGGTTTCCTGAGGTCCTTCCCATAGCTGCCTTGGCAGATTATACCACGGCTGTCCTTGCCCTCAGGTGGGGCTTAAGCATTTCAGTTGGGCAAAGACAAAGCAGTGCCATGAAAGAGGGTCCCTCCAAAGCTGAGCCACAAGAAGAGGCCAAGAGTCAGGTCAAGGACTGAGTTTAGTACCAGAAAGAAGAGTCTGAGCAGTGGCATTGTATCCAGCTGGCAAAGTGTGAGGCAAAGATGCAACTCTGAGTCCCAGGGAGCTCCCATGTGATCCAAAGCACCACATTAACACCTGAGCAGCACAAAGATTGTCTCAGGCCACGCTTCATGCCCAGGGACAGCTCAGCCACTCAGAGCAGCCTTTCCATTTCCTCAGAGTTTCTCTGGGTAGCAATAAGAGATGGCTCATTGGGAGGGGATCCAGCATTAATGGTGTTTTAATGAGGCCTTTCAATACACTTATAGACTAATCAGCAAATTCCATGAGGTCTGGGCTCTAATATGTCATTCCAAGTACACTAAAGCCATGGCAATACCTCTGCACAGCCAGAGCTGTGCACTCTCTGGGCCTGATGCCCTGCCAAGAGGTGGCAGATTTTGTGCTATTTGGGTGCTGGGGCAGCAGAAACAAGGCCATTTCCTGCTGCAAAATCCCAAGGGAAGTGAAGGGTGCACACAGTGTGCTCCAAGGAGGTGCTGCACATGGCCTGACTCTCCTTTCCTAGGTCACTCCACTATTCCCATCTCCAGTAACACACAGTCAGCGAGTTTCTTGAATAGGACATTTCCCATTTCCCAAGAATCTGGTGCTGAACCTCTTGGAAACAGTTTTTAGGACAAAAGGACAAAACACAAGCAGGTTTCCCATCTCATTACGCAAACCTGGCCTGAACATGACACAAGTGAGGATGTTGGACAACAAGTGTCACCTGATCCACACAAAAAGATCCAACCCCAGGCATGGGACAAGGCTGATTTATCCTGTCAGCCTCGCCTCGAGCTGATGATCCCATCTCACTTCCAGAAAACACTGTAGAAGAGCCTTCAGCTGACACTAGAGCCAAGCTGTGCAGGGCTGGCTGAGGACCTGACACGTGCTGGGGCATGTGCACAGCTCACACCCTGATTCACTTGGAGCTCTCACTGTGGTTGAAGCGCCCTGTCCAAGATGAGCCTGGAGGAGAGGCAGAGGTGCATCCAAGGCTGGGGAGGAAGGCATGGAAACATCACAAGCCACTTGAGAAAACTCCCCACGCACTGTGGTAGCGCTCCTTCCCTCCCCATGCCAGGAAAGAGGCATTTCAGGGACAGGGAAGGTTATTTCCACCAGCTGCTGGTTCTTCCCTCCCTGCTTCCCCTCGCAGGAGATGGGGCTGCCTGGAAGGCAACACTTTGTACTTCCCTGCAAGCTGTGCCCAGACCACAAAGCCACTCTGCCTCTCACTGACTGGGGGGTGAAGAGAACATGTGTAACTGGATCTTAACACCTTGGCAGGTGGTTCCTCACCTCGCAGTGCGACTGCAGTTCCCACACACAGCCCTCGGCCCCACGACCGGGCAAAGCAGCAGGACCCCAGCTCTGCACAGGGAGGGCTGCTGTTACATCTGCTCCTCCTCACCACCCTGCCTGCCCAGGGCTAGGGGAGGACCTGTTCACGCTTGGCTGTGGCAAAGGGGCTGCAGGGCTTTGAACTCCTGCTCCGTTTCACAGCCCGATGCCACGGCCGTGCGTCAGCAGCCCCGAGCGCTCGGCACGGCCAGGGCGAGAGGACGTGAAAAGCTCCTATGCCCCAGAGACTGCAGTGCACAGGATACGGCCTGGATTAAAATCTGGTCAGCAGAGGTCTTAAAATGTCAGAGTAAACAGGAGGGCAGTGCTGGCGGGGCCGCAGGGAAGCTTGCTCAGGCTTATGCTGCTTAACAATAGGTTCAGTGACCTGGACAAAGAAAACCTCTCCTGATAAAGCCAGCAGATTAGACACCAGCTCAAACCCTCCCCAGCTTTCAAGAGAGCAGCTCAGTAACAGGCAAAAACTTGGAATTGCTCAGTCACTTACTTAGGAACAAACCCCGTGCTATTTAACACAGTTAATGCCAAATTGTGCCTGCAGGAAGGAGCAAAGGCTGTAGGATACTGGGAGTGTCCATGGGTACAGAGGAGAGTGTGACGGGACAGTGTCACCTCCTCCTGAGGGGCAACATGTGGAGCCTGGACAATCACAGCTCAAAGACAGCAGGAGAGCAGCTCAGGGGATCCAAACCATGCCCAAGACTCTCCTGCCTCTCAGTCCATCTATTCAGCTTATAAAAAATAGATTAGAACTAGGGGGACTTGGGACATATTTACATATCAGAGTTAGAGCAGCAACTCTTGACTTCCCAAGCTTCAGCAAAATTCAATTATTGGAAACTGAGACAAAGCAAATTTAGCAGGGAAATAATGCATGTTTTTAACAGTGACTGAAACTGGCTCTGGTGACAATTTGCTGAGGATCCTGAAGGGTTCTCAGCCTTCCAGAATCAAGGCTTTGTGCTTTCTACAAGACCTACTGTTGAAAATTTCCTTGTGGTTTCATGAGGGAGAAAAAACCAGTGGAGATGGCCACAGCTTCCCCCAGCTTGCCAGCATCCGGGGCTCTCCCGGGCTGGATTCCCCATTCCCAGAACTGCTGCACACCACCGTGGGCTCCTCTTTGAAGAGGGGCTTTCTGACCTGTACATTCTTCCCAGAAGCTCCCTGATGTTCAAAGCACCTTGCTGACAGACAGGCAGGTGTGCCTGTGACAGTGACCACCTCCCCAAACCCAGCGTGGGGGCGGAGGGGGCCCCCCAAACACAGCCCTGGGCAAGGCACCGGGGAGGGCTCCCAGCCCAGCTGTGACATTTCCTTTCACCTATACCTGTACAGCTGTTTCCTACAGGGCTGCAGCCTCGAGTGAGATGTGTGAGGCTTCTGTAGGTGCTTGGGAACAAGATGGAACAGAAACGCTTCACACCTGGCCCCAAAATTACAGCACGCTGGCAGGTGGCCAACATAAACTGGCAGAGTACCAGTTGCAATGGACATCAATTAAGCAGCCTGTCATCCTCAGACTGCAGGCTTTGCTTTTTGCGATCTGCATCGCTCCTTAAGCCTTCAGCAGCACCAGCACTGGAGTTTTCCAGATGGGATCATTTCCCGCAGATTCCACTCACTAGATTTATTGCAGTTTTTTTTTCTTTCTTTCTTTCTTTTTAACCCACTCCCCCTGCCCCCCCTTCCAAGAGGCTGAACTATTATTCCACATTGCAGATTTCTCCAGTGCTGGATTCAGCGTCCTTGTGCTGTGCTAATGCTTGTTTGCCATCAGTTCCCTTTACCTTCAGCTGTAGAAACTCAATTTTAAGAATATCCTCAGAATTCTCTTAGTTTAAAAAGTGATTAAAAACTGAGGCCAAACAAAAACTGAACAGGATTCCTCTCTAGAAGATGCCCTGCACAACCCTAGGAGATGCTGCAGCAGTTACCGGACAGGACTTGTGCTGCAATGCTGCATTTAAAACAGCACAACAGACACCAGGGTTGCCTCCTCTGCCACCCAGACCTGGGGACATGCACTGAGCCTGGCACCTCACACTGTCTAAGGGCACCTGGCAAAGGCAGAGAGAGGCTCCCATGGTGCCCACACAGTCCCTGGCATTGGTGGTTCAAGGTGATGCCAAGGACAGCTGAGGAGTTCAAAGCAGGTGATGTTCCCCACGCTACCCTTCATGGTGGCATAAAATCCAGCCTCTCCTCCATCACCCCATGACATCATCTTCCAGCATGGCCCATAATTTAGTTTAATTGCCTTTTACAATCCAAAGGCACCACATGAAAGGGAAGGTCGAGGCTGGGATGGAGTTCAGATACTGGTCAGAAAATGTAAACATCTCTTACTCTGCCGCCTCGGGGCTGCCAGCTCCTGCCAAGTCCCTGCTCCGAGCAGGGCTGCCTGTGGCAGGGATCTTTCACGGCTTGTTTGGAAACCGAGGCAGGCAGGAATGGAAGGAGTTTTTCAAGGATGACTCCTCGTTGGACTCTCCTACTTGGGGCTCCGATCTCTGCTCACAGTTTCCCTTTTCCTCTCTGGACCAAACTCCGAGCTGGAAGCTCTCGCTCTCATGGGCTGAGAGCATTTGCCTGCCAGCTGGAGGGAGATGCTCCAAGGCTATGGAATGGGAATATGGAAAGGATGCTGAGAAAACAGTTACATTTGCTCACTGGGGTTTTCTCTTTGCTTACAAAGAGTTTGTGCTCTCAGAGTCCTGGTCTTGCTACCTTTTCTCTGATGCCTTGCAAAAAGTCCTCCCAAAATCACTGCAGTGTGGGCTACTCCAAGGTGGATTTAATCCCTGGCATTCCAGCAGTCATTAGGTCTCAGAAAGGACAAAAAGCCTGGTGTTTAGAGGCATGACAGAGCCCAGTCACTCCAACAGCTACTCCTCCTGGGCTTTTAAACTTGGGGCTCCCTTTCCAAGAAGCATCAGACGTGACTACACACTGCCAAGAGATCTCTGAGAGTCTTAGGAAGACTGAAATACCATAAATAAGTGAAGTGAATAACAAGACAGGACTAATTTTAGCCCAAATCTAAATAATAATTAGCTCCTGAACAGCTAATCCAAAGGCTACTGCTAATCTAGAGCATGTTGGGGCAACTAGAGAAAGGGTCACATTTGAACTATCCACCTGGGCTGGACAGTGCAGAGGAAGGAGATTTGGGATTTCTAAGGAGAATAAACCTTGGGATTTAGGCTATCTCCACTGACAGGTGAGTGAAACAAGGAACAGCACCAAGTGTGGGAAGCTCACTGGCCACCCCGGAGCTGGAGGAGCCACGCAATACCCAGCTTGTAGGTCTGGCAGTAAAATATTGCTAATTAATTTTCAGAGCCTTGTGTTTTAGGGCTTTCATTTGCCTGGTGAGGTGAGACAGGGTTGAGACCAGTTGAGTGGTGAGTATCTGAGACAGTCCACTCCACACATGAGCATGCACATGAGGGAAAGGAAAAAAAGTGCCTTTCTGTTTGAGAGGAGGGAACCACGGTGACTGGCCCTATAAGCACATGTATTAATCATGCACCGTCTGGTTTTAATCCACACACTGCTGATCCTGCGTCTCACTGTATTGTTATCAGGGGAAGGAGTATTTCTCCTCAATCTTATTCACCAGCCAAAAGCCTGAAAATGCAAAAAACACATTTGTGAAGTGCCTTCCCAAGGACCCTGGGCCCCGGACCTGGTGAGCTGGGGCTGCTGCCTTTTTATTGGCGTTTAAAAACCTTTTATTAACGTGTGTCAGGGCTGGGGGAGGAGAGACAGGCTCAGGTTTCAGGACCCCCCATGCAGAGAGGTTTATTGTGGGAAGGGACATTAACACTTTCTCCTCCACATCTGCCCATGGCTGGGGCATGTGGCAGAGGGTGTGCTGCAGGCACAGGCCTGGGGGATGCACATGCTGAGCCCACAAAGAGCTTGCAGGGATGTGGGCAATCCGTGCCTGCAGAGAGGAGAACCTTCCTGCTCTGCTCCACATCAGGGATATCTGCAGCCCTCTTCCAGCTTTGCCATGAGCTCCATGGGGTCACTGCAGAGCAGGATGCAACAGCATCCAGCGAGAGCTGAGGAATCCAGGACATGCCCCAGGTTCCCAGGGCTGCACCCACGCACCATCACCAGGACTCTCTTTAACCTCAAGATGATCCAAGTGTTTTCCATTACTCCATGACTCCACAGTTGCCACCTTCCCCCTTCCCAACCTAACTCAGCCATGCTGCTGCTCCCTGCTCTTGCCTCGAGTCCAAGGGTGGGTGAGGGAGGTCCTGGCAGTGTCTCCTTGGGCTGCAGACACAGCTGACAGCTCAGGCACCAGGCTGCATAGTTTGGTGCTGACTGGTATGGTCGGTGGTGTTCCATCACACAAGCTGCAGTGGAGATGTGCCCAACACACACACCCAGGAAAACAACACTGAGCTCTGCTCACCCCGGAGCCAGCTTTTGTTGGTTACAGCTCCAATGACAGTGCAAGAGATGATGGGAAGCTCTAAGTGTCCCACTGGCTCCAGCAGGAATTCGAATGTGCGGCTTCATGGCAGCGAACGGAGTCAGAACGTTTTCACTCAAAATAAGAGCCAGGCCAAATGCTCAAAAACTTACTGAGAAACTCTGGCTGAATTCTGCACTCCATCTGCTAAATGGGACGTGGAGAACAAAAAGGAGTGGGAAGCACAGTGTTTGTCCTATACAGCTTACAAAACAACCACCCTCTTGGTAGAGCAAAGAACCCAACACCATTTTAAGGCCAATTCCCTCCAGTTCTGCCTTTCAACAGATTCTTTTCCTCTGAAATGTTACAAATTAATTAAGAAGCTAGAGGGTAATAGAATGGGGTTAGGATTTTCAGCATCAGCAAGCAAGGTGAGATATCCTTGTAGTAAAAGCCAATTCCCTCTTCCCAGTCATGGAAGTGGTAGAAAAGGGACCCAGAGTCACTTTGGCACACCAGAACCCACAAGACATTCACATTGTGCCATATAAAGAGCAGTACATTCTCATTGCCTCTCCAGTAAAGAATTTGGGCTGAAAACTGGGCCAAGACTGAGAACAGAACAGAAAGAAATTGGGTGCAAAAAATAACTCCTGTTAAAAAGCAATGAAAAAACAGTATGGGAAAAAAATCAGTGCCAGAGAGAGTTGCTCCACTGCCAGTGCCTGCTGGAGGCACAGGGACACAGATCCCAAAATGCCACCATGCTCAGCCCAGACATGCACCCTTCCACTGCAAACAGCCCAGAGGAGCATCCCATGGGCTCAGGATGGTTTGGGTTGGAATGGATCTTAAAAGATCATCCAGTTCCAACCCCCTGCCATGGGCAGGGACATCTTCTACTAGAGTAGGTTGCTCCAAGCCCTGTCCAACCTGGCCTTGAACTGATGAACTGCCAAGGAGTTGAATTCACCTGGGCTCTGCACACCACAGGGAGGGCAAGGAGCAGATGGTGGAGTGGAGATGGCACACAAGTTTAAGTTGGGTTGGAGGATTCTTTGCTAGAAAGTGCTTTTTGATTCTTGCTCACAGTCACTCCCATGTGGGTTTGTGCCCCTCAGTCCTAGCTGGCTCTGCAGTGCCTTCTGCAACACTCCACTCCTGCAGAGTCCAATAATTCCTTCATTAATTGGAGAGGGATAACATTTGTGGAACATTTGACCGTATTGAGGCAGCTGCCACTCCAGGCTCTTTCTAGAGTGTTTCCAAATTGCAGAAAAATGAGGTAGGATCATCCAAATAGGTCACTTTGCCTTCTACTCCAAGGTGTTTACCTCAACCCAAGTTGTACCTGAGAGAGTCAATCAGCCTGCTTTTAAAATCTCCAAGGCTGAAGAGTTCCTGTATACTCACTAAGGAGGCTGCTCTCAAGTGCTGAACTACCCAAAGGCAAGAAACCTTTCTTAAAGTTTTATCTTAATCTATTTTGCTACAATTTCTGCCTGTTCCTTCCTGTGCTTTTCGCCATGGAGCTGGAGGGCACCTTGTTCTCCTCTCTGCCTCTACCCCAAATTTCCTTTAGCCTAAGAAGCCCCAGCTCACCCAGGCTCTTCTTGGAAATCAGGTTGTTGAACTCTCTTTTCTAACTCACTGTCCTCCCCTTCATCCTCTCAGGTGTCCCCTGCAGAGTGAACACGCACACCTGCTGTTTCACCTGTGTGACCATCAATAAAAACACCAGTCAGAAAGAAATAAAGGGGTACAGGCACAGCCAGGCCTGGCTGTTCCCCTCTGGGATCTGTGCTGCTTTTTCAGCAGAACTGAGATAACACTATGCCTGATCTTCCCAAATTCCTGGGTGGCTGGTGCTGAGCTGTGAGGGCACCAACTCCCACCTGTGGAGTTGTGCAGTTTCTTTACAAAGCACCAGAACTAAAGGGAGCTGGGACAGGCTCAGTAGCTCAGGTGTAGCTACGGGAGAAAGACACAAAGATGAGTGCAAGTGCCTGGCAGGGCAGGTAGATGGCACTCCAAATAAACTGGTGTGTGGTTAGAGGAGGCAGAGTTCAGGGAATACTGACCCCCTCCCACAAGCTACAGGGCACCAGAGCTGCTCAGCCACCTCACCTGCCTGTTGGGGGCTCTGGTTTGTGGCTGCTGAGAAAAGAATCTCTGTATAGGGACACTTGGATTGTCCCCAGCAGAACCCCTATGAGGCCACCACACACACTGGGCAAATCCTAGGGCAGCAATGGCAACTGCATGCTTCTTATTTTAACCTTGTCAAATAGAGCCTTGAAAATTCATGCTTCCATAGACACTTCCTGGACTAAACTGCTTCCCCAAACTGAGAGGGCTCCTGGTTTTACTGGAAGCCTGTGCTCTCATGCTACAGGCAGTGCTGTAAGCACAGGCTGGGGCAGACAGGGAAGTGAAACAGAAATTTGCACCTTTGGGTCCCTCTGTGAGAAAGATCCTGAATTTCTCACCGTCATTTCAGGACAATGTAATGAAGAACAAGAGGCACAGGGAAAGGCACATTGTCATTGTCACACGCAGGCTCTCCACAGAAACCTGCTCTGCATCCTCACTTCTCCTCCTGGAGCATCAACCCCTCAGGGAGGGGACACTGCAGCTTCCCAGATGAGCCACGTTTTTTTGGAGCTGCAGTGCTGCCTCTGAGCAGGAAACTGTTGAGAGCCACTCTCATCCTGCCGTGCCTCCAAGGGCATACAAAACAAATGCCATTGTGCCTCCATCCCCCACCAGGTTCAGCCACGTTCTCCAAGTGAAGCCCCCAGATCCCTCCTGGCCAGGTGGTGGCAGAGAGCAGGCCCAAAACCCCACATCAACAAGGGAACTGATTTCATTATTCTAAAAACAAACAGCCAAAGGAAAGTTCAGCCTAGAATGGGCTCCTAGAGCAAAGAAAGGAAAATAGAGAGCGGGCAGTGGGGAATGCTTCATATTCCTAAAAGCCTTTTGTACGTTAACACATGGTGTCTGCTTCTCTCTAGTCACCTATTTATCACTCTCCTCTTTAGAGAAGGAAAAAAGTCCTGGCTGCCTTCCTAAGGCAGAGTTTTGTGGCTGGGGGGAGGGGGAGGGTGCTTTAAGCATGATGCAAACCATTTGGAGTGCACCGAGAGCTCTGCCAACACAAGCTGCACTATTTAAACAAGTGAGGAAATGATCGTATATACAACATGCCAGCGAGCACACACACACCAGAGGAAGTCGAGAGGGGTTTTCATGACACAGAGCTGGATGTCAGCGGCTGAAAGGTCGATATTTTCCCTTAACACCCTTCTCAATGACTTAATCGTGTTCCGTTTGCACAGAAAACTTCCCAAGAATAAAAGTCTGGAGGAATCGAGGGGGGATGTTTGGCCTACTGCTGACCTTGTCCGAGGTCCTCTCCACGTAGCAGGGCTCCTGAGGGGCGACCAGCAGGGGAACGAAGCCCGAGAGCAGCCGATCCTCTTCCAGGCTAAGCAGGGCAAGGTCGTCATCTGGGTCCTTGTACAAGGGCACCTCCGACTGATTCACTGTGGTCAGTATGTTACAGAAGTCAGCCAGCGTCGCCCACACATCTACTGAGACCCTGGGAGAACGAGGAGAGACGTGAGCAATTCAGGGCTGGAATGCGTTGGGAGTTGCCTGCAATGCTGCAGCGAATACCAGAGAGGTGAGGCGAGGCAGGCACCGCTGCTGCCCTGCCCCGCGGGACAGCCCCGCCGCAGCTGCGCTGGCACCGACCCCGGCAAGGGACCGTGACCCTCACCCAGGGTCTGACCCCGGCCACCGTCCCCCCTGCATGGGGACAGCTCCTGGGATGTCGCCCTTGAGCTGCTCTGCCCACCTCTGCCCGCTGCCCCAGCCCGCCTGCCCGCGGGGAGCAGCTTCCCCGTGCGGCGCTGGCAGGACCCAGCCCACTCCACATGGGAGAAGGGATGCTCCTGACTCCATTTTAAAGCCTGCCGAAAGGACAGAGCGAACACCCACATTGCTGTCGGGGCTGAAGGGGCTCTTGGAAGGCTCCAATCCACCCTGGGGGGCTCCAGCCCAGCCTGGAGCATCCTCTGCTTTGCACAGCTTTTATCTGCTGTAACCATGCTCTGCAGCATAGAGATTTTCACAGTTAAACCCCAGCCACGGGGGGTTAAAGCTGTGTTTTGCTTCTGGCCATGGGTTTCAACTCTAACGAGTGACCTGCAAAGCTGCCTCTGCCATGTCTCACGTTCTCAGAGTGGCAGTGATGTCCAGGGTGCAAACACGGGAGCCCTGGACTGCTTCCCACACATTCCCATCACACATCCCCACAGCTGAGCACAACCTGGGGATGGCCCAGCACCTCAGAGAGAGTCAGTGTGGAGAAAGCAGAGAAACAAGCAACAGGCATGGGGGTATTACAGCTCACCAGGCTGCCTTGCACCGCATTTCTCCCTCCTATTTCTACAAACACTCAGATTGGGGTTTTTTTAAGGATGTAAACTGGGATTTAAGTAGGAAATAAGGGAAACTGGGGCTGATGTACTTCTGGTAGGCTGCTCCTCCAGCCCACACCTCTGGAGAAAAGCACAGGGAATCCAGCATCCCCAGGGGTGCAGCAGTGACCGGTGCAGGCCGAGGCAGCCCAGGGCTGGAGGGAGGCCCCCTGCTCTTTGAACTGCTCCAGGTGGACAGAGTCTGCACTCGGTTATTTACGGGAATCAATGTACCAGGAAAGCACACTGAAATGAAACATCTTGTTTTCAAGAGCGTCCTGGGAGCCAGGCAGAATGAGGAGCCATTAATCAAAGCCCGGCACGTAATCAGCACACATGTAACGCAGAGTCGCCCACGTCCCTGAGCCAGCCCTAGCCCACGTCCTGCAGGGGAGAAGAGGTCCTTCAAAACCCTCTGGTCATAGACACCAGGAGCTGGGTTCATTCACAAAGCTCCATCGCTTGGCTCAGCCAGGTCTGGCTGTCAGAAATGTTTAAATATGGAAAAAAATAAACAGTTGCAACACGTTTTTCGGAGGGATCTGTCCGAGGCCCTTTGTGATGTAATGGGAAACGCTGCGTTTGTGCTACCAGCTGGAAAATAAACAGAGCTGCGAGGGTTAAAAGGAACTGAACTTTCCACGACCCCTATCTGCAAAAGAAGAAAATAATAAGAGGAATGATCCACTGCCCCACAGCCCTGATAGTTTATCCTCCGGCCCAGGCTGCAGAGACAAGCACCGGATGTGATAGGGCTGCTCTGGGCCACCTCCAAGGCAAGCTCTGCCCATGGGAGATGCACAAGGCTTGGGAGGCTCAGCCTCCCCCAGTGCCCTGCTGGCAACTGGGCTTGGCTGCCTGAGGCCAGTCACATAGCACTGGTGGGGCCCCACGGCCACGAGGGCTTGCTGGGATGAAGGAGATGCAGAGGCATCAGCAGGGAGAGGAATGGGAAAAGTGCCCAAAACTGCTGGGGAATGAGAGCACTGGGGTGTTGGGGACAGGCAGGGATGCAGGGGATATTTCCAGGGGGCTGGGACAGCCAGGTGCATGGGGCTGTGGTGGAGGAGAGGGGAAAGAAACACATTGCAGACAGCTCACTCATATTCCCAAAAAACAGAGCTGCAGGCAGGGGATGATGATGACAGTGAGGGTGAGAGGGAGGCAAAGGAGGCAGGATGCTGGGTTGGACTGGGATTCACAGTGGGGCCAGGGTAGTGGTGGCAGGGGTATCAGCATAGATAAAGTACAGGGAGCATCTCCCTCCACAGGGCTTGGTATCCAAAGTCAGAAAAATGCCACAGGAACAGTCAGCGAGCTGGCACTGCTAATGCCCTTGCAGGCACCCAGCCCAGCAGCTCCTTTTCCTCTCCCCTCAAGGCAGCACTGCCAGGCAGGGCACCCCTCACCACCCCTGAGTGTGAGAGCAGCCCCTGTCACTTCATCCTTCACCTACGGCTTGACAGTGCCTTGCCACATCTCCCATTTGCCCTGGATGTGACAGATTCCCACCCTGGGCTCACTTCAGTCAAACCTCAGACTGTGCTGGCTCCCTGGGTAGCCTGCTCTCACTGCACTGCTACCCCAGCAGCACCCTGCAGAGCCTTCAGAAAGCCAAGAAAGAAGGAGTGTTGGCAATCTTCCCTGTTTTTCTCCTGTGATGGCAGAGGCACCACTGCAGAGATCAGTTCTGACCATTTTCTGCCGCCCCCCAGGGTGCAGCTCCTCCTCTGCAGCACATCTTCCACCACTGCCACCACCAAGATCATTCGCCAGCTGGCAAAGCCAGTGAGGACAAACGGCTCACAGTGACACCTACGGCCCTGTGAATCTCCTGCTGGGACATGCACTTGCCCTGGAAGGTCACACAACACTTGTGAGCCCTGTCAGCTTCCTTCTCCCCACTGCCCCTGCCCAGGACCACCTCACAGCCACCCCCAGGCATTTCTGGCTTATGTCACCCCACGGCGCGGCAGTGCTGGAGCCTCTGTGCAGAGCCCAGGCGGTTCCAGGTGCCTGGAAGCCCTGTGCATGCACAGTGCCACAGTTTCAACGTCCCTCTGCGGAGGGAGGCCCCGAATTACTGACACTGAGCCCAGGCATGCAGCTCCCAGGTACAGGGACGAGGCTCCCAGAGCTTTTAACCGAGGAAGCGAGAAGGGGGTGAGCGCGAGGTCTTTCCTCGGAACGGGGGTTCATTCACTTCCCCACAGACACATTTACATTTGCTTATTCCACTAGGACAGGAAAAAAAAATAAGAGTTAATTTCTTTTTTATTGCCTCAGGATTCCAGGTTTAATGTAGCTGTCAGTGTGAGCGCAGCCCAGCTGCAACGCCGACGGACACGGCCCGGCCAGGCAGCGGCGAGAGCCGCGCAAGTGCGCAGAGAGCTGGACCGCGGCCCTGGGGCTGAGCACCGCCCCAGGGAGACTGGGGAGGGCTCCTGGCAGAGAGGATGCCTGGATGGGCATCACCACAAGGCAAAAGACACGCAGCAAAGCTTGGGGAGAGCAGAGGATGCCAGGGTGAGGCTGACGCTCACTGATTCCCCGCGCGGGGCTCCGGTGTGATCCGCCATCCTCACCGGGGGTGCGGGCCGCCTGGTGATTAATATCAAGCACAATGACCCCATGTTACAAGCCTGCGGGGGCCTGTGGAGGTGGCCATTTCCTGTGTAATACCAGCTTGTTTAAACACTAACATCCAAACTGCACAGCTGCAGCACAAACCCGGAAAGCGCGGCGCAGAAGAAGCCCTGCATTGTGTTCCCAGCCGCTGCCGAGCAGCGCAGATGGCAAACGCTCCCAGGGCCAGGCACCGGCACCGCTGGCTCCCGGTGCCCACCGGATGAGGTGCTCTGCATCCTCCTCACGCCTTTCCTCTCCCCTGGGACATGGGAAGCTGAACTAAAAGTGGCTCCTTTGCAAGGAGCAAAAGGGTTGGCTCTTCCTAAAAGGCCTTCACCAGCCTTTGTGTGGGCTCAGACAGAGCAGGGTGAGGTGGTCACAGCCCTTCTGCATCAGTGATTTCCCCCATTCTGCCCTGCACATGGTCTCTTTGGCCAGCCAGGCATCCATAAACCCATTCCTCTCCCAGGAACCCACCTTTGAAGCTGGAGGGATGCTCTTTACCCAGGAGAGGTACAGTCTCCTCCCAGCCAGCCTCTGCTTTGCCACAGCCCCCTTCTCCACAGAGACTTTTGGCTTCTCCTTTGGTCGACTTTATCTCCAATTTCAGCCAGGTTTACACTACTGAGACACCTCTGAACCCTGGCTTTGATGTCTTGATAGGGAAACTCTGGTGGCCAGCATTACTGAGGATGGGATCTGCAAAAGGGATTTTCCATTTAGTCTCCAGCAAACTCCAGCAATGTCTTGGCACCCCTGTGCAAGACTCTGTCCATCCCTCCCAGTGGGAGCTGCCATCTCAGTGACACTTCTCCGCGAGAGCAATGTGATGAGAGCAATCTGGCACATCTCTCTGGGAAGGTAAGCTCTAGAATGTGCTCTCAGCTTTTGGATTTAATTTAATATTTGGTTTAAATTAACCATTTTTAAATGCTTGCAGACAGTCTCCACAAACTGAGAGGCCCTTGGCCCCGTGTGGAAGGAGCATGGATTTGCCAGGGTCAGCCCTGCAGCACTGTCTGTCTAGCCAGTGGCTTCCCCATCAGTCCTTGTGCTTCATTTAGCAGTGGATTAATTGTGGCAACAGAACAGAGCAAGGAGCAGCTCTGTCCAGCCCTCTTCACCTTCTTCCCAGCCACATGTCCTGAAAGGGGATGGAGTCACTTATACAGCAGCCTCTTTGGACATCCACCTTTTGACTTATCTGCTGCCAGTATCTCTGCCTTAGGGGATCCACCCTGCTTCCTTTTTCCCAGAATCCCTGCTTTTACACCCCAATCTCTGCAATTCACTCCTGGGGACATTTGGTCTGAAAGACACTCCTCTAACTGCCTTAAACAACCACCTGCAGAGAACTCAACACAAGGTTTGCCATGAAACATGAAGACAGAAATTAATTTTAAGATACAAAAGTGACAGCTGCTTGCTGCTAGAAGACCTGGCAACACCTGGTTCAGACACACAATTCCCGAGGCACTGAAGCAGAGATGTCCAAGGTTAAGTTTAGCTCTTATTCTGGAAAGGCATGGGGAAAGAGTCATGGAAAGCTCACTGAGCACCTCTTCCAAAATAGGAAGAACACTTTTCACTTCTCAAATACACACAGAGAGGTAGTTAGGAAGTCCAACAAGTGAAAACCTGTTCCAGAGCGTCCCCTGAGCCATGATGACCATGCAGTGTGGCCAGGAGCTGGAGGAGTGCACCAGACCAAGAAGGGAGGATTTGGGGAAAGTCAGAGCTTCTCGCTTGAGTTGAATTCAAGACTGCTGAGCCCATAGGTAGGGAGAGGATGCCTGCCAGGAACCAGGGTTCATTCCCAAGCTCCCACCAAGAAAAAGGACCCTGAAGACACAGCCTCCTGAGCCTCTCATCCCACTCCCGCATGGCTCCCATCCATCTGCCGGCTTTCGGCAGCGCTCACCCCTCACACCTTTCCCTCCGCCTCTGTCCAAGGGGGAAAGCAGCGAGCTGAGGAATTTGGTGTGGGGTTGGTTTTTTTTTTTTTTTTTATTGTAAGGACTCAAATCCAGCAGTGTGATAAATGCATCCGAGCTACAATTAGGAAGATATATAGCATCAGAACGCGAAGGTCTGGGCAGCGTGGTGAAACGCGGGCTCTCCAGAGCCCCAGCTATGTTTCCCATTATGTAACCCTGGTCATGGGCAGACAGCCAGACTCCAAATGAAAAAGAGACTCTGGCTTGGCACCGTTTCTATTTTCCTATCCTCATTCGGGGTCAGCGCAGTGTCATACAGCTGCAGAGAAAGCTCCGGGGATTAAACCTGGGAAAGACTCCAAGACCAGGACCCGGGTTCAAGTACCAGCTGAAAGCAATAAACCAACTGCCACAGCTGGGCTGAGTTTAGACGTTCTCAAAGTCCCCCAGCCCTCTCCCATATGAAGAAGGAGCGTTTGCAAACATGGCAAGAGAGGCCTTGGGACACACAGCCCTGGCTGAGCCCTGCCAAGCTGCCCTGCTGGCCACGAGCCCAGTCCAGCATTCTGGCCCTGGATGAGCTGTACTTTGATGTGAGCTCTGGGCTCTGAGTGGGCTTCCAGGTGGGTATGAGGCCTGTTTTTTCCAGAAGCTTTAGCATGTTCATGGCATCTCTGCAGGGTACTGCTGTGCTTCAGGAGATTTCTACATCCTTTTTCTATGCCCATGCCATCACAAGAGGCAAGGAAAGTGGTTTAAGAGTATCCAACCAGCTTCTCTGTTGGCAGTGGTGGGATCTCACGGCACATCCCAGCAGCAGGAGCATGTGTGACACGGCACAGGCCCCTCACTCAGCTCTGTAACTTGGCATCTGCACTTGCTCCTCACATGCTCTCCCTGCTCCTGAGCTCACCCTGCCCATAAACCTTGGCTTACTCCACCACGCCTGCTGCTCTGACCCATGTTTTACTTCTAAACTTCTTTGAAGCTGTTCCTATCTAAACCCCTGGACTCGGTGGCTCTACCTGGTTCCTGAAGAGCCCCAGGGCAGCCAGCAGGCTTGTGTCAATAGAGAGCTGAAACACTAACCCAGTGCTCTCATTTTCTTTTCCTATCCCCAGGGCAAATGTTGCAAATCCCAGGTCATGCCCAAGAGCAGAGCTGGTTCCCTGCTGTTCATCACTACCTGTATCTCCATGGAAACTCAACCACTGCTATTCCAGAGTCCTGGACCACCAACACCCATCCATACAAGAGGTCTGGGCTGGAACAGCAGCCTGGCTAAGGGAGATTCTCCATGAGAGCCAAAGAGCACCAGGCTGAGAGCCAACATGGGGCAGGATGGGCATGGTGGGACAAAAGGGACTGCTCAGCCCACCTCTGTGGAGAGGCCAAGCAAGACAGACACACTCATCCCTCCACTGAACACATCAGGATCTTGTGGAGCAGAGCCCCCAGTCTATGCCCACCGCTCCCCCAAGAGTCCTGGGGTGGGCTGCCACCACCACCACCACCACCTTCTCCCACCCCAATGGGTGAGCAGGAGCACCTGCTCTGTCACCCTGGGGGGACACGGCTCTGTGCCCCACAGGAGGAGGAGCAGCTTGTCCCAGGGCAGGCGCCGAGCGCTGGCTGAGCGAACCCAATCAGAAATTCCATCTCGAGGCTGCCCGTGGCCAAGGGCTCGGCTGCTCCCTGCGCAGGCAGCGCCAGGGGAAGGGGGGATTGGTGCAGCCGGCCTCACGTGACGGATCCCAGTTTGAGTTCCTGCCCAAAGATGGGCAGCAGTTCACATGAGCAGGCAGCGGTCCCACACCGAGCAGCCGACAAACAGAAAACAGACTCCATCTCCACAAAATGAGGCCCAGAACTTCCTGTGTGAGATTTCCATTTCCTCAGCCAAATGAAAAAGAACTGGAGTAAGAGGCAATAAACCAGGAGAGCAGGACTGGACCTGACGCACGGAGCGGGGACCCATTAATGGTTAAGCCACTTTGCTGGATTACTCTTAATGCGCCTTCCCATCACCCTGGGTTCTGGCTCCTTTGGATTAACAATAAGACGTGATTTCAGGCTCTGGATCCGGAGTACCGGAGGCAGATGGAAAATCCTGCGGGAAAGCAGCTACAGAGCATGCTCAGACGCTGCTTCGCATACTCCATACTTGGCCCCTCCACTCAATTTTCTGTCCAAAAATATGCAAATTGCCTAGTCCGCATTATGGACTAATGGGCTGGAATCGGCCAGTTTAGAAAATTAACCCTTTTGTGAGTTGCAGGGTAGGGACAAGCGGTTTCTGAAGCAGAGGGGAGGTGACTTTTGGAGCTCCAGGAACAGGCAAGCTGCTCTAGGCTAGCCCAGCCCAACCAAGGTTGGCCTGACTCAGTCAAAAATAAGGTAATAAAACGCTTCTGCTGGAAATGGAGTTCCCTCTGGTCCAGAGGAAGACCCTGACTGTCCAGCTGGCTGGGCCAGCAGAACTCCTAAAGGAAGGGCATCCCAACAAAACCAGATGCACATCCTAAGCAGAAAGTATAAGTCCACCTCATAATCCATCTTCTAACACATGGACACACAGGGCAGCCACCAGGCCCCTCCAGCCCCACTCACACATCAATTAAGAAGTCACTGTGTCACCAAGGGTGACAAATTCCCAACATTCCCTGGGCAGTGGGCCTTGCCTGGGTGCTCAGGTCATGGTGTCACAGCCAGCAGTTAAGAATGAGCAAGGGGGAAGGGTGGCATGAGGAGTTCAGGGAGGGAGCAGAAACCAGAGGGTGCACGTACTGTTTGGGGAGCTCAAGAGACGTTGGAGGAGGATTCCAGGTGTCCGGGTGGCCAAGCATCCAGTCTGACCAGACCTTCACACTGGGGAGCAGCTCCTTCAGGTCCTGGGGCAAGGCAGAGACCTTAATGTCGTCCTCTTCATCCTCCTGCTCCATCTCTTGTGGCTGAACTGCAAATACAAGACGGGAGAGCTGAGGCAGCTCACCACAGCCAGGCTCAGGCAGGGACTGGGAAAATATGACACAGATCCCAACATCCCAGCCTTGGACACACAAGGGAACAGCCACAACCCACAACAAGCACAAAGACAGATCTGTTCTCCCTACACAGACTGGCCTGGAGAGCAAGCTAGGGTGTTTGTGATCCCTTTTACTGTGGGCAGCAGGGTGCCACTGCACCAATCACACAGATAGGATTCCCAGGTCCCAGTTTTGGGAAGTTTCTCAGTTGCTGGCAGAAAGCATGGCCTCAGTCTATCCCTTTCTTCCAAACACTTCTGTCTGCCACGCATCAGGGGCTTTCCTGCAGCTGATCTAGCTACAACCTGGGCAGAGCTTGGGATGCTTGGGGGGGAATCCCAAGATCCCATGAGAGGGGAAGGGACGTAAAAACTAGCAGGGAATGAAGGCCTAACCCCCTCCAGGCTGCCTCGTGGGCCTCTGCATGGATCCTGCTGCTAAGCCCCTTACCTGGCACACATTCCCTCAGCAGGTTGGTGCACCTCCTCACCAGGAGTGCAAACATGGAGAGCCCCAGGGCCGTGGCCTGTTCCTGGATGACGGAGCGGCAATCCTCAGAGATGCACTCTAGGAGACAGAGAGGCTTTGGGTCAGATGATCCATCTGGTTTTACCTCCACAGCCTTCCTTTCTGCATCCCACGAGGGGCAGGGGTGAGCAATTCCCTAATTTACACCTGTCCCAGATGTAATTGTTCCATGTAGGGAGGGAAAAGGTGGTGAGTAGCTGCTCTGGAGTGGGAAGAGGATGCAGCCACCCTGCCCACACCATGCCCAAGCCCATGGCGTGTGCTGAGCCAGCCAGGATCACACTGGCACTCAGGGCTCCCAGCACAGAAGCTGCTGCTCGGGGGCTGATGCCTTCCCTGGAGGAGGGGACTATGTTTAAGTGTTAAAAGGGTAATTAGCTGCATGTTTGATCTCTGTCCCTGCTGGAGTTTTAACCTCAGCAGCTGAGGAAGGGGCTCCTCCCCATTAGCTTCACAGTCACACAACAGCTTGTCAAGAGAGCTTAATTGGAACTGTTACTCAAGGAGATGCCACATGACCACAGCACTTCCAAACAGAGCCGGCTCGAGTGAGAGCAATTCCCCCCGGCACATCTACACCCAGCCAGAAACCACTTCTGAGGCTGCTGGGAGCAGCGGGGAGCTGGCTCGAGGGAACTGCCTGGATCCAGGCATGGGTTAGGCTGGGAAGGCCAGTGGGACATGCCAGCCTGCCCCAGAGCTCCCAGAAGGGGTTTAAGCCTTAAGGGCAGCCTCTGCTCTCCCAACTCCCTCTACTCCCCATGCACATCCTCCCAGGATGTGGGGGAGTTGCTGGCTGGGGAGAACCCACACATTCATTGACTTCCTACCCATCAGTGCTGTTTGCTCTGTGCAGGATGCTCCTTGCTGGCTTACTGCAGGATCAGAGCTTCTGAGAACAGCTGCCTCAAGCCAGGCAGAAGATTTTTACAAACTCACAGATACTGACTGAACAGGTGAGTCAAACCCCAGGACTGAGATAGGGAGGGAGAGCCCCCAGAGCCCCAGCACCAGCTGCACGTCAGCACGGAGGTGTTGGGAGCTGAACTGCCCAGATATGGCAGAGCAGGGATTTTGAGCAAACAGCAAGAGGATTAGAGCAAGACACCGAGACCACGTTTAAGCTGAGGCTAGCAAAACACCTGAGGTGCACAGAATAAACAGTGGGGTTTTAAGGACAGATTATTTCAGAGGAGTGGGGTGTGAGGTCAAAAAAAGACAAGAATGCATCAAGAAAATACAGGAAAAATAAGGAGGAACTTCTGAAGGCTGGATTGACAGTTCTTACAGCTATCATTGAGTTCAGCACCCAGTGTGGAGGGTAACCCAGGGTGGCACCAAAGGCATGTGGTAGCTGAATGAGGGTGCTTTGCTCCCAGAGCCAGGGCTGAGCCAGTGCTGCAGAGCAATGGTAGGAAGTGCTGTACTGCAGGGGCTGTCAGCTTTTGGAGGAAACATAAAACTAAAGATGTGACCACTCTGGGACAGTAAATCTCTTTCATGAAGCCTTTCCCACAATTAAGAGTGCTAGTCCCAGTGCTCTGGCCACAGTCCAGTCCAAGATATTACTGTTGTCTTCCCCGCGCTCCCTCCTCCTGCACTCGGGTGAGATGGTGCACTGCCTTCACTTCTTGTTTTAAATGGACACACAACAAGACCATGGTGGTCCAGCTGCCACACCTGAGTCTGGCGAGTTCCCTGGGGGGTGAAAATCTCTGGGCATTTGAGCATGGACCCCCACACTTTGAGTGGGCAGCACCCAGGATTCCAGGGACTGCGCTCAAGCCAGACTGAGGTGGTGCAAAAGCTACATCCTGACACCCTCCAAAACAGGCAAACCTTAAAGGTGTTTGTGATGGTGAAGGTGACAAGCATCCCATATTTTAGGCTGTATTTCAGAGACTGGCTCCAAAAGCCGGACCAGTGCTCTGTGGTGGCTGTGGCCAGGCTTGGTCCCAGTCCTCCCCACTGCCACCAGCAGCTCTTACTGCAGGCTGCAAGTTCCCCACACAACATTTAACAACGAATATACAGTAAAAAGTTTCCTGCATTTGATCTGTGGCAGGTACAGCTGTCCATCAAACATCTTGTGGTGCTGCAAACATGAACTGTGTGCCCACCAGCTCATAATGCCACGGTGTTCCAATGTACCCCCACAGTGCTGAGCCCTGGTACAGCCTGCAAAGCTGCCAACTGTGCAGGTAAGAGCATTAGGACACCCACACTTAAGGACTGTTGTCACACAGTTCCAGCTCAGCTACCATGGGTGTTGTCAGCTCATCATTAAACTCATAAAATGCACAAAACTCCCCCAGTTCTTAAAGTTCATTCACCGGATGAGCTCATCAGCCTCATTCCCAGGAGGCTCCTCCAGCAGAGAAAGACAAACATCCAGGTGGGTGCTTGTTCAAGACCCCTGAACATGCACCAGCAAAGGCTCTTAAGAGCTTAATTGTAGGACAAAGGAGGAAAAAGCACCATAAATCATGAGAAACTTTCTCTCTGTGCCTTTTCACCACTTTCCTCAGGAGGCTGGAGCTTTGGCTTGCCCTGAGCTGGGAGCCAGTGGCCAGAGCTAACAGAGGCTGTAGGGACAAACCCCAGGCTACCCCTGCCACAGGAGACAGACAAGGTGAGGGTACATCAAAGGGCAACTTGGGGTGTTTAAACAGAAACTTGTAAAATGTTTTGAGTGATGGCAATAAGGAAACAAACTCTCTGTAACCACTCAGTGTCTGAGCCTACCCCGGCACTAAGAGGAAAACACTTTGTAGAAAATATGCTGAAATGAGGGTTGGAGCAACAAATCTGCTCTGGAGCCCAGAGGGCATCATTACTTCTGAGCTGAGCAATGGTCTGTGCTGCTGGTAATGCACATTGAGACACAAACTTATTGGAAAAGAGATGTTTTTGGAGGATGGAGTGACACTTAGGTCATTTCTGTCCCTGCAGTTGCACAGCACTAGTAAAAATGGAGATACCAGCTGCTTCAGACCAACAAGAGCAGGCAGAGAGATCCTGACTGGCCAAGTCAGGGCAAACTCTGTAATTTCCAGATCTGTTTCCCCAGATCCACAGTGGTGCAGGTGAAGCAGAATGAGTGTCAGGTCCACAGGCAACTATGCATCCTACCCTGCAGGCTGTCACCAAAAGCTTGGTGACAGAGACTTCAAGTGGCATCAATGGCACCCCGACAGCTAAAGCTGCCACAAATCCACTCCACTTCCTCCCCTGAAACCCCAAATGAGGCTGTAATCAGATAACCCTCCCAATTCACACCCAGCCACGCTGTGCAGCTGGGGCACACCATGGAGGTGTCAGGCAACTGTGGAAAGAAATCACAAACAAAGGAAGGGGCCACGAGGTCACAAGCTCTGAGGTAGTTGGAGCTGTGGCTCCTCTGTGCCACCAGCAGCCACAGCAGTGACACTCCACAGGAAATCATCCAACACCACCAACCACAACACATTCACCCCTCCACCTTTCTCCTATTGTAACTCCCTGTTAATGCCAGCCCTGGATAAACAGCTCCTGTCACGTCACTTCTCAGCTCTCGCCTGCGCAGCCACCCTGTGAGCACCATCACACAGCTTAGGGCTCACAAATGTCAACTCTTAGCTGTGCCACTGCCTTCAAAGGTGCTGCGTGAGTGCAGAGGCGGGTGGGCAAAGCTGGCACTGCTGCCTCAATAAGGGCTTGTTAAACCACAACCTAAGGTCAGGGCTCCTGCACTCACAGCCAAGATTGACTCAGGGTAAATTCACACCCTCGTTCTGTGTTGCTGTACCAACACACAGTCCCTGGAGCCATGCTGCAGCAACAGCAGGGAGCTAAGCTGGCCTAAAAAACCTCCTTTGGGGAGCTTCCTGAGGCTGGAGCTGTTTCTTGACCACTTGTAGCTCCACAGGAACATCAGCAAAACTCTGGTCTGTGGAACTCTGCATGGGGCTAGAAAGGAGTAGACAGAGGATTTTAAAGCAGGAGTGTCACCAAACACTTTGAAACTACTGATTTGTACTACTCCACACTTCACGGGCTGAATTTGCCTCAAAGATCTGTCTTTCTGCACCAGAAAAGTAAGTGAGAGTCCTGCAGACCCCTGTGAAGGTCAGGCTCTGGAGGCCAGACTGGCAGCAGGACATGAGCTGTGACAGTCCTGAGTACCCTGCCTGACACTTGCCACTTGTCAGCCCCTTTTCTAGCTGGCTCAGACTTTGCTGAAGTTTCCATGCTAGGTGCTTGTCTCAGCCTGAATTCTCCTGGAAATCTTCAGCCAAAACAGCTGGGCCACTTGTGAGAATGAGGCTAGGAAACAAGAGAGTGGCTTATCCCTGTTTGTAAAAAAAACACTTACAACCTTTTCCTTGAGCTAATCTAGCAACTGCAAATGCTGGAACAAGGATCTGAGATTTTGCTGCAGAATAACCTTTTTACCAGAGAGTTTTCCTGTCCTACTAGAAATCTGTCCACACTTGGCCAAGCTATAAACATCTGAAAGACAGCAGTTTTTCCATACTCAATAGGAATTTGTTTCAACAGTTAAAACCTGCTAAGATTTCACCTCCCTGAGCATGTTCCATCTTCCTATCTTCCCTCACCTGTGTTACAGGCAGCAGAGCAACTGCCCTACTCCCATCCAGCAGGTGGGGACTTCTGTAAAAACGTCCTTGCACGAGTGACTGCTGCTTGCTGTGAGCTGGAGACTGGACCCAGACTCCTCCAACTGGTGTCCAGGTGATCTGCTCTGAAGCAGAGCCCGAAGGTGACAGAGGGAGAGGGATGAGATGGAAAAAATGGGAGCTGATGAGCATCAGACTGCAAGAACAGAGCAAAAGCAACTGGGAACCAGTGATGGGAGGTTTTTCTGAAGATCAAGAAGAGGAGTTCTCCTGTTTCTTTGCGTGTAGGAAAGAGGGATTTTTCCAGCTGAGGTCTGGGCTGCACAGAGAGCACTGTTTTCCTACCAGGAGGCAGTTTCCTGCAGGGATTGGATCAGCAGCTGCAGCGCCCTCTGCAAGCTCCTACCTGGGTTCTCCCAGTGTCTGTGGGCTCTGCTCCCACCCAGCCCTGCAGCAGAGCCCGACCCAGGATTTCTGCAGCCATAAATCTACCTGTTCCACAGGGGAGAGAGGCAGAGAGAAAAAGGGGACTTTTGTACCGGGGAGAAATTTGTGTTTTCTCTGAGAAGGTTATATTCATGGAAAACATAAACCAACTGTCGTCAAAGTCGTCTGAGCTCAGGAAATGGAGCGGCCGGGAGAAGGCTGCCATGTGGCCGGATGTTATGTATTTCTAATTAGTGCTATACATCTTTCAGCAGCGAGTGTCCTTTTGCTGGGAAACACAACGCGCTGCCCTTGTTATTGTAACTGTCAGAGAGTGCTTAAACAGATAATCTCCAGGAAAAGTGATAAACACATCCCCTCTCCCACTAGGGTGTGCAAAACAGCAGTGCCAAACCTTTATTAGGGCAACACAACCAACCACAGGAAATGGGAATGGGAAAAGAGCAAGGGGCAGCCGCCTACGAGGAGAGGGATTTGCTGGAGGAAGCTTCTTGTGGCTGCTCGAGTGCCATGTGCTGAAGGAAATCCTGCAAGGGACAATTGGGCCACAGTGAGCACAGGACACGTGGGCTGCTCACAGAGATGGGGCAGGGAGTGAGGGCTCCCAGCTGTTCTGCTCTGAATGTGCCCTCAGTTTGGGTGGAAGGGAGCCACAGCAATGCCTGAGCTTACAAGCAAGTGGACATGCTCCTCTATCCACCCATCCCAGCTAACAAAACAAGGAACGCTGAAGCATGCACAGTTAAAACAATCCCAGCCAACAAATCTCAAAGGAGACCAGATTCCTTTGATTGAAGCAACCAGACTGCTCCAGCCAAGGGTCAGGAGGTCTCCAGTGGGACAGTCTCCATGCTGGCTTCTCCATCCTCACCTGAGCTGTGGCTCCAGGCTGGAAAGTCTGGAGCAGTGCTGGCAGCAGGTGATCCCAGCACTGGCAGAGCAGCAAGGATGTGCTCTGCTCCCAGGGAACAACAGCTGAAGCCACCTTTCCTGGTGACAGGGTAAAGGACTGTATGGGAAGGCACTCAAAAGAACGAACAGTTCTATGGACACAATCCCAAGGATGACATAACAGGCTGGCCAGGGGACACAGGAACTGCAGGAGCTCGGTGAGCACAGGGCTGGGGGCGAAGGCACCCGGCTGATGTGTCAGCACATCAACTCTGCAGGCACAGACAACTGATTCACCAGCTGGCTGCTGCCCTGAGGGGAAGAGACCCGAGCTGGTCACCTCAGAGCTGACACCACCTGAAGGCAGTTCCTTTGCTCCCTCACCGCTCAGACACAGCTTTCCCCGTGAGTCACTCCCCACCAGACACAGCCCTGGCACGGCTACAGGGCAGCCCCCCAGGGTGGGGCTGTCTGCAGGAAATGGGTGAGGAGAGCCCTGCTGCCGGCCCAGGCTGGTGAAGACCGCATACAACCACGGGAATATAAAGCAGCAACAGTGAGGGGGATGCTCACAGCTGTGGGGCATTTCCCCCTCGCAGGGGACCTGTGAGTCACTGGCACTCCCAGCTCTGGGAACTGGCGAGTCACACACGCACTCATCTGCCCCCGAGAGAGAGCCTGGGAACCTGGAGGCACTGCTCAGCCCTGGCTGATACCCTGGGAATGATGGGCAGCTTTCCTGGAAGGACGCTCCCTGACTCTGAGCAAACAGGATGGCAGCCCCAGCCCGTCCAGCACTGTGGCTGAGCTGAACATCACCACTTGCAGCACACAGGGCTGGAACCCTCCCAAAGCAACCTCTAGATTTTAGTAATAACCTGGATGCCCCCAG
Organism: Zosterops lateralis; assembly: GCF_965231275.1. Taxonomy (NCBI): domain Eukaryota; kingdom Metazoa; phylum Chordata; class Aves; order Passeriformes; family Zosteropidae; genus Zosterops; species Zosterops lateralis. Next base: position 4,861,661 of record NC_139779.1, on the reverse strand, counting down.
TCCACCTCCCTGTACTGATGTCTCCCCACGGAGAGGCAGGAAGGTCCTGGGAGGGTCTGGGTCACAGCAGCAGCACCGGGGAACTCTCTGCACGTGTTCCCAGAGCAGCTGGGGCCGCCCAGGAGCCAGCAGCTCCCTCTGCAACCCTGACTTGTCCGAGGGAGGGAAGGAGGGAGGCCTAGGAGGTGAGGAATGCCGGGGGCCTGGGGAGGATGGAGCAGCTCTCCCTGTGGAAGCCATTAGATATTCAACACTTCATTTGTTTCCAGCCGTCCTGGACTGCAGCGCTGGGCTCTAGGACGGGAGGCTCTTCTCTGACGTAACCAGGAAGCAGCTGCAGAATTAAGGAATCCCTCATGACATCATAAAAAGGGTCGATGGTTTACAGGGGAAGGTATAAAAATTAATGACATATTCCCACCCGAAGCAGAGAGCCTGCCCAGGAGCCACAGGGGAAGCCGTGCTCTGCCCGACACCAAGGGGCTGCCTGCCCCAGACAGCTCTGTGCTGCCAGCTCCCTTTGGCTGATCCAGGAGCTTTTCTCTGGCTCTGATCTAAGCCCAGGCAGGGCTGGATCCTTGCACCTGGGGTGCGATAACCAGCTCAGTATATCCTTCCTGGCCCTGATGAACAAAGCTTTAGGGAATGACTTTAGGGACAGCTTTCTTGTGTACTCAGGGCTGGCCAGGAGTCAACGACAAAAAACATCATTGTGAAGTGACTATTAATAATACCAACTTAATAAGAAGTTATTAATTTCTAGAGGGAAAGCAGACACGTGCACAGAGTGTCCACAATGCCCCAAATTCTGCAGCTCAGGAAGACCAAGAGGACCTGCAAAAGAAGGCAGTGGCACAATGTCTCTCCCCACCACACAACCCGGGCTAGGTCAGAAAGAATGACATTAGCCTTGAGGACAAGCACAAAGCCATTTCCACTTGAAAAGGGAAAAGGATAGTGGTTTAAAATTAACTACAGCCTTTTCCAGGAAATATCAGTGGAAAGAAGCAGCCATTTTTAGAAATGTTATTCTCAGAAATTTCCTGAAAAGACCCATCAGTCAAAACACAGATTGAAGCCATTTCCACTTGCACTAAGCAGCACTTCGGAGCTCTCCCTACACGCTTGGGGTGCTTGACCCAGCCAGCAAGGCCAGGACCCTCTGCCCCCCTGACCCCAGCAAGGCTGTGGAAGTCAGTCTGGGACATGGGACAGCCCATACAGAGTCAGAAACACTCCCCCTGCCTGGGGACACACACCCATCCCAGTTGTCACTAGTCACATTTGCACTGAGACATGCCAGTCACAGCTGCAGAAAAGGCACCTCCAGGCTCATCCATGCTGGCAAACCTGGAGAATTGCCAGAGAAACTCTCATTTCTCAGCACTGCCCTCACTGGAGCGGCTCCGAACACAGGAGCTGATGCTGGCACTTGTGACACAGGCACAGCAAAGTCTTCACTGAAGGTCCCCAGAGCCACAGGTCCTGCTGCCAACAACTGACAGCAACGTGAATTTGACCCGTCTGGCAGCTAAAAGGCTGGCAAATCCAAATGTATGTAACTCCTGGCTGGCTCATAAGGAAGCGTGTCCCTTCAAGCTGGCATGCCGGCTCATCAGCATATCTATAGCTCCAGACCAGCCTGGCACCAGCTGTCTCTTCCTGTGGAGGGAATATTTGCCATAAAATGCACAAGCAGGATGCCACTGAAGATGCTGCAAAGGCAAAAAGTCCCAAAGGCGAGCAGGGTGTTCAGATAAAACAGGGAGTGCTGTGTGAAAGAAGAAAAACATGGATGATAGAAATGGAAAAGGGTTTTAAGGGCATTGCAATGATGCAGAATGAAGAAAGAGAACCCCTGATGGCCTATCCTCTGTCTGCACAGATCTGTCAGCTCTTTTTGAAGATGCCAGAGCTATGAATCTCACCAGAAGAGCCAGTCAGGAGCAGGGGAGCCCAGCTGGGTTACACAGCAGCACGGCAAGAACTACCAGCATCCCCCCAGGAGCCGTGTGTGCCCAGCCATAACTGTGTCAGATGTTATTTACAACAAGGAGGAGGTGTGAACAGGGCTTCCCAAGAGATTTCCTCTAGCCCTGAGGGAAGTTTTACCAGGACAAATAGCAGCAAATAACAGGCAGCATTTTGCACCCCTCAAGCTCCTGCTGGGGGTGGGCATGTCCTTGACAGCAAAATGTGAGCAGACAGCCTGGAACTGGGTGTGAATCTGGGTGAGCACTTTGAGCCTGCAGCTAAAGCTCGTGAGAGCAAGTGCCTGCAGACAGGAGCATTCAGAGAAAGGAGCCTTTGATGGGGCAGACACAGCAAAGTGTGGAGCTTCCTTTTGAGCACATTCCCTCCTTTGCTGCTTGTCTTCTGATGGCTTCCTGAGGGCCCAGTTTGCAAAGCAAATGCCAAAACATGAAGTGAAATCCGTGCCCTCCTCCCAGCTCTTGGGAAGCAGGAAATCCCAGGGTCTTCATCAAATGCTTGCAAACCTAAACTGCCTCCTCACCTCCCACTCCAGCCTTACCTGGTCCCCCCAGCCTCCCTGGCTGACAGCAGTGGCACCCCCAACCCAGGACACTCCACCAAGAGGGGCACAGCCCAGCCACTCTGCCCGAAGCTTATTCTTACCTAACAATTTCCATTATAAGACCTTGGTTTCAGTTCCTAAGAACTTTGCCAAACTTTAACCATTTAGGCTGCAATCCTTCATGCCAAAAGCTTTCTTCAAGCTAAATTTATTGGGAAAATTTCAACTACAAAGGTTCAGCCATTTGCCAGAATGAGGTTAGGGAAAATATATTGTTCTTCTCAAGTTAAAAATTCTTTGACCATTTCAGCAAAATCCCTAGCACCTTCACACTTGGAGCAGGAACCAGAAATTTGGCAGGGGACAGCAGAGGGGCCTGGGTGTGCCTTCTGCCACCTTCATCCTGCTTTGCCAAGGTGGGGACCTATGGAAATCTGGGTGCTCATTATCACACAGCTCTCTCATGCCACTCCAACCAAAGCAGCAGCTGGTTCACCTGCTCGGACTAAAGAAGAATAAACCAAGCCAAATGAGGCACTGGAGAGGGAAAAGCAGGTGGAAAAGGGGGCTGAAGTGAGGTACAGCGTAGCAGCCGCTTCTCCAGCCCCCTCACTGCTCTGCTGGCACCATCAGTGGCTGCTCTCCCCAGAGGATCCCAGCCCCACACATGCAGCATTCCTGCCATGGCAGAGCCTGGTGTGGTGCATCCAGATTTACATGCCAGCCAAGGATCTCAGATGAGGTCAGCCTGGTTCCACGGGGGAGCTCGTTTTTCTGAAAACTGTGGAAATTACACATACAAAAAGCTCTCAAAACACCAGACTTGGAGGCATCTATGCAGCTTCAAGTCAGCTCCATCACACTTACTCACCATAAAGCCGTCCTAACGACACATCACTTTTTCTCCCCTCAAGGTACCATTTTCAGTCAACACAGAAAATTAACAGGCAGCAGAGACCCTCCTGCAGAGTGTTCTGATGTGCTGAAATGTGCACGTGTTCAGTGAGGCTCAGGGCTGCAGGACAAGGTCATAGTTTGGGGGATTAAGATGGAGAGCTTGATTCCATTCTTTGCCTTAGTCCTGAATTTTCAGGGAGATCCAGAAGTCCCCTTAACTCCTCCCAGTGCAAAGTGCTCAACTATTGTGTCCCTCCCTCACTTGTTGGCTGGCTGGTGACACAGAGGGGATGGAATTGGCAGACACTGGGCAACTCTGCTTTGAGTAGGATCAAAGGCAGTTCCTGAAGGATTATGTTTTTAGGAGAACTCCATCTCCTGCATCTCAAGTTGGGCAGTCAAGGGACTAGAAAATCTGGTATTTTCCTTAAGCTCAGTTCCCCATCATGGTACCTGTTAGAGGTACCATGAAAAAAGGCCCTCAAACCCAAGCTTTGAGCACACACCAGTGAGTTTACACCATCCAATTATTTGGACCTGAATCTTGTAGCTTTTCCTACACTCCCTGTGGCACCAAGCACAATGATAACACTTGATCAGTGGCTTCTCTGGAAAACTCCCATGAGAAGGGAAAGAAATTTTACAAGCAAAAGGACAACAGGAAAATTGAGCCTGGGATCTCTTTGTCCTGTCATCATCTTGTCATCACAAGAGGCTTTGTGTGCCTTACACCACACCACAAGTGCCACTGGGCACAGCCTTCAAGGCTCACTCTGTTTGGAAACAACCCCTCAAAATGCTCCTCATGAGCCAGAGGAGCCACCTCTGGTGGTGATCAGGGGCTGTGGTCTTCTGTGGAAATTTGGAAACAACTCAGCTCCAAGCGGTGCCATGCAAAGGGAGGTTCTCAGGTGTCGAGCGAGCGATTCCCTGCGGGAAGGGCTGTGACCACAGGCACAAACCCACAGCACGCAGAGAAACCATTCCAGGAAGTTTAACATCCGAGCCCCCCTGTTAGAAAATACGATCTCAGTGCTCCAACAACTCACGCGGAGCTGGAGCCTCGGGTCCCGACGCATGTGCGGGCTCACACAGGCGATGGAGCCCCCGCCACGGCACTCAGGAACTAAAGAGCCTGAACCCTCCACATTCATTAACAAGCCTAAGACATCACGCTTTTATGCCAAATTCCTCTTTTCCCCTGTGACCTGAGATAGGATTGGCACAACTGTGATATTCCCCGCAGCTACCGTTGCTGCAGCATTCCCAGCATGGCAATCCAGAGGGAAAAGCTGTGCTGGGGGTTGGTGGGCTTGCCTTGGGGTGCCCCAACACCTCTTTTGTTTGCTGCTGTGTCTCCTGGCAGGAGGACACAAGGGAGCTGCGGGCTCCAGCGCCGTTTCCTGCAGAGATTTGAAAACCTGTTGCAGTTCCAAAGCGAGCTTCGATTTCACTGTGACCAGCAGCTCAGAGACTCATAGTTACTATACAGCCGAATAAAATATTTTTTCATAAATTTAACGCCAGCATGTCTGTGTTTGGAAACTTTGAAAATCCATGTTGTATGGTTTACTGCACTGGAAAAGGTGCCAACAGAGTTTCAAAGGAAGGGAAGTGTATAACTGTTTCCTTTCAAATGTATTTTCCAATGGGATCCATTGAGGGAAAAGGCTGGAACTAACTAAAACATTATTAAAAACTGTTATGAAAAGAGACAGAGAGATGGAAAAAGATAGACAAAAACTCCAATACACAGCTGAAAGGGAGGGAGGGAGACAGGCGGCAAGAAAGGGGATATGGGCAGAAAGACACTTTGGGTGGGGAAAATGGGGCGAGACGGGGAGTTTTAACTGGCAGTCACCCTTTGTGGTTTCATATTGTTGCAGATCAATTGATCAGGATTTCAAGTGCTGCTGGCCCGGTGGCACAAGGCGAACCACAGAGTTGGCTGCAAGCGCAGCCCTTGCGAACTGCTGACCTTCAGTTTTCAAACCAAAAATATTCCTTGGGAAACGGTTACACCAGGTCCCAGCCCCGAGGCTGCCAAGCGAAAAACAAGCACTACGGACCTGAAGGAACGCCCCGAGTAACTTACACCAAAGCAACAACCAGGGCTAGTAGCCTGAAGTAACTCCCTGGTGTGATTCAGCCGGCAGTAACCGCGCGTGACATGTGTGCAGAGGGGCTTGGCTCTTCCGTCCTCCCGGAGCGGGGAGTTCTCCAATCACCCTCCGTCGGGATGAGCGTCGGCCCTCAAGCCGCTCCCGCTCCGTTGGCCACACTCAAGCTGCTCCAACCAAGCCTATAAATACCAAAGCCATCGGGTCCATATAGTGCAGCCACAGCCTGATTCCAAAACCACCGCTCCGGCTCCAGGCGCAGCCCCGGGTTTGCTGCCCTGCAAGGGAAGGGGGAGCCGAAAGGGGCTGAGAACTCATGTTTTGTCAAAGATTTCAGTGCCCTGGCCATCAGGAGGCCGCCAGGGTCGGGGCTGGATGTCTGTTGCTCTGCCAGGCTTCAAAGAGCCAGGCCGGGGGTGGGCAGAGCTCAGCGAGCGCCTGCAGAGCTCCAGGCCTGTGGTTCCACGGGGTGTAGTAACCCTGGGCTGTAGCACACATGTCGAGGGATGAGGGGAAAAAAATAAACAGACAGACAAAAGAATGAGGATGCTCTGCCAATTCCAATTGTGCAGCTTTTATTTTAAATGCTTATCAAGCTGAGAAAGAGCAGAGTTCTTGGAAAACAAGGTTTCCTTTCTTCCCATGCCAGTGTCAAACACCCTCAAGGACGGGTACAGCACGGGCGCTCGCTGCTGGCCGCCCTCTCTGCAGCCGCCATCCCGTCCCGTCCCACTCGCTTCCAGCTCACAGCCCTGGTGTTTCTGGTAAAAAGATCTCTCTGTGATTTTTTTTCTTTTTTGAAATATATATATATATATATATGAAAATTTTTTTATTAATCTCCAATCTGGCTGGGTTCAAATTATGGCCAATTACCCACCAACACTTCTCGCTTATAAAATAAATTTTTACGGGCCCTAATTACTGCTTTCGCTGAACTGCTCTACAGGAAGCAAGAGAGGCTGTGGCTCTCTCCAGACGGCAGCAGACAGGAAAGCTACGAGTAAAGAGAGGACGGAGGGGGAGCGCGGCGCCGCCGCGTGTGCCATGCGCACGGCGCTGGCCCGGCCGTCAGTCAGGGCCGCCGTCAGCCGCTGCACCCACCACCTGTGACGCAAGGATGCTGCTGGGGACACGAGTGACGGCCGCAGCGCCACGCCGGGATCCGCGGACGCGAGCTGGAGGGGAAATCGTGTTTGGAAAAGGGCTGCATCAATCACACGTGACGGAGAGGCAGAGCTGCCTCCCAGCCCAGCACAGGGGTCCCCCCGCAAGCAGCGCGGAGGGGAGGCGGCTTCACACAGCCCGGCGCCCACCTTTGGTTCTCTCTCTGTTCCAATTGCAGCTAATTGAAGGAGACGCAAATAGCAGAAAGGCAGAAAATCCCTCTGAGAACGCGAAGCATCCAGCCCTGCTCCCTGCTACACACACACACACACACACACACACACACACACACACACACGCTGCTGCCTGCCAGCACGGCACAGCCCCAAAGGGGCTCCCCGGGTGTGACAAATGAGCAGAACCCACCGGGTGACTGCAGCCCACAGCCCGTCCTGCCTGAACCCCGCTGCTCTGGGGGAAGCAGGGAGAGCAGAGAGCTGCTGTTCTCCATCAGGGAACACCCTCCGTGGCAGGAAAGCCGTGGCAAAACCACCGGCTGCTGGAGCCCTTCGCAGAGCGGTTGCCACGCAGGTATCCCGGCTCAGCTGGGGAAACACTGCTCTGTGAGATTGATTGATTTTTTTCCCCCCCACCCCTTTCTTAACCAGGATTACACTAATTTCCAAGGTTTAATGGAGTCCAGCTGTGATGGGGAGGCAAGGCTGCAGTAGTACAAAGACCTTTGCACGTTGGTGCAAACTTGTACAACGCTCAGCACACACACACACACACACACACACACACAAAGCCCTATAAAAAGGATGCACTGCAGCGGGATATTTTTAGTCTTGACAATACAGCCCTAAAAATACGACTTTGCTAATACATCACTACAGAAATATTCCCAGTGTCCATTCAGGAACGGTTTAAAACATTTATTTTTGTTTCCTTTTGCAATGGTCAGAGAGGAGGGAGAAAATAGAAACTCATTGATAAGAGGAAACGAGAGAGACATGAAAAATTGAAAACTACCTAAAAGCTCATGGAGAGGTTTATTTTATTAGTTCTTAATAAATATCTTGCAGATTTCCTCAGGAAATACACCAGATCACATGTAAAATAGTTTGGTACTGATGTCAACTGTGTCAGCATATGAAATCTATTAGGGTGAAGCCACAGCAGGGTGATCAGCGTGCTGAAAAACTGCACGGCACTGAGGCGAGGGGGGGTGGGGGGAATCTCACGGCCCTTCCAAATTCTTCGAGAGGTAAAAAAGTCAGCCAAGACGCAGAGAGAGAGAAAAAAAGATCCCACATCCTGCTTTGCGCTGCCAGCAATGTGAAGTGCCCAGAGATTAATTCTATGTCTGGCCTGGAAATGTGACTTTAAAGCATTGGAGGGAGCGGGGAGGAGGAGGAGGAGGAGAGAGGAACGAGAAGGCCAGGAGAACCGGGACTGGCACCGTGCCACCGACCCCCCTCCCGTCCCTTCCCAAGCCGTGTTTCAACGTAGACAGCAGTAAAGCCCAACAGACGGCAGCTCCCGGGGCTGCCAGGGCCTCGCACCAGCTGGGGTGCGTCTCCCGCTCCCCGTGCAGATGGGGCTGGGAGCATCACTTCCGCTGCGCCTGCTTCTAGAGCCACCCGGGCCCATGTGGCCGCCTTTGGCCGCTCTCCGCCACGGCCCCGAGCGCGGCTTGGGGCCCCCCGGGCGGGACGAGCTCCGCTCCCAGCACCAGGCACGAGGGTTGTCAGCCCTTGGCTCCTCGGGATGAAGGGTTTATGCTGTTCTCAACCCGCCTTTGGCAGCTGGAGCCTCCTTCTCCATCCCCGTGCCATTAGCCGGGGAGCAGGCGCTGCTTACGCAAGACGGTCCAGCTCCGCTCCCGCGGCCGGCGGAGAAGCACCGGGAGTTCACTGAGCCAGGGTCAGGAGGCCAGATGATCCCAGGAGGGATGGGAGAAGGGGGAATGGAGAAACTCCACAGCCGAACTCATCCCCATGGGGTATCTCCTTCCCATTCCACAGCGACGTGCTCCTGTCTGCTTCTTTGGGGTGGGACTTGAGAGCCTCAGGGGCAGACAAATCACTCGTGCTCTCTGTGTGTCACCTACCAGCCAGCCCTAAAGCCACCACGACCATCACCAGCCATGCTGACCAGCATTAAAAATGACTGTTCCATTAGAGATGGGCCATGTGCCTTCAGGGCTGTCACTCAGCTGGGGTTAAACTGTCCTGGTCAGTGAAGATGGAGTGAGCATCACACAGCCTGAAGGTCACACTTTCCTCCTGATTGTCACTTAGCCAGCTCTGCGCTGCCAAGAACCTGCTGCACAGCACATGCAGCCTAATTAGGGAAAATAAAAGATCTCCACACCTAAACCTGTGTGGGGTCACCTCCTCAGATACACTCAAGAGTAGAAACACAGCCTTGGCTGTGCTGCCATTCCTGATCTCAGCATTAAGGCAAGAAGAGATCCCAACAAGCCTCCCCAACATCGGGCACAGGATTCCCAGAGGGACTGGAAGAGGAAGGCAGGATGGAGCTGGCAGGGGATGAGCCCGTGGGGCAGCCCCTGGGAAGGAACTACCCTCACCGAGCTGGCAGGCTGTACCCAAACCTGCATGGGGCATGGGGCGGGCAGTCCTCCCTGCCTACACCTGGAAGGTTATAAAACAGCCCCATAAGCTCAATCAGGAGTTTTAAAACTTCACAAAGCAGCATAATTAGCCTAATTATACAGTGTTCTCTCAGAGAATTAAACAGAAATACAGTAATTGACTTGGTGCTGCTTAAAAGCATGAGGAAATCAAAGGTGCAAGGCACATTAAAGAATCAGAAATATCTCTTCAAAAGCAAAAGGACTTCCTGTCACGCTGCAAACATCTAAAGCTTCACCAAAGCTGCTGCACCTGGTGCACCTCATTCTGATTCCCTGGCACCCCTCTTTCTCCACCACCAAAGCTGGGGAGATGCAGAGAACCTGGGACAGCTGTCTCAGCACCTCCTTTCTTGTTCCATAGCAGGACAGACGGACACAGTGTGCCACTGCTCCATTTCCCGCCTTTCATTTTACACAGCAACGCTGCTTCTTCATCCAAATAGTGGTTGGATTCAGCATTTGCAGAGCTGGCCATGCCTTGGAACCACAGCAGAGCCTCTGCAACCTCACCTGTCACTGACTCTGTCCTGATTTGCTGCTTGGGCTGCTGAAGCTTGGCTCTAAAGCAGACTCGGGCTTTGTGTTTACAAACCATTTCCCCTCAATTTGTTGCCCTGAAATGAGATCCCGGTATCACCTCATGGAACAGCTTCAGATGTAGGGATGTGACTGTGTGACAGGCAGACCAGGCAGAAGCCTCCAGCAAGCTCATCCCACACCACTTGATGGGGACTTTGCTGCACTTGAGCTGGAGGGCAGGAGTGGAGAGTCTGACACACCAGCAAACACTCAATTTTGCTGGAAACCTTTCCCTTCCCTGCCACAAAGCCCTGCTCAATCTTTTGCCTCCCAAGCCAACGTCTAGATTTCAGAAACCTGAACTGCCAGTGGAAATTCCCTGCAGCGCGTTGATTATTGCATCTCCTGCTGGCACTTGTGGCAAGGGGAAAAAAAAGTCACATGGCTTTCTGGACACACGTTTCACTAAAGGAGTCTTGCATCAGAGGGCAGAAGCCAGCAGCCAGGAAAATAACTCCAATTACGGTAAATAAATCCCCAAATATGTGACAATCTGCCTTTTAAACAGGAAACAGAGGGGAATAAGCAAAGGAAGACTTTGGTCTAAACATTGCTGCCACCAGCCTTAAGAGCCCCAGAGCAAGACTCTGAAGACACGTCTGGGCCAGAATTATTTTACCTGAACTTTACTGATGTGTCTCAAGTCCGAGACAGCTTCCTTCCCTGAAGGGAGAGGCGCCGACAGTTCCCAGCAACTGTGCCAACCTCCAACACTCCCAGTGGCTCAGAGGAGAAACCCTGGAGAGTCAGCTGCCATCTCTGGACACGTACGTGTCCCTTAGGAGCCTCAGCACAGGAAGTTGTGTGGCTCCTGAGATGAGCAACATATAACTCTCTGTACCACTTCAACCCTTCCTCCTACTCACACATCTCAAGGTCTGGGTTGTGTCTGGACACAGGGAGTAGCAGATATCACTAAACAACAGGTTCTGTGTAAAAGTCCTTTGCCAAGGCAGTGACATCAGAGAGCCAGCTTGCTCAGGAGCCCCAGTGCAAGGCAGGCAGCAAGGGGAAGGATGGACACCAGAATCATCCAGCCCTCCTCTGGGTTTCCTGATTACGACTCGAACGCAAAGCAGATACAAGCAGCAATGTGAAAGGAGGGGAAGGATAAATTAAACATCCAGTTCCTCCAAACTTAAGGCCTTGGGAAGTGTTATGTCTTAACACCACCTCGCTAAAGACAGCACTGCCCAGTCTCAGAGGGAAAATCACACAGCAACTGCCAGGTGCAGCTGGAGATCTCAGCACATACACCTCAGTCCACAATTGCTGTACATCAACCAAAGCCCCAGCACCCAGAGAAAGCCAGATGTCAAACTGCTCAACTCCAGCCTCCCTGCATCAAGTGGGCTTTGCACCACAAACCCAGTCCCCAGGCAGGTGGAGGGACCTCAGGCTCTGCTCTCAATGGAGCACAAGGCTGCAGATGCTCAGTGTCCCCCAGACACAGCCCTGCAATGTGACATCTTCATCAGCCTCCTGGTTGCTTAGCCCCAAGGTGTCACAGCCCACAGCTGAAGTGTGTATTTACCACACAAAGAGGGGAATTAAGAAAAAAGGACTCAGTTCTGCCCCACAGACAGGGAAAAATCAAGTTTCTTCTGCCGCTGTCTACAGCCTGAGGTTTATTAAGCTTTCTTTTGTGCCTAATTTTAAAACTCCACCAAACCAAGACAGTTAGTCACCCACAGCACTGCTTTATTTTTAAACTCGGGCAAATGCACTGGACTCTTGCATTCGACTCCCTCCACCTTTTCTCAGCTCCAACGTGCAAGATGTGGTTAGAGATTCATGAGAAGACAGCGAGATGAGGCTGGTTGCAGGTGATCAGAAGGTGCTTCCTCTGAGCCTCTTCTCATGCTGCACTCTTTGAGTGACTGTCCGAGTGGCAGAAATGAGCCCATGGCAATGGTCAGAGCTGAGGCTCTGCTGAGGGCAGACACCACCAGCCCCTGCATCATCTCTAGGGGTATTTTAAGGGTTCAGGCTGCAAGCCTGAGCAGGTGTGGTCAGCAAAGCGAGACCTGCTGTGTCCGGCACAGGGCTATGAGTGGGGCGGGATGGCAGCGGAGCCAGCTGCTGGTTACCACAGCACGGCCTTAGCTCAGGCCTCTGACCTGTGCTCTCCAATGGAAATGGGAAGTCCTGTACCTGCTTAAGCTCTTCAGGGGATTTGCACTGACCTACAGATCTTTCCTTGTGTGTATCAAGAGACTGGGACAAGATCTGGATCTCAAGCTAGTGTGGATGTTCAAGGAGCAAGCAGGGCCATGTGCCTTAGCCTTGCACAGGCTGCAGCCACAGCTGTGTGACAGGAGCTCCTCTCTGAGCCAGGCAGAGTCTTTCCAACCCCTGCAGCACCGACCTGCTCAGCCCTGGCCTGAGGACACCGGTGTGGCAAAAGTGACAGATACTTCTGTGAAGCTGCTGCTGTGAAACCTCTTTCTCTGCACGAGCCTTTGAGGTTTCCCAGCTGACACCACCTTGCACAGAGAACCGACCCCGTTGCACTCAAAAAAACAGACCCAGGGTCTGCAGAACAAAGCCCAGCCTGCCCCTGCCACACTGAGCCCTCCTCACAACCCACATGAGCACAGTCTCTCTGCTAGGGCACAAATAGTATGTTTTCCTCCTCGCCCATCACCCGTGGCAGAGCAGATGCCCTATGCACAGGTCACCCTGCCCAAACTGTCACTTCCCACTGCTTTTCCACTTTCCCAACGCTCAGCTAAAGCAACGCACTCGGCCAGACCCTCCCCTGTGCCTCTGTGCCCTGACTCTGCTCGCCTCTGGGGGATGCAACTTCATTCCCTACATATGCTGAGGATGCACATATGGCAGCCCCCTCCCCTCTCCACTTCCACCTAGGCCCGACCTCCTAACAACCTCCACACGGCACAACGCGACCGGCCCGAGAGTGCCAGAAGGCATCCAGGTGCTGCAGCCTGATGCTTCACACCCTCAGCCAGGCAAATTTGCTGGGATTTCCGGGAAGTGTCTCTGGGGTGCCCCGTGCTGCTGCACCCCCACCTCGGTGTGTGCTTGTTTGGAATGCGGGGCCGTCCTGGGGTGGGGGGGGGGGGGGGCTCTTGGGGGGAGAGGGGAAGTTATTCTGGTGGTGGCCTATGAATAACATCCAGTGATTTATAGGAAGTATAATCCAATAATACAGTAAAATAAAACAGTGTGTCTGAGATGGGTTTGATTCCAGGAATTATAAAACAAATTATTAAAGAGAGAGAGAAAGAAAAAAAGCCTCTCAGAGAGGCCAGATCGGAGTAAATTGGGCACAGATGGGCTGGGAGGGGGTTTCTCTCTCTCCACTCACCGAGATGCCCCTGCCGCAAGCACGGCTTCAATTAGTCTTTTCAGAAACCAGAGTTTTATTTCCCCAAATTATAGAATTAAAAAAAAATTAAAATTCTTGGAGTGTTTGTGGTTGGGATAAAGGGATCCAAACTTCTCTGTGAGTTGGTTGTGCAGATGGCTACCAAACTGTTAAAACAGGCCACCCCACTATGGTCCCGCCCCAGCCAGAGCCCAGGATGGCCCAAAACACTGGTTAGTCACCTATGTCCCATCCTGGAAAGCACTAGCAAGTGCAAGTCTCTGCCATGTAGAGTGCCCACCTCTCTCTGCCTCCTTCCCATAGGTGGGCATTCCTTGCCCCATGGGTTTGAGGTCTGCAAGAAGCTTTTTCATACCTGAAGTGCTCCTGACAGGAGGCAGCCGGGTCAGTGGGACCCTCACTGGCTGCATGCCTCCCTGCACAGAGGAACACACTGTTTGATGCTGAACAGCAGGGATGCACTTCATGTGGGAATTCTTTGGCATCCTCTGTCAGAGAAAACAACAGATCCAATTCATCTCCCAGGATCTTCCCAGTGCTGCCCGGCTGCATAGGCAGCTGAGACCAGCTCCAGAGTGCCTGCTGCTGTCCCTGGGGACAAGCACAGCTCAGCTGCACTGGGAATGGGCCACGGAGCCCTGCCTGTGCTCACCTGAACCCTGGCACCCACTGCAGGGGTCAGGTAACCACAGCAGTGGCCTGCGTGGGAGGAGGATGTGAAATGCCACGTGCTGCTCACAGCTGGCTGGTTTTGAAACCAGTTTAAACACAGCACAAAAAAGCTCACCCTGTCAGAAGAGCACACGGTGACCTTGCGGTTGGTTGCTTTATAAAAAAGTGGCAGTGGCTGGGAGCAGAGACACAAAGGACATGTCACAAATCCCACAGGGGGACACGTGCCAGGACAGGGGCACCCCTGAGGGGTCATGGCCAACACACACCACAGCAGAAGAATAGGAGTAAAAAAGCAAAGAGCAGCAGATATAAACCACCATGCATGAATCCCAACCTCCTGTGCTGCCCACTGCCTCACTGAAGGTGTGGGACAGACCGAGCACAATCCAAAAATGGGAGAAACTGAGGCTGAGATGGAGCAGGATTGTGTTTGGTGTGAGGCTGAGGAAGAGGAAAGACAGGTGCTTAACACAGCACTGAATTGTTACGTTTCCTTCTTATTAATACTTGACTCTTTACTTAAAAGTTCTTATTCAGGGGTTAAGAATTTCATAGAATTCCCCACATTGTGACTGCTATGCCAGTGACACCACACCATGACTGCCAGCACCACTGGATCTCAGCACCACAGATTTGTTACATACCAGACATGGAGCAACAAGCACATTTACAAGTTTCTCAGGAGTAGCTGGGGCTCCTGAGGCCTGGAAATACACAGCAGGGAAGGGAGAGAGCAGCTGTCCCTGAAGAGAACATCCCTGGACAGCAGGGAAGAGAAGCTCAGACCTCCCTTCCAGCCCCAAGCCCACGGATCTCCTCCTGCTACTGCAAACTGAGTGTCAGGCCCGTGTGATGGGAAGGACACAGCCACGCTCTGCTCCCAGATTTGCAGGAGGATTTCAGTAGGAGGAGATCTCCGGAGGCTGTTTGGTCCAACTGCAAAGTTAAATCCAGCTCTGTGGAGTGGACACAGCCAAGCTCTGACTACAGCCGGCTCCCCAGCAACGCTTCCTGGCAATTTGGGATGCAGGCAGGGTGGGACTGCTGCTCCCTGCGTCCCGCCAGCCTCCCACAGGCCCACAGGGGTGGCTCAGCCCCCTGGCTCCTGCTGCTCCTCCTGCTGCTGCAGCACAGGGAGCTGACTCATGTGCTGGGAAATGGAAACCCGCACCTTCCCGACAGCGTTCCTGCTGCGCGCTCCCGCCAGGCCTCTGCCCACAGCAGCCCACACGCCGGGGAGTGAGCCAGCACCCTCGCTCTGTGCAGGGCACTCCGTAATCATTCCAACATTCCTGCCTTCCTTCTAAACTCCAGAGCCTTTGCTGTTCTGCTTTTCATTTCCATCTGCACCCAGCTCCTCCCAGTATGGCAGCGTCGGCAGCGAGCCCAACCTGTGCTGTGCCAGCACCGAGACCACCGGGGCATTTGTGCTGACAGCAGGGTTTGCTTTGCCAGCAACACTCTCAGCGATATTTCGGGGTCACCAGAGCAAAGAGCCTTCAGGGAATTCCCTGAAGGGCCCTTGGCATCAGATGGCAGCCGTGGTGCCATCCGACCTGCAGTCATTCCAGGAGCACTGCCACCTGCTCCGCATGCAGCCCGCAGGCCCCGGCAGGAACAGGTTTGCTTTCTCCAGAGATACGAAAGCTGGGAGCAGCTGGCAGCTACCCACACAGGAGGCAGAAAACTCTGAGAATACTTATTTTTCATGAGATAAAAAGCACTCCCTCCATCACTCACACACATCCACAACTCGGCTGTGGATGGACGAGCACAGCCCAGTGGTTTGAGAGCTGGGATTGCTTCCAGCTCTGCCACAGGGGCTTGCCATCCATCCCAGACAAATCCCATCCTCTCTCCTTCCCACCCGCTCCTGTCTGTGGCACAGACACCACTATTAATTCACCTACCAGGGGTATTATTAATATTATGAATACAATAATTACTGTCACGCAGAGGCATTTGCTTATAATCACAAAGTACTTTGCAGCTCAAAGATAAACATGCCATTGTTGGCTGGCATCTGGCAGGCAGGAGGGCACGGCTGCCTACCCAGTGGGATTGACAGCTCCCTCCAGGAGAGAAGAGTGTCTGCAAGGCAGGCACAGCCCAGAGGAGCCACTTCCCAACCCTCTGGCCTGTGCCAGTTTGCTCCATCAGCTGACCTTGACCTGACCAGTGGCCAACTGGCTCATAAGGGAGGGATTTTCCAGCAGCAGCTCTGTGGGGCTCAGCCTGATCACCCATATGCTGGCCTTAGCTGAAATCCATCAGCTGGAGGCTTTCATCTTTGGAACCTAAATCCCAAGGCATCAGTATGTGAAATGCTGCTTCCTCCCACCCAGGGAGAACAGCCCCATCCCTGCTACCAAACTCACAGCTCAGGCAGACCTGGGTACCTGCTGCTGAGTGTGTGTTGGAGGGGACACAGAGAAAAATACAATCCCTGGAAGCATCATTTTAAACTCAGTGAAGCGGCTCTGGTTTGGTGGCATCTCTGTTGCCCAGCACATTAAACTTGCCAATGGTAGAGACCATCCAGGCTGCTGGGTGGATGGAGGAAGTGAGAGGAGGAGAGTAATTAGCACTAGATCTGTGTTGCTCTCTGCATTAACATGGAACAAAGGCTCCAACCCAGTGTTTCAGAGAATGGCATCACATCCCCCACCCACCTGCATGGACACAGACAGCCACAGACAACAGCTGAGGCCTCTGAGACTGTCCCAGCCCTTCTGGTGCCAGCACAAGCACTGAGCACAGCCCAGCTTAAACACTGGGAAGGCAGAGCCATACAGCAGCATCTTCCTTCTGTGCTGATGACTCAGGCTCCAGGGGGATGTGATGCCTCCTCACTCCTCAGACACCTCAGCCAGCTCCAAAGGCCCAGCCAAGGTCCCTTTGTGTTGACACCCACAGACATCCAACCACCACTCCCACCTCCCCATCTGGTGTGTCCCCCACCCTTTTCCACACGGGGAGTGGCTGATCCCCATCCAGTTTCCCCCCCCAGCTGCACATGGTACCTTTGGGCTGGGAGTTGTACACTGCAAACATGTTGATGGCCATGAGCTGGAGCATGCGGGTGCTTCCGATGGGAGGGGGGCTGTGCTGCAGCAGCACCTGGAACTCCCTCAGGACCTCCTCGGCCACCGCAGGGAAAGTCTCCATCCTGCAGACAGAGAGAGAGGCTGTAGAGAGCAGGCTGTGCCCTGGGATGTGGGGTGGGAGGTGGGCATGGCTCAGCCCGTGTCACATCTTCTGGGGAAGGGGGAATCCCTGGGGTGCTGTCTCCCAGTCAGGAGCTGTGGGGAATGAAGGTGCAAGCTGATTCCTTAGAGAGGGCAGTGAGGGATTGCTCTGTGACCGACAGGCAGCATTCTTTTGGCAGGAAAACATGGCCTTTATGAGTCATTTCTGACCAACCATTTTTTTCTACTGACTTCTACCAATCTGGGAGAGGTGCCAAGGGGCCAGCAGCTCACTTGGACCAGGAGCAGCCCATGGGACTCCCAAGGCTGCAGCAAAATGCACACACTGGTGCCACATTGCGGATGTGGCAATTCCACTGCATTGAATGCTGGCCAGAGCATGCTTCCTCTAGAACTCCTCGCTGCAGCATCGGATCACATGGCACCGAGCCCTGTCTCCCCCAGGCTACACATTCCCTGTGATTGAGCCCCGAAACTTCATCACTTGGATCCCCACAGGACAGGGACTCTGCGACTGGTGGAGCTGCTGACAGTGTCAAAGCTGGAGCGGGTCCCTGCAGCCGCAGCGCCGCTGTCGCGCGTCAGGACACAGCAGCCCGCGGCTGCGGGGCCACGGCTGGGGATGGGGTGAGCTTTCAACACCACTCACAAGCACCCACGGAAATCTGACACCTTTATCCTGCTCCTCATCGCTGAGGGAATTAGCTGAGGTCACTTATCAGAGCTGTTGGATCCTCAGCAACCTTCCAGCTGAAGTGGGGTGAAAAATTGACATTGTGGTGAAGAGCACGGTCAAACTCCAAAAATTACTGAGGTGTGGTTGCCTGCAACACTCCTCACCTGGTATCCCATGAAGACAATTTTATAACCAAGAAGCTGCCCAAAACCTTGGGAACTACTGAGGGGGGAGGTCCTCCTGTCTCACTGCCTCTTCTGCAGGGTTTGTTGTATTGATTCTTGTTCCTACACTAGAAAAAGCCACAGCCAGACCCAGCAGACTGAGTAACTCCCAGAAAGTGCCCACACCAGTTATCAGTGACATTATCAAGTGCTCACATGGGAGTGAGGGAGCCAAAACCCAGAGAGGGTGAGGCATCTGGAGCTGGGGCAGGCAACCTCAGGGGCCTCCATAGTAATTTCCTCTATCTTCCCCCAAGAGATTCAGATCTTGTGATATCACCACGGGCTGGATTAATGAGCCACTTCTGGTAACCCACATGGGCAATTCTGCTGGGCTTCCCCAACAGATTTCAGGACAGTGACAGCTTTATTTCTAAAGACAGAAATGGCTTTCTTCTTAACCATATTTCATGGGTGCTTTTCATCGCCTGGTTCTGCCTACCAGCAGGGTACCCTCTCCCTGGGCATTGTTTGCTGGAGCAGTTCAAAGTCTCTGCTACCTTCCCAAAAACATGGGCTGGAACAAATAGTCTCCTTGTACTTTGTAGCTGTGCAGAATGGAGCAGCTCTGTCAGTACAAATGCACTGCTTCCCCCTGCAAAAGGCAACTTCCCTGGATTTGGGGCACAGCCAGAGAATTAGCGCAGACTGATTGCTTCTAAAGACTTCCTAATTTTGAGAAATCTCAGACCACATCCAGTGTATGCAGCAACATCCTCTTAGGGCAGACAGCACTCTGGGGATGGAGGAGCCCTTTGCAGGATGGGTCGTTACTGAGGAGATGAAGATTATTGCCATGGAATAACAACAAGAAGGAGTGAGGGCTTCCTCAGCTCCACCACCTGTGCTTTGATACCACAGCACATCTGGAACAGCATACAGTAACCCCACTGAGCTCAGAACCAGCAGGTCAGGAGCCGAGCGGAAGCTTTTAATAAATTGCTTACCTGTGGTTTTAGGAGCAAGAGTCCAATTAGGACAACATCATCTTTTCCATATTTTTCTCCAGATAAATCACCAAAGATCCTGCCCAGAAAGGACTTGGCAATTCCTCACCTTTTACCTATTTTAAGCACGGAAGCTGTTTAGCAGGGCTGGACGATTTTCTCTTCCTGTGTCATGGTATTACTTTCTAGTTCCCTTCTAAGTACTTCAGGGCATATTGTACCATTAAACATACTTGGGTTTTCTAAATGACTGTCCTGGGAAGCAACTGCCTGAAAACGCTGCATCTTAATTTCACAAAAGTCTCAGGAGCCAAATGTGCAACTGATCTCTGCTACATCCCCATTAATCCCCTGCTGGCATCCGTTCAACCGGAGCTCGACCGTGAGCGCGGCCCCACCGCGCCGGGGACCAGCAGCTCCCCGGATGCTCTGCCCTCCAGCACAGACCCTGCACTTCCCAAACCTTCTGTGGGCTCTGGTAATTCTCCTCCTCTTTTCCTGCAGGCAGGAGGACACCCAGCTCTGTCTCCTCACTGCGGGACAGCCTGGTGGCCCATGAGTGGATAATCAGTGCCTTGTGACTCAGGGAGAGATCAGCAGTGACCCTCAGACATTTGGATCTCCAACAAATCACCAGCCCCTGCTTGCTTGTTTTTTGTGAAGGGTCCAAAGTGCCCCTTCTGAGTGGTCACCCCACAAGCACTGGACACAGCAAGTGCTGAGGTGCTGCTGTGTGGCAGGATCTGAGCTGTTCCCAGCAGGGACAAATGTCATTTTGCACCCACACTCCCTTTACCTACACCTGGAAAAGACCTCTCAGCCTGGTGACTTGTAGTCAGCAGTCCCGCAGGAGAATGAAGGAGCCAACAGAACTCAGGAGACTCTGGTTGCTTCCGAGGCACTGGCAGGCTCAAGCAGAGACCCACATGGGGTCTGTCCTCACTAGCTGCTCCCATAGCAAGGGCCAGTCTGGACCTGGAGCAGAGGCAGCTCCATGTGAAGCCCATCAGCTGCAAGGCTGAGTTCTGCCCTCGGGGTCATAAGGATGTCCCCTGGACTGGGATCTCAGCCCAGGTCAGGATCAGGCTTGCTTTGCTTCAAGGGGAGCTGTTCAATTACTTGAAACCCATTTCTGACAGCCACTGCCAAGGGCACTTTGTACAAACCAGTTCCCAAAGCCAGGGCAGCTCCCAGCTATGGAGCTTTCACTGAAGTGGCAGCGAGGAAATGAAGGGCAAGGATTGTTTTGTCACACTCTGGATGGCAGCTTTCAGCCACCACGTGGATCTGCTTCAAAGGCATTGTGATCATGAGGCCACTGAGAGCCCAAGGAGTCACCTTTGCACTGGGTGAGGGCAATGGAAGACAGGGGGTTAAGCCCAGAAATTCAAGGGGAAGGAGCACAGTGAGGTGATGGGAGAGAGAGAAAACAGCCTCTAGTCCCTCCTGTGTGTGTGAACCATCTGAGCTCAGCTTCTGCCAGAGGGTCCTGGTGCATGGGCAGGAATGGGCTTTGAGGTGGGGGAAAGGAAAAGCCCAAGCTCCAACCAGTGTGGATTGGAGGGCGGGTAAGGAGAATAAGAACCAGGAGGCCAGGCTTGCAAGAATTCACACCCTGTGCCCTCAGCTCCAAACACAGCTTAGTTGCTAACAATATTAAATTCCAAAAAGACTTGTAATGTAGGAAAATAAAATAAACATCCTGCACACTTACCCAATCCTGGTAAACAGCTTCCCATGGGCATGGAGAAAACTGAGGATGAACCTTTTGTTCAGCTGCATGGGAAAAAAAAAAAAAAAAAGAAAAAAAAAAAAAGAGAGAGAGAGGAGAAAACAATTAAACTCTCTCCTATTTCCTGTGAATTAAGAATGTCCCCAGTGACAGAAGAACCTGGCCTGGATGCCGGGGGTGGCACTGGAGATGGGAACCAAATGGACATGCCCAAACTCTTACAAACATCATGCACAGAGGCAGAGGCAAGTGCCAAACAGCTGGAGCTGGAACCGGAGCTGGGAGAGGCGGTGGAGACACAGCACCCTCTGCCGGGTCCTGTGATCCTGCACAAGGCTGCTGAGCCCCGGGAGCCCAAACCCCACACCCTGGACACCCCAAACCCAGCACCTGCACCCCCAAATCCAATACCTGTACCCTGGGCACTCCAAACCCAATACCTGCACCCCAGGAACCCAAATCTGATACTGCACCTCAGGCAATTCTGGGCAAAGCTCTCCTCACCCCTGTCTCACCAACGCAAAACTTAGCACAGCCTAAGGGGTTCTGGAAAAGGAGTCTCTAAAGGCAGCATTCATCACTAGCATTCCCATCAGAAAAACTCAGCCGCACAACCACCAGCAGCAGCCTGTTCTGTGCTCCTGACTGTGTCAGAGGCAGAGCAGCTGCTGGACAAGGCAGAGAGGGAGCAGGATGTCCTCCCCAGCACTTTTCTGCAGAGCAGCCAGCACAGAGATCTCAGCAGCAGCACTCACACTTGTTTGTGCCCTGCCAGGAGCAGTTTCCAGAAGCAAGGGAGGACTGGGGTGATGCTGCACCTCCTCATTTATTTGGTGTTAGAGACAATGTTCAGATGTGGCAGCAGAGCCTCTGAGACCCTGCATTTTGAACAGCCCAGAGAAGCTGTAGATGCCCTCGTTCCTGGAAGTGGTCAAGGCCAGGTTGGACAGAGCTCTGAGTAATCTGCTCTAGTGCAAGCTGTCCCTGCCCATGGCACGGGGGGTTTGAACTAGATGGTCTCTAAGGTGCCTTCCTACCCAAACCATTCCATGATTCTGTGGACATGGAGCTAAGGGGACACAGGGGAGCTGGCTGTAGCACATGGTGTGAAGGCAACTTCCTGCCCTGCTTTGGTCCCCTGACTCCAAAACCTGACTTGAATAATTACTTACTACTGCTCCAGGCCACCTCTGCTCGCTCAGCACAGCCCCAGGCTTTCCCAGTCCTTATCTACAGGGCTCTGAGGAAGGCTGTTGGTGGGTAAGCACTCCCTCAGCCTGGCCCTGAGGGTGGCTGTGTCACAGCAGGAGTGGACTGGCCTCGCTTTTACCTTCCCCAGAGCAGGAGATTTTCCTCTCCCGCCTGTGCCTGCACAGCCTCAGCGCGCTGAGAAAAGCCAGGCCCCGAGTGCTGCGAGGGAGACGCTGACCAGGAGCGACCCAGAGCACCACCACACTGCTCCAATCCACCCAGGGCTTTTACAGCTTCAACTCCCCCACTTCCACTCACAGGGGGAGGATAAGATTACCTGGCAGGGCTGTGGCAGTGCCCAGCCAAGAGCTGGGCACATGCCAGAGGACGCAGGGCAGGCACTGACCAGTGCCTCCCGAGCTCTCTGCCAGGCCTGGCTGCAGGGGACAGTTGTCACTGGCATCCCAGCTCTGGTGCCACCTCCCAGCTCCATTTTCTGAGCCCCTGGGCTCAAGCCATGACTGATGCCAGCTGCTCTGCACCTTCAGTGAGGTGTAATTAACCCGGCTGCGTTCCCGGAGGATCCATGCAGGAGAATGATGCCCTGCTGCAGAGTCGCTCCTGGGCCATGAGCGAGTTTAAACATAAAACCTGTCTCATAAAACAAGCCAGACCAATTAAACTGGCCCCCGCAGCAAGGGGTTCTTGCTTACTCACTATTTTACTGCTGCCCTAAAGAGCCCTTTCCACTAGAACTCAACTTGATTTGCCACCATTTTATTAACTCTGCAGATGGAACCCAGAAGAGACTGGGGAATACTGGGACAGCACAGCAAAGCCCTTATTCATTCTGCCAGTGAAGTTTGGATATAGCTGATTCTTCACCTTAGGACACTCTGGTAATTGAGAGCTTGAAGCCTTTAACAGGTCCTTTTTTTTTCAGCAACAGCTTGTGGAGGCAAAAAGCTGGTCTGTGACCAGCTCTGGCTGAAATCACAGACCCTGATACAGACACAGCCTAAGGAATCTAAGGAATCACAGCCCCCAGCTCAGTGCAAGAGCCTTGGTGGGGTGGTGAGAAGTGCTCTGCCCCACAGCAAGACCCAGTGCAAGAGCTGGAGGAGGGGATCCATGCTCTGCATCCTTTGAGAGGGAATATGGGAAAGAGAAGGAGCTTGTAGCCTGACCCATCTCTACTGACAGCAACACTCGTGGGCAGGCTGCAGGTGGGGGAAAGAAGAAATTGGGGCAGAAATTTTCCTCCAAGGCCCACATTCACCCACAGCCCCAGGAGTGCTCTGCAATCCCCACACTTTACTGGCAGCGGGGGAAAACCAAAATTCCCCACCTTGAATGGAAAGTGACACCCAGCAGGGACATGCCCAGAGTGTGTCCACAGACACCCAGCTCCAGGAGCGCTTGTCAAGACATTGGCTTCACCCCCATCTTCTCAGAGCAAGCTTCACACTCAGCCTTTTCACTTACAATCCCAAGGACTCACCAGTCAAACTCCCCAGCAACCAGTACAGAACTGGGACAGAGATATGTGCTCACTTATAACTGTTTTTAAGGAAATGTGATACCTGCCTCTAGGAATGAAGCATGTTTCATGCCTCTTGCCAACTTAAATCACAACCCCAGCAAGCCCAGACAGAGCCCTGTGTGCCCCAGCACTGTGGCATCTCAAGCAGGCACCTCACACTTCTTTCACCACTTTTTCTCTCACAGCCTCGAGGTTTTGACGAGCTCATCACTCAACTTTGGACCTTTCATCTTCGGGTTCATGCTAAGGCCACGGGGCTGCTTTGACTGGGCTTTTCTCTGGATGACTGTTTCCCTACTGACTCACCTGTCCCTCAGCCTCTGGGAGCCCTCTCAACTCCTCCCACCAAACTCAGCTTCTCACAGGAGAGGGAAACAGCGACCTCCATGAGCAGCCTGGCACACAGAGGAGGAAGTTCTGTCACCTGCTGTTCTGCATTCACATGGTGGAGAGGAACACTTCCTAAAAGCACTGTCGGCATGCTCACTACCCTGACAGTGCTACCACAAGACCTACAACAACTTACTGCCTTCTTCTCACTGATTGTGCAGCCCAAAAGCAGCCCCCTCCAAAGATTTCCCAAAAATGGTCCTCATGCCAATATCAGGATGCCAGACCAGGACTCCCAGTACACTGACATTGCTGCCCTTTGTGGGCAACGCTGCTCCTTGGGACAGGAAACCAAATCTGGATCGTCCCAATTGCTCACTTGGGAAAAGCCCATCAAGAACAGCTTATACAATGACAAAACTATGTCAAAAACTGGATTTTGGCCCTTCCAGCTGAAAAGCGGGCATCACCGATATGGAAGTTATGAGCATATAGTGAAGGCATTAGTTATAAAAACAAACCAGCTGTCAAGAAGAAGAAGGGGTCCCTGCACACAGTAGTGCCTGAAGCTGAAAACAGCTGTTTCAGCTGTCATGAGTCAGCATGTGCAGACAGACTAAATCCACCTGGGAAGAGGCAACCTCACCAGAGGAAGCAGGCCAGTGCTGCTTGGGGAGCATTCACACACCTCGCCGCCAACCCAACTGGATTTGTTGCCATGGAAGGAATCAACAGTGACTAACAACTTCTCATGGAGCAGCTAAAAGAGCAGAGATAGCAATGGGGCTGAACAGCCAGCTCAAATCTCCCTGAGGCCGCGGGGAGCACGGCCTGACAGCAACACGGAACTGCTCGGGCAGCTTTGGGAAAGGTCGGCCTTGTCTGCAGCCAGCAGAGAAGAAAGCAACATTTAACCTCCAGATACAGCACTGAGCACGGTGAAAACGGTGTCCCCCACCCCAGCAGAGCAATGCTGGAAGTGCCAATGGGGAGGACAGGAAAAGGAGTGCCATGATCAGGGCTGGGAAGCGGCTCTGCTGTGCTTGAACCCCTTTGGCTCCGGGCAAGGAGTGCACAAAGCTTTGGCACCTGAGCATCGGCCCCAGCTGTGAAGGAGGCACCAAATAAGGGAAAGATTCTGGAGAAGCGACTCCTGGGGAAAAAGCGTTTCAAGTTAAAAATTGTTACTTCAGGTTTGGAAGTAAATTCCAGGATCTGGTCTTTATCAAGCAAGGCAAACTTTCTTCAACATCAGCAAAGCATCTGTGGAGCAGAAAGCGGTGTCAGAGTCAAAATAGGCTGCTAAAGACAAGTCCATTAATCAAGAGACCAGATGCAAAACTGCCTGTAACAAATGCGCTGTCTCCACTGGAGTGGAAGGGCCTGGAGCACAGCAGGACGTTCTCCTGAGTCTAAGGGTCTCCTCAGTGACTAGGGGTTGGGATACAGACCACAGAGCCACACAGCTCTGCTCCAAAACACGTACCGCACTCATCCCAAATATTTTCAGGGTTTCTTGGGCAGTCAGGCTTTTCCAGGCACAGCTTCCTTGCTGAGAACTGTGTGAAATAACATCCAGGCACTCAAAACGTGCCATATTCTCACTCCCAGCTCAAGGGTTAGATATATCACATTAAGATTATTCCTCTTTTTCCACAGGCAGCTTCTCTCAGAGCACCCAGTCCAACACTGATACAGAGATTCCTGAAAAGCCCAGGATGCTGCAGAGGGCTCAACTGGCAGGACACCAAGAGGAATTTTTACTGCTACAGGTGTAACCCCACCAAAATGCTGGTGGAAAGGGTTTTGTGCAAATGGCTACCTACATAAAGGAGACGAGACAAAAGGGTTGTTGAGATTGTCTGGCATTTTTGCAGTGTTTACAAGGTACCCACAGAGCTGTGGGCAAATTCCAGCTGGGCTAATTACCATAATCACTTCTCTTCATATACCACCTGCAACCACAAATGGATACAGGGCTTGCCTTGGCTGCTTCTTGCCACGTGTTCAGTGTAGGTTTTTGCTTAGCAGAGCAATGTCCTGCCCTGAAACAGATTCATTTCTGTAGCAGGAGAAGCAATTCCAGTGCAAATCCTGCTACTTAACATCAGACACCACACAAACGTAAAATCCAATTTGCTATGACATGGAAGAGAGAGAGAACCCTGATTCATCATGGCCTTGAGTCATAAAAAAATTTAATTTACAGGTAAAGAGACACTGAGACACTGCTGCGGCTCCCCGGTCTTTTGCAGTGCAGCAGCTCCAGGACACATCTCACAGCTATAAGAGTTACAAGCCATCAACCCAGCAAGAGAAAAAGAAGGAATTTAAGAAGCCCCCCAGCAAAAGCAATGAGCTTTTGAGTTCTTCCTTCATCCCAGCAGGGAGCAGGTGAGAGGAAAAATGCTAAGGAAGAAAATTATCTGCTTTAGTATGTAAAGATCAAGTTATGGTAACTTCATTGGCTCCAGAACAAGTATCTGACTTCTAAATAAATTCAACATAATTTAGTAACAAATTTACTAGCAGAACTTTCAACTCAACGAAAGCAGGTCAAAATGAATATTTATACATGTGTTCCTTCCTTTTCAACCAAGCTTGTATCTAAATTTGGTTTCCATGAATTAGTAATATGCAGCATTCTTGAAAAAATATTATCATTAAACGAATAAACTGATTCAATAACCTCTTAAAGGGAGGTCTACAGGGACCCACACTGAACTGGATGGAAGGAGGATGGTAGAGACTCACTAGCAACGATTTTAATCAACAAAAGGAAATTCTGCTGTCAAACTGCCCGTTTGGAGCAGTAAGTAATGATGGCTACAGCACATTCACACAGGGTTTATTATAACAGCTTCAAATTCTCGGGGTTTCCAGCACCAAATGTCATGTTATTCATCTGGCATCACATGGAAAATGAAGTCTCCAGGAGATCGTGCCCGAGGCAGCTTCTCCACAAAGCCTTTAGGGACCACAATGGCTGAATTCCCAATGCAATGTCCAGCAAAAAGGATTAAACACATCCCTTTGACATGCAAGCAGAGCAGGGACTGGACAGCACATTCACATCTAAATATGGCACCGTGGGGGATGACACTGAAATACTGCACCCAGCTCTAGTGCCCTTATTTTTAAAAGGATGCTGAAAAATTGGTAAGGATCCAAAAAAACAGCCATAAAAGTGATTCAAAGGCTAGAACTGATGCCTCACAGTGAAAAATTTCAACAGCTCAATCTGTTCAGTGTTATCAAAATAAGACTGGGAGGCGATTGGATTGCTGGGTGTAAAGTGCCTCCATGGTGCTTAAGGGCTCTTTACATTTGCAGAAGAGCAAAGCATAGGAACAAACTGGGAACATTCACTCTGTAAATAAGGTAAAAGTGTCTTGAAACCAGTACAATTATCACTGGAACGAACTCCCCAGGAAAAGGGTGGATTCTCAAGGCTGGATGTCTTTCTGGAAGTACGGCTTTAGCCAAACACGAGTTATTTGGCTTCACATAGGAGTAGCAGGGTGAAATTTAAGGACCTGTGATATACAGGAGATCAGACTAGATGATCTAATGGTCCCTGCTGACCATAAACTCTCTGAATCCATGCAAACATGCCAGAGAGTCCTCAGCTGAGATATCAAGTTCACTTTCGACACAAAACTTTTCACAAATTGGCTCTGGTGCTGCAGGTCGTTTAGGATACAAGCTCAGCTCTTCAAGGCTGCATCTGGTTAAGCACTGAAAGCCCAGGCAGAGCTTTTTGTGTCCAGCAGGTAAGGAGGAGGCCACATGTGCACTAAAGCAGCTCCAACCAAAAGCAGCTTATACTGAAACACTCACAGTTTGCCAGGAATAAACAGTGTTCACCTTCCTGTGACAGAAAACTGACAAAAAGAAATGTGTGATGAATTCTGGTCCTAAGAGATCAGCTGCTCAGGGTGTTGTCAGCCTTCTTTACTACTCCAGAGTAGATTATTCGTGGGGATAAAGCACAAAGGAGGGAGATAATGTGACAAATTAAGAAGGGTGAAGACTGAAGAGATCGAACCCTGAAAGGCTTAGGATGGAGTTGGGCCAAGAGAGGAGACATTTGGACAACAGGCTGAGCAGAGACAGAGCCTTCCAGAAGGATGACAGCATTATCTCACGCAACCTTCACATCCCCACTCTCCCAGCCACGCTCCCCATCCGGGATAACAGGGGCTGCTCCCAGCCAGGCTGTGCCTCAGGCTCCCTCACAGGTAGATGTCCACCCTGCTGCATCTCTCTCTCCACTTGGAATTATGCAGCAGTGAAATCTGCTGGGGAGGAGGAGTAGAGCCAAGGACAGAGGAAATGACACAGACTCCAGCAGGTTCCACTCCCTGATCCTCCGGAAGGAAGTTTCTTTCCTAGTACCCACCTCCACAGTGGATACAAAGCCTGTCTGGAAATGGCTCATTCAACACTGAAGAGGAATAAACACTCCCCATGGCAGAGTTAAGAGGTTTGGCTCTGGGATACAAGGTGCCAATCTCAAAAAGTCTACAACAGACAGCAGGAAACATTGGCCTGGGCCAACTTCAGACAGAGATCAAGGTTAGTCTAACAACAAAAAAAAAATCTCAAGAGAAATCAGTGTCTACAGCCTTCACCCTGCTCTGGGAAATCTCCCAACCCTGCTATTAAGATATTTTACTTCCTTTACCAGTACTGCCAATTCTGGCAGCGTTCTCATCTCAAGTGCAAACTCTCCCTCCCAACACCACTGTGCAGCACCAGGATCATCAGACCCACTGCTCTGAGAAAGGCCTCGTGTGCAGCAGCAGGAGGGGGTTTGGTTACACACAAATCCCTGCCTGATCAGCACCAGCAGGAGAGGAAATGAGGAAAGAGTGACTGACAGGGAAAGGCGGTTTCTGGATGATTGTACTTGGTTTTGGGGTATGAGAAACTTGTTGGAACATGAGGTCTCTCTCCCCTCATCACAGCCTCTCTGAGCACGGGGATAGAGCAGAGCCCCTCACAAAGGCACAACTCATTGATGTCCTTGTAGTGCTCCCACCTCTGATCCACCACACACATTAGCACCAGATGCCTGCTGCCAGAAGGAGAACAAGCCAGGATTTCTCTCATTCAGGCAACATGAGTCTCTGCCTTGTTCTTCACAGTTAAATAAAACCACCAACTAAAAAGAAGAAGGAGTGGGGGGGGAAAAATATCAACCCCAACTTCTGGAAACTGTTACAAATAGCTCAGTCTTCACTTTCTGGGTAGTGATAAAAGGTCAAGTTTTGCTGGAAAGTAACATTTGGGTTCTACATGACATGAGTGCACAGGCTGAATTGGGCTCTGGTGGAGCAGCACTGAGCATCCACGGAACATCACAACCCCAGGCAAAGGGGAACAGCATAGTCTGGTTGGATTGCTAACACAGGAATTGCAGCTGAGAAAGTTTTTATCAGGAATTTCAAGTGAAAACACAATTTATTAAAAAAACGAAGTGCAAGCAGAGATGGTGCACAACTGGCAGGCAAAAAAAGCCAGTGCTGAGCTGCATGGCTGAAAGTCACGTCTCAAACCCAGCAAGACCAGGAGTGTGGTTTTGGTGTTTAACCAGTTTCAACTGCAGCCTGGCACTCTTTTACTTCCTCTGCAAAGAAGTCTTCACAGTGCTGAGGGGAACAAACCAACCTCGCCACGCGAACCAAAACGGCTCGAGTAAAAATAAAGCCCCAAGGTGGTTTGGTGGCTGACGTCATATCAGGAGGCAGAGGGGTTGCAGGCAGGGGAAAGCACTCAGAAATACTTAGGCTGCCAACCAAGAAAGAGATTACAGAAAAGGAGGCAGGGCAGAGAATTAATGCAAGTCCAGCAGTAAAGAGGCTGACAAGCCTCTTTCACACGCCACCAGCTCCCCCGTGCTCAAAACAGTTTGTAAACTGTTTCCTAAACACAAAGGGAAAAAAAAACCCCAGACCTAGTCCTGACCTCCATGAATGAGTAACCAAACCCAACAGCTTCCTGCAAGCTGTTCAGAGGGGGTGAGGAAAATGAGGGCAGGACGGAGGGAACTCCACACTTCTCCCTCTCAAGTCTTGCTTTGGGCACAAAGATTAAGGATGCAACAGCTCTTGCTGTTCTTTCATGTGGGTGGTGGATAAAAGCCAGAAATAAGGGAAGGCAGCCCTTAGGTGACTGCTGGTGCCTGGCATTTCTACCCCAGAGAGCATCTCTGCTTCTTCTGGTGCTGCAGGGGAGGCTCAGCAGGGGCTGGCAGCTCTGCAGAGGTGTGGATCAGGAGCAGGCTGGGGGGGAAGCACTGCCATCCCCTGACAGCAAGGACAGCCCAGAACACAGCACACCACAGACAAGATCACATCCAACACTAGAGAGCATCTAACCATAGAGGGGACAAACTTCCTGACACAAGCCACCCTCCTGTGCTGACACTCTAAGAGCTTGTGTGTATTACACTGGCTCCTTCCATGAGAAAAACCCAAGGGGACACTCCCTCCCTTTGGGGACACACCTACACCACTGCTCTGGTGGGGCTCAGAGGTTTAACTGGTGTGGGAACTGCTCCAGCAGCAGTGCATAGGGCATGTCCAGGCACTGCTGGGCTACTGGGTCCCATTCTCTCTGCACTCTCTGCAGCAGCATTTAGTTTTGGGTGAAAAAAACCCTAAAAGCATGCAAGTGTCAGCACAGGACAGCATTTGCAGCCTGCAGGGTTACCTTTTTGGGGAGTCATGCCCCAGCAGTGGGGGGAAGGCAGCAAATCTGTGGTCTCACCCTGCCCATCTAAGCCACAGGCACAGCCCCTGCTGCCTGGGCTCATTTTCCAGATCACAGGCTCCTAAAATGGACCATTCTGAGGGCTTTGCTCACCTGACACCATGGAAGGATCAAATGAGAGAGCCCTGTAGGAGCCCTGTACTTCATCCTGCAAAGATTATTCATAGGAGTCTGCAAAGAAAAGATCAATCTTTCACTGTCCTGAGTGAAACCACCCAACCATGCTGGCAGTGAGGAGAAATGCTCCCACCAGCCTGGCAGGGATGCACCAAAAATAATGAGTTCCCCAAGCAGCCTCTCCTCCGTGCATCTGTACGGAAGAACAACCATCATTACAGCAATACATCATTTCCACTTCTGCCTGTCACTTACCTCTAGTCATGTGTAATGGAACAGAGTAACAAGGTGAGGGGAAGAGCTGAGAGTGGAGGGAGATGCTCTCAGAAACAGGGCTGTCTCTGGGGTATATTTGCATGAGCAAAGTTTGGCCATGCTCAGAGACACCCAGCTCACACCACAACAAGCCTCTGAACAAACCAGACACTCCCAGGGAGCAGATGCAGTGACATTAAGGCAACTCTAACTCTGAACAGGGGTCACTCTGTGTGTGACTGATCCAAGCAAAGGACAGGCTAAAGAAGCAGAATGGCCAGGAAACCCCCACCACAACTGCTACCAGTTTTTATCCCTCCAGATGCAAAGCCCGAGCTCCAGCAGATGAAAAACTGCATGGATTGAAACCAGGCAGGAGAAGGAGCCAGCCCAGTCACCCAAGTGGCTGCTGCCCAAGAGGAACACGTGCACAGAGCAGGAACAACAAACATCACCAAGGAAAAAAGGATGTGAAACATGCAGGAGCTGGCTGGAACAGGGACCCTTTTCACTAAGGACACATGGCCTCTGTTGAGGAAGCAGCTTGGGCAGCCCCAAGGTCCTGTCCATGCTCCTGGATGCACAGGAATTCCCAAAATTTCCTCGTGGTGGTATTTACTGCTCACTCATGGAAACCCTGGTGCAGTGTTCCACACTACCTGCTGATGAGAAGAAAGTCTCGGTAAAGAAATGGAAGTTAAAACCTGCTCTGAATTCCAGAACTAATGATTCCATCCCAATTTCTCTGCCACTGCAAAGGGGCTGATGCTCCATGGGCATCCAGCACCAGGCAAATCTAAAACCTCTATCCCTGACCAGCAGGCTGGAGGAAAATGGGAATGTTCCTGCAGCTGATGCACAGGGCTGTGACAGCAGATCTTGACTCTGGCCTCTGCTTTCCCAAGAGCTTTTCTGGTGGCCCTACCAAACTTCTGATGGTTCTACAAGACTGACCTCTCACAAAGAGGCTAAGAGACTTAATTCTTTAATGATGATGAAGTATTCAGACATCTGGAGAGAAGTATTATTCAATTACTGGCCTGCCAAGGGAAAACCTCTCTTCCCTAATCTTAGCTGCAGCAATCTTTATTAGTGCCTGCATGCTGCGTGGTAGCACAAGGAAGTGCCTGCTGCAGAGCACAGGCAGCAGGCAGCAGCAATTGTGAGAACCTTAACTCAGCATTTCCTGACAGGAGTGATTAAAATCTCAAACTCAGTGTAATATTAGCACTTTCTCAAGAGACTGACAGCCCGTTTGCCCTGTTTACTTTACCAATTCACAGCCTGCAGAGCAAACTGCTTGTGGTACTATCAGATTTAAAATGAATACAGACCCGTGGCAAATGAAACCAGCGACAGAGAAGAAATGGCAGAGGCTCAGCTCTTCAGCTCACCAACACGACTGCTCACTTGCTCAGCCTCCTTTTTCAGCATTTCTCATTGGAATTGCACATGAAGAGACCAGATATTGCCAGGTAAAGGATCAGCCTGGGCCCTCCTGTCCCTGCACACCCAGAAACATGCAACGTACAAGAGACCACAGAGAGCAGCCGTTCACAGAATGAAACCCCAAAAGGCTGTGGCCAAAACAGCCAAAACCCTGAGCATAAAACAGCCAAGCTGCAATTCAAACACCTCCTCAGCTCGCTCTGAAACTGTCCCTTGTCCTGTGTGCCAGCAGTGCCAAATCCAGTGACAGGGGAAGGGGCCAAACACAGATTTACACCCCTTGGTGTGCACAGGTGGTGTGTTCTTCCAGTTCTGCATCTTCCTAGGAAAGTAGATGGAGCAAACTGTAGAAGAGGCAGCTCTGCCAAGCCTCTACCTAAAAGCACAGTGCAAGGCAAACTGCCAGCCCCACATGCTTCCCTCAGCCCAGAAATGGCTGTGGTTTGAGCCGACCTTTTCACTCTTGCCATCCTACATTACTAACTCCAGACTGTGGGCTTCTGACCCTAAAATAAAGCAATTTGGGGGTCTTTGTATAGAGCTGCATAAGGGAAAATGACACGAGCCCTGAGCAGAGATGTGTAAGCATGTGCTGACAGGGACAGCACACACACCAGCAGGTCCTGGGAGAGCAATTGTGCAGCACCTCCCTGCAAAGTGTGTCACGTCACAGGACTGGCACCTCACCACCTGCACAGTGAAGAGAGCAGCTACTGAGGACAGAAAACATCCCCAATCGATCCCTTACCACCTGTAGAACAGCCAGCACCCCTAAAGTCAAACCACTGTGGCTGAGCTCCAAACAACAGCCTCTGGCTGAAGGGTGCAAGCAGACTCTGACCCACACCCTGCCCAGAATGCATCCAGGCCTGTTATATCTCTACTTGCAGTGTTAGATCTGCTGCTGGCATCTGAACTTGCCCTGAAAAATCCCCTTCTCTGGCCCAGAAACAGCTGCCATAAGGCTGATGCCTCTGCTACCTGCAGAGCACAGCCATCAGGGCCAACCCAGAACACAGCCTGCCTCTGCCTTTTCAAGGGCTAAAGCTGGCAA
The DNA here is from genome assembly GCF_965231275.1 of Zosterops lateralis. Lineage (NCBI taxonomy): Eukaryota > Metazoa > Chordata > Aves > Passeriformes > Zosteropidae > Zosterops > Zosterops lateralis. The sequence goes on along the minus strand of NC_139779.1, from coordinate 4,828,229 downwards.
GGAAGGGACTGAGGAGGCAACGACACATTTAGCCTCATTTCCCCAAAATGACACACAAACGCTGGCACACGTCCCCTGGGAGCAGAGCTGTTCCCTTCCTGCCGGCCGGGGATGTGGGGCAGAGGTGCTGCAAGCACCAGGGCTGCTCCTGCTCCTGTCCCGGCCAGGCAGAGCCTTTCCGAGGCCAAACAGTGCCACACAGTGGCAACTCAGGGCTGCTCTCCAGCCGAGCAGCTCCAAAACACCCGGGGATGCTGCGAGGAACAGGCTGGGAGGCTACAGCTCCGATGAGGAAGGAGTCCAGAGCTTCCCAAAGAGCTGCTGTCTTTATCCAGCCCACGGTTTCACAGCTCAGGAGCTTTGGCAGCAACACAGATTTAAGTTTTCCTTTCCACGTGGTTATTTTGGGTGACATGGCCCCATAAGCAGTTGTGCCAACTGAAGTGCTGCCCCACAGCAGGCACAGGCAGCCTGAGAATAAATATCTTGGCTGCCAAAACCAACAGTGACCAAACCCAGGCCCTCAGCCCCCTTCTGCTGTTCTATTTCTGATGGTGTGGCTTCTCCATGATCAGAAAGCTCATACTTTTCAGAAGCCAATGTTTCAAACAGAAAGAAATCAAGACTAATGGTAAATATCATACAATGTGTACAAGATAGTGCCAGCAAGCTGCACTTCAGAGAGCACAGACCCCACAGGGGAAGCTCCAGCACAAAGTGCTGCACTACAAACACATCACTGCCTCCCACTCTGCCAGCTGCTACACTGCCTCCTGTGACAGCACTGCAAAAGAGAAATCCCCATCAGTGCCCCAAAAACACTGACAGCATCTCATGCCAAGCAGCTTCATCTATGATTGATGGAGAAGCTAAAGCTTGGCACATTCCTTTCAATGATGCTGAGGAAGCAAAAGTCCCCAGAAGAAAAGCTGAGGAGAGGGAAAACAACCAAGGGCAGGAACATCTGAAAAATGCTGCAGCAACGTGCCAGAGCTTATTTTTCAAAGCCCCAAGACTTCACCCCAGTTCCACCCAGCTGAAGTCACAAACTCGTTGCAAAAGCACAAATCCAAGAAGCTTTGGGCCCCACAGTGTGCAGGGAAGGTTTTCCCAGTTCTCCTAAACTCCCATCCTTAACAGCCATTTTAGGACAGGCAGCCCAGAGCTCCCTGGCAAGTTCTCTTGCAAGTCAAATGTGCCAGAGCAGTGCAAAGATTCCTGGAGGATGAGCTCCCAACCACCACTGCCTTTGCCCGCATTCCTGGGCCTGACAAACAGAGTTCACCCATGCTCCTCTTGCAAGGTACAGCTCAACAGGCTCACAGGAGACACTACCAGTTAATTATATTTTTAATTCTTGCAAAAGGCAGGTGCTGGTCGGGCCTCTCGGCAGAGTGAGCTATGCAAATGTAACACCTACACTGGAAATCGAAACCACGGTTTTCACATTCCCAGTGCAAACCTCCAGTCATCTGGCAATGGGACAAGTGACACACTTCCAGAACAAGCCTCAGAACTTCCAGGGTCACTGTTAGCCCTGGTTTCCAGCACCTGACCTCATTTCCCACCAGGAATCTCACCCCAGTTAGCACCCTCAGAGCAGAAGCATTTTACAGCATCTTCTGTTTGTGCCTCTCCCCTGTTCCACATCGGCCACACCAGCACCAGCGCTGCCAAGAAAGGGATGGTAACAACAACATGCCTTAAACACGAGAGGCACGAGGTCACCAGCTCCTCAGCCTGACCCAGGCACAACTCCCACAGGGGAAAGCCAAAACACTGGAAAATCTAGCAACAGGAAAGCAAAACAGATCCAGTGTCATTCCCCTGCATTCCAAACACATGAGGCCGAAGCCACCCGCCGCCTCCCGCGGTACTCACGTCGCTGGGGCTGAGGTTCCCAAGCCCGTTGTCCTGCTCGGAATCCCGGCCGGACTCGTGGCCATGGCAGGAACGAGGGTGGGAGGGATGGATCCAGATCTCCAGCCTGGTGGCATCATCTCCCACTTGTCGCAGGGTGGATTTCTTGCCCTTGCCCCGGCGGTTGGGGCTCACATCCAGCACCTGGTGTTTCCTCTGCTCCATCTGCTCGGACTGGGCACACAGGACACATTCAGATCACCCAGGGATCAAGGGTCAGGGGAAGTGTATCATTTCATGTACGTGGAAAAATTAGCCTTTCCCCCTGCTTCACAACCACAGTAACTCGTGGACAGGTCCAGAATTTGGTTCTGACTCTACAGGACAGTGCAGGTGAGCAGTTTTCAACTCTAACTACCCCAGAACAGGAAAAGCTGTGTCCAGTCCCAGGAATGTGTGGCAGCCCATGTGATTACTCCCTGGGGCACAAAGGCACTGTAGTCTCCCTTATCCATCCCCACAGGTGTGGGGCACCTATGGAACAAAGCAATGGTTGTGCTACATGGCAAGGCCATGCTGCAAACCATAGCAACTGACAGCCTTTGCTGAGCTCAGCTAAATCAGTTTGTGACCCAGAAACAAGAGATTCAGCTGCCTAAACCACCCCAAAACCTTCCTTCTGAAGGCTGTCTCTCTCATGAAATTTCTTAGAAGTAGGTAAGGGGTGTCTCCAAAAGCTACCATTCTCCCCATGCTCTCCAGCACAGGCAGGTGCAGCATCCCACAGCCCAGCTCCAAGGCTCACCTTGCGTTTTGTCTCCTCAAACAGACTCATGAGGCTCTCCTTGGCAGTGAGGATGGGGTTGCTGGCAGCCAGGCTGCGCATGTAGTAGTACACAGCATCCAGCTTCCTCCTCTGCAAAAAGCACAACAAAACAAAAACAAGTGGCTCAGAGCTGCCATTCCTTATGGGGCATTCAGTGACAGGTTCCCATGTGCTTCCCCTTCCCCCCATCCTCAATATTGCCTGGGAGACAGACACAGTGAGAAAGGTCCTTCCTAGCCACGAAGGAAAGGTGCTTCTGAACCCTGCAGTTCAGAACTGTTCTACTTTAAACCAGCATCTTCCAGTGTTGGGAACTGGCAGATCCCTGCCAGCCTCTGTGCCCCACATGATGCTTCCATTATCTGTTGCCCCATCTTTCCTGAAGTCAATTTTCCTGCATGGCTGGAGTAGCCAGCACAACTGAAACCCAGGCAAGTCACGTGTGAATGTTGCCTAGACCAGTGCCCAAAGGTTTCATGATAAGATAGCAAACAGATGGCTCAGAGCACAAAAATCTCATGCAAGAAGTGGGCTGTGCTTTCAACTTTAAACAATTACACTCTCAACAGCCCACAGAACAGTCCCCCAAAAAATCCCTGAGGGAGTAGCGTGTATCTGACAAAGCTGCTTGAAGCCACAGCAGCTGGAATCCACACAGCACATCCTGCCATTGGCTTTTTTTTTTTTTTTCTTTTAAGAAAATAGCCAAACCATCTGAGCATTGCCCTAAACAATGCCTTCCTCCACCAGATGGAATCTCCCAGCCATCCCAGAGGCTCTCCCTATGCCTGCACATCCTTGCATGAGGAGCATCTTACCGTGTAAATGGCCAGAAGTGCCAGCTGGTTGTACGGGCGGCCATTTTTGGGAGCAATTTGCTGAGCCTTCAGGTACCAGCTGGGAAAGGGAAAAAATAGAGAGAAATGGTTACTGAAAGGACATCAGGCTGCTTTCCTTATCCTCAAGGGTGCAGAACTTCCCCTGGAACCGGCATTTCTGCAGGGAACTGGCCCTTCCCACAAGTGCCCTCTGCCTGCAGGAGTGAGCACAGACAGTGAGTTGTGCCCATCCTGGGCAGGGATGGGACACTAAGCAAGAGAGGGCAGATCCAACTGCAGAAGGAAATACCCCTGGCTCACCCCACAGATGAGCAGGGAGCAACAAGTGCTGGAAGTTCTGAAGGAGTGAGAGCATACAGATACAAAAGCCAGTACAAGAGCGATTGGTGTAAACCCTCCCTGCTGCAGGATCAACACAGGACAACTTCCACCACCTCCATTTCTAGATGGAGGTTGACTAGATCTGGCAGCTTGCCCTCTGGAACAGAAAAAATCAGCTACACCTTTCAGCTTTACAGGACTGCGATACAACAGAGGAGTGGAAAGACGTTAAAAAGGAAGAGAAAAACTTCTTTGGCTAGAGGCAAGTTCAGGGATGAAAAGGCATCCATCCCTGGCATCCAGAGGCAGAGCTGTGCTGGAAGGACACAGCAGCTGAGTGCCTACCTGCGGGCCTTGCCGTAGTTCGCCGTGTCGTTCGCCTGTTCCCTGTACCGGCAAATGTCCCCCTGGCAGATCATGCACCTCTGGGCACTGATCAGGGCGTACTTCACCTGCAAAGGAGCAGCCATGGACCACCTGGGACACAGCCCTGACTCACCTGCAGACCCAGCAAGCCCACAGGGGTTGTACAGAGCCAGGAGGAGGTCAGTGAAACACTGAAGGTCTCACAAAAGGGCAGCAGAATGAAATGACAAAGTTCCATCGCGCTGGTTCAGGGTTTGTAGGGGCAAGCCAATCCCCTAAACACCTCCTCTCTGACACAATATCCCACCTCTCTCCAGAAGGGGGTTGTTCAGTCCATGACCAATTTGAGGACAGCTGTTAGATAAACACATCTCTCTGGGAATGGAGCTGGATTAAAATATCCTTTCCCAGCTGTCCCTTGCACCTGCACTCACAGCTCAGGGCAACACGTCAGGGAGGCAGCACAACTGCCAGCTTTCCCTCATTATTCTGGATTCCACAGGCAGAAAAAAAGACAGGTTCGACATCTCAGGAAAGGTTAGGGTGCCTTTGGACACTTGTTTCCTTTATCAGCTCTGGTCACAGAGCTGGTACAAAATAAGTTCTTTGCAAAGGAAGCTAAGAAATGTTACTGCACCGGAGTGCAGAGTTCTCCAGCAGCTGCGAAAAATTCCCTGCAAACAAACTGGCTCTGTCTGGAGTACAGCTGCCTGCCCCTGGGCAAGGACAGCACACTGAGTGCAGCACCTTGCACAGGATGAGAAGTCTCCAGGAGGAAGCCAACCTACCATTTTCCTGAGAGGTTTACTGCGGATGGCCATCCCATCCATGTAGTCCTCCAGTTTGAACTGGTAGGACACCTGCAGCTTCTGGAGGAGGCCGTCAAAAAAAGAGGAGCCCTGCAAAACACACACAAACACACTTGGATGTTATGATCCTTCTAATGACAAGTACAAAAATCACCACACCAGCCCTGCCACGTGCAAGAAAGGAGCTACATCGCCCTGAGGTTTGGGCTGTTTCTCTTCAGAACACAACAAGGAGCTTGGGGGATCTCCAGCCTCACAGGTTTATAAGACTGAGCCACAAAAAATCAGGACTAACTTGATTTAGTGCTTAAGGAGTCCTGCTTTGAGGAGGAGGGTGGACTAAAGGCCTCCAGCAGTTCCTTTTCTCACCTTAATTCTTTAAAACGCATCTTCTCAGGTCTGTCATTCTACCTGGTACAAAGACTAAACTGAGCTGCAGTTTTATAAAACGACTTCCAAGCAAGTTTGGTAAAGTTGGCACAAACACCTCCAGAGACGTTTCTGTTTAGCTCCACTTCAGGGCATTAATTTCATTTTAGCTTAAATCAATTTCTAATTAACACAAATACCCCAAAACAAACCTGGTTTAAGTTGTAACAGATGTCTACCTCGATCTACACCTGCCCCACTAAACCATAATGTGTCTGAGCATCCTCTTTGCATAAGAATGACCAAAGGTACATGGAGACATGAATAAGATCAAGATGACCAGCTGCCCCATTAGCCATCCGTTTCTAAAAACCAGTCAACCCCACCCAAAGCTTTAGTGGAAACTGAGGATGCTTCTCTCCTCTTACCTCATCTAGAAGCAAGAGCAGTTTGTTCCGAATTTCTTGGGCATTTTCCCCCTGAGGGTCCTTGAGGAGCTGCCGGAATTTCTCAATCACTTGGTAAAAAGCATTTTTCCACAGCAACTGGTCCACATTCTGCGTGTCAGAGAACTCGATATCCATCAGGATGCACCGTTCATAGAGCTGCAGCATCTCCACTCTACAGCAAAACACAGTCAGGGAGGGGTCAGTGCAACAGCAACTGCCCAGGAATATAGGGAACACTGCTGAACCACCTGCTGCTCACATCCAGCTGCCAGCAGCACTCAGGGCTTCCACACACATCCCCCAGGGACATGGGAGCTGCTGCAATCTAACACCCTTCCTGCTCCAAGAGGGTAAATCCAAAAGGAGCATCTCCCTTGTACAGGTGACTCAGAATGGATCAAGGCTTGGCAAAGAGCAAGGAGCAAGGCTACAGTTCTGCCAAGAGCAAGACACAAGTGTCTCCTGATCCAACACAGAGAACACACACGCTGCCAGGCTCTGCTCCTTCTGAGCACAAGGTCTGGGCCAGGAACCAGAACACAAAGAACCACAGGGCAACAGAGATCTTGTCTTTGAAATTATCCCCACTCCCCTTCCATCCAACCAAAATACAGAGACACTGACCCTGCTTCCTCAAAAATGAACGAGTTGGGATCAATGGAAATGAAGTCTCAGAGTCCCAAAAATCACATTCCCCTTGTCAGCTGCCTACAGCCCTGCCTGGATGCTGGAGCAGAATTCCTCCCCCAAATTTAATAAAATAGCTAGGAACAGAACTGAAACATGTGGGGCAAGTTAATGGTAAAAGGGATCCTCAGCTGTTCCTGCCTTACTTCTTTCAAGTCCTGCAGAAACAGTACGAGAGCGTGGATGGTAAAACCTGGAGCAAAGCCAGATGGTGATGCCTGGAAAAGCCTGACAGGATAAAAGAAGGATGCTGGTGGGTTCCTGCACAAGGCACAGAGCCAGGATGTACTGCCTGACACCGAGACAGCACAAACATCAAGGGAACTGGACATTTCTGCAGATGGATGTGAGGTAAGAGTCCCCACAGAGCCGGCAGCAGGCACTGGGACACAGGCAGGACAGAAGGGACACTGCCAACAAGGACATGGTCAACTGTGCCCACGTTCCCAGGGCAGGGTGGGCTTCCACAGGTCACAGCAGCACTCCAGTGTTTCCTCTCCCTCCATAAAACAGATCTGGGTGACCTCAGCACCTTGAGGAAGACCTGAAACCTCTAGTGCTGCTTCAATTGCAGACATATCCCACCCCGTGGTCTATAGAGCAAGTACCCAAAACACAAAACCAGCTCTGAAATGAGATCACTTGCTGGATTTGCTGCCAGTCAGCTCTGAAAATCAGCCTCCGCAGAAGCCCTGCAGACACACAGGTCACAAATAAACATGAAAGATGCCAAGTAGAAACTTGTTACAGCCATGTTAATCAATCCCCAGAGCAACTTCTCTCCTGACAGACTGGCATCACCATGCTACTCCCACTGGAGTGTCACCACACTGAGTGGCATCAAGAGCAAAATTACACAGGCACTGGAAAGGCACTGCCACTGACAACATCAGGAACACACAAAATGCCTTCTGAGCACACACTAAGGACAGGTAAGAAAGCAGAAGTCTGACAACAAACACTGAGACCACTGGAACTGAGAAACACCAGCTCCAGCAAGAGCCAGAAGAGCCAAAAATCTGCAGCAGGTGCTTGTCCTGTTCCTCAGAGTCCCTACAAGGCATTCACCAAGCACAAGAAGCCACGGCTCCCAGCCCAGGAAAGTGACATCCATCTTCACCCACAGTTTCCTTCCACCACCCACACACCACGGGCACACAACAAACAGACCCAGCACATCAAAAACCAGCAACCCAGTGCCACATCTCCCAGAGACTGAGACACAGAGATCCCCAAGGAGACACAGTTCTGCTGTATTTCACCCTGGAAATGAGTCACTCTCCCCTCCACAGCCCACCCACGAACCTCAGCTGGGCCATCTTCTCCAGCCCCTCCGGGCTGATACGGTCTCTGGACAGGAGGTTGCTGAGCTGCTGCTCCTGGTTCCCAGCCTCACGCAGGAGTTTGCTGAGCTCCTGCTGCTGCATGTTCCTCATCTGCTGCTCCATCTCGGGGCTCAGAGGAGTAGGGGGGAGTGGGCCACACAGGTACTGCCCTGCCTGGCCAGGATACCCGGGGTAATAGGCTCCTGGGTACACCCCGTTTGTTGGACCCATAGGATACTGCAGGGAATATCCACCGTAGGGATACTGGGGGCCTTGCCCGGAGGCACGAGGGTAATAATAGGGGTTGTCAGAGTTTTGGAATTTATAATAGGAGGGCTGGGCCTGGCGGGCTTCCCCCCAGGAGGTGGGGCTCACTTCATCATCCGTGTCTAGGAAGTGAAGCTGAGCAGTCTGGCTCTTCAGGGCGGGTTTTTGGTCCGGGTTGTTTGGGTCCCACAGGCGGCGGGCAGTGCCACCTCGGCCCCGGCTCCGGGGGCCTTTGCTGCCAGCCCCGCCCAGCAGGAGCCTGGGCCCGGGGTGGGTGGCTTCAGGGACACCCCCTGAGCTGGCAGACAGGTCCGTGTTGGCAGGCAGGAACAGAATCCCACGGCCCCTCCCTTGGGGCTCCCTGCTCTGGCTCCTTGCCTCTGAAACCTCCAAGGCCTTCAGGGACTTTTTTTTATCTGTATCTGCCAGGCTGACGTCCCTGCTCGTGGTCCTGCTGACAAATTTCACTCGAAAGGGTCCTTTGACATCCCTGCCATTGCTGCTCCATTCACTCTCACTCCTGGAAGCTCTGCCCTGCTCCGAATGCCGTCTCCTGTCCGAATTCCTGCCGGAGACGTACACCTCTGCCTCATCAATCCTGTCATCGTCCAACGAGTCGGTGGAGGACACAGAGAGCTGCTTCCTGGGACGTATCCTTTCCCTGGCACGCTCCTGCCTCCTCTCCACCCCATCCACGAGCAGGGCTCCGTCCGTGCTGTTGTTGCTGCCAGCTGAGCTGGTGCTGCAGGTGCGGTACCGGCTGCGCCGCTTGTCCGTGCGGGAATAGCGCTTGGTGGGGCCCGGCTTCCCCGGCAGCGCCTCGTCCCCCGTCCTCCTCACCCTGTCACCTCGCTCTGCTCGTCTCCCTTTATCCCCCCTGGAGGCTTTCACTGCTTCCCCTGCCTGGCTCCCCTCTCTGTCCTCCTTGCTCAGTTTAATTTTCCTGTTGTTGTCTTTTCCAGCACCTTTCTCAGTCTCCTCATCGCCCTCGACTTTCAGCTGCTCCATCCTCCCGGTGATTTCCTCGCTGGCAGACAACAGCAGGGAGGGTTCTTTAGCAGCAGAGTGCAGGCGTTTCCCAGGCTGGTAGATCTGCTGGTCCGGTTTCCTGGTTCTCCTGGGGGTCTTTGGACACCACTCATCCGCAATGGGCTGCTTGGATGAGTTTTCCTGGCTTTGCAGGCCGCCTTTGGTCTCTGTTTCTTCCTTTTCCTGTGAAGGACCATTTTGCTTAGGGCCATCGCTTTTGTCCCAGTCCTCCACAGCTGGGGCTGCCACTCCCACAGAGTCCTTGTCCCCAGCACTCTCCTCCTTGTCCTCCTCAGCTCTGCTCCTTTCCTTCTCCAAGGACTCCTGCTTTGAGGAGACAAGTTTGTTTCTCAGTCTGGAGAGGCCAGGCTTGTAAATCTCCTGGTCTGGGCGCCTGTTGTCTTTGCGGTGCCTTGGCTCCTTCACCTCCTTCATGTTTTCTGGGGAAAAACAGACAGAAAAAAATTATTCCCAAAGTAACTAAAAAATACCACGACAAATATTCAAGCCAAGGCAAAGAGCCTGCCGCCCTTAGGGCAGATCTAAAATCTATGTCAATATTTACAGGAAATCAGAGAATAAGAGTAGAAAATTAAAAAGTCTAACACAGCTGACCAAATCCTTGGTCTGATCCATTTACAAATCCCGTCCTGCAACAGGTTTTGCCTCAAAGCACCAACAAGGCACAGGCAAAGCACAACACGAGACTTGAGCACAAGGAGCAAGAGTGAAGTTGCATCACCACATGTTCAGCAGCAGCAGCCACCTGCCTGCTACTGGTGCAGGAGCTGCCATCCCCAGCACCCTCTGCTCTGCCACCAGACCGTCTGGTGCCAAACCCGCCTTTCCCCCTTGCTCACAATCCGGTAACGTTTCTCTCCTCCTCCTCTAACCGTATTTACAAAAAAAATCGTTACAGAGCCCAAGCCGGACCACGCACGGTTAAACGACCCACCAAAGCCGGGCTGCTCCTCGCTGCATTCCCTAAACTTTCTCCCTGCCGGTCCCGCGCACCGGCCGAAGCCCCGAACCTCCGCCGGTACCGGGGGCTCGGCCCGTAGAACCCCGAGGGGCCGGGACCGACCATCCCGGGGCAAAGCCCCTCCAGCCGCCGCCGCCCGCCCCGCAGCCTGCCCGTTCTCGGCGCGGCGCCGGCCGTGCGCTCCCACCCCGGACAGCCCGGTGCCGGTGCCGGCGGGGCGGCAGCTCTGCCCCAAGCCCTACCCCAGGCGCAGCCGGGCAGCGCGGCCACGGGGCCGTGCGCGCCCGCGGGCAGGTTCCTCTGCGAGGAAGGGACGGCCCAGCAGCGGATCGCGAGTGCCCCCGGCGCCCCTCACCTCGCCCGCCGCCGGCCGCGCGGGCCTGCGCCGCCACCATGTCCCGCAGCTCGGCGGCCGAGACGCGGACTCGCTCCAGTCCCTCCGCCATCTTGGCTGCGCCGGGGGCGGGCGGCTCCGACGGCGGCCGCGCAGGGACAAACCGCCGCCGCGGCCGCGCGCAGGCGCGCACGGGGCCGCGCACATGGCCGCGCACGGGACCGCGCACATGGCCGCGCACGGGGCCGCGCCGCCGCCGGGGCTGGGCGAGGTGCACGATGCGGAGCGGCGGCTGCGGGGCCGCATCCATCGCACCCCGCTGCTCACCTGCGCAGGGCTGGACCGCGTGGCCGGCAGGAGGCTGCTCTTCAAGTGCGAGCTCTTGCAGAAGACCGGATCCTTCAAGGTGCGCGGGGATGGCGGCACTGCAAAGCCCCGGGGCAAAGGTCGCGTTGTGCAAGAGGGAAACTCGCGTTCCGCCGATACCCACCAGCTCCTGCCGCCCTGCACGGTGCTGCCCAGGGCTGAGGGAATGGTGTGAGGACGTTCAGTCCCCTGCTCTCCCTGCAGATCCGCGGTGCCCTGAACGCGGTGAGGAGCCTCGTTGAGGAAAGCGAGCGCACGGGCCGGGAGCTGCCCCGCGCCGTGGTGACACACAGCAGCGGCAACCACGGGCAGGCACTCGCCTGTGCTGCTCAGGCAGAAGGTAACCTGTACCCCCGACCTCCAGCCCAGCTCTGAGAGGTAAATGCAGAGCTGGTTCCGTTGGAGAGGATGGACATCCCTCTCCTGAACTCATGCAGGAGCTGGGATAGGCAACGCATTGCCTGCTCCTGCTGTTCCAACTGGCTGCTGTGGCTTTTGGGCTGTTGGATTTACTTCCCCTCTCATCCCACAGGGATTCCTGCCTACATCGTGGTGCCCCGGACAGCCCCGCAGTGTAAGCAAGATGCCATTCGTGCCTATGGTGCCACAGTGGTGCCGTGTGACCCCACTGATAAGGTAAGGCACAGGGGACACTGGCCAGGGACACTGCCCAACCACAGTGAGAGGTGACTGCTCTGCTTTCCCTTAGTCCAGAGCTGAGACAGCATCCACTGTTGTCCAGGAGACAGGAGGAGTTCTGGTGCACCCCAACCAGGAGCCAGCAGTGATCGCAGGGCAAGGCACCATCGCCCTGGAGGTGCTGGAGCAGGTGAGGGAAATGCAGAGCCCAGCCCTGCAGGGGCACAGCAAAAAGGGGGACACAAAGTGTCAGAAGCCCTCACCCTTCCTTTCTGCACAGGCACCCCACATAAATGCAGTGGTGGTTCCTGTTGGAGGCGGAGGAATGGTTGCAGGAATAGCAGTCGCCATCAAGGTAGGCAACAGCTCATCCAGGAACCTCCCTGTGGGAAGGGCAGGGCTCTCAAGGCAGGCAGCAGTTTTTAACTTTAGAAAGATGCTGCAGTGAAAGTTGGTGGGTGCCTGGGGCCTGCATGGTCCCCTGCACACACAGAAACAGGACAAGCACATACTGGTGTCACCCAAGTGCCTCCTCCTGCTCTCCTCAGGCTCTGAGGCCAGATGTGAAGGTGTTTGCTGCTGAGCCAAGCAATGTGGATGACTGTTACCAGTCCAAGGTCCGAGGGGAGCTGACCCCCAACCTCCACCCCCGGGACACCATCGCAGACGCAGTAAAAACCAGCATCGGACCCAACACGTGGCCCATCATCAGGGATTTGGTTGATGATGTCCTGACAGTGTCAGAGGAAGAAATCAAGGTAAAGGCTCCCAGCTCCTTTCTCACGGTAGCTGCCAGCAGGCAGCTGCCTCCATTCCTGCCCTGGCCCTCTGCTCTCACCCCAACACACTCCCAGAGCAGCACAAGCCCCCTGTGCACCACTGCAGCTGTGACACCCACGCTGTCTCCAGCTGGAAAGGGCTGTTGGGAGCTCTGCCCTCCCTTCCCAGAGTGCTGCAGGGATGCCCTGGAGCAGCCTGTGCTGGCTGCTGGGCTGACAGCTGCTGCCCTGTCCCGACAGCGAGCCACGTGGCTGGTGTGGGAAAGGATGAAGCTGCTGATTGAGCCAACAGCAGGCGTGGGACTGGCGGCCGTGTTCTCGGAGCAGTTCCAGGCAGTCCCCTGGGACGTGCAGAATGTTTGCATCGTGCTGTGTGGGGGAAATGTGGACCTGAGATCCCTGACCTGGCTCACAGACCTCTCTGGGAAAGCAGAATGAGGATGAAGCGATGGTACAAGGAATGAAAACTTTGCTCTGAATTTGTGCAGTGGTTTGTGCACTACTAAAAACAGATCAAGTCCAAACGTTTGGGAGTTTTTGTGAAGGGATAAGGGAAGCTGGCATTGGTCTCTGTGGGGAGCCTGAAAACAAAGCACTGCCTGTTCTCCCCTCCCCAGCTGCCTTACTCTGGCCCAGGCCTCCAGAGAGCTGCACTCAGTCACCCTCCCCAGCTGCTACTTGGCTCTTCTTTCTCAGCATCACAGGAACTGCCAGCAAACCCCTTCACACAGCAAAATCCCCACACACCCCACGTGGCAGGGCATGAGGGACTGAAACAATCCCAGTGGGCCAGGGGGGTCAGTTCAAGGGGTGCACATGGCCTCCTGGCCACCACCACAACAGAGGCACTTAGGCATTTTTGACATTTTCCATTAAAATAAATAGCTATAGCTGGTACCTGAGCAGCAGCTGGCGACGCAGCTGCCCCTGTACAGACCCCAGCAGTAACACGTCCAAGGCATCAGTGCTGTCCTCACAGTGCACGGGCCAAGAACAGCATCCAGGGAGCCAAGGCACAAACTCCAGCCATGCTGGAGATTCATTCCATTTCCATCTCCCGCTCTGGCAGTGTGCTCTCACTCCTCACCCACGGCACAGGCTCCGGGACATGAGGGTCATAAGTCCATTTGGGAAAAACACGCTTGTAGAGGTTCAGCAGCACCGTGTCCTGGGACTTCAGCTGCCCATCAAAGTGGCACTTCATGTGGCCATGGGTCCCTAGGCAGGGGGCAGAAGAGGCCATTAGCAGTCTCTCACACCGTGCCAGCAACACAGAGATAAACACCAAATCAAACCTACCTAATGGCTCCTTGATGTGCCCTCTGCGTCCCCACTTTGTCCTCAGCTCCACAGGCTTGAACCACATCACATCCTCTGGAGATGGAAACACAAAATGCAGGTAAGGAACAGGCTGTGCTGCACCAACATAACCACAGGGACAGAACTTCCAGAACCCCTTTTCCCAGCAGGGACCAGCTGTACCTCTGTTGAAGAACATATATCGCACGACAGCCGTCTTGGTGAAGATCTTGAAGGGGTGGCCACTGAGCACCAGGCGCTTGATGACGATCCTGTCGGGGTCCACGGAGAGCAGGGAGCCCGTGGCAATGAGGTCATGCATTCCTGCCAGGCATAGTGACCAATGAACCAGGGCAGGAGCCTCCATCACCCCTTCCCCACCACAAACCCCCTCCCTAAAGAGCTGCAGGCCCAGAGCAACCCCAGAGCAGGGACAGACAAGTGACCAGCAGGGGATGGAGATGAGCTCATCTTAAACAGCAGGAAGGGGACAGCTTTTTCAAGTCATACTTTCTGGAGAGATGCACTTGTAAGCAGGATATGGGGACAGTTTGTTTCCCAGACATCATCTCCTCAGCATTTATAAACTCACCATTACTTCTCTGTTTGAAAAGCAGCACTGAGGCAGGAGGGAAAGTGATGGGAGCATAAACAGTCACCACCAGGGCAGCATCTGGGCGCAGGAAACGCTCCAGCTTGTGCTTATCAGCTAGAACAGAACAGCAGTGATCGAGTTCAGGCCAAGAGCAGTCCTCAGAGCTGTGGGAAATCCCAGAGCTCATTCTTCCCTGTTCAACAAACACCCCCCTCCTCTGCTGGCACTGAGTATCTGGGAGGGAAGGTGATCCTCTGGCATGGAACCTTGCCTGCATCAGTGAACTGCTTTTCCCAAGCCATTCTACTCCCCATGATTTAGTGCCTGCCCTGGAAGCCTCAGAGCCTAGGAGTGAATCTTCACAAGAATCCTTCAGCCAGGTTCAGACACCACGGCTAAGACATCACAGGCTTCCTGCTCCAGAATTCCCAACCCCACTCCTGCTGTAGCCAGTCCCTGACAAACCTGAGGTGTGCTGGGAGAACAAGGGGGATGCTCGGAAGCGCCTGAACCCGCAGTGGAAGATCAGCTCCTCCTTGGCCCTCACTGGCTCGCTGTTGCCTGGATGCCGACGCACCAGGAAGTTCAACACGGACATCTGGAAGAGGCAGCACACTGAGGGGCTGCTGGAAGGACATGGTGGGCAGCAGAAAGCAACAGGACATTGCAGCAGAGATGAATGGCCTCGAAAATGGGGTCCCAAAAGGTCACTGGTAACCACTGCCAGGCTCAGACACTTTATCCTAAATCCCCACAGCAGTTTCTGTGTGCTCTGACCTGCTCTGAAACAGGAGCAATGTGGGGAGATTTCAGCCCAATCCTCTGCAGCCAGACCCTCCCCAAGCCATGCAGCCTGAAGGAACAAGGAGTTGCACATCCCTCCAAGGTATTATCCCTTTTGTTCACCTTTTGTTCATGGGGAAGCAGAGAGAACAGAACCAGGGGTTTCCCTTCCTTGAAGCTCTCCATCACTGAGACAGGGACATTGCAGACATGAAGTGTGACATACCAGCCCACCTGCCAAGACAGGAGCAGTTGTGAACACTTCTCTCAACAAAAAAAAAAAAAAAAAAAGTGCCAGAAGGTGTGCCTGGATTAGGGAGGGAATTCAGAAGAAAACTGTCTGAACTTAGAGCTTCATGCCAAGAACCAGTTGGCTGAAAGGTCCATCCTGATAAATCACTCCTTTTGGGAGCAAATGAACACAGTAGGGAAGGGATCAGCAAAAGGGAATTACCGAAGCTCCTTCAGCCTCTTCCTTCTCTATTTGCTTGAAGAGGTTCTTTCTGGTTCGGGAGAAGTCCTGGAACTGGAAGATCCTGGCATAATCCCTTGGAAGATTCTCTTTGGGGTCCCAAGGAGAAGTTCGGAAGCTTTTCAGCCCCCTGTACTTCTGGAACCTTGAGAACAGAGAGCAGGAAAGACAAATTATTTCACCAATTGAGGTGAATCCCATCCTTCACCACCACCTGTGGTCTGCAGGGTCTCATACCTTCAGACAGGGCAAAGGGAACAAAGCAAACATTAGCAGGAAAGATCTTGGTCCAAAGAGAACTAAATCCAGCAGCCAAATCCCCAAACAACCTGTCCTTGCCCAGGGCCATCCTCCTTCCTCTCCCAGGTCAGCACCCAGCTCTCCCTGCCAACTAATGCCTGCTCTGGAAGCCTCAGAGCCAAAAAGAGTCTTCACAATAGTCCTTCAGCCAGGTTCAGACACCACGGCTAAGACATCACAGGCTTCCTCACCCAATTAAACACAAAGGCACCTTCCAGCTCTTCTCCCAGCAGAGCATCCCATTCCTTACCTGACTCTGGCGGGCACATCCCGTGGCGTGTCCACCTCATCTGGAAACATCTCATCCATTCTCTCCTGTTTGTATCTCTCCAGCATCTGTTCATCCTCCTCCATCTTCTCGTCGTACTGGTCGTCCCGCAGGCACTCGGACACGGTCATGGTCTCACTCTCCTCCTCCCCAGCTTCCTCCTCACTGCTCTCCCCCTCCTGGCACAGGGCAGCACAGAGCCTGTGAGCACACAGAGCTGTGCATGCAGCACTGGCACCCTGGGTGTGCTCACACTGTGGGATTTGGGACCCCAGCCCATCATTTTGGGGTCTAACAGGCCAAAGAAGCAATGTGATACATGAGGGGATTTAACAGAGGAAATCCAGGCAAGTCCTGGCTCTGTGTCATGCCCTTGCATAGACAAAGCAAGTTGGAAGGACAGAATTTTCCTAGAACATGCAATAATGGCCTGGAGATCACCTGTACTATCAGCTCTTGGAGTACCTGAGAAACTGCTTCTTCCATCAGATCATCATCCATGTCATCATCTTCATCATCATCATCATCATCATCATCATCATCTTTCTCACTGCCTTCTTCTCCATCATCCACAATCCAGGCAGCCTGGTACTTGGATGTGCCTTTGGGGACCTTCACCACCCTCCTGTTTGCCTTCAGAGAATCTGTGGGATTCCCACCAGTGGTTAATACATGAACAGTTCTCCTTCCCCTCAGCAACATTTATACTAGGACAGCCAAAACCAGATCTAGATTAGCATTGATATTTTTCCAGCATAGAATTTGTCAGGACAGCCAAAATCTGCTAACTTGCCAGGCAAACCACACAGCCTGCTGGCCACCTGATGGGACTGGGGATGGCTTCCATCCCAACTAAGATGTTTCTTCACAGTCACTCTGGTGACAGAAGTTTCTAACATCCCTCCTAAGAGGAACAAGGAAAAGATACAGAACTATTGCTTCTGCTCACCCTCTGCTTCCTGCAGTTCTTCTTCAGTGGGCCACGTCTGCTCCCCTTCCATGGGATCAGGAACCACTTCTGACTGCAGAGACTCCTGCTTGCTTGGATCTGCCTTCATCAGGACCTTGACATCTTCCTCCATCTCATCAGCACCGTTTGCAGAGTCATCCTGAAGGGCAAGAGCAGAGTTCCTAGATCTGAACGCATCTAACTGAAGCTTGCAATCAGTCTCAGGTGAAACTCCCTTCATGATGCCATGACATAACTTTCATTACACACTGCAGGCACGGAACCTCAGCCCAGCAGCAGAACACAGATAAAACTTCCCCTTTCCCCTCTCCTCACCCACATACCCCCAGCTGCATTTTCCCCACTGAAAGTTTAGAAACCTTGTGTTCTAAGAGGACTGGCCAAGCTCTCACCCCACACACCTGAACCTCCATGTCCTGACTCCTCTTCTGTCCTTTAACCACCCGTGGGTTCAAGGAGAGCGGGTCAGGGGGAGCATCCACCTGGCTGAGCTGGAAGTCCCCGTGCCCCACAATGTGCACCAGGCTGTTCACATTGAGGGTCTGTCCCCTGACAAAGCCAGACACCTTCAGGGTCCCAACCAGGTCACTGTCCTGGCTGGGCACAAACTCAGCAGCACGGGCGAGCAGGTGAGAGCGGCGGTCCCGGAAAGCCAAGTGCCTCTGCTTCTGGGAGCTCAGGTGCCTCAGGAGCAGCGAGGATTCCTGCTCTGTGTTCAGTGGGAAGAGCTTGGCCTCAGGAAAACGCTTCTCAATGGATTTGGAGAGTTTCTTCCTGGCATCTATCCTCTTCTTAGGGGGCAGGTCAGTGCCTCCCGGGATAGCCAGAGCTGCCGAGCAGAGAACAGAGCTCAGGGTCAGATCCTAAACTTTTTGATGTCCTTTCCACCAAACACAGGCAAATACTTGGATGTCAGCAGCCCAAATGGCCAGATTTGCACCACAAGGTACAAAGGGAGTTTCAGCAGTGCCCAACAGGACAAGGAGCAATGGCCATAAACTGAAATCCACCTCAACATAACAAAAAAAATTCTTCTCACTGAAAGTGGCAAAGCCCTGAAAGCTAATTACCATGACAATAAATCTCCAATCCCCAGAAACCCCAAACATTTCTCACCATAACTGGGGAGCCCCTGTGCAAAGAGGCAGGAGAGGCAGTGATCCCCAGCACTGTCCCAGCCATCCACAGGGTCCAGGAGGAACAGCAGGGAGTCAGCAACCTTGGCAAGGTCTAAGACAGCGTGAAGATCCCCTGCACCCAAAACACCTCCATTAGTGGGGCTGCCAGAGGTACCAGAACCAAGAACCCAACCCGACAGCAGCGCCTCCTCACCTGCCGGGGCTGTGACAAAGCGCCAGCGCTGCTTGAGCCGGGGGCAGAGGAGGGCAAAGCCACCAGCTGTGCCCTCATCTGCACGGACAACAACCGAGTCCTGGCTCTGCAGCAGGTGCAGGGAGTCGTGGGCCGCAGCCCTGCTGTGCAGCAGCACCACAACCACGAGGTGCGGGGGCCCGTCCCTGCTGCCGAGGCTGCGCTTCTCGGCCAACACCTGCGGGCACAAAGGCGCAGCGTGAACGGCAACCCAAACCCGGCTCCTCTCCCGCCCCGGATCAAGGCCAGATCCCCCCACACCGCAACCCGAACACGCTCCAGCAATGCTCCAATGCCGTTTAACCCAAATCCAACCGGCCCTGGTACCCGCTGGTTTCCCCTGCAAAACCCAAATCGGTTCGGTGTCATCGCCCACGTCGAAACCCCCCTGGCCCCAATTCGAGCCCCCTCCGGCAGAGACTCGAACCGATCCGTTTCCCGCTCCCCCGCAACAACCGGCCCGGCCGCGCCCGGTTTCCCCGGTGCCTCACCGCCTCCTTGCGCTGCCGGCGGAGCTGCAGCGCCTGATGCCGCCGGTCCACCCTGTTCAGGTCGCGGAGCCGCCGGCGGGGCTGGGCCTTGACGGGGACGCGGCCTGGGGAGGGGGAGAGAAGGGTCAGGCTGGCCGAGGGAGGTGGGGAACCCGCGGGGAGCCCGTCCCGCCTCACCTCCAGCGCGGCGCTGCGAGGACCCGCTGTGCTTGCCGCCCTTGTGCGCCTTGTTCTGCTGCTTGAGCGGCCCGGGCCGGTGCGCGCCCGCCGCCGCCATCACCATGCTGCCGCCTCGCTGCCACCGCCTCGGCGCGGCCGCCGTGCGTCACTTCCGGCGCGACGGGGACTGGCGGGACAGCCCCCTGGGCAGAGAAAGGGAGGGAACGGAACCGGGACCGACCCCCGGGACCGACCCCCAGGAAAGGAACACCGGGACGGGGAGGAAAGAGCAGCGAGGTTGGTGGCCATAGCGCCGCTGGGCAATGAGAGGCGGGAGGCAGAGCCGTTCGTTCAGCGTTTTATTGGTTGGTTCTTTGTACAGATATTTACACAGAGAGGGGAACAGGGCTCGGCCGCGCTCCGGGAAGGCGCCTGAGGGATGAAGCAGTTGGGAAAAGGCCCTGCTGAGCCTCTGGCATCGTGCCCGGGCGCCAGGGCAGGACGGCGCTGCCCCCTCCGCAAAGCCTGATGGAGTGGAAACATTCCTACCGTGCCCCGGTCTGTTACCGCGGTGACCTCGGTCTTGCCAATCATTATCCAGCCAGGAATGTCCGTTCCTAGGCAGAGGCCTCAGCCCCGACGGGACATCACCCCAGACAACGCGGCAGAGCCCCTGCCCCGGGATCACTCCATCCCTTAGGGGGGGGCAGCTCTCTGCTGGTTTCAGGAAGCATCAGAGCCGCGGCGCCCCAGAAACGCGCGGGTGAGCAGCGAGGTTAAACATTCACAGGGGTGTTGCAATAGCCAGTAAAGCTGAAGCAACCCGAGGGAGAGGCGGGGCAGCTGCATGGGAAGGGAAAAGCAGGTTCTGACAGGTTCCTGCTGCCTCTGAACTTGAGGCATCTTCCCACCTCCTCCTCCTGAGAGGAAATCGGCATGACAGCAGCAACGTGGGGTTGTCAGCTGTGAATGGTCTTTAGGGATCCTTTTCTACCCCTAAATGCAGACTGGCTGTTTAAACCTTTGAAACTCTAAATATGAGCACGTACTACCTGAGAGGAAGGAAGAGACAAAACTGAAGAGACTGGTGACAGAGAAACACTGCAGTGATTAAGTCTCTCTAAACAGGAATCCACTGGCTGTGGAACAGCAGGAGAGTCTCCCCCAAAGGCTGTCTGCCTACAGCACTGCCACAGCTCTGCCTTGCAGAGCCAAAGGCAAACAGGCTGCTCAGAGGGGGTTTCCAGGGAAGAGGGAATAACTGGGATGCTTCTAAATCAAGGAAAACATCCCTTGAGTTAATTACACCTTGTCATTTAAGCAAGACTAGGGAAAGGAGGAAGGCTGGAAACACTCTTCCTCGGGTTAGCACAAAGCCAAGCACTTCTGCCTCTGAGTCACCCAGAAGTCTGGAAAGCCAGAGACAGCCAGAAGGGTCCCACCACGGAGGCTGATGATCTTTGCAATCCTCAGAGCTGCTCTGGCTTTCCCACACATCCACACATTGTCCTTTTACAGGGACTTCACTGACCTGCACAGTCCTGCAGGGCCCTCCAGACACACGCCATCAAAAAATCCCAACCTGCCAAGCAGAGCAAGCAGGAGAAGAAAGCCAAGCACTGCCTCACTGGCTGACAGCATTCCAGGTGAAAACAAGCATTCCTGTCAAAGCAGAAACAACCAAGGAAATATGGATGCAGCCACAGTGTGAGCAGGGAAGAACCCTCCAGCAGCTGAGATGTAAATCCCTGCAGCAAAGCCAAGCTCTGGCAGGGGGAGGGCTCCTCTCAGCTCTCCTGTACCATCACAACACACAGCCTGGTGCTCTGCACACACAGGGCACTGTGACAGCACCATATGTCACCCACCTTGTTCCCTCTGCACCCTCTTCTCCAAAAAAAAAAAAAAAAAAACCAATCAGGCTTTGTATCACAGCACAAAGCCCAGCCAAGCTGTGCCATGAGTGGAGCTCAGGGGCTGCTCCAACCCTGGCTGAATCCCAAAAAGCAGCTGCACTGCAGGAAAGCTGAGCTCACATTCCTGTATCCTAAAGGAGCAGCAGCTGCTTCTGAAGCAGCAAGAAAACTCTGGGCTGACTTCACATGGGGGGAGCAACAAGCTGGGACAGGCTGGATGCAAAGCCATGGCCTTGGTTTAGGAAGGAAGACTGGTTGCAACTGGAAGGGCCAGTTTATTAGAGAAACCTCACATTGCAGAGAAGTCACAACACATTGTAAAGGGTCCAGGCCTGCTGAGGGGGGGCCAGTCTTCTGCAGCAGCACAGATCTCCATCCCCCAGCCCCAAAAACCCAGCAGGTGCCACAGAGGGAAGGGTTACCTGGAACACAGCTTATGTTTTACAAGCAGCCTGAGAGAAGAGCCAGTAGTAAAGTTCCAAAAAAAGCCTCCCTGGCAGACAACGGTTAAAACAAAAATAGTTTAAAATGTTTAAAAGCTCCGTGTTCTTGGCTGCAGCATAAAGGGGAGGCAAAGGTCTACAACACACACACGCCTCCGTGGGTCTGGGCACTCTGATCTACCAGTGAAGGCCAGAGGGAGGGGTCTTCTCATCTTTGTTGCTTTCCAGGGAAAAGGGTGGGATTCGGACATCAAAGTGGGAGCCATCAGGCCTCTCAAATCGAAAAGTGCCCCTGCAAAAATAATGGCAGAGATCACGCTGAGGCCAGGGACAAAGACACCTAGAAAGCATCAGCAAGAAGGTAAGACCTGAGCTCTTCCATATCCTGGGGGTCCATCTGCAAGGCTGGTCCAGCAGCAAGGACATGGCTCAGCTGCAAACATAACTGGTTTATGGAGGGCTCCTGGGCACTTTTACATCACATCCCCAACACATTCCCTGCACAGGGCTGTGATGATTGCAGCCCACAGGAGTCAAACACCCTCCATGCACCTGCAGCAGCATTTACCCAACTCCCACTACCCATCTGAGCTATTTTTTACAAACTGGTTACACATGAATTCAGATTTGTATTGGCAGGAGCTCCACTGGTTGTCTATGACATTAAGAAATCCCATCACAGATGTCATTTGGAATAGCTTCAGCTTTGCATTTCAGAACTGAACCTTCCTGTCCTGGTACAACCATTTGTTTACTGAACAAATGTACCATTTGTTACACCTGAACTACAGACTGTACTGCAGAACACAACATGGGCAAGAAGGGATAAATTAACAGGTTCTCAGGACAGAGAGGACACAACTGAACACCAGAAGTCAAGCTGAGCAGCTTCTGAGCTGCAGAACCTTTGTCTCTTTGTGTTCAGGATGTTTGCAGAGAGGGAAAAACTACTACACCATCTGGTTTTATTCCCGAGGGCATCCATTCAGGCAATTCAAAACACTTCCCATGGCAAACAAGGTACACCCTTATAGGCAAAGAGCTGCTCTCCTGCTTTTCCCAACTCAAAGGCAACTTAACTCTGAAGGAGATTTCCTTAAAAAAATCCAGAAAGACCTGTCATACAGAAGGCAAGAGGTGTCTGTGCAATCCTTGTCCACACAGAGGTGACACTAAATGTGCTAACCCAGCCAAAAGGCAAATAAAGGGAAGCTGCTTTAACCCCAAGGCACAGGAAAAGAACAACTCAGCTGGGCACTTCCCTCCCTGCACTTACAGAAGAGGAAACTTAAGCACCTGTTAGACTCAAGGCCTTACCTGGTCTAAACTGGGAAAACACCTGCATGCCAATTCCTGACACAGAAGTGCCGGGAGATGGAGTTAAAGCCCAATCCTCTCTCAAGAAAGGAGATACCAGAGCACACATCCCTGCTGCTGAGGGAATCACCAGCACAAGGCCTTGGCTCTTGCACCAAGGACGAAAGGGAGAACTGCTTCATGCCTTTAAATCCAGTCTAGCACAGACCACAGCAAGAGAATAAATTATTCTGGAACCCATCCTGGTGCAGAGAACCAACAGATCATTTTATCACTAAGCTAGAAAGAAGCTCATCAGATTTTGGCTACCAACTATGCCCTGTGCAGTCCACTTCCACCCAGCTTTCAGCTACAACCCCAGGCTGCAAACTGCACCCCAGCTCACTGCTGGGAGGTCCTACACCCAAAACACTGCTGCAACAATAAGAGCTTCTTACCACATGTGACCACTGGATGCCTGCAGGGAGACGTGGCTGCTGTACTGAAATGCTGGCTGTTCTTTGGACAAAACTGGCTCCTGAGAAGACAAGACACCACTGGGCATCAGCAATTCTACCACAAGACAGGCATCAACAGGAAATTTATATAGCATGGAAAAAGAACCAGAGACTTACACCCCAGCACTTCTGCCAATTACACAGCAATTTGTCCACTGAGTAGCACCAGAATCCCATTATTATTCCAGTTTTCCAACCACCAGTCATTTAGCATCATCCTCTAATACTCAGTGTGATGTTTCAGTTCATGCAGACAAACAACAGATGAAAGTGACTCTTTTCCATTGCCAGTTTCCCACTCCATCTATTTCAAGTGCCCGCTAAGCTATTTACTGGCAAATCCACAGGACCAAGTGAGAGAACTCCAGCAAAGGGTTGTGTTTTCAAAAAAAAAACAGAGGCTGCAGGGTACCTACCCTTCCTACAACCCCACGGCCCCGGACTGTTTCCAAGGTGCCAGACAAGCTGAATATCCTCCAGTGCCTCTCTCGGAGCTGCACCACTTCACTGTCCAGGTTCTCCAGGCGGATACAGTAACGCCACTGCACAGAAGAAAGACTCTTATCAAGAGTTGCAATCAGCTGATAACCTACAGCTGATACTGGGAAACAGTTGCCAGGCAAGGGCTGCTCTCCCTCAGAGTTTATCACGCTGCAGTGATGCCACAGCAAATAAACTCCCTCCCTTGAGCTGCTCCGTGGCACAAAAGGCACTTACCCAGTAGACGTGGGAATTCTGGGCTTCCTGTCAAGAGAAACAAAAGACTTTAGCAGCTGCCCTTGGACACGTGGTGCCAAAAAAACCTCTTCAGCTGTCGGCACAGCACCAGCACAGGGGCTCTCGCTCCGTGCCAGGGTGACGCAGACAGCTCACATGAGCACAGACAGCTGCTCCCCACGGCCTTCCATCAGCAGAGCCTGGCACTGGCTCTGCTCTACGGCAATCATGAGGTGGGAGATTTGCAAGGATCTCGTGACAGCCCCCAGGGTTCATCTCCACGTTAATTACGCACTTTCTACAGATCACAAACGCCCCTTTCCTTGCCTTGGGGCACCTGCTTTTCTGACAAACATCAGATGAACTCCACAAAAGTTGCAAATCCACACCAAAATGTGCATCTGGCACAGCTCAGGCTCCCCAACAGCCGTGCTCAGAAATCCCCAACCGCTGTGGGAATTCCCAGCTCTCTCACTCAGGGCTCTGTTGGAGCTCCATTATTTTGGATGGTCCACGTGCAGTTCTGAGCTATGAAGAGCACATGGTTATCAGCTAAACCCAGAAGGCTTTTGCCAAACCCTCTAAGCCAAACTAGAGGCAGGAAACAGGCAGGGAACTGCAGGCCATCACTGGGCAGGATAACAGATGTGTCTGTTGTTACAGAGCAGATGGCCCCAGTGTCATCTCATGTGACTGAGGCAGTAACAGGACCAATTCAAAAGCCTTCCCAAATATCTTGCTAACCATTACAGGTTATTTCTCATCCTACTGATAACCAGCAAAAGCCAATATGCAGGAGCTGTTCTCCAAAAATATATGGCAAAAAAAGTTTCATGTTAATACGCACAAGAATGAAATGGCAACTGTGGTTAAATGTCACTTCTTCAATTAGCAGAAGGTATCTTCAGGCTCCAAACTGGTCTTACAAAAACAAGCCAGTGAAGCAAGTGGCAGAATGAGCAGAGCAGCACAGACTTACCCTCATGCCCATATAGAAGGGGATAACAGTGACACGGATGTTCTCTGTGGTTTCTCGGTGCACATCCGAGAGCTCCAGCCAGGGGTGGTTCTTCTCCTGCCACGCACACAGAGTGTCCCGTGCTACAAAAGGTGGGACTGTGGGGAAAGGTGAGAGGCAACACTGTAGCTGGAGTGCTCTCCCCTCAACAAAATTCCTTTCACATGGTTAAAAAAAAATACTCAAAGGCATCTTCACTGTAACAAACCCCAGGTTAGATAAGATTTTTATGCTATATCCAAGTTAATGAGGTTTGGGTATTTGTTACAGAACAAAGAACAAATAAGAATTCTCTGTGAAGCCAGAATTTACCTTTTGTTTGGTCGTACATGAGGAACCTCTCAAAGAGCTCATGCTGGATGGGCACTTGATCAGTGGAGCTGTAGGGAAGGATGTCTTCATGGCTTACATAGTCTAAACCTGAAAAAGAAACCCCCAAAGCCATGGAACTTCGCCAGCAAAGAGCAGCTCAGAAGTTTCCTGGCAGAAAAATTGACTACACTAGTGAGAAAAGGACTTTGGCAGCAGAAGCCAAAGCTAAAATCACAACTGCAAAGAAGAATGGAGATGTGCCAGGAATAACTCTTGGCAATGTTCTCCCATGAGATTTTTCATGGAATTACTCCTGTGATAAACACACTGCCCTGCAAAGTACCTGCACTGCCCCAAAAGCACTCTGGGCAGGAAATGCCCAGGACAGGAATCAATCCAGCTGTCCTGATGACAAAACAGAACAGCCCATATACAACTTGGTATGGGATCAAAGTGTCAAGAGCTCAAATCAGCCATGGCTGTGTCTGATCACAGAGGGCCAAACTTCCAGCTATCCAAAGGGCTTCCTGTATCCAAAGTCACTCCAGCACAGCACTAAGCTATGGACAGATCCACTAGAGAATGTCCTGTAGGAACTGCTGCTTCACTGGCAGGAGTTGATACCTTTTCTGACCTCACCTCACAAGAAGCAGAGGCTGCAGGAGGATTTTACTCACCTGGGATGGCATAGAGGGC
This sequence comes from Zosterops lateralis, assembly GCF_965231275.1. NCBI lineage: Eukaryota > Metazoa > Chordata > Aves > Passeriformes > Zosteropidae > Zosterops > Zosterops lateralis. Next base: position 4,802,358 of record NC_139779.1, on the reverse strand, counting down.
TCTGCTGTCATCGTGATTTGCCAGGAACGTCACTGCCTCTGTCTGTGATCTCTGGGACTGAGAAAAAGGGAGATTTATGTTTTTCTGTGTGCATTGTTGCAGGACAGTTCCCAGGCATATTCCAGCTCATTAGTGTGGTTTATAAAGCATGTAATGTTTATTTCCTTTAATCAATTCACCTCAGAACTTCTCTCCATTGAATTCCTCTGGGCTAACTCCCCACTCAAACAAGCAAGGAGCATTTTCAATGCTGCAGCCCCTATTCCTAATGACCTGTGAGCAAGTGTGTGGGAACAGCTCCAGGAAGAGGAAAAGGAGGTTGGAAAGGGGAAACATGATCCAGAAAACAGTCCTATGACATTCCAGATGATCTTGCTCAGGGAAAATATGCCTTGAAGAACAAATTTATCAAAAAAATCCTAACCACCAAAGTAATTTTCCTGCAGTCCTGCCCCTCTGAACCCCTCACGGAGAAGATGCTCAAGTTTCAATACCAAGATTACTCATTACTTACTATATGTGGACAATCCCGGGCATCTATTAACACCTGGTAGTAAGTGTGTGTTTTGCCCTTGACCTCTTTGGAACCATGGCCTGCCACATTCTCGCTCCTAAAGAGAAAAGCAAACTCTGAGCTCAAGCACAGGACAGCAGCAAATTCTTGTTACCAGGACCAAGCACTTATAAGCAATGATTTTTTTTTTAAAGCTACATTTCACAGGCTGTAATAATTTGGTTGCACCCAAACCAAAGCCCCATGAGCCACCCACACAACGACAGACGAGCTGAGATGACCATCAGTGGTGTTTGGCACAGGCACAGCAGCTCAGAGGTTTTTCCTGCTCAGTGTAGGCTCCTCTCTGGGGTGGATATTCCTACTGCCCTCTGATTTTCTCTCTGATCCTCACCTCTTCCCAGCACAACTCATTACAGGCCAGGGGAAAAACAGATGCAAGAGGGGAGAGAACTGAACAGCAACTCAAGAAGGATGAACTTGGCTTAGTGGGTTGAAACTGAGGAGGAAGGTGACAAATCCAACTCACTGACAACCTACAGCAGCTTCCAACTGGTAACACAGGAGCCTGGATCTAACTTTAGGGTCTTTTGACCCTAATACAAAATGCCATGAGCATAATTTTTAATTGATTTTTATTTCCTCCATACACACACTTTCATCACATACTTTGATTATGTCTCTAATTAATACTCAATAATTAAGTATCTCTTCTTTAGAACCCTCTCCTAGTTTGCACCCATGCAAACAGACCCATGACATTACCCCTCCTTAAAAACATTTGTTTACCCAAAATAGGAAACTCACTGAAACATGTAAATATAACAGTCCAACAACATGAATCAAAACAAATCCTCAAATCCTTACTTTTCTGTGACAGGAGAAGCCACATCCCGGTCATAAAGCCTGGCTTGCCAGGGAAACAGGACTATTCCTCGATAGCCAAACACACTGTGAAGGAAGAGCTGGAAGGAACAAATAATTGCAGCGGAATTATTTTCAAAATCTGTTATCTGAGGTAAAGCTACAAACATTTACAAAAGGTTTAATGTGTGGGATAGGGATACAGGGAGAATCACCACTGTGATGACACAGAGCAGAAAGAGGGGACACAATCTGGGATGGGAGAAGAAATCCATGTCATCTCTATCCCATAAAAGGGAAGGGCTAAACCAATAATGCAGTAAAAGAGCAGCAGAAAGGAGAGACTGCTCAGAAACAGATCTGAGACTCTTAAGGACAGGAATCACAAGTTCAGCTCTTATTTCTCAAACTCATTGATTATCTCTTTGGATCCTTGAGGGAGAAAACCCCAAAGTAAGAGCAGTGGAGCAAATGCCACTGTACAACAGTTGTGTTGTGCTGCAGATTCTTATCAAGCTGCTATTGTCAGATGACTGACAAACTGCAGACACAGCACAGACAAGGAGCACCGAGCTGTGAAACTCCCAGCCTTCTGCAGCTGAGACTTTCCTTATGGGAAACCCCTCAGCTGACAGTCCCTGTGGCACGAGCCTGCAGGCTCAGCTGTGCCCCCCAGAACCCCTTACCTGGCCTGTCTCGTATTTGCCGTGCTGCTTCGGGGCCTCAAACACCCCCACGGTCTCCAGCACTTTGCCCTCGGGCCGGTTCCTGGGAGCAGAGAGGCGGCTTGGAGGGTTTGCAGGGGCTGAAGTCGCCCCCAGGCCAGGGAGACACTGCTGCCCACCTTGTGTGTCCCTCGGGTACCCCACGAGAGCCCTGCTATGCACTGAGCTGCCCAGCCCCATTCCCTCCTCTGCCAGTCTCCCCTTTCCCCGCTGCCCTGGACACCCTCACCCAGCTGTCCCTTCAGCCCAATCCCCCCTCTCCCATATCTCTGCCCTGACAGCCCCCAACTCTTTCAACAGACCCCAACCCACAGTAAAACTCCTCCCCAAGTCCCCTCACTCCAAACACCTCCTGCGAGCCCTCACCCCCTCCCAATCACCCTCAGACACCCCCTCACCACCTGTCCCTCCGAACCCCCCAACAGCCCCCTGCCCTCACAGGCCTCACCTCGACGAGAGGTGCCGCCGGGGCGGCAACAGCAACGGCAGCGCCGCCGCCGCCCCCCCGGTGCCCAGAGCCCGCAGGTGGCGGGCGGGGGGCGGCTCCCAGAGCGGGGGCGGCCCGCGGGCCCGGGCCCGGCACAGCGCCGCCGCCACGTACCGCCGCGCCGCGCCGCCCGACATCCCACCGCCCGCGGCCCACAGTGCCCCGCGCGGCCCGCGCCGCTCCGCCCCGCCCCGCCCGCAGCGCGCCGCTCCGCCCCGTCCCGCCGTCTCTATGGTCCTCCCTCCACCGCCCATCTCTCGGTCGCCCCGGCAACGCCGGCCGGGCCCAACATGGCGTCGTCCGTGCGGGCCGGACCGCGGTTGCGGCGGGCGGTGCGGGAGGGCGAGTTGGCAGCGCTGCCCGCCGCGCTGAGGGATGAGCTGGAGGCGGCGCTGGCGGCGGAAGGAGCGCTGGTGCCTTTCAGCCTGCTGCGGAGGCTGCACGCCGCGCTGCGGGAGGCAGGTAGGCCGCGCTGCGCCGGGGCGCCGGGATCGCGCCGTGACCGCGCCGTGACCGCCCCGTGCCCCGCCCGCAGGGTCTCCGCTGCACCTACACGAGCTGCTGGAGGGATGCGAGATCCACCTGCCCGAGGTGCCGGTGCCGCCGCGGGTGAGTGAGGGCCGGCCGGGAGTCGTGGGGGGAGGCGGCGGCTCCCGGCCCTGACGGTGGGTGTTGGGTGTGTGTCGCCCCCAGAACCCCGAGCTGGTGGCGCGGCTGGAGCGGATCAAGGCCAAGCTGGCACACCAGGAGTACCAGCGGATGACCCGCAACATCACCGGCCAGGTGAGGGGCTGCTGCAGTGCCTGCTGCGGGGATTCATCCCTCAAACACTAGAGAGCAAAGGAGATTTTCCCCATAGAGTGGGTGGAGTGCAGAGGGGATGTGGCAGGCACACTGTAAACACACCGGGAACAACAGATCCCGTGTTGAGGACAGAGGTAGGACAGGGTTAACAGGGTGGTGAATTAGACATACTGATTTTTGGGAGCTGCTCACTGTGCTGAAGATCTCAGGTTTTGTTCTGGGAGACTGAGCACATGCTGTAAATGTTCGACTGGGAGTGTCTGTGCTGGTTAAATTTTTGTCATAGTTCTAGAATTGCCTCATTCATGTCAAGGTAAAAACTGAAAATACAAGATCATATGTGGCCTCTCATTCTTTCCTGAGAGAACTGAGATCTTCTGGCAGGGTGACTGTTCAGACAAGCCAGCATCTTTTCCTGCTGGCATTCCTTGTGATCCCATTCTGCCCTTCCACACTGTACCTTGCATTCATATGCACATTAACTCCCATAACCAGTCCAGGTTTGATCTGGTTTAGTGAAAGGTGTCCCTGCTCATGGCAGGGACTAGAACAAGATGGTCTTTAAGGTCCCCTTCCAAGCCAAACCACACTGTGATCTATAATCCAGGGTGGTTTTAGCAGAGCTTGTGCAAAATCTCAGAGGATCCTGTGTGCTGTGAAACTGCTGCTCCCCCGCAGCCCACCCACCCAAAACCTCAGAGTCTTGGGGACAGGACAGGACATGGGCATTGCTTTTATTCTGCACACACAGTAATAACATTACTATGAACATTAAAATACAAGTGGTCACAAGCTGTTTCAATCCCTTCTTTCAGGAGATGAACGGGCCATTGGCTGAATTTGGGAGGCAAGGTGAGTGGCTCCCTGTCCTGTTGACATATGGCAGGTCAGGCGTGGGAACTCCAGCTGGTGACAGCCCTTCCCTCTTGGAATATCTCACCAGAAGGTTTCCAAGTGTTCCTGGAATAAAGGAATGTTGCTCATTCTTACCAATGTTTCTGGAGACACCAAGCATGTGACTCCTCCAGGTTTACATCTCCCAGCTGAGGCAGCTGTGCCTGATTCCACCTTGTTTCCAGCCCTACTCCCCAGCTTTACCTAAAACCAACTCCTTCCCCCCTCTGTCCCCCAGTTCGCTCAGTGAAGGCCGTTGTCATCACCATCTTCAACTTCATAGTCACCGTGGTGGCCGCCTTTGCCTGCACCTACCTGGGCAGCCAGTACGTCTTCGCAGAGACAGCGGCGGTGAGCGAGCCCAGCCCCTGGCAGCCCCTCTGTGCTGGCCAGGCTGGGCACCCAGGGTCACCTCTGTGTCTCTTTTGTGTCCCCAGCGTGTCCTGTCAGCTGTCATTGTGGCCTCGGTGGTGGGCTTGGCTGAGCTGTACGTGATGGTGCGGACCCTCGAAGGAGACCTTGGGAAACTATGACCATGAACTGCAAGGCTTCGTGCTGGAGGCTTCTGTCCTCCCCAGGACAGAATAATTTGGGACAGATCTTGTCCTGCTGTACCTGTTCCTGCTGTGGGAAGATTGCTGCACTCCTCAGGCTCATCCTTTGCTTCCCGCTCCTGAAATGAATCATGGGTTGGAAATCCCAGAGCTGCAGAGCAGGAGAGGGGATGGCTGTGGACTTCAACCACCTCAGCAGGGAGAGGGGCATCAGCTCCTGCCACTCCTCTTCTCCTGGGAAGTTCCTGTCCTTTTATTCTGGAAATAAATAACACTGTGTGTTCATAACGTTCTTCCTGCATGTCGGGAGATGTCTGTTGGTATGAGAAACATTGATGTGGCATCTGAGACACTGCAGAGATGTGAATCTTCCCTCTCCCTCTGCATCCTGCTCCATCTCCTGTCCTCTGCCTTTACAGTGAGGGATGTACAGTACTCCCAACCCCTTGCCAAAGGAGTGCCCAGATTCTGGTACCTCCAGGGAGGGAACACCCCTCAACACTGAGCCCAGGGGTTTCTCAAGTGCTGTGGGGCAGAGAGCAGAGCCAGCTCTGGGGAGGGGACACCCACACCAGGCCCTGGGGACCTGGACACCTGCCGGGTGGGCTCACTGCCAGGGCCAGACACGGTGATTAATGCTCTGATGGCAGCTAAGCCCCTCTGGAAACACGGTTTAATATCCGATCCAGGGAGATCTGCCGGCACCTGGGAACGTGCCTGCGGATTAGGGGCGGCCATGCCACAATCATCCCTGGATACGGCCTCAGATTAAGGTATTTTTTCCAAAAGATTAGTCGGTATTAGGGGGCTGATGGGGAGCTGCCCCTGCTGTGGCCGCACCGGCATTTAGGATATTGGATGACATCCTCGGAGCCTTTGGGAGCGGCAGTAATTCCACACCCTAATGAAATCGTGGCGCTAATCCGGGGGGGGCCGCGGTGCCAGGAGGGTCCCCAGAAGCCAGGGGTCCTTGCCGCGGCTATGGCTCGCCCAGGTTGGTGATGGCCGCGCTGTAGATGAGGTCGGAGATGGAGCCCAGCGAGGTGGGGAGGCCCCGAGCGGGGCTGTGGGATCCCGGCGGCGGCAGGGCAGGGGCCGGGCACGGGATGCTGCCGTCGGGAGATGCCGCGGGAGGACCCCGCTCCCCGGGCGGCGGCAGCGGCGGTGGCGGTGGCGGCTCCGGCTTGGCGCTGCGGATCCTGCGGGCGCGGCGGTTCTGGAACCAGACCTGGGACGGGCGAGGGGAACTGTGAGACATCGACAGCGCCCCGACGGGCTGGCCCCGCGGAGGAGACGGCGCCCCGGGAGGGAAGGAGGAAGGGATGGAGGGGAGGGTCCCGCCTGCGCTCACCTGGATCTTGGCCTCGGGCAGCTGGGTGAGCTCGGCCAGGCGCTCCCGGGTGGCGATGTCCGGGTAGGGCACGGCGGCGAAGGCCCGCTCCAGCTCCGACAGCTGCCCCCGGCTGAACGTGGTCCGCCGCCGCTTCCGCGGCCCCCCCGGGCAGGGACAAGGACAGGGACAGGGGCACGGCCCCGGGCCGCCGCCCGGCCCCGCCGCCCGCCCGCCGCCCGGCCCGCCCGCCCCGTCGGGGAAGCGGAGCAGCGGCTGGGGAGCGCGGGAGGTGCCCGGGGCCGCGCTCATCCTGCCCGGCTCCCCGGACCCGCCGCCGTCCCGGCTTTTATCCCCCCGCAGTTCCCCCCGGCGGGCTGGGACCGCCCCGAGCGGGCGGTGCTGTCCCCCCCCTCCCCAGGCCTTTCCAAGGGCTCCCGGGGCCGGTCCCAGCTCCGCGGCCCCGATGGCAGAGTCCCGACAGCCCCGACTGACTCCCCAGCATCCCCGGGGACCAGTGCCCCCACCAGCTGCCCGTCCAGTCTCCCCCGCGCCTCCATCGGGGCATGGAGGGGCCCGTGAGGATCCCAGGGGTCAGAGATCCACCCGGCACCCGCCCCTTGCGCCCCCTCCCCGGCTCCCCGCCCTCCCCCGCTCGCCCCCCGCCGTGCGACCGCCGCTCTCCCAGGGCTGGCACCGGTCAATGTTTAACCGAGCGGTGGTACCGGTTGTGCGGGGCAGCCGGGGCCGGCTGAAGGTGGCTCCCGCCGGGACCGGCCGGGCGCGGCGGGCACCCCGAGCACCGAGTGCTGGGGGGCGCATGGAACCAGAGGGGGATCGGGGCGGGGACCCCCAGCCGGACCCCCGGCCCAGAACGCTCCCACGGGGCCAGGAGAGACCGTAAGTTGTCGGGGAGGAGGCAGAGGCCACCCCGTCCTGGAGCAGCAGGACTTGGGCAGTGACTCCCGGCTGATACAGGCACCGGGGGGGGGGGGGCACCCCAAAAAGCCTGGGGGGGGGGGACAGGACCGTCCTTCTGCGGCGACGTGGCGGGGACAGTGAGCTCTGTCCCCTGCCGGGCCTCAGGGCACAGGGGAGGTGGGAGGAGGGTGTGAGCACAGCGGGACCAGGGATCCCTTTACCCCACCCCCCGGGGGTCCCGCGGGCAGACCCCCCCCCAGGTGTGGGGCAGCCCCCACCCTGCTGCCCTCTGTTCCCCAAAGGAGGCCTGGAGAGGAGCGGGAGGGCCCCGTGGAGGGCAGAGAGACGCGTCTGAGAGTGGTGCTAAGGTAAGGGGAGACGAAAGCGCTCAGGGGCGCGGCAGGAACCTCCCTGCCTGGGGCGAGGTCACCGGAGGGCTCCCCAGGGTCCCCATGCAGCGCCACCTCCGTGTCCCCGTGCACACCCCACCATTAGGGTCCGGCCGCTGACCTGCACGGAGACCCGCCGAGGTGACCAGCGAGTCGTGCACAGCCTCGGTGACGGCGCCGTCCACGTAAGTGCCACCTCCCCGTCGGGGTGTCGGGGCTGGGGAGGGCTGCGGCCCCCCTGAGCTGGCACTGTCCCCACGGGCAGGTCAGCGCGGCCAGGCACGATGCCACCTTCGGCTTCAGCGCCGTGTTCGACGCCGGCGCCTCGCAGGAGGCTGTGTTCGAAGGCAGCGGGATGAGGCGGCTGGTGGAGCTGGCCATAGACGGGTGAGCCCGGAGAGCCCCCCGCGGACCCCAACCCTCCATCCCCCCCAGGCCGGGCCTTCCCGGCCCGTTTGCACTGCCGGGGCTGTGTCGGGAGGTGGCATCGCTGTGCCACCTGTGCCCAACGCTCGGCATCTTCCGCAGCTTCTCCTGCACCGTCTTTGCCTTCGGGCAGACCGGCTCGGGGAAGACCTACACCCTGATGGGGCCCCTGGCCCAGGTACGACACCGACATTCTGACATGGTCCTGGTGGTGGGATGAGCCCTTCCCACCTGGCCGTGGGCTCTGGGGGCGGTGGGTGCCCGATGTGACCGCTCACCATCCCGGCATCTCTGCAGAGCGACACCCAGCCCGCGTCCCCGGCCCTGCTGGGGCTGATGCAGAGGTCCTTCACCTGCCTCCTGGAGCAGAGCCGGAGCCGTGGCTCTGACCTGGCTCTCAGCGCTTCCTACCTGGAGATCTACAACGAGCAGGTAAGTGCCTGCCCAGCCGCCCGCTCCGGCCCTGCTGGCACTCTGTGCCCCGTTCCCCCGGTGCTTTCCCTCTGCCAAATCCCCAGATCCGGGACCTGCTGAGCCCGGGGCCGCCGTGTGCCCTCCCCCTGCGCTGGAGCAAAACCCGCGGCTTCTACGTGGAGAACCAGCTCAGTGTGGAATTCGACAGCCTGGAGGCCATCGTCAGCCTGCTCCTGCAAGGTGCTGAGCCACAGGCACAGGGCTGGGACGTGTTCAGGGCGTGCTGGAGCCGGTATGGGGGGATTCAGCCCCCCGCAGACCGTCCCCAGGGCTGGTGATGCTGCAGCTCCTCGTTCTGCTGCAGAGCCCGTGTGTGACAGGGGGCGGTGGGCAGTGGATGCTGTGGGGTTGGGGCAGGGATGTGGAGTGTCATGCAATCAATTCCTCCCCCGGCAGGATCCCAGAGGCGCCGGACCTCGGCCCATGCCCTCAACAGGCACTCGAGCCGCAGCCACGCCCTTCTGACCATCCACATCCGCAGCCGAGCCGTGAGCGCGCATCCTGCTCCTGGGGAGGGCTGGGGGGCTCAGGGCTCAGCGAGGGGGGCCGTGCTCTCCTCAAGGATACACGGGTGGGGCTGGAGTGAGCAGCCGGGTATCCTATCCGAGATCCAGGAGTTAGGACAGTGTTGTGGGCCATGGGGATGGGGTGATGGGGGTCAAAGCATCACCCCTCACTGTGGGTTCTCCAGGCTGGTGCCTGCCCCAGCAAGCAGGGCTCTCTGTGCTTTGTGGACCTGGCTGGCAGCGAGCGGGTGAAGGAGACCGGCTCCAGCGGGGAGCTCTCGGTGGAGGCCAACAGCATCAACCGCAGCCTCCTGGCACTGGGTAAGAGCTGGGGGAGCCAAGCTGCCCTGGGAGAGCCCTGCTGGCCCCCACCAGAGCCCTGTCACATCCTTTGTGGCTCATCCTCCGGCAGGGCACTGCATCTCCCTGTTGGCCAAACCCCGAGGGAAGAGAACACACATCCCCTACAGGGACAGCAAGCTCACCCGGCTGCTGGCTCGCTCCCTGGGCGGCTCAGGCATCACCCTGATGGTAAAACCATGGAGGAGGTTGGGCAGGGGTCTCAGCCCGTGGAGGGGAGGGCTGTTAAAGGATGGTGACCCTCTGGATGACAGCCCACCTGCATCTCTTCCTCGTTGGCAGGTCGCCTGCATCTCCCCGTCCTCACGCTGCCTCTCAGAGACTCTGAGCACGCTGCACTACGCCAGCCGTGCCCGGAGAGTCACCAGCAGACCCCTGGCCAACAGGGTATTGCAGACAGAGAGCCCCTCTGAGCTCCTCTGCCCCTCTCCCGGGACCCCCCTGACCCCTCTCTTTATCCACCACCCCTCCCAGGTGTCCCGGGAGAAGCTGCTGCAAACCTTGGAGCAAGAAATCCATGCCCTGCAGCTGGAAAACCTCTCCCTGCGCCAGCAGCTGTGCCTGCCCAGGGTGCCCGTGAGGAGCACGGAGGTGGCAGGGAACCCTCCTAAAGCACGGGCGGGCTCGGGAGACGGGCACGGCACTGCAGGGCAGCTCCCGCCAGAGGGAACCCCAGCCTGGCCCAGCCTCTACGGGCTCCTGCGGGACTTCGTGGTGGAGAACGAGCAGATGAGGTATGGGAGGCTTGTGTGAGACCCCTGAATAGGGGATCGAGGGGATGACAGGGCAGCCAGAGCCCCTGGTTGGGCAGCACCCTGCCCCAAACAGCGTCTCTCAGGGACTCTGCGGGGCTGGGCAGGGATCTCTGGAGGCTGCCAATGCCCTGCCGGGCTTCCTCACTGCTCCCCAGGCAGCCCCGGCTGTCCCCAGACCTCAGCGGTCACATCCCAGCTGGCCCATCCCGCAGAGCCAGCCGCAGGTCCTGTGACAGCCAGCCCCTGCTCCGGAGTGCCCGCACCCTCCCTGTCCCCCGCAGCCACTCGCTGAGGCACCGGCGGCCCGACACCACACCCAGCTCTGTCCCCCGGCTGCCGGTGAGAGGAGGGGCCTGGGCTCAGCAGTCACACTGCCCATGGCAGGGAGAGGATGCACACACCACCCACCCACTGCTGTCCTCTCTTGCAGAAGCTCCCTCCCGCCTCCAGCCGCCCCAGCTGCCCACAGTGCTGCCCTGGGCCAGCTGATGCCACCACGTTCCAGGTACAGCCCCAGGGGTCTCTTTGGAGGGGGTGGCACAGGGGTGGCACAGCCACCCTGACCACTCTGCTCACCCCTAGGTGCTGCCAGTGCCCCCCATGCCACAGCCAGTCCCCCCCGAGGGAAGTGCTGGCCTTCTGCCACCTGGACAGGAGGACACGGCTCTGCCTGGCCACGGGCACCCCCAGCCCCACCAGAGGAAGCGGTGAGAGCCATTCCTTGGGCATCAGCTGCAGCTCAGGAATTCCCTGGAGTTTTGGGGGGTGGTGGGGCAGCAGGTGAGGGTTTGCTCATGTGTCCTCATGGCAGGAGCCATGGCAGGAGCAGGAGCTTGTCTCAGCAGCAGCCACTGCACCGGGAGCTGCCGGGCCCTGAGCGTGTTCCCAGCCCCGAGGGAAGGGTCATCCCTTCAGCACCACCGTGGCCAGGATTGCCAGAGCCCAGAGGTGAGCAGGGCAGTGGTGGGAGACCAGGCAGGGCTTGGGTGGGCACACATCCCTGCACAGCCACTCACACATGGGGCTGTGACTGATCCTGGCGGAGAGGGAGACCTGACCCTGCTGCTCCCCGCTGGCAGCTGCGGGCACTGTCCCTCTCCTCCAGTGGCAAGAGGCATTGGACTGGCTGGCAGAGCAGATCTGAGCTGCCACAGGTACACCACGGATGGGGCCAGTGTCAGGGATCTGGCACAGACTGAGGGGACAACCACAGCCCTTGGGGATATGGGATCTTGGACTGCAAGGACTGCGCAAACCATGGCACAGACGGTTGGATGGATGGATGGACAGACAGAGCTCTCCAGCCTGCGCGGCTCTCACAGTTTATTTCTGTCTAGTTGGGGCTGTGCTGCTGGTGGCTCCAGGGATCCCATCAGGTGCTCTCCTCCGTGGGCTGGGGGCAGTCCAGCCAGTACTGGGCGATGGAGCGGGGATAGCGCGGCCGCACCAGGTCCACGCGCTTGCTGCGCAGGTTGACACGGTAGTACTTGTCTGGGGGAAGGGGACATGGCCATCAGCACTGTCCCCAGCTCTGGGCAGCTGCCAGCCCTCACTGCCAGCACCTTCCCACTGCATCCCAGAGCCCTGAGACATTGCAAAAAGAGAGGAGCCTTCCCCATGCCCCGGCAGCCCCGGTCCCACATTGTTCCCAGATCCTGCCAGACCAGACTCACCTCCTACAAAGAAATAGACACTCTGGAGCATCTCACAGGTGGAGCCTGACAGCCCATCGCTTTCAATGCCTGCTGAGTCAGGGTCATTCTGCAGCCAGCTCCAGAATCCCAAATTGAGCGAGCGGTGGTGGTTGTACCTCTTGCGCTGGCGGCGGGATTTCCTCCTGCGGGGCTGGTGGGAGGCCACGTAGATCCTGCCGGCCATGGCAGCGTCCAGCCGGCTGGGCACGCCCCGCCAGTCCCGGCTGATGTACCACGGCCCATTTGCCCCAGCTGGGAAAGGAGCAGAGGGAGAGTGAGAGGGGCAGCAGCGTGTGGGCCCTACAGACAGCCCTCAGCACCAGCTCTGAGATCCACAGGAATGCTCCAAAGGATCCCAGCCTGGATGGGATGTGTGACAGTGACACAGGCCAGGCAGAGCCAGGAGTGCCCCCCCACCCCCCTTGGCTGGGATCAGCCTTGTGCTGCTGAGCCCCCTTCTCTTCCTCTCTTTCATTCCCCCTGCCAAGGGCTGGGGTTTTTCTGTGGCATCTCCAGCTCCAGTGATAATAAACAGTCCCCAGCAGTGACACTGTGGTGTGAGTCAGCTGGTGATGGGTTTGATAATGTGGGGCATAAGGGCTGTGAGAGTGGGATTTGAGATGCTGTGGGAGGTGCCGCTGTGGCCTGAGGGGTTGCTGTGCCTGGCCTGGACAGGATATGATGGCTCATCCTGCCCTCCTGTGCTTCCAGGCATCGCTCCCTCCTCCCTGCATCTCTGCACTCCCTGTGCCCTGTCAGTGCCCACTGTTGGGACCTGCCAGCCCTTCCCCCCAGGGGCTGGCCCAGCCCTTACGCATCCTGCTGCCAAAGAGGAGCTGGAAAACATCCTCCCAGCTGTCCCTGTTCATGAAGGCGTAGTGCTTGAACACCGTGGATGGGGAGGACTTCTCGCAGTCGGCCTGTGTGGGCTGCTGGGCAAAGTCGTAGGACCAGTAGTACTTGTCTAGGAGAGGATGAGCAGGGTGTTAGCAGGGGACAAACACTGGAGGGGTGTCCAGCCTGTGCCCAGTGGTGCCAGGCTCTGCCAGGAGCAGGGGGGGCTGCTCCTCTTACCCTTGAAGAAGTAGACTCTCTCATTGCCGTGGTAGCTGTGGGCAGGGAGGGCAAACGCTGCATCCACGTTGTCGGGGATGCCCTCAAAGCCCTCGGAGATGTCCCGGGGGTACCCAGGGTCCAGGGCTCCATCATCAAAGCGCCAGTACTGGGTGCCCTGGGGAGTGAGGGACAGGGAGGGGTTACAGGTGCAACATCCCCCAGCCACGGGTCTGCCAGGGGGAGCGAGGGGATGCTGGGGAGCCCCATCATGAGGCTGTGGCTGCTTGGGGTCCCAGAACAACCGCAGGGATTTGGGCAACCACTGTGTGCGTGGGTGCATGGGAGGTGCCAGAAGGGGATATAGGGTGAGTTGAGGGACTGTGCTGCCACCATGGGAGTACCCCCAGCCCTGCAGCCCACCTTGAAGAGGTAAGTCTTGCCCTGGCAGTTGATGCGTGTGAAGGCTGCGTCGATGGGGCCCTCGATGCCCCAAACGTCACTGATGAGCTTGGGGTAGCCAGGCCTCACACTGGTCTTGTCCAGCTCATAGAAGTACTTCCCTGGGGAGAGAGGAGAGGTAGGGGCAGCAGGAGGGAATGCAGACACCAGCACAGGGTGACAGCGTGGCAGCATGTCCCACGTCCCTGGGCAAGGTCCCCAAAGTACCTCGGAAAGCATAAACGGAACCGTTCTTCAGGTCAGTGAAGGCATCGAAAGGTTTCCCACTGCACAGCTCCTCAGGCTCCTCAGACCCATCTGGGGTGGGTTTGGGCACCTCTGGCAGTGTCTCCTCAGGGTTTGGCTTGCTCTCTGGTGTGGTGTCCACCTGCACTGGGGGTGTGGGCACCTCTGTGGGGTCTGCCACAGGCGCCTCATCGGTGGGGAGGTCGACAGGGAGGTTGTAGTCCAGGTAGTCGTCCTCCGGCAAGGCAAAGACATCTCCCCGGGTCACTGCAGGAGGGAGCAGGTTGGTTCCCACTGGGTTTGGGTGCAGGAGATGGTCCCTCCCAGGCAATAGAGATTTATAGAATCATGGAGTCATTAAGATTGGAAAAGCCCTCTAAGATCATCAAATCCAATTTAACCCAGCACTGCCAACCATGTCCTCAAGTGGCCACAAGCACACTTTTTTAGAATATTTCCAGGGATGGTGATTCCACCTGGGCAGCCTGTTCCAATGCCTGAACACCATTTCAGTGAAGACATTTTTCCTCCTATCCAATCTATCCGATTACCACAGATCCCACACTCCAGATGGCCATGAGCCAGCTCCTAAAAAACTCCATGTGCTGCAGCAAATCCTGGTGCTGACTTCACCCCATGGACATAGGTGGGTGCAGGGCTGACCCAGCACAGACCCCACAGTGTGGAGCACCCAGAGCCACCCTGTTCCTCCAGGAGGGGGCCATGGGGACAGTACCTTTGGCTTTGCAGACAGTGGAGTAGTCACTGCAGCAGCTCTGGTAGTACACACAGAGAGTGTCACACTGGCACTTGCGCCCTGAATCGAAGCCTTCTTCACAGCGGCCCTCACAGGAGTCTGCAAAACACACCCCACAGCTCAGGGGGAGTAATGTGGAGTGGGGCAGTGGGGCCCATGCATCCCCACCCCAGCCTAGCCCCATGGGGGAAAACAAATTGGGCATGTCCTGGTTGGGGGTACCCCACCTCTTCATGGTCAACTCCATCACCAGGGGCTACAGCAGTTTCCTTGCCCTGCTCCCACTCAGGTCCTGATGGGATGGGAGCCATGGATTGGGGCTGTGCCATGGTCCCAGCTCTGTGCTGGCAGCCCAGCTTTGGGATGGGCAGGGATTTTTCCCATGCACCACTGACACCCATGTACTTCCCACTTGCTTTCTCCCCATCCTGCAGGGTACAGCCAATGCTGCCGTGGCCACCATTCACTCCCTTCCCACCCTGCCTGGGCTGCCCAGCCCCTCCATGAGCCCAGGAGCTGCTCTTGCTCCATCCCCAAAGCACCTGGGAAGGGCTTGGCTGGCTAAAGCTCACCTTCTGCAGCATGGGTGGTGGCGAGCAGGACCAGCACGAGGGCAGGGAAGAGCAGCCTCATCCTGGGTGTCCGGGAGCGCAGCCCTCCTGCGACTGTGCGGGCTGGAGCAGAGCAGAGCCCCAGCATCCACTGTTTGCTCAGCCTGCCCTGGCAGGAGAAAGCAAACAGCCCAAGGTCAGAACAGGGGAAAAGGGACAGAGATGATCTCCCACCCAGCTTCCCTCACAGTCCACACTGAACTGGGTATGTCTGGAGGGGGACAGGGCTGCCATGAGTGTAAGCAGCTCCTCCCCAGTCCCGGTGCAGGTTGGGCGCTATTCAGAGAGTGGGGAGGGACAGCAGAAAGACAGAGTCAGGAACCAGTTCTGAGGTCCTGCCACACTCATTTCATAACATACCTCATGGGGTAAAAGCAACCAGCTGCTTCCCAGCCTTGTCTTGGCAAAGACAAAAACCCAGATGAGATGGGATGGGGGAGTGATGCTCAAAAGACAAAGGAAAAAGCCTCGGGCTTATGTTTGCCCAAAATATCACCATTTTGGAGGGCTTATTCCTGGGATCTCACTTTTCTCAGTTACAAGGCTGGGAACAGACCTGGGGAACCCCAAGGCAGGGTGGCTTGGGATGAGGCAGGTGCCACCTCTCTATCTGGGGACTAGAGGCCAGAGGTGAGTGGCCGGGGACAGAAGCCCTCAGCACTTTCACTGCAGAAGGCAAACAAAAGCCTGTGTATTTTGCTCCCGTCATTCCCTTTCCAACCAATCTGTTCAGTTACTAATTAATGTCGATTCAGCTCTTTTGGCAGATCCTGATAACTCTGGGATGTTTATTTAATCAGGGGCAAGGAGCAAATGCACATGAGGCTGCAGCAATCCTGTCTCTTCTGCCTCTGCTGGGACAGAAGCTCCATGGGGTCTATCCCAGCCCTTGGGCAGGAGTGGTGCAGCTTTGGGCTTTAAGTGATGCAAGATTTAGGGGGAGAGAAACCTGAGCAGGGTGCCCACTTCTGCAGGTGTCTTTCCTCTGCCAGCTCAGACACAGGCAGTTCCCAGAATCACCTGCTCCTGGCATTTTGCTGGAATGAGCTTTATTTGGTTTTGAGACTGGCATTTCCACCTGGAAGCCCTGGGGAGCTGAAGGCAGCTACCAGACATGGGCTTTTGAGGCAGAACTTCTCCCGCAGCCCTCACCTCACCCCTTGTCCCCTGGCCTCAGCTATGGCAGGGGGACATTGTCCCCAAGTGTCAGCACCAGCCCAGCGCTGCACTACGGCTTCATCCCATCCCTATTGAACCATCCCAGGGGACAACAGCCCTGGCACGGCTCAGCCTTGCAGGAGGGGCTGGGGGAGAAGGGCTGGGCATGGTCTGAGCTGCTTTGGCTGATCAGCTGAGACAAAGCTCCCTCCTGCTGCTCCAGGCTCCCAGCCACCAGCCACAGACCCACGAAGGCTCAGCGAGCCCTTCCCTGCCAGGAGCAGATCCCAGGAGAGGGGCTGGTTGGATAAATGGGCCCCGGGGAGCTCCTGCAGCCGAGGAGAGCAGAGCCAGTGAGGAGAACTCGGGAAACGGGGGCTGATCCCCCAGGACAAGGCTGGGAGCCGCTGCAGTTCCAGAGCCCAGGCTGTGGAGTCTGAAATATCTCCCAAAAAGCAAAACAAAGCAAAACTAAAAGCAAAGCAAAGTTCAGCTCTCTGGGCTAGTCAGGACAAGCCTAAGGGAATGGTTTGAATTCTGCTGCCCTCGGGCAGCAAATCCTCTGGTGCTCTACACTGCAACAGCTCTTCTGTTTACCCCTGATTAATAATAATTTATCAGAAAAATCCTTACTGGTTCTGTGCCGAGCTTGTCCCGCAGTTTTGCGCTGCTCAGGGTGCCTTGTTTGCCGTCCTTCCTCGTGGGATGATGTCCCTTTCCTCTGTCTGTCCCTTCGTGGTGGATTCAGAGAGGATTAAAAGCGACTCTGTCACATCCAAACATCAACTCGAATTTAAGTCTCAGGCTGACCTGGCAACAACCTGGGTTTGGAGTCAAGGATTTAAGTTGCTCCTCCCAGCACATCCGAGAAATGCCGAAAGCGTTTAAACATTTCTGCCCTGAGCACGTCTGGCCTGGAAAAAACGACAACAAAAGAGGCCCAGGCTGCCTCTGCTCTTTCTTTTATCATGCAAATGCAGAGCCCACCCAGAAGAGCTGCTCTGAATTTCCACCAAGCAACGGGTCTTTGCTCCCTGCTGATACCAAACGTGTTCAAAGCGCTGTGCCAGGGTGGTCACAGCCCCACCGTGACCACCACGGTGCCCGGTCCCCTTTGTCCCCACCCTGCGCCCCCTCGCTGGTCACAGAGGGTCCTGAAGAGATGAGCCAGGAGGTGGGGGATTCCATTCCCTGCCCGCCGTGGAAGTGACACCGCAGCAGCAGCTCGGGGACAATGAGGGGATGTGGGCCATGGGGACAGCAGGACAAGCCCCAGCTCAGGCTGTGGAATAGAATGGTTTGGGTTGAAAATGAAAGATTTCTAGTTCCAAATCCTGTCCCGTTCCATTAGAGCAGGTTGCTCCAAGCCCCGTTAACCTGGCCTTGGACACTTCGAGGGTTGTGACATCCACAGCTCCCCAGAACAAGTACTTCACAAGTAAAAATGTTATCTAATCTAAATCTCTCACCTTTTATTTTAAAACGGTTCCCCTTTGACCTGTCGGTATCTATTCGTGTAAAAAAATCACTTTCCCTTTTTTTTTCTTTTATGAGCCTTATTCAAGCACTAAAAGGCCACAATCACAGAACCATAAAATTTAGCTTGGAAAAGCCCGTTATATCCCGGCACCGAACCACGTCCCCAAGTGCCACATCCACGCTTTATTTAATCCTTTCTGGGCAGGTGGCAGGGGGCTCTGGGGGGCTGCAGCTGCCGGCACAGAGCCCCTCCTTGCAGAGGCGGCGCCTGCGCCCGCTGACATCAGCCCCGGGGACCGGGATGCTGAGCCCGGCTCGGGGAAGGCGGATCCCGCTCCGCATCCAGCTCCGCATCCCGCCAGGGCGGAGGGGGGAGCGGGGCGCATCCCGCTCCTGTCCCCCCCAGCCGGCGGGAGCAGGGGGTCCCTGCAGGGGATGCTGCGGTAGCGGCCGCCCATGCTCGCCCTGCTCCTGTCGCTGCACACCCTGGGCCGGTCCCTGGCCATGGCGAGCGCGGAGAGGCTGGCGGTGCCCGAGTGTGTGAGCCGGGCGGGCGGCTGGGCGGGCGGGGGGCACGGCGGGGTCTCCCCCGGGGTGGGCACCGAGGCGCGGGAGGCGCTGGAGCGGGTCCTGCCCGTGCTCCGCCGGGCCATCGCCCACGCCGCGCAGGCGGCCGGCCCCGAGGGGCTGCGGGCCGCTCTCTCCGAGGTGTTCCGCCTGGTGGAGGAGGCCTGGGGGATGCCCGCCGTGGGGAGGGACGTGGCCAAGGTGCTGTGCGATGTGATCCGCCTCGAGGGAGGCCTGGACCTGCTGCTCAACCTGCTCTACACGGCCGAGATGGAGACCAAGTGCCAGGCAGGAAAACTCCTGGAGCAGATCCTGGTGGCGGAAAACAGGTGAGTGTGCAAAGAGCCCCTCACCCTGCCCGGCACAGCCCAGCCCTCCCCAGCACCCCGGGCACTGCCAGCTCCCAGAATGGTTTGGGTTCAAACCCTGGTTTGGCTTCAAAGGGACCTCAAAGGGTCACCTTCCATAGACCAGGTTCCTCCAAGCTCCATCCAACCTGGCCTTGACCTACCTTCACCCATCCCACCCACATCCTCCAAATTTCCCAGCTGTGGGCGCACAAACTCCCCACCACATCCACCCACACCCAGTGCTTGGGCACAGGGCCCAGGCAATGACCGTGAGCTGCTCCCTTCCCCCGCAGCTGGAGGGAGGAGGACCAGCCCCAGCTCAGGAATGCTGGTGAGGACTGGGGTGTCCTCCTGAGCCCCCTCAGCCAGGCTGAGCTGAGTCAGCTTGGCTGGCTCAGAGCATCTGACCCAAAGGACAAGACGTGACTCCCCTTTAGCCATAACTGCAGCAGGAGGAGGAGGAGGAGGACAAAGCCACTTCCAGAGCCTTCCTGCTGCTGCCCAGGGCTGGAATGAAGCCATAAGGAGGGCTCAGCTGGTCAGCAGCCCTCAGGCCCTAGTTCAAGTGCGTGTGCTGCTGCCCAGG
This sequence comes from Zosterops lateralis, assembly GCF_965231275.1. NCBI lineage: Eukaryota > Metazoa > Chordata > Aves > Passeriformes > Zosteropidae > Zosterops > Zosterops lateralis. The sequence goes on along the minus strand of NC_139779.1, from coordinate 4,783,413 downwards.
CAGGTGAGAGGTGCTGGGATATCTCTGACAGAGCATGGGTGGGGTGGGAGTGTGTGCCCGAGCCTGTCTGTGTGTGTACAAAGGTGCATGAGTTCACATGGCGCCTGACATATCTAAATCACAGCACCCACTCACAGCTCACCCTTCCACCACCCCAAATGCACTCTGCCACCTCTGTTCTCCCTCAGAGCACCCCAACCCAGCCAGCCCAGCCAGGGCACTGGAAATAATGTGGAGGGAGCCTGGCCAAAGTTACTTTGTCTTCCTAGGGGATGTCTCTTGCTGGAAGGTTGTGGACTCACAGCCTGGGCCTCACTTCATGCACTGCCAGGCAAAAATAAGCGGCAGCTAAATCAGGAAAGCCCATTAGGGTGGAATTTAATCCCAGGAAGCATCACTGGCACAGTCTGCATTCAGCAATCAGCTTCTTAGCAAGAGAAAGCATTTGTTGGAGTTGTTGTTTCTGCTCCAGGAGCAGTTCCTGGGCCAGGGTCTTGGAGCAGCCATGGGATTCCAAGTTCTTCCCACAACTTCTGAGCGATGGCAGAGAGGTGTGGGGCTCCCCTTTGGGTCCAAGCCTCTCACTTACAGAACTCTCCCAGTCTGTGCACAGCAGCAGAGGTGTTTAGCTGGGAGCTGGACACGTCCTGGCTCCATCTGCAGCTGCAGGGAGTCGGGGGCCTGTGTTTGTCATCCAGCTCCATGGCTGAGGCCGGGCTCGGAGCCAGACCCAGGCTGAGGGCTATTTTTTTTCCCAGGGCTCTCCACAACATTTCCTGTCAAACCTACCCCAAGGTCAGTGAGAGCCCTGTGGGTCACAGGCTTCCCAGAAATGCTCTTCCTGCCTGCCAGCACAGAGGCTGGCGTGCCATCACCCCACCATGGCTGGGGACAGCATGTGCCACTGCCCTCATGAGCAGCAGGACACAGATCACCTGTGCCAGGGCTGCCTCACAGGCAGAGCAGCTCCACCACGGCACCAAATGGCCACTGCTGAGGGCAGGAATGGAGCTGCCACTCACCCCAGGAAAGCTCATGGGAGCACAGCCAAGAGCTCATCTCACAGGCTGAGGAGGCCCTGGCACAGGTTGCCCAGAGAATCTGTGGCTGCTGCATCCCTGGAATTGTCCAAGGCCAGGTTGGACAGGGCTTGGAGCAACTTGGTCTGGCAGAAGGTGTCCCTGCCCATGGCAGGGGCTTGGAACTGGATGAGTTTTCAGGTCCTTTCCAATTCAAATCATTCTGTGACCCTGATTTCCCCCTTCCTCGCTGCATGTTCAAGGCACAGCCCGTTCAGGTGTCATTCTAAGCACAGGCCTCCCAAGATCAGCCATGGCCAAGCAGCAGCTGGTGGCCCTTGGCCACCTACCCCAGGCTCTTGCTGTCCTCTTCCAGAAGAGTGCAGGGTGAGGAAATAAGGAGATTCCCTCCAGCTGCCATCCCAGGGCTGTCCTGCTTGTGGAGAGGGCTGCTTGGCTGCTCATCCAGGTGTGAAAGCGCCACTGACAGCAGTGCTTAGGGGACAAATGAGTTTCACTCCCAAACATAAAATATCTTCACACCACAGCAGTGCTGGCCCAGCAGATCCATTTCCAGCCTGGCATTAACCTGCCCTGCCTGTTAATTGCTATGAAGATCCTACCTTGAGCAAGAGAGCATCCAGTGTGGGGTCCTGGGCTGTGCACCCATCACAAGTTCTTCCATCATCCAGACAGGTTCAGAGTCAGAATCATTAGGTTGGAAGAGACCTCCACAATCATCAAGTCCAACCCAACCCTAACCTCAACTAAACCATGGCACCAAGTGCCACATCTTCTTAAGCACATCCAGAGATGGTGAATCCACCACCTTCCCAGGTGTTCCTCCAGCACCAGCCTGTTGCATCTTGCTGTGTTGCACATCTGGCAGCTGTGTCCTACAGGGAAAAACATCTGTCTGTCCTGGGATAAATGTCACCAAGGCATGGGCCACACCAGTCACTGTTCAGGGTCCATTTGTGCCTCTCCTTTCCCACAGGGACCGCATCGCTCGGGTCGGTCTGGGCGTAATCCTGAACTTATCCAAGGAGCGGGACGTGCCCCAGCTGGCTCAGAGCGTCTCTGGGATCCTGGAGCACATGTTCAAACACACAGAGGAGACCTGCTTCCAGCTCATCTCTGATGGAGGCCTGGACAGCATCCTGTACTGGTGCCGCTGGACAGACCCCACCGTGCTGCGCCACTGCGCCATGGCCTTGGCCAACTGCGCCATGTACGGGGGCCAGGCCAACCAGCGCCTCATGATCGAGAAGAAGGCAGCAGAGTGGCTTTTTCCCCTGGCCTTCTCCAAAGAGGACGAGCTGATCCGGCTGCACGCCTGCCTGGCCGTGGCAGTGCTGGCCACCAACAAGGAGATCGAGAAGGAGGTGGAGCGCTCGGGGACGTTGGCTCTGGTGGAGCCCTTCATCGCCTCCCTGGACCCCGAGCAGTTCGCCCGGGAGATGTTGGGCAGCAGTGACAACATCCAGGGGAGGACAGCACAGGACCTGCAGCGCCTGGTGCCCCTGCTGGACAGCTCCCGGCTGGAAGCACAGTGCATCGCCGCCTTCTACCTCTGCACTGAGGCTGCCATCAAGGCCAGGCAGAAGAAAACACAGGTAAAGGGTAGGTTGGCCTGGAGGAAGGTTGGTGACAAAGGGAAGGGGTGGCACAGCTGCATCTGGGTGTCTTTTGCTCACCAAAATGTCTTTTGCTCATCAAACACCTTGGCTTCTTTTTTCCTGCCAGGATTGGGATTAATACACAAGAGTTGAACTTCATGTTCAGACTCAGTGTTTATTATTTCTTATTTATTTACAGACTCATGAGCCTTGAGCTCTAACTAGCAAGTTAGAGAAACGAAGGTAAAATGGAGTACTTCTAACTCTTCCCAAGGTTAAGTCCTGTTTACCCAATAATGAGGTGACACCTATATTATTTGTATTTCTGACCCAATAATGACCACCCAAGGCCCGCAATGTGAACCTTTTTCACCCAATTACAGAAAAATCACCAAACCCATGAAGAAGAAGGAAGAAGAAGGCGAAGAAGAAGGACTTAGACAATGCCCAAAGTCTTCTATCTTGCCCCATACATCATTATATAATAAAATCCTAAATTCAAGTTTTTCACCCTGTGAGATCACCCAATACTATTCAAACTACACACCCACAACAGAAAGCCTGAAATTCTCAGTTTCCAGATTTCCAACAGGAAATGGAATGTGCTGGCCCAGCACAGCTTGTTGGGAAGAGGATGAGGGGAAGCAAAGTGACATCTCCTCCCTTGGTGTCCCCAGATTTTCAGTGAGATCGGGGCCACGCAGAGCCTGAAGAGGATTGTGTGCTACTCCACCAGCAGCACCACCTCCTCCCTGGCCAAAAAGGTGCTGCGCATCATCGGGGAGGAGGTTCCTCGGCGCATCCTGCCCACGGTTCCCAACTGGAAATCCTGTGAGGTGCAGACGTGGCTGCAGCAGATTGGATTCAACAAATACTGCCAGAGATTCCTGGTAGGGTTTTGTGCTGGGGGAGGGACATGTGGATAGACACTGTCCCATCTCACAGCAGAGGTGTAAGTGTCTCACCCAGCTTTTTCTGGGACCTCTCCAGCCTGGATTTTTCTTGGCAGGATCACCAGGTGGATGGGGACATTCTCCTGAGGCTGACAGAGCAGGAGCTGCAGAAGGATTTGGGGATGGAGTCCAGCATCACTCGGAAAAGGTAGGACCACCATCAGAGCCCACTGGGCTCCCTCAGGGCCATCACCACAGTGGTAGAGCCAGGGACAAGGTCTCTGCCTTTCAAAAACAGGAATGGAGATCCTCCAAATGCAAAATTTGGACTGCCAGCACTTTTCCACTGCACTTTTTGCAGTCCCAGAGAGATTTCTGTAATGGGACCACTGCACAGCAGAGGTGTGGGTGGGGGAAAAGATCACCTATGGCCTGGGGCAGGTGGGATTGTGCAAGAAAGATGGGAAACTGAGTTCCTCACACCTCAGTGCCCCAAGGACCAGCACTCCCACACAGCTGTTCCTCTGCTTCCTGTTCCTGGAGCTCATCCTTCACCCCATCATGGAGCTGCACTCCCTCCTGAGCAGGTAAAAGATGTGGCACCACCTGTCCCTAAGTGCTCCCTGTCTGTCCCTCCACCAGGTTCTTCCGGGAGCTGACAGAGCTCAAGACCTTCGCCAACTACTCCACCTGTGACCGCAGCAACCTGGCTGACTGGCTGGGGGGCATCGACCCCAAATTCCGACAGTACACCTACAACCTGCTCACCTGCGGCATCGACCGCAACTTCCTGCACCGGGTGACGGAGCAGCAGCTGCAGGAGGACTGCCACATCCACACCGGCTTCCACCGCGTCCGCATCCTCACCGCGGCCAGGGGTGCGCCTCTCCCCGGGAGGGAAGGGTGTTGGAGCGTGTTTGGGGTGAGCTGTTGGGTGGGTTTTTAATTTCTGATGGTTTTGTGTTGTTTAGAAACGCTTCACTCCCCCATCACGCTGCAAACGGCGTCCAACGGGACTGATGTGTTTATCAGCTACCGGAGGAGCACCGGCTCGCAGCTGGCCAGGTGAGTCCTGCAGGGAACAGTGAAGCCCAGAGGGTGGGCAGCTGTGGGGAAAGTGTGGAATGGGGAGGAGGGAGAGGCTGCCAAAAGCTGCAGAGCAAGTGGGGACAGCACATGTGATAACCTGCACAGTGGACAGGCCAATTGACAGGCCAATTCCCAGTCCTGTCACCACCACTTTGGTACTGACTGACCCTTTCCTCACACTCCTCGAGCTGTAGGGGATCACAGCAGGGAGTCAACATCAGCTCCTCGTGTTCTCTGCACGTACCCAGACAGCTGGGCTGGAGCTGAATGAGCTGAATGAGCTGAATCTCATTCCCTTCTCCTGTTCCACCGTGTCTCAGCCAACATGGTGAGACAGCAAACAAAACCTCTCCTCATGGTGCTGTCCCCTCTTGCCACCAGCCTGCTGAAGGTCCACCTGCAGCTCCACGGCTTCAGCGTGTTCATCGACGTGGAGAAGCTGGAAGCAGGGAAGTTTGAAGACAAGCTGATCCAGAGCGTCCTGAGTGCCCGGAATTTTGTGCTGGTCCTCTCACCAAACGCACTGGATAAATGCATGCAGGACCCCGAGTGCAAGGACTGGGTACACAAGGTAAGAGATGCCACCAGATGGTGGGAGCTGTGTGGACATTGCACTGGGAGGGAGGTGGTGAGGGGCTGAGTACTTGCATGTTCTGTTCCTGCAGGAGATTGTGACAGCCCTGAACTCTGGAAAGAACATTGTACCTGTCACAGACCATTTTGAGTGGCCGGACCCAGAAACCCTACCCAAGGACATGAGGGCTGTCCTGAAATTTAATGGTATCATGTAGGTAAAAGCAATCTGTGCCATGGGGTTCCTTGACACCTGGGGAGAACAAGTTGCATAAGGAGCTTTGGAGCAAAGAGCCTAAGGACATTGGCGCAAACAGATGAGGGAAGTAGAATACGTCAAAGGGTCGCTGAGTCACTCCAGGTGCCCCAGAACATGCAGGGACAAAGTTCCCACCATATCCCTGCTGCTGATGTTGTGCTAGGACTCCTCTGGGTGAAAGGGGTCAGAGTGAGAGGGGTCACTGCTGGGAGGACACCCATCCTCAGGCAGGAGTGGTGCTGGCAGGTTTTACAGCTCACCTGGGTTTCTTTCCCCCTCTGCTTTCCCTTTGTGCATCCCAGCCTGGCAGGGCATTCTGCAGCATCCATGGAGAAAAAGGAGCTCCTAAAGAACTGGGGTGGAGGAAAGGGGTCTCTGGCTCCTGGCCCAGATGAACTGAGATATCCTGTGGCACCCTACACACAACAGAAAAAGTAAACCTCATGTTTTTCCCCTCAAACACAGGTGGTCCCACGAGTACCAGGAGGCCACGATTGACAAAATCATCCGCTTCCTCCAGGGCCGCTCCTCCCGGGACTCCTCAGCTGGGTCAGAGAATGGGCTGGACTGTTTGCACTCCCTGGGGCAGAGCTAGAACCAGGACAGCAGCCTCAGAGACTCCCAGGTGACCCCTTTTTGTGTGGGTCCAAATTTATCCCTCCTGACTTTTTCCCATCTTTGAGAGAAAACCTGTGGCTCTTAACTCCCTCCTTGCCCTCCAAAAACAAGCCCCTGGCCCCCAAAGACCAGCACTCACCCCTAACAGCACCTGGGGAGCCAACAGGCTGGACTCTGGGATGGACTTTGTGTCTTCCACGTCCTCCTGTGGGATGGCAGGACATGTGTGGGGTGTGAGGGAAACTGGCACCATCCAGACCCCAAAAACAGCTGCAGCTTCCCCCAGAAACACGTCCAGAGAGGAAGAATCTTTGGAGGACTGAAAATTGGAGAAGTGTTGAGAATCCATCACAAGAGGACATGGGAGAGAAGAGGAACTGAGAGGAATGTGTGGCTCTGCTGTGTGCCCCAGGAATATCCTTGTGGTCAGAAACTGAGAGCAGGAAAGGGCAAATAAGAACTAAGCCCTAAGGAAATCTTTGTGTTTGGGAAAGATAACCCACAGGGGCCTTCTGAAGTGCTTTATCTTTCCCAGCAATGTCCCTTTATCACAAGAGCTCCTTCCCTCCTCAAAGGACTTCCACCTCGCAGTGCTGCAAAACCACTGTGTGCTCTTAACTCTGGCAGTGGAAATTTGGGGTTAGACCACATGAAGTTTCTGCAGGATCTCTGCAAAAAGTGCTTTTAGAATACCCTCCTTCCCTCCATCTAAAGTCTCAGCTTCAGCACTCTATCAGGTCTATATTTTCAGGGCACTGGAGGCTGGATTGTGACCCTGGAAAACTTGAAATCCAAGCAGGGAAGATGCTAATTGCTGTGCTTGTGGAGTTACTCTACACTGTGGCTGTATTTTATCTTGCTCCACAGCAGATCTCCCGTGGTCTGTGCCTTCAGCAGGAGCTGGTGAATCTCTCTGCTGATCACCACACCCCCACAGCCCTGGCTGAGCTCCCTGGGGTTGTCCCTACTCATTGCTGGATGCAATTCCAAGTAGCAATTGTTTCATCCTATCTCGACCTCTTCTCAACACCCACCAGGGCTTTTTGCAACTCCTCACCTTAAAGCATCAAGAAAAAATGATGCCAAGGGCTGGCAAAGGATGCTCCAGCTGGGAGCAGAACCATCAGAGCCTGCTGCCAGCACTGCTGGGGAGGAACCATGGGCATCCTGACACAGATCCCTGCATTCCACACCCCAGCCTGCTGAATCACCTTGCAGAAGCAGCAGGCTCCTCTTCCTGTCCCTGCTCGAGAAGAATTGAACCCTTTCAGGAGGCAAAAAGGAGTTCTCAGCCACCTTGTCCTCCTCCTGGCTCTCCCTGAAGCCCTGCTTTAACTATCAGGAACACAAACACCTTTTTTCTTTTGGCTTGGATCCAAGAACATTTCAGGGGGAACAAAAAATAATCAGTTAATTCTGGTGCTTTATGGATAGTTCTTATCAGCTCACAGTTAATGGCATCTTTGCTCTCCAGTGAAAGGTTAATAGCCATATCTGCCCAGTGTTCATCAGAATTAGAATCCATCTAATCTCCAGATTAAATAACAAGAACCCAGCAGATGAGCCCAAAGGTGAATCTACCAAAGGATAAAAGCCTCCTGTGAGCTGCTTCAGGGAAAAGCCTTCAGTAACTCAATGTCAAAGCCTCCATGGCCACTGATGGAGTCCCACACAAACAGTCCTAAGGATTTTTCTCCCTGCAATAATACCTGGTAAGATGATTGTGTTTTGTTTCCCAGGAGCTCTGTAGCAATCAGCCTCCACACCCAGCACTCAGTGTGGAGAATTACTTGTTCTCCACAGCTCAGGTGCCTCACCTGAAACAAGATCCCATCTCCTGCTCCAGCTGCCCAGACTGTGACTCCTCCTGTTTCCCCATCATCTTCACCTTAATGAACTTGCCCTGCTTCTGGTAAAGCATCCCAAACCCAGCCCCTTTCAGCTGGAGCAGTCCAAAGGAAACTAATTCCTCTGTCCTCACCCTCCCTCATTCCTTTGCTCTGCCATGTCAGAAGTGTTTATTCAATCAGGCATCATTAATAAATCTGGTTTTTACTCTAAATCCCCACCTCTCTGTCTGTCTCACGTGCTTCTCTCCCTGCAGGCTTTTCACACTTGCTTTCCTTTGCCACCGTGAAGCAGAACTGACATCCCCAAGCACCATTCCCTGCAGGAACCCCTCACTTCCCACCCACCTTTGCATGGACTGATGCTCTGCATCCCTAGGGACCCTGCCTGCTGTTCCCAGCCACAGCTCCACTGTTGCAACTCTTGGAGGACAGCCCAGAAAAACTTTTGGTTTAATTTTTTTAATAAGGTATAATAGCTGCCATTGAATCTCTGCCCATGCAGAGCCAGGTTTCACCTCACTGAGCAGCTGCCTGAATTGGCACCCATGGGCTGGAGAGGACTTTATTTGACAATCAGTTCAGCCACAAACATCTACTGCAACACTCACAGCATGCCCTGTTCCTTGGGGAGGGCAATTCCAGGCTTAGCCCAGCAATCAGACCTGGAACTCCCGTGTTCCCTGGTGTAACTGCTTGCAGCAAGTGGCATAACACCAAGTTCTTAAAGCCTCCTTGCTTCTCTGCCCCCCAGTTCTCCTGCATTTACCACAAACTCCCAATGGACAGGGACAAAGCTGGGTAGAAGCATTTCATATTTTCTGCATGCTGAAGGACAGGTTTCAGATTGCAGGTTTCTCCTACAAGCTTTACTCTGGTGGTCAGGAAAAGCAAGTTTTAGCTGCTTGCAAGTCCCAAACCTGCATTTTTCCTGACTTTTCACCCTCACACACTTATTTCTCCATGAGACAGATAAATTCCTGCTGCTCCTTCTTTACTGCAGTCTTCAATGAAGGAGTGAAAATTAAAATAATGGAGAGAAGCCCCGAACGAGTCAAGGACGAACGATATCAACAGCTTCAAAAGATATCCAGAGTTTTATGAACCATAAAAGAGCATGGAGGTTTTATTCATTCCGAAAGTAACACTAGAGTCATTACTGCATGCTCCTGAACAGCGCGTGTAGTGCAGTGTGCACAGGACTGCACGTTGAGGGAAAAAAAAGGATTGCAGGAAACACGGGTATTTCTTGGAAAGAACAATTATTAGCACCATGGACACGGGGTTTGCTTGCTGGCATCAACAGATCCCAGGACAGGCAGCAGAATTGAGGTAATCAACACAAGATTTTGCCACATACAACAAAAAAAGATCCATTTTAAAGACACTAGTCCTGTCCCCATACCAGTTTGCTGAGGAAGGCCTCTGGGTAAGCACAGCAGTGATTTCACAAGACTGGGGAACACCTATCAAACTGGGGCTCAGCTTTGCAGTATAAGGGGGGACGATTCTCAGGATTTTCTCCTTAACTTCACAGTTTTTAGCAGCTGTCAATTAAGGCACCTACAGGAGTTGCTTCAAGGATCCTCATGGGTCCTTCCCAACCCAGGATTTATTCTACTGGCACTGCAGTATTCTCAGATGATCTGTTACTTCTCAAAACCACCTCTGAGACCCTGAGCTGAGCTGCAGACAGGCAGGACATCCCACTGGCATCCCTACCATCCCTTCATTAATTAGATCCTCTCCTCAGGACACCTGTGACTTACCAAACGAAAGCTGGTTCAGTCAGTAAGGACAGCAATAGCACTCCTGTGCTAAACTCCCCCTCTCCATAAGGATTTCTGTGGTCTGGCATGTCACATTTGTTGGGTTTTTACTGGCAATGTGATGATCTGGAGCACAGATCTTCCCACCCCCAGCAGGATACTGCTTCAGTCTGTGCCTCATCCACACCAACAGCTCATCAGCTGCACACTGGAATACTCTGAGGGGAAAATTGCTTTGCAATTAAACCAAAACTCAGTCCTCTCTCCCCACTAAATGCATAGCAGAGCCTTCTGGCCCCGCCAAACCCTAAACCACTTGCAAAAGGCCCTCAACAGCTTGATTGGCTTTTGGGTCTCTTGGGTTTTCTCTGATAGATGAGACAACACAACGTTGAGGAGGCATTCACAGCTTCAAATCAAGTTCCTCCTGTGATTTCCAACTATTTGGAATTTAAAAGTTAGTAAGGACAAGCAGGGTGTCCCTCCCACACTGATTTGTCCTTTGAGGGAAGAATAAAGTGCAATCTTCAGGTGGACACTGCTGTGCTGGCCAATTCCTCGTTGATAAATTCAGTCTTTTGTAGGGGACAGGGAAGCATCTGGGAAGTGGTTGTAGTTGTGCTTTGAATCCCAGATTTGTATCCACCTAGAAAAGAATGAACAGTTTCAGCTTTCAAAGGCACAAGGGGATGTTGCTGAATTGAGTGAGTCTTAAAAGAGGAACAAAACAAAATAACCCCGCCAGGAGCTGCTGAACTTCTGCAAATCCCAACATGTTCCCTCTCCCAGAACCCACCATGGGATTTGTTTTCTATCACAACAAAACTTCTGCTTTCATTGCTAAAGAAATCACTGGGAGAGAGACTGCTGAGAGAGCTCCATCTCTTCCACGAAGAACTTTCAAATTCAATTCCAGATTTTGGATTCCAGTGAAAGTGGAGTGAGTCTTTGAAGCACTTTAAATATTAGCAGCTACATTACTCAGGCTGCAGGTTTATCCCTAGGATTCAGATTCTAAAAGAAATGACCTGCACCTCTTTTTACTGGAGCACCAGACACTCTCTCACAACCATAACAGAAAATATGCCTTAAAACCTGCCAGCTTTTATCCTAAGAGTAAATAGTATTTTCCATAAGACATTGCATGGTGAAGTTTAGACATTTGAAGTACATTACCCAAGGATAGCTGCTGGAATAAGGAGGAGTATAGCCCCAAAGAGAAATGGGAATCCCCTCATGAAGTGCAAGGTGGCAGGGTAGAGAGAGTTGAACACTCCTGTAGCCACGAGTGAACATAGCCCCTGCACACAGGCAGCAGAAGCAAAGAGAGCACCTGGAAAAGAGAGATAAGAGGTTATTGGTGAGATAGGCAGCTGGCTATTGCCTGCAAACAGCTGTAACACATCACCCTCAAAGGATCCTGCCCATCTTTCCAAGGCTTTGCACTTGCCATCAGAAAGGTGTGAATATCAAGCGTGGCAAGGTGGGACAGGACTGGCCTGGCACGTCCAGCCTGTGGCCAGGACCACCTCACCAACCTGCAGGACTCGTATCAGGAGATGACCAGGATATTATCAATCAGCTGGATTGTAACTGCTCCAGGCCAGGGCTCTATAGATCTGTTTATTGCCAAACACTTGTTATCACTTGTTAAACATTAAGTCCAGCAGAAGATTTAGCGCCATAAATCAGCCGCATGCGCTGTGGCCGTCCTGAAATAAGAAATGTGAATTGTGCAAAATCACCTCCTGAGCGTTGCCACCTGGATTCCCTCCTCCCTCTGGCTGCCTCAGGGGCACACCTGTGCTGTGCTTCTCAGCAAGTGCAAGGCCTCCAAACACATAAGTGGACAAAAGGCAAATATACTCCTCCTATGGGTTATCCATGATCTTTCACCATGGTCAATGATACAATCTTCTAACAACACCTGGTTCTTCCCACTGTTACTGATCTACAGAGAAAAGTTATAGTCAAGAAAATGACTTTTTCTCCTGGTTATATAATCCATTTTAACTCTCGCTCCTTGTGGACGTTTTGGAAATGAATGTATGGATGAATGAACTATTCCTGCTTCTCTTCCCTTGTTCTCATCTCAGAAATGCAGCAAGTCTGAATCAAAGAATGACAATTACCAGGGGGAAAAAAAAAAGTTATCCTGGGCCTGAGGGTGAATGCAGGGGCACAAGAGTCCAGAGGAGCCAGGGAACTCCCAACCTCCCCAGAGTCTGGTTTCAATATTCCAAGAAAAAAGTGTTAATTACTTACCATGTTCTGTCTCACTGACCAGCTTGGAGAGCTTGGATCTGATGACTGGAGTGGGTGCCATGGAAAGGAACAAAATCCCATAACCTGTGAGCAAGACACAGCACATTAAGAAAAGCTCAACTGAAAAATAAAGTCCCCCAAGTCAGTCCCAGAAATCTGCAGTTGCTGGCAGTGTCTCCCTGCTATATTTCGACACAATTCACCCTCCTGGACCTCATAAGGCACTTCATTCTGTGTCTGCAGTGTAATACAGTTCTGGGAAGCCTAATGTTCTAGGAACTACATGGATGCACTTCCAACTTCAGCGTTTGGCCAACACTGCCCTTAAAAACCCACAGTTTTGTCGCTGCACGAGGCAGAACCTCCCCACCTGCCTGAACTCCCTCTGAAGCACACTACCAGCATCGATTTGCCAAAAGCCTGACAAACAGGTATCCCAAGCCTTCAGCATCACCTGTAAACATCAGCGGCGTTGTGGTAGCGAGGGAAATCACCACCAGCCCAGCAATGTTGGAGATCAATCCTATCTCTGCCACCCAGGTGTCCTCAAGGCAGAGCTGCAGCAGCCTCAGCCCCGCCAGGCTGCTCAGGTACGCCAGGTAACTGGCGGCCGAGCCGTACCCGATGAGGTCGGAAGCCCAGCAGAGAGGGAAGCCGAGCTCATACAAAACATACAGATCCCTGGCTCCAAAATGCACCGTGACAATCACAAAGAAAGCCAGGGTGTACAGAACCAGCTTCCACCTGGAGCTCGGCCGCTCCGGCGCCGTGTACAGCCTGTACACAGCCTTGTAGTGGCTCAGCGTGAACAGCTTGGTCTCTTTCTTCTGCTTCACCGACTCCCGCAGGAAGAAAGCGGCGTAGAGAGTGGCAGCAAGGCTGGAGGCAAAGGCCAGCCAGAAGGGGTTGATGTAGCCCTGGGCCTTGCGCCACTGGCCACCCCCAATGCTGGCCACCATGCCAGCGGTGCCCAGGCACGCCTCGAGCACGGCCACCCGGAACGTCCGCGCGCGCCGCTCGCTGGTGTCGGCCACGTAGGAGAAGCAGCTGGCCAGGATCAGGCTGTAGTCACCCGTGAGGCCGCTCAGGAGGCGGCCCAGGAGGAAGAAGGCGACGTGCAGCCTCAGGTACATGACCAGCAGGTAGACGGCTGTCTGCAGGGCCATGCCCGCGGCCGGCAGGACGAGCGCCGGGCGCCGGCCCACGCTGTCGCTCCACGCGCCCAGCAGAGTCACGGAGAACAGGCTGGCGAAGAAACCTCCCAGGTTGATGTAGAGGTTCCAGTGGGACACCAGGGCTTCCACCTCCTGCAGGAGAAACAGGCAGCTGAGGAGCTCCAACAGCACCCAGTGCCACACTGGGATGCCCACTCCTCCTTGGGCTCCCTGCTCCCATCATTGCCGCCCTTCCCCACCGGGCCCCCTGCTCCCTTTGGGGCCTCACATCCCCTCCTGGCTCTGCTTCCAGGGACTCCCAGCTCCTCTCAAACTCCCTGCTCCCTTTGGGGCCTCACATCCCCTCCTGGCTCTGCTTCCAGGGACTCCCAGCTCCTCTCAAACTCCCTGTTCCCTTTGGGGCCTCAAATCCCCTCCTGACTCTGCTTCCAGGGACTCCCAGCTCCTCTCAAACTCCCTGTTCCCCCTGGGGCTCTGTTCCCCCGGGGCACCGCTCTCCCCTGGGTCCTCCCATTCACCGGGAGTTTCCCATTCCCTCCGTGGCTCCCACTCCCACAGACTCCCCTTTCCCCCGGGGTCCCTCCGTGCCTCCCCCCTCCCCAGGACTCTCCCTCTGAGTTCTTTATCCCCACCAGAGCTCCCCTCTCCCCCTCGGGGCTCCCCCGTCCCCCCGTTTCCCGTTTCCCGGTGTCCGGACCTGCCGCAGGGGGTCGGCGGTGGCGTTGCCGTCCCCGCACCCGGCGGACTCGCTGCTGCTGCCGTTGCTGTAGCCGTGCTCGGCCCCCAGGCGGTCCCACAGGTACTGTGTGGCCAGCGGGCCCTGCAGCCCCAGCGACAGCGTGGCCAGGAACACCAGCGGCTCCACCGAGAGCAGGGACGGGCGGCGCCGCCCGGGGGGCACCGGGGGCTCGGCGGGGCCCGGAGCGGCCATGGCGGCCACGGGGGGGCGGGGGCTGCGCCGGAACGGGGCTGAGAGAGCTCCGCCTGGAGCGGGACTGAGAGAGCTCCGCCTGGAACGGGACTGACCCGGCTCCGCCTGGAGCGGGATTGACAGGGATTCGTCTGGGACGGGATTGATACAGCTCCGCCCGGAACGGGACTGACACGGCTCCGCCCGGGATGAGACTGACACGGCTCCGCCTGGAACGGGATTGACACGGCTCCGCCCGGATCGGGCCCGGCCCGGCTCCGCCCGGGGTAACGCGGGGTTCCCGAGCCCCCTGGGCGCTGAAGGTGCCAAAGCTGCAGCTCTGAGGGGCCGATGTTCCACACAATCACGCTGGGTTGAGAAAAGCCCCCTGAGATCATCGAGTCCAGCGTGTCCCCAGGTGCCCCATCCTCACACCGGGAGATCCCGGCAGGGCTGGGGCTCCCCCCCGGCCTGTGCTGCCCAAACGCCTCTGGGTGAGGAACCTTTCCCCAATAACCCAGCCTAACCCCCCTGACATGCACCTGTGCTGTTCCCCCAGGTCCTGTCCCTGCTCAGAGAGGAGAGAACAGCCCTGCCCCATCCAACGCCTCTCCAGGGGAAGCTGCAGAACGCAATGAAGGCTCCCCTCAGTGTTCTCCAGGCTCAACTAACCAAAATCAACATTTTTAACTGCCCTAGGAATCAGCAAAAATATTGTATTTAGCAATACACGCTCACTTCTGTCACTTCACAGCGTGTTAGGAAATACTTCCTTTCATAAAGGACAAAATAACTTATAAACTCGCTCAATAAAGATGGTTTTGGCTGCGCTGTTTGGTTTCCTGTGAGGTTTGGCTTGCAAAGACCAAGTTGTCCTTTAAATTCAAAGCACAGGACTCACAGTATTAGATTAACCCGTTTATATAAACTGGAGCAGTTCCAGACTAATGTAAATTGGCTTCACTCCTCTGACTGCACCGAGGTGTTCACGGGCCACAGGAAAGGCTTGGACAAGATACAAACCACTCGTTTTGCAGTAAAGCACTTAAAGGGTTCATTTTTAGCATCTTTGAAAGTATTTCAAATGCCACGACAGTGGCGACCATCTCTGTGGAGGTGCTGCTTTTAAAGAACAATTCTTTAAAATTGCTTAAATTCTACAATTCTTTAATTCTACAATTCTTCAGCTGAGACACCCTTCCACACTGGTATTTCCACTCCATAAATGAGGCTGCAGAGATGCAAAAATCTTTGCATAACCTTTGTGCTGCAGAGGTGCAAAAAGGGGATGTTATTTTAGATTTCCATTGCAACCTTAGGGCATAAGAGTAAAAAGCAGAAAAATGACCTTGCTGTCATTTTGTCACTACACCTTGTCAGAGACTAATTAAACATTCAAAGGATGCAAGATGTGGGGGAATAGAATTAATTTGAAAGCTCTTTCTCATTCTTTTTGTACCAAAAGAGAGTGAGATGCTGAAGCTCGGGTTGGTTGTCACCAAGAAATGTGATGTTGCTGTTGTGGCCAATGTGCCCAAGTCCAGCTTGCAAATCTGATTTTCCATCATTAGCACATTCTTGAGAGAAAGAAAAATCCCTGGAAGAAAAGGGATGAGAGGCAAGAACAGCAGAAGATTTTGGTGGAGCTGACATTTGATAACCTGTGCTCCACCTTGTCTCTCCCTTCTCGAGTGAGCTATAAACAGTACCAAGGTGATTTATACCAATAAAATGGAAATGTTATCAGCATTAGGTGAGGGATGAACTTGGATGATCCAACAAAGCCATCAACGTGGCGTTAACGAGAAACACCCTTTGGACTTAAAACGTTTACTACTATTTCTGCAAATGTATAGAATCTAATGATTCACAGCTTGTATTTTTGGAAGTTGCCTGCAGCTGGGACAAGAATCACTGGTAATTTCCCTGCAGCACCTTTTCTTCTTATTTTTTTCCCACTGCAAGCTCCCAAAGCTGGGCCTATAAACTTGCATGATCAAAAATATGGAAAAAATAAAAATATGGAAAAAATAAAAATAAACCCAGTGTTTGCAAAGGGATCCCCTGTAGCCAAGTCTTCCCCAATCCACTAAGACCTAAGGTAAGGATTGTCTGTCCCTTTCCATGTGGGGACTTGATCTGGCACCTGGTGACAGAAGCTCTGCCCAGTGGGTTTTGCCACCCAAAGTGAATTTCTCAGTGAACAAACCTAAACATCCTAAATAAAGATGTTTATATAATATTTTATACTGGCGTTTCTAATCCTTGTATTTGAGTATTACAGATATAGATGTCATTTGCAGTGTTCACCCGTAATTTTTTGGAAATTGAAATAATTTTTCAACCTGTTTTGGAGGGAGCAGTTTTTCTTTTTTTTAATAGGAGGAATAACGGCACCTATTCAAACATTCTATTATTAGAGAACAAATGATAAATATTATTTTTTTTTTAAGTGTAGGCCATTCCAGGATGCTTTCAAAACCCCACTTGCTGCACAAGGAGTTAATTCTCTCATGGATTTATCACCTTTCTGAGAGATTCTCTTGAGAAAGTTCCTGCTCCTGACACTCTTTCGCTTGTCTCCTCCCTTCTTTGTTCTCTTCCTTCTTTCTCCGATTACAGTTCCAAAAACAACACCCAATCTCCCGAGGTCAATGGTTAATATTCCCTGGTGTTTATATAGGCTCCAAGCAGCAGATTCCAGGCCGTTCAGCACTGGGCTAGCTCCAGCACCATGGCTTTCTCCTGGCAGGCACTGCTGGCCTGCAGGAAATACCTCATCATCGTCCTGGTGCCTCTCCTGTCTCTCCCTCTGCCTCTGCTTGTGCCCACCAAGGTAAGGGATTTATTAAAATTCAGTTGGGAAGTTTCAGAGCTGCTCTTTCCAAGGCTGAAGAGGTTCTTTCTTGGAGCACCTGCATCTTCTGCTTGGAGATCTCTTTCTTTTTTTTTTTTTTTTTTTTTTTTTTTTTTTTTTTTTTTTCTGAGCATTGGGGCAATATAAAAGCAGTGGGACGTAGATGGATGAGCAGCTACATCTGTGATGGAACACTCAGTGAGATTTTGTGGCTCTTGCTTTGCATCTGGCTGATTTAGTGAGGGACTTTCTATGCTGAAGATTATTGGTGTGGACCTAAGGCTCAATTTTAATGCCCCTTTTCATTTTCTTTTATTTTTTTCCTTGTTGTCACTGCTGCTTAGAAGAGGCATTTTTAGACAAACAAGACATCCTGATTCATAAGGGAAAATAACATGCATTTCAGTCTTGCTTTAACATATTTCTGTAAGAATCTTCCCAAACAAGGATTTTAAATTTAAAACACCAAGTTCTGGAAGACACCTGGGTTAGGGCTCCTTCAGGAAAAGTTGACTAAGGAGCTGTAGTGTCTGGGCAGGTATTTTTGGGGCATTGATCATTTAAAGACAGAGCTGTGAGCAGACAGACTCCCAGCCCTCTGCTGCTTCTTCACCGTTTCTTGCACTCCAAACCTCTTCACGCAGAAAGATTTAATCTCTTGTCTCTTATTACAGCCCTAGCATCACGAAATTGCTCTTCCCAAACTGCCCCTCCTGTCACTTCTCTTTGGACACCAAAAGTCTTCCCAATCCCTGCTGACTCCCAGTTTAGACTCCTTCTCCAAGCTTCCTTCTCCTCCTCCCTAACTCTTCCCTGCCTGTCCCAAAGCTGTGTCCTCCTCACAGCTCTGAGTGTGGCACCTGGTCGGGTGTGGCCTCTCATTCTCTCACTAGGTAAATAAAATACTTTAAATTATTACTTAAAAGCTTGCTAGGAAGTGGAAAAAAAAAGAAAAAAAAAAAAAAAAGAAAAAAAAACTTTTTTTTTTTTTTTTTTTTTTTTTTTTTTTTTTTTTTTTTTTTTTTTTTTTTTTTTTTTTTTTTGCTGGTTAGCTTTTCCAAAGGCAAAGGAGTTACTGAAGTGAAAAGAGATCAGGAAAGTTCTAAGGAGACAGAGAGATTTCTTTTTTTTTTCCCCTGTCCTGAGGCCACGAGTTCAAACTCACTTGCTGCAAGCATTGTTACATACAGTGAGTCCTTGGAGTTACCTGTGCAATGATTTGGCAGTCTTGGTTCAGTTCCTCTTTCAAAATGACTCCCTCTGGTTTCTGTGCAGTCAGCAATGAGACAAAAATCTAAAACGTCCCGGATTTTTCCCCTTGGGGCTTAAGGAAACCTTTAAGAAGGGTTTTTTGGGGTTAAAAGTGTGCACTGTGCCACTGCTGAGCAGGAAGAGCTGGTGCCTCTGCACACAGTCTTGTGAGCCAGCAGCTACAGGGTGGAATTTCACATTTTTTCTATTCTGTTGATCTATTAACCTGCCCTTTAATGACATAGCACTGGACACTGAGCTATTATAATTGAGAGCAAACAAGACTAAAAATCTTGCTTAAAGGCAGACGAATGTCCTTACAGGATGGCTGACTTGGGGAAAAATCAGCTTTTACTGAGAGCCCGTTCACAGCAGGATGGGAGACACTGGCATTGTGCCAATGAGGTACATCCCAAAGCTCTGCTAAGGTCTCTCAACAGGCACCAATCTGTGTCTTTTGATAACAAAAATGGAGTAAAAGGATTGCCCAAAGGGCAAATAGCTCTCAGTGGTCAGTGGGATGAATAATCGAGGTTCTTAATGCTCTCATTTAAAAATGAGGCTCAAAAAGGAATATTTTCGTATCCTTGGGAATCTCTCAGACTTACTTTTTCAGCCTGGCTGCTTTGATAATTCACACTTAGATTGCTTTCTTCTTTTTCTTTCCTCCAGACTGCTCAGCTCCTGCTCATCCTCTCCCTTCAGCAGCTCTGTAACCTTCACACCACGTTCAGAATTCCTGAGCGTGTTCCAAAGCGTCCCAAATTCAATCCTGCCACCCATTATTCCAGCTCCTTGCTTTAATCCTCTGTAATCCCACCTCAAAAAGCATCACTGCAGTTTCATTCATACTGTCCAGTCTATTTTAGTGAACATCCTTTATCCAAGGCCACACATCCATGGTTTTCTTTCTTTGGCTTTGGTGTCTCCCATAACTGCAAGTTCTAAAAGGCAGAAGACACCAAAACCTCCTCTTACCTTCTTTCTCAGCCCAACCAAATGCCACTGTTGTGACAAATAATTTTGAATTTTTTTCAGCATACAGGGACCGACTTCAACATTTTTACGTGAAATTTGGAGTGGTTGTCCAAAGCAGAATTAAATCAAAGTTTTCTCAGAAGGAGAGTGGCATGAAATAGGGGATCTCAGTTTCCTCAAAGAAACAGGACAGAGTCAGTGGCAGCTGAAATGATCTGTGGCCAGTCTGCCAGCGAGACTTTCAAAGTCTCCACTAAGCTAAAAATCCAGTGAAAGGTTATAAAATATTTACAGTACTGGGAGTCCCAGCTATTGAAATTAGCTGTGGCTCACCTGGGCTGTGACCTGAAGCACATGTGGGAACAGGTGGGGAAGCCTTGGCTGGATCAGTAACTAATTCTACAACTCAAGGACATAAATAAGGACTATAACACCATCAGCACAATCAAGAAGCCTATTCAGTGATTGCCAATTCCTTATCATGAAAGGTCCAAAGTCATCCATGTCTCTTCTCCTCTATTTTTACCCCCACTGAAGGCCTCATCTTCTCCTCAGAGTTCTGACGAGCTTGCTGCACAGTTTGTCATTTGATTAGGATCTTCCTAGGTCAGAGGCTAGGTGAGAGAAAAGGAAATAACCTTTTCTCTAATCCCTTTATCAGGCAGTGAATGTAATTATGAGGCCTTGGCTTCTGAGAAAGGTCTGGGTTCAATGTTCAGCGTGTTCTGATTGTGTGTCCCCTTCCTCTGGCAGGAGGCACTATGTGGCTATGTGATCATAGTGATGGCACTTTACTGGTGCACAGAAGCCCTGCCTTTGGCTGTCACAGCTTTCCTGCCCGTCCTGCTCTTCCCAATGATGAATATCATGGATTCATCAACAGTAAGACACCTTGCGCCGTGTATTAATCACTCTGCTGCTTTTATTCTGGGATTATTCCCCAGGATTATATCATCATCATCATCATCATCACCATCATAATCATCATCATCATATTTATATTATTGATAGTATTACTATTTTATTTTAACAACATTATTACTATTACTATTGCTATTACTATTACTATTACTATTACTATTATTATTACTATTTCTATTACTATTACTATTACTATTACCATTACTATTACTACTATTATCTGTCTTCTTGTGCTAGAACGTGCACAAGCCCAGAGTGAGCTCTGGGTGGAGCTGCTAATCCGAAATCAGAGCAAATTCCCCATTCGGATGTAACCCAGAGTTACTCCCTGCTAATGCCCGAGGGAATAAACTCCCTCAGAAAATGTCCCCTCTCTTGTGACTCTTCTCTCTCCTTTCTCCCACCCCACAGGCCAGTCAGGAATACCTGAAGGACACCAACATGCTCTTTTTGGGGGGCCTGATGATGGCCATTGCCATCGAGAGCTGGAACCTGCACAAGCGAGTGGCTCTGAGGGTGCTGCTCATCACTGGTGTCAGGCCAGCCCTGTGAGTTACAGGGGTGGGAATGCTGTGGGATAAAGGAATTTTTATGGCATTAGACCCCCCCATCTCTGATGGGAGTCTGAAAATCTTTCCCTTCAAATGCTTTCCTGCAGCCCAAGTGAGTTAGTGCCTGAGCAAGCCTTGAAAATGGGGATCCTTTGAGGTTGTTACACACCTGGTGTGTCCTTAGTTTTTTTTAATTCTAAAAGGCTTTTAGGTGGAGAAATAGCAACAAGAGAGTCAATGCTGGAAAGAGAGGGGTGCTGCCAGGCTGGGCCAGGAGCACAGCTCTGGACAGTCACAAAAAAGCACAGCTGGAACACAGAAAACACGGACACTCTGCCTGCTGCTGGTTGCAAAGAGAAGAGAAAATATGAGGATGCTTGTTTGGAAAACAACAAATGTTTTCCAGACTAGAACTTTAGGCTATGCACAGGCTACATCACCCTGTTTAATCTGTCTCAGCTCATAGGAAGAGAGAATACTGAAGGAAATTACAATGCAATAGAATAGAAATGCATAGAAGATAAACCCCTTTTCATCTGATA